>NC_091092.1:110131438-114931438 GCF_032405125.1 Capricornis sumatraensis
GCTTGGCAGGCTACAGTCCACGGGCTCATGAAAGAATTGGACACAACTTAGAGACTAAACAACACAACTCTATGAGACACTGTTTTAGTAGCAGAATCTTTTCATAAAATCCTACACATAAGTCAAATAAACTATAAACGTAGACCATCTCTGCTTAAAGTGGAGGTAGGATTCCTTGGGGTGGCCGAGAGTATCTCGAACTCCTACAGATCCACAGTACAAGTATGAAAACCGCGTATGCTGGTCTTATAGGAGCAGGATGTGTCAGGACATGACCACCACAGGCCCATGAAATCATTCCCTGGTGGCTCAGAGGTTAAAGTGTCCACCTTCAATGCAGGAGACCTGGGTTCAATCCCTGGGTCGGGAAAATCCCCTGGAGAAGGAAATGACAACCCACTCCAGTATTCTTGCCTGGAGAATCCCATGGATGGAGGAGCCTGGTGGGCTACAGTCCATGGGGTCACACAGAGTCGGACACAACTGAGCAACTTCACTTTCACTTTCACCTTCAAACCTCTGAGGGAGACACTAACTGGGATAGGAGACATGTACAGCCATCTGCATTTCAGCTTTAAATTTAGGGCAGGGTTATATCAATATCCTGAGGGATAAGGTGTGGTACCAAGGGCAATCCAAAGATTGCTAAAGAGTATGTCTGAACATATCCCATTGTTCTGCAGGGAAGGATGAATAGAGGAAACAAAGAAAGCAGTCTGGTGCATATGGATGTCTCAAAAGCTTTAGAAAACTAATGTCTTAAATATTCAAAAATAAAACTTATAAAAAAAGATGTATCTTCTATGTATTCTCAAACAATATTAAACCTGAGTAGCATGGATTAATTTCAAAATGTTACATTGAGGTCCTAGATTTAAAATACAATAATGTAAAATATAAGTGGAGAGGGAAAGAAACTTCAATAAAATTAAGTAAAAACTGTAAGGAAGGTAACAATAGTGGAATTAAGAACTTCATCAGGATGCTTTTAACAAAAATAACACTAGAGAAAATTGAATCCGTGGAGAATGGAATTGAGGAACTAATCCTTTTACATGAAGACAAAAAAAGGAATATAAACCTGAAAGTAATGTAGGAAAAAATAATATTCATACAGTTGTACTTGCCAAAGACAAAACCACAACCAACTGAAGGGAGGAAAATTAAACTGAGCTATAAAAATAAAAGTTTCTTAATTTTTAGAATTATTTTGGTATTTAAAAAATTTCAGTTACTACAAACATCTAACTAAAATAAATTAGTAAATCAACAAAAGATATGTGGTTAAGAATAAAAATCAAGTAGGTTTAGACTTCTCTGTAACAGCACTAGAAAACATTGAATCAGTGTCTAAATTTTAATTAGGAAAGAATCATAAATTAATCACTTTGTTATATGCAAGGGTCACAGACTTACCTGAATATTTAGTGACTGAGGAAATACAGGATCAATCCAGAAAAATCACAATATGTTGTAGTAGATAATTGCAATATAAATAAAAATGTGTTCAAGCTATACTTTAATAGCATAATATCATATATCAGTCTGAAAGTAAAAAGTTATTCAATAGTAACACTGAGAAAGCTAATTAGGAAAATATTAGACCTTTTCTATTAGATTATTTTATACTACAGAAATAAATTTCAAATGGATTGTGGGAAAAAAGGTACTATATAAAACTGGGGGCATACCATATAATAAGCATTGAGGAAGATGATTCAAGTAAATGGTTTAAAGCATCAAAGAATGACAGACTTTTGAGAAACAAATTCTTAAATACATAAAGGACACAGTATGTATATTTGTAGTATGTCTGCTACTGATGCTGTTTAGTCACTAAGTTGTGTCCGACTCTGCATAATCAGTAAGAAAATCGATGGCTAACACAGCAATCAGAAATGAATTTTCTGTTACAAAACAGTGTTAATAGGTGCACCCTTTATGGAAAACATTGAAAATATGTATCAAATACCTAGGAATTTAAATCGCAGAAACAAAAGTTAGACACCAGGGTGTTTGTTATTGCTTCATTAACATAAGTGAAAATTAGAAACAATTGAAATATCTAACAGTGAGGGATGTCTTAGTACCATGACTTCCAAGATGTCTTATTACTTCTTAAACTCTTCATTATAAAAAATAAGTTAGATTTACACCAATTTCACTTGGCTTGTCTTTTCTGAATCTAAAGAGGCAAATCTTTTTGGCAGTTCATTTACTGTAAAAATGCTTTGGCGTTTATAAATTATCATCCTAAGCATATCATTTTCATCTTAATTCTTCCCTGTAAGCCAAGCAACACAGGGAATAAATTATTATTTCTGCTATTCCTCAGATAATATAATTATTAAGCAGGTTTTTTTTCTTTCTTTTTTTGCTTGCCCATCCAATTTTACTCTCTCCCTTTCTCTACCCTGCTTCCTTAATAAGAGGGAGACTAATCTTTAAGTGTTCTATCAACTAGCATCTCTAACTCTGGCTTCTGGATGTGTGACCTAAACAGAAATTACTGGCAAGAGAGGAGCGTATTGGAGGAGAGAGAGGTATTTATTGCCTTGTCTCACTCCCTGCTAACCTACCAGCTAACTGGTTGAATTTTCTCTCTGCAGCCACAACTGCTGCGGCTATCTCTCTTCCAGAGCTCAGCTCTCACTGGGCTCTAGTATTAACATTCTTTTCCATTATCCCTTCAGGCCTACAGGGAATAAGGGCTTTCTAGTACTACTAGTCCTGGCGTGCTCCACAATTCTTACTGGTTAATATCTCCCTTCCCACCTCACTTCATTAATCCCATTGTGTGGTGTGACATCTGAATACTGTCAGGGCCATGATGGATAAAGATACCCAGGGAGTTAATGGCTTTTTCAATTATTTCGTAGAAGAATATGTCACAGCCAGGTTAGAGACTGTAACATAGCTATTCTTTCTATTATAGCAAGCTATATTAATATTTAAGGAGAAAATTTTGCTTTAAACAATAAAAGTAGGATATCTTATTGTGAGACAGAAATATAGTTTTCATTACCTAAAATGTATCTGTGGATGGACAAGGTTTATTATGTACAATGACTAGCACAGAGGTTCTTTTTTTTTCTTTCACCAAGTAGATGATTAGACTATTCAAATTCTGTTCTCATGTCACTGATCTTCCTGTCACTAGTCCTTTTATAATGAAATATTATGTCAGTTGAGTGCAGCGTGAAGTCTTTGTGGAAAAGGGCAACATGAGAGAAAAAGAAGCCAGTGACATAGAACTTCAAGATAATACCTATAAAAATGAACTCATCTGTATGAAAGTGCCCAGAACAAAACACAAACCCTTACTGACATCATTCTTCGGAAAGAAAAAATCAGATTTTCTGACAAGAGCGTAATCTTTGAGCAAATGCAGAAGTTGTTATATATACTATTACTTATTATTTAAGTTTCTGAATTTAATAATTTAGTGCTGTTATGTTGAAGTGAAAATATTTGGGGGTACATATTATTAAATAAATTGGCTTTTAGTAAAGCTGCTAAGTGGCCAAACCCATTGAGTTGCTAAATCAAATTTTAGTTCCATAATCACAATATATACTTAATAAGGCAGAATTCAGAGTTGAATGTTTGTTTTACTTAGGAGAAGGGAAAGGCTGTCCACTCCAGTATTCTGGCCTGGAGAATTCCACGGACAGTATAGTCCATGGGGTCACAAAGAGTTGGACATGACTGAGCGACTTTCACTTTACTAAGGAGGAACAAACATGAAAGTATTTTGTAGAGGTGGCAAGGGCGACATCAGGAGAAGGCTGAGCAAACTCAAATAGTTGTGAGATTTAGAAGATTAAACGTTAGGACTTGAGAGCCACTCTGCTTCATTTGACACAGAAATCCCTTCCAGGATTCTTTAGGTTCCAAATCCTTCCTTGCAAGGCATGGGTTTAACTTGTAAACACCAAGCTCTGGTACATAACAAGTATTCAATTAAGAAAAAAGTCGTAAATTAAGTAATGTAAGTTATCCAGCAAATCAAAGCAGAAAGATAAAATATAATTCATAGACACAAGTGCCATATTTTCAGTTTGTCACAAGCAAAGCAAAGGGCATCGCAGTCAGATATGACTTAATTATTGAAGATATTAGGACTTTCTAGTCACAAAGGGCACAGAGAACTTTTCTTCTAAATCTTGTACCAATAGGAGGATTCAACACCTAAATACCACATAATAAGTCCAATTGTGTAGAAGAGTGAGGTTTCGTTCACTTAGGAAGTATAAAATTGTATTACAGCTTTTTTGACTAAAGGGTATTTATACATGAATCTGTGACTTGCAGCTGGGTTCACCGAAATTGAATTGAGGTTTGCTGCAGAGTCCTGAGGGGTGGCAGTACAGCCAGAAGAATGAAGTATCCTGTCCCTAGCCTGGGAGAGTGTGATTTTTAAATTTTGTAAATAGGTCACTGAGATAGGGGGATAAATGCACAATACTTCAAAAATGTAACTATCAACAGGGCTCAGCAACCAATTTGTGTCTGTGTTAAGTTCTTCCCCTCTAGGATACAGTGGATAGGAAACCAGATAGGCTGGTGCGTAAATTAGCATCATTGTGTGAAGATTAAGACTATTCCAGGAATCTGTCTTGGATGAAAGGACTTCTTGCCTGTGCACAGATAAACTGTGGAAGTCCCTAAATGCAAAGACAGGGCTTTGATCAAAAAACATCAGGAGGGAAAAAGGTTCTGGAGAGGAGAAAAAAATGGTTTTCTGGGTAAGAAAATGGGGATTGGATAAAATTAGGAACTGTAGTGAAAGAAATTACTACTATAAGAGATCAAGACCCAGAATGCAAGTAATTTTCATCTTGTCTGCCAGCAGGAATGTGCTGTGGATTTGGGAACAGAAAGTTGTGAAAAATACTCAGTTTGCAGAAACTGTCATGATTTGCTGATGGTGCAAGCTCTGGGCATGTAGGATGTGAGTGCAGGCAAATATACACTAGCTCTTCTTATGACTGACTTCTTTTTTTTTATTTCTAAATTTTGTTACAATCAATGGGCATATCCATGTGCTAACATTTATGATTATACCTTTTTATGTATAACGTTGTACAAAAACTATAGTGCTGTTCAATAAGAGGGTTTTTGTTTTTTTTTTTCTTCTAACCAGTTGTCCTTTAGGAAAACATTCTTAGCTTTCAAGTTTCAATTCAAGTGCTTGCCTTGTCCCTTTCTCAGTGAAGGCATTTAAAACATCTCTGTCTCTCATTTTAATTTTTTTATCATATGACTGATTATTTTATTCTTAGCATTTACTGAAATCACTAAATGCATTAAAATAATTTTGTCTGTCTGTTGCTTATTGCCTGCTTCCTTTCTGTGAGGAAAGGTACCACATCAGTCCTTTGCTCTTACATATTTGACACAACTGGATAGCAGGCATTTAACAATATTTCCTGAATGAAGGAACAAATGGACAAATGAACAAATTAATGAATTATTATATATTTACCCACTCTGTTTCAAGTGTTGCCATGGTGTCCTTTATCATTTTAACCAATTTTATTATTTTATTTTTCCATGTGAAGGTCAAATTAATTCTTGGTAGGTCAGGTATATTATCTCACAAACTGCCATTACTCGTAGTAGTGCCTCAAAGTCAGAGGGAACTTTCCCCTAAAGAAGTTCTCTCACCTCTAAAAAACCTTCATCCTCTTTATTGTTACTTCAAAAGCCCTTTGACTTCTTGGCATGATTTAAATGACCATGAATGACTTCTGCATCATTAATGCAGTGAACCATTCACTTGTTTTCTACTATACTATATGACTGACCTTACATTTCTTTATGATTATTAAGGGATGCTATTTAATTTTGAAATAACTTATAGTAGTGGTTTAAGCAGACCTTGATTCATTACCTGAGCATTCCTTATAAGACACAGAATATTACCATTTTAAAGTCAAAACATAAAAGCTTCTTACTCCTAAAGCTGTCCTGTAGTAAGAGTGAAAGTCAAATACTAAAGCAATAGTAAAATATGAATCCTTAAGGTTTTAACCATGTTGAAAATCCTACAATGTGTCCCTTTGACCAACTAAAATTCTCATTGGTTATTAGATCTTATAAAAGTTGGGAGCAGAAATGAGATTTTAAAAACTAAGCCCCAATTATAATTCTTATTTCTTATCTTAGACATTATACTATACTAGCAATTGAGATAGCAATGGGTTAAATGTTAGTAAGACTGAAGATTTTTGTTGGTTATAAAAGTGGGTGGTAGTATCACTGATAGAACCTATCTATATATTAGGCAGAACTCTTAATTAACATGGGTAGAAAGTACATAATTACTGACACTTTTGTAGCATTTCCTATGACCAGGATCTCTTCTAAGGAATTGACACACATGACATATAAAATATTTGTAAGAGTTCTTTGAAGATGATGTCTGTGTTACCTTAACAAAGGAGGAAACTGAAGTACAGGACAAAGAAGAGCCATGCCCAGAATCACAGCTACTAAGTGGCAGATTTGGGATTCAAATGCAGGTAATCTATGAACAATACATATTGTCTTTAAACCTGAAATATACATTTAGGTGGAGCTTATTTGAATATTTTCACATTACTGATACGGTTTTCAGTCACCAAATAAATATGACAAATATTTATTTGTTTAAATAAAAATGACAAATTTAGAACTTGTCAGAAATCACTGGTAATTATTTGATTCCATGCACTTGCCAAGATTGACAGTGGAGAACTTAATTAAGCCTTTTCCGTGTTAACAGCAGATTATAAGAGTTGAATATACACATATTTATTTAAAGAAAACACTAAAGCATTTTTTGTCACTGCTTGCTGACTATATCCTCTGCTATATGTGGCTATCTCAGAACTATACATCCATGGCTTTTGATCTATGCATTTAAACACTTTGTAATTCACAGTATTAACAAATTTAAGGAAAACAGTATCATCTCAATAGATGCAGAAAAATAATAAAATTCAGTATTTACTCAGGGTAAAAGTTTTTAGTAAACTAGGATGAGGAGGCACATACTACCACCTGAATGAGTATGGCACAACTGCAAGCTTTCTTACAGAGACTGGGAATAAAAAGATGATTATTACCACTAACTCTGTTTATCATGATACTGGCAATCTTAATCAGTGCAATATGGCTGAAAAATTTTAAGAATTGGAAGAATAACTGAATTGTCTCTATTTGTAGATTCTATCATTTTATCCCTATAAAGATAAAAGTATCTTCATAAAGACAATTTGGGTTAAGAAAGATTAGCAAAGTTTCTACACTTAGAATAAAAATACATCTATGTCTCTTTTGCTGTCTCGCATATAGGGGTTATCGTTACCATCTTTCTAAATTCCATATATATGCGTTAGTATACTGTATTGCTGTTTTTCTTTCTGGCTTACTTCACTCTGCATAATCGGCTCCAGTTTCATCCACCTCATTAGAACTGATTCAAATGTATTCTTTTTAATGGCTGAGTAATACTCCATTGTGTATATGTACCACAGCTTTCTTATCCATTCATCTGCTGATGGATATCTAGGTTGCTTCCATGTCCTGGCTATTATAAACAATGCTGCGATGAACACTGGGGTACATGTGTCTCTTTCAATTCTGGTTTCCTTGGTGTGTATGCCCAGCAGTGGGATTGCTGGTTGATAAGGCAGTTCTATTTGCAATTTTTTAAGGAATCTCCACACTGTTCTCCATAGCAGCTGTACTAGTTTGCATTCCCACCAACAGTGTAAGAAGGTTCCCTTTTCTCCACACCCTCTCCAGCTTTTATTGTTTGTAGGCTTTTTGACAGCAGCCATTCTGACTGGTGTGAAATGGTACCTCATTGTGGTTTTGATTTGCATTTCTCTGATAATGAGTGATGTTGAGCATCTTTTCATGTGTTTGTTAGCCATCTGTATATCTTCTTTGGAGAAATGCCTACTTAGTTCTTTGGCCCATTTTTTGAGACAGCAAAAGAGACACAGATGTATAGAACAGTCTTTTGGACTCTGTGGGAGTGAGCAAGGGTGGGATGATTTGGGAGAATGGCATTGAAACATGTATAATATCATATATGAAACGAATCACCAGTCCAGGTTCAATGCATGATACTGGATGATTGGGGCTGGTGCACTGACATGACCCAGAGGGATGGTATGGGGTAGGGGGCGGGGGGTGGTTCAGGATGGGGAACACATGTATGCCTGTGGCGGATTCATGTTGATGTATGACAAAACCAATACAATATTGTAAAGTAATTCGCCTCTAATTAAAATAAATAAAATTATATTTAAAAAAAGAATAAAAATAGTAAAAGTAGTGATTCAAGCAAAAAACTTAAAAGAGTAAGCACTTCATAAATCCTCTCCACTGTAAAAACAATGAACATGGGGAAAATGATTTCAAACTCTGAAAATTAAGAAAAACTTTCAGCAAGCCAGGAAGTGTTTGTTCAAGAACAAAATGACTGACTCTTGTTGAGAACAGTGTCCCTTCACTCTTTTTTTCCTGAAAAAAGCGAGCGAAATAGCTCAGTTGTGTCTAACTCTTTGCGACCCCATGGACTGTAGCCCACCAGGCTCCTTAATCCATGAAATTTTCTAGGCAAGAATATTGGAGTGGGTTGCCATTTTTTTCTGAGGTAACTCTTAAAACCAGCAGTCCAGGGACAGAATAAGGTTGGAGCTCCTTCAAAGCTCCATTCCAGAGAACTGTCATTATTTTTCCTGTCTGGTGGGTCTATGGAAGACCTCACTCATCATATTGTCTTTATTTAATCTGATTCAAAACTCATGCAGTGTGAACAGCTTTTTCTGGGACTGATTCTTGAGAACAGTAAGAGGCAATTACTTAACAGTGTAACTGCCTGTAGAAAAGGGTAAAAGTTGAGGAAAACAATTGACTAATCAAAAAGTTTGAAAGTAAAACCCTGGAAAGATGATGTTCATGAATGCTTAGAAAATTTCCAGTATCTTACTGGGAATCAAGAAGGCAATTCAAGTGCGTAGAGCTTTGTGCATGCCCTAAACTATATAAAGCAAAGGAAAGACCTGGCAATAGCCTAGTCTCCAGTGGTGGTGGTTTAGTTGCTAAGTTGTGTCTGACTCTTTGTGACCCCAAGGTTTGTAGCCCATTAGGCTCCTCTGTCCATGGGATTTTCCAGGCAAGAATACTGAAGTGGGCTGCCATTTCCTTCTCCAGAGGATCTTCCCTTCTCAGGGATTGAACCTGGGTGTTCTGCATTCCAGGAGGATTCTTTACCAATTGAGCCATCAGGGAAAATCCTGGTCTTCAATAGCTGGCTTAATTTGAGATTCTGTCAATGCAAGAAGTGAAGATAAGATACAGTTGTACACTGCCTTACTGCCTTGCTGAATTGTGGAAGTGTCACCAACATGCACAGAGCTCCGCAGCAAAGATTGGAAGATTTATTGGTTCCAGGCATTTAAGGAAATCTCTGTTCAGTCATTAGCTGGTCAGTGCTTCCCAGTTGATGCTAGTGGTAAAGAAGCCACCTGCCAATGCAGAAGACATAAGAGACACAGGCTCCATCCCTGCTTCTGGAAGATCCCCTGGAGGAGGGCATGACAATCCATCCCACTGTTCTGGAAAATCCCATGGACCCGGGAGTCTGATGGGCTACAGTCCATAATGTCACACAGAGTCAGATACAACTGAAGAGACTTAGCACACAAGAAGCTAACTGAGCAGGGCTTCAGTAGCCACATGTAACAAAGAATATCAGCTTTCCAGAATTCGTTCAGAACAGTCGCTTAACAGGCAAACAAAATAACAGGACTAAAAATAGTTTGCATTATATTATTTTAAACATCTGGTTAAAAAAATACTAGGTATGCTAAAAACGAAGAATGTATGGTCTCTGCTTTAGGAAGGAAAAAGAAAGCCAATTGAGACTGTCTCTGAAGAAGCTGAATTGTTGGACTTGCTACAAAAAAGTTAAAATCAGCTATTTCTACTCTGTTCAAAGAGCTGAAGAAAACCATGTCTAAAGAATTAAAGTATGAGAAAAGTGTCTTACCAAAAGAAACTATGACAAATGAGAGAGAAATCACATGAAAAAGAATGAAATCAAAATTCTAGAGTAGAAAACTAGTGATATAAAAATATTAAATATAGGGTTTAACATGTAAGGAGGTTGGAGTTCACTATGCTGTTCTAACATCAAGTTAAAAAAAAATCTGAAAAGGCTAAAAAATCAACAACTTTCCTAGGATCCTTAATAGAGATGAGAATACAGGAAAAACCACAACTT
Source organism: Capricornis sumatraensis (assembly GCF_032405125.1). Taxonomy (NCBI): domain Eukaryota; kingdom Metazoa; phylum Chordata; class Mammalia; order Artiodactyla; family Bovidae; genus Capricornis; species Capricornis sumatraensis. Next base: position 110,141,724 of record NC_091092.1, read on the forward strand.
TTAAGATTGAAGAAACACACAAGCAAATACAGGGACTCAGTTTACCAGAGTAGAGACTCATGAATAGAAAATACCATAGGAACCAGTGCAGGGAAGGAAAACCTGAACTACAGTTGTTGAATTGCTGGAGGCTCCGTCTGGACAACTCAGAGTTAAACCCAATCATAGGAGGTCCACCAGGTTCCCATAGTAAATGTCACAAAAAATTTCCTTCCTGCTTTTGGCACAGAGTTGAAACTGTAACCATTTTGACATATGCCAGAGACACACAGTTATTTTTACTAAGGCCTGCCCTCAGAGGAAATGGTATAACCAGAGACTAACTGACCTAAGGGAAGGGAAATACTCAATCCAGTCAGTACTAGACTTGAACATAGGAGACTGGAAAGACTCAACTCCAGCCCCTAGAATCATCGTATCTCACCTAACGCAGGCTACATATTATATGCTTTCCACTATATGATGTTCTGATGTTCTGGAAAGGACAAAAGTATGAGACTAGTAAAAAAGTTCAGTAGTTAGCAAGGGTTGGGGTGGGGTGGAAAATGATTGGAAACAGCAGAGAATTTTCAGGGCAGTAAATATATATATATATATATATTTTAATGACACTATAATAGTGGCTACGTATCATTATACATTAGTCCAAAACTGTAGAATATACAAAAGCAGGAGAGAACATAAAGGTAAACCATGGACTTAGGGGGATAATGATGTGCCAATGGAGGTTGATCATTTGTAACAAGTGTAGCACTCTGGTGGGGGATCTATGCATGTATCTGGGCATGAGAGAAGTAACTATTCTTTCCACTGAATTTTCCTATGAACCTAAAATTACTCTTGAAAAACATCTTTAAAATATTAACTATAGAAGCTCAAGAAGTTATTTAAGTGGGGAGGAGAGATTATCAGCCAACTTGAAGATAGATTATCTTCAGTCGCGATTATCCAGTCTGAACAACAGAGAGAAGAAAGAATGAAAAAACGAACTAAGCATTAGAAACCTGTGACACACCCTCAAGTGTATTAACATATACATAATGGATATTCCAGAAGAAGAAACAGCAAAAGGACAAAAAAGCCTACTTGAAGAGATAATGGCTGACTTTTTCTTTTCAAATTTGATGAAAACATTAATCTACATACCTCCAAAGCTCACAAACCTCAAAGTAAGATAAACTCAAAGAGGTTCATTTGTGGACACATCTTGAAAGCAACTAGAGAGAAGATATCCTTGACAAAAATACAAAGGGGCCTCCGTATGATTATCAGCTGTTTAATCATGCAAAGATGGGCTCAATAAATGACAGAAATGGTATAGAAGTAACAGAAGCAGAGGATATTAAGAAGAGGTGGCAAGAATACACAGAAGAACTGTACGAAAAAGATCTTCACGACCAAGATAATCACGATGGTGTGATCACTCACCTAGAGCCAGACATCCTGGAATGTGAAGTCAAGTGGGCCTTAGGAAGCATCACTACGAACAAAGCTTGTGGAGGTAATGGAATTCCAGTTGAGCTATTTCAAATCCTGGAAGATGATGCTGTGAATGTGCTGCACTCAATATGCCAGCAAATTTGGAAAACTCAGCAGTAGCCACAGGACTGGAAAAGGGCAGTTTTCATTCCAATCCCAAAGAAAGGCAATGCCAAAGAATGCTCAAACACAACTGCACTCAGCTTACACGCTAGTAAAATAACGCTCAAAATTCTCCAAGCCAGGCTTCAGCAGTACATGAACCGTGAACTTCCAGATGTTCAAGCTGGTTTTAGAAAAAGCAGAGGAACCAGAGGTCAAATTGCCAGCATCTGCTGGATCATGGAAAAAGCAAGAGAGTTCCAGAAAAACATCTATTTCTGCTTTATTGACTATGCCAAAGCCTTTGACTGTGTGGACCACAATAAACTGTGGAAAATTCTGAGAGATGGAAATACCAGACCACCTGACCTGCCTCTTGAGAAACCTATATGCAGGTCAGGAAGCAACAGTTAGAACTGGACATGGAACAACAGACTGGTTCCAAACAGGAGAAGGAGTACGTCAAGGCTGTATATTGTCACCCTGCTTATTTAACTTCTATGCAGAGTACATCATGAGAAGCGCTGGACTGGAAGAAGCACAAGCTGGAATCAAGATTGCCAGGAGAAATATCAATAACCTCAGATATGCAGATGACACCACCCTTATGGCAGAAAGTGAAGAGGAACTAAAAAGCCTCTTGATGAACGTGAAAGAGGAGAGTGAAAAAGTGGGCTTAAAGCTCAACATTCAGAAAACGAAGATCATGGCATCTGGTCCCATCACTTCATGGGAAATAGATGGGGAAACAGTGGACACAGTGTCAGACTTTAATTTTGGGGGCTCCAAAATCACTGCAGATAGTGATTGCAGCCATGAAATTAAGAGACACTTACTCCTTGGAAGGAAAGCTATGACCAACCTAGATAGCATATTCAAAAGCAGAGACATTACTTTGCCAACCAAGATCTGTCTAGTCAAGGCTATGGTTTTTCCAGTGGTCGTGTATGGATGTGAAAGTTGGAGTATAAAGAAGGCTGAGTGCTGAAGAATTGATGCTTTTGAACTGTGGTGTTGGAGAAGACTCTTGAGAGTCCCTTTGAATGCAAAGAGATCCAAACAGTCCATTCTAAAGGAGATCAGCCCTGGGTGTTCTTTGGAAGGATTGATGCTAAAGCTGAAACTCCAATACTTTGGCCACCTCATGAGAAGATTTGACTCATTGGAAAAGACTCTGATGCTGGGAGGGATTAGGGGCAGAGGAGAAAGGGACGCCAGAGGCTGAGATGGCTGGATGGCATCACCAACTCGATGGACATGAGTTTGAGTGAACTCTGGGAGTTGGTGATGGACAGGGAGGCCTGGTGTGCTGCAGTTCATGGGGTCGCAACAGTTGTACACGACTGCGTGACTGAACTGAACTGAATCACCAGAAATCATAGATGTCAGAAGGCAGTGGTATAACATATTCAAAATGGTGATAGAAGAAAGTAAGTCAATAAGGAATTAAATATCCAACAAAACCGTCCTTCAAAAAAAAAATGGAGAAATTAATACATTCACAAATAAACACCCAGATTTCTTGGCTGATAGATCAGCCGTACAAAATATAGGAAATCCTCCAGAATGAAAGAAACCTAGACTATTGCTTGAATCTTCATGAAGAAAGAGCAAACACTGGTCAACACACCTAAATGAGTAGGTAAACATAAAGAGTATAAGGATTTTTCAAAACATCCTACACAAAGTACTATAAAATTTAATGGCACACTGTTTTAAATTTTATTGGAATATAGTTGATTTATAATCCTGGGTTAGTTTCAGGTATACAGAAAACTGATTCAGTATACATATACCCATTTTTTTTCAGATTTGTTTCCTCTATAGTTTATTACAGAATGCTGAGTAAAGTTCCCTGTGCTATACAGTAGGTCCTTGTTGGTTATCTCTTTTATATATAGTAATGTGTGTATGTTAATCCCAAACTCCTAATTTCATCCCCCCTAACATTACCCTTCGGTAACCATGTTTGTTTTCAAAATCTGTAAATATGTTTGTTTTGTAAATAAGTTCATTTATATTACTTTTTAAATGATTAGATTCCACATATGAGTAATACCATATGATACTTGTCTTTCTGTGACTTACTTCACTTAGTACGATAATATCTAGGTCCATCCATGTTGCTACCAGTGTTACTATTTCATTCTTTTTTGAGTAATATTCCATCATGTGTGTCTGTATACATATATATATGTATATATAAATGTGGTGGTTTAGTCACTAAGTCGTGTCCAACTCTTGTGACCTCATGGACTGTAGCCCACCAAGCTCCTCTGTCCACCAGGCTCCTCCTCCATGGGATTTCCCAGGCAAGGCTACTGGAGTGGGTTGCCATTTCCTTCTTTTATATATATATATATATCTTACACATATATAGGCTTCCCCAGTGGCTCAGTAGTAAATAATTCGCTTGCAATGCAGGCGATGCAGGTTCAGTCCCTGGGTTGGGAAAATCCCCTGGAGAAAGGCATGGCAACCCACTCCAGTATTCTTGCCAGGAGAATCCCATGGACAAATAAGCCTGGTGGGCTAAAGTCCATAGGGTTGCAAAGAGTCGGACAAGACTAACAACTGAGCATATATATATATATATACACACACACACACATTTCATACATATATACATACATACAGATGTACATACACATACCCCATGTATTTTTATCCATTCCTCTGTTAATGGATTTTTAGGTTTCTTCCATTGTCATGGCTATTGTAAATAATGCTTCAGTGAACATTGGGTTGCATGTATCTTTTGTAATTATGGTTTTCTCTGAATATATGCCCAGGAATGGGATTACTGGATAATATGGCATTTCTATTTTTTATTTTTAAGGAACATCCATACTGTTCTCCATAGTGGATGTACCAATTTACATCGCCACAAACAGTGCAGGAGGGCTCTCTTTTATCCACACCCTCACAAGCATTATTGTTGACTTTTTCATGATATAGTCTAAAAGGATAAGTTAAATGATATGGGAACTATAACCTAGTAATAATTAAATGTATGTGATACATTAGTCCTGAATATTTAGAAAGTGAAGTTTTAAAGAAAGATACCATTTACACTAACATCGGAATTGACAGGTATCCAGTAGAGAATCTAACAGAAGAGATACATAACCATCATCAAGCAAAGAATAAAATTTTAGAGAGAGATTAAAGAATAAAGACAAACCTCCCTTGTTCATGAATTGAATTGCTCAGTATTAAAAAGATAAAAATTCCCTGAAAACTGATTGTAAATAATCAAAATAAGAATCCCAACAGGTGTTTCATTCTGCATTTTGCTTTGCAATTCAGCTAGCTAATTCTAAAATTTATAGTAAGCTGTAAATGTCCTAGGAAAGTGAAGACATACTTGAATAAAAACAAACAAGAATTTCTATAATATAAAATGGCATATAAAACTGTGGTAAACAAGAAAGGATATTATTCATGCAAGGATAGATAAATAGACCAATGCTGGAGAATAGAGAACATGTAAATAGATCCTGACACAAGTGATACTGGAAGGGGAAAAATGAACTTTTATTGCAGTATGATTTAGTGCTAATTCTGTGTATGTCAAAAGACAATCAGTATTGGTGAGAACGTGGAGAAATTGGAACCCTTGCACTTTGTTGGTGGGATTACAATATGGCAGCTATGGAAAACAATATGAGGATTCTACGAAAACTTGGGACAAGAATTAGCATGTGATCTAGCAGTCCTGCTACTGGGTATTTATCCAAAAGTATTAAAATCAGGATCTCAGACTGCATTTGGCACTCCTATGTTCATCACAGCACTATTCACAGCAGCCATGATGTGGAAACAACCCAAATGTCCATTGATGGATGGATGGATGGATGGATGGATAAAGAAAATGTGGTATATAAACAATGGAATACTATTCAGCCTCAAAAATGAGGATTGTTCTGTCATATAGGACAACATGGATGAACCTTGAGAATATTATGCTAATAAAATAAGCTAGTTAAGGAAGACAAATACTGCATGGTTCTACTTACATGAGGTATATATAATTGTCAAATTCGTCAAATCAAGGATTAGAATGGTGATTTCCAGGGCCTGAGGGAGGGAGAAGTGGGGAGTTACTGATTAACAGACATAAAATTTCACTCAAGCAAGATGAATAACCTCTAAAAACTGGCTTAAAAAATTTTACTTTTAGTCAACAGTAATATATTATACACATAAAAATGTATAGAGTATGTCTCATGTTAATTGTTCTTAAAACAATAAGATTAAATTTTTAAAAAAGAAACTCGTTCATTAAATATTTCCATTTGTTTTGTAGTATGAGGATTAACATATTACATGGATAAAGCATTAGATGAATAAAAACATAAATATAATTCACTTTCTGTTAGTCACTTACTTTATAACTCTTTCTGAAACCCAGAGAATCCCAGTGGATTTCTATGCATAAGCTTATACCATATACATATAATAGATAATTAAAATTTTATGAAATTATAATTTTCTCTGTCAGATCAATATAGACTATTTAAAGTAATAAGTTTTCTGGTACACTCAGTACAGACATTGCATAATATATATGTTTCTAAAAGTTTTTACATGGTATATTATTATGTAATAAAGACCACAGGGCTTATGAAAAATAGTTAAAGGAAAAATACTAAAGAATCTTTTCCACTATTACATAAAAAACATATATGACTTAATGAAAGTGATATTATAGTTTTATACATCTTAGATATTTAACATGACCTGACACTTGACTGTGGAAGTGAGTATGGAAAGAGTCTACATTTTGAATTTAGCCCACTCCTTTCACTTCACACTATATGAAGTCAGAAGTGCAGTTTTAGCCCTAGATGTGGATGGAGGTGAACCAAAGTATCTGGTGTATGCTTGAGGTGTGTACTTATATTTTATGTATTCCTCCACCATTCCATTCAGTGAGATGTGCTTTCCTGAGTTTACCTAGCAGTACAACATCTGTGTTATTCTTACACTGTTCCTTAAGATATCAATCACACTGAAACAAATTTGAAGAACAAGTGTTATAACAGAAATGAAAATGTATTAATAAATCCCATTTTTGCCTCCCCAAGTATTGACAGATTTAAAATGGAATTCACTGAGTGGGTACGCTTTACTTATATTTGTATTTCTGGTGGAATACTATATGTAAACTTATCACATTGGAAATACTTTTATAGAACCTCTATAGGTTATTGTGCTTTATTTTGTTTATAATAAAATTCTATTAACTAAATATGGCAGCCCCCAAATGGAGTAGTAGGAATAAACACATTTATTAAATTGTAAGTTCATTTTCTTTTAAGTAGTAAGATTCTTGAAGTATAGAATTTGTATACTATATCATACAAAGGTAATAAAATTAAAAATTCCTAAAATGCATTTATAGAATCCATCTTTAGGTGTAATATTTCCCCTGCTTATATGAACACAACTCTTTATAAAAAATCTAGTCACTGGGCACAGCATGTGCATCCAAGAGCAGAATATAGTCATAACACTGGTAAGAGGTTTAATGTTATGAGGATCAATAAGGTACCTAAGTGCATTCTTAAGATGCTGGTTGTGCAGTATTTATTGCTGTTGATTGATTACCAAAATATGAAATATTGCATTTCCTTAAGTGGTTCTTTTTCTCATAAACAAACTACAGAATTCAGAGGGGAAAGTCAAGTTCTCAGAGAAGGCTTGGGACATTTTTTTCTCCACAAGAAAGTATTATAAAATAAATTAAACACAGAAATTAAGTATTTATACAAACACTTAATTTGGAAATGTTAAAAAGCCAGCATGTTATCAATGTTTCAAATTCCACATACACTATATAAATAATATTATGCAAAAAAAAACTATTGCAAATATTCAACATTTAGTATAATGTATTTTCTAATGTTTAAAATCAAAAGTTGGTAATGGTATATGTAATATTGGCCTGGCATTTAATTGGATTGTAATATGTTTTTAGTGCGTTTCAGTTTTAAAATACTTTTCAATCCTCCAAATTTCGGGCACATTTTGAGACCTAGAGCCTTTAAATAGTTAAATGCCCTACTTACTAGCACATAATGAAAATGAATATTTTTTATTTACTGATACTGTATTAGAATTAATAGTTCTTTGTTTCTTTATAGTTTTCTATATTAAAATCTGTTTACATATATCTTTTTCGAACTGCCCAATAATCTGCCCAATAAAATTTGACCCAAAATTTTAAAAGTAAAAATGATTTCAGAATTAAGCTCATTTGATCAGTAAGGTATCTGAGGCCTATGGGTGATAAAATTAAATTTGTTCACAGTAAGGTTTAAAACCAATTCTGTGTTAATTTTTTCTTCTGTTTTGTTTCTTATTAAGTTGCTGTACTTTGCTACTGGAAGCATCAGAGAAATTAAAAAACTATGTTCTTTTTATTGATTGATGGTTTCCTTATTTTAAAAAATACTTTCCATTGTTCTTGGAATCATGATGAACATTAGAACATTTCTTTCATCAAAATCTGAGAGATTACTCACATCAAAAATTAATAACAAATTTAATAAACTGAGATGGAAGGCACACATTGAAGGTGAGACCTCATGGTATATATGGAAAGAGCATACCTTTAGGGCCAAAGAGTTCTTGGTTCATGTCACAGCTCCTCTGCACTAGTCATTTTTGTCCTTGAATAAGTTGCTTAGCCTAAATTTTCATATTTATCACGTGAGAATAGTCATCCTTGTTTTAAGGATTGAATAAAATAGTATATGAAACACATCTGTCTCTAACTGGACTAGTGATTCTTAAAGTAAGTAGCATTTTTTCTTGTCATATGAGATAGTAAAAGGGAAATATTGTGAAGCAAGTATGAAACATTTGTTTTTTGTTATATTTAGTAGAATAGGAAAAGGTACATGGGAAATTATGAATGGAGGACCATTCAGAATCAAAGAGATGGGATAAGCACATTTTGAAGATGCAAGAAATAAAACAGCATTTTTTGGTGTGATGAATAAGAGAGCTGAACTATTACATATACAGAAGTAGTGATATATAATGTTAAAAGTAAAATTAGGAGCACATTGTGAAGGCAAAAAGCCAGAAGGCATAGTTTAGAAGGGAACCTATAGGTAGTGGAGAACATAAAAATGTTCTTGAGTAACAGGGGTGGGTGGAGTAGAATGTACAGGATTCAAAGATTGGAAGTCAGGAAAAAACTATTATAATAGACCCTTTAAATTTAGGGCCTATGTATTTTATCATCTGGTAACTAATTGAATTCTGTACTTTATGAAGCCAAATTTTAAAAGGTTGAAATCATAAAACTAAAATTAAACTCTTACCTTAGTAAATGATTTAAAATTTTATGTACTTTGCCAATTTAGGTTTAGATTGGAGGATATAAATGAATATAAACATTTCTTTAACTCTGGAGTTAGGTTAAACATCACTTAATAAAAAGTTCACTATAAAACAAAGCCAGAGATACAATAGATAAAATGTAAATATGATTATAGGCCTTTTATCCTCATCATTGAAAACAGTATTAGAGTATAGTTGATTTACAGTGTTGTGTTAATTTCTCCTATACAGCACAGTGAATCAGTTATACTTATATCCCCACTCTTTAGTTATTTTCCCATGTAGTTCATATAGAGTATTGAGAAGAGTTCCCTGGGCTGTATAGTAGGTCCTTATTAGTTATCAATTTTAATATGTATCTTTGTCATTGTTTAGTTGCTGAGTTGTGACCGACGCTTTGTGACCCCATGGACTGCAGCCTGCCAGGCTCCCCTGTCCATGGGATTTCCCAGGCAAGAATACTGGAGTGAGTAGCCATTTCCTTCTTCAGGGCATCTTCCCCACCCAGGTATCAAATAGGTGCATGCTGCATTGGCAGTGGATTCTTTTCCACTGAGCCACCAGTGAGCTCATATATATCATATGGTGTCACTTATATGTGGAATCTAACAAAATGGTACAAATGAACTTACTTACAAAACAGAGTCAGACATAGAAAACAAACTGCTTGCAGGGGGGTAGGGAAGGGAAGAGGGAGAGATAAATTGGAGCTTGGGATTGACATATACACACTTTGTTCAGTCACTCAGTCGTGTCCGACTCTTTGCAACCCCATGAACTGCAGCACGCCAGGCCTCCCTGTCCATCACCAACTCCCAGAGTTTACTCAGACTCATGTCCATTAAGTTGGTGATGCCATCCAACCGTCTCATCCTCTGTCGTCCCCTTCTCCTCCCACCTTCAGTCTTTCCCAGCATCAGGGTCTTTTCAAATAAGTCAGCTCTTCGCATCAGGTGGCCAGAGAATTGGAGTTTCAGCTTCAACATCAGTCCTTCCAATGAATATTCAGGACTGATATCCTTTAGGATTGACAATTTGGATCTCCTTGCAGTCCAAGGGACTCTCAAGAGTGTTCTCCAACACCACAGTTCAAAAGCATCAATTCTTCAGTGCTCAGCTTTCTTTATAGTCCAACTTTCACATCCATATATAGTAAGTAAAGTAAGTAAAGTCGCTCAGTCGTGTCCGACTCTTTGCGACCCCATGGACTGTAGCCTACCAGGCTCCTCCCTCCATGGGATTCTCCAGGCAAGAGTACTGGAGTGGGTTGCCATTTCCTTCTCCAGGGGATCATCCCAACCCAGGGATCGAACCCGGGTCTCCTGTGTTCCAGGCAGACACTTTAACCTCTGAGCCACCAGGAAAGCCCATAATGACCACTGGAAAAATCATAGCCTTGACTAGACGGACCTTTGTTGGCAAAGTAATGTCTCTGCTTTTTAATATGCTGCCTAGGTTGGTCAAAACTTTTCTTCCAAGGAGCAAGTGTCTTGATTTCATGGCTGCAATCACCATCTGCAGTGATTTTGGAGCCCCCCAAAATAAAGTCTTCCACTATTTCTACTGTTTCTCTGTCTATTTGCCATGTGATGGGACCGGATGCCATGATCTTGACGTACTCCTTTTCCTATTTGGATATACACACTATCCCCCTCATTTTTTGAAAACATACTAGAGGAAGCTGTGTAAGATATGTGAATCTGCTCTTCGCTCAGAATGCTTAATTTCCATGTGCATCTCAGAATGGGAGTATTTACTTTACTTTGCTGAGTGTGAGTCATACACAGCATGGACCCTATGACCAAACCAGTTGATTATTCAGTGGTGCTCCACTGAATAAACAGCTGTCTGTATCCATCATGAAGGAAAGATTATCTGGTGACACCACATGAAATGTTGGTTTTCCCAATATAATGTCTTAATTGAGTGCTGTTGCTTCCCAACATGATATATTCATGAGGAATTTATAATGATAATTTTATATTTTTCTAATTTCAGAATCAAGCTTTTAATATTTAAAAACTGCATTTTCCTAGTAAAAATAGCATCATTAACTTTTCATTGGTCTGTCTAGTATAACTTGAGATTGTGACTAATCAGTGCTTCTGATAATCAACTTGGTTTCCTCTGACCCAGTTACCTTATACTTTGGTTTTGAAATGGCATTATGTACCTTTTCAGTTATATCAGTGATCACTTTTTTGATATATAGATAACATACTTTGAGAAAAAAAGTGTTCAAGGAAGAAATGTTAAAGCATTGAAATCTGGTAGAATAGGAAGAGAAAAAAAATAATTTCTAACTTTTGACTTCTTTCATTTTCTATTTGTTGAAGCCACAGCTATAAACTCAGATTATCACTGAGTCCCTTCATCTCAGGAAAGCATCCTTTTAAAGACTGGTGTCAGTATATACAGCAAAATATGTGGTTTCCATGCTGTATCCCAGAACCCTTCATGTAACCTTTATGAAAACTGTGTCATATATTGTATGAAGTGTAAATCTTATTCTGAATACCAAATGAGTCTGAGGACAGATACAATTTCTTAGGGCTTGGGGGAATAGTTTGAGTGGATGCATTCAAATAAATCACAACTATTATATCCATGATTAATGTAACGATAACACACCCAGAAACACAACTCCAAATGCTGGATTTTGTGTGATGAATTTAAGAGAGACTGCTAAACTTGTTCCTAACATAACACAATCTTTTGGTTTAAGCCATTTGAATTTTTATTAATACTTTTATGGACATTAGATAAACTTCTGTTTTGAATTAAAGACAGAAGATATATAAAGGCATAATTCCCTTGAGGTATAATATCAATCTTTTGTTCAATGGTTAAATGCTTAAAAACATTAAACACTGGCAAGACCAGCTACTAAATTTAGTAGCCCAAACCTAATCTCTGTATCCAGTCATGTAGAAAATAAGTTTTAGCTTATTACTTTAGAATCAGATTAAGCTAAGGAATATGCAGCAGTTAAGTATAATATTTTACCTTTATAAAGCTGAGCACTTCTATAGGTCTTTCAAGTAGTGCTAGAATAATTTGAAAGGGGGAAACATTGCTAAAACAGATTTTTTTTTTTTACATTTCTCAATTTTAGAAATGCTTATCTTCTTGAAAAGTACTTAAAATGAGTTCATTTCACTTATTTTTTTGGGTATTTAATAATGTATATTTTGCTTAGTATTTGAAAGCTTTTAAAATAAATTTTAGATGGATTCTTCATGTTCTCTTTTTTTTAAGAACTATCTTTTTAGATTATGCTATAGAAATAACTTTATGGCCCAATATATACTATTTAAAATTATGAAGGACCCACTGAAACCCAGCACTATGCTTGGCATAGGGATAAAATGGTGATTAAAAACATATCAGGAGTTTCATGAACTTAATGGTTTAGTATCTGTACCCCAATCCAATATACACTAGTGAATCTAGAGATGCTATGGTTTGGCAGAACTTGGAGGGGAGGCAGTGTGCTACCACAATCTAGTGGATAGATTCCAAATATTGGAATTGCTGGTAAAGTGACTGAATGACTGGAAGCAAAGGTACTCTAGGGATGCCGCTAAACATTACATTAAACAGAATGGTCACCCACAGCAAAGAATCATTCTGCCTCAAATGCAAATGTCACAGTTGAGAAACTTTCCTAGTATTTAAAACAAGCAATTGAGTAAACAATCCTGCTGTTAAATGCATAACATCCAAGATAAACTCTTTGAAAGAAAGGAAACCTGGTTTTCTGAGAGCCCATAGCAAAGAAATTTGACCTAACCTGGGGTCATTGTAGTCTTCTTGGAGGAAGTGACCTAAAATTTATCTGAAGGTTAAAGTTTTTTTTTTTTTTTCCTCATAGAATGGGGAAAGAGGGTTCCTGATACAAGGGAAGCTGAGAGGGAACTTTAAGAAAGATGGAGTAAGTAAAACCATATATGGTTGTGTGAATCCTTTGAGATGAAAGATGTTGAAATATTTGAAGCGAGGTGGGATTTGAGTTCATCCCATTCACAGATAAGAAAATGTCATTCTGGCTGCAGTACAGAGAGAGCTTAGAAGACAACAGAATTGCTGAAAGGAAACTAAGAAATGTTCTGGCAAGTACTATTGCTATAAATTATAATCTGAATCAAGAATAAAAATAACTTTGACAATATCCAAATTTGTTTAACTCGCAAATGACAAAAGAAGGTCTTTGGAAATCATGACTCATAAAATAAGGTATTTAATTTTCAGTTTTAATAGAAAGTGTGCTGGGGGAATCTTGTACATTGCCAAAAGTATATGTAAGCAAAGACTTACGCCCCTCTTTTTAAAAATTTATTGCTGTTCTCACCAAAAGCTTGAAAAATGAGTTGCATTGAATTAACAAAGGAAAATAATATTTTTTAAAAAGCAACAGAATTTTCTATCCAGTGCATGACACAGGACTTGCAGTGCTTTAAGAACCTGATTCAGGATTAAATTCAAGGAAAGCCATTAAATGGTTAATGTTTTGGTAAAGTAGGGCTGTAACTTGTATTTATCTAGAGTCTATAATGTTAGAGTAAGCCATTTCTGCCTTATAGCAGAGAGAACAAATTAAATAGCCTTCTTTGAGCATTCTGTATTGTTCATAGGTACTGATGAAATATTGGAATTGCTGGTGAAGTGAATGACTAGAGGCAAAGGCACTTCTTTTTGTTTTAGAAGCTATTATTTTTCTGCCTTTCTCAATAAAGCAAGGGGATTACCAAATCTTGATTTAGAGACTATTAGCTTTTCTAAAGTGTTGGTGTGGGAAGGTGGAGATGGTAGTGAAGAAACTTAAGTGTCATGAATTGTAGCTAAAATTTCGTTCAAAGTAAATAATTTCCTAACCTTGAAAGAAAGCCTTAAAAAAAAAAATCTCTGGAAAGTGTTCACTTTGTTATGCTTGTTTTGTTTTAAATTGATAGGAAGTATAGTAGTTAATCACTACTCATTCATGTGTAGTGCTGAAATATCTCAGTTTATGACGTTAAAGTAATTTAGAGAAGCAAATTCTTCCACAGTAAGCTTAGCAGATGCTGACTAGCCTCTGCTTGAACAACCTCAGAGAGACAGAATTTGGGAGGTAATAAGACACCCAACTTCAGCTTCTTCAGCGTTACTGTTTGGGGCATAGACTTGGATTACCGTGATATTGAATGGTTTGCCTTGGAAACGAACAGAGATCATTCTGTCGTTTATGAGATTGCATCCAAGTACTGCATTTCGGATTCTTTTGTTGACCATGTTGGCTACTCCATTTCTTCTGAGGGATTCCTGCCCGCACTAGTAGATATAATGGTTATCTGAGTTAAACTCACCCATTCCAATCCATTTTAGTTTGCTGATTCCTAGAATGTTGACGGTCACTCTTGCCATCTCGTTTGACCACTTCCAATTTGCCTTGATTCATGGACCTGACATTCCAGGTTCCTATGCAATATTGCTCTTTACAGCGTCGGATCTTGCTTCTATCCCCAGTCACATCCACACCTGGGTATTGTTTTTGCTTTGGCTCCATCCCTTCATTCTTTCTGGAGTTATTTCTCCACTGACCTCCAGTAGCATATTGGGCACCTAATTACCTGGGGAGTTCCTCTTTCAGTATCCTATCATTTTGCCTTTTCATACTGTTCATGGGGTACTCAAGGCAAGAATACTGTGAAAGTGCTGCACTCAATATGCCAGCAAATTTGGAAAATACAGCAGTGGCCACAGGACTGGAAAAGGTCAGTGTTCATTCCAATCCCAAAGAAAGGCAATGCCAAAGAATGCTCAAACTACCACACAATTGCACTCATCTCACATGCTAGTAAAGTAATGCTCAAAATTCTCCAAGCCAGGCTTCAACAATATGTGAACCGTGAACTTCCTGATGTTCAAGCTGGTTTTAGAAAAGGCAGAGGAACCAGAGATCAAATTGCCAACATCCGCTGGATCATGGAAAAAAAAAGAGAGTTCCAGAAAAACATCTCTTTCTGCTTTATTAACTATGCCAAAGCCTTTGACTGTGTGGATCACAATAAACTGTGGAAAATTCTGAGAGAGATGGGAATACCAGATCACCTGACCTGCCTCTTGAGAAATCTGTATGCAGGTCAGGAAGCAACAGTTAGAACTGGACATGGACAACAGACTGGTTCCAGATAGGAAAAGGAGTACATCAAGTCTGTATATTGTCACCCTGCTTATGTAACTTCTATGCAGAGTACATCATGAGAAAAGCTGGACTGGAAGAAACACAAGCTGGAATCAAGATTGCCAGGAGAAATATTAATAACCTCAGATATGCAGATGACACCACCCTTATGGCAGAAAGTGAAGAGGAACTAAAAAGCCTCTTGATGAAAGTGAAAGAAGAGTGTGAAAAATTTGGATTAAAGCTCAACATTCAGAAAACGAAGATCATGGCATCTAGTCACATCACTTCATGGGAAATAGATGGGGAAACTGTGGAAACAGTGTTTGACTTTATTTTGGGGGGCTCCAAAATCACTGCAGATGGTGACTGCAGGTGTGAAATTAAAAGACGCTTACTCCTTGGAAGAAAAGTGATGACCAACCTAGATAGCATATTCAAAAGCACAGACATTACTTTGCCAACTAAGGTCCATCTAGTCAAAGCTATGGTTTTTCCTGTGGTCATGTATGGATGTGAGAGTTGGACTGTGAAGAAGGCTGAGCGCCAAAGAATTGATGCTTTTGGAGTGTGGTGTTGGAGAAGACTCTCGAGAGTCCCTTGGGCTGCAAGGAGATCCAACCAGTCCATTCTGGAGGAGATCAACCCTGGGATTTCTTTGGAAGGAATGATGCTAAAGCTGAAACTCCAGTACTTTGGCCACCTCATGCGAAGAATTGACTCATTGGAAAAGACTCTGATACTGGAAGGGATTGGAGGCGGGAGGAGAAGGGGACAACAGAGGATGAGATGGCTGGATGGCATCACGGACTCGATGGATGTGAGTCTGAGTGAACTCCAGGAGTTGGTGATGGACAGGGAGGCCTGGCATGCTACGATTCATGGGGTTGCAGAGAGTCGGACACGACTGAGTGACTGAACTGAACTGACTGAAGACACCCAACCTATAGCATTATGGAGGCCAATGCTCTCTGTGCAAGAATTCTTATATGAACTGTAATCCCCTCCTACCCTTAAAGTTGTCTTGATTCCCTTTCTACATTTAGAAGCAACATATAACTACCTTTCCAAAGGTGTGGATTTTCGCATCTTTGCAACTGTTCATAAGTTAGTCTATTCATCACTCTATCCATACTTGTAAAATGCTAGCCAAAAGAAATCTAAAGATATTTTTCCAGATAAAGGCTAATTGGTTCTGGGACTGGGAGGACTATAGTTTTTTTGTGATTTAGAGATTATATTTCTTATATTTAAGTGATTTACAGCATTGTTAATAGTTGGGATCTGTTGTGGCTTTACTAATGAGTGAAGATTTAGCTGTTTTTCCTTTTAATAGCCTAATCAGTTAATTAAGAAATTATGTAACAAAAAAGAAATGATGTAGATGTAACATTGGGTGAATCTAATTTTTACAAGGCTTTGCCAAAGCTTTCTATATTTCATGATTGGAAGATGTTCAGGTTCAGTGAGCTAGAAACTCCCAGGATAATTGTACCAAAAGCATATGAGGGATAAAGAATTCCATTTTGGACATGTTGATTTCTACATCACCATGATCCCTTAAAATGGAGATACCCTCTTATAAAGTTAGTTACGTGTCTGAGGCTCAAAAATTAGTGAAAACTATTACTATATTTTAGCAACAGTAAGGTGCTTCCCTGGTGGCTCAGACAGTTAAAAAAAAGATCTGTTTGCAATGCAAGAGACCTGGATTTGATTCCTGAGTTAGGAAGATCCCTTGGAGAAGAGACTGGCTATCCACCCCAGTATTCTTGCATGGAGAATTCGATGGACAGAGGAGACCAGCAAGCTACAGTAAGCATGAAGGTGACTGCCACCGCCCTGGGTATGAATTCAAACAGAAAAGGAAGATAGGTTGAGTAAAGATGAGACCTGAAGATGGAATACTTGGGGATCCTGATACGAAAGGAACAAAGTCAACAAATGAAAATGAGAAAGTATGTTTAGAGGGAAAGAGGTAATATCAGAAGAGTGATGTCTCAGAATTTTACATGACAGAGTTTCAAGAAGCCAGAAGTAGCCTGCAGTATACACGGTGCAGGCAAGTTGAATAAGACAGTAACTAAGACATGGAGATTAGATTAAGCAGGCAGTTCGAATTTGATGACTGTAGCCATAATGCAGTGGAGTCACAGATTTTGATGGTTGAAGACTAAATGAGAGTTGAGAATGTGGGCACAGTAAATATATATTGAAATTTTCTATTTTAATGGAAAGATTTGAAGTTGCCTGGAAGGCTACAGTTTAGGATCCCAAATCCTAGATGAAGATGAGATTACAAGGATTTCAATTTGAAAATAAGACAAATGAGCTATGAACAGTGTTGTGTGGTGTGCTCAAGTTCCCAAAGATGTTTTAGATAAGAGTGAAAGAGTAACAATCTCAAATAGACTGAAAGTTTAATAATAGCAGAACCACATCCCTATAAGGGGTGAAATAGATAGGAGAGGCAGCCTGCACTTTTATTTTTCCTTTTTTAAAAGAAATGTGTTTAATTGGAGGATAATTGGTTTACAATGTTGTTTTCATTTCTGTCATACAACAATGCAAATCACTCATAGGTGTACATATGTCTCATTCATCTTGAAGCTCCCTCCCTCTTCCCACCCCATCCCGCCCCTCTAGGCTGTCACAGAGCACTGGGTTGAGCTCCTTGCATCATACAGCAAATTCCCACTGGCTATGTAGTTTTACATATAGTAATGAATAGGTTTCAGTGCTCCTCTCTCAGTTCATCCCACCCTCTTCTTCCCCCACTGTGTCTACAAGACTATTCTCTATGTCTTCTTCTCTATTGTTGCCCTGCATATAGGTTCATCAGTGCCATTTTTCTAGATTCCACGTATATGTGTTAATATACGAAATTTATTTTTATCTTTCTGACTCACATCACTCTGACAGGATCTAGGTCCATCCACCTCATTAGAACTGACTCAAATGCATTCCTTTTTATGGCTGAGTAATATTCCATTGCATATATGTACCACAACTTCTTTATCCATTCATCTGTTGATGGACTTCTAGGTTGCTTCCATGTCCCAGCTATTGTAAAAAGTGCTGCAATGAACATTGGGGTACATAGTTCCTTAAGAATTGTAGTTTGTTCAGGATATACGCACAGCAGTGGAATTGCTGGATCATATGGTAGTTTTATTCCTAGTTTAAGAAAACTCCATACTGTTCTCCAAAGTGGCTGTATCAGTTCACATTCCCACCAACAGTGTAAGAGGGTTTCCTTTTCTCTGTACCTTATCCAGCATTTATTGTTTGTAGATTTTTTGATGATGGGAGAGGCAGTGTTTACTTTTGAGGAACACTGGGAAAAGTGGGATTCTTTTTGGAAAATTAGAATCAGTTAAACAATAGGGAAAGAGCATTCTGAAGAATAGAGTAAGAATCACTTTTTGGAGCTATGCAATAGGTATTTGAGGACTCTGGAGATAGGATACAGAAGGCAAATCTGATGAAAATTTATGGAAGCAATAGCCATGACTAGTAAAGAACTGTAAGTATTTGTTGTTTCAAGAGTTATAAGGGTGTAAAGTATATGAGAATATAGGATCTGAAGGGAACTTGATGACCTTGTGTCCATACATGCCTTCTGCCAGGGGCCAGACTATGGTAGCTGTCATTCTGCTTATACTCAAACTATTAAATAGAACATTGATGAAAATGTTTGATAAAGGTGAAAACAGTGACTTGCAACAGAAAGGCTATTAAAATTATAATTCATTCAAAACAGTATCTTTTAATTACCCATCTTTGACTCAGGGATTCCTACAGCTTATTTTATAATTTTAAAATCAGCCTTCCACCTACCATTTCCTCAACAAATTGCTTTCTTTTGAAATTCTCAATCTTTGCTAACTTCAGTGTTTCTTCTGTGGGCTTGCAGAGTTTTTGATGAAATTCACCTAGGAAACTCTGCAGCGATCCTGCTGTCAAAAGGTGGTCTTATTGCTTTCCGTGAAAGTGCCTAAAATAAAAAGTTGAGTAGAAAGAAAAAAGAAACTTAAATGATTTTTTAAATCAGTTGATGAAGCTAAGAGGAAAATCATTTTAGTGGGTGGATGCCACTAAAATGATTTTCCTCTTACCTTTTATCCACAAAACATTTTATTGTTGTTTAAATTGTCTTTCATCAGTGGAAATTCTCATGCTGGAGGGGTTAAATAGCTCAGAAGTACATCCTTTCTCCCGTTGGCCTGATGTCACTACTGCAGACAAACTAATTTATTATTGATGGCTTGTGATGCTTTTTTATTTGTCTCCATTTCAGCACTTCTGATACGTTGGGTAAAGCCTATTGATTCACCCAGGTTTGGCTTTTATGGTAATTTACTGAAAGGGAGCCTTGAAGAAAGCTTGCAGAAGAGATGGATATTTTTCAGATCTTACCCAAGTGGAATAAAAGAAACGTAAAAGGTCTGTTTTTCTCCAGTGGAGTACATGATTCTGCTAGTATTTAACTGGTGGGTGGGTCAGGGTTGATGGAGAAAGGATATTGTTAGATGTGGAGTGATACTTAGGGCTATTTAATATTGGATTTTAATGATGGAGCATGCCCTTTTAAAAATATAAGAGTTCAACATTAAAGGCATGATTCAGTTTAGTTTTTCAAAACCTGCAAAATTTCCTCCTGGAGAGGCAGGCCTTCGTATGTTACAGTGAGGGCTTCTTAAATGGATTATATTTTGAAGTATATTATGAGTAATATTCCTCTTATCCCTGCAACAGAAGTATCTGAAAAGTAAAAGTAAATATCCCATTTTATCTACTATGGCTTTTCATGTAAATGTACAATTTGTCTTGATTGGCTCTAAATTGTTGAGCAGAGAGAACGCATGCATCTATTTTTCGTAGCTCTCATAGGATAGCAAACTGAATTCTCCTGCGTATTGTTCTGGCTTAACTACATTTGCCTGTTTTTTATTTTTTTTTAATCTCTGCTATGCAAAAAGATTAGAGTTTTATCTTCCCAATGGGAAACTGAAAAAACAATATTCTTCCTTTTATTGATGTGCTTCTTCCAGAAAAAAATTGCAACTAAATAAGTTAGTTTTAAGCAACATATGAGACATCTTGAACACTGAATAAAATTGAAGCTCAGAGGAGAGCATTTGAAACCTGGATACACTACTGAGATGCAGCCGATCAGGGATTAGAGGAAAAAATATCGTCAGATGAGAAAAAATTGAACAAAGAAGGAGCACAAAGCTTTCAGTTTTATCAGTTAGTATATACAGGTTCTATCAATCTTATTACTATAAAACTAGCCTTTAGCTTCTGTTCAAAGTAAGAGCAAAGTAGAGTTACAGAGCTGTTCTACTTAGATAATTTATTGAAACAAATTACAGCGTGCTTTAACCATGTCACTATTTCAGTTCTGAACTTCTACATTTGCCTTTGGTTAAAAAGGGTGGCAAGAACTGAAAAAAAAAAAGTAGAGGTAAGGAAAGGAGAAAAGGAATAAAATATTACATTGTTAAACCTAAGTACTTTCTCTTTCGTGAATATTGAAGATAGTGAACCAAATATTTAGAAAAGGCTTACTTTCTTATTTTATTTAGAAATAATTTTAAACACACTGGATAGAATAAAGTTTTAAGCAGATATTTTATTTTTGTTTTGGCTTTATTTTAAAACTTCCATATCAGGAAGTAGGTATATGTGTGTGTTGAGAGCCATCAGTTGTGGTGTATTTGGTTATTCACAGGGATTATAACGGAGAAGGCAATGGCACCCCACTCCAGTACTCTTGCCTGGAAAATCCCATGAATGGAGGAGCCTGGTAGGCTGCAGTCCATAGGATCGCGAAGAGTCGGACACGACTGAGCGACTTCACTTACACTTTTCACTTTCATGCGTTGGAGAAGGAAATGGCAACCCACTCCAGTGTTCTTGCCTGGAGAATCCCAGGGACGGGGGAACCTGGTAGGCCGTCTATGAGGTCGCACAGAGTCGGACATGACTGAAGCGACTTAGCAGCAGCAGGGATTATAAGGGAATAATAATGATCTTCATTCTAGGTCTCTTGTATCTAATTGTTAAGAAATTTCATCTATTAATTTTCACTTATTTTATGTATATAATTGAGCTTCCTAGGTGGCTCAGAGAATCTGAGAATAACAAATAAAGAATATGCCTGCCAAGCAGGAGACATGGGTTTGATCCCTGGGTGGGGAAGATCCCCTGGATAAGTGAATGGCAACCCTCTTCAGTATTCTTGCCTGGAGAATTCCATGGACACAGGAGCTGGTGGGCTACAGTCCATGGGCCATAAAGAGCCAGACACGACTTAGCACCTAAACTACCACCACTGCTGTACCTAATTATCAGCTTGGTGATTTGATCAGGGCAAAAAAATATATAGGCAATTCTTTGCAGCTTGGAGGAAAGAAAACTGTCAGAGAAAGGTATATGTTAGAAGGGAAGGCTTCTAGGAGGAGATGAGATTTGAATTTTTTAGAAATCTAGACAACGATAATGTAAAAATAGTGTAGTCAGAGGTAGAGTATGGTAATAAGCTAGGTGTTATCACAGTAGCATACAAATATCAAATTTAAAGTTTGAGAATATGATTTATTTTAGACTGTAGATACATACTTCCCATTGAAAGAAATTTTGACTTTATCTGCTATTCTCTCTGATATAACTAAAAGAATTATAGAATCACAGAAAATAGGAACAGAACAGTATTTTTCTTTACAACTATAGGAACAATAGGATCTAAATTATTGAAAAGGTTTATTAAATAGCTTTTAGGCTTACTGTCTGACTGCCGGAGTTCTACCTACCGACTTTGAATTACCAGATATGGTAATGTTCCTTAGCATAAACAGTTAAAGAAAATTGAGGCTTAGAAAATAGAAGAGAAAGTTGCTTTATGCTAGTAGACTTGTAAGAGGTGAGTCAAAGTGAAGTCTCTCAATCGTGTCTGACTCTTTGCGACCCCATGGACTGTAGCCTACCAGGCTCCTCGGTCCATGGGATTTTCCAGGCATGAACACTGGAGTGGGTTGCCATTTCCTTCTCCTCTCTTGGGATATCATATTGGAGAAAGTATTAATAGAAAATAAGTTATAGGACTGGTAACAAATAGCTAATTGATAAAGAATAAAACATAAGTTATTAAAATACAAATAGCTAATTGATAAAGAATAAAACATAAGTTATTAAAATACAATCTACTTGTATGATCATGTGTATATATAAAGATGTTAGAAGGCATAGGGGACAAGTGACTGAGTAAGAGATTTATGATTACAGTTAAATTGAAACCTTTGTTGAATCTGTGTCAGAGTAGAAACAGGAGCATGAACTAGGGATTTCAACATCTTTACAACTTTAATTAGAGGCTTAAAAGATTGCTACAGGGGTAAAATGCTGCAGTACCATCCTCAAGAAACCCAGATTGAAGTTAGGGTATGATAATCACTTTTTTCAGATTTTCTTTTTTTGGGGTACCATGAGCAATGGGTTACCAATGATCGAGCAAGATAAATGCATTTTATGAAAGAATGCAGCTGTTTGCTGGATCATAAATTTTTGCTATCTGCTAAAAAGGATCAGGAGCACAGCAGACAAACACAGGAGTATGATGACATAAAATAACTCCACTTGTGTAAACACAGACATGAGTTGTCCTGTAAGTGATGTTGATAATCTCTCCCAGATCTTGATTGTGTGACACATTTTCCTACTTGTTTCCATGCCTTGAATTAAAAAACAAAAAATATAGTGTGTAATGGACATTATGAGTGAACTATTATGAAGAGTCATCCTCAAAGCGTATTGAGCTTTGCTCAGGCAGTTAGATAAATAATTGATGGTTCCCTTTGAGTGTATTAGATAGTTTTATTCTTTATTAACTTAATACTGTCTTGGTCTTGAATTTATTCCTAGGCCGTGATCCTTGTTCTAGGTCATAGGTCATACTGCTAAAGCAAGGCTTTCCTGGGGGTATCAAAGAAACTGTTCATCCCAAGGTGTTCAGCGAGGTCTCTCCTCTTTACTTCGTCCAGAATGCCAACGTTCCTAGAATTTCATGACCTCTTATATAACTTGTCAGCTCTCAACAAAACAAGTCATTTCTACTAAGTTTCCCAGACTTTCAAACGTGTGGGGCTCTGCTTTTGGCTATGGAAAGATGGTGTATCCCCCATGCAGATACTTAGGGCCCATTTCCAGTAGCTTAGAATTTAGATTTCTTCCTCCTGTGTTCAGCAAAGCAACTACTACTCGGGATTCTTTACCCTGCCCTATAGTAGGAAAGCTCTTCCAGACAGAAATGCAGGCAGATGCTGTTGTTCCCTCTGTGTTTTCATTTTCTAAAGTATCATAGTCCTCCTGCACTTGCCACTGTCCAGTGCCTGTAAACAGTTAATTTTTTTTTTTGTTTTCAGAGACAGGAGAAGTAGTAGTTAGGTTTTCCGTTTCTCTCCTCATTCTAAGATTCTATTCTATTCTTTGCTTGTCAAAAAAATATTCAAAGAACTTTGTATGGGTCATCCTAAAGTTTATATCAGATTGAAAATGCTTCATTTTATGTTCTTTCTTTATCTGAGACTGCATGTAGCACAAAATCAGTTTCATAAATGATCAAATCAGTTTCATAAATGATCTTGAGTATCTTTTAAACATTCATCAGGTAAACATGTTCACTAAATTTAGCATTTTTTATGACTATTAAACAAACCATTTAAAGATTCCTCACCTCTCTCAGGATAGTTTGGAAAACAAAAAAAGCAAACAAACCAACAAAGACAATTTTTGTCTCTGTGTTTAGAAAGCTTCTCAGTTAGACACTGAAATCAGAAAAAAGATTCATTCTCTGTTATTTTCACATTTCTCCCCAGCTTTGGATACCAGGCTTGGCAAACATGGGAAAGGAATTTCTGGCTTCCCAGAAGGTGTTGTAGATAATTGTGTGTAAGTTACTTTGGGTTGTAACCTGACTTCCAAAGACAAATATTTGTTGCAACAGGTCAGCCATTTACCAGCAGTAACTCAAAATTCCATTTTAAACTCAAGGAACTAGTTTAGCAATATTGAGTAATAGCTTTTCTGGGAGGCTAAATCTTCAAAACAATTTAATAACAGTTTTTATAAAATCTTTGAAAAATGTAGAATAGGAAGGAATATATCCAAAATCATTTTATGAGGGCAATGTTACCCTGATAGCAAAAGCAGATAAAGATATCACAAAAAAACTATACTCCTAAGAGATCATATGGATACAGTTGAAAAATCCTCAATAAAATACTAATCAAAAAAACCCAACAATGAATTTATATGCTGTGACCAAGTGGGGTTTAACAAGAAATGCAAAGTTGGCTTCACATTCAGAAACCAGTTGATACAATATACTTGTAATAACTTGTATTAATAGATTGAATGATAAAACCATATGATTTTATTAATATGGAAAGAAAATTTAAAAATATACCCATTCTTGATGGAAAAACATTCAACAAAGTAGGAATAAAGGGAATTTCCTGAATTGATAAGGAAGTATCTATTAAAAAACTCACAGATAACATTATAGTTAATGGTGCAAGACTCCTGTTTTCCCCAAAGATTTGTAACAAAACAAGGATGTTCCCTCTATATGCATCTATGCCATCTTGTTGTGAGGGTTTTAGCCATGGCATTTAGGCAAGAATAAGTGGGAAGTGATAGTCGCTCAGTTGTGTCCTACCCTTTGCAACCCCTGTAGCCTGCCAGGCTCCTCTGTCTGTGGAATTCTCCAGGCAAGAATACTGGAATGGGTTGCTATTTCCTTCTCCAATAAGTGGGAAATCGGCTTCTAAATTAAAACGAAAAACTACTTCCATTTGCAGATGTCTTAATATTGTGCATAGAAAATTCTAAGGAATCTACACAAAAAGACATATTAGAACTAATGAGTTCAGTAAAATTGTAGGGCTTAATATTAACACAGAAAATTTAGTTATAACTCTTATACACTAGCAATGATTAAAGTAAAAATTAAACTAAGAAGAAAGTCCATTTATAAGAGCACCAAGAAGAATAAAAATTTTTAAGAATAGATTTAGCCAAGTGCAATACTGGTAAAATGGTAGGACATCGCTAAACAAAATTAAAGATCTAAATAAATTGAAAGACATCTATGTTTATCAATCAAAATATTGTTAATATGTCAACACTCCCCAAATTAAGGTCTAGATCCATTGCATTCCCTACCAAAATCCCAGTTTTTTTTTCTTTTAAGAAATTGAAAAACTGATCCTGAAATTCATAACAAAAGGAAGGAACCAAGAATAGCCAAAATAAAACTCTTCTTGAAAGAGAAAAATAAAACAGAGGCCTGATATTTCCTGAATTCTAAGCTTGTCATAAAGCTACAGTAATCATGGAGTGTGGTGCTGGCATGAAAATAGACATATAAAATGATGAAATGGCATTGATAATACAGAGTAAGCTATTATATATGATGCATTGGTTTATAGTTCAGTAAAGGAAAGAAATTTGAAAAAAAAAGGTTCCAGGTAAGCAGCATATCCATGTGAAAAATATTAAATCTGTCTCATTTTATACAAACAATATAACTCAAAATGAAACACTTGAAGAGTAAATCTTGGGAACTTTGGTTAGCTGGTGGTTTATTAGATAGGGCAACAAAAGTATGAGTGACAAAATAAAAATCCAATGAATTGGACTTCACAATGTAAAACTTTCATACTGCGAAAAGAAATGAAAGACATCCCACAGAATGAAGAATATATTGCAAAATGCATACTCAATAAGAGATATGTATCCATAATATATCAAAAATCATTAATCAATAACAGAAAAATAACCCAGTTAAAATGGGTAAATGGGACTTCTCTGATAATCTACCTGCCAATGCAAGGGACACGGGTTCAATCCCTGGTCTGGGAAGATTCCACATGCCAAAGGGCAACCAAGCCGATGTGTCACAACTACTGAGCCTGTATTCCTGAGCCTGTGATCTGCAACAAGGGAAGCCACCATAATGAGAAGCCTGTACACTGCAACTAGAGAGTAGCCCCTACTCACCACAACCAGAAAAAGTCAGTGCAGTAACGAAGACCCAGCACAGCCAAAAGTAAATAAATAAAACTTAAAAGAATGGGTAAATGGTTTGAAGAGAGAAATTTATCTAAGAAATTGCTCTAATAAGGCCATGAAAAGATGCTCAGCGTTTGTTATTAATAGGAAATTGCAAAACCACTACACAATACCACTTCACATCCACTAGGATTGCTGCAGTAACAGGCAGACAAAACTGGCATTGATTAGCATGTGGAAAAAATGGAACTCTCATACATCACAGTTGGAAAAGTAAAATGGTACAAATTGCTTTGGTAAAGTTGTTCGCTAAACCTTAAACACTGAGTTAGCGTATCACCCAGCAATCCCACTCCTAAGTACATATGAGAAATGAAAACACACATTCATACAAAACATATGCAAGGATTTTCATAGTAGTGTTATTCGTATCATCCGAACAGTGAAAAACACCCACATGTCCATCAACTGACAAATTAATAAGTTAAATATGCTATATCCATAGAGTAGGATAATGTTTGCCAGTAAGAGGTATGAAATGCTGATGCATGTTACAACATGAGTGAATCTTGAAAACATACTAAGTGAAAGGACCCAGTCACAGAAGACCAACATTCCATATGAAATGTCCAGAATAAGGAACTATATAGAAACAGTAAATTAGTAATTGCTTGGTACTGGAAATTAGGAGAATAGCAGGGAGTGACTGTTAATGTGTACAAAGTTTCCTTTTAGGATGATGAAATGTTCTAAAATGAGATTGTGGTAATGATTATGTGTGTCCCTGAATGTATTAAAAAACATTGACTTTTACAACTTAAGTGGATGGGTTTTTTTTTTTTTTAATTTTAAAATCTTTATTTCTTACATGCGTTCCCAAACATGAACCCCCCCTCCCACCTCCCTCCCCATAACATCTCTGTGGGTCATCCCCATGCACCAGCCCCAAGCATGCTGTATCCTGCATCAGACAAAGACTGGCGATTCAATTCTTACATGATGGTATACATGTTAGAATGCCATTCTCCCAAATCTGGCATGAACAGTGTATTTCAGTAAATCTTTAAAAACTACAACCTGACATTTTATTTACTCTTTTGCCATAAAACTAACTTCCTTTGAATCTGAGGATAAAGTAAGAGTTAACTTGAATTCTTTGAGTATGCTACTCACATTTCGCAGTTTACATTTTAACTAATTAAAGTTATATAACATTTTTAATTCACTCCTAGTCACGTAACAGTTGTTTAGAGGTCAACAGTTGCCTGATGGCCATCTTATTGAATGGAGCAACTATAGAGTATTTCCCTCATCACAGCCAGTTCTGTTAGAGCCGCTTTAGATGATTTTACTCAATTGGCAATAGAACTTTGCTGCAATTTTCCCAGAATCCGATGATGGATACTGATGCCTGGTTTGGGAAACTGCTAAAACTTAAACTCCTACTTGAGTAAGAAAGCTCACTTGCTGATCTAACTGAAGACAATTTACTAGCAGGAGACTGGAAGTTAATAAAGCTTATTTTTTTTTTTTTTTTGAGTAGCTGCTAAGTTAAGGTGGTCATAGAAAAAAGAGATAATGATAAATCAGCTGTGGGAAGAAAAATTTTTGTTTTTTAACATACTTATTTTTAAAATTATTATTATAATTATTTTTAGAATTCAGATATACCATAATAGACCCTGCTGTATAATACAGATGTATAACACAGATGTCTAATTCTGATTGTCCTCTCCTTTTCACTGGTAATTTTTGGTGGATTTATTACCAACTGCAGATATTCATGCAGTTAGACATATCCAGAGGGAGGGAATGATTGAGCCCAGTTAGGCAGGCAAGACCTGGAACCAAGGAGAAAATAGTGGCAGTTTTAAATCCAAATTCACCAGGGCTGACCTGGTGGCTCAGATGGTAAAAAGTCTGCCTACAATGCAGGAGACCCAGGTTCAATCCCTGGGTTGGGAAAACCTTTGGAGAAGGGAATGGCTATCCACTCCGTTGTTCTTGCTTGGAGAATCCTATGGACAGAGTAGGCTGGTGGGCAATAGTCCATTGTGTTTCAAAGAGTGTGACACAATTGAGTAACTAACATACACAAACATTTATGTATTTTGCTTTTTTTCTTATCAAATAATAGCAACTTACTCTATAAAAATTTTGAAAAGGCAAAGATTACCTGTAATTTCACCACCATAAGAAATTTCTATTAATGTTTTATGTTTTCTACTGTGCTATATATTCTCTATTGTATTTTAAAATATATTTTGCATGTTTCTTTATAATATTTTACATTTAAATGTTATGACTAAGACTATGCCAGTTTTGAATAAACACATTACTTAGGTACTAAATTAGATATTGTCATAAATTATTGTAGCTGTGTTTACATAGCTTTTTTTTTTAGTTTTTAAACAAATGCCCAATAAAGTTATTATTTTTGGATAATTAGATTCATCCATGGGTCTTCATAGTTTGTAGTGACAAATGATATTCTGTCATTAATGGATCCTTTAGAAATATTATTTTAGTTATGTCATGGAATACATTGTTTATTCATAGCTATTTTCTTTTTAGAAAGCTTTATTAAATGCATCAACTCTCAAAAGTCAAAATGCATTCTCAACCTTTTGCTTCCCATGTTCAGTTCAAAAGGTTGAAAAGACCTTTCAGCTCTAGGTTGTAAATTCAAATGTGATTCTGGTTGATTTTTGACAGCTGTAACACAACCTGCACTCAAAAAGCTGTTGCACTCAATCTACTCTCCAGTGTTAACATGACACAAAATATAATCTCATTTGACATTGATGAAGGAAGCCACTCCGTAGAATGGATGAGAGACTGAGTTATCATGTGCTTTTTCTAGTCAGGATCCATATCTCTTAATCACTTTCTGTCTCTCAAGAATACACACACTCACAGACATATGTACACATATATATAAAACGTAGTTAAAGGTAATGTTTTCTGGGCAGTTTTGGTTTCCTGGGGTGTCAGAAAAATTTAGGAATGCATGCATACTTTAACTGGATGCTTATATCTTCTTCACTTCTATTTAGTGGAAGACACATTAGAATAAGGACTTTGATATATAGGATATGTGAATGAATTTTATGTTTTGATATAGTTAGCACACATTTGAAAGCCAAATGGCTTATTAAAAATAGCTGTCTCAGAATTGAAGCAGGAATTTGGGAAAACCTCATCTACACCTACTACAGAATTTTTCTCCAGAGTGTTATTCTACTTTTTATATTGCTTTAAAATATGATGTCTCAGGTATTGGCATTTGTACAACTGGGCATAAAACCAAGGTTTGTTTTTCCTTTGATCCAAAAATACTAACTTGGAAGACAAAGTATATGCATTGCATTTGTGATTTAATCCTTTACTCATTCGTAACTAGGAAAGAATAGAAGTGGCTAAGTATACTGCTGACATATTTTTTTTAACTTTAAAGTATCTTGAAAAACCTTTGGAATCATTTAATCTACTTTGATTTTTTAAAAATATAATATGTAAGTTATAGTGATTTTCCTAGTGGCTCAGATGGTAAACAGTCTGCCTGCAGTGTAGGAGACCTGGGTTCAATCCCTGGGTTTGGAAGATCCTCTAGCAGAGGAGATGGCAACCCACTCCAGTATTCTTTCCTGGAGATTTCCATGGACAGTGGAGCCTGGCAAGGTACAGTCCATAGGATGAGAAAGAGTTGGACACGACTAAGTGGCTAAGCACACATGTAAGTTACGGAGCACAGTTAGTACTATCTAGTCATACCTAAACTAGGTCAAACCTTTTCTCCTTTCGTAATTAAGATTCCTCTTTCAGTTTATTAGGTGCTTGTAATTTTAGTTCCTAAGTTGAAAGTTTAGTTGAGTCGCTTGGTCAGTCATGTTCGACTCTTTGTGACCCCATGGACTGTAGCCCACCAGGCTTCTCCATCCATGGGATTCTCCAGGCAAGAATACTGGAGTGGGTTGTCATTTCCTTCTCCAGGGGATCTTCCTGACCCAGGGATCAAACCCAGGTCTCCCACATTGCAGGCAGACACTTTAACCTCTGAGCCACCAGGGAAGCCCAAGTTGAAAGTAGACAGTCTTAATATTATCTTTCACCATTTGCCTCCATGATGTTTTTGGATAAGAGCATATTACTGAAAAATTATATGTTATCTTAATTATATGATTTTTTACTGTCCTTTTATTTTCAAAATATCAATTGCCATAGAATAATTTTGTATTATAAAACTAGCATTTTAAAAGCATACTTTTGAGAGAAAGCATCATATAAAATCATCTTTCAAATAAATTATTTTCAGACATTGGTGTATTTCCCTTTAAGCCAGTATATCAAACTGTTACCCATGATCACTATGGATTTAGTATAATTTAAGGAAATGTAAGAATTGATGTTTTTGAACTGTGGTGCTGGAGAAGACCCTTGAGAGTCCCTTGGACTGCAAGGAGATCCAACCAGTCCATTCTGAAGGAGATCAGTCCTGAGTGTTCTTTGGAAGGAATGATGCTAAAGCTGAAACTCCAGTACTTTGGCCACCTCATGGGAAGAGTTGACTCATTGGAAGAGACTCTGATGCTGGGAGGGATTGGGGGCAGGAGGAGAAGGGGACAACAGAGGATGAGATGGCTGGATGGCATCACTGACTCGATGGACGTGAGTCCGAGTGAACTCTGGGAGTTGGTGATGGACAGGGAGGCCTGGCATGCTGTGATTCATGGGGTCGCAAAGAGTCGGACATGACTGAGCAACTGAACTGATAGCTGGTATGTAAGTCGAGCTCTTTGATACATAATGGCTCATATTTGTATGATCATATTATCTTGACATTGGAGTTATGGAGGATAGCAGAATTATTTCTATCTTTTATAGTGATACTCTCCAACAGAACTGTTATAGGCAGGGGGAAATGAGTGGTATAATTTAGCAAGTAAATTAAAGTAGCTTGAAGGATCTACTGTGTTTCTTGAATCTTTTGTATTAATGCTCCATCTGGAGGTTCATCCCTGGTACTTGATGATCTTAGAAAAAATTTCTGGGTGTAGCTAATAGTATTACAGGGATAATGAAAAGATACATTCTCAAACCTATTTTTTGTCAAATGAATACAAAGTGGGCTTTGTTACTGACTTGAATAAAAAAGCATATGAACAAAACACTTCAAGTAAACCATTATTATTAAATAAAAATTAATGACATAGTTTTAAATATTTTCACTCATGTTCTGCATTGTTACTTACTGAGAGTTATACTTCTCTAAGAGGTATCTGGGAATTGCGGGGGGCGCTCCACAGAAAGAGAGAGGCAGTGGAACTTCCCTCAGCAAAGCGGAGAGGTCCCAAGGAGAGGTGAGCCTGCTGTCGGCCAAACTAGCCCCTCGGCGAGCGAAAGACAACCACACGTGACAGGGGTTCTGTCTAAGCAGTTCTGCCTTATTGCCACAAACTCTTGGTTTATATAGGCAAGCAAGGGGGTTTTGTGAGGGTTGGACCAATCACATTAAAGGTCAAATTGTAATATGCCATAGTTGCACCAATCACGTTAAAGGTCAAATCTTAATATACCAA
Organism: Capricornis sumatraensis; assembly: GCF_032405125.1. Lineage (NCBI taxonomy): Eukaryota > Metazoa > Chordata > Mammalia > Artiodactyla > Bovidae > Capricornis > Capricornis sumatraensis. Next base: position 110,173,479 of record NC_091092.1, read on the forward strand.
AGTTGCACCAATCATGTTAAAGGTCAAGTCATCATGTGCTTCCTTGTAACAAGAGTCTATGGTGATCATGCGCTGTCCACAGGCACGGAAATCAAGAGAGCCAATCAAAAGTTTTAACAAACAACTTAGGCCGCGCCCTCATCTCTTCCGCCAAGCGCCATCTTAGCTCTAAACTACAAAGCTAGCCCTTCTTTTTTGAAGGTTTCCCATTTAGGGCCCCACAGGAATAAGTTGGCAAGTCAAGTATGGTAGGCATTTTGTAATGTACATTATCATTATTTTTCCTGCCCAGTAGGGAGTTGTCCCTTCATTACATACAATGTTACAGTTGCCATACAGCCAGATATTCATGTAAGTGAGAAGTCTGTTAATGTACGTGTGAACACAGACACATTTATATACCAACATAAAGCCCTTTTACAATCATTTAATACCCCCTGAATTTTCCAATAATCGAATGATTGTGTATAGTTAGAGAAGCTTGTACTTTGTTCAGACGTTTACCAGGAATTTAAGATTTTGAAAATGCCATGATGGTGACACCAAAATGATGTCTTCAGTTGGGTATCTAGTATAGATGATTGCCCTTTAATTCTTCCATATTTATTCTCCTTAAAATGTCTTTCTATAATAGTAATTGGGGCTTCCCAGGTGGAACTGAAGGTAGTGCTAGTGGTAAAGAACCTGCCTGACAATGCCAATGTAGGAGATATATGAGACACAGGTTCAGTCCCTGGGTTGGGAAGATCCCCTGGAGGAAAAAATGGCAACCAACTCCAGTATTCTTGCCTGGGAGATCCCATGGGCAGAGGAGCCTGGTGGGCTGCAGTCCATGGGATCACAAAGAGTCAGACAGGACTGAAACGATGTAGTATGCATGCATAATATTAATAGTATGGTTGAGACTTTATATGATGGGTTTTTTCAAATTTTATGTATAGACAGATATACAGGAATTTCATGATAATACCAAGAATTTAGAGTGAGTGAAGTCGCTCAGTTATGCCCGACTCTTTGTGACCCCATGGACTGTAGCCTACTAGGCTTCTCTGTCCATGGGATTCTCCAGGCAAGAGCACTGGAGTGGGTTGCCATTTTCTTCTCTGGGGGAACTTCCCAACCCAGGGATCAAACCCAGGTCTCCCGCACTGCAGGCAGACACTTTACCCTCAGAGCCACCAGGGAAGCCCTGAATTTAGAATAAAAAAGTAAAAGCATTTAGAAGTAAATGATCCTGATGTCTTTGACTCTCAAATATTTTATCTATATTATATGTGTCTATAGGTATGTGTGTGAATGTTTGTATTAGTAAGGAAAAGGATATGATACAAATTTACCAAAATGTTAGCAATAGATGAAGCTAGTTTTATGGGATACATGAGCTCATTGTACTATTTTGACACCTCCAAATATAATTCTCAATATATCCTGTATTATTTAAGCTGCTGAATTCAGAAATCTTTTTCTGAATTTGGAGAATTTGATGATTTGGTAGATTCAGTGCACTGTGTTTGAATCATTCATGTTGATGAAATAGTTTCTAGAGACTGCTGGAAACTGTTCCCAGTGGTGAATCTTCATTCTGACAAATGTCTGTGTGGGAGTTCAAGTCAGAGATGATAGGAAAGCATCTTTCTTTCAGAAAAGGAGATGCAACCACTTTGGGGCTCACTTTATAAAGTAATTGCTATTTATTATCATATCAAATTACCTAAATGTCAGGTGCATTCAGGAAGCCACGGTGACATTGCCATAGGCTTTATTTCTTAGCAATATCTCAGAAATAAAAGAGCAGATTTCCCAACTGAAGCAGATTTTTGAATACATAATAATGAGCACGAGTTTACAAGTTTATACAAAATGCTTAAGAAAGGGGTTCCCTACCTATAAAGGTGGTCACAATTACTAAATACAAAATGCCAGCAGTGACAAAAGAGTATAGAGAGTTAGTTAAACTACAACAGATTTTATACTTCAGAAAGATGAAAATTAGAGGGAAAAAAACTCATTAAGATCCTACGATTAAATTGTGGTTGCTTCCTTACTTTCAGAATTCAAAGACAATTCTTACTTGATATTTTTGCATTTTATTTAGAATATTTAGATAGTAAATCTTTTTTTAGATTGGTGTCATTATGATTACTAGCTGAAAGATAGTTGTAGCTTAATTTTCTTTAGCATCTCAATACATGGTAGACATTGCTCTAAACATTTTTTATGTAGTTTGCAAAATAGCTCTATGAGATACAGGAGTTTTATTTATTTTTTCTCTTTGTTTTATTTTTTCTTCCAATATTATTGAGATATAATTGACATACAGAACTGTATAATTTTAGTGTATAGCATAATGATTTGACTTAAATACATCACTGCACAAAGGTTCCCTTTTCTCCACATCCTCCCCAGTGAGTTATTTGTTGTCTTTCTGCCAATAGCTATTCTGAAAGGTGTGAGGTGGTATCTCCCTGTGGTTTTGATTTTCATTTCCCTGATGATTTGTAATCTTGAACATCTTTTCATATCTCTCTTGGCCAACTGTGTGCATTTGTAAAAATGTCTGTTCAGGTCCTATGACTTTTTTTTCTGTTTTCTTTTTTTTACCTTCCAATTTTATTCAAATGTAATTGATATACAGTCCTGTATCCTAGGGCTGATGACAAATGGCTGGTAGATGGGGCCTCATCCCCATCTACTAATAGTTAAAGAGGAACGATTTCAGTATGGCTCTTGCCTGCACTCCCCAAAATGGCTGCTACTGGTGGCTTTGTCCCCAGGGGCATCCCAGTAACCTCCTACATCTCTGGAAGGCTTCTGCAAGATCAGCAAGTGGGTCTGACCTCTGGTCCTTTCAGACTGCTGCCTCTGCACTGAATCTTGGAGCATGTGAGATTTTGTGTGCACCCTTTAAGGGTGAAATCTTTCTTATAGCCCCCTGGCTCTTCTAATACAAGCCCCTGTGGACTTCAAAGCCAGTTGTTTTGGGAGATTGTTTTCAGTGAGAAGCCTGATGTGGGGCTTGGACCCCCTCACTTCTTGGGAAGAACCTCTGAAATTGTGATCATCCTCCCGTTTGTGAGTTGCCAACCTAGGGTTATAGGTCTTAATGATACGACATCTCCGCTTCTCCTAACCATATTGCTGTGATTCCTTCTTTATGTTTTTAGTTGTGATAATTTTTTCTGCTAGTCTTCAGGTCATTCTCAGAGATAGTTGCTCTGTAAATAGTGCAAATGTTGGCATGCCTGTTAAAGGAGGTGAACTCAGGGTCTTCCTACTCCACCCTCTATGCTACTCCCTGAGACATGGGCGCTAGTAACTATCTTTATTTTCCTAATAGGTTCCCACAGAGGCAGATGCTAATGGCAAGACTGAAGTATATATAGTTTGTTCTGTGGGGGGGGTGGGGGAGTGGATCTAGAAATCACCAGTAGGGCAAGTAGAGAGTTAAGACAGAAGAAGGTATAAAGCAATGTTTCTTAAATATCGCCATCTCTCAGAAGATGTAGAATTTGTTAAACCATCATTCTAGTTCTTATCCTTACAATCTGATTCAGCATATGTGGATTAGCTCTGAGACTTGGCAGCTTTTCTATCGAGTTCCCAGGTGAAGGTACTGCAGCTGGTCTGGGTATCCAATTTTGAGAATAACTGGCGAGGATATGCCTAAGAGTTGTTTCACCTCCCAGGCAGGAAGTTGTAACATTTTCCATGTTCTCTTCATCATTTGCCAAGAGCCATGACTTAGATATCGACTTACTAAAACATCGGGTCAGAAGTATGGGCACACCCAACATAGACCCTTAGGTAGAGAGTGGCAGAATTTTGCTACCGAACTCCATCAGAATGGACTAGAGTGATGAGTTTGGAGTGGGTGGGGATGCAGCCTCAACACTGTGCTGTATCTTTAGCTTACACATGAGGAAACTGAGGCAGAGAGGAGTTGATTAACTTTGCCTGAGTTTAACAGCTGTGCTAGAGTCAAGATTCTAATTCAGGATTAAAATCCATACAACATCAACATTTTCTGTTAACTTTAAAAAATACATATTCTTAGGTTTTAACCCAGACCTACTAAAATAGACACTGAAGGTATGCCAGAAGTTTGTGTTTTATTAAGCCCTCCAGGTGGCTCCAGTGTATTCTCGTATTTGAAAACCACCACTCTAAGTCAGGTGCTCTGATGCTTTACATTATACCATCTTCATTCTGTAAGTAGAACCTTGTCAGGTTTCATTCGTTTCCCTCTTTTAAACATGGTAGCGAATGAATGTTAACCAGTTGCTATTTGTATATATGAATCTTTGTGTCTGTCACACATGTCAGTATGCATCTGTGTGTCTGTACATATTTCCTTTGTCTGGACAATTTACTCCTGACAATGTGATTGGCAATATGTTTCCTCTTGATAACAGAGTAGGTCCTTTTAGGGCCTGAAGAGTGTGTCTCTTTTATGGCACTGCTTTTTTCTTCAGCTGCCTAATGTGATTTCATTTCCACAGTCGAGACTGCTTGAAGTCGTGAACTTGCATGTACTCCTAGCCATTCTTGGTGTCACCACAACAGAATTACTTATTTGCATGTCCAGGACCACAGAGAGGACTCAGATCAAAAAGGGCCTCTGAGCAGGAAAGCTGTCAGTGTTCCAGAATCTCATGGCAAAGAATTCCTTTTTACTATGTAATAAAAAATGGTGATGTTAATAAAACTGCTTCATGTAATTGTTTAGGTGGTTATCACACAAATTCCGTGCAGCATACAGACTGTGTCTTTGGTCTGTTCCTGTACTAAGTGTTCATTTCCTTTCTCTCCCTGACAAATCCTATTCATTCTTTGAAGGTCAGGTGAACTGTCTTTTTATTTTTAGAGCCTTTTTTAAATGTCCAGAGTTAACCACTTCCTCTGGAACACTGTTCGTAGCCATGTTATAGTGCTTGTTGCATTCCCTTGCAATTACCTGGCTTGCTATACTTCCAAAACTATAAACCCTAGAAGAAGGGAACTAGGTCTTAGGCAACCTTGAATATGCAGAATCCATAACTCAGCTGGTAAAGAGTCTGCCTGCAATGCAGGAGACCCTGGTTCGATTCCTGGGTCATGAAGATCCCCTGGAGAAGGGATAGGCTACTCACTCCAGTATCCTTGGGCTTCCTTGGTGGTTCAGACAGTAAAGAATTCGCCTGCAATGCGAGAGACCTGGGTTCGATCCCTGGGTTGGGAAGATCACCTGGAGAAGGGAACGGCTACCCACTCCAGTATTCTGGCCTGGAGAATTCCATGGCAGGCTACAGTTCATGGGGTCACAAAGAGTTGGACACGACTGAGTGACTTTCACTATACTATCACTATAGCATGCCTATAAATTTAAAGCAGTGAGGATGTTAAAGATGAATCTCTAAGAAGAGCAAAGCTATTTCATCTATTCTTTGATTCTAGTTTAGATTATATTTGAAACAATTCAAAGAAAAAGCTTATGGATTTTCTTGAGGATATCTAAAAGTAACCTGTTTTAATAGGATGTCAGGAGCTTACTCTGCCTTGTAACTGCCTTATTCTGTAAGTTCTAACTCAACAGGACATTGTTCTTAAATGATTATAGTTGTCCTCTTGAAAGCTGAGAGCCATCAACTAAAGCCTCTGCAAACAGCTAGCTAAGCTTCATATCAAACTGGAAGGTTTATATGCCATAGATTTCATTGCCCTATCAGATATTGTCAACCTCATGCCCTGTAGGTGAAAGGTAATAAGAAATAGACCTGAAATTCTGAACAGTCAAGTTGAGACATAGGCTTAGTCACAGTTTATCAGTTTGACAAGGGCTTTTGGTTTTAGAACAGATTTTTCAAGTAGATAATAATTTTCCTTATCATCCTTAAATGTTTCTCAGTCTTTGATGTTTATAGCAAATTATTTTTCATAATACTTTACCATGCTTCCGTTAAGAGGTATAGTTTATGCCCCCTTCCGTTGGAATTGCATCGGCCTTTGTGACTATCTTAACTAATACACTATGGAAGAAGTGGCACCATGTGACTTTCTAGGCTAAGTCATAACAGATAATACAGCCTCTGGCTAGCGCTCTCTCTCTCGGTACCCTTGAGCTTAGAACTCATTTGTCATGCTGTATGGAATTAGAGAATATATGGAGAGGCCTGAATGAAGAGGAGGAGAAGGCAATGGCACCTCACTCCAGTACTCTTGCCTGGAAAATCCCATGGACGGAGGAGCCTGGTGGGCTGCAGTCCATGGGGTCGCTAAGAGTCGGACATGACTGAGCGACTTCACTTTCACTTTTCACTTTCATGCATTGGAGAAGGAAATGGCAACCCACTTCAGTGTTCTTGCCTGGAGAATCCCAGGGACGGGGGAGCCTGGTGGGCTGCCGTCTCTAGGGTCGCACAGAGTCGGACACAACTGAAGCGACTTAGCAGCAGCAGCAGCAGAATGAAGAGGAATTGAAGGTTTCAACCTAGCTCAGCACCATCTAATAATCATTATAAACTTGCCAGCCATGTAAGCAAGCCATTCTGAAGCACTGAATCCATTCTCCCACTCCTTGATCGAGTTACCCTTAGCTGATGCCACATTGAACAGATGTCAGCCTTCCCCATCCAGCTCTACTTAAATTATAGAACCCCGAGCTAATTAATGATTGTTATTTTAAGCCACTGGATTTTGGTGTGGTTTGTTGAACATCAGTAGATAAATGTAATCAAGTTCGAATAGAGCGTGCTCAAAATAAGACTGTCACAGCCTTGCAAAATGCACTCTGCTTGAATGCGATTCCACTGTGTGTTTGTTTTTCTCTACCTGGAAAAATCTCTTAATTATTTTACCTCTTCCTTTTTTAAAATTTATTTATTCAAATTGGAGGCCAATTACTTGACATATTGTAGTTGTTTTTGCCATACATTGACATGAATCCGCCATGGGTGTACATGTGTTCCCCATCCTCAACACCCCCCACCACCTCCCTCCCCATCCCATCCCTCTGGGTCCTCCCAGTGCACCAGCCCTGAGCACCCTGTCTCATGCATCAAACCTGGACTGGAGATCTGTTTCACATATGATAATATACATGTTTCAATGCTGTTCTCTCGAATCTTCCCACCCTCGCCTTCTCCCACAGAGTCCAAAAGACTGTTCTTTGCATCTGTGTCTCTTTTGCTATCTCGTATATAGGGTCATCGTTACCATCTTTCTAAATTCCATATATATGTGTTAGTATACTGTATTGGTGTCTTTCTTTCTGACTTACTTCATTCTGTATAATAGGCTCCAGTTTCATCCACCTCATTAGAACTGATTCAAATGCATTCTTTTTAATGGCTGAGTAATATTCCATTACCCTTTGTTTTTAAAAGTGCTTTCTAAATCCTTTGTCAGAGTTTCCCATCTTATTCTGTTTTTACCTTATGTTCAACTCTGTTATAGGGCTTGCCATTTTCTTTTGAAGTTTCCTGATTTTTAGCCCTTCTCAAATCACTGTACTTGGGACTCAATATAGTCTTAACTGAAAGTCAGGGGGTAATTATATGCAGCCTGATTTTGTACAGTTTTTTAGAACTTTTACTCTTCCATCTCATAATGCTGCCTTCTGTGACATGGACTGGCAGCTCCCTGTTGCTCAGGAGGGATACACATCATTGTACTCACATTTAACAAGGCAATATAAAGCACATGCTCCACCAGATCATAAGAGAGTAAGAATTCTAACCCCTTGTTTGGCAGCCTTTGCCCAGCAATGGTCATACCTTGTGGAAGGGGAAGGTAAATATAGGTGGTTAGGTAGCTATTTCTGCTGAGTTGAAACCAAAAAAGGTAGAATGGAATGAGGATAAGCTAGAATAACTTACCTCAACTATTCCTGAAGCTAGAATAACTTACCTCAACTATTCCTGATACTCATGAACTATCAGATTGGGGACAAGTCTCAACATGTATGAAGCTGTTTCCTCATCTAGAAATTAGTCAATAACAATAATAAAACCTATTTCATGTTGGAAGAGAGGATCAGAAGCAGTTTACTTTGGCAAAGCAATTTGCACATGTTTGCTATTGGTTCATTGTGAACAGGAACTTTTGCACTTTATGTATTATCTTCAGTACCTTGTGTATAGTAGGTAGTAAATAAATTCAGAATAGATTAATATTGTTCCTGTCATACATACAGATTATAGACCAAAATAGAGACTTGAAAATATAACCAGAAAATAAATAACAATAATATAACAGCTACTGTTGATTGATTCCTACTAGTACTTCTTCATGTGAATTACCTTTTTTATATTTGTTTAATAATCCTCATAGATAATTAGGGCTTCCATCATAGCTCAGTCAGTAAAGAATCTGCCTGCAATGCAGGAGACCTGGCTTCAATTCCTGGGTTGGAAAGATCCGCTGGAGAAGGAAATGGCAATGCACTCCGGTATTATTGCCTGGAGAATCCCATGGACAGAGGATCCTGGCAGGCTACAGTCCATGAGGTCACAAGAGTTGTATATGATTTAGCGGTTAAACCACCACCATGGCCTACATTTTAGAGTTGAGAGATTATGAAATAGATAAATAAAATACTTTGCCTCACTTCGCTTAGCCAGTAAGACATGAAAGTTGCAGTTGAACCTGTCCTGTCTGAATCTAGGGCCTGATAATTTACAAGAGGTATAGGTTTCCAATGTTGTTACCCACCTGGGAAGCATATTGAATTAATGATATCATATCCCTCCTTTCTGTTGAGTTGTTGACACAATTCAATAAACTTAGAAAAGTTGTGAGGTATATTTGCAGTGGGGCTAAGAATCCTTGAAAATCTGATTCTGTATTTTGTCAGCTGTGTTACCTGTGTCTCAGTGTGTGCATATCGTATTTTTCAAAATCTGAATTTAAGTTACAGTGGCATTTCGTTGCAGCCAGATACCCTGACAAGAGAATTGAGGACACCTTGGGGGCAGATAAGGGTTAAGATTTATCTGCATAATCCACATATAGGTAATTGCTATTCAGCAGTGTACATGTGCAACTATACAGCTATCTTCACAGCCAAAAGAAACTCTTTGAGGGAGAATTTATGTAACAAGGAATCTCATAATGAAAGAGTGTTTTTGTTGTTCTTGTTAACTTGCCTTAGGAGTGCATAAGAATTCATATGAAGTCATAAAATTACCCTATCAGTTATCAGGAACTTTTTATTCTATTGTTGAATTGTTCTGGTACATATTGGAGTTACATAGCATGCTTTTCTTTTTCAGTGTAGACTGTAATAAAAGCAAAGGATAGAAAGGAAGTTTAGTATTCCACAGGAGGGGTGCATAACCTAACGTTTACATATGTAATATTGAGGACTCCATGGCAGATTTCTATATTTAGGAGACCTAAGCTTTATGTAGTGACAAAGCTTACAGTGTTTTACAAACATTGTATCATCCTCACATCTCCTGAATAGAATATTTCAAACTCAAGAGTCTCTCTCTGCTTCTTGGTAATATTTTCAGGTGATTTGCTCTTGCATTCTACACCTGTATTCAGAGAATGAACATATTCACAGTGACTGTAAAACTGGCAGCATAAAGACACACCATATCAGTTTGGAAAAGTTGCATGTTTTCAAAGTCTGTCTCCTGTTTTGGAATAGCTGGAACTTTTTTTCAGAATTACGGATTTGTTGTTTTGACTGTTGATACTAAAAGCTTGAACTTTATTGATTTAAAAGTGATTTTTCACAGATGCAGTAGTTTATATCATTCTAAGTTGAAAATTTAACATAGCTCATTTGGCAATAGCATTGACTTTGGTGATGGAGTGATTGTTAGCTAGTTGTAGTCTTCAGTGGGACAGTGAAGGATAAAACTACAGGAATAACTGGGAGTACATGGTGCAGTGGAGAGACCTTTAGTGGAGCATGTGTGTGTTGGGGGACGCGGCTGATTTAGATGGGTGGTAGTCATGTGACCTGATGCCTGGAAAAGTAGGCAGTGGGCTAATGATGATTACTGTGTATGAAGATTGAATTTTATATTGGAAGCATTAGGATCTGTGGTGGATTAACGATGGATACAATTATTCAAAATTTCCCACATTGAGTTGTGACGTCTGGCTTCCCCTTCAAGTGCAGGGAACCCTATGACTGCTTGTAACAGAAGATGGTGAAAGTGGTGCTGTGGCATTTTCTGGACCTGGATTTAAGGTACCAGAAACCTTACACTTCCTGTATTTTGAACTTTTTATTCTTGAAGTCCAGCTGCTATTGTAAGCATTAGGTCTATCATGAGACCCATATGTAGAAAAAGCCTGTGACACATAGAGAGGACTGAGGGATTCATATGCTGTAAAGACAGAGAGAGACAGATAAGCAGGGCAAAGAACACTGAGCCATCAAATATTAAATATTTTTTAGAAATGGATCCTGGAACATTAACTGCCCCATGTGATGCTCCCCAGGCAGGGGAAAAGGAGGACAAGGGGATGTCAAGAGCCATCACCACAGACACTCACATATTTTGCCAACAATGAACCCTGTAGTTTTCACTGACATTGACCCCAGTATACAGAACTGCCTGGAATCTCCATCACTGAAATCCTTTGAGGACATGGCCACCACAAACATACCATGGCACCTCTGTATATGTACCAATACCCCATGCCCCAGCGTTTTTGGAAGCTTCCCTCTAGGGGAAAAGGGTGGCTGGAAGACCCCAGTAGTCCTTGCTCCTGCTGCCATGGACACCTATAGCCTTCACCATTGAGGCCCATGAAGTCTTCACTGAGGCTGACCTCAGCTGATCTCAGCTATCATTGCCATCTGGAGTCACCATTGCTGTGCCCCTCCACCTCCCAGAGCTAAAGCCACTGTATTTCCACCCAGATAGCACTCAAAGATCCAGCAATAGGGGAAGATCTTTCCTCACTGAAGCCAATCCATAAACTATAGAAGAGATAGCTGTTTCTTCTAAAGTGCAGACGTTGATGTAAGGCTATAGGGAATGCAAGAAGATTAAGGAAATATAACACCACCAAGGGACATTGCTAAGTTTCCAGTAACTAACCATAGTTAGATATACTAATTGCTTGACAATATAATTGTTGTAAAGAAACTCAGTAAGCTATAGGATAACAAATAACTAACTCAAATCAGCAAAGCAGTGTATTAACAAAACAAGATCAGACCTGGGTTCAGTCCCTGGGATGGGAAGATCTCCTGGAGGAGGAAATGACAACCCACTCCAGTATTCTTGCTTAGAGAATCCCTGTGGAAAGAGCAGCCTGCCAGGCTACACTCCAGGGAGTTGCAAAGAGTCAGACATGACCGAGTAAGCACAGCACAGCAAAGAGAGAGCAAAATCATGAAAAAGAACAGAACAAAGTATGGAGCTGAAGTATACAGTGAATGAAATAAAAAATGAAATAGCTTCAACAGTAGACTCAGAGGAAACAATCTGCAAACTCAAACACAGGTCATTTGAAATTATCAAGTCAGAGAAGAAAAAGAATGAATAAAGGGGGAAAAGCTATAGGGTTTATGGGATACCATAAAAGAATCGATATACGTGTTATGGGAGTCCCAGAGGAGGAGAGAGAGAGAAAAGGGAGCAAAAAACGTGTTTTAAAAATAATGCCTAAAACTTCCCCAAATCTTGGGGAGGGATGGACATCCAGATATTCAGTGCTCAAAAGATCCCATGTAGAATCAATCCAAAGAATGCTGCACTGGGATATACTATAATTATCAGAAGTCAAAAGTTGAAGAATTTTGAAAGCTTCAGGAGAAAATGATTCATCATATTATAGGAAATCCCCATAAGACAATGAGCAGAGTTTTCAGAAACCTTGTGGGCTGGAAGAGAGTGATGTTATATTCAAAGTACAGAAAGAAGAAAATTGCCAACCTAGAAAAATAAATGTGGCAAAATTATCCACTTAAAATGGAGAGAGAAATTCTTTCCCAGAAAAATAAAAATGGAGGGAATTCACAGCCATTATAGACATGCCTTAGGAGAAATGCTTAAGGGAGTTCCTCAAACTGAAATGAAAACATGTTACACAGCAATATAGAAGTTTAAGAAAGTATAAATTTCACTGGTAAATGTAAATATGTAGATAAGCACAGAATAATTTGACATTGTAATGTGGGTTCATAAATTATCTATAATTCAAATAAAAATGATAAAAATTTGTTAATACATATACAATATAAAAAGCAAACTATAACTATGAGAACACAATGGGGAAGAGGAGTAAAAATGTAGAGCTTTTCTATAAGATTGAAGTTATCAATGTAAAATAGATGGTTGTAACTAACATATTTTAGGCAAGCCTTGAGCTAACATAAAGAAAAAAATCTATAGTAGATTCATAAAAGATAAAGGGAAAAGAAAGCAAATCACTAAAAAATGAAAATGAAAGGAAGACAGCAAAAGAAGAGAGGAACAAAATAACTGAAAAACATACAGAAAACAATTTTTAAATGGCAATAGTAAATCATTTATCAATAATTACTTGAAATATAAATGGATTAAACTCTTCAGTAAAAAGGGATGTGGTGGCTATACAGATTTTGAAAAATCTGTTGATAAACTCTCTGCAGGAGACTCACTTTAAAGACATTCATGGGCAGAGAGTGAAAAGATGGAAAAAGATATTCCATGTAAATGGTAACCAAAAGAAAGCAAGAGTGGCTATACTTGTATCAGGCAAAATATACTTTCAGTTAAAAATTATCACTGGGGACAAAGAAGGTCATCAAATAATGATAAAAGGGTAAATTAAGCAGAAATATAATGTTAATATGTACCCCAAAGCTAAATGCCCATAAATGATTAAATGGATAAAGTGGTATGTATGCACAATGGAATATTATTCAGTCTTAGAAAGGAAGCTGTGCCATTTTGACAACATGGATGGACTTTGAAGACATTATACAAAGTGAAGTAAGTCAGACACAGAATGATAAATACTGCATGATGTCATTTATATGTAGAATCTAAAATAGAGTCATAGAAGTAGACAATAAAATGGTGGTTCCCAAGGACTGGAGAAACAAAGCAGGAAATGTTGTTCAAGGGGTATAAAATTTCACTTACTCAAAATTGATTAAGTTCCTGGAATCTAAGATACAGCATTGTGACAATATATAATATTGTATATTTGAAATTTGCTACAAAGGATAATCCTTATGTGGGGTGATGGATGTTGATTAACTAGACTGTGGAGATTCTTTCACAATGTATATGTGTATAAAAACACCAAACATATACCTACACACCTTAAATATATATATTTTTGTTAATCATATCTCAATAAGGAAGGAGAAAAAATTGAATTAATATTAAAAAAAAACCCTCACATTTAATAGGCATTTGTTGAAATTGACAAGTTATGTCTAAAGTTTATCAAAATAAGTTTGCAAGAGTAACAAAAGTGAGTGAGTGAATGAATGAAAGAATACATGTTGGGACTAAAGAAGAAACAGAGACTGTAGTGATAATTGGGCTACCTACCAGATTATAGAAAGAGGACATGAAGTTAGTATATTGATAACAATATGATATTTATGTGGCATAGACAAATAAATGTGATAGTATTAGGAATCTAGAAAAGTAGAGAGGCATAAGTGTGCATATGGGTTATATGATAAATACACCATGGTGCTAAAGGGTAGAATATTTCATAAATACTGTCAAGACAATTGCCTACATGCCTGATCATGATATATTTTTTAGCTGCTTAACACAAATAGCTTTTTTCCACAGTACTACTTATTTATTGTGATTAAGCATATGAAACAGCTTTTGGGTTTTCATTTCCTATGCACACTTGATTATGGAGAAACATCTGTTATGTTATTTGTTACATTAAGTTTGGAGAAATCATCATTTTTCAAGTATTGGTCCCTTCTTCAAACAGTCATCATATATTTGCTGCCATTTTAACTTTTTGAGAAAGCATAGGTCAGGTAAATTTGAGGCATAATTGCTCTCTGTGCTCTTTGTTTTATTTATATATAATGTATAATATGTAAATATACACATATATACAGTCAACCCTTGAGCATGGCGTTTAGTCTGCATGTAAGTTATAGTTAGCCTTTCATATCCACCATATTCATTTCCTCCATAAGCCAGATTCAACCAACCACAGACATTTAGTGCCGTAGTATTTATTACTGAAAAATATCCACATATAAGTGGACCTGTGAAGTTCAAACTCACATTGTTCAAGGGCAACTGGATATGTGTATACATGTGTACATATATATACAGAGTTGAATGTGTATATACATGCACATATGTATGTGTATGTATATTTATGGAACCTGTGGTTTTGAGTGATATTTCCTTTCACATATAGTTAGTACCTATACTTTTTTTTTGCAGGGGAGGATTCCCTGGTGGCTCAGATGGTAAAGATTCTGCCTACAATGTGGGAGACACAGGTTCAATCCCTGGATCAGGAAGATGCCCTGGAGAAGGAAATGGCAACCCACTCCAGTTTTCTTGCCTAGAAAATTCCATGGATGGAGGAGCCTGGCAGGCTGCAGTCCATGGGGTCACAAAGAGTCGGACATGACTGAACAACTTCACTTTCACATTCATATTGTTTTGAAATTTATTTTTTTATTGAAATATAGTTGTTTTACAATATTGTATTAATATACCTATATTTTTATAAGCATTTCTTAAATTGTTCCCAATCATTATTATGTCCGAGACATTTAAAAGAACACGTTTATTTTTTTCACCAAGAAAATATCTCACATTTATTTCAATACTCAATAATTCCCCATACTTTAAAGTACTTTTTGTTTTTAAAATAATCTCTGGTTGGCACCCCACTCCAGTACTCTTGCCTGGAAAATCCAATGGATGGAGGAGCCTGGTGGGCTGCAGTCCATGGGGTCACTGGAGGTCAGATATGACTGAGCGACTTCACTTTCACTTTTCACTTTCATGCATTGGAGAAGGAAATGGCAACCCACTCCAGTGTTCTCGCCTGGAGAATCCCAGGGACGGGGGAGCTTGGTGGGCTGCCATCGATGGGGTCGCACAGAGTCAGACACGACTGAAGTGACGTAGCAGCTTAGCCGCTACTTATTAAAGTATATTTCTGCAGATTAATACCTTATTTCTTTTGAGGTACACGGTGTTAAAATTTTGACATAATGATTGCTCCTATGAAGGCAATATTATTTTCACAAAAACAAGAATTGCTTAAGGTGTCTTCAAAATACAGAGGATCACAAATAGTACATTTAATTATGCTTTACCTAGCAGGTTAAATAGAACAATACATTATAAATTTTACTATTTTAAATAAAAATAAGTAATAATGCACAAGGCAAGAAATACATTATTCTGCCTCTTCCCAACTCCTGCACTTCTCCCTCCACAAATGAGACGGTTTGATTTCAGTTTTCTGACTAGTACCTCTCTAACTCTAAAAAGGAGACTTCTAATACAATTTTTCCATTAATTTAGGCAATATTATGTCCTTGTCACAAAGATAACATTCATATTTCTTTTCACTTCTCATTCTACCTTGTATGCTGCTGCTGCTGCTGCTAAGTCGCTTCAGTCATGTCTGACTCTGTGTGACCCCATAGACAGCAGCCCACCAGGCTCCCCCATCCCTGGGATTCTCCAGGCAAGAACACTGGAGTGGGTTGCCATTTCCTTCTCCAATGCATGAAAGTGAAAAGTGAAAGTGAAGTCGCTCAGTCATATCTGACTCTCAGTGACCCCATGGACTGCAGCCCACCAGGCTCCTCCATCCATGGGATTTGCCAGGCAAGAGTACTGGAGTGAGTTGCCATTGCCTTCTCCATCTACCTTGGATATTTTATATTATTCATTGATTTTTGTTTACCTTTGTAATTGGAAAGCAAACAATTTTTTAAATTTTATTTTTTACTGGAGTATAATTGCTTTACTATGTTGTGTTAGTTTCTACTGTATAGCAAAATAAATCAGTCATATATATACATATATGCCCTCTCTCAGCAGTGGCCACAGGACTGGAAAAGTTTTCCTTCAATCCCAAAGAAAGGCAATGCCAAAGAATGCTCAAACTACCACACAATTGCATTCATCTCACACGCTAGTAAAGTAATGCTCAAAATTCTCCAAGCTAGGCTTCAGCAATACGTGAACCGTGAACTTCCTGATGTTCAAGCTGATTTTAAAAAAGGCAGAGGAACCAGAGATCAAATTGGCAATATCCGCTGGATCATGGAAAAAGCAAGAGAGTTCCAGAGAAACATCTCTTTCTGCTTTATTGACTATGCCAAAGCCTTTGACTGTGTGGATCACAATAAACTGTGGAAAATTCTGAGAGAGATGGGAATACTAGACCACCTGACCTGCCTCTTGAGAAATCTGTATGCAGGTCAGGAAGCAACAGTTAGAACTGGACATGGAACAACAGACTGGTTCCAAATAGGAAAAGGAGTAGGTCAAGGCTGTATACTGTCACCCTGCTTATTTAACTTCTATGCAGAGTACATCATGAGAAACACTGGGCTGGAAGAAACCCAAGCTGGAATCAAGATTGCCAGGAGAAATATCAATAACCTCAGATATGCAGATGACACCACCGTTATGGCAGAAAGTGAAGAGGAACTAAAAAGCCTCTTGATGAAAGTGAAAGAGGAGAGTGAAAAAGTTGGCTTAAAACTCAACATTCAGAAAACGAAGATCATGGCATCTGGTTCCATCACTCCATGGGAAATAGATGGGGAAACAGTGGAAACAGTGTCAGACTTTATTTTTGGGGCTCCAAAATCACTGCAGATGGTGACTGCAGCCATGAAATTAAAAGACGCTTACTCCTTGGAAGGAAAGTTTTGACCAACCTAGATAGCATATTCAAAAGCAGAGACATTAATTTGCCAACAAAGGTCTGTCTAGTCAAGGCTATGGTTTTTCCTGTGGTCATGTATGGATGTGAGAGTTGGACTGTGAGGAAGGCTGAGCACCAAAGAATTGATGCTTTTGAACTGTGGTGTTGGAGAAGACTCTTGAGAGTCCCTTGGACTGCAAGGACATCCAACCAAGTCCATTCTGAAGGAGATCAGCCCTGGGATTTCTTTGGAAGGAATGAGGCTAAAGCTGAAACTCCAGTACTTTGGCCACCTCATGGGAAGAGTTGACTCATTGGAAAAAACTTTGATGTTGGGAGGGATTGGGGGCAGGAGAAGAAGGGGATGACCGAGGATGAGATGACTGAATGGCATCACTGACTCAATGGACGTGAGTCTGAGTGAACTCCGGGAGATGGTGATGGACAGGGAGGCTTGGCGTGCTGTGATTCATGGGATCGCAAAGTGTCAGACGTGACTGAGCGACTGAACTGAACTGAACTGAACTTTGGCAAGCATAATTAAAAAAAAAAAAAATGTTTCCCTGACTTTTGTCAGTATTTCCAGTTGTACTCTGTGGGTGATAGATTAGTAAACATACCTTTCATCCACCTTGTGTATCCTGTTTATCTTCTAATTTCTCTCACACATATCATTACTTCTATTTGTCAGGGTTAATATAATTTACTTTTATTTCTATAATCATATACTATAAGTAGCCCATGTACTATTTCTGTACTGATTTTAAAATTTTGAAACAAGTAACTAGTTAAATGAATAGTATTTTTTAACTGTGGCTTACTATGCATTGCGGTAATGCACTAAGATTGGTTTTTGTCTGCATATATCCAGTTTTACCACCTATATGTCACTTCACAGCAAACACTTCTTCCAGTCCAGTGGATTCTTTTTCAGTTAAGTCAGTCATGACACATTTGAGCTTGCTTCACAATTAAACCATTATTTTCTTGCTCATTGTGCTACTCACCACCTCTGAATTTGCTGGATTTCTTTTTCTTCTTTATGATTAGGGGGGAAAGCATGTTTCATAGCATCATTCATAATGTACATCTTATTAATTACACTGTATTGTAGAATCCAGTCTAGTCATCATCTTGAGTAAATGTTTCTTAGAGATGTTTGGCCATTTAATCTGTAGGGATTATGTTTTTACTTAAGAAGGTCATGAAGTTTACTGTGGATATCATTCTCTGAAGGGAGCTCTGGTTTGGAAGTAAAGTAGCACCGCCGCAAAAAAAAAGAAAAATGAAAGAAAGAAAAACAGTTTATTACCAAATTAATTTTGGATTGAGATGGATTAAACAGCTAATTAAAGGACTGGAGATATCTATAGTTCTTTCTGATGCAGCGTTAAAATGGCATAAACTGGTAACATGGAAGAGCAACCAGGTGCAGATTGCTGATTACTGCTTAGCTAAGTTGTATGGATTAATCCAGAAGTCAACTCAGGTGTGGTGGTATACATCAGAGAAAACAAGTCCTTATAAAAGTTTTCTCAACGTTTCTGTATCAGAGGATTGCTTGACTTTTTTTTTTAATAAAGAAAATCTTCCTTGTACATTGAAAATTCTGCCAGACTAAGAGAGATAACTTGACTTTTATCAATATATCAAAAGCCCGTGGCTTTCTTGGCTTTGTGTATCTACACTACAATCTTTTTTTGGGCAGAGGCAGTGATTAACATTCTAAACTTGTTCTAGAGATAATAGTACCTTGGATTTCTTTTTTTTTTTTTTTTTGTCACTTCACTACTGAGTGAATTCCCCCATGTATTCACTACCAAGTTCTTTCTGTTTCTCAATCTTCATCATCTTACTATTCAATGTAGCCATAGACAACTTCGTCAAAGGGGATGCTTGAGATGTAACTTTGTTCTTGAATTTCTGAAAATGCCCTAACTTTGTCCTCAAAGTTGTTAGGTAGGTGATATGTATGTTTCAAAGTTGTTGTCATAAGAGTTTTGGAAAGCAATGGTATAATGATGATGTATAGAAGTCTGATTATAGGTCAGTTCTTATTTCTTTTTTTGATTTTTTTATACCTCTGTAGGTTTTGTGTCTTTAATAGTTTTCAGGATGCTTTATTTCTCTTTGGCATTCTCAAAATTCAAGATGCTGTCTTGAGATTTGGATTTCAATTACTTTGAAAAAATGCTAACATATGGGATTGCTGGGTAATGCTGTGGCACTGTTTTCAATTTTTTGAGGAACCTCCATATTGTTTTCAACGATACTGGTACCAATTTATATTCCCTTCAACAGTGTACCAAAGATACATTGGAAAAGAGTACCAAGGTTCTCTTACAAATTAGATCTAAAACTGTAGCATGATTCTGCAACCCAGCTTTTGGATATGTATCAAAAAGAACTGAAAATAAGGTTTAAAAGAGATAGCTGAACCTTCATTTCATTACAGCCTTATTCACAGTAGCCAAGATATGGAAACGACACATATGCCCATTAAATAAATGCATAAATAAAGTATTATACATACATATTAATGGAATATTATTCAGCCTTAAAAATGGGGAAACCATGCCATCTGCAACCACATAGATGAACCTGGAAGGCATTATGCTAGGTGCAATAAGCTAGTCATAGGAAGAAAAATAGTGCATGAGGTCACTTACATGTGTGTGCTCAGCCACTCAGTTGTGTCTGACTCTTTGCCACCCTTTGGACTGCAGCTCTCCAGGCTACTCTATTCATGGGATTTCCCAGGCAAGAATACTGGAGTGGATTGTCATTCCCTTCCCCAGGGTATCTTCCCGACCTAGGCATAGAAACTGCGTCTCCTGCATTGGCAGGATGATTCTTTACCACTGTACCACCTGGGAAGCCCCTTACATGAGGCATCTCAAATACACAGTCATGAAAGAGGAGAATAGAATGGTGCTGCAAGTATCACTAGGGCCTGGGAGGAGGGGGAAATAGGGAACTGTAGTTCAGTGGGTTTAAAAACTTACTTATACAAGATGCATATATTCCATATTTTTGCTGAATATTATAGTACTTCTAGTCAGCAAAATGGTATTGTACAATGAAAACACATTAAGAATATAGAGCTCATGTTAAGTGTTCTTACCAGAGAATACACAAACATGTACACATCAGAACACAAGAAAATCTTTGGAAGTCATGGGCATGTTCCATACCTTGATAGAGGTGATGGTATCACTAGTGTATACATATGTCCAAATTCATCAAAATGTATACAATAAGTGTGTGCAATTTTTTTTTTGCATTTCAGGTATACCTGAATAAAGCTTAGAAAATAAAATTTCAAGAGAATGTCAATCAAACTGAAAATTCCCATATTAAAAAAAGCACTAGAAAGTATATGGATCTTTAATTCTGGGACATCATATTCCTTGGTTCAGCTAAAAGATGGGGCATAGCTATTGACTTCTAGCAGTTTCCAGTATCAGCTCCAACCTGACATGATTAAACAGTCAAATAAAAGACAAATAAGACACAAAGAAATAAGTGTTCTATGAGGTAAAACTGCAAGCTTTAACGACAGTGCCTCTCAGAAATAGTCAAATAGATGCCTTTTGTCTTCTGTCACTCCAAGCTGACAGGTTCATAATGCATCCCACAGTATTTGCATATGCCTTTATTTGTTATTTGTCTTAAAGTATTATGGAGCTGTCCAATGAAACTGCAGATAACATCTTCTCTCTTAGTACTTTAGTATCAAAAATATTGTGCCAAACCAGTAGTGGCTGTTTTTACATCTAAGTTGAATAGTTAATTTCTGTAGGTGGATGGGCTTTACTGTTTTCTAAGAGGTGATGGTTGAGCTGCTAATCACTACAAGTCTGACTCTTGCAAACCCATGGGCTGTAGCGTGCTACAGTCCTTAGTTCATGGGATTCTCCAAGTAAGAACACTGGAGTGGGTTGCCATTTCCTTCACTGGGGGATCTTCCCGACCCAGGAATCGAACCCAAGTCTCCTGCATTGCAGGCAGATTGTTTACTGACTGAGCTATAAGGGAAGCCCTGTGTTCTAAGAGGTGCATTCCAAATCCTGGTCATCAATATAAAAATAAAAGCTATTGTTTCAAGACAAATTGAATTTTTTTAAAAAGTGCACAAATGAATACATTTCCACTGTTAAGGAGAAACATACTAAAGAACCTCATATTGGGTAGGAATGACAGAGCATTAAACAGAGGCTTGAGAAACAGTTATCAAACAAGATCATTCAGACCTGCTGGGGCCAGGACCACACAGAGATGTGGGGGATATGAAAGAAATTGAGAAGACCTAAACTTGGTACTAAAGGAATTATAATGTGGTTTTTAAAAGAGACAGGCATAAATGAAATTGTATGGCAATGTGTGATCATGATAGATGATGTCATAGAGAACACTGTAGAAATTCAAAAGATATATCATGAAATTGATAGAATACATTTCTTTGTTTGGATCTATGATGATAGCCAATGACCTCAGATATGCAGATAATACCACCCTTACAGCAGAAAGCGAAGAGGAACTTAAGAGCCTCTCTTGATGAAAGTGAAACAGGAGAGTGAACCAGCTGGCTTAAAACTCAACATTCAGAAAACTAAGATCATGGCATCTAGTCTCATCACTTCATGGCAAATAGATGGGGAAACAGTGGAAACAGTGAGAGACTTTATTTTTTGGGCTCCAAAATCACTGCACATGGTGACTGCAGCCATAAAATTAAAAGACACTTGCTCCCTGGAAGAAAAGCTATGACAAACCTAGACAGCATATTACAAAGCAGAGACGTTACTTTGCCAACAAAGATCCGTCTAGTGAGAGCTATGGTTTTTCCAGTAGTCATGTATGGATGTGAGAGTTGGACTATAAAGAAGGCTGAGCACCAAAGAATTGATGCTTTTGAACTGTGGTGTTGGAGAAGACTCTTGAGAGTCCCTTGGACTGCAAGGAGGTCCAACCAGTCCATCCTAAAGGAAATCAGTCCTGAATATTCAATGGAAGGGCAGAAGCTGAAGCTGAAACTCCAATACTCTGGCCACCTGATGCAAAGAGCCAACTCATTGGAAAAGACCCTGATGCTGGGAAAGATTGAAGGTGGGAGGAGAAGGGTGCAACAGAGGAAGAGATGGTTGGATGGCATCACCGACTCAATGGACATGAGTTTGAGTAAACTCCGGGAGTTGATGATGGATAGGGAAGCCTGGCGTGCTGCAGTCCATGGGGTCACAAAGAGTTGGACACG
Organism: Capricornis sumatraensis; assembly: GCF_032405125.1. Classification (NCBI taxonomy): domain Eukaryota; kingdom Metazoa; phylum Chordata; class Mammalia; order Artiodactyla; family Bovidae; genus Capricornis; species Capricornis sumatraensis. The sequence continues at coordinate 110,195,566 of NC_091092.1, forward strand.
ACTGAGCGACTGAACTGAATTGTCACCTTTTTTAGGGGGACTTACTTTCTGAGGGATTTCATCCTGAGAGTCCCTTGGACTGCAAGGAGATCAAACCAGTCAATCCTAAAGGAAATCAACCCTGAATAGTCATTGGAAGGATTGATGCTGAAGCTCCAATACTTTGGCCACCTGATGGGAAGAGCCAACTCATTGGAAAAAAACCTGATGCTGGGAAAGATTGAAGGCAGGAGGAGAAGGGGATGACAGAGGATGAGATGGTTGGATGGCATCACTGACTCAATGGACATGAGTTTGAGTATGCTCCGGGAGTTGTTGATGGACAGGGAAGCCTGGTGTGCTGCAGTCTATGGGGTTGCAAAGAGGCAGACATGACTGAGTGGCTGAATTGAGCTGAACTGATGATACTAATATAATCAATGTCACTATCTGGTAGGTAAATGGTACATGCTTACTAAATTATTGTAAGGGCAGATCCCCAACCAGTGTGTCACAGCACAGAGAACCACAAATGTGTGGTGAATGGGTGATTGGCATGGCACAAAATGTTTGTCTCCTCAATCTTGAAGACAGATGAGTGGCTGGAGTCACCTTCAGCTGTGCTTAACCTTGTACATGGTGTCTGAAGGGTGCATGAGTAGAGCAGGGTCAAAGGAAGTGTGCCAGGGCCCCTCAGTTGTGGAAAAAAATTAACATACAACTCCCAGTGTTTTAACTTGGAGGAGGTGACATAGCCAAGGATGTGCTTATCACCTGGGTGTCTTCTTAAGCGGGAGTTCCTGAACATCCCTTTACCCATTGCTGACAAAGGATCATCTCTTATAAGATATTAGTTAAACTTTTGAACTCATAGATTTACAATGTTGGTTCAAATATCAACTCTACTATTAATATCAGTTCAGTTACTCAGTCGTGTCCGACTCTTTGCGACCCCATGGACCACAGCACGCCAGGCCTCCCTGTCCATCACCAACTCCCGGAGTCCAACCAAACCCATGTCCATTGAGTCAGTGATGCCATCCAACCATCTGATCCTCTGTCATCCCCTTCTCCTGCCCTCAATCTTTCCCAGCATCAGGGTCTTTTCTATTAATACACTCAGTGACTAAAGTCAAATTAACTAACACCTTTTAGCTTTAATTTCCTCATCTGTAAGATAGGATTAATGAAAGTACACACCTTATAAAGTTATGATATGGGGCAAGGACATGTCTATGAATTTTGTGGTGTGTTACACATAGCAAAATTTCAATACGTGTTAGCTTTCTTTTAATAACTGTCATTGTCATCATCATCATCATCTTTTGGCAGTATTGATCCTTTCTGGTCTATTATATTGAACCCTAAAATTAAAAAAAATTAGTACTTGCTGGAAACACAAAGTCGCATTATTTGTGTCTTATTTTCATGTTCACATCATGTTGTCAATGAGAAGTAGAAAATCACTTTCTATTGCAGCAGATTATCAACAGCAACAAATTTGAAAAATGTTTGAAAAGAGAAATAGTATAACAGTCATGTGGAGTTGTGTGTTTAGCATTTTTATTGCATATTTTTGTAAGACAAACTCTGACAATAGAATTAATGACTTTATCATTAAGAAGTTCACAGATTTATAAACACATGAAAGATAACACATCTTTACAAATATTTATTGTTCCTGTCAAATAAAAAGAACTACTTGATTTTCTAAAATTAGAAGAGTATTACATGATATAGGTTGTGTTAACTTCCATACTCCCTTTTGGAAAACAAATTCAAATGTGTGTCCAAGAGGAGACTATAATTTTTCTTCTCATCTTTCTATTTAACCTTTGTTAGCATAATTTACCTACAAACATTTGTGATTTGGAAGTAAAACTTGAATGTTATGCAGATAGATGAAGGGAAACCTGATTGCTTTGGTAGAAATAAGAGAATTGGTAATATTTTCTACTTTTTGAAAAATAATCTAGATATTTCTTAAATACTGGCAATATGTAGAAAATGAGGGTTATTGCAAAACAATATCTCTCTCCTGCCAGGAAATAAACTCTTGAAATAGAAGAGTTCTATAAATATTAAATTTAAAAAATCTACAAAATAAAATTGTTTAAAATATTTTTCCAGGCTACTTCCCCAGTATGTTGACTATAAATTTTGCACATATAAGGTAATTATACATTCTTAAAGCACTCATTCTGTGTATGCTTTCCATTTCTATGATATTCAATTTTTCACTTATGTTAGTAATAACAAAGTCTTGGTAATTTAATATAATACATACAATGATCTCACCCTATATTAAAGATTTCATCTATGTTGCCTTATTTGACCATCACAACTACCTTATCATGGAAGTTACTGCTATTTCTCACATTCATATATGAAGAAACTGAATGGTATAGAGATTAAATAATTGATCAAGCTAACACAGCTAGATAGAGTTAGAATTAATCTTAGCCTACATGATTTTGAGAATGTGGTATTGACTACTAGGACATACTACTTCTAGATACTGCCACCTCTTTAAAATACACTCTCTCTCTCTCTCTCTCCCCCTCTCTCTCTCCCTCTCTCTCTCTCTCCCTCTCTCTCTCTCTCTCTCCCTCCCTCTCTCTCTCTCCCCCTCTCTCTCTCTCCCTCTCTCTCTCCCCCCTCTCTCCCCCCCCTCTCCCCCCTCCTCTCTCTCCCTCTCTCTCTCTCTCTCTCCCTCTCTCTCTCTCTCTCTCTCTCTCTCTTCCTCCACACTCTTCAAAACCAGAGAGAGAACTGGAAAGGCTAATTGAAGTGACAAGGTGAGGTGAGGAGGATTATACAGGGACTATCATGGGAGTATACATTCTTTTATAAAGAACTCGACATTCTGAAAGGCAATGGCTGACATCTAACATATTCTGAACTTACCTAAACTTAGTAAGAGTAGGAATGAAGATATTTGGTCCACATGATGATTGAAATAAGAGAAACTTTTTTAGTTTGAAAGAGTGACTACATACTGTCTAAACTCCAGCAGAGTTTTACATCCTTGATGAGTTGATGAGGAAAACATTTCAAGTGTTAGGTCAATCAAATACAAGCATATCTTTTCTAAATGTTCTGCTGTGTGGTGTGTTCAATAAAAGCAGAAAATATCATGTTGTAATAGATATGGTATTTGAGGTGTGGTGAAAATATTAATAGTTTAAAACTTAACATTGGTTAATTGACGTCATGTTATTGTAGTGGACGACATGTTAGGAAGATGAATATTGGTGTTTATTATGAATATTTAACTTGATATAAGACAGTGTTTCTTTTTTTTAATATAAATTTATTTTAATTGGAGGTTAATTACTTTACAATATTGTATTGGTTTTGCCATACATCAACATGAATCCGCCACAGGTATACACGTGTTCCCCATCAAGACAGTGTTTCTTAATCAAAGGTAGTCATGCACATTTCATTCTTAGTGTCTTTTACATCCTTTTTTTTTTTTTAAAAGAAATGAAAGCTAGTCTTAAGGTTACTGTCACTTAATAGTTCATACACAGAGGATGAGTGTTATAGTTTTTTTTTTTTAAGTCATGAAGAACTTGAATATCAATTGATGTATAAGAACTTTAGAGCATAAAAATGCAGCTTTCCTTCCCTTGGTAGCACTCTCTTTTCATCCTTTGTTTCAAACATTTCTTTACATAGACCTATTTAAAACATTTGGGATTCATTCATAGTTGATGTACATGTGTAACATTGCTATTAATGGTAATCAAGACAGGAATATTCCCTCTTGTCAAACCCACAGAGAAAAGCTAAATTGCTCTGACAGGATAAGAGAGACCAGCTGTAAATTTTATATTTGCTGAAATCTTAACAGGAAAGCAAATAAAAAGGAAAAAGCCCAATTTCCCTTCCTTGAAACAGATCTACTCAGTTTTTACTGTTCACAGTGAAACATAGAGCTGAAGTTTTTTGTATTTCCAGGCTATTGTTTTCTTTTTTATAACTCATATTTTTAAGTGTTTTGTTTGCTGTAGATATTATTCTGCACTTAGATTTCTTCAGAGGCACTAGAATCCAAGGAGTACAGTTATCTATGAACCATTGCCCTTTTTTTTCATGAGATTTACATCCAATTCCTGCTCTCATGACACATCCCATCTATTTGAAAAGAGAATATTTATACACATATGGCTACTACATCAGGAAGGGTATGGAAAGTGTCAAGACATTGGGTATAAGTGCAGCATCAAGTCAGGTGTTAAAAGGGAACTCTGTTTCAGTAGTAAGAAGGAGCCACTAATGAATTCCATCATATCCTCCTGTTAAAAGTGACAGCACATGCCAGATTTAACACTCTGTCATGCTACCTGTATCACTAGGGAGGAGTATCCGGTGGTAGCAAATCCCAGCATTTCTTATCAACACAAATTCCTATAACTGCCAAAAACTGAGTGGTAAGAAAGAATGGTCAGTGATGCAGGCATTTTTCTGTCTAATTTCTCATGCTTCCTGACCTTATTCTGCCCTTTCCCTCTACTCCCAGATATGAAACATATAGTATAGGCACCATTTTCAGAATTGTTACATATTTTTCTGAGAAAATACCTTACAGTTATAAAATTATCTCATCAAACCTCTTTAAGTTATCCTCCTTGTCCACTGGGGTTGTGCACCCATGATTGACTTCCTTTAAAAAATGGCAAAAAATCTTAAGTCCCCTGCTGATGACCACATTATTTCAGTTGTACCTACTACTTATTATATAATTATTTCTTCATGGCACATATCATTTATCACCATTGTACATTATCTGTCTCCATCATTAACCTGTATATTGCATGGAAACAGGATTATGCTTATATTTCACCACTCTACCGTTAGTATATAGCAGAATGCTCAGAACATAAAGTTGAATCAGTAAACATTTGTTGAATTAGTGTTTTCAGGATGTTATAATTGAGCTCTACTGCTTTTTATGGAAATAATTTGTTCTTTTTTTTTTTTTCTCACAAGTGCTTCATGCAGTATGTTGGGCAGAGAGAGGACTAGGATGATGAACAGATCATATCCAAAAGAAACTTGTACATGAATTTCACTAAATCTCTGTAGAAAGTGGTTTAGTATTGTCATAGCCATACTGGAATCCCTGTTTCAGTTTTTCTAGTAAAATATATAGGATATCTTGAATAACTTCTTCATTATTAAAATTATTAATAGTAGACATCTCCCCCATAACCCCAAATTTTCTCATTCTCTTTGCCCTTATTCCTAACAATGTGAATTTGGACTCATTCTTTGCAGACTTTTTATATTTCTGATAATACGTAATCCTTTCTCACAACATGTGGCTGGATACCTAATTGACACTTAATAAATAGTTAAATGTCTCCCACAACTAACAGATGTTGCCAACAAGATTTTGGCAAGCCCTGAATTCTGTCAGTTTAAGGTTGAAATCCTTGACAGAAGCCCAAAGCGCTGATTATCTGTGACTAAAAAGAGAGCAATGCATGAGGCAGAAGTGGCATTCTGTTTAAAAATGTAAGGTATCTGACACACATTTTTGCTCAGATGTAGAACTGCTCTACTTCCCTATGGAGGTGGATTGGAGGGGCTCCTGTGGAAAATAATTGCTTGATTGATGGATAATCAGACACAGTCAGTCAGTTAGGCCCTAGGCGTTGTTGGATATGGTCTAGTACTTTCAGACCTAGGCACTCTAAAGGAGTAAGACATGTTTGCTGTTGTTGGGAGATTTGAATACTCAACAGTATTGCTTTCTGCTCAATGTTCAGTTCAGTTCAGTCGCTCAGTCGTGTCTGACTCTGCAACCCATGAATCACAGCACGCCAGGCCTCCCTGTCCATCACCAACTCCCGGAGTTCACTCAAACTCATGTCCATCCAGTTGGTGATGCCATCCAGCCATCTCATCCTCTGTCATCCCCTTCTCCTCCTGCCCCCAATCCCTCCCATCATCAGTCTTTTCCAATGAGTCAACTCTTCGCATGAGGTGGCCAAAGTACTGGAGTTTCAGCTTTAGCATCAGTCCTTCCAATGAACACCCAGGGCTGCTCTTCTTCAGAATGGGCTGGTTGGATCTCCTTGCAGTCCAAGGGACTCTGAAGAGTCTTTTCCAACACCACAGTTCAAAAGAGCATCAATTCTTCGGCACTCAGCTTTCTTCACAGTCCAACTCTCACATCCATACATGACCACTGGAAAAACCATCTGTATCACATAGTAGAAACCTTTCCTCACAGTTCTCATGTAAGGCGTTGCCATACGATCAGGCTACTATAACAAAATACCATAGACTGGGTGGCTTATAAACACCAGACATTTATTTCTTACGCTTTAGGAATCTGGAAAGTCCAAGATCAAGGTGCCAGCAGATTCAGTATCTGGTGAGAACCTTCCTCATGGTTAATAGATGGCTGTCTTCTCATTGTGTGTTCATATGAAGGAAGGAACAAAGAAGCTGTTTGAGTTTTCTTTTGAAAGGATGCTAATATCTTTCCTGATGATTCCACTCTCATAATCTAATGACCTTCCAACGGTCTAACCCTAAACAACATCATATGGAGAATTAGGCTTCAATATATAAATTTGGGGGCAACACAAACATTCAGTCTATAAGGTCATGTACTAGCCTTGTACCTCTATATAAATTTTCTCATCTCATTAAACCATGTGGGACCTTGATTATATATGTAATCTACTGATCATCTACCTCTAAGTGTTTATTTGCTAAAGTTTGTCAGTCTCCTTCTTACTAACTTGAAGAGGAACTAAAAAGCCTCTTGATGAAAGTGAAAGAGGAGAGTGAAAAGGTTGGCTTAAAGCTCAACATTCAGAAAACAAAAATCATGGCATCTGGTCCCATCACTTCATGGGAAATAGATGGAGAAACAGTGTCAGACTTTATTTTTTTGGGCTCCAAAATCACTGCAGATGGTGATTGCAGCCATGAAATTAAAAGACGCTTACTCCTTGGAAGGAAAGTTATGACCAACCTAGACAGCATATTCAAAAGCAGAGACATTACTTTGCCAACAAAGGTCCATCTAGTCAAGGCTATGGTTTTTCCAGTGGTCATGTATGGACATGAGAGTTGGACTGTGAAGAAAGCTGAACGCCGAAGAATTGATGCTTTTGAACTGTGGTGTTGGAGAAGACTCTTGAGAGTCCCTTGGACTGCAAGGAGATCCAACCAATCCATTCTAAAGGAGATTAGTCCTGGGTGTTCCTTGGAAGGAATGATGCTGAAGCTGAAACTCCAGTACTTTGGCCACCTCATGGGAAGAGTTGACTCATTGGAAAAGAATCTGATGCTGGGAGGGATTGGGGGCAGGAGGAGAAGGGGACGACAGAGGATGAGATGGCTGGATGGCATCACCGACTCGATGGGCGTAAGTTTGAGTCAACTCCAGGAGTTGGTGATGGACAGGGAGGCCTGGTGTGCTGTGATTCATGGGGTTGCAAAGTGTTGGACACAACTGTGCAAGTGAACTGAACTGTTTAAAGGCCAGATACTTCTAATTTTCCCATTTTGCAGCACACCCATGATTTTCTGAGTGGTTTAGGCCAGTGTTTATACTAACTCATTTTCTTTTAATCAGGTAAAAGTCAATTAAAATTTGGTATCATTGACAACATTAAAATAAATCTCACAGTTTAATTTCCTCACATAGAATATTCCAGATATGCTGCAATTTGACTACTTATTAGTTTTGGAGAAAATTGATCTTAACAATGAAAATTTTATTCTAATCCATTCTGAGTTCTACATTAGAGTATTTTTCTTAAAATAAAGCCCAATTCTTAGTTATGTTAGTTCAATTGTCCCTTTTTTCAAATAATAGGGATTCTTAAAAATTAAATGATAGAAGATTAGGACTGAGGGAGCTAGAGAGAATGGGGCAATTTTATATAATGTATACTTCACAATGTATTGTTTGAAATATTACAATGAGGATAATATAATAACCTTCCAAAATAAAAAAATCATAGGAACAATATTGAAAATTTGCAAGACTTAATCACCTGATTCATTCATTCATTTAACCAGTACCTAGAGGGTACTATATAAGCTCCATTTCTGGAGAATAAAAGGAAAAGTAAAATGTAATCCCTGTTTTTTAAATATTTAAAATCCAGAAAGCAAACTTATGAAACATCCATAATTCTAGTACGGTGTTATGAAATCTAAGAATCATTGCACTACAGTAATGTGGACTCTTTTGCTACATGGATTTGAATCCTGACTTTATTATCTGCTAGCTGTATATTAGGAACGTGGCTAAAACTCTATGTACCCCATTTGCGCCATCTATAAAGTAAGAAGAATTAAAGTACGTATCTTAACTGTGTTTTGGGGGAGATTAAATGACTTAATATCTGCAGAGGGCTTAGGATATGTCTGATAGAGAATAAATAGTTAATAATTACTAGGTAATTATCCTGGAAACAAACAAATGGAATCCAAATCATCTTTTTTATTTGAGAGGAAATTAGAAAAGACTCCTTTAGAATGGGTAACTGAGTTAAATATTAAAGAACACTGAAGGACTTTGAAATATGTGAAAAAAAGAAAAAGCCTTGATATTCTGCTGGGCTCCTGGTCTGGAATCCAGACTGCTGAGAAGTTTCATTTGATTTATTCAATGTTTTAAGTTTGTAAATATTATCTTCAAATATTGATTATCATGAAATTTCACATAAAAATCAGATATTGAAAAGTCAGAAGTAATCAGCCCATGTCCAGATGGCAGCATTTGGTCAGAGCTATGGGATAGCTGTGTAAGATACTTGGATGAAGCCCTCACTTTCTTTTTAACCAGCACACCTGTGAACTGACACTGGAGACTCTAATAAAATGCCCTTTTGCCTATGTTTTTCTTTCATGCTGCCTCTTTGCACACACCCTAAAGCATTTTAATTGTTGACCCATGATGAAAGGGATCCTACAGGGACTAGCTGAAAGAGACAATAAAGAGCAAAGCCAAGGTCAAAATTGTAAAAAGCTTACTCTTTATGTTTGGAGGAGTAGAGATTGTATGCTAAAAGCTTCAGGGAGCCACTGATGCTTACAACAAGGCGAATTAAGTGATGAGAGGAGCTCTTTCAAAAGACTGTTCTGATATCACAAGGGGTGATAAACTAGAGGAGGGGTTGAGACTGCTTTCAATTTTTTTAAGTGCTGAGTTTGAAATATCCAAGAGATATATATACAAGCTAAAGTCATTATGTGAATTCTATTGCCTAGATACGACAGCCTCAGTAGCTGAAACCTGAAAATTGATGACGTTACCAAGATGGGGAAAGGGCAAAGCTTGGAACTGAAAAAAATCCAAAGTATCCACAATACTAAGACCAGGACATGAAAAATCTAGGACCACAAAACAAACTGAAGTACTTTGAGACTTCAAAACATCTTATAATTTTACTGAGGTATAGTTTATATACAATAGAATTCACCCTTTTTGAGTGTTCAGTTTGAATGTTAATAATTGTGTGTAAGTATACAACTACCTAGAGAAGGAAATGACAACCCACTCCAATATTCTTGCCTGGAAAATCCCATAGCCAGAAGCACCTGGTGGGTTACAGTCCATGAGGTCACAAAGAGTCAGACAGACATGACTGAAGCGACTTGGTATGCATGCATGCATACAACCACCAGCACAATTCTAATGTAGAATTTTTTTTTTTCCTTCCTCCCTTTGATTCCTTCCACCACACACTGGCCCAGGCAACCGTTTATCTTTTTTATGTCACTATAGATTTTCTAGAAATTCATATAAATGGCATCATACATGTAGTATTATTTTTACTTCTCTCACTAAATCATCCATGTTCTTACATGTGTTAATATGTCATTTATTTATATCACTGTATAATATTCTGTAGTGTGAATGTATCACAATTCTATTTACCAGATGATATAGATTTGGGTTGTTTCCAGTTTGGGGCTGTTTGAAAAATGAATGAATAATATGTGTGTATATATTTTCATTTCCTTTAGTTAAATATCTAAGAGTAGAATTTCTAGGTCTATGGTAAATATTTCAATTACTTTCTAAGGTACTGCCTTACTGATTTTTAAAGTGGCTGACCACTTTACAATTTCACAAGCCTATAAGAGATCTTCACTTTCTTTACATCTTCAGTAGCACTTGGCATCATCAGTAGTTTTAAGTTCAGTCATACTGTTGAAAATGTATAGTGGTATTATAACGTGGACAGTTTATTTCCAAGATGACTAGGGATTTTTGTCTTTCCATGTACTTGTGGTCTGTTTGCCTACATGTTCTTAAGTATCTATTAAAACTTTTGATCACTTAATTTTTTATATAAATTTATTTTAATTGGAGGTTAATTACTTTACAATATTGTATTGGTTTTGTCATACATCAACATGAATCCGCCACAGGCATACACGTGTTTCCCATCCTGAACCCCCCTCCCTCCTCCCTCCCCGTACCATCCCTCTGGGTTGTCTCAGTGCACCAGCCCCAAGCATCCAGTATCATGCATCGAACCTGGACTGGCGATTTGTTTCATATATGATATTATACATGTTTCAATGCCATTCTCCCAAATCATCCCACCCTTGCCCTCTCCCAGACTCCAAAAGACTGTTCTATACATCTGTCTCTCTTTTGCTGTCTCGCATATAGGGGTTATCGTTACCATCTTTCTAAATTCCATATATATGTGTTAGTATACTGTATTGGTGTTTTTCTTTCTGGCTTGCTTCACTCTGTATAATAGGCTCCAGTTTCATCCACCTCATTTAAAATTGAACTATCTGCCATCTTATTGAGTTGTGGCAACAAAGCATTACTTGGATAAACCAGGTTTAGACATGATGTATTATCTTTACAGATTGTTGGATTTAATCTGCTAAAATTTTATTGAGATATTTTTTCATCTATGTTCATTAGGTCCATACATTTATATTTTTTATGGGCTATATCTTTGTCTATTCTTGGTATCAGAAAATTTTAGCTTGGTAAAATCAGTTGGGAAATCTTTATTCCTCCTTTAGTACTAGACAAAATTTGTTTAACATAGGTATTTTTCTTCCTTAAATGTGCTATGGAAATAAGCTGACAATTCATGTGAGTCCAGAGGTTTCTTGGTTAATTGGTTTGTTTTTAGGGAAATTGCAATGCCAGTATTCTGCATAAGGTTAATTAAGTTTTTTTGTTTATTTTTGAATCATTTGGTCATTTGTATATTTCAGGGGGAGGTTGGTGGTGCTTTTCAGATAGCTCAGTGGTAAAGAATCTCTGCCAAGCTGGAGATGTGGGTTTAATCCCTGAGTCGGGATGATCCCCTGGAAAAGGGCACAGCAACCCACTCCAGTATTCTTGCCTGGGAAATCCCATGGACAGAGGAGCCTGGCAGGCCCCATGGGGGTCTCAAAAGAGTCGGACATGACTTAGTGACAAAACAACAACAAACTTCAGGGAATTGTCCATTTCATCCAAGTTGTCATATATATGTGTATAATGTCATTTATTACATTCTCTTATTGCCTGTTTAATTTCTGTAAGATCTACAATGATGTACTATTTTTAATCCCTGATATCATTATTTTCTGTTATGTTTTTCTTTGATTTGTTATTTCTAGGTATAAGTTTATACATTTCAAAGCATCAGTTTTTGGTTTTACTTTCTTTGTTTTTCTCTTTCAATTGTATTGATTTCTGCTCTTATTTTTACTGAGGCCTTCTATCGACTTTGATTTTTTTTTCTTTTCTTGATTTCTTAAACTCAAATAATTGATTTTAAATTCTCTTCTTTTCTAACATTCATGTTTAAAGGTATAAATTTCCCTTTAAGTATTGCTTAAGCTGAATCTCCTACATTTTATGTGTTTTATTATCTTTTAGTTCAATATATTTTCTCATTTCCTTTTTGATTACTTCTCTGACCTCTCATTTAAAAATGTATTATTTCTAAATATTTCTAGTCTTATTTATCCTGATCTTTAATTTATTGTGTGCCAAGAGAATACACTCTGGATTATGTCATTTTTCAAAAAGTAAAAATATTTTGGGACTTGATTTTTAGCTTAACATACTGTCTGTCACAGTAACATGTCATGTATTCATGAAAATAATTTGTATTCTGATGTAATTGTGTTTGAGACTGATAAATACCAATTAAGTCAAATTGGTAAATAGTTTTTTGTTTTCTATGATTTGTATTTGCATGGTTCTTGTAAAATTATTTTAAAGAGTTTTAGACATATTTGCAACAAAAATTGTATATACTTAAGGTGTACACTAAGATGCTTTGATAAATGTATACACATTCTGAAATGATTGCCACAATGAAGCTAACTAATATACCCATCATCTTCCAAGGTTACCTTTTTCATGTGTCTGGTGAAGACTCTTGAGATCAACTCTCTAAGGAAATATCAAGCATATGATACATTATTAATATTTATAATCAACATGTTGTACATTAGTTTTATTAATCTTGTAACTGAAAAGTTTTACCCTGTGATCACTACCTTTCCCTTTATTCTATCCTCCAGCCTCTGGTATCTACCATTCTACTCTCTGTTGCTATGAGTACAACTTTATTTATTTATTTTCCACATATAAGGAAGATTATGTGATATATGTCTGGTTTATTTAACTTTGCATAGTTTATCAACTGCTGAGAGAAAGGTGTTAAAATCTCCATTTCTGATTTGGAATTAAGTATTTCTTCCTTTAATTATGTCAATCTATGGTTCTTATATTTTGAAATTCAGTTATTAGATGCATGCACATTTATGTTTTCCCATATAATCAATGCTTGGTCATTATGAATATTCCTCATTATCTTTGGTAGTATTTAATATCTTAACATTTACTTTAATCTGCTATTAATATAGATACTGAAGCCTTTTCTTATGCACTATTTTTGTGCTATGTATTTTTTCCATCTATTTACTTTCTACCTATTTGTAACTTTAATGTGCATCTCTTGTAGACAGCAAATTAGGTCTCATTTTTTAATCTATTCTTAAAATCTCTGCCTTTCTGTTATAACCTTATTAAGTGTAATTATTTATGTGGTTTGGTGCCTACAATTTCATTATTTGTTCTGTTTTTCCACTCCTACTTTCCTTCCCCCATTTATATTCCTACTGGCTTTTCTAGCATGTCTTTGCAGTTTTTAGTGGTTTTTCTGAGAAGTAAAATAAATATCTCTTATTTTTACTGCCCAATTACATTAAATAATTGACCACCTTACATAAATTGTATAATCTTTGAAACTCTATAGGTCTGTATATCCCTCAACCTTTTTGCCAGAATTGACAATGACCCATAGTTCAACTGACTGTTTTGTAAATAAAATTTTATTGTAACACAGCCACAACTGGCCACTTACGTATTATCTATGGCTGCTTTTGTGCTACAGTGACTGAGTTGAATAGTTGCAACAGAGCCCTTAGTGTTTGCAAAACCTAAATTTGATCCTTTATGGTTATTGTATATTATATTTTTATACATTACAAGCCCTACAAAATAATGCCATAATGTTTGCTTTAATCAGTTTTGCATGTAATATTTAAATTGAGAGAAAAAAGAAAATGATCATTTGCATGTCTTCAGATATTTATGATTTCTGATGCTTTTCATTCCTGTTTGAGAATCTGAATTTCCATCTGTTATTATCCAGTTCTACCTGTGAAACTTTCTTTAGCATTGCTTATCTTATAGATAAGCAGACAACAAATTATTTTATTGATTTACTAGTTTACTTCCTTATTTATTTGATTAATCTGAAAGTGTCTTTATTTTGCTGTGACTCTTGAAGGATATTTTATAGAATATTCTGTGTATAGAATTCTGGATAGACAGTTTTACTTGTTTTAGCACTTCAGTAGTGGCATTTGCCTTCTCTTCTGCCTTTGTAGTGACTAGTGAAAAAGTCAATTCTTAATTGAATTATTGTTGCCTGTAAGTAATATGTTTTCTATTCCTACATTCAAGATTTGTCATTTTATCTGTCTTTCAATACTTTGATGGTATCCTTTTCATGTTCTGTTTATAGTTTTCTCTGTTTAATCAAACTTGAGAAAATTTTGGACTTTATTTTTTATGTTCTTTTTCATTCTACTTCTTGGATCCAAATGACATATAGGACAGATTTTAATATTACCTAAGAGATCTTTGAGGCTCTTTTTATTTTCAGTCTTTTTATGCCTGTTTTTTAATGCAATTAGATGATATTTGTTGACATTTCTTCATGTTCACTTAGTCTTTTCTGTTATTTCCAATTGTTCAGTAAATCAATCAAGTTGTTTACATTTTTACTTCAGAAGCTTTAGTTCTGATTTTCCACTTTATTAATTTCCTGATGGCATTCTTCTTTCACTTCATTGTGAGTATACTGTGCTTTACCTCATTGTTTGCTACTTTCAAAATCTGAGTCACCTCAGAGTTGATTTTTAACTGGATTATTACTCTTTGTGCATTTCCCTAGCTGCCTATTACTTCTGCCTAATGTTGTATCTTGGATATATGAATATTAATTTTTCGAGATTTTGGATTCTATTTTTATCATGAGTGGTCTTCCCAGATAGCTCAGTTGGTAAAGAATTCACCAGCAATGCAGGAGACCCCAGTTCGATTCCTGGGTCGGGAAGATCCACTGGAGAAAGGATAGGTTACCCACTCCAGTATTCTTGGGCTTCCCTTGTGACTCATCTGGTAAAGAATCCACCTACAATGAGGGAGACCTCGGTTCGATCCTTGGGTTGGGAAGATCCCCTAGAGAAGGGAAAGGCTACCCACTCCAGTATTCTGGCCTAGAGATTTCCATGGACTGTATAGTCCATGGGGTCGCAAAGAGTCAGACACGACTGAGTGACTTTCAGTTTTTTATCCTTATTGGTGCTTTTTACTTTTTTAATGTTTTTTATGTTATTTGGACTTAAATCGACAGCTTTTTTTTTTTGAGTGGCAGCTCTGGCCTTGGTTCAGATCTTTTCCTTTAAATACGTTGTTTTATTATTTTCTGTGCATGTCTATGTTATGGGTTAGGCAGAAATATGGGTAGAAAGTCCCATTCTGGATTCCCTCACACTATTTTTCAACATTTTCACCATCTTCAGTTGTTTTGGCTCTCCAGGTGGAAATCCTATACTTTTTCCAGTACCTTGGCACCTCATTTGCTAAATGACTGTGCCTGACTCCAGGCTAACATTTATAAAAATGAAGTTCACTTAATATACCCACCCACCCCCTTTGAACCTGTACTCACTATTATATTCTGAAAACTTCTGTTAACTTGCCATTGCTTACATTTGGTAAAATGTCCAGTTTTTTATTTGTTTTCTGCAAGAAAGCCATTCTGCTTGTCTTACTCTGTCATTACTAATGAGAGTCTCAAGTTTCAACAAGGGCTTCCCAGGTGGCTCAGTGGTAAAGAATCCACCTGCCAAGCAGGAAACATAGATTTGATCCCTGGGATGGGAAGATACTCTGGAGAAGGAAATAGCAACTCTGATATTCTTGCCTGTGAAATCCCATGAGGAGAGGAGCCTGGCAGACAACAGTACACGGTGTCACAAAAGAGTCAGCCACAACTTAGTGACTAATCAACAAACAGCAAGTTTCAATAAATTTGTTTTTTGAAGTTACAGTTGTTTCAGAGCTGACATTTCTACACTTATGTTTTTGTGACAGTTTCTATTCTCTTTGTAAGTTCATTTGACTTCTTAGGTAGGATTTGCCTGTCACTGATGTATTACAATGAAGAGTTTTATATTTTCTTCTCTCGCAATTTTTTTTAAATTTTTCTGTTTTCTAAAATAAAAATATTTTTGTGGAACTGAAATTTAGGAAACTTAAAACTGACAGATCTCACAGTAAATATGTGTTTCAGTGATAATCATGTAGATATTTGTGAGACTATGAATTTAAATTAACATCAAGACTTAATTGTTATAATTAGAGCAATGAAAATGGAATTTATTTTTATATCACTAGGCTTGATTTGTCACATCATTTTTATACCCAGTCAAATGAAAATAATGTTTGCTTTTAGGTAAATATTTTAAATAAATATTTCTAGCATTATGAAGTACTTACGTCTTGGGGTAAGTTCTGTCAATAGTAGGTATCATCTTGACTGATAGAGATCACATACAATATCTTTGTGGGGAGGCTCAGCATCATTTAGACACGCACATATTTTTCCTTGACATGTGTTAGGAACTGATAAACACTTCTCTGCACAAACATCACTTTTACTTCTTTTCAGTACTTATAAAAAGCTAGTGGATCATTAGAGTAATCCCCTGAGTGAGTTTAAAAAGTTATTTCAGAACAGAGAAAAGAGACATCAATGCAGCAAAGATTTATTTTTAACACTCTGACTTCAAGGTCAGAATCAATTTTTCTTTTGTACATAATGTTGATAGGAAGGTGAAGGCGAAGAATCAAAATCTATAAACTTTTTCTAGCTATAATTTATAAAATATGAGTATTTTTAAGAGAAACTTGTGTGAAAAGATAGAATTGATTTCTATCTGAGAAAATTTGAGTGTTGTATAAGGTGTCATAAAGCTACATATCATGTAACTTAGTATTCATTCTTTCAGTTTCCTCATTATACATTTGATTAACTGTAGGGTTTGTGCAATTTTCAAAATTTTGGGAAGTCATAATTGTCACTCAACTTTTAAATATGTGTAACTATGGAATTTGTATTGTTATTTCAAAATCATTTATTTATTTATTTTCTAGCTTTTTATTTTGTAGTAGGATATAGCGAATTAACAATATCATGATAGTTTCAGGTGAACAGTGAAGGGCCTCAGCCATACATATACATGTATCCATTCTCCCTCAAACTTCCCTCCCATCCAGGCTGCAACGTAACATTGAACCAAGCTTTCTGTTGTATACAGTAGGTCCTTGTTGATCATCCATTTTAAATATAGCAGTGTGTACATGTCCATTCCAGACTCCCTAACTACCCCTTCTCCCCCGGCAACCATGAGTTCATTTGCTAAGACTGTGAGTCTGTTCCTGTTTTGTAACTAAATTCATTTGTATAATTTCTTTTTCAATTCCACATATAAGGGATGTCATATAATATTTCTTCTGTGTTTTGATCATGAGATGCTCAGGTAGTAAAAGTTCATAGAAACAGTTTGTGACTCTAGTTCCAATTATTGCAATTTTTTTTTAAATCTTGGAACCTAATCTCATAACTAACATTTAAAATAAAAAGTATTTTGGTATATCAAGAGAAGTAAATACCCTTATATAAACAAGTAAAGTTATTTGAGAGAAGGCAGAGAAATATGAAGATTATCAGAAAGTGTTGCTTTACTGGAAATAGACCATCGTCTTAAGTCTTTTTGTTTATTAATCTCACTTTGAATATTTTGAAGCCTTGGAAAACATAGCACTTTTGAAGTGTATTATTATTTCTAGTTTGTGGGCATTTATTTACATGGTTTCACATAAGCTGAGGGTTATGGCTCAACTAGAAATTTGATTCCTTGTCTAGATTTAGATATGGAATTGGAGAATAGGGAGAAACTTTAAAGGCTCTGTATGTTACAGATCTACAGAGAGGAGAGGTGAAATGCCCAGATTTACTTAATTAGTTATTTTAGAGCAAGTGACTACAATTCTGGTGTCTTCAATTCTATGATATTGTACTTTTGATTATATTATACTGCCTAAACATGATGGGGAATACATACAATTTCAA
Source organism: Capricornis sumatraensis (assembly GCF_032405125.1). NCBI lineage: Eukaryota > Metazoa > Chordata > Mammalia > Artiodactyla > Bovidae > Capricornis > Capricornis sumatraensis. Next base: position 110,213,274 of record NC_091092.1, read on the forward strand.
AAAGATACATTTCTCCCTGATGCTAGCACAATACCCATCCTGTGTTGTAATCCCTACTCCATTACATTTTGTGACTTTTATAGATATAAATGTATAAAGACTGTTAAGTTATGTGATTGATTGATGCTTTTCAAATTTTAACACATGTATTAGCATATAGTTGGTGTACAGTCAGCTGTTCATATTTAAACAGCATATTTTGAGAAGTTTTAATAAATACGTATTCCTGTGAAACTCTCATTACAATCACAATCATAAAAACAAACATCACTTTAAAAAATTTTCTTCTGCCCCTTTATTTTCTCCCTTCTAACTCCTGCTTCATTTGACTTAAATTTCAGGTTGCTGCTGATCTGTTTTCTGTCAATATACATTTGCGTCTTCTAGAATTTTATTTTAATAGAACCATACAATATGTACTCTTATTAACTGGCTTCTTTCACTCAGCATAATTATTTTGAAATCCCTCAATGGTGTTGCCTATATAAATAATTCATTGCTTTTTATTGTTACTGTTGCTACTGTATCATTATATAGATATATCAAGATTACTTTATCCATTTACTTGTTGACGGACACATTTGGATTTTGGATTGAGATTGGCTTTTTTCTCTCTTCTAAATGAAGCTGCTATGAACATTTATGTTCATGTGTTTTTGTAGACATATGAGTTTACTACACTTGAATAAATAAGTAGGAAAGAACTGCTAGTAAGTGTACATGCTTGGACCTTCTTTTAAAAATGATTGTACCAGTTTGGATTTTGAGTTCTAGTGATTCCACATTTTTGCCAACACTTGATAGAGGTTGTTTTATTTGTTTTTTTTAATTTTTAGTTTTCCCATCCTTTGGTATATCATACTATATCAGTATGATTTTAATTTGCATTGTAGATTGTCTTTTTTTGTTTGCTTATTTGCCATTCACATGTGTTAGCAAAGACCAACATTTTTATTGTATGAATTTCCTTTTTCTGTTATATATTTCCTTGATTTCTACAGTGGTGTTATTATTATTTTCATTTTTCTGTGTAGCTTGCTCTTTTGTTTCTAAGATAAAAACTGAAGATGTTGTTTGACAAATTGCTTCATTGATGATGTAGGCATTTTATGCAAAAAAAAAAAAAGCCCTCTAATAATTTTCTTAGCTGTATCCCATAGAACTGGATGTTTTGATTTTCATACAGTTAAAATGATCTTAATTTTCTTTCTGCTCTCTTCTCTGTTGCATAGATTATTTTAAAATAATACGTGGATACCTTTCTAGAGTTGACTTCTAATTGGATTCCATTGTGCTCACAAAACATACTTAATATGACTTGAATTCTTCCAAATTTGGTAATACTATTTTGGGGCTTCCCTGGTGGCTCTGTCAGTAAAGAATCCGCCTGCAACGCTGGAGACCTGGGTTTGATCCCTGGGTTTGGAAGATTCCCTGGAGGAGGGCATGGCAACCCACTCCAGTATTCTTGCCTGGAGAATCCCCGTGGACAGAGGAGCTGGCGGGCTGTAGTGCGTGGGTTGTAATGAATCAGATACAACTGAGTGACTAAGTACAGCACATTTTTTGGCCCACAATGAGTTTTATTTCAGTGTATCATCTTTGTTCAATTGAAAAGACTGCCCATTACTCTGTCATGACACGGAATGTTCCACAAATGTCACTTAGGTCAATTTGGTTATTGTGTTCATCAAAACTTTTATATTATTTCTGATTTCCTGTATACATGTTCTGTGAAGCAGAGTAAGATGAGTGTTGAAATCTCTATCTATAGTTATGGATTTGTCTGTTTCTTCTTGCAACTCAAATGCTTTTTTAGCACTTATTTTGAAAGTCTGTTGCTTCCCTGGTGGCTCAGAGGTTAAAGCGTCTGTCTCCAGTGTGGGAAACCCAGGTTCCATCCCTGGGTCAGGAAGATCCCCTGGAGAAGGAAATGGCAACCCACGCCAGTATTCTTGCCTGGAGAATCCCATGGATGGAGAAGCTTGGTGGGCTACAGTCCACGGGGTCGCAAAGAGTCGGACACGATTGAGTGACTTCACTTTCACTTTCATGGTTATTAAGAGTTTTTTGCTGAATTGGCTCATACAGCATTGAGAAATGACCCTTTTGCATCCCTAGTAATATTATTTGCTATAAAATTCATTTTATCTGGTATTAATATAGGTATTCCAATTTTTCTATAATTAGTGTTGGAGTGTTGTATCATTTCCATCTGTTTAACCTAGTTTTGTTTTTATACTCAAAATGCATTTTTCGGCTGAATATAGTTAGGTCTTATTCTTTTATCCAATTTGATATTCTCTTATTTTCATATATTTCTGCTGCTGCTGCTCCTGCTGCTGCTGCTAAGTTGCTTCAGTCATGTCCGACTCTGTGTGACCCCATAGATGGCAGACAACCAGGTTCCTCCGTCCCTGGGATTATCTAGGCAAGAACAATGGAGTGGGTTGCCATTTCCTTCTCCAGTGCATGAAAGTGAAAAGTGAAAGTGAAGTCGCTCAGTCGTGTCTGACTCTTAGCAACCCCATGGACTGCAGCCTACCATGCTCCTCCGTCCATGGGATTTTCCAGGCAAGAGTACTGGAGTGGGTTCTCATTTATTGCTACCAGTTATTAAATTGTCTAAACACAAAGAAGACAATGTGAATAGTTATTCACATAATATAAATGATTAAGAAAAAGTAGAGAATAGTGATTCTAAGCTAATATTTTAGAGGGACTGGTACCCTAAATGTTAAGAATAATGTTGTTTTAATGAAGATGATAAGTGTTGAGCTAGAATAGGCTTTTTCATAGGTAAGGATTGACTGACCCCATATCCCGTATCTAAATGTATTTTAAGGATAGAGCATATATTTATAAAAGTGAGAGAAAAACATCACTAAATGCTTTGAAAAAAGTTAGAAAATTTTTGAGTATTCAAAGTAACAGAGTGAGATTTAAAAAAAAAAACAACTAGAAACAAAGTGGAAGTAGCTGTGACAATATCTTCACTAATCTCACATTATTTATATATTTACCTAGAGACATGAAGAGTATGGAATTATCTGGGTGGAAATTATTGATACTTTTAGTATCTGTTATTTGTTTTCTGTGCAAATTACCCTTACTTTCATAATATGAGCATGAATGTGCATTACATTTGACACATTTGTTAGCATATTGGAATGAGGGAAGATTCGTATCCACAATTGATTATAATGGTAACATTTAGAAACAGATGGGAATATAGCATTAGATTCAGTTGGACTGACATGGGTGAAACAAGCTTTCTCAGAAAACCCTAGATGGCTGAGAATTTTGTACAGTACACACGTAAGAATTGCATATTCAATGATAATAACATCAATTATAGTAATTTTCATTATTACCATTTTACAAATGAAATGAAAAAACCATAAGTGACCTTCATATACTTAGTTAATCCAGCTTGTCTTTAAAACATTCTTATGTTGACAGCCACTGAATTACGCTTTTCTTTCTCAATTTGAATAGATTCTTCACAGTGGTAGCTAAAGAGAATTTTGAAAACTGTCATATTCCTAGGTAATTCATAATGATTATATTTTGGCATCTCTTGAGTCACACAATTTGATTATATTTAACCCACACTTTAATTTCCACTATTTACCCATATGCGTATATAGCTAACTTGGCACAGATATCTCAAAGCATTTTTTTTTCGTTAGTAAAGCTACATAGTGAAAGAAACAAGGAAACAAACTGGAACTGTGCTGCAAATAATAATCTGAAATCTACACTTAAAAAAGGTAGATAGATCACTCACTGGATAGCTAGCAAACTCACTAATAGCATAGCAGCCAGCTCTTGATGTACTTCAAAGGAGAAATGTGATGTCAGAAAAAAAAAAAACAAAATATACTCTACATATGAGAAATTCCCTTGTAGAAAATATAGGCATAGTCTTTTAAATAATTTCAGTGATTATTATTTCAAATTAACAAAGAGCATTTTGATTCTCTACAGTCTAATTTAAGTTGACAGCTGCAGGACTTTGAGAATGTTGAAAAAGTAAAGTTGAATACAGTAGTTATTTTTGAGAAGATGGAGGAGTTCATTCACATTTAATAGGCAGTTAAAATTTATGTTTTCCCCTTTATAGTGGTGGGCAGATGCATATAGGAAATTCTGTTTGCAGGTTTCTTTGAAAGCTACAAAATAGAATAAGGAAGAAGGAAATGCATGAGATTCATATCAAGAAAGACACTTTTTTTTTTTTTTTTCCTGAGAGAAGACTGTCACTATGCCCTTTGTTGTAACGGATGAGATAAACGGATAGAGAATAAAAAATAACTATTCTGAAGATTCTGGCACTTCATATGATTGATCCCATAGGTAATCCAGAGAATGTTGTTTAAAATAAGATTGCACATATCTTTGGTTTGACTTTTTTTTTTATTTTTATTTTTACTTTATTTTACTTTACAATACTGTATTGGTTTTGCCATACATTGACAATCCACCACGGGTGTACATGCGATCCCAAACATGAACCCCTCTCCCACCTCCCTCCCCACAACATCCCTCTGGGTCATCCCCGTGCACCAGCCCCAAGCATGCTGTATCCTGCATCGGACATAGAGTGGTTTGACTTTTTTGATCCTAGAAAAGATGCTTAAAGAAACCTAGTCATGATATGAAATTTCCAAAAGTTGTGAATATAGCTATTTTTAAAAATATATTTATGCATGCAAAATCATTGTTTGATTTTCCTTTGTTCATAAAGATTCACAGCCTTGACTCATATGACAGTGACAGTAGACAATAGAAAAATTAAAAGTAAATCTGATAATATGTTCTGATTATCTATTGCTAGATGAGAAACCACCCAAAAATCAGTTGCTTAAAACAGTGAGATGATACTATCTCTAATAGTTCTGTGTTTCAACTAGGCTCACCTAGGCAGTTCTCACTAGAGTAACTTGTGCAGTTGCACTCAGTAATGGCTGATTACAGTTGCTGGCATGGCAATAAAAGAACTCAGAGAACACTCTCCCTTGGACAGAAAGCTATTAAACTTGTAACAATCAACAAAGTCAATCATTCAAAGTCTCTGAAGATTCATTAAAGGGCTAACAACAAATTGAGAAAAATTTATTAAACAAAGTCCTTAGAGGCAGGATAAGAACAACAGGAAGTCCTGGTTTTAGTTATTAGTTAAATGCAGTTAGTGACTGCAGTTATATCCCCATAGTTCTGCCTCACAGAATTGCTGTTCCAGTAAGTTTGATTGCCTAGTGGCAATTCTGATCTCCCTCAGAATCCTGGGGAAGAGCTTTTTGGAATGACTTTGTTTGAATGCTGTCGTGTCTAACTGTTTTGTGACCCCATGGACTGTAGCCTACCAGGCTCCTCTGTCCACTGGATTTCCCAGGCAAGGATACTAGAGTGGGTTGCCACTTCCTTCTCCAGGGGATCTTCCTGACCCAGGGATCCTACCTGTGACTCCTGCATTGGCAGGCAAATTCTATACCACTGAGCCACCTGGGAAGCCCTTGAAATGATTTTGGTAGCCAGCAAACATTGGCATATATCATTTGCACTTCTATGTGCTATGGAAAGTTTATATCATGTAGCTGGCAGTAGCTGTGTGGCTTCCAGTTCCCTACCTGCCACTGTTGCTAGGTAGAATGGACCTAAGGAGGAAGCAGATAAAGTGAGAAGATCCATTTCCCACACAGTTGTCTGTGTTTGAAAAAATGCTGCTACATAGGGCTTGGTAGGCGTGTGGCAGCTTCCATCCCCTCCAGCTTCCTGTAATTAAAGAATGATTTCAAGTAAATTTAGCAGCTGATCAACTTTGGCAGATTCCATCACCTGTGATTCTGGGGTGGAAAAGTTTCACACTGTGTTGTGGCAACAACTGGAGAGCAGCACCAATCCTCCAACTACCTGTTTGCATGTACATGTACCCATATGCCTCATACACAGCTATGTGCACACATTCACAAAGCTCCTGGTACACAGCACAAAAATTTCCCCGGAGAGTATTGCTGCTGCTGCTGCTAAGTTGCGTCAGTCGTGTCCGACTGTGTGACCCCATAGACGGCAGCCCACCAGGCTCCTCTGTCCCTGGGATTCTCCAGGCAAGAACACTGGAATGGGTTGCCATTTCCTTCTCCACTGCATGAAAGTGACAAGTGAAAGTGAAGTCGCTCAGTCGTGTCCAACTCTTAGCGACCCCGTGGACTGCAGCCTACCAGGCTCCTCTGTGCATAGGACTTTCCAGGCAAGAGTACTGGAGTCTGGTGCCATTGCCTTCTCCAGGAGAGTGTTGAGCAAGATTCAAAGATGGGCAACACCCTACCCCTGTAAAGGAGTTGGGATTCAGTTTGGAACAATGCATGCCTGAGGACATTTTTGCAAACAGTAGAGCAATCAGCTGGCAATTAGTGGGGCTAGTATCTCAGTAGATAACCAGCCAGGAGCTTAATTTGCTGATAAAGGAAAAAGAGACTCAAAGAGAGCAGAGGTAAAACCAGACTGGTCTTTGATTGTCAGGAAGACAGTGTACATGTTGCAGTGTGACCCTCTGAGAAAAATATCAATAGTACACAATACAAGAGAAATATACTTTGTTGGGCTAGCTCAAACACTCTGTGAGGTTGGAGTTATCCTGATACCAAAATCCAACAGAGGAATCACTAAACAAGAAACCTATAGGCCATGTAGACATAAAACTCATAAACAACAAAATACTAACTCCGATGATGCAATGATGCTTGAAAAAAAACCCAAAATATCTGTGTGTTTTAATATATATATGATTAAGTACGATTTATCCCAGGAATCCAAATGTTTTAAAACCCAGAAGTCAATCAGTACAATACATTGTTAAGTGAAGTCATTCAGTCGTGTCCGACTCTTTGTGACCCTGTGGACTGTAGCCTACCAAGCTCCTCTGTCCATGGGATTCTCCAGGCAAGAATACTGGAGTGGGTTGCCATTTCCTGCTCCAGGGGATCTTCTCATCAGTAGAATAGAGGATAAAGAACACATGATTTTCTCAATAGACACAGAAAAGGCTTTGATAAAATTCAATGCCATTTCACAATTTAAAAAGTTGGAATAGAGCAGAAATGCCTCCAAAAGATAAAGGACATTTAAGAAACAAGCATACCTAACAGCATACTTAATGATGAAAGATTGAATCCTCCAACATTATCATCAACAAATAGACGTAGCATAAGCAGATGTCACTTATGCCACTTCTCCTTAACTTTGTGCTGGTCATTCTAGCTAAACAACAGGCAAAAACAGGTATCAAGGTTGGGAAAAAAACTAAGACTATTTGCAGGTGACATATTGCATATGAAAAAATCCAAAGAATACACTGACAACCTGTTAGAAATAATGACTTCAGAGTTGTAGGTCAAAAAATAAATGTACAAAAATTGGTACTTCTATATACTAACAGTGAACAAATGGAAAATGAAATTATGGACAACAATTCTATTTACATTATTTTCAAAAAGAATATAATATTTAAGAATAAGTTAAACCATGAGTGGAAGATTTGTACACTAAATTCTATAAAACATTGCAGAGAAAAATTAAAGATCTAATTAAATGGAAAGGCATTTCACATTCTTGTATTGGAAGACTTACTATTATGATGATGGCAATATCCCCCAAGCAATCTACACATTCAGTGCAATCATTATCACAATCTCAACTTCACTTTTTTTTTTTTTTTAAAGAAAGTGATAAGCTTATCCTAAAACTAATGTGAGATTGTGTGGGATAGACAGGAATGAAAAAAAAAACAAAATCTTCAAAAAAGAACAAATTTTGAGGACTCACTTGTCCCAGTTTCAAAACTTACCATAAAGCCATAATATACCCTTGGAACTGAATCAAAGAGTCCAAAATGAGACCTTATGTTTTGGTCAATTAATCGTGACAAAGGTGCCAAGGCAATCCAATAGGAAGATGATTTTTTTTTTTTCAGTTAATACTGCTGGGACTCCCACATAATGAACTGGATAGCCACATACAAAATAATGAATTTTGAACTCTACTTCACAATGTTTGCAAATAATGAATTCTAAAAAGACCACAGAATGAGATATAAGAGCTAAAACTGAAAAATACATACAAGGAAACTTAACAGTGAATCTTCATGGGCTTGTGTTAGGAAACGCTTGCTTAGATACAACACAGAATGTAAAAACTGTGAAAGAGAGAAGAGGTTGAAAAGGTTTGTGCTTAAAAAAGTCATCATCAAGTAAGCTAAAAGAACTGAAAAAAAGTTTTGTCATTCATATATATAACGGGATTTGTATCGATACTATATAAAATATGTAATACAACTCTGCAGTAAAAATACAAATCCAATTAAAAATGACAAATGATATGAATATATATTGTTCCAAAGAAGATATACAAAGCACCTATAGGTATATTAAATGATGCTTAACATGGTAATTAATCAGGGACATACATTGGAACCCATGAAATACCACTTCACACATCTTCAGTTCAGTTTAGTTGCTCAGTCGTGTCTGACTCTTTGAGACCCCGTGGACTGCAGCACATCCTAGATTTGTCTATAGTGTCACACGTCCTAGATTTGTCTCTAATGAAAAACACAGACAATAACAAGTTTTAGTGGAAATGAGATACTGTACCAGTTACACATCATGGCAAACAGTCTGGTAGTTCCTCCAAAGTCTCAGGTACATTGAATGACCATTAAACATAAAATTATAATTCTACTCCTAGGGAATATAACAAAACTACTTGAAAATAGGTGTTAAAACCAAAACTTACACAAAAATGTTTATAACAGCATATTTAGTATAGAAAATGATGGAAATAACCCAGTGTCCATCAACTGATGAATGAATGAACAAAATGTGATCAATCAGTAAAATGGAATATTATTCAAACATAATAAAGAACGACATTGATAAATGGTACAACATGGAAGAATATTGAAAATATTCTGCTAAGTAAAAGAAGTTAATCACAAAAAACTCACATGTTATATGGTTTCTTTTATATGAAATGTCCAAAATAGGTAAATCTATGGGGACAGAAGGTAGCTTTGTGGTTTTCTAAAGCTGCAGGCGGGAGGAGAAAAGGAAAGATATTAGTGTCTGAATGCACAGTTCCAAAGAATAGCATGGAGAGATAAAAAAGCATTCCTTGGTGATCAATGCAAGGAAATAGAGGAAAACAATTGAATGGTAGAGACTAGAGATCTCTTCAAGAATATTAGAGATACCAAAGGAATATTTCATGTAAAGATGGGCTTGATAAAGGACAGAAATGGTAGGGACATAACAGAAGCAGAAGATATTAAGAAGAGGTGGCAAGAATACACAGAAGAACTGTGCAAAAAAGATCTTCATGACCCAGATAACCATGATGGTGTAATCACTCATCTAGAGCCAGACATCCTGGGATGTGAAGTCAAGTGGGCTTTAGGAAGCATCACTACAAACAAAGCTAGTGGAGGTGATGGAATTCCAGTTGAGCCATTTCAAATCACAAAAGATGATGCTGTGAAAGTGCTGCACTGAATATGCCAGCAAATTAGGAAAACTCAGCAGTGGCCACAGGACTGGAAAAGGCCTGTTTTCCTTCCAATTCCAAAGAAAGGCAATGCCAAAGAATGCTCAAACTACCACACAATTGCACTCATCTCAGACACTAGCAAAGTAATGCTGAAAATTCTCAAAGCCAGACTTCAACAGTACATGAACCGTGAACTTCCAGATGTTCAAGCTGGTTTTAGAAAAGGCAGAGGAACCAGAGGTCAAATTGCCAACATTCTTTGAATCATAGAAAAAGCAAGAGTTTAGAAAAAAACAAAAACAAAAAACTGCTTTATTGACTATGCCAATGCCTTTGTGTGGATCACAACAAACTGTGGAAAATTCTTCAAGAGATAGGAGTACCTGACTTGCATCCTGAGAAATCTGTATGCAGATCAAGAAGCAATAGTTAGAACTGGACATAGAAAAACAGACTAGTTCCAAACAGGAAAAGGAGTACGTCAAGGCTGTATATTGTCACCCTGCTTATTTAACTTATATCCAGAGTACATCATGAGAAATGCTAGACTGGATGAAGCACAAGCTTGAATCAAGATTGCCAAGAAATATCAATAACCTCAGATATGCAGAGGACACCACACTTACGGCAGACAGCAAAGAGGAACTAAAAAGCCTCTTGATGAAAGTGAAAGAGGAGAGTGAAAAAGTTGGCTTAAAGCTCAACATTCAGATAAGGAAGATCATGGCATCTGATCCCATCACTTCAAGGGAAACAGATGGGGAAACAGTGGAAACAGTGTCAAACTTTATTTTTGGGGGCTCCAAAATCACTGCAGATGGTGATTGCAGCCATGAAATTAAAAGATGCTTGCTCCTTGGAAGAAAAGTTATGACCAACCTAGACAGCATATTAAAAAGCAGAGGCATTACCTGCTCAACATAGCTAGTCAAAGCTATGGTTTTTCCAGTAGTGGCACATGGATGTGAGAGTTGGACTATAAAGAAAGCTGAGTGCCAAAGAATTGGTGCTTTTGAACTATGGTGTTTGAGAAGACTCTTGAGAGTCCCTTGGACTGCAAGGAGATCCAACCAGTCCATCCTAAAGGAAATCAATCCAGAATATTCATTGGAAGAACTGATTGCTGAAGCTGAAACTCCAATACTTCAGCCACCTGATATGAAGAACTGACTCACTGGAAAAGATCCTGATGTTTGGAAAAAGACTGAAGGTGAGAGAAGAGAAGGACAGAAGATGAGATGGTTGGATGTCATCACTGACTCAATGAACATGAGTTTGAGTAAGCTGTGGGAGTTGGTGATGGACAGGGAGGCCTGGTGTGCTGCAGTCCATGGGGTCGCAAAGAGTCAAACACGACTGAACAGCTGAACTGAACTGAAAGCTGAGAGTGGAGGAGGAATGGGTAGTAACAACTAATGAGTATGAGGTTTTTGTGGATTCATGAAAGTGTTATAAAACTGAATGGTGGTGGTTGTTATACAACTGTTATTATATTAAAAACAGTTGAGTTACACATTTTAAATGAATGTTTTATGACTTGTGAGTTATATCTCATTAAACCTGTCTCTTAAAAAATATGATACCAGAAGAAGAAACCCTGTGTAAGATCATATGACTTGTATCTTGTGTCTCTAATTCTGGATTCTTCATGGCTCTCATTCCCTGGCTGCTGGTGTCTGAGATGTGACAGCTGACTCCCTTTGGCTCATGTACTTTTCCGTGGTGACTCAATGATTCTGGACACCTGGCTAAATAGATACTTGTGATGACCCCAGAAGGTAATGATATACCTGCACTGCTGTCAAGAATGACCTGTGTTTTAGGGTAGCTAAAATAGATAGATGGATATCTGAACGGATGGCTAATTGTCCTCTAATTGGGCCACTCGGCATTTGACAGAATCAGCCTTTCCACTATTAGCTTTTAGAGTTTTATAATTCTAAAACTGGATTTGAATCTGAAACTTGTCTATTCCATCACCCTCCTCCAATTTCTAATCTGTTTCCCAATGTGAAGAGAGCTGTGGTAGTTTGGCAATCCACTTAGTGGTTTAAAAATTGTAAAAGGAGAGGGGGGATAATGAGTGACTGGGACTGGAGACATACAAAGGCTACAGTGGGCTCGATGTCCATGAAGGTTCCCTCACGTGGCTGACACCTGATGCTGTCTGTCAGCTGAAAACACATATTTCACTGTCAGTCAGAGCACATACTTGCAGTCTGTATATTTAGCCTGGGTTTCTCACAAGATGATGATACATACGCCGAACTATCTGCATGCCTACCTCCTCTCAGTGAGGTGTCCATATGCCTTCACCTTTAGTATGATTCATTCTCAACCCCTCGCTCTTCTCTCCCAATCCCAACACCAATAATCGCCATCACAGTACAAAAACTCCAGGACAAATAAGACAGTTTCTTTTTCTTCACTCCAGCTATTGCCCAATGTTTCTCCTGATCTCAGCTACTCTTCCAAAACATTGAAGGTATTAATCTTACGTTTTTATCTGAGCATAGCATACCTCCTAGTGTTAATGTTTTTGGAGTCTGACATTTACAAAACTCAGATTCTTCTAGTCCTTAGTTATCTTTTGTCATAAATATATATATATATATATATATATATCAGTGGTCAGTAACATCAGTGTGTCAGTGTGTTATTCTCTCAGTTGTGTCCGATTCTTTGTGACCCCATGGACTGTAGCCCACCAGGCTCCTCTGTTCATGGGATTTCCCAGACAAGAATACTGGAATGAGTTGTCCTTCCTCTCTCCAGGGGATCTTCCTAACCCAGGGGTCCAACCTGGGTCTCCTGCATTGCAGGTAGATTCCTTACCCTCTGAGCCACCAGGGAAGCCCCCTGTGGTTAGCAACATAGAACTGTATTAAAGAATAATGGTACGTATCATCCTTGAATTGTTTTTGATATGAAAGTGAATATATCTCAAGTTTGTCCATGAAACATGATTCTTACTGTAGATTTTGGTATGTGAGTATCAAGTTTAGTACATTCTCCTTGATTCAAATTATTTTGAAGATTATATTGATATATTTTTCTTTAAATTTTAATATAGATAACTACATTTATATATTTCCTAACATTGAAACTCAGATAGCAAAGAATATGCCTGCAATGCAGGAGACCCAGGTTTGATCCCTGGGTCAGAAAGATCCTCTGGAGAAGGGGATGACTACGCATTCCTATATTCTTGCCTAGAGAATTCCATGGCCAGAGGAGCCAAGTGGGCTACAGTCCATGGGGTAGAAAAGAGTCAGACATGACTGTGTGACTAACACTTTCACTTTTCACCATGGAAACTATAGATTTTATTAATGCATTCCTGAGGAAAACTCTACTTCAAAATGTGTTTCTTACATATTGTCATTGGATATCCTTAACTAGGATGTTATTTCTATGTTTAGGGGCTGATGTTAGCCTGTAATTTCCCTTTAATTTAATATCCTTAAAATGCTCTGTGACTAAGGTTGTATACTAGTCATAAAAAATGAATTGTCAGCTCTTTTGGTTAAACTTGATTTAATTCTCATTTGTGTTTTTCACATACTGTATTCTTTCATTTTTGCTCCTTTCCTGCATTACATTGTATAGACAAAATACCTACTGCCAGCGGAAGCTTAAATGACTTATTTTTAAGGTTCTGATTTTTATGTCTAAAATATTGAGACTTGCTGTTGTTCAGTCACTAAGTCATGTCCAACTCTTTGTGACCCCATGGACTGTAGCAAGCCAGGCCTCCCAAGTGTATCCAAACATATGTTTATGTTTTCCTAACAGTTTTGCACCATTTCTATATATGTCCCTAAGTAAAACAAGTACCTACCCACCTCATATGCTTTCCATTAATTGAGCCCATGTAAGGGGCAGAATATGAGAGCTCTAAAATTTTTGTTTTTAAGTTGGTAGGGAGAGGTTGAATAAACTTAGAAGAGAGTAATATAAACACATTGTGTTTTAGAAATATCAAGTTCATAGCAATGTTACAGACTGATTCAGATGATAGAAAAAACTCATAGCAAGGTTATTTGGCATTACATTTTTGTAACAGTCAGGGAAAAATAATGGAAGCCTCAGTTAAGAAAGTGGCAGATGGTGTGGAAAAGACAGATGTTTCAAGAGAGATTTGTGGAGTTGGAGATGGTGGCAGTGTTGAATGATGTGCTGATACCAGAAAGCCAGTTTGAAATCTGTCTTCCTCTGTCCTTTTTCCTTCATGCAGTACTATTTTTTTTAACTGCCTCTTTCCATCTCTTCCTCTCCTTCCCCTCTCCCTCACTCCTCTATTCCTCTCTCATATTCCCCACCACATACACATATGCATACATTTACATATATACAGTTTTGACATTTTTCACCCTGAATTCCAAGATGGCCTAGCCATCTTGCTCTTTGCTTTAGTATGTATCACATGGCCCTGATCCAAACATGAGAGAAATTAGGAAGTTAACTTAGCAGGCATAAAGGAGCAATAATACATTATTAATATTTCCTGAGCAATATATTTGTCATCAGATCTTCCATTCCCATCATCGCCTTGTGTCAAATACTAGGATAGCTACTTCTATAGCCAATCACAGCTTTCCACATTGCTTAAACTTCAGCCAGTCATAGTTTGACAGAGACGTCTTATCCCCACAGTAGGATTTAAGGCTGTCAATCTCCATATGTGAACCCCCCCTACTCTAGCATCTGCAACAGCCAGTATGAAATTGAGTAGTCAAAAACCAAGCTAGAGATCTGACTTCTGTGGGCTATCAATAGGGCATAGAAATTTGATTCAGTTCCTGGCACCCCTCAGAGCTTTTATACATGGTTTGAGTTGATGGCAGCAAAGATGAAGCAGGAAGCATCTGGGAGAAGTCTATGACTAACAGCTCAGAGCTGGAGGTAGCTCATAGGGAACTTATTTAGCTGTTTGTTTTATCAACTACCCTTTTGCCTAAACATATTACTCTGATTTTGGTTGAAACTTTATGTTACCAAACAAACATATAGAAGCAAAAGATAATCCGCATCAATAGAAAAAAGAAATGAGTACCAGTGTGAATTCTCAAATATTAAGTACTGGAAGAGGCCATTAACAAAGTGTCTTTTGCTCATACGTATTTGTTAAAGATGTAAAAATAAGATGTTGTTGTATATTATTAATGTAACTGTTTATGAATTATCTTCCTGAGCACAAGCATACTACCAATCATACTGGAGAACTATGCATATGTTGAGGATGTGGATAAAGAGTGGTAGAGTTGGGACGATGTCATTTTACTTGTAATTAGAAAAGATTTATTTTGGAAAGTCTTTATAAAACAAAAGAGAAGCAATAGGTTCTGGATTTGGAATACATGAGTTATATGTTCTTTTTTTTCGTCTTAAAATTTTTATTAAAAATGAGAAAATTTAAGGAAATGTCACGTGGAAGATGAAGCAGAAAGAATAAAATAGCAACACAGTATAGCAAAATTAACAGTATAATAAGATGTAACAAATTCACATTATAAATCAAAATAGAAATTTATAAATAGGCGGAGATAACGAACAGGCTCTCAGATTTGTCTCATGAGCCAATTAATGAAGAGGAGTGAATTGTATGAACTAACTGAATTAAAATTAAATTTCTTGCCAATTTGACTGAAAATGCTGACATCAACAAATATATGACTTTTGCCACTGCAGTGAAGTATTTCCAGCAAAATGGTTAACAAGCCTCACCAATTGAAAGAGTATTTAGGATCATTTATAGAAAAAGAAAACTTGATATACACTTAAAAATCTTACAGTTCATTTAAAAACAATACAGTATTGTAAAGCAAAATAAAGTAAAAATAAAAACTTAAAAAATAAATAAAATAAAAGAGATATCTTAAATCTGACAAAAACCTTGAACTTTATTTTTTTTATTTTTATTTTAATTAATTTTTTTTTAATTTTAAAATCTTTAATTCTTACATGTGTTCCCAAACATGAAACCCCCTCCCACCTCCCTCCCCATAACATCTCTGTGGGTCATCCCCATGCACCAGCCCCAAGCATGCTGTATCCTGCGTCAGACATAGACTGGCGATTCAATTCTTACATGATAGTATACATGATAGAATGCCATTCTCCCAAATCATCCCACCCTCTCCCTCTCCCTGTGAGTCCAAAAGTCCGTTATACACCGCTGTGTCTTTTTGCCTGTCTTGCATACAGGGTCGTCATTGCTATCTTTCTAAATTCCATATATATGTGTTAGTATACTGTATTGGTGTTTTTCTTTCTGGCTTACTTCACTCTGTATAATCGGCTCCAGTTTCATCCATCTCATCAGAACTGATTCAAATGAATTCTTTTTAATGGCTGAGTAATACTCCATTGTGTACATGTACCAAAGCTTTCTTATCCATTCATCTGCTGATGGACATCTAGGTTGTTTCCATGTCCTGGCTATTATAAACAGTGCTGCGATGAACATTGGGGTACATGTGTCTCTTTCTATTCTGGTTTCCTCGGTGTGTATGCCCAGCAGTGGGATTGCTGGGTCATAAGGTAGTTCTATTTGCAATTTTTTAAGGAATCTCCACACTGTTCTCCATAGTGGCCGTACTAGTTTGCATTCCCACCAACAGTGTAGGAGGGTTCCCTTTTCTCCACACCCTCTCCAGCATTTATTGCTTGCAGATTTTTGGATCGCAGCCATTCTGACTGGTGTGAAGTGGTACCTCATTGTGGTTTTGATTTGCATTTCTCTGATAATGAGTGATGTTGAGCATCTTTTCATGTGTTTGTTAGCCATCCGTATGTCTTCTTTGGAGAAATGTCTATTTAGTTCTTTGGCCCATAGCAAATGAAGCAACTGACAAACAACTAATCTCAAAAATATACAAGCAACTTATGCAGCTCAATTCCAGAAAAATAAACCTTGAACTTTAAATAACGTTACTAGTATGAATTTTAAAGCTAGAAAAACACATTTTATATCATCCATAAAAAATTAATCACTGAGCTAGAGAAAAGACTGAATGCTCATGTTGTCATCTCTGGGAAAGGATAGAAGCTTCTTGTCATATGAAAAGAATCAGAATATGCAGATAAAATTCTAAGAAAATGGTATAGAGGTGTTTCAAGGAGTGAACTAAAAGTATTTCTTGATTTTTATTTTTATGATATTGTCAGCTTTTTCGAACTTGTAATTTCCTTTTACATTACAGATACATATTTTATATAATTTAATATTCAAAAATTTGTGTACCCTGTCTCCTGGATCTCCTGCATTAGGGGGATTCTTTTACCTCTGAGCCACCTGGGAAGCCCACACAATCTTCTTTGAAACACGCCCAGCAAAGTATATAAACTTTGCTGTTTTAGTCCCTGAATCCGACTCTTTGTGATCCTATGGACTGTAGCCCACCAGGTTCCTCTGTCCATGGGATTTCCCAGACAAGAATACTGGACTGTAGAAGCCGTTTCCTTCTACATGGGATCTTCCCAACCCAGGGATTGGACTGCCATCTCCTGCATTTAAAGGCGGGCTCTTTACCACTGAGTCACCAGGGAAGCCCTTTAATAAACTTTAGGTCCCATAAAACTTTTATCTACTCCTGGTGTCAAAAGAAAAAAAAGATTAATTGGAGACTATGTCAGGTAAGATTGCTTGAATGTAGTATGTATAACTACAAAACAAGACTGAGAAGAGAACTCACCTTTTTAAAAATGTTGGCAGCTTTCAACTTCTCAAGAAGCAAGTGTCTTTTGTAGGGATTAGGGAGCACTGTGGAGAGTGAAGACATGTGAAACCATTAATGGGCAGGGGTTTCTTCATAGAAACAATAAGTCACGATAATTAACGACTGTAATGTTAACTGTTACTGAGTGAACAAATCATATACTTTCAAGTCTGTGTGTCTCAGACAAATACATATCACCAGGTCTATTAATGCACAAAATCTCTAGTCCTTAGCAGATAAACTAGCTGATAATATCCCTATTTTGTGGTTACAGAAAACTGAAGATTTCAAGATTAGTTGAATTGTGTAAGGTCTCACAGCTAGCAGATGGTAAGATTCTGTAATGTCCATCTTTTCTCTATACCATACCATCTCCCCAAGTGAGGTTAAATACATTCGGAGAAATATATTGACAATACATATACCTTCAAAGATTACTATCCAGTTCCTTTAACTTTATGGTCTTATTTTTATTGCTTTTTCTCTTTTTTTAAAAAAATTGGGGTATATATAATTGATTTATAATATATTTCTAGTGTACAGCAGAGTGATTCAGTTATACATATCCATATGTATGTATTTGCACATATATATGTATTCTTTTCCACTATGACTTATTGCAGGATATTGAATATAGTTCCCTGTGTCAGGCAGTAGGACCTTGTTTATTTTATATATAGCAGTGTGTATCTGCTAATTCCAAACTCCTAATTTGTTCACTCCCCCTTTCCCCTTTGGTAACCATAAGTTTATTTTCTATGTCTATGAGCCTTTTTCTGTTTTGTGATAAGTACATGTGTATCAGTATTTTAGATCCCACACATAAGTGGTACCATATGATATTTTTCTTTCTCTCTACTTACTCCATTTAGTACGATCATCTCTAGGTCCATCCATGTTGCTGCAAATGGAGTTATTTCATTCTTTTTATGGCTGAGTAGTATTCTATTTTATATATATATATACATATATATATAGTATTCCTATATAAATATATATTTAAATATATTAAATCTTCTTTATCTATTCATCAGTTGATGGACATCTTTAGATTGATTCCATGTCTTGGGCAGTGTGTGTATTTTATTTTTCTATAATGTTTGCCATCTGTGGATTTAATCAACTGTAGGTCAAAAACATTGGGAAAACATTCCAAAAGGCAAAACATGGATTCTCCATGTATTGGCACCTATGCATAACATTTACATTATACTTGCAAGTGTTTGGGGCTTCCCTGTAGCTCAGCTGGTAAAGAATCTGCCTGCAATGCAAGAGAGCCCAGTTCAATTCCTGGGTTGGGAAGATCAGCTGGAGAAGGGATAGGCTATCCACTCCAGTATTCTTGGGCTTCCCCAGTGGCTCAGCTGGTAAAGAATCTTCCTGCAATGTGGGAGACTTCTGTTCTATCCCTGGGTTGGGGATATCTCCTAGAAAAGGGAATGGCTACCCACTCCAGTATTCAGAGTCAGACACTACTGAGTGACTTTCACTTTCACTTACAAGTATTTACATTGCATTTACATTACACTAGATGTTGTAAGTAATCTAGAGATGATTTAAAGTATAGGAGATGATATGTATAGACTATATGCATTTTCTACATAATTTTGTATAAGGGACTTGAACATAGGCAGATTTTGGGTCCGAGGTGAGTCATGGAACCAATTTCCCTCAAAATTACTGAGCAATGACTATACTCTAAATGGATTTCAATATGTTTTGACAACTTTATTATGTCTTATCTACCAGTTATAATATAAAACATGCTACTAAAAGAGGAAATAATAGAAAGGTTAAGGTGAAAATTAGTAATTTATTCTCCACTATATTTACTGATACTGTGCTCATTTTACTAGCAAAATCATTCACATCACATAGCATTCCCTTGAAGTGAATTATAATATTTCAGCTTTAGTTTTTATTTTAAAATAAACACTCTTCTGAAGTTAGCATCTGATCCTGTCAGTCTTTTAGACAGGAAGGAAAGAAGGTAGCCAGAGATACTGTCATAGCTTGAAGAGTCCCTCAAGAGAAAGTGAAGGATCAACACTTACATTAAAACTCTTAGAATCTCCAAAAACACACACTTGGTTTTAGGTGAAGCTGTGGTCCTTGATGTTGTTTATTACTGTAGCCAGTAAGTATCACTTTCAATTGTGCCCCCCAATCTGATTTTTTAAATGCTAAATTTTATCTATTTTCCATCTTCACTGAAGTACCAGCAAAGTAGAGAGAATACTTGTTTGGGATTTGTGAGGAAATGGACGAAATCTTTTTTCTGTAAAAGAGCTATTATTGTTCAGTTTAGTCGCTCAGTCGTGTCTGACTCTTTGAGACCCCATGAATCACAGCACACCAGGCCTCCCTGTCCATCACCAACTCCCAGAGTTCACTCAGACTCACGTCCATTGAGTCCGTGATGCCATCCAGCCATCTCATCCTCTGTTGTCCCCTTCTCCTCCTGCCCCCAATCCCTCCCAGCATCAGAGTCTTTTGCAGTGAGTCAACTCTTCGCATGAGGTGGCCCAAGTACTGGAGTTTCAGCTTTAGCATCATTCCTTCCAAAGAAATCCCAGGGCTGATCTCCTTCAGAATGGACTGGTTGGATCTCCTTGCAGTCCAAGGGACTCTCAAGAGTCTTCTCCAACACCGCAGTTCAAAAGCATCAATTCTTCAGCACTCAGCTTTCTTCACAGTCCAACTCTCACATCCATACATGACCACTGGAAAAACCATAGCCTTGACTAGACGGACCTTTGTTGGCAAAGTAATATCTCTGCTTTTGAATATGCTATCTAGATTGGTCATAACTTTTCTTCCAAGGAGTAAGTGTCTTTTAATTTCATGGCTGCAGTCACCATCTACAGTGATTTTGGAGCCCCCCAATATAAAGTCTGACACTGTTTCCATTGTTTTCCCATCTATCTGCCATGAAGTGATGGGACCGGATGCCATGACCTTTGTTTTCTGAATGTTGAGCTTTAAGCCAACTTTTTCACTCTCCTCTTTCACTTTCATCAAGAGGCTTTTTAGTTCCTCTTCACTTTCTGCCATAATGGTGGTGTCATCTGCATATCTGCAGTTATTGAGATTTCTCCCACCAATCTTGATTCCAGCTTGTATTTCTTCCAGCCCAGCATTTCTCATGATGTACTCTGCATATAAGTTAAATAAGCAGGGTGACAATATACAGCCTTGACGTACTCCTTTTCCTATTTGGAACCAGTCTGCTGTTCCATGTCCAGTTCTAACTGTTGCTTCCTGACCTGCATACAGATTTCTCAAGAGGCAGGTTAGGTGGTCTGGTATTCCCATCTCTTTCAGAATTTTCCAGTTTATTGTGATCCACACAGTCAAAGGCTTTGGCATAGTCAATAAAGCAGAAATAGATGTTTTTCTGGAACTCTCTTGCTTTTTCCATGATCCAGTGGATGTTGGCAATTTGATCTCTGGTTCCTCTGCCTTTTCTAAAACCAGCTTGAACATCAGGGAGTTCACGGTTCACGTATTGCTGAAGCCTGGCTTGGAGAATTTTGAGCATTACTTTCCTAGCATGTGAGATGAGTGCAATTGTGTGGTAGTTTGAGCATTCTTTGGCATTGCCTTTCTTTGGGATTGGAAGGAAAACTGACCTTTTCCAGTCCTGTGGCCACTGCTGAGTTTTCCAGATTTGCTGGCATATTGAGTATAGCACTTTCACAGCATCATCTTTCAGGATTTGAAATAGCTCCACTTGAATTCCATCACCTCCACTAGCTTTGTTCATAGTGATGCTTTCTAAGGCCCACTTGACTTCACATTCCAAGATGTCTGGCTCTAGATAAGTGATCACACCATCATGATTATCTGGGTCATGTAGATCTTTTTTGCACAGTTCTTCCGTGTATTCTTGCCACCTCTTCTTAATATCTTCTGCTTCTGATAGGTCCATACCATTTCTGTCCTTTATCGAGCACATCTTTGCATGAGATGTTCCCTTGGTAATTCTAATTTTCTTGAAGAGATCTCTAGTCTTTCCCATTCTGTTGTTTTCCTCTATTTCTTTGCATTGATCGCTGAAGAAGGCTTTCTTATCTCTTGTTGCTATTCTTGGAACTCTGCAGTCAGATGCTTATATCTTTCCTTTTCTCCTTTGCTTTTCACCTCTCTTCTTTTCATAGCTATTTGTAAGGCCTCCCCAGACAGCCATTTTGCTTTTTTGCATTTCTTTTCCTTGGGGATGGTCTTGATTCCTGTCTCCTGTACAATGTCACGAACCTCATTCGATAGTTCATCAGGCACTCTATCTATCAGATCTAGGCCCTTAAATCTATTTCTCACTTCCACTGTATAATCATAAGGGATTTGATTTAGGTCATACCTGAATGGTCTAGCGGTTTTCCCTGCTTTCTTCAATTTGAGTCTGAATTTGGTAATAAGGAGTTCATGATCTGAGCCACAGTCAGCTCCTGGTCTTGTTTTTGTTGAGTGTATAGAGCTTCTCCATCTTTGGCTGCAAAGAATATAATCAATCTGATTTCGGTGTTGACCATCTGGTGATGTCCATGTGTAGAGTCTTCTCTTGTGTTGTTGGAAGAGGGTGTTTGCTATGACCAGTGCATTTTCTTGGCAAGACTCTATTAGTCTTTGCCCTGCTTCATTCCGCATTCCAAGGCCAAATTTGCCTGTTATTCCAGGTGTTTCTTGACTTCCTACTTTTGCATTCCAGTCCCCTATAGTGGAAAGGACATCTTTTTTGGGTGTTAGTTCTAAAAGGTTTTGTAGGTCTTCATAAAACCATTCAACTTCAGTTTCTGCAGTGTTACTGGTTGGAGCATAGACTTGGATAACTGTGGTATTGAATGGTTTGCCTTGAAGACAAACAGAGATCATTCTGTCGTTTTTGAGATTGCATCTAAGTACTGCATTTTGGACTCTTTTGTTGACCATGATGGCTACTCCATTTCTTCTGAGGGATTCCTGCCCGCAGTAGTAGATATAATGGTCATCTGAGTTAAATTCACCCATTCCAGTCCATTTTAGTTCGCTGATTCCTGGAATGTCAACGTTCACCCTTGCCATCTCCTGTTTGACCACTTCCAATTTGCTTTGATTCATGGATCTGACATTCCAGGTTCCTATGCAATATTGCTCTTTACTGCATCAGACCTTGCTTCTATCACCAGTCACATCCACAGCTGGGTATTGTTTTTGCTTTGGCTCCATCCCTTCGTTCTTTCTGGAGTTATTTATCCACTGATCTCCAGTAGCATATTGGGCACCTACTGACCTGGGGAGTTCCTCTTTCAGTATCCTATCATTTTGCCTTTTCATACTGTTCATGGGGTTCTCAAGGCAAGAATACTGAAGTGGCTTGCCATTCCCTTCTCCAGTGGACCACATTCTGTCGGACCTCTCCACCATGACCTGCCCGTCTTGGGTTGCCCCGCGGGCATGGCTTGGTTTCATTGAGTTAGACGAGGCTATGGTCCTAGTGTGATTAGATTGACTAGTTTTCTGTGAGTATGGTTTCAGTGTGTCTGCCCTCTGATGCCCTCTTGCAGCACCTACCATCTTACTTGGGTTTCTCTTACCTCGGGTGTGGTGTATCCCTTCCTGGCTGCTCCAGCAAAGCACAGCCACTGCTCCTTACCTTGGACGAGGGGTATCTCCTTACCGCCACTGTTCCTGAGGATAAATACCCAGAAGTGGGACTGGGATCTTCTGGCAGTTCTATTTTTAATATTTTGAGGAACCTCCATAGTATCTCCCACAGTGACTGCACCATTTTCCATTCACACAATAGTCTACAAGTATTCCCTTTTCTCCATACTTTTATCAATACTTTTTATTTTCTGTTGACAGTGGATATCGTAACAGGAGTAAGGGGATACCTCATTGTGATTTTCTTTTACATTTCCCTGATAACTAGCTATGTTTCAGATCTTTTCATATACTTGTAGGTCACTTTTGTGTCTTTATTCTGATGCATGAACTGTCTTTTATTGGAGTATATTTGCTTTACAATGCCATGTTAGTTTCTGTTGTACAACAGTGTGGATCAGCTTTATATATACATATACTCCCTTCCTCTTGAGCCTCCCTAACCCCCAATCCCACCCCTCTAGGTCATCACAGAGCACTGAGCTGAGCTTCCTGTGCTATAGAATAACTTCCACCTGTATGTCTTTAGGGAAATGTTTTTTCAAGTCCTTTTCCCATTTTCTGGGTTTCCCTGGTGGATCATATGGTAAAGAATCTGCCTGCAGTTCAGGAGACCTGGGTTCGATCCCTGGGTTGGGAAGATCCCCAGGAGAAGCGAATGGCAACCTACTCCAGTATTCTAGCCTGGAGAATTCCATGCACAGAGGAGCCTGGTGGGCTGCAGTCCATGGGGTTGCAAAGAGTCAGACACAATTGAGCAAGTAACACTTTCACATTTGCCCATTTTCTAGTCAGATCATTATTATTTTGCTATTGACCTATAGGAGTTTCTTATATATTATATAAATAAATCATGTTTCAGATATATGGTTTGAAACTGTTTTCTCCCATTGCATAGGTTGGTCTTTTGTTCTTTTGATTTACTTTACTTTGCAGAATTTTTTAACTTGATGTAGTCCACTTCTATTTTTGCTTTTCTATATGTGTTTTTTGTGTCACAACCAAGGAGTCATTGCCAAGACTAATGTCATAAAAAAAGTTCCCCTATGTTTCTTCAAGGAAGTTAAAGGTTCAGGTCTTACATATTGGCCTTTATTCCAGTTTGAGTTGATTTTTATATATGCTATATGATAAGGGTCTAGTTTCATTATTTTACATGTGAATATCCAGTTTTCCAGTACTACTTGCTGAAAAGAATATTTTTCCCATTGTTTTTCTTGACACCCTTGTTGATGATCATTTTCATGTATATCTTTGGGTTGGTTTCTGAGCCATTTTGTTTCTTCAGTCTGTGTCTATATAGTTCTGTTTTGATTGCTGCAGCTTTATAGTATGCTTTGAAATCAGAAAGTATGAGGCTTCTAGCTTTGCTCCTTCTTAAGGCAGTTTTGCCTATTCAGTGTCTTTTGTGGTTCTATATAAATTTTAGAGTATTTTCCTTTGTCTGTTAAAAATATCATTGGGAAAAAAATACCATTGGGATTTAGTTAGAAATTATATTAAATCTGTAAAGCACCTGGGTTAGTGCAGACATTTTAACAGTATTACATCTTTCAAATCCTGGACATGGGATATCTTTGCATTCTGTGTCTTCTTTAATTTCTTCAAAGTATTTGCACTTTCCATTATATAAGTCTTTTACCTCCTTATTTATATTTATTCCTAAGTATTTTATTCTTCTTGAGGCTGTTATAAATGGGATTGTTTTAATTTTCTTTTAAGATTATTTTTTAGTGTATGAAAATGTAATTTTTGTATGTTGATTTTATATCCTATAATCTTATTACATTAGTTTTAGCATTTTAATGTGAAGTGAAGTGAAAATCACTCGGTCAAGTCTGACTCTTTGTGACCCCATGGACTGTACAGTCCATGGAATTCTCCA
Source organism: Capricornis sumatraensis (assembly GCF_032405125.1). NCBI lineage: Eukaryota > Metazoa > Chordata > Mammalia > Artiodactyla > Bovidae > Capricornis > Capricornis sumatraensis. The sequence goes on from NC_091092.1 coordinate 110,238,069, forward strand.
GGCCAGAATACTGGAGTGGGTAGCCTTTCCCTTCTCTAGGGAATCTTCCCAACTCAGGGATTGAACCTAGGTCTCCCACATTGCAGGCAGATTCTTTACCAGCTGAGCCACAAGGGAAGCCTGACATTTTAATGTAATTTTTAGGATTTTCTACATATAAGATAATGCCATATGTGAACACAAATAATGTTTCTTCTTTCATTCTAGTGTGGATATATTTTGTTGCATTTTTCTGTGTGATTGCTCTAAATAGGACTGTCTACTAGTACACTGAGTAAAAGAGGTGAATGTAGGCATCTTTGCTTTGTTGCTGATCTTAGAGGAAGAGATTTCAGTTTTTCACCATTGAGAGTATCTGTTGTGACTTTTGATACATGACCTTTATCATGTTGAGGTAATTTCCTTGTCTTCCTAGTTTGTTCAGTGTTTTTATCATGAAAAATTATTGAATTTCATTGAGTGCTTTTTGTACATTTATTGAGATGATCATAGAATTTTTATCTTTAATTCTGTATGCTATATACTGATTATATTATTTTCTGTTAATTTGGTTTTACTGGATATAGGAAAATAAATGGGTAATAGATGAATATCACTGGTCCCTGGTAGCTCAGTTGGTAAAGAATCCATCTGCAGTGCAGGAGACCCTGTTTCGATTCCTGGGCCAGGAAGATCCTCTGGAGAAGGGATAGGCAACCCACTCCAGTATTCTTGGGTTCCCCTTGTGGCTCAGCTGGTAAAAATTCTGCCTGTAATGTGGGAGACCTGGGCTCTATCCCTGGGTTGGAAAGATCCCCTGGAAAAGGGAAAGGCTAGCCACTCCAGTATTCTGGCCTGGAGAATTCCATGGACAGTATAGTCTATGGGGTCACAAAGAGTCGGACACGACTGAGCAACTTTCACTTTCGATATTACTAGTGGAAATGTAAAATAAATACATTAGATGTGAAATAGGAAATTATGATATAGGAAATAATATTTTTAATTTAAAAAAATTAAGAGAGCTATAATATAGAAAATAATTTTTGAACAATCCTGTCTTGATTCAGCTGGTTGTTATTATTATATAAGTCTGGGTTTGGTTGGTCTGAAAAACAAAACTCTAAAAATACTATGTTAATAAGGAGTTTATGTGGGAGATGGAGCTCATATGATGGGAGATGGAGCTCATATGATAGTAGATGGTTAAAAATTGCCAAAAATTCTTCCACTCCCTCTCTCTCTGCCTTCTCATGTTAAATCTGGGCTTGGTCATTTGATTTAATGAATAACTAAATGTTGTTGAAGTTGAGCTTTTTGTTGTAATATATTCCTTAAATTTATTTGCTTATTTAAGCATCAGGGTATCATTTGGATATTCACTGTTTGCAATATAGCAAATGTTAATTCTTTAATCAATTTATTTGTTAGAATATGGAACTAACCTTACCACCAATAACTATGTGTTTTGCTATGATGGCCCATCAGCCCTCTGTCCTCTAATACAGTAAAATGGTAATTTAAAAAGTAAACTGATTCATAGATGTTTCTGTAAGGCTTGAATTAAATATACTCTAGTTGACCTTAAGCCTTGAATTTTCTTTGATAATACTTTAACATTCTTTATAAATTTGTTTACTAATGCTTAAGTCACTAGTGCTTTTTGGATAGAACATTATTTCAGAAGATCTTTACAGTGGTAACAAAGAATCATTGTAGATGAAGGCTGTCCAGTAACCCCTACACATACATAGGAACCTTTCACTTTTGGACAGTGCAGCAATACTATGTCAGTTATTTCCATTGAGGTTGGAAAGGTTGCATTAGTTCATTAATTTATATCTTCATTTAACAGATAATACTGTGTTTAAGGCATTCTCTTAGGCTCTGTGGTGAGTATAAATAGGAATCAGATGCATAAAATTATTTCAATAATAGTCTAATGGGGAACTCGTGTGTGTGTGTGTGTGTGTATGTGTTTATATATTCATACACACATACACACACATCAAGTACTCTTCCACGAGATAGAAAATACCATATCATTTGGTTGAGAATGAGAGGTCTGAGACTCTTGAACGCTTTAATGGAGAAGGCAACATCTGAGCTGGATCTTAAATACTGGAGTGAATTTTTCTGAGTGGAGCAAAACAAGGAATTTCTAAGCAGTGAAAAGAATATCAGTGTTAGGCAGGTAAGCCTGAATTATGTGGTGGTGGTGGAGGTGTAGTCGCTAAGTCATGTCTGCCTCTTGTGATCCCATTGACTGTAGTGCTACAGGGTCCTTTGTTTATGGGATTCCCCAGGCAAGAATACTGGAGTTGGATGCCATTTCCTTCTCCAGAGTATCTTCCTGACCTAGGGATTGAACCCCTGTCTTCTGCATTGTAGGCAGTTTCCTGCATTGCAGGCAGATTCTTTTACTACTGAGCCTCCAGGGAAGACTTGAAACATGTAGGGAGAATACTAAATTATTTTATAAATCCATACATAAGGTTCTCATAAAGTCCTTGAAAGGAAGTAAGAGAGAGTATGCTTTTGATTGAAATCAGAAATTTCACTTGTCTTGAATTTAAATATTAAGGTGGTGTTTGGTTAGAGTAAGAGATTGAGCACTGGTTGCTTGTTCTTAACACAGGTTTGTTGAATTGACTTCAGAAATTTTGTAAACTGTCTAGGTCTACATTTTGTAAACCATTAGGTCTCTCTTTTCTGTAAAATAAGGCAGACTGATATAAAATTTTTTAAACTTTTTCTTTCAGATCTAAAAGTGTGGTTGTTACCTTTGTTTAGTAAATAACTGGGAACTATTAAAAATCCCAGAGTAATATGACCAAATCTGTGATAAAGGAAGGTGTTTAAAATGATTAAGAATTTAGGGGTAGGTTGACATAGGGATTAGGAATTTCACTTAGTAAGAACAGTCTACGTAAAATGCAAGAAGACCAACAAAGCATAAAAGACCAGGATGGGTGGATCAAATAAAAAATGCAAACATAAAAATCAAAGAATTTAACAATATTTTAGTTGTCAGAAGGAGAAATTGATAAATATCTATTGTTAAACTGTTCATTCCTGTTTAAAACATTATACTTTAATGTCTTGATATTCATTATTCCTCATGATTTACACGTTTAAAAAACTTTTTTGTGAAAAATATTTTGAAAGTAAACTGTTTCTTTCTAGTAGAAGAGATGTATTCAAGTTATTATTGTTATTATCATCATCATCAAGAAAATAGGTATGATATATAATTGTGTGGCTTTCAAACACTGAAGTACTTTTTGAAAATCTCTTTCTTAAATGCCTCTTTGCACCTCCACAGCTATTTTTCTCCACAGACTTTAAGCAATATGCAGAATAGGATATTAAGGGGAAGTGTGTGCTACTAATAAAAACTAATATAGAAATATCAGTATAAGTGCTTATAGGCTTACTGGATATTTTTCATTAGAGGTCAATGTCTCTTAATTAGTACTTCGTATTAGTGTGATATGATAAAAGAATTTGGCATAAATAAAAAATAAAAATATTTTAAAACCATGTATAAGACGTCTATGTAATAGATATTATACATATGTCATCTAAATCCATACCTTATATCTAAACTTTGGCAATAAGTTTTCAAAGTGGATATTGATTTTTTTGGCCTGAAGCCATAAATAATTTTGACATGGTGATATTTCATCCTGATTCCTAGTATTAAATTAAGAGACTAGTTCTCAAATCACAATCACTGGAAGTGCTTATTAAAACAAAGAATTCTGGGTCACACTCCAAGAATTTCAGATTCAGTAGGTTACCAATGGGGGCTGAGATTCTGTAAGGCTTGCAAGAGTTTAATTTATTGACCCTTGCCACTAGAGACATTTAAATGGGAAAACACCATAAGCTATTATAATTTGCCTTATTATATCGTAGGATGTATGTATTCCTGCCTCACTTTCTCATTGAGATATAGAATAGTTCTCTTACTGCATATTTTGTAGACATTAGACTTTTACAAAATCATATGTGTAATTTGGAGACCTTTCTAGGTTATCCAAAGACAAAGTTATGTTCAGTTATGTTAGTTCAGTCGCTCAGTCGTGTCTGACTCTTTGCGACCCCCTGGACTGCAGCATGCCAGGCTTCCCTGTCCATCACCAACTCCCGGAGTTTACTCAAACTCATGTCCATTGAATTGGTGATGCCAGCCAACCATCTCATCCTCTGTTGTCCCCTTCTCCTCCTGCCTTCAGTCTTACCTAGCATCAGGGTCTTTTCAAATGAGATATGTCACTTGTTACATAAAAATATGTAGCATATGTAAAATTTTTAAATTGTGACTTTGCTGATGTTTTAGAGATACTAATAGAATAAATCTAATCTTTAACACATAGCATTTACTTTCTCTGAAGAGTAGTATAAGTACATACACTTCTAATTTGAAATCATGAAAATACAACTACATGCCAGAATTGTAACACAAGGATGAGAAAGCTTAGATGACAAGTAGGTGATGTGTATTTTCACAAATTTAATCTCTTTCTTCTGCTTGGAAAAGTCATTTGTTTCTCAAAAGTTATGAAGGCTTTCTTCCCCATTTTAATGTGCTTAAAGCAATGGGTTAAAAATCATTCATACTTATTGCTCTACTGTTGTTATATATCGGACCAGTGATTAGCTTACTTCACAGAGGAAAACAATTAAATTTTTACTGATAAATTTGAAATATATTAGTGTCAGTTCCATGGCATAAAGTTTTGATTTCTATTTTCTAAAAATAGAATTGTATTACATCTGTGATTTTTTTAAATAATTTTTTTAATAAATAACATAGCCATGTGTTTCAAAAAATAAAGTTACAAGTGGTTGATACAACTTCTTCCATTCCTGTCAACCAATTACCTAGTTTCTATCCCCCAAGGTAAACAACGTTACAAGTTTCTTCCCTACTCTTTTACCAATATAGAACTATTCTGATTATATAATTAAATTAGTAGTTTTCCTAATTTTGCATGTGTGCTAGTCTACATTATATATACTGTTCTGTACTTTTTTTTTCCACTTAAAATGTATCTTAGAAATCATTCCATATCAGTCCATAAGGAATTCCTTCAGTCTTTCTTATGACAATATTATATTTCATTATTGAAACATATAATTATTTAACTAGTCTCTTACCAATGGATATTTAGGTCACTTCTGATCTTTTGATAATGGGAGCAATGACAAAATAAATTACTTACTCCATTTTACATTTCTGCATGCATATCTATACAATGATTTATAGAAGTGAATTTATTAGTTCAAAGACTTTTATACTCCAATTAATAGTACTTGAAAGTGTCTTTTTTCTTTTTATGCTCATGAACATAGCATGTCACCAAGCTTTCAGATCTTTGCCAGTCTGATAGTTGAAAAATGCCTTTTTGATAGGAGCTCAATTTCATCCCTTACTTTTATGAGATTTATGAGTTTTAACAACTTTTCATATGTTAAAGATCTATTTTTATTTCCTTTCCGGGGAATTTTTTTTCTTTGCTAAGTTTTCTATTGCATAAACTTATGAGGTTTTGTTGTTGGAGGAGATATGTATGTAACAGGGAAGTGATCACTTTGTGAAATAATGTGTTATTAGGGGACAATTTACAGCACTGTATCAAAAATACTCAAGAATAAAGTTTAGTTTAAATGAAGTAGAAGTATTTTCTTTTTACTCTAATTATTTTACTGTCCACAGATCAACATATGGCTTCCACTTATGGGCCCCAGGTGACAGCTCTAGTTCTAGAACTATCCCCAAAGATAAAGGAGAATGCAGGGGGCCAGTGGCACCTATCCACAATTTTCTTTTTTAAAGGGAAGAATCAAAACTAATATGTGTCATGGTCAGTCAAACTCTATTGGCCAGAACTTTGGTTAAGGCTGTATCTTGATGCTCAGGAATCTAGGAAATCAAGCCTTGAGGTTAGCAGTTCTGTGAACAGTGAAAATAATACTACAGAATAGGGCTATGGGGAAAAATTATAAATTTACCATAAGTGCATCAAAAATATAATTTTTATTGAAGTATAATTGTCATACAGAATTAGTTTCAGGTGTATATTATAGTGATTTAGTTCTTATACATCAATTAATGATCACCGCAGTAAGTCTAGTTATCATCTGTCACCATACACAGTTATCATAATGTTATTGAATATATTCCTTATGCTGTATGTCACCATGACTTATTTGTTTTATAATGAAATTGCCGCTAAGTCACTTCAGTCATGTCCGACTCTGTGCAACCCCATAGACGGCAGCCCACCAGGCTCCCCCATCCCTGGGATTCTCCAGGCAAGAACACTGGAGTGTGTTGCCATTTCCTTCTCCAATGCATGAAAGTGAAAAGTGAAGTCGCCTAGTCATGTCCGACTCTTAGCAACCCCATGGACTGCAGCCTACCAGGCTCCTCTGTCCATGGGATTTTCCAGGCAAGAGTACTGGAGTAGGGTGCCATTACCCTTTAAACTCATGTACCTATTTGCCAGATCCCCTATTCCACTCTCCTCTGGCAACCACCACCTCTGTTTTTATTTGGTTATACTTGTTCATTTGCTTTGTTTTATAGCTTCCATTCTGTCTGCCCTCTGATGGAGAAAGGTAAGAGGCTTATGGAAGCTTCCTGATGGGAGAGACTAAGAGGGAAACTGGGTCTTGTTCTGATGGGCAGGGCCATGCTCAGTAAATCTTTAATCCAATTCTCTGTTGACTGTGTTCCGCCCTGTTGTTTGACTGGAGGCCAAACTATGGTGGAGATAATGAAGATAATGGTGACCTCCTTCAAAAGGTACCATGTGGGCACTAATGCAGTCAGTGCCCCCAACCCTGCAGCAGGCCTCTGCCACAGACTCCTGGACATTCATGGGCAGGTCTGGGTCAGTCTCTTGTGGAGTCACTGTTCCTTTCTCCTGCATCCTGGCGCACAAAAGGTTTTGTTTGTGCCCTCCAAGATTCTGTTTCCCTAGTCCTGTGTAAATTCTGGTGGCTCTGTGGTGGGTTTAATGGCAACCTCCTCCAAGAGGGTTTATGCCATACCCAGGTCTTTTGCACCCAGAGCCCCTGCCCCTGCAGCAGTCCACTGCTGACATGTACCTCTGCAGGAGACATTCAAACACAGTTCTGTCTCAGTCTCTGTAGGGTCTCTGAGTCCTGGTGCACACAATGTTTGTTTGAGCCCTCTGAGATTCTCTGTTGGGTATGAGGTTTGATTCTAAATGTGATTTCACACCTTCTACCATCTTTCTGGGTTTTCTCCTTTGCCCTTGGAATTGGGGTATCTCCTCAAAGTCACTCTAGCACCATGCGGCCAATATTCCAGTGCTGTGCAGCTGCTATCTAGTCAAAGCTATGGTTTTTCCAGTAGTCATGTATGGATATGAGAGTTGGACTATAAAAAAAGTTGAGCACCGAAGAATTGTTGCTTTTGAACTGGGGTGTTAGAGAAGACTGTTGAGAGTCCCTTGGACTGCAAGGAGATCCAACCAGTCCATCCTAAAGGAAATCAGTGCTGAATATTCCTTGACAGGACTGATGCTGAAGCTGAAACTCCAATACTTTGGCCACCTGATGTGAAGAACTGACTCATTTCAAAAGACCCTGATGCTGGGAAAGATTGAAGGCAGGAGGAGAAGGGGACAACAGAAGGATGAGATGGTTGGATGGCATCACCGACTCAATGGAGATGAGTTTGAGAAAGCTCCAGGAGTTGGTGATGGACAGGGAAGCCTGGCGTACTGCAGTCCATGGGGTCACAAAGAGTCAGACACGACTGAGTGACTGAACTGACTGATAGCTTCCATATATAAATGAAATTATATGGTGTTTGTCTTTCCCTGTCTGGCTTATTGCACTTAGCATAATACCCTCTAGGTCCATTCATGTTGTTGCAAATAGCAATATTTCTTTTCTTTTATTTTTTTAATGACTATGTAGCATTCTATTAGGAGAAGGCAATGGCACCCCACTCCAGTACTCTTGCCTGGAAAATCCCATGGATGGAGGAGCCTGGTGGGCTGCAGTCCATGGGGTCACTGAGAGTCAGACATGACTAAGCAACTTGACTTTCACTTTTCACTTTCATGCATTGGAGAAGGAAATGGCAACCCATTCCAGTGTTCTTGCCTGGAGAATCCCCGGGACGGGGGAGCCTGGTGGGCTGCCATCTATGGGGTCACACAGAGTCTGACATAACTGAAGCCACTTAGCAGCAGCAGAAACAGCATTCTATTGTATATATGTAGCACATCTTTTTTATCTTTTCATCTTCTGATGAACATTAAGTTGTTTCCTTCTCTTGGCTATTGTGAATAATACAGCAATAAGAGTAAGGTGTGCATGAACTTTTTTGAATTAGTGTTTTCATTTTCTTTGGAAGAATACCCAGAAATGGAATTGATGGATCATATGGTTGTTTTTGTTAATTTTTTAAGGCACTTCCATATTGTTTTGATAATGGTTGTATCAATTTACATTCCTGAAAACTGAATTTTTCTACTTAGTCATTTTGCCATTGCTTGTGATGCATTTTATCCTACAAGATGGTTTAGTGTATTTGTACATTTGAGTATGTCAATATTTTTATGTTTTATGGCTTCGGTAAGTATCTTTTTAATTCTGTGATAATCTTTGGAAAATCTCTCCTCATTTTTTCTAGTAAATCTTCTGGACATGCTAGCAACAATCTCTGTTCGTTCTACCTATCCTTCTCTATCTTATTCTTCCTCTTTTGACATGGAGATTTAAATTCTACATTTTAGTTTCATTGTCAGTCAGAATGCATGAAACCAGAAAACATATTCTTTATCATTGGCATTATATATCCATGCACATTCTAGTCTTACATATAATATTTTTCTAAGACCTATTCCATTAATATGATTATTCTTTCTGGATACATTTCAAGATGTGTTGAACTCCACTTATTTGTTTACTGCATTTATGTCCTGAATTTGTTACTCTTTGGAAATTAAGAAGTGGTAGAGTGTAAGGAAGCACAAATAATAGCTTAGGGAAAGATACAGGAAAGACAGCTTTAAATGTTCATTAAATTGAATTGATAATTGAAATAAAATATACTTTGTAAAATGTTATTTAATGACTTGAAAAATTTAATTATGATGATTTGATTAAATTAAAATGTCACAAAACATTGGTATCATCAGAATTGATTTGTGTGCATTATTGCAATTTTAGATTGATGAAGCTACAAGGGGAGATGAAATAATTTTGCCCTTCAGTAAAAAGTCAAAGGATTTTAATCGCATTGCAAAAATAATATATATGTAACAAAACTTGACCCTGTGCCTTCTTAACTCCTCTCTTTCTCTCCCTATCTCCCTCTCCAGCCTTCCCTCTCTCTTCCTCTTTCTTTTTTGCTTTTTCCTACTTACTTCCATCTTTTCCCTTTTTTTCTCTACATTGTGTGCTGGCTCCCTACTTGAACACTGATTTTTATGATTTTGGAAATTACGTTCATTAATTTTCTGCATGTGTGACTTAGCAGGAAGATGAGACTGGCCCCCATCACAAATCTCATTACTTCTCAAAAGAAAAATTTTGACTCATTCCTGAATGATTATGTTTGATACACATCTAATTATATGTTGACACAAGTCTAAATGTTGCTGAATTGTAACTTACTTTTCAGTGTCAGTTGACTTATGATGTGTGTGTGTGTGTGCTTAGTCTCTCAGTCATGTCTGACTCTTTGTGACCCCATGGACTGTAGCCTGCCAGGCTCCTTGATCCATGGGATTTTCCAGGCAAGAGTACTGGAGTGGGTTCCCTTTTCCTTCTCCAGGGGATCCAGGGAATGATCAACCCAGGAAATGAACCCAGGTCTCCTGCATTGCAGGCAGATTCTTTATCATCTGAACCACCAGGAAAGTTTAAAGTCAACTGAATTAAAGTATATTCCACTGTTTTACTTCTTTATATAGGGGCCAAGTGTTGATACTTTAAAAATATAATACTTTAAATATTTAAATATTGACCTTATGCTTATCTTTTTATTGTGGTAGAATATAATCATGATGGTGTGATCACTTACCTAGAGCCAGATCCTGTAATGTGAAGTCAAGTGGGCTTTAGGAAGCATCACTACAAACAAAGCTAGTGGAGGTGATGGAATTCCAGTTGAACTATTTCAAATCGTAAAAGATGATGCTGTGAAAGTGCTGCACTCAATATGCCAGCAAATTTGGAAAACTCAGCAGTGGCCATAGGACTGGAAAAGGTCAGTTTTCCTTCCAATCCCAAAGAAAGGTAATGCCAAAGAATGCTCAAAATACCGCACAATTGCATGCATCTCACATGCTAGGAAAGTAATGCTCAAAATTCTCCAAGCCAGGCTTCAGCAATATGTGAACCGTAAACTTACAGATGTTCAAGCTGGTTTTAGAAAAGGCAAAGGAATCAGAGATCAAGCTGCCAACATCCACTGGATCATTGAAAACACAAAAGAGTTCCAGAAAAACATCTATTTCTGCTTTATTGACTATGCCAAAGCCTTTGACTATGTGGATCACAATAAGCTGTGGAAAATTATTCAGGAGATGGGAATACCAGACCACTTGACCTGCCTTTTGAGAAATCTGTATGCAGGTCAGGAAGCAACAGTGAGAACTGGACATGGAACAACAGACTGGTTCCAGATAGGAAAAGGAGTAAACCAAGGCTGTATATTATCACCCTGCTTATTTAACTTCTATGCAGAGTACATCATGAGAAACGCTGGGCTGGAGGAAGCACAAGCTGGAATCAAGATTGCCAGGAGAAATATCAACCTCACATATGCAGATAGCACCACCCTTATGGCAGAAAGTGAAGAAGAACTAAAGAGCCTCTTGATGAAAGTGAAAGAGGAGAGTGAAAAGTTGGCTTAAAGTTCAATATTCAGAAAACTAAGATCATGGCATCCAGTCCCATCACTTCATGGCAAATAGATGGGGAAACAGTGGAAACAGTTGCTGACTTTATATTTTGGGGCTCCAAAATCACTGCAGATAGTGATTGCAGCCATGAAATTAAAAGACACTCCTTGGAAGGAAAATTATGACCAACCTACACTGCATATTAAAAAGCAGAAACATTACTTTGCCAAGAAAGGACCATCTAGTCATGGCTATGGTTTTTCCAGTAGTCATATATGGATGTGAGAGCTGGACTATAAAGAAAGCTGAGTGCCAAAGAATTGATGCTTTTAGACTGTGGTGTTGGACAAGACTCTTGAGAGACCCTTGGACTGCAAGGAGATCCAACCAGTCCACCTAAAGGAGATCAGTCCTGGGTGTTCATTGGAAGGACTGATGCTGAAGCTGAAACTCCAGTACTTTGGCCACCTCATGCAAACAGCTGACTCATTTGAAAAGACCCTGATGCTGGGAAAGATTGAAGGCAAGAGGAGCAGGGGATGACAGAGGATGAGATGGTTGGATGGCATCACTGACTCAGTGGAGATGAGTTTGAGTCAACTCTGGGAGTTGGTGATGCACAGGGAGGCCTGGCATGCTCTGGTCCATGGGGTCACGGGGAGTTGGACATGACTGAGCAAATGAACTGATATATAATTTTGTATTTTAATCATTTTTAAGTGAATACTTAGTGACAAATACATAAAATAGTCCATCATCACCATCCTACTCCAGACTAGAACTCTCCCCATTAAACAATTATTTCCCTTTACCCTCTCCTAGACCCTGGCAACCACCATTCTACTTTCTGTTTCTATGAATTGGAGTACTCTGCTGTCACTTCAGTCGTGTCCAACTCTGTGCGACCCCGTAGACGGCAGCCCACCAGGCTCCCCCGTCCCTGGGGTTCTCCAGGCAAGAACACTGGAGTGGGTTGCCATTTCCTTCTCCAGTGCATGAAAGTGAAAAGTGAAAGTGAAGTCGCTTAGTCATGTCTGACTCTTAGCGACCCCATGGACAGCAGCCTACCATGCTCCTCCATCCATGGGACTTTCCAGGCAAGAGTACTGGAGTGGGGTGCCATTGCCCTCTACTCTAGGTGTTTCATATAAGTGGAATCATACAATGTTTGTATTTTGCTACAGGCTTATTTCACTTAGCATAGTGCTTTGAGGTTCATCCATGTTACAATGTGTCAGAATTTTCTTCCTGTTAAGGCTGAATAATGTTTCATTTTTTTATATGTATGACGTTTTGTTTATTCATCTATTGATGGGCACTTAGGTTGCTTCTACCTTTTGACTTCTGTGAATAGTCTGCTAGGAATAAGAGCACTGAAATATCTATTCAAATTTTCAATTTTTTAGGTGTATATTTAAAAGTGAAATTGCTGAATCATATGCTTATTTTGGGGTTTAATTTTTTTTGAGGATCTACTGTACTGTTGTCCATAATGGTTATAGTGTTTTACATTCCTACCAGCAGGGTGCAAATGTTCCAGTTTCTCCACATATATATAATATATGTGTGTGTGTGTGTCTGTGTCCATCCATCCTAACCATCTTAAAGGATGTCAAGTGGCATCTGACTGGTTTTGCCTTTTAGGTTTTTTTTTTTTTTTTTTAATAGTGGTTTTGAATATCTTTTCATGTACTTATTTACTATCTGTATCTTTTCTTCGGAGAAATAGCTTCAAGCCCTTTGTTCGTTTTCAAATTATATTGTTTACTTGTTTTTTGTTGTTGCTGAATCATTGGAGTAGTTTGGAAATTATTTAATAGGTGACTTGCATGTATTTTATCCCTTTGTGTGGGTTACTGTTTCACTTTGTTGATAATGTCCTTTGATGAATAAGTATCTTACTTTTGACTCAATCTATTTTTCTGTTGTTACTTGTGTTTTTGATGTCATTGTCCAAAATACTTGCTAAATCCAACATCATGAAACTTCCCCCCTGTGTTTTCTAAATTTTATGATTTTTAGCTCTTACATTTATTTCTGGTCAATTTTGAGTTAATTTTTTATATATGATGTGTTCTATGGGTTCAACTTCATTCTTTTGCATGTGAATATCACTTTCCCAACACAATTTGTTGAAAAGACTTGTGCTTATCCTCATGTCTGTTTCCAAGTTGTGTTTTGCAAAGTACTGCATGTTGAAAAAAGTTATGCCTTCATGAGAGTGATTTCTTTCTCTTTTGCCTTGGTACTAAGAAACTTTTAAATCAACCTTAACTCAATTGTATATTAGTAAATTTTAGATGTAGAATAAACTATCCTTCAATGACAAAACTAATTATTGCCACAAATGCTACTCTGATCTCTCAACTCTGTTTTCCCCTAACAATGAAGTTTTACAGGAGAAATGACAGGAAAAGATGATATATTAATTGATAGGTAGGCAGGCAGGGTGAGAATAGGCACTTGTATCATTAACTTATTTTGCCTCCACCATACATGGGTCCTAAATGGCACAGTTCTTCAGCTACATAATCTGAAGAATGGACCTGGATGAGTGATAAATTTAAAAACTGGCATCACTTTTATTTTGCAAATGCTTCTTTTTTGACAAAAATAAGCACTTTTCTTTTTTTTTTTTTTTTTTTTTTGCATTATGTATGGGCTGTCACACAGAAAATCCTGGAGCTTTTTGGGACATACGTGTCATCAGGGCCTCTTTGCTTTGCTCTGATACCATTTTTGCTTCCATTAGAAACAAAATATTTGAGGAAGGATAGAAAAGTGAAATAGGCAGCAAGCCAGAGTTCAGCCAGCAGGACAGTAAGACATACAACGCTCAGAGTGCCTAGGAAAATGCTATTGAAGTAGAGTGCAGTCAATATTGGGCCTGAGGCAGCTTGCAAAGAGGAAAGATTCTATAGGTGAGTAGAAACAGTCCTGTGAATGGTGGAGCAGTAGGAGGTGTCTGTTGTAAACTTCATCTTAGCAGGGGCTTAGCAAGGGCTTTTTACCCTGAGAAACTAGTCCTGTGGTGGGCCAAGAGAATGGAAACTCTGTCAACCTAGAAAGAGTAGGTATACATTTCAAAGAATACAAATATATTTACTTAAAATTATTTCCTGATGCTGGAAGAGGCAGTGTACAGAGTGGCAAAAGCCTACATATTGAACATGAAGGTCAGTAAGAGAGTAATTCAATCTCTGTTCAAGCGTAAGTTATTCTTTATCTCTAAAATGGGAAGAAACATATTTAGGGTACAAATAAGTAACCCAAGATAATAGATGGAAATTTCACTGTACAGTGCCTGGCCCATAGATCAGCGATATTTGATATTTGTTGTGGTGGTGGTTTCCAGACAAACAAGCAAGAGAATTTTGTGAGCATTGTTACAAAAATGAATTGCATATGAATTGATTTTTTTAAATATACAGTCACAACCCAGATTTAAGTGGCTAAATCAATACAATGAAAATCATATTATATTCAAGTACAGAAATCAAATCACCCTAAACTTGAAACAGAAGACTGAAAATCACTTTGCAAAATACATAGTAACTAAAAATGGCGCTCTTTTTTTTAGTATTTAAAAACAACTAGTTTTTAAGAGGCAGAACATAAAAATGCCAAAGGATAAGTCCAGTTAACTCTGTAATGCTTGAATTTTGTGCTTTTTGGAAGGTCCCCTGGAGGAGTAAATTGCAACCCACTCCAGTATTCTTGTCTGGAGAATCCCATGGACAGAGGACTGTGGCAGGCTACAGTCCATTGGGTCGCACAGAGGGGAACATGACTGAAGCGACTTAGTCCTCAGGACTCAATCCCTATATGGGGCATGCCTGTCCTAATTTTTAAAGCTTAAAGTAAGCATTTGAAATTTCATGTTTTAGAGTACTTCTGTTCTAAATTTTTCTTTTCTGTTTTGAATCTGTAAATTGTCAGCATAGTGGTTAAGTATGCTTCATCACTTAGAAGTTTTAAAACCCAACTTTCACTTTGTAAGGCTTAAATCAGAATAGAGGATGAAGAAAGCAAACACTGGGATTTTAAAAACATTAAATGATAGAGGAGCCAGTGACAGTTTGGAAAAGCACTCTCAGCCTTACCTTAGAGTTCTACTTTGGTAAATGTTAATATTTAACTAGTTAACAACATTAACACCACTCTTTCAATAGTTAACTTTTCATGTATAGTAAATGTTGCAAGATGAACTTCATAATTGATAAAGAAGACTTGGTTAAAAAAAATGTACAAGAAAGTACATCTCTGTTTCAGTACCAATGTAACTCTGGGAAAATGAATAAAACTTGGAGAGTAATTTCAAATGCTCAACTGTCTGATGCCCATCATGATTTCTGTGTCCCTGCCAATGAGATAAGCAATTTTCTGACAAAGAGAGCAGTTCCTGAAAGGGTACCCCTAGAGGCAAAAGAACTCAGCATGGTATTAATATTTTCATTTCTGTAGCATTTTTCAAATAGATCCAAACTTTGTTACCTTCAAACTTGAAAGCCTGGACCCATCCATACTTTGAAAATGTTGACCAAAAGTGCACTTGTGTTTTAGCATTTTCCTCAGGATTGTGCTTAGGGAAATTTCCAGTTGTGGCTTGAAAGACTCTCAGCAAACCATTGGAAGCTTTAAAAATGGAATTTCTGATGCCATATAGAGTTGCATATAACTGGATTCCTTGTAGGAAAAAACAGGCTAGAACTTGACTCCATTCCAACACTGAAGACAAGAGGAGTCACAATTTCACTGTGGAGTTCCCGAGTCACTAAATGAGAATTATAGCTCCGTGACTTTATTTGGATTGATATTAAATACTCTTGTCACAACTGCCTTATAGCTTTTCTCGTAAGTAGCAGTCATTGTCAGGCCCTGCTATAAGCAGACAACTTCCATTTGCGCCATAGGTAGTGTACTTCTAAGCAGGTAGATTTTCAGGGGAACTGGTAGGCTTGGGCCTTGGGGCTGTTAGTGGGAAAGTCTCTTTTTGCTTACAGATCATTTCTTCTTGTTGAAGTTATTTGAAAGATATTCCTGGATAGTTCCTTCACACAGTTTAATAGTTACATTATTTGTGTGTTTCTGGTTGCCTCTGACATGTCTCTCTTTTTCATCTGTGTCTCCTTTGATGTCAGATATAGATTCCACAGTCTTGATTCCTTTTACCCTTGCATTGGGAGAAATAGCTTTGTCTGACAAGTTATAACCAGAACTGAACAGTTGGACACTGAAATGTGTTGCATCCCTTATGGAATTGAAGGTCAATGTATATCGTTCAAAAGCAATCATTGTACTTGTGTCAGAAGCCTTCTCTTTAGTATAACGGCTGCTGTTCGTTACTTCTGCATCAGATGGTAGATTAAAGGTCACATTTTTATCATCACTTTTGTGTGATGGTTCCTCAAGTAGGCAGCTTGAGAAGTCATTCATTGTGCAAGACGCTCGGGAACCGCTTTTCATCATGAACATTGAAGGTGAATGGTGTCTCTGTCCTGAAGGCAGCAGCATAAAGAGTTGCCAGAGACAGGACGGGTGGAACAGGAGGCCCAGGTAGGCTTCATCTACACCTCCACCATCTGCCAATATCTCTGGCGTATCCACCTACATTTGGAAATTAGCAAACAGGCTAAAAGACCACTCATCTAGAGATTAGGATATGGCAAGGAGGGAAATATGCCAGCAAAATTGAGATGTACCCTGTTGCTTTGGCCCCAGTACCTTGGGCCCTGGGTACCTAGATGGAGACCATGGTAGCACAGACTGCTTTGCCCACCCTGTGAACACTGTCACGTGAGCCCCCTCTTGTGGTGGTGTTTTCCTTATTTATTTATTTTTTACTATTTGTTTAAGCTTTCAACTGACTCTATGGACATGACTTTGGGTGAACTCCAGGAGTTGGTGATGGACAGGGAGGCCTGGTGTGCTGTGATTCATGGGGTCTCAAAGAGTCGGACACGACTGAGCAACCTACCTGAACTGAAGCTTTCAAACTTAGCTAAGTGTTCTACTCCAGTGTGACTGAATGGACGAGGTATTTCCTTTATGGTCATAGCCTAGTAGTTGGCAATACCAGCTGCTAAAAAATTCAAATGCTCTATTTTGCCTTTGTAAATAGTCATTGACAGTGAAATCATTGTTCCTGCAGGTGTTTTATTATGCTTCTCTTAATTCCCTTAGTTATTCCAGAAGCTAACTCTGATGTAGATTTTAGTTTGCATAATAGGGATATATCCACTGTGCAAATCATCAAATACCTGGTGATCAAACCCTGTGTGAGGGAAGAGAAGTCCGGTTGTTTGCGATGCTGGGCCTCAGCTGTCACCAGGCGGCACTCTGGAGAGCCGGAATCAATGCACACTGGGCCTAAAAGACCAGTACTTGACCCTTGCGCTTTCATCAGTCATTGGCTTTGGGCTGACCTAGGAAAGGTATAACCTTGAAAAATGTGTCTCTTTAGAATAGAAGCATTCCCTGAAGTGGATGACAGATTAAAGCTGGGGCAAAATGTCCTTCGTCAAAGAAGGATCTTGGTGGTTCCTTACATTTATCATATAAGAAATACTCCTAAGATTTGACACACTAAAATATAGGCTCACTTGAAGTAGCTCTGATTTGTTTTCAAGGATATTTTACAAAATATTGTCTTTGGCTTGCAATTAAAAATTAGGTTTCCCATAGTTGCGAGTTAGAGCTGTGTTTCATTATAAAGCACTGCTTTATTTTCTTTTAATATGTTCATTAATTTAGTGATATAAGCTGATATTGATATCCGCAGTTTTAAATCTATCACATATATGTCCTCCCATAATGTACAATCCTGTTCTTTTTATTTATGGGGACCTAAAAATAATGGCAGATGAAAATAACATGGCTGTGATTTACTTAGAATTAATGTTCAATTTAATTCTTCATGTTGATTCACTCTTGAATTATATCCTGCCTTTGTGTGGCTTTTGTAGAATAGGTTTTGTAATACATATTTTCCTTTCTTAAATATGACTGCCTGAATATTGCTTTTGTTACTCATTTTGATGCTTATTAGCAAATACTAGTCTAAGCTAAGTGTTCTATAGACCTATTTATATAAAGCTTGTTGCCATGGTAACTAAGTGCTTCTCATTTAGAAAATAGACCAAATTTGGGGTGGAGTGGGGGGAACAGTAGCCGCCAAAGGAGTCTTTGGCCATATTAAGAGCCTGTTTGATAGACCTGAAAGGGAAAAATAGGGAAATAGTTCTCCCATAACACTATAATTCCTAGTAGCTATTCCTGAGTCAGGTTATTAAAGAATCAGTCATGGAGCAAAAAAATGAGATTGTCTTAGGGTTTCATGATACTTTATGATATATATGGTCCTATCTGTTTACCAAATAAACTCTTTTCAAAAAAGGAATGGACAAAAGTCATTATTCTTTGCATGAAATACATATATCAGCCCCCAAATATGTAACATTTAAGAAAGATATAGAGAAAGATTTCAGCTTTGTTTAATGCTATTTTGAATGGCAATATTTCATTCATTTGTAATTAACTTAAACTTCTAAGTTGGTTACATTACAAATGTTGGAAAAAAATTTCACTAACTAAATGTTGCATGTTAAAATGTATTTTGACATTTGAAATGGAATACTTTAATTTGGTAATGCAGTCATAAAGGATTTTTGAAGGCTGAGATAATTGTTTGATTGAAGTTTTCTCAAGCAGTGAAATCAACTGTGTGGTAAGAAATGGGTTGTTTCCTTTGGTGTACTTGATAGGAACCATCATAATATAGTTAATTCTTATGTGGTAGCAGTTGAAGCAAGTCAATGATGTTTTTCTATAGCAAATGATTTTTTTGTAGAATGTTTTAGGAGAGGTCATCACATCATTAGTCTGAGAAAAATAATCATCAAGGGCCCGTTTCAGCATTGCCTAGCAGGTACTAGCTTTATTTCATCATGAATGTTTTTCTTCATATGTGAAATGAGTTAGGATTTGAAGTTATTTGTAGTTTGAGTGTTGATACAAAAACATTTTCAAGAGTTCAGTATCTTGATATGTGATCCTTATAAGTAAAAGTGTCAGTTACTCATATGCTACCGTAAAATGGCTTTTAATGTTTGATTTTGTGAGTATTCAGAATCCAAAATTCACTGTGTAGTTTATTTTGCTGAGGTTTATTTTTATTTACATTTTGTCAATTAAAGTGATGAAGTTTATGCAGAAATAGCTAGTGGTTAACAATTTATCTTGGACAAATATTTTTCAGGTTTCTATTAATATTAGCTTTCATTGTAATAAGCTTAATGGGATACTCATAATCAGATTATTTTCCTTTGACAAGTCATTTACATACATTTTAAACACACATGCACATATATAAATGCACACACAAACACATACGTGTAAATTTATAATATTTCTTAGAGTCCTGTCTCTCTTGATTTTAAATAACAAACTTGAGACAACTTGTTATACTAAATTTAAAACTGCAAAAATACATTAAATATTTTAAGGATGGAGAGGAACTAGGAAAACACGATTCATGTAGTTACAATATTGTTAGACATAATATTTAATATACCCCCAATATTTTTACCATAATTTAGAGTATATCTTGTAAACAAACTGTAATCAGTGAATATCTGTATGGAAGCATATGATTATGCACACCAGTTTTTGTCACTGCTCAATGTTTTCTGGAAAATGTTCACTTCGTACATAATAGTGAAACACATTTCTCAGTGCTGTTATGTCAAGTGCATAAGGTATGTAAAAATTACAAACAAATTTTAGTACCTCAAGACAACATTTTTTTCCTCCTTCACATCAAGTCTGTGTGGCTCTTAGCAACAGTAGAAGCAGCTGCTCTCAAGAGGAAGGTTCAAAAACAGACTTCAGAATTGATGCATACTTCCATGAGTACCAGAGGAAGGGCAAGCTTGAGAATGATAAACACAAAACTTCAGGGAGTTGGGACAGTTGTATGTGCTGTGGTTCTGGAAGGAGGAAAGGTAGTGGTGATGTGGGGAATCACTATTGCCTCCCACATCAGGCACATTTGCTTTCAGTGGAACATACCATTTACAGTAACTTCCCGGAAAATGGAAATTTATGATTATTTTAATCTATGTACTATTTATTGAAGCCTCAACGTGACCTTAATAGTCATTTCTTTGACTCTGATTAATTTTTGCTGAAGTGCTAATGAAGAACCAAATGCATATACACTCTTTGAAGTGGATATAAGAAATAGATACAAGAATCTGTTAACATAATTTTTTTTCCTTTCTTTTATTTATTTATTTTACACGGCGTGGCCTACTTTTTTTCTTAGGAAATATGTATTAAATCACAAATGAGTCAGTCTGGGAAATACAAAAAAGGAAGCCGTGTTTCAACAGCAGTGCCATATTCCATTTTCAACAGCACAGAATGTATTTTATATTACACATAATAATATGGATAAAGGATACTAGGGAAGCACTGTCATGGATCCAAAGATGATGCATAAGCACTCTCTGTGCTATTGTGCGTTTAATCGACTTGTAGGCTGACTATTGATGAAACGAAAGCACTAGTTTTAAAATCAGAGACACCTCAGTTGCTGCTTAATTTCAATCTTAGATATATTACTAAAACTTTGTATCTCAGAGGCTTCCTTTATAAAATCGCAGTACTAAGTTATTTGCACAGTTTTACTGTGAAAATTAAACAGATGACATATAAAGCTCCTCTTATGAAGGATAAAGCATAGTAGACCTTCAGTAAATGTGAATCATGACAGCTGGTAATGTATAATGATAAATAATATTCTGACCTCTATACAGGTTTGTGGCAGATGACCATGAAATATATAACCTGCTTAGGGAGTTCCTTTTTATTAGGAATAATAATAGCAATATAGTGTATTACTTGTGTAGCAATATAGTGCTGTTCTAGACCGTTGGAAAATAAGTACAAAACTTGCAGATAACATTAGCTCCAAATTTGTGTTCTCTCATCATGAGTCAAGCACTGAACCAGGGCCTTAGCATGTATTGTCTCATTCTGTCCCCAGAAGAATCATTTGAGGTCATTTTCTTTTTGGTCTGATTTACCAGTTAGAAAATTGTGATACTACACTGTAGTACCAGTAGATAGTCAAATCTTCCATGTCTCTTTTATTGCTAAAATGCTTAATTGCATTCTTTGCGTGGCAAGTACACTGGAGTCCATCCTTAAGCAGGAATTAGATTCTAAGTCAGAGTACAAGGGAAAACTAGGACAGCTGAAATTATGCTTAAAAATCCTTAGAGCACCCCATATTATGGTATGACAAGAGGTTCAGAATCATAGAAACACATTAGATAAGACAGACTGAGAGCTAATATCCCCAAAGAAGCTACAGTTCTTTCTTTCCTGGTTCCTTTGGGGGAAATTGGAGAAGGCAATGGCACCCACTCCAGTACTCTTGCCTGGAAACTTCCATGGAACGAGGAGCCTGGTGGGCTGCAGTCCACGGGGTCGCTATGAGTCGGACACAACTGAGCGACTTCACTTTGACTTTGCACTTTCATGCGTTGGAGAAGGAAATGGCAACCCAGTGTTCTTGCCTGGAGAATCCCAGGGATGGGGGAGCCTGGTGGGCTGCCATGTGTGGGGTCACACAGAGTCGGACACGGCTGACGACAATGTGTGTTGGGGGAAATGGATGTAGGTAATGGAGCGGCGGGTGGGCTTAAGGGCATGATGCAAGGTGCTCTCCTTCTCACTCCTTTTCTCTCTCCATCTTCGTTCTCTTCCATTCCCTGTGACACCTTCCCTCTCACCCTCTCCTGTCCTCTTCATGTTTCCTGCATGAATTAACTAAGATATGTGGTGATGGTACAGTATGTTAATAATGCACCAAAGAGAAATTACCACTATGCAAATCATCAAATATCTGAAATCTGATACTTTGATACTGTTTTTAACTGTATAGATTTCTGAATCAACCTTAATAGCAAATTATTTTGAATAGCACAATAAAAAATTGTTACAATGTCATTTGATGTATCACAAAAAGTAATGGACCTTGGCATCTTTTCTTATTTCTGTGCCCCCAACACTAATATTTTGTTTATTGATATCATTATTTACTTAATGAATATAAACCTATGAGAATTACTAAAACTGAAGTGAGTGGATCTACTCCATGTCTGAGAACTAGGGGAGAGATGCAGTTGGGGTAAAAACTGCCCAAGTTTTTGACAAGAAGAAAATGTATTTAGAAGAAATAGTTTTAAATTTTGATAACCATGCTCAAAGTAAAAATAGAGAGTTCTTGTACTTCGTCAGTGCATATGATAGAGAAGAATAAAATTACCATTGAAGCAAATGTTAAAAGTGTACAAGGACACTTTTTTTTTCTTTATTCAACAAACTGACTTTGTGTGCTTTAGTTTTTAAAGCACACACAAAAGATAAAGGTTTACATAATCTTACTTTCAGTATTTGTTTCTCCTGTCTATTTTTCTTAGGAGGACTAAAGTTTTTCTGTGAATTTGGGTATTTTGTGTTTTTGATTTTAGCACTTATGACAAGGGAAGAAAAAGTATCTAAATCAGAAATTAGGCACGACTGTTCTTTTACAGAAAGTCTAGGGCATATGAATGCTTTGGGCTGGCAGGGTACTCAATTTCTGGTGTTACATTGCCTTTGAAAACACGTAGCAGGTAAAACAAAATAAGACAGTAGCCTTATAAAAATCAAGAATATGTTATGCAAACATGGAAGCTTTATGTTGTATACTTGAAACTAATGTAATATGTCAATTATATCTCAATTTATAAAAATCAGTTTTATAAGGGCTTTGGGGTTTTCAATTTCCCTCCTCTTCATAGTAGAAGAATACTGAAGTAAGAGTTGTTATTTGGAATACTAAAAGGAAAACAATAGTAAAATCTCTTTCTTTTTGACTTCTATTATGAGTAACAGTGAAGTCATAAAATGATTATTGTAAGATGTAGTCAACCATGAGAAATACTGTTCACATATTAAAGTCTCAGATCAGATCCTCAACTATTTTTATCTGTGGAAACCTTCTAGGGAAGTGATTGCTTGTTAGTTCAGATATGATCCTCTCTGCCTATACATTTTACTAAAATCTATCAGTTTCTTGTCAGACATTTATCATTTATTTCTATTGTTTTGTATTCCCACCTCCTTTATCTGTGGTTAAGTAAAGTGAAGCACAGACTTATTATCTCCTGAAATAAACTATAAATACCAATGTGAAGTTTGAGACATTTTGGAAAATAAACTGTATGACTCATAAATGCTTGGTTTATTTTTGTTTTATATGTAGAGTTCTCTGTCTTCAAATATGTTAAATATGTAAAAATGCAAAAATAAATGTATTTATATATCTGTACACTTGTTTTCTTTTTGAGCAAATTTAGAAGGTTTATTTCTGTTCTGGAAGTTCAGAACCTTTCAAAGCAGCATGCTGTTTAGCAATTCTATTTTATATTGTTGGAATTTTCTCCCTATTATGAACTAATTTTTTTGTTAAAACATAGTGTTATTAGTGTATAGTCTGGAAATAACTTTGAGGTGGAAAAATATTCTCAGAGAATGCTTTAGCATAAAGGATTGGATTTTTGGCGTCACTGCAGATAATGTTGAATTACTTTGATTTTCTTTTTGGATTGAGTCACTCTTCAAGAAAAACCTTTTGATAGGCAGAGACATCTGCTAAAAAGTGGCAAAATGCTCCTTCATTTTGATGTACCAAATGAACAGAAATAACTGTAGTGTTTGTAAGTTGGACACTGAGCAATACTTCTCACAAAATCAACTTTTTCTTTACCCATACCACCATCACCTTTATCCTGAAAAGAGAAAGGCAACTATTTATTCAGCAAATATTTACATTTCTTTGTTCAACACTATTGGAAACTGAAACCTCAAGCTTATTAAATGAAGCCTAGAAAACATGAGTTTTTATTTATTTTTTTGTTTGCTCTATTGAAGGTACTGTTTTTATTTGTTTATTTTTGGCTGTGTAAGCTCTTCGTTGCTGTGTGGACTCTTCTCTAGTTGCAGCAAGCAGGGGCTACTCTCTAGCTGTGGTGTGCAGGCTTCTCATTGCAGCGGCTTCTCTTGTTATGGAGCATGGGCTCTAGGGTACTCAGATTTCAGTAGTTGTGACACATGTGCTCAGTAGTTGCAGCTTCTGGGCTCTAAGGCACCAGCGCAATAGTTGTGGCGCATGGGCTTAGCTGCTCTGCGGCATATGGGATCTTCCCGAATCAGGGATCTAACCTGTGTCTCCTGCATTGGCAGGCGAATTCTTTAACACTGAGCCACCAGGGAAACCCATGAGTTTTATTTTTTACTCATATATATTTTGTAACTACTCATAAATATGGGCATCATATACTCATATATATGTATGTATTTATATTTGTATGGGCATACATATGTCTGAATCTTGATAAGTTATAAATGACAATGCTACAAATAGAAACTGGTGAGTGCTATTTATAAGACAAACTTCAGTTGTCATGGTGTATAATCAAAATTTCTTCACAGATAATCTTGAGAAAATTCATGGTAGAACTTACTCTGCAGTTAGGTGATGAGGTTTCCTTAAAGGAGGAATTCCTAACATTTTCCCCTAGCTGTACTGAGAAAAAAATGGACACATAACACTATGTATGTTTAAGGTATATAATGCAATGATTTGATATTTTTGTATTTTGTGATATGATTACCACAATAAAGTTAGCACGTTCATCACCTCAAGTAGTTGCATTGTGTGTTGGGGGGCAGGGAGAGAGGGTGAGAACTCTTAGGACCTACCGTTGGCACCTTCTGAATATATGGTGTTGTTGACTATGCTCACTATGCTATACACTACTTTCCCATAACTTATTCATCTGATAACTGGAAATTTGTGTACTTGAAGGGCCTTCATCTGTTTTCTCCACTCACCTACCTACTCACACCCCTAACAACCAACATTATGCTCTGTTTCTATGAGTTCAGTATTTATAGATTCCACATAAAAGTGAGATAATACAGTATTTTTTTTTTCTTCTATCTGGCTTAGTTAACTTAGTAATGTCCTAAGGTTTGTCTCAGAAAAGGCAATGGCACCCCACTCCAGTACTCTTGCCTGGAAAATTCCATGGGTGGAGGAGCCTGGTAGGCTGCAGTCCATGGGGTGGCGAAGAGTCAGACATGACTGAGCGACTTCACTTTCACTTTTCACTTTCATGCATTGGAGAAGGAACTGGCAACCCACTCCAGTGTTCTTGCCTGGAGAATCCCAGGGACGGGGGAGCCTGGCGGGCTGCCGTATATCGGGTCACACAGATTTGGACACGACTGAAGCAACTTAGCAGCAGCAACAGCAACAAGGTTCATCTCAAGTGGTGGAATTTCCTTTTTCTTTAATGCTGACTGATATTTTTATATAACCAAATTTTCTTTATCCATGCAACTGTTGGAGGATGCTTAGATTGTTTCTATGTCTTGACTGTTGTGAATAATGTTGCAGTGAACAATGGGAGTGCAGAGCCTCTTCAAGATGGTGATTTCATGTCCTTTGGATATATACCCAGAAGTGGAGTTACTGGGTCATGTAGGAGTTCTATTTTTAGTATTTTGGGGAACCTCCATACTGCTTTCTATAATAGCAGCCAACTTACATTCACTGGTTATATTTTACTGATGGTTATTAATGTTGAGCACCTTTTCATGTCCCTGTTGGCCATTTCAATATCTCCTTTGGAATAATGTTTACTAAATCATTTCCCTCTTTTTAAATTGAATTATTACTATTATTTTTTCTATTGAGTTGTAAAGCTCCTTTATATTTATATACACACACATATACATGTATATTTAGATATTAACTATTTAATAGACATGGTTTGTAAATGCTTTCTCTTATTTTGTAGGTTCCCTTTTCATTTGGTTGACTTTTTTCTTTCATTTTGTTTTTACTGTGCAGAAGCTTTTTAGTTTAATGTAGATGATTGGATGGCATCACTGACTCAATGGACATGGGTTTGGGTGGACTCTGGGAGTTGGTGATGGACAGGGAGGCCTGGTGTGCTGTGGTTCATGGTGTCACAAAGAGTTGGACACCACTGAGCAACTGAACTGAACTGAGTACTGCTTACTAATTTTTTTTTTTTGCTTTTGTTGCTTGTGTTTTTAGTGTCATATTTAAAAAATAATTGTCAACACCATTGGGAAAGAGGTTTTTCCTCTGTTTTTTCTGAGTTTTATGGTTTCTGGTCTTTTAAGATTTTTTTTTTTAATCCATTTCGCATTAACTTTTATAAGTGGTGTAAGTTAGAGGTTTAATTTCATTTTTTGCATGTGAGTATATCGTTTCACAGAGCTCTTTATTGAAAAGAGTTTCCTCACCAAGTTTCCTTGGCTCCCTTCTTAGTTACTAGTTAACTGTTTATGCATAGATTTGTTTCTTGGATCTTGATTTTGTTCTATTGGTCTATGTGTCTGTTTTATGGAAGTACCATACTTTTGATTAGTATACCTTTGTACTGTAGTTTAAAATTGGCAGGTGTGATGCCTCTAACTTCATTCTTTCTCAGGATTGCTTTGATTATTTAAGATTCTTCATTGTTTCATGGCTCAACCATAATTCCATCACCTCCACTAGGTTTGTTCGCAGTGATGCTTCATAAGGCCCATGTGACTTTGGATTCCAGGATGTCTGACTCTAGGTGAGTGATCACACCATCATGGTTATCTGGGTTGTGAAGATCTTTTCTGGATAGTTCTTCTGTATATTCTTGCCACCTCTTCTTAATATCTCCTGCTTCTGTTAGGTCCATACCATTTCTGTCCTTGACTGTGCCCATCTTTGCAAGAAATGTTCCCTTGGGATCTCTAATTTTCTTGAAGAGATCTCTAGTCTTTCCTATTCTATTGTTTTCCTCTATTCTTTGCATTGATCACTGAGGAAGGCTTTCTAATCTCTCTTTGCTATTCTTTGGAACTCTGCATTCATATGGGTATATCTTTTCTTTTCTCCTTTGCCTTTCGCTTCTTTTCTTTCCTCAGCTATTTGTAAGGTCTCCTTAACCATTTTGCCTTTTTGCATTTATTTTTTTCAGCAGTGGCCACAGGACTGGAAAAGGTCAGTTTTCATTCTAATCCCAAAGAAAGGCAATGCCAAAGAATGTTCAAACTACAGTACAATTGCACTCATCTCACATGTTAGCAAAGTAGTGCTTAAATTCTCAAAGCCAGGCTTCAATAGTACATGAACCGTGAACTTCCAAATGTTCAAACTGTATTTAGAAAAGGCAGAGGAACCAGAAATCTAATTACAAACATTCATTGGATCATTAAAAAAGCAAGAGAGTTTCAGAAAAACATCTCCTTCTTCTTTATTGATTATGCCAAAGCCTTTGGCCGTGTGGATCACAAAAATCTGGAAAATTCTTAAGGAGATGGGAATCCCAGACCCCCTTACCTGCCTCCTGAGAAATGTGTATGCAGATCAAGAAGCAACAGTTAGAACTGGACATGGAACAACGGACTGGTTCCAAATTGGGAAAGGAGTATGTCAAGGCTGTATATTGTCACCCTGCTTATTTAACTTATATGCAGAGTAGATCATGAGAAATGCTGGGCTGGAGGACACACAAGCTGGAATCAAGATTGCCAGGAGAAATATCAGTAACCTCAGATATGCAGATGACACCACCCTTATGGCAGAAAGTGAAGAATTAAAGAGCCTCTTGATGAAAGTGAAAGAGGAGAGTGAAAAAGTTGGCTTAAAGCTCAACATTCAGAAAACTAAGATCACAGCATCCAGGACCATCGTTTCATGGCAAATTGATGGGAAAAAAATGGAAATAATGACAGATTTTATTTGCGAGGAGGGTTCTAAAATCACTGTAGATGGTGACTGCAACCATGAAATGAAAAGATGCTTGCTCCTTGGAAGAAAAGCTATGACCAAAATAGACAGCATATTAAAAATCAGAGACATTACTTTGCCAAAAAAGGTCCGTCTGGTCAAGGCTATGGTTTTTCCAGTAGTCATGTATGGATGTGAGATTTGGACTATAAAGAAAGCTGAGTGCCAGAGAATGGATGCTTTTGAACTGTGGTGTTGGGGAAAACTCTTGAGAGTCCCTTGGACTGCAAGGAGATCCAACCAGTCCATCCTAAAGGAAAGTAGTCCTGAATATTTATTTGAAGGTCTGATGCTGAAGCTGAAAGTCCATTACTTTGGCCACCTGATGTGAAGAACTGACTCATTGGAAAAGACACTGATGCTGGGCTACCCTAGGGGCTCAGTTGGTAAAGAATCTGCTTGCAGTACAGGAGACCTAGGTTCAATCCCTGAGTCGGGGAGATCTCCTGGAGAAGGGAATGGCAACCCACTCCAGTATTCTTGCCTGGAGAATGCCATGGACAGAGGAGCCAGGCTGGCTGCAGTCTGTGGGATTGCAAAGAGTCAGACATGACTGTGCAACTTTCACTTTTTTTTCTGATGCAGCGAAAAATTGAAGGCAGGAAGAGAAGGGAACAACAGAGGATGAGATGGTTGCATGGCATCACCGACTTGATAGACATGAGTTTGAGTGAACTCCGGGAGTTGGTGATGCACGGGGACACCTGGTGTGCTGCAGTTCATGGGGTTGCAAAGAGTCAGATATGACTGAGCAACTGAACTGAACTGATTGTTTCATATGAAATTTAAGATATTGGGTTTTTTTTTTTTTTTTACTATTTCTGTGGAAAGTGCCACTGAAACTTTGATAGGGATTGGAATTTGTTACCTTTTATTAAATGTATACTAAGTGTGTGACTCAAAGTTTTATACATGTTTTCATTTTAACTTCATAACTGTAGTGTAAGAAGCATAATTGAGGCTTTAGAAATTATGTAACATGTAACTTCTTCACGTGGCAAAGCTATGAAGTGTCTACTGTGTTTTGGATACAATTCAAGTCACTAAAGACACACCAGTACACTATATTGAGATGACAATATATTCTGTGGAGCTTTTGATCCAATTGAGGGTTATTTAAAATGAAATGAATGTTATTTATCATATATGACATGGTGATAAGTACAGAGAAAATGAACCAGAAAAGAGGGATAGTGTGATCTGAAAAATGAGGATGTACATTCTAAATAGTCAGGGAATAGGAGTTATTTAAGATACACAGTGCTAACTACCAAAAGATATAAAGCCTTGAAAAGATAGTGAACTATGCTCTCCCATGTCCCTGCTTCTCTCCTCCTCCTGTCTTTAGAGAATTATAGCTTCTAGAGGGTATTCAGACAAGGACTGATTGAATGACCTTGCCACTCAGAAGAATGTCCACATAGATGCCCACATAGTTTTGAAAAATATGAAGAGACTAACGATGTATGGGGCCCTTCAATAGCTTCACTTTATCCATATACTAAATAAGACCTCATTGCTTCATTAAGATGCCCTAGGATCAGAATGCCATCTCTTTACCCTTCTCTCTGAACTTATTTACTACTACTTACTAGACAACCTACACATTAGATAACGTCTTTCTTACCAAACATAACCTGTATTTTTCTACACTCACTAGCATGTCTACATTCAGTAAGAAATCTGGGCAACACAGGTAAAGAATAGGAACCAAAAAGGGGTATAAGTTCAGGTAAACTCCCAGATTCAGCCTGATGCCATGATAACATGGATGGGTACAATTTATACTTGAGAATCTCTTCTTGAAGTAAAGAAACTAGACTTCCATTCTTTTACATCATTCATTTACTGGCTTGGGGCCTCCCAGTAAGATAGGGCACATAAAACATTCTGGCACTTCTAGCTCTCATCCTCCAGTGCCCAGAACAATCCTAAGAAGATGTTGGAGGGAGCCTTTAGCAGCAGCATGTGTAGGAACCTGGACATGGGTGCAGAGAGCTGGTAAAAGGCCATCTGTATGGGATATCAACACCATCCCCTATCTGAGTGACCTATTCCCTAGACCAGAATTAGTTTCAAACTTCCTCACTGTTCCTTTAATGGGCTGTTTGCATTTCTCTGTTTGTATTTGACAACGTGGTTGTCTTTCACCTACTAGAAACACTTTGCAAGATCCTAAATTCCTTAAGCATATTTATCTTCAGTTAAATTACAAGAAATAATTGCATCTATATTTTGTGCTAGGATTTGTGCTAGGTGGACAGGTTGACCAAAAGCATTAGGGATATTTGTTGCTCTTGTGACTTTGGTGTATATGTATATAACCATGTACTGTTTTAAATGGATAAGATACATGGCATGAAGAGTAAGAATTCAGAGGTTTCACTCTCAGACCTAATATCAAATCTTGATTCTAATACCTTCCAAATGTTTGACCATGGACCAAAAACCTAGTGACACATTGGCAAGTAACCTGTTTGAATCTGCATTTCCTTAGCTCTAAAATAATTTTAATCCTTTTAAACCAGTGTCTTTATAATATCACTCCCATGTGATGCTTAATTGTTATTTAATGTTATTTCTTTCCCTTTAAATTCCTTTAAATGTTGAACACAAGGCCTTGCACAAAATATATTCATAATACCCTTATTAATTGCATGAGAAGCATGAATGGAGAGACACAGTAAGTTCAGAGCTCTGAGTATGTTCAGTAAATGATGATCAATAAAGTTTAAATAGAGAATGAGATATAAATGTCAGTATGAGTATATCCCCATATACAGAGTATTGAAGTAAGCTCAAGTTAATATAACATGTAAAGTTCCAGAACAGACTGTTTCTATTTAATTTGATATATAGAATTTTCAAAGTTCTTTCAGAAAAGCAATTGAAAATCATGATGAAATATGGTAGCTTCTTTGAGAAATTGCAGATGGTTGATCACTTAGGTCCTAGAGATTCTTCAGCATTTTTTTCTGCTGGAAAACAATATCATAAGTGGACATGTTATTGGGGGGGGTCCCCATTTTGAAGATAATTTGCTATTGGTCATAGGTTAAGCATAACATCTTGTCAGCTCTTTTCTGTCTACTCTAGACTCTCCTGTCCATTGAGAACCTGTCTTGCAACCATGTTTGCAAATGAATTAAATGAATAATATATGAGACTCATAAAAGTATAAATAAAAGTTGGTGAACAGTAACAGTGAAAGGAAGTAATAGACAATTAGACCAGAAAGGAAGGTCAGACTATGGAATTCATGTAGCTACTATGTTTGACTTTTTTGTTCTTTCTTGTAAAAATTAAATTATATGTGTATAAAGACTTGTGCACAGCAAAGGAAACCACTGGCAAAATTGAAAATTGACCTACTGAATGGAAGAAAATATTTGAAAATTATAAGACCATTGAGAAATTAATATCCAACATATATAAACACTTTATATAACTCGACATAAAAAGAAAAGCCAAAGAACCCAATTTAAAACTAAGAACTCAGTTCAGTTCAGATCAGTCTTTCAGCTGTGTCTGACCCTTTGTGACCTCATGAACTGCAGCATGCCAGGCCTCCCTGTCCATCACCAACTCCTGGAGTCCACCCAAACCCATGCCCATTGATTCGATGATGCCATCCAACCATCTCATCCTCTGTCGTCCCCTTCTCCTCCCACCTTCAATCTTTCCCAGCATCAAGGTCTTTTCCAATGACTCAGCTCTTCGCATCAGGTGGCCGAAGTATTGAAGTTTCAGCTTCAGCATCAGTCCTTCCAATGAATATTCAGCACTGATTTCTTTTAGGATTGACAAGTTGTATCTCCTTGCAGTCCAAGGGACTCTCAAGAATCTTCTCCAACATCACAGTTCGAGACAGCAAAAGAGACATAGATGTATATATAGAACAGTCTTTTGGACTCTGTGGGAGAGGGAGAGGGTGGGATGATTTGGGAGAATGGCATTGAAACATGTATAATATCATATAAGAAATGAATCGCCAATCTAGGTTCGATGCAGGATACAGGATGCTTGGGGCTGGTGCACTGGGATGACCCAGAGGGATGGTATGGGGAGGGAGGTGGGAGGGGGGTTCAGGATTGGGAACACGTATACACCTGTGGTGGATTCATGTTGATATATGGCAAAACCAATATATATTGTAAAGTAATTAGCCTCCAATTAAAATAAATGCATTTATATTGAAAAAAGCATCAATTATTCAGTGCTCAGCCTTCTTTATAGTCCAACTTTCACATCCATACACGAATACTGGAGAAACCATAGCTTTGACTAGACAGACCTTTGTTTTAAAGTAATGTCTCTGCTTTTTAATATGCTGTCTAGGTTGGTCATAGCTTTTCTCCAAGGATTAACTGTTTTTTAACTTCATGGCTGCAGTCACCATCTGCAGTGATTTTGGAGCCCCCCAAAATAAAGTCTGTCACTTTTCTGTTGTTTCCACATCTATTTGCCATGAAGTGATGGGACTGGATCCCATGATCTTAGTTTTTTGAATGTTGAGTTTTAAGCCAGGTTTTTTACTCTCCTCTTTCACTTTCATCATAAGGGTGGTGTCATCTGCATATCTGAGGTTATTGATATTTCTCCCGGCAATCTTGATTCCAGCTTGTGCTTCCTCCAGCCCAGCGTTTCTCATGATGTACTCTGCATATAAGTTAAATAAGCAGGGTGACAATATATAGCCTTGACATACTCCTTTCTCGATTTGGAAGCAGTCTGTTCTTTCATGTCCAGTTCTAACTATTGCTTCTTGACCTGCATACAGGATTCTCAGGAGGCCGGTCAGATGATCTCTTTCAGAATTTTCCACAGTTTATTGTGATCCACACAGTCAAAGGCTGTGGCATAGTCAATAAAGCAGAAATAGATGTTTTACTGGAACTCTCTTGCTTTTTCAATGATCCAGTGGATGTTGGCAACTTGATCTCTGGTTCCTATGCCTTTTCTAAATCTGCTTGAACATCTGGAAGTTCACAATTCAAGTACTGTTGAAGCCCAGCTTGGAGAATTTTGAGCATTACTTTCCTAGCATGTGAGATGAGTACAGTTGTGTGCTAGTTTTAACATTCTTTGACAAGGCCTTTCTTTTGGATTGGAATGAAAACTGACCTTTTCCAGTCCTGTGGCCACTGCTGAGTTTTCCAAGTTTGCTGGCATATTGAGTGCATCACTTTCATAGCATCATCTTATAGGATTTGAAATAGCTCAACTGAAATTCCGTCATCTCCACTAGCTTTGTTCATAGTGATGCCTCCTAAGGCCCACTTAACTTCACATTCCTGGATGTCTGGCTCTAGGTGAGTGATCACACCATCGTGATTATCTGGGTCATGAAGATCTTTTTTGGATAGTTCTGTGTATTCTTGCCACCTCTTCTTAATATCTTCTTTTTCTTTTAAGTCCATACCACCGTACCATTTCTGTCCTTTACTGTGTTCATCGTTGCATGAAATGTTCCCTTGGTATCTCTGACTTTCTTGAAAATATCTCTAGTCTTTCCCATTCTATTGTTTTCCTCTATTTTTTGCATTGATCACTGAGAAAGGCTTTCTCATCTCTCCTTGCTATTCTTTGGAACTCTGCATTCAAATGGGTATATCTTTCCTTTTCTCCTTTGCCTTTATCTTGTATGCCAAAGCCTTTGACTGTGTGGATCACAATAAACTGTGGAAAATTCTGAAAGAGATGGGAATACCAAACCACCTGACCTGCCTCTTGAGAAATCTGTATGCAGATCAGGAAGCAACAGTTAGAACTGGACATGGAACAACAGACTGGTTCCAAATTGGAAAAGGAATACGTCAAGGCTGTATATTGTCATCCTGCTTATTTCACTTATATGCAGAGTACAACACGAGAAACGCTGGACTGGAAGAAATACAAGCTGGAATCAAGATTGCCAGGAGAAATATTAATAACCTCAGATATGCAGATGACACCACCCTTATGGCAGAAAGTGAAGAGGAACTAAAAGCCTCTTGATGAAAGTGAAAGAGGAGAACAAAAAAGTTGGCTTAAAGCTAAACATTCAGAAAATGAAGGTCATGGCATCCAGTCCCATCACTTGATGGCAAATAGATGGGGAAACAGTGGAAACAGTGGCAGACTTTATTTTTTGCACTCCAAAATCACTGCAGATGGTGACTGCAGCCATGAAATTAAAAGACGCTTACTCCTTCAAAGAAAAGTTATGACCAACCTAGATAGCATATTCAAAAGCAGAGACATTACTTTGCCAACAAAGGTCCGTCTAGTCAAGGCTATGGTTTTTCCTGTGGTCATGTATGGATGTGAGAGTTGGACTGTGAAGAAGGCTGAGCGCCGAAGAATTGATGCTTTTGAACTGTGGTGTTGGAGAAAACTCTTGAGAGTCCCTTGGGCTGCAAGGAGATCCAACCAGTCCATTCTGAAGGAGATCAGCCCTGGGATTTCTTTGGAAGGAATGATGCTAAAGCTGAAGCTCCAGTACTTTGGCCACCTCATGCGAAGAGTTGACTCATTGGAGAAGACTCTGATGCTGGGAGGGATTGGGGGCAGGAGGAGAAGGGGATGACCAAGGATGAGATGGCTGGATGGCATCATGGACTTGATGGACGTGAGTCTGAGTGAACTCTGGGTGATGGTGATTGACAGGGAAGCCTGGCGTGCTGCGATTCATGGGGTCGCAAAGAGTCGGACACGACTGAGCAACTGAACTGAACTGAACTGTCTTCTTTTCTCAGCTATTTGTAAGGCCTCCTCAACAACCATTTTACCTTTTTGCATTTCTTTTAATTGGAGATGGTCTCAATCACTGCCTCCTGTATAATCATGGACCTCTGTCCATAGTTCTTCAGGCACTCTGTCTATCAGGTCTAATCCCTTGAATCTATTGTCAGTTCCACTGTATAATCGTAAGGGATTTGATCTAGGTCATAACTGAATGGTCTAGTGTTTTGCCCTACTTTCTTCAATTTAAGTCTGAATTTGGCAATAAGGAGTTCATGATCTCAGCCACAGTCAGCTCCCAGTCTTGTTTTTGCTGACTGTATAGAATGTCTCCATCTTTGGCTGCAAAGAATATATCAGTCTGATTTCGGTATTGACCATCTGGTGATGTCCATGTGTGGAGTCTTCTTTTGTGTTGTTGAAAGAGGATGTTTGCTATGACCAGTGCGTTCTTTTCAAAACTCTGTTAGCCTTGGACCTGCTTCATTTTGTACTCCAAAGCCAAATTTGCCTGTTACTCTAGGTAGCTCTTGACTTCCTACTTTTGCATTCCAGTCCCCTATAATGAAGAGGACATATTTTTTGGGTGTTAGTTCTAGAAGGTTTTGTAGGTCTTCATAAAACCATTGAACTCCAGCTTCTTCAGCATTAGTGGTCAGGACATAGACTTGGATTACTGTGGTATTGAATGGTTTGCCTTGGAAACCAACAGAGATCATTCTGTTATTTTTGAGGTTGCATCCAAGTACTGCATTTCAGACTCTTTTGTTGACTGTAATGGCTACTCCATTTCTTTCAAGGGATTCTTGCCCACAGTTGTAGATATAATGGTCATCTGAGTTAAATTTACCCATTCCAGTCTGTTTTATTTCACTGATTCCTAAAATGTCAGTGTTCATTCTTGCCATCTCCCATTTGACCACTTCCAATTTGCCTCTATTCACAGACCTGACATTCCAGGTTCCTGTACAGTATTGCTCTTTACAGCATTGGAGTTTACTTCCATCACCCGTCACATCCACAACTGGGTGGTGTTTTTGCTTTGGCTCCATCTCTTCTTTCTTTCTGGAGTTATTTCTCCACTGATCTCCAGTAGCATATTGAGCACCTATCAACCTGGGGAGTTCATCTTTCCATGTCATGCCTTTTTGCCTTTTCATACTGTTCATGGGATTCTCAAGGCAAGAATACTGAAGTGGTTAGCCATTCCCTTTCCAGTGGACCATGTTTTGTCAGAACTGTCCACCATGACCCTTCAGTCTTGAGTCGCCCTACACAGCATGTCTCATAGTTTCATTGAGTTAGACAAGGCTGTGGTCCATGAGATCAGTTTGGTTAGTTTTCTGTGATTGTGGTTTTCTGTCTGCCTTCTGATGGATAAGGATAAGAGGCTCATGGAAGCTTTCTGATGGGAGAGACTGACTTGGGGGGAAACTGGGTCTTGTTCTGATGTGTGGGGCCATGCTCAGTAGATCTTTAATCTAATTTTCTGTTGATGGATGGGTCTGTGTTCCCTCCTTGTTGCTTGACCTGAGGCCAAACTATGGTGGAGGTAACTAAGATAATGGTGACTTCCTTCAAAAGGTCCCATGCACACACTTCTGTACTCAGTGCCTCTGACCCTGAAGCAGGCCACTGACGATCCACGCCTCTGCTGGAGATTCCAGGACACACATGGGCATGTCTGGGTCAGTTTCTTGTGGGGTCACTGCTCCTTTCTCCTGGGTCCTGGTGCACACAAGGTGTTGTTTGTGCCCTCCAAGAGTTTCCCCAGTCCTGTGTAAGTTCAGGTGGTTCTATGGTGGGGTTAATGGCAACCTCCTCCAAAAGGGCTTATGCCATACCCAGGTCTGCTGCATCCAGAGCCCCTGTGGCAGGCCACTGCTCACTCATACCTCCACAGTTTATCATCAGGAAAATACAAATCATAACTGAAATGAAATAACCCCTCACAGCTATCAGAATGGCTATC
Organism: Capricornis sumatraensis; assembly: GCF_032405125.1. Classification (NCBI taxonomy): domain Eukaryota; kingdom Metazoa; phylum Chordata; class Mammalia; order Artiodactyla; family Bovidae; genus Capricornis; species Capricornis sumatraensis. The sequence goes on from NC_091092.1 coordinate 110,274,562, forward strand.
ATCAAATAGCCTACGGGTAGCAAATGTTGTCACGGATGGGGAGAAAGGGAACCCTTGTACCCTGTTGGTGGGAATGTAAATTGGTGCAGCCACTGTGGAAAACAATATTGAGGTCTCTCAAAAAACTAAGAACCATATGACCCAGAAATTCTCCTCCTAGACATAAATAGCTGAAAAAAATAAAAACACTAATTCAAAAAAATGCATGCAACCCAGTGATCATAGCAGCATTATTTACAGTTACTAAGACATGAAAACAACTTAGTTGTCCATCAACAAATAAATAGATAAAGACAATGTGGTGTATATGTGTGTGTGTATAAACATGTGTGAAAGTGAAGGTCACTCAGTTGTGCTTGATTCTTGACTATTTTGTGACCCCATGGACTATACAGTCCATGGAATTCTCCAGGCCAGAATACTGGAGTCGGTAGCCTTTCCCTTCTCCAGGGGATCTTCCCAACCCAGGGATCGAACCCAGGTCTCCCGCCTTGCAGGTGGATTCTTTACCATCTGAGCCACAAGGGAAGCCCAAGAATACTGGAGTGGGTAGCCTATCCCTTCTCCAGTGGATCTTCCCAACCCACAAATGGAACTGGGTCTCCTGCATTGGAGGCAGATTCTTTACCAACTGAGCTATCAGAGAAGCCCATATGTATATATATAAAATGTGTGTGTGTATATATACACCCACATGCATACACACACATAGTGGAATACTAGGGTCTTCCCTGGTGGCTCCGATGGTAAAGAATCTGCCTGCAATGCAAAAGACTCGAGTTTGATTCCTGGGTCAGGAAGATCCCCTGGAGGAGGAAATGGCAACCTACTCCAGTATTCTTGCCTGGGAAATTCCATGGACAGAGGAGCCTGGTCAGATACAGTCCATGATGTTGCAAAGAGTTGGACACAACTGAGCAACGAACACTCACATACATGCATACACAAACACATGCATATACACACAATGGAATACTACGCATCCATAAAGAATGAAATTTTGTCATTTGCAGCAACACAAATAGACTTGGAGGGCATTATGCTAAGTGAGAGAGAAAAAGACAAATATGATATCACTTATATGTTGACTCTAAAAACAACAACAAACTAATGAATATAACAGACTCACAGATCTGGTGAACAAACTAGTGGTTACCAGTAGAGCAGGAGGGGAACTATAGGAGAGGATTGAGAGGTACAAACTACTGGGTAGAAGGTAGACTCAAGGGTATCTTCTACATGGGGAATGTAGCCAAAAGAAATGAGTAAATAAGTTACATGTATAAGGAGAAACTTCTATGCCATTGAATTTGTTGAACTGTCTTCTGGATGTACCATGAATATGCCTTAAGAAAAGTGATCAAGAAAATCCATCCTAGCATTTGAACACTGTCTTCTGCCAGACAGATGTAATGTAACACTAGCCTTCCTATTCCTGTGAGCTTCTTGTCCAATGGTGCTTCCAATATTCTGAGTGTAAAGTTTTTTTCACTTTCACTTTTCATGACACTAGTGACCACTATCTATTGGAGTTGTAATTTAATCCTAATGGTGAGCTCCAGTGAGGACTATTGTATTTTTTTAGGTGGTAGAGATGTTAACTCTTTTTGAGCTTTATTGAAGTTTAATTGACAAGAATTATGTATATCAAATGTATTCAACTTAATGTTTTGATACATATGTGTACATTGTGAAATGATTACCATGCACAAGCTAATTAACATATGCATCACCTCACATAGTCACAGGGTTTCTATGTGATGAGAATACTTAAGATCAACTGTTAGCAAATTTCAGTTATATAGTAACAGTATTATTAACTTACTTGCCATGATGTACACTGAGCCTCCAGAACTTACAGCATTATTATATTTTGTGTCTTATAACTATGGAGTAAAACCACCCTATGAACTTTAGCCTCTTGGCATATGTCCTCAGCTCTAAACATGCTATGTGATCAGACATTCCTGCTTACAATATTCACTGCAGTTTTTACTAAAGTCGCCATTTGTTTATCTTGGATGCCTCACGGTTTAAATATAGACCTCTATACCAGTCCAAATTTTATTCTCTTTAATGGACATGTAAAACACTTGGCATCAATTCTCAACATGATTTGATGACTTTTAGAATTGTCTGTAGTCAATGACATGTTTTTTTCTTTTAGTTTAAAACAATTTCCTAGTGAGCTAGAATTAAAAGTTGGAGAATTTCTTTCTCATATATATTTATAGTCATTTTTCATGGATATATATGTGTATAGAGAAATATACAGCCACACAAATGCATATGTATGTTCGTATGTTTTAAATGTTTTGTTTCAGGGTTAATCTTTTTAAATTCTGTTCCTTCAAAGTTCTGCTTCCAGCAAAGTGATTCTCTGAAATATACTTTAAATATAATCTCAAGTAGAAATGCAGACCATCAAATCAAGAGAGGCTTTCCCCAATGGATTTATTTTTAGTAGTTAGCTTTCTAGAATCTTCTTGCTTTCAAGTCTCTGTTGTGACTAATTATGCTTTCAGCCCAAAATAGCAACTCAAAATATTCAAGTTTTTAGGCACTACTCAATTTTACATTGTAGATTGTGGCACCCATTCATTATGGACAAGTCATGTTGATGTGGGGTTTTCAGTTTTTGTTAATGTAGATGCCCATCATTGGCAAAACAAGTGTCTTAAAATATTGCAGACATGGCTTGTCTAAAAATCTGCAGAGTAATTGTTTATCACTGATAATGAGATCATTAAATTCAGCTATACTTTAGTTGCTTGAAAGTGTTGGCAATTTAAATTAAAGCTTGTACTAAGTAGCCTGATATTGTATTTGAAATGAATCAGAATGTGGCCTGAATTTAGAACAAGAAATTCCATCTTTAGGTACTAAGTCAATGTGTATTTGAGTGTCAGTTCAGTTCAGTTCAGTCGCTCAGTCGTGTCTGACTCTTTGCGACCCCATGAATCACAGCACGCCAGGCCTCCCTGTCCATCACCAACTCCCAGAGTTCATTCAGACTCACGTCCATCGAGTCAGTGATGCCATCCAGCCATCTCATCCTCTGTCATCCCTTTCTCCTCCTGCCCCCAATCCCTCCCAGCATCAGAGTCTTTTCCAATGAGTCAACTCTTCGCATGAGGTGGCCAAAGTACTGGAGCTTCAGCTTTAGCATCATTCCTTCCAAAGAAATCCCAGGGCTGATCTCCTTCAGAATGGACTGGTTGAATCTCCTTGTAGTCCAAGGGACTCTCAAGAGTCTTCTCCAACACCACGGTTCAAAAGCATCAATTCTTCGGTGCTCAGCCTTCTTCACAGTCCAACTCTCACATCCATACATGACCACAGGAAAAACCATAGCTGTGACTAGATGGACCTTAGTTGGCAAAGTAATGTCTCTGCTTTTGAATATGCTCTCTAGGTTGGTCATAACTTTTCTTTGAAGGAGTAAGCGTCTTTTAATTTCATGGCTGCAGTCACCATCTGCAGTGATTTTGGAGCACAAAAAAATAAAGTCTGCCACTGTTTCCCCATCTGTTTGCCATCAAGTGATGGGACTGGATGCCATGATCTTCGTTTTCTGAATGTTGAGCTTTAAGCCAACTTTTTCGTTCTCCTCTTTCACTTTCATCAAGAGGCTTTTAGGTCCTCTTCACTTTCTGCCATAAGGGTGGTGTCTCTGCATATCTGAGGTTATTGATATTTCTCCCAGCAATCTTGATTCCAGCTTGTGTTACTTCCAGTCCAGTGTTTCTCATGATGTACTCTGCATATAAGTGAAATAAGCAGGGTGACAATATACAGCCTTGATGTACTGCTTTTCCTATTTGGAACCAGTCTGTTGTTCCATGTCCAGTTCTAACTGTTGCTTCCTGACCTGCATATAGGTTTCTCAAGAGGCAGGTCAGGTGGTCTGGTATTCCCATCTCTCAGAATTTTCCACAGTTTATTGTGATCCACATAGTCAAAGGTTTTGGCATAGTCAATAAAGCAGAAATAGTTTTTCTGGAACTCTCTTGATTTTTCCATGATCCAGCAGATGTTGGCCATTTGATCTCTGGTTCCTCTGCCTTTTCTAAAACCAGCTTGAACATCAGGAAGTTCACAGTTCACGTATTGCTGAAGCCTGGCTTGGAGAATTTTGAGCATTACTTTACTAGCATGTGAGATGAGTGCGATTGTGTGGTAGTTTGAGCATTCTTTGGCATTGCCTTTCTTTGGGATTGGAATGAAAACTGCCCTTTTCCAGTCCTGTGGCCACTGCTGAGTTTTCCAAATTTGCTGGAAGATTGAGTGTAGCACTTTCACAGCGTCATCTTTCAGGATTTGAAACAGCTCCACTGGAATTCCATCACCTCCACTAGCTTTGCTCGTAGTGATGCTTTCTAAGGCCAACTTGACTTCACATTCCAGGATGTCTGGTTCTAGATGAGTGATCACACCATCATGATTATCTGGGTCGTGAAGATCTTTTTTGTACAGTTCTTCTGTGTATTCTTGCCACCTCTTCTTAATATCTTCTGCTTCTGTTAGGTCCAGACCTTTATCGAGCCCACCTTTGCATGAAATGTTCCCTTGGTATTTCTAATTTTCTTGAAGAGATCTCTAGTCTTTCCCATTCTATTGTTTTCCTCTATTTCTTTGCATTGATCGCTGAAGAAGGCTTTCTTATCTCTTGTTGCTATTCTTTGGAACTCTGCATTCAGATGCTTATGTCTTTCCTTTTCTCCTTTGCTTTTCACCTCTCTTCTTTTCATAGCTATTTGTAAGGCCTCCCCAGACAGCCATTTTGCTTTTTTGCATTTCTTTTCCATAGGGATAATCTTGATCCCTGTCTCCTGTACAGTGTCACGAACCTCATTCCATAGTTCATCAGGCACTCTATCTATCAGATCTAGGCCCTTAAATCTATTTCTCACTTCCACTGTATAAACATAAGGGATTTGATTTAGGTCATACCTGAATGGTCTAGCAGTTTTCCCTACTTTCTTCTATTTGAGTCTGAATTTATTAAGAAGGAGTTCATGATCTGAGCCACAGTCAGCTCCTGGTCTTGTTTTTGTTGACTGTATAGAGCTTCTCCATCTTTGGCTGCAAAGAATACAATCAGTCTGATTTCGGTGTTGACCATCTGGTGACGTCCATGTGTAGAGTCTTCTCTTGTGTTGTTGGAAGAGGGTGTTTGCTATGACCAGTGCATTTTCTTGGCAAAATTCTATTAGTCTTTGCCCTGCTTCATTCCTCATTCCAAGGCCAAATTTGCCTGTTACTCCAGGTGTTTCTTGACTTCCTACTTTTGCATTCCAGTCCCCTGTAATTAAAAGGAAATCTTTTTGGGGTGTTATATCTAAAAGGTCTTGTAGGTCTTCATAAAACTGTTCAACTTCAGCTTCTTCAGCATTACTGGTTGGGGCATAGACTTGGATAACTGTGATATTGAATGGTTTGCCTTGGAGATGAACAGAGATCATTCTGTCGTTTTTGAGATTGCATCCAAGTACTGCACTTCGGACTCTTTTGTTGACCATGATGGCTACTCCATTTCTTCTGAGGGATTCCTGCCCGCAGAAGTAGATATCATGGTCATCTGAGTTAAATTCACCCATTCCAGTCCATTTTAGTTCGCTGATTCCTAGAATGTCGACGTTCACTCTTGCCATCTCTTGTTTGGCCACTTCCAATGTGCCTTGATTCATGGATCTGACATTCCAGGTTCCTATGCAATATTGCTCTTTACTGCATCAGACCTTGCTTCTATCACCAGTCACATCCACAGCTGGGTATTGTTTTTGCTTTGGCTCCATCCCTTCATTCTTTCTGGAGTTATTTATCCACTGATCTCCAGTAGCATATTGGGCACCTACTGACCTGGGGAGTTCCTCTTTCAGTATCCTATCATTTTGCCTTTTCATACTGTTCATGGGATTCTCAAGGCAAGAATACTGAAGCGGCTTGCCATTCCCTTCTCCAGTGGACCATATTCTGTCGGACCTCTCCACCATGACCTGCCCGTCTTGGGTTGCCCCGCAGGCATGGCTTGGTTTCATTGAGTTAGACAAGGCTATGGTCCTAGTGTGATTAGACTGACTAGTTTTCTGTGAGTATGGTTTCAGTGTGTCTGCCCTCTGATGCCCTCTTGCAGCACCTACCATCTTACTTGGGTTTCTCTTACCTTGGATGTGGGATATCTCTTCACGGCTGCTCCAGCAAAGCACAGCCACTGCTCCTTACCTTGGACGAGGGCTATCTCCTTACTGCCGCCCTTCCTGACCTTCAACGTGGGATAGCTCCTGTAGGCCCTCCTGCCCCCGCGCAGCCACTGCATCCCATATTGGAATTTTTTTTAAACCATTTCACATTGTTCCAAATGTTTTCACTGAATAAGTAAATCCCTGACTTAGTCTAAGGTAGAATTATTTTATTTTGCACTTCACAAGTACTTATATTTTAGTTTACCTAGAGACACACAAGTGCTGAAATGACTCAGAATTTGTAAGAGAACTAGGTGAGCCTTTGCTTCTAAGATAGTAATCTTCCAACTTGAATCCAGTCCAGTGTAGCTATGGGGCATATTATCTTTCAGAGTCTCTACGTCCAGGTGCAGGACTAGAGATGGTGCATTTATAACTAGTTTCCAGGTGCTGATGATGCTGCTGGTTCATGGACCACACAGAACCATTCTTCTTAAGTTGTCTTGCTCATCATCTCATCCTCTTCCAATCCTCCATCAATTCTCTGTTGAGCAACTGCAGTGACCTCCTAAGCTGTTTTATTGCTTCTACTTGTTTAATTAACTTTTATTGGCATACAGTTGCCTTACAGTGTTGACAGTGTTGTGTTAGTTTCTACTGTACAGCAAAGTGGATCAGCTATATGTATGTAAAATATATATATATATATATGTATATATCCTCTTTTTTGGGTTTCCTTCCCATTTAGGTCACCACAGAGCATTGAATAGAGTTCCCTGTGTTATACAGTAGGTTCTTATTAGCTATCTATTTTATACATAGTATCAATAGTGTATATACATCAATCTCGATCTCCTGATTCATCCCACTCCCCTCCCCCTTTCCCCACCTTGGTGTCCATACATTCGTTCTCTATGTCTGGGTCTCTGTTTTTGCATTTCAACTAAGATCATCTATACTGTTTTTCTAGATTACACACATACAGCTTTGAGTTTAACCCCTCTTCAGCCTGTTACCCAGGTAGTAACCAGACTCCTTTAAAACAGACATCAGAATGTATATGTCTAATGGCTTCTTGTCAGTCTTAAAGCAAAATGCAGATTCTTAACTTTGACCTGTGAAGCTTACCTTATCTGGCCTTTAATTTCCTCTTCTACCTCATCTCCCACCATCTCTTTATTCCCTTGACTCACTCTCCTCCAAGTTCATTGGATTTCTTGATGTTTCTTGACTGACTATATGAAGCATATGCCTACCTCAGGGATTTTGCATTGATTATTTTTTTTTTCCCTTGTTTAGGATGATCACCTTTCTCTGTCCACAGATTTGTGTATGAATTCCTTTCTCATTTTGTTCAGATCACTTCCCACACTGGCCTTCCCTGACCCTTCTAACATCTCCATGACTGCCACATTTGTATTTGTAATATGGCTCTCTGCCACCAAATACAAGCTTCTCGAGAGTGTGAAATTTTTGTTCACTGCTATAACCACAGTGCTAAAACACTCTCTCGCACCTAAGATATAATCAATAAATAATATTGAATAAATAAATGAGTGACTAGATGGAAGAATGTCCTTTTAGCTACCTCTTCTTTTCACAATCCAGACAGTTCTTTTGTTCATAAGTTGTCATAATTTCTTTTGCCGCCACATTCTCCAGTATTCCTGTGTACGCGGGTCTGCTCTCTGTTTCCCATATGTACCTTATCTCCAATGTGATTCCTTTGAAAATTATGTTAAATCTTCCATGATTTAAAAAAAAAAAAGTTTACACATATAACTGAGGATCCTTGGTTTTCATTTTAGGATCACTAATTCTTAAGTTATATATCTCTGTCTTATTTGTGACTTGCACATTTTAAGTACTGATGTTCTGTTCATTAGACTGTTAGCTGTGAACTACTGGTATACATAGAACTTTGACAGATTGAGGTTGGATTTTGTGTGTGACCATAGTTCAGTTCTCAATCTAGAAAGATGACAGTAAGTGTTACCTTGTAACTGTTCAGTCAGGACATGGCCTCTTTTGCATGATTTCCTTCTGATCACTGCTTTTATCAAAGAGTGTTTTCTAAACAGCCAGACTGGATTGTGGCATGTCCATCAGAAACTGCTTAGAATTCTGTATTTTTTGCCACCAAAACACATGAGGCAAATTCAGGCACATTTGATAATAAGAATTACGTAAGATAAAAAATATGGAATAGATATTCAAAGTAATTCCCAGGAACTTTTACTCTCAACCCAGTTTTGAGACATATCTTTTCAGCCAAATGTTGTGTTCTGTGAATTCTTTTTTCACTTTCCAGCCTTACACAGTGATATAACTCACTTTTCTCTGTAAATTAGTTGAAATCTCTGACATCTTTCTCACCTCCATCCTCATATTTCCTAGTGGTTTTTTCTCGTATATTTCCCAAGCAGTTCATGAGACTCTAAAACTGGATTTATCATCTTTCACTGAAAAAAAACACTTATACCCATCCCTCTCTTTCTGATAAGGGTACAATTATTCTTTCACTATTAGAGAAATAAGGGCAGATGTAAGGACACATTAAATAATATTTGGGCAGCATATGTGATTATGACATTATATAATGTATGTATTTCTTCTAACGTCATCATATTCATATAATTTTCATAATATTTTGGTATAACTCACATGATGATGACAATTCAGTTCAACCATCTTCATCTAACATTTTTAATTCATGTTGACCATGCACACAACATCATGTTACTGGGAATATTAATGTCATAATCTCTGTTTATATTTCCAGTATCAATATTTCTAGACATTTTTGGTTGTGACCACTTCTGTAGCCATTTTAACTACTTAAAAATTGTGTCATATCAATATGCCTTTTATTTTTTGTTCCCTGGAAATTTGTCAATGTCTACCTCTCTACAACAGCATAAAACGCACTGTGTGTGTGTGAGGGAAGAGAAATGGGAGCTATCTCTCTCCTCCCTCATTTCTTTTTCATGGGCCTTCATCTACTTCAGAATTTCTGGGAGATATGAGAGAGTTAATCATTATTGTATTCAGAATAAGTAACACTTTGTACCCAGTGATGGATCAGAATTAAAGATGGTGGTACATGGGCTCCGTCATATCCTAATTTCCTTACATCTCTGCTTGCAGCCTCCCATTCAATTGCTAAAGTCCATAGACTCCACCTTAATATCGCCCTATCTTCTTTCCTTACATAACCAATGTCATCAACCTGTATTATGTCTTCAATATCTTTCAAACCCTCTTACATAGTCAAGTAGATACTTTTCTGAGTAATCCTCTATTCATGTTGGCTGTATTCACTGGCATTAAAGTTGCTTTTCCAAAGGGTATATCTGTTGGTATCAACCTTCTGCTCAGCAAACTTCAATAGCTCCCAATTGCCTGTAGTATTAAAGAAAATTGTCTTGCCTTGGGATTTAGTATCTTGACATCAAAATGAGCTTCCATCTTTATGCCTCTAGATTCTTTCTGAAACTTTCCCTATGTTCTATTTGAAATGAATTATATCTACACCTCTGAAGTGTACTATAGTAGGTTAATATTTCAGTTGTTTTTATGTACATTTGTGTTCTTCTCTGAGTATATTTTCAGAGTTTTCTCTTACTAGCTTTTTAAAATGTTCATTTCTTATTCAAGTCCATGATAAATGCGACCTCTTACATAAAGTCTTTCACTCACCTTGCCCAGACTGATGATATGGATTTTTTTTTCCATTAAACCACCATGACTCTTTGTTTGATGGTCTGTATTAGCTATTACCTTTTACTTTGCATATATTAGATATGTATAAATATATGTACTGTTTTCACATTCTTGTTCTATACTAACCTGAACCCTTAAGTGAAGCAGTAATATCTGTTTATCTTTATTTTCTGAAATTTGATGTTGTTTAAGCTTTGGAATTAGGTCAAGGTTCAAATAGTCTAAAATGCCATTTGGTGGACATAGAATATATCACTGTGCCAGGTTCTGTAATACCATGATTGAAAATTACTGTTGCATATACAAAGTCCTGAATTCTTTCTATTGTTAAAAAAAGAAAGCTTTGTAGCCACTTAATCATGTATTCTCTAGATATGTTGGTCTTGATTATTTAAGTCAGAAAGTCATGTGATGCCAGTGTCCATTTGGAAATATTGGATTTTCATAAACTGACTGAAGTACTAACTATTCAAAATCAGAATGACGCAGAGCAGATGGAAGGGCCAAAAGCACTGATCATGTGACACCTGTGAATTACATCCAGATCAGTTATCAATCAGATTCTGGGCTCCATTCAAGGTGTTGACTTTGATCTTTCTCCAATTGTAAATGTTTCATCCAAAACAACTACAATCTTGGCACAACTTTTTCGGGAGTTGCCCAGAACGAAAATAACAGTATTCCCCAGACTAAAAGTAAAGTCACTATAGCCCTGTTTCTCTGTACATGGTCACTGAAACCCTTAAATTAGAGACCTAACCTAATATAAATATAAAGAAAGTAATGGATATAATGTCAAGTTGGGTGTTCTTTTTCTGAAATAGATTAATAGTGATCATTGACTCAAAATGTGCAATTATTTGGACAGCAGCCATCTTGAGATCTTTCATAAATGATGCTACTACAGAATCTAAAAAATAAGGGCTTATCTCTGTGAAGAATTCTTGTGTGGGACGTATTTATTCTTGATTGCTCTTGTGTTGGCAGGAGAGCTTTTTATACCTATCACAGAGCACTATGATAAGAAGTATTCCTCTTTGAGTACTGGCCAAAAGACTTGTGCTTAAAATAATGTTATACCATTTAGCTATATTGTTACATGACTTTGTGATGATGCTACATCTATTTGTGATATCATTTGAGTGCATATTAATATATCAGGGGCTTCTCAGCTAGCTCAGTGGTAAAGAATCCATCTGCCAATGCAGGAGATGTAGCTTCTATCCCAGGGTCAGGAAGATCCCCTGGAGGAGGAAATAGAAGCCCACTCCAGTGTTCTTGCCTGGAGAAGTCCATGGATGCAGGAGCAGGCTATAGTCCTTGGTGGGCTATAGTCCATGGGGGTCACAGAGTCAAACATGACTGAGTGACTGAGCATGCACACTTCCAACTATATCTTAGAGCAGAGATGACTTGTGGGCTCTTATTTTCCTGCTTTTTCTCATGATCACAGTGCCTAAATTTTGAATGCTCATGTTTGAAAGAAAACAGCACAGTTATGGAGATACTCTGAATACAACCTGTACCACCCCAGTGATTGCTGAGGCCAGTTTGGCTGACATGGCAGGCCTGGTAGGCCTGTTTCCCTCCCTTTCATTTCCATGTGGGATTCCTTCTTGAGCCAGCATGAATGTAGCTTCCAACTCTGATTCAGTTGTTTGGAACTTATGGCAGTTCCTGGGTCATCTCACAAAAGACTCTGTATCCATAATGCAGTTGTTCTCTATTGCAGATAGTACTCATTTGTTATCTGCTCCCCAGATGATCTGGGTGGTATGGGGACTAGGGATGGAGGAGGCAGTGGAGGGATACTTAAGGAGTTGCCAAACCCATTGGTGGAGTGGGCTTAACTTCAAAATACACTCACAATACCAGTCGGATTTTCACTAATTATTTTTTTTAAGTATAGTTGCTTTACAATGTTATGTTAGTTTCTTCTGTACAGCAAAGTGAATCAGCTGTGTGGGGGTGTGTGTGTGTGTATACTGGGTTTTGGAAGGAGCACTGAATTGAGAGCCAGGATATCTTGCTTCTGGCCTCGAATTTGCTTATTTAGTGTCATTGTCATGAAACTGAAAGTGAAGTCGCTCAGTTGTGTCCTACTCTTTGTGACCCCATGGACTGTATCCCACCAGGCTCCTCCGTCCATGGGATTGTCCAGGCAAGAGTACTGGAGTGGGGTGCCATTGCCTTCTCCAGGAGATCTTCCTGACCCAGGGACTGAACCTGGGTCTCCCGCATTGTAGGCAGATGCTTTACCATTGAGCCACCATGAATAGGGTTTTTTTTTTATTATTATTTTATTTTATTTTTTATTTAAATATAAATAAATGAATAGGTCTTTAAACTTCTCTATTTCTTGTTTTTAAATGTGAAGTAAAGGATTTTAAGCAGTAAACACAGTGAACAAACAAAAACAAATACCAAGTTTTTCAAACATAGACACAGAGAACAGAGTAGTGCTTACCAGAGGGGAAAATGAGGGACAGAGAAATGGGTAAAGGAGATCACATGTATGGTGACACAGTGTTTGGAGGTACATATGCAATAGTATGGGACTTCCCTATAGCTCAGATGGTAAAGAATCTGCCTGCAGTGCAGGAGACCTGGGTTCAATCCCTGGGTCAGGAAGATCCCCTGGAGAAGGAAATGGCAACCCACTCCAGTATTCTTGCCTGGAGAGTCCCATGGACAGAGGAGCCTGGTGGGCTACAGTCCATGGGGTCACAAAGCGTCAGACATGACAAGTGACTAACACAACAATAACACAATGCAATAGTACATACAGAATTAGGAATATAATATTGTACACATGAAACTTATATAATAACATCAAGTTTTTGCTATTGCATGCCAGGTGCTATGTCAGGTTTATGAATCACAACCTTGTGAAGTATGAATTATTAAATATTTTCAAGAATTAAAATTTCTATGCATTGACTTGAGGAAGGTATTGCTCTTATTTTAATAGGCTTTAGGGAGGAAGCATGTCAATAAATTTTTATTGAAGTGTACTTGATTTACAATATTAGTTTCAGGTGTACAACATACTGATTCAAGATTTTTGTAGATTCCATTTTAAGTTATTACAAAACAGTGGCTATGTTTCCTTGTGCTCTGTAATGTATACTTGTTTCTTACTTATACATAGTAGTTTGTATCTATTAATCCCCTATCCCGTCTTGCCCCTTGCTCATTCCCTCTCCCCACTGGTAACATCTAGTTTGTTCTCTATATCTATGAGCCTGTTTCTGTTTTGTTAAATCTGTTCTTTTATGTTTTAGATTTCAAAAAGTGATAACAGAGTATTTGTCTTTCTCAGCATGGTAACCTCTGGGTCCATCTGTATAGTTGGAAACGGCTGAATATCATTCTTTTTTTTCAGGGGGGCTGAGTAATGTTTCATTGTATTACTCTGTGTATATACATGTACACACCATATCCTCTTTATCCATTTATATGTTGATGGACACTTAGGTTGCTTAAAGTATTAGTAGCAAGAAATTTTCAAGTTGATAAATATTGAGTTACTCCTGTGAAATTTAGAAAATAGGAGAACAAACATGTTACTTTAAAGACAAATGAATGAATAAGTGAGCATAAGAAAAGATAGAGCAGATAATGGTTAACCACCAAAGTTACTTGCAGATATAAACGCTGTGAATGTAACAGTTAACATAATGGAACTTTCAACTTTCATTGGCCTGCTATTTAAAATAATGAAAACCTTAATTTATGAATAGTTTGTGATGCAGTATGTCAGCTTGTTAACAAGATTCTTGGCATCTGTGTCTGTGCTTTAGTGACCATGCCATTTCAGTTCCCTAACATATGAGATTATTTTCTAAATTGGAAAACCAGCTCATTCTACGACCAAGATATAAGTCTTGTAATAGGTTTTTCACACAGCTCCAGCTTAGCTGTAAAGATAGTATTCAGTGGCTTCATACATTAATTTAGGACACTGGAAACTATCTTCAGCTTAAGTATATATTCAAAGATGCATAGCAAAGCTAATTGTGACAATTATTGTCAATTAAATGCTTCCTAACTAGCACAGTGTACATGTACACCCCCACCCCACTCACAAACACAGATGTTTCTCTGTGACCCACCAACATTTAAGTTGTATACACTGATTTGATTTGATCTTCCATCTGAAAGGTGGAATTTCTGGTGCTGTGAGGTCCCTGAGTCCTCAGCTTTCTGTGGCATCTGTGAACTCTGTGTAAGTTCTGGCAGCTGCACAGCATTTGAGAACAGATCCCATGTGGAAGTGATCACTGTTTTAATACTGGAGCTATTTTAAAAGATATATGCAATTTAAGAAATGTTTAATTAAGGAAACATGGGTACTTTCTTGGCAACAGTGCAATGCTTATTATGATTAGTATATTCTCTTTAGCTACATATTTATTATAAAAGACTGTGATAAAATATCTCATTTTCTAAAGTCTTCCTATGAACATGTTTATCTCAAAATAGCTGTGAAAAAGCTATTCTCCAGAGATACAGTCTTCCTTAATATTATGCATGTTTCACAATAGGACATTTCATGTACATAGTAAGGCACTAAGACTTGCCTTAAAATTGAAATTAAGAGATGAGTGTCACCTATATGCATATCTCTTAAATTTGTAATAAAAATATTTATCATTTTTGTCTTATATACATGAGACAAGAGTTAATTATATAGAGTGCTTGTAAACCTTGAGTAAACTTGCAGACCTAACAAAACTTATAAATCTTGAGTAAAATGATCATTTTTATTGGTAACTTTCCTTAATTTTAATAGTTGACAGTTCCATATTTAAGGAATACATATAAAATAGTAAATAATATTCAATGATGTATTTTAGAGCATCAAATAAGAGACATTATAAAACAGTCATGATCAAAAGAATCTAAGATGTTCTTAGGAAAGTTTAGCAGCTTTAGAGTCAAATTTATGGTTACTAAGAAGTTCTGAAAGGCTATAATCTGACCATGATTTCTCTCCTGTATAAGCAATTGAGGCAAGAACAACAGTTGGCCATAGAGAGAACTCCATGACATATCACTGGAAACCTTGCTCTGTGTTTGTTTTTTACTCATGTGTTTGTTTTTCCATTTATTTCATTAATATTTATGGAATCATCTTATGTGACAAACACCAAAAATTTTTAGTTAATACAGTTTATTCTTTCAACACATTCATTTCAGAGAAACCTGATCATCTGTTCTATACCTGGTACTAAATTAAAAGCTATATTTATTTTCACAACAACCATATGAAGTATTATTTTTCCCATTTTACACTTTAAGAAATTGACAGAAATGTCAGAAGATAACTGACCAAGATAATATAGCTACAAAATGCTGGAGCCAGAGTTTTAACTTCTGTATCCATGTTTTGTTTTTTTTTCTTCCAGTACCACAATTTTTCTAAACATTCAAGTATCCCCAACATCTGAGAGGATGGGAAAAGATGAAGGAAAATATGGAAAAGCAGGTCATGAATGCAGGGTTATGTTTCCTCCTGAAACACCTGCAGATTTACAGCTTTTACTGTTAATTACTTGATTCAACCATTTCCTGATGAGTTATGTAAAAATTTTGGAATGAACTACGAAAACAATTGCCCATCACTCTCCAGAATCTGGGCCTCGGATGGGCAGAAAGGAACCAGGTTAATACCACAGTGCTTCACAAAATCAAAACAAGGACTGATTTCTAGCCTGTATTAAGTTCAGTACAGTGATAGTATTTTTTTCTGTGATAGTAAAATCAATATAAATACACACCTTGGAAACACATAGGCTTTCTTTGTTTCTTCATATTTTTAAAATCTTCTAAATATCCTTCACATTTTCTTAAATTGCATTTCTTGGATATATTTTAACAAACTGCCTCTTCTCCTAAAGTAATTTACATCATCAAAATCACGTGTACCATAGGCTATAGCTAGTTTCTCACAATAATTCTCCTACTATACCCTATTTGTATATACAGTTCCCTCCAAAATGTAAATATACTCGACATTTGTAAACCTGAGATAAGTATGTCAATGGGTAGAGAACCAAGGTTTTTGAGTTTGTTTTGGCGATCTGCTTTAGTCCTCGAAAACATCTATTTAAGCAGGTAGTTATTACCCTTATTAGTCTTTGTTTACAGATAAGATCACATCTGAGATAGTCATGTACTCAAATAACCCATCTGTACCTGGGGAATGATTTAGGACAGTAGTTGTAGTTCGTGTTTTATTTGTTTGGTCTAAGGAAATAATCATGTGTTTATAGGTTCTAGTATGATGTTATACATTTTAAGCATACATTATTCTAATTCAAATTTACAAAGCAATAACTATTTCATATGAGATAAGGGCCATTTGCGAAGATGAAGGCAGAATGATCCTTCCATTATATCCTCTGAGTGGGGGATATGGGTATGGCAAATGAAACAGACTCTAAACTGCAACTTTGGTCTCATGTATTTCCATTTAGACATCCATAGTATGTCACTCCACTGCTCTAAAATCTACCATTCTTTATCTTCCACTTCATATTCAGGCTTATCATAAATTGTTGTGAATTACTTTGATCATATTATTTTAGTCACTTCACAGTAGATGCTCCTGAGCAGAGGTGAATAGGAGTTTTGATAGGGTCAAGCAAGAAGGAAGAAAATTATAAAGAGGTATAGCTTAGGCAATAGCTAGAGACAAAGGAGGACTGGAACAGTCGTGTGTCTTCAAGTTGCTATCTGTAAATAGCGAAACTTGCTAAAGCAACAAAACACTTAGGCTAAAGAAATGTTTCTCTCATGAAACAATCACTATTTCAAGGTCCTTTCCTTTCACCTGACAGGAAATTTAGTTTAGTCACTTTCAGGTGAATTGCAGTAATTCATTTTTTGTCCGGTCTTCTGTTTTCCCCGTGTGTTAGCCATGGGTTATAGGGGAAGGATGGTCAATAGTGAGATGGGGATCTTACTGTAAGGCCACTTTGTTGATGGGGAAAATGAATCCTCTCTTCGACATTTCTGGACCACCTCCTTGGATGGCACAGAAAATTTGGGCAAGTTCTGTATGGCCATAGATGCTCTTTGCTCTCAGGCTCTCTTTTGTATATGTGCCCTACCATCATTATATGGTCCATGAATATCATTCTGAACAAGAATGAAAAAAAATTACTATGAAACATGCTTCTTTCTTAGTGTTCACCCTGAGAGTGAATCACAATTCTCTGCCCTCAGGTACCCCCAATCTTCAATGAAATGACACCAGGCCCCCTCTCAGGAACTCTTCCTTCAGGTGTCACAAACTTTATCTAATCTGTGAAGACAGAGTTGTTTGAATCTTCTTTATCTTTTTCACATCGAGTCTTTCAGTTCAGTTCAGTTGCTCAGTCGTGTCCAACTCTGCGACCCCATGAACTGCAGCATGCCAGGCCTCCCTCTCCATCACCAACTCCTGGAGTTCACTCAAACTCATGTCCATCGAGTCGGTGATGCCATCCAGCCATCTCATCCTCTGTCGTCCCCTTCTCCTCCTGCCCCCAATCCCTCCCAGCATCAGAGTCTTTTCCAATGAGTCAACTCTTCGCATGAGGTAGCCAAAGTACTGAAGTTTCAGCTTTAGCATCATTCCTTCCAAAGAAATCCCAGGGCTGATCTCCTTTAGAATGAACTGGTTGGATCTTCTTGCAGTCCAAGGGACTCTCAAGAGTCTTCTCCAACACCACAGTTCAAAAACATCAATTCTTTGGCGCTCAGCTTTCTTCACAGTCCAACTCTCACATCCATACATGACTACTGGAAAAACCATAGCCTTGACTAAACGGACCTTTGTTGACAAAGTAATGTCTCTGCTTTGAATATGCTATCTAGGTTGGTCAAAACTTTCCTTCCAAGGAATAAGCGTCTTTTAATTTCATGGCTGCAATCACCATCTGCAGTCCAGGCCTAGCTTATTGTGTTGCAAAATACCTGGCTCTTGAAAATAAAATGACTTTGTTCTCGAGATTTTCTGTACTGTGGGTTTCAAAAGACTTTCGGGAACTCAGAGGCCAACTTTGATTTGATAATTACAGTAGTTCAATGAGCTTCTCTGGTGGCTCAGTGGTAAAGAATCCATTTGCCAATGCAGGAGACAAGAGCTCTATCCCTGGGTTGGAAAAATCCCCTGGAGAAGGAAATGCCAGCCCACTCCAGTATTCTTGCCTGGAAAATCCCATAGACAGATGAGCCTGGTAGACATGGAGTCACAAAGAGTAAGACATGACTTAGTGACTAAACAACAGCACAACTAATTCAATGAGTAAAGGAACTTCTGTGGAACAAAGAAAAGAAACTAGAGAAAAAAACAACTGTACTATTTGCAAAATGTATCTTATTTCATATACATGCATACACACTTTTAGAATTAATAGAAACATTTGTCTTCCTACAAACAAAGATCCCACAACTACAAACATAAATGGATTTCATGAAAACAGTGTTCCCTTAAAGGCCGCTAAAATAATTTTATTCTTTCAAAGGTCAAAATGGTGATTATTTATTCAGCTATATTCATGTTATTTATTAGTTTTAATACTTTGGCAAATATAGATTTTGTCTGAAAAAACCCATTTTGTTTTAGTTCAATATCTGTGTATTTTAATTTTATAACAATAATGAAAGACAAATCAATAGCATGTGATTAAAATAAATTTGTATGTGAATATACACAGAAACCCTTTAAGGAGGTACTGTCTAATGTTATTTCCAGCTCAATGTCTTCTGAAGGTAAGCTGTATCTAGCCCTTGAATATTTATATGGCATTTCAAATTCTAGTCGAGCAGGCTGAAAGAGGTACTCCTAGATTTCTTGGTTTTACCTAGACATCTGGAGAGGTTGTCTGTCACAGCTTGATCTTGTACCTTCTCCTTGTCTTCTCTTGGAGGCTAAAAGAAATCAAATTATTCAGAAGGCACCTGCATGCATTAGACCTGCCACACGAAAAATTTCCTATTACTTTCAGTCAAGTGATACTTCAAGTTATAGCAAATTTAAGGAAATCAGTCTTTCTGAAAAACTTTTATTTACTTTGTTTCCCTATCTATCACTGCCTTGAAGTTAACGTAAAAGTCCATTTTTATGTAGCAGAGTATCTTCTCATTTGAAGCTAAGAATGAAGGTTTCTTCTCTAGGAATATAGCCATGAGCTGTTGACCTGGCTCATCGTTCCCTGGCAGACAACTGAATGCCAAAAATTCTATCAGATACTCCTACTAAAACATCAATTTATCTCTTCTGTGTGGCACTTTCCTCAGAATTTTATATATACATGGAGTGAGACTAAAACTAATTTTTTTAGTTGTAACAATAAACATTAAATTTTTATGAAGAAAATTTCATATGAGATTGACCTCTTTATGTTAATAACTTGCAGTTTCGCTAAGGTACCATGAGCATAACATTGCTTGGCTGAAATTTTCCATGATTCCCTACCAATAAAAGAGCACATAGCTATTCTTAAAATCTCCTAATTATATAGGTGAATAAATTTGGATGCTGAAGTCACTATCAGCAGTCAGAAATTTATCTACTTAATTTTTCTTTAGAAGTCATATGAACATCATGTAATATTCTTTAGTGTGTCTCTTGCAGATTTTTATATACCTTCTATTAAGTTAATAGTCTAGGAAGATATATAATCTCTGTACTGTGATTTTAAGTTCTCCTTGGCATACCATAAACAGGACAAACATACTGAAGTCCAAAGTCACTAGCCTGGTATTTATACCATTAAAGATATTTTCTCAGTTACTTTTACAATCTCATCTTTCCTTAAGACCTACTTCAATATTTTATATGTCCCTAGACACACATGGGATATGGGAATGGCAAACCAATTCAGTATTCTTGCCTTGAGAACCCCATGAACAGAATGAAAAGGCAAAAATATACGAAACTGAAAGATGAACACCCCAGGTTCACATCCACAACACATCCAGTTCTGGATGTGACTGGTGATGGAAGTGAAGTCTGATGCTGTAAAGAACAAAATTGCATAGGAACCCGGATATTATGTTCGTGAATCAAGGTAAATTGGAAGTGGTCAAACAGGACATGGCAGGAGTCAACATTGACATTTTAGGAATCAGTGAACTAAAATCGACTGGAATGGGCGAATTTAATTCATATGACCATTATCTCTACTAGTGTGGGCAAGAATCCCTTAGAAGAAATGGAGTAGTAGTAATAGTCAACAAGAGAGTCCGAAATTCAGTTCTTGGGTACAATCTCAAAAACAACAGAATGATCTCTGTTCGTTTCCAAGGCAAACCATTCAATATCACAGTAATACAACTCTTATGCCCCAACCGCAATGCTGAAGAAGTTAAAATTGAATGGTTCTATGAATTGAGAAGTTTTATTCAGTCACTTCTGTTTTACCTGTCATTCCCTATTCTTAGTGCCTTGTAGATGATTTTGGAATGAAGATGATCTCCTTTGCTGTGTTCAATTTATTCTTTATAATGGTAGAATATCCTCCTCACACTTTTCATTTGTGTTGGTTTAAGAAGAAATTTTGCACATCCTTTTTGTTGTTGTTAAATGAGGCTTGTATTTTGCACTGTCAATTTTTAAATAAATACACACACATATGTGTATGTGTATGTATGTGTATGTATATGTGTGTGTGTATATATATATATATATGTATAGTTGCCACTAAATATAACATCAGTGCAGGTGTTTAAAAAACAAAAACATGTTCTGAGCATGCTGCCTTATAATTTTCATACTTACTGTTTCTAAATATGCATCATTTTTCTAGGCTATTTAATGCTCTGTAATCCCTTACTGAACATACATAAATATGCTTTTGGTAACTTTTAGAAACGGTTTTACTCTTACCTGCTTTTAAAGGACATACAATTAATAGCACTGGTTTTGTCCTGCACTTTGCTTAATTATCACTTATATTAGTGGATAAAATATTTAAACTCCTAAAGACCTGTAAATATTGTTTCTTTGCATAAAGTAAAAAAAATGTGATATGTCATGGTTTACAGAATGTACTGTTATTCTTAATGTGTTGCCAACAATTCTGCATAAATTTTAATGTGAATGAAGTTTGCAAACATCCTTTTGAATGTATAGATTGTTAACATGCTGTGTTATGGCAAAGCCATAATAAGTATGTTAAAAATGTCAGGTGTTGGCAGGATGGCCCTTTGTAATGAGAAGATTAAAATTGAAATCATTGTCTAAGATCTTCTGCATTGCACCTAAAACCAAGAACCTTATTTTTTCCTTTTAGTTCAGTACATCCCATTTTGTCCTCCACTTACAGAAGAATTCATTTGACATCTGACATATTTCACAGCCTCACTCTCCTCATTTGTCTCCCTTTATGTATCCTTTTCTTCACTTGGAAATACACAGGATTATGACCTTTAAGGAGTGTCTCAAGTTTCAGATGTTTTAAGAAGTATCTAGACCCCACCCACCCCACTACAATACTCTTGCCTGGAAAATCCCATGGAGGGAGGAGCCTAATAGGCTGCAGTCCATGAGGTCCCTAAGAGTTGGACATGACTGAGGGACTTCACTTTCACTTTTCACTTTCATGCATTGGAGAAGGAAATGGCAACCCACTCCAGTGTTCTTGCCTGGAGAATCCCAGGGGTGGGGGAGCCCGGTGGGCTACTGTCTATGGGGTCGCACAGAGTCAGACACAACTGAAGCGACTTAGCAGCAGCATGAAGACCTACAAAACTTAGAACTGATGCCCCCCAAAATTGTCCTTTTCATTATGGGGGACTGGAATGTAAAAATAGGAAGTCAAGAGATACCTGGGGTAGCAAATTTGGCCTTGAATTACAAAATGAAGCAGGGCATAGGGTAATAGAGTTTTGCCAAAAGAACACACTGGTCATAGCAAACACCCTCATCCAACAACACAACAGAAGACTCTACACATAGACATCACCAGATGGTCAATATCAAAATCAGATTGATTATATTCCCTTTATCCAAGATCGAGAAGCTCTATACAGTCTGCAAAAATAAAAGATGTGGAGCTGAGTCTAGCTCCTTATTGGCAAATTCAGGCTTTAGTTGAAGAAAGTAGGGAAAACCACTAGACCATTCAGGTATGACCTAAATGAAATCCCTTACAATTATACAGTGGAAGTGACAAATAGATTCAAGAGATTTGATCTGATAGACAGAGTGCCTGAAGAACTATGGGCAGAGGTTCATGCTATTGTACAGGAGGCAGTGATCAAGACCATCCCCAAGAAAATGAAATGCAAAAACGCAAAGTAGTTGTCTGGGGAGGCCTTACAGATAGCTGAGAAAAGAAGAGAAGCTAAAGGCAAAGGAGAAAAGGAAAGATATATCCATCTGAATGTAGAGTTCCAAAGAACGGCAAGGAGAGATAAGAAAGCCTTCCTCAGTGTTCAATGCAAAGAAACAGAGGAAAACAATAGAATGGGAAAGACTAGAGGTCTCTTCAAGAAAATTAGAGATACCAAGGGAATATTTCCTGCAAAGATGGGCATGATAAAGGACAAAAATGGAAGGGACCTAACAGAAACAGGTATATTAAGAAGAGGTGGCAAGAATACACAGAACTATCCAAAAAAGATCTTCATGACCCAGATCACCATGATGGTGTGATCACTCACCTAGAGCCAGACATTCTGGAATGCAAAGTCAAGTGGGCCTTAGGAAGCATCACTTCAAAAAAAGCTAGTGAAGGTGATGGAATTCCAGTTGAGCTATTTCAAATCCTATAAGATGATGCTGTGAAAGTGATGCACTCAATATGCCAGCAAATTTGGAAAACTCAGCAGTGGCCACAGGACTGGAAAAGGTCAGTTTTCCTTCCAATCCCAAAGAAAGGAAATGCCAAAGAATGCTCAAACTACCACACAATTGCACTCATCTGACACACTAGTAAAGTAATGCTCAAAATTCTCCAAGCCAGGCTTTAATATTACATGAACCATGAACTTCCATATGTTCAAGCCAGATTTAGAAATGGCAGAGGAACCAGAGATCAAATTGCCAACATCTGCTTGATCATCAGAAAAGCAAGAGAGTTCCAGACATTTATCTACTTCTGCTTTATTGACTATGCCAAAGCCTTTGACTGTGTGGATCATAACAAACTGTGGAAAATTCTTCAAGAGATGAGAATACCAGACAACCTGACCTGCCTCTTGAGAAACCTATATGCAGATCAAGAAGCAACAGAACTGGACATGGAACAACAGACTGGTTCCAAATAGGGAAAGGAGTATGCCAAGGCTGTATATTGTCACCCTGCTTATTTAAATTACGTGCAGAGTATATCATGCAAAATGCTTTGCTGGATGAAGCACAAGTTGGAATCAAGATTGCCAGGAGAAATATCAATAACCTCAGATATGCAGATGACACCACCCTTATGGCAGAAAGCAAAGAACTAAAGCACCTCTTGATGAAAGTGAAAGAGGAGAGTGAAAAAGTTGGCCAAAGCTCAACATTCAGAAAACTAAGATCATGGCATCTGGTCCCATCACTTCATGGCAAATAGACAGAGAAACAATGGAAATAGTGACAGTCTATTTTGGGGGGCTCCAATATCACTGCAGGTGGTGACTGCAGCCATGAAATTAAGACACTTGCTCCTTGGAAGAAAAGCTATGACCAACCTAGATAGCATATTTAAAAGCAGAGACATTACTTTGCCTACAAAGTTCCATCTAGTCAAAGCTATGATTTTTCCAGTAGTCATGTATGAATGTGAGAGTTGGACTATAAAGAAAGCTGAGCACCGAAGAATTGATGATTTTGAACTGTGGTGTTGGAGAGGACTCTTGAGAGTCCCTTGTACTGCAAGGAAATCCAGCCAGTCAATCCTAAAGGAAATCAGTCCTGAATATTCATTGGAAGAACTGATGCTGAAGCTGAAACTCCAATACTTTGGCCACCTGATGCAAAGAACTGACTCATTGGAAACCACTCTGATTCTGGGAAAGATTGACGGCAGGAGGAGAGGGGACGACATAGGATGAGATGGTTGGATGGCATCATCAACTCGATAGACATGAGTTCGAGCAAGCTCTGGGAGCTGGTGATTGACAGGGAAGCCTGACATGCTGCAATCCATGGGGTCACAAAGCACTGGACACGACTAAGCAACTGTACTGAACTGTACTGAGAAATGCATGCCTTGGATATTGTTGCTGCTTCTGTCTTAACCATTTTGGTGTGTTTAGTAGACCACTTCCTATTCACTACTTTGATACAGCATAGTTACTGATTTCTTGCATAGTCTTTTTATATGTATCACATAATCTTCTTCAGTTTTTTCCTGAGGCTTCTATCTGCTACATGTAATCATAGCTTCTATAGTTTGTTTCTTATAATGTTTACCACACTTGATTTTGAGGTCTGTTGTTGTGTCAATCTTCTATAGATGATAAGCCCCCAAAATTTGGAATCTTGGCTTTCTAGTATTGAATCCATAGTACTTAGAGCTTGCTACATTAGAAAGAAGTTTTTTTTTTTTTAAATGGATGGATAAATGATAAGTAAAAGGGTACTTACAATAACTCTTGAAGTGGGTTTGTATCATTTAATAGAATAAGGAACAGAACTTGAAAACCCTACGCGCTTAGTCCACAGTAACATTCTTGTAAGAGCTCAGCTGAGCTCATATCTGTCTGACATGTTCCAAAATATCTTGCTACCTAGAGACATATGGTAAGTGCTGTATCTGTCTCCTCTTTCTCATCCAACATTCCTCCAAAAAACATTTAAACCTTTGGATGAAAAAATCGTATCCAGCAGGGATAAAAGGCACTTTCAGCAACTTAAGGTTAACAAATTTGTTGCGGAAACTCTGAGGATTACCTTTCATCTCATGACTTGTTTCACCCTGAACTTGTCTAGCTTTGTCCTGATAGTTCCCTAAAATATTCCTGGTGTCTCTTCTTTAAAGTGAATTGAATTATCATTGGGGTCTTAATATTAATGGCTTTGTTACTAATTTGGATATTTAGATTAGATTTTCCCTTGATTCTTAATGAGGATGATCCTTGCTCAACATTCCTTGCTGTTTTCTCATAAGATTAAAGAATTAAAGCTAGGTTTCTGAATTTTACAACTATTTTGTGGTGCCTTCAGTTCAGTCTCTCAGTCGTGTCTGACTCTTTGCGACCCCATGGACTGCAAGCGTGCCAGGCCTCCCTGTCCATCGCCAACTCCCGAAGTTTATTCAAACTCATGTCCATTGAGTCGGTGATGCCATCCAACCGTCTCATGCTCTGTGTCCCCTTCTCCTCTTGCCCTCAATCTTTCCCAGCATCAGTGTCTTTTCCAATGAGTCAGCTCTTTTCATCAGGTGACCAAAGTACTGGAGTTTCAGCTTCAGCATCAGCCCTTCCAATGAACATTCAGGACTGATTTCCTTTAGGATGGACTGGTTGGATCTCCTTGAAGTCTAAGGGACTCTCAAGAGTCTTCTCCAACACCACAGTTCAAAAGCATCAATTCTTCAGCACTCAGCTTTCTTTATAGTCCAAATCTCACATCCATACATGACTACTGGAAAAACCATAGCCTTGGCTAGACAGACCTTAGTTGGCAAAGTAATGTCTCTGCTTTTTAATATGCTGTCTGCTGCTGCTGCTAAGTCGCTTTAGTTGTGTCCAACTCTGTATGACCCCATAGACAGCAGCCCACCAGGCTCCTCTGTCCCTGGGATTCTCCAGGCAAGAATACTGGAGTGGGCTGCCATTTCCTTCTCCAATGCATACATGCATGCTAAGTCACTTCAGTCATGTCCAACTCTGTGTGACCCTATGGACAGCAGCCCACCAGGCTCCTCTGTCCACGGGATTCTCTAGGCAAGAGTACTGGAGTGAGTTGCCATTTCCTTCTCCAAATATGCTGTCTAGGTTGGTCATAACTTTTCTTCCAAGGGGTAAGCATCTGTTTATTACATGGCTGCAGTCACCATCTGCAGTGATTTTGGAAAATCAGACAAAAAATAAAGTCTGACATTGTTTCCACTGTTTATCCATCTATGGCCATGAAGTGATGGGACCGGATGCCATGATCTTTGTTTTCTGAATGTTGAGCTTTAAGCCAACTTTTTCACTCTCCTCTTTCACCTTCATCAAGAGTCTCTTTAGTTCTTCTTCACTTTCTGCCATAAGGGTGATGTCATCTGTGTATCTTGTTATTGATATGTGGTGCCTTGGCAAGGATCAAAATATGTGAAAAACTTAAAAATAATTCTTAACAATTATCATCTAATTGAGCATAGATGGAAAATATAACGCTTAAGAAAATTAGAAAGGAATTAAAAACTATGTATTCTTAAGGCCAACATAAGCACTGCCATTAGTGTCTGCCAAGATTCCAGCATATAACCAGCAGACACCAATATTATTTAATCCCTGGCATGCTGTAAGCAGAGTCTGCCAGAGATGCTGATAAAAGCTAAATTAACTCAATCATATTATTATCATGCCAGTCTTTCTTTACTGTGGGTTACTTTAAGCTCATATTCTAGCTCTGGTTCACCCTAAGGGAATCACTGTGTCTTTAGGACCTATTTGTTCCTGCTTTTGAAGGTTCACTGAACAAATAGAGAACAAATTTACATGTTCTAAATCATTAAAAGTTTCAGGTAGTAGGGGAGTGGGAGAGAGGTTCAAGAGAGAGGGCACATAGGTATACTTGTGGTTGACTCACATTGTTGTATAACAGAAACCAACACACCATTGTAAAGCAATTATCCTTCAACTAAAAATACATTTTAAAAAAAGTTTTAGGTAAACAAAATGTAAACAAACTCTGCTATTTTTATCAACCTTCTATTGAAAGAAAATATCTCCCTTAAATCAATATGTAAACCTCATGGAATAATTGGATGCCCATGTTAAACTTCTAAATAATGCAAAAGAAAGCTTTTGGGCATTACAATTAAAATATTTCAGTTCACTTGTTTGGGTTGGCCATATCTTATGGAAAACCCCAAATTAACTTTTTGGCCAACTATATCAATTGTATGATGATAAATGATCACATTGATAGTATTGGTTAGCCTTGGTGTCCCTTAAGAAACTTGATTCTTTCTAAAAATATTTATCAAATGTGAGATACAGGTCTATGTTTTTACCTCACTTATGATATAAAATAGAAAATGGTGATATGATTTTTGGATTAGTAATGGTTTTCATTTGGGGAACATTTTAGTTTAGAAGATGGGGATACATTAAAATTAGAACCTCTGTATCTATTTATTAATTAAAATTGGTAAATGCATAATAGGATAGTTTTCTCACGTAGCTACTGAGATTCCCACAACATTCTATCTCCTAAATATGCTAGATATCAAAATTCCCTATACACCTTTGCTTATGGAGAAGAATAAGATATAGTACACACACTAGTGATAATTAACACTAAGTGTTTACTATGTGTCAGGCACTTTGTTAAGTGACTTGCACATAATATCTCATTCAGTTTTCATCTCTGCTCTGTGAGGTCTGTATTTTCATCACCTCTTTTTTTATGGATGAAAAATTAAAGCTCAAAAACTTTGTATCATGACTAAGAGTTAGTGAGTTATCTGTGGGTGATCATAGAAAACAGAGCACACACTCAAAGCAGTTGGAGCAGAGTTTATTTACACAGGGACTGTTTTTAAAGATATGCAGTAAGACTGTGAAAAACCTGGAATCACCCTATTACTTGAAAGATCACAACCATTAGAAGATCCTTAAAGGGTAAGGAGCATTGGACTAGCACTCAGAGTTTTTGCCTCAACATAGTTAACTAACTCTTTTCTATTGTGGGCTTTCCTTTCCTTTACAGCCTTAGTTTTCTCATCCATAAAAGGTTTGAAGGAGATGATCTGAAAGGTCAGTTCCTTCTTTTTTAAATAGCCTCTGATTCTATCTGTATGTAGCAAAATGATGTAAATGTTTAGTCCCTCATTTTTTGTGGCATCCTTTGATTCTATGTTTAAAGAGTGGATTCAAGCCACAAAAGGATCTGTGACTCAATGACTGGATGGATCCATCTCCCCTTGTGGGCAGCTAAGCCATGTGTGGAGTCTCTATGCTGTCACTGTGCCTATGTCCTTGCAAAAATACAATACGAGGCATATAATTTGTGCTTCCTACAACAAAACAGTTGAAGCTGAGTATCCAAACTTTGACTTATGAAATGAAAAGCAAATATCTGACTTGTCACATACATTGCTGTTAAGAAAAACAAATTGTCTGCCTCACAGAAGTAACACCTTTACTTTTGATGGCGAATGATGTCCACAGTATGACACTGGTAGAAATCTTAGGAGTTTAAATGCTGAACATATTTATAAGGAAAAATGAATGGTGATCTTTTCACTTAGTTTGAATTTCAACTAAATTATATGATCCATATAGATGTTTTTTCATATATTTTGTGTTATGTTTTGGGGCACTCTCTTAGCTTCTCTAAAATGTGTTACCTTATTGATTATTTGAAAGCAAAAAGAAGGAGGAAAAACCCATCATTTGTGAAGAGCGATTAAAAATGTCTTTCATTTGTGAGATGCTTTAGATTCCAGAAAGCATATATAGGCTATCACTTTGAGCATTTGGAAGAAAACACAAATGTTACTGCATTAACTTTTTTTCCCTGTGAATTTTTTACTTTTCTTCCTTTCATGAATCATTAGCAACTCAGTTCAAAGGAAGAAGGAAAAGGGTGAAGAGAAGCAACAGTGAATGCAAAAAGTAAATTGTCTGCAGGTAAATGACCCAGTGCACAATTGTCAACCTTGCTACAATAAACTAATGACTGTGGGTTGCAAAAAAGATTTGGAGTATCTGATATTTTCATTTATCACCAAAAACAGAAATAATAGTCTAGAGTTACAACCACCACTGAAAAATATACACAAGAGGAATTCCCTCTTAGTCAAAATTATACGCTATGTATATAATGACTATAATTTTTATCAGTGATCTGAAAGTAAGGGCAATTTTTGTCATTTATAAATTTTATCTATTAAATAAAGGTAAGATGACTGTTAAGTGAACATTGCTCATGGCTAGAGGTAAATTTGCTCCTTTCTTTGAGGTTTTTATTACTTCTTTGACCAGAATTGCCATTTTCTATCACATAAGAGCTCTTTCCAATTGCAAAAACGTCTGAAAGAAAGAACTGAAAGTTTTCTCCTACCAAAATGCTTACATATCTTTTCAAGTTAGCAGTTTGAGCTTCTTTGAAATATTGAAAGATTTAAGGGAAAAGTCAATTGTTTTCATCTGAGTGGCATGTGATTGTGATCCAAAGCTGCTGTTTGTTCCCATATGATACTTGGACTGGTTCGACTCAAAATAGGAAAGAGCTTACTGTGAACCTAGAATAGATAAGTAAGGTTTTTTGTGTATTAGTGGAGAAGGAAATGGCAAACCACTCCAGTAGTCTTGCCTGGAGAATCCCCATGGACAGAAGAGCCTGGCAGATTACAGTCCATGGAGTCACAAGAGTCAGATACGATTTAGTGACTAAACCACCACCATCACCATTGTGTATTAGGGAAAGTGTGATTGTTGGGTAACTTCTTATTAAGCATTTGCAAAGAATAAATACCTTTAATATGGCACTTTTATTCAGATTTGGTTAACAAGCTAATACTGGAGAGATAAAGCAGCTTAATATTTACTAGAAATATTTGTATTACTTCTTAAGAGATTCAAGCTTAGAAAGGATTGCTAGTCAGAATGAATTCTTTTTTTTTAATGCAAGGTAATTCAAAATGTTTGCAGAATTGATATTACATGCATAGTGTGATTTGAGAGATATTTAAAGGGCCATTTGTAACAAGTACCTAGCCTACAGCAGCATTAATACTCATATTAATATTTACAAAATGTGAGTTTCCAACCTTGGAATTATTTCTTAGGTTTGAAAAAAGATGGGTGATCACTTCACCTCCAGAAGAATGCCTACAAAATACCTTGGCTGATAATACCTGAAAGTGATGTTATCTGTGATTCAGCAATCTCCCCACTATTAGTGAAAATAATTGGTTAGGTTCGTTACTACATTGGAGGCTACAAAGACCAGATGTAAGTGAAAGAATAATACCAGTTAAGTTTGGAGTGTACGAATCCTCAGCCTGTAACTGTCAGAGAAAACGAGTCAACACTGGACCGATTTTGAAGATACTTAGTGGTACAGCCAGGAAGGGGAAATCCTATATGAAGGTCTTAAAAAAAAAAAAAAAAAAAGCATCAGAAAGGGTGGATATCTGGGAGGAAAAAGTCTTGCCTCTAGGATTCTGACAAATCATCTCATGCAAAGAACAACTGACAATACAATGACAACAGCTAGCAAGAGGATATTGCTCTTGGTGCTCCAGTTAATTAGGGCAGAACGTAATAGAGCAAATGGTAGAGCTATTATTGGGATGGAAAGTATTAGAATTCCAAATGGGAAGGGAGTGTTGCCTTCTCTTCCAAGTAGTAAGAAATAAAGGGAGAAAGCAACAGGGAAAAAATTAGCTCTGGACACATTTTGGGAAAAATTGTAAGTACATTTATCAAATTCTGTAAAATGTGACAATATTGTATACAAACTTAGAGTAATAGTTATTTTATAAATTTTACTTCTTACAATGATTAAAGGAACAGCCTTTCACCAGATTTACTTCAGAGGAATGAAGGCGACTGGCTGAGAAATAAGATAATAAAATGATGATTGGATAGAAAGAACAAAAGATTAGAAGCCAGGATCTGTGGGGTTTTGGTTTGTTGGTTTTACTGGCTTAGTTGTGGCATTTGGGTGTCATATTTTATATCTAAAATGAATCTTGGGACTCAAAATAACATGTATATTCCTTAGTGCATTGATTTTGGAGACTTAATTATAATGAGAATGAACTTTGATTTAGATAAAATAGCCTTTTCATGTGGATAGTACTTACATAGTAAGGTTCACCATAGGATATACAGGTAGAAATTTAAAATGGATTTCTTCTATAAAGAGGCCTTTAAAGTGAAGGAATCCCTGTGATTTTGGAACTTAAGGATACGTTGCTCTCCATTATTAATAAGCCATTTCATATTTCTTTGAATTCTTCTTTGCCACAATGTAATAATATAAAAAGTAAGAGTTTTTTTTAATTTTATTAGTTTTTTTTTTTAATTTTGCTTCAAAACTAACCATGTAAGTAGTACATAAAGTATATCCTAAGTGTTCCTATTTGATTAATGCATAAATACCAGTATTTACAGAGGAATTAAAAACGGGTGTTCTAGTACTTAATTTGGACAGACCGGGAAGAAAGAATTTATACAGAAGAAAGATTATCAGAAGCTGATTAAAGCAGTGATTACATAAGTAAAGTGAAAGAACATTAATCCATACAATGCACATTGATTTAGCACTAAGTATATGACAGGAATAAACAATTATAGTGTTAGTCGCTCAGTGCTGTCCGACTCTTTGCGATCCCATGAACTGTAGCCCACCAGGTTCCTCTGTACATGGGATCCTCTAGGCAAGAATACTGGAGTGAGTCTCTATTTCCTACTCCAGGGGGACCTTCCTGATCCAGGGATCCAACCTGGGTCTCCTGCATTGCAGAGAGATTCTTTACCATCTAAATCACCAGGGAAACACAAACAATTACAAATAGGATGCAAGCATGAGGATTCAAATAGACGAGATTTCCATGACAAGGAAGAAATTGCTTAAAGATTTAATGGGACAAAAAGAAAACATTCTTACATGAAGGATACCTAAGCTAATTTGTTGTTAGCAATCCTATCCTTGAAAGCAACTGAAGAAAGATGTCTCAATAGAAAGGAAATAACAGCAAACAAACAAACACAAACAAAATGCTTGGAACCTCAGATTGGAAAGAACATTGAAATGTTTAAAAATAAGGATAAGTATAATAGGCTCACCTTCCCATTAGTTTCTTAAATCATATTTTATTGTTGAAGCAAAAGTTGTACCATCACCTGATATGGTGCTTAATAGGTGTGGAGGAAATAATTCAGATAGTTATATTTTCAAAGTTTGAAGGGTAAAGGGAAGAAATAAAATATTGATTTTTTACTAGAAGTAGTAAAAGAATAAATCAGTAGATTGTAAAAAGCTACGTGTGTAGATTGTATTACCTAAAGCAACCACTAAATATACTATATGGAATGATATCCTAAAAAATAATCATAATAATAAAGAATCTTAAAAATTTTTCAAGTAACCAGAAGAAAGTCAAGAAAAACACTGAAACAGAACCAGAGAAAGCAATCAACAGTAATGAATTGGCAGACTTAAGCCATAATATATTTATAATTGCCTCAAGTGTATCTAGTCAAAGTAAGATAAAAATACTTACAAATATAGGGTGGATGAAAAAAAGATGATCCATCAGTATGCTATCTAAATGAAGTCACTTAAACTATATTGATAAAGGTAGGCTGAAGTAAAAGGATAGAAAATGATAAACTTGTATACATCAATTAAAAGAAAACAGGAATGGCTAAATTAAGCTTAGGTATAGTAGACTGCAGAACAAAGAAAATTATAAAATATAGACATAAGTTTTACATATTGACAAAAAGGTCAGTACACCAAGAAGCAATATCAATTCTAAATGTATTTATACCCAACAACAGAGCTGCAAAATATGTGAAATTAAAAAATTATAGAATTGAAAAAAATAATAGACAGTCACAGTTAGAGACTTCAAACTCCACTTTCAATAATTGATCAGCTGGACAGAAAATCATCCAGAATAGAAAAGAACTTAACACCATTAACCAACAAGATGTCTTAAATATTTACAGAACACTTATCATTAGGAAAATATACCATCTTTTTAAGTGCCCATGAAACAGACACCAAGGTGTAGACACTATCTTGGGCCATAAAACAAACATTCACATTTTTAAAAAAAAATTGAAATCATATACAATGTTCTCTAATCAAACTAAATATAGTTATCAAAAAGATAATAGGAAAAAAATCTCTAAACAATTTGAAATTAATAAAACAGTTATATAATCCATGATTCAGAAAGGGAAGTTGCAAGAAAAGTTTTCAAAAATGAATTGAATGAAAATGATAATTTTAAATTCAGTGTAAACTTTTGTAGTTCAGCTAAAGCTGTGCTGTAGGGGAAGTTTATAGCATTAAATGAATACATTAGAAAAGAAAAATCTCAAACTACTAAACTCCTACATCAAGAAACTGGAAAAAAGAATAGCATTGTAAGCTCAAAGCAAGTAGAAAGAAAGAAATACAGAAGTATAAAACAAAAACAAAAAGAGGAAATCAATGAAGCAAAAAATTATTCAAAATGAATAAATCAATAAAACTGACAAACATCTAGAAAGACAAAGAATAAAAACACAAATTACTAATATCAAGAATATCACTAAAATCCTGAAAACATCAATAGGATGAAGACGGAATACTGTGAAAACCTCTACACACATAAAGTTGACAATTTACATGAAATATATTCACTCCTAAAACCATCTTAACAAATAAGAATAGAATGGGAGTAATCACTACACCTTGAATATTTATTATGTAGTGTTGCTGATCAAAATTGTTTGGTATTTGTGGAACAATAGAACAAAGAATGGAAAAAAGGTCCATGTAAGTATGGCCAACTTATTTTTGACAAAATAGCCAAAGCAGTTCAGTGGAATATAGTATGATCTTTCTAACAAATAGCACTCTAGCAACTAGATCTCTATGGGCCAGGGGAAAAAAAAAAAAAAAAACAAGAAGAAAAATTTGAACTAAAACTCATAGTTTATTAACTAATTACTTCAAAGTGAATCATATATTTAAGTAAAAAATGTAAAACTATAAAACTTAAAGAATAAAACATGGGAGAAAGTGTTTGGGACCTAGAGCTTGTTGAAGAGCTTCATGGCATAAAAAGCATGATTTATGAAATTTTTGAAAATTGATAAATTAGAATCTATCAAAATATAAAACAAATTTGCTCTGTGAAAGACTCTATTATGAAGATAAAAATACAAATTCCAGACATGAAAAATATACGTACAAACCACATGTCTGAATTAAAAACAAACCTAGTCAGAATATATAAAGAAATCTGAAAACTGAATTTGCAAGGAAGGAATCGAGACAGCAGATGTAGAGGAAAGACATATGGACACGGGAGGGGTGAAGCAGAGGGGGGCCAAGTGGGAGAGTAACACTGACTATACTTGTTGTTCAGCCACTAAGTCATGTCTGACTCTCCTGTGACCTCATGGACTGTAGACCGCCAGGCTCCTCTGTCCATGGATTGATTTCCTAGTCAAGAATGCTTGCGCGAGTTGGCATGTGCTTCTCCAGGGGATCTTCCTGTCCCAGGAATGGAACTAACTCATGTCTCCTACATTGGCAGATTCTTTACCATTGAGCCACCACAGAAGCCCATATATACAGTTTCATGTGTAAAATAGATAGCTAGTGGGAAGCTGCTGTATAGCACAGACAGCTCAGCTCAGTGCTCTGTGATGACCTTGAGGAGTGGGATCAGAGGAAGGGAGAAATGCTTAAGAGACGGAAGATATTTGTATACATATAGCTGATTCAGCTGTTGTACAGCAGAAACTAACATAGAATTGTAAAGCAATTGTACTAATTTAAAAAAAAAATGAAAAACAGGAAAAACAATCCAGTTTTTTTTTTTTTTTTTAACGGGCAAAAGGAATGAAACAACCTTTTTACTGAAGACAACATATATAGATGATAAATAAGCACATGAAGAACTCTAGGTGTTCAACATCACTAAGCATTAGGGAAATGAATATTAAGACCTCAGTGAGATATCACTACACACTTATCAGAAGAGCTAAATATATATATTTATTTAATAACAGCACCAAATCCTGACAGAATGCAGAGAAGTTGGATCTCTCGTACATACTGGTGAGAATGCAAAGTAGTACAGTTACTTTGAAAAAATACTTTGGAAGTTTAATATATATGTATATATATGTGTGTACATGTTTGCGTGAATGTGTGTATGTATAATCAAATTCTCCATGATGTAGTAGTTACTCTCTTGGGCTTTAATCCCAAGAAATGAAATAATGTGTTCACAGAAAAATATCTGTATATTATTGTTCATAGCAACTTTGTTTCTAATAGCCAAAGACTGGAAACAACTACAATGTTCTGTATTATGTGAAAATTTAAACAAAATGTATATATGAATACCATAGACTACTACTACACTACATGAATTGTGAAATTCCAGATGTTCAAGCTGGATTTAGAAAAGGCAGAGTAACCAGAGATCAAGTTGCCAATATCCACTGGATCATCGAAAAAGCAAGAGTTCCAGAAAAACATCTAGTTCTGCTTTTGACTGTGTGGATCATAACAAACTGTGGAAAATTCTTCGAGATGGGAATACCAGACCACCTGATCTGCCTTCTGAGAAATCTGTATGCAGATCAGGAAGCAACAGTTAGAACTGGACATGGAACAACAGACTGGTTCAAATTAGGAAAGGAGTAAGTCAAGGCTGTATATTGTCACCCTGCTTATTTAACTTACAGGCAGAGTACATCATGCAAAATGATGGGCTGGATGAAGCACAAGCTGGAATCAAGATTGCCAGGAGAAATATCAATAACCTCTGATATGCAGATGATACCACCCTTATGGCAGAAAGCAAAGAAAAACTAAAGAGCCTCTTGACAAAAGTGAAAGATGAGATTGAAAAAGTTGGCCTAAAACTCAACATTCAGAAAACTAAGATCATGGCATCCGTCCCATCACTTCATAGCTAATGGGGAAACAATGGAAACAGTGACAGACTTTATATTTTGGAGCTCCAAAATCACTGCAGGTGGTGATTGCAGCCATGAAATTAAAAGACACTTACTCCTTGGAAGAAAAGCTATGACCAACCTAGACTGCATATTAAAAAGACATTACTTTGCCAGCAAAAGTCCGTATAGTCAAGGCTATGATTTTTCCAGTAGTCATGTATGGATGTGAGAGTTGGACTATAAAGAAAACTGAGCACTGAAGGATTGATGCTTTTGAATTGTGTTGTTGGAGAAGACTCTTAAGAGTCCCTAGGATTGCAAGGAAATCCAACCAGTCCATCCTAAAGGAAATCAGTGCTGAATATTCATTGGAAGGACTGATGCTGAAGCTGGAACTCCAATACTTTGGCCACCTGATGCGAAGAACTGACTCATTTGAAAAGCCCCTGATGCTGGAAAAGATTGAAGGCAGGAGAAGGGGATGACAGAGGATGAAATAGTTGGATGGTATCACCTACTCAATGGACATGAGTTTGAGCAAGCTCTGGGAGCTGGTGATAGACAGGGAAACCTGGTGTGCTGCAGTCCATGGGGTCACAAAAAGTCAGGCACAACTGAGTGGCCATTTCCTTCTCCAGGAGATCTTCCCCACCCAGGGATCAAACTCGGGTCTCCCGCATTGTAGACAGACACTATACCGTCTGAGCCACCAGTGAAGTCTTAACTGCACTCAATTACTCAGCAATTTAAAAAGTAATTAACCATTGATTAATATAAATTGAATGGATCTAGAGCATTATGCTGAGTGGGGAAAAAGGCCAACCTCATATAGTTACATAATCTATGATTAAATTGCATGTGGAAATAAAATTATAGAGTTGAAAAACAATTTAATGGTTATAATTGGTTAGTAAATTTGTGGAGAGGGTGGGGTTATGCCTACCAATGTATAATGAGTAGATTTTCGTGATGATGGAGATTTTGTATCTGGATTACAGTGATAATTACACAAATTCACACACATGATGAAAGAGATTAGAACTATATATACACCTTTTACTACATTGTACCAATGTTCATTTCTTGGTTTTGAAATTGTACTATATTTAAGAAGTAACTTTTGGGGAAACTAGGTAATGGGTAGAGGGAACTTCTCTGAATTATCCTTGTTACTTCTTGTCAATTTATAATCATTTCAATGCTAATGGTATGTAATCCTTTTTCTATATTGAATTCTATTGGCTAAATTTTTTTTGAGAATTAATGCTTCTGTATTCATGGGGCATATAGGTCTATCATTGTGCTCATTTAATTGCCAAGTCATGTCCGACTCTTGGAATCCCATGGACTGTAACCTGCCACCTCCTCTGTCCATGGGATTCTCCAGGCAAGAATATTGGAGTGGGTTGCCATTTCCTTCTCCAGAGGATCTTCCCGACCTAGGAATCAAACCTGGGTCTCCTGCCTTGCAGGCATATTCTTTACTGACTGAGCTATGAGGGAAGCCCTATACTTTTTTTTTTTTTTTTCCCCCTGTCTTTTTCTAGTTTTGAATGTCAGGGTAATACTGGCCTAATAAAGTGAGTTGAGAAATAATACTTCCTCTTCTATTTTTTTGAAGAGAGTCTTTAAAATCAGTGTTAATTCTTTAAATGTTTGGTAGATTTCTCCAATAAAATCATCCAAGCCTAGAGATTACTTTTCCTAAATCTTTTAAATTATACATTTGATTTTTTTTTAATTTTAATTTTTACTTTATTTTACCTTACAATACTGTATTGGTTTTGCCATACATTGACATGAATCCACCACGGGTGTACATGCGATCCCAAACATGAACCCCCCTCCCACCTCCTTCCCCGCAACATCCCTCTGGGTCATCCCTGTGCACCAGCCCCAAGCATGCTGTATCCTGCATCGGACAAGACTGGCGATTCGATTCTTACATGATAGTATACATGTTTCAATGCCATTCTCCCAAATCATCCCACCCTCTCCCTCTCCCTCTGAGTCCAAAAGTCCGTTCTATACATCTGTGTCTTTTTTGCTGTCTTGCATACAGAGTCATCATTGCTATCTTTCTAAATTCCATATATATGTGTTAGTATACTGTATTGGTGTTTTTCTTTCTCGCTTACTTCACTCTGTATAACCGGCTCCAGTTTCATCCATCTCATCAGAACTGATTCAAATGTATTCTTTTTAATGGCTGAGTAATACTCCATTGTGTATATGTACCAAAGCTTTCTTATCCATTCATCTGCTGATGGACATCTAGGTTGTTTCCATGTCCTGGCTATTATAAACAGTGCTGCGATGAACATTGGGGTACATGTGTCTCTTTCAATTCTGGTTTCCTCGGTGTGTATGCCCAGCAGTGGGATTGCTGGGTCATAAGGCAGTTCTATTTGCAATTTTTTAAGGAATCTCCACACTGTTCTCCATAGTGGTTGTACTAGTTTGCATTCCCACCAACAGTGTAGGAGGGTTCCCTTTTCTCCACACCCTCTCCAGCATTTATTGCTTGCAGATTTTTGGATCGCAGCCATTCTGACTGGTGTGAAGTGGTACCTCATTGTGGTTTTGATTTGCATTTCTCTAATAATGAGTGATGTTGAGCATCTTTTCATGTGTTTGTTAGCCATCCGTATGTTTGATTTTTTTATTGTCCACAGGACTATTTATGTTGTGTGTTTCATCTTGGTCGAGTTTTTATAGCTACTGGTTTTCAAGGAATTGTTTCATTTCTTTTATTAATTGTGTAATTTATGAACATAAACTTATTGTTTGTTTTCTCTAAGTATCCTTTTAATGACACTGAGGTCTATAGTGATATCTCCTGTTCCATTCCTATGATTGATGATCTATGTCTTTTCTCATATTTGTCGCTATTGCCAAACATTTATAGATTTGTTTCTTTTTTTTTCCCCAAAGAATCTTCTTTTTGTTGCTTGATTATCTCTGTGGTTTTCAGTGTCATTTATTTGATCCTTATCTTTATTATTCCTTTCTTTTTTGTGTTGTTGTTTTTTTTTTAAATTTGTGTAACTCTTTAGAAGCCAGAAGTTAGAAGAGAGGTGGCTATGGCAATAAAGGGGTAGCATAAGAGTTTCTTGTGATGAAACTGTTTTGTATCTTAAAACTGTGGTGATGGTCACAGAAAGTGCACATGTGATAAAATGTCCTTGAACAAACTGCGTGGCAAGAAGGAAGGAAGCAGGGAGGAAGGGATATGCATGCAAAATTATTGAAATCTAAATAAAGTGGCCTCACTGTCAATTTCCTGTTTGTGATATTGTACTGTAGGTCCCCAGTTGTTATCATTGGGGGAAAGTGGGTGAAGAGTAGGCAGATATGTTTTCCTAAAACTTCATGTCAATCTACGGTCATTTAAATAGAAAGTTATAATGTAGGTCAATTACAGATGGTCTCAGTCCTCAAAAGGTGAGATAATTTATCACTAGTAGCTCTACACTAGTGTAAATTCTAAAGGACACTCCGCAAACTGAAGAAAAATTATTCTGGATAGAATTTTACAGACCTGAAATAATAATAAACTCCAATAATGGTAAAAAAAAAAAATTGGGTAAATATAAAAGATAATTGTAGCAATAAAGTAGAAATAAAATAGCAATAAAACAGTGAATGGTATAATATCAACTATGTGTGGACATTCAGTAATTAACAGTAGCAGAAAAAAAGTAGAGAAATAAATAAGAAACAGGACAAAGAAAAATACCAGATTGATAGACTGCATATTAAACATTGATTAAAAGAAAAAAAATTGTCATACTGAGGAGAAATAGCCAGAACAGCCAGTTCAGAAGAAAATCACTTTAATTATAATGACACAGATAGGTTGCAAGATACATACTAACTGTGAACTAAAAGAATATTGATAAGGTGACATTAG
Organism: Capricornis sumatraensis; assembly: GCF_032405125.1. Lineage (NCBI taxonomy): Eukaryota > Metazoa > Chordata > Mammalia > Artiodactyla > Bovidae > Capricornis > Capricornis sumatraensis. The sequence goes on from NC_091092.1 coordinate 110,314,171, forward strand.
TATCAGACAAGGGAGACTTCCAAGCATGAAGTATTAGGAGAGATAAGGCACACTTTACAAGGATAAAATGAGTCAAATCAGCATGAATGTATAGGCATATAGAACTTGGAGGTAACTTCAAAATGAATGAAGCAAAACAGACAACTATACAGAATCTGAGATATAAATTATCATACTGGATATTTAAATTTCTGTCTTTAAGTAACTGTTACAACATGTCAGTAAAGAGGCAGGCATACTGTAGCCTATGAGTATGGGAGTAGGGGTATACGGGGGAAGTGTGGGTAATAAACTGGATAAGTAAAAATTCAATCTGATCTTCCCTACCAGTCAATCAGAGCTCCTGGTCATCAATGCTACTTAAAAGTTTTGAAAATTGTATAGAATATTATGTATATTTAACTAGATCTGTATATTGTCAGGACAAATAAGCTGTAAAATTGAAAAAAGAAAAAAAAAAAAAAAAAACATATATCTTGCCTGCAAAGGCTTCTTTAGTTTTCTTCTCACCTTGGTCACTCGCTCTTCAATCTGTTCCACTTTGTCTTCTACCTTTACTGCTCCTCTGAAATTGTTCACATTCAGCTCACCATGCTAGTTGTGCTCCTAAACCCAGAATTTAGTCTTCTCATTGCATCTCTTAAGCCCATTTGATCCAGTTGACAATTTCTTCTTTCATTCAACTCCCTATTTCTTTCACTTTAAGAATGCCGCACTCCATTTTTTTTTGTTTATGTTTTCCTCTTTTCCTTGGACATTCCTTCTCAATCTCTTGGTAAGTCTTTCTTTCTCATCCAATCATTAATTGGTAGAGTACCTCAGAGTGCCATCTTTAGGCTCTTGTCTCTTTTCTTGGCTTGCTCCATATCCAGGTTTTGTTCAAATGGATGGCTTCATTTACTATCAAATGATGGCATATCTAAAATGTTTGTTTTCTGAAATTTAGGCTCTAATATCTGTGTCCTCCTTTGTTTTTGCTAGAATGTCTTCCAAGTTTATCAAACTCAATAGAAACACAAATTAAGTCATTGTCATTTTCCAACCTGGGTTTTCTGGAAAATATGGCCACCGTTCTCTTAATTGCTCAAGTTCAAACTTTGGAAGTAAATGTTTACTCCTTCATATTCCTGTACCTTCAGTTTCCAATCAATCATTATCTTCTATCAGTTCTCCCTTTTACATATCTTTAGGCATCACCAACTCGATGGACATGAGTTTGGGTGAACTCCTGGAGTTGGTGATAGACATGCAGGCCTGGCGTGCTGCAATTCACGGGGTCGCAAAGAGTCGGACACGACTGAGCAACTGAACTGAACTGAACTGAACTGACTGAGAAGGTTATTACTTCTTCCTCTCTTTTTTGCAAGCAAATGTAGTCATCTTCCCTGATATACTGAAATTTCCTCTTAACAAGCCTTCATACTTCTAGAGTTACCCTCATCCCATTTTAATCCCAGACATTCTGATTTATATATTTGACATACAGTTTTACCATGTAACTCAATTAATACCTTTCAGTGACTTCCCCATGTTCCTGACATAAACTGCAGGGCTTTTAACATGGCTGATAATGAGGCCCACATGATCTAAACCCTGCCTGTCTTGACACCCTCATCCTGTTCATTGTGTTGTACTCTCCCTATCATTCACTCCAATTATCATGTGTTTTTTTTTTCCAGTTTTTGAATGGATTCCTGCCTTATTCCCTTTTGCCTATAGTACTTTTATCTTTATTCTAATTACCACATATCCTTTAGATACATATTTAGTATTTTTTAAGAACAGTCCTTCAATCATATGCTTCTAAAAATATTCTGTTTATGCTTAGACTCATCACATTCCTTTTTGAATCACACATTTGATTGTGTTCAATATCTGTTCTCCACAAAACCACAAGCTTTGTGAAGGCAATACTATTCCAAACACCCAGACAGTGTCAGGCATAAAGTGCTTAAAAAAAGTTTGAATAAATGATTGAAATCAATAATTTGATGCCAGGTGCTAATATAAGCGTTATTTTAAAAAAGTAAAACAGAGTTAAGGAAATACAGAAGGATTAAGGTAAGGGAAGTATTACTTCAGACAGAAAAGTCCAGAAAGGGCTTTCTGTGGAGGTGACACTTGGACAGAGATCTGGATGAAGAGGAGTGAGCCTTTTAATATCTATGGAAGGATGCTCCTGGTAGGAAGAATCTGCTAATGACAACATCTCAGATTGGAATGATCTTGGAATGTTTGCAGGGAAGTAAAACCACTGTGATTATAGAAAATTAATTCAAGGTATATGAAGTACCATGAGAGAAGAGAAGAGAAAGTCAATTTTGTTTATGTATAATGAGAGTGTTTGTTCTAAGGGTGACAAGAAGCAATGGGAGAGATGAGACTGTGATACGATCTGCGGCTGGGGTGTGTGTGTGGGTATGTATGTATGTTTTCAACATCCTGATATATTTTGGCTTATCTAGACTGGGGAGGAGAAAAGTGTTAGATTCAAATTCTGAAGATAAGGTTTCTGCTTTTCCTTGACACACTAACTTCACTGAGGTAATAATTTTTAAAAGTTCGGTGATCTGGCTAACTTTTTTACCATGTCAATACTTTTAATAGAAAATGTTCTGGGGATGTGTTTGATGGTTTTCAGTCTATTGTCACATAGATTCAATTGGCTTCTCTTCAGCCATCTTCCCCTCAAAACTCTCATTGTGTTTGACATGATATCCTTTGCTATGAAATGAAGATAACTTAAAAAATCAGGTAAAGAATCTGCCTGTGATCCAGGAGACCTGGGTTTGATCCTGGGTTGGGAAGATCCTCTGGAAAAGGGAATGGCTGCCCACTCCAGTATTCTTACCTGGAGAATTCCATGGATAGAGGAGCCTGGCAGGCTACGGTCCACAGGGTCGCAAAGGGTCCAACACTATTGAGCGACTAACACTTCACTTATAAAATCAAGTTCTTTAATCTTTAATCATTATTTCACAAAGGAAACATCTCCCAAGGTTCTCTGCAACACAAAATTACATGGCAACAAGCTAATATTGATTAATACCTTAGATTTTATGCAACTGGTAATTGTGTACCAGCCTAATTATTTGTTTTACTGGTTTATATGCTCACAATAAATTAAAAAATTTGTGCATGTTCAATAAAGCAGAATTATTCTCTGTTACTCAGATTATTCATAGCATGAAGAGCTATAAACAGCAGATGGTGGGGAAAAGTTACCTTCTTGGGATTATCAGGATTATTACATGTAGTTGATAGAATTACTTAGAACATGCATTCTTTATTATGATGTTTTGTAGGTTAAAGTTTAAGGAAGTGATACCATGTTACTTCATATTTTTAATTAAATTGGAATGATCTCAAATCTGATAAAAAAGAGATTTTTAATACTTATTCTGGTATATTAATATTAAATATGCATATTTAAAATGTACAACTTAAGATGTTGTTTTTATCAGTCTGTCTATATATCTATCTCCATGAAACCACCACCACAGTCAGATAATGGTCATGTACATCACCTCACAAACTTACGACTTTTTACAGCACTTCTTCTCTGTCCCTCACCTTTAGCCTCCCTGTGCAACCACTAAAATGTTTATTGTCACTACAGATTGATTTGCACTTTCTAGACTTTTGTGTCAGTGAAATCACACAGCACATACTCTTTTTGTTTGATTTCTTTCAATTAATATGCTTCTTTTTCACTTCATTCGTGGTGGTGCATATATCAATAGACCAATCCTTTCCATGGCAAAGTTGTATTCTGTTGTATAGACATACCATAGTTTGTTTATTCATTCACAGAATGATGAATATGGAGGTTGTTTCCAGTTGGGGCTATTACAAATATAGCTGCTATGAATATTCATGTATAGTTTTTTTTTTTAAGTGGTCATATGCTTTTCATTTTCTCTGAGTGGTAAAGGTGGCTCTTAAAATATGTATATATTTACCTTTTTTAGCAAATTGCCAAATTGGTTTTCAGAATGGTTTTTTACCATTTTACATTTCCATTGCTAGTGTATGAGAGGCCCAGTTCTGTGCTAAGAAACTTTGTAAATCCTTTGTATATATTTCACAGTTTATTTGTCATAATAGCTTTATATCTGGTGTTTCCACTAAGAATACATACCAGTCATTAAAAGTTTTAAAATGTGAAGCCTTCTACTAAGTGTTTCACAGTCATTCTCTGATTTAATCTTTCCAGCAAGAATTAAAAAGACCAATTATTATTCCTATTTCATAGAAGAGTAAATTGAAAATAACTTGCCCTACAACACATCAACACTAAATCATGCATATGTGATTTGAACCCAGGTTTCAGATATTGGAGATAATGATATAAACCAGGATGCTGTATTCTCCTATCCTCTAGGCCAGGGGTTCTGGCATGGACCCCTTTGACACCTGGGAAAGCTTGAAGCCCTAACATCCTTTATGTATATACATTTAGAATCTTATTTTTATTGAAATATAGTTTATGTAAAATGTGCTAATTTCTGCTGTGCAGCAGAGTGGTTCAGTTACATACACCCACAAAAATGTGTATATATTCTGTTTCATATTCTTTTTCATTATGGTTTCCTGTGCTATACAAGGGACCTTGTTGATCCATCCTATATATAGTAGTTTGCTTCTGCTAATCCCAAATTCCGCAATCCATCTCTCCCCCACACCCCTCCCCCTTGGCCACAAGTCTGTTCTCTATGTCTTGCAGTCTGTTTCTGTTTCATAGATAGGTTAATTTGTGTCCCATTTTAGATTCCACATATAAGTGATATCATATGGTATTTGTCATTCTCTTTCTGATTACTTCACTTAGTATGATAATCCCCAGGTTCATCCATGTTGCTGGAAATGGCATTATCTCACTCTTTTTTATGACTGAGTAGTATTCCATTGTGTAGATATGTGTGTATGTATATGTGTGTGTGTAACACCACACCACACATCTTCTTTACCCATTCACCTGTCTATGGACATTTAGGTTATTTCCATGCCTTGGCTATTGTGAATAGTGCTTCTGTGAACATAGGGGCACATGTACATTTTCAAATTATATTTTTGTCTGGATATATGCCCAGGAGTGAATTTTCTGGATCATATTAAAGCCTTAACATCTTAAGCCCTTGACAGTTAGTTTAGTATATTTAAATACACAAACTATTTAGGACTGTAACAGAAATCAGTTGTACTGATATAAAGTTTTTAAATATTTTAAAAGTTGTGGTATAATAATATACATACTTCCTATTAACACATTAACACAACAGAGTGGTGGAATTAATGATTACCATAATTTCAAAGTAATGAAGGTAAAAGAATACTGGGGGATATATGCAGCATCTATAGCAATGATGTGGAAATTCTGTGACTTTTATTCCAGAAAAAAGCACATATGCTGCTTATGCTACTGTGGTTTGTAGCATACACACACAAATGAAAACAATGCTAGAGGCTGATGAAAATATAGATGTAATACATCTCTCATCCAAGTTAATAGATGTCTGAATTCTATCTGTGGATCCTCAGACCTCTTGCCCTTACCTATGAACTCTATGAAAATAAGATTCATATCTGTTTTCACTATCACCATGTGACCTGTGCGTACTCCAGTGCATTGTGCAAAGCCGCTTCTGCTGGATGAGTGAAGAATGGCATCATATTTTCCAGATACTGCATTAGCGTTAGGATTTAGCAATGGACAAAACCAATATAATCTCCAGTCTCAAGAACGAATATTCCATCAGGAAATGCAAAGTTAAATAAAGTTGTGTGTCCTAGGCCAAGTTATTTAACTTTTCAGAGCCTCAGTTTCCTCGTGGATAAAATGCATGTAATAATAATCACCCTCGTAGGTTCCATATGAAGAATGAAGAAGTATTAATATGGTAGTAAGAGATAGATATCGGAAAAGGCAATGGAACCTCACTCCAGTACTCTTGCCTGGAAAATCCCATGGATGGAGGAGCCTGGTAGGCTGCAGTCCATGGGGTCGCTAAGAGTAGGGCACGACTGAGCGACTTCACTTTCGCTTTTCACTTTCATGCATTGGAGAAGGAAATGGCAACCCACTCCAGTGTTCTTGCCTGGAGAATCCCAGCGACAGGGGAGCCTAGTGGGCTGCCATCTATGGGGTCGCACAGTCGTACACAACTGAAGCGACTTAGCAGCAGCAGCAGCAGCAAGAGATAGATATACACAGATATATATGTTGCATATGTGAGAACAGCACCCACCCCCTTCTGCTATATAAGTATTTGCCATTATTATGATGAAAACAAAGGAAGTACAAGGTACTATGAAACTGCATAGCAGGGGAATATAATTTTATCTAGGGGAAGAAAAATGCCAACAGCAAATTATGTTTCAAGCTGATTCTTGAATGTTGGATGGAAGGTAGGGAATCAAAAATGAGAGCTGGCTTATGGAAAGGTGAAATACAAAATGCAATTATCTCAGAGACAGTAAGGGGCACAGTCTTATAAAGGGTTCAGAAAGAAGTTCATTGTGGCTGGAACAGAATGTGAAGGGAAGGAGAGCCAAGAGTAGAAGCTGGAGACATACACACACCTAAGATAGCTGAGCACAAAGTCTGGGTTTTTTTTTTTTGTACATTAAGAGTAATTTGATAAACTACCATTTTCAAAACTGCTACATGGGATGATATTAGAGGAACTTTGTTGGGTTCCAATGGACTCAGTTTCTCTTTGAGATTTTTCCCCCCGGCATTTATAAATTGAGCATAATAAACTCTAAATTACTTATTATATATGTCTTAATACATAAGGGTTATTTGTGTTTGTTACATTAAAATTAAAATGGAGGTAGTATAGCTAAATGTATACACACACACACACTTAGGGAAACAGTATTTCAGAACAGTGACATTGGCATAGCTCACACATGATGAATGAGTTATTGCTTATAGTTTCATAATAGAAACCCAAGAAGCTATTTACATTTCACAGGGGTGGGGGATACACTCTCACTAAACTGAATTTTGAGTAGTAGTTGAAAGGAAATGTAAGATTTTATCACTTCTCCATTTTAAAGAATATTTTTAATGAAAACATTTCAATTTCTCTGTTTCATCATTTCAGATTATAAATATTAACCCTACAAGAGAGAGATGTACTTAGAAATTTTGGATGAAATTAATATGTAGAGATGATGGCAGTGGTAATTTGTTAAAAAAATATATTGATTCACGAATAGTATTTTGAAAATAGAAAATGCATTTTTCTAAAATAATATTTATGTGGTAAATAAGTTGCTTGAGGGCTTCAGCTAATCTCCTACTTGTAAAGAAAGCACTTCTCTTAAGTCAAAATTTCAAGTATAAAGTCTACTCTTAGCAGAAATACACAGAATACCAGACTTTAAATTTCTCCAACATGCAAAATAAATATTTTCTTGAAAAAAAATCCCTCTTCTTGGAAAAATTTCCATAGAATTAACAAGAGACAAATTCCATTTGAGCGAGTGCATGCTATGTGTTATATTAAAGCAGAGATGTGGAACTGAGCACACAACATCACTCTTTCAAAAGTACAAGCAGGAGAGTTTTTATCCTTTAAAGGCTGTGAAGAGAAGTGAAAATTAGCCAAAATTTCTGTGTGAATAATATGATGTGTGACAAAGGAACTCTACTCTTGGTATAGTTAGGAAAATAATTTAATCCAGAGGCTTTGCATCCATAGTGAGGAACGAGTAGATACTGAAAGAGATTTGCAGATCCTCTGCTTTTTAGGCAGGAAGAACGCTCGTTAAATGCAGAACGCTGCTCTGGCTCATGTGTTTGCTCCGAGGTGTAGGTTTTGTTCGACTGACGTATCAGATAGTCAGAGTGGTTACCACACCGACGTTGTAGCAGCTGCATAATAAATGACTGAGAGAATCATGTTAGGCATGCCCACCTAACCTAACTTGAATCATGCGAAAGGGGAGCTGTTGGAATTCAAATAGACTTTCTGGTTCCCAGCAGTCGGCAGTAATAGAATGCTTTCAGGAAGATGACAGAATCAGGAGAAAGATGCTGTTTTGCACTATCTTGATTTGTTACAGCAGCCAACTTATTGGCATGATGGAGTGACAGGAAAAACAGCTGGCATGGAAGGTAGGATTATTAAAGCTATTACATCATTATGAATACAATTAGAAGCTGACCATGACAAAGCATATGTTTGAACAAGCAGCTGTTGGTAGCTGGGGTTTGTTGCCGAGCTCTTCAAACTCTGCAAACAGTGTTGCTTTTACCGAATGGATTTTAAAATTTCCTTGTGCTGCGTTAGATTTTTGGGGGGATGTGCTTGACTCCAACCTCGGGGAAACACTTCTGGGATAGAAATCAGTGTTAGAAGATGTTAGAATAAAGTGTTTTTCAAGAGTCTAGGTTTCTCCAGGTAGATGATGACGAGGTGGTGGGGTGGGGGGGATCTTTAGGGAAATCTACCCCAGCTCAGTTACATGCTATTTAGTTACAAGGACTGATTGATTTATTGGCATTTTCAGACATTGAGAAAAATGAGAATGTATAAAATGTTTGGATAGATTGAAAATTGTTACACTTGGTTTCTGTTTTATAAGGAGTTTGGCTGTCAGTCTTTTCTCCTCATTCCTTTCTAGCTTTTGACATTTATTCAGTCATTCTGCATTATATGAAGAAAATACATCAATATCTCCTGCAGGGTTTTTCAACAACTCTAGCATCTGTTTCAGCTATTGAACTGTATTCACGTTTTGCCAAGTTGATGTCGACCCAGCTGGTCTATCATTTCTCGCTTGATTACTGCTCTTAATTTCTCTGTATCAGCTTGTTTCGGATAGGGCTTTGAAAGCTGCTAATGAAAAATGACAGAAAATGATAAATTCTTGAATATTGGACCACTTATTTATTTAATAACTTTGGAACCTTAATGAGTTTTGTCTTACATTCTTTCTTGCCTGCGTACAATTTTTAGAAGCCTTTTGCTGTTCTGCAATATTTCTTTCCCCTACAGTCAGTGGATTATACTTACAAATACTTTTAAACCAATGGAGCGTGAGCCTGGGCTGTATTAGGCTCCAAAAATAAAGTTTTGAGGAAAAGAGGGACAATTTTAGCTTTTGGTAGAAACTCTCCATCGTTTCCATATTCTGTCTTCATACGCTGTCTTGGGGATCTGTCAGTGACTATATATTGGACCAAACATACTGAAATAATTTTTATCACCACTAGGGTAACAAGAAAATAAAACATTCAAAGCTGTTTATAAAAAGTAATTGCTTAAAACAGATGTCAAATAGTACAGAAATTTATTTCCCTAAGTATGAAAAGCGTGATTGTTAACTATCTGTATGATAGAGAATCTTTGATCTCTCTGCCCAGTTTCCCCTGTAACCTGACTAGCTAAATGATTGATCCAAGTTAATAGACTATATGTACGAACACCTAATATGACTTTTCAGTGTACACAGTATTGCTCATACATTTGCTGTACCTTTTCTGTAGTAATTATAATATCTCAGTCAATCTGGTCAAGGAACACTACTGGCTGTTATGTAACTTTTCCCCCTGAACGTTGGTCCATGTTTTTCAATTACGTATTCCTCTTAGAAAGAGTGACTTAAAAACAACATGTATTTAAATATCAGTGAATAATTAGGAACTGATGAGCTAATTATACTACTTGGATTCATCCAAATTAATTAGTAACTTATGTTTTGAAAAATAGAGATTTGGAAAAGTACTTTTTAACCTTGAAGCAGACATGACTGTGGTTGAATATGTAATTCATAATTCATATGTACAGCAGGAAAGAAAATAGTTTCCTAGTTGTATAGTTTTAGCTGGAAATATTTTTAAAATTAATGTGGTTCAGGCAACCTCATTATTTCCTGTTAATACTTTTGAGCACTCTACGTGTTTGGCACGGTCTGTTACAGTACTTGTTTGATCTTTGAGAACTCAGACTAACAAAATTTGGCATCACAGTGATAGAGGGTTATCTGTTGGTTGGTTGACAAAAATCAACTGTATCTAAACTCTTGTTTAGAACTCAGTTCTCTTCTGTCAATCGTATTACTCAACTTTTTATAGCCATGTTTAGTAACAGTTCAAGTCTGGAAAAACTCTTTTACATTACATCTTTAGCAGGACTCTCCTTTTGTGAATTGTCTTTTGTGAGAAGAATGTGAGCTTCCTGTTAGCTTCACCCTCCTGTTTCCATAGTTACTTTTAAAAGAAGGTTTTTCTTTCAATGAAGATAGTGTAATTTAAATCAGCCACAGGACTCCTCAGACCTTGTTTGTTTGTCGTTCAGGCAGCTTCCTTTGTGATTAGGAGTGCTCGGTATGTGATTCCACTGATGAATGAAGAGGAAAGACACTAGGTGGCACCAGCTGTTGATTATTAATGAAATCTTAGAGGCTTTGGGCCGCACACCTGAAGAGCAGGCATCCTTTTATTTTTGAACGTATTTATGAGAGTTGGAAATTATTGCTGATCTTGCTGACTCTGGAACAAGATTGGCCTGCACATTGGTAACATATGAAGTCTCCAAATCTCAGTTGCTTAATTCTGTATTCCCTGAAGTGATATAGGGGGAATAAAAGAAAAATAAATGCATAAAAATCAAAATAGTATGTGAAAGAGAGGTGAGACAAATGAAATGCACTATAAATATTTAAATATTTTTAAAGTATGAAATTTCTGTATAAATCTCTGTGGTTGTTCCCCAATATTCTACAAACCTAAATTTTTTTAAAGGCATTTATATTACAAAAGCAAAAATAGCAACTATTTGTTTCTTTTAGGTAAAAAATCTTATTGGGCAACATTATTTTCTTAATCAAAATTGTTCCTTTGTTATCGTTTAATGATAATATTGTCTAGTGAAAATACCTACTTATGATGGAGTGGCCTGCCTTCAGATGTACTGCTCCTCGTCCAGAAAGATGAGCAGTGGGAGACACTATCAGTTAAGAGATGTGCTTTGAAGTAGTTTTCCTGAGAAGCTTGTCCCTTTCTTTTATTCTCCAACTCTCATATCTTCTATATTTTAAGAACAACAACAAAAAAAGACACAAAGAAGCCATGTAAATGAGTGTGTACTCACAGACACACACATACTTCTGAAAAAAAATGACACTGTTTAAAAAGAGAGCTATGACAGTATTTTAACTTTGTCCTGGAATTAACAAACTAAAGTGGGAAAGGACAAAAGTTGAGGGAATTAAATAACTGTCCCTATTGGAATTTTTTTGTTTGTTTTTAGAAAAAATAAGCACTATTTTTCCCTCACTGGGAAAAGCTGAGAATTCTTGAGGAAGATGGTTTAGAATGAAGGGTAAGGTAATGCAGACTATAATTCTCCAAAGTTCTAAGAAACAGTATGGGGTGTGGCTAGTTATTTTGATTGTAGAGTTTTTTGAAGATTTTTATGATATAGTCAAAATGAAGATATATTTGCCATTTGACATGTCTGGTAGATTAATTACCTTGATAAACTCTTCTGTCTTGTTCTATCAATTAATGAATCATTGTAAACCAAGAAGGGAGGCTCTCACAGGGCTATTATATAGTTCTATCCAACTGGATCTATTGGACTTGGAACTAACCTCTCATAGTGTGACCTGTAATTCTGACTTTGATCTTTTGACCTGTGAAATATTAATATCAAAAACAAGAAGGAAGATCAAAATAGTTTGCCCAACTAAGAAAAGAAATGAATTATTAGGTACCAAAGGATTAGGATCACCTAGAAAATTTGATGACACAATGAAGATAATATTTTAGGAGAAATAACATCTTGCACTAAAGTTCAAAAATCATTCCAACAAGTACAATATGTTAAAGAGTTAAAGTTTAGCCATTATTCATTGAAAAAGACAATAATTTTGTTGGCCATATTTCAGTATCAGTCAGTCTCATATGACATCAAAACAAAATAAAACAAAGTAATGTTGTTAGAAATGTACCCTTCTTGGAAGGAACGAAAAAGAGAATGAATTTTAGAAGGAACTTTTTTAGAGGCATACCATGGACTAAGAGAAAGTTTAACAACTGAGAAAGTGTTCAGTGGAAAAAAAAATATGTCTGGATGATTGGTGAAGGGTGTTAGAAGCTACAACAGTTGAGGGCTCTTGAAGATTCTAGAAAAAGGAGAAAATGAATGCTTGAAGGAAAAAACAATTTTAAAAAGTTAGACCAATTTCAAATGTCAGATGAGCTACAGTGTGGAAGAGGGATTAGACTCATTTTTACCTCTCTTGTAGTGAGGAAAAAAAAAAATTCTTTAAATAGTTGTTTAAGCAGAGAATTGACTACTTTGTGAGATACTGTGCTCCTTATTTCTGAAGTGTCATTGCTGGGAGTGGAGTTCCTGCATCAAAGAGAATGTGAAGAAGACATCTGAGATCACTTCTAATTTTAAGAATCTTTGAGTTTAGTCACTACATAAATAATATTCCCCTTTTCAGATATTTCTTTGAGTGTCTCCATGCCAGAGTCAGCTAATTATGATCCACATGCCATTGTTCTTTCTGTTTACCCAACTAACAGTGGTTTCTATATTTATTTTTTAAAAAAGATGAATAATATTTTGTAACATAAAAATTATAAAACTTTGATATGTGTCTATTAATAAAGTTTAATTGGCAGGAAGCACCTCTATTTATAGATTGTTCTGCCTGTCTTCACGCTAACCCAGCAGTTAAGTAATGATGGAGAGACCATTTGGGCCACAAAGCCAAAAAGATTAATTTATCGGGCCCTTCCTAGTAGTGAAATGTTTGCTGAATTCATCTATAGTCTGTAAGGGGACTTTGCTTTTTTGCTCATTGAGTCACATGTCTAGAACAAGCTAACCAACCATTAAATATCAGCCAAAGACCATAAACAGAAGTTTTGATCACCCATTATATGTAAGCATTATAAACTTTGCAAAGTGATTCAGTTACACAGCTTAGGAGTTAATGAGGGGGCCATTTTGGCAGTTAATCTGTTAAGAGATGTTACTTGCTGAGGAGTGTTTGTTTATGATGTGTATAAGAAAATTTGAGATCTCTGAAATCAGTGACTTACCTATAATATCTGCTTACCCTAAGCCTATTGATCGGGCTGATTTTACCTAAATGCTTAGATTAAGTTACTTTTAGTGTTACTGTTCAAATATTGTGTGATTTCAGTAGACTTATAGAAAGCACACAAGTCAGTGGAAAACCAGTAAAGTCAGTTCCTGCTGCCACCTTGTTTGTTTTCATGGGTCTATAAACTTTCTAAGGGGCTTTTGCATTTACAGTGATCCAGGGAGGTGCACACCTTTTTAAATAGGTGAGTGTATTCTTGATCAAAATATGGTTTAGAGAATGAAAGAAAATAAAAATCAAAATATATACACTACACATGAAACAATAATTGAGACTGTTAGTAAATGGTTGATATGACACTGTTAGAGTTAAAAGTTAGCAATGAATTATTTGTGAGCTAGTTCTCTGAACATATTGATACAAGGCAATTTTTTTTCCAAATCATGTGAGAAACTGTAATTAGATCCTAAGCATAAATTTAAGAGATTCTGGGTTTACCATCATAAGTGACAATCTCTATAATTCCATGCTTGTAAAACTAAAATCCCTGCCTTTTTTCTAGGGAAGGATGCCATTGCTGCTCACTGGTAGCACTGGCAATTCCTATAAAACCCATAGGATTCTTATTTTATTTCCATGAGGATGTTACTGAGCAGCTATCTTATGATGCCTGTCTCTATGGTAACAGATAAAGGCTTAAGGGTTTAAAGGAAATTCTTCCTATTGGTTTAGGAATAGGGACCGATGAGGGAGACTCACTGAGGAAGAGGATAAAGCTGAGGGAAGGTCAAGAGGCAATTCTGAGAAATCATCATGAGGGAACTGTTTGGTGTGTGAAAACAATTTCATGTCTTCTTAATGTGTCTCAGAATGAAATAAAAACCAACATGTAAGGTTTATTTTTTAATCTTAAAAAAGTATTTTTTCAAGCATCCAGTCAATTTTATGCTATTGCAGTCACACAGACCTTTCCCTTATTTGGCTTACTTTTCACTATGCAGAAAAAGATTGCTTCTTGCCTGAAGTTGATAAGAGGAGGGCTCTACCTTTGGCAAATTTAGTTTTTGTTATTGCTATCAAAGATCTTGATCTTTTAAAGGTTTTTTTTTTTTTTTTTTTTTTTTCACAATTCCAAGTGTAAGAGTATTGCGCTCTACTTGGCATTCCTCATAATCACTGAGCTTCTCAGGGAATAATGAAAGTACACTTTCTTTCCAAGACATTCCCTTTAAATCTATTAAAGATCAGTAATAAGTATAACAAGCATACTGCTTTTCTGAAAATTGAGCATTATTTAAAATGTGATGGGTAGAATTTTGTGTTTTTATGTGTTTTACTTTGTGTCTTATTAAAATAATAAGATCAAACAGATGCTTGGGGCTGGTGCACTGGGATGACCCAGAGGGATGTTATGGGGAGATAGGTGGGAGGGGGGTTCAGGATGGGGAACACGTGTAAACCTGTGGCGGATTCATGTTGATGTGTGGCAAAACCAATACAATATTGTAAAGTAATTAGCCTCCAATTAAAATAAATAAATTTATATTAAAAAAAGAAAGAAAACCTCAAATGTCTAAAAATACTTGATTTTTCTATTTGGTTCACTTATCATTTACTTTAAGCTTAGAAAATAACCCACCACATTTAAATTTTAAAAAGGAGATAAATGTTCTCTTTTCTCTTTGATTTAAAGTATATATTCAAGATATTATCACATAGCAAAAAGTATTTAAAGTATTTGCAATTGGTATGTCCTTTGGGAAAATATAAGTCCCAAAGGGGAGAGGTGGCTATTCTATTATGAAGCACTTAATTGTAGTTTCAGCATTAACACAGGTGTTGATCTTTCATTTATCTTGATGTCTTCATATATTATTATGTTGGGGTCAAATTAAAAAAAAAAAAAACCACAGTAAAATAATGGCAAGTGAGCAAAAATTTATAACTTGATGAAGCAAAATTAAGATTTTGGGGGGTTGAAGATACATTACAAATGATATAAGATCCAATTAAATATTTGTTTATTATTCACTGGTCATAATGCTTAAAGCTTTAAGTGATTTAAGGCTTTTTATGCTTTGTTTTCTGACCTCAAAAAATTTATGGATTCTCTGTGCAGATTTAACTTTCCAGAAATTTAATCCACTCTGTGTAGATATTAATAAAAGATGAGACAGTGTCTTCAGGTCTTGTTCATACAATGTTGCAGTACCTTCTTTGATACTTTTGCAAAATAATCTTTTGGAAGAAAACTGTAATCCATTCTGAACTATAAACAGCACTTGCAATATAAAGCAAGGTTTCTGACTACAGCAAGGTTACTTTAAATATTAAACATATACGCTGCTTTTGAAAACCTGACTTCAATTTCAAGGTATGACATTCCCTGTATATGTCTAACATGACTGGCTTTCTTAAAACTTATTTTGTTTGGCTTTGGGCTTACACAGTCCAAAGTGTGATGCAGGGCATAAGCAAATGGGTGAGAAGATGGTGTAGACCAAAGTATTAGGGGAAGTAAAAGATAAGAGATAAGCTTCTGGACAAAGATTTACACAGAAAGTGGGATAGCTGAACTGGAAGATTAGCTAGGGCACAGAAATTAATCACTCTTCACATATACTTGAGGATAAATGGTGTTAATCATGATTTCCAAAGAAATATTGTCATTACCTGGCAATCCAAAGACAAATCAAAAGAATGTAGAAGAACAAGTAGGGAAAATACATTTATCAGCATCAATCTGCTCTGCTATGCCATTATTAGAATTGATTTCAGTGCTCTGAGGATAAAGCATGACAAGGACCATCATATTCTTATTTTGCTAGCACAGATCTGCGTTTTACATATTATCAGTGGAATTATGCATTATAGGAACATTAAACTGGATTATGGAAACTGATGCTAATGTTAACCTAAAATTTTATGGGTTTTAGACAAGTTGTGGGACTTATCTGTGTTCTGTGATAAGTGTGAAAAGAAGGAGATTGAGTAAAAGCCTGCCTGTTATGGAAATGTTAATAATGCTAATGTAGTGAGTAGGGATCATAGGTTCATCTCTCTTTGGCTGCTGACCTCTTCACAGGTGGGCTCTGGTGGCCATCGTGGTTCTAAGAGACAGAGCCCATTTCTCCATTAGGTCATCCAGATGAGGATCAAAGCCCACCAACTGAAGTGCTCTTTTTCACTCATCCAGCAAATATTTGTTGATAAATTCCAACTGTCAGCCTCTGTGCTAGATGACTAATATATGATCCCTGAGGAATTGAGAGCCGAATTTCCTTTGGGCGAATGAGGACAGGAAGATACCTACAGTGACAGCTTACCAAAGGACGGCAGCAGCTGTGACTCCAGATAGAAAAACCAGCTAGGGAATGGGCTAAAAGCTTCTGGGGTTCCTAGTTTGAGTGATCTGGAAGAACTGGCAAGTCTATTAAAGAGCAAAATGATAGCTGAGGGGAAAGAGTACAAATGCACTGCAAAAATGGTCAGTAATTCAAAGTAAAAGGGAAAATAACTTCCTTGAAGTTTAGCTTGAAAAAAGGAGGAGTCTGCCCACAAGGCATTGCTCATTTTCATTGAAATCAAACTTAGAAGGAAGACGTTTAGTCTGTAGTCAGTTGCAGACAAGAGACTGAACATTTTAATCCTACGTGAGTGTGACCATGAAAACTATGTTTCAGGAGGATTTAGGGGGACAACAATTCTCTCTCTTGGTAGTCTATGAACATTTATCTCTGAAAACTCTTTCCTATGCTATCTTTAGAGAAATTGTGATATTGTTTTATCTCAGTGTGCATATCTTTAATTAGAAGCTATCTGAAAATGTTTTACCTACATTTAAATTAATCACAGAATTAGATTACACAAGAGATTACACAAGAGGGCTAAAAGGATGACATTTTATGTATGATAGGCCTGTCGCCACATAGACCCATAATATGTGCAAATTGTGTTAGATCGGTATGAAGGTTTCATCCAACTTCAAAAGCATCCAGCATTAATTGGTCTTCAGCTTCACTCCTGACTCCTAGGAACTTAAAATATATAGGTTTACTTTTAATATGAAAGAAAAGATGAGTAGGATATTTTCTAAATACTTGAAGTTGTCTAGAAAGTCTCTTTCTTCCTCTCTCCCCTTCCTCCTCCCACCCCCTCCCACCACTCTCTTCTCACCCTTCAGCTCTCACCTCTCCCTTTTCTTGTTTCCCTTCCTCCCCTTCATACATATATTGAGGTGTATGTTTGTATACAGGCATGTCTATATATCTCTATTCTGTCTCTACCTCTGACCCTCTGAAGTAATTTATATATATAGACTAAAGGAAGGAAAGTTATGACCAACCTAGACAGCATATTAAAAAGCAGAGACATTACTTTGCCAACAAAGGTCCATCTAGTCAAGGCTGTGGTTTTTCCAGTGGTCATGTATGGATGTGAGAGTTGGACTGTGAAGAAAGCTGAGTGCCGAAGAATTGATGCTTTTGAACTGTGGTGTTGGAGAAGACTCTTGAGAGTCCCTTGGACTGCAAGGAGATCCAACCAGTCCATCCTAAAGGAGATCAGTCCTGAGTGTTCACTGGAAGGACTGATGCTGAAGCTGAAACTCCAGTACTTTGGCCAGCTGATGTGAAGAGCTGACTCATTTGAAAAGACCCTGATGCTGGGAAAGATTGAGGGCAGGAGAAGGGGACGACAGAGGATGAGATGGTTGGATGGCATCACCGACTTGATGGTCATGGGTTTGGGTGGACTCTGGGAGGTGATGATGGACTCTGAGTTGGTGATGGACAGGGAGGCCTGGTGTGCTGTGGTTCATGGGGTCACAAAGAGTCGGGCACAACTGAGCAACTGAACTGAACTGTAAGGCATATTCACTATTGGGGTAATTTTCCTTTCTAGATAAAAGCAGTTCTGTCTGGCTTGGTTTTCAAAAGTTCTTTATTGAAATGTAACAAACATAGTTTAAAGTGCACAAGTCAGTAAGTGTACAACTTAATGAATTTTCAGAGTTAAAACCTCCAAGTTATTATTGAAAAGAAGAAAAGAGTAACACACTATCCTGGAGCCCCAATTTTACCCCCTTCTGAATCAGTACTCCCTCAAAGCTACGTACCATGCTGACCTCTAATGCACCATAGATTGGGAGAGGCCATTTCTGAAATGTATTTAGTTGTGGTTATATTCTAGGTATTTCTTTGTGTCTGACTTCTTTTTCTCAACATTATTTTTATGTGTCTGTACCACATTGTGCATGCGTGCAAGATTGCTTCAGCATGTCCAACTCTGTGTGACCCCATGGACTGCAGCCCACCAGGCTCCTCTGTCCATGTCCAGGCAAGACTACTGGAGTGGGTTGCCATTGCCTTCTCCAGGGGGTCTTCCCGACCCAGTGATCGAACCCATGGCATCTCCTGTGTCTTCTGCATGGCAGGTGGATTCTTTACTGCTGAGCCACCTGGGAAGCCCAATCACATATTTTTATGTGATCCATCAATTGTATTGCTTTCAGTTGGAGCTTAATCATTTTCAGTGTTCTATAGTATGCCATTGTATGAATATCTCAAAATTAACTTACCTCATCTGCTTTCAATGAATATGTGGATTGATTCTGTTTGGTGGCTCTAAAAACAATGTTACTCTGAATATTCTTGTATATTTTATATATGTATATGCTTCTTTGTTAAGTGAATATGAAAAAGTTGGATTTCTGGGTCACAGAATAACCAAGTACTACCATTAGCTAAGAAAATCAACTGTTTTTTTTTTTTTTTTAAGGTAGGTAATGGCACCCCACTCCAGTACTCTTGCCTGGAAAATCCCATGGACAGAGGAGCCTGGTAGGCTGCAGTCCATGGGATCGCGAAGAGTCAGACACGACTGAGTGACTTCACTTTCAATTTTCACTTTCACGCATTGGAGAAGGAAATGGCAACCCACTCCAGTGTTCTTGCCTGAAGAATCCCGGGGACGGGGGAGCCTGGTGGGCTGCCATCTATGGGGTCGCACAGAGTCGGACCCGACTGAAGCGACTTAGCAGCAGCACACAACCTTCAGTTCAGTTCAGTCACTCAGCCATGTCCAACTCTTTGTGACCCCACGGACTGCAGCATGCCAGGCCTCCCTGTCCATCACCAACTCCTGGAGTTTAGTCAAACGCATGTCCATTGATTCAGTGATCCCATCCAACCATCTCATCCTCTGTCGTCCCCTTCTCCTCCTGCCTTCAATCATTCCCAGCATCAGGGCCTTTTCAATGCATCAGTTCTTGGCATCAGGTGGCCAAAATATTGGGAGTTTCAGCTTCAGCATCAGTCCTTACCAATGAATATTCAGGACTGTAAAGAACAACCTTACTTGATCATTATCAGTATATGAAATTTCTGGATATTGTTGCCAGTACTTAATATTATCAGTGGTTAATTTTAGCCATCTGGCTGGTGTTCAGTAGTACCTTACTGTGGTTTTTATTTCCATTTTTTCTGATGAGTTGGAATACCTTTTTATATGTTTTTTGGTTATGTGGATGTTAGCTTTTATAAGGAGCCTGTTCTAATCTCATACTAACTTTCCCTTTGAAAGACCATCTTTTCTTTTTTATTGATTTGTAGTTCCTTATTTTGTTTCTGGAAATGACCATTTTTACATGTTCATTATATGTATTAACATTTCAGGATATATATTTTATACAAGCCTAGAATTTGAAGGCCAGAAACCCTTAAAGAATATATCGTCCAGTCTCTTATTAATAGCTTAATGTGAAACTGAGACCTATAGAGATAGTCATTTGTTCAAACCCTCTTCTAGTTAGTAGAAAGATCAGAAATAAAACCAGAAATAGTCTCCGAATCCTGACGGTATTGACCTTCCCTATTTAAACGTTAAGAGTCTTTAGTCCTTTCTAATATGGTTCCTGAGACTCTTTGTCTGGGAAGGCCAATCAATGGAATGCATGACATAGTTATTATTAACAGCAAATACAGTGTGATATATGATTAATCTCATTGATTCTCTGAACAAAAATATCCTCAACTAATCAACTGTTTTATAGCATGGTGATACAAAATTTCAACATGTATTTTTCTTTTGGTCTTAGCTTTATTTTTTTCTCTTCCATAGGTTTATTGTCGCATTCAGCTTTTCATATTTATTCCATTACTCCTATCTTCTCATTCAACATTTGGTTCAAATTCAAGATAATCCATTTTTTTCTATAGCAGATTAGTAAGAATGTTAACTTGTTACTATTGTCATGAAATAGGGGCAAATTTCGGTTGCCAGACATCCTTGCTAATGGAATAACAATGCCTATAATATATTGATTTTTTTTACATTCTAGATGCACTATTAGGTAAATTTCCTGGATTATTTTAGCTCATTATTTTGAACAACCTCCCAAATGTTTTATTATCTCTGTTTTACTGATCTAGAACCTGAGCCTCAGTGAATTTAAGCTACTTGTAAGACAGCTAGAAATTGAACCAGATTTATCAGATTTCATACATCACACTTTTTCATGATCCCACACTACCCGCTGGGAAGAAAACAGATTTAACAATAGAGATTTAGGTCACTACCCAATTTTAATGCTTCTGCCATAGGTCTTAGGGATGTTTCTCTGTCCTAATCTCATTAAACCATTTCACTCCCATGTCCTTTTTCACAGTGGTAATCAGAGAAGTGCTTTTTTGGCATTGACTTTGTCACTTTATTTACTAAACTGAACTCTTGACGATGAAGCTCTAACCTGCATACTGACAAGTGACTTTGTATCCAGGGGATAAGATTGTAGTAGAATGGTCTTTTAATAAGGGACCAGATGTATCATGAGTTTTTCATTTCATTTCTGTCCAGTGATTTAGTCTAGGATCTGATTGCTTCTCCCCTAGATTTTAATTTCAAATATTTCTCCTTCATGTTCATGAAAGAACTTTTGCACAGATGCCTGAAAATCAGTGTGCTTCCAGCCTTGCTTCTTGTCCTTGGCCAGAAGGAGTACCCCTATCGCACCACTCTAGCTTCATGCACAGCAAGTACACACTAGTTCCTCCACTTAGAAATTTAAAACTATGCCTATTATCTACTGTTATTTTTTTTCTTAAGGAATTAGAGAAACACATTTAATTTTCTTTTAAATTGATAGTCACTTCAGTCTATCTGAACATATGAGAATGGCTTTACACCAAAGATCTCTAAATCATAGGCATTTGATAAAAAGTGATTCTTGAAGGTAGAGAATCCCCATGGACAGAGGAGCCTGGTGGTCTACAGTCCATAGGGTCGCAAAGAGGTGGACATGGCTAGTAAGCACAGCACAAAAAATATTAGGTTAACAGAACACTTTCATGTTTATTTTATTCACATAACAACCATGTGAGGTATCCTAGGTTAGAAGTATTGTTTCTCCTTTATTCAGATTCATGTCTGTGTGTACCTTAAATTTCTCTCAGCTCTGCTGTCCGCTTTCCATACCCCCTGCCTCAGTTCAGATCCCCGTAGCTCACCTTGAGTACCACAAGAGCTTCCCCGCTTACTTGCAGGCTTGTTTTTGTCCACTTTACCCCTCACATAGCTGCTAGACCCACATCTCTCCAGACCCAAATTTAATGTCACTCCCCTGTTTAATTCCGCAGGTGGCTAGCTATTGTTTTAGGATAGAATTCAAATAAGTTTTATGGAGGAAAAGACCCTCTGCACCATTTTCCATGCTTTGTTCTCAGCTCTCATCTCTCACCCGCTGTGGGAATGCCTTACCCCAGCCATGAAGACAGTTCTCTTAATATAACACCCTTCCCTGCCATGAGCCCAAGTCATGTTAATCTCACACCACACTCTGAAACAATTCTTACTCCCACTTAATTACTTGTTGCATGTCTTATAACCCTCCAAGATAGTGTAGAAGATAGTGTAGATGAGGGTTTATTCAAACCCTCATCTTTGAATAAATCATGTATCCCTGTTTAGATTCCTGTGCTATCTTTGGGGCTATCCGTTTACTTATAGATGCTTAGTACCTGAGGACTATGATTTCTTCTTTTGTACTATAACCCTTGCATGGCACCTGGAGAAAGAATGACTCAAATTTTCTGTTAGATTTTAATGAGTTACATAGCTGGAGGTAGAAAGGTGGTCTTTGCATCCTATGGTAGCATGATTTGCATTGCATCCTTCTTTCTGCCCATGACCATTTTAGTATCCTTAGTCTCTCAGACATGTCTAACTCTTCCGTGAGATTCTCTAGGCAAGAATACTGGAATGGGTAGCCATTCTCTTCTTCAGGAGATCTTCCCTACCAAAGGATCAAACCTTGGGTCTCCTGCATTGCAAGCAGATTCCTTACCATCTGAGCCACCAGGGAAGTCTATAACTAGCCATAATACATGAATAATAGGTTTTCAGTATGCCTGTGTATTTAGTTTATAGAAATAACTTGAGTCAAGTTAAAGAGTGTGGGGGTAATTTGTGCTAGCTGAAATTGGGGGATTTTTTAATAGTTCATGTGTCATGTGTGCATGCTCAGTCATGTCCAACTCTTTGTACCCCTCGGACTGTAGCTGGCCAGACTCCTCTGTCCATGGAATTTTCCAGGCACAGATGCTGGAGTGGTTTGGCATTTCCTTCTCCAGGGGATATTCCAGACTCAGGGATCAAACTCACACCTCCTGCATTGGCAGGCAGATTGTTTATCACTGAGCCACCAAATTATGGACTTCCCAGATGGTGCTAGCGGTAAAGAACCCAAGAACCCGCCTGCCTGTGCAGGAGATGTGAGTTCGATCCCTGGGTCAGGAAGATCCCCTGGAGGAGGGCATGGCAACCCACTCCAGGATTCTTGCCTGGAGAATCCCATGGGGAGAGGAGCCTGGAGGGCTATGGTCCATGGGTCACAAAGAGTCAGACAGGACTGAAGCAACTTAGCATGTACACATCTAATACACTACGTATGGGAAATATATAGAACACAGTATTTAAAGGATTATTTCCTTTGTGATTTACATTGCCTCCCCCTGAGGTCTTAATTCATTCAAATTATCCACTGAGATACTAATTAAAATAATTTAATGGATCAAGTAAAATCATAGAAGAGTAAAATGGCAGTTAAGTTTATGAGGTAAACAAATTCAGGCACATTGGTGTAAGGTAAAGAACAGTGAACATGTGCTCATTTTTCTTTCCTTGCATCACTAATAGAAAGTGGTGAATGAACCATTCAGCCATTGTGCTGTGCATTATGGTTGCTGTCTAGCATTTGTTGTTGTTCAGTTGCTAAGTCATGTCCGGCTCTTTGCAACCCCGTGGACTGTAGCATGCCAGGTTCCTCTGTCCTTCACTATCTCCTGGAGTTTGGTCAAATTCATGTCCACTGAATTAATCCATCTCATCTGCTGCTGCCTTCTTCTCCTTTTGCCTTCAATCTTCCCCAGCATTCGGGTCTTACTTATTTTGTAAAGTCTTAAATCATCTTAGTGGAGAGAAAATTTCAAAGATGCATAAAGTGTATAGCGAATTATTTTCAAATGTTATCCTTTGCTTAAAATCACAATTCTCTATGACAGGAAGCCACATGCCAGGAGCTGTGCCTATTTATTTATTTTGATGTTTGTCTTAGCATTTATACTCATTCTTTATTGATATTATATACAGTGCTTTTCTTCCATAGTGGAATTGAGCACACTGTGTGTACAAAACACATGGTGGCTGACCAAATTCACTTGTGCACATTACGGTATTAATTTAACAGGGGATGAAACAGTCATTTGTAGCATCATAGTAGCCAAAGCAGATGATACCTTTTATCACATGATTAATTTAAGAAAACCAAATATTGTGACTACATTTACAAAATACTGTAGACATGGTAATACCTGTTACATCATTTATAAATAAGTATATTGAGGGTACTGTAATGAATTGGGTCCAAGTTCAAGGACAGTATAACCATAATCTCTAGTGGGAATGCATTCAAAACCCATGTTTGCATATTAAAGGAACATATTATAGGTGATTGGTTGTTTTCCTTTTTGAGAAAATAATGCCTTCTTTATATTCATCTATGCCCAGATGAATAAAGGGGAAATCTTTACAATCTTTAATGTATCAAACATAGAGAATAAATGCTTCTCTCAAGTACATGGGAAAGGTGAAATTACTGGTCATAAGACTAATGACCTTCATCCCCGTGTCAGCCAGTGTGATGATGTCACCCAATACAGGACATATCAGTAGTAAATCCAGGTCAAAATCTTTTGCATGCAGATGGATTTCCTGCTACTTATAAATTGATTGAAGCAGGATTTCATTTTTATCAGAACCACACTTCACATGTAAAATGGAACCTGCACTGAATGTTGAGAAAGTTTATGTTCATGAAGGCTCATTCAAATATAACTACAATGTTGGACTTAATAATAATTAGGTAACATTATAAGAATAATTTAAGTCTATGCAAATTTGCAGAGAATGCAATGGCACCCCACTCCAGTACTCTTGCCTGGAAAATCCATGGATGGAGGAGCCTGGTGGGCTGCAGTCCATGGGGTCACTAAGAGTCGGACACGACTGAGTGACTTCACTTTTACTTTTCACTTTCATGCATTGGAGAAAGAAATGGCAACCCACTCCAGTATTCTTGCCTGGAGAATCCCAGGGACAGAGGAACCTAGTGGGCTTCCGTCTATGGGGTTGCACAGAGTCGGAGCCGACTGAAGCGACTTAGCAGCATTTCAAGCAAATTGAAAGTTTATTTCAATCAATTGTAAGAAATTACAGTGACATGCTTATAAGAACACATGAACAATTACTACAACCAGATAATCGATGGCCTTGTTGTCTTCCCCTCTGTTCTGGGAAATCACCATTCCTGTATATGCCTACAATTTATGATGGCTTCCCTGGCAGCTCAGGGGGTAAAGAATATGTCTGCAATGCAGGAGACCTGGGTTTGATCCCTGGGTCGGCAAGATGCCCTGAAGAAGAAAATGGCAACCCATGCCAGTATTCTTGCCTGGAGAATTCTGTGAACATAAGAGCCTGGCAGGCTACAGTCCGTGGGGTTGCAAAGAGTAAGACATGACTGAGCAGACACACACACACACTTACTACAATTTGAGTCTTTACCTCCTGGTTTCCTTTAGCTTTTGGCCTCATTGAAGTGTCCCAGACATATCTCAAAGGGGAGACAACTTAGTCTCCTAGAGGTCCCAAGTGGTAGCAAGCCTCCGTTGATCACAGTGACAATGTGCTTATCAGCTCACATTGTACTGGCTTCATTCTCTTCTCGGTCTCACTCAGTTTTTTACTGCAATCACCTCTGAGATACATAATTTGCGCTCAAACCCCTTTGTCAGAATCCACTTCTGGGGAAGCCCAACCCAAGAGAGTATATTTTATTTTCAGTAATTTTGCCTCTAATTTAATTTTCATCTTTTTTTAATCAAAGAAGTATATTTCGGGAAATTATAAGGACAATTATCTAAAGGTACGTTGGTTTGGGAGTTTATGGCAAGAATAAAAAGCACACAAACACACTATAACACCATGTATGGTCAGTTGCTTAATAGTAGTTTCCAAGGGTACTGTGACAAGCTTTGAGACTGGGTTTGTTGAGACCTAGTGGGGAAAGGTGCCATTGTTTAATGCCATATACACCTAAAATATTTGCAGTGGGAATGGAAGCCAATGTGCCATGGTTTTTACCATCTCCAAAATGGACTGTATCAGATTTCAAGTATATATTTTAAATATACAGAATATGTTCTTTAAAAGAGATTTTATGTGAAAGATCAACAGATAAGAAATGAACTGAAAATATATAGGCATTCTGGATGAAAAATGAAAGAGGAAATTGACTCAACTCTCATACTCCTACTTCCACCCTGTTTCCCTATAGACATAACTGTCAGTGCCCTTAGAATTTGAAATAAAAGTCATCATATTAGAAAATAGCTATGGTTACTTCCAACTGTAAGCCATCAATCTAGAAATGAGTTTCTTTAACTACTTTACCATGAACAATATCTGACAGGTAACTTGAAATCAGTGAAGCTTTTATATACGAATCAAGGCTGAGTGTAGAAATTTTCCTAGCCAGCGTTAAATGTAGCACAGTTAACTTACTAGGAAACTTTATTTGCTACCCTGATGGCTGCCAGTTGTTGTGGGCTTATGGTGGAAGCCAGCATCAAAGAGTAAATACCTCAGTTTTAGGAAGGAGAAGCATGTAGCCAGACATATGCTTTGGCTAAATGACTTTATGCTTCATTTAGCATAATGCTTGGTGGTAAAAGGGGCAAAACATTTAAGTGTTGCTTTAGTAAAAATAATGCTGATAAAGATAGCAAACCTGAGACCATTGTTGGGAGAAAAAACTTACATGGGATATTTTAAGCCTGAATTTTCTTAGAG
Source organism: Capricornis sumatraensis (assembly GCF_032405125.1). Taxonomy (NCBI): domain Eukaryota; kingdom Metazoa; phylum Chordata; class Mammalia; order Artiodactyla; family Bovidae; genus Capricornis; species Capricornis sumatraensis. Next base: position 110,340,655 of record NC_091092.1, read on the forward strand.
GTGATAGTCTAACCGCCAACTTCATTTTGTCATTTAAAGATTTCTTAGAAATTCAATCATCATATTGCATCAGGACAGATAATATTGATATTATAATTCACAATAGTATAGTGATGCTGATTAACTTTAGATCAATTTACACATGAAAGCGATTTTTATCCTTCCTCTGTTGAATGAAGCATGGAAATAGCTTCATGGACTTTTTTCACATTTCATTGCACTGATCTACTTTAGGTAGCAGTCATTTCATGTTTTTGTTGGGCACATACTATATAGAAGGTCTTATGCTGAACCCTGAGAGCAATAGAAAAGTTAATCAGAAATAGCATCCGCCTTCATGAAAATTAAAGTGGTTCTGGGAGAAAAGTCACACTGAGAGAATATTGACTATTATGAGATATCTCCAATCCAACCCTTCCCCCAAACCCTCTTGCTTCTCCACTTGCGGCCGTTGACCCTAAAATCATAGTAAAACAACACATCAGTATAGGAAAAGGTATGGAATTTATAAAGGAAGCCATTTTGTGTTATCACTGGCACTTAATATCTCTTTTGCCATCACAATCAGGCCATGTCCCTCTTTGTTCAAGTCTGACTTAGAGAAAAGCTTTCACTGAGATTTTATAAATGAGTAATAGGGCTCATTATCATCCTGCATGACAGTTTATATGTCTCTGTACAATATCATGACAGCTGCTAGGGAGGATCCTGATCCTGCCATGTACAATACTGGATGGTTTTCAGTTCCATACAGGCTTTGAAATGATCTCACCCATTCATCAAAAATTATAGCTCTCTACGTTGCATATGGAAAACTGAAATACGTGTTTTCTTACCTTTCTGATTCTAGATTATTGCTCATGGAGGGCCTGTAACTGACTCCAAGCAATGCTATATCCTCACCTTAATGGAAGTATTATGATGTTATTAGCTGAGGAAATTGAAAGGATGAAAGAAACCATTCTGAACATATCTACCCATTTAAGTCAACTCGTCCAGTTTTGATAGAGGGAAAAGGTTAAAAGCTTTTCTTATCTGAGCACAGGTCCCATTTTCTTACAATATTTGTCTTCCCTAATGATTCACATCTGTTCTATGATGATGATAGTTGAGATGATGATGATAAAGGTGATAATGATGATGATTCCTTATAATAGGTAACTGTAATAGCAGGTAGAATGCAGTAAGTGCCAAAAAAGAAGGGCAGATAAATCTCATGAGAGTTCAGAACAAGGTAAGAATGACCCTGGATTTTTTTTTTTTTCTTTTTTGCTGCCGCTCTAGGCCTTTTCAGACACATCCTGTGTGTGTGTGTGTGTGTGTGTGTGTGTGTGTGTGTGTGTGTGTGTGTTGAGGGGGATTCAACTCAAAGCAGTTAGTGGAATTTTGTGTCATATTCCTACATACATTATGCTAATGACTCTTTTCATTATCACTTCCCTCCTTTTTTCTGATTATGGGTATGTTGATATTGATTCTTTTTGCTATTCCTCACCATGAAATAACCATCATTGTGAATAACATAAGTCAAATGGAGATAACACATTATAGTATTTGTGGATAACATGAGAGTGTCATGGGGAGACTCATTAGATTTTTGCAAGAGAGAGAGGGTAAGGTCAGTTCTTTAATTCTTGAGGTAATATAGTCATTAGTCTACAGTCTTATAGACTAATACATAATATAGTCATATAGTCATAGGGAAGTAAATATGTGAATATCTATTTTTAACATTTCTAACACTATTTCTAAAACTTTTTGAACTTTTACATTTTAAATCGTATAATCAAATATATATATATAAAGACCAAAATACAATAGTTGTTTGAGCAGAACTTTTGTGTGTAGAGAACTTTGTTTCTCTGGATACAGTTTTTCTTAATTCATTCAGTCATATGTCCACCAGTCAAATCATTCATCCATCCTTTTGTAAATACATAGTCTTTATATCTAAGATAAATTTATTGGTTGAACCATATGAAATGACTGATATTTGACCATTTTGACATTAAGGTGGTAATTTCGTATGGTTCTAACTAATAGCTCTGCTATTAAAGTGCTGATTAAATGGAGCAAGAGGTACTGCACAGGCACCATGTCATCTACTTAATCAGCATGTTAAGACAAAGATATGTGAGACAAAATGAAAGTTTTGGAAAATAGATGATGCTTCTATAATAGAAAATGTATATGCTCCCCTAATGAAATCAGAAAAAGGAAAAAGTTCTTTTCTGTAGGAACCCTATTAATCCTATGTGATCTTTATAATACTAGTAATGGACTGGACTGTGAAGAAATAGACAGCTAGGGAGTTAACTGTGGATATAAATTTTTCTATATTTAATCAAATTTACTTAACTCTAAATCAAATAAATTTGGCTGAAATCAGACAGACTCCTTTCCTTCTGAGACAGTGGACTCTATTAAGTACTATGTCTGCCTGGACAACACGATGATTAATCTTGCAAATACCACTTAGTATGTGTTTAAACTGACAGTCTAATGGAAGAGGGGATTGATATAAAATATAATTTTTAAGTCAAGAAGTAAAAACTGTTTCTCCTTTAATCATCCATTTTTAGTAGAGTTAAATAGCACATATTTTGAATTGTAGATGTAAGTTCTCTTACATATCTAAGAATCTGAATTGAGGGAATTTTGTTTATAATGCCATATTTGGTAGAAATATTACAGTCTAGAAAAGTGGTAATATCTCAGTCATGTGCAACTCTTTGCAATGCCATGGACTGTAGCCCACCAGGCACCTCTTATCCATGGGATTTTCCAGGCAAGAATACTGGAGTGGGTTACCATTTCCTTCTCTAGGGGATCTTCCTGACCCAGGAGTAGAACCCAGGTCTCCTGCATTACAGGTGGATTGTTTACCATCTGAGCTACCAGGGAAAGCACTGCTATTTTCCTAATACTGTATACATGAAACTTATAATGTTATAAACCACTGTTAACCTCAATAAAATGGTCTCCCCAGGTGGTACAGTGGTAAAGAAACTGCCTGCCAAGCAGGAGATGTGGGTTCTGTCTCTGGGTCAGGAAGATCCTCTGGAAAAGGAAATTGGAACCCACTCCAGTATTCTTGCCTGGGAAATCCCATGGACGGAGGAGCCTGGTGGACTACAGTCCATGGGGTCACAAAGAGTCAGACACGGCTTAGTGACTAAACAACCACCACCTCAATGAAAAGAAATCTGAAAGTTAATTTTTTATTAAAAAACTGTTTTCTAAAATGTAAGAGTAAAAGTAAAATAAGGGTAAACGTCTTAGTTTATGCTATAGAAAAATACTACACTTATTTGCACTGGGAAATAATTTTATCTATGATAATATACTCTTCATGATTAAAGTCTAAAGACTTCTTTTGGCCAGTCTTCTCGATTGTGGATTCTGGTAAAGGAGCAGTATATCTACTTTAAGAGCAATTAGAGCTCTTAACCTCTTCACATCAGTATCGATACTAATTTTTAATAATGAGGTTCAGCACCACTTGAAAAAAAGAAGAAAAATGTCTCAAAGCATATGCATTAGTTATTTTTTCCATTTTCACTAAAAGCCATATTGAAATTACTGTTAAAACTATTGGACAATGCTGATGTGTAGTCAAAAGCAACTAATGTTAACCTGAATGAAAAAGCAACGTGATTTTCTTTTGTTCGTCAGGAAAAAAAGGCAGGTATTTGTACCTTAGGTATGATTTTAAGCTAGTCTTATTATTGATTATTGTTTTTACTGTTAATACGTTATTTATCTAAGAGTAAATAATTGAAAGCTCAGGAACACATAAGAAATTTCCTGAAAAAGCATCACTACAGTACCATGGCCGGGTTTCTATATGTGAGGAATGTTTTATTTTTCTCAGAATGTGAAGGATACCAGAGGACATATAAGTGAGAAAAGCCATGAATGGAAACTCGGTTGAATCTCAAGATAGCATTCATTTGAATTTTAAAAATAATTTGAGGTTTCCATGGAAGCTCACTGGCCTTTCATAGAGTTACTTCTATGAAAGTGAAAGTGAAAACTGAAAGTATTAGTTGCTTAGTCACGTGTGACTCTTTGCAACCCCATGGACTGTAGCCTGCCCACTGTTTAAAGAGCTCAGTGTTAGGGTCCCCACCCCACCCTTTACAAGGTTATGTATGTGTGTATGAAAATGTGTGCATGTGAACATGGGTGTATAGCTTTGATTTTTGTTGTTGCTTTTCAGTTGCTGAGTACTGTCCAGCTCTTTTCTACCCTATAGACTACTGCGCGCCAGGCATCCCTGTCCTTCACTATCTCCCAGTTTGCTTCTTGTAGCAACTGAATTTTTATTTGGTTAGAGCTTTGAGCCCATCCCACTGAATAAAAATTTAAAAAAAGGAATATCACTGTTGAGACTCACAAAGAAAGCCTAAAATTTCATACATACAGTGTCTTACTGGTCTGCTTTGCACACATCTGAGTTGTTCATAGTTGTGCAAAAGTAAACATAGTCACTTGGAAACTACCTAATGGAAGTGTGTTATTGTTTCCATTGATATCATGCTCAGTTTTTTGTGTAAAATAGTTATTACAGTGAGAGAGAGAGAGTTTTCTTACCATCCTTAAGTTATATACCATTTGGTGTTGGTTTTCTATAGTTGATGTAGTTCAAACAGGATATATTTTACTGGACTCTTTTGGCTTATCAGTGACACTGACAGGAGTGATCATTACTGTTTCCATGTTTTCCTTCCTTCTTTCTTTGTCATCTATTTTCAAATATTCTGATCCATTGGTTACTGTTATTTCTTCTGGTAAATTTCAAACCATAATACCTTTAAGCATGAAATCACAGGGACAGGAAAAAGCTGATAAACCATTTTTCTTTAGCATTAAGTTTTGCCTCTGGAGTCAGGTAGATGATAGTAAACCTTATGCAGGACTTTTTCTTTTCAGAAAGTAAAAGAAATAATAGCTTTTAGATTTGATCTGGTTGTTGTGGACAATACTTAACACTCCCAGCAATGATGTGTGCCAACCAACACAAAGTAATGCCAACAGGAGTTTATCCAAATCGGGGTTGATAATTCAGATATGGAGCAGTCTTATGGCTGACCTTAGTTCCTAAGTCTTTAGCCTCTCCAGAATTCAAATGGATGCAGCATTACGCAAGGATCACAGTTTAAATCACACTGTTGGAAGTGAGTGTTAGTCATTCAGTCATGTCTGACTCTTTGCGACCCCTTGGACTGTAGCCCACCAAGCTCCTCTATCCATGGAATTTTCCAGGCAAGAATACTGGAGTGAGTTGCCATTTCCTACTCGAGGGGATCTTTCTTACCCAGGGATCACACATTGCAGGCAGATTCTTTACGATCTGAACCACCAGGGAAATACACTATTAGCATAAATTATACTATGTCTCTTGGAGAAGGAAATGGCAACCCATTCCAGTATTCTTGCTTGGAAAATTCAAAGGACAGAGGAACCTGGCAGGCTACAGTCCATGGGGTACCAAAGAGTCAGCCAGAACTGAGCATATCAGCACATTCTCTGTCTCCAGGCCAGGGACAGACAAAGATATCAGTCAGGATGGCTCCAGGGCTTAGTGCTTATCTCCCAGAAACCAGTAAGAGTCACAACTTCCTTTGGAATGTGAGAGTTTGAAGGACCCATGCCTGCTGATTGAAAGTTTTACTGCATAATAGGAATGGGAACTTTGTAGATATGATTAAATTCAGTTCAGTTCAGTCACTCAGTCATGTCTGATTCTTTGCAACGGCATGGACTACAGCATGCCAGGCTTCCCCGTTCATCACCAACATTCTGAGCTTACTCAAAATCATGTCCATAGAGTCGGTGATACCATATAACTATCTCATTCTCCCTCATCCCCTTCTCCTCCGCCTTCAATCTTTCCCAGCATCAGGATCTTTTCAAATGAGTGGTCACTTCGCATTAGGTGGCCAAAGTATTGGAGTTTCAGCTTCAACATCAGTCCTTCCAAATACCCAGGACTGATCTCCTTTAGGATGGACTGGTTGGATCTCCTTGCAGTTCAAGAGACTCTCAAGAGTCTTCTCCAACACCACAGTTCAAATGCATCAATTCGTCGGTGCTCAGCTTTCTTCACAGTCCAACTCTCACATCCATACATGACCCTGGAAAAACCATAGCCTTGCTAAACAGACCTTTGTTGGCAAAGTAATATCTCTGCTTTTTAATATGCTATCTAGGTTGGTCATACCTTTCCTTCCAAGGAGTAAGCATCTTTTAATTCCATGGCTGCAATCACCATATGCAGTGATTTTGGAGCCCCAAAAAATAAAGTCTGACACTGTTTCCCCCTCTATTTCCCATGAAGTGATGGGACCAGATGCCATGATCTTCGTTTTCTGAATATTGAGCTTTAAGCCAAACTTTTCACTCTACTCTGTCACTTTCATCAAGAGGATTTTTAGTTCCTCTTCACTTTCTGCCATAAGGGTTGTGTCATCTGCATATCTGAGGTAATAGATATTTCTCCCGGCAATCATGATTCCAGCTTGTGCTTCCTGCAGCCCAGTGTTTGTCATGATGTACTCTGCATATAAGTTAAATAAGCAGGGTGACAATATACATCCTTGACATACTCCTTTTCCTATTTGGAACCAGTCTGTTTTTCTATGTCCAGTTCTAACTGTTGCTTCCTGACCTGCATACAGGTTTCCCAGGAGGCAGGTCAGGTGGTCTGGTATTCCCATCTCTCTCAGAATTTTCCACAGTTTATTGTGATCCACACAGTCAGAGGCTTTGGCATAGTCAATAAAGCAGACATAGATGTTTTTCTGGAACTCTCTTGCTTTTTTGATGATCCAACAGATGTTGGCAATTTGGTCTCTCGTTCCTCTGCCTTTTCTAAAACCAGCTTGAATATCTGGAAGTTCACGATTCATGTATTGCTGAAGCCTGGCTTGGAGAATTTTAAGCATTACTTTACTAGTGTATGAGATGAGTGCAACTGTGCGGTAGTTTGAGCATTCTTTGGCATTGCCTTTCTTTGGAACTGGAATGAAAACTGCCCTTTTCCAGTCCTGTGGCCACTGCTGAGTTTTCCAAATTTGCTGGTATATTGAGTGCAGCACTTTCACAGCATCATCGTTCAGAATTTGAAATAGCTTACCTGGAATTCCATCACCTCCACTAGCCTTGTTCATAGTGATGCTTTCTAAGGCCCACTTGACTTCACATTCCAGGATGTCTGGCTCTAGCTGAGTGATCATACCATCGTAATTATCTGGGTCATGAAGATTTTTTTGTATAGTTCTTCTGTGTATTCTTGCCACCTCTTCTTAATTTCTTCTTCTTCTGTTAAGTCCATACCATTTCTGTCCTTTACTGAGCCCATCTTTCCATGAAATGTTCCCTTGGTATCTCTAATTTTCTTGAAAAGATCTCTAGTCTTTCCCATTCTATTGTTTTCCTCTATTTCTTTGCATTGATCACTGAGGAAGGCTTTCTCATCTCTCCTTGCTATTATTTGGAACTCTGCATTCAAATGGGTATATCTTTCCTTTTCTCCTTTGCCTTTCACTTCTTTTTCAGCCATTTGTAAGGCCTCTTGTACAAACATTTTGCCTTTTTACATTTCTTTTTTCTTGGGGATAGTCTTGATCACTGCCTCCTGTACAATGTCACGAACCTTTGTTCATAGTTCTTCAGGCACTCTATCAGATTTAATCCCTTGAATCTATTTGTGACTTCCACTGTATAATCGTAAGGGATTTCATTTAGGTCAGGCCAGCAAATTTGGAAAACTCAGCAGTGTCCACAGGACTGGAAAAGGTCAGTTTTCATTCCAATGCCAAAGAATGCTCAAACTACTGCACAATTGCACTCATCTCACACGCTAGTAAAGTGATGCTTAAAATTTCTCCAAGCCAGGCTTCAGCAATATGTGAACCATGAACTTCCACATGTTCAAGCTGGATTTAGAAAAGGCAGAGGAACCAGAGATCAAATTACCAACATCCATTGGATCATGGAAGAAGCAAGAGAGTTCCAGAAAAACATCTATTTCTGCTTTATTGTCTATGCCAAAGCCTTTGACTGTGTGGATCACAATAAACTATGGAAAATTCTAAAAGAGATGGGCATATCAGACCAGCTGACTTGCCTCTTGGGAAACCTGTATGCAGGTCAGGAAGCAACAGTTAGAACTGGACATGGAACAATAGACTGGTTCCAAATAGGAAAAGGAGTACGTCAAGGCTGTATATTGTCTCCCTGCTTATTTAACTTATATGCAGAGTACATCATGAGAAATGCTGGGCTGAAGGAAGCACAATGTGGAATAAAGTTTGCTGGGAGAATTATCTATAACCTCAGATATGAAGATGACACCACTGTTATGGCAGAAAGTGAAGAAGAACTAAAGAGCCTCTTGATGAAAGTGAAAGAGGAGAGTGAAAAAGTTGGCTTAAAGCTCAATATTCAGAAAACAAAGATCATGGCATCAGGTCCCATCTCTTCATGGCAAATAAATGGGGAAACAGTGTAAACAGTGGCTGACTTTATTTTGGGTGGCTCCAAAATCACTGCAGATGGTGATTGCAGCCATGAAATTAGAAGATGCCTGCTCCTTGGAAGGAAAGTTATGATCAACCTAGATAGCATATTAAAAAGCAGAGACATTACTTTATCAACAAAGGTGTGTCTAGTCAAGGCTATGGTTTTTCCAGTAGTCATGCATGGATGTGAGAGTTGGTCTTTAAAGAAAGCTGAGTGCCGAAGAATTGATGCTTTTGAACTGTGGTGTGGAGAAGACTCTTGAGAGTCCCTTGGACTGCAAGGAGATCCAACCAGTCCATCCTAAAGGAGATCAGTCCTGGGTGTTCATTGGAAGGACTGATGTTGAAGCTGAAACTCCAGTACTTTGGCCACCTGATGTGAAGAGCTGACTCATTTGAAAAGATTCTGATTCTGGGAAAGATTGAGGGCAGGAGGAGAAGCGGACGACAGAGGTTAAGTTGGGTGGATGGCATCTCTGACTCAATGGACATGGGTTTGGGTGGACTCTGGGAGTTGGTGATGGACAGGGCAGCCTGGCGTGCTGCGGTTCATGCAGTCACAAAGAGTCCGACATGACTGAGTGTCTGAACTGAACTAAATGGTCTAGTGGTTTTTCTCTACTTTATTCAATTAAATCCTAAATTTCACAATAAGGAGTTAATGATGTGAGCCACAGTCAGCTCCTGATCTTGCTTTTGCTGACACTATAGAGTTTCTCCATCTTTGGTTGCAAAGAATATAATCAGTCTGATTTTGGTATTGACCATCTGGCGATGTCCATGTGTAGTCTTCTCTTGTGTTGTTGGAAGAGGGTGTTTACTATGACAGTGTGTGTATTCTCTTCTCAAAACTCTGTTAGCCTTTGCCCTACTTCAGTTTGTACTCCAAGGACAAATTTTCTTGTTACTTCAAGTATCTCTTGATTTCCTACTTTTGCATTCTGGTCCCCTATAATGAAAAGGACATCTTTTTTGGGTGTTAGTTCTAGAAGATCTTGTAGGTCTTCATAGAACCGTTCAACTTCAGCTTCTTCAGCATTACTGGTTGAGACATAGACTTGGATTATTGTGATACTGAATGGTTTGCCTTGGAAAGGAACAGAGATCGTTGTATCATTTTTGAGATTGCATCCAAATAGTGCATTTCAGACTCTTTTTGCTCAAACAAACCTTGTGTGCACCAGGACCCAGCAATCACACAGAGACTGAGCCAGAACTGTGTTTGAGCGTCTCCTGTGGAGGTACAGGTCAGCAGTGGATTACTGCAGAGGCAGGCGCTCTGGGTGCAGTAGACCTGGGAATGGCATAAGCCCTCTTGGGGGCTTGTGGAGGTCGCCATTAACCCCACCACAGAGCTGCCAGAACTTACACAGGACTGGTGAAACAGACTCTTAGAGGGTGCAAACAAAACCTTGTGTGTACCAGGGCTCAGGAGAAGGGAGCAATGACCTCACAAGAGACTGACCCAGACTTGCATGTGAGTTCCAGGAGTGTCTGGCAGAAGCATATGTCAGTGGTGGCCTACTACAGGGTTGGGGCCACTGAGTGCAGCAGTGCCTGCATGGGACCTTTTGAAGGAGGTTGTCATTATCTTCATTACCTCCACCATAGTTTGGCCTCTGGTCAAACAACAGGGAGGGAACACAGCCCCGCCCATCAACAGAAAATTGGATTAAAGATTTACTGAGCATGGCCCCACCCATCAGAAAGAGGCCCAGTTTCCCCCTCAGTCAGTCTCTCCCACCAGGAAGCTTCCATAAGCCTCTTATCCTTCTCAGTCACTGGACAGACAGAATGAAAACCACAATCATAAAAAAATAACCAATCTAATTACATGGATCACAGCCTTGTCTAAGTCAATGAAGCAATGAGCCATGCTGTGTAGGAGCACCCAAGATGAATGGGTCATGGTGGAGAGTTCTGACAAAACATCATCCAGTGGAGAAGGGAATGGCAAACCACTTAAGTATTCTTGCCTTGAGAACCCCATGAACAGTATGAAAAGGCAGAAAGATAGGACACTGAAAGGTGAACTCCCCAGGTTGGTAGGTGCCCAGTATCCTACTGTAGGTCAGTGGAGAAATAACTCCAGAAAGAATGAAGAGACAGAACCAAAGCAAAAACAACACCCAGTTGTGGATGTGACTGATGATGGAAGTAATGTCTGATGCTGTAAAGAGCAATATTGCATAGGAATCTGCAATGTTAGATCCATGAATCAAGGCAAATTGGAAGTGGTCAAATAGGAGATGGCAAGAGGGAACATCGACATTCTAGGAATCAGCAAACTAAAATGGACTGGAATGGGTGAGTTTAACTCAGATGACCATTATATCTACTACTATGGACAAGAATCCCTTAGAAGAAATGGAGTAGGCATCATATTCAACAGGAGCCCGAAATGCAGTACTTGGATGATTAAATTAAGGACTTTGAAATGGAGAGATTATCCTGGATTATCTGGATTGGCCTAATAAAATAAGGAAGATTTCTTAAAAGAATTAGAGGAGATGTGACAATGAAGAGCAGTGATACACAGTGACAAGATCTAGATTGAGAGAGGCTATGCTGCTGGCTTTGAAGATTGAGGAAGGAGACAGTAAGCCAAAAGAATGCAGATACCAAGGAGGAAAATGAGGTGTGGGATGAATTGAGAGATTGGGATTGACATATATACACTACTATATATAAAAGAGATAACTAATGAGAACCTACTGTATAGCACAGGGGAGCTCTACTCAGTGCTCTGTGGCGAACTAAAGGGCAAGGAAATCCTAAAAAAAGGGGATATTTGTATCCAGGGGCATCCCAGGTGGCACAGTGATAAAGAGTCCATCTGCCAGTACAGGAGGTGAAAGAGATGCCGGTTCAATCCCTGGGTCAGGAAGATCTCCTGTAGTAGGAAACAGCAACTCACTGCAGTATTCTTTCCTGGGAAATTCTATGGCCACAGGGGCCTGACAGGATATAGTCCATGGGGTCACAAAGAGTTAGACATGACAGAGCACATATACCCACACATATGTATATGTATAGCAGATTTACTTTCCTGTACAGCAGAAACTAACCCAGCATTGTAAAGAAACTATATTCCAATAAAAAGTAATTTTCAAAGAGACCACATAAAATACACAAATTGAATTTATTTCATTAAAAAAAAGAATGCGAGCAGCCTTTAGATGCTGGAAAGGGTGAGGAAATGGCAATAGATTGTCTTCCAGAGCCTCCAGAATGAACACAACCCTGGTGACACCTTGCTTTTAGCCCAGTGTCAGATTTTCCACCTTTGAAACTATAAGAGAAGCCAGTAAGTTCCTAATAACTTGTTATGTAAAAAAATAAAAAAATAATACAGTAGAATATAAGTATTATATATATATATATTTATGAAAATATCTCTATGTATATTTGACATGTGTGTTTATATACATATGTAGTCTTTTGGGTAGTGTAAAACAAACTTTTAAAATGCCCATCTTATCTACACATTTTACATTCAAGGCAACACATACACACTCAAGCAGACAAGAGTACACACTTAATTGCACATGTATGTATAACACACCACACTCAGATTTATCTTCTTCCAGTGACAGCTCACCAATTTCTGAGTAGAGTACATTGGGTTTGACTTGGCATTATGAAATTCATGGTAAACATCATCAAGGCAGATGGATATCTAGGTTTTTCATTTCATTGATGAGCATGTTTTGGCATATAAAGTGACAGTTGCTATTAAAATTTGGGTTTCATACCTATTTCAAAATAAATTGCACCTACAGTCCATTTGCAAGCTCTATGTTTTAGAAATTCAGCTTTGCATTTGCTGCATTTATTACATTGGTATTTTTCTTATATCTACTTTACTTAACAAGAAGACACTGAAATTTTAAGTAGTTCTCTATGTGACTGAATTAATAACATAGTTCTTCAGTTGGTAACAAGCAGCCTCTTGAAATTATCTTGCACTTTTTTTCTTACTCTAGTTATTTGGTAGATTGAGTAGTTCTTAAATCTTTTGCTGAAAATTGCTATATACCTTAACTAACAGTGTTTCTTAACCATAGTGCTTGACAAAGACTGGATATTACAGAATCAGGTTACAATTTGGACCAGCAGTCAATCTCTGCTCATATCATTCAAAAGGGTAATTAGAGAAAGTCAACAATATATATAAATCTATAATTTAGTTTTCTGCACAAAAACCATAACTACAAGGGATGAAAAAGCATTAAGCATTTACAACTAAAAACAGTAAAGCATTTTACAAAATGGATTCATTCAAACAGTACACTGAAAGCTTCTGTAGACAATTCTGTTATTCACAAGTTCCATATTTGCAAATTTTCCAACTTGTCGAAATATATCTGTACATCTAACATCAGTGTACATGGAAGTTTCACCTTCATTGGCAGATATGCACAGGGTAGCAAAAACTTTTAGTCACCAACTTAAATACTCCCAGCTGAGGTCAAACAAGGGGACACTGCCTCCTTGTGTCAGCAATCATACTGTAAATGTATCTTTTTCGTGTTCTATTCTACTTCCCTGGCGGCTCAGAGGTTAAAGTGTCTGCCTGCAATGCGGGAGACCTGAGTTCAATCCCTGGGTCAGGAAGATCCCTTGGAGAAGGCAATGGCAACCCACTCCAGTACTCTTGCCTGGAGAATCCCATGGACGGAAGAGCCTGGTGGGCTACAGTCCACGGGGTCGCAGAGTTGGACATGACTGAGTGACTTCACTTTCACTTTTGTGGTCTATTCAGTGCCACTTTTGTCACATTTTTGTGCTTTTTGTTGTTTAAAGTAGTCTCCCAGTGTGTTAGTGAACTGTCTAGTCTTCCTAAGCACAGGAATGCTGTGATGTGGCTTACAAAAAAAAAAAAAAAACCTGTGTGAGATAAGCTTTGTTCAGGCATAAGGTATAGTTCTGTTGGCTGCAAATTCAGTGTTAATGAATCAACTCTACAGTAAATAACATGTCTATAGACAGAAACACAGGTAAAATAAGATTATGTATTGATCGATTCCAAAAAATGTTGTGACCAGCAGCTTGTGGGAACCTAACATTGTATTTCCTCTCTGATATTCGCTACTTTGGTATTTGCAGTGACTTTCTAGAACATAAATAGTGTGACTAACAAGAACTGACAGTACAGAGTCATCATCCTTCCTCCCAAGTCTCTTGCCCAGTGTAGAGTCTAACTTCCAACAGTACTGAAATTTCACAGTGACATCCAAGTTTCCCAGGTTCAGTATTTAGCACTATTTGGATTTCTAAGAAGTGAGTGAAGTTATGCATTAGTAAATCCCCCAACTATACATTGCTGTTGTTGTCCAACTCTTTGTGACCCCATGGACTGCAGCACACCAGGCTTCCCTGTCCTTCACCATTTCTCGGAGCTTGCTCAAACTCATGTCCATTGAACTGGTGATGACATCCAACCATTTTATCCTCTCTTGTCCCCTTCTCCTCTTTCCTTCAATTTTTCCCGGCATTGGGGTCTTTTCCAGTGAGTTAGCTCTTCACATCAGGTGGCCCAAGTATTCTAGCTTCAGCTTTAGCATCCATCCTTCCAATGAATATTCAGAGTTGATTTCCTTTAGGATTGACTGATCTCCTTGCAGTCCAAGGGACTCTCAAGAGTCTTCCAGCACCACAGTTTGAAAGCATCAATCCTTCAGCGCTTAGGCTTCTTTATGGTCCAATTCTCACATCCATACATGACTACTGGCAAAATCATAACTTTGACTTTACGGACCTTTGTTGACAAAGTGATGTCTCTGCTTTTTAATGTCTAGGTTTGTCACAGTTTTTCTTCCAAAGAGCAAGCATCTTTTAATTTTACATTATTTATACTTTTTTTTAAGTGCAATGTATAAAAATGATACTACCAGTACTGGCAGCATCATGAAGCTGACATCACACATTCTGTGTTGCTCAAATAAATGTCATATAGGTTCTGTGAAGAATAAATGTTTCACTGGAAAAACTTATTCACTTTTATCTCATCTTCTCATCTCATATTTCTCATCCTAAATATTCTTTTTCTCTGTACTGATTTTCTTTTATTTTTATTAATATTTTTATTAATATTTTATTATTATTATTCTTTTCCTGTTGATTATTTTTCTTAGCCATCTGTTTTATATCTCATCCCTATTAGCTTCTTTCTGTGTTTATTATGCTAGCCACAAGAATGATAAAACTTCTGACCTCCAACTCCCTGCACCATTTGTAAGTGTCTTTTTTTGTATTTATCTTTCTTGATCTTTGTTTTTATTTGTCTATGTCTAAAGCAGAGTCCTACGCATAGAAGTGGGTACCCAGTAACTAATAACATTGACAAATTGCTGAACCATATATCTCTTCCCCCAAAATGATTTGAGCAAATTCCTTGTGCAGTTCACAAAATTGTGAACACACACACACACACAAAGATTAAAAACCGTGTCCCAAATACTCACATGTCATTTCAGTAGAATATTCAGTTTAACAGTCAGACATGCAGTCATTCTTTTTTGCTATTTCAGTATAATTTTTATACACTTAATGTGTATTATTTCCAAAGCTTTCTCAAATTTACCAACCTCTCAGTTTATATGCTGCTGCTAAGTCACTTCAGTCATGTCCGATTCTGTGTGACCCCATAGACGGCAGCCCACCAGGCTCCCCCATCCCTGGGATTCTCCAGGCAAGAACACTGGAGTGGGTTGCCATTTCCTTCTCCAATGCATGAAAGTGAAAAGTGAAAGTGAAGTCGCTCAGTCGTGACTTCACGACCCCATGGACTGCAGCCTACCAAGCTCCTCCGTCCATGGGATTTTCCAGGCAAGAATACTGGAGTGGAGTGCCATTGCCTTCTCCGCTCAGTTCATATGACTCTCTCTTATTACCATGACTACAACCCCCCCAGGAATGTCTGTGAGGGGAAGACGAAGGAATCAACCTCTCCCTCCCTCACTCTGTGTGTGTGTGTGTGTGTGTGTGTATGTATGTACATATAATTCTGTGTATATATGTTCCTAGGTGGTGCTAGTGCTAAAGAGCCCACCTGCCAATCTAGGAACCGTAAGAGCCGCGGCTTTGATCTCTGGGTCGCGAAGATCCCCTGGAGGCAGGCATGACAACCCACTCCAGTGTTCTTGCCTGGAGAATCCCATGGACAGAAGAGCTTGGCAAAATATAGTCCATAGGGACACACACAGTCAGACACAACTGATGTAACTTAGCACATACATTTATAAAATTATAAAGATTTGTATTGATGTAGAAACGAAGTGTATGTGACCCCTGCAGGATTCTAACAGGGCTTCTTCCATTCATCTGTCTGCCACTCTTCAAAATTCTTTACACTTTTTTTTTCTAACACGTGGAACAGCATAGAAACCCCTTTTGTTACAATCATTCTCGCCAAACCCCATGTGAGATACTGTCAGTATTACAGTGATAAGTGCCTTAGAGTGCCTTTAGAACATTTTGAGATGGTTAAATTAAAATGCTACCTACATTAAAATAATAAGCCTAGTCTTGTAATCTTTATTTTAGATTTGACTTTATGTGGTTTACCAAATTGTAGGCAGGGGATGAAGGAATAATCCATTTTTACAGAATTAGAGCATATTTAGGATGTAAAACTTACATGGGTAATTTCTTACATCACTGAATCTGTTAACAAAAAAAATCAGGAAATGGCTTAGTTAAAATGAATAATTTCAGTGATATTCTCTGTGTTGTAATCCAATTTTAAAGAAGTGAGCTTCTCTGGGAAGAGGAAATATTTATTTAATCACTGGTTCAATGTTGTTATAGACCTTATGTGTTCTTTCAGAAAATAATAATGATTGGTAATTTTCTAGGCAGAATCTCTTGATAAAAGAGTTAATTTGACTCAGATTATCTACAGTCTATGGACTATTTTGGTTATGGCAGCTCATGTTTTTTAAATATAGTACATTGATATAAATAAAATATTTAGTCTTTTGTAATAAGCAGTTAAGATTCTTGTGCTTATGAAGTCACAGTAAAAAATTACAAAATCATTAGGCATCTAAAGTAGCATCCATACATTTTTAAATACAGTTTATATGGAGCAAATTATTTCTCTATTGACAGTATCTTCTTAATCGTATTGATGTTTTCAAGAAAAATCCAAGATGTTTTCTAATATAAGCTACTTGAAAAGAGACTGAGTAGAAGCTTTTCTTCATTGTTATTTTTAGCTCATACATCTTTTAACTAAGAAAAGATGCCTTACTTTTAGCTTTGTTTCCCTCAGGAACATACATATTAATTTTCATTATATTTTTCCCCAAATTTAAAACATATTTTTCCTTTGAATTCTGCTCATGGACAAGGCCATTGTAGCTAATGAATGAATAAATAAAACATCACACTAAATACTTCCAAACTTTACTGTTGAAGAGAGTAGAAATGGGGGAGGGGAGAGTAGAAGTTGAAAGATTCCTGAGTAATTCTATACTATTTGGATTTTTACTATAATTCTGTAATCCTTCCATATATAAAAAAAAATTTTTTTTAATGTTTTCTTTAAGAAATTGATCAAGTCTTGAGGTAAGTATGCCTTTTCACAAAAGGTCAGAGTGATCCACCTACTGGTAGATTTTATATAAACTATTGCACTTTGTACACCCTTATTATTTTTTAATGAAAAATTATGTTCTGTTCCCTACCTCTCGCTTTCCATGTAATAAAATATGCATCATCTTTTTGCAAAAAAAATGTATATCTCCATATCTCTAAATGTCATGTATAAATAGATATAGACAGATCTATAGAGATATAGATATGTTTATTTATACTTAAATACAGACAGATTTCTTTTAAGATACTTTCATTCTTGTCATTGACTATGAAGGGATTTAAACCATATATTTGTTTATCAGAATTGACTAGAGCATATAAAGAAGGGTTTAGATATGTACTATGTGTTGCTAATATTAACTAGAATCATTGAAGTACAGATTTTAGTTCAATAACATAGCACATTACAACAGACCAAAGTTATTAACTTCAATTGATAAAGAATTATGAATATAATTATAATCCTGTTAATTATTTAAAGTCATGAATTATGCAAATGCAGCAGGTATTATTAATCATCAGCAGGAACCAGAACAATTTCCCTTAAAGAACATATAAATATTAAAAAGTCTGACTTGGCTCTCTTATATACTTTTACAGCTTTAGTGTTCCCTTATGTACAATGTTTGTATTCAGTTCTCCTCTACAAAATGAAAAATGCCCCAAATGCATCTTTTCCAAAGGCCAAATGAATGTCGTTAGATTTCTCTTCTTGTCTATAAAATGTTTACTGACTGTGTGTTTCCAAGTGTTTGTTTATATCAGAGACATCTCAGTTCGTTTAAGCTAATATTAGTCGGAGCTGGCTGATGTCCTACTCACAAATAGCACACCAGTATGAGGCTAAGCTACACGTAAGTAATAGTCTTGTAGCATCTAATAAAATATTAGAATTTCTCAAATTCACATATCATGAAACTTCCCCCAATACTAAGGAATGACAGAGCCTTTAATGGAATAGTTACAGCTTGTTTCTGTAAGTATATCCACCGTTTATAGAAAGGACATAATGAAAAAAATAGCGGGAAAAGCCTTTCCAAATGGGAACCTTTGAAGATGCACAGTTAGTAAGATCCTTGAATATCTACATCTGTACACAGATCGTTGTTAATTTTCCTCCAAGAAATACTGGCCTTTTCCTTTGAGGAGCAACTTGTAGAAATATTTTGAAAGGAATCTATAAACAAGGACTCTGGTTGCCTCAAACTATTAGAGTTTAATTCCAGATTTTTTTAATCCAGTTTAATTTCATTTATTCATTATTTACTCCAGAAAGAATTATTTCATTTCAAATCTCAGGACATTTCCATCAGACGATGTACATGTTTGTGTCCTTGGAATGTGACTATCACTTGGAAAATGTCATGGTTGGGCAGGGACATTGGTAGGAGTTTGGGAAAAGGCAAAGGGACATGTAGGAAGTCAGTGTAGGCAAGCATTGTGCTACTGAGACTATGAAAGTCTTAGACTTTAGAACAATGTCTGGTATAGAGGGACTTTAAGAAACAATGGTTCAGTGAATGTTGTAAGTCTCTGCTCCTTATGGTGTATTCACAGTAAATGACAGTACACATCAACTGTTGATTAGTGGAGGTATCAGAGACCTGTTTAAACATATACTTTATTCATGTGTTTTCTAGTAAGAACGTAGCCAAACTATTCTGGATGAGACAGCATTTAGACTCGGGTTTGGTTTGTGCCTCTAATTTTCTTCTTTAAATTTCACTAGAGTAGAGTTGCTTTACAATGTTGTGTTTGTTTCAGGTGTATAGCAAAGTGATTCAGTTACACATATACATACATTCTTTCTTTTTCAGATTTCTTTCTCTTTTAGGTTATCACAGAATATTAAATAGAGTTCCCCGTGCTGTACAGTAGGTTCTTGTTAGTTATCTTACATATATATATACATGAAAGTGAAAAGTGAAAGTGAAGTCGCTCAGTCATGTCTGACTCTTTGCGACCCCATGGACTGCAGCCTCCTCTGTCCATGGGATTTTCCAGGCGAGAATACTGGAGTGGGGTGCCATTTCCTTCTCATATATATATGTATATATATGTATATATATACATACAGTCGTGTGTATATGTTAATCCCAAGCTCCTGATTCATCCCTCCCCTCTACATTTCCCTTTTGGTAACCATAAATTTATTTGCATATATTTATGTCTGCTACTCTCTTGTAAATAAGTTCATTTGTGTCATTTTTTTAGATTCCACATGTAGGTGCTATCATATGGTATTTGTCTTTCTCTGCTTCACTCAGTATGATAATTTCTAGGTCCCTTCATGTTGCTGCAAATGCCATTATTATTATTATTATTTTGGCTAATAGTATTTCAATGTATATGCATCCCACATCTTTACCCATTCCTCTGTCAATAGACATTTAGGTTGCTTCCACGTCTTGGCTATTGTAAATAGTGCTGTCTTGAAAACACGGGTGCATGCATCTTTTCAGATTATAGTTCTGACCAGATATTTGCCCAGGAGTGGGATTGCTGGATCAAATGGTAGTTGTATTTAAAATTTTCGATGTCTTTTTAGAATATTACAGAGTTAGGAAAGAGTGTTGGAGAAAGAACTGTTGAAGTAAATGAAATTCTTAAAGTGTAAAAGGTGTTTGTTCTTGTCTTTCCTGAATTTGGGCTTGTGACTCTGCTTTCTGCCCTGAAGACAGAGGCTCTGCTCTCTGGGCTGCCTGCTGTCTATTTGAACCATAATTACTTTCAATAGCATTTCTGATCTTGTTCTTTTCCTGAAGATTACCCATGATCTCAATGTCAAAATCATTTATCTTTTAATATTATTTTCAAAATTAAAAATAGGTATTATCTACAAGACATACAACATTGGAATTTTTATTATGTGTATGTCTGGGCTTCCCAGGTGGTAAAGAACTTGCCTGCCAGTGCGGAAGACATAAGAGATGTGGGTTCAATCCCTGGGTCAGGAAGATCCCCTGGAGGAAGGCACAGCAACCCACTCCAGTACTTTTGCCTGGGAAAATCCCACAGACAGAGGAACCTGGTGGGCTACAGTCCACAGGATTGCAAAGAGTCAGACACGGCTGCAGCAACTGAGCACACATGTGTCTGTTAGATGAAAGTTATAACTAGGATCAGCAAGAATAAATTGAATTCTTTGCATGAAGGGGAGCAGTTTGAGTTTTGCCATAAGAAAGGGCTTTCTAATCTATAATACGTCTCCAGTTGGAATGAGCATATTTTTTGCCTTCTTTTATTTTTGTTACCACTGCTGGATTTGTGGGTTCATCATGTAGAATCTCTGCTCCAGTCAACACTTGGCATTTGTTTAATGGATGGTGTCATTTAAATATACTTTTGAAGCACTTTACCAAGATTGTTTCTCAGGTGGTTTCCATAACAATTCAGTGAGCTATATACTATTAGTGCCTCCATTATTCAGTTAAGTAAAATGGGCATTGAAGGGCTAAGCACCTGTCCGAAGTCACCAGGTAGCCTGTGGCACATTTCACTTTAGACAGTCTGGCATCATAGTCTGAGCTCTTCATATCTCCTCCCTACTGCATCTGCCCTCAGTGACACAGAGACAGAATCTGGGTCCCCATGGCTTAAAGCTAATAAAGACTTTTCATTGTGTGTGCCTTCTTAGTTCTCTAGCCTCATTTTCAAACACTGGACCCATGTTCCTTTGATCCAGGCACAAGGAATCTGTCGCTTGCCATTTGGACATGCCTGGAGTCTTCAAGTATCTGCATCATTTGCCACCCCACTTCTGTGCCCCCCCACACCTGCTACAACCCTGCTTCTAGCATTCTCTGTATGGTCAGCCCCCAATTAATTCTCAAAAGTCACTGCTTCCGTAAAACTTGGTGCCAATACTAGGCCCAGTTATTTACTCCTCATTTTAACCGAAACTTCAAATCCATGTTGCATATTAAATATGCACTTGTATTTCTGTCCCCTTTTATAAACTAGAAACTCTGCAAAGTCCTGAAACACGTCATCTTTATTTTTGGACCCTCATACTTCAATAAGTAAATGCATTTTAAAATTGTCTTTAAAAACACAGGGCATATACAGTAGAAAGCAAGAGTTTCTTAGCAAGTTAAGAGTTGAAAGTGAAGTTGCTTAGTCATGTCCAACTCTTTGCAACCCCATGGGCTGTAGCCTACCAGGCTCCTCCATCCGTGGGATTTTCCAGGCAAGAGTACTGGAGTGGGTTGCCATTTCCTTCCCCAGGGGATCTTCCCAACCCAGGGATCGAACCCGGATCTCCTACCTTGCAGGCAGACGCTTTACTGTCTGAGACACCAGGGAAATTGAAAGAGTTGAAGCAGGAGCTAAATAAACAGTCATCACAACTGTGGTAAAGGAGATTCCTGCATGTATAGAAAGCTCAAGCTGGATTCTTGTCTCTATGGCCCTTTTTAAGCTCTCTCATCCCAGTTCCGTGTCATGGCTCATAGCTAAAATGTGCCAGTCAGAAATACCTATCTATTGTGTGTGGCTCAGGCTAGTTGATGATGATCCCTAGGGCCTAGTTCTTAGAAAATATGTTTGTATTGTAGACCAGAAAGAGCTCCTCTTTGTGTCTTTTCCTCACTAAATTCCCTTTCATATTTTTCAAGTCTGCAGAAGCGATGTCTGGGCACAGACTTCTGCAATTTGCCTCTGTACACAAGCGTACAAACAGGATACACTTATCCCCCCGAGACGCTGAGTAGGTGTATTCTTGTTAAGATTTAATCCTGTTCACCTTGGGAGAGAAACTAATGCTCTATAATGTCACCAAGGAGACTGAGACTCTTCTCATTACATAGGATTAAAGTAAAAGAGAAAACTCTTGAATATATACTTGCAGTGAATTAGATAAGTATGCAAATGAACTTCTGATCTTAGATTATTTTTTCTGCTGAGGTATAGATTTCTAACTGTTGGAGAGATGATTTCATTGTCTATGCTAGGTACCCTTTATGAACAGATCTAACATCTACTATTTTGTATCATTTTTAAATTATGTTGTTCTTAAATCCATGCGTAAACTCAAAAGCCATTTACTAGTATTTATAAAAATTAGAGAATAAGGCATTGATTTAATGGAAAAAGATAACACAATTTTTAAAATACATTGAAAAGAAAGAGAACAAAGGACAACAAATCAATTTAAAATGATAAATATCCAGATACTACCAAAGCATATTAGTTATCTTCATGAGCCATTGGTAAATCTTCTTGTCCCATATTCTGATTCCCCAGACGATGGTGCTAAGCTATGTGTCCTATTTGAAAGTTGGCCTTATTTTATCATGTTGATCTTGCAAGTTGTTGAAGCCTCAATTCTTAGTTGAAATTCTCTGTTGCCTTTCATTTATTTTTGGCTTATTTACCATACAATTTGATGTAAAAATGTACAATACAATCATTATGTATATAAATTTTTAAAAGTAAGGAGAACAAATAGCTCACCAAACATTAATATATGTGCCTAATGAACATGAACATATGTTCAAACAATTAATAGAAGAACTAAAGCAAGTAGATTCTTTTTCTTGCCTATCAAATTGGAAATGGTCAATAAAGCATAGGAGTCGGTGAGGTGGACATGCCCTTTCTTGTTGGTGGGATTATAAATCAGTCTAATGGTTTTTGAAAGCAGTTTGGCAATATGCATAAAGAGCATATTTAATCCTTTGACCCAGCAGTTTGTCTTCTGAGGCTCTTTCCTAAGGACATGATTAAATAATATGGACAAGGTTGTTCTTTGCTGTGTTATTTTTGATAGGAAAAAAGAGAAGCAATCAGCAACTCAGTTGTTGGCACACAAGGGATCAGTTAAACAGTTTTGATATATCATTGCAGTATAACATTATGCAATTATTAAAATGTTTTCAAGAAATTTAATAAGGTAAATAACTATGGAACATATAATACCAATATGAAAATATAAGCACTATAGCTAGTATATTTAATATTTTAAATCTACATAGAAGAATTAGTATTAACAGAAAATTTTCTAAAATGTTAATATAATCTTTGTGGTGAGATTATGATTATGATTTAGTATTAAGTTAGGAAAGTTTTCTTGTAATAAGAAAACCTTGATGCTAAATTTTGTAAAATCTAAGTGGTTTAATGTATGTGCTATGCTTATAATTAGAAATAAAAAAAAATTTTCACAAAATCATTGTGTCATTATGGTTGGTATATCTTCCTTGTGCTAAGTGTGCGCTAAGTCACTTCAGTCATGTCCGACTCTGCGACCCCATGGACTGTAGCCCACCAGGCTCCTGTGCCCATGGGATTCTCCAGGCAAGAATACTGGAGTGGGTTGTCATGCCCTCCTCCAGGGGATCTTCCTGACCCAGGGATCAAACTCACCTCTCTCATGTCTCCTGCTTTGACAAGCAGGTTCTTTTACCACTAGTGTCACCTGGGAAACCCCTATCTTCCTTAGAAGAAAAATTATGCCAAGAGATAGACTCATAAAGTGCTATTTAGAGGAGCACCTAATCCTACCTGATGAAAATTGGCAGGGTCCACACGTATTAATTCCAGTAGGTTCCTCCCAAACTGAGATGAAACAGTAAATGAGTACTGTCCATAAGGCCTTAGCTAGAAAGTGAGCTGCCACCTGGTTTCCACAGGTAATGCTACTGGTAGGGGAACCTCATGCTTTTCTCTAAATCAGATGTGCCTGGACTTGAGCGATACTGGGTTTGTGATGGAAACAGTTGTTTTACCTTCCTGCTTTTCTACTTGTAGCAAATTCTGCCCTGGCTTTCACGCGATTCCCTAAGGAGAAGGAGCATAGAGACTCTATTTTATTGCACCTTGTTTGTTGATCTCTTTGCTGCAAGAAAGACATTGTCTTTGAAACTATAACGATAATGCAACCAGTCCTACATCTTAGAAATCTTTTATTTTTGTACATGGTGTCTGCAGTGCAGTTATTATATTCAGCCTCCATTGATTAGATTTTACAGGTTTGCACTGTAAGTAATAGACAGGAATTACTGCCAGATCCTCCCTGACCTCGGACATCTCAGGCAGTTTTAAATATTCTTTGTTCACATTTTGCCTGTTTTGAATTTCTCTGATTAGCAAACCAGGAAGGTTTTAGACACAGATAAATCAGAACTTTTTACTGGGTCATTTTGGCATAGATGCTTGATAATTTCATGCCTTTACTCAAATTATATTTACCTCATTAAAAACAAAGAACTCCAACTTTTGCCAAAGATGGTTTCAGACTAGCAAAAGTGTTCTAGGTATGGGTGTTGTCTTTGATCAAAGCTTCTCTGTGCCAATTTGCATGTGCTTTATAATAAATATAAAATATTGGATGATTTCAGATATAGTTTATGTACTAGGAAAAGCAGAGTACAAAGCTTCTATTCGTCTGTAATCTACAGTCATTATTAAATGGCTGTTTCCACTAGAAATATCTAGGTAGTATGCAAAACAGATATCTCTTCTGGCAAAGAAGTTTCTTGTTAAGACATGACCACAACCAAGGCATTCTTCCTCTTTTGATTAGTATTCACTGTCTCGGTTTAGCTGTCTGCAATTGGTGCAGTTTGGGAATTGAGTATGAGTAAAAGAAGACTCTCATACTGTAGGATTTGCAAAATTCTACTTCAGTGTAACTGCTATTACAGTTAAACAGCTATCAGAAATATCAAAGTTTAGGAGAAACTGGAGAAAGCCAACATCCAGAAAGAGAAGTTTGAGATCTTTAAAATATATTTAGAAGTGTAAAAAATGGCATGGAAAATTAAAAAAAATAAAAATTAAAAAAAAATGGCATGGAGGAAAAGTTAAGTGGAAAATATCAACTGTATGTGAAAAATGACAGTCAGTTAATCCAGTCTGTCAAAATGACTATGAAAATATGATCCAGTTATTTATCTAAACTTTCTCACCTTCACCTCTTCCTGTTCTTTACCTGTCTACCACCAACTGGATCTTTCTTAAATCTTTCATTTTGAGGCTTTTGGCCTTAACTTGGGGAATTATTGCAACTGCATGCTTTCTCTTATCTTACTAGGCCTTCCCTTTATTCTAAGAGTCAAATTCATGGTCTATTTGAAAAGCTACATCTCCATATTAATGCTTTTGGAGAAAAAGCTTAAGGGAAAAGGGATAAGAGGTAACTTTTTGTAGAGTAGCTCTTGTAGGCCGTTCATATACATAAGCATTAGTTCGTTTGTTCAGTGCAACAACCTCATTGAAGTTCCCTCATATTCCTGAGGGAACTTAGGGCTAGTCAGATCCAGATTCTTCTGCAAAGTCCTACAGATACCAACAGAAAAGGCCAGGGTTTTTACTTAGGACTCTCTGATGTTGTCGGTCATTTTTCTTTTCTCTGACAGGATCTTCCCAATGCAGGAATCAGATCTAGGTCTCCTGCATTGCAGGTAGATTCTTTTATTATCTGAGTCACATAGTAGTTTGTCAGTAAATACTAGTTCATCCTTCATGGGTGTTGCTTGTCAAGTGGTTTATAGAATTCTGTGTCCATTTGTGGAATTTGAGCCTCATGATTCTAGTGACTTTTTTACTCATTGCTCTATTTAGCACAGAAAGTGAGAGGAGGTAGGTATTCAGTAACTCAAAAAATGTTTGTCCAATAAACTGATCTCACAGTAGCCCTGTGTCAACAGCCATATATGTGGGTCTGTTTATTGCATGTCACTAATATTCTCCCGGGTTGCTCTCTATGATTGTTTTTAAATTTATTTAAAACAAGACTTTTTTGTACTTTGCTTATTATTGCTGTTAACTTTTATGATGGTAAGAACAGATAACATAAAAGGGTAGATTCTTTCAACATAATATTCAAGTATTCAGCCCAGTATTGGTAACAATATGCAGTGTTGTATAGTAGATGTCTAGAAATTCATCTTGCTTAACTGAAAATGTTAACTTTTGAACAGCATCTCCCCTACCCACGGCATTTACTCGTCTACATTTTGGGTCTGTAAGTTTGACTAGTTTAAATATTTCATAAGAAAACTATAACTTGAACGGTTGAAGAGTCTGAGGTTGACAGAGGACAGGAGCCAGGAAATCAAGGGATTTAAAGCAAATGTCTGCAAGTATTTGTCATGTGGAATTCCTAATACAACATTCCAAATTAAAAAAAAAAAAAAAAGAAAAGTAAATATTTCATAGACATGGAATCATGCAGTATATGTCCTTCTGCAACTGGCTTATTTCATTTAACACAATTTTATCCAGGTTCATTCATGTTGTGATACCTGTCAGGATTTCCTTCTTGTTATAGCTGAATAAGATTCCATTGAATATATATACCATATTTTCTTTATTCTTAAAATGCTAGCACATTTTCAGTTCATTCATTTAGCTTGCTGGTTCACTTAACTGAATTTATATATCTGTATTAATATTTGTATTTATCTCTCCCTATATGCCTATACTACCTGCACTTCTATGTGTGTAGTGTACTGATAAATTTTTAATAATCAGCTCACTTAAAATAAAAGGCATACTCTGATTTTAATGGTTGCTCGTTTCTATAGTGCAAATACTACAACCAAATCCGTATTCCCACTACCAGCATGATATTTCTGAATTTGGAGTCAGAAAAAGATTGTAGAGACATCCCATTAGATAATCTTTTCACCATACAGATGCTAAGGTATGAATGACCTCACAAGCATAAATAATCGTAAAATGCAGCAAAATCATTAAGAAGTGTTCAGTTTTTTAAATTTATTAGTTTCTTTAGTATAATTTATTTAATGGTAAGTGTATAGCATTTAAGTTTACCAAGGATTATGTTTAACATGAGGCTTGCACAATTCCTTAAAATTTAACACTCCGCTCCCACGAGGTAGTAAAAACCAGCTCTAGCACAGCACTTTAATTTTGAAGTCCCTATTGCTTTCTCATTTTCAAAACTGAAAATTAAACATGGGTTTAATTTTTTTCATGTTCTCTTATGTCCTTTTCATTCATGATGTTTGATGAATTGCTGTAGTAAATATTCATAAGGAGAAACTCACCAAATAATTCAAGAATTTGCCTTTTGTTTGTACACTTGCAATAGTATACCTTGCCTGAATGATTTCTATAATATATTCCCTAGGGTCATAAGAGCTAATCTTTGAATCACTAATGTACTTTATTATTCTTTCTTTTTTTTTTCTTTTGACAAGGTTTAAATGTTTCTTTTCACAAAAGATAAACTATATGTTAAGTGGAAGACTATCAGTTGTGAAACAAAAATGTTGAAACATTTTCTGCAGATATTTTTTAGTCATGAACATTTCAATGCTCACTCGTGCTCATGCATGCTCAGTCATATCTGACTCTTTGTGACCCCATGGACTGTCCTCTGTCCGTGAAATTTTCCAGGCAAGAATACTGGAGTGGGTTTCCATTTCTTTTTCTAGAGGATCTTCCTGACCCAGGGATCGAACCCAAGTTGCTTATGTCTCCTGTATTGGCAGGCGGATTCTTTTACCACTGTGAACATTTCAATATTCAGTATTCAATACATACTATTTCAAAACATATATGAAACAGGGCCTATAAATGCAAAATATACATGCCAATTGTTTACCTGTAAATGGTACTTTCAAAACTCAAATTATTTAAGCTAAATTTAAGTTACTCCACAAAAAATTCTCTTCTCACACAAATATATGTCCTAGCCCTACTTCCTCCTCTCTGCCCTTCCTGGTAGCCTCTGCTACTACAGTCATGAAGGCTGAGGTGAAGAACTTTATACTTATAAATATGTAGCAAGGGAAAACATGGTAAAATATAAACATGGATGTTTTAGACCAAAGAACTTCTGGAATCATGTTGTGTCATGTGAAGAACCCTATGAACACTCTTGCCAGTGAAACAACCATAACTGTTGAAAATTATACTGAAACAAAGTACCTGGAAATTGCCTTAACAGCAAACAGCAAGTGGAAAAACATTTCTTAAAGTCCAATTCAGCCGCTCAGTCATGTCCGACTTTTTGGAATACCATGAACCACAGCAACCGAGGCTTCCCTGTCCATCACCAACTCCCAGAGTGCCCCAAACCCATGTCCATTGAGTCAGTGATGCCATCTAACCATCTCATCCTCTGTCATCGCCTTCTTCTCCTGCCCTCAATCTTTCCCAGCATCAGGGTCTTTTCAAATGAGTCAGCTCTTCACATCAGCTGGCCAAAGTATTGGAGTTTCAGCTCAGCATCAGTCTTTCCAATGGGCACTCAGGACTAATCTCCTTGAGGATGGACTGGTTGGATCTCCTCGCAGTCCAAGGGACTCTCAAGAGTCTTCTCCAACACCACAGTTCAAAAGCATCAATTCTTCAGTGCCCAGCTTTCTTTATAGTCCAACTCTCACATCCATACATGACCACCGGAAAAACCATAGCCTTGACTAGATGGACCTTTGTTGACAAAGTAACATCTCTGCTTTTGAATATGCTATCTAGGTTGGTCTTAACTTTCCTTCCAAGGAGTAAGCATCTTTTAATTTCATGGCTGCAGTCACCATCTGCAGTGATTTTGGAGCCCAGAAAAATAGCCACTGTTGCCACTGTTTCCCCATCTATTTGTCATCAAGTGATGGGACCGGATGCCATGATCTTACTTTTCTGAATGTTGAGCTTTAAGCCAACTTTTTCACTCTCCTCTTTCACTTTCATCAAGAGGCTCTTTAGTTCTTCACTTTCTGCCATAAGGGTGATGTCATCTGCATATCTGAGGTTATTGATATTTCTCCTGGCAATCTTGATTCCAGCTTGTGCTTCTTCCAGCCCAGAGTTTCTCATGATGTACTCTACATATAAATTAAATAAGCAGGGTGACAATATACAACCTTGGCGTACTCCTTTCCCTATCTGGAACCAGTCTGTTGTTCCATGTCCAGTTCTTACTGTTGCTTCCTGACCTGCATACAGATTTCTCAAGAGGCAGGTCAGGTAGTCTGTTTATTCCCATCTTTTTTAGAATTTTCCACCATTTATTGTGATCCACACAGTCAAAGGCTTTGGCATAAAGAAAATCTACTAAATCTCAGAGTGAATGTCTGATGTTTGAGCCACAGCCCACTCCCTGCTTCCCCTAGCTCAGTGTGACAGAACCATGACTCTAGATGGATATGGACATATGACCACCTGGCCATAGCTGTAGAGATGTAGCTGCTTCTGAATCACCTGAGCCAGCACTCTAGTGCAGATCCTTCCTTTTACAAGTAGAGGGAGAGATGTCAAGAATATGAAAATGGGAAAGAATCTTTTAAACAAATGATAATAGACAGCTGGAAATTCATATGCATAAGAATGAAGTCAGACTTTTATCTCATACCATATACAAAACTTAACTCAAAATGGATCAAGAAATCCCCAGGGATAAATCTGAGTGATATTTCCCCCAAATCTCCATGCTATGCACTGTTCAAATAATTTCACTTCACATCCTACATTGTGTTAACTGTTTACCAATTGTATACTAACATACAATTGTCTCCATGCTGGGATATAGATGACTGATGCAAACATTGCTGTGAAAATTTTTGGCTGATAACTATCTTTAGGTCACATACTTGATGTGAGCAATGCTCTGTATTATTGGTTTGGTTGGAGGAGGGAAAATATATTCATATTATACGTTTAGCCCAGGGGCAGAAATCAGGAGAAGGCTTTAATGAATCTTACAGAGACTGGGCATCTGGCACGTTTTCACAGTGAAAAAAGTATTACAGAATGTTATTTATCCATTCAAATAGGAGTAAATTAAGCAGAGATTTCCAGTTTCATTCTACCCGTGTTGGAAGAATATGTAAATTCTTATAAATTTGCTAGAAATTATGTGGAATGTGTGCATTAAATTTTCATATGGGCTTACATCTTAAATTTGCATAAATGTGTACATGAGTTATATCCTAAATGTTCCCTAATGAGAGTATACTTAAATTATGTCAGTATGATAGAATAGCAAATTTCAGAGTTCCAAAGAATATCAAGGAGAGATAAGAAAGCCTTCCTCAGTGATCAAATGCAAAGAAATAGAGGAAAACAATAGAATGGAAAAGACCAGAGATCTCTTCAAGAAAATTAGAGATACCAAGGGAACATTTCATGCAAAGATAGGCTCAATAAACAACAGAAATGGTATGGACCTAATAGAAGCAGAAGATATTAAGAAGAGGTGGCAAGAATACACAGAAGAACTATACAAAAAACATCTTTATGACCTGCCTCTTGAGAAACCTGTATGCAGGTCAGGAAGCAACAGTGAGAACTGGACATGGAACAACAGACTGGTTCCAAATAGGAAAAGGAGTATGTCAAAGCTGTATATTGTCACCCTGCTTATTTAACTTATATGCAAAGTGCATCATGAGAAACACTGGGCTGGAAGAAGCACAAGCTGGAATAAGATTGCCGGGAGAAATATCAATAACCTCAGACATGCAGATGACATCACCCTTATGGCAGAAAGTGAAGAACTAAAGAGCCTCTTGATGAAAGTGAAAGAGGAGAGTGAAAAAGTTGGCTTAAAGCTCAACATTCAGAAAAGTAAGATCATGGCATCCGGTCCCATCACTTGATGGCAAATAGATGGGGAAACAGTGGCAACAGTGGCTGAATTTATTTTTCTGGGCTCCAAAATCACTGCAGATGGTGACTGCAGCCATGAAATTAAAAGATGCTTACTCCTTCGAAGAAAAGTTATGACCAACCTAGATAGCATATTCAAAAGCAGAGACATTACTTTGCCAACAAAGGTCTGTCGAGTCAATGCTGTCATTTTTCCAGTAGTCATGTATGAATGTGAGAGTTGGACTATAAAGAAAGCTGGGCACTGAAGAATTGATGCTTTTGAACTGTGGTGTTGGAGAAGACTCTTGAGAGTCCCTTGGACTGCGAGGAGATCCAACCAGTCCATCTTAAAGGAGATTAGTCCTAGGTGTTCATTGAAAGGACTGATGCTGAAGCTGAACTCCAATATTTTGGCCACCTGATGCAAAGAGCTGACTCATTTGAAAAGACCCTGATGCTGGGAAAGATTGAGGGCAGGAGGAGAAGGGGATGACAGAGGATGAGATGATTGGATGGCATCACTGACTCAATGGACGTGAGTCTGAGTGAACTCCGGCAGTTGGTGATGGACAGGGAGGCCTGGTGTGCTAAGGTTCATGGGGTCACAAAGAGTCGAATACGACTGAGCAACTGAACTGAACTGATAGCCATCAGAATATTGAAGTCAAAATATTGAAGAATTTTTATATATAAAGGTAGAAAAGTGTCTATGACCTGTTGAGTTTTGAAAGTTAATTTTACAACAGTGCTCATAGTATGTTTTTTAGGATAAGATATATTGAGGAGAAATGAAGGCAGGATGTAGAGACACTCTATGTGATTATCTTTTAGATACAGTGTTCAAATAATCGAGCCTGTCTCTATGAAAAAATTGCATAATTTTTTTGCTTTTTACTTTACCTTTCTGATGAAATTATTTTATAATAAAAATATATTTTAAATTTAGAATTAAGCAATTAATTATGAGTTAACTCACAGTGAACATTCATGTAATTAGAAGGTAGTTTATATGGATTAATGGGAAAATAATGTTTTGAAAATATACTGCTTGCTTAAGAGACATTTTCATATTAGAAGAAGGTAACCTCTTGTGTTGAAATGCATTTTTCCTTTTCAAAGACAAGAGAGGCTTCAGTGTGTTTTTAATCTAAGGGGAAACACATTTAACCATTTTTCACCTTTACAATATTTTGTGATCACATTTACCAAGCAGACAGATGATTTCACCTATAGCAGAGTTTGTGGTAATTATAAATTCACGTGCAGATAAAAACTGACCATGCAATAAAGACATGGTATTAACTTTTCTAGTTTTTATCTTATCGCTTTGGAGTAGTGGTAAATTGTTTTCTGGTTTATAAAACACGGGTGTATTAAAAAACTGAGATGTTAAGGAGCCAAGTATATTTGAGCAACTAAAGGCATTTGAACGCATTTTGGGAGAGGGTGGAGGGGACATAGACTACTTCATGCTACATCTTACAGCTTGTGTTTATTATTCTGGATTTTATGCCAAGAAAAATAGAGAACCACTGATTAGTTTAACCAAGAGAAGTGACATGGTCATCTTTTATCTTTTTGATCTTGTTATGATTCCCATTTGAAAAAGGGACTTTGTGGATAGTGGAAGATACTTGCGTGGTATTTGAAGCATCTACAGCCTGAGTGACAATGCAAAGGGACCAGTTAGGAGATTGTAATAGTTGTCTAGTCATGAAAGTATTGTGATTTGAACTAGAATACAGGCATTGGACTTTGAAAAAAGCAACTGTTTGGTTATAGAATCTATATATGTTGAGGCTTAATGAAACAACAGGGAGAGAGATACATCTTGTATGCCTTGAAGAATTTGGCAGCAGAGGTTTAGTAAAGGGTTCCATTCACCTGTGAAGAAGAGGTTTGAAATGGAATGCACTGCAGTTTAAAATTCTGATCATGTCAAATTTAAGGTGAAGTTACTCAGTAAGTAGTCAAAAATACTCTTCTGGAGTACATGGAGCTCATTTAAAAATTATTTCCTCTTGCATAGTTATTTTTCCTGCAAAAAAGTGGCACTCTGTAAGTCAGCCATCTTTGTTTTATTTTTGTTTTTTTTTCAAGAAATCATTCCTGAAATGATTACATCCAAAATCAGTCATACCAGGAAACAATGGCCTAATGTGAACTATTTTTTTATTAACAACTGTCATAGAGAATAGCACAGAAACTTTTTTCGGGTGTGAAATAGAAAACTATCCAGCATGCTATGTTTAGGGATACAGAGCCTGACTGACTGTTCTCTGATGAAAGAGTGTTTGTTGACAGAAAAATATCCAGTGTTATGAATTCATCTTAACTTATCCTTATATTAAAAACTGTGCTTCTTCTTGAGAAACCATCTCTGCAAATTTCTTATTGTTAACCAAATTAGAATAGTTTTTAATGTAAATTAGTATTGCAAATGTTATAGAACATGTGTACAAATTTTTTAAATGTGTTGAATGTAAGTAGTGGCCTTTGGTGTGAAAGTAGATGCCTCCAAAATTATCTTATTCTGAATTTCATCTTGCTTAAAAAAAAAATTACTCAGTTTGCAAACACTGCCTGTCAGTTCTGCCCATTTGTTGCAGCATGACTTCTGCCTCTTCTATAACAGAACATTTCTATATTATTTTTTTAAAATCATGTAATAAAAACAATTGTTTTCAAGGGAAAACTGCGAGTCTGGGGTGGGGACCAGAAAATTGTATTTGCGCTCACAATAGAAAGTTTTTCCTTTTCCCGCAGCAATTTCAACAATTAAACCTTTTAAATAAAGAATAGTTTGTCATTGTAAGATCAAAATAATAACTTAGTTATGCAAAATAGAGAGAATCGGGCCTAAAGGCTTCCTTGTTTAACCCTCAGTACACAAACTCGGAAACCTCACAGTCCCGTCAGTCTCGTGAGACTTTGGGTGCAATTTTTTTTACAGCTCAAGTCACGTTGGCTTGTGTTTGCAGTAAGTGAGCCCTTTGGGCTCTGGACATGCTATGAAATAGTTGCCACATACATAAGGATGGAACAGTGCAACCAACAAACTGCTAAAGTGCTCACAATCCTCCATGATCTCATGACTTCTCTGAAAAAGTGCCATGTATGCTTAAAAGTTCTGAACACTGACAAACTGAGGGGAAGGAGGAGGGTATCGACTTTAGAGAAATCACATACACACAGGTTCTCAGGTTTGAGCAAGTGGGTGAACCTTGTAGAACTATAAGAGACCAGTGTCTGTGGAGCTGAGGGAGTAGACTGAATCGAGTACCATAAAAAGAACTAGAAAAGGTTGACAGGGGACTTTTGAGTTGAGAAAGAGTGGTAACTTTATTCTGAGGTCAACAGGAAGCCACTGAAGAATTTGAAAATATATAATGATGAGATGTATACTTTGAAGGGGGCCATTCTGATGCTCTTTGCCATGAAAAGGACATGGAGAGAGCAAGCAGTCAAAAGGCACAGAATTTCAGGTCAGCTACAGATTGGCTGGAAAAAATTATGCTCACTATGCAATCAGATTAGATTCAAGTTTCCCAAGTAGTAGGGGTTTCCTGTTAGTCAGGAACAGATACACTATTCAGCAGTATAGATTCCCTTGGCTCGTCAGAGCTCTCAGTGGAGTAGATACCCATAACACCTAAGAGGCAAGGCAGGGTCTGTCTAGTTCTAGGAAGTACAGTCTGGTCCTTAAAATCAGAATGAGCAAGGCCACATTATCATCAATGGCTGACAAGCACCTCGTCATCTCTCTGGTAGTCTAGAAAGCTCATGTCTCCTTGGGAGGCCTTTTGACTTTTGCAAGTGGCTTAGGGTCTTTCCCAGGTGGCGCTAGTGGTAAAGAACCCACCTGCCAATGCAAGAGACATAAGAGATACGGATTCAATCCCTGAGTGGGGAAGGTCCCCTGGAGGAGGGCATGGCCACCCACTCCAGTATTCCTGCCTGGAGAATCCCATGGACAGAGGAGCCTGGTGGGATACAGTCCATGGGGTTGCAAAGAGTTAGACATAACTGAAGTGATGTAGCACAATTGCATTAAGTTAATGGCAGTTATGATGGACGAAATGTGGCATCCCATGAAGTCCATTTTGCAGTGAGCACTGAGGATGTAAAAATGAATTAGATGGTAGTGAGTTGGTCTGGAGAAAGTATGAATCGTAGACGAATACCAGATAGTGGGTAGTAAGCCATTTAGTTGATATTCTTAAGTCAGAAACATCCGTTACATCAATTAATAACTAAGCGTTGATTATGTTTAGTGTAGAATTCAGGGATTTTTTGCACTGATTTTGTGCTCTAAATTCTATTCACCCATTTTTAACTGTGCCTTACTTTCAGAATTATATGATGCTTTAATTTTTATTGGTATTGAAGAAAAGGTCCTTCTTCTTAGGGAGCTAATAGGAGTTGCATAATGTAGCTGCAAGTCAGTTGGAAGGATATTCATTGTGGCAATGTTTTAATAGTGAAAATATCATAAATATCTCTAATATGTGTGATGAAATACAATTGAGCTGCTAAAAATGAGGCATCAGATTCATGGTTCTCAATTCAGCATGCTTTTGCCACCCAGGTGACATCTAGCAATGTTTAGAGGATTTTTTTTTTTTTTTTAATTGTAATGACCTGGGGAGAGGGGTGGTTTTCTAATTGCATCTAGTGGGTAGAGGCCAGGGATGCTGCTAAACATTCTACAATGTAAAGGACAGGCCCCTTCCCCAACAACAGAAAAGTTTCTAGTCCAAAATGTCAGTCACTGCTGCTTTTGAGAAACTTTATATTAGATCTATAAATAATATTGATGTATTTCAAACATGTAGTGTTGAATGAAAGAAAGAAAGGTTTAGAATGATAGGAAATGCGATAGTATATTAGTTGTTTTAATGCTAGCTGCTATGACAAACCAAACCCAAAATGTCAGTGATGCAGCCCAGTAGACATGTATTATTTGTTCATGTCACAGCCCATGACAGTCCATGTCATCATGTGACTTCCCTGTACATGATGATGTGACGGTCCCAGCTTCTTCCACCTGGTTGCTCCATCGCCTCATTGATCTCAGAATCCTTTGCAGTCAACCAGTGGGTGGGAAAGAGAGAGTGGAAAAGGCCCATTAGCTTTTTAAAAATCCTAAACCCAGAGGTGATAACCAGTTAGTTCCACTCATGTTCTACTGGGAGAAACTAATCACATAATCACACCGGGATGTGAAATGTGCTTACAGGCTGAACAACCTCTTTCTCAGCAATACTGTTAATGCCACAGTGCGTGGGGCTACATGGATGTGTGTGGACAACTGGTTAACTCTATAAAAGGTACCTTGTACATAAGTAAATTTGTAAAAGTCTCATAGACAAACGTGCACACACACATATACTGCCATGTATTGTTTATGGATATAGAAATGTGTGTGAAAATTGAGCAGTTGAAGTGGATTGGTGAACATAAATTTCACATATGGTAGTTACCTGTGAAGAACAGAACAGAATAGACCTAGTAATAAGGGAGCAAAACTGTCTTCAAACATATCTGTTTTTTTTTCTTTTTGTAGATTATGAACAGCAAATTAGGACAGATTATTAGCAATTAAGATTTCTTGTAGATGTGTACATAGGCACTTGTATAATGTTCTCAAATGAAATAGTGGACACATTGAGTAAATTTAACTTGTTTCATAGCAGTTAATTTAGTTTTAAATTGATGAACAAAATTAAATATGACTTCTACATTTTGTAAATTTATCCATTAAAATGGTAGAATTTTTGTAGAAGCTCTTACTGATATAAAAGTATGATTCAGAGAAATAGAATACAGTGTTCCATCATATGCATTCCTTTTTTAGAGTTATATATGAAACACAATACTTGATATGCTTTCAGGCTTCTGGAAAAAATTATATCAATAGCATGATAATATGTTGTTGAAAATATCCTTGTTCCTTGTTTATTTCAGTCTCTCAAGTAGTATCATCTTTTCTTTCTGAAGTGTACCCAATTTTCAAGCCATGTTGTGAATATTAATAATGTCTCTTCTTTGCAAGAGATACACCCAAATAAAATACTGTTCAGTATTCAAGCTGTTGTATGTGTGTGTGTGTTGTGGTTTATATCATAGTAGAATCTCAGAATTGAATGATCAGGTTATAGGAATGGTGGAGACATGGACCTCTCCCCTAGTTGTGAGCCATTAAGGGTTACTAAGTACCCAAATTTTCATTTTATGAGTCTCATGTAAAACACTCCAGGAAGAGCACGTGTGTGTTCCAGTTTGAGTCACATGTCAATAAGCTTGGTTCCTTCAGCCTTAGCTGGGAGCCAGTGTCACATGGGGTGAACATGGCACCGCAGACTATGTTTATGGGTTTGTCATGGGGAGAGCTTAATCATTCTCAGAAAAGGGAGAAAGAGTGTAGGCTGGGCAGGCCTTCTCAGATCTTTCTCTCTTGTTTGGTATGTTACATGTTTCACATTGTTTTGACAGAATTCTGAATTTTGTTCTTTGATCCTTTGATTTCCAAAATCTATGCAAGCAAACATGCATTTTAAAGGCTTTGCATACATTTTTCTTTCACTTGTGATGTCACTTTGAATTAGGAGTTTGTCAGCACTTAGTGTTAAAATATGAAATCTATCTTTTGTCCCTCCCCAACATTATAACACAGAAAAAGTACAGAGGAATTAAAACTCTTTGAAAGCTGTGGTTTTAATAAGAAGATGAGAAGGAAAATGACTTGGTTCATTATGTAACATCATCAAAGGTTTCCTTTTTAAAGAATATACTTCATAAATTAAAAAAGAAAGCAATTGACAATTTATCTGTGGAAACTGTAGATTAAGTAAAACTATATCAGCCCAGTTACAAAAAATATGCAGTAATAGCTTAGCCAACTCACCTTTTAAGATCCTTTTGCAAACCAAATATCCTGTTGTTGTTTATCACTTATTAGGAACCAAAAGAGTCCCCAATGTTGCTTTGAAAAGCAGGATGTGATGAAGTACTTTTTTAAAGGCCTTATTAAACACTTCAGTGAAACAGGAAATCATTTATACAGCATCGTTAATACCCCTCACTGAATTTAAACTATGATTCTCAAAGGGAAAAAAAAAGCACTCATAATTTTATTTTTACTTACCCTTGTTTTCTTCAAAAATACCAAAACATTTAACAAGAATCTATTGGGAACTTCTATGTGTTGTGCTCTGTGTTAAGCGTTGGGGGGCAGGGGGAAATGATGATCAAGAAAGTTTTGGCTTTTGAGTTTTTTAGAGAGTGACATGAGACAGAAAGCCAAAGTTTACATAAAAGGGCCTGTGATTTGGGGGCTGGGGAGAATGGCTAAAAAAAAAAAGAGCCTGAATTGAAGAAGTTATTAAAAGTAAATTAAAATATGCAGCAAAATTACAAAAGTGCATGTAAGCCATTACAAAAAGCTTTGAGTAAAATACCAAACACAAAAATAGAAGTAGTTCAACAAAAATTATTTTATATTCAATTATCTTAAAGCATTTAAACATAATTTTTGGGGAAGAAATTCCTACATTTAATTGAAAAAAATTAGAAAATAAAGCCCTCCAAAAATCATGAGTTATTTGCTATATATTGTTATTTCCTTTAATAAAAATTCTGGTTATTGAAAAAATATGTATTGTTGTATGTTTATAGTCAAACCAAATACTTGACTCAAGCTGTGAGCTCTTCTTTAGTAGACAGACTTGACCTTGACTATTAGATGCTATAATAGCAGCATATTGTTCTCCCTAACTTGTTCAAACTAGATATGTTTTTGGTTAAAAAAAAAGTGTATATATATTTATACATATCACACATGTGATATACCTAGTCAACAATTGCAGGCTGATGGGAATTTTTGTGTTTGAATATTTTTAACTGATGTTTTCATAAAATTAAACAGAGGAAAATGAATCCACATATTAAAGTTTCAGGTTTCACATATTTTGGTGAACTGAGATGTTTTTATTGCTGACTTTATTTTTGTTTGGATTACTAATACAAATGCTAAATATATAATGAAGGAAACATACCAAATGCATTCGTTCTACTCATCATGTGGCGTAGTCAATGCTTTATTTGTTGTTAACTTCAAAGACTGCCATTTACTTGCAATTGAAACAGTCAACAGCTACTCCGCACAGAGCATAGCATAATGGAATGCAGATTTGGGTTTTGTAACGTCCTTTTTTTTTTTTTTTTTTTTTTTTTTAGTGGTTTTGTGTATTTTAAAAAGTACAGTTATCTGAGTAACCCATTAAAACATTCAAACTTCAGATTCAGACTTTCAGTTCAGACAAGATGGGTAGACTCATTTTTCCCTGGCCTTCCAAGCTAAATACAATAATAAATGCTAGAGATAACACAAGAAGCAATCAAAAGAGATCTAGGAAAGGTGGTCAGAAGAAAGCAAACTGATTTGAGACTCCAGGACTGGAGGAAAACCAACAGCAGCAAGTTCGCCTATGTATTTCCATCCAACAAAAGAAGGTGACCCCTATCTACACATCAGAAACCCCCAACTGGTAGCAGAAAGCAGCCCAGATGGGCTCATTGCTCCCATGGATTGAATAGGAATTCCTCTGATTATCACAGATAAGCCAGGTACAACTGCAAAAGTAAATGGAACAGGGCTCCTACTAGCAATAATTAGACAGGAAAAAGGTTTCTCTTTCCCCTAGACTTAATACTGTCATCCTCTTCTGAAAGACATGGACAGAGCTGGCATCACCAGTTAGAAGAACCTTGCTATAGCAAATGACTTCATCTGGGAAGGCTTTGTTCCTATAGGTCTGAGACACATTACAAGTAATACTTAGATGACTCCATAGCACCAGATCAAGGGATCTCATCACATGTGGGCTGGTCCGGAAAACCTGTATGTTCCTGTGGGTTAAGACTGCCCTTTACTACACAGGAATACTAGAGTAGCCCCAAGACACTGGAAGGGGAATGCCCCCATAGCAAGTTCTCAGCCAGGGAGTATTCTGTTTCCAGTACACAGAAGGATCTTGCCACAAAAATGATCCTGCCCGTGGAAGCCTGCAGGCCTGAGACTCCCTTTTGCCACAGGGAGAAACCAGGATGGGTTGGCAGAAACAAGAAAGACACAACTTCAACAAGCAACCTGGCCCAGAAAGCTCCTTTGTCCTTTTGGACTCAGAACTTCACTCCTATACCCAGAGATACCTGGGCAACCATGGGTCATTTGTAGGCTTATCAGGAGCTTTTTGGCCAAGAAAGTCTTTCTGGCCTGATGGCACTGAGATTCCTCTCTTTTTAGCTAGAGATATTGCAGCCACTGGAGAACACCAGTGTAGTGATTCTGCCACAACAGGCATCTCAGCCTAGGAAGTTCTGTGTCTTCCTGAGCCTGAGATACCCCTACTCCACCTAGGGGCACTAGGTCCCTCAGCCTGGGGAACTCCTTCTGCCTCCTCAGGTAGTACCACTGGGGACTATTGTCACCAGTTACCCAAGCAGGTCAAAATAGCACCACAAAGCTTCTTAATATAGAACTGTCCTTGGAACCACAGCCCATAAAAGTACGCTGGGACTTGTGTACCAAAACTGCATTAGGTTTGGATCCATACTGTCTATATAGGATCCATACTGTCTATACATAAAGGATGGAATGCCCAGGGGTACCATCAGAACTCACTGTCTATACATAAAGGATGGAATGCCCAGGGGTACCATCAGAACTCACTCATCATACTTAGAATCAAGAAAACTGCAACTAGATGAGGAAAGACATCTACTAATGTCATTACTGAGATGAATTAGATGTTAAATCATCTGACAAAGATTTTAAAGCATGAGTCATAAAACTACTTAAACAATCTAATACAGCTTCTCTCAAAACAAATAAAAAATTATCTGCAAACCTTTGTTATAAAAAGAGAAAAATAGAATGTATAAAACTGAAAAAATTCAGTAGCCACAGTAAAAAAAGAGACCACAAGAAAGCTTTTTGTATGGATTCAGTAGTAGAGTGGAGATAACAGGGAATAAAAATCAATGGACTCAAAGACATAGCAACATAATTTACCTAGTCTGGACAACAGGGAGAGTATAGAATACTGATAATAGTAATAAAGAACAGAGTTTCAAGAAATTTTGGGACAATAGCAAAAGATCTATCACTTGCACCATTGTAATCCCAGAAGGAAAGTAGAAAGTGAGTGGGACTGAAATAATATTACCAAAAATAATGGCTGAAAATTTCCAAATTTGGTAAAAGACACAAAAATATATAACAATCAAACTGAGTAAACCCCAAACAAAATTCATTTTCATATTTATAGTTATGAAAATTAAGACAAAATTGTAAAAGCAGCCAGAAAAATAACACCCTACATATAGTGTAACATCAGTTTGAATGACAGTGATTTATCTTCTGAAACATGAAGGCCAGGAGGAAATGGAACATATTCGAATGCTCAGAAGTTCCAGCAGAACTACCTCAGGAATGCAGGGCAAATAAAGTTATTCTCAGATGAAGGAAAACTAAAAGGATTTGTCACTAGCAAAACTACTCTGAAAGACTGCTTAAAACAAGACCTTTAAACATAAAGAACATGATAAACGGGAAAAAAAATTATGAAGGGAAGAAGGAACAACAGAAAAGGTATAACTATGGATAGATAAAATAGATTATTATTCTCATGAGTTTTATAAATAATATTTGATTATTGAAATGCAGCTTAGAATATAGTAAACAAGAAAATGACTTTTTAAAGTGGGAAAATAAAAGCTAAATTGAAGTATGGTTTTAACACTTTCCTCAGAGGTAATATGTTAGCATGAGTTAAGTATGATTTTGTAGTACAGTGCAACTGCTTAGAAATATATTGAAAGTTAAAGTCTCAAAAGCATGATAAAGAAAGCATGATATAATTTTAAAAAATAAATTCAAGTAACCAACAGGGAGGGGGAAAAAAGAGAAAGAAGAAAGAACTAGAAGAAACAGAAAATAAATAATAAAATGCCACACTTGAGACTTAATGTATCCATGATATGTTTAAATATAATTGGTCTAAATATAATAATTAAAAGATAAAAATACACAGAACAGATAGGAAAAATGATCCAACTTCATACTGTTAAGAAGATGCTTATTTGAAATTCATTGGCATTGGTAGATTTAAAGTAAAGGGATGGAAAACACATGGTATGCAAACATTAATTTTAAAAAGCAAGAGTGTTTATATTAATGTAAGATAAAGTACTGTTCAGAGAAAAATATTACTACAGACAAAAAGGAGTGTTATATACTTAAAAAGGAATGAATCCAATGGAAAGGCATAATGATTCCAAATGTGTATGCATCAAACATAGAACCTCAAAATACATGAGACAAAAAAAGTTGGAACTTAAAATAGAAATAGATAAATCCACAATTATGTTGGGGATTGCTTTGCTGCACTGTCGGCAAGAGATGGATATACTTGACAGAAAGTTTTAGAAGGATATAGATGATCAGAATGACACAATAACCAAATGGGATCTAATTGACCTATTAAAAAGACTCTATGCAACAACAGTCAAGTACATATTCTCTTTCAAGCATTCAGGGACTATTCACCAAGATGGCCCATATGCTGGATCATAAAAGAAAGTTCAATGACTTTTTTAATATTGAAATCATATGGAATATGTTTTCTGAACAACATGGGGTTGAACTAGAAAAGGGTAACAAAGGAGATTTAAACTCTCTAAACATAATGAGATTAAATAACACATTTCTAAATAATCCATAAGTAAAAGAAGATTTTGTAAGGGAAACAAAAAAATAGAACCGAGTGAAAGTTAAAATATCAAAAAATGTAAGGTTCAGCTAAAACAATGCTTGGGAAACTTGGGACAGTAAATTTTGGGGGTTTCAAAGGAAGACAGATCTCAAAACAATAATATAACTTTTTAACTAGTGGTGACAAGTAGGGAGAGGGAAGTGGGGAGGGGCAAGATAAGGGTAGGGAATAAAGAGGTACAAACTACTTGCGTGCCTGCGTGCTGAGTCACTTCAGTCCTCTCTCACTTTTTCTGACCCTATAGACTGTAGCCCACCAGGCTCTTCTGGCCATGGGATTCTCTAGGCAAGAATACTGGAGTGGGTAGCCATTTCCTTCTCCAGGGGATTCTTCCAGACCCCGGGATCTCCTGCATTGCAAGCAGAGTCTTTACCATCTGAACAACCAGGGAAGTCCGTATATGCACATACACACACTCATGCACATATAGCATGTATATTTATGAAGTACATGTCATGTGCTTTTCCATTAATATATGATTAACATATTCCCTATTTTGTTGCAGGCTAATACTTTTTCTTGCTCATTCTCATAGTTTTGGTCCTGTTTTATTCACCATCAAAATACTTTTCATTTGGCTCAGTTTCTGTCCAACTTCCACAGTCCAGCACAACGCCACTTTTCTTTGAATAATACTTTCTAAACAGTAAAATGCTACCATGAATCACTCCTCTTTCTGCTGCCTTTTGCATTAATTTTGAGTACTATAGGTATTGACACTTAATTATACTACATCTGTGCCGGGGTCCAGCCCCGGTGGATCCAGGGAATTTGAAGTGGGGACAGGGTTGGCGAGGAAAGACTTATTTATTTATTAATATAAGATTAGATCAGGAAGAAATAGTGTAGTAGGAAAATTTAGTGGAGAAAAGAGGCTGAATAACTTGGTATACGTGGAAACCCAGTGAAGTTCCGGGCAAGGATCTTGCATCATCTACATTAGGCCACCGGCGCCCGTTTGAATATCGGAGAGTGCCCCGGATCTTAGAAGCTCGGACAAGTAGACATGTTGAGCCTCCATGCCCCAGATGGGAATTCAGCCGGAAAAAGAAAAGAATGACATGGGGAAGCCCAGCATCGGTGCAAGACTCCACTCCAAAAACTATTTCTCAAAATCAGTTTATATACCCCAAGTTGTACATAATGGAATATGCAGAGTTATGCCGGGGCAGCAGTCCTGACCCTCATTGAGACAAGGCTTTCTTTTTGCATACCCTCCTGTATACAAAAGGTCTCAGGTAGTTTACATTATCTTCTG
The DNA here is from genome assembly GCF_032405125.1 of Capricornis sumatraensis. NCBI lineage: Eukaryota > Metazoa > Chordata > Mammalia > Artiodactyla > Bovidae > Capricornis > Capricornis sumatraensis. The sequence continues at coordinate 110,384,445 of NC_091092.1, forward strand.
GCCAAGAGACTTGTTAACATTTTTATGGCTCTCTTCCTGGATAATTGTCTATCAACCAGAAAACTCCTTTTCCCTAGAAGTGTTTTTTCTTTACTCTGCATCACCCTCAAAGTACTAAATAAAGTTACATCTCTATAGAACAAAGGTGCAGTGGGTTATAACAAAGAAAGCACTCAACTCAGAGATCTAATGTTGCTAATACCAGGTCCACTACTTGTTTTTCTATATACCAACTATATCTAAAAATAAAGGATATGAAAATTTAGCAGCAAGTATTGGCTCAACAAATGAAACCTTTAATCAGTCCTATTCTAATGATTTTGACTCCTCGGAAGCCCCTACATTCCTAGGATGTTTTCAGCTTCCTGTGCCTCCCCGCGGTAGGGAGGCCTCAAACAATCACTTGCACAGCTGTACGAGTCCTGCAGGCAGGCTAAAAAGCCATCAGAGGGGTTTTTGGATTGAAACACCCTTTCAAATGCAGAAGACTAAAGCCTTGAGATGACTTTTTCCAGGCAGGCATATTCTTATTTTTGGGGGTACATGCTCAGGAAATACCAGGGGGAAAATCTGAGATCTGACTCGACCTTGCCCATCAGATCTCTGCCGCATGACCTTGTCACGGGTGGGATTCCTCACGCTGGCTCCCGGCACATCTGAGTTTGTCTCAGAAAGTATTTTTGGTGGTATATGTATATACATGATTTTAAATATAAAAATAATTGTTGACATTTAGTAAACAGTCCAGAATTGTGCTTAATACCAGCTCACTTATTCCTTGCAAGAACCTCACACTCAGTCCATTTTTCCAGTGAGAAGAGTTGAAGTTGAAAGAGCTTCAATAAAGAACCTAAATGACTCAGCTAGTCCCTGCTAGAGCCAGGGTTTAAGCCCAGGCTGTCTGCTTCCAAAGCTTGACTCTTCACTAGTATGCATTGCTAATTTTAGATGTTTCATATGAGCAAATCTTGTTTTAGAAATGTTTATTTTTGAACGCATGCAAGGATAACATTTACTAGGCTGTCCCATATATGGATTTAGTCAGGCCATGTAACTTACACAACACCATTCAGCATGAATTTTATATTCAGGAAAGGATGGGAAATTGGCTTTTGCTTAGAAAACAAAAACAAACAAATGAAAACCTTGCTCCAGTTCCATTGCATAGACAAGCACTAAGCTGTGGTCAGTCGAACAGTAAAAGCAGACACTTGGGTTCGTTTAGTTAATTCGTTGCTCGGGGCAGGGCCAGTACACTGCTCAAAACTCAGCACCGATATTAGCTTTTTGCTATTAAGGCAATATTCTTAAGATAATGGTAACAAAACATTTTAACAAAATTCCAAAGTCTTCAAATCTTCCTGGAGTTGATGTGCTGATAAAATATATGACAGTCTGGATGGATCCTCAGTTACGGGCTCCTCATTTACAGCAGATTAAATTAAGTGGTGTTTGAAACACAGTTTGTACTAAGTAAATCCCAAATTTTGATTACTAGTATTAAACTATTTTAAAGGTATAATTCAATATCGATACAATAAGTCATTTCTTTTGAAAAGCTCACAAGGTTTTCAAGCCTCAAGTAATCAGAGAGCCTTTTCTTTGCTATTGAATTTTCTTAAGTCTTTATTGAATTTGTTGCAGTATCGCTTCTGTTTTCTGTTTTGGTTTTTTTGCTTCAAGGTATGTGGAAGCTTAGCTTGCCAACCAGGGATCGAACCCTTATCCCCTGCATTGGAAGGCAAAGTCTTAACCACTGGCCTGCCAGGGATGTCCCATTAGCTATTGAATTTCTGCAGGCAATTCTCTAATTTGGACCCCCCTGATGGCAAGATTTTCTCTACCTTATCCTGTAAATTCATAGCAAATTATACTTGCTAAAGACTTATCTCTGTGGCCTCTTCTTTTGTTCATAAATCTCCAGCATATGTCTTACATGCATGTTATTTTATCTACTTCAGACTCTGATCCTTCAGGCTATCTTGGATCCTACATCATCTCCACTATTCCTGCAAGATGAGCTTTCAAAATATTTTCAGTTTAGTCCTTTTAAAGTTATCAAGTTAGATTAGTGTTGATCTGGTGATAGTTAATATCAGCATGACATATACAGTATAATAGTACGGATATGTCATTAACAAATGTAAATAGAGCATTTTCTAGGATGTACCAACTACCTGTGTGAGCTTGAGCTAATCATATACATCCTGAGCTTCCAGTTTTCACTAATGGTAAGATTGTATTAGATGATTTCTAACATATTCTTTAACATCGTTGACAAAAACTTCAGTAATCTGATTGCTTATCTAACTTGTGTTTGTTTTGGATTCTCTTAAGTATACTTGAATATGTGGATCCATATACAATTACTGAATTACCATAATGCAATTCATCTTCTGGCACTGGTGTTAGGGTTGAGAATTTTTGATATTGATGGACAAAGCTGTGGTATCGTGAGGCAATATTTCTCACTATAATGTTTTTGTTGAAGTTAATGAGTAGTGTAATCCTGAAAGCAAAATAAGATGTGGAGCCAAACAAATTGCCTCTCATGTTTACAGAGGGCAGGCATGCATATTACTTCACATTATGCAGAACTGAAGTTGTAAAATACTGCTGTAGTGTTTTGATGATTCTACAGTTAGGCTGCATTGTTGATCAGAGAGCTGTTGTTGACAGAACATATCACAATATAGCATATGCTAATTGCATATGATTTCATGTGGGCTCTTCAAAATATCAGAGTGTGGAACTTTTAGGATCCACTATGAGAAATCCACAATTGTGGGTAGCAGAAGGGAATATAATTTGATATTTGAACTCAAGAAATGGATTAGATGAGTGTGCGATTCAGCAATATTTGCAAGGTCTGTATGACCTTTACATAGCATGATCTACCGAAACCTGTTTTTCCAAATGTTTGTATGTACATGCATTGACATTTAAACTGAAAACAATAGAGTATAAATCCTCTCATTAAGAAGGTACCACCGACTGATTCTTAAAGCAGTATTATCCCTTTTCTTACATGACAAATGCTTCTTTTTAAAAAAATCTATTGCTATTTATAAAATGCATTATTCTGAGATTATAACTGAGGTTAGAAATACCATATTTGAACTTTAATTTAGACAAGTATAACACATGTCAGAACCAGGTCACTTTTTGATGTTTCCTTGTGGTTCAGAGCTCTACTGTGGGTTAGGCCTGGACTGAGGTGGTAATTGCAACCAGTTACCTTTACCACTGATTACCATTGCTGGTTCATGCTTAAAGGTGTAAGATACTGATACAGTATTTTCAAATGTACAATCAATCAGTCATTCACAGAATGTTTAGAGAGTGTCAGATTACATGTTCTTTGTTAGGAATACACTGATGATAATTTTTAAATAAAGATAATTTTTTAAGTGATTAAAATCCATTGATTTTTAATTATTTCTGCGTCTGTCAATTTTCCAAGGGCCTGTTGCAAGAAACCAAAACTTGCCTCCAGTCTTCCTCTTTCTCGGTTTTTGCATTCCCTAAATCCAATACCCTCCTCTTCTGGGAAGTTCAACCTTTATAATCACCCTTAATTTATCTCTGATTTTAATTACTCCCTCATATCCCTAATTAAGGTAAATCTGAGTTGTCTTTGTTACCATATTTTGCATTAGGTTCAGCTAATTAATTTGGTAAAAGTATCTGTGATAAAGAAACCTTCAATGAGTGTCATAAAATGATCACTTCTGATTGTCTCAATTACATTCTTCCTGCGTTATACACTTTTTCTTTCTTTGATTTTGTTGCTTAGTGATCTGACCTTTATGGTCTCAACTCTTTCCTGGAACAACATGAAGATAACTAGATCATGCGTAGATCTACTTCTCATTACAGTTTGAATAATTTGCTTCTGTTGGTTCTCATTTTAACGTCCTTGTCATAAGTTGGGATCCCACTATAAGGCAAAAATGGCAGTCACCTTGCCCATAATATGTGTAATTTCAAGCTTGACTCTTGAGAAAGCCTACCTGAAAAACTTCCCATAAATGGATGACTTGCTTCAGCTTTATAGGCCACATAATGTAAATAAACCATTCACTGTTCTATTTTTTTTTCTTTTGTTCCTTTTAATCTTTTAAAATATGGCTGAGTTACTAACTTTCCCTTGAATTAATTTTAGCCACAAAATAACTCTGATCATTTCCTCCCTGTACATGGATTTCCCTATTAATCTCCACCCCCACCCCCACCCCGACTTGCAACGTCTTTCTTAGCATTTTCTAATGCCAATAAATTCTTGCTTCTCTGAATTTCGAATACAAATATTCTTTACCACTTACTTTCTAACTTATATTGTTGAGTTACGTTGTCATGTCTTCATATTTAATGTTTCATCAAACAGAATGAAATCTTCAGAGTAGGAATTATAAAAATAGATAGATGAGAAGATAAATAATGGCTCATAGTATTTAGCATAGTGCTTGACAAATGTTAGATGTTTGATAAATGTTAATGTTTTTCAGTCTAAGTAAAAAAGAATCATTCTTAAAAAAGAAAAAAAATATATATATAATATTTGTACACTATGAAAATATTGGAACTAAAACTTACCAATATTAGTAATGCATTCAATTCAATACTATAGATTTACTTTATATTCAATAAATATTCACAAGTAGTAATTGCTGTTTTTAGGTCTTTAAGATAATTAAGATTAGTATTAAAATATTGCTACAAATGGCTTCTTTTAGTGATACTTTGAATATCAGAATAATAGATAAATCTTAATTTTAGTGGCCAAAGTCCCTGTTATTTTAACCACAGCTGTTGAAAATTTTTAATAATTATCAATAATTTTAGAAAATAATACAGATAAGTACAATAAAGATTCTATTCCTGTATATTTCATGACTATATGTGATTTATATAACAAAAGAATACAGTGGTTTCATATTGAAACTCTCTTCAAGCTAATAGTTTATTCAGTTGTTCCTATTAAAATTGCTTTTGTTTATTTATCCTTCCCTTATATTGCCATATTATTAGACACCCTTGGAATGTGTTAAATATTTTTCTTTTGGACAAGTGTAATGGAATGGCTGCTACTGCTGGTTCAGTTTCTTTCCAGGTGCCTAAACTGAGACTTTGCCTTCTAAATCTCACCCTTATCTGGAAGTCAATGTGCTTGCCTTCTGTTGTGAGGGAAGTGAAAGTGAAAGTCGCTCAATTGTGTTGACTCTTTGCAACCCATGGACTATATAGTTCATGGAATTCCCTAGGCCAGAATACTGGAGTAGGTGAGTGAGTGAGTGAAGTCGCTCAGTCGTGTCTGACTCTTTGCGACCCCATTGACTGTAGCCCACCAGGCTCCTCCATCCATGGGATTCTCCAGGGAAGAATACTGGAGTGGGTTGCCATTTCCTTCTCCAGGGGATCTTCCTGACCCAGGGATCGAACCCAGGTCTCCTGCATTGCAGGCCAACGCTTTAACCTCTGAGCCACCAGGAGTAGGTAGCCCATCCCTTTTCCAGCGATCTTCCTGACCCAGGGATAGAACCAGGGTTTCCTGCATTGCAGGCAGATTCTTTTCCAACTGAGCTACCAGGGAAGCCTGTTGTAAGGGAGCTGACTGTAATTGCCCCGAGGCATTGCAGAAGGACCTACCTAAGGCAATTCAGATGAGACTAAGCAAAGAATTTGTGTACTGCTGCTGCTGCTGCTAAGTCATTTCAGTCATGTCCGACTCTGTATGACCCCGTAGACAGCAGCCCACCAGGCTCCCCCGTCCCTGGGATTCTCCAGGTAAGAACACTGGAGTGGGTTGCCATTTCCTCTCCAATGCATGAAAGTGAAGTCGCTCAGTCATGTCCGACTCTTTGCGACTCCATGGACTGCAGCCAACGAGGCTCCTCCATCCATGGGATTTTCCAGGCAAGAGTACTGGAGTGGGGTGCCATTGCCTTCTCCGGAATTTGTGTACAGTGCATGCTAAATCACTTTAGCCTGGTGGCTCAGATGATAAAGAATCCACCTGTGATACAGATACAGGAGACCTGGGTTCAGTCCCTGGGTTGGAAAGACTCCTGGAGAAGGGATCGGCTACCACTCCAGTATTCTTGCTTGGAGAATTCCATGGACAGAGAAGCCTGGCAGGCAACAGTCCATGGGGTCACAAAGAATCGGACACAACTGAGAGACTTTCACTTCACTTCACTTCAAACTGTAACTAGTCTCCTCTGTCCATGAGATTCTCTAGGCAAGAATACTAGAGTGGGTTGCCATGACCTCCTCCAGGGGATCTTCCTGATCCAGGGATTGAACCGGTGTCTCTTAGTCACCTGCATTGGCAGGCAGGTTCTTTACCACTAGTGCCACCTGGCAAGTAGGTGCCTCCTATTGTCAGTCCTGTTGATTCCCCACTGTTGTGCCTGTGGATAGAGTGGTGTGGGGCTGTCATTCTTTATTCTTTTCCTTGCTCTGTTGCTATAGGATAAACTCTGAGACTTATTTTAGTCAGATATACCATTTCGTCTCCTAAAAGTCAGTTTGAGAAATTTTTAAACATACTGACCATTTGCTGTTTCTTGATATTTTCAACCTTTAGACAATAAGTTTCTTTACCTTGAGTACCTATTAATGATGTCTGGGGCGGGGGAAGGGGGAACAGGAAGGAGGCATTAAACAAATCAAGAGAGAAATACATAAACATTGCCTTGCTAGAGACATCAACCAAATATACTATTGAACGAGGCAAGATAGAGAAAGCATCACCCTATTAAATCACCTATAGCTATATCCATTTTGGTGATAATTGAAAAGCTATAATTAATAAAATTATATGGAGACAGCTTATTTATACAAGTGTATAAAACAAACTCCCAGTAGCCCAAAGGTATATGTCCTGAGACCTTTGCAAACCTCCCAATTTGCAAATACCACTAAAGCATATAATTCTACTCATAAAATGCAGTAAAGTATAGCCGAACAATTACAGAGACCCCATCAGACCCTTAATGATGGTATAAACTCGAGTTAATTTATAAAGCTATTAAAATAAAGTCTACCATGAAAACCACACAAAGAGCATTGCATCACCCCAATATGATTTTTAACTAAGAACTTACCTGAATTGAAAACTCTAACACATGAATGTTGATGACAGTTGCTGTGTAATATGAGTGCAGCATGCTTTCTCTGCAATAGACCTTTTATTTTTCGGTCTCTGTTTAACAACTTGTTTCTTCTTACTCCATTTCGCTTGTTGAGCTGTTTCTTCTCAAGTAGAAATGCTGAAGCAACAATCTGGTATTCCATGCTTCCTGCTACAGAAATACAAATGCTTCCTAAATTTTTTTGTTCAACTAATGCTCAGTTATGGTTGATCCCCTGGCTGAGCTAGCACCTCTCTCACCTGTCACTGTATGAAGACAGATACCCAAGACATGAGTTTTCTCCTAAAATCTGCATGCATCAAGATGCATGTATTTTTTGCTTTTGTCTTATTTCAACTCAACCACCTTTCAACTTGTGCTAAGATCTCTGACACCTACTTGATGAGATACTGAGCGTTATACATAGTAAAGCAGTTCTTTAGTTAGTTTTATTCTTAGATTTTCTATAGAGAACACGATGCAGTTGAATCACTTCAAGAAACAAAACCTTGTACCTTTATAAAGAATTACTGCACTTGATTTACAATGGTGTGTTAATTTCATGTATACAGCAAAGTGGTTAAGTTATACTTACATACATTTTCATTCTTTTTTCTGATTGTTTACCCATATAGATTCTTACAGAATACTGAGTGAAGCTCCTTGTGTTATATAGTAGGTCCTTGATAGTTACCTATTTTATGTATAGTAGTACATGCAGTACCCACTCCAGTACTCTTGCCTGGAAAATCCCATGGACGGAGGAGCATGGTAGGCTGCATTCCATGGTGTCACTGAGGGTCAGACACGACTGAGTGACTTCACTTTCACTTTTCCCTTTCATGCATTGGAGAAGGAAATGGCAGCCCACTCCAGTGTTCTTATCTGGAGAATCCCAGGGACGGGGGAGCCTGGTGGGCTGCCGTCTCTGGGGTCGCACAGAGTCAGACACGACGGAAATGACTTAGGAACAGCAGCAGCAGTACATGTATGCTAATCCCAAATTCCAAATTTACTCCTCCCTCACTCAAGTTTCCCTTTTGGTAACCATAATTTTGTTTTCAAAATCTGTGGGTCTATTTTTAAATAAGTTACTTTGTATAATTTTAATTAGATTCTATGTATGAGTGATATCATATGATATTTGTCTTTCTCTGATTTACCTCAATTAGTATGATAATCTCTAGGTTCATCCATATTGCTTCAAATGGGATTATTTTGTTGTTTTTATGGCTGAGTATTATTCCACTGCATTTATATACTGTATCTTCTTTATCCATTTCTCTGTCAGTGGACATTTATGTTGATTCCAGGTTGTTGTCTATTGTAAATAGTGGTGCAGTGAACATTGGGTGCATGTATTTTTTTCAAGTATGGTTTTCTCCAGATATATGCCCTGGAGTGGAATTGCTGGATTATATGTAGTTCTATTTTAAGTGTTCTCAGAAACCTCCATACTGTTCTCCATAGTGACTATACCAATTTATGTTCCCACCAACATTGTACAGGGGTCCCCTCTCTGAGCTTTGTGAGGATATACCTCCTTGTAGCTTTTATTTGCATCTCTCTGATAATTACTCATATTGAGCATCTTTTCATCTGTCTTTTTGGACATTTGTATGTCTTCTTTGTAGAAAGATCTATTTAAATCTTCATTTTTAAATTGAGTTATTTTTTTGACATAGAGGTGCACAAGCTGTTTATTTTGGAGATCAATCCCTTGTCAGTTGCATCATTTGCAAATATTTTGTCCCACTCTGTCAGTTGGCTTTTAGTTTTGATTATGGTTTCCTTTTCTGTACATAACCTTTTAAGTACTCCACACTTTCACTTTGCTGGTTCAAGAGTAATCTCCATTGTAAAACTTTGTCTACTTTTCTGTTGCCAACATTATCAACTCTTTGGGATAACGGAGGTTGGAAAGATGGCAAAGAGATGAATGGTTGTGTATGTTTCTCAAAGGAGGAAAGTTGGTTTCAAGTTAAGGGAATCACTGCCTACACAAAGATAAGGGGTTGTCTAAGCTGCTTTGACAAAGGGAATTCTAGAGGGATCATCCTGGATCACTCACTAGCATAAATGACTTATATGTACCTAGTAAATTTTGATATTTCTCAGAAATAGCCCCATCAGTATTATCCATAATGCTGAGCATATTGCACAAGGAAAAAAAGTGACTAAATAATTCAGCCCACTTACAAAGCACTAATATTTAGTACTAAAAAGACATGTCAATACCATGTATATTTATTTTATATTAACAAAAAGGTACATTGCTGATTAACCTTGTAGTAATAAATTCCAGAGTTTTAACTAAGAAGCCCATCAATATGGAATCTTAGGGCTGGAAATGTATGTCATTAAATATCCTAGAAAGTATGGTATAAAAATTGGGAAATTTTTCTTTATGTGTTTTGTTGGGACCCATATTGGTATTTTCAGTTTATTTTATATAATGAATTTATATTTGGCAAAACTGATTTTGAAATGAGATATTAGAATTTAATAACATAGCACTACTAATGTTGGGTACCCTCCTTTAAATTAACAATAACTTACTGGATTTTTTTTGGCTAAAGTTTCCTGAGATTTCAGTGAAAATGCAGATGAAGAAATAAGAATACATAGCATAAATTCTCAGCATTTTTACATAGATAAATCCACAAGGGTTCCTTTGGAACAATATATGTTGGTTTTAGTTTCAACTGTAGTAAAGAATCCCAAACTACCACACAATTGCACTCATCTCACATACTAGGAAAGTAATGCTCAAAGTTCTCCAAGCCAGGCTTTCACAGTATGTGGACCATGAAATTCCAGATGTTCAAGCTGGATTTAGAAAAGGCAGAGGAACCAGAGATCAAATTGCCAAATCCATTGGATCATTGAAAAAGCAAGAGAGTTCCAGAAAAATATCTATGTCTGCTTTATTGACTATGCCAAAGCCTTTGATTGTGTGGACCAAACAAACTCTGGAAAATTCTGAAAGAGATGGGAATACCAGAACACCTGACCTGCCTCTTGAGAAACCTATATGCAGGTCAGGAAGCAACAGTGAGAATTGGACATGGAATAACAGAGTGGTTCCAAATAGAAAAAGGACTATGTCAAGGCTGTATATTGTCACCCTGCTTATTTAACTTATATGCAGAGTACATCATGAGAAATGCTGGGCTGGGTGAAGCACAAGCTGGAATCAAGATTGCCAGGAGAAATATCAGTAACTTCAGATATGCAGATGACACCACCCTTATTCAGTTCAGTTTAGTTGCTCTGTCGTGTCCGTCTCTTTGCAACCCCATGAACCACCCTTATGGCAGAAAGCAAAGAAGAACTAAAGAGCCTCTTCATGAAAGTGAGAAAGGAGAGTGAAAAAGTTGGCTTAAAACTCAGCATTCAGAAAACTATGATCATGGCATCTGGTTCCATCACTTTATGGCAAATAGATGGGGAAACAGTGGAAACAGTGGCTAACTTTATTTTTTTTTTTTTGGCTCCAAAATCACTGCAGATGGTGACTGCAGCTTGCTCCTTGGAAGAAAAACTATGACCAACCTAGACAGCATATTAAAAAGCAGAGACATTACTTTGCCAACAAAGGTCTGTCTAGTCAAAGCTATGGTTTTTGCAGTAGTCATATATGCATGTGAGAGTTACACTATAAAGAAAGCTGAGCACTGAAGAATTGATGCTTTTGAACTGTGGTGTTGGAGAAGACTCAAAAGTCTGTTGGACTGCAAGATCAAACCAGTACATCCTAAAGGAAATCAGTTGTGGGTGTTCTTTGGAAGGACTGATGTTGAAGCTGAAACTCCAATACTTTGGCCACCTGATGTGAAGAACTGACTCATTTGAAAAGACCCTGATGCTGGGAAAGATCAAAGGCAGGAAAAGGGGACGACAGAGGATGAGATGGTTGGATGGCATCACTGACTCAGTAGACATGAGTTTAAGTAAACTCCGGGAGTTGGCGTGCTTTAGTCCATGGGGTCACAAAGAGTTGGACATGACTGAGCGACTGAACTGACTGACTGTAGTAAAGAATACAAAGTAATATTGTTAGTCAACCTCTAGTGAGTATTATAACTTATTTATTTACAGTGGCATATTTGGAGTCTTTAAGCATGCTTGGAAGTCCTTCAGGATTCCCCACATGAGCCCCAAGGTTAATTCATATGCATCTGTGAGTGGGGATCAAGACCAAATTCAGAAAAACAGTAGGCACACTCAATATAGACTTATCCATTCTAAGATAGATTCTCTGGGAAAATAAAAATTGTCTACACTTCACCTAGAGGCATCCTAAGCCTCAGAGGCCAGTGATAAATTAAGTAGAAAATCTGAATTAAATGTACCATCCTGGTTGTCACACCGAGAATGTGTTGTCCTCAGTGAGCATCATTTCTTTCGTATTTTCTGCACAATTCATCCTCTTTCCCTGATTGCCCTTATTACTTTTCTAGGCTTTCATGGCCAAAGCCCTTGTGTTTCCATGATTTAGGCATGAGTGTTAATAGAATGCATTATGCAAATATTTTTTCAAGATAATCATAATTACTTTTTGGAGACAGACTACCAGGCCCATGCTTGCTTAGTCCAGCCTCTCTATCATGACGTATTAGGGTCATAAAGAAAATATAACTTACTCGTCCTTTTCTTCAGTGCTAATGTATTTGAAAATTGATTACTTTGTGGATGTTCTTCAATCAATACACATAAAGAAATTTCCTTTATCTTTATTTCTTTTACAATGAAGGGAAACATTCTCCCTCTGAATAATGGTGGAGAACCCGCTTCTTCAGTTCTGACTTTTTTTATTTTGCTTTGTTCTCAGGACATTTTACTATTTGCTAATTTAACACTCTAACTCTAGAGTAACTTAGGACCTATCCTAACCCTGAATGTTGTGTGTGATCACAGTTATGTCCTGGTTAAAATTTTTACATGTAACTTTACCATGAGCCATACAAAAATACAAGATAAATAAGGAAATAAAAATAAACTAGATTATCTTGCTGACGAACTACTGCTTATCGTACGGGGCTTAAGAACTCATCCTTCCTAACTAATGACATGCTACTTTGAGGTGAATGTCATTCTAGCATCATCTTCATCGCCTACTCCCATAAAAGGTACTTGAAATTTCACTTCCTGTCAAAATTTCATTTGTTTTCAGAATTATTCACCAGCATGGATGGGCCCTTATCCATGCACTTAACAATGAATTTCTATCAGAAAAAAAAAAAGAAAAGAAAACTGTACATTTGGAAATTTTTTCTAGAAGAAAAAAGCTTCAACATTTATGTATAAGCCAAACGAAGAATGTAAAATGTTTATGCTTCCTTCACAAACTATGCTAAGGGTTGATTTTTTTTCTTTTACCTAGTAGAGGCAATATGCTAGCATAGAAGACTGTCCAATGTCTTTTCATAGATATTTTTGAGGTGAGGGCTGGTAGGTTAGACTTCAGAGAAGATTTTAAGCACAAGCTTATTTTTATACACTATTTTCATCTCAAATATTTGTGCAAGTTGTTAAATGAAAGAAAAACAGGACATTTAAAATAATTTTAAATTATAGGCACTTTATAAATCAGTTTGCTTCTTTTTTGGTAATTTTGTCTTTTCCACAGGTACATATCAATATCAGTTTTACTACTTTGGAGGCATAAATTAAGTTCAAATTTGTAAACAACTTGCAAGATTATGTTACTTATTTTTTTGGAAAGAGTTCTGATATTCTCTCACTTGGTTTCATACTTATCTTTTTATAGATATTTGGCTAGCAGTATGTAATAATAGTAATATGAGTGCTGCCCTTAAATCTAACCATTTGCTTAAAAGGCTAAAGAAATATATATTAATTAAAATCTAATTAGCAACAAAGAAATGAATAAACCCAGGGTAAGCAAGACTTTGTAGCTCAAAACCAATTATCTCAAAATCCAAAGCTCAGATAATGAAAGAAAGAAGTTTTCTATACCATAAAAAAGATAGCTTTCTTACTAGGATAAGGTCATTTGTGAATCTGAAATATAAGGCACTGAAATTGAAAGGCAAGTCTTCAACATTGCCTTTAACAAAGACAGGAAGTACATATTAAATATGCAGGATCTTTATGAGGAATGAATAGAGAATTTTCAATGGACATGGTAAACACAAGGATTAGTTCTTAAGGATAGGCCATGTCCATTCATTTTCTGATTTAAAGAGAGCTACTTTTACTTATCATGTTGATTTTTATTGAATATGTCAAACAAAATATGATTGTGCATAATACATTTTACCATACTTGTCCTTAGAATACCAGTTTACTCTTCTAACAATGGTGTCAGTAAGTTCAGTCAGTTCAGTTGTTCAGTCGTGTCCGACTCTTTGTGACCCCATGAACCACAGCACGCCAGGCCTCCCTGTCCATCACCAACTCCCAGAGCCCACCCAAACCCATGTCCATCGAGTCAGTGATGCCATCCAACTATCTCATCCTCTCTCATCTCCTTCTGCTCCTGCCCTCAATCTTTCCCAGCGTCAGGGTCTTTTCTAATGAGTCAACTCTTCACATCAGGTGGCCAAAGTATCGGAGTTTCAGCTTCAACATCAGTCTTTCCAATGAACACCCAGGACTGATCTCCTTTAGGATGGACTGGTTGGATCTCCTTGCAGTCCAAGGTACTCTCAAGAGTCTTCTCCAACACCACAGTTCAAAAGCATCAGTTTTTCAGTGCTCAGCATTCTTCATAGTCCAACTCTCACATCCATACATGACCACTGGAAAAACCATAGCCTTGACTAGACGGACCTTTGTTGGCAAAGTAATGTCTCTGTTTTTTAATATGCTGTCTAGGTTGGTCATAACTTTCCTTCCAAGGAGTAAGCATCTTTTAATTTCATGGCTGCAATCACCATGTGCAGTGATTTTGGAGCCCAGAAAAATAAAATCAGCCACTGTTTCCCCATCTATTTCCCATAAAGTGATGGGACTGGATGCCATGATCTTCGTTTTCTGAATGTTGAGCTTTAAGCCAACTTTTTCACTCTCCTCTTTCAGTTTCATCAAGAGGCTCTTTAGTTCTTCTTTGCTTTCTGCCATAAGGCTAGTGTCATCTGCATATCTGAGGCTATTGATATTTCTCCCGGCAATCTTGATTCCAGCTTGTGCTTCTTCCAGCCCAGTGTTTCTCATGATGTACTCTGCATAAAAGTTAAGTACTCCTTTTCCTATTTGGAACCAGTCTGTTGTTCCATGTCCAGTTCTAACTGTTGCTTCCTGACCTGCATACAGATTTCTTAAGAGGCAGGTCAGGTGGTCTGGTATTCCCATCTCTTTCAGAATATTCCACAGTTTATTGTGATCCACACAGTCAAAGGTTTTGGCATAGTCAATAAAGCAGACATAAATGTTTTTCTGGAACTCTCTTGCTTTTTTGATGATCCAGTGGATGTTGGCAGTTTGATCTCTGGTTCTTCTGCCTTTTCTAAAACCAGCTTGAACACCTGGAAGTTCACGGTTCATGTATTGCTGAAGCCTGGCTTGGAGAATTTTAAGCATTACTTTACTAGCGTGTGAAACAACGGTGAGTGCATACTAAATCACTTCAGTCGTGTCTGACTCTTTGCGACCCTGTGGTCTGGAGCTTGCCAAGCTCCTCTCTCCATAGGATTCTCCAAGCAAGAATACTGTAGTGGGTTGCTGTGCCCTCCTCTAGAGGTTCTTCCTGACCCAGGGATCGAACCTGCAGCTCCTGCAGCTCCTGCATTGCAGGCAGATTCTTTACCGCCGAGTGACCAGGGAAGCCCCAACAATGGTGCCTGCTTGGCTTCTTGGGGGTTCTGCCTCATTTTTTATATCCTTATCAACTAGGTATTGATAAAAATTTAAAAGTTCCCAATCTGATAACTGTTAATGTTTTTCTCTTATTAATTTCCATTTCTATGATAATAGACCTTTTATATTCATTGTCCCTTTTATTATTCTATGAATTATCTGTTCATGTCCTTTGCCATTGTTTTAACTGAGTTAAGTCTAATTCTTATTTTCTCCTATATATTATTTTAAAGTATTAGTTTTGCTCCTTCAAATTTAGGTATTTTAATAAACCTGGAAATCACTTTTAGTTTTTTGTTATCAATAAATACTTTAGAATAAGTAAACAATTATCCATCATTTAAAAATATATGTCTATTCTCTACTCATCTGTAGTACCAGTGCCTCCTCTATTGTGTATCAAGATGCATATGCAGACATGTATTTCTGGGCATTCTTTTTTATTATTTTCCATTTGCCAATTCTTGTGCAAGCACCATACATATCCAGTACTGTAGATTTATAATTAGCATTGACATGTAGTAAGGCAAAGCACTCTAGTTGGTTTTTTTTTTTTTTAATTTTCTTTGATATTCCTAACCCTCTGCATACAAGTAAATTTTAGGTAAGATTTATAAAAGCCTCATTTTAAATACTGTTGGTGTACTTATTGGGATTATTTGAAGTTAACATGGAAGAAGTGACAATCAAGCATGATTTTTTAAGATTTCAGCTGTGCCGTATTGCTTGTTCATAACTTTAATAAAAATGCTTCAAAAGCTCTAGGTTCACATATCATCTTGCTGAAATATATCCTTCAGTAATTCTTTTAATGAACATACAGAGCTAATAATCTTTCTTTTTCTTAATCTTTGTCTGAAAATGCTCTGAATAATACTTTTAGTTAAAATTCTAGGTCATCACATTCTTTGCATGTTATTATTTCATATGCTTATTTAGAGTCACAGACTTAGGGCTGATGAGATCTTTTGCCGAGTCTGACAGTCATTCCCTTAGACATAACCTGCATTTTCCTAATACGTCTTCAGACGTATTTCTTTATCATGTTCTACATTTCCACTATAGAGCATCTGGGTGAGAATTTATCTTTTTCCTTCTTCGTACTTGCAGTGCACTTTGAACTGGGTGTTTTTGTCTATCCTCAGTTCGTAGATTATTAGCTGTTCTTTTTAAATCTTTCTTTCATCTCAAATCTTTTCCTCTTGAAGTTCCTTCAATTCACTTCTCTGGGAACTCTTACTGTTTTTTTCTAATTGAATTTTACCATCTAATTTTGTTGAAAACACTCAACATATCCGTTTAAATTTTTGTTTTTTGACAGACACCCTTGTGAGAATGATTTTGTCTACATAGAATCCATAGAACCACTGTGGTGATGGTGGTGGTGAATTTCTACCTTTTGGAGGTTTTTATTTAAAGCCTCAGGTTTCTGGATCCTTTTAATTGGACAGATTTGCTTTTAGTGTCATGGTTTTTGTAGTGTCTTCTCTTTGTTCCTTCCTTTATTCCTCCTTAACTTTGATGCTGTCCCCATTTATCTCCTGGAATTGCAATTTGGATGGAGATAGCATCTTGGGGGTCCTGTGTTTTGGTGATTAGAGATATTGAGGACTGTGCACTCAAGTCATTTTCTTTGGGTTGTTTGTGGCTATCATGGTGGAAGTTTTTTCTTCTTACATCTCTAGTTTAATGGTTTTCTATAAAGATAGAGCCTCAGGCAGCAGGTCAGCAAAATTTTCAAAAACTTTCTCCTTTCAAGAACGATTACTGGGTGGACATTTATTTGAACCTGTGACTTCAAGCAGTGATCTTAACTCTGGCTCCTCCCTTTCATGTAGGCTCTTAGTGAAGGATCGGAAATGTAGTGACACTGTCTATCTGGGGAAAAGAGCCTATTAGGACTGCAGCCACTGTGTCTGATCCACAGAGATGCCAAGCTTGAGTCTAAGCCCTGCTGTGTTATTATGCTTTTTTTTCTCTCTTTTTTATATTTCCTCCATCAGTTCTGTGTATTTTAAATAGGTAATGTGTGTCAAGGCATGAAATCGTCATTCCAGTTCAACTATAGAGGTTTTAATGTTTTTCATTGAATCTCTTGGTGTTCATTAACTTCACAAGTCAATTAAAATCCACATTCCAGGTATACACTGCTCATATATTAATAGAAGATATTTTTAAGAGACAGTAGATTCATATTATTGTGATGCACTAAAATTAACATAAAGGCTTCTGTTTTGTCTCTATCTTCTCTGTGAAAGAGAAGAGTGTCCAACTTTAAAAGTGTAATCATTTTGCAGGAATTTGAATTAATAGAGATAAATCTAGATTAAATGATATTCCTCAGTTCTTCCCAAATACCAATAGTTCCCTAATAAACCTGCATTTAATTGCTGTTGTTGTTTTTATTTACATAACCCTCTAGAATATAGACTCTTGAGAGCTAGGACTGATGTTATATGTGTGTGGTTTGCTGTTGTTACTGTTGTAGTTTTCCATCATACTCCTGTCAGCTAGCATGATACCTGACAATTAGGTCTACAAACGCTAATTGAAAAAATGAACATTTAGGGAGCATGCAGGCATAGACGAAACTTCTGTACTGCAGTGCCTTGCAGGCTGTCATCAACAAATAGGCTGGCAATAAGTCTTTGAGTTTTTTTTTTTTTTTTTCTTGTAATGAATATATAAGATGATAAAGCACAGAAAAACAGAATGAACATATAACAGTAAATTAATCCTGTTTCATTTTTGAGACAATTTCATGTTAAGCTGATACAAAAATTTTTCTTACTTTTCAGTAAGTCATTTCATGAATTTTCTAATAATACTGATATAAATACAACAGAAGATCTGCATATAATCTTGTACATTTTCAAGCCCTAATAATTATTTCTTAAAGAGATACCTACTCAATACAGAATTTATTATTTTTCTTGCTATTTTCCAGCTTTTAATTGTTTGGTGGCCTTATGAAAAGATACAACTTGGATATTTTTAGTAGGGCAATGCTGTTGTCTATGGTATTGAAAAGTAAGTAGATGAAAGGGTGTGAAAATTCATTTCTATTCACTCTTTGGGTTTTAGGAGTGTTTCTTAAATAATATGAAAAATACCACTTCAAGAAAGGAAAATTATTATTGCTATAAAAATTTTTTCCAACATATACCTATTCGATACTCAAACCAAGAATACTAACGGCAACTGAATATTGGTGAAGATGTGAAACAATAGGAACTCTCGCTCACTATTGATGGGAATGACAAATGGTAGAGATACTTTGGGAGACAGTTTGGTGGTTTCTTAATTAACAAAACATAATCTTAACATATGATCCAGTAATTACACTCCATGGTATTGACCCAAATAAGTTGAAGGCATATCCACACACACACAAAAAGAAGCTGCACACAAATGTTTATAACAGTTTTGTTGACAGTTGCCAAAACTCGGAAGACACCAACATGTCCTTCAACTGGGTGATGGTTTAGTAAACTGTGGTACATTCAGGCAATGGGAATATTAGTGAGAGACTTTACTTTTGGGGGCTTCAAAATCACTGCAGATGGTGATTGCAGCCATGAAATTAAAAAATGCTTACTCCTTGGAAGGAAAGTTATGACCAACCTAGAGAGCATATTAAACAGCAGAGACATTATTTTGTCAACAAAGGTCCGTCTAGTCAAGGCTATGGTTTTTCCAGTAGTCATGTATGGATGTGAGAGTTGGCCTATAAAGAAAGCTGAGCACTGAAGAATTGATGCTTTTGAACTGTGGTGTTGGAGAAGACTCTTGAGAGTCTGTTGGACTACAAGGAGATCCAACTAGTCCATCCTAAAGAAAATCAGTCCTGGATGTTCATTGGAAGGTCTGATGTTGGAGCTGAAACTCCGATACTTTGGCCACCTGATGCGAAGAGCTGACTCATTAGAAAAGACCCTGATGCTGGGAAAGATTGAGGGCAGGAGGAGAAGGGGCCGACAGAGGATGAGATGGTTGGATGGCATCACCAACTCAATGGACATGGGTTTGGGTGGGCTCTGGAAGTTGGTTTTGGACAGGGAGGCCTAGCGTGCTACAGTTCATGGGGTCACAAAGAGTCAGAAATGACTGAGCAACTGAACTGAACTGAAAAAGAAATGAGCTATCAAGCCTGGAAAATACATGGAAAGACTTAAATGTATATTGCTAAGTGAAAGAAGCCAATCTGAAAAGACTTCATACTGTATGCTTTCAACCACATGACATTCTAGGAAAGGCACAGCTATGGAAACTATCAAAGGGTTAGTGGTTTCCACAGGTTGGGGGCCGAAATGGTGAATAGCAGGACACAGGATTTTTAGGGTAGTTAATGTCTCAATTCATAAATTCTGAAAGAGATGGGAATACCAGACCACCTGACCTGCCTCTTTGAGAAACCTATATGCATGTCAGGAAGCAATAGTGAGAACTGGACATGGAACAACAGACTGGTTCCAAATAGGAAAGGAGTACGTCAAGGCTGTATATCGTCACCCTGCTTATTTAACTTATATGCAAAGTACATCATGAGAAACACTGAGCTGGAAGAAGCACAAGCTGGAATCAAGATTGCCAGGAAAAATATCAATAACCTCAGATATGCAGATGACACCACCCTTAGGGCAGAAAGTGAAGAGGAACTAAAAAGCCTCTTGATGAAAGTGAAAGAAGAGAGTGAAAAAGTTGGCTGAAAGCTCAACATTCAGAAAACGAAGATCATGGCATCTGGTCCCATCACTTCATGGGAAATGGATGGGGAAACAGTGGAAACTGTGTCAGACTTTATTTTTGGGGGCTCCAAAATCACTGCACATGGTGATTGCAGCTATGAAAGTAAAAGACACTTACTCCTTGTAAGGAAAGTTATGACCAACCTAGATAGCATGTTCAAAAGCAGAGACATTACTTTGCCAACAGAGGTCCATCTAGTCAAGGCTATGGTTTTTCCTGTGGTCATGTATGTATGTGAGAGTTGAACTGTGAAGAAGGCTGAGCACCAAAGAATTGATGCTTTTGAACTGTGGTATTGGAGAAGACTCTTGAGAGTCCCTTGGACTGCAAGGAGATCTAACCAGTCCATTCCAAAGGAGATCAGTCCTGAGTGTTCATTGGAAGGACTGATGTTAAAGCTGAAACTCCAATACTTTGGACAACTCATGCGAAGAGTTGACACATTGGAAAAGACTCTGATGCTGGGAGGGATTGGGGGCAGGAGGAGAAGGGGACAACAGAGGATGAAATGGCTGGATGGCATCACTGACTTGATCGATGTGAGTCTGAGTGAACTCCGGGAGTTCGTGATGGACAGGGAGGCCTGGCGTGCTGCGATTCATGGGGTCGCAAAGAGTCGGACACGACTGAGCGACTGAACTGAATGACTCATTTCACGATAACATAGTGGTGGGTACATATCCTTATACTTTTTTCTAAATTCATAGAATATGCAGTACTGAGACTTGGACCCTAGTGTGAACAATGGGCTCTGGGTGATCCTGTATCAATGTAGGTCCATTAATGTAACACATATACCACTCTCCTATAGAAATTTGATAATGGGTTAGGCTGTGCATATGGGGCAACAGAGGTTGTGTAGGAAATCCCTGTACATGCCTCTCAATTTTGCTGTGAACCTAAAACTCTTCTAGAAAATAAAGTGTATTAAAAATATTTATTAGGACAAAGCACGTTACTTTAAGGACGGTTTTAAAACATGCTCAGTTGAGTACTGTATGCTCTGGAGTGTATAATAATTCCTTTGAAAGCACTTATTTTCAAAGTGCATTTAAATAAGACTCATTTGTATAATAGCAGATATTTTATTTTCCCCTTCTGCATAGGTTTAATATGATAATTAATTCAACCTGGTATTATTCTGGCTGGTAGTCAAAGCCTCATACATGTTTTTTTAATTTGTCACTTGTTCCTTAAACAACATCTTGGCTATTTAATAAGCAGTTAGAAAAGTCAAGAGAGCTTGCCCCGACATGAGTATTAATTGAATATGTACTACATAACAGAATTAAATTCAGAACAAACTATCAATGGCAGATGATCCTTCAGTTATGAGCAAAGCTGTGGTGGGAGTGACTGTGTAAAGATGATAAAATGACGGCAGCAAAGGACCTTGGAATATCATATGATATAATTGTGTAAGAGCTTTAAGGACATCCCAGGCTCAAGTGGAGAAAGTCATTTCTAGGGCCAACTGCAGTCATTTATTTGCCAGTCATTTCACCTTAAAAGCAATGAAAAATTTCAGATAAATGCTTCTATCATCTTCCCTCAAGTTGTTTAGGAAAACCTTGAAATTCTTTCTCTAAGAAGAATTAGGAATATAATGAGAATGTTGGAAAATTATATCAAAAAGCTCAGTATGTTATTTTGTTTTATGTTTTATAACAACTATTACAAGCAGCAAAACTTTGGTTATTGTTGGTGTAATTGTCAATTAGTTTTCTGTGCAGGTGGTTCTCAGGTGACTAGGTGAAAACATTTTAAAACATTTACAATATGCTTCCAAACTGGAACACTTTAGTGGAGTTATATCTGTGAAATGAATGGCATTCAGTAAAACATTATAGCAGATCTTTTAGGGAGATTTGACAGGATGACAGTACAGTTATTCACAGTTCAGACTACCACAATATAGAATGTAATGAGCCATAATGCTATTATTTTTTACTTTAGAATTTTAATGTTGTATTTTGTACAGTTCTTAAAATATAATGCATAAAACATTGGGCTGAAACAATAGCAGGTTGTATATTCACAATGTCATTAGGAGCCAACAGTCTAATAACTGTAGGAAAACATGGAAATTTTTTTCCTCAGGACTCTTGTGAAAACTGGTAACAAGAATAACTGCTATGGGAATGATCCCATTTCTGAAAAGCTTTCTCGCCATATCTGTAGATACCAGAGTTTGATCTCTTGTGCTGGTGGGAATCTCTGTAGATGCAACTAGAGTGAATAGGACACTTGAGGCTTTGGCATCTTTAGTGATAGGATGATTTCTTTTTATTCATCCTCAGTCCCCACCAGGAAAAAAAAAAAATGCTTTCCTCTGATAGTGAATTAACCACTAACTAAATGTGAAGGAAGGCAAGAGACTTAGAAGAATAATTACTGTGCAAAATGCGATATCCTGCAGGAACAATTAAAAATAATAAGGCTCTCTAATACCTTGGATTTGCCTCTATTATAGTATGACAGTTTCATCATCATGATTACTAACAGATGAAATGACATAACTTATTTACAAATATTTGTACAAAACAGCAAAGTGTAAGGGTGAAATGAGAAGGATGCTACATAGCATATTTAATAGTGTATATGTTACACTAGACAAGTATGGATAAATTAATCTCTTGGAATGAAGCACCATTGAAAGAACAGTTCTGTCAAGTAATGCCATTTACTCTCCTTATTAGCATACAGAGCAATTCTGTTGGATCACTTAGCATGGTGAGCTTATTAGGAAAATCACATTGGTTTGAGCAAAGAACTCCTCTGACCTTTCTAAATGAAAATAGCATGATGCTAAAAATAATTGGTGGAACCATCTCTACACACAAAATACTTTTTTGCAATCAACTACCATATCAAGAAGAAACTTATTTTTATGTTAGAAACACAGGTTTTTCTGTTTTCATTCTAATTACAGGGGGATGTAGGTAGTATTTATATTAAATGCAAATACACATTAGCACCCTCTTTCTTTCAGTGAGTGTTTCTCAGAAACAGATACCTGTTTCTACGTCGGTCTCCAGAAATCCCTTGATAACATTAAAAGAGCACTTATGCCTTTTTGAAAATAGGAAACTTGCAGGTAAGTTATATTTAAAAATCTCTGGATTTTTATGTGTAAGATGGTGACTAGGAATGTATTCAAGATGTATTACTCAGTTACATATTTATGAAGGAGCTAAAGATATCTAGATATTTTTTTTTTAATTAATGCTGAAGAAGGAACTCTTTTATAAGAATAGGAGGAATTAATGATGGTGTGCATCATCACAGTATCTTTCTACTCTACCTTTTATTTTAAAATGAAACATCACATTTATCATTTAATATTCTTAAGTTTTAATAATTAAGTGAATAGTTTTGAGTAGGTACACAACAATCATGTATTTTGTCAAATGTATTTCTCCAAATATATGTTAGTTAAGATGAAACAAAAAGCAGAATTTACTAAACATTTGTGTCTGAAATCTAAAATTAAAATATGAATATACTTTTTTTATTCAGAGATTTATGACACATATAAATTCTCAATTGAAAAGTCAGTTTCTATTTTAAATCAGAATTGTAGTTATTGATCATATAAGCTTGAAACCATAATTTTCTAGGGAAAAATATTTAGAGAACTATAACCATGCTTGAGGCTTGTATAGTGTTACTCTCAGACTCACACATAATTTCCTCTTTGTGTGCCTGTTGAAAACTAATTTTTAAACAATAAATATTGTCCATTATACTCTAGTACATCATGACTTCTCAATGTTTTGCCCTTCAGTCGTACACAGTATTTTTTTTTTTTTTTTGTATTTTGAAGTAGACCAAAAATATCTGGAATTAAATTTGTTGCTGTATCCACATCAGCAGCATGCTAACTTGTATACAGATGGAAAATAATTAGACAATTGAGAATACATGAACACATTTTTATTTTTGTATATACATGTATAAGATGACTTTTCCATGATAATGGATATAAATATTATGAAATGCAGCTGAGTTTGTGAGACTACCAGTGAACCAAAGAGTCTATGAAATCTAAGCTCTCACTCAGACATATGATTAAACTGTCAAAAAAGGAAAAGGAAAAAAATAGAATACTACTTAAGCTGTGAAAATTTTCTTCCTTGATACATATAATCACCAAGAAGTTAGTCTTTGGCTAATATCTATTTAACACAGGCAGACATAGATAATTTTAAACCTCATATACAAGTCCTAAAGGAATAAGAAGTATAGGATAGAAGAGAATTAATCTGTGATGCCCTGTCTCAGAGTATGAAAGCTTTGAAGTCTTTTGAATCTGAAGTACTAGGCAAAGATCAACTGAAAAGGAAAGGGAGTATTAGCAATTTAAAATGCTATCTATCATATTATATTTTACAGAGATCTCTGCCTCTAAAATATTTGCATTATGACCTTATAGGAAGGCTGATACATATGGAATAGCTTGTGGAATAAGTCCGTTTTTAGCTCAGATAATAAAAAAAATCACTAACAGGTGGTGTGATACTTTGTCCATTGGTTTTAAGTGTAATATTACATAAAATCAAGAATGTAGATGGAATTAATTGGTTACAGGAAGAATTCTTCAGGTGGACCATGGAGAAAAAGAGTTTTGGAGTTGGAATTCATTTGAAAGATCATCCAGTCCTGTTCACATATGAGAAAACTGGGGAGCCAGGGAGGTTAAGTGATCTACCTAAAACTTTGAAGTTATTATAGCATAAAACCCAGACATATAGCTGCTTCGTTGGTCTTCCTATCATATTATTTATTTCTATCATATTCTTTTTTTTTAATTTTTTATTTATTTATTTTTTTATTTTGTAAAATATAAATTTATTTATTTTAATTGGAGTTTAATTACTTTACAATATTGTATTGGTTTTGCCATACATCAACATGAATCCGCCACAGGTATACATGTGTTCCCCATCCTGAACTCCTCTCCCTCCTCTCTGCCTGTACCATCCCTCTGGGTCATCCCAGTGCACCAGCCCCAAGCATCCAGTATCATGCATCGAACCTGGACTGATGATTCGTTTCATATATGATAGTATACATGTTTCAATGCCATTCTCCCAAATCATCCCACCCTCACCCTCTCCCACAGAGTCCAAAAGACTGTTCTATACATCTATGTCTCTTTTGCTGTCTCGCATACAGGGTTATCGTTACCATCTTTCTAAATTCCATATATATGTGTTAGTATACTGTATTGGTTTTTCTTTTTCTTTTTTTTTTTTTAAATTTTAAAATCTTTAATTCTTACATGTGTTCCCAAACATGAACCCCCCTCCCCTCCCTCCCCATAACATCTCAGTGGGTCATATTCTTTTTTTAATATAAATTTATTTATTTTAATTGGAGATTATTCTTTTGAAGATAGCCAAGTGATGTTTGTTATACAGTTAAAAGTTTAAGAAGGGGATTATATATATCTGATTTATATCATCACTCTGGACTAATATTAAACTATTTTAAAAAACAAATATTTATGGAATATTTTCATTTAAGATATGAGTGCAAATGTCTTTTAAAAATTATTTTTATTGAAATATATTGTGTTACTTTCAGGTGCACAGAAAGGTGATTCAGTTTTACATACATATATGTCTATTTTTTTTAGATTATTTTCCCTTATAGGTTACTACAAAATATTGAATAGTTTCATGTGCTACATATTAGGTCCTTGTTGGTTATCTGTTTTGTATGTATTAGTGTGTGTATGTTAATTGTAAGGTCCTAATTTATCCCTCCCGGCCATGTTTCCCCTTGGGTAACCACAGATTTGTTTTCAAAATCTGCAAGTCTTTTTCTGTCTTGTAATTAAGTTCATTCATATCATTTTAAAATTAGATTTTACATATGAATGACAGATGATATTTGTCTTTCTCTGTCTGACTTACTTAGTATGATAATCTCTGAGTCCATCCATGGTGTTGCAAATAGCATTTTCTTTTTTATGACTGAGTAATGTTCCACTGCATATATGTATCACATCTTTTGTATCCATTTCTCTGTCAGTGGACATTTAGATTGCTTCCATGCCTTGGCTGTTGTAAATAGTGCTGAAGTGAACATTAGGGTGCAGATATCTTTTATAAGTATGGTTTACTGTGGATATATGCCCAGCGTATATGCTGGGTCATATGTCAGCTCTATTTTTAGTTTTTAAAAGAAATTTCCCTACTGCTGTCCATAATGACTATTCTAATTTGCATTCTCACCAACAATGTAGGAGGGTGCCTTTTTCTCCACACCCTCCCAACATTTAGTATTTATAGAATTTTTAATGATGGCCATTCTGACCAATGTAAGGGGATGCCCCATTTTTAGTTTTGATTTGCATTTCTCTAATACTTAGTGATGGTTGAGCACCTTATCACATGGCTCTTGGCCATCAGTATGGCGTCTCTGTAGAAATGTCTAAATCTTCTGCCCATTTTTTGTTATTTTTGATATTAAGCTGTATGAACTATTTGTGTATTTTGGAGATTGATCCATTGTCAGTCACATCAATTGAAAATATTGTCTCCTATTCTGTAGGTTGTCTTTTCATTTTGTTTATGGTTTTCTTTGCTGTGCAAAACGTTTTACATTTACTTAGGTCCCATTTGTTTATTTTTTGTTTGTTTCCATTACTCTACAAGACAGATCCAAAAAACAAAAACGTTGCTGCTATTTATGTTGAAGAGTGTTCTGCCTGCTTTTGTCTAAGTTTTGTAGTATCTGGTCTTATATTTAGGTCTTTAATCCATTTGAGGTTTTGTGTGCAGAATTAGAGAATGTTCTAATTTCATTCTTTTACATGTAGCTGTCCATTTTATCCTAGCACCACTTGTTGAAGAGACTATATTTTCTCCATTGTACATTCTTATGTATTTTGTTCTAGATTAATTGGCAATAGGTATGTGGGTTTATTTCTGGGCTTTCTACCCTGTTTCATTGATCTACGTTTCTGTGCTAGTACCATACTCTTTTGATGACTATAGTTTTGTAGTATTGTCTGAAGTCAGGAAGGCTGATTCCTCCAGATCTCTTTTTCTTTCTGAAGATTACTTTGGCTATTTGGGACCCTTTATGTAAAGAGCCTCTTGATGAAGGTGAAAGAGGAGAGTGAACATTCAAAAAATGTAGATCATCACATTTAGTCCCATCACTTCATGGAAAATAGAGTAAGAATGAAAACAGTGACAGGTTTTATTTTTGGGGGGCTCCAAAATCATTGTGGACAGGACTGCAGCCATAAATTAAGACACTTACTCCTTGGATAAAAAGCTATGACAAACCTAGACAGCATATTAAAAAGCAGAGACATCACTTTGCCAACAGTGGTCTGTATAGTCAAAGCTATGGTTTTTTAGTAGTCATGCATGGGTGTGATAGTGGGACCATAAAGAAGGCTGAATGCCGACAAATTGATGCTTTCAAATGGTGGTATTGGAGAAGATTCTCGAGAGTCCCTTGAATAGCAAGGAAATCAAACCAGTCAATCCTGAAGGAAATCAACCCTGAATATTCATTGGAAGGACTGATGCTGAAGGTGAAGTTCCAATACTATGGCCACATGATGTGAAGAACCAGCTCATTGGAAAAGACCCTGATGCTGGGAACGATTGAAGGTGGGAAGAGAAGGGGACAATAGAGGATGAGATGGTTGGATGGCATCATCAACACAATGGACATGAGTTTGAGTAGGCTCCGGGAGTTGGTGATGGACAGGGAAGCCTGGTGTGCTGTAGTCCATGGGGTCGCAAAGAGTCAGACATGACTGAGTGACTGAACTGAACTGAATCTGAATCATGTCATCTTTAAACAGTGACAGTTATACTTTTTTTTTTCAATTTAGATTCATTTATTTCTTTTTCTTCTCTGATTGTTGTGGCTAAGACTTTCAAAACTAGGTTGAAGAGAAGTGGCGAGAATAAAAATCCTTATCTTATTCCTGATCTTAGAATAAAAATCCTTATCTTATTCCTGATCTTAGAGGAAATGCTTTCAGCTTTTCACTGTTGAGTATGATATTAGCTGTATGTTTGTCATTGTTGTTGTTGTTTAATTGTTGAGTCATACCTGACTCTTTTGTGACTCTATGGACTGTAGTGTGCCAGGCTCCTCTGTCCTTGGGGTTTCCCAGGCAAGAAAATTGGAGTGGTTTGCCACTTCTATCTCCAGGGGATCTTCCTGATCCAAGGGTCAGACCCATGTCTCCTGCATTGCAGGTGAATTCTTTACCACTGAACCACTAGGGAAACAACATACGGCCTTTATTGTGTTGAGGAAGGTTCCCTCTATGCCCACATTCTGGAGAGTTTTATCATAAATTGATTTTGTATTTCATCAAAACCTTTTTCTGAATCTATGGAGATGATGATATGGTTTTTATTCTTCAGTGTGTCAGTGTGATATATCACATTGTGTGATTTGTGGATATTGAAAAATCCTTGCATCCTTGGGATAAATCCCACTTGATCATGCTATATGTTCTTTTTACTATACTGTGGGATTAAATTGCGAGTATTTTGTTGAGGATTTTTGCATCCATGTTGAGCAGTGATTTGGGCCTATAATTACCTCTTTCTGGGTTTTTTTTTTTTTTTGTGGTGTCTTTGTTTGATTTTCATATCAGAGTGATTGGTGGCCTTATAGAACAAATTTGGGATTGTTCCTTCTGCAATTTTTTTTTTGGGGGGGTAGTTTCAGATGGATAGGTGGATGTTTTCAGGATAGGTAAATGGCTTCTCCAAATGTTTAAATATTTGGTAGAATTCACCTGTGAAGCCATCTGGTCCTAGACTTTTGTTTGTTGGAAGTTTTTTTAAATCACAAATTCAATACTTATGATTGGACTATTTGTATTTTCTATTTCTTCTTGGTTCTGTTTTGGGAGATTCTATCCTTTTTAGAATTTATCCATTTATTCTAGTTATCCAATTTATTGACAAATGGCTGCTTGTGGTAGTCTCTTATGATCCTTTGTATTTCTGTGATGTCAATTGTAACTTTTTTTTTCATTTGTAGTTTTACTGATTTGAGCCCTCACCATTTTTTTCTTGATCAGTCTAGCTAATAGTTTATCAATTTTGTCTTTTCAAAGAATCAGCTTTTAATTTCATTGATGTTTTCTATTGTTTTCTTAGTCTCTATTTCATTTATTCCTGCTCTGATCTTTATGATTTCTTTCCTTCTACTAACTTTAGATTTGGTTGTTCTTTCTCTTAGTTCCTTTAAGTATAAAGTTAGATTGAGATTTTTCCTTTTTCCTTGGTAAGATTTTATCACTATAAACTTTCCTCATAGAACTGCTTTCGCTGCATCCTAAAGAGTTTGGATCATTGTGTCTTTGTTTTCCTATATCTCCAGGTATTTGTTGTATTCCTTTTTTGAGTTCTTCAGTGACCCATTGGTTGTTTAGTAGAATATTGCTTAGTGTACATATGTTTGTGTTTTTCACTTGTTTTTTTTTTTTTCCTTATACTTCATTTCTAATCTCATAGTATTGTGGTTATAAAAGATGTTATATGATTTCAGTTTTCTTAATTTTACTATGAATTGCTTTGTGGCCCAGCATATGATCTGTCCTGGAGAATATTCCATGTGGGTGGCAATCACTTTTATCACCTTTATTCTGGAACAAAAAATTCTCTCCCCATTTTTTAGGAATGTAACAAATGTGTTCATTCAACTAAAACTATGTAATAATTATTTCTCTATTGATTTTGTGAAGTATAATAGTGGCATTTATTTAAAATTAACCCTGGTATTTATTTAGGCTTGTTGAATTTAATGACTGGGCCAGTGACATTTGCTCAGTTACAAGATTAAGTTTTTTCCTGATAGTTGCTAAATGTCTGCTCATGATTGTCACACCAAGAAGTTTCTTTGAATATAGTGCTGAAGAGATCACTTCCACTGCAGTCTCTCTTGTCCATACATGAATATATAAGGGACTTTCAAAATTTGCAATCTGTCCACACCATAAAATGGCACATAAATACATAGAAGGATAACCATGTAAGAATAGTAAAATTACATGATTGAGTAAAATTTAAATGTGTCTTATAAGTCAATCTACTTCTTAAATAATCATTCAAATAGCTTTTAGGTTATTAAAGAAATTTTCTCTTGTAAAAATTATAAACCTATCAGTAGACAGTCTGGGCTTGTGTGTGTGCCTATGTGAAATAAAAAAACCTATCTAGAACTGAATTTGTTAACCAATCTTATACACAGTTTGGATTTTTCCCAAGCAGATACTAATAACTGGTATTACGTTATGTATTCATCAAAGTATCCAATCTAAATATTTCTATTTTAATATCCTGATTACTATTTTTCTCTAATTCATTCTTTCTGTGAAGCATTACATAAAATAATGAACCTTAAAATTGTTGAATATTAAAACTGATTTCAAATGATTTGCATCATCTCACTAATACAAGAATTGTATGATAAAAATCTATATCTAAATATAGAAAGAAAAGACTAACGAAGGAATAAAATTTCCTTACAATTTCGTAAGACACATGGAAAAATTTGATAACTGTCTTGGTATATATCTAATATACCAGAGTCCCCCAGATTTTAGGATAATTATAAATGTTAGAAATTTTCAATACAGTCTTCTTAATTTGATACATCTTTTTTGTAAGCTAATGATTTTATTATAGTTTTAAGAGCACAAATTTCAAATTCACTTTAAAAGCATATAAGCTCTAACAAAAATAAATATATGCAGTGAAAAAATATATTTTGAGTTCCAGAAAAATTAACCTATGTTATAGGAAATAAAGCAAATGTATATATAATTAAGCATTAGTAGTACTGTTGAAATTCGATTTTCAACTGGTCAAGATTACTGGGAATATATTCCCAAATACTTAAATGCAAAAATTATTTAAAAAATGATTTTTTGATGAAATTTTCTTTTTATTGTTTACAAAATAAATTTTACTCATATAAGAATGAATAAAAGCTGTTATTTAATTTAATGGACAATTTATCATTTACAGGCAAATGATATTAGAAGTTTTAAGGGTTTGATTTGACAATTATTTTAAAATATTAATCAAAAGCCATTGCTAATTAATTATGGGATTTTCCGGCTGTCTCTGTGAATAAATTATAATGAAATTGAGAAAATTAATAAGTAAAAAGGATGATCTCAATAAAGTTTCAGTTCAGCCGCTCAGTTGTGTCCAACTCTTTGTGACCCCACGGATCACAGTATGCCAGGCCTGCCTGCCTGTCCATCACCATCTCCCGGAGTTCACTCAAACTCACATCCATTGAGTCGATGATGCCATCCAGCCATCTCATCCTCTGTTGTCCCCTTTTCCTCCTGCCCCCAATCCCTCCCAGCATCAGAGTCTTTTCCAATGAGTCAACTCTTTGCACGAGGTGACCAAAGTACTGGAGTTTCAGCTTTAGCATCATTTCTTCCAAAGAACACCCAGGGCTGATCTCCTTCAGAATGGACTGGTTGGATCTCCTTGCAGTCCAAGGGACTCTCAAGAGTCTTCTCCAACACCACAGTTCAAAAGCATCAATTCTTTGTTGCTCAGCCTTCTTCACAGTCCAACTCTCACATCCATACATGACTACTGGAAAAACCATAGCCTTGACTAAATGAACCTTTGTTGGCAAAGTAATGTCTCTGCTTTTCAATATGCTATCTAGATTGGTCATAACTTTTCTTCCAAGGAGTAAGCGTCTTTTAATTTCATGGCTGCAGTCACCATGTGCAGTGATTTTGGAGCCCAAAAAAATAAAGTCTGACACTGTTTCCACTGTTTCCCCATCTATTTCCCATGAAGTGATGGGACCGGATGCCATGATCTTCGTTTTCTGAATGTTGAGCTTTAAGCCAACTTTTTCACTCTCCTCTTTCGCTTTCATCAAGAGGATTTTTAGTTCCTCTTCACTTTCTGCCATAAGGGTGGTGTCATCTGCATATCTGAGGTTATTGATATTTTTCCCGGCTATCTTGAATATCAGCTTTTCTAGTGGTCCTCTACTGGTTTCCCTGACTAGAGGACCACTAGAAAAGCTGATATTTTTACTTTGTGACTGTTGACATCTTTTGTGAAATGTCAAGATTCCACTGGAATTTTGGCACTTAAACAGGAGAGTTCACATAAAATCCTTCCAGATTTTCTTTTGCCAAGCAATTTATTCTGTTTCATGGATCAGCAGTAACTAAACATAGTTTGTTTTTTCTTTTTTAGGTTTAGCTTTCAACACCTCCATAGTCCTTAGCTGTTTAAAAATCATTCATTGGCAATTACTTTGTTCTACTGTGACATGATTGACTTATCTATTTTGAGCAATAATGGATGAATTCTTCCACTTCACTTTCTAAAAAGCTTGTCTTTCAATAATTTTTTAGTTCTTTTTACGCAAAAGTGGTTCATTTGTTCATTATTAAATAATTGTCATCTAGACTTCATTTTTCTCTATAAATTCACAAATAAACCCCCCATTTTATTAATCTTGGCCCATATCAAACTTATAGTTAAATTATTAATTGCAATGTGCACTTGACATGTAAATACTAAAATGAGTATAAGCATGGTTTCTCAACAGGGTATGGATCCTCTCTTGGTATTCATTATTATAGTTTTAGTTTGATTTTCATTTTGTCATGTTCTCATTTCATAGTAACTCAGTATCTGGAATTATCCAACTCAACTGTAAGATAGAGAAGCTATAATTGGCTGAAATGAATCAAGAAGAAATATAACACTATTCTTGTGAAAATACCAGTTGTTGTTATTTAGTCATATCTAACTATTGTGACCCCATGGACTGTGGCCTACCAGGCTTCTCTTTCCATGGAATTCTCCAGGCAAGAATGCTGGAATGGGTTGCCATTTCCTTCTCCAGGGGATCTTCCTGACCCAAGAATCAAACTCAGGTCCCTGCATTTCAGACAGATTCTTTACCGACTGAGCTACGAGGGAAGCCCAAAGTCACTCAACTGAACTGTAAGATAGAGAAACTATTATTGGCTGAAATTAATCAAGGAGAAATATAGCATTGTTCTTGTGAAAATACCAATACAAACATGCAATATGAGTATAAATGGCCAATCATGGGTTATTTTCCTTATGAGGAAATACCTAAATATTAACAATATTAAGTTAAAGAGAGGAAGTACATTTTTCATTAATCTTTTAAATGTGATGTATGTGTGAGTGTTTTTTGATAAAAATTCCAGATGTATTAGAGTTTTCCAGAGAAATAAAAACAGGATATAAATATATACACACACACACACACACACACACGAGGAGATTTATTATATGAATTGGCTCAGGTGGTTATGGAGGCCAAGAAGTCCCACAGTCTGGTGTCTGGAAGCTGGAGAACCAGAAAAACTGGTATTGTAATTCATTTAGGGTCCAAAGGCTTGAGAGCCAGAGTAGCTGATGCTGTAACTTCTGACCAAGGCTAAAGGCTTGAGAACCAAGGGGCCACTGATTAGTCATGGAGTCCAAAGGCAGTGAGAAGCAGAAGCTCCTATGTCCCAGGGAAGTAGAGGTTAGACATTCCAGTTTCTCTCTTCTTGAGAAAGATTGCCATATCTCCACCTTTCTGTCCTATCCAGGCCCTCAAGGGATTAGATGATGTGTCTCCTATCCCTCCCCCAACCTTGGGCAACCCCTACTCCTGGGGGTGTGTGATTATTTTTTTTCTTAGTATACTGACTCAAACCCTAATCTCTTCTGGAAACAAACTCATACAAACATACATCCAGAAATAATGTTTTTCCAGCTATGTGGATATCCCTTAGCCCAATCTAATGAGACTAGTCACTTGTCCTTTTGTATGTTTGACAAGCAAAGAAAAGAACTGTGTAGGGCAGAGACTAAACAGATAAGTTAAAGAAAAGAGAAATGTAGCCAAAATGTGGTGGCCAAGAGAAGGCAACTTGAGGTAAAGTAAGCAAGTGAGATGGGCAGATAAGATAAAAAGAAAAATGGAAACAGTACATGAGAAAAAAAGAGAAAAATTTTCCACATCTTTCTCTGGCAGCCACCTTGATGTTTGTTTTATCCTTTCATGTAAATAACTTCAAAATGGCTGACTACCATTTTCTCTTCCATTTATTCTCACACATAAATTGTTTCTCTTCCATGCCTCTTAAATGCTAGAAAATGCTGTGTATAAGATTGACTTCAAGATTTTTATTCCTATTTATATAACCAAAGTTGAAATTGTTTTGCAGGCTACAGATTTACAAACTGAGATTTTAGTATGGCTTCTCAAATATTTGAGTAGTTAAGTATTGACATTAAGGCATTTTTGTTTTAGTTGTACTTATTTTAGTCATCAGTAAATTCAAACTATTGTGAAGTCTGCAACCATCTCCAACTAGAAAGTTCTTAGTTCACATATTAATATTTGCTTTTTTTCTTTAATTAACCAAATTTTACTCATTTTATTCATTTCTCCCTGGAATTACTTTAAGATATTATTTTCTCCAAATATGGTCCATAAGCTACTTACACCATCAACACCACGTAGTCTTAGAATCTTTGGGAAGAAGATACTTTGTTAATATAAAAATTATCCCCTAATGTATCATTGTGTAAGAAATCTAGATTTGTCATATATCTTTTGCATATAGTGCCATAGACCTGGCCAGCAATTAAACATACTTGTGAAATAGAGATGTATCATCTCTTGCTGCAAAGAGTGCAAAGGCAGTGATACCAAATCCAGCCTCTGTACCCCAACACTGAATCACATCTCAGAGACAGAGTTTCAGGTGAAGTAGAAAAGAATAGCATTATTGCTTTGCCAGGTAAAAGGTGACACAGCAGGCTTATATCCCTTGTATGTCCTAACCTGGTGAGGTGTTTTATAGCAGTGGTTGAAAGGTGCATTTGCTGATAAGGATTAGGGTACATAGGGGGCCTGTACTTCTTCGATCTGACCTCCAGTCATCTCTTGAAGAGCTCTTGCTCCTTTAATCTGGAGTGAAGAATGCTGACATCTTCCAATTGTTGGCAACTTTAGTTCTGTAAGAGCTCAAAGATATTGTTATGTGTATCCCTTGAGGTGGAAAGATTGAAGGTGGGAGGAGAAGGGGACGACAGAGGATGAGATGGTTGGAGAAGGGGACGACAGAGGATGAGATGGTTGGATGGCATCACCCACTCAATAGGCCTGAGTTTGAGTAAACTCCGGGAGTTGGTAATGAACAGGGAAGCCTGGCGTGCTGCAGTCCATGGGGTCGCAAAGAGTCGGACACAACTGAGCAACTGAACTGGACTGAACTGAGGTGGAACCAGGACCTTGCCCCAAGGCTGCACTATTGTTTCTTGACTGCCCCTTCCTTGTCTCTGGAGTAGCATCTTCCCTTCCCTGTTGCGCAACTGTTTAAACCTGCATTTTTGGACTCAGGGAAGGTCTCAGAAGCTGGAATCAATTCCCCACAAACAAGAAATGGAGACAGAAAAGCTTCCATGCCCCAGATCCCCACAGGGTCCTTGTCAGTTTAAGTGTTCTTAGGCATGCCAAGATGACTCCATTCTGGTCAATTAATAGCAAAAAAGAAACAGGTGACTGTCCTGGGACAATCATGTTTTCTTCTTTGGGATTGGCACATTCCCTGAGCACAATGCTCCTTCATATATGAACAAAATTGGGATTCTGTTAACATGGAAGATAAGGATGCTGGATGGGCAGGAGTAAGGGTCATTTTTAAATTAAATTGTGCATTGCTAGACATATATTAGAAATAAATATGGTTTGTAATACTGGATGTTAAATTAGACCAGTTTCTCAATTTCTGTGAATTATCTTAATCTTGTAATTTGATTTAATCTATATTTATCTGCTTATTTTTATTTTTGCTCTCTGGACAAATAGATAAGATTCACACCCAAAATATAGTTATATACAATTGCCAAGTACCAGTTCAACTAACAGAAAGAAAAAAATAAGCAATTAGTTTCCAAGCAGTTATGCAAATTTTTACCATTGCTAATTAATCAGACAATGTCTTTGAAATGGTTTAGCACTGCGCATAATGTGACTTTTATTCTTAAGGTTATCTATACAGCTCTTGTCTGGTACTGTTTTGTATATCTTAAGGTATAGAATTTTTCTACACAGTTTCAAATTCAAATTCAAATTATTTTTTTCTTTGCAACTGCTTCCCTGTGTACACACAAATAATACATAAAACTTAGAATATGTAACAGATTTTTGTGATTCCATTTCTGTCTGAAATATTTTTGTTGTGAATAGTTTTCTTCACTGTTTAACACACTTGATATTTGGAGGGAAATGCCCATATATGTGGATGAATAGTTTTAAAAGCATTATTTTCAGTTTTCCAAAGCTTATAATGAATAAAAATAGACAGTGCACATTCATATGTTTATTTATATATTTGTGCATATCTTCTACCACATATATACACTTACATACAAATATATATTATGAATAATGTAACTGTTCTGTGGAGTATTATATGGACATGAATATTATTCCACATAGCATATGTAAGCCACATGCCTTAGAAAACTTAACAACTGTAATTCCATGACATTTTACTCTTCAACCAGTTATGAGTTCCCAGAAGGATTTAGAACAGGCCAAATCAATGTTGCATTGTTTCTAGTTGCAGAAACTAAACTTGTACTCTTTTTGAATTGCTTTTTTTTTTTTTTTTCTTTTCTTTCAGAAAAAAAGTACATTTACTTTTGGGTTTTGCTGTTCCCGCTGTCAATATAGACCATATTTTCAAACATGTTCAACATTTGTGTATTTCTCTTGGGTTACAAAATATGTTAGATGTTAAGAATTTTTTCTGGAAAAATTGAAATCACCCAAACTCTTTAAAATTGGGAAAAATTTTAAACATCGCTTCTGTGATACAAAGTAGTTTCTGTACTCATTTAAATGGAAATGGAAATTCTAGCACTTGCTTACAATTCAGTTATAATCTGTAGCTATTTTGGCTGCCCAGTTGTCCAATATTATGGCCACACTTGAACCTTATCATGAAATATTTGTCGCATCAAAAATAAGGAGTGTAGGGAATTCCCTGATGGTCCAGTAGTTAGAACTTGGTGCTTTCTCTACTGTGGCCTGGGTTTGATCTCTCATTGGGGAACTAAGATCCCACAAGCTATGAAGCATGGCCAAAAAAAAAGAAGAAAAAGTCAAAAAACAAAAACAAGCAAACAAATCAAAATAAGGAGCTCAAAGAGAGAAAACTAATATAAGACCATGTAGAACAGGTCTGCTTCACCTGCTAAATTTTCCTTTTATCCTTTGCTTAATGAATAACGAAAAAAAAGTTTTAAGTGATTATCAACAAATATAATGCATGCAGTTTTATTTAAAAGTTTTTGAATGTTTAGAGTATTTTCATTCACCTTCCAATTGATTCCCTGATATTTTACAGGAATTAATTTTTAGTCATTGATTTTTTTTTGTTCTTTCTCACTTTCCAAAGTCGTGTTATTGAAATACATTAGTTAAAAACTATGATGAAGGAACAAAAACATATTTTTCAAATGCTTTTCAGGAAAAATAACTTATATTGTAGTAAAACTCAGTCAAGCTAATTTCTGTTATGATAAATAAGTTATGAACCAGAAAAAAATATTTATTACATATTTGAAAGCAAAATGCGAATAATGTGTTTTTTTGTGCATGATAGCAGGAAGAATAGACCAAAAGCTGTGTTTACCCCCATAGTGGTGCATTTGAAAAAGTTTCTTATCTCATAAGAACCTGTTGATAATTTGTTTTGTAAGCATTTTTTGCATGGCTTCAAGACATTAGAATTTGCCAATATACTTTCATTGTATAGCACATTATAAAATGAAACTTCTTTGGATTCTATCAGGCCACATTAAAATAGACTCAAAGGTGACGTAGCCTTTCATTTCTTTTTATTTCTACAGCATTAGATAAGATCAGTAGTGCTCAAGAAACTTTCCATTAATAGGATGGATCATAATTTCTTCTTTATTATAGGAAGTAAATTCTGAAACATTGCCTACTCGGTTAAAAAACCATTAATCCTCCAGTCAAACAGTTTTTTCTTCAATTGACTGTTTCAGGGAAAAGAAAACAAACCAAGGTGAGAGTATCATTTTGTTCTAAGTGATCACCTTGTAAAGTCAGAGAATAAATAGTTTTAGCTGAATTCAGAATCTTAAGAAAATATTTATTTTTCTACTTAGCCATTATTTATGTTTGACTAACTTAACTCCATACTTATATAGGTCTAAGTTAATTGATATCTGTGTGCTGAGTATTTATTTCAGATTTTATGATTATCATATTGCTCTTGGCATGCTTTATACAAGAAAAATTTTGATTTTGCTGATTGTCTTATTCACTAATTTGGTTAACTTGTATAGTTAAAAAATCAACTCTCCATACCCATGGTTAGTGAAGGAAGAGCCATTAAAAAAAAAAAATCTAGACTCTAAGAAAAAATAACTTGATTTCATTCTGGAATCTCTCTCTCTGTCTCTTTTTATATATTTTAATTTTTAAAATTTAAACCTTGGTATATATCTGGTTCGGGCAATTAGAAGTTAACAGATCTTTATAAAATTTCTTCAGAAGTAATAAAGGAATAAATGAAGAGGTTTTTGTACTTTTTTTCCTTATGAAATATTCACATTGCTTCATAGTTATTTCTCTGTTTGCTACAACTGGAAAATAGCAGTTGTATATATAAGTGCTTCTTGGACTTTCATGTGAATCCAAATTATCCCAGATTTGTATTAAATTTCAGACTTGAATTTAGTAGCTTTGAAGTGTGCCTGAGAATCAGCACTCAAGAATCCTTATGATGGCGATGCTGTTTCTCAGTGAGTAGCAAGGGTGTTTTTTGGAAAAAGTCTTCTCAGTATTGATGGATGCCTTCACTTAAACTTTGATACATTTACCTTATTGTTAACCAGTCCTTAACTTAGCAGATTTCTTAAAGTGTTATCTGGCGA
This sequence comes from Capricornis sumatraensis, assembly GCF_032405125.1. Taxonomy (NCBI): domain Eukaryota; kingdom Metazoa; phylum Chordata; class Mammalia; order Artiodactyla; family Bovidae; genus Capricornis; species Capricornis sumatraensis. Next base: position 110,423,152 of record NC_091092.1, read on the forward strand.
TCCCCATAAAGGTTATGATAGTGCAAGGAGTTTCGAGTTTAACATAACAGGATTCAAAAATCTCAGTTCTAACTTTGAGCCAGATGATTTCTTAACTCACTGAATATCAGTTTGTTGGGCTTTTTAAATCAGCAATATATATATGATACTACCTACATAATACTAGGATGATGCTTTATTAAACCACAAGAAGCATCTAAGATATGCAGCAATCACCCTGCAATTTGAAGCAGTGGATTCCTTCTATACATCCTGTGGTTTCTCTGTGTGTCTGTATGTGTGTGTCTTTATATATACTTTTCTGATTCAGAGCATCTTCTCTGCTAGAGCAAACATGTGAGGTAGAACAAAATAAGGGAAGGTGGCCTTTGAAGTTATCAGGTTCAAAAGTATACAGACCTCAAAGTGAGTTCATATTGTCCTTGTTTTGTTAATTGCTTTGTTGAAGTTTAATTGATATACAAGAAGTTGCACATAACGTATATAATTTGATAGGTTTGAACATCAATGCTCTTTTAAATTCTGTATTTCAAGCACCTGGTTATGGGGTTGGGGGAAAAAATGTAATTCAGATCCCTTTCCGAGTGACACACCATAGTGCTTCACAAATGATAAACTCAAGAAGGAATGAATTTGTTCCTGCTGAAAGGTTTGTCATGGGACAGTTTCCATGTTACAGGAATGGAAATTCATTTGGAACTGGCTGGCAGGTTAATTTGAAATCGATTCAAGAACTATGAATCTCTTTCAGTAACTATTATGTTTAGTTTAAAAGAACTCTGTAGGCTAATTTTAGATACCATGCTGTGTTTTTGTGTGAGTATATGTATATGTGTGTGAATGAGGGTGCATGAGATTTCACATACTGATGTGGGCTTTATTACTGAATTTTTAATTAGAGAAATTAAATAATTTTAGCTGACAAAAAGGATAAAACATATCAAGATAAAGCAACTCATATATATGCTTTTATACAAACCATAGACTATATCACAAAATAAAAATGAGAAGACTAAGATAATGTTTTAAAATATCTTTGGCTACTTTATACCCAAAGTGATATACCAAAATCTCCATGTCAGTGATGTTTGGTTTATTTCTGTATTTGGTTGTTATTACTCAGTGATAGGAAAATCCTCTGTCTCAAAGCTTTTTGTGTAGCAAAAGGAAGAAAAACAACTGTCCATTTCATAGAACTTGAAAATTCGTAGATTGAGCTGCTCTGAAACTAGTAAATCATCTCATATTGTATAACTGTTTCCCTCAAAAATTTAGTAATGGTCCTAAAATAATATATTCTCATTTTGAAATATTCCGGGGTTCTGTTCATGAGCAGGTTGAGAGATATTTAATCACTACTTGTATCAAATTTTCTTCTTTCTATCACAGATAGATGGGGATGTGTTGATGAAATAGGCATATTTAATCCATAAAATACATTGAATAATAGCACACGTGTAACTGGAAGGATAATGACTGTTCCTGTACTTACCACCCTGGGGGGTTTTACAAGGACAGACAAATGGTGAATTGTCACTGAGCCTCCATTGTTAAGAGATTGCAGGAGATTACCCTGTCCTGGTGACTTCCTTGTTGGCTCAGACGGTAAAGAGTCAGCCTGCAACGCGGGAAACCTGGGTTTGATCCCTGGGTTGGGAAGATCCCTGCAGAAAGAAATGGCAAACCACTCCAGTATTCTTGCCTGGAGAATCCCATGGTTAGAGGAGCCAGGCGGGCTACAGTCCACGGGGACGCAAAGAGTCGGACATGACTAAACGACTAAGCACACACACAACACAGCACCCTATCCTGGAGTTGGATGAAGCCTCTAAAATCAAAGAAACCTTTGTCAGCAGTTTGGTGGCAAAAGAATTGTCATCCTTCTACGAGGTGGCTCTGTAAAGCGCTGTATTTTTATGCCTCTGAAGTGCCCCCCAGGGCAATGCCTGGAAGTACTGGTCCTCGCTTTGCATAATAACCTAAGCTGGCAGGACCAAATAGGCAGGTTTTGTGCAACTTTGGAAATGTTTCTCTTCCTCGGAGTGAACTAAGCTGGAGTATCCTTACTCATGAATGGGGACCATGGGAGATGTGGGTTTCCAGGAGGAACAGATGAGATCCTAAGGGTACAGGCTCTCACACAGGCTGCCTAGGTTTGAATCTACCTTTTGCTAGATATGTGTCTTTGAGCAACCTCTGTGAGCTTGGTATGGTCGTGATTTCCAATTTAACAGATAAGGAAACTGAAGGTTACTGCTGCAAAATATCACATGTTCACACACACACACACACACACCCTGTTGAATGACAGAGGTCAACAGAGTATGATCCTAGCCATTGCTTTCCTATACACTTTATCAAGACCACAGGATTTATGCTTCTTCCCTAAAGGTATCTCTAAGCCAATGTTGGTTTTAAAATCTGATGATAGCTTAGAAGTTAGAAAGTCTATATGGTGGCTAAATTTTGCCCATAGACCAATTCTAGTCTACCTCTTTGCAGCCAGGGACCTCCGAGGGCCACTAGAAAGATATGGCAAGAAACTAGAGTAGTCCTCTCACCTTCACTTGAGTCCCAGCTGTGACACAAGCAGGAGTAGCTTGAGCGAGTTTCCTTTTCTTTTTATTTTTTTGATTCAACATTTAATTTGAAATAATAGTAAAATTAAGGGCAGTTGTAAAAAATAATACATGAAAATGCTCTGTAACATTTTGTCCAGTTACTTCCAATGGTAGTATCTTGCAAAGTATAGTATAATGTCACAACCAGAATATTGCCACTGACACACTGAACTCATTCAGATCTCCCAGTTTTTCCTTGTACTTGTTTCTGTGTGTGTTTAGTTCAGTACAGTTTTAATATATGTAGGATAGTGCATCCACCATGATAGCCAACATTTAGATCACTCACATGACCACAAGATTCCTCCTGGTGCCTTTTCATAAGCCCCACTTCCCTCCTGCCAACTTGTATCATCTCACCCATGACAGCAATGTTCATATCTCTAATTTTGCCATTTCAAAAGTAGTATACAAACTGAATAATACAGAAATTAATACTTTAGGATTAGCTTTTTCAGTCAGATTGATTCCCTTGAGATCTGTCTAAGTCGTTTGTTGCATGTAGCAAATAGTTTACTTTTTATTGCAAATGTCTATTGCTGATTCATTTATTGGGAAGGATGTCCCATAGTTTATTAAACCATTCCCCAATTGAGAGACATATTGATTTTTAGCAGTTTGGAGCTATGTCCAATAAAGTTGTTCTGAACAGTTTTGTGCAGACTTTTGTGTGGACATAAGTTTTCACTTCTCTGGAATAAATGCCTGGAATATAATTTCTGGTTTATATGATGGTTTCATATTTTGTTTTGTCATTGGTACTGTTGTTGATTTTTGAAACTGCCAAACTGTTTTTCAGAGCAGAGGTAGAATTTTGCATTTTCATCAGCATTGTATGAGTGATCCAGTTTCTCCACATCCTTACTAGCAGTTGGTATTTTCACTGTTTTTTATCTTGGCCGATCTGATGGATGTGTGGTGTTATCTCATTGTAGTTTTAATGTACATTTCTGTAATGGCTAGCGATGATGGCTATCTTTCTAAGTTACTTATTTGTCATCTATGTGTACTCTTTGGTAAAATATATCTGTGTCTTCTGTCCATTTTCTAGTGGACCTTTTTATGTTTGACTTTTATGAGTAATTTCTATGTTCTAGATACTAGTCTGTGTCTGTGTGAGTGATGTACAAATATTACCTCCCTTTCTGTATCTTATATTTCACTTTCTAATTAGTCTCCTTTGCACAGCCAAATTTTTAAAATTCTGATGAAGTCCAGTTTATCCATTTTTCTGTTTATGGGTTGTGCTTAATGTGTCAAGTATAAAAAGCCTTTGCTTAAATCTCGAATACTATTTCCTACATACATTTATAAAGTATTTATAGTTTTACATTTTATAATTTAATTTAATTTTGGATAAAATGTAAAACTTAATTTTCTTAACTATAAATGTTCACTTGCACCAGCACCATTTCTTGAAGACTCATTCCTCCACTGGAATGAGTCTTCAAGATTCAAGACTCACTTTGCCAACGATTTTAGAGTTCAGTTGGGCATGTTTGTGTAGGTGTATTTCTGGGTTCTCTGTTCTGTTGCATTGATCTATAACTCTGTCCATCCACCAATTCCACACTGTAGTTACATAGTTAGTCTCAACATTGGGTGGTATGATTCATCTCACTTTATTCTTGTCAAGATTGTTTTACCTACTATAGGGCTATGTATTTTCATAGAAATTTTAGAATAAGCTTCTCTGTGTCTATAAAAAAGACCTTGCTGATATTCTGGTAGGAATTTTATCAAACCCACATGTCAATTTGTGGAAAATCAACATCTTTTCCATGTTGAGTCTTCCAATTCATTAACACAATGTTTCTCTCCACTTATAAGATATTTTTTGATTTCTTTCATAATTTTGTGCCTTTTAACAGTGCTTCACATTGATTACAGTGAGAGTATGTTTTTGTATTTCTTATGCATCTATAATGGTATTATCGTCTATTGTGTACATGATCACAAAAACAAAAGGAAAATAAGAAAAGGTCCAAGCACGCAGTTTTGAAAGGGAAGCAATTTTTAAAAAATTTAAATGACTATAACTAAATATACACCATATGTATATGATGTTGAAATAATTTTAAATGATAAGGTTATAATTATTTATAGGGGGATTGATAGAGACCTATAATTTTTCATGAATGCAGAACATCTTTTTAATTACATTAAAGTCATGCATCAGTGTGTTTTTTAATTACTCTTCTTTAGCCTACAGTTTTATGATACATGTTGTAAAATGAAGACTGGTCCTTGCTTATATTCCAGTATTAACCAATAATCCCTGTATCATAAAGCAGTTGACAAATTAATTAGAAAGTACTCAGTGTTCTAAATTTTAAAATAAACAAGGAAAGACCTCTTAAGTAGTTGAAACTCTAAAGGCATTATTTTACATAAATTAGGATGGGTCTGTGTCATTTTCACAGTGTTTTCAATTATTTTCCAACACGTAGAACATTCAGATTGATACAGCTTCATAAGTAGTAAGCTGGGAAAAAGCAGGCTTGATAATGAAGATATTTATATAAAGTTCTGAACTTTATTGAGATGAAGAAAAAAAAAAATAGGGGCCATTTCTACCTCCCCTCCCCACAGTGGTTCATATATATCAGTTGAAATTTCACCTTCTACAGTTACGTTTTTAAAGCATCTCTTTAGTTAAGTACAATGGGAAAATCTGTTAGCTTATGGCCTAGTTTAGGGGCACAAAGACCAGAAAAAATAAAACAGTTTGGAATCAAACTTGATAACTTCATGCACATTTTGCAGCATTGTAATAAATTCTTTCAGTTACAATGATTTTGCAGAGCGGAGTGTAAATATGAATGGAGCGACTTATTCATGCAGGCACGAATGCTGAGATATACAATTTTAGGCTTTTTATCACTAGTACATGGTGGGCTTCCCGGGTAGCTCAGTGGTAAAGAATCTGCCTGCCAGTTAGAAGACGTAGGTTCGATCCCTAGGTCAGGAGATCTCCTAGAGGAGGAAATGGCGATCCACTCCAGTATTCTTGCCTGAAGAATCCCATGGACAGAGGAGCCTGGCGGGCTACAGTCCAGGGGGTCGCAAAGATTTGGACACAGCTGAGTGGCTGAGCAGACATACAGAGTACACTGAAAGCAGGTGAATCATTATGGTTGCTGTTCTAAGTGACAAAACATTCCATTGCTTTAACCCTTACTTCTGAAGTGAAAACTCATATGCAGTTCAGTGTAGAGGTGCTAAACTTTAGTCTCAAGTTCTAGTAAGTATTTTATACTCTAACCACCAGATATAGCTGTGGAAAATTTAGAGACTGTTTATATACACAGAAGCTTACTGCATTAAAGTAACTATGAATCCCATTCATTTTCATCTTATACTTTTATTACTTCAAAGGGAGAAGCTATTGATTTTTCTGATCTCCCTGTATCAGCCATGACCCTGGCAAGAAATAGAATCTGACACAGATGGTTCAATTGAAACACACAATAAAGGGAGTGTTTTGAGAGCTGTGGGTGGGTTTACAGGACACAAAAAGGGCTATCAGGATACAAACTACCAGTGGTAGGACATTGTTGTATGTCCCTCTTCCCAAATCTGAAGGGTCCAATGAAGTTGCATTTTCTAAATCCAGTAGCATTCTGTCATCATATGCACTATTTCCACATGTTTTGACATATCCTCTATTTAGTCTCTGTTTTGCCCTAAAGTAATATCTCAGTATAGCTGTATTTCTTGAGTGCAGTTTGAGTGTAAACCATGAGCTCCAATACTTTAGTCAAGTAAACAATCCAAAGCAAAACAAGTTTGCTAAAAAATGGACTTTCTTGTGTTTGTCATTAATATAACCACCCACTGGCAAGTCTTCTTTTATTCATTGGCACATAAAATCAATTTTCATCACATTGCATTGTATGTAGAACTTTATTAATTTCACATTTGTTGCTGTTAGTTGTATAAATGATATTCATTATTTTTCAATTGCTATATTTTTATCCATTAATAATAATATGGTAACATACTGAAGTGTATCATAATTTTGTCAATTGCAATTAATGAAAAGTATTTCTGTTTAAGATATGTCTTAGTTAGTGCTGTTGTTTTTAAGATCAAATTATGGTTTTCAGGAAGAGATAGGTGTATTGCATTTTAGAACAATCTATTCAAGTGAATAAAATAATGCATCCATGAAATAAATCCAGCATGAGGTAGGACAGTGGAAGAGTGGATTTCACATGGAAAATAAGCCCAAATAGAATGGGAAGGGATTGGAAAGAAATGCCTCAGACCCTCTCCCTCTGCCTGCTCTCTTGTCTGTACCTCTCATTCCAAGACCACCAGGGCCTAGTTAGCCAGTGACCTAAGAAGATGTCATTTGTAATAATCAACCTCACAGACACATAGCAGAGCAAAGAAGGGCCAAAAGGGAGTTGGACCAGGCCAATGAGAAAAGAGTGGAATGAAATATTTAAATTGTTGACAGGAAAAAAAAAAAAAAAAAAACCTACCAACCTAGAATTCTATATCGGTAAATTATCCTTCAAATGTGAAGGATGAATAAATACTTTATCATACAAACACAGAGGGAATTTGTGGCCAGTAGGTCTGCCTTACAAGAAATGTCAAAAGAAATCCTTCAGAGAGAAAGAAAATCATGTAGGTCAGAAAGTTAGATGAACGTACAGAAAAGAGCATTAGAGAAGGAAGAAATGAAAATAAAATCAAATCTTTCATTTTTCTTATCCCTAGAAATATAAAAGTTATCTCTTTGTTCAAAATAATAACCACAACAATGTATTAAGTGATCAGAGCTTATGGATAAGTGAATGACAGCAACGTTTTACATTTTGAAAAGGAAGAGCAGGGAATATTCTGCTATTAGGTACCTCTACCACCTATAAAGGAAAAATGAATCGGAGTGGGGAGCAGAGAAAATGCCTTAATTCCTTACATGAATCCCATAACTAGTTCAGGTTCAACTTCACCATAAATTATTTCATTTTGCTCTCTTCCCAATAAATGAAGAGAAATAGCAGGGCAGGGGGAATGGGGATTGTAGGTAGAAGTAAGAGCCTAACACAGTTTATCTTTTCTCATGGATTTAGCTGCTGCTGCTAGCCTTATCTCAACCTACAAATTTCATATTTTTATACAAGCCCCCCTTTAAAGACCCAACTGTGTTATCAAACTTTCCTGTTTTCAAATTGAGCATTTATTGACATGATCCTTCCCCAAATCCCATTTTTTTCTGTTTTTAAAATAGGAATGTATGCCTATCTTTAGTCTTACTTTCCTCGTCTTCTAAAAGTATTACCTCAGAATCTTAAAATCCTAAAAGGTACTTCATTCATTAATGTTAAGCATGCAGCTTTGAAGACTAAGATAATAATGAATAAGGTAAACAGACACATGTGAACCTACACACATATATTAAACCTGGTTCAAAAACTCAACAGAGTCAGCAGTACTCCAGCTAAAGCCTAAAGATGAAACTTCACAATAAAATTTTCAATCTTCTAAAAATGGTTAAGGAATTATGAGTGCTTTTGGTTTGGAGACTTCAATTGGATCCAGCATAGTATAGGAATATTTAAGCAATAAGATTTAATATAATAAGGGTTATAGACTATTTTTTAAGCAACCAGACTTCAGAATTTTTAAACACTTTAAAAAAATAAAGTGGACTTTGGGATGTAAAACCTATATAAACCATGTTTTAAATCCTCTTCTAAATCTAGTCCATTTTGGAAACCTCAGTGTCCAATAAAATACTGTCTCTATTTTCCATAAAGGATTCCACTTTCAGGCTTCAGTGAGTAAGTAGATTCTCATGAGGCTCAGGAAAAATGTTGATCATCATTATATGGTCATCATTTGTGAAGGTTTTTCAAAAATTTATTTTTAAATTGTTCTTTAGTAAGACCTTCGAAATAGAATGCCACTCAAGTACAGACATGTCTTTCTCACTGTGTCACTTTCTCCAAGGTTATGAGAATATTACATGTAGCTTCATCTGCTGCACAAGTCCTCTCTAACCTTCTCTTCAGCTTTGCCAGGAAACTAATGAAACCTCAGTGTCAGGATTCCTCCAATTCATAGAACTCTTCAAAGATGCCAGTAAAGCTTTCAGGTAGCCACAGGCTTGAAAATTAGGCAAAACAAAAAAGGTCCTCAGATTTTAGGGCCACCACTTTTGGATGAAGATCACTGTCATCTCTTGTTTTATAGGATGGCCCAGTCAACCTTTACAAAACTTTATCAGGGTGAAAACTTTGCCTTGCTCTGGACAAATGGACACAAAATAAGAGCAAGAAAAGTAACATATGGGCAATTTTTTAAAACTTTAAGAAAAAAATTAGGAAAAGGTTTTGACTTGAGCCTGTAATTTTGTTGAAGCTGCAATTTAAATGTCATCCATGTAGATTTATATTATTTTTGTCACTCTTGGACAGTAATAAGTTGGTCTAGGCTTTCAATAAATATATATATGAAATGTATTTTGACTATTAAGTAAGGACAAGGTGTCATTTAGAGCCTATTTTTCTGATATTTCATTAAAAGATACCCAGAATTCTTATTTTGAAGATTTAAACTCTTCTTGAGCTAGAGAATTGTAACTCTCAAATATGTTATTTATAACCCAATCTCTGTAGCTTGGTAGAACAAAGCAAGTGCAAAGATCATTGTAAACATGACACTGCTGTCATTTATTCTCCAGTGTGTTTTACCCTTATAGTGGTTTCTGTGCGTATTGTCAATGTCCTGTATCAAGGGTCTGAAAATGTTGGCCATGGGCCAAACCCAGGGTGCCATCTTTTTAAAATTATTTTAGATAATTGCAGATTTACATGCATCAGAAGATAAGATGGCTGGATGGCATCACTGATACAATGGACATGAACTTGGGCAAACTTTGGGAAATGGTGAGGAACAGGGAGGCCTGGAGTGCTACAGTCCATGGGGTCGCAAAGAGTTGGACACAACTGGGCAAGTGAACAAGATTTACTTGCAGTTGTAAAAAAAAAAAAAAAAAATAGATCTTGTGTATTGTTTTACCCAGTCCCTCCCAGTGATAACATATAATCCAACTGTAGTACAATATCACAACTAGGAAATTGACAGAACAGTTAAGGTACAGAATATCTCCATCCCAACAAAGAACCCTTATGTTAATATTTTTTTTTTTGGCAAAATCCACTTCCTTCCTGCCCCCGCCCCCCCACTTCCTAACCCATGGAAACCACTAGTCCGAAAACCTTTTGGATAATTTTGCCATCTCTGTAATATTATAAAAATGGATTTATACAATATGTAGCCTTTTATAATTGGTTTTGTTCACTCAGAAAAATTATCTGCAGGCTTCTATGTTATTATATAAAACTGATTGTTCTGTTTATTTCTGAGTAGTATTCATTTAGATAGACATACCAGTTTGTTTAGCCTTTCACCTGTTGAAGGTCTTTTCAGTGAGTTGTTTCCAGTTTCTGTGTATTATAAGTACATCTGCAAAGAATGCTTATGTATAAAGTTTTGTGTGAATAAGAATTTTCATTCCTCTGGAATTAATGCCCTGTAGTGAAACTTTTGTATTGTACAACATCTGCATGTTTATTCAAAGCTGCCAAACTATTGGGTTGGCCAAAAAATTGTTCAGGATTTTCCATAATATTGCACAGATAAACCTAAGCTTCCCTGGTGGCTCAGAGGTTAAAGCATCTGCCTGCAATGCGGGAGACCTGGGTTCGATCCCTGGGTCGGGAAGATTCCCCTGGAGAAGGAAGTGGCAACCCACTCCAGTATTCTTGCCTGGAAAATCCCATGGACGGAGGAGCCTGGTGGGCTGCAGTCCATGGGGTCGCAAAGAGTCGGACACGACTGAGCAAGCGACTTAAACCCAAGCAAACTGTTTGGCCAAACAAATATTTTTTCCAGAGTACCATTTCCTAATAAGTTTTTCCAGATTATTATTCTTTTTATTATTTACTTTTATTATTTGAGTTTTATGAGTTCTTTATGTATTATTGATACTAGTATTAGTTGGATATGTGGTTTTCAAATATTTTTACATTAGATTACCTTTTTTTATCTCCTTAGGAAGAAACATTTAAAAATTTTGTTGAAGTCTGATTTATGAATCCTTCCTTTTTCATAGGCCAATGCTTTTAGTGTAAAATCCAAAAATTCTTCCTAGTCTTAGATCCTAAAAATTTTTTTAATTGTTTTCTAAAATACCTAGATTTTTATGTTTTGACTCTAAGTTCATTATCCATTTTTAGCTCTTTTGTATAAGGTGTGAGACTTAAGTGTCTAGCACCATTTGTTGAAAAGGTTACTTTGTTCCACTGAGTTGTTTTTGGGTCTTTGTCTGAATCAGTTCTTCATATTTGTGTGATCCTTTTATTCTGTTCCATTGATCTGTGTGTCTTTTCTCTCACTAGTACAATGCTATCTTGATTATTGCAGCTTTACATTACGTCTTAAAATCTGATAGTCTTGTTCTTCCTACCTCATTCGTCTTTTTCAACATTGTTTTAGTCATTCCAGTTCCATTGCTTTCCCATGTCAACAACAACAAAAAACTTTGCTTTGGTATCACGCTATTTCTGGATTCATTAAAGATATTAGAATTGTGTTCTCTTACATTTTATGGAAAAGATTATATAAAATTGGTGTGAATCCTTCTTTAAAAGTTTGGTAAAATTTTCCAGTGAAACCATCTGGACATGAAGATTTATTTTTCTGACGTTTTAAAATTATCAACTTCATTTCATTATTAGTTATAGAATTATTCAAATGATCTATTTCATATTGAGTGATTTGCTATAGTTAGTGCTTTATGAGGAACTGGTCCATTTCATCCAAATTGTCAAATATTTGTATGAATGATTGCCTATAGCAGTTCCTTATCTTTTTTTTAATATCTATCAACCTGTTTCATTCTTAACATTGGTAATTTGTGTGTCCTCATTTTGTTTTTATTTAAATTGGTCACTCTTGTTAGCAGTTTGTCAATTTTACTGATCTTTTTGAAGGATGAGACCTTTGTTTCATTGATTTTCTTTAATTTTCTGTTTTCAATTTCATTGATTTCTGATGTTTATTATTTCCTTTTTCTGCTTGGTTTGGTTTTATGTTGCTTCCTACTTTATAGATCCTTGGAGTGAGAGCTTAGATTATTGATTTGAAATTTTCCCTCTTTTGTAGTGTATGCAATTGAGAACAACTTTTTCAATACATTGCTTTATTTAACATATTTGACAGTCTCTTGCGGTAGGCGGTGCATCTAGTGTTATCTTTAAAATCTGGACCCTCTCTTAGGTAACTCCCCCAGACAAACGCCATCAAACTTATTTGAGTTCATTGATTAACACATAGGTTAAATTTTAAATTTTTCTTTTACTACACTTAAAGTATAGTCCCCTTGAAGGCAGGGGCCAAGAGTAATTACCTTACAGCCTTAATGTATATACCCTGGCTCTAATAAATGTTTGATAAATAAATGCATATCCATTCTGCAGCTCAATGCTATTGTTTTTCTATATTTATTTATTTACATATTTGTCTGCACCAGGTCTTAGTTGTGATGCATGTGGGATCTTTATTGTGGCATGTGAACTCTCAGTTGCGGTATGTGGCATCTAGTTCCCTGACCAGGGATCAAACTCAGACCCCCTGCATTTGGATTGCAGAATCCCAGCCACTGAATCACCTGCAAAGTCCCTCAGTGCCATTGCTTTAAATGAGTGTTTTAATTTCCAAGCTTCCATTTAAAAGCATTCATCAAACCGTGAAAAAGGAAAATCTCAACTTGAATGAAAAAAGACAACAGTCACCTACACTGAAATGACATAGGTGATAGGATTATTTGCCAAGGGTATTAAAACAGCCATTATTTTTTTTAATGGTTCAATAAACAATTATAAACTTGCTTGCAACAAATATAAACTAGAAAGTCTCAGCAAGAAATGGAAGACATATAGAACCAAATGAAATTTTAGAACTGAAAAGTAATCAAAATAAAATTAAATTGATGGTCTCAGTAGCAGATTGGAAGGGACAGAGGGCAAAATCTGTGAACAGAAAGATAGAACAAATAGTAATTACCCAGTATGAACAAGAAGAATACAGACTGACAAAAAAAAAAGAACAGATCCTCAGTGACCTTGTGGGGTTATAATAAAAAATCTATGATGCATGTCGCTAGAGTCTTGAAAGGAGAGAAAAAAGAAAGTGTTGCTGAACAATAGCTTGAAAAAATAATGACTTAAAAATAGCCTAATTTGGCAAAAGACAAAACCCTACAGATTCAAGAAGCTGAGAGACCTAGAGATCTATGCCTACACCCATCATAGTCAAACTTCTGAAAACTAATGATAAAGGGGGGAAAAAAACACCTTGAAAGCAGTGAACGAGAAAGGACACTTTATCTATAGGCAAAAAGAAATGAAATGACAGAATTTCTTATGAGAAGCCATAGAATCCAAAAGGAAATGACATGACATCTTTCATGCTATTAAGGAAAACTGTCAGTGTCCAGAAAATAAAAGAAGAGGCACATTTTCTGAGGCAAGAAAAAATCTGATTCCAAAACCAGACAAACACGGTACAATAAGAACAAAAAGAAGACTACAGACCAATGTCCTTCATGGATATAGAGACAAAAATTCTTAACAAAATTTGGTATATCATAATAACTAGCTAAAAAAGAATGATAGCATGATTTTATCAATTGACACAGAGAAAGAAAAGTTAGACAAATTTCCACACCCGTTCATGATTTAAAAAAGTAAACCCTTAGAAAACTAGAAATAGATTTCAGCTTGATACAGCACATCTACAGAAATTCTATAGCCAACATCATCATAATGGTGAAAGATTTTCAAGCCTTTTTCCTTAGCAGGATCAAGGCAAAGATACATGCTTTCATTCCTGCTACTTTTGTAGTAGTGGAAATTCTAGCCAGCACAAAAATGCTAACAAGTATCTAAAAAAGCTTAAAAAACCAGGGTGGAAGAGTTAAAATTGTCCCTATTTGCAGATGGTATGTTAGGCTATGTAAAACATCCCAGGGATTCTACAAAATTACTCATAAAACTAATTAGTCCAGCAAGGTCTCAAGATACAAGATCAATGTACAAAATCAATTGTATTTCTATATATAAGAAGTGAAATATTATAAATCAAAATTTAAAATATAACATCTCAAAATAACTCTAAAAAGGGGGTATACTTATGAACATAACAAACATATACAGGATCTATATGCTGTAAACTTAAAAAAAAACAAACACCTAAAATAAAACAAAGACCTAAATGGTATAAACACTGTGTTCATGGACTAAGGACTATAATAGAGTGAGTATGTCATTTTACCTGCAGTTAATCTATAGTTCTAATGCAATTCCTATCAAAATACCAGCAAGCTTTTGTGTACATATGAACAAGCACCAAATTGTCTAAATCACATCTACCTTCTTTTTCGCTGGCCTCAGTGCTAATAAATTTCCCATAACCAACACATTTCTCCATTGGCTTTATTAAACAGCAAGATTTTTTAAAAAATCATCTATGAATATATGCCATTATAGAATGTATAACATTTCAACCAATATAGATCATTGTGGAGAAGGGAAATAGCCCAGAAATGTTTTTTTCCCAAGTCAATAAATTTGTGAACTTTGTATAAAAATCTTAGTTGTCATACCTGTTTATTCCCAGCTTGTTTATCCTTTGAAGCTCTATTAGTCATGGTGCTTAAAATTCTTAGAAATTACATAAGTAGGGGAAATGATTCAGACCCCTAACAATTAATATAAAATGCTGCCATTAAGGTTTTCAACCTCTTGAGAATTCACTCCTTGTTACTTTTAAGTTTACCCTAATCAGCTCTTTCTAAATAATAGTCCACCCATTTTATGATAGAGGAATTACTGGTTAGTATTCAAGTGTAAGCAAGGACCAGTCTTCATTTTACAACATGTATCTTAAAACTGTAGGCTAAGAACCTACTATATAACAGATGGAACTCTTCTCAACACTATGTAATGTCCTTAATGGGAAAATAATCTTAAAATAAATGGATATATGTATATGTATAACTGATTCACTTTGCTGTACATCTGGAACTAACACAACATTGTAAATCAACTATTCTCCAATAAAAATTTTAAAAATAAAAATAAATCATGTGTGAAATGGATTGCCAGTCCAGGTTCGATGCATGAGACAGGGTGCTCAGGGCTGGTGCACTGGGATGGCCCAGAGGGATGGGGTGGGGAGGCAGGTGGGAGGGGGTTTCAGGATGAGGAACACGTGTACATCCGTGGCAGATTCATGCCAATGTATGGCAGACCCACTGCAAGATTGTAGAGTAATTAGCCTCCAGTTAAATAAATTTATATTTTAAAAAATTAAACTGTAGACTATAGAAAGTAATTTAAAAACATGCTAATGTAAGCCTTCGATGTAATCAAAGTATGCTTTGCACTTTTTTGTTTAATTGGAATATAGTTGATTTACAATGCTGTGTTAATTTCTGCTGTACTCCAAAGTGACTCAGTTATACATATACATGTATGTATATATATATTTATCTATACACCTTTTAAAAATTATTATCTCCCATTATAGTTTATCATAGGATACTAAGTATAGTTCTCTGTACTATGTTGTTTACTCATCCCATATATAAAAGCTTACATGTGCTAACCCCAACCCAGGCCATTCCTCCTACATCCCCCTACCCCTTGGCAACCATCAGTCTATCCTCTATGTCTGTGATTCTCTTTCTCTTTCCTAGACAGGTTCTTTTGTGTCATATTTTAGATTCCACGTTTAAGGGATATCATATTGTATTTGTCTTTCTGACTTACTTTGCTAGTATGATCATCTCTAGTTGCATCCTTGTTGCTGCACATGGCCTTATTTCATTCTTTTTTATGACTGAGTAGTAGTCCATTTATATGTACCACATCTTCTTTACCCATTCATCTTCAATGGACATTTAGGTTGCTTCTATGTCTTGGCTATTGTGAATAGAGCTACTATGAACATAGAGGTGTATGTATCTCTTTGAATTACAGTTTTGTCTTGATATATGTCCAGGAGTGGGTGCTTTGTGCTTTTGATAAAGTAAAGTTCTATATTTTAATGTGTTTCTTTTTCAAAATAGTACTTTGGGAACCTGCGTTCTTTTCTCTTTCTTTGTCCAATCACATATGTAACAGATAGTGATATTATTATAGACATATGAAAGAAACAATATAATCACAATACAAAGCACTATTAGAAAGCACAGTATGACAAAATCAATTAAAGATGACCTAAATATTGGAAGTATATACTGTCAATGGATTATAAGACTCAACATGATGAAAATGGAATTAATCCAAATTAATATATTTAATGCAATCCTTGTCAAAATTAAGGAAGATATTTTATTGTTAGATCAGTAGAGCTATTTGTCTAAAATCTTTATGTTAAGACACAGGATCTAGAATGTGTAAAATAATTTTTAAAAAGAATAACATAGTGGGATAAATAACTCTTTCTAATGGTTAATCATATAGCTGCAGTAATTAAGGCAGTATGGTATTGGAAGAGAGATAGACACATAAATCAATAGGACAGAGGCACAATCCCAGAAGTAGATCCGCACAAATGTACCCAGATGGTTTTTGACAAAGGTACAAAAATTATTCAGGGGAAAGATGGCTTTTCCACAAATGGCATTGAGGTAATTGGAAATCTGTAAGCAAAAAAAGAGAAGAAAAGAAACTTAACATTGTATACAAAAATGAACTTAAATTTAATTCTAAGGGAATCCCCTTTTCAGTCTAGCGGTTAGGACTCTGAACCTCCACTGCCGTTGAGCCCAGTTTTAGTCCCTTGTTGGGGAACTAAAATCCTGTAAGTGGTGCAGAGTGGCTAAAAATCAATCAATCAATAAAATTTAAAAAATAAAGTCCATTTAAATGTAAGTATAGAATTATATCACAAAAAGAAAAAATAAGAGAAAATCTTCATGAGTTAAAACTTGATGAAGAATTCTTGAGCAAGATACCAAAAGCACCATGCAAGAAAAAATTCAATAAATTGAAATTTTTTAACAAATTTAAAACTTTTGCTTTGGAATTACCCTATAAAAAATTAAAAGATGAGCTACATACTGGGAGAATATATTTGTAAAACACATATCTAACAAAGGACTCATGTCTAGAGTATATAAAGATTACTGAAAATTCAGCAGTTACAACCAAAGTATCCAGTTGGAAAATGAGCAAAATATATGGACAGACATTTCACTGAAAAGTATATTCAGATGGAAAATAAGAACAAGAAAAAAAAATGTTCAGTGTTAGTAACCATTCAGACAATTAAAATTAAGACTGCCATGATGTATCTCTACTTGCTTAAGACAAACATGTATATATAATATTTGTGTGTGTGTGTGTGTGTGTATATATGTGTATGTATCTGTGTGTATACACACACACATATATATGTATATATGACATTACCAAGAAAAATGTGGAGAAACTGGATCACTCACATTGCTGGCAGATATATAAAATGGTACAAACCCTCAAGAGAACATTTTGGTAGTTTCTTTTTAAAAACAAAACATATACTTACCATATGACCCAGCAACTTTACTCCTGGGCATTAATCCAGATAAATGAAAAAATATATATAGTTGATTGTTTGGCAGGTTTTTTTGTAGTAACCAAAAACTGGAAATAACCAAAATGGTCTACAGTGAATGAATGCCTGAACAGACTATGATATATCCATGAAATGGAATAGTACACAGTAATAAAAGTAAACAGGTTTTTGATGCAGATAGCAACTTGAATGGATCCCTAGGACACTATGCTAAGTGAAAACGCTAATCTCAGATGGTCACATACTGAATGATTGCTTTTATCTAACATTCTTGAAATGACAAAATTATATTGATGGAGAACAAATTAGTAGGTACCAGGCTACTGGAGGATGGTGTTTGGTGTGACTATAAAGGAAGGAAGATTTGTGTGCTGATAGAATAGCTCTGTATTGTGATTGAGGTGTGGTTACACAAATCTCCACACATAATAAAATGACAGAGAAATATATAGTATATCAATGTCAATTTCCTGGTTTTGTGTTATGGTTATCTTAAATACAATTGTTGGGGGAAAATGAATGAAGAGTTTATGGAACCTCTCTATACTTTCTTTGAAAGTTTCTGTCAATCTATCATTATTTCAAAATAAAAAGTTAAAATAAGTTTTTGAAAAATTCTGCTCTGCCAGTTACTAACAATGGGAACTTGAGCAAATTCCTTGAGCAGTCATTTTTGTAATGATGCTCCTAAAAGCTGTCCAGTGTAGTTATTGTAGGGACTAAATGAGAGATGTAACTGACCACTGGAAAGTAATGACAAGGTCTGAACTAGAGTTCACTGTATTTAGGCCAAATTTTATTTTATGTACCTTTCATTTTTTCCAGTTATATTAAGTTTATCTTTACACCTAGATTATAAAACCTTAAGAGAAGTGTGAGTATTCTACATAAATGTAAAATTTATTACAGGTGCCCAAAAAATCCTTATTATTGACTAAGGCTGAAAGACAAGATGTATCTAAGGGCATTCAGCTCTATGAGTGTTTGGTACTTTGGATATTGCTTTAGATATTAACCAAGACAAGTTTTGGGTATATTTGGAGCCAGAGCTGTTTTGGAAACATACATTTCAGGGTTTTTCAAAACTGGCCATGAATTAGCTCACCAGTCAAACACAGAGTACTGTGTCCTACTCCCAGAGTTTTTTTCATTTTTCAGATTTCTTGTGTACTCGCATTTCTAAAATTTTCCTACCTGCTGTTGTTGCTGCTGCTTCATGGACTACACTTTACAGATCCCTGATAAACTGTACACTTACCTTGGCTGAAATGTGGGTTTATATCTACAGGGAACTCATGATACAAGGTGTAAAGGAACTTATATTCTGAGCAGTATTGCATGCCATTGCATAGGACAGGGAATGTAACATGCAGATGTGGATCCATGTAACTCCTAAAACATTTGTTTAGCATATTTCATAAAATTTTTTATTATATACATATTTAGACAACCACACTAAAGAGATGAGGTGACATATAGAGAAAATTTTAAATCTACTTGAGCTATCCCACTTTGAAGGTCAGGAAGGGTGGCAGTGAGGAGATACCCTTTGTCCAAGGTAAGGAGCAGCGGCTGTGCTTTGCTGGAGCAGCCGTGAAGAGATACCCCACACCCAAGGTAAGAGAAACCCAAGTAAGATGGTAGGTGTTGCAAGAGGGCATCAGAGGGCAGACACACTGAAACCATACTCACAGAAAACTAGTCAATCTAATCACACTAGGACCACAACCTTGTCTAACTTAATGAAACCAAGCCATGCCCACAGGGCAACCCAAGACGGGCAGGTCATGGTGGAGAGGTCTGACAGAATGTGGTCCACTGGAGAAGGGAATGGCAAACCACTTCAGTATTCTTGCCTTGAGAACTCCATGAACAGTATGAAAAGGCAAAATAATAGGATACTGAATGAGGAATTCCCCAGGTCAGTAGGTGCCCAATATGCTACTGGAGATCAGTAGAGAAATAACTCCAGAAAGAAAGAAGGGATGGATCCTAAGCAAAAACAGTACCCAGCTGTGGATGTGACTGGTGATAGAAACAAAGTCCGATGCTGTAAAGAGCAATATTGCATAGGAACCTGGAATGTCAGATCCATGAATCAAGGCAAATTCGAAGTGGTCAAACAAGAGATGGCAAGAGTGAATGTCGACATTCTAGGAATCAGTGAACTAAAATGGACTGGAATGGGTGAATTTAACTCAGATGGCCATGATATCTACTACTGTGGGCAGGAATCCCTCAGAAGAAATGGAGTAGCCATCATGGTCAGCAAGAGTCTGAAATGCAGTACCTGGATGCAGTCTCAAAAACAACAGAATGATCTCTGTTCATTTCCAAGGCAAAAAATTCAATATCACCGTAATCCAAGTCTATGCCCCAACCAGTAATGCTGAAGAAGCTGAAGTTGAATGGTTCTATGAAGACCTATAAGACCTTTTAGAACTAACCCCCCAAAAGATGTCCTTTTCATTATAGGGGACTGGAATGCAAAAGTAGGAAGTCAAGAAATGCCTGGAGTAACAGGCAAATTTGGCCTTGGAATGAGGAATGAAGCAGGGCAAAGACTAATAGAGTTTTGCCAAGAAAATGCACTGGTCATAGCAAACACCCTCTTCCAACAACACAAGACTCTACACATGGACATCACCAGATGGTCAACACCGAAATCAGATTGATTGTATTCTTTGCAGCTAAAGATGGAGAAGCTCTATGCAGTCAACAAAAACAAGACCAGGAGCTGACTGTGGCTCAGATCATGAACTCCTTATTGCCAAATTCAGACTTAAATTGAAGAAAGTAGTGAAAACCGCTAGATCATTCAGGTATGACCTAAATCAAATCCCTTATGATTATACAGTGGAAGTGAGAAATAGATTCAAGGGCCTAGATCTGATAGATAGAGTGCCTGATGAACTATGGAATGAGGTTCATGACATTGTACAGGGGACAGGGATCAAGACCATCCCCATGGAAAAGAAATGCAAACAAGCAAAATGGCTGTCTGGGGAGGCCTTACAAATAGTGGTGAAGAGAAGAGAAGTGAAAAGCAAAGGAGAAAAGGAAAGATATAAGCATCTGAATGCAGAGTTTCAGTGAATAGCAAGAAGAGATAAGAAAGCCTTCCTCAGTGATCAATGCAAAGAAATAGAGGAAAACAACAGAATGGGAAAGACTAGAGATCTCTTCAAGAAAACTAGAGATATCAAGGGAACATTTCATGCAAAGATGGGCTCGATAAAGGACAGAAATGGTATGGACCTAACAGAGGCAGAAGATATTAGGAAGAGGTGGCAAGAATACACAGAAGAACTGTACAAAAAAGATCTTCATGACCCAGATAATCAAGATGGTGTGATCACTCATCTAGAGTCAGACATCCTGGAATGTGAAGTCAAGTGGGCCTTAGAAAGCATCACTACAAACAAAGCTAGTGGAGGTGATGGAATTCCAGTGGAGCTATTTCAAATCCTGAAAGATGATGGTGTGAAAGTGCTGCACTCAATATGCCAGCAAATTTGGAAAACTCAGCAGTGGCCACAGGACTGGAAAAGGGCAGTTTTCTTTCCAATCCCAAAGAAAGGCAATGCCAAAGAATGCTCAAACTACCACACAATTGCACTCATCTCACACTCTAGTAAAGTAATGCTCAAAATTCTCCAAGCCAGGCTTCAGCAATACGTGAACGTGAACTTCCAGATGTTCAAGCTGGTTTTAGAAAATGCAGAGGAACCAGAGATCAAATTGCCAACATCTGCTGGGTCATGGAAAAAGCAAGAGAGTTCCAGAAAAATATCGATTTCTGCTTTATTGACTATGCCAAAGCCTTTGATTGTGTGGATCACAGTAAACTGTGGAAAATTCTGAGAGAGATGGGAATACCAGACCACCTGACCTGCCTCTTGAGAAATCTGTATGCAGGTCAGGAAGCAACAGTGAGAACTGGACATGGAACAGCAGACTGGTTCCAAATAGGAAAAGGAATGTGTCAAGGCTGTATATTGTCACCCTGCTTATTTAACTTATATGCAGAGTACATCATGAGAAACGCTGGGCTGGAAGAAACACAAGTTGGAATCAAGATTGCTGGGAGAAATATCAATAACCTCAGAAATGCAGATGACACCAGCCTTATGGCAGAAAGTGAAGAGGAACTAAAAAGCCTCTTGATGAAAGTGAAAGAGGAGAGTGAAAAAGTTGGCTTAAAGCTCAACATTCAGAAAATGAAGATCATGGCATCCGGTCCCATCACTTCATGGGAAGTAGATGGGGAAACAGTGGAAACAGTGTCAGACTTTATTTTTTTGGGCTCCAATATCACTGCAGATGACGACTGCAGCCATGAAATTAAAAGACACTCCTTGGAAGAAAGGTTATGACCAACCTAGATAGTATATTCAAAAGCAGAGACATTACTTTGCCGACTAAGATCCGTCTAGTCAAGGCTATGGTTTTTCCTGTGGTCATGTATGGATGTGAAAGTTGGACTGTGAAGAAAGCTGAGCACCGAAGAATTGATACTTCTGAACTGTGGTGTTGGAGAAGACTCTTGAGAGTCCCTTGGACTGCAAGGAGATCCAACCAGTCCATTCTGAAGGAGATCAGCCCTGGGATTTCTTTGGAAGCAATGATGATAAGCTGAAAGTCCAGTACTTTGGCCACCTCATGCGAAGAGTTGACTCATTGGAAAAGACTCTGATGCTGGGAGGGATTGGGGGCAGGAGCAGAAGGGGATGACAGAGGATGAGATGGCTGGATGGCATCACGGACTCGATGGACGTGAGTCTGAGTGAACTCCGGGAGTTGGTGATGGACAGGGAGGCCTGGCATGCTGCAATTTATGGGGTCGCAAAGAGTCCGACATGAATGAGCGACTGAACTGAACTGAACTGAACTGATGGAGAAGATTTTAAATCTACTTTGGATGATAGTATTTTAAGTACAGTTACCCACAAATTTAAACCAGGGCTTGTGTTTTATTTCATACAGATTCTTTTGAGGAGATTGGTAATATTATGATATTCTAAAATATAAAATGTATAACTCACTATTAAAGTAAACATCATAGTCTGACTCCCATATGTCAGGGTTTTTTTTCCTATTTTTATCTACAATTTATTTCTGTGCCAGGCAATTCAATGCTTGACATAGAAAAATGAGTCTGTCACTTTAACAAATGGTACTGTAAAAACACTCAAACAAATAATTTTAGCAGAGATTATTGTAATTGCAGAAGAAATATCTTTCTCAAATGTGTTACCAGTATTTCCTACAAATATTGGGCTCACCTATTGCATAAAAAATAAAAATAAGAAAGGAGATAAAGAAGCCTTCTCTTAGCTAATAATAGTTTAGAAACATGTTGAACGATGTGTTACAGTTGTGTTCATTTAATACAGAAAACTTCTGAGAATCATTACATAGTTGATCATTAACTCAGTGTCTAAGAGAATGGTGTTTTAAATAAATCTCAGCAAGTAAATTGAAGAAAGAGTAATTTCTTAGTGAAAAAGAAACTTGTATCATCAGTTACAACAAAAATTGATCATTTTAGGGTGATTTCTTCACTTCATTCTTAAAGTGCTCTTTATTTTAGCAGAAGCCTTTCCCATGAGAGCTATACACATTCTGCCTTCAGAGCTCAGCTGCTTCATTCCGCTGTTTCTTCTCTTATTCAGACTGTTGGCATCATCAATATATGACTTTTGATTGGATCCCCAGGGTAGAAATTAAGTTTGGTAGACAGTGGATATGTAACAAATGCATAGATTATTCTGGGCATTTCTTTTTGTTCAGTGGAGTGAAAGTTTTAGTGCTATTGAGAATGTTTAAAAAAAAAGAAAAGAAAAGGCATTTAAAAGGCTAATCTGGATCAGAATATTCTGCTCTGACATTCTGGAAATGTGCATAGAGATTTCAGAAAGTCTTGTTACAGTTGTGTACCAAAGAGTTTTTATGTTAAGGCTTTGAGAGCAAATACTATATCCCCTGGGCTATTCTGGTTTAGATATTAATGAGAATGCAGTTGAACACTATTTGAATTCACAGGACTTGCCATGCTGGAAGCACAACCTTATATGTAGTGGCCATGGGCAGTCCTATTATGGGAAACCAAGTTGAGAGAAAAGGCGGGTCACTTGCTTCTGCGCAGGTCCTGGAATTCAAAATATCCAGGGGCCTCTACAGAATCCTGGCATCAGTTACTATGTTGACTCACTCAGTGTTGGGATCACTCACTTTCCCCTTACAGGACTCAGATCTTGGAGGCAATTAGCTTCAGAGAATACGAATAGGGGGGAAAAAAAAAAAAAAACACCTGAAGTCTTATTTTTTAAAGGCTGCCGAAGTTGATTGGTTTCTCATCATTCCTAAACCTACTGAAGCTATAAAGTTGAAAGAAAATTTACCAAGATTTTGATCGCTGCCTTGATATATACTTTTCTTTTTTCCAAATGCTTTGGTGGGAAGAAGTAGAGGACTGTTGTAAGTACAAAGTAATTAAAAATATTTTTTACTGTGGCATAACTTTTAGTTTGTGGCAAGCTCACTGATTAGGCAGATTGATTTAAACTTATTATAGTGGATTGTGATTAAGCATAGATGTGTTTTATATATATATATTACACACATATATGTGCAGGTGTACATGTTTCTCACTGGGAAAACGTTTCAGTATAAATGAGTTAGCATTTAAGCTTTTTCTTTTGCAAAAAACACATCTTTCTTATTTAAGAAACTACTCCAGTAATAGAATATGGTTAACTGGCTTGGAGTATTTGTAACAAACAATTTAAATTGCTGTTAAATAGTTTGTGTGTATGAGTTATTATCATGATTATTTGATATTTTTGTATTCAGTAATAGTTACATGTGGAGTATTGAACTGACATATTCTCAATGAATTAATTGCTCTATGGGAATGACATATGGATGCCTTAAGGTTAGAAAAATTTTATGTGGCTTATTATGGAAGGAAGATAAAGAATAGAATGATTTGTGATGGATAAATGGAGGTTGAGAAAAGTATTGATAAATATTTAATTTAAAAGTTCCCTTCTCATACTACATTTAGTATTTTGAATGTTCTTTTCTGTAGCATATCGTTAAAAATTATTTCAAATGATGGTATGATCTCTGCTATCAAATTACCAGGTACTTTTATTAAGAAAACAACAGAAAAACATGAGGGGCTTCTAATCATAATTTGCATTCAAGTCACAGTGTTATTTCATGTCTATGATGACCTAACTTTTCAGTAAAACTTTTTAGTTTGACTTTTTTTTAATATAAACTCCAACTTTTTAAAGAAAGTAAAACTGATTAACAAAAAATGTAACAACTGACCATGTCACAACAATAAAAATAATATATGTAAATAATGTATGAAGAGTACAATGTGTCCCAAAGAGGTGGATGAAGATTATCTCTGTTTTTACCTGCCTTTGACTTGTGGATTATAGTCATTCCCTGAAATAGATGTGAGGGTCTATAATTAAGAATGAAAGAAATGAAATCTCTCTAAATAAGTAACTATTCAAAACTTCTGGGAAAAGAGTCACAAGAGAAGTTTCACCTCTGAGAAAAAATTGTGGAAAGAAATCAACATTTTGCGTGTATTGATTTACAAAAGATGCTACTGATTTTGTAGTAAAACATTTTAATATAATTTCCTTTATAAATTTCTTTGATGGACATAAGAATTGATTTCTGATTGAAAAGCCATTCAATTTAGAGATATTACAAAAATACAAAGCATATGTTTGTTCTTTTTAATACACACATATTTATCACTTGATCAACTGATACAGCTACAAAATTAAAACCAGAAACCAGTATATAGAGCAATTTAGGGAGAGCAGCAGAATTTTAATTTTGACATGGAACAAGATAAACAAACCATCTGCTTTGTCATAGATATTCGAATGACTTTTTAAATTCTTAATCAGAATTTGAAGCAAGCTAACCTTTTTGCACAAGCCCTATAGGACTTTATTATAGTACGTGATCAGGTAATACTTAGGCTAAATGGCAATGAATTTCTTAAGAGAAAATGAAAATATTCACAAAGTTACATTGTACATTAACTTTTATTATCTGGCAACATACTACTCTTTGAATGTATTGACATTTGAATCCAGTTTTTTAAATTGCATTAGTTTGAAATACTTGAGTACACTTGGTTGAGTTTTAACCAAAATAGTTATCAATTAATAGAGAATAGCACTGTATTAACATGTGTTGCTTACTTTTAGAGTTATTTACACACGGTTTTGCAAAGAATCGTTCAAATAATTGATTGCAAATTATATATTTCTTTAGAATTTTCTAAATGATGCAAATTTTCTTAAAGTCTAATAATATCATCTTTTAGAATTTCATTTGCAGAGTCTTTTAAGGGCATCTTAATATGAAAAAAAGATTGCTGATCTAAATAGATAATATACTTCTTAATAAGAAGCCCTCTGTGTCTCTTATGTGGCATAGCAGTATGGAAAATACAGTAGAAAATATTATTATAATTGTTACTCTAAACTTAAAGACCAAAAAATGTTCTGTGCAAATTTGTTATTTAAGGAAGAGAGATATTGGTTGACACTACTCCAGCTAGACAGTACTGAAATATAGATTCATAATTTGGACAGAGATATGAATACAGCTTCCTGTTTAGTCCTAAAGTATACATTTGAAATCTGTAGGCCAAGTCATTTGCTACATGTGAAACAAATTGTGAAGTTCTTAACCACTTGGGTGGTTTAATAAAAGAGATTAAAATCTTTGTTCTCTGGAAAAGTCAAGGTTTTTAAATTCTATTTTATTATCTTTCATCATGGTTTTATCACAAAAATAAAACAAAGTGATTTCCCAAACTTTCCTTACCCTTCCACTTTCTGCTGTAATATTTCCCTAACTTATTAAAAATGATTTATCATATTTTTCATTAAACCATTCTTTCTTGCACTGCAAATGCAAGAAACATGATATTTTGGTGTGACGCTCTATTTTTATATAAACACACATCCACATTTAAATCACAGAGTACTGAGTTACCTAAGAAAGACCTTGAAAATTAATTGGAAATTAACATTTCTATAAAGATAATTTTCTTTCTTTAAACTCATTTTTTTAAGTATTGTTAATTTACAATGTTCTGTTAAGTTCAGTTATACAGCAAAGTGATTGATTTATGTATATATATATTCCAAGTTTTCTGTTTCTATGTTTTATTTTCTATTTAAATATACCTCATTTGAATAGATACTGAGAAGAGTAATGACAAAACATCACAAACCATGAAGGAAGAAGCAGACGTAGGTTTTATTGGGCCTGAGGTTGAACAATTGAAGGAAGTGGACTCTTTTTGGAAAACTAATA
The DNA here is from genome assembly GCF_032405125.1 of Capricornis sumatraensis. Lineage (NCBI taxonomy): Eukaryota > Metazoa > Chordata > Mammalia > Artiodactyla > Bovidae > Capricornis > Capricornis sumatraensis. Next base: position 110,449,788 of record NC_091092.1, read on the forward strand.
CAAAATTATGAATGCAAAATCAGGTAGGGCTTGGGAGGAGCCAATATTAGTGAAGCACTTGCGGACTTAAGCTTTGAACATTTCATGGGAAATCATCTCTGTATGAAGAGATTTGTTGCGGTTGAATCTCTTTTACCCCTTCCATTTTAAAAGAACATTGATGCTAGTTATATTTCTTTAAAGTATATGTTATTTCTCAAAGACCGGCTTTTACATAATGCAGATTAGAGAGTTAAAGGAGTTTATAATCGTAGGAATTTGACATTTCTGCCTTTCATTCTGAAAAGATACATTGATTAAAGTGATGTCAAACTCAGTTAATGGAGGCGGTGCAGTTATTTCAGATATACAGAGTATGTAGTTTGAAGGAAAGCCAAATCACAGTGAGAAGGAATAATGATGACCTTGGTTTATTTTTATACAGCACATTCAGGGTGCGATTGGATTTAGAGGGAGGCCAGAGTTTTCTTTCTCACAAAGTCCTGCCATAGTCCTATGAGATTTGTGTTCTGTTATCAAGGCAGTTGGTTCATATAGGAACATTTTGTTGGGAAAGATATAGGCTACAGTATGGGATATGAGAGGACTTTTTTTTTAAATTAAATGCAGCCAAGTACCATAGCATAATTTCATAAAACTTTTTCTTTGGCAGTATGGTCCATGAAGCAGACTGATCTTCAAAACTCAAGCAAAAGCATAAACACCTTGTGGTCTTCATCTTTTTCCTCATTTAAAAACATCCATTCGTTAAAAGTCCTTGGAATTTCATGCTGTACAATATTGACAGAGGAATACTCATAGTGTATTTGGAGTTCTGAAGTTTAATACAGATATGAAAAATAGGTTGGCAGTGCTCTGTGTGTGTGTATGTGTGTGATCAGTTGCTGAATCTTGATTGATTACTTTGAGATCCCCTGGATTGTAGCACACCAGGCTCCTCTGTCCATGGAATTTTCCAGGCAAGAATACTAGAGTGGATTGACTTTCCCTTCTCCAGGGGATCTTCCCAATCCAGGGACTGAACCCGCATCGCATCTCCTGCATTGACAAGTGGATTCTTTACCACTGAGCCACCTGGGAAGCCCAGGCAGTGCTATAGTATAGTTTATTATTTTGCCAATTTGGAAGGGGTTTGTCTACTTCTGTCACATGTAGAATTGTCCTAACATCTTTATATTTGTAAAATGTCAAGCTTCCTCTAATTAATATTGTAAGTGAAAATGTCTTTCAGAGATTCTGATAGCCTCTCTCGAAAGGGAGAGTAACCCTGCTTTTTGTGAGTCACTCATATCCAAATGATAGTTTGAAGAGTAGCAACTAAGATGATTTGGTGTGCTTTTTTCCAAAAATTAGGGTATTAAAAGCTTATTTTCCCATGTATTCAATATTACAGCATATTAGAGTTTTGCTAGTGCCTTTTTAAACCAGATGGCTCCTCCAGAAATTCTGAAATGCTTTAACTCCAAGGGACATGCCCTTTTTCTTTCCCCATTCAAGATTACTGCTCTGCCCTGAATATGGCCACAAAACCAAAAGCCGTGGCTCCAGTGGTTTAGGAGAATCTTAAATGTCTCAGCCACAATTCTGACAAGCAGCAGGCAAATGAGGGTGAAGAAAGGGAATGGCCCTGCTCATTCATGCCTAGAAGAGTCCTAGTCTTGTGACCACACGGAGTCCCCCACATGCCCATTAACAAAAGCCGAGGTCAGTGCCCTCACTCCCAGAGCTGGACTCTTCCATTCAGGCTACCATTTAAAGGAAAAATTTTCATCCAGCTCTGTGCTCAGCCCTTATGTTCTGATATTCATTCACAAGACCTCAGAATTTCAATAGCTGAAAGAAGACACAGAGCAATTTTCTGGGGCCCTACAGTCCAGAGAGGTGACTTTGCATAGTCTGTAATGATACTAAGCCCAGAGAAAACAAGTGTTCTTAGCAATCTGGATTGAGTTTGGAAATCAGTTTCTTCCCAGTCTCCTTATTATCTTTTACTTTCTGCTTCAGTGCTTTACTTTTGGTTTGTCATTTTCACCCCATTCTTCACCAAAGGAAGATGGGGAGAATTAACAATTATCTTTAATTGGAAAGGAACTGTCATTTTGATGCTAGGCTGGTAGAATGTTGATGCTGTTGTTGTTTTGGGTGTGGATAAACGAATCTTCCAGAATTGGTAATTAAGTATTTTGATTCCATATAATTTTAAGCCACTGGTTTTCCATAAATTTTAAGTGTTAGAAAAATGGTTTCCTGTATATTAATTTTTAAAGCTGAAATGTATCTAAGGCTACTTTAACATATTTAGAATCTGAGGAAGAACGTTTGCCTCTATTTTTATTTTATTTTTTATTTTTAAGAGAAAACTGGGTTGCTTTAATGAACAGAAGGAATATTAAAGTGCATGGTATGGAAGCCAATGTTTATCCATGTGATACAGTCAGAATGTAGGTAGCTGAATGAGTTTTAAACAGTTAACAGAATTTTAAAGAAACTTTTGAAAAATGCTTACATTGTCACACTCTTAGTTTACACTTAATGAATATTTAATAAATATATTTAGTAAATTCAGCCCATTCATAGGCATTACAGCAATAAGGGATTTATATATGCCAAAATAATATACAGGTTTTTGCCAGTTTATCTTCGACTTTTAGCTGTTCTTTATCTCTAACCTTATGAAATAATTGATGTTTTAAAAAGACCAGGATTCACTGAGCACAATTAGCATTATCATGTCTCAGTATGCCCAATTATGGGCAAATAAAGGGGTTAACTTTTCAATGTTTTCACCCTCTTCTTGGCTTTGGCTTTGTTTTGTTTTAAATTGCTCTCCCTCCTCCCACTCTGCTTTTCGCGAAGACTGTCATGGAATCAGGACTATAAAAGGGCATAAACATCGGTGGCTTTTTGCTCATTCTTGGCACCCATCTTTATTTGCACACAACTTGTCTGCTCCTTTATCAGATTACAGCAGCAATAGTACCTTAGCCCGAGCTAAGTGCTGACTTAAAGGGCACAGGAGTCAGCACACTCTTACAAGTGCCGATATTAGCCTTGGAAACTGTGAGGTCAAACTAAAGACACAAGAAAGGAAAAAAAAAAAAAAAATCAGAGTCAGAACTGCTCAAGTATTTTCATCAAAGGCAAGCTGAGTAATTCCTTTATATATAGATGCCCATGAAGGCAATATTAGAAATAGATTGCTGACTAAGCAGGCAAAACGTTTCCAAACTAGTTGAGGGACAGATAAAATTATGCATGAAAATGGTGAACCTCAGTGGCTCTGATATATTGGAAAATAACTAGGAAGGAAAAGGGAAAACTAGACTCTAAAGAATGTAACCAGATACAAGCAGTGTTGGCATGTAGGTAGTTAACCGAAAGAGCTTACTGGAAGCTCAGACAGCTGGGGAATCCTGATTTAGTAGAGCCTGAAGGGCAGGTCAGGAGCGATGTGAACAGCTGCTGAAGAGCTAGAGAATTCTCTGGATTAGGTGTACATACCCCGTCTCTAATGGGCTATGTCAGAGAGCACCAAGTGTTATCACAGAGTTTACTTCACTCAAGCCTATGGACTTTGCAGTGTTTTCCTTTAAATGTCTAGAAATAGAGTGGCTCTAGAAATAAATCCAGAAATAAAAGTATCAGAGGAAGTGGCTCCTTAAAGTTTATATTGTGTGGGTTTCGGTGACCAGTGTTTGAAGAAGGAACTGTTTGCTATTCATGCATTTAGTCATGTAACTAGGATGTGTTGAGCACCTACTTGTGCCAGATACTGTGCCATGTTCTGGAGATAATGTTCTAAATAAGTGCACTTACTGGGATTAGAATTTAGGAGAGGAAATATATGTGTATATAATGTTTATGCACTATTTAAATTGCCTTTGGGATAAGGACTACAAAATAACGTACACCTTGTTAGAAAAATGTATACTAGTGAGACCTAGACTTGTATTAGAAACTGGGGGAAGGATTCCTAAGAAATCAGCATTCAAAGTATGACAGTGCAGAATGGAGTTGGCTCATAGTTGTCTAAGGGAGAAAGAGGGAAATGTTACATTCAGAGGGATCAACAGATGTGAAGGTGTAAGATGCTATGAGGAAAGAACTAAACGAAGGTCAGCTTTCCTAGACTTTCTTAATTGGGGCAGTTTAAATAAGCATGCAGTTGATACAGTGGCCTGGGGTCCAATCATTCAGTGCCTCAGAGCTCATGGCAATGATTGTTTTTTTTTTTTCTGTATAGTAAAATCAATGGTTAGCTTTTAAGGGTTTCTGTTAAGGAGGTGAAATGACTATGTTTGTGTTATTTTTGCTTTTTTTTTTTTTAAGAATAGTATTCTGTTTTGTGAAGAAGAGTTTAGAAGGTGTTAAGAGTAGATGAGGAGCTATCAGTCTGAAGCTCTCAATCTGGTAGTTTCTCCAGGGACAAAAGAAGATGATGTTGACTAGAATGGTAACATTGGAGTTGAAAGAAGTGGAGTGATTTAAGATTTACCTAGGAGATGGAGTCAATAGGAATTAGTATTGAGTTGGATGTGGTGCTTTCCATGGCATGTAGAATTGGGTGGATAATAGTACCATTTAGAAGGAAAAGACTTGAAGAGAGCTAGAATAATGGGAAGAATTGGGGGTGTAGAATAAGTTTTTAATGGAGAGCATGGGTGCTGGGAACCTGGGGATGTGAAGCCTACTTCTTTATTGAGGACTCAATGTCTCTTGTTGTTCAGTTACTAAGTTGCGTCTAACTCTTTGCAACCCATGGACTGCAGCACGCCAGGCTTCCCTGTCCTTCACTATCTCCCAGAATTTGCTCAAACTCATGTCCATTGAGTCAGTGATGACATCCAACGATTGCATCCTCTGTCGCCCCCTTCTCTTCCTGCCCATAATCTTTCCCAGCATCCAGGTCTTTTCCAGTGAGTTGACTCTTCACATCAGTGGCCAAAATATTAGAGCTTCAGCTTCAGCATCAGTCCTTCCAATAAATATTCAGGGGTGATTTCCTTTTGGATTGATTGGCTTGATCTCTTTGCTGTCCAAGGGACTCCCAAGAGACTTCTCCAGAATCGTAGTTCAAAAGCATCAATTCTTTGGTAGTCAACCTTCTTTATGTTCCACCTCTCATATCCGTACATGACTACTGGAAAAACTATAATTTTGACTATATGGACCTTTGCCAGCAAAGTGATGTCTCTGCTTTTTAATATGCTGTCTAGATTTGTCATAGCTTTCCTTCCAAGGAGCAAGTATCTTTTAATTTTATGGCTATACTCACTGTCCACAGTGAATTTGGTGCCCAGAAATATAAAATCTGACACTGTTTCCACTTTTTCCGCATCTATTTGCGGTGAAGTGATGGGACCAGATGTCATGATCTTCGTTTTTTGAATGTTGAGTTTTAAGCCAGCTTTTTCATTCTCCTCTTTCACCCTTATCAAGAGGCTCTTTACTTCCTCTTCACTTTCTGCCATCAGAGTGGTATTACCTGCATATCTGAGGTTGTTGATATTTCTCCTGGCAGTCTTGGTTCCAGCTTGTGCTTCATCCAGCCTGGCATTTTCCATGATGTACTCTGCATAAAAGTTACATAAGCTGGGTGACAAAATATAGCTTTGACATACTCCTTTCCCAATTTGGAACCAGTTTGTTGTTCCACGACTGGTTCTAACTGTTACTACTTGACCTGCATAGAGATTTCTTAGGAGGCAGGTAAGGTGGTCTGGTATTCCCATTTCTTTAAGAATTTTCTACAGTTTGTTGTTATCCACACAGTCAAAGGTTTTAGCATAGTCAATGAAGCAGAAGTAGATGTTTTTCTGGACCTCCCTTGCTTTATCTGTGATCCACTGTAACTTGACAATTTGATCTCTGGTTCCTCTGCCTTTTCCAAATCCAGTTTGTACATCTGGAAGTTCTTGGTTCACATACTGCTGAAGCCTAGCTTGAAGGATTTTGAGCATTACTTTGCTAGCATGTGAAATGAACACATTTGTGTGGTAGTTTGAACATTCTTTGGAAATGCTCTTCTTTGGGATTAGAATGAAAGCTGATCTTTCTAGTCCTGTGACCACTGCTGAGTTTTCCAAATTTGCTGATATGCTGACGTACTGAGTAGAGCACTTTAACAGCATCATCTTTTAGGATTTGAAATAGCTCAGCTGTAATTCCATCACCTCCACTAACTTTGTTCATAGTAAAGCTTCCTAAGGCACACTTAACTTCACACTCCAGGATGTCTGGCTCTAGATGAGTGACCACAGCAACATGGCTATCCAGGTCTTTAAGGACTTTTTTCTATAGTTCTTTGGTATATTCTTGCCACCTCTTCTTAATATCTTGTGCTTCTATTAGGTCCTTGCCATTTTCTGTCCTTTATTTTTCCCATCCTTGTATGAAACATTCCCTTGGTATCTCCAATTTCCTGAAGAATTGTCTAGTCTTTCTCATTCTACTGTTTTCCTCTATTTCTTTGCATTGTTCACTTAGGAAGGCTTTCTTATCTCTCCTTGCTATTCTCTAAAACTCTGCATACAGCTGGGTATATCTTTCCCTTTCTCCTTTGCCTTTTGCTTCTCTTCCTTTCTCAGCTATTTGTAAGGTCTCCTGAGACAACTATTTTACCTTCTTGCATTTCTTTATCTTTGGGATGGTTTTGGTCACCACCTCATATACTGTGTTACTAACCTCTGTCTATAGTTCTTCAGGCCCTCTGTCTACCAGATCTAATCCCTTGAATCTATTCATCACCTCTGCTGTATAATCATTAGGAATTTGATTTAATGTCCCTCGTGAGCATAGATCGGAGAAGGCAATGGCACCCCACTCCAGTACTCTTGCCTGGAAAATCCCATGGACGGAGGAGCCTAGTAGGCTGCAGCCCATGGGGTCGCTAAGAGTCGGACAAGACTGAGTGACTTCACTTTCACTTTTCACTTTCATGCACTGGAGAAGGAAATGGCAACCCACTCCAGTGTTCTTGCCTGGAGAATCCCAGGGACGGGGGAGCCTGGTGGGCTGCCGTCTCTGGGGTCGTACAGAGTCGGACACAACTGAAGCGACTTAGCAGCAGCAGCAGCAGCAATGAGCATAGATGAGACCAGCTACAAAGGTCACATAGAGCGTGAAGAGAAGGAAGTCAGGAATTTAGAAAGGGAGAAAAAACACTTCAGAAAATCATCTAAGAGGTATCTAGAATGAATGTTGAAATCCTAAGGGAAATAATATGTCTGTAAGGAGGAGTGTGCCTTTCCTTCTCCAATTTAATGACTTTGTGAATGTGAAACTCACTCACAGCACCAGGTGTCTTGGCTTCCACAGTCTCTACCATCTAGTTACCTCTAATTTCCTTTCCTGTATTGGTATTTCTATGAGATATCACCAAAATGTTGCCTTAGTAGAAAAACTTCAATAAATATTTAAATTGTGTAATGTCTTCAGCTTTTTCATGTACTCTATGCTTCCTAAAAATACCTTCTTCGGAAACCCCATTTCAACTGAATAATGAAATGAGCCTTCAGTGTAAAACATTTATCATAGTCTGAATTTCAATTGCTCAGTCAGAGTTGTTAAGCAACATGAAAAATCATCCTTTAGAGAATACAGAATTGGATAGATATGACAAGGGAGGTTTGCACCTTAATGTTATTTTAGTTAATATAGATGTTTATTGGGAAAGTGTCTAAGATTTCTTGAGAACCATTAGTAAAATTGATTATCCTTAAATCTGGAAAAATGGTAGAAATACCTAGAAAACATTGACAATTCAATTTAAATAAGACTGGAATTGTACTGAAGAGCTAGAAGGTACTTGAGTAATTGAAAGTTAGTCATGGATGAGTGTAATGTACTTACCAGTTAGCTTGGGGGGAAGTAGGACTAGATAGAATGATATGATATTGAGCAACTCCACTTGCTCTATTTTACTTGCTTATAAATATACATAGTTGAACACCTGCAATATTCTTTCTCCCTTTTATGAAATTACAGCTCAAAGTCAGAGAAAAATAGGCACGTACCTATACACACACTCACACATATACTCATAAATACCACTACTGTAATATGTCAAGAGAGTTATAAACCATGGTACAAATCAGCCATAAATGATTACTTATAGATTATATGATTATGAAAGTTTCATTGATGAATCCACATTTATAAGTAGGCCTTAGAGTTTGGGCATATGGAGATGTGAATTAGAGAAAAAGCAGAAGGAACAATGATTCGTAGACAAGAATTCATAAGGCACTGATATATCCTACCTAAACAATCGGGCTACCCTGGTGGCTCAGATGGTAAAGAATCCTCCTTCAGTGTGAGAGACCTGGGTTCCATCCATGGGTTGGGAAGATCCCCTGGAGGAGAGCATGGTGACCCACTGCATTATTATTGCCTGGAGAATCCCCAGGGACAGATAAGCCTAGAGGGCTACAGTCCATGGAGTTGCAAAGACACAATTGAGCAACTAAGCACACACACACAATTACTGGCAGTCCCTTGTAGGTACATAACAGTATTTGTGGTCCACCTAGTCTTCAGAAATAATATATAACTTTCACACCAAGCATTTCTCTGGGTATATTATATGCATCTCAGCTAATGCTCATTACAGTTCTGGGAGAGAGGAGATACAGACATTTGTATTTAACAGATACAGATACTGAGGTACAGAAAGCTTAAGGAATTTGCATACAGTGGCTCAGTTTGTACGTACTGGAGTCAGGATTTGAATGGTAGCAGAGTGACCCAAGGCTTCAGGTTCTTAATCAGTCAGCTGCCAAAACCTCTCAGATTTTGATCGAGAGTGTCTGCCAGAGCTCTAGAGGAGATAGAACAAATCAGAAAATGGAAAGAATCAGGTATCTTCTAACAAAAACTAAATATGTTTTATTAAGAATGTTCCTTTAAAAAAAACTCATAAAGTTCATGTTCATTTAAAAACTATAGAACCTGGTATATTGTAGTTTCTTAGATAAAAAACTGAGATGTCCTGGGACTTCCTTGGTGGTCCAGTGGTTAAGACTTTGGGTTCTAATGCAGGGAGTACAGGTTTGATCCCTGGTCAGGAAACTACATGCCTTGGGGTGTGGCCCAAATTAAAAAAAAAAAAAAAATCAATTGGCTAAAAGAAAAAAAAAAGGAGAAGGAAATGGCAACCCACTCCAGTATTCTTGCCTGGGAAATCCCATGGACGGAGGAGCCTGGTGGGCTACAGTCCATGAGGTTGCAAAGTGTCGGACATGACTTAGCGACTAAACAACAACATGGATTTTTCAGTTTCTGTTATGTGAGTACTGTAAGTAAGAAGCTAAATAATTAAAAGCCTTATTTGTGATTTAAAAAAAAAGAAAAAAAAAAACTGAGATGTCCTAAAAAACCTCATATCTATCCTCTAGACCTTCTCAGGGGCTATTTATGATGATAATCCATAATAGATCACTTGTTTTTGTGTTTTATTCCTTTCTCAGGCTTTTGACTGTGTGAGCTTGGAAGATCATACAATAGAACTTACGTAACCCTTGATCTGTTGTAATCATCTACAGCAGGTTCCTCAGAAGGATCTCACTAGATGTCTTCCAGATTTTATTTTACTTGTACGTAGGCTACTATGCTAGATGAAGAAAAAAACAAGGACTGGGCCCACAGAAATAAGATTTAGTGGAGGACAGAGAAGCCATGTGTCCATGGGGTTGCAGAGAGTTGGACACAACTTAGTGACTAAACAACAACAAACTGTGAACAGAAATAAAGTGGCTTTGCTGATATATATAAAGTCAGGTATAAATAATAAATATAATTGCTATTATTAAAACAAAACTGAAATAATCTCTTCCATTTGGAAAATATAAAGAAAACTACAACACAGCTGGGGAAAAAATGGGAAAATGATTTGTTATATCCATATTTTACTTCCCAATTAGACAGTTTGTTATTTCATTCCTTAAGAAGCTATCAGTCATTTCATTTTAATGTGAAACACTATTTGTTTTTGATAATTTTTAAGGAAACATTATTATAAATGGAATTATCATACTATCCTGATAGTATGATACAAATATAAAAATAAAATAAGTAATGTATTTCTGCTTTTTATATCCATTAGTAGAACTAGATATTGAGGTTTTTTCCCCTAAAAATGTTGTGCTTTCATTTTTTTTTTTCTATTCAACCTTCACCTGACTTAGTTCAAGTGAAGTAAAAAATGCCATGTCACTAAAACCAATTCAGAAAAAACTTTCCGCTTCATTCTTGAGCTTGAATCAGTGGTCAGTATTGAGCGTTTCTCCCTTCTTGAAAAATGTCTTCCTTGAGATCTGTGCATTGCACTCTCGTAGGCTTGTTCCCTTTTCTTTGGATGTTCCTGTTCAGTCTGCTTCGTGGGCTCAATCTCTCTACTCAGCCGTTAAATATTAATTCTTCAGAGGTCAGTCCTAGCAGGGTTGTCTTCTGATTCTATCATCCCTTCCACAGTCATTGTACCCACATGCATGCATGTGGTTTTATTAACACTTATTTGCAGATAACTGGCAACGTTATACCTCTAGCTCAGATTTCTGCAATGAATTCCAGAACTGTAATTTCAATTTCCTGGTTGGCATCTCCATTTGTATGTGACAAAGCCATCTCCACTCCAAGTGGAACTTCCCATCTACCGCACAAACCCTGAGCTTTTCTCGCTGTTCCCTTTATCAGTGAATGGTGCTACCTAACCATCCAGTTGCACAAGCTAGAAACCTATTTCATCCTTGAAACTTTTATCTCTCTCATCCTCTTATTTCTAAACCACTGCCAATCACTGTGGGTTTTATCTCCTGAACACTTTTAATCCGCTTCTCTTTATTTTCTCTCCCATACTAGGGTTCTGATTGTGTAATCAAGCTTCTCCCTCTCACTCATAATACAGAAGCACTTTCCTTTCTGGTTTCTTTGCTTCACCTCTTCCCCATTCACTCTATTCTCTGAAATTCATCCAGTCAGCTAAGTATGATAATATCACCACCTGCTTTATCAGCACCCACTTAATTGCAGCTTCTGTTGACCATAAGGAAAGCAAAAGAAAATAAAACAAGATCTAGATACTGGTTTCATCTGTAATGCTTCCCCCGCCTTACCACCTTTCTGCTTTTCTTTCTGTTCCTTGAATAAGCCTTGCTTCCTTTCTGCCACAGGGCTTTTGTACTTACTATTCTTTTTTTTTATTTTATTTTTTTAATTTTTACTTTATTTTACTTTACAATACTGTATTGGTTTTGCCATACATTGACATGAATCCACCACGGGTGTACATGAGTTCCCAAACATGAACCCCCCTCCCACCTCCCACCCCATATCATCTCTCTGGATCATCCCCATGCACCAGCCCCAAGCATCCTGTATCCTGTATCAAACATAGACTGGCACTGTACTTACTATTCTTTCTTTTCTCTCTCTCCTTTACCTAGATAATATCATTTTCCCTTATCAGCCACTCTCTCTGAATAGAAGTCAAAACTCCCAGAGTAGATAAAAGTTTCTCTACCATGTCACATCCCTCGGTAACACATAGCAGTGTTGTAATTCCCTGTGTGTATACATGTGACTAATGCTTATCAATCAGATTTTAAGTTCCACAAACCCATCCCCATCAGTTGTTTTTGCTTGCCATTGTTTCTCCTGATCCAGGAACGAGTGCCCCTTTTGCCCTCGCGTTCACGCCTGGCATTGTACATTCCGTAGGTTTGTATAGAACCTTCCCGGAGCCAAGTGGAATTTTTGAATAAGTTAATTGGTGTTTAACATTTCATTGCACACTGTTATTACAGCTGTTTAAATATAAGAACATGTTATAATAATAATTTTATTCTGTTTTAAGAACATTTTAAATGACAACAAAAGCACTGTAATCCTGGTTGGAGCTTAATGTATATAAGTATTGAAGGTATGGATTTTGTCATTGGGTTTTATTTCCTTCTTTAATTCCCCATACTCCATTTTACTGTAGAATATTTTGGTTGTTCATATCACTTTGTTTTCTTTTTAGCTGTTTTCAATTCATGTACATTTTCTAGCATCTGTCTTTGTAAACTCTCGGTGACACTTGTCAGTGTTAACTGCCTCCTTCATACCTTAGAGGTTCTTCCTTGATTCTGCACTACTTTAGTCCTTTTCTTTTTTCTCTTACATTTGTTCCCGTTTTTCCCTCTTCCCAATTGCTATCTGTGAATATTCTGGAAAAATCAGACTCTCACTTTTCCAATCTCTCTCTTGAAGAAGAGGTGCATTTTTTAACCTAAACAAGCTTGAGATATGTATTTGGGTGTAAAAACAAAGTAGTTATTTCATTTTAAGATGTTTTAGAGAAGAGATGCTGACCACTCAGTGATTTGTCCTGAGGTGTATAAGGTGGGGAGGACTTCAAGGCAAATTTAAAATAATCCCTCTGAGAAAGGGCAGAAAGAGTTTTGCAATTAAAATAAATTACACTGTATAAAAATATATCATTAATAACAATAGTCCCATTTTATAAGATAAAGATGACAACTTGCAGCCAAACATGGAAGGAAAAAAACCTGTACAATCTCAGCCATAATAGTTAAGTAGTAGTATATTAGTCACTCAGTCATGTCCAATTCTTTGCAACCCCATGGCCTGGAGCCCACCAGTCACAGTCATAAGTAGAACCTAAAAAGATCAAATGCATGGAAGCAGAGAGTAGAGGGGGTTACCAGGGGTGGGGAGTTGGAGGGAATATTGATTAAAGGTACAAGATTGTGGTTATGTAGGATGGTTAACTCTAGAGATCTAATGTACAGCATGGTGACTATGATCAATAACACTGTATTGAATGCTGGAGATATGTTAAGAGAATAGATTTCAGGTGCTGCCATCACAGTAGATAAGTATGTGAGATGATGCTATGTTAACTTTACTGTAGTAATCATTTCACTGTGTATGTGCATATCAAATCATGTTGCACAACCTTAAATATATACAATTTTATTACAAATAAGTTTTTTGAGTGACAGCACTAAAGCTGACAAGGATGAAGAGACTGGGTCTCAGTGGGATGAGGATGTAAAATGGTCCAGCCATTCTAGAAAACAGTTTGACATTTTCTTCTAAAACTAAACATGCAATTACTGTACAACCCAGCAATTCTACCCTTGTATATTTATCCCTGAAAACGGAAACTTAGGTTCCCACAAAAACATGTACATGGATGTTTATGCCAGCTTTCTTGTTGCTAGCCAGAAATTGGACACAACCCAAATGTCTATCAATGGGTATATGGAAAACAGACTGTGGTACATCCGCATCATTAAATACTACTTAGCAATAAAAAGCAATGGACAATTTATATTCATACAACAACTATGATGGATCTCGGGCACTAAGCTGAGTGTAAAAGAATCAAAAGGTTACATACTGTTATTCCTTTTATATTGCATTATTGAATCACATTTATACAGATAAAGAACAGAATATATTGGTTACAACAGGTTAGGAATTGGGGCTGTTCTGTTTAGTGGTGCCACAAGGTAGCCTGAAGTAATGGACTTATTCTGTGTCTTGATTGTGGTATTTGGTATACAAAGCTATACTTGGTAAAACTATAGAACTACACACACACACACACACACACACACACACACACAGGGTTATAGATGAGTGTATGTGTTGCTGGTAAAATCTGAATAAATTCTGTGAATTATGCCAGCCAATTCCCAGTTTTGACATTGGGCTGCAGTAACCCAAGGTGTCAACACTGTAGGATGAAGGTTGTGTAAGACATCCCTGCATGTTTTGTTGCAACTTCCTGTGAATTTATACTTACTGAAAAATATTTTTTTAATACAATGTTAAACCTTTAACAAGCCCTCAGTGTCCTAACGGCTAGTGTATCATCACCAGACCTAATAAACAAATAAGTCTTATAAATTAATAAATCCACCACTCAGAGTCCAGGCAAAGGATGGTTTAATGCTAACTCACTAGAATGCAGTCCATTTCTCTTATACAGGAACATGCATCACACATTGAACAAAATGTCACTGTGATTTAAGCTGTGTTCTAAATGTCCTACCTTGTGAGGTATTGTGCTTCAGATTGTTTATGACCAAAATGTCTATGCAGAAAGAGCTGGTATTTCAGAAGTTATGCTGGTCTATGGACATAGACACTGGACAGGGCCTGAGACTACTTTGATTTTCAACATGACTCTACCTACCAAGCAAAATAAGCATAATCAAGCAGATCTTTAACTATGATTTATACAGTGCCTGGCACTGAGCTAAGCATATCTAATACAGATTGTCCTCAGTAAAAAATTAGGAATAACAATATTGCTTCACAAAGCTTACATCTTTTTGCCATTAACAGGATTTATATAAAACTGCTTAGTGAGTGACACAGGTATTGGGAATCTATTTTTTCTTACTTTGTATTATTATAAATGTTAAGATTAATGAATTGCTTATTTTTATATAACTTACAAAGAAATAACAAATTGTACAAACAGATACAAAGATCAAGAGACAATCTCTCTGTGTGTGAATATGTGTGTATGTATATGATTGCCTTCCTTTAATCTCATCTTAAATCCATCCTTCTATTTGATTCCCAGTCTAGGGCTTCCCAGCTAGAGATAGAGAACCTGCCTACCAATGCAGAGACATGGGTTCGATCCGTGGATAGGGAAGATCCCCTGGAGGAGGACATGGCAATGCACTCCAGTGTTCTTACCTGGAGAATCCCATGGACAGAGGAGCCTGGTGGGCTACAGTCCATAGGGTTGCAAAGAATCGGACATGACTGAAGCAACCTCTAGCTTAATATCCTTTAGAATATCCTCTAGCTACAAGGTGCAATTCAAACCCCCTTCTAGTGTGGTACATGTTCACATCTCTCACCTCTTTATCTGCTGTTCCTCACAATACACACTTCTCCTTAGCCACAAAATTGTGTTTCCATGAGTCAGTTCAGTTACTCAGTCATGTCTGACTATTTGTGAGCCCATGGACAGCAGCATGCCAGGCCTCTCTGTCCATCACCAACTCCCTGAGTTTACCCAAACTCATGTCCATTGAGTTGGTAATGCCATCCAACCATCTTATCCTCTGTCATCCCCTTTTCCTCCTGCCCTCAGTCTTTCCCAGCAACAGGGTCTTTTTCAATGAGTCAATTCTTCGCATCAGGTGGCCAAAGTATCGGAGTTTCAGCTTCAGCATCAGTCCTTCCAGTGAACACCCAGGACTGATCTCCTTTAGGATGGACTGGTTGGATCTCCTTGCAGTCCAAGGGACTCTCAAGAGTCTTCTCCAACACCACAGTTCAAAAGCATCAATTCTTCGGTGCTCAGCTTTAGTCCAACTCTCACATCTATACATAACTACTGGAAAAATCATAGCCTTGACTAGACGGACCTTTGTTGGCAAAGTATTATCTCTGCTTTTTAATATGCTGTCTAGGTTAGTCATAACTTTTCTTCCAAGAAGCAAGTATCTTTTAATTTCATGGCTGCAGTCACCATCTGCAATGATTTTGGAGCCCCCCAAAATAAAGTCTGACACTTTTCCCACTGTTTCCCCATCTATTTGCCATGAAGTGATGGAACCAGATGCCATGATCTTAGTTTTCTGAACGTTGAGCTTTAAGCCAGCTTTTTCACTCTCCTCTTTCACTTTCATCAAGAGGCTCTTTAGTTCTTCACTTTCTGCCATAATGGTGGTATTATCTGCATATCTGAGGTTATTGATGTTTCTCCCAGCAATCTTGATTCCAGCTTGTGCTTCTTCCAGCCCAGCATTTCTCATGATGTACTCTGCATATAAGTGAAATAAGCAGGGTGACAATATACAGCCTTGACGTACTCCTTTTCCTATTTAGAACCAGTCTGTTGTTCCATGTCCAATTCTAACTGTTGCTTCCTGACCTGCATATAGGTTTCTCAAGAGGCAGGTCAGGTGGTCTGGTATTCCCATCTCTTTCAGAATTTTCCACAGTTTATTGTGATCCACACGGTCAAAGGCTTTGGCTTAGTCAATAAAGCAGAAATAGATGTTTTTCTGGAACTCTCTTGCTTTTTTGATGATCCAGCAGATGTTAGAAATTTGATCTCTGGTTCCTCTGCCTTTTCTAAAATCAGCTTGAACATCTGGACATTCGCGGTTCACATATTGTTGAAGCCTGGCTTGGAGAATTTTAAGCATTATTTTCCTAGTGTGTGAGATGAGTGCAATTGTGTGGTAGTTTGAGCATTCTTTGGCATTGCCTTTCTTTGGGATTGGAATGAAAACTGACCTTTTCCAGTCCTGTGGCCTGGAGAATTTTGAGCATTACTTTGCTAGCATGTGTATGAGTACAATTGTTATGGTCTCAAAAAAAAAAAACAAACACACACACACACACACCATGCTATCACTATGTATCTTCCACTAACAATTTCTATTCATTATTTTCATGTTAGCTTATAGCAAATTGTTCAAAGCTGTTCCTGACTCCCCCTAGGTCAGCATATATTACCCCTATTCTAGGTTCTCAGGGAAGTTCACTGGAGATCATTCTATGCAAGTAATTATATTCTCTTTTTCCGTGTCAGGCTATCTCTGATTTAATTCCTTGCTCCTTGAGAGCAGGCTTTGTGCCTCTTATCTATGGGTTCCTTGTGACTTAATTGTTGGGTGAAATAAAAGTGAATGATCACATTTGTTTGACTGGTATAGGCATGGGATCATTGTGTGTTTGAAACTCAGACATGCAGCCTGAAAAAGGTTTGTGTTTAACAGTTAACACTAGCATGTATTACTGTATTTCCATACACGATATGATAACTAACGAAGTAGAAGAGGATAATCCTTAGAACATGATTTTTTCATAAGTGCCCAGTGAATTTTATAAAAGTTATCAGTCTCAGACTAAAATATTTGTTTCAAAATCTAGATCACGCATGCAGTCAGAAGTGCCTTTTGGTTTATCTCTGTAATTTGTTGTCCTCTATTTTTTTCTT
Organism: Capricornis sumatraensis; assembly: GCF_032405125.1. Classification (NCBI taxonomy): domain Eukaryota; kingdom Metazoa; phylum Chordata; class Mammalia; order Artiodactyla; family Bovidae; genus Capricornis; species Capricornis sumatraensis. The sequence continues at coordinate 110,466,772 of NC_091092.1, forward strand.
AATCTCAAGAAGTGTCAGAGTTAAAAAAAGAAGCCTAAATTGTGGGGATCCCTTTGAGGGGCTACATATTCGGCAATATCAAATTAACACCAAGCTGTACAGAGGCAGGAAGGAAGGGTAGCAATTCTGAGAATCACTTCTGTTCACACATTAAAAACATGCTGGGCCTGCAGTTTTTTGATATGGGCACAGGAGCTGTAAGTCTCCAACTGGGTGTCTGAGGACAAATTGCTGAGGAAGTAATGGTTGGCTTGAACTATCTTTAAGACAAGTGTTTGCTTCTGCTTGAGCTATTGTTGGCCTTTCCCTGAGGGGACTTAGAACGGAATGTCCATTCCAGGGAGTATTCGGTTTCAGATAGATGCCTTCCTGAGCTCATTTTCCACCCTGAGGGCTGTCCACAATGACTGGAAATCTTTCGTCTGTTTTAATCAGGAATGGAGCTCGTTTATAAAAGGCAAGTTAGTCACTAGGTAACTATGTGCACAAGCAGAGTCCCATTACGTGTATGCCCAAACTCAAGGTGAGAAATGTCTGTTGAATGACTCAAACATGCAGAATTCAAGGGTCTCTAAAAAATAGCATTGACTGAATTCGTCTAACAGCCTATTCATATTTATTAGGTGGACTCTTTTGCTCTCAAAGTAATGCTTTTATTTATTTTTGTTTTTTGAGAAGTGCCTGTGAACTATGTTTTCTACATTATGTTAACATACTATTCATGCATTACTGAAATCCATACATTGGGTGTACCCCGGCATTTTATGAGAAAAACTGGCTTGAGTGATAATAATGATTTGCTGAAGCAGTGAGTCCTCTGACCTGATTTAAAATGAAATTGAGTTTCTGCAAAGTAATATAGTAACTTTTTCTTTCATATTTTATCTTTGAGTACATTACTTGTTTTTTTAAAAGAAATTTAATGGGAGCATCGTACCAATCTATTTTGACTTGAGAAAACGTTAACCAAGAAAAAGACATGATACAGACTTGTTTTATCCATGACAATTTGTGATGATAGCTCTGTGATTAAATTTTCTTAATGAAGACATACATTACTATTGTATTAAGTCTTCAACTAAAATAGATTATATGTCCCATTTTTGATCTTCAAATGCCAAAAGTAAAGAGCTACCGAACCAATAAACAATCCAGGCCTTGAATAATATGTTGTACCTAAATTAAGCTTACAGGCATTCTGGCTGGGGATTGCATTGCACACATGTGATATAGAATTGAAAACTAAAAGTACAGACTATGAACTAGAAATCTAAGGAGAGCTGAGTTCTAAGCTGAGACATGTGTAAATCAAGTTATACCCCTGAATAATTAGTTTGCATGTGTGCATTGTCTTTCATAATGAATGATAATGATGAAAACATTTCTTATATATAATTTGCTCCCTAAAATAAAACTGTAGTGAAGGAGTACATTACAATGCTCACTTGACAAATCAGGTAGCTGAGTCTATATTAATGGCATTACAACTTTATTAATTATACTATCCCTACTGTTAGATTACTTACATCTGGATGTTGCAGGCCATGTCTTATATGTGCTTATATTCTCATAGATCTTAAAATATTATCATGAACTAGGTAGAAGCTCAAAAAATGTGTGTTGAATTCATTCATTCATATCCAAAAGTGATGGAAAGAGAGATCAGTTGCCCATAAATTTCTTTTGACCTTAACCATTTAATAATGATATCTAATATTTTAGAAATATGGTATAGAAAGTAATCTCAGATAGTTTTCAGAAAATAGAATTATGTACATATATGCCCAGAGTTCTGAAAAATGACTTAGACTGTTGATTCAGCCTGCATCCCAAGTATACAGTTTTGCATGTCCATTTTAATTGTTCACATTAAAATGTTATACTCAGACATAGCATTCCCTTTTGGAATCTTGGCTACTTATAATAAATAAAAACATACCCATTTATAATAGACATATAAAAAGGATATTAATCAATTAATATGCCAAGTATTTTTCCAATTGCAAGAAACCATTAAAATTGTATGTAGGTATAGTGTAGGTGTAGTGTGTCTTTTATTAAAGAGTATAATTGATTGCTATAAATAGTCATATAAATATTCATATTATTCAAGTACTTATCTTGTATATGCTGACAGCCTCAGAATTCTTTCAAACGTAAATTTCCATGGGTGCAAAAGGGAGTTCAGAGTTAGTGTTTAGTGGGAAAAAGAACATCTGGCTTTCAATTTTATACTTAGAATACATTTGGACCCATTTTAGAGTTTTCCTTGAAGATAAAATCCAGCTTTCAGGTGGTATGTATGTGTGAGTGTATGTAAGGAAAGAAAAACACAGCAGTTCCAATATGTGTTTCCTAAAGTAAGGTATTCCCCACATAAAATAGTTAGCTTCAGAGATGTGAATTACTTTTGTTAGTGGATATGCTTATAGCATTCCCTTAAATTCATTCCCTCTAAAAGGAAGAATAATTTCCTGCTTAAAGATAATTTTAAAGTAAGCACAGATTATTGCTATATAAACCAAAATTCAAACAGAAGGATTTTAAAACATTAGGACATATTTCCTCCCCATCCTAAATTTGAGAACTGATGAAATTTTAAATCTCAACAAGTTTAATATATATATAAACAAAATGTTCATTTAAGTGTAAAATCTGTATGTCTAATTTCCAAGGCCAAGAAATTAAATTGCAACCTATTACTCGGCATTATGTGACGAATATTATCTTAAAGCATCTGCTACATTTTCTGAGTTAGGTGTGTACATCTTGATATTGGTAGTCAGTTTATGAGGGCAAATATGCATGCAGCCTAGGAGTACAGCATTTCATTTCATTGACTGCAATTAAGAGCATGATTATTGACATCTTATTCATTGGGAGAGTGTCGTTTAATGTTAATTGGAATGAATGTGAATGTGTTCACATTCTTAGTTAATAAGTTTGGTCATAGAATAAAATCTTAGCATGTCTGATATGTCTTGAAGATCAAGGCTATTCCTTTAAACACAAGGGGGAAAAGGGTCAAAGGAAGTGAGATAGCATCTTTCACTAGATTTCCAACATGAGTATTTTTGGAGGAGAAGAAATAAAGCCTTCTTTAGATGTGAATGAAGTGTGTAGTGTGCCATTTCCTCCTTCTTAATTCTGAGTTTTGTGCCTGTTTTTCTTCTGTTACACTTAAATCCTTGCCTTTAATTCACTTGTCTGCAGGACTTTGGCTCCCAGTAGGCTGTGAGTTTTACACAGTAACAACTGTTATTTCTCTGTCACTTGTACATAGTTACAGCCCTGCTTTTTGACCAATTAAAGTACAACTGAAAAACACATCTGGAGCAGATTGTGCTGAGCCATTGTTCTGGAGACAAGTGTAAGAAGGTTCTGGTTTTATCCCAAATAAGAGCCTTAGTAGGACATTAGGGATGGAAAAAGTGGAATGTGTTTGAGAGATATCTAGATATTTGGTTGGTAAAACTTAATGGAATTTGACTAGGTAATGAGCAAAGAGAGAACAGTTGCAGAGAAAAAAAATGTCACTGTTGACTTCCTAGTTTCTGACTTGGGCAAATAGAGAGTCATACTGTATATATTTGTACTTACATCCCTTTAGAAATTGCTGGAATGCTTATATATTAAAAAAAAAACAGTACTTTTCAAATGTGCAGTCAATTAATTTAAGTAGCTTTAAAGACAAAAGTTAGATCTAATGTTTAGCCATTTCCTTTGGAAGGGTTGTGCAGTTACAAATTAAGCTCACAGAAACAGAAAACACATACACACTTAATCATAGTGCAGTCCTCATCACCCAGTGCCCAGCAAGGCAGAGGCAGGGTGACATCATTTATAAATCCTGTTAGAAGACTGGCTTTTGAATACAAGACAGACTTTATAATAATACCATTTTATGTAATAAAATAGTTCATGCCCTGTACTAGAGGCATGGTGGTACCATTGTTTATCTGGGTAAAACACAAAACAGGAAATAGTGTCTTCCAACAGGGAGAATAATCAGAATAATCATTAATTAGGATATTTGCAATTCCTTTGTGAGGGACTATTCTTTGTTAGATGAAATAAAGCTCTCTGCTTTGATTATAGTTATCATCTTGTGAAAATATTGAATGAGTTTAGATTTCTAAAGGAAATTAAAAGTTAGGTAAAATTCACATTCACTTCGAAATTTCTTGCACCAAAAGATACTGATTAGTGCAGATGAATATGAGAACTTCATTCAAAGAGATTAGTACAGGTGACAAGCTTAAAAATGACCTTAACTCACAAATTGGAAAATACTTTTCACTGTCTCGACTGCTGTCAGTTTCATGGAATGTGCAAGGTCATGTGTTACCTGGACCCAGCTTACTACTCCTGCTTCTTTTCTCACCACTCTCCTTACTTCCTACTTCTTGCCCTTTAGCCAGAGGGTCCTAGGTGGGAACCCCCAAACCTCCTGCTCTCATATTATTAGGTCGACATTTTCTTGAAATGCCTCCCCATGCACCCCTCTTCTTGATAAAATCTTTCTCTATTACAGTTTGGTATTCATGTCATCCCATGAGAAATCATTTCATAACACCTTCATCATAGTCCCCTTGGCACTCCATCAGACAAGGTGTGGTATGCTTTCAAAGTGTTCTGATGGCATAACTCTTTAGAAATGTACATTGTTTGCTATATTTGCCACTTTATTTTAATTTTAGAATTTAAATTCCTTAAAGGTAAGGGGTTTGATTTATTATGATTATGGTGGTAGTGTTATTTTTATTTCATTGTTGTGCTCTCCCACCCTGGACCTAGAAATAATTGCATGGCTTAGAATATAAAGGTATTCAGTTAATGCTTCTTAAATAAATAAATACATATGAGGAACTGAGTTCATTTAACACTCTCATTATAGTTAATCATCTTTTTTTGTTCTCGTATCTGGTATACGTAAATCTGTTTGTCCATGTATGTGTGTGTGTGTCCAATGGGAAACTGGGAATGACCTCAACTCAAACACAAAACATTATAAATAGAGGATAATAAATATATTGTATATTTGTTTCCTAGGGCTACCATAACAAAATGTCATGTCAGATTGGGCAGCTTAACAATAGAAATTAATTTTCTCACAGTTCTGAAGACCAGCCATACAAGACCAGAGTGTTGGCAGTGTTGAGTTTTTCTGAGGCCTCTTTCTTTGGCTTGTAGGTGGTTGTCTTCTTTACTCACTTGGTCTTTGTTCTGAGCATGTCTCTGTCCTAATCTCTTCTTATAAGGACCCTAGACATTTGGTTTAAGGCCCACCTTCATGACCTCACACTTAACCTTAATTACTGCTTTAAATGGGCTCCCCTGATGACTCAGATGGTAAAGAATCTGCCTGCAATGCGGGAGACCTGGGTTCGATCCCTGGGTCGGGAAGATCCTCTGGAGGAGGGCATGGCCACCCATTCCAGTATTCTTGCCTGGAGAATCCCCATGGACAGAGGAGCCTGGCAGGCTACAGTACATGGGATCGCAGAGTCAGATATGACTGAGCAAGTAAGCACAGCACACCACTTTAAATACCCTATCTCCAAGTATAGTAACCTTCTGACGTGTAGTGGCCTTTCACACTTCAGCATACAATGTGGAGGGATGCAGTTCAGTTTGTAACAACAACAAAAAATGTCAAAAAACAGTTTTGAGAGCAAAAAAGATTGACCTCTGAGTGGGATAGGGAAGAGGAAGATAACTCAGTTCTTTGAGTTCTCTTCTCACTCTTTCTGTGAACCAGTCAGATCTGTGGGAAATGGTTTTGTAATCCTCCCTGCTACAAGGATTCAGTGGCTTGAGAGGGTTTTTCCCCCTCTGACTTAATGAGGACTGTTAAAAGTGTGGTTGTAGTGCAGGTGAATCCTTTGTGCAAGGTACAATTAGCAATTTGTCACCACAAAGCAGGCAGGGCAAAAGACCTGTAGGAAAATAAAGAGAATGTGCTCAGAAAAAAGAACATAAAAGGGGGGAGGGGACTTGAAAAGGAGAGTGTAAAAAATGCATGAAAAAGATTTAAGATTTTAAAAGATGATATAGACAGACAAGCAGACAGACAAGATAGATGATAAGATGATAGATTTGGCTAAAGGAAGTCTGGTATTTGGTCTGTGGTTTTGCTATTTCACTAGCTTGACATCCTGTGGTGAAGAACACAATCATAGACCATCACAGCTGGAAAAAGACCTGGAGAATGTTTTCTAAGCCCTTATTCTACAGACATCAACAGTGAGATTCCAATTCTCATAGCTAGCTAGATACAAAGTCAGGACTAAGTAAAACCCAGGTGGTTCATAGCTGGTGATTTTCACATCATACCACTCTGCTAAATAATTGTATGGTTCAAAAAAGTCTGTAGTATATGAGCGTCAAGGTGGTATCTTATACTGCTTTCAGAGTCCCCACATCTTCATAAAAAGTGATAAATTCATTTGATTGCAAGTTCACTATTCAGTAATTATATATGTAGTTCATAAATATGCACATATACAGTGATGTTGAAATGAACATGTATATGTTTATAGACAGCAGGCCTGGTTATTTAAAAAAACTATTTCTGTAGCAATTATCTATCTTCCAGTTTTCTATATATGCAGGAAAAAACAAAAAGCTACAACAAACTGAAGGAGAAAAGACTAGGGCATTAGTAAGTCAAAACTATCACTCCTCGAATTAAAATAAATAAATTTCAAAAGCCCCATAACTGGGCCTGTGTGTTCATCCCCGTGTTCATCTTTTCCTATACAGCACACATTCCTGCTATGCTTGACTATTTTAACTTTCTAGAAAGTGCCATCCTCACTCTCATTTCTGCACCTTGATTTGTCCCATTCCCCTCTAATTTGCACAGAAAATTACTGAATTTTCTTTGTCTGAATTTCCTCTAAAATTCTTCAATTTCCTCTGACTTAGTGTAGTCCTATTGGAGCCTTATATATATCTCTAAAACCAAAGTTACCGTATTATAGAAATTATTTTTCCACTACCATTTATTGCCATCTTAAGTCCTCACTAACAAAATGTAGAATGGAAACCCTTGGAGGCCAAGAAATGTGGATGCAATATTGGGAAAAAAATGTTTATGGAATGGTTATTATGATTAATATAGAGCTTTCCACTTACTGGAGTAAATATTTGTATTTTTGACTCATGTCATTATTCTGAGCAACAATATTGGTGGATAATCTATATTATAAGCTGTGCAAATCATAGGATTATTATAATTTGGGCACAGAGATTGAACATTCATTGATGTTAAATCAATGGTCAGTTGTTACAGGTTGTTTTGGAAATGAATAAATAGATTCCATTTTTAAAAGTTTGTCCTCCATAAACTAGACGTTGTTAAGTTCATCTTAAGCGATTTGAGTGCATAGGTTTCATATCAATTTGCATGATATGCATGTTAAAGATAGATGGAAATGAAAAGCAAAATCTTGTGAACAGAAAGTGTTGAGATTCTTTAAATTTAGCCATAATATCTTTTATTCCTTAAGTTTTTGGAATATTTTGTCAGCATTACTATTAGAAAACTTCAACTCTGAAAGATAAATCTTTGAAATTATTGATTTGGAGATAAATCATACACCCAAAAGAAAATGTCACCCTTAATTGGTAGAAGATTCGTATAGAATGAGATTACACTGTAGATTATTTCAGTGTTTATAATTGTACATTCCAAACTTTCTCCAATTAGGTTTTTTATTATAGAAATTGTTAATTCTATTTAAAACTTATTTTTAGCTTAAGATGAGAAGAAAATAGGCTTCATTGTAGAAAAATATTGCAGAATATTTCACTTAGAAGTTCCAGGACTAATCTCATGCTATTCCTACTTTTTGCATATAAATGTTGATTGCAGTTTCTTTATTTACAACACTTAGGTGGAATATTCATGCCTGTGGTATTGGCAACTATTTGAACTCTTTGTGCCTGTTGCCAACTCCCATGGATTCTATGACAATAAAAATCATGTCTTGTACATCTTTGTATTTCTTATAGCAAATAGATCTCAATTCTATGGAAGATACAGAATTAAGAGTTTGAGATAGCAGAGTAAGAGCATGTGAAATATACATGTAGTCCAGGTCAGACTTACAGAGACAGTGGCTCAATGAGCCAGGGACTCAGTAAGAAGGACTAATATTATTTGGTAATGAGTGGCTGGCAAATTATGGGAGATGAGGAAAAGGGAATGGTGATAGCAGACACCATGACGGCAATCTTCAAAGAATGCTCTGTGGAACACTAGTTATTCAATGTGGAATCCCTATGTTTTTCCCCACTCCTCAAAAAAAAAAAAAAAAAAGATTTATGCATTTCTACAAGTAAGGAAAATAATGCTTACTGTAGAGTTTCCCAGTGTGTATGCAAGGTGCTCTGGAATCCTGCAGTAAAGATCAAATTTTAGCCCTGTTTCCCAAACTCGCTAAACCATGGAACTCCGTCCCCATGCAGCCAGTAGAAGCCACTGTGTCTAATGTTTGATGAAATGTATTTTGAGATTCTTAAAAAGAGCTAATCAGCCTGGATAATTAGGAAGATGATGATAGCATGAGCAGAAGCAGAGAAACCAGGAATAGGATCAAAATTAGAGAGCAATGGGGAGAGGGTCGTTTTGCGACATTAACTGGAAATGTTGATGGGCTACCCAGGTGGATGTATAATACAGGCTTTGGGGGTAGAGGACTGAAGCTAAGACAAGCATTAGAAATATTTGAAAATCATTACAAAGTGAAAGTATATACTAACAACCAAAGGATAAGAGAACCCTGGGGGAGAACAGAGGTGTTGTTGTTTAGTTGCTAAGTCCTGTCCAACTGTTTTGTGACCCCACGGACTATAACCCACCAGGCTCCTCTGTCCATGGAATTCTCCAGGCAAGAATTCTGGAGTGGGTTGCCATTTCTTCCTCCAGGGGATCTTCCCAACCCAGGGATCGAACCCACTTCTCCTACATTGCAAAGCAGGTTCTTTACCACTGAGCCACCAGTAAAGCATGTGCCCCATTTAATACTCTTAATCAGATCATGACAAAGGCTCATCCCTATTTTAGAAATGAAAAAGCTAAAAGCACAGAAAGTTTAAGCAATTTTCTCAAGGTCACATAACTGTAAGTGGCAGACATGAGATTCTGACCTCTGCTCTAAACTTAGCTCCTGAGTTTGAGCATTTGCATATGTATAAACATGTATGTATATATATATATGTGTGTGTGTATACACATATGTGTATGTGTGACTCATACATTTTTAAAATATTTTTTAAAAGTTTTAGTAGAGGCAAAATGACTAACGTTTTATTAGATTTCCTCTTTTAGTTATGTTTTGCTTTGAAGTACAATACATTTTCAGTTATTGGCCCAAGAGAAAGACACAGTGTATTATTTTTGGCAAACAGTGCCCTCATTCATGAGAGCTACTTAATTATGAACCAGACTGATCTCTGAACAATGCTGGTTTCCAGAGAATAAGTCCTTGCAATTGCATGTGCCATATTGAGTTTGGGTTGCAGTTATGGGGATAAAAATTAAAATAGAAAATAAAATATCAATTTCCCTTCCATTATTTTTTTTTTACTTTAGGCATATAAAATTACATTTATAGGGACACATTAAAATGCATTTTCTAGATAATTATTTCATGTAATTTAAGCAATTATTTTAAACGACTTTGCGTGGAGATGAAGCAGTTCTGGAGAAATCAAGTTTTGGCGTTGCTTTTGTTTGACCTAGATTCCTTATTAATTTTATAACTCTACCTTAGTTTTCAAAATCAGAGTTCATACATAAATGTTCATGTCAGTTCACAAGGAAACATCATTTTTAAAAGAGAAAAGTGTGGTTTTATTATGGTTTTGATAGCAATACCCAAGGTTGTAGTATAAATAGGTGCAAGCACTTCAGTTTACAAATTAGAGAGAGCTATGAGGAGAAAGCAGCATCTAATGTAAAATAATTCCTTTCATTAAAACACAGCTTTCCACCTGGAAATGACACAAACCCACTGAGATTATGCTAGCACGAAGCAACATTGCACACATGCACACTCTGAGACATATTAGCCTTCCACATCAGTGTTCAACCAAGGTAAAATAATGCACACCGCTGAATATCAGACTTCCTGGCTCCCTTTAAATGATCAAAACACAATTGTCGGTTTCTTCCTCCTTTCCACGTCGATTGTTTTCCCTGCCACTCTTTGTATTGCAAGCATTCACTCGTGTTTCAGCACAGTGATAGCAACGACCATGACTTAGAGGCTTAGTGAAGTGAAGGACATATTATGAACAAATTAAACCCACTGTTTTCTTTATGGAAGCAGCTGCAGAGTGCCTCTGATTTCCTGCCCACGCCCCCCCTCCACCCCGGCAATTTCAGTGGAGGTGCTAAGAAGGAAAATTGCATGGCTTCAAGGTCTAGAGCTAACTGAGACAGAAACCGGAAAACAGGAGAGGGACCATGAAAGGCACAGAATGGAGACCTTTGAGCAAGATGATGCAAGCCGCAGGTGATTGTGAGGACTGACCACGGGAAACAGAACAAAATCTAGGTTTAGGGTGAGTAGGCAGACAGATAGGAGGCTAGTGGAGCCCAAGTGCAAGGCTAAGGGCTCAATGTTCTCAGTGCAGGCTCTGGTGGCGCTGCTGAGCGCCTACCCCACACCTAAGAATAGGCAGCCTGACTCTTTCACAGTGGCAGTGAGAGGCGCACCTGTATGGGGACTGGCTATCTTTCTCTATTTTTTTTTTTTTTTTGACAAGGAGCGGAGGGTCAGTGGGCTTGAGTGTGGACACCCGTAGAGACAGCAAGTGCTGAGTTTAGTTGTCAACACTGCCAAAGGTAATTTCAGACTGTCATTCCAATTGATCACCTCTACCCTAGGAAATGTTTCTTCTTGTCTCCTAAATTCCCCTCCTTGCCCATAAAATATATGTTTCTCAAGCTGATTTTAGAGTGATTGTCACTAAAGGGTTTTGTTTTCAATTATCAAAGCAATAATATCCTCTATAAGTGACTAACTGAATTTTACTTAATTTAGTAGAATTTTTAAGAGCTTTAAATATACCTTTGAAAGCACTCAGGAAATAATATTTTCTTTCCTGTCAATATGAAGGTAGGCTGTTGTCCCCGACATCATTATGTAAAAGTATCACATCTATCTTTTCTATATTCTAGCACAGTCAGTTTGAAACAAGGATTTGAATTACATACATTTTGGCAGGGGTTAAAAAAAAAAGCTCATTCTTAATGTCTTTCAAATATATTGCAAATTAAAACACTGGGTTTTTGTTAAAGGTTCAGTTTCTCATCCTTCTTTAAATGATTATTGTTAACCTTACAAAATTATTTTGAGCACAAAAATTTAGTTTTCCATAGGTATGTTTTCCTTGGTAGCTTTCTTTCTCATACAAACTGCTTGTGTGAAATTAAAATACAAATACTAGTTAATTGTTGTACCTTATAAATATATTAAGGTCTAACTGATTCTTTATGCAAATTAGGAAAATATTCATTCTATAATATCAGTTGCAGAGTGGTTTTTTCATTATTCTCCTTTTCTGCTTGTCACTATTAATGTGAGACTAAGTCACTGTTTTATAAGTTTGCCACTTGAAGAACCAGAGATCAGAGTAGTTTTAAACATTTTTACTGTATAAAAGGAAGTATCTCTTATCACATGAAAAGAGCCTTCTTTTTCTATGAATCTAGCAAAGGTGTGGCTTCTGTTTTGAATTGTGTTTAGGGTTTTGTTTTTTTGTTTTATCTATTTATTTTTCCCTCACAGATACTTGTTTGTGGGTATATGGTTTGTCGGCCATATTTTCCATAGTAATCAGTGGTTTAACTGTAAATAGAGGAGAATTTTGCATCTAGGGAATACACATTAGAAATATTTGGCATTTCTGGTTCATATATAGGTGGAGAAATACTCTACCAGATGGGTGCTTACTTATTTATTTTCCTGTCCAGAAATAACAGGCAATGTGTGAGAAAGAATAGAAAATACTGGGTTGGCAGTCATGAGCAGCATCCCACAAAGGTTGAGTGGGCCTAATGTGCTGAGAGTTGTGTGTGTGTTTTTTTAAACAACTTCTAGTACATAGTATTTTCTGAAACATCTGTGGATTAATGTTCATGTCAGAGGGAAATTGCATTTTTTCAAGCACTTTGGTCATTCTGATGGATATGATAATATCTAGTTAGTCAGTGAAGTTGCTCATCATGCCTGACTCTTTGCGATCCCATGAACTGTAGCCTACCAGGCTCCTCCATCCATGGAATTTTCCAGGCAAGAGTACTGGAGTGGACTGCCATTTCCTTCTCCAGGGGGTCTTTCCAACCCAGGAATTGAATCCAGGTCTCCCAAATTGCAGGCAGACTCTTTACTGTCTGAAGCCCCTAGTATCTATTAGATAATAATAACAATCCTGAGTACTTGCTTTGTCACAAATAGTGTCATGAGAGCATTAAATACATTATGTGAGTACATTCTCAGGACAAGACTGCAAGGGAACTATTATTATTCCCATTTTACAGATAGTAAAAGTTGAAGTGAAAGTGAAAGTGACAGTCGCTCAATCGTGTCTGACTCTTTGCGACTCCATGGACTGTCCATGGAATTCTCTAGGCCAGAATACTGGAGTGGGTAGCCTTTCCCTTCTCCAGGGGATCCTCCCAACCCAGGGATCGAACCTAGGTCTCCTGCATTGTCGGCATTTTACAAATAAGGAAATCTAAGTTTGAATGAGGCTTACAAACCCAGGCCTTCTGTTTCATAGCCTGTATTATTAGATACCACAACATGCTACCTCTCTGGGCTCACTGTTAAACCTAGATCAAAGTTTACCAGCTAGCCCTATAGTTACCTATGTTAAACTCAACTTCCAGTTGTGAGCACACTGTAGTGTATACAAAAGTTGAAATATAATATTGTATGCATAAAATTATATAATGTTATAAACCAGTGTTACCAGTGTAAACTGGTATCCATTGATCAATACAGAGATCAGTCATAGTTTTTATAGTTGTTATTCCTCAGACCTAGAGTTATAAAGATACCAAGGTGACTTTAACTTGCTTCCAAATTTAAATGCCTCCATTTGTTCATTCATCAACATCAAATGATTGGGCCCAGTGAGTTCAAATCTAAGAAGAAAGATCAGTCATGTAATCCATGAAGCTGAGGTGTTGAAGGTTTAAATAAGTGGATCACTTTCATTTTTAGTCAATTACATCATTAGAATCTATGTCTATCTTTTAATCTCAATAAAGCTATACATAAGTACATAAGTGTATGTCAGAACTATTTCTGTTATAAATGGCAAAAAACTAGCAAATTTAGTTAAGGGGAAAAAATGTATGGAGGTAGGATAAATTGGGGAAGTTATTCAAATATGAAATTTATATAAATAGAACCATGTTTGTTTTCCCTTTTAAAAGTATGTAGTAAATTTAATCACCCCAGGAGATTTATTTATTTGATTATGTATTATTTAGATGTTTAAACAGGTAATGTGTCTCCTTCAAAATAATTAACAGTGGAGAAGAGTTATGTGGTACTTTTCTTAGGTAGTAATAGATTTCTCAGATTGTAGTAGTTTCTGTGTGTGTCTATATGTTGATTTGCTTTATTTTTGGCTGCTGAAACATTTGTTTTAGAATCTTCTAGAGTTAGAAATTCTAACCTCGGTTTCTAAATTAGACACATCACTGTAGAAATTGTATAGTAAAATTTCTACCATCAGCCTCCTTTTTCTGTTGAGTTTGTCACTGAAAGACTCAAATTACATTTCATATTTCAGCATCTAACACTGATTACTCTGTTACATTAAGTCCCCCATTTAGCATCTGATGCAAGTTACTGTTTTAAAATTGCTGTCCTTTGAAAGTACATATTTATTATCTAATTTCAAATATTTATATTTCCCTACTGATTATTTTGGATAACTTCATACTGTACTCCAATTCTCCATAGCTATTTCTGAAGTCAGTTTGTCTACGAGAGATAGCATATAGATAACTTAGAGTATGAAGTTACCTTTTAAAGATAAAATTTAATCGTGATCCTGTCTCCTTATTTCAAGGCTACAGGCATCAGTCAGTTTGGCAGTAAACACTGTTTGGCTGTCTGAGGGTCCATGACTGACCTTGAGTTGAAATCTCAGCTGCCTGCATCATGTGACCCTCAACATTCCGTTTTTATCCCAGTAGTAATGAATACCTTACTTTCAGAGAGACTGCAGTGATTTAGAAAAGATATCTGGTACTTTTCAAAGAACTGCAGCACTAAAAGTTGCACTTCAAAACTATCAGAGGATTTTTATTCTGGCAAAACAGTCCAATTTAATTTGCACTTGTGTGATAAAAATGTGTTGCACATTTGCATTAATTTATGAGATTTGGGTCTATTTTGGTTTGTATTTATAAACCTTTTATTTAAATGAAATGACATGGCAGTTTGACAGTATGCTTTACTCATTGTATGGGAGGATTTGAGGTACAGCAAAAAGTGATCATGGTAAATTTTACATTGTTAATGAAAAAAAAAATGGCTGCATCAGTTCGAATCAGGTTTGGCTATATGTAACAGAAAACCTTGGAGAAGGAAATGGCAACCCACTCCAGTGTTCTTGCCTGGAGAATCCCAGGGACAGGGGAGCCTGGTGGGCTGCTGTCTATGGGGTCGCACAGAGTTGGACACGACTGAAGTGACTTAGCAGCAGCAACAGAAAACCTGAAATAGTGTTGTGTTAAATAAGAGAGGTTTCTTGCTCTGTCATGTGCCACAGGTTCAGTTGTAAGCAGGGCACTGCTGGCAGAGCAGGACTGTGGTCCTTAGGGATGTGGGAAGCTTTCAGCTTGCTTGGTGCCTTCCATTCTTACTGTTGCCTCGTGGTCTAAGATGGCTGCTGGGGCTACAGCCTCTTTCCAGGTGACAGAGAAAGGAGTCCAGCTGAGTGGAAATATGAATAGTATATGTTCAAGCTGAGTCAATTCCCTTTGAAAAGCTTTGCCCCAACTTCCACTGGGCTCTTGGCTTGCTTATAGTAAACTATGTGTAGTAAACTTGGTTTACTTGCAGTAAACTATGTGAAAATAGTCACATCATTCTTTTATTGCAATTGGTTGAAAGCTTTGTTAAAATCTCTGGTAACAATACTTTGGGGCTTCCCTGGTGGCTCAGCTGGTAAAGAATCCAATACTTCTGAGCATTCTGTTCCCATTCTCTGGGGGCATAAATCCATGTTACCAAATTGTTACTAAATATGTGTGAGCTGTAGCTCAAGTTTTCTCCAATTCCAGTTTGGAAGCCTTGGAGATACTGATGCATCTGTTCACATTTTGCCCAGTAATCTGTATGAGTACTTTATCTAAAGAAACCATATATTTAAATCCATTTTTGATACCATGAGACCATAGAAAATGTAAAATACTTCTCTCTGCATATGTGAGTGCTCAGTAGTTGCCAGGCTCCTCTGTCCATAGGATTGTCCCAGCAAGAATACTGGAGTGAGTTGCCATTTCCTCCTCCAGGGGATCATCCCTACCCAGGGATCAAACCCACATCTCCTCTGTATGTGTATCCTGCATTGCAGGCAGATTCTTTACCAACTGAGCCATCAGGGAAGCCTTAAAGAGAGAGTGCCACTGCTGCCCCATCATGTCTGACTCTTTAGGATCGCATGGACTGTAGCCCCCAAGTCTCCTCTGCCCATGGGATTTTCCAGGCAAGAATACTGGAGTAGGGTGCCATTTCCTACTCCAGGAGATCCTTATCCAGGCATAGAACCTGGATCTCTTGCTCCTGCATTAGCAGGTGGATTCTTTACCACTGCTGCCACCTGGGAAGCCCATCTCTCACTCTCTATCAGTTCAGTACAGTTCAGTCACTCAGTCATGTCCTACTCTTTGTGACCCTATGGAACACAGCACACCAGGCTTCCCTGTCCATCACCAACTCCAGAAGCTTGCTCAAACTCATGTCCCTCAGGTCGGTGATGCCATCCAACCATCTCTTCCTCTGTCGTCCACTTCTCCTCCTGCCTTCAATCTTTCCCAGCATCAGGGTCTTCTCCAATGGGTCTTTTCTCTATATACTGTCTTCCAAACAAATTGGTTCTCTTTGCTGGCACTAGTGGACGCTGGTGATGTTCTACCAAAAGTCCCCAGTGTACCCATCCCTCAGCTGCTGAAAGTACTGGTTGCTCAAAGTGCAGTCTTTCCCTGGAGAATCACCCTTGCCCTAACTGGTGCCCTGAGCTTGAAGGCCACACGTTTCTCATCCGAGGTCAACTTGAAGCCAGTGACTAACAGGTGGGAGGGTACAACAGGCCAGCCCTTTTGCCACAAGGCAGGACCAAATCTGTGCTGCAGTTTGTGCTCCAGAGCACCTGCTGGAATCCTGTTGAAACTGGTCTCCAAGTAAAATCTCATCCTGGTTACTTTGCCCTTACCCTATGCCAATCCCTTCACACCCTCAGTCTTTCGAGCACTTTCTCAGTATATCACTCTTGTGAGTACCCTTGTCTCAAGCTCTGCTTGTAGGAACTCTGACCTCAGACAGGCTTAATAAGAAACTAAAATTACCTAAACAAACTTGTCACTCAATGTATGATATGCTTAAAACTTTATCTTAAAAAGGGGGTGAGAGAGAGATTTTAGTATAGTTGAAACTGTTCAGGAGAATAATAAAGCTTTATTTTTATTTCGCCATCCTACCTTCTCTAACTTTGGAAATCTAATGGCTCCGTCTGGTTTGAAGTATCTGTGATTCTATACTTAATTTTGCACATAACAGGATGCTCCTGGAAAATAATAACCTCACAGCTTTTGCAATAACAACTTACAGAGAGTAAATGCTCAAGATATATTCATTACGTTAAATTGACCCATTAAAATTTATGTTTTTTGCAAACTTCTGCATAGTTCTGCAAATATCTGTTCAAAGTTGGAAAATTACATGGACTAATAGGAAAAGAAGATAAAAATTTCAGAAGCTTTCATATATGATACATGTGTCAGTGTTTATATCTGTGGAGGGTAAGACACTGGGGACTCAATTTGAGGTCCTAAGTTATTGATTTCTTTTGAGGGAGCAGGTGGTCTGTGAGCAAGGGTCAGTTAGATATGGATAATAGTGAATAATGGTAAAATAGCCTTTTGCTAGAGAAAGTATCAACAAATTATAATCTTATCAAGATTATCAATGCCATACAAATGAAAATGAATGATGTTTGTCTTTAATATCATTCCCTTCCTACTCACTACAATCACTCCTCTTACAAATGCTGTTCATCAATCCCTATCACACACACTGTCTGTCTGTCTCTCTCTCTCTCTCTCACACTCACACACACACACTTTTCTGTACTCATCTTTCAGTGCCTATATCCCTGTTCTCTTGTGAGGCCGTGAATCCTACATAGGTAACTACATCTTCTAGACACCTTTAATAGCAGGCTCCTCTTGTTTATGTCAACTATCTACCCTATTTCATCTGAGTTTCTATTTATACGAAATATTTGTTCTTCTGACTCAGGGGAATTTTCAGGACACAAACCTCTTGACAGCTTGAATTAGTTCAGGTCCAGTTCAGAAACAGAAGCCTCCAGATTAGAAATCTTGGAGCTATAAAAGTGCTAAACAGAAATAGGGTGTGACATGGACTCGTGCAAAACTAGACTAGGCGACAGAGTTACTCATCACACAGGAATCTTGGCAAGGGGCAAAGTGGGTGTGGAGAGGGCATTGGTTTGGTCTGAGTAGTTTTAAATCAGGAGAGTTAGAAAAAGCGTTCCTCTTTATAACTGAAGTCAGACAAGATGACAGGCTGTACCTTGCTCACAGCCAACGCGCAGGAAGTAATAGATGAATGGATAATAAGCAAGTATAGGAATAAGAAGATTTGTTATGAAGATTGTAGGGGAAAAATGAGAGTTTGAGGAGTAGTTGTTTGGAAGAGCTGCATATGTGAGTAGTAACAATAGACAGGATATCAACTTTGTAAATGTAACCAAATGCAATCCTAGGTCTCTGTCAGCTCGTAAAATTCTGTGATTCTTGAAATTATGCAGTCCATACCAACAATCATGGATAAAGAAACCTAGGCCTGTGAAGTATTAAGTGACACGCCCAGGATTTTGAAACTGTTAATGGCAAAATCCAAACTCGCTGCGTAGTAGTGGTAAAGCGCTTTCCAGCTCAGATTCTAGCTCTCCCATTTATTCATGGCACAATACATATGCACCTCAGTTTTTGTTTTTATTTCTTTCTTTGGCTACATTGCCTGGCTTGTGGGATCTCAGTTCCTCGACCAGGGATCAAACCCAGGCCATGGCAGTGACAGCTCTGAATCCTAACCTGTAATGCCACTGGAGATCTCCTTACCTCAGTTTCCACATCTGTAAAACAAGGGTGATCACTATACCTTTTTCATAAATTCTGATTCAATTCCAGTAACATGATTATAATAGAGTTTCTGACATAATTAAATACTCATTAAATGCAAGCTGTTGTTGTTGTTACCTTCTGTTCTTCCTCAAATGTTCTCTGGGATGGCAGCATCAAATGACTACTGTCAATTCTGCCCACTAATGATTTTAAGACTGTAGACAAATTTTCCCCTATCTCTGAGCTTTAGCTTCCTCACATGTAAAATTCTGCAAACAAAACCTGGCTTTGTTTCAATAAAGAGTAAATGAGGTAACACGAAGAAGTCTTAGTATGTAATATGTGACATGCAATGTGCAGTAAATAAATCACTAAATTTGTTTTATATTTATGTCTTTCAATGAAAGTTAACTGTAAAACAGAGCAAAATGAGTAGTTGTTCATTCACAATAAAAGGTAGTATGTTTCCCTGTCTAATCAATGATGAAATAGACTAAAAGAATTTAAATGTGTTTCTCAGAACTGTTAAGAGGCTAATCCATATTTTAGATGTAGGTTTATTTGATTCTAAAGTCCATGTCATTTCCACTTCATTGTTATACTTACCTGTAAAGTGCAAAGAATATTTCCTAAGTCATAATGGTATTATGACCATTGAATGACAAATATATAATGCATATAATATAGAAGGTACTGAATATATGATTCCTTTCCCTCCTTTCCTGGGGAAGAAATAGTTGCTCCTCCTCAGTTTTGCTCCTGTATCACCAGTCAAGTGCCTTAACCACAGTTGGAGGAAATTTTCCTCATGGTGTGGCATTTCAGGCAGCCATTTTGATTTCTGTTCTGAATCAAGCTCTCCTAAGCTCTTCAGTTCTCTTCCAACAATAAAAAGGTTGTTCAGTTGTCCCCACAAGGATTGATTTCAAAGCACAGTAGAAAACATGCACTTCTGTTCATGAGATCTGAGGTATTTTAACTTCCACAGAAAAGTGAGGAGAGTAGTATCATGTCCGTGTCCCCTCCCGTAATTAGATGTATCCTTTGATTGTTCTGGTGACCCAACAGGGAATCTCTCTGATACGGAAAGCAGAGAGACCTCACCTTCTTCAAACCTCCTCTCACAACACAGGCCAGGTAGCAGTAAAGAACTGTGTGAGGTGCTTAATAGCCTTGGGGGAATTGTAATAGTGAGAAGAAGGTAAGCTGACCCTGAGGGAAGTCTTCAGATTGTCAGTGGCCCTTGAAGACTGCCAGTTTGGGACAAATGCATTGCAGTAGACATCACAACTCCTAGTTTATTTAGCTTCCTCTGGAATATGGTTAAGATCAGAGGCCACATGACTCAAAGTGTGATAACTTGGGAATACTTCTAGCTACTGTTTGTTTGTTTGTTTTTTCCCCAAACTGATCAGTAAGCCTGGCAGAATGTCATGAATTTCATAACAGGGCCCTCTTAATTTTATGTTAATATTCAAGTGATCATCCTTAGTGCCTATCCCCTTTCTTTTTCTTGAGTCCTATCCTAAACCACCCCACCCATTTAAAAAACTTTTTTCTTATTTTAAGCTTAACCTGATTTCATGAGATTTGTAAAATTTAAATCTTAATTCTTTAATCAAGGCCTTTTTGTCCATTCCAGTACCAGCTGTTACCTCCTTCACCTAAACTTCTCATGTGCCTTGTTCATCTGGTTGTTATACTGCATTAACTTAATATATGCAAATATAAGCCTTATCAATCTAGACACGCTTTGTCCAATTTCAGACAGATGCCACATTTCAGGAAAACAGTACTGAAAAGAAAATTTAGTAATCATGTACATAAATTTCTTAAACATTTTAAAGCAGATGTAAAAATCAACAGCAACATTTTTTTGTAATAGTCTCTCTCATTCTCAGTTTTCTGGTTCCACATTTTCACGGGAGACTTTCATTTTCCATTGCCCAGGAAACTCACCATTTCTCATCACCATTCCTCACTTCAGTAACTTCCTTTTCCCTGACCACTCTGCACATGCACAGAACATGCATTCCTAAGAGGTTATTCTCAAAACCATTAGCGATCTCTTTAAGAAGAGTGAAATGTCTTCTGCTTGTCTTGTTATTCCTGTTATCATCAGCCAAGAGGACTCTTGTCATTCCCTCATTGCCAATTCTACAAAGATTAGAGCATTTTAAATGTTATTTTGGTAGTTACTCTTCCTGTTATAGATGTACAACCATTTTATATGTATTGATAATTCCACAACTAGAGTTTACGAACCTTAGGAATAGGGGCTGATTATTATTCATCATTGTAGCTCCTCTCCCTCTGCCCTCTTATTTTCTGACATAGTGTCTTGAATTTTTAGAACTTTGTAGATTAAGCACTCAGTGATGATTTGGGGAAATGTAGAGCAAACTGTATGAATTATCTGATCTTACTGCACTATAGAACATAATAATGGAAGCCTAAATAGACTATGATAAATCATGACTTTTTCTTTACTCTTTAGAATATTTTACTGATATTAATTCTCTTGCTTGGATTGCAAAGTTCTTCTGAGAATTCCAGCATCTAATAATGTTATCATTCCATCATGCTTATCATTCTCGGTTGGTATTCTATTAAGTCGATATGAACGGACTACTGTTTATGAGATAAGATTATGCACTTTAATGTCTAGAAGAAGCAAAAGTAATGAATACACATATTCTACCATTGAGAAGATAAAGTGACATTTTTATTCTTTTCTATTCCATGCATCTCTTGCATCTGTGTGTATTTTGAGGCACAAGACAATAATATAAAGGTTTTTATTCATCAAGTCATAGACTTAGGGAAATAAAGCACAAACAACTACTTTTTTGATGAAAATATGTAATCATTGGAGCCATTTGGCCAACATTAAATACATTTATATTTAAAAAATACATTAGTGGTTTGTAATTTGCAGATGATCATGAATCCTTTAAAAAAAATCAAATGTGAGCACTGGGTCCAACCTCCAGATAATGGTATATACATACACATGATATTTTAGCTTGTATTTTAGGAGATTCATACACTTCTGGACTTCAAATTAAAAACTTTTTTTTCTAAGTAACCTTAGAGACCAAATTATAGAAGTGTGTAACTAAACTGATTTACAGACTGAGTTGTAGAAACAAAAATATTGTATGGAAATAAAGTTTTGAATTAATTAACATGGTTCAACTAATAGAGATAATGGGCTTTATTAAATCTTGAATTTTTTCTATAGTTCAAACATAATGTGTGTTATGTATGATATTTAAACTAGTGATTTCTAAGGTCTTTACTAAAGAAATTGTTCTTATATCTTCAAAGAAGAATGATGTTCATCAGTCTACTCTATGGCAAGTATCTAAATGTATTTGCTCTCAGTCACCTAGTTATTTCTCTATTTATGTTGCATGTTCTGAGGCATAAAACATTAGTGGTATGTAAGTGCATGTACTGTTTAATATTAATATTATGTGATTAAGGCCCTTTGGTAGAAACATAGTCAACTTCCAATTAATTATGTTTTTAGTTCTTGGTGAAATACTTACTACTAAAGTGTTAAATGCGGAATGAGATCTTTGTGGATACTACCTTGAAAGTGTAATCTCCCAATAGTGCTTGCTTCATGAACGTTGACTCTTTTAGACTGTTTGAGAAAACAGAATTGTGCAGGTATACCTGAGGATGGTGGAGAAGGTATGGTGAGGACTGAACCACTCTTTCCCTTGTTCTGAATTCTCTCCCTGATTTGTTGTTGGTTGGCATATAGCATGTCACCAACAGTATAATAAGGCACTATATAAATGCGATTTCACTCTCCTACCACCTTCTGTCATTTCTTTCTTCTAATATGTTCTTGCTTTCTCTTTTGTTTCATCAACAATATCCAAATATCTGTCAGGAGAAAAATGTATCTGACTATCTAATGATACAGTTAGGCAGAAAATTACACAATTTGTTTCTTGATTATTTTACACTATTTACTAAAAGTACAAGATAGTCATTTGAGGACTCTCTGTTCACATACTTGGAGTTGATTTCAAGGGGTTAAGATAAACCTATGAATAGATTTTAAAAAAAGAAAAAAAGAATCAGGACAATATGCTAGTCTATAACAAGAAGTGGAAAAAAACTATTAAAAAAAAAGCTTTAGAGGTCTCAAATCTGCTTTCAAAATGCTGGGATCCAGTTTTCATAAATTAGAGTTCTCGATAAATGTAGGACAAGTCCCAGCTGTACCATAACATTAACACTAAGACATATCTTGCCTCTACTTTCCCTTAAATCCCCAGAGGTTTTAAACAAGAGAGTGGGTCAAAATAAATTCCCCTACCACTTCCTCTTCCTCAGTAGGCAGGTCTCATCTGTTGTATTTCCATTTTGAGGCATTTAGACATCTGAGAGAAAAAGTTTAAAGAGAAAGTACTCAATCCATCTGGTCTGGGTTTTCCAAAATTACAGAAGTTATTTCAGTATCATTATTTGTTAAGTGTATACAATAAAATCTGGAGAACTGTGACTCATTAATGAAGTGATCACTAATGTGCACTTTGATGCTTTATATATAAACGTGTATGTTCTTGATTTTTTTCCCAAGGATTTTTATCCATTTTCTTGATTTAACTGAATCCTTGGCCCTCCTTTAAAGATACAATTTTCCTGAAACACCTCAAGTTCTTCCAAATAAAAAAAATCAGTATCATTCATAAAACTCTAGAAATAATGATACAAATAAAAAGATGGAGACACAAACCACTAATGCCAGGAATGAAAGTATAGACCTTATAGTTGTTAAAAGGATAATAAGGGCATACTGTGAGCAACTTTGGGCTTCCCTGGTGGCTTAGACAGTAAAGAATCCACCTGCAATTTGGGAGACCTGGGTTCGATCCCTGGGTTGGGAAGATTCCCCTGGAGGAGGGCATGGCAACCCACTGCAGTATTCTTGCCTGGAGAATCCCCATGGGGGGTCGCAAAGAGTCAGGCACAACTGAGCAACTAAGCACACATGAGCAACTTTACACAACTTTACCTAGAACTGGACCAATTTCTTGAAACCCAAAGCTACAAAACTCAAGCAAGATGAAATAGACAATATGAATAACTGTATAACCATTAACAAACTGAATTTGTAACTAGAAAACTCCAGAAAAATCCCTTCTAGTATTACTCCAAATATCTAAGGACAAATTAGCAATCAATTTAATGAACTTTAAGCAATGCAGAAACAAGTCATGTGTCTATGTATTAAAAATAAACATGTGGAAACCAGAATTTAATGCATAAAACCATTTGGACTAATTCCAAAGAAAATAAGTTATGTATATATTCACATAACAAAATATGTACAGGACTTATATGTTAAAATTTACAAAATAATGATAGAAATCAAAGATCTAAAGAAATGGAAGGATATACATTACTTATGGATTGGAGTGCTTAGCATAGTAAAGATGAAATTTCTTATCAATTTTATCTAAAAATCTACTGTAGCTACTGTTAAAATCCCAACAAGATTTTGTGTAGACATAATTGGTTTATTCCAATATATGGGAAGTCCCTAGAATAGGTAACAAGTTTGAAAAAGAATAAAGTAGAAGAAATCACACTACCCAATATTAAGACTTATTATATATGTATAGTAATCAAGACTGTGTGATAGTGATCAGTGGAACAGAATAAAGAACCCAGAAACAGATCCACACCAAACTGCCCAACTAATTTTTCACAAAGTTTCAAAATCATTTCAATGAAAGGATAGTGTTTTTAACAAATGGTGCTAGTGGAACTGTACCTTGATCTAGAAATCAGACCCATAACACAAAAATTCACAGATTAGAATGAGGTAAATCTCTTCTCTACATAAAACGCATCTATATTGTCTTATCTGTGATGGCCAATATGGTAGACACTTGCCATTAGTAGCTACTAAGCACTTGAAATGTAGCTAGCATAAATTGAGATGTACTGTCAATGTAAAATACATACAGAATTTTGAAGACATAGGAAATGGCAACCCACTCCAGTACCCTTGCCTGGAGAATCCCATGGAGGGAGGAGCCTGGTAGGCTACAGTCCATGGGGTCGCAAAGAGTCGGACACGACTGAGCGACTTTACTTACTTACTTACTTAGTATGAAAAAACTAATATGAAATATCAATAATTTTATATTGATTACATGTTGCAATGAGAATCTTTGGGACCTGTTTGAATAACATGTTATTAAAGTTAAATTTAGTATATGTGCTGCCAAAGCAAGCACTTTCTTTATATTTTTATGTGGATATTAGATAAATTTTGATTGTATGTATGACTTTCATTATATTTCTATTGACCAGAGCTAGTCTATTGTATAATTTGCCATTTGTTTCTTTATATTTGAATGAGAATTAAAAGATAACTCTGATATAATCTATATTGAAAGCTAAAGAGTTTTATTATTTTTATCCAGGTTTCACATTCATTTGCCAAATATTTGAATCTTTTTGCTATATAATTCATTAATTCTTTATAAAATGCTTCATCAAGTTTTTTCTTTTTTTGGTCCTGCTGGGTGGCTTGAGGGATCTTAGTGCCTCGACCAGGGATTGAACCTGAGCCCTTGGCAGTGAAAGTGAGGAGTCCTAAAACTGAGCCACCAAGGAATTCTCTCCAAAATGTTCCATTTAGTTTTTGCATGAAGAAAATATTTTGTAATTATGCTCATTTAAATGATAAATATTAAGTATAATCTACTGCAGTCACTTGAGGATTACAAAGCCCTTGTCTTAGTGGAACTTATATTTGTCAGTTGGTAAACTTGGTGACTGAAGCCATGAAATTAAAAGATCCTTACTGCTTGGAAGAAAAGTTATGACCAACCTAGATAGCATATTAAAAAGCAGAGACATTACTTTGCCAACAAAGGTCCGTCTAGTCAAAGCTATGATTTTTCCAGTAGTCATGTGTGAATGTGAGAGTTGGAAAGCTGAGTGCCAAAGAACTGATGCTTTTGAACTGTGGTGTTGGAGAAGACTCTTGAGCATTCCTTGGACTGCAAGAAGATCCAACCAGTCCATCCTAAAGGAGATCAGTCCTGAGTGTTCACTGGAAGGACTGATGCTGAAGCTGAAACTCCAATACTTTGGCCACCTGATGCCAAGAATTGACTCATTGGAAAAGATCCTGATGCTGGGAAAGATTGAAGGTGGGAGGAGAAAGGGCTGACAGAGGATGAGATGGTTGGATGGCATCATCAACTAAATGGACATGAGTTTGTGTAAACTCCAGCAGTTGGTGATGGACAGGGAGGTCTGGCATGCTGCAGTCCATGGGGTTGCAGAGTCTGACACAACTGAGTGACTGAACTGGAACTATACTTAGTTTGTGTAACTATAGAAATCCCATGGACAGGGGAGCCTGGTGGGCTACAGTCCATGGGGTTGCAAGAGTGCCGGACATGACTTAGAGACTAAGCAGCAGCAGCAGAAATAAGTATCATTCTTGTTGTTTAGTTGCTAAGTCATGCCCAACTCTTTTGTTACTTCATGGACTATAGCCCGCCAGGCTCCTCTGTCCATGAGATTTCCCAGGCAAGAATACTGGAGTGAGTTGCCATTTCCTTCTCCAGGGTATCTTCCCAAGCCAGGGGTCAAATCCACGTCTCCTGGATTAATAGATGGATTCTTTATCACTGAGCCACAAAGAAAGCCCTAGAAATAAATACAGTTGGCTTAATTAAGTTGACTTGGGTATGTACTCAGCTAGTGGGACCCCTGGTGGCTCAGACAGTAAAGTGTCTGTCTACAATGCGTGAGACTCAGATTCGATCCCCGGGTTGGGAAGATCCCCTGGAGATGGGAATGGCAATCCACTCCAGTACTCTTGCCTGGAGAATCCCATGGACTCCTCTGTCCATGGGGTCGCAAAGAGTCGGACACGACTGAGCAACTTTAGTTACTTACTTACTTACTTAGTGGGACCAGAAACTATGAGAGAGTTGAGTACTATCTAGAAGAATCCATCCTATCTTAGGCATTAACCAGCATGCTTTTTAGAGGAAATCTAGTGTTCGTTAATTTAGCAAACTGGATAAATAGACATTGGTTACATGGAGGTCTCTTCAGAGCTCCTCCTCTGTATTTTGTCCTGTTGACTGCTTTTCTAACTCCCTCCGTAGACTTTGAATTCATGAAGAATTTTCATTTCTCATTGAAATATATGCCAGCAATTGGTAAGTAGTAAGTAGCAAACTGATGAATGGAATATTTGATAAAATATTGCCAAAGTTTAAGCCAATCAGGGTCACATTTCAAGCCAGATCTCCTAACCTACTAATTCTTGACAATTGATTTCAATCTTTAATTTGTATGTCTGGACATTGCCGGAAAGTTGTCCATCTTTGTTCAGTCCCTTAAAGTGAACATTTGAAATTGGTTTATACTCTCATCTAGACATTTTTGTTGCTGTTTAGAAATATGTGTAATGGGATCCCTTAGACTGGATTCAGAAGAAAAGTAAGCTGTCATCTGCAGATTGTTGATCCCATCAGTAAATTGGTAGCTCTAGGGCACAGAGAGCACTTGTATTGTTTCAGTAGTCTTAGTGTCCAGTAGATTTACTCCAATACATAGTAACTAAAGCAGTTTTCTTGACAGTTATATTTTCTAGCCATTGATTTTCATAAATGATGGCATTTAGAATTCTGAGAGAGCTTTAAGTAAGCTTTAGTTTAGTTGAAATGATACAAAATAGTGATTTGGTTTTTCTGTTCATTAGATAGTATAGGCATTTATGTAATTAGAAGGCTCCAATAATCTTAAGGGTGGATTGGATGAAAAATGTTCAGAAGCCTTTTGTGATCGCAACAGAATCAATAGAGACTGGGGAAAAATTGTAGCAAGTTGAAGAATCTTATTTGGAAATTCAAAATATTCAGGTACTTGTGTGTTCTTGCCAGTTTTACTGCTCATATAATAACCCCTTTTCTGTACTGCCTTTTATTTGAAACTCTCAGTTCTATAAGTGATTATATTTCACCTAGGAATCTACCTGTATCCTTCATGCCATCAGTGATACTGGCCAACCCCTAGCTGCATTCAAAGTATCATCAATACATATCAGCATCCTGTGTTTGACCTTGTAACTTTTCTGGTAATTTTGATTGTTTCCCCATCATCTGCTTTTTTGGTTTTCCGTGATTCTGTGTCTAGCTTCCGTTTACCTGTTTTCTCTTCTTCCTCAAGAGGGCTCATGTAATTTATGTCTCCCTAACATTTTTACTTACCTTTTTGATATTTCCAAATATGGTAAATTTAAATTTATTTAAAAACCTAAATTATCTGAATTCAAGTTTATAAGAATCAGCTCTATAACCAGGAATTTTCTAGGATTTAATTCTAGAGCCAGCATTGAGGGAATGGCTTATGATCCAGATCGAATACTCTAGACCTCATACTCACAGTACCATCATGTGGGAAATAAACATCAGAACTAAGACTGGATAGCGCTGTAGGATCCTATAGTTCATTATAATGTCAAAAAATATACAATGAATAAAGATATTTCCATATTTTTTATTATTCAATACTAGTATAGTAATTCCACACTGTATATATGTTTATCTTTAACCATAATCCTAGGTTAATTAGATAATTTCATATCAGTACATTGTATAGAACTCTAGAAACATAAAAATAAAACATTTAAACAGTGAAGTACATACACACTCACATACACACACACACGCTCACCTCTTCTACCAATCTTTCTTTTTTATTTTAGAATTGAGGTATAGCCATGATCAGTCCTGGGTGTTCTTTGGAAGGACTGATGCTAAAGCTGAAACTCCAATACTTTGGCCACCTCATGTGAAAAGCTGATTCATTGGAAAAGACTCTGATGTTGGGAGGAATTGGGGGCAGGAGGAGAAGGGGACAACAGAGGATGAGATGGCTGGATGGCATCACCAACTCGATGGACATGAGTTTGAGTGAACTCTGGGAGTTGGTGATGGACAGGAAGGCCTGGCTTGCTGCAATTCATGGGGTTGCAAAGAGTTGGACATGACTGAGCAACTGAACTGAACATTACAAAACAGAAAGGGTGCTGTTTGGTTGCCTGTCAAATTATTTCTATCAAGCCATTAATGGCTTACTTTGTGCCAGACACTGTTCTAAGCACTTAGTAAACAAGAACTTATTTAATCCTCATAAAACTTTGGAAGCAGACACAATGTAATTCTCACTTTATATTAATAGATAAAGAAATTATATCACTGGGTGATTAATGAGCATGCTCAATTTCACACTACTCTGAAGTGGTAAATGGAGACTAATTCTGGACCATCTTATTCCCAAGTCCATGCTTCTAATTCTTTGGCTCTGCTGTTTCCATACTTGGTAGCTCTTTGAGAAGTTTTGGTCCCCTGTGCTTCTTATAGATAGATATAATAATTAAGCAGCCTTATTTCTCTATATTCAGAACTTCATCACAAAATTGATTTTGCATGTCAAACACATTTAAACAGGTTTTTGTTATATAATTTTTCTTCTGAGGAGAAATCAGCCCTCAAATACAAACAAAAATTCTATTTATTATAAAACAAAGTTTAAAAAGCCGTTTCTGTGTTAAGGGTATATGTGAATATGTGGTTCCATTTTTGGAACTTGCCTGTAAGTCCAAATTTGTTTTCAAGTGTAAAGTTGATTTATTTCAAAATAATATTACTCAAATGGAAAATTTTAATCAGAGCATTACTACTTTGTGCACAAATTCCAGGCCACAGCATTCACATGATATTTTATATGAATTGTGCTCCCTGAGGTTATGCAATAAGGAAGACCTAAAGTAAAGTCATTTAATTTACATTAAAAGCCACAGGACAATAACAATAGAAAAACAAACTGAATGAAAGGCAATAATATGGATTTCACCTCATTCCCATAATCATGTTTTCACATGTTCTTCCTTAGAAATTGTTCCAAAATTGTTTCCTACCACAGTGAAAATTCTCAGGACCTCTTAAAAGTCAATCATTTGTTAATAATATGGTACCTAATATTAGGCAAGGATAATGTTAGTCTCATTTGCAGATGTAGTCTCAGAGCCGAGACAGTACCTGGTCCATGATGGGTACTTAATGTGTGAAATGGATAAGCAAATCAGTGAATAATAAATGGGTGTTGATGGTGCTTTTCTACTTTTATTTATTTCCAAATATACTCTTATTTTAAAAGCCTTTTACATTTATTTGGGTAGAAATTAATCCTTTCATTTGATGGAACAGTGAAAGGCAACATAAATAGTTTCAGTTACTCATCCAAGTTCACCCAGTGAATACATGCATGTATGTGTGTGTGTATATACACAAAAGAACACATATATATGTATACATGTATACAAACGCTTGGAAATAAAGCCCAACCAAGATCTGTAGACCACAGTTCTTTGTACTATAGTATTTGAACTGAAAAGACGGAAAATCATTGAGAAAGGCAGTTTATTTAAAAGTAGACAACATAAACCAGGGAGCACACTTTTCCAGATACATATTCCATAATACCAGAGAAAATAGGAAGGAAATTCAATGAAATGGTTAATAGTGACTTGAAAACTTCATAATTCAAAATAAGTCCATGTTTTCAGAATTGAGAAATTGATTATTTTCTTTACGGAATCCATCTGCATGTAGGACATGATGCCATATCATTTTACTAGATGTAATTTACTTTTAAGAGTATTGATTACTATTCAGAAAGGGAAATATGTCTCAAATTTACCTACATTTTTTGAAGAAAATTATGTTAATCTCTTTCTCACATCTCGTATATCTTATTTCACTTTTAATTTCCTGCAAAGTTATTTTTCCTGTTAAATTATTCCTTTCCCTTTCTCAGTGATGACTGATAATGATAATGTTGAGATATGTTTCCTTCTTACAGCTAGACTATCAGTCCGTCTGTATCAATTGCTCCGTCATATTTTTGAAATCTGCACTTCAGTACTGAGATCTCTCCTGAGCTGGTATTCCTGTATCTTAGCATCTCCCAGTTCCCATGCTAATCTCTTTTTGTGCCTCCATCATCCTTTGCCATCAGTTCAGAAAGCTGTCCCTAATCTCCCATTCTGTTGCTAAAACAACACCATTAGTCACTTTCACTTACCTTCCTTTCTTCCTAGGCATCAGAATGTCAGAGTTTACCTTATCCTCTATTTCTGTTCGACTGGAGCTTCTTTGGTTTAACTATCATACCATCCTGTCCTGTACATTTTCTTTTCATTACTTTTTTCACTCGATGCCCTTGTTTTCTTCTTAAGCTATGACTACCTTCAGTATAGTTTGTATCCAAGAAGTAGCCTTGTGAATTACAAAATCTTCTTTTTCACCCTTTGTTTACTACTTACTTTGTTCTTGTACTTTTTTTTTAATTGAGATATAATTGACAGATAACATTATATGAGTTTCTGGCCTTTCCGATGGCTCAGTGGATAAAAAATCAGCCTGCAATGCAGGAGACTCAGGAGACATCAGTGCAATCCCTGGGTCTGGAAGATCCCATAGAGAAAATGGCAACGCACTCCAGTAGTCTTGCCTGAAAATCCCATGGACAAAGGAGCCTGGTGGACTCCAGTCCAAAGGGTTGCAAAGAGGCAGACCTGACTGAGCGACCAAGTGCAAGCACATAGTATGTTAGTTTCAGGTGTACAACATAAAGATTCACTGTGTGTCTATATTGCAAAACGTCACCACAATAAGCCTACTTATCATCTCTCACCATACACAGTTAAAAGATTTTTTTAATGAGAAATTGTAAGATTTACTCTTGGCAATATTCAAGCGTACAGTACAGTATCATTAACTATACACCATGCTGTACATTAGTACTTATTTTAATGTGTTTCTTGTAAATAACTAGAGTAACAGAGATAAGAAACACATAGATGAATTGTGATCCTGTGTTGTGGCCTCAGTTGAAAAATATTTCATTCCTGAATTTTAATGTCTTTTTCTAAATGCATTTTCTTCATACTTCTTTCTCTTATTTATATTCTAAATTTGTTTATCTAATTTAGGTGGAAGAGTTGGAGTTGTTCATTGTTTAGTTAGTAGTTAGGAATCAGACTTGCTAAAGATAGACACATATTATTAAAAATGCTACAAGAAGAAGGCTAGCATTGTCCTCACACCCTCTCCACATTCCCTCAGGCCACAGAAAAGATCTCTAATGGATGTTCTTGCTTATTGGATGTTCTAAAACGAAACAGAAATAAAAAAGTGATCTGTTTCTGCTGCCAAAGTTTAAGGGATTTTCCCCTGAGTTTTTTTGTTCACATTTCCAGTTAGGATCTCATAATACAGAAAGAAAATTGTGGTTTTTATCATGCAATGCTGAAACCCAAACTGACATGTAGGAGGAAGGAGCAGAAGTTCTGTGGGTTTGCCAGGATGGTAAGGACATGTTGTCTTGAGATTTACTTATTAAAGCCAATGAGTTTATTAAGATGAAATAGAAAACTATACGCTACCAGTCAAATGTGAATTTAATCCCTGAGAATAATCCCTTTACAACTCAAAATTTGCAGATTTAAACAATCTCTTCTCCAAATTTCCTGATATCACATTAAAGGGATGTTGAATAGGTTTTTAATTTAGCTAAGTCTGGGTGCCAAATTTTAAAAAAAGAAAGAAAGAAAGGCGAAGAATAACCTCAAGTGCCAACTCTAATTAATTGGTAGTGTCTTCTTGGACTGAAATGTTGGGAAGGTCCCATCTGGACTCGGTGGGCGAGTGCAGTGATCTATTAGCCCTGCTTACCGTCAGCCCAGGAGAAGGAGGGAAACAGGATTACTGAGTAACTATGGACCCTGTTGTGCTAGGAGAACATTTTTAGTACATAAAGTTTGCATTTCAGCCCTGTAGATTATTAATTGAGCTTCTTATCTTGCCATCTATTCTACTTTATTTATCTGATTTAAAGATGTACTAAAAAGATAGTGTAGTAATTACCCCCCACAAGAGTTGATTCCTCTAAAATGTACTGATAGATATATGTATACTATAATTTTGGTTATCTGTTTTTAGAAAATAAGCTAGGGGATTTAAAACCTACTGCATCCCTGGATTTTATCATGCATGTTTCTTATCGATAGTATCAAGGAAAACTTACTGATTTCAGATTGGTTAAGGATCAAGAGTGATGATTTCAATTAAAGAATCATATCTTTAGCAAGTAAGTGAAACTTAAATTGTGAAGCTTCCAAAGATAGCTTAAAGCTTAGGAATGACCTAGGTTGCTATAGGTTTTTACAAATCCAGTAATCAGTGTGTTTCATTTATTTATATGTGACAGGTGCAAATGAATTTGACACGTTTTTGTCTACTTTTTATGAAAAATTTGATTTGTGCATATTCTATCCATTTTGTATGTGTGTGGAGCACTCTATCTTAACTTCAGTTAATTAAATGAACTTTAAGGACATGGACCAGCCTTGATCTCTAACAATTTTCAGCTTTCAAGAGACAAAGTGACTTTCGAATTATTGTACACAAATTCAGTATACAAAAGTAAGCAGGAGTATTAACTATAGTATTTGCTGGAGGACCATGTGGAAGGAAAAAGGGAAAACAACATATGGGGTTTATTTGCCAAGTGCAGGAAAAAAAAAATTATTAAGACATTCAATATAACACAAAAGAACTCACAACGTTTAGCAACAGATTGCTGTGGGTAGCAGAGGCTCATGAGAACCTGACAACAAATTTCTAAGTTTTATCTTAGAAAATATATGAGGGGATTGACTTGCACTTTGTATTTTGGGAGTTGAAAATGTTTTCACTTTGAAAAACTTTATGTTTTCTTTTACCCTTCACTATATCACTCTGTAAGTTATATGATTCTCTTATCATTATGAATAAGGGCAACAATGCAATCCTGAGCACATTTCTCCTAAAATATGTATTTTTAAATAGCCTCTTTACTGAAGAGGCCTCCATGAACATCCATTCTGTGAGGATTTTCTTCCATCATTTTCA
This sequence comes from Capricornis sumatraensis, assembly GCF_032405125.1. Taxonomy (NCBI): domain Eukaryota; kingdom Metazoa; phylum Chordata; class Mammalia; order Artiodactyla; family Bovidae; genus Capricornis; species Capricornis sumatraensis. Next base: position 110,500,201 of record NC_091092.1, read on the forward strand.
TATCTGCTATTGGCCTGACATGTCACAGTGTTGTATGTGAAGATAGAAATGTTATGAGTTCCCTTTAAAATTGTATAGCTTTTTTTAATCTATATTTGGTGGAGCTAAGGGAAGGTAGGAGCATCTATTTGCCTTCTGTGTACTGAAGAGTTGTAGCAGAAGTGGGGTTTTCTTCAGTTTATCAGATAATTTCAAAATATCAAACTTCAATCAATAGTTTATATGTTGCTAGACTAATAAAACAAATAATAATCTAATGTTGTAGGTCATCCTCAGGAGCAGTAAAACTTATTATGCTACTAAAAATGTTTAGAGCACAAACACATGACATGAATTTCTTACATAAGTGTATAAGCAATGAAAATTTTATAGAAAGTTAAATGAGTAAGAATTTGAAAGCAGCATAAGAGCAGAGGACTTCATAGTGACTTAGATTTACTCAGCATAGGAAAGGAAAAGGAAAGTGAAGTCTCTCAGTCGTGTCCGACTCTTTGCGACCCCATGGACTGTAGCCTACCAGGCTCCTCTGTCCATGGCATTTTCCAGGCAATAGTTCTGGAGTGGATTGCCATTTCCTTCTCCAGCGGATCTTCCCAACCCAGGGAGGGAACTCAGGTCTCCCGCATTGTAGACAGACGCTTTACCATCTGAGCCTACTCAGCGTAGAGCAGTCTATATATTTTAGATCATAACTATGAAAATAACCAAAACCAAAAACATTTGTTGTCTGATTCCTAATTTTTTTTTTCCCCTCTGATTTGTTTTCACTATTCTAACAGTGGTATCCTGACTCTTATAATCCCTCAGACCCCAAATCTTAGAGTCAGTTTCAAATATTCTGTCTTCTTTTTCTGGTCAATTTCTATCAAATCTGCATTTGACCTGTTACTAACATCTACTCCCTCTCTTCATATTCTAATTGCTATTATCCCAGCAATGGACTTCATCTCCACTTTGTTATTAATTCTTTCTTTCTCTTCTAAGTATCCTGTAAGGTTACTCTTCTTAAAACACATTTGGATCTTGTTTTAGCTATACTCTAAAGCAGGGGTCCCCAATCTCCAGCATCTAATGCCTGATGATCTGAGATGGAGTTGAAGTAATAATAATAGAAACAAAGTACACAATAAATGCACTTGAATCATCCTTGAAACCCTGGCCCATGGAAAAATTGTCTTCCACAAAATGGGTCCCTGGTGCCAAAATGGTTGGGGACTGCTGCCCTAAAGCCTTCACTGCATTACTCTTAGTATATATTTGGCGGTTAAGATCCCTAATCACTTTATCATAAGCTAATTATTAAAATGGTCTTTGATATTTGAATGGCACTTGATAATTTCAAAGAGTTTTCAGTTACCTTATTGGCTTTCATATAAAAATCTGTGTGACAGATGGTTTTTATTACCGATCTCTTATCAGAAAGGATTGTTAAGACTGAAATATTGCAATTTGCAAATTATGTATCTAGCAGCCATAGCTGTGGGAGTTGAACTTAAATCTTCACAGTTGAAGACAGTTCTCCCAAAGTCACTCTCCCCAACAACTTCCCCTCTACTTATCTCTCATTGCACAAATCACTTACTTCCAGACTCCTCATCCAAAGAGTTAGTGTGTCAAGGCTCATTTCCCATTCTAATTCTTCAGTGATGAGAGAAGAACCTTGCAAATTAATTTTGGAAATATGAATAGAAAATGACTTAATAACTGAACTTCATGGCACTGTAGGAGGAGTTCCAGGAGTAAGTTAAATGTTGTTGATTAAGGGAGGAAAAGGAAAATAATTTAGTAAAACTTTGGAACAGAATTAAACAGCAAAACCTGGTGAGGTCAACTCTCTCCGTGCTTGGCTATATTAGTGACAGCCATAGAGTGCAAGAGAGGTTTTGTGAGATGGGGAGGAGGAATTGGGTGGTCCAGCAATGAAAGATTACAGAGTGTCATGGGAAGGATGCATGTTTTGGGAGCAGCTGGAATTCTGGTTGTCACTTATTAGTCATGTCAACATGACTTTGTGGTTGACCTTCTCAGCCTCAGATTTCTTAGTGATAACATAGGAATAACTATATCACTTTCTGGTTACAAAAACATTTGGCATATACAAAAAAATTTGTGTAAAATAGATAATCATAAATAGCAAATTGTTTTATTCTCTCCCAATTGTTTGGCAAGTTATTTAACCTCTCAGTTCCTTGATCTACAGTTCTCTAAAAATGGGGAAAATAATAGTACCTATTATCTTGTAGGATTTTTGAAGATTGAAAGAACTATCATATCTAATGCCTTTAGAACAGTATTCAATAAATGAAGTCAGTGTTGTGGTTGATTGCTACAAGTCAGAAGTCCTGTGTTGTTCTGAGAAATGTTATTTAAGTACACTGAGACTCAGTGTTTCATCTGTAGAATGAAGTCAGTCATTTTCCCTTTAATGTCTTACTTAAATGTTAAATGAGATAAGTGAAAAGCTTTGTAAGCAATAAAATATTATGGCAATGCAAAGTATTCTTTAATATCATATCTGTTATAAAATTTCAGAGTCATAAATTACTGGAATAGAAGAGAAATTTTAATGCCAAGGTTGGGAATTTAATTCATTTATCCCTCTCAAATTTCAATATCAAAAGACTGTAAAAATTCTATTTTATCTTTAAATCTTATTATACCACCTTAAAGTTTGCTAAAAATCTATTGTCACTGAATTTATTAGGCTGTCACTGGCAGGGAAGACAAATGTTATCATCTAGATTTCACAGGATGAATCCTGTGTGCTGGAGATAATAGACTCTTGATACCTACCAAACTTCCTTTGAGAGAAACTCACATTTCCCTTGATAAATGGCATCAGACGTTGGTATTATATTAATGTATTCTTCACAAGGTCACAATGTAATGGGAGTAATACAATGAGAGTAGTAGGTTTGTTAAAGGATTTAGAGTTGGAAAGTGGAGCTGAAAAGCAAGAAGTCAGAGACATTAACCATATGAGCCCAAAGAAGGCAGGGGTAGAACAGGCAATTTTGTATGAAGGTCTGAGAAGCTGACCCACTATTTCTGACCATAAAAGAGATGCTTCTGTGGAGGACTGTGGAAGCTACTGCTTCTACAAGCCTGCACCCAAGCGCCTCGTGGGGGGCTTGGTGCCATTGTTGGTCAAACTCACCATCACATGCAGAAATATGAAAGGAATATGGGGAGTTAACAATGTGAACCATAGAAACTACATACTTAAGAAGTTGGTTTTATTTTAAAGGTTGTAATAGGAAACGAGGGTTGAGATTGGGTGGTATGGAGATGGAACAAACCCATTTTTCTTGGTCCATTCTGTCTACTATAATAGAATATCCTAGACTGGGTGGCTTAAAACAATAGAGATGTATTTCTCTCAGTTCTGGAGGCTGAGGAGTCCAAGATCAAGGTGGCTGCAGATTTAGTGTCTGGTGAGGACCTCCTTCCTGTTTCAGAGATAGTTCTCTCCATTGTCATGGTCCTTACATGGTAGAAAGAAGGGAGAAGTCTGTGGGGTCCCTTTGCTATGCCCTGTATTTCCATTCTTGAGGACCGTGCCCTCGTGACCTTATATCTCTCAAAGGCCTCACCTCCTAATACGTCACATGAGGATTAAGTTTCAACATAGGGATTTTGGAAAGACACATTCAGTCTGTAGCACCCACTAAGGTGCTGCTTGTTCTGAACAAGAAATTCAGACATTTTTCACTGAAATGCTGAAAAAGTTATAGAATGTCACTAAACCTGTATCTGTGAAGTGAGAATGATAACAGTGATATTAATGTTATATGAGGAATATTGGTAAAAATGTTTCATATATGGTAGGTGCCTAGTGAATGTTAGTTACCAGTTTTGGTTGTTATAATAAGTTACGGGAAGGCAAACTTAACTGAAGATGTGACCTCTATATTTTAGGCATGTGAGATACTGAAGTGGTAAAGTGAAAGTGAAAGTCACTCAGTCGTGTCTGACTCTTTGCAGCCCCATGGACTCTCCAATCCATGGAAATCTGCAGGCGAGAATACTGGAGTGGGTAGCCTTTCCCTTCTCTGGGGGATCTTCCCAACCCAGGGATCAAACCCAGGTCTCCTGCATTGCAGGCGGATTCTTTACCAGATGAGTCACAAGGGAAGCCCAATTTATTATTAATTTACATACTTTTGACACTTGCTTCTGTCAGTATTTTAAAATATTGATATAAGCAGACAGTTCATCTCTTCACTATAAGGGAATATGTTGTCATGATTACTCAAGCAACATTATCATAACTCATCTGATATTTAAAATGTCAGTTTGATTGAGAAATGAGGGTCCTGGGCAGATGACTGAGGTTTAAATTGATTTGGTTTATGTGATTTGGTTTAAATGTGATTTGGTTTGGTTTAAATGTGATCATGTACAGACAAAATGGATGATGACCAGATTCTAGAGGCTGGATAGCCCCAGGTGTAGGGTAATTCATTGGCATCCTGGGCACTAGGTTTGAGCAATAGGTACAAGGTTATGCTATGTTGGTCCCCAACAGGTGTGTTCCATCACAGGTAGTGTAACCTACCTATGGTACCTACCTATGCCTGATGATCAAGAGCAGCTGGTGAAAGCCTTGGGACTTTGGGGTAGGAGGTAACGTGAAGAAACAGCACAGTGTCAGAGTTACTATTGTTGCACAACTTCTTCTGAGAATGGCCAATGGTGGCTCAGAGTGGTGGTCTAGGAAGATAGGGTCAGGAAGTGAAAAGAACTCTTTTCATTTAGGAGTTCAGACCTGAGAGAACTGACGGGAAAAACAATTTACTAGAGCACAAGGCGGAGAATGAGTCCTCAGGAATAAAGCAAGAGCTTGGCAAGAAACCAGAACCACAGCAGGCGACTGATGAAGCTGGTCGTGCTGGGCCTGTCATTTGAGAGGCTCTTAGGGTTGCTACATGATTGAGCGTAAAGGCTAGAGAGCCGCATGCTACAGAAGGTGAGCAAAGGATTAATGCACTACAGTGTTTAGAACATGAAATCAAAAGTTAATTTCTGTGTGTAAATCCAAGCATTTTGAGTGGTCAGCACAGAAGTACATAGTCCATCATTTTGTGTGAGATCATGAGGTCATGACTTTTTATTATCATGGTTATACTTAATCTACATGAATTATGTTTAATGTCTCTGTACTTTTCAGCGATGTATTCCTTAATACTGCTTCTCTGGGCTACACATCCACTCCCATTTACTCTTTGTCCTCTCCCTGCTTTGATCAGCTACTGCTTTTCATTCACAAAATCGATCTTGCTGGCTTGTATGTGAGAGCTGGGAGGTTGAATTGAAAATTGAGATATTGAAGGGAACCAGTTGATTGAAGGTGAGGGTTAGGTTTACTGGGTTGAAGAGCACCCACCCCCAGAATGCATGTCTTTCTCAGAACTTCACAAATATTACCTTGTTGGGAACAAAGGTCATTGGATCAATAGATATAGTTAAGATGATGTTATACTGGAGTCAAGGGGTCCCCTAGTCTCACATGACTGGTATCCTTATAAGAAGAGGAGACACCTAGGGAGAATGCCATGTAAAACAGAGGCCAAACCATGAGAGACACACCTACAAGCCAGAGGATACCAAGCAATGCTGAGGATCGCCAGCAACACTAGAGGCCCAGGGAAAGATGGGAAACCGATTCTCACCCAGAGCCTTCAGAGAGAGCATGGCCCTGCCAACAGGCCAAAATCCCAGTTCCGAATTGGTAGCTTCCAGAACTGAGAGGATAAATGTCTGTTGTTTTAAACACCCGATTTGTTACAGCAGCCCCAGGAAACTAATATACCATGGAAAGGAATTTAAACATTATATTCATTTATCTATAAAGAATTTTAACTGCCAGAGCTCCTCTTGCATTGAATATTGGTTTTATGTATGTTTTATCATGTAACACATCATGAAAGTAATCATTCTAAAGGGCATAAAAAGAAGTAATAGTCTCTTGAAGGTGCCCAAACGTTTTTGGATCAGGCCAATGCCAGTAAGGCATTTGATAAGAATTTTTCATAATATTCTCTGTGCCCTTAGAGAAATCCTTTATTTCAGTACATTTCTTCTTATGTATTTGGTTATTGAGACTTTGGCCTAGAAGAAGCAGATTAAAGTATAGTAAGATATTCTGTGGAAAAAAGTAGGTATATGTAAAGTATAGAAATTAAAGTAAACGGACAATTGCCCCAAAACAATTTATTTATATTTATTTCTCTTCTTAAGACACCTGTTCTTCTCCTCCCTTTAAAAAAATATCTGGCTGTTCTACCAATTTTTAAGGCATCATTTCCCACAGTCAGTCTCCTTGTCATTTTTTAGGCTAAAAGCAACACATATATAATCCAATTTAGCATGTACTACGGGCATGGAAGTTCTATGTAAACTCCTTGAAGACAGATACCAGTTTTATTTCTTTGAATTACCAAGCCCTAAAATATTTGTGCCCTGGTGGATCAGTGTCTTGAGATGGGACATCTCAGTCACCAGTTCATAAATCATACAGTATAGTTTTACAAGTGCACTTCTTAACTTTTCTGACCATTTGGAAAACAAACTTCCACTTAATAAATAACATGAAAAGAAATAAATTCCTTTTCCACCGATGTTGAGATGGAGACATTTTGCATGTCCTCAGAAATAAGAATTCTTATAGTTAAGTATGTGTATATATTCTGTGCTTTCTAAAACACACTGGATGCTTGTTGTTCTCTTCACCTTTAGTTAAGGCCTTCCTGTTGCCAAAACAGGGAAAGAGAAGTTGTTTTTGATATTCAGTCGTTCAGTTGTGTCCGACTCTTTGCAACCCCATGGACTGCAGTATGCCAGGCTCCCCTATCCTTCCCTATCGCTTGGAGTTTGCTCAAACTCGTGTCCATTGAGTCGATGATGCCATCCAACAATCTCATCCTCTGATGCTCCCTTCTCCACTTGCCTTCAATCTTTGCCACCATTAGGGTCTTTTCCAATGTGTTGGCTCTTTGCATCAGATGGTCAAAGTATCGGAGCTTCAACTTCAGCATCAGTCCTTCAGTGAATATTCAAGGTTGATTTCCTTTAGGATTGATTGGTTTAATCTCCTTGCTGTCCAAGGGACTCTTGTAAGAGTCTTCTCTAGCACCTCAGTTCGAAATCAAAATAGCCATTGTTAGCTAGCAATTCTTTGCAAATAGGTAGCATATTTGCATATTTATTTACCAGGAATTTTAATTAATGTTACAGAGAGGCACAGAGACTTGAAGGAGAGCATTGGTTCCATGTGGCTGCATTTCTTTAAGGCCTGAGCCTCCTGTTAGTATCTTGATTTGAAAGTCCTATAAACATAGTCCATCTCTAAATTGCAACAGAGATTGGTATTGTAAAGATTATTAATAGCTTGCTCAACTGAAGGGGAAAGTAAACAGCAAGCAAAGATTGCTGCCTTCTCAAACCATAAAAATATCTACTTTAGAGAAAAGGAGAGACGAATAATAATTTCATTAAAATAATAGATACGTTGAAATTATTATTAGCCCTGAAAGAGGGTGGGCTTCCCAGGTTGCACAGTGGTAAAGAATCCCCTGCCAATGCAGGAGGTGTAGGAAACTTGGGTTCCATCCTGGTGTCAGAAAAATCCCCTGGAGTAGGATATGGCAACCCACTGCAGTATTGCCTGGGAAATACCATAGAGAGAGGAGCCTGGTGGGCTACACTCCAAGGATCACAGAGTCAGACACAACTGAGCACACGTGCACAGCACTAAAACAGGGTAGAGAGAGGAAATGTGAATCTCTGGGAAGAATTTTAGAAAAGAAGCAGAAGTCCAAGTTAGGTTTTGAATTGTACTTCTGGAATAAGGACATGATATGTAACCAGGCCGTGTCTCTGATAATTTTGTTAAATTAGATGAAGAAAATCACGTGGATAAGAAAATGTAATTAAATCACTCAAAATAAGTATGTCATTCTTTTCACTTTCTTTTAATAAATGAAAGGTGAGGAAAGATATCCTTTTAAACTATATGTGAGCAATCCCAGTATATTCTTAGAAATGAAAATTGGATTGTAATATGGACTTGTCTTTGACCATATTCTTAAAGGATAATATGATTTGGCAAAAGACCCCGTGAATGGAGTCCATGTATAAAGGGTCAAATAAACACAAAGAAAGAGACACAAAGCAGTATGATTGGCAGCAAGATTTAAGGGGAAAGAAATAGGACCAGGGGAAAACAGAACCTGTTTCTGCCTCCTTGTTTTGGTGCTTTCTCATCTAAGAAAAACAAACACACACAAAAAAATAGCATAAGTGAAATATCTCATCTTTGTGGCAGGGGTAGAAAGATTCAGGATTATTGTTCATAAACTGACTTCAGGTGAATTAAAAGACTCAGGAGACATTTCTACTTTAGAAATCCTCAGATTTAAGTTTGAACATTGTGACAGAATCCTTTTTTAGAGTTTTTTAAAGCATTATTTTTTTTTTTCTTCTGAAGTTACTAAGGCTCAAAGGAAACCAAAATTTTAAAACATAGAATACTTGAAAGAAATAGATATTGAATGAAAATAACATCACAAATATTTTAGCAAATTCTTGGCCATACCTTGAGAAATTAACTGGAAGGAGCTGTGTGTCAAGATTAGCCTTTTTTTTTTTTTTTTTAATCAGTTAGATGCATTGTTTACACCATATGACCTACTTAGAATTGCAGATTTTGTGCCTTTCTACAGCCCTTTTTCGTTTATTAAGATGAAGGACATTATCTATGCTACCTTTTAGAGATTCCTGTGGATTTGAATTATCAGGAGTATTGATGGGTCTTGCTTTGTGCAGAACTGATGGATGAAATTTAATTTTAAAACAAAGTTTAAAAAATGAGCATTAATATAGCCCACGGCTTTTAGCAAAATTCTTTTAAACAATTTTTGTACTGTATTTTTAACTATTATATATTTCAATTTTATTCTTAAACTTTAGAAGAATATCTCCATTAGACCAATTTTTATACATTTTCAATTTTTTTTTAGTCTATAGTATTCCTTTTGGGAAAATGTGTGGCATTAAGGTAGTAAATAAAAATGGAGAGAGTTCATTGTTCCTTGTGGGAAATAGTCATTTTGAATACATATTGTTTTATCTGAAATATAAATAGTTTATAACTAAAACAGGTTTATGTCTGAATCAGCTGTGCATAATGAATGCAATGCCATCTATATTCATTAATTGAAACAATATGGAACTAATTTTTTAAGCTGCTGGAAAATTTCCCTTGTAGTTTTTTTTCTAATGTACCACCTTCTGACTTTTAAGTGGGACTACTGCTTTTTAAATTTTAATTAATTCCTAAACTATACACTATTTTTTTTGCTATATTTGCTTTAAGTGACTATATTTGAGAGAAAGAGAGAATAGTTTTTCTAGTAAATTATGATAGTAATATGATTGTGGATGAAGTAGCTTTTAACATTTGGAATGACCATAAAATTGTAATACATTTAACAAAAATACCCTTCTCTGTGTTACAGAAGTATATCCTAAGGTTTTTTGTATGTGAACTTAACCTCTCTCCTGCAGAGAATTATTAAGTAACTAGTGTATTCCATGAATACAAATTTTCAGTGAGCTCCAATATACTTTAATACATATATACATAAAATATAAATGCCACAGTTCCTAAAGGGAAAAAAAAAAACCCACATCAAAACCCCCCTGTATAGCTCTCAACATGCTACTACAATTTTCTCATTAAACACTAGAAAAAAAACTAATTACAATCCTCTACTTAAAATTTTAAAGCCTAATAATGATACAACAACAACAACAACAAAAAAAAAACTCATAGAAATGCAACAACCATATGGTAACTAATAAAGTGAATTTATCTATCACTATTTTCAACATTGTGTTAAACTTTTTGATAATTTTAAAGCTTGGTCTGTTGTTAAGAATATTTTCAATGGAAAGTTATTGGTTTTATTCTCTCCTTCATCTTTTTTTTTTTTTTTTTTTTACATGCAAGATCCTAGTTTCCCATCCAGGGATTGAACCTGTACCCTCCTGCAGTAGAAGCACTGATTCTTAACTACTAGACCGCCAGAGAAGTCCTCCAGCCTCTCTGTGTTAATAACAGTTTATTTCAGGAAAATGAAAATAGTAATAGCTAGCTACCTTTTTAGGTCTCAATATGGACCACATCCCATGCATGACTTTGTTTTGGCTTTTCTTATTTAATTAGCACACCTTTGTAGGAAGTCTTGCCAATTTTCTTTTATAGGTAAGGGAACTGAGGTTTGGAAAAGTTGAGTAATTCTCTTAAGATCACAGCTAAGTGACAAAGCTAAGATTTGATCCCAGATAGGCTTTACACCCAAGCTCATAGGATGATAAGGTGCCTGAGACCAGAGACCATGCCTTATGTCGCTGGTATCTACGTATCTCCCACATCCAAATAAAATTTCCTACTCACTACTCAGATTTCATGGTTATTTTGAGTTACTTTTGTGTCTGTTAAAGGAAAAAATTCTGGAATTTTAGTAACAAAAGGAAATATTTTATTTCCCTTGTTGTTTAGATGCTGAGTCATGTCTGAATGTTTTGTGACCCCGTGGACTGTAGCCCACCAGGCTCCTCTATCCAGAGGATTTCCCAGGCAAGAATATTGGAGTGGGTTGCCATTTCCTTCTCCAGTGGGTCTTCGCAACCCAGAGATTGAACCCCCATTTCATTCAATGGCAGGCGTTCTTTACCACTGAACCACCAGGGAGGTCCTTGGTTCCTTTGCTGTGCACACTCAGTCATGTCTAGAGTTTTACGACCACATGGACTGTAGCCTGCCAGGCTCCTCTGTCCACGTAATTCTCCAGGCTAAAATACTGGAGTGGGTTGCCATTTCCTTCTCCTTTCCTTGGTTGCTTTAGCTAAAATAAAAATCAGGAGCAATATTCAGTATAAATATGGAAAAATCAATTAGCAGCTAACATGTACAAAATGTTTGGAGACACAAGTAACGATGAAATGTATACCTTTTGCCTTATACTTGCTGACTCTGGCATTCAGACCTAACTCTGACTCCAGAGACTTGCAGTAACTTACATGTTTCAAATGGGGAAAGCTTTGGGTTACCTGGGAGAGTGTAGCTGAATGAATAAACTCTCAATTTCATCTGAAGGTACTTGGTTGATGCCTTCAGAAGTACATGAAGAGAGCTTCAATTCAGCCCATTGGCATTGGAGAGTGCCAACTCCATGCAAGAAAGCAGCATGACTCAGAAAAGCATGTTGACCTCACTCTCTCACTGTTCTTGCTCATAACCCCATGTTCTTCTTCTTGTAATCTAGAAGACAGCTTAAAAGGCCAAGTGTTTTGTTTACTGTTTTATATGATGTCCCAAAGTTGTGCTTCAAAATTATGTATTCCTCCTCTGTTAATTCACTTCAGAGTTAAAGCTCTCTCACTCCACACCATCCGGGCAGTAATAATTTGGTATGTTAATAAAATACCATATGTCAGAAAGATATAAATGGGATGGAAATTAAAAGTGGCAGGGTAAAGAAGTTCAAGAGTTCCAGAGTCATGATGGCTCTCATTGAGCCCATGAGATTTGAACAGAACTTGAAGCCAACTGGATACCTGTGGGGAAATTGTTCCAGGTAGCTTGAACAGCTAGAGAAAAGACCAAAGTAGGAGTTTGTTTGGTGTGTTCAAGCAATAGCAATGAGGAATGTGTTTTTTCATGGCAGAAGGTAGTAAGTAGTACATCATGAAACTAAGGGGGATTAGGGTACAGATTACAGACTTGTATGTTTGGGTTTGTGTGCAGTAGAGAAAGAACATAGAGGCATTTGCAACACAACCTGATAAGAAATGTCTTTAATGGTTCTTTTCCTTCTCCAGGGGATCTTCCCGACCCAGGGATCGAACCCAGGTCCCCTGCATTGCAGGCAGACGCTTTAACCTCTGAGCCACCAGGGAAGCACTAATGGGATCCCTCAAAGGAAGGCCTGGTTTTTTTCTTCAGCTTACTTTTGCTGATTTTCCCCCCACAAATTCAACTGGGTTTTCTGGAAAGAATACATCTTTTTATTTTATATTCATATTTCATTTAATTATGGTGTATAGTCTGTCATTACATAAATAAGAATGGAAACAAGCACGGTGGATTCTTCGTAAGCGTAAGTTCTGATTGTCTCTTTCTGTGTAACGAATTGGTCCAGAAGTTAGTAGCTTAAAATAGTAGTCCCTTTGTCTCTCTCAGGTTTTTGTGAATTTGGGCATGGGTCAGCTGGGTGAATTTTCTGTTCTGCCTTATATCAGCTGTGATCATTCAGTGGTACTCATAGATGTCAGGTGGCTGTCAGGAGGATCCAAGATACCTCCACTCACACATCTAGTGCTTTGTTGGGAATTACTGGAACCTGTTGTCGTCCAGTCATTCAGCCGTGTCTAACTCTTTGGGACCCCATGGACTGCAGTGCTCCAGGCTTCCCTGTCCTTCTCTATTTCCCAGAGTTTGCTCAAATTCCTGTCGATTGATTCGGTGAAGCCATCCAACCATCTCATCCTCTGTCATCCCTCTCTCCTCGTGCCTTTGCTGTTTCCCAGCATCCAGGTCTTTTCCAATGAGTTGGCTCTTTGCATCAAGTAGCCAAAGGATTGGAGCTTGAACTTCAGCATCAGTCCTTCCAATGAGTATTCAGGATTGATTTCCTTTAGGATTGACTGGGTTGATCTCCTTGCTGTCCAGGGAACTCTCAAGAGTCTTCTCCAGCATCACAATATGAAAGCATCCATTCTTGGGTGCTCAGCCTTCTTTATGGTCCAACTCTCACATCTGCACATGACTGCTGGAAAGATTATAGCCTTGACTTTATGGACCTTTGTTGGCAAAATATGGAATACTTGGCTCAACTAGATTTCCTGACCTAGTACCTATCATAGACTTGGAGTAGTTGAGCTTCTCCTGCAGCAGCTTAGGGTCCAAATGACAGAAAGTGTAAGTTTCCAACCTCTTAATGCCTGACCCTGGAAAACAGCAGCTCGTCTCTTCCACCATATTCTATTAATCAAAGCAGTTACCTGGAGTTCCACAGTGGCCCAGTGGTTAGGGCTCTGTGCTTTCAGTGCCAAGGTTCCAGGTTCAATCCCTGACCAGGGAACTAATATCTCACAAACTGTGGAGTGTGGCCAAATAAAATAAAAGCAGTCACAGAGCTCACCTATATTAAAAAGAAGAAACAGACTTTACTTCTTCAGTGGAAGGAGTGTCAAAAAACAGTTTCAGCTATCTTGACTCCACCAAGGTATACAATTCAGCTCTAACAGACTGTAGCTTTCAGCAGGCCACGTTGATCAATCAGGAGATCCTAAAGAGACATTGGAAAGTTTTAGTTTATCCAGAAATTTTGGAAAATAGAAGTCTGTTAAGGCAAATTCTATGGGAATTCCACTCATTTTTTAAATTTTACTTTATCCTCTTTTTAATGATTACTTGTGTTTCTGGCTAGACATTTAAAATCATAAAGGTGCAGCATATCATATCATATAAGAATGAACATCCATCTAAACTTGGTATAATTATAAAAACATTTACTTTAATCTCTCTGGAGAATATTCATTTTGTTGTTTGCTAGCTTGTAAGTAAACCCATCACATTTTAAATTTAATTTTACTACATTTGAGGGTTTTAAATACTTTTCTGATATGAAAAGTTTCCAGATTGGGATACTTGGGTAGATTACACATCATTGTGAAAAAAATATGGGCAGTCAGGTGTTAGATTCTATTCCTGCTTGAACCCTAAGGAATATTTAACCATCTTCTCACTGGCTTTTTAGCACATCTGCTCCATTTAAAACGATGACAGGGAGGTGTGCAAGATTGAGTTGATTGTCTCTAGGAGTTTACTGTGCTTCTTTCAAAACTTTGTTTTTCAGTAAAGGCAATTGCTCCTTGAGCAGTACTGGTTGTTCCACACCCACTAATTATCATACAGCCATTTAAAGTTGAAATGGTAATCAAACCAATGAAAGCCCAAGATTAGCTGCATTCCTTCTTCATTTCTAGTGGGGAGATTCATCTGAATATCTATGAAGGATTTTGTGATGCATTTTCCAGCAGATGCAGCAAAACAAATGCAATACTAACTTTTAAAATATAGCTTTGAATTTTAGGTTGAATTTTAAGTTGGACATACTTTAAATTTTACAATTTAATTAGAAAAGTCAAATGATCTGAAAGGATCATTCTAGTTATGAATAGAATATGAGGGTTTGGGTTTTATTACAGAAAGAAAAATCTATTTTAAATGGTAAAATTTATACTCTTTGCCCATCAGAAACTACTGGTTGATGCTTCCATTAAAATTATTAAGATCTAAGTATACAATGATACTTGAGGCAAATTCTCATTTAAGGAATAGCATACTGCATGACAGGTTGTGAGGTGTTAAGAGATAATTGCATGCCTAGAAGGTGTGGTGAATCATATGAGCAAAGGCCAAGAACATCCAGAGACCAAACTTCACAGTAATTTCAAATATTACTCCCTGGTGTGGGTTATTCTACTTAAAAATTGTATACTTGGTTGTAAATTTAAGGACTAAAAACAAGCCATGTTAAATCAGTACTTTTGTAGTTTTTAAAAATGTGTTTAAATATTTATTCACACAATAGAATGTATTTAGTTCACAATGATAAATATTACCAGTGCTATTGAATAGGGGAATAGGCCAAATAGCATTCTGTATCTTTTTATTGAAATGATCCTGATTGTCAGAAGAATGAAATGTATGCTATGAATCCAAAAAAGTACTGCTTTATCAAATAATATGTGTTTATTTATATGCATTTTGATATCCTTATGTTTCTAAAATAATTCCATTTTATTGGAATTTTTTAAGTTAAAAATGCAGCTCCCTCTCAGTTTTGTTGGTTTCAATATGTGCGCAAATGTTTAGTCATGTCCAACTCTTAGCAAGCTCGTGGACTGTAGCCTGCCAGGCCCCTCTGTACATGGGATTTCTTAGTCAAGAATACTGGCGTGAGTTGCCATTTCCTCTTCCAGGGATCTTCCCAACCCAGGGATCAAGCCTGCGTCTCCTATGTCTCCTGCATTGGCAGGCGAATTCTTTACCACTGCCCTACACAGTATTTCACGATAAACAGCAGAGAAATAGCAGATAAGAGAAAGGAGAGAGGGAAGAGGAATATTTTAAGTTTTAGTAATTTGTGTTCAATGAAGTAATATTAATACATCTGCTATGCTCTCCCCTCAATTCCTTACTCATCTAAAGGAAGAACTGTTTCTGCTGGTGGAACCAATGTTAATTTTCTATGCCTAAATCCACTTAGTAGAGGCTGCTGTGAGCACCTCACTCCATTGCTGAAACAATAACAGGTAAGATCAAGGGAGATAGACAATAACAAAGCAAAATTAACCTAACCAATTCATGTATGTACCTATGAGCAGAGCCTGTGCTTCAATCCTGGAGCCTACATTTTTAAATTTATGGTTCTGGGAGTTTCTTAAACTCATGTGCCTTAGCTTTTTTGTCTCCATCTGTAGAGGGTGTTAATATTATTTACCCCTCTGCATTTGTTATGAGGATTACATTACCTAATGTATGAAAAGTGCTTTGTAAAGAAACACTCCATTTAGAAAATGGGCCATAGATATTAACAGACACCCACCAAAGAGGATATACAGATGACAAATAAGCATATGAAATGATGCTCCACATCATATGTCATCTGGGAAGTGCAAATTAAAATAACAATAAGATGTCACTTACACACCTCTTAGAATGGGCAGAATCTGAAATGCTGACAGCACCAAAAGCTGGCAAAGACAGGAAGTGACAGAAAGTGTCATTAAATGCCGATGGGAATGCAAAATGGTACAGCCACTTTGGAAGACAATTTGGTTGTTTCTTACAAAACCTTATCTTACCATACAGTTCAGCAGTTACACGTCTTAGTATTTACCCAAAGGAATTAAAAACTTAGGTCCACACAAAAATCTGAACACAGATGTCTGCAGCAACTTTATTCATAATTGCCAAAACCTGGAAGCAACAAACATGTCCTTTAGTAGGTGAATAAACAAACTTTGGTACAGCCAGACTATGGAATATTGTTTACTCAAAAGACATGAGCTACCAAGCTATGACATAACATGGAAGAATCTTCAGTGTATATTAGTGAGTGGAAGAAGCCAATCTGAAAAGACTACACATTGTTTGAGTCCAAGTATATGGCATTCTGGAAAGGCAAAGCTATAGAGGAAGTAAATAGACTAGAGGTTGCCAGGGGAAAACAGGAAGAGACAAATAGGCAGAGCACAGGGGACTTTTAGGACAGTGAAAATATTCTGTATGATACTGTAATAGTAGATAAAATGAACTGAAGTGAAAGTCACTCAGTCGTGTCCTACTCTTTGCGACCCCATGGACTATACAGTCCATGAATAGTAAATAAAGGTCATTATATATTTGCTTGAACCCATAGAATATTAACACCAAGAATTAACTGTAATAAAAACTATGGGTTTTGAATGATAACGATGTGTCACTGTGGATTTATCCATTGTAACAAATGTACTACTGTGGTGGGGAATTTAATGATGGAGGAAGTTATGTATATACAGGAGCAGAAGGTATATGGGAAATCTCTCCACTTTCTGATCAATTTTTCTGTTAAAACTAAAGTTAAAAAAGTCTAAAAGACATAAAATACTTTATAAGATGTAAGAAACATTATTTTTTTTTTAAAAAATTAGTAACTATTTGTTCTCTTCACCTCCTAATGCTTATATTTTCTGAGTTTTTTTTTGTCATTAAAGAAGGATAAATTGATTCTTTACAACTGAAAGAGAAACATGCTTTGTAAGCTTGCTGACCCTGAGTTAGCAATCAATACATACTAGATATTTTTACTATTACGTGTTAATACTCTCAATTTATAGAATTTAAAAAATCATGCGATCCATATGAAATGTCTAGAATGGGCAAATTAATACAGACAGAAAGTAGATAGGTAGTCTCCAGGGTCTAGGAAGGCAAAGAATGGAGAATGATTGCTAGTGAGTATGAAGTTTCTTTTTCAATTTGATGAAAATGTTTTACATTAGTTAGTGGTAACAGTTGTGCAACTGTGTAAGTAAACTAAATATCACCATACTGTTCCCTTTAAAGAGTAAATTTTATGGTATGTCAATTATATCTCAGTGACGGTATTTAAAAAATTAACAGAAGGATTGAAGACAAGTATATTTGTATTAGCAAGTGTTTTAAATTTGTTTATGAAACACCTACTATTTGATAAGCATACTCTCTACTATGTATAATACATATATATAGATAATGTTTTATAATCATAACCTGACATATACATTTTTATATTACATATGTAATTTCTCACTGAAATACTTATTATAAACAAGAAATGTATCAGGTAAAAATAAGTGCTTCACTAAGGATAAAGAAGTTGAGATAGTGACTGATTGTATGGTTATTCTTGTTTTTGAAGTGAAGAAAAGCTTTCCTAAGGTGGTATATCAGCTGAGGCATGATTATCTGGAATGAACGAGTCATGAGAAGACTGGAGAAGAACATTCCAGGAGGAGAGAAAAGCTAGTGTAAAGACTCAAAAACATGACTGCCTTTATGTGTTTAAGGAGGCCATGAAATAGAATGAGAAATGAGGGAGACGATTAGGGTGATAGCAATTTAGACTGGAAGGAGCCTCAGATTTCTCATATATGAAATGAATGATACCTAATGTGGAGAATTGCCCTGGAGTTTTAAAACCATACAAATAATACTTAGCATAATGTCTAACACATGGTTGAAAGTAAATAGATATTACTACTCTGTTAATTCATCAGTTACATGTAATCTGGCAAAATTATGGTCATGGAAAAGAGACAAACGTTTAAAGTATTAACAGTGGTACCTTGGGACTTCAGGAAAACCCTCTCTCTTAATCTGTGAGAAAAGAAATGATGAGATTTCCAGAGCTAGTGAAGAAGAATATCATTAATAGAAAACAAATCGCAAATATCTTCATTATTTCCTTTAGTTTCCAAACCTTGAAGGTAATAGATTATTTTTAGTCTTCATATTAATTTGTTTTGGTATCAGATTGTATTTCCTTGCTAATTTTTAAGTTGTTATTTTTGTGGGTATTATCTGTGTTTTCCCCCCTCTCTTCTTATAATTCATAATATCCAGATATATCTGAAGAAAGAAGAAGTTAATACTATAAAAAAGTGACTTTCTATTATTTAATTAATTTTCTAAGAGGATATATATATATATATCACAAATTTAGGCAAAATATGCGATACTACATGGTGTCAAAGACTTTTTCTCTGTTATTAAGACCATCAACAATTAGGACCTTGACAGTAATTTTCTCAGCAAGGGTATCATCAGCCTTCTATTCTAAACATAAGGAATAACAAGACTTCAGTTTAGGGACACTGTGTTGTATTATTCTCTAACTATAGAAAAATAATATAATGCTGCTGTCAAAATAATAAATATAGAATAAGCTTTGGAATAATCTAAATTTAAAATTTCACTCACTTTCTAGCAGTATGACCTTAAACTAGTTATTTAAACTTTCTCAGGCTCAGTTTCCTTATACATAAAATTATTATAATAATAATTACTTCAAAAGATGCTGTAAGAAACATATTTAGCACAGTTTCTTTGATACCTAGTATTGATAATATAACAATCATCATCACTATCACTATCTTTCTATTTATAAAATCATGTTAATGAACCAAAAATAAGTAATTCTAATAAAAAAACAAGTTCATATTGTTTTCTAGTTAATATATGTATATATGTCAGGGATAAAGAAAAATAATACATATATCTCTATTGGAATATTCAGTAAGCAAATATAAAGAAACAAATATTTTTGGTTTGTAAACCTAGCCTTGGTGATTATGATAATAATAAAAATCATTACTATTAGGTCACTCTTCCTGTGATTTACTTCTCTTTAGGTACTTTCCCTCTATTAATATTTTTAAATATTTCATACCTGAATTTCTTGGAAATGACTGCATCATTTTGTATGACTCCCAATACTGTATTAAGCATCGAATCCAATTTCCTTGGAAAAGTTGGGACCATCACCTCTTCCCTTCAACAATATTTGTGAGTTGACAAACATCAAGGGCTATGCCATAGCATGCACAAGACATGGGGGAAGATACTGTTTAAATTAGTACCATAAATTTTCTTCTTATGTTTCCCAACCTCATATTTATTGAAATGCATTAAATTACCTCAGACATCTAAGGATACAGCATTCGCTTTATAATAATCTTTATGGTTAACTTAATTGCATTAACCTTATCTTTGAAAGGTGGCTAATTAAGGAGTAGAGTGCACATTCATTTCTTTGGGGGATGCTGTGAGCTATTTAGATGATCACTCTGTGGTTGCTGGGGGAAGCATCCACAAATTAGTCAGTTAGGATAATAAAGAAGAAAAGCAGACATTTCCTTTGGTCTGTTTCACACAATAGCTATATGCTGTACTAGATGAGACTGGATGACGGTACACTGCTTGAACCACTGCAATTCTGATCATTTGAAGTAAAAAATGACTAATTGGCATTGTCACCATTTTAAAGGGCTAAATTTTCGTTTTCTGACCAGATTCCACCTTAGTAAAGGTCATCTCTAAAGATTATTTAGGCATTTCAGTTTAAAGAGTTTACGTTGTTCCTGTAAAGAAGTGGGTGCATGCATGGGCACATTTGTGTGCATAATATGAGATTTTAGGTAATAGTATCGTATAGTTAAAAGTTGTGTTTTCATAACAGTAAATTTCTTGTGTTGTGAGTTACTTTTGGGGGGTGTATGCATCATTTCAGTGATACCCCAAATTAATTTGGTTATCTCTGCTTGCTTCTTTTAACTTCCTTAGAGAGCAATTAAGAATAAATCAAGTTTGTTGCACCTATAAAACTTTTCTTGAATGGGATAGTAGAAAAAGTAAAATCAGTGTCATGAACATATGAAAACTCTGCCTACTGGGATTCTATCAAGTCTTTTTAGTAAAGTTTACACAATTTCAGCTCTCCTATCACATTGCTGAGGCTCTTTAACTTTCCTGAAGTTCTTTACGATTTCTGAAGACCAGAAATTTACAATTTTTTAAATGTCATACTATATGGCCAGTCTCTGTGTTCTTTATTTGTAGTGTTAGTTTTGCATTTTGAGTGCACAAGTCAGCCTTTGGTTCATACACATAAGCAGGTGTGTATTTGGAAAGAACATCAAAAAATACATAACCACTGATTTAAAACATTGAATCATTAGCATGGGCACCCTGATAATACCAGTCTGAAGAACGGAGTTGAGTTTTAGGCTGATAAAACTTGCTGTGTTCTTAAATGTAGGGTTATATTCCTGATTCCAAATGCATGGACAAAACTGTATTATAAGAGATAGTATTTAAGTGCATGGATTCTGGAGATGGGCTGATTGCTGACTTCAAATCTCAATGATGTTGCTTAATAACTGTAACCTTGGGCAAGTTACTTACCCTCTTTCTACCCCTCTTTCTTTATTTTTAAAATGAGTAATGAGGACTTACTTGATCGTTTTGTTGGGAAGATTTATATCACTAAAACAGTGTGTGTAAGATAGTGTTGTTTAGTCACTAAGTCGTATCCAGCTCTTTTACCACGCTATAGACCGTAGACCACCAGGCTTGTCTGTCTATGGGATTTCCCAGGCAATAATACTGGAATGGGTTGCCATTTCCTTCTCCAGGGGATCTTCCTGATGCAGGGACTGAACCCATGTCTCCTGCATTGGCTAGTGGGTTCTTTACCACGGAGCCACCAGGGAAGCCCACGTGTAGGGTATGACACTTTACAATTACTGTTATCACCTCATGTTTTTACTATCAATAGTTAAGAGCTATTGGTCTGTATTGAAAACCTCGTGGATGACTTCTTGACCCAGAAGTCAATCCATTTCATTCATTTGGTCTTGGGCTGGAGCCTACTGTGCAGGAGTAGGCACCTGTTATCACCTAGGCGAGAAGATACCAATGTCTGGAAATTATTTTGAAAGAAAAAAAAGTGAAAGCCGCTCAGTTGTGTCCAACTCTTGGTGACCTCATGGACTATAAAGTCCATGGAATTCTCCAGGCCAGAATACTGGAGTGGGTAGCCTTTTCCTTCTCTGGGGATCTTCCCAACCCATGGATTGGACCCAGGTCTCCTGCATTGCAGGCAGATTCTTTACCAGCTGAGCCTCCAGGGAAGCCCAACTTATCTCAGGGAAAGTGCCTATTAGCAGTACAGTACAGTGGTTGTACAACACAGTGGAAAATGTATTAAATGGAATCTGGAGAATTTATCTCTGTAATTGTATAAATGTATGTTTCTCAGGGGAAGTGTTGGATTTGTAAATGGATATAAATCACAGAGTGCTAAAACCTAACAGGACCTTAAAAGCTAAGTAGTTCCAACCCCCTTATTTTGGATTAATAGATGAGAAAACTGAGGCTCAGAAAACAGGGCAGTTTGTCCAAGGCCATCATAGTTACTCTCTGAGATGAGGAAGATATCCAAATGTCTGCATGAATCCTAGGTTAGTTCCAAATTCATTCTTATTTAATCTCTAAATTATTGTCTAAGAGATTCAATTTAAAAGAGCTACATTTTCTTCCTTATGAGCGCTTTTGCATATAGCATCTTTCTATTCAGAAAAAAAAAAAAAAAACAACTAGAAAGCGTGCTGGAAACCTCTCCCTTCTTCCCCTTTCAACCTCTGCTTAAGACAAAACCTCAGACTACACACTCTCCCTTATAACACAATCTAAAATATTAAGAGTAACATGCATAATATTAGAAGCAAATTACCTACTTACCATATATACTGGCAGTATGCTTGCTGGACACACGTATGTAAAATTAGTAGCCATCAAATTATATTTCAGGTGGTTTAGTCACTAAATCATGTCCAACTCTTCTAACCCCATGAACTGTATCCCGCCAGGCTTCTCTGTCCCTGGGATTCTCCGGGCAAGAGTCCTGGAGTGGGTCACCATTTCCTTCTCCAGGGGATCTTCCTAACCCAGGAATTGAACCCATGTCTCCTGCACAGTAGGCTCCAGCCCAAGACCAAATGAATGAAATGGATTAACTTCTGGGTCAAGAAGTTATCCACGAGGTTTTCAATACAGACCGATAGCTCTTCACTATTGATAGTAAAAACATGATATATAAAGGCTCTTGTTCTCCCTTTTCAAAAGTCAAACAGAACCACTGTCTCTTAAAGCTGACAGGCACAGCAAGAAGCTGGGAGGCCAGAGGTTCTCATTGACACAAAGATGTGCTTCCCTAATTGCTGTTAATCTTCCAGCACAGACTAGGTAGTTTATGTGAGAGCAAGCTGCTTGCAATTGCATGAGTAAGCCAGGGAAGCACAATGAGGGATGACGCTGTCTTTCTAGTTGTCAGCCTCCCCAAACGGAAACAAATGATAGCAGGATAAATGTGGCTGAAAGCAGAGGTGAGAGGGAACCGTTAGATATGGGAAACATCAAAGAACAAGAAATAGCAACAAAGAGATGCCAGAAGCCAACAAGAAAAAGGGAAATGTTGTGAGTAAAAAGGCTCAAGAATGGCTATAAAACGGAGGTGGGGAATTGTCATAAAGGAGACCTTGAAATGACAATAATCCATTCCAGAATGAAGAGGAGGGGAAGCTTATTACTTTTCTTCAAGGTAAAGATACATTTTCTTAAGGAGAAAAAAAAAAAGTAAACTGAAGATAGAATGAATTGTATAGCACAGGGAACTCTACTCAATACTCTGTGGTGACCTAATTGGGAAGGAAATTCAAAAAAGAGAGGATGTATGCATATGCATAACTGATTGACTTTGCTGTAAGTAGAAACTAATGCAACATTGTAAAACAACTATACCTCAGTAAAAATTAATTTTGAAAAAGATAGACTTGATTAAGGAACGGGAAGATAAAATAATAAAATCAGATGTATCCAGAAAGAGGCAATAAAAGCAATGAGCAATGACCCTATCATTTAACCCGGTGAATTGTGTTTGTGTCTCCATGCAGCTGTATGGCATGTTCCTGGGAAATAGCTGACAATGCTAGGAGTTAGGGATAGGAGAATGCTCTTGCTGTGAGAACATCACTTAATTCCAAATGGAGGTTTGTTCCCGATAAATAGCAGAGGAATCAGGCCAAGTCACCTCTGTCTGATGTTTCTCTCCGTCAAAATAAGTAATGGTAATATTTATTATCTTGGGCCTTAGGGACTTCTATGAAGAGATTGTGAATTAATGCATATATAAATGGAAGCGATGTAGCTTACCTGATTAATCTAGTGGTTACCAGGGTAGATTTAAAGCCAGAGTTTCCGAGTTTGAAATCCACCTCCTTTTCATCTTGTCTCCGTGCTCTTGGGTGCATCACTTAACTTCTGTCTTGCTCAACCATCAGTAAAATAGAGTTAATAATAGTGCCCAGCTGATAGGGTTGCTGTGAGGAGTAAATGAGAAGGGATGAAGGTCACTTAGAATAATGTCTGTCATGTGCTAAAGACAATCTGAATTCTTTTCATTGTGTTGATGCTTTGGAAATAAACCTTTTAGGTGAGTGTGATATCCTGCATTTGTTTATATTACTGCTTAGGAGTTAGAATCACTGCTGCTGCTGAGTCCTGATGACATCATTATCTTGTGTCTCTTCATTCATTTTCTCTTCTTCATGTCAACGCTTTTATTTAGTCATCTGTCTTTGTTACTTCACTGCAAAAGAAAGTCATTTCTTTTGCCTCATTTTTCTTTTTGCTGCATATATGTTATTTATCAAGCATTTGTTGAGCACTTACTATATACAGGCACTGATAGAAATAGGAAGAAGTGTAAGACACAATTTTCGCTCAGAAAGACATATATCCAGGAAAAAGAAGCAACTCATTAACGAAACAATAATAAATGATATGATTCAATTTATGAACAAAATGTTTCATCTGGGCTTACTTGGATGCTAAGGGCAGACTTACCAAATATGTTAAAGTCATAGTTGAGTTTAAATGATACTATAGCACATTGAACTTTCTTTTATCTCATATTTCACTTTTTAATTTGTTTTTTGCTAGTAAAACTTAAGGTTAGAATCTCACTTTTCCTCACTCTTCTCCCATCCGCCCCTCCATCACTTAAAAAAAAAGAAGAAACCAAAAAAACCAACTTTATGCTTAAATGCTTTTGCTATTTTCTCAGCATTTCATCCTGTTAGCTCTCATACTAAGTTAAAGTGGTTGGAAAACCTTGCCCACTTTGCCTAAGGTTTTATTTCTCTTGCTATCACCCATTTTATTCTGATAGATTTAAGAGAGAACTGAAAGATAGCATTCACCTCACTTCTAATGAAATTGAGAGATAAAGTAAGCCATGCCACCCTCATAGTCAATTCCTACAAATGAGGGATGTTGTTGTTCAGTCACCCAGTTATATCTGACACTTTGCGCCCCCATGGACTGCAGCATGCCAGGCCTCCCTGTCCCTCACCATCTCCCGGAGTTTCCAAGTTCATGTTCATTGCATTGGTGATGCCGTCCAGCCATCTCATCCTCTTAACACCCCCTTCCCCTTCTGCCCTCAATCTTTCCCAGCATTGGGGACTTTTCCAGTGAGTCATCTGTTAGCATCAGATGACTAAAATAGTGGAGCTTCAGCTTCAGCATCAATCCTTCCAAGTGAATATTCAGGGTTGATCTCCCTTAAGATTGACTGGTTTGATCTCCTTGCTGTCCAGGGGACTTTCAGGAGTCTTCTCCAGCACCACAGTTCAAAGGCATCAATTCTTTGGCATTCTGCCTTCTTTATGGTCCGGCTCTGACAACTGTACATGACCATTGGGAAGACCATAGCCTTGACTATATGGACCTTTGTTGGCAGAGTAATGTCTCTGCTTTTCAACACACTGTCTAGGTAGGTTATCACTTTCCTGCCAAGAAGCAATCATCTGATTTCATGGCTGAGCTACCAAGGAAGCCCTAAATGAGGGTTAAGAATCATAATAAAGTTATTTCTACAGGGGTATGTGTTTCCCTTAAGTGGTACAAGTTTAATGCATATGTGAGAACTTGGAAATTCTTATTCTTAATGAAATACCACTTAGCTGGAGAATCATCTATTTCACAGGCAAAGTGATGCTTCTGAAGCCAGTAGTTCTTGTCTTGGCCCCCAGGTGTGGTTCCCTTACTTATGTGTTTATGTTACATGTGGACTCTGGAGCAAACATGTTGCCTATTTAAAGAAAAACAGAATTATTTTTTTTACAATAGAAAATAGTGCATGTTCATTATCCAAAGTGGATACAGAAAAGCACAGTGAAAGTAATAGTTGCCCATGATTTTACGATTAAGGAATAGCTAGTGTTAACTGTTTGCTACATACATTCCTATTGAGAACTGTATGATGATAACGAACATTTATTGAGCATTTTATATGCACCAGGCAGTTTCCGCGACTTTATCTGTTAAATATTACCCATTTATGCCTGACAACAATTTTATTATATAAGTACTGTTATACCGTTTTAAAAATGAGAAAATCACTGCAATAACAAGGTGCAGTAACTTGTTCATGATCACCGAGCCAGTATGAAATGGAGCCAGGATGCTAGCCAGGCAGTCAGGCTCAGAGCCCAGGTTTTTAACCACCAAGAAATAATGCCTTTTTAGTATTATAACATACATATAATTTTGTAAGCTGCTTCAATTTACTTACTATGCCATTTGTTTCCCAGTGTTTTAAAATATTCTGTAAGAATATGATTCTTTATTGACTGTCTATAAATCTATCAATATATCATACCTGAATTATTTTAATTCATATTTGATATATTTAGTCTGCTTCCAATTTTTCACTATGGAAATAATGTAGCATATTTTACAAGAATGTCTAAGCAGATATATAGTGTTTTGGTGACATTAGCATTTATTTAAATAAGCAGGTATTGGATGTCAGTGGTGTACATATCAATATGGAGCATGCAGTAAATATTTGCTATATGATAGCTATGTTCCAGAAATAGTACCAGGAGGCAGTAGGGAATAAAAAGCTGTGACAGTAGCCTTTCTATTCCTAAATAGCTTCTAATCTAATGAAGAGAGATCCCTGTAAAACAGTGTGTTTCAGTAGAATCTAGATCTGTGTGTTGAGGAATGAATGGTGGGTGAGGAAATTTCAACAATGAATGGAAATACCTATTAGGACTTATGATTATAGTAACCAGGGTAGATGATATGAGGAAACTAGTGTTTTAAGAAAACAAGTATGACACCACTGTAGAAATGTGGATATTTGTAAAGACTGGGACTTTACCCACTTAACTGGGTTTATATGATCATTTCTAGGGCTTTTGGGTTAATAAATACTATATGTTACATTGCCCTTGTATAAATGATATGGCATATGGTTATCAGTTTGTTTCAGTTGCTCAGTCGTGTCTGACTCTTTGCAACCGCATGGACTGCAGCATGCTAGGCTTCCCTGTCCATCACCAACTCCCAGAGCATGCTCAAACTCATGTCCATCGAGTCAGTGATGCCATCAAACCATCTCATCCTCTGTCATCCCCTTCTCCTCCTGCCTTCAATCTTTCCCAGCATCAGGGTCTTTTCCAGTAACTCAGTTCTTCACATCAGGTGGCCAAAGTATTGCAGCTTCAGCATCAGTCCTTCCAATGAACATTCAGGACTGATTTCCTTTAGGGTTGCCTGGTTTGATCTCCATGCAGTCCACGGGACTCACAAGTCTTCTTCAGCACCACAGTTCAAAAGCATCAATTCTTTGCTGCTCGGCTTTCTTTATGGTCCAACTCTCACATCTGCACATGACTACTGGAAAAACCATAGCTTTGACTATGCGGACCTTTGTGAATAATGGTTATGCTATTAATCAAATGGTGATTATAAATAAAAGAATCTGTTCTTTTGGCTTACGATCTCAGATATAAAACAATAGGTTTAACAAATACTTTTTCCCACGCCTTGGAAGCATTGAAGTTTTCAGTGTTCTAGGAGATTTTCAAATAATCTCAGGGTAAATGAAAAGCAGATCATTCTCTGAGACTGAACCTTGTGCAATATGTCTGTTGTGTTTTCATTTTTTTAAACTCCAAGACCCTGGTGTTGCCTTCAGGGGTTACTGACTAGCCTTTAATTGAAGGCTGACTGAGTTAGAGTTATATATATATATATCTCCAGTAGTTAATGGGGTTTGTTGCCAGGAATATCATTTTGCTTATCAGTGGGGAAGGTTTTTGCTTCTATGGCTGGATTTAAAGGTGTCCCTCAAGATTCCATTACTCAGTTCATTGAGAAAAGCTTCAAGTTAAGGGAGGGTAGATTGGAGCTCTGTTTCATGAAGGAGGCTGGAAGAAATAATAGCTCCCAAGTTGGTTCAAGTTCTTCCAGATGTTCACATTTATATGACAACTGAACACTTGGAGATATTCCATCTGGTGAGATTTCTGTGCAAAATTTCTTTATGTACAATTCTGAACTGAGTTTTTTGGTCATTAGATGTGAAAATTAACACTGATCATCCACAACGAACAAGATAGATTTTCTTTCCATTTGACTTGTAAAAGCAAAAGCTCCTGTGATAACTGAATGTATCATTTTCTGCTTTTTTGCTTCAAACTTGTAGCTCCATGGGAAAGATTAAAGCAAAAGAACAGTAGTACAAGAAAAGTGGGCCATGAAGAATGATGCTTAAAATCATACGTAAACATGGGCACACACTCACCATAGTGATATGATTAGAGCAACTAGACAGAGGCTGGCTGAAGAGCTGCAAAGGACTTGGCTTTCCGTGAACTTATTGACTGAAACTAAAGTTCCTCCCTTGGAGATAAGCTCAGATAGCTATGTGAAATCATAGCACAGTTTGAGTAAAAGTATACCTTTCCAAGGGTACTGC
This sequence comes from Capricornis sumatraensis, assembly GCF_032405125.1. Lineage (NCBI taxonomy): Eukaryota > Metazoa > Chordata > Mammalia > Artiodactyla > Bovidae > Capricornis > Capricornis sumatraensis. The sequence continues at coordinate 110,528,193 of NC_091092.1, forward strand.
TGAACAATCACAGCTGCTTCCTTTACTCTTGAAGAGAAGGCACTAATAACCTCTTATTTTAAATTGACTTCCATCGACCAATAATGCATCCCAGCTTGCACTTTCAGGCACTGTATTGGGTAATGTGTTTACAGGCTAGTATCATTTATCTTTTTGAAACAGGACATGGGTAGCTTACTGCTACTTAGAGGTGACTTTAAGAAACCTGCTTTTCAAGGTGATAGTTTTAAAAAATGTGATTATTGGGAATAATAACTCCAGAGATAAAGATTTAATGGGATCGCTTCCAATTTATTCAGCACGTAGCCAGGTTATTGAAGTTCTAGTTTCAGACCTGTGCATTCAGAGTCCGCATTGTTCCCTGATGTATTGTACATTTAGGCTCTTACCGCCATGTGTGGGCATTAAGTTTGCCTTCAAATCTCAATAGGAGTCTAACCTCTCAGAACAGTTATTGTAGCCAGAACTTTCACAGCTCTACTCCTTGCCCTCACCACTACTGTTTCTTTAAAATCAATATATTGAAAACATGCTTTACTACAAGGAAGAAAACATATCTCCAACACTGTTATGGTGTTTTTCAGTTCAGAGGCTTAGCTTGCATGCATCATTTGATTTAATTTCCTCAAAAGCCTTGGGAAGTGTGAGTTATTATGTTATTATCATCTTGTTGTTGATAAATAGTAGCTACTGTTTATTTAGCACTGACTCTGTATCAGAACCTGTGCTGAACACCTTACAGTTGATCTGAATGATACTCTTAGGGCATTGGAATTAATATTATGCCCATTTTGCAGATGATGAAATCATGGTTTAAATGAAAGTTTACACAGAGGGTAAGTAGCAGAATTGCATTTCCAAGCTGTTTTGTAGATGGAAACTAGTGATGCCAAAAGTTTAAATAAGCTACCCTAGGTTATAGAGTTAATTCCTAATACCTTCCAATTGCCACCCTAAACATTTTCCATTATACTATCCTGTTGATCCTACATTATATGGTGCTCTGGTAAGTAGACACAGGAGCACCTCCACTGACCTAGAATGGGACTTTTTTTTTTTTTTTTAAAGAAAGCACACTTTTTTCCCAGTCCGACACTGGCAGCCCAAGGATGGGTGAGTAGAGTGTCAGCATGCACTTCACCTGCTACCTACCTCCCTTATACAAGCGTCTTGGTGCAAAACATAATACCCAGGGCAATAAGTAGAGGCCCTGGCTGTCCTCATAGAAACTAATAGATGGGCATTGCAAATAATATTGAGAAATATCCAAGAGAATTTTCTGTATAGGTATGTATTTGAGAAACTGTAAGTATATAAATTGTGTGCTTTACTAATTGCATTTCTAACATGCTAATTTTCCCTTCATCACTAACAAAAATGTTTAACGAGATATAATCTGACAGCACTCATGCTAAAACTCCCATGGAGCCAAAATGTGTCACTAGTTAAAATGACCCTCATCTTCACAAGCCATTGAAGAGGAGTCGAGGATCATTTATGAAGTGGGTTTTAACCACAGGGTGATGCATTGTGCTGCCATTATGTTACTGAGCTTGGGAATCAGTCTTTGTATTCATTTTCAACTTAGTACTATCTTCCTTTGCAAAATCGATTACTTTTAATTATATAGCTATCCTGGGCATAAAGCAAATGTTGTATAACTTGGATGTGCTTTCCACTGAAGCACTGACATAGTAATAGATTTAATGTGCACCTAACTATAATAAGCACAAAAATTGCATGAGCGTATAATGAGGACACTGATCATCAAAAAGAGTTTTTTAAAATGGCTGGGACTTGGGATGTTCCAGTTTGAAAGGCTCGGGAATTTTTAGTTTGGAAGATGTTTCATCAAATCTGAGAAACTTCATGAAAACACACAGCTGATTAACTTGGAAGAGCTTGGGCTAACAGCAGTCCTTAACCCTTTTTTGACACCAGGGACCGGTTTCGTGGAAGACAGTTTTTCCGTGGGCCAGGAGAGGGGGGATGGTTACAAGATGATTCAAATGCATTCTGTTTATTATGCACTTTATTTCTGTTGTTACCGCATCAGCTCCATCTCAGATCATCAGGCATTAGATCGTGGACGTTGGGAACCTCAAAGAATAATTTTTAAGCTTCAAGAAACTTCAGGAAACTATAAAGGCTCAAGCCCCATTGGTGAACTCAGGCCGCTGTGTTCTGTGTTAGCTCTTCTCTTGATTATGACACATGTAATTTGAAAACAATAGGTCTATGGGCACAGATTCTCAAATTTGGGTGCACCTTAGAATTGCTGTTGTCTCACACCTAGAGATTTCTTTTCTCTCTCATATATGTATTGGGTTGGCAAAAATATCCATTTGGACTTTTTCTGTAGCATCTTACGGAAAAAAAACCCAAAAGAACATTTTGGCCAACCCAGTATTTGCTTTTCCTTCTAGTTCTGTTGGCATCTAATTGACAAACCACACCAAGTAAGTGTACGGCGTAATGATTTCACTTACATTGTGAAGTGATGACCACAGTAAGTGTAGTGAACGTCCCTCATCTCATTAAAGAAATAGATACAAAATGTTTTCTGTGTGATGAGAACTCTTAGGATAGGATTTACTCTCTTCACAGCTTTCCTATATAACATAAAGTGTCCGACTCTTTGTGACCCATTGGACTGTAGCCCACCAGGCTCCTCTGTTTATGGGATTTCCCAAGCAAGAATACTGGAGTGGGTTGTCATTTCCTTCTCCAGGGGATATTTCTAACATATAACAGCAGTGTTAATTATATTTCTCATATTGTTCATAACATCTGATTTTGTTGATGCCCCTTAGGCATCAAGAGGTTGAAAAACTCCCCCAGGTGATTCTCGTATCAGTGAAGTTTGAGAACTGCTCATCTAAGCCCTTGCTGCCCAGTGTGTAGGAATTTGTTGGAAATGCAGAATCTCAGGTCTCACCAAGAATGACTGAATTAGAATCCACCATTCATCAAGATATCTAGGTGATTTTTATGTGCATTAACTTTGAAGAAATATTGGGCTAGGGATTTTAGCCATTCCTAATGAGCTTGGTGACTCCAGGAAACCACTCTGAACTACAGTCTCCTCACCTGTAAAATGCATTTTATGATAACCCTGTCAACACTGAAGGCTCATTGGGGAAATTTCTGAATTGCAGTCCTGGAAACTCAGCTTAATTCCTAGAACAGAACAGGTACTCAGGAAACCTCGTGTCCCTCTTAACAGATAGAGTTGCTGTGACATTTTTCAGCACTGGTGGACAGAAGGCAAGTGAAGCGAAAAACTGTTAGCGATCACTACCACAGGCCTTCTTATTCTGCTTGTCTTGATGAAGGTCTTTGTAGGTGTGAATTCAAGATGATTTTCATTAACTCATAAGACAAACACTTCCTAGACTCAAATATCTTCTTCTAAAAAGGTAAATCATAGCCATGTGTCCTTGAAGGTACCTTGGACACCATGCACTGTTGGGTAATATGATCAACTTAATCATACATTGCCACCTATTCATACATGTTATCTTTAATTTTCCCTTTTAGATCTTCATCTATTCTTTCCCTCTTCCTAAAGAGCTAATTTATTTCTGCAAACTCATATATAGGGTTCCTTTTTTTTTTCTCTTCAAGCCACTAGCTTCTGTAATTATCTTTTTTCTTAATTTCTTTTTCGCCCCACCACATATTTCCTCATTGTTCTTGTTCCACTCCTTGAACTAAGACATAGAACTGACTTGACCAGTAAAGTTTACATGTGATTGAAAGGATATGACAATACTTTTCTTTGTAGTATAATCACTTTCACCTTAAGAGAGAAGTAGAAATGTCTAATGGGATAACATAGACGATATACCCTCCACTAATCTTTCTAAGCAGGACGACAGTGAGTAATGATTACAGTTAATTAAGTTAGGCAACCTCCATTTCCATTCACTTAGCAGCACTGCTAATTATGTGCTCATTGTACAAGGTTTCTTTAGTTCTTCTGTAATTTGGATGCAGTACTCTTTGTAGGCAAGGGGATACAGTACGATTAATGAACTTTTTCCCCACCAACACCTCTTGTTCTCCAAATGAAATTTCCACATCTGAAAATTGAGAGTAGAAAAAGGAGCAAGGGAGGGAAAAAATCAGTCATGTTTTAACTTACTTCCAGCAAAGCACATGTTTATAATTGCAGAATATTTTATGGTAAAGAAAGCAGTAACATTTAATTTCTCTGGGAGCTTTGGGAAATTGTAGTTTATTTCAAAAGAAAATAAGTCCAGAACTTGGCCTTTTAAAATATATATGATGCTTTACAGTGTAGGCTTTTGTTCACTTTAAATAACTTTATTTAGTACCCACTGTTTGCCAGGTCCTGAATTTATTAAGTGAAAAGGAGTAAGCCATAACTATGATTCCAGGTTTCTTTACCTGGACTTTAATTATTTTAACAATTTACTCTTTAAAGAAAACTGAGAGAATATGCAGCTCTATTGGGTACATTGTTAATGAAGCACCTGAAAAAAAAAATTAGTTTATGTACTTTGATCAGATGGGGATTGACATACTTAAGAGTTTTATTTTTAATCTGAAAATCCACTTCAATCTTATACTCTGGGTAAACAGTCATTACTCAAGGCTGGCACGATTCTGTACTTTCAAGAAGCAAGATTCAAGTTTTAACTTCAAATATAATCTCAAGTAAGTTATTCATGTTATTACTTTCTATTCCAAAAAATCAAGGTTTGCATGATGAATTTTTGCTTCAGTCTTTAATAATCTCCATTTGCTTTAAGAATTAACTTCTGCATTGTGGGTTGTGTTTGTTTAAGATTACTTCAGATTTTAGAATTGATTTTTCAAGGTATATCTGGAGAAGGTATGTGGCTGGCAAATGCTTTTATTTGTATATTTGCATAGGATGTTCCAGTGTATTTGGAGTAGCACTGGGCATTTTTAGAGTTTTGTTTTGTTTTTCCTTCTAGTATCATACAGGTGCACAACTTCACAGGTCCAGTCCCCTCTTTATGTGTCTTCCTTTCTGCTTCTCTTTTATAACATCAGTTCGTGTCAGAGTACAGTATCGAGTTCCCATGAAGACTAGACAAAAGACGGGTGTCCTCGTAATCATCAGCTCCTTTAATTCTCCTCTCAAGTTTAGGCTTCAGTCTCAGAGAAATCCTATATAAAGCAGGCGGCACAGTTATTACTAGAGGAACTGAGGTGATGATTAGAAGGGAACGTAATCAGGTAGATTGAGCCTGGGAGGGAAGAAACCATTTCTGGGAGAGGGGAGTGTTTGCAAAACGCTCTCTGTGAATCTGTGAAGAACACCTCACTTTTCAGGGCAGCCTGTGTGGAAGAAACAGGTGCAAAAAGATTGTGCATTTGTCTGCTTTTGTGAAGCTGATCAGAGGTCATATACTTGCTTTTTCTGTGCCTGGCTATGACTCCACCTCGAGGTTTATCAGACCCCATAGAATGTGTAAGAGCAAAGTATCAACAAGGAAATCAGCAAAAAGCTTTCCCATGAAGGTGTAGGAAGCCACTGCAGAATTTGAAAAGTTTGAGGTCTCATCTGGTAAGTAAAAACTGCAGATAAATGCCACAGCCATTCAGAAGAATGATAAATACCACAAGCATTCGGAAACAGGCTTCCTCCAAGGTGACTCTTTTCGTCAGTTCGCAACCTCTAGGATAAATGTGGATCACTTCTATTTCATATGGCTTTCTCCAAAAGTTAAACTGGGGCTTTTTGTGTGAGGAATGGACAGAAGGAGTTTAGCATCAAGGATCTATAGGATAATGAAATGAGAAGGAACCCAAATTCTGCTTTTTGGGTAATGGCTTTTATGAACTTGGTCTTCAGAAATCTCAAATTATCTGTAGTATGAAGAAACATGAACAAAACATGACCCAGACCTTAATCAGTAAACAGTAATATTTCAAATTCAGTTTCTAAGGACCTAGGCTAAATCCATAACCTCATTAGAAAACTAATGTGAATAATTTTTGTCTTAGCAGTAGAAACATCTATATGTATAGAGAAGCTTTCAAGAAATTTTTGTCAAAGGAAAGGAAAAAAAGGGTTGTTGTGAATAGTAATTTAGACATGATCAGACATGCCCTACTTATTAGGAATCAAACTGGGACACTGGTTGAAAACAATAATTATAGACTACATAATTACCTGAAATATTTAAGAATAATATTAAAGATAAAACATTATTACTAAATGCTAGCTTTTAAATAAATAGAAGGTCCATGATTAATCAAGTTGTCTGATTTTTTTTTTTAATTGTAAGATAGCCTAAAATTCTAAGTTAGCAAAAATGCTTTCTTGGTATATACAAACTTTGTATTAAAAGTACCTTAATTCCTAAGTTGTTATAATTTTATTAGAATTTAAATCCCTTCTATTAAGATTTTCTATCATTAGGAAGGAAGATGGCTAGTTTTAGGAGGAGGGAAGAACTGGAAAAATTGATATTAAGTAAGTCTTTTTAAGATTATGAATTTATATTAGGAAAACAGTCCAAAGTTAAAAGTCTTCTTGGATCTCAAGCCGTCCCAGAGCCTGATTTATAAGGAAAGCTACCCACTTTTGCAAGTCTTGTCTCTCGTTTACTCTGAACTAAGTGGTTGCCATTTCTCATTTACTGATTGCCTTTGATTAATCTCTTTCTAAAGACGTTTTTTAATTTTCATATTTGTGTTTTATTCATTAGACAGATTGTCCTGAAGTACAGAGGCCAGTTCATGGTTTATGAGTTCAAGCTGCGCTGAATATAGCTAAGCTCTGTCTTGCTTGACATTTCATCAAAAGCTGTGTTGATTTGCAATGTTTACCGACCTATTTATTGAACCCTCACAGCTTGAACTATGCCACCAAGCTTGCTGACATTGCTCAGATTATGTCTAAAATGCAGGTACAAGTCAGGAGGCAACAGAGAAGGAGAAAAAAAGAGTGAAATAAGAAAAATAAGTTAAAAACAGTCCTTGACCTATTTAATAAACTATGCTTATATAGTCGTTGATTTACTTTTCTGTTTGGTTATTTCCTTCAAAGTCCCATGACATAGTTTTTCTCCTTTGATCTTCACAAAAACGCTGGAATAAGATAGACTAGAACCTTGGTTCTCAGCCGTAAGTGGGCACCAGAATCCCCTAGAGGGCTTGTTAAAGCAAAATTTCCCAGGCCTCACCCTCAGAGGTTCTGATTCAATCCTTCTGAGGTGTGGCCCAGGAACATGCATTTCTAAATGGTTTCTCAGGATATGTTGGTGCTGCTGGTGTGGGAAGCCATATTTTGAGGACTACCGAGGAGATGAGAAGAGTCTCATTTATGAATGAGAATCACCAAGATTTAAATAGTTTAAGAATTTGGCTCATAAGATTTATCCAGTTGGAGATCATTCTTCATGGAGGAAATGGACTCATGAGAAATTGGGAGAATGATGAATTGCCAAGGATGACTGGGCTATCAGAGTTTGATGGGAGATGAAAAGCTTAAAAGAAAGCCTACTCTCAGAAAGTTTACATTTTTGAAAAGGACAAAAGATGTATGAATTTAACTCATGCAGTGCATACAGTAAGAGTTCAAGAAATTATCAAGGAATGATATTTGTGTGTCAAGTGGGCTTTCCTGGTGGCTCAGACAGCAAAAAAAAATCCACCTGCAATGCAGGAGACCTGGGTTCAATCCCTGGGTTTGGAAGATCCCCTGGAGGAGGGCATGGCAACCCACTCTAGTATTCTTGCCTGAAGAATCCCTATAGACAGAGTAGCCTGGTGGCCTACAGTCCATGGGGTAACAAAGAGTCAGACGTGACTGAGTGACTAAGCATTAAACACAAATAATGGGGCCTCAATAAACTTCTTGTTCAATGAATGAAAAAAAATTGGGCTCATGATTGTTGTTAGCAACAAAACACTTACTTCCCCTCTCTTAATCTAGTTACCTGGGTTCTCTATATACATTGCTTAGAGAAGTTTCCCATTGCGCAAGAAAATAAGCACCCCTCACAGCAGTGAGGTATTTGTTAAATTAATGATACATTAAAATATTGAATACCTCTTCTTGAAAATAATTACCCTGTAGAATTAGTAGTAAAATTATTAAAGTTGATAATCAGTTCTCAAATATGTAAAGAACCCATTTTAATTACTCTTTTGGTTCTTATTGCCTGAGATACCTCCCTAAAGAAGGATTTAGTCTATGATACTTTTAACAAAATGAAACCATGATCTGATTTTTATAAGTAGTTGCATCTATAATGTATATCAAAGTCTCCCCTTTGCAGTCAGTAAAAAGTAAGATGTTTGCCAATTTACCTAACTGAAGCTAGAGTTTGGAAAATTAAACCATGATAAGACTGGATATCTTAATTATAATGCCTGATAAAAACTGAAATATATCTTTTATATGCTAAAATATATCTTTAACTAAAATATATCTTTTTTGAATGCTCAATTGAAGCATTCAAAAAATTGTAACATTTGCTATTTTTTTAAGTTATATGCTCATTTGATATGGTCCATTTCTTTCAGTAAAATTTAAGGTTTGATATATTCTAATGGGATACAACATTTAGATTAAATGTATAATATGGATAATTGACTTCTAATGGAATTTAATTTACATGTTCATAATGTGGAGTTGGAAGTGGGCAGGACTTTAAGGAAGTAGAGATGTTCATTAAAACCATTTTCAGTTCAGTTCAGTTGAGTCGCTCAGTCGTGTCCGACTCTTTGCGACCCCATGAATCACAGCACGCCAGGCCGCCCTGTCCATCACCAACTCCCGGAGTTCACTCAGACTCACGTCCATCGAGTCAGTGATGCCATCCAGCTATCCCAACCTCTGTTGTCCCCTTCTCCTCCTGCCCCCAATCCCTCCCAGCATCAGAGTCTTTTCCAATGAGTCAACTCTGCATGAGGTGGCCAAAATACTGGAGTTTCAGCTTTAGCATCATTCCTTCCAAAGAAATCCCAGGGCTGATCTCCTTCAGAATGGACTGGTTGGATCTCCTTGCAGTCCAAGGGACTCTCAAGAGTCTTCTCCAGCACCACAGTTCAAAAGCATCAATTCTTCGGCATTCAGCCTTCTTCACAGTCCAACTCTCACATCCATACATGACCAATGGAAAAACCATAGCCTTGACTAGACGGACCTTAGTCAGCAAAGTAATGTCTCTGCTTTTGAATATGCTATCTAGGTTGGTCATAACTTTTCTTCCAAGGAGTAAGCATCTTTTAATTTCATGGCTGCAGTCACCATGTGCAGTGATTTTGGAGCCCCAAAAAATAAAGTCTGCCACTGTTTCCACTGTTTCCCCATCTATTTCTCATGAAGAGATGGGACCGGTTGCCATGATCTTCGTTTTCTGAATGTTGAGCTTTAAGCCAACTTTTTCACTCTTCTCTTTCACTTTCATCAAGAGGCTTTTTAGTTCCTCTTCACTTTCTGCCATAAGGGTGGTGTCATTTGCATATCTGAGGTTATTGATATTTCTCCCGGCAATCTTGATTCCAGCTTGTGTTTCTTCCAGTCCAACATTTCTCATGATGTACTCTGCATATAAGTTAAATAAGCACGGTGACAATATACAGCCTTGACTTACTCCTTTTCCTATTTGAAACAAGTCTATGGTTCCATGTCCAGTTCTAACTGTTGCTTCCTGACCTGCATATAGATTTTTCAAGAGGCAGGTCAGGTGGTCTGGTATTCCAATCTCTTTCAGAATTTTCCACAGTTTATTGTGATCCACAGAGTCAAAGGCTTTGGCATAGTCAATCAAGCAGAAATAGATGTTTTTCTGGAACTCTCTTGCTTTTTCATGATCCAGTAGATGTTAGCAATTTGATCTCTGGTTCCTCTGCCTTTTCTAAAACCAGCCTGGACATCAGGAAGTTCACGGTTCACGTATTGCTGAAGCTTGGCTTGGAGAATTTTGAGCATTACTTTACTAGCATGTGAGATGAGTGCAATTGTGCGGTAGTTTGAGCATTCTCTGGCATTGCCTTTCTTTGGGATTGGAATGAAAACTGACCTTTTCCAGTCCTGTGGCCACTGCTGAGTTTTCCAAATTTGCTGGCATATTGAGTGCAGCACTTTCACAGCATCATCTTTCAGGATTTGAAAGAGCTCAACTGGAATTCCATCACCTCCACTAGCTTTGTTTGTAGTGATGCTTTCCAAGGCCCACTTGACTTCACATTCCAGGATGTCTGGCTCTATCATTTCTCAAATAAAATACCATTTATTTCAATTTTAGAGTATATTCTTTCTGTTTAGTCTTAGCTGTCAGATGCTACATATTTAGGGTCCATAAATTATCAGGACTAGGAAAGCATTTTCACATTATTTTCATTTAGATAATATTCTGAATTGATGAAATGAAGGTGAGGCTTAGAAAGCAAATGTACCATATTTCTGATGGTACATTTAAATAATATATTGAATGATTTATTTTGACCTGGCTCTCTTATTAGTTTGTTATTTTTTACTTCTCCACTAATGTTTAAAGCAACTCATAATTACTAAAATACAGAATATTTGTCATGAAAAGTTATTTTTTATTACGAAAATGAGCCCATCTTTAATGGTGTTTCAGAGTATAAATTTGAGGGAAAGGACTAGCACCGTACTCGGTCTCTCATATCCTTTGCGTTATATCACTGAATTATTAGCACTTAATACCTGCCTGGAATGTAATGAACATTCAATAAATTAGCTAAATAGATGAAGGAATGCATCCTATAGATAAATTTGCCCAGGAAAAAAAAGGGGAGTATTTTTATTTTTAATGCTATTTGTTTTGCAGCCATGAAATTAAAAGACACGTACTCCTTGGAAGAAAAGTTATGACCAACCTAGACAGTGTATTCAAAAGCAGAGACATTGGGTCGCAAAGAGTTGGACACGACTGAGCAACTGAACTGAACTGAACTGATTTTTATTTTTAATGCTATTTGTTTTGGGTCAAATGAGTAATATCTCTGACATTTTATCCTGATAGCTATTAGATCATTAACTGAATGTGAGAACAAAGGGCATTTTAGTGTTTTTAGTGTTTTGTTTTTATTAAGAATATTGAATTCCTTTGACAAACTTTTTAGTCTTTCAGGATAAAATCATCTAGTCACATTTTCAGTTTCCTGATTCCTCATGGTCAGGCCAAAATGATATCTCTTCAGTCACACATACACGTGTACACACACATATACTTCATGTTTTTTAATTTGGACCGGCACCTGAAATTTTGAAATTGACATGGGAAGTTGAAGAAAGGGAAAACCTGAAATAGATGGATTTTTTTTTCCGGCCAATCAAAATTCAGCCTATTTTAGACAAGGTATTGTGAGTATGGTTAAGAGAAGGAGAGGAAGAGAAATGAAAGAATTAGAGGAAGGACCCCACCTGCTTGTACTACTTAAAAGGTGCCAAAGCAGAAGAAATTCTGCTTTGATCTACTCCATATTTTAAGACTCAAGCCAACGTTGAATATGAACCTGTGGAAAAGTTCTTTTAAATTAAACTCAAGTCACTTGTAAAATAAAATACGTAAAGTTTTCTTTTTTTAATTAAGAGTTAGATTCTGTCTGTATAATGAACGATGACTAAGAGATGCCATAGTTCTCACAAAATTACCAGGAAATCCAGACAAATCCCTTTCCAATAAAAATGAGCACCACTGGTGTCTAACAAGGCCTTTTGGAAAAAGAGTAAGGAGGAGAAATCTTGACTATAATTAAGGATAATGAAATTATCTATCATAGCTAGCTGCATTAGATTATTTGACTTAAAGATTTTTGATACAGACATTTTCAGTGTGAATTAATACTGAGTACATGGCTTCCTGTAGAGAGTATCATTTATCCAATAGGTTATATTATTTAACTACCTTTGGAATTGGAATTGTTAAACTAAACCATACTAAAAATAAAGAATACCACATGTGAAGCCATTCCAATGAATAAAAAGATTTCTGAGTGAACTAGCCTACTATTCACATTTGTTTATAGTTATGCTTCAGATATTATTTACCAAAATATTGACAGACCCCTGCAAGCACAATTTTTAAACACCTGTCTTGGAGATTTCCAGAACCCTGGAAACATTTCTATTGGTTAAAAAAAAAAAAACAAACACAAAAGAACAATTAAAAAATGCTTCTGCTCAAGACTGGCTATAGCACAAATTAAAAGATTCTGTAAAGAGGATTTGAAACATGAATAGCTTTTGTTGTTCAGGAATTTCCAATTAACCTGTTCTTAAGAGTCTGCAAATTTAAACAAAAAGAAATTAAGTACTGAGTAGAGATTGTAAATTTCAAGAACAGCAAAATATTCAACAGATGGTGGCTTAGATTTGAAAGTTTGGGAAGCAGTAGAAACTAGTGCATGTTGATTTTAATACTATTGACCAACCTAAAAATATATGGAACACAACGCATTTTAGTCAACAGAGTAAAACATTTGCAATTAGCATCCCCAAAATCACCTGAAAAATGCTGGGGGGGGGGTGGTAATTTTCCAGTCTTCAAATAAGGGGGTTTGACTAGATGATTTATGCTGCTGCTGCTGTTTAGTCACTTCAGTCGCGTCCGACTTTGTGCGACCCCATGGACTGTAGCCTGCCACGCTCCTCTGTCCATGGAATTCTCTGGGCAAGAGTACTAGAGCGGGTCGCCATGCCCTCCTCCAGAGGATCTTCCCGACCTAGGGACTGAACCCCGGTCTCCTGCATTGCAGGCAGAGTCTTTACCTCTGAGCCACCAGCTAAGCCAGATGATTTATAAGGTCCCTTATATAACTCATAACAGTATTTCCTTCAAGAAGTATTTCAGTAGAAGGGAAAAATAAATGCCATCCTAAAGGGAAAGGTGTTGCCAGTGCTGACACCCTGCTCCACATCTCCTTGCCAGGTCAGTGCAGGTCCTCGCTGACCCGCCTCAGGAATTCCCGTGTCTTGCTCTGCTGCTCTGCCTGAGGGCTTCCTGCAGCCCTGTGAGAACTTGCTGGCTGCATACAGGAGTAAACCGGAGCTACTGGGCTGAGGGGGCAGGGTGAGAGGTAAAGTCACCAGGAGCAACCTTTAACTACTAGGGCCTGTGGTGTCCTGGGAAAAAGCACAGTACCTCTTCATCCGCTGGCAGGACAATTCTGAAGTCTGCTCTTCACTTCTCAGAGTGGGTGAGGGGGAAGGTTTGAACCCCAGTTGCCCCCAGTAGTAAAGTGCTCAGTAACACACCCTTTAATGCCTCCTCCTCCTTCTCGACCTCATTTTCTCCACCTTCTCACTACTGCTTTCTGAGATCAGTTGCTAGATAAACTACCTGCACCCTAAGTCCTCGCCTTGCTATCTATTTGGGGATAATCTAACAGAGTGATAGTGATAAATTACTAAACATGCTCAGAAAAAAAAAAAGAAAAAACACAGGACAAGGACACTTAAGATGACAGAAGGAGGGGGAACGCGTGGGAGCCCATACCAGATGATTTTACTCTGTTACTTGCTCTGCTGAGTAACTGAAGAACAGTCACCCATCAGGATGGAGCAGCAGGTGGAGAGGAAGGAAATGGTTTGTGATCCTGAAAAGCATTGGGAAGGAAGAGAGGAGTTGCTCTAGAAAATGCGCCAGAGTGTCACAATATGTGAATGAAAGGCTCATGGAATGGCAGAAAAAGTAGATCACATCATCCTTATCTTTGGATTTCGTCCTAACTTAAGTTACCGTTAAACACCTCAACTTGACTTTGCCACTTATGCTTTGGTTTGCTTCTACTGATCCATTCTCTACAGAGCATGCAGAGGGATCTTCTCAAAATGGAAACCAGGTTGTGGTGATTGCTAGTTCAAATCATTATTATTCTGAGAAATCCAATTCTTTCCTGCTCTTCTGCTGTCTCGCCGCCCTTCAGCCACCCTGACCTGCTCTCATCTCTCACGTGCCAGACTCATTTCTGCTATTGAGTCTTCCTGACATGCTTTCCTTACCCAACTTCCATGTGCTTTGATTAGTGCTGAATATATAGTACCAAGCATATTGTCAGGCACACTGTCTTAATACATATTTGCTGAATCCGTAAATGAATAACAATACTGGGCTTTGGTTGATGGTGGATAAATAGTCATTTACTGAGGCACAATCTCTACATCATTTGATGTTTTACTAGCAAAGAGAAGTAGAGATTCAGGGAAAGAGACAGTAGTTATAATTTGGATTTTGGACTGGGGAAACCTATGTATGTATATAGGAGATCCTGGTTGATTCCTGGGTCAGGAAGATCCCCTGGAGAAGGGATAGGTTACCCACTCCAGTATTCTTGGGCTTCTCTGGTGGCTCAAGTGGTAAAGAATCCACCTGGTATGCAGGAGACCTCTGTTCAATCCCTGGATTGGAAAGATAGGACGAGGGCATGACAACCCAGTCTGGTATTCTTGCCTGGAGAATCCCCATGAACAGAGGAGCCTGGCGGGCTATGGTCCATGGGGTCACAAAGAGTGAGACACAACTGAGCGATCAAGCACAGCACATGTATGTATATCTATGTATCTATCTATGTGTGTTATAGTCTGTTTCTATCTATATGTATTATAGTCTGAGGTGTTGTTCTTTGTGTGTGACACAGAAGTAGTCCGTTGGAGTCCAAGCTAAGCTGGATATCGCACCATGGATTGTGTGAAATGAGAGTGAGAGATGCTGATAGTTAAGATAACAAGCAGTTAAAGAGTTTAGAGTTGGGGTCAGATAGAGAAGTTATAGTTGGTACTTGTTTAAGTGGGAAGCCCTTCCACATCAGTGAAGAAGCATGCTGAGAAAACTCAAACAGTAAATGTAGCATATTATTGTGGATAAGGAGATTGACATAAATAGAGTACAAGTTAGTGTTATAAAGTGATGTAACACAAGGACAAATAGACAAGTTGGCTTGGTTAATGTAATACCCACGATGCAAGTAAAGCTACACAGAGATGGCTCAGCAATCCTAATTGCAAGGGGCTTTGGAGGGCAGCATATCAGGTTATCACATGCCAAAAATATTTCATTTCAGAGACTTTAGTTTTCTCATTAATTTTATCACTAATCTATTCATTTTCAAAATGTATTTCCGGATTTCACATCAGGTTGACTTTAAAGCTTATAGGCAGATGAAGATTTCTTTTCCTAGCACTGAGTAAGGCAACTGATCCTATTCTGTGCTTAAGAGTGAAGCAAGCTTATGTTAGCTGTGCAAGCAGGATTATTAAATAACCAATTACTATTCAGACTGTGTTACATTCCTTAAAATTACTCGAGCAAGAGTCTTGAACTTGTTCAACCTGAACATATCTGATACCCTCAGCCAAGTTGGGGATGTAAATTAGAGAGCTTCTGGCTTTACTAGGGTAGAATCAAGCATATTTTTCTCCCTTAGGGCCTCATGACTAATGACCCGAATTGTCTAAATTTCAAGAATAGTCAGGTCTCCAATGGTAAGCTTGCTTCATCCTGTCTACTTGTTTTGTCCCATGGTATCTGATGCTACCAAGGACATTTTGCATGCAAATTTCAGCAAGTTGAGATAATCCATTCAAGATGGATTTTCTTTCCATATTCTATTAGGAAATTCTATTCTATTCCAGACATCCTAGAAATGTTTTCGTGATAAAAGTGTCTCATTCTCAATGACACGTGGAAATTAGAGAAGTAGGTAATGGTTTTGTAACCAGGACATGTGGGAGGAGGTCTAACTCCCATGCCTATTTGTGTACCTTTGAGGCCATCATTTATCCTCAGTGGCTCTCAGTTTTCACATCCAAAAAAGAATAGATCTTAAATGTTCTCACCACACACACACACACAAATGATAACTATGACAGGTGACAGATATGTTAACCAACCTTAGTGTGGTAAACATTTCACAATATATACACATATCACAGCATCACGTTGTGTACCTTAAACTTGGTCTCTTGTTTAGTCACCAAGTCATGTCTGACTCTTGCCACCTCGTGGACTATACCCCGCCAGTTTCCTGCAGCGTTATATGTCAAGTGTAACTCAACAAAGCTGAAAAAAAAAAAAAAAAGAAAGAAAAACTGGCTCATAATGATCTTTTCTTGACTACTTTCAGTAATTTCAGGGAACAAATAAGATAAAACATATAAGTACAAAAAAGTAAAATGTAATGATACATATGAGTTACTTTTAATAACAATATTTTTAATAGCTGTGCAACCAAAATTCCTGGTCCAAGACCTTTTGTTAATTGGCTATATAATTTTCAAATCTAGTAGAATTTTTTTTCACTTGAGAGTAATATGAATCCTCTCAGAACACTGTATTGACTCTTCACAAAGGTTTTCAGGGTGTTGTCTTTATATTCTCAAAAAATATTCTCTCTCTCACATAAACAATTCACTCTCTCTCTCTTGTCTTGCTAGGCTCCTTCTTTCTTTCTGGAATTTTCTGCTTCTATTCATTTTGGTTCCCATCTTCAAAAATCTCTTTGAGTGTTCAAGCTAACACAGCACTTTTTCAACTGCTTCAAATCCCACTTCATTCTGTGAACTTTCATTCCACATTATCATTTCTACCTAGTTTCTCAGTTAAATTGCTTACTAATTATTTCTCATAGATTTTCTTTGATTCTTTAATTTTATATAAAATTCTTGAGAGCATGTTTTATGTTTTGTTTTATATTTCTCTTTAAATACCCCAGTAGGTGTTCTCCATGGTTTCGATTCATTGCTTACAAAACAGTAAGCACCAGATAATATATTTTAAACACTATATGACTAATATTGTGTCCATAGAAATATTTCCTCTGATGACCATATATTTCTTGCATTTACCTGTACTTCAGGCACAGTCACAAAATGAATGTCCCTTTACCTTAATGCCTTTGGTCTAAGAGATCCCTTCATCACATTTGCATTAAAAATAAAATCTTTCCCTTTGCTGATGATGGAAAAGTGTGTCATTTCTGGGTTTGACCATTGCATAATATATTCGAGCTTTCGGTCACTTGAGAAAAAGTAAATATATGTGGAGTTAATATCTCAGAAGAAAGTATCTGTTTGTTATGATTGCTAAAAATAACATGATTGCTTTGTATGGTTTTCACTCATTTGTTCAACAAATACTCGATAATAAGGATGAATCACAAAAGTCATGTTCTCATCATATAATCACTGATGATACTGAGGTTAAGTTTTGCTATGCATTTTCACTGTTTATGCTAACTGAAAGTGTGTGTTGTGCAATAATGATTCCTGAGTTTCCAGTTGAGGTGGGTCTCCTTGCCAAAAGTATTTGTAATATTCCTGTTTAGTGTTCCTATTAAGTCACAGAGTCTTTAGGAGAGCTTTATGAATTGGGCTGACTGGTCTGGCACAATTAATACAAATGCACCTCCCTCCCCTCCCCAGTTTGATCATTCTTCCTGGGAACAGTAATCTGGGGATGTTGAGGTTATGCTCTCACATAAGTGAGTTACAAATGCAGATCCTATTAATAAAACTCAGATTGGACTTATTGAGTGAGACACTGTAGCTCAGTCAATAAGTATAAAATATACAGTATTATTTTTTATGTAATAATGGCTTCTACATTTTACTTTCAATTTGTTATAATGCATTTTAGTTAGCAGGTTCTTATGTTGCTTGTTTCTTTTCTCTCACTTTGTTTATGCTTTTCTGGTGTGATCTGGATTTTCATTTTACCAGGCATACTGCTCAAGAGATTTTATTTGCAAACTGATGAGTGCTAGAGGCAACTGTAGGTAGAAATACAAAATGTGAACATGCTAAAGTGTTTTAACTTTTACTTACATATTTCTTGGAGTAGTATTTGAATTTTATTTTCAGAATTTTATTGACATATATTCCAAATATACTATAAGAAATAGTAGGGGAAATCAAATATTATATTTTAAATATTTCTAAAATATATTTTGTTTTTATTATATTTCATAGAATTACACTATGATGTTTATAGCATAACCTGTGTTTTACTGTTTTGAGGTATAAATTTGAAGACTATGGTGTCACCATTGGCAAGTTATTCATCCACCTTTGAGACTGTCTACTGTCTCATCATTTAAAAATATCTAATATTCTATAAGAGACAGTTTACTTTTCCCATTGCATTATATAGGCATAATGTTAAAATGCATTGTGTACATGTGGTAACTGCTTTTAAGAAGAAAAAATGTCCATGAATCACTCTTGTAACATTTGAAATTAAATTCATTAACCAAAATAATACCCTGCTTCATCTTTTAAATTTTGCTTCCTTAGCATCTGGTCCTTAGTCTGTCTAATTGCATTATAATGGCTCTGTGTTGCAACAGATGCTAGAAGATTTTTTTTTTCAAGAATGATAATTTTGTTTCATATTTTGGAATACTTGCTTTGCAGTTGTCTCTCCTATTTACTAAAACCAGAAGGAGAACAAACCTGATTCTTTTTTCAATTGAAAAGCATTTAAAGTTCAACTTTGTTCAAAGATCAAGAACTCTATATTTTTCACATTAAAAATGATTTCTTCCCAATTACTTTGTTGAGTACTGCACTTCTGGTTCGGAGATCAAAAGTAATGACTAGTGAAATGGCTGATGGAATGTCTAGAATGTTTCTTTTTTTGTGTGTATGTAGTTAATATTCTTACTTTTAAATGTTGAATGAATTATATTTTATCAGCACAATGCAATGAGCTAGTTTCTTGTGATTTTAATAAAGTCTTATGAGGAAGAGTCCATTTCTCAAGATAGATAGATAGTCATAACTCAGGGAGACTATGGTCAAGTTATACCATAAGGATCCTTTAGCATATTTTATCACATCTTATTTTTTCTTCATAGGAGATAGGCTGATATATTACCCGTTACACTGCACATTTGTTATTGTTACTGAAAAAGCCCATTTTCTTCTTCAAAAAATTATCTATTAATGTCTTTAACATTAATAATCAGCATAGTGTTAGTCGCTCAGTCATGTCCAACTCTTTGCCACCCCATGAAGATTTCCCAGGCAAGAATACTGAAGTGGGTTGCCATTCCCTTCTCCAGGGGATCTTCCTGACCCAGGAATTGAACCCAGGTCTCCTGTATATCAGGCAGATTCTTTACCATCTGAGCCACCAGGGAAGCCCAATAAGCAGCATAGTGTTGTAAAATATCTTTGAAGTTTTCTAATTTTAGAAATAACTTGCAGAATGTTAAAAATAGAAAGTTTAAACTTTCAGTTCAATTCTGCAATAGTGGAATTATTATATGACATTATAATATTATATATATGTTCCATATATTATATCTATTTGGTAACTGTTTGAGGTGTTCATTTTCTAAGGTTGTTTTTCGTAATAATATTCCAACTTGTAGTATTGTTGGAATTGTGTCATTAAAACACACTAAGAGAAATGACATTTGTCATTTTGTTTATCCTCTAATTTTGATTTAAGCTGAGCAGTAGGCTATGGTTATACCAACTATTAAAAATAAAACAGATCAAAAATGAAAAAAATAATCTTAGATTATTGGCTTATATGATATCAGGCAGCAGGCTATTGGGAAGCATCCAAATGATAGGCTCATTTTTCTCCCTGAGCATTGAGCAGAATTCCTAATAGAATAAAAAAATAGCCACAAGTCAGGAATTGGAACTTTTTTTTTTTTTCACATTTACTATCTAATACTGGAATGCCCTTCAAGGTGCCACTTAATATTGTTGGTGTCAGAGCCTTCCACTTGAAAGGCTGAAATTAGTTATATGTCTCCTCTCCCACTTTTAAGATGTACACTATTGTAGAGCCAGCTTAGATTCTATGCTTAGAGTTTTAAGCTCCGTGGGAAATGATACTGAGTATCAGGACACTATCAGTTGTATTAGCAATATCTTTATGGGTGTCTCTTGGCTTAGGGAAAATAGAGAAAAATACAGCAAACACAAATTGCTTTTTAATTTTAACGTTCAAGCTTCTGTGTCAAAAGCAAAGAATATACATGGCACCCTATATGGCAGCCACTGACGAACTGAAAATACCCGAATTACTTCATGTGTTGTGATGTGGTAAAGGCAATGATAAGATCTGCATTCAACACACGACTCAGCCACCATTCCATAAACTTCGTGGAACTTTTCTGTACTGAAAAAACAAAAATGAACAAATCAAAAAACTCTGCCCTTAAGACCATGGAGTCAAATGACAGGACTCTTAGTCTAGAGTCCACAAAGCAGGATAGGAGAAAAATTGCATCTTTATTGAAACTTTAGCTGAAAATTAGCATTTTCCCCCAACTATGAAATTGGGCAACACAGTACAGTATTAGCAGTGTCTGTGAATTTATAACCAATATTGTTATCCACAACAACTAGGATTTGATATATTTCAAAAGGTCATTTATATTCACTACTACTTTGTACTTTTATTAATTATTATACCTTCAGCCAGTGTATTAATAATCACATTATATATTCCCATGTTTTATATTTCATAACTATGATATAATTAATTTCCTTCCTATCCTCATATGATTTTTTTTTATTTTATGCATTTAAAAACATTCTGGGAAGTGTTCCATATGCTTCACCAGATGCCAGAGGGATCCATAGCACAAAAATAGTTAAGAACATCATGTCTAGAAGAGACATGGGCAAATGCGTATAATACCATGGTACAGAACAATAATAGAGACACATGCCAGATGCTATGAAATTGGGTAGGACTCTACCAGCCCAGAGGCCTTGGACACAGTGTTTGATTTGGTCTTGAAGCAAGTGTAATAATTTCACTAGTGGTAACGTGTGAGAGAGGGTATTCTGAAAAAGAGAAAAGTAGGTGCAAAGACACCTAGTAGAGAACATGCCGGCCCAGGGAACAGAGAGCAGCTTAGTATGACAGTGTAAATAATGTCTCTCTCTTTACTGTTTGGGGGGGGTGTCCTGTGCTGTTTCCATTTATCAGTCTGTAGAATTCTGTTTGCCAAGTCATTTTTATTAATCATTAGTGAGGAGAAACTAGGCTCTGACTTTTTATTTGAACTGACCATATTTTATAAAGAGTAACATCGGAGACAACAGCAGGGAACATCAAAGAAGAGATCAAAGCCCTGTCAGCTTTTTCAATCTCTCATTATTTCAATCAATATCTACCTGTAATGGAGGGAGGAAAAGATGAATCTGTTTTACCTTCCCAATTTATCATCATGTTTTCAGACAATGATCAGTCGCTTTTCTGGTCTATGGGCTGTAATTGGTTGCCATTAAATCTCAAGAGACAGAACCACATAACTAGAATAATCTTTTTAAACACCCACAGGGTCAGTCTTCACTGATAATGGTCAAAGGAGGCTTTATTTGCCATGCCCAGACTTTCTAAATTGTCCTTTATCTGGCTTTCTGGAAGAAATGTTGAAGTGACTATCTAGGTGATAATGGAGTTCTCCAGATAAGCAGCCGTGATTTCAAGAAAGTAAAGGAAAAAAAGCAGACTGGAAGACACAACAATGGACTAAGATAATCTGTTTAAACTGTTCCCTCTCTCTGGACGATTTTGCTAGACAACTCCTTGTTGAGTGAGAAGGTTCATTTCTTTGTCTTCTCTTTTTTATTTTATTGTATTGTAGTAAGAACACTTGATGAGTGTTCCCAGGTGGTCAGTGGTAAATTCACCTGCCAATGCAGGAGACAAGGGTTCGATCCCTGGGTTGGGAAGATCCCCTGGAGAAGGAAATGGCAACCCACTCCAATATTCTTGCCTAGAGAATTCCTTGGAAAGAGGAGCCTGGCGGGCTATATAGTCCATGGGGTTATAGTGAGTTGAATATGACTCATGAGACTGAGCATGCATGCAAAAACACTTAATATGAGATCTGTCCTCTTCCCAAATACTTAAGTGCCCAATGCAGTCTTGTTAATTATAGGTACAGTGTTGTGTTGCAGATCTCTAGAGCTTATTCATCTTGCTTAACTGAACTTTATGCCCATTGAGTAGTAACTCAGGTCCCTTTTAGCCCAGCCTCTAGAAACTGCCATTCCTCTCTTTGATTCTGTGAATTTGTCTACTATCAGTTCAGTTCAGTCACTCAGTCGTGTCCGAATCTGCGACCCCATGGACTGCAGCATGTCAGGCTTCCCTGTCATCACCAACTCCTGGAGCCCGCTCAGACTCACATTCATCGAGTCAGTGATGCCATCCAACCATCTCATCCCCTGGAGAAGGAAATGGCAACCCTAGGATATTGACTACTATAGATACCTCATAAGTGGAATCATGCAGTATTTATCTTTCTGTGACTGACTTATTTCACTTAGCATAATATCTTCTAGCTTCCTCCATGTTGTAGCAAATGGCAGGATTGCTTTTCTTTTTTAATGCTGAATATTATTTGATTTTATATGTACTGCATATCAGGGCTTCCCTGATAGCTCAGTTGGCAAAGAATCCACCTGAAGTGCAGGAGACTCCAGTTCAATTCCTGGGTTGGAAGAATTCTCCAGGATGGCCGGGAGAAGGGATAGGCTACCCACTCCAGTATTCTTGGGCTTCCCTTGTGGCTCAGCTGGTAAAGAATCTGCCTGCAATGTGGGAGACCTGGGTTCCATCCCTGGGTTGGGAAGATCCCCTGGAGAAGGAAAAGGCTACCCAATCCAGTATTCTGGCCTGGAGAATTCCATGGACTGTATAGTCCATGGGGTCGCAAAGAGTCTGAAATGCCTGAGCGACTTTCACTCACATACCACATTTGCTCTATCCAAGCATTTGCCAGTGGACATTTAGGTTATTAACCCATCTTGGCTATTGTGAATAGTAATAAAAAGAACTTGGGAGTGTAGTTCTCTTCAAACTCTTGATTTCAGTTCTTTTGGATAAATACCCAGAAGTTGTTTGTTGGATCATCTGGTAATTCTGTTTACTTCCACACTGTTTTTCATACTCACTATACCATTTTACATTCTTACCAACATTGTGCAGTTTCTCCACATTCTCCCCAGCCCTTGTTGTCTTTTGTTTCTTTGATAATAGGTATCCTGACAGATGTTAGGTGATGTCTCATTGTGATTTTGATTTGTGTTTCACTGATGATTAGTGATATTGAACATGTTTTCATATGCCAGTTAGCCATTTGTATGTATTCTTTGAAGAAATATCTATTCAAGTCATTTGCCCACTTTTTAATTAGGTTTCTATATATATACATTTTTGGTATTGAGTTGCAGTTATTCCTTATATATTTTAGAGGCTAACCCCTTGTATGTACATAGTTTGCAAATATTTTCTCCCATTCCATAGGGTTCACTTCTTAAATGACTCTTCCAATGATTCTCTGTAAGACTATTTTTACTGGCCTTGCTTTCAAATATGAATCTGCAGAGACCTGAATGGACATAGTTAACTAGTTTAAAATTGCATTTGAAGCTAAATAGTTATCTGTAATTTCCTCAATAAGCATTTTTTTTAAGTATTTGAAGTAAGGAAATTTAATATTCCAGAATGAAATACAGCACATCAAAATACATAACACATTTCCTTGTAGTCATACAGGCCATAATTAGACTCCTTTTGTATCACTGGTAGTATAAATTGGATATATATCTACTTTATTAAAATTTTAATTTGCCAATCAAGTTGATATATAATCATGAATATAATTTTAAAGGTATGAGCCTCAAAATTTAACAGACTTAGGTTTAAGTCACTTCTTAAATGTGTAATCCTGTATAAAATTTTCAACTATCTGAGCTTCAGTTTTCTCATCTGTGAAATTGATCTGAAAAAATAATAAAATTAATATAGGGGCTGCTGCTGCTGCTGCTGCTGCTGCTAAGTCACTTCAGTCGTGTCTGACTCTGTGCAACCCCATAGACTGCAGCCCACCAGGCTCCTCCATCCCTGGGATTCTCCAGGCAAGAATACTGGAGTGGGTTGCCATTTCCGTCTCCAATGCATGAAAGTGAAAGTGAAATCTAACTGTACTGAAATGTACATTTGATAGTTTTTAAGTGCTTCAAAAATAATAGTCATTCTAATTGCTTATTGTCATTAATGAAACCCTACTAGTTTTATTGTTTGTAAAACAGTTTATTATTGATATAATAGCCAGCCTAATTTTGCTTCTTAACAAATAAATCAACTTGGCTTTCTTCCTTTACTTTTATATAAACAACTTTTTTAAAAAAAGTCATTATTTTCCATCAATAAAAATGCTATTTTATTAAATTTGGAGGTTAACTTCTTTTAAGAAAAAAAGATTTCCAGATAAAAAGGTATATTCTGAAATTCAGATGCATTTAATTTAAATTTATCATTAATTTCTAAAGACCCTGGATTTATGACATGAACCCAATGATTATAGTTTTTGATGAATGAATGAATGAATAAATGATTCTTTAGGAATCTGACTCATCCTTAACTACAGTTAATGCTTCCTTTAACATGTTACAAATTCTGTTGCTTTGTTCTCATTTCTATTATAAATGTAATTTTGTTATTTTGCATATGACTCACCATGGATAGATTCATAATTAATATCGAGTTTTAAATAATCATTACCATGGAATTTATACTTACTCAAGTGTCATTTCCCTCAGTTGGAGTTTATGGATTTCTAAATTAAAAAAAAAAATGTTGATTTAAATTTAGTGTCACTACTCCCCTATACTATTTTCACATCCCCTGCTGCCTTTTCTTATAAACTTCATTAAATATGTCTTGACAACAATTGGTATTTATTCCTGCCCCCTTGGCATTTATGATACTTTTATCTTCTTTTTGAAAGTTTTCCTTTTGATGCATTTTGAGTTAATCCCTTCTTCTACCGTGAAATCTACATGACTGTGGCCAAACATTTTAGCCACTTGCTACCATAAATGGAAAACCACCATAGCATGACAGGAGGCAGGCTGGAAGGATGACCACACCAAATGTAGCTAACTCTCTGTGAATCTGTATTTCTCCCTGAGTTTCAGGGTCTCAAGTAACTAGATAATTTTACATTTTTAATGCCTGTCAGCTCCAACAGGATCTGATAAGCAAGTAAAATTTCCATTAGAAGTGAATAGGCTATACAGTAGGATCTTGTTGGTTATCCATTTTAAATATAGTGGTCTGCTCAATGATATATGACAGCATGGATGGGAGGGGAATTTGGTGTAGAATGGATACATGTGTACGTATAGACAGCATATTAAAAAGCAGAGACATTACTTTGCCAACAAAGGTCCATCTATCAAGGCTATGGTTTTTCCAGTGGTCTTGTATGGATGTGAGAGTTGGAATATAAAGAAAACTGAGCACCGAGAATTAATTTCCTTCCATTTCTTTCCATTTTGAAATGTGGTGTTGGAAAAGACTCTTGAGAGTCCCTTGGACTGCAAGGAAATCCAACCAGTCCATCCTAAAGGAGATCAGTCCTGGGTGTTCATTGGAAGGACTGATGTTGAAGCTGAAACTCCAATATTTTGGCCACCTGATGCGAAAAGCTGACTCATTTGAAAAGACCCTGATGCTGGGAAAGATTGAGGGCAGGAGGAGAAGGGGATGGCAGAGGATGAGATGGTTAGATGGCATCACTGACTCAATGTACATGAGTTTGGGTGAACTCCAGGAGTTGGTGATGGACAGGGAGGCCTGGTGTGCTGTGGTTCATGGGGTTGCAAAGAATCGGACATGACTGAGCGACTGAACTGAACTGATATATATGGCTGAGTCCCTTTGCTGTCCACTTGAAACTATCACAGTGTTGTTAATTGGCTATACTCCAATATAAAATAAAAATTTTTTAAAGAAGTAAATAAGGAAATATATCTGAAATCATGATTGATGTTGTTAGGGGAAGCCAAGTGAAGGCAGTGGAGATGTTCAAAATGTGCAAATCGTGAGGAATAAAAGAATATTGAAGAAATAGAATAATGAGGAACACTTCTGAGTCTTTATTGTTTGGCCTTATATGATTTCTAGCAAATAATTTAATGCAAAATAGTTCATAGAATAAATAATAAGTACTTACTATGTACAATTTCCTTAGAAATATGAATGTCTATAATATTACAAGCTTCCCCCTGGAAGAACAGACATTTTAAAAAGTTGCAACTGGAGTTATGAATAAGGTATTAATATAATAACTTTTATCTACTGTTCACTTTGGTTTAGGGTAGGGGAAAAGAAATTAAACATTTAAAAATAGGTTACCTTTTGAATTTATATTTAGCTCTGATGATTAGAAGAAGATTCACCTTTGAGGTTAAAAAGTAGATTCTGGTCTCTTAACATGAGAGTGTTCAGATCGTCTTTGAGAATAACCACTATTTCAGACGTTGACTTTTATTTCCCTGGGCTGTGAATTTTAGCCAGTTTTATAAATTCACTTTTCTTATGTAGACCTCTGTAATTGAATTAAGAATGATTCAATACCTAAAGACAAAAGTTTTATTCTAATACAAAAATGCTATGCTCTTATTTAAAAATACAAACAGTTATATAATTCTGGTCTAATATAAAACTTTATTTAAGTGTGCTGACTCATTTAAAATTTATATAGTATGATCAGATGCTAGGAGGAATTTACCTGTGAGAGGAGTCTTTTAAGTAAATCAATAGTGTATTCATGATTCAAGAAATTATATAAACTCTTAATGGGCACTATTAATTCTTCTTTTGTCAAAAGATATTGATATTCTGCTCTTACTCTCGTTTATATTGTTTCCTAATGATGTAATTAATCATCCGTTACGATCACCTAATTTGAACTACAATTTTATTCTTAGGAAAAAATAATTCAAGAGATAATGACCTGCTACTTAAGATTTTTTTTAAAATTAATTTTATTATTAATTTTATTTACTTTACTACTTAAGATTTTAAAAATTATTTTTATTACTAATTTTATTTATTTAAACTTAAATTTATTTAAATTTTATAAATTTAAATTTTAAATTGTTTTATTAATTTTATTTATTTAAACATACCGAAGTTTTACTATGAAATCACATTTTATGCAATACTCTTTTAGCAATTCCTTGCATTTCTGAGTCCATGCTTTTACATGTAATGGCTCAGCAAAAAACAAGACTTAAGTAATTGTACTTCTCTTTGAGCCTGCTATAGAAATACATTGAAACAACGCAAGACTAAAAGTTAATTTTAAAAAGAAACTAAATTAAAGTCCAGAATTTGTAGGAATCCTGGTCATATTTGATATTATGATGCTAGAAGAATGACTTACCCATAATTAATATTACTGAAGTTTCTTCTTATATGCTACTTTTTAAGAACTGTCATTAGTTACTAGGCACCCTCATCCCTTTGTCCTTCACAAAAGAACTCTGATTTTCTTCAGATATCCAGCCATACTATTTGGTAGTAATTTTCAAGGGAGAAAGGACACTACCCCCTAGTCACAGGAAATGAATCATACTTTGTTTATTCCATTTATATGTTCCCATATCTTTTGCCATTTATAGATTTAAGTATCAAATGGGATGCATTTGGGGCTCATAAACCATGAGACAAGTTTTTTTTTTTCTTATCATTGAAAAAGGATCACCTAACAAGTATATGGTTGTATTTCAGTTCAAGATAGATACATAGTATGTATATGTGCATATATATATAAATTATACATGTATCTACATCTTGATAATATATACATCATAATATGTAACCCCAAGTATAGAATGTCTGCTGATTCATCTATGACTCAGTAAGCATTACTGACTTATTATTAGATAGTTAGAATAGACTCTGAATCTGAAGAAATACACAATGTATACTAACATGTTCTAGTTGTACAGGTAAGGCATTCACAGAAATAAATGACTATTATTATTTGTTCTCTCACTTTGGAAAGACTTTAATCCTAGCATTGAATATAATACTTTTTGAAAAATAAAATCTCATTTCCTAAGAAGTTATTTGATGAGAAAATATTTGAAAAGTTATGTGATGAGAAAAAATTAACTGTACAAGTAGTTAATTAAAACCTTGTCAAATAACGTCCTCTTTAATTACTTGAAATCCAATATATTATACTCAGTGAAGTATAACCCCTGAGTTTTTAAAGCAGAATATTAAAATAAAACTGTTAGGCTTCTAGAGTAATATCCCTTCTTTGAGAGTTTCTTACATAGAAAAATTTAAGAATATGCTATTGAAATATAGCACATTGTCTGAAAATTATATTAAAAATAATATGTAACCAAGACAAGGAAGTAATAGAGGGAATATTCTTTTATTTCAAAGAGAAAAAAGGCCTATTGTGATGCACAACATGTTCAAACTAAATTAAATATGACACTTAGAAATAGTCTATGGAGTCTTGTGAATCTACAGAAAAATGATTGTTTTACTGTCTTAGAAAAGTTTAGGACGTTTGGATTTGATTTCAGACTTGGACTTGAACCTCTAATCTCAACTTTGAATAGTTCAGAATAAACATTGAAAATCTCTTTTGAAACTTTAATCAAAGTAGAAAGAATTCAAGTACTAAGGTTATGGAAAACTAAATCTATATTATCTGAAACATCTTCAATTACCTTAATTTGAGTCATTTTAAAAATAGACCGGTTTACTAAAACAGAAAGACATAATCTAACTTATGAGTGTAACTAAAAGAAACAAGGAAGGAAGGAAGAAGAAAGAAAATATGACAATACCATTTTTTCTCATGTTTATCATTTACTTCCTCAATTTCAGGGAAGGGAATAATCATTTATTAATTCGGACGTACCGAGTACTCAGGACATGATGTCTCATGAAATATTTATAATAGCCAGTTGAAGGAGTTTCTCTTACCCCCATTTTGTTGATAAAGATACCAGGCTTCACAGAGATTAAGTAATTTACACAAGATTTTACAGTTACTAAGTGGAAAAATCTAGACTTAAATCTTGATCTAATCTAAAAACTCTATTTCTTTAGCTTTATTAAGACAATAACAATACCATTGCCAATGTAATATATTTGAGTATATTTTTCTTTAAATGTAAAACCAAACAAATGTACAGATAAACAGCACAATCTCTAACAAGGCACCTTTAATATAAGAATTTCAAAACAATGTTAAATTCCCCTCACAAATTATTCTTGAGGGTCTCATGTTAGTCTCATGACTATAAAATATACTACTGCTTTCTCTTTCCCTTCCTGCTGCTGCCGAGTTGCCACACACTGACTATCCTATCCATGGGTCATAGCTGGTTTTTTGTTTTGTTTTGTAGTGTCTACTTTTATTTATTTATCTGTTTGGTAGCAGCCAAACTCTTAGTTGCAGTAGGTGGGATCTAGTTCCCTGACCAGGGATGGAACCCAGACCCCTGGCATTAAGAGCTTGGAGTCTTAGCCACTGGACCACCAGGGAAGACTAAAGTTGTTTTTTAAACCAAGACATTTCCCAGTGGTTGATGAGATTTCAGAGGAAGTAAATTTAACATGAAAATATTATTATTGATAGATTATCATGGTAATTTATCCACATATATGTTTTTAAATAATTAGTGAAATTTTTATCTGATATGCATATAATTCCATTAATAAACAGTTGTTGATCTTTGCTTATTGCTTGTTGTTTTCCTTTTTAGCATAAAATATATGGTATTTGAAGGAAAATTTTAAAGTACAATTTTAAAATGGGAAAAATACCACCCACATCTAACAGATCTTATTTCCTAAACATTTTTGGCCTAAACATTTTATTGAGATATAATTGACATATAACATTATATTAGTTTCAGATGTAGAACTGAATGATTGGCTATTAGTATCTATTGCAGAGTGATCACCACACTTATGTCCAGTTAACATCTATCCCATACATAGTTACAAAATATCAGTGGGGGTTTGTGCTGAGCATTCTTAAGATCTATGCAATACAGAATTATTAACTAGAATCACCAGTCTGTCAAGGTGAGAAACATACAGCATGCGGAAAAGGGTAAAAGATGAGAAGTAAGAGAGGGATAAGTTACAATCGTGTGTTCAGGGTTGAGAGAAAACAGTGGGAAGATATAGATGGTGCTAGGAACAGTAAGATGCCATTACCCAGCCCTAGGCATGAAGAGGTAGAGAGAGAGCATTTATTAGAAACTGGAGACAGAGTAACCTTGTAGATAGATACTGTTTTAGACAACACAGGGTAAGAAGATAACAAAGGTATAATATAAAAATTTAAAATATTGGAGATAACTAATTATAACACTAATGTAAACTTCACCAATAGTTCTAGAATTCTTTCTGAATGATCAGTTCATTTTTATATCACTTTCAAAGAGTGTAAGAGAGGAGGTATCAAAAGATAATGAACCCAGAACATAAACTTTTATGTGTTTGGTCATGGAATGAGACTGGACTATTTGAGACTGTCTTTATTTGACTATTTTTGGATTGAGTTGGTTATTGAGAACTTCATTTTTTTCTGCCTCTGTTTGGAGCAGACTAAAAAATACCTGTGCTAATAGCTCAAGGAAAAGTTTTAAAGGAATTTTTAAAAAATACTGTGTTCTCCTACAGATATTTCTGAGGGGATGTATCTAAAAATGATAGTTCATGATTTTTTTTTTCACGTACAGCTTATTTTCTCAACTAAGGTATGAGATTCTTAAGACCAGATATTGTAATTTATATTTGGGGGGTTTCTTGTAGCTCACAGAGCACACAGAACAGTTCTGAGACCAAGCTAGGTAATTTCTTGTCATTTTGACTCCACTGGTAAAATTTACACTTATTGATTCTCAGGATATTGAAAATGTCAGATGTTATAATTTATTTATGGATCTTTCTGCATTTGACAGCTGCAGATGCTCTGGGCTAAGGCTGCTGAGAAGGGTCACCTGTGTGCTTGCAGTTTGTATAGTGGTGTGGCTGCTGTAAACTTTCCTTGAAACTTAAAGAAACATTGTCTCCAGATTGTAGCATGGCTTTACACAGAGTATAGGGTCCCTCTGAGACACTTTAAATCATAGATGTAAAAAGAACATATTTAAAAAGCATTTTGAAACATAGCTTTACTTTACCTACCTCTGTAAAATCTCTAAAGTCAGAGAACAAATTAAAATAGGCATTCACAAAGAGCTTCCTTGTTCATCTATTTAAGTCTCTCAAAAATTCTAGAAGTCATCTCTGATTTAGCATTCTTTAGGGGCAACCATAAATTTAAAGCTGTTAAAATAACTTACAGATTTATATTAGATTTCCATTCTGTATCCAGTCTTCTCTTCTGGATACCTTGAAAATATGTGTGATAAGTAAGTAAATCATAATTGATTTCTAACCATCTGTCCACATTTCAAGATGGCTTGGGAAACATTCAGCGCATAAATTGATGCTGTTACTCATACCAAATATGTTCCTTTAACAGGAAAGCAAATTTCTGATAATAAGAAAATTTAAGTATGGCAGGTTTATGTTCCTGAGGTAGTGAAAATGGCCCCCATATATGCTGATATTCAAGTTTGGGCACTAAAGAAAAGAGAGTTATAAATCAATAAATCAAAAGTTTCTATTTCATTGCACTGGCACTCTTGGTTCTTGATATAAATTGCATATAACTTAGTAAAACTGCCTGGATGCACAACTTGGGTGGTGACTAACATCAATAGTCTACATTTTAGGTTCCCTTGAAATAGTTCTGCTTGCTTAATAAAACCATAACAAGGGGTATAAAGACATTGTTTTAATATGTCGAGTAGAATATTTACATGAACAACTACATTCCCATAAAAGGCTCATCTATAAATGCTAACATTGTGTTGCTCACTATTTCTGTGTATTCACATCACCAGTGTGACTGTTGCTTGACTCGGCAGAAGTAATGAAATTTTTTAAAGTATTTGCATGAACAAATATATCCATTATCAACATGTACATATTTGCAGTTTAGTAAGTCATTTACTTTTGTTTAAATATATAAAACTTTGGTGTCTGTGTGTGTGTGTGTGTGTGTGTACATAAGAGGGTTTTGCATATATAATTTTTAATTTACATATGTGTGTGTACATACAAAGTAAAATTTTCATTATCTTTTAGAAAGTAAGTTATACATATTTTATATATTATCCTTTGTCTTCAATATTTAGTTATTGATCTTTAAACAACCAAATTTAGTTTCATAATAAAGAGTAATACAAAATTGGAGCATATTGTTTTCATTTTAATTATTTTACTAGTTAAAAATTCTGACTGCCTCTTTGACTTCAAATCCATCCTACTTTCCTGAAAATGCCTTTAACACTAGCCACACAAAATTTCTTGTTATTTTTTTAAATGTATTGTGCAGTTTCATATAGCACATGTATATCTCCCTGCCAGGGATTCCTTCCCACGCTGTGCCTTAGCCTTCTTTTTTCTCCTAGTCTAACATAGATCCCCCTCTCTGTTTTCCTTCCTCTGCCACCTTGACATTTCTGAAGTCAGGCTGAAAGGATTGGTTTGCTTCTCTCAAAAGACTATACGTTCATCAGCAGCAGAATCTGGGACTATATTCGTAGTTCTCAAATCTTGCACAGGCCCTGGTGTAGAGCAGTTAAACAAGTCAGAGTAGTTGGATGAATGAAGAAATGAACAGAATGATAACTACTTTCTATGGGTGATTATGTGTAAGCAAAAAGTCAAATGATCAATCTTTATGTGAGCAAAAGGTGGTTGTTAAGATTGCAATTAAATCTGAATATGAAGATGGTACTGCGTTAGGAATAATGCATTTAACACATTTTCGATGTTTCTGTTATGAAAGCACCCCATCATCATGCAATCAGAATCTGCAAACATTTCTTTTGAGGTGTGTGTAAACTCATGGCAAATTTATGTTCCTTTAGTATTTTAGATGTTCTGAACTTTCAGAAAAATTCAATGTAATGTTTGAAATACATCTTTAAAAATATTAATGTTT
This sequence comes from Capricornis sumatraensis, assembly GCF_032405125.1. Taxonomy (NCBI): domain Eukaryota; kingdom Metazoa; phylum Chordata; class Mammalia; order Artiodactyla; family Bovidae; genus Capricornis; species Capricornis sumatraensis. Next base: position 110,561,046 of record NC_091092.1, read on the forward strand.
TATTGATTTCATTAAGATATTTAGAGGGTTTTATTATTAATATATATGTAATCAACAGAACTGAAGACAGTTCAAGGTTATGATGTAGTTTGCAGTGTCCTAGTTATTATCTGCACCTTTTCATAGCCAACAGGAAATAAAGTTTTGTTCAGAATAATTTACCCTTATTTTATATGATGTCAGCCAAAACAATATAGTAAAACAATCTTTCTACCCTTTTACAATACTTGAATTCCATTATAGTGCTCATTACTTTGTCTGTTTTTCTCCAATGTCTTCCACAAAGATTTAGATACATTTTCTAGTAATAACATGCGCAACAAACTTAACAACAAAGAAGTAGAAAAGCTATAGAATGGAGCCATACTTGTGTGCAGATAGGTTTATTCATTCAAATATTTATGGAAGACTCAGGACATAAAAGGCACTAGTTGCTGGAGTATGGTGGTGAGAAAAAAACACCAACAATAACAATGCAAAAGCTATAAACATGGTGTCTCTTCTCATGGAAATTACTGCCATTAGGGATGACACATAGACACATGTTTGAATTTTTACAACATGAAGTAGCTCAGTTAAGAGCATATCACAGAGATCACATGTAGACTGTGAGCATCCATTGGGAAAGGACTCTTGAGTTGTGATCTAAAAGATGAGTAGCTGTTAACCAAGAGGAGATGAAGGAAGCTCATTCTACTGGAGTAAAGACCTTATGGAAAGTTCCTATGGTGGGAAATAGCAGAAAGAAAGAAAGAAAAAAAAAAGACCAGGGTAACTAAATCTAAGAAAATGATGATACTATAGGAAGATGAAAAACTAGGCAGAAACCTTTCCATGCCAGGTCTTACAGACCATGCTGAATATCCTAGGCATCTGGATATCTACCTTAAGGACAGCAGAAACCTGCTCAAGAATTATGAGCAAATATGAGTTGATCCTATTCATGCACCACATTGTTCCTTCTAGGTAAGGTGTTAAGAGTGTACCAAAGGGGTCAGAAGCAGTAGCAGGAAAGCTTGATAGTTACTGTAATTTAAGCAAAAGAGGTTGGTGGTGGCTTGGGTTAAGAGTGGTGATTACGAAGATGGCCAGTTGACTTCAGACTTCATTCTGAGAGTCTTGATGGCCAAAGAAAATGGATAAGATCAAATCTATTTTTTTTTATAAAAGAAATTTCTTCAGGAAAAGAGATTTCTTTCCAATAATTCTTTCCTATATCTACAGAAGTATTTGTCTCACTTGTGATTTTATTTTACATATTTCACTACATATATAGATATATATGTATGTGCGTGTATATATGTATATAAATACACACACATATATGACACATATAAGTGAAATAAATTTCATAATTTATGGTACTATACCTCATCATGTTATATAGTGAGTCACTCATAAAGATTTAATTGAGTATTGAAATATCAAGCAGTTCAAATACTTCTGTAATTCATTCATAAACTAGCTTTCCTGGGATTAAATGGACCCCTGGTTAAATATCCCTGCTTTCAAATATCTTAATGACATTGTAAAGAGACAGGAAGACAGAGAAACATAAATAAAAAAACAAATAGGATTATGTGTGCTTTGCTGAAATCTTCAAAAATATCATGTTTCAACTATAAATTTTAATTCATAGCTTAAATACAGATATTATATTCACATAAATGTGTGTGTTGCATGGGCTTCCCAGGTGGAACTAGTGGTAAAGAACCCACCTGCCAATTCATGAGTCCTAAGAGATGTGGGTTCAATCCCTGCGTCAGGAAGTTCCCTTGGAGGAGGGCATGGCAACCCACTCCAGTATTCTTGCCTGGAGAATCCCATGGACAGAGGACCCTGGCAGGCTACAGCCCATAGGGTTGCAAAGAGTCGGACATGGCTGAAGCACACACACGCACATATGTGTGTGTGTGTGTGTGTGTGTGTGTATATAGTGTGTGTGTGTGTATGTATGCATTGCATATATACTTGTGTGCAAACCTTTGTTGTCACACACACATGCACAGTTTTATGGATTTCTCTGTCCTGAACTGAGAATTGGGGAAAGCGTATTTTTTTTTTAACCTTCTATTGTAGAACCAAAGTCATATGAGAATCAAACAACATAAACCTTTGCCCTTTGACCTAAGGTTAACTTCTTGCCATACTATTAACTAGATTATCTCACATACATTAATGTTTATTCCTAAGTTTCTCTTCTTTGAAATAGGGAAAAATACATAACAAAAACTTTTCTTGTGAAGATCATGTATATATGTGATGCTGAGTAAAAGCATTAAACTGCTTCGGGCTTGAAATTAAAATGTAAGAGATACTCTTTTGTCATGTAGTATACAAAATAATGGGCTTCCCTTGTGACTCAGCTGGTAAAGAATCTGCCTGCAATGCGGGAGACCTGGGTTCCATCCCTGGGTTGGGAAGATCCCCTGGAGAAAAGAAAGGCTACCCAGTCCAGTATTCTGGCCTGGAGAATTTCGTGGACTGTATAGTCCATGGGGTTGCAAAGAGTCAGACACAACTGAGCGACTTTTACTTTTTCATATAAAATAGTAACAATATAGTAATAATAAAAGATGTATTACTAAAAACAAATATTAAATTCTAAGCTCATTGAGACCTCATGGACTGCAGCCTGCCAGGCTTCTCTGTCCATGGGATTCTCCAGGCAAGAATACTGGAGTGGGTTGTCATTTCTTTCTCCAGGGGATCTTCCCAACCCAGGGATTGAACCCACTATATGATTGGATATACTGGAGGACTTCTTGCTGCTTCTCATTAATTTATGAAGGCAAGAGACAGAGTTGCCGTGGATTTAAACTTGAATAAGCCCTTTACCTCCTTGATTTGTCTCCTAAGAGTATTCTGTTTGTTTGTTTTTTTTAATGTCCTTTTTTGGAGGCAAAATTTAAACATTCTCTACACTCTTCTTTTGTATCTTACTGCAAAGAATAATAATTAGCTCATTAATCTCAACTTTTTAGTATGCTTAGGTCAACAAAATTTCTTCTAGGACTTTTCATCATTTAACCCTGTGTACCACAGTTTTTTTTTTTTTTTTTTTGCTTTTTAGCAGGGCTAATTCAAAGATTTTTAATTTATAATTTTTTTTTCCCCACTAGTCACATTGTATCTCTTTTATATCTATGTTTATTTTCATTTTTTAAGGCTGAAACAACCAGTTAAAATTTGAGTAGCAACAGGTATCATGAGTTTTGTTGGGGGGGTGCAATATTCAATTGAGCCTCAAATTTAGATACATGAATCTGCCAGGCTGGATGGGGTGGCTTTTTGCTCATCTCTTTGTTATTTTATTATCCTATTTTAAAATTTCCACATCATTATCCTCACTTTTGTGTCACCTTTACCTGAGCCACAGATGCAAAATGAGCAAAATATTTCTTGGTTAAAATATAAAATATTTATTTGCAAATTAAATAATTAACTTTCAAGAATCTCTTTAGTAAAGTATTTTATTATAAAACAAGTTTTAAGTATCAGATTTACAACAGTATTTAACATCTCATTTGGTGATCAATATTTGATCTGTTAAATATTACTGTTAAAAGATTTTTCCACACTAACTTTTCCTTATCATTATAACTTCTCTTTATTAGATAATCTAATGCACATGATTATGGCATGTTCATCTATTCATTTAACTCTGCCCTCACCTCCCATTGTGGAATTCTGCCATTTGTAAGGTGCTATGGTAGGATTTGGGCCAGGTATAAAAGAACACAGTAGCTTCTCAGCCTTTGTGGTATTCATACTTGAATAAACTCTATATAAAAATATATTGAGTTGAATATTAAAATAGAGGTAACTTTGGCAAGCTGTGGGAACAGAGTCAAGAATTGTTCATTCAGTTTGAGGAGACTAAGATTAGTTTCATAGAAGAGGTGTCATCTTGAAGATATCTAGAATTTGAAGAAATAAAAAAAAAATCACTCTAAGCAGAGGAACTAGAAAATATAAAGAAGTCATAAAATATATAGAGAATTCAATAATTATCAAGAAGCTGAATATACTAAGACATAACTATAAAATATAACTTTTTTGAGTACTTCTTATGTCTTAATATGCTTAGTTCTATGTGTTAATCTCTACATCATATGCTTAAAATAACCTCTATGAGGTAGGACTCATGTTACCCTTTTTTACAGAAAGTTTGAGAAATTTGCCTAAGGTCACACAGTTATCACCTAGCATAAACAGGATTCAGATTCTCACATTTTATAATTTTAAAACCTGTGCATGTGGAGATCTGCTTATTTGTAAATAGCCTATTGCTCATTTGGAAAAATAAACCAGTGGACAATAAAAAAAAATAAAATAAAAATAAAACCTGTGCATGTAAACATCGTGTGATACTACACAGAATGATGGAAAGTGAGTAGAAAAAGATTTTTCCTCAAACAAAGCTGGAAAGCTTACTTCAAAGAAAGTAAGATGATATTACTCAAGAATTGCCTGGGAGATACAGGGGGATCTAAACCTCAAGCCTAACCATCACCATAAATGTAATCTTTTAAGTCTGCATAGTTGATCTTGACCTGCAAATTAAGTGCTTAATATTTTCTTGCTTAATATTACCTGAATTTTTAAATCTTTCCAAGATATTAGCAATTTTATTCATTTTTATACTATGTCCAAGATCCAAAGATTAGTTTTTATCTATGTTTAAACTTCAAATACTAGTTTAGACAACAAAACTTAGCAGTTACCCAGGAACACTGTGAAGACTTTTTTGTTGTTCTTTCACTCAGTCGTGTCTGACTCTTTGTGACCCTATGAACCACAACACGCCAGGCTTCCCTGTCCTTCACCATTTCCTGGAGTTTGCTCAAACTCATGTTCATTGAGTCAGTGATGCATCCAATCATCTCATCCTCTGTCTCCCATTTCTCCTCCTGCCCTCAATCTTTCCTGGCATTGGGGTCTTTTCCAGTGTGTCAGCTCTTCACATCAGATGGCCACAACATTGGAGCTTCAGCTTAAGTATCAGTCCTTCTAATGAATGGGCTTCCCTGCTGGCTCATATGGTAAAGAATCCACCTACGATGTGGGAGACCCTGGGTTTGATCCCTGAGTTGGGAAGATCCCCTGGAAAATGGAACTGCTACCCCCTCTAGTATTCTGGCGTAGAGAATTCCATAGACAGAGAAGCCTAGTGGGCTACAGTCCATAGGGGCGCAAATAGTTGGACATGGCTGAGCAACTTTCAGTTTCTAATGAATATTCAGAGCTGCTCATATTTAGGATTGACTGATCTGATCTCTTTGTAGTCCAAAGGACTCTCAAGTATCTTCTCCAGAACCACAGTTCAAGAGCACTCAGCCTTCTCTATCATCCAAGTCATCCCAAAATAAACCATAGCTTTGACTATACAGACCTTTGTCAGCAAAGTGATGTCTCTGCTTTTTAATACGCTAAGTTTGTCATATTTTTCTTCCAAGGAGCAAGCATCTTTTAATGTCATAGCTGAAGTAACCATCCACAGTGATTTTGGAGACCAAGAAAAGAAAATGTGTCACTGTTTCCACTGTTTCCCCATATATTTGCCATGAAGTGATGGAACCAGATACCATGATCTCAGTGTTTTGAATGTTGAGATTTAAACCAGCTTTTTCACTCTCTGCTTTCACCCTCATCAAGATACTTTTTAGTTCCTCTTTGCTTTCTACCATTAGAGTAGTGTCATCTGAAGACTTACCCAGTTCCTATCTCCAGACCCTCTGAAGAATGAATTGGTTTTAGTTACTAATCTCTTGAGATTTTCTTAGATCTCTCCTTTGGGGAGAGGAATTGGCCATCTCTTCTGATTTTTGAATTGCCAAAAGGCAATGAGTTTAGAAGCACCTGTGTTTCTTGGCAAGCAATAGAACATTTGTGCAAGACTCTAATAATTTAAATCCCTCTACATTTCTCTACTGGAGAGGAAAATGATATATTCTACTTTTGTATAATATTTTCCTTTTATTCTTTGGCACTTTAGGTAGAAAAATATAAAATAACATGGTCTACTAAAATAAGTTAGACAAATAAACCTCCCTTCTCTAAAAAAAAACACATAACTGTATATTTAATTATATAAAACATATATAAAAACATATATAATTATATACACATTTACATATTAGTATTCTAAATATTTTAAACATTATACTCTAATAACCTAGATTTTTATATCTTGGGTCACTCTTAAGTATTTAATATTTTAGTTTACAAGAATTAATCAGAAGTTTGTGTATGAGTAATTACAAAGATCTTTTGGTTTTTCACATCCTATACTAAATAGCAAAGGTTACACATCATTTCATAGTATAAAATGTCTGTACCCTATTTTATAGCTTTGAGTTTTCAATTTCTGTTACCTACACAAAGAAAATGGAAACATATGTTAATAACAGATGTTGTTTTGAAAGATATGTGAGTAAATGTCCTACCTTATAATTAGTTTTTGACTTAATACAAAAAGTGTTTTGAATTCTTTTTTAAAAATACCTAAGAGAGTCACATTTTCAAGGTTAATTTTAAAAATTCTAGATTATCTGATCTTCATAGGAAAAACATTTGATATCTATGCTTTAGAATTTTGATATTTTTCTCTTTCCATTTATCTTAAACCTTTGAATGATACAGGGGCTTCCCTGATGGCTCAGACTGTAAAGAATCTGCCTGCAATGCAGGAGATCTAGGTTCAATCCATGGGTCAGGCAGATTCCCCTGGAGAAGGGGATGCAACCCACTCCAGTATTTCTGCCTGGAGAATTCTAAGGACAGAGAAGTCTGGTGGGCTATAGGGTTGCAGTCAGTCAGCCGTGACTGAGTGACTTGCACTTTGAATGATATAGTCTTTCTGGAGTCACAGTGAAGACAATGATCAGAAAATTGTGAACAGATGAAGGAATTGAATAATTTCAATCCTATGTTGCTTGGAATTATTTTCCAATGCAAATTTGTTGATTTAATAAATTCACCTATGTCATAGTTTATATCTTGGCTACTGGCTTTGTCTGTAGTTCTGGCTTTTGAATGTTGTCAAATACTTTTGTTAAATCAGAAGACACATGATGCACATATGAGGTTTTTTTACCTGTACTAGATATTGGATTTTTTTTTACCTTTTTTTTTTTTCTGTTTTCACACTGGCAACAATCATCACTAAATTTTAGCAGTGCTAGTATGTATTTCTGTAGAGTAGCTACACCTATTGTTTTCTAATTTGATCTTTGCATAACAATGACTGGGTTTTAGGGGTTTTATCCCTATGCAAATTATATGCCTCAAGAGAATCTTATCCTGGGATTGTTTGAGTGGAGAGTGATAAGAGATAGTGAAAGACTCTGAATATAATGGCATCTGACAGCCTCTTGGTTAAATAACTCTGCTTTGTCTTTGAGCTTTACCATCTGAGGAAGGACAGAAGATAAGGGAAATCTGATTTTAAAGGAAAATGAAATCTGATTGGATGGTCTCTGGCCAATTTCTCATATTATGGATTTCTAAAATGAGATTGCTCTGAATTTTTAAGTGTTAGCACAGACATTGGGTTGTTTTAGTATAAGCTGCCATTTGAAATAAAAATACATTGTGTTGCAACACTAGAGATGTGAGCTGGTGACTTATAAAAATATTTTGATACCTATCTAGAAGACACCATATTTTATAGAGAAGAGATACTAAAGCTTGTCTTTTTAGAAAAAAAGTATAGTGTGAGGATTGAATGATAATTAATACTCATGATACTTAGCACTGTGCTAACTATAAATTTATAATTAGAAAATAATCATAAAATACTGAATTGAAACCTTTGTAAGACCTTTAGGAATGAAATCACTAATTTAATATATAGGTGATTCAGTATTTATTCCTTTTTATGAGAAAATGGTCAGTTTATGAAGTTGTGATTTTTTTTTTTGGCATGCTCTATTTTTCAGCAAACGAATTCTTTCAAACTTGTGTATACCAAACAAGTTTATTATTACTTTTAATTCAGGACATACAGTTAGAGGATTTTATCATGTCTCTGACATTGAAAGTGAAGGATTTGTATATCACTTCAAACTGATAAATGATATTAAAAGAAATTTCTGAATTGAACAGCCTTTGCTGACTTTTTCTGGCTACATAAATTCCATAATATAAAATGGCAAACTAATTAGGTATACAGATAATTTAAAAGCACAGATCTTCCTTAGCTTACTGTGGAATTACATCCCAATTAACCCATGTGCTATACTAAGTTACTTTAGTTGTGTCCAACTCTTTGTAGACCCTATGAACTGTAGCCCACCAGGCTCTGCTGTCCATGGGGATTCTCTAGGCAAGAATACTGGAATGGGTTGCCATGCCCTCCTCCAGAGGATCTTCCCAACCCAGGAATTGAACCTGGATCTCTTAAGTCTCCTACATTGGCAGGTGGGTTCTTTACAGTAGTGCTATCTGGGAAGCCATCAATAAACCCATAGTAAGTGAAAGATAGCATAAGGGGAAATGCATTTGATACACTTAACCTACCAAACACCATAGCTTAGACTACCTTAAATATGCTCAGAACACTTACATTAACCTACAGTTGGGCAAAATTATGTAACAAAGCCTATTTTATAAGATAGTGTTGAATATATCATAGAATTTATTGAGGACTGTACTGAAAGTGAAAAACAGAATGATTGTATGAGTACAGAAAAATTCTTTCTGAAAAAATTTAATTTTATTTGTTCCTTTTTCTCTGTGCTGAGTCTTGGTTGCTGCACATGGGCTTTTTCTACTTGGGGCAAGTGGGGGGCTATTCTGGTTGCAATGTGCAAGCTTCTTGCTGTGGAGCACAGGCTATAGGCACACGGACTTCAGTAGCTATGGCTCAAGGGCTCTAGAGTGTAGGCTCAGTAGTTGTAATGCTTAGGCTTAGTTGCTCCATGACAAGTGGGATCCTTCTGGACCAGGGATCCAAATAGTGTCCCCTGCATTGCAAGGCAGACTCTTAACCACTGGACCACTGGGGAAGCCACCAGAACAATTCTAAGTGTATCAATACTTTACTGTTGTGATCATGTGGCTATGTGGGAGCTGCCACTGCCAAACATCACCAGAGAGTATCACACTACAGTGCAGCATATTGCTAGCCTGGGAAAAGATCAGAATTCAAAGTGTGATTTCTACTGCATGCATATCACTTTTGCACCATTGTAAATTTGAAAAATCACTGTATATCAGAGACCATCTATAGGTTACTTTAGTAAGGGTGTGCTCAGTATTTTAGTTGTGTCTGATTCTTTGTAACCCCATGGACTTCAGCCTGCCAGGTTCCTCTGTCCATGAAATTTCCCAGGCAGAATACTGGAGTGGGTTGCCATGTTCTCCTCCAGGGGATCTTCCTGACCCAGGGATTGAACCCAAGTCTCTTGCATCTCCTGCACTGACAGGGATTCTTTACCACTGAGTCCCTTGCAAAGCCCTCACTTTAGTAAGTACTGAGGTCTGAATAATAAGTAGAACCTGGGGCTGAAAACATCATGGCTTGATGTAAATTAAGCGGCCTGATTTTTACAAATCACTACAACAATAAATAGCAGCATAACATGTAAGCTTGCATGGCAAATCATGTTTATCTTAGTGTAGGGGAGGCATCATCTGCCCATATGCCAGTCCCCACTGATAAAATGCTCACAAGAGCTGCTCCATGCACTCGCTGGCTATCTCACTGAAACTTTGTCCTCGGAGTCCTTATGACCTTTTAGCTTGTTCCATAGCTAGATTCCATCCACCATTAGCCACATCAATGGCACATTTCCAGGTGAATCAGAAGTTATTTAGAGAAGATTCTGATGCTTTCAAACACCCGATAAACATTCAAGGTCTCTCAGTAATTTCATTTGGACATCTCAAAATGAAAAACAGAGAGATTAGATGAAATCCTCACATAATAATCTGTGTGTGTATTTTTTTTTTTTTAACCAGCACATGCCTTTGGGCTTTTTGTTCAGTGTTCCATCCAGTTGATTTTGCAGCATTGAAAAACCACTACGAACACATTTTTAAATCTAGCTGGCTCCATTTTTGTCTGCTAAATTGCACTGAATACAATCTGTGATTGCAACTTTGCCTTTGCTTCCATCTAGTAGCTATTTTTGCAAGATGTGTAACTTAATTGAAAGATAAGTACTACCTTTTCACTTAGAATCTTTATGAAAAATGTAAAAGATGCTTTGCCAGTCTGAATAGTTAATTGAGTTTGACTGTACCAGGGTAAGTTGCAAAAAGTGTGTCTATGGCAACTCTTTATGTCATAAAAAAATTTAAAGGGCCTGTATTTAATGTGATTCTTATTTAAGTTCACTTAATGGAGTAAGTAAAACTGGATATATAATTAGAGTCTAAGATTAAAGCATCATAATTGAAGTAAGGTAATATGAAGAGGCTCACACAATAGTGATTATGCTTCAGATGAATACAGTCTTCCTTAAACTCAACCAAAGTCTCATAACTCTTGAATTTATTCACCACGATGTAATAATGACAGTGTGTGGATAAGTATCACACTTTGTAAAGGTAAAATGTCTTACGGTGTAACAGGCTCTCTCCTATACAGTGGTACATTTGAATCTCCCTTTAGCCCTGGATACATGTTTGTCCATTTTCCAGTCAAGGAAATTGACACATACAGAGTTATCCTGTTCAGGGTCACATAATTAGTAGATGATAAATTCACAGTCAAACCCAGATATTTTAACTTCAAGTCTAGTGTCCTCATCCCTGTTCTCATCCTTTGGTGATACCATCAAGTTTGTGGGAAGGGTAGAAGAGACACACAAATCTTTGCACTATGTTTCAGTACATACTTTGCTTCTAACTGACCTGCTTTACCCATGTATTCCTCATGTACCTGTCTGTTTTTTCAGGCTAAAGGGCCCTTCCTACATAGTGGCTTTTGCCTTTTCATTCCTGTGTCTGTGTTCCCCACCTTAGATTTAAGTAATCATGTTTTTCTCTCCTCACCTTGACAAAAGAGGATTGGGATAGTTCTCTATTAAGAAAGCAAAGAAAAATTATGGCGAGAGATATAGACTGATAGATATGAAAGCCAGGAAGCAGGAACTGCATTTTCCAATTATACAAAAATAGAGTAGTATTCTTTGATTTGTCTTTAATCTTGTACATTCTTTATGCAAAATTAAATGAATAAACATTAATTTATAAATAAGTTTTATAATAACTCAATAATTATTTTTAATTTTATTATAATGTTTATTCTATACTAAGCATGAACCTAGGAATTGTACCTCTAGCTTTTGTTTACATAAAACTCTTCTATTGATGCAGGAAGAACTGGCAGTCATATTGTTGGGGATGCCAGGATTGAACTCATCCCTGACAATATTCTGTTGTACTCCTAATGTGTAGAAGATAAGGTTCAGGTTCATATGTGTGTGTGTGTATTATATCTGTGTATGCACAGATAGTTATTATATGTGCATGTACTATACATTACAATAAATTTAAATGTTTACTGTATAATTAATGATCATTATTTCAATGTTTAGAGGGATTTTAACATGATAAAATGGCTTCATTATCCTTTCTAGACAATCTGCTAGCAGTACTTTTCCAGCAACCTATCCCTTCCCCCACCTCTTTGACATTACACCAAGCTTGTTTCTTCCCCATTCTGTTGATGTAATTATCCTTGCATAATTTATAGCAAGATTTCCTGGCGATGTTGATATTGCTACAAAATTGTTGATATGCCTTGAGCTCAAATGATGCTTCTGTTCAATTTGTTTACCTTTCTGCTTAAGCAGAGTTTTTGTGTCATAAGTAAAACAGCAAGAGATAATATTATAGTAGAGATGGCCTTTCATGGAGTGTTGTTGTTGTTCAGTCACTAAGTCATGTCTAACTCTTTGTGACCCCATGGACTACAGCACACCAGGCTTCCCTGTCCTTCACCAACTCTCAGAGTATGCTCAGAGTCATGTTCGTTGAGTCAGTGATATCATCCAACCATCTCATACTTTGTCCCCACCTTCTCCTCCTGCCCTCAATCTTTCCCAGCATCAAGGTCTTTTCCAATGAGTCAGCTCTTCACATCAGGTGGCCAAAGTATTGGAGCTTCAGCTTCAGCTTTAGCACCAGTCCTTCCAATGAATATTCAGGGTTGATTTCCTTTAGGATTGATTGGTTTGATCTCCTTGCTGTCCAAGGGACTCAAGAGTCTTCTTCAGCACCACAATTTGAAAGGATCAATTCTTCGGTGCTTAACCTTCTTTATAGTCCAACTCTCACATCCATACGTGACTACTGGAAAAACCATAGCTTTGACTATATGGACATTTGTCAGCAAAGTGATGTCTCTGTTTTTTAATACTTTATCTAGGTTTGTTATAGCTTTTCTTCCAAGGAGCAAATATCTTAATTTTGTGGCTGCAGTCACCGTCTGCAGCGACTTTGGAGCCAAACAAAGTAAAATCAGCCACTATTTCCATGTTTTCCCCATCTATTTGCCATGATGTGATGGAACCAGATGCCATGATCTTAGTTTTTCTCATGTTGAGTTTTAAGCCAGCTTTTCCACTCTCCTCTTTCAGTCTCATAGAGAGTCTCTTTAGTTCCTTTTGCTTTCCGCCATTAAGGTGGTATCATCTGTATATCTGAGGTTGTCAATATTTCTCTGGCAATCTTGATTCCAGCTTGGGATTCATCCAGCTCAGCATTTCGCAAGATGTACTCTACATACAAGTTAAATAAGCAGGATGACAATATACAGCCTTGACATACTCTTTTCCCAATTTGGAATCAGTCCATTGTTCCATGTCAGGTTCTAACTATTGCTTCTTGACCTGCATACAGGTTTCCCAGGAGACAGCTGAGGTGGTCTGGTATTCATATCTCTTTTAAGAATTTTCTACAATTTGTTGTGATCCACATAGCTTTAGCATAATCAATGAAGCAGAAGTAGATGTTTTTCTGGAATTTCCTTGCTTTTTCTATGATCCATTGGATGTTGGCCACTTGATCTCTGGTTTGTCTGCCTTTACTAAATCCAGTTTATCCGTCTAGAAGTTCTCGGTTCATGTACTGCTAAAGCATGTGAAATGAACACAATTATATGGCAGCTTGAACATCCTTTGCCCTTGCCCTTCTTTGAGATTGGAATGAAAACACATTTCCCAGTCCTGTGGCCACTGCTGATTTTCCAAATTTGCTGGCATAGTGAGTACATCATTTTAATAGTATCGTCTTTTAGGATTTTACATAGCTCAACTGGAATTCCATCACCTTCACTATCTTTGTTTGTAGTAATACTTCTTAAGGCCCACTTGACTTCCCACTGGCTCTAAGTGAGCGACCACACACACCATTGTGGTTATCCGGGTCATTAATACCTTTTTTGTGCAGTCCTTCTATGTATTCTTGCCATCTCTTTTTAATCTCTTCTACCTCTGTTAGTTCATTACTGTTTCTGTCATCTATTGTGCCCATCTTTGCATAAAATGTTCCCTTGGTATCCTTAATTTTCTTGAAGAGATCTCTAGTCCTTCCCTTCTATTATTTTCCTCAATTATTTGGAATTTTCTCTTAAGGCTTTCTTACCTCTCCTTGCTATTCTGTGAAACTACATTCAGTTGGGTATTTCCCTTTCTCATTTGCTTTTCCCTTCTCTTCTTTTCTCAGCTATTTGTAAGGACTCCTCAGACAACCATTTTACCTTATTGCATTTCTTTTTCTTTGAGATGGTTTTGATCACTGCCTCCTGTATAATGTTATGAATTTCTGTCCGTAGTTCTTCAGGCACTCTGTCTACCAGATCTAGTTTCTTGAATCTATTCATCACCTCCACTGTATAATCATAAGGGATTTGATTTAGGTCATACCTGAATGGTCTAGTGGTTTTCCCCACTTTCTTCATTTAAAGCCTGAATTTTGCAATAAGGAACTTAATCTGAGCCACAGTCAATTCCAGGTCTTCTTTTTGCTGACTATATAGAGCTTCTCCATTTTCAGCTGCAAAGAAGAATCAATCTGATTTTGGTATTGACCATCTGGTGATGTTCATGTGTAGAGTTGTCTCTTAGGTTTCTGGAAGAGTGTGTTTGCTATGGCCAGTGTGTTCTCTTGACAAAACTGTTAGCTTTCCCTTGCTTCATTTTGTACTTTAAGGCCAAACTTGCCTGTTACTCCAGGTATCTCTGGACTTCCTACTTTTGCATTCCAGTCCCCTATGATGAAAAAGATATCTTCTTTTGGTATTAGTTCTAGAAGGTCTTGTAGGTCTTCATGGTACCATTCAACTTCAGCTTCTCTGGCATTAGTGTCTGGGGCATAGACTTGGATTTCTATGCTGTTTTTACTTTCATGGATGGATTTAAGTAAATACTGGCTGCAAGGAATCCAAGAATATTAGCATTTTTCTTGGAATCCTTAACCGTAATACTTAACCCAGAACAAAATGTTTCTCAAATGATAGTGAAATATCTAATTCATTAAATTTTAGTTCCACAGACTACCTTGGAATTAACGGCCTATGAGTTTTCCTGCTAACAAATGAACTGTTTGTTTGTTGCTCATTTTCCCCCCAATCCAGGAATTTGTTCTTCAGTTTAGATTGATGTTGACAAGGTCTTCTTCATAACAGCAGGTGTTAAGCTATAATTGGTCATTATAGAATTATATTTTGCTTGGAGAAATTTAGAAAACAAGATAAGCATATTCTTGTTGTCAAAATTGACTCTGGTTCAAAAATCAGAAGGATGGCATGAGATATAATATATAAATTATCAGAATGTATCATTTTACTGCACAATCAATATATTTAAAAGGCACTAAAGTCAATGTGAATACCCCTGGGAAAACACTCTTCTTGAGCCTAACCTGCAAAAAATGCCCTTTTTACCTTAGTTAATGTAGATATTGAGAATAAAAAACAAACAAACAGGGGAATCAAATATGGCCAGATGACCTCTTTGAAGGACTCATGAGAAACTGGAAGCTACAGAGAGATTTGTTAATAGTATTGTGTCAGTTGCAAACGTTTTTACAATCACTTAGCACTGTCATTGTCATTATTTTACATAAAATAGCATTACTTTGTAAACACCTATAAACAGACATTGCCCAGATATGCTAAACTATAAGAAGATTGTTACTGAGTAAAATATTACTAGTTTAAATTAATAAGTATAAAACTTTGTATATATTCTATGCATTCACATCATTAGAAAGGAAAGGGAGGTATACTAAGGCAAGATTCAGTTATACACTTGTAATTCACCCATAAAGGAAAGAACTTCATCAGAAAAAGGTAATATTTAGCTTCACCTTGCTCATTGTTTCAAAAATCCTTAAACATACAAAAAAGAACTAAGTGCATCTTATTTATTTTCTCTGTTCCTTCCTATACCTCTTTCTTGTTTGCATCACACAATCAGATTTCCAACCTACATGTCTGAAGTCCAGTCTGCACTGTTGAACGGGAGCATCATGACTTAAAGCTTCATAGAAATGCACATACTCACTTGCTCCTGCATCCTGGGGTGAAGATCATCTTGAGTGCCGCCATGTTTTGTTTTGTTTTTACCCCTGAATTTGCAAGTGAAACAAAATAGGCTTTTGTTAGATATACAGTTCTTAACTTTTTTCTTTTTTAAAAAATTCTGTACATGTTTCCTCAGCAGAGTGCAACATCTCCTCGGCTGTCACTATTAATGCACATGGGTTCTCATTCCTGGTTATTCATTAGAATCACTTAAAGAACTTCTAAAAACTACTGCAGCCATGATGTTACTGTATCTCTGATCAGTTCATCAATACCATGGCCTTGCCACCAACGAGGCTGTCCTTCTTGAACTCTAGAATATAGAAGAATCCCCTAGGATGCTTATATAAAATGAAGATTCCAGGGCCCTCTTCCAAAGGATTCTCTTTTGATAGGTCTTTATTTAAAGTTGTATATTCCTTGGGTCTTTCTTTGAGAGACAATACTGTGAGAACTCCTCTTTATTCCCAGTCTGGGTTTGTGATCCTTTATTGGTATTACATTTGAATGTATCTGTTGGAATATCATTCCTTTAACAATAACTTACATAATTTCAGTCAGTGACTATTTTCATCAGTGCCACTGTTGTGGTTTTACTCAATATCTTACATGAAAACAACTGAACATTAAAGGAATTTATAATGATTGAATCAGTATGATGGAATGAACCATTAATAGTTCAGCTCACTAAAGAATTGCCATCATATCCCTATTAGTACTGAGCTTCACTCCTAATCATTCCTGGGAAATATAAAAGTACATAAACATGGTTTCCTTAGTTATAGTCTCAGGAAGCCACCTCTGTGGTCATTTTATTTGGAATATCCTCTTCTTTCTGTGCCCTGAAACTTTGTCAACAATCTTTCATGTCCCATTTTGATCAGTATCAGAATAGTCGTTTATTTCTGTCAAGGCTTTTATAGTTATTCAAAGAATCTGGTCTTTGTGTCTGAAGTTGCAGAGTTCACATAATACAAAATTTTCAACTACCCTGTTTCCGTGTTTCTTGTCAATAATATTCAGAAATAACTACTATACAGAACTGTGTACCTGTATGGTTCTTATAGTAACAAGTATATATGCTTCTTACCTACACACACTCTGAAAAAACTGTCACTGCAGACACATATTGACCAAGAATTACTTCTTTCTTGCATGTCTCCACTCTACACATATTCTCTCTCTCCTGAAGTGATTTAAGGATGACAAAGGTCTTTATGGGATTTTGTTGGCCTGTGAATAGCTGTTAGCCCGAGATACCCCTGAAATTAATGTCTACAGTTGTTCAAAAAACATTTTACCCTAAATTGTTTTTTCACATGTTGTGTTATCAATCTTCCTTCTGGTTGTAGCAGGCAGGATTTGTTGTTTTACATTTCACTCTCTAGGAATCCATGCCTGAGTTGCTCCCATTGGGATAAGACCAAGGATACCTCTGATACAGTCATGGGCGGAACTTGGACCAGCTTACACTTGACCCCAAACTATAAAGACTGTAAAGACAGATATAGGCACACTCATTAATGCTTTTCATGCAAAATGCCCATACACACACCCTGGGACAACTCAGGGCACAGTGATGGTTTAAATAGAATAATGCATCCTCTCCAGCTCTCGGAGTGTGCTGCTTATTTCGTGAGAACCATATGGAGCTGAGCCTTTACTACCTAGTAGGCACTGTTGCTATTCTTTGCCATTCTGCTCCAGCATCCTAAGATTAGCCTATCTACCACTGCCTGCATCCAACAATGTGAAACTTGTTTTAAGCTGGTTTTTAAAATTTCTTCAGCTCCACAAATCCATATAAAGTAAAATTTATTTGTTTTGATTCATGGAACAAAGTTAACGTTCTCTTAGGTAAGAGTGAGAAATAATTCTACTCACCCATCTAGCACTGCCCATTTGCATTTTGTTTTGATGTGTGGAGGAAATGTATTGTTAAACACAGACTTCTGTGAATTGAACAAATCTCAGGCCAGGTAGAGGAGGCTAGTTAGCATTACATTGCGCAGTAGTATATAGGCATCACTATATAACATCCATCAGATTGTGAGATAAGGATGGCTACTTCTTTCACTTAAACATCCCTGGTCCTTTATATAGCCAGAGTAAACGTAACTAACATGCTTGCCAAAAAATAACAGTATAAAAAAATGGGCTTCTAGCATTTGTCATAAACGTGCTGGCACAGGATCTCAAGCATATAACTGGCTTTCTTTATGCAATGAAAAGGCAATTGTGAGTGTAGCTCAAAATCTCTGTTGCCGGTGGGCAGCACATACATTTTATATTTCCTTCCTAATGTTCTAAATGATGCAAAAAAATGCTTTCTAGCTACTCAAATGCTTCATATGTTAATAAATATACATTAATTGCCATAAATTACACTTAATTTTTCTTTAATGAATCAACTTGTTAGTTTTTCCTATCTTGTTAAAATAAACCCATGTTTGAAAGTGAAAAACTTTATCAATAAAAAATTATAATTTTATGAGATAATTATGTTTTCATTGTATATCAACATTTTAATATTCTGTGTACTAGAAGAACAAATATTGATGATCATGTTTAACCATGTTTGACCATAAAGCATCACTTCTAAATAAATTTGAAATTTGTATAGGATTATGCTTTGTTGTGATTGGCAGTAATATATTGTTTTCAAGTAGTATATATAGAAAGTAATATTATATACTGATTCAAACTGTTAGTGGAGGCTGTCAAGTATAGGTGAACTCCAACTTAGCCTGTCACCTCTTTTGCCAAACCTTCTTTGACCAGCAAGTCTATTCCAGCAAGAGAAATGATCATTACTGCCTCTGCTGCATTTTAGCACTTTCCCCACTGTAATGCAATTCTTTGTTTAAACGTCTATCTTAGCTTGGGCTGCTATAACAAAATACCGTAGAGCAGGTGGCTTAAACAAGAGATATATATTTCTCAGAGTCCTAGAGGCTAGGAATTCCAACATCAAGGTGCTGGCAGATTGGCTCCTGGAGAGAATTCTCTTCCTGTCTTGCAGATGGCTGCCTCCTCTGTGTGTCTCCACATGGCAGTGAGAGAGAGAGCAAGAGAGGGAGAAAGAGCCAGCACTTTGTTATCTCTACTTTTTATAAGACACTAATTGGATTATTGTTGGCCTCCTTTGTGGCTCAGTGGTAAAGAATCTGCCTGCAATGCAGGAGACCAGAGTTCATTCCCTGGGTTAGGAAGATCCCCTGGAGAAGGAAATGGCAACCCACTCCAGTACTCTTGCCTGGAGAATCCTATGGACTGAGGAACCTGGTGGCCCAGTCCATAGTATCGCACAGGGTTGCGTTGGACATGACTGAAGCAAGTTAGCAGCAAACCCATAATTGGGGCCCCACCCTCATGACCTCATGTAAACCTAATGACCCCTCAAAGGCCCCACCTCCTAATACATCATATTGAGGGCTGGAACTTCAACATAGATTGGAGAACACACAAATGTTTAGTCTATAATAGAACCTGTATTTTCCAACAAGCTGTGAGCTCCAGGGAAATAAAGAACTTTAATTAGACTTACAATTCTTACTGCTTAGCATAGTGGTTGGCAAGTCAATGTACTTGAAACAGATGATCTAAACAATGACCATTGTTTAGTACAATTCTGTTTACAACTATTTACATATGTGTTTCAGTCATATATATATATAGGCTATGATTTGACTGAGCAGTTGACAATCTATAGTTTAACAAAGTTTAATTAAAAGAGTCAGTTGTATCCCTATGTACATTTAAATACTTTTTTAGATTAAAAAAATGAGAGATGTGACAAGGAAAACATTTCATTGTGTTCAGTCTTCATGGATTTTTTTTCCCCTCTTGGAAAGTTGTGCTGATAAATGAAAATATATTTCTTTTTACCATTAGAGGGGTGACTTTGCTACAGGGTGAGTGCCCTTAGTTTGTAAGTTATTAGCAAATAGTCCATTCCATACATAAAAGATATAAAATGATCATTATACAGATAATGTTATATGAATAATGAATGGATTATTATTGCATCAGGAAATCACCACTATGCTTTGCCAAAATTGGGAGGATTTTTCCCCAATAAACTCTTATTAAATGCCTCCTGTCAGGAAGGATTTGAGATATATATATGAATTAATTCCACATCTTCTCAATACTCCCTGTGAAGAAAAGAATTGCTTACCTACTCTCACACTCCATCATGGTGATATTCTTCCATTAAAATGTATGCATAAAAGAAATAGAAAATGTAGAATCTGTCTTTCTGTATGGGTTTGCTGCTGCTGCTGCTGTTAAGTCACTTCAATCATGTCCGACTCTGTGTGACCCCATAGATGGCAGCCCACCAGGCTCCCCCGTCCCTGGGATTCTCCAGGCAAGAACACTGGAGTGAGTTGCCATTTCCTTCTCCAATGCATGAAAGTGAAAAGGGAAAGGGAAGTAGCTCAGTCGTGTCCGACTCTTAGCGACCCCATGGACTGCAGCCTACCAGGCTCCTCTGTCCATAGGATTTTCCAGGCAAGAGTACTGGAGTGGGGTGCCATTGCCTTCTCCCTCTATATGGGTTTAGAAACATAGAAAGAACAAGTGATAGTTCAACAAATGCATGCTTATGCATGCAGTAAAAGGAGTGTGTGTGTGTTTGCACGCACATTATATCAAATCATCTAGGACTTTAATTTTCATCTGTATGCCTGAGCCTCAGCATGTAAATTCTGATTCACTTGTTCTGGAGTAGAACCTGGCTGTATATGAGATTTTGAAACCCTTCAGATGATTCTAATGTTTATTAGGGGCAAAGAACTGGCTCTGAGGGGTCTGGGGATGTATTATAACTATCAGCAGTTTATAAGAATGATCTTGGTAATGCTTATGATTTATTCTATGGAAATACATTCTTCACGTCAGTTTGGGCAAAGACCTGAGACTCCTCAGTGTGCTCCTTCCCTGAAACCCACTCTGCTAATGTTAGATTCTTCATAAACTAATCCTGGCCTCCTTTCTAGGAAGAGTTATAAATATCAGTTATCTTGATTTCTGTCCCCCCCCACCTCCAGTTACCATTTTCAGAAGTTTAATAAAATTTTTCACTTACCTCTTTAGGCTTGCTTCAGGTCCTGTTGAAAATAATCTTATAATGTATACATGGTTTATTGTCATGGTCACATTGGATACTTAGTCGTTTTCCACTTCCTCTTATAATATTTTTTTTCTTTCAAATGTCAGTGATTTGCAGGGAATATCATAGACGAAGTTGGAAAGAATCTCTGGTAAGAAAACTAGACTTTATTTCTGTATTGTTAGCTTTATTGTAATTTGATTCCTTTCCCCCAAATAAAATATTGATACTAATAATTATTGAAAACCTAAATTATTTGAAGGCCAATGTTAATCATATTTTTACTAATGTACATACTCTATACTTAGCAATAAGTGAAATGACTTAAATATACTATTAACTAGGAACCTAGATATAAGGTTAGAAGAACTTGATGTGCAATGCTCCCTTATGTTCATATGTAAAATTAGGTTCAAAGAAGAGTTCCAGAACTGAACTCTGCATGACACAAATGGTAGAATGTTTCTATGACTTCCAATCTGCTCTTTAGTGAATATATGTCATGTGTTTGGGCTTCCCATTGGCTCAGTGGTAAAAAATCTACCCAAAATGCAAGAGATGTGCAGGAGACCTGGGTTTGATCCCTGGGTTGGGAAGATCCCCTGGAGGAGGGCATGGCAACCCACTCCATTATTCTTGCTGGAAAAATCTCATGGACAGAGGAGCCTGGTGGGCTATGATCCACGGGGTTGCAAAGAGTCAGACACAGCTGAAGTGAATGAACACACACACACACACATCATATGTTTATTGATGATTGTAAGTATATTGGCATATTAAAACTTTGTATTTAGTATTGTAAAGTCTAATGTAAAATGGGTAGAGAAGTTGTTACTTTTATGAAAATTGTAGAATATACTCCTTGGATTCTAATAAGAAACAAAAAATGTCCATTTATACAATTACTGTATACATATGCATATATGAGAGTTGAATGTACAAGGTGATCCTAAATAAAATAAACATTCAAAAATAGTACATCCAGAATTCAAAGATCACTCAGTCTCAAGTCAATTTCTTCCATTCTGCCATTTGAACGTTATGACCAAAGATGATTAGGAAAAACAGACTCCCAAAACAAGAGCCCCTGCATTTTTATTTGCTTTAATTAAAAGGAAGGATTTTTCCACTTCTGGAATATAATCTACTTCTGCTGAGAAGAAGTCTTTAGTTAATACTGAAAATGCGTATTTTGTTACTGTCCACCTATACAACCAATAATCAATCCCTTGATAATATATATTGTCTTCTCTAAGTGTTTAGAGATCCATGTGTATTGTTAGTATCTAAAGCTGGATCTTTATCTGGAGAAGCAACACATTCAAGTATAGTGAATGGTTTTTGTTATATATTAATAATATAAAATTATTATTGAAATATAAAAATTATATTTAAAACTATATAAGTATATGCTAATATTAATGATTAATACTGTTATATGTTAGTACTTAATTACCATTAAGATGTCAGGGCAATTCCATGGCAGTCTATTGGTTAGGACTCCATGCTTTCACTGCGTAGGGTATGGGTTCAGTCCCTGATTGGGGAACTAAGCTGTGGCACAACTGAAAAAAACAACCACAAAGATGTCAGGGGGGAAAAAAAAAGATTTTTAATTAAAAAATACCTGGGACTCTCACAATATACAACTCTAGAGCTATAACTGAAATTTTGCCTGAGATTTGGTTGATCCTTAGCCACAAGCAAATGTATCCCCATTTCAAGGGTTTTCATAAAAACCTCTGGAAGTAACACAGAAGATTTACGTCTACCATCTAGCCTTGGAAAGATTCCTGGGAACAAACTGGTGCCTGCCATCTTGGACTTGTAGTGGGCAGGTGTAAAACTGCATCCTGGGACAAGTTCTGTGGTCACTGAATCTTGGTACTTTCTCTCCTCACCATTCCAAAAACACCACCTAGATTAAAGAAGACACGTGTGAGAATATAAAAACGTCAATTACTCAACATAGGTTGGTCAGCTGAATATACCTGCAGTATCTCTCCCATCTTCTGTTAATCTCGAAGCATACCACAGGTTACTTGTGAATCATAACGCACTGAGGCATCCTTTCCCAAAGCTCATCACTTTGAATGTTAAAAAGTTCATTTTACACCAACTTATAATCTACATACTATGATCTGTGTAGAAAAAACAAAAAACCCATCCACTTTCAAATGTAATGCCATGCAGTTTTGAATGAGTGCTTATATATCTTTGTAAGTATTCCAAGCAAAATAGCTTTCAATGTAACAGGGTTTTTTTTTTCCTCCTAATTTTGTCTTGAATTTAAAAGAGTAACATAAAAGAGCAAATCTGTTTTTAAATTTCTGCCTTGATAGCAAGTTTAAGTATTTAGAACCAACATCATCTTAAATGTGGAGCATATAATGGATGAGACTAGGCCAGAATTTCCAAAAGTGTATTTTAAAGAACATTAATCCCTTAAGATGCTGAATGGAAAACATTTGTTAGAATATGACAATTTTGTTTCCTTCTTTGGAAAGTCAAGACTCAAGCCTTAAAAATTTATGTAGTAAAAAAAAAAAAAATCTTATTTTACTCTTATTTTATACTTTTTCCTAAAATTACATCACCAAAGAACTGATTTGTCCAATTATATTTACATATCTATATCTATATAGATATATATACATGTGAGTGTTATGATTATTTTATTAGAGAAAGTTTCCAGTCTCAATAATATGAGAGGCTCTGAATACAGAATAAAATAATTATATGTGATCGGTAGTATCTGCCTAGGGTGATTAAGCAAACATAGTCAGCTCGGACAGGGCTGTGACCACTGGTGTCTAAATGGTTAGATCTGGTGGGCCGTTTCCAGGCATAAGTAGAATCATCCATGGGCAAAATCTAGGCAAAGCAGATTTCATGAATAAGATCCAGC
Organism: Capricornis sumatraensis; assembly: GCF_032405125.1. Lineage (NCBI taxonomy): Eukaryota > Metazoa > Chordata > Mammalia > Artiodactyla > Bovidae > Capricornis > Capricornis sumatraensis. Next base: position 110,584,611 of record NC_091092.1, read on the forward strand.
GAGAATTAAGTATGAAATAAAACACTGGTAAATTCAACTTCTTTAAAATTTAGAATTCTGCCCATTAAAATACACCAAATAACATTGAAAAAGAAACAGACTGGAAGAAAAATATTCACAATACTTACCTTTGAAAGAATGTGTATCCTTACCAATAAAAAAGACAGATAAACCATTGGTTTTAAATGGATAGAATATAGGAACAGATACTTCATGCGAGACAGTGTTCAAATGGCCAAAAAGCATATAGATAAGCACCTAACTTAATTGCTAATTTAGGAAATGAAAAAAGAAAAAATGAAATACTACTCTAAACCCATTACCCCAAAAGAACAAAAGAGCAACTAAATAAAAACCCTATTTGTTTGAAAATTTGAATTATTAGCTATTATGCTGCCTTCGTATTTTCATTGTAAGCTGTTATTGTTAATCAAAAACCCATGTTGCACAAACTGTATCCTTCTACCTCAGGTAGCACAACACCGAAGGTTAAGAAAACATATTTCAGATTTCATGTTTTTGTTTTGTTTATTTCGTGCCTTTGTATGTGTTCCTATCTAAGTGTTTCAAGTTTTTATTTTTTAAAAATTTAATTATTTTTTAATTCATTTTCCAGCATGCAGGGATCTTTTTTCCCCAGCCAGAGCTAGAACCTGTGCCCCCTGCAGTGGAAGCCCAGTCTTAACCACTGGACCACCAGGGAAGTCCATTGTTTGCAGTTTTTAAATCATTATTTAAGACCCAGAAAAAAACAACCCATCAGAATGGATAAAATATGATAAGACAACAATACCACACAGTAGGAACAATGAGTGGGTCTATGAAACGTCTACATACTGCTGGTTCAGTGTAAATTAACATGTTTGGTAATATCTACCAAAGCTAAATGTATGCCTTTCTTTGATCTGGCCATTCCTCTTCCATGTATTCATCCAAGATAAATCAGTGCCTAGGTCCACCAGACTAACATATATAAGATTTTTAACAGCAGCATTATGCCTAATAGCAAAACTTGGCACAGCTTAAAAGTGTCTCATAATTAAAATAGATAAATAAAATGCACTGTATTCATAAGTGAAATAAAGAACTGCTACTTGGAAGAACTTGAATGAATTTCATAAACATAATGTTGTAGAAGATAAAGAATATTTACTGTATGATTTCGTTTATATGAAGGCTTCCCTGGTGGCTCAGACAGTAAAGAATTTGCTTACAGTGCAGGAGACTCAGGTTTGATCCCTGGGTCAGGAAGATCCCTTGGAGAAGGGAATGGTAACCCACTCCAGTATTCTTGCGTAGAGAATTCCATGGACAGAGGAGCCTGGCAAAGAATTGGACGTGTCTGAGTGACTAATACCCACACTTTGTTTATATGAAGTTGAATAACTGAACAACGTATCTATAATGGTAGTGATTAGAAGAGAGGCTTCATCTGGGTGAGGGGAGCAATGAGAACATAGAATTAACTGGGGAGGAGCTTGAGGAAGCCTTAGGGAGTGCTGCCAGTTCAGGGCTCTTTTCCCTTCTTCCTTTATTATAGAAATATGTACAATTTTTATTTCACCTAGTTTTCTAAGCATGCATTGAAACTCCATGGAATATTCCTACAAAGTACACATTAAGCCTCTGCTAAAAGGCCTCTAGTGATAGAAAATACAATTTGTTTTTCTGTCCCTCCCTTTGCCTACCTGCAAAATAATAATAATAAACCCCTGCAAAATAATAATAAATAATAAAAATGATGATGATAGTAGTTGGTATTTAACTCAAGCTTTAAAACAGATCCAGACTTTTAATCAGTACCTGATACACAGATATATAACTTAATTTCCACCACCTTTCTGTGGATGAGGCTTTGACAATATCTTTTCTAAAAAAGACTGGTCAGCACTAAAGGAAAAAAATAGGGGGGTGGACCACTTTATGTGTTTTAAATTAATAACATAGTTTTGAATTTTGCAATATTAAGAAATTTCTAAACAATATTATCTGGCATCTGTATAAAGTCTCTTGAGACTTATAAATGTATAATATTTCTCAGAATGCTGTTGTGAGAAATGGCACTGAGCTGTGGAAAAAATTCTCTAATTTGATCAATATGTGCTTACACATATGCCATTAATTGTTGCTCTCAGCTTTCAGTGAATGCTTTATGAGCCACATGGGCCATGAGCTTGCTTTATTTTAACAGAGACAAAGAAAGAAGAGATCTTGTCAGTATAGTAATAATCCACAACAATAGAGGGCATGGTTCAGAAGCATTCATTGTCAGAAACTTCATAATAGGATCTAGAAATGATAAAGAGGTCCATTACAGGTTGCTGTAAAAGAGATATTTTGGTATAAAATCTCCTTAAGTACTAATTAAAATCAACACATGCTAAGGAACAATAACAAAAAAGTTGTATATGTGAATACTATAGCAGAGTCTAAGAGGCAAATGAATGAATGAATCAATCGATGAAAAAAAACAAAGAGCAGAGGCCAATCATCCAGCAGGGAGGTAGAGGACTGGGAATGTTGTACTGAGGGAAGAAAGGAAGAAGGGGTGTCAAGGGAGGAATGCAGCTGACTTTGATGAGAGGAGTGCAGGATTTTCTGTCCTTAGGCATGTAGGGGACCATTTGCTAGGAGCAGCCTGAGGCTCTTCCCATCAAAGAAAACCTAATACTTTTATTGAGTTTTTTATCATGTCATTGTCAATGTGCTAAATCTGTGGGTCTCAAAGTATGATTCAGACCAGCAACATCACCTGGAAACTTGTTAGAAATGTAAATTCTTGTTAGAAATGTAAAATCTACAGAAATGTTAATTTTGGCTTTACCACAAACAACTGAATCATGAATCTCTGGAGTGGTTTTTTGTTTTTGCTTTTTCCTTGCCAATTTCAAAGGAATGAGATGATTTTATTAATATCATTCAGTCCATGAGATTGTTATAAATAATAACATTTGTAGTCTCATTCAGGACATCAAAATGCCTCTTTTCCTCTCGTCCTTTTTGTAGGGTCTGGAAGGACCACTAGGAGAAGAACAGGAAGCACTGAATATTGGGTTGGCCAAAAAGTTTATTCAGGTTTATCGAACGATAGGCTGGAAAAACCCAAACGAGTGCCAAGCTGATATAAAGTCAAAGAGAGAGGGAGCCACAAAATGTTGGGCAAAGGTGTGGATGTGGGAGTGGGAAGTGGTAAAACAGACACCTCCGCTTCACTTTCGTTGGGGCTGGCCCTGTCGAAGAATGTGTGAATACCATCATTCCTTGGGGGGAATTAGGTCTTCTCAAGGCTACTGCCAAGAAAACATTTCCCTAGCTCAGCTTCTAAGGCCTCCCCCACCATAGTGAGATTGTAGAGAGCTGTGTGAGGCTCTCCCCACTGGGGACTCCATCTCTGGTATCAAGGTCTTCCCTGATGGTATTCCTCTAATAATACCTCTTCTCTGACCATATGCCCACTTAACAGTACACTCATAGTGTCTTCAGATCTATTAGTATAACTAGTCCTTACTGAAAACTGAGAGAATTTAGGGTTGCTAACCAAACCGGTTCAGTGCCTTTAATATCTTATTCTCCATCCAAGAGGTAGAGAATCAAATATACTCCCAATTACTTTTGATGTAATGATGACTGTAATATCTGAGCATGTGTCTCCCATATGTTCACATTGTATCTGATGGCCTCTGGGAACCTCTCTGGGTGCTTCCTTCCCAACCCTACCCTTTAAGACTTGCCTCTTCTCCATTTGAACCTTTGGATTGGTACTATAAGGAGCCATCCAGGTAATTTTGATGTTTTCCAAAGATTGAGAGACATTATAGTGATCAATACATTCATTACATCTTATTCTTCTCAATGATTCCATGAAAGAAGCATTGTTAATGCCCTGATTTACAAACAAAGGAACTGAGACTGTAAGTGGCTCAGTGTTTTGTTCACAGTCACATAGGTGGTATGCAGAAGAGATGGGAAAAGAACAGATTTGTCAGACTATAAACCCTGTAGTTTTTAGCCACTCCTCCAGAGTAAAAATTCATTAGTTTGAATGAATATTTGTAATATCCAACCTGCAAGTCCCCAAATAGAATTCCAATTGCTAAAGCATTCCTTCTGAAGAAGAAAATACCCCAATGGTTGGCAAAAAAAAAAAAAAAAGGCTTAAAATGCAAATACCTGATTGAAGGAACACTTGATTTTTTTTCCCCCTCAAATTTAGCCATTTGGGTTGGGTTAGGTTAATTTATTTGTTTAAGAATAGTGTTTCCTGTAGTAACAAATAAGACTCTTATCTATTATCACACTTGTTATTTTCCACTTTTTAAGCTAAATTTCTCTAAAGATTCTATATTCACTGTACCTACTTCCCCACCTCGCATAGCTGTCTCAACCTCAGGTAATCTGGCTTTTGCCACAGCCTTCAGTTCTGCAGCATTGATAGATGATCAGTCCTTCCTATTGGAAGACTCTTCTCCCTTGGCTCTGGGATATTCTACTCTTATCCTCCTATGTGTCTCCATTACCTTCATCATTTTCTTGGCGTGCTACTCTCATTTTGTAAATTTCTTTTCCTGTTCAGTTTGAACCTTAACTTCCAATCAACATCCTTTTTTAAAATCTCATCCAAACTTTATAGCATAATAGCTCTTAATGATGACACCTAACTCTATCTCCAACTAAAATCTTTCTGTTGAGCTGTAGACTTATATCTTCCCACCTATCGATTATACCCACTTATTCCACATACTTACTTCAATGCTCAAACTCAACAAATGCTGTCCAAATCATGCTCCTTCCACCATTTCTTGCTCATTGAAAGGTAGCACCACACATCCAATTTCTCAAGTTTTTCAGTGTCATCCTTGAGTCTTCTTTCTGCATCACTGCTCTGATAATTAAACAGGAGGGAAAGAGGCAAGGCAGAACCTTTAAAAGAATGACATGGTCATAGGACATGGCAAAGACTGGTTATAAATAACTGGATGCAAGATGGTAGAAGAGTCAACTTCCAGTAGACTATGATCCTTATTATAATGCTCATTATAATACATTAGCAAGCTAAATGACACACCCATCAGCTCCATGACAGAGTTGGGCCACCTACCTTAGTTTAAGCAACCACAGTTTCCACCCACCTTATTGCCATTGCCCTAAAACTGATTCTCAGTTTTTCCTATCTTTATGAGTCAGTTTTCCATACTATAGCTAGGATACTTTCTATGTTATTAGACAGTGATAACAACCAGAGAGTAGAGAGTCATAAAAATAATATTGAGAAAATTCAGCACAAATAAATATATTTTTTTTAATCTGGTAAAAAATAAAAAAGTAAAACGCATTATCTGATTATATGATTCTATCATTTACCCACTAAATATTTACTGTGATTTCCTCAAGATTAATTTGATAACTAGTTGACTTAATCTAATATTTTTATTCATCATACTTCATGTTTCTGGTACTGGGGGTTGAAAGTTCAGGAATAAATTGGTCATATGTTTATTTTAACTTAGGAATTTCCTTTAACTGATAATCATTGTTGAAGTGGTTTGCAAAACAACCATAGAAGTAGAGTCTATTGCAATCAGTAGACATGACAGAGTGAGTTTTTTTTTAATTGTTAGACCAGCATTTTTCCTCAAAGACTAAGAATTTTTACATTATGTGTGTCTCTGTGTGTTAGCTGCTCAGTCGTGTCTTACTCTTTGCAACCCCATGAACTATAACCCACCAGGATCCTTTGTTCATGGAATTCTCCTGGCAAGAATACTGGAGTGGGTAGCCATTCCCTTCTCCAGGGGATCTTCCCAACCCAGGGATCAAACCTGGGTCTTCTGCATTGCAGGTGCATTCTTTAACATCTGAGCCATATATAATGTATATTAAATATATGTATGTATGTGCATATGTGCATATATAATATATATTAAATATATGTATGTATGTGCATATGTGCATATATTTAATATACATTTAATATTCATGTATGATATGTTTAATATCACATATATCATACATAATTTGTGTATGTAAGTTGATTATATATTTTATATATGTATATTTATAAGTCAATTTATAAAAACATTCAAAATGAACCACTATCAAAAAATTTTGTAAGTTCAGTGTATCGGCTAATTGAATTTTGTCACTCTTTCTCCCTGCCTACTACCACCTCCGCCTGAATTATCACAATAGACTCCCGATTCTTTGTCTCTTTATTTGCTGATTCTCTCCACAAATTCCTCAAATTCACTCTAACCTGCGATCAAAAAGGATTTTCCTAAAATTGAAATCAGTTCATGCTACCTACCCTGCCTAAATTCTTAAGCTTGCATTGCCCCAAGAATGGAATCTGAGTTGTATAAAATGTTCTACCAAGCTTTCTAAGGATTGACTGCTGCTCCATCTCTTTACATCTACCCCTTCCCACAGCACCCACCACACCCATCCATCCCTCAGTCATCCATTGTCCATCCCAAGCATGCTGCACCAATTACTATTTCTAGCTTCTCTTATTCTGTTCCTAAAATGGCCTTCTGGTGACCCCTATACCCTGCTTCTCTCTGACTCTCCCACTCCTACTTTGTACTCATCGACTCTATCCTTTAGGTGATGTCGCTTCTTCAAAAATTCCCAAGATGCATGTGATAAATGGCATATCTTTCACACATCATCTCATGGGCCCATGGTCACTGTATTTTAATACACATCAATTTCCTGTTTACATGTTCTTATCACTCATTAATCAGGAAGCTTCTAGAAGGAGGAGTATCTATCTTGTTCACAGTCACCTCCCCAGCCCTTAGCATAATGTCTCACAATAAGTAAGTACTTGATAAATATTTGTTAATTGATTACATGAGAAACTATGATCCATTCAAGCTTATTAAAATCTAAAACTTGGAAATAAGGCAAAAGGATAACCCGATGCCCTTTTAACATCACCCTGAAGCATTGTTTAAAAGGTCTGCTAAAAGATTATTTGATTTTCTATGAGAATGCATCTTTGTTTAACTTAATATTTGCTATTGATTAGGGCTCGGGTTCTGTGAAGCATTATGTGAACTTATAGATTTATTCAGTAAACAGACAAAAAATTCTTTTTCTAGTAGAAAAATATCATTGACGATATGATATTATTGCCCTTTAAGATATTAACTGGTTTTGTATCTAATCTAGCAGACTTCTTCCAGTATACATTGTTTTCATGATTATGTATGTTCTGACTCTTGAATTCTCCTTTGAACCAGCTTTAATTCTCTGCCTGTTTCACCATTAATTAGCTGTTTCCACGTTCTCAGGATATGTTTGTAAGAGAAAATTTACTTCAGTGTGTTTTAAGCCATGTAAAAAACAGTCTAGCATTAACAGTTATTTCTAGGAAGAAACCCTCTTCCTAGTGGGATTAGTGGTTAGGATTAGCACCTCTATTGTAGGAACCCTTGTGTGTTAGTCACTCAGTCATATCCGACTCTCTGTGAACCCATGGACTGTAGCCCACCAGGCTCCTCTGACCATGGGATTCTCCAGACAGGAATACTGGAGTGGGTTGCCATTTCCTTTGCCAGAGGATCTTCCTGACCCAGGGATCGAACCAAGGTCTCCTGCATTGTAGGCAGATTCTTTACTGTCTGAGCCACTAGGAAACCCCAGAAGGTACAGGTTTAATCCCTAGTCCCACATGCCTTGTGATGTGCCCCACCCCTCTCCCCCTCAGAAAAACTGTTTCTAGAAAGGAAAAAAAAAAAGCCTCCATGGCCAAATAATATGTTTGGTAGAAAACTACCAGTAATACCTCACTTTGAATTATTAGCAATAACCTTTCATATGCTGTAGGTTCTGAGAAATGTGGGATAAGTGGTTAGGATTAGCACCGCTATTGCAGGCACCCTTGTGTGTTAGTCACTCAGTCATATCTAACTCTCTGCAAACCCATGGACTGTAGCCCACCAGGCTCCTCTGTCTATGAAGTAACCTATTTTGTTGTAACCAAACCTTATATTTTAAGTTTGGAAACACTGGTTTACTTGTAACTTGGGGGACTATTATTTTAAACTAAAATTTCTGTATTTGAAGTACTGCTAAGACAATTTCTTGGAGAAGGCAATGACACCCCACTCCAGTACTCTTGTCTGGAAAATCCCATGGACAGAGGAGCCTGGTAGGCTGCAGTCCATGGGGTCTCAAAGAGTCGGACACAACTGATCGACTTCACTTTCACTTTTCACTTTCATGCATTGGAGAAGGAAATGGCAACCCACTCCAGTGTTCTTGCCTGGAGAATCCCAGGGACGGGGGATCCTGGTGGGCTGCCATCTATCGGGTTGCACAGAGTCGGATACGGCTGAAGCGACTCAGCAGCAGCAGCAGCAAGACAATTTCTATTTTGACTTCAGATTTATTTCTCCTTAATTTGTTGCACTAGAATTAAGATGAAATTCTAGATTTCCAAACATTTCAGAAAAGTCTTCCTATAATTGTAGAAAAGAGGTACTGATTTCTCTGAGTAGAATCACATCGGTAGAATAATATTTAAAATAGAAAACATTTATTATCCATATTGAGTTGTTTAGTTGCTAAGTTGTGTATGACTCTTTGCAACCACATGAACTGTAGCCTGCAAGGCTCCTCTGTCCATGGGATTCTCCAGGCAATAATAGTGGAATGGGTTGCTATTCCCTTCCCCAGGGTACCTTTCCAACCCAGGGATCCAACCCAGGTTTCTTGCATTGGCAGGCAAATTTTTTACCACTGAGCCACTTGGGAATTCCTCATACAGAGTATATCAAAATAATTACAGTCATTAAGTGAAACTAACATTCAGTGTGTTCTAAATAACTCAGTTGAGATGGTGAAGAATCTAGTATCTGCATAAAAGGAGCATGTTCTGGGAATTTCCTTGGAGGTCCAGTAGTTAAGACTCTGTATTTCCACTACAGGGAGTAAGATTCAGGGAACTCAGATCCTACATGCCACTTCAACAACAACAGCAGGGGATGGGAGGGGGGAGCTGGGGGTGGGTATGTGCTATAGTTTTAAAAAGGAGCCAGATGCAGATAAAAACATTAGAAAACAATTAAAGGGTACCTTACATTAAAGGCATAAATGGATTTCTAGAAGCCTTAGGATTGTGAAGACTTCAGTATTCAAACAGGTTTTTAGCTCTTAGCTTTTGGATTTGTTTGTATTTGAAAGTGGCCCTGAGGGGAACGTAGTAGAATGGTCAGATTTGACATCTGTATCTATCTCAACTTCGCTTATGAGGAAAAAAAAATGGCTGAAGAATGTTATGATTTTCTTCTTGCCCCTTTTAGACTTGTAAATGACTACATGGATAGCTTCACAAGAACTAATAAAAATATATTAATTTTATCCTGTTCTGAACACTAAAATTCATCAGTCTTATATTTCCTCCTCCTTCATAATTATGACTTGTTTTTGCTGGCCTAACAGTTTTCCATTCTAATCAAGCTTTGTCATGGGCTGTGGGCTGAATTGCTCTGTGAAAGACTGATTTGCTTCCAGATCCTATAATCTATCCCTTTGAAGGCTAGAGATTGAAGTCATTAAGGCACTGCTGTTGCCCTTGATCTCTGCTCAAAGAGGATAGAGATTGATTAGTTGACAGTCGTTGACCTGGATGGCTCAAAATGAAGTAGTGATGAAGCAAAATCAAGTGCACAGAATATTTGATAATGTCATTTATTATGTATGCATTTTTTTCAGCCTTATTTTTTCTTTGATTTTTTTTTTTTTTGGTTAGATATTTAGTAGAGATGGTGCCCCAGCTTGACCCCACCCCTGCTCCATACTTACCACTATTCTTACCTCCAAGGGCACATAAGAACTTTTTAATTTCCTGAATTAGTAACTTGTGTATGTTGTCTGGGCTTCCCTGGTGGCTCAAGGTAAATAATCCGCCTGCCAATGCAGAAGACGCAAGAGGCGTGGGTTCAATCCCTGGGTCGGAAAGATACCCTGGAGTACAAAATGACAACCCACTCTACTATTCTTGTCTGGAAAATTCCATGGACAGAGAAGCCTGGCAGGCTGTCGTTCAGGGGGTTGCAGAGTCAGACATGACTGAGTGATTAAGCATGAGCCCATATTGTCTAAACATTCTGCAAAAGCAAGGTAGCATACAGGGTTTATTATTATGTCAGATGAAAAGATTAGTTGTTATTAACAGATATCTGCTCAAGCTTCTGACCAGAAGTTGGCCTCAAATCATTAAAGGGTTATTGTGCAAATATAGCAGACATTTCATAGAATGAATGCTCATTCTCCTCTGTAGCTTTAAGCTTAGAAATGGTATCAGTGCTAAAAAAAAATCTAAACCAATTTGTGTAAGAAAGTGAAAGCCTCTATTAATGGAGAAAGCCACTTAAAAAAATGTCACCTTCAATTTATTAAAAATGTTAAACATCTGAACTTCTTTGGGGTATTAGTATTCTGTTCCATTGATGTCTTTTGCCAGTCAAATTTTGGCACAATGCAGTTCTGATTTCTTGAGCTTGATATCTGATATATAAAGTTGATATTTTTTCAGTTTTATTGAAAAGTTATTAACCTATATCACTGTATAAGTTAAAGGTATGCACCTTGATGATTTGGTTTTCATATATCATGAAGTGATTACCACAATAAGTTCATCTAACATTTATGTTTTCATATAAATACAATATTAATAAGTAAAAGAAAAAAATTGTAATGAGAACTCTTAGGACTTATTCTCTTAACTACTTTCCTATATATCATATAGCAATGTTAACTATAGTCATCATGTTGTATATTATATCCCTGAAAGTGAAAGTGTTAGTTGCTCAGGCATGTCCAGCTGTTTGCAACCCCATGGACTCTAGCCTGCCAGGCTCCTCTGTCCATGGGATTTCCCAGGCAAGAATACTGGAGTTGGGTAGCCATTCCATTTTCCAGGGGATCTTCCTGACCCAGAGATCGAACCCAGATCTGCTTTGCAGGCAGACTGTTTACCATCTGAGCCACCCTTAGTACACATTTATCTGATAACTGCAAGTTTGTATCTTTTGACCACTTTCTTTCCTGTCCCCCTTCCCCTCCTCCTCACTTCTGGTAACCAATATCTGATCTCTTTTTCAGTGAATTTGGTTTGTGTGTGTGTGTGTGTGTGTGTGTGTGTGTGTGTGTGTGTGTGTTTAGATTCCACATGTAAGTGAGAGCAAACTGTATGTGTCTAACTTTCTTATTTATTTCACTTAGCATAATGCCTTCAAGGTCCATCTATGTTGTCATAAATAGTAGAATATCCTCATTTTTAAATGGCTGAATATTGTACCCATTCCCCATCAATGGTCACTTAGATTGTCTCCATGCTTTGGCTGTTCTAAATAATCTTGCTATGAACATGGGGAATGAGGGGTGCAGATACCTCTTTGGCTTAGTGTTTGTGGTTCCTCTGTATATATTCCCCAAAGTAGAATTGCTTGATCCCATGATAGTTCTATTTTTAATTGTCTGAGGCTCTTCCATACTGTTTACCATAGTGGCTGTATCAATTTAAAGTCCCAACAATAGTACAGAAGGGTTCCTTTTCCTGCATATTTATCCCAGCATTCGTTATATCTCTTATCTTTTTGATGATGGTCCTTCTAGCAGATATGAGGTGATATCCCATTGTGGTTTTAATTTGCATTTCCCTGATGATTAGTCACAATAAGCATCCTTTCATGTACCTGTTGACCTTTTGTACATTTTCCCTGGAAAAATACCTATTGAGGTCAACTGCCTCAATTTTTTAAATTGGATTATTTCTTTTCTTTTTGCTATTGAGTTACATGAGTTATTTATATATCCTGGGTATTAACCCTTTATCAGATATATGGTTTCCTAATATTTTTCCCATTCTTTAGGTTATCTTTTCACTTTGTTGCTGTAAAGAAGCTTATTCATTTGATATAGTCCCAATTGTTTATTTCTTCATTTTGTTGCTTGTGTTTTAAATGTCAAGGAGCTTTATTTCTATGTTTATTTTTCCCCTAGGAGTTTCGGGGTTTCATGTCTTACATTTAAATTTTTAATCCATTTGGAATATTTTTTGTGAGTGGTATAAGATATGAGTCCAGTTGCATTCTTTTATATGTGAATGTATACTTACCCTAGAAGAAGAGATTATCTTTTTTTCCATTGAATATCCTTGGCTCCTTCCTTTGTCAAGTATTAGTTGAGTATATATGCTTGAGTTTATTTCTGGGCTCTCAACTCTGTTCCCCTGGCTTATTTGTCTGTTTTTATGCCAGCACTGTACTGTTTTGAGCTTTATAGTATAGATTGAAATCAGGAAGTGTGATACCTCCTGCTTTGTTCTAGAAAGCCAGTTTTAAGTATATACTCTGTGTCTATTTTCGTTTCTACTTTAAAGGGCAAAGAAGATATATTTTAAAGACAAATATATTTGAAAATATTGTAGGATCATTTAATTGGACCAGTTTTAGTACTGAGCCTATTGAATTGAATTAGCAAATTTGGTAAAAGAAATAATGGGTGTGAGAAAGGATTGGTTCAGCTCAATAGCTTAAGTGAACTTAACAGAAGCATCCAAGTTCGTGGTGACCCTGCTGCATTGTATTGCTATTGACAATTAAAAAAATTTTTTTTTCAGTTTTCAAAAAATATTGTAGATGGTGAGCAGCCTTTAAAAAATTCTCTTTGACAGTATTTCATAGTGGCCAATTCTTGTCTGTTCTCTGGAGGAAAGTGGCCTAATTTAGGCACATTTAGTATTTAGAGCAAAAGAAAGCAGTAAAGAGACAGAGAAGCACCTCAAACCTGACTAACCTGTCTTTCATTTTTACATTTCCCTTTGATTATCTTTTTCCTTTTTCCTTCCCAGAGTGTTGAATTTAATATTGCCTCTCTTTCCCCCATTTTTGACTTTTATAAATCTAAACATTTCCACCACTAGACCTTAGGTTGACCTAAGGAAGTGTCAACCACCTCATTTAAGGGATAGTCGATTCCATACCTGGGAAAATAAGAGTCTTCTGAGAAACTGAGATAGATTTTAGGTGAGAAGTATGAAAAGGGTAATGTGTGTGTGTTGGGAGGCGGTGGCCGCAATCCTAAGTAAATTCCAAAAGGACAGCTGTGAGACTTTAGGGGTTCCATTTTCACCAAAGTTTCTGTACCAATTTTCGAAGTGTCACAACAAAAACAAATCCTTGAAAATTGTGATAGAAATCTTTTTAATGTTCAGGCTGAGCAGACAACGCCTACATTTGTGAAGTTTAGTTTGGCAGGTTCTAGGCAATAAGCTCAGTGCAACACAATTCAAGGCTTCCTTGGTCTGACAGAGAAGTCTAGGACTACGCGACTAAAATTTAGCCCATGGCGTCCAGGGACTCCGTATAGATGTCATGGAAGATTGGGTGGTTAAGGCATCCCTCAAGCAAAAGCAGGATAAAAGCCAAGTTAAAATACCATTTGAATTGCCAGTGATTAGAAGCACCGCCCCCATAAATCACGAGGTTGTGTGTCTGGCTTTCTTGTGCTGTCAATACTTTTTACCCAGCCCCTCCCGCACCCATTTTGTTTGCCATCCTTAGAGTACAGTAAGGGTTCGCCCTGCAGATGTTTGTCAAGTCCCACTTATTTCCCAAGTTTTCCTTTCTCTAAACAACTTTCAGTGTTGAATTCTGCTGTGCTGCAATGCTGTACATTTGTAAAATATGTGATTGTGTCATAGTTACTGCTATGTAGAGGCTCTAGAAACAAAATGTTTCCTTTAATTTTGCCTATAGGGCTATCGAGCTGATGTAAATATAATGTAACTGATGACCCAAAATACAACTTTTCTTTGCCTGAACCATCAAATAATAAAAATATGAATAAGCATAAAAAATAGTAATCTCTATGTGTGTATATGTGATATCTATATGAGAATACATTCACACCTGTATAAAATTGAATTACTCTTCTACTGTTCTGTGGTTTGTGTCAAAAGTATAATATGCATATGAAGATTTAAATTAATAAATTTATATGAATATTTCTAATTCTTTAGGTTCTGTAGATCCCAAGAGATACAGAACAGTTATCACTAATTATTTACAGAAGTAAATTAGAAATTGTGAAAATACTAAACAAGCTAGGAATGTTTGCTCAAAACCAATCCCCATATTGCTTCATAAAACTTTTGAAATTCCTTCTGTAATGGAATCCATAGAGAATTGCAGGTTTTATTTCCTTTATACTTTTATTCATTGCCAATAACTTGGAAAGGCTGGGAGTATGGGAGATGCAGGTAATTCTGAGAACATTGTGCAGGAAAGCAGTTTTGCTCTGATTTCTTTTAAAGATTGATATATGTGAGTACTGTGTTTGAAAGATTTGAATCATAATCATTCCAAGTAATTGATTTTTAAAAAATAATGTAGTAATAAGGGAAAATATACCTGTTCATTTCCTTTTCAGAAAGCAATCTTTTTAAAAAAGATAAAGATATTTACTAATAAAATGTCATTTTAAAAATGTGTAATGTACTGTCAAACCTAAAAATATAAAAGTGGGTGTGGGTAAACTTTAAAAAAAATCTCCAGTCATGCAAACAAATTTTACTCCCCATCACTTGCAGGGCTGGAGGGGTTGCCATATTTAAATGTGTGACCTGCTTTAAGTATTTGGGTCAAAGAGAAGCGAGGCACCAGTGTGTAAAGTGGCACAGACAGACAGAAGAGTGAAAGTGGAATAGAATACAGCTCCAAGTGATGGAAAACTAAAAAGAAAATAATTCTTCAGTTCATTGGTAATATTCCATTCAGACAGTACATATTTTCTGACCATTGTTTACTCTTCCATCTTCAAATCCAGGATTCGTGACTAGTCAGCACAAGCTAGTGGTTTAATACTAGATTTGGAAGAGCATATGCTTGAATTCATGCCCATCTATTGCCAAGTGGCTGCATGACCTTGAGTACTGAGCCTCTCTAAGCTTTGAGTTCCCGTCTCTACAGAAGCGTCAGTAGAAGTACCCACTTTATAGGATTGTTGTGAGAATCAAATATGCTAATCTATTTAAATTATTTAGTAAGGGGCACACAGTAAGCACTCAAATTATTTATATACACAATTACCATTCCCTTGTAAAACTTCTCTCACCGTCTCGTATGGAATATGAATTAACATGAGGACTAAACTAAAAAAGAGCATGAAAAAAGTTAGCTCATTGTCTAGCAATTTGTAGATACTCTATATAATGTTAGGATCTTCCCTGGTGGCTCAGACGGTAAAGCATCTGCCTACAATGCCTACCATGTGGGAGACCCGGGTTCAATCCCTGGGTTGGGAAGATCTCCTGGAGAAGAAAATGGCAACCCACTCCAGTATTCTTGCCCGGAAAATCCCATGGATGGAGGAGCCTGGTAGGCTGCAGTCCATGGGGTTGCACAGAGTCGGACACAACTGAGCGACTTCACTTTCTATATAGTGAAACAACCCTTCCTCTTTTTTGCTTTCCACAGTTTGGCTGAATGCCATGTGAGATATAAAAAAGATACCTACTATTTACTCGGTTCTCCACTGGGCACTAAAGAAACACATCTTTTTAATTATTCATTGGGCTTCCCAAGTGGCACTAGTGGTAAAGAATCTGCCTGCCAGTGCAGGAGACACAAGAAACACAGGTTTGATCCCTGAGTCGGGAAGATCCCCTGGAGTAGGAAATGATAACCTGCTCCAGTATTAATTCATTGGTTTGTGCAATCTAAAATTTGTTGAGCACCAATTAGGTACTAGGAAGCATATGGGCATGTATCATTGACTATAGTGGTTAAGACCCTACTTCCATGGCAGTAGATATGGGTTCGATCCCTGGTCAGGGAACTAAGATCCCTGCATGGTATGCACTGCAGCACAAAATAAAGGACCATAAAGATTTACAATAAGGAGAAAATTTTTGAGTCTCCACTCAAATACTTAATGTTACTCTGAGCAATATAATGGGTAGGACCCAAACACCCTAAGCCTTGCTTTTATGAATTCTAAATGCTGATGGTACTAATAGTGATTATTAGATTCAAAACCTGTTCTGAACTATAGAAGTTTGTTCAGACATTAGTCAAAATCGTGAATTATTGGGGGAAGCACATTCTCATTCCTCATGGTGAAGCTTCGGTACTCAAGTCTTTGCATGAAGTGATAGGTCTCTGGTGGGTGAAAATGTCACCATCACACAGATCTAAGTGGGCCAAAAATATTACTTTATGGGCTGGATGAAGCACAAGATGAAATCAAGATTGCAGGAAGAAATATCAATAACCTCAAATATGCAGATGACACCACCCTATGGCATAAAGTGAAGAAGAACTAAAGAACCTCTTGATTAAAGTGAAGGAAGAGAGTGAAAAAGTTGGCTTAAAACTCAACATTCAGAAAACTAAGATCATGGCATCCAGTCCCATCACTTCTTGGCAAATAGATGGGGAAACAGTGGAAACAGTGAGAGACTTTATTTTGGGTGGGGGGAGGCTCGAAAATCACTGCAGATGGTGACTGCAGCCATGAAATTAAAAGATGCTTGTTCCTTGAAAGAAAAGTTATGACCAACTTAGACAGCATATTAAAAAGCAGAGACATTACTTTACCAACAAAATTCCGTCTAGTCAAAGCTATGGTTTTTCCAGTAGTCATGTATGGATGGATGTGAGAGTTGGACTGTGAAGAAAGCTGAGTGCCGAAGAATTAATGCTTTTGAATTATGGTGTTGGAGAAGACTCTTGAGAGTCCCTTGGACTGCAAGGAGATCCAACCAGTCCATCCTAAAGAAAATCAGTCCTTAATAGTCATTGAAAAGACTGATGCTGAATCAGAAACTCCAATACTTTGGCCACCTGATGTGAAGAACTGACTCATTTGAAAAGTCCTTGATACTGGGAAAGATTGAAGGCAAGAGGAGAAGGGGATGACAGGATGAGATGGTTGGATGGCATCACTGACTCAATGGACATGAGTTTGGGTAAACTCAAGGAGTTGGTGATAGACAGGGAGGCCTGGCGTGCTGCAGTCCATGGGGTCGCAAAGAGTCAGACATGACTGAGTGAACTGAACTGAACTGAACTTTTCTATAATTGAATTAAATTTCTGCTCATGCCCTATTTTATCTTAATTTTGCAGATTTCTTCATGTCTTCCCCAGAAAGTCTTAAGAAAATTCAGTGATTTTTCAGGTTTACCCATCACATTCAGAATTCCTTGGAATCTCTTTCATTTCTAGGATGGCAGTACTCCAGGGGTATTACTTAGTCTTGTGTCAGAGCCAGCTTCGGGTCCTGAGTCAAGGACACAGAGAGACATCACATCTAGTTTGGTCCTTTGGATGGATGACTTTTCATGGGGCATCTGGTGATGTGGACCAAGATCCTCATTCCTTCCCTTCTCTTCCCTTCTTTGTTCTTCATTCCTGGCCCGTTGTGCATTCCTGGCCTTAGGAACCCTCTGTCCTGGTGACCACTCCCGTGCAGGACTGCCAGGTTGCTCCTCCTAATTTCTGTGATCTTCTCAAGCCCCATTGGGCATTAGCTGCTCATCATACGCCTTTTGAGATGCTCAGGTCTTAATGAGGCCACCTACATGCCCTGGCCTTTTGCTCAGCCCATCCTGAAAAAGAGCTCCAGTGCCCTTCTCCACTCACAGACTTCCTTTCTTGAAGGGAATGTTATCATCTTCCTCTTCTCTGCAAATGAATTTAAAAGGGTGTAGGAGGGGCATGAGAGGATTTCAGAGCCCTCTCTATGCAACTTCCTGCACTCACTCACCTGTAACTTTCTCAACTGCACCCTCTTCGTCTCAGCTGGGTAGATGATGAGGTCTGGCGAAGACTTCCGTTTTTGTTTTTTTTTTTGGTCCGTGTCCCCTGGCATGTGGGATCTTAATTCCCTGACCAGGGATCAAATGTGCCCCCTGCATTGGATGCATAGAGGCCTACCACTGGACCACCGGGGAAGTCCCTGGTGAAAGCTTCTTTTAACCAGTGTTCATTTATATCTGTTGTTGAGGCCTAGTGCTCAGATATTCAGTCATGTCCGACTCTTTTCAACGCCATGGACTATAGCTCGCCAGGCTCCTCTGTCCATGGGATTTTCCAGGCAAGAGTACTGGAGTGGGTTGTCATTTCCTTCTCCAGGGGATCTTCCCAACCCAGGGACTGAATGTCTCCTGCATTGATAGATGGATTCTTTGCCACAAGCACCACCTAGGAAGCCTGTCATGGTTTACTTATACTAAAAAAAAAAAAAAAAAAGTACCTCTCATATTAGTATCAAGAGTTTGCTTTATTCAAAAGCTCTGTATCTCTATAACCTTAAGGCAATGACGATCTAGTACCGACGTTACCTACCAAAGATGATACTTAAACTGTATGTATAGTCTCATGAGATAATCTGTGTAGGAGGGTGTGTATGTAGTTCTGATCATAGGACCATGTTAGAGGATCACGTTAGAGAGATGGTGATCCTGAATTGACACAATGATTCCTTCACATGTGCATTGCAATCACAGGCAACTAGTAAAACCGTTTTGCCTCAGGTTTTCCATCTCTGAAAGGGAAAGAAAATATCTAATTCACCGTCCAGTTTTGAGGATTAAATGCAGAACACAGCATTATGCACATAGCACATCTTAACAAATATGAGCTCCCTTCTCCCCATTTGCCTAATAAGAAGAAGCCCTCCTCCTTCATCATTCATTCTCTCATTTGGGACTGAACTGCCTTTTACTAACTGTCCTTCACTGCTTCATTTTTATATTCAGGCATCGTACAGCTTACAAAATATTTCACCCCAAAGCTTCTTGAATCTGTTTTGTACATGCCTGTTAAGGCATATTTTTGTGCAAATTAATGTGTTTTATCTAAAGGTAAAATTTCAAGCTAAAGTGAAAAATGAACTCTCGTTTTCAGGCAGAATTGTCCTTATGAGAAGTAGGTCAAGAAACATTGAACACAGAATACATTTATCTCTGAAAACAGCTCTTCAGTTCTGGCTTGTTTAAGGATGGCCTAGAATCCATGCTTAGTATTCTCTTGTGTCTCCAGCTTCAGTACACTTTTCAATTAGCATTTTGGCATAAATAATTCCCTTGGAATTGCTCTTATGTTTACCCTCCTCTTCTGTATTCCATTGTTAGATGAGAAGACAATGATATTGTGTAAATCAACATGCAGATTAGTCCCCAAACCAAGTCAATGTATGTCATACCTGCTTAGAGCTACTGGGACTGGCTTTTGATTTTCCTTACTTCCTTATACTCTTTCTTTTTTTCAAATCATAAACAAAACATTAATGGAATGACTAAAAGCAGATTGGTTTGTGGAACACCTACACGGCTGTCTCGCTCCTCCAGTCCATCCAAGGTATTCCAAGCACGTTCCTCTTACAGAATATTTAGATTAGTTGAAAGACAAAGGCAGATCCACACAGACAGGTACACCACTGTCCACTAGCAGGAGGCTTACAGGAATTGAATCTAATCTGTTCCTTTTCATCCTCCACCCACCTGAATTACAAGGTTCTAAGTCTTTTGATCCCATCTACACATTTAAAGATTTGATTGGGTTTGGTTTGGGTATTTGTTTGTTTGTTTAGGCTAAAAATGAAGATACTCTGGCAGCTTGTCAAACCTTGTTTTCTGTTTATTCTTCAAGGAGCTTTTGTATTCCGTTAGACTGTGCTTGTGGGGTGTGTGTGTGTGTGTGTGTGTGTGTTGGGGTGTGTGTGTATGAAAAAATAGGGGGAAAAGGCAGAAAGCAGATCCTTCGCTGATAACCCTGACAAGTACCTGCTGATTTCTCACCAAGGTAACTAGAACACTGGAAATACTAAGGCTTTTCATAGTCACTTTGAAAGGATTGGTCATAGTACACATCTGACTTGCTTGATTGCACAAACCTGCAATGATTCAGTGAGACTTTTTTTTTTTTTTGAGGATTTTAAGAAATAGATCAGATGGTGCTTACCGTGAAAGCTCAATAAAGCTTTTTGTTTATCTTATTTTATTCAAGTAGGAACTGGGGAGTTCTAAAATGTCCCCACATTTGTCACTCCAGTTTTTCTGGCAGCCTTTTGTCATGATCACATTTTCCCTGTCCGTTTGTAATGACTTCTGCAAATGCTTTAATGATTCTAAAGGGAGCTGTGAGCTGTGCAGAAGAATAACAAGCTTCTAAATAAAGAAGAATCTATAACCATGTTTATAGTTTCTAATTAATACAGTTGAACAATTTTTGTTGACCACTGTACATTGACTTCCCAGGGTCTGTTGCACAGTAAATTCATGGGTATTCAATACAACAATTATAGAAGCATGTATGCATATGTGCTGTGTAGTGGTGCTGGGTACTCAGGATGTTGGCCTGAGTCCTGAATGAGTCCTTAACTCCACCCAAATTATGTGGTTTAGAGTTAGGTAGGGCAAGGAATTGAATTATTAATAAAACTTTAGATCGTTCATAGTCTGAGTAGAACCTGTACTCCTACAGGTGAATGTTGACTAAAAAATATAGTCACAACCTGAAAATAGAGAGTTATTTTATTTGGTAGGGATGTCAGCATCTCAGTAGCTCTGAGAAAACTGCTCCAAGGAGGAGGGAGGAGGAGTTAGGCTATATACAAGCTTGTAACAAAGTGGGGCAGGCAGTATGAACAGCAAAGATTATTGTTGCTGCTGCTGCTAAGTCACTTCAGTCATGTCTGACTCCTAGCAACCCCATGGACTACAGCCTACCAGGCTCCTCTGTCCATGGGATTTGCCAGGCAAGAGTACTGGAGTGGGTTGCCATTGCCTTCCCTGAAAGATTATTGTTAAGTAAGGAAAATCAGATATCAAGTTAAGGAATTTAGCATTCTTGTATGTACAAGAACATGCAAGAGTCTGGGATTACTAAACTCATTCCTTCATATGCATCTCAGCTATCTGGAGCCAGCATCCTGCCTATTTACAGATATCACTCTCTTTCTTGAATTCCTGTAGGGCCTTTAGGCTCACACTGGAGGGCTGTAATTGCTGTGATATCCTTAAGCTTCTTGTGTAGGAAGTGGTACTGCTTGTCAGCATGGCTTAGGAATTCATGTGTGCTCCTGGCCCGCATGGCTCAGAAATTCACACTGAGGGGCTAGAATCACAGATAGCTGTGATATTCTTTTTGATTGATATGGCAGGAGATAGTCCATTTCATATGAAGACATAACCAAAGACACAAACAACACAAAAACTACAGCACATCAAAGTTCAAAGAATTAGAACAAGTTGAATCCATTTAGCATCCATTTAACCATTATTTATTTTCAGAAATCTAGTACCTTTCCTCTTTGAGTTTCTTAAATGATAAATCAGTAATACTTATTAATACCAATTAACTTTGTTTACTTCTTTAGCTCTGATGACTTGCGTTTTTGTGTTGAGATTCCATTATCCCTTCCAGATAATTCTAACCCATCCACCAATCCAGAAATGATAAAAAGAGAAAAGGACTTATGAAATCTAGTCATGCCACTCTACAAAAAGTTTTCCAAATTAGGATGGCTGAAATGATCTGCTTTTCTTTTGTTGCATTTTAGGAATATCAGTGAAAGTTGAAATGATTTAGTAAAGTGGAAAGGAAGTTTGAATAGGAATTACATATTGAAAATATGACAAAAGAGATAGCCCCAGTCATCTTTGGCTGCAGGAAAAAGAATATACCTCATAATTTTGCATTTTTTTAGTCAAAGTCTCCCAGTGTACCTGGAAGCCCAGCTCAAGTTTCATTTTCTAGTCATGTAGCACAGATTGTTACAATGGAAATGATTCTCTTTCTCCATGAAAATGGACCTTTTTGAATGGTAGATGAATTTATTTTAGTTTTGTAGTATGAAAGGCATAGAGATATAATGAAAAGAACTACTTGTAATCAGAGAAATATACACATATCAAACATATAATCTAACATTAATTTTTAGCCTTAATTTTCTATCTGTATAATGAGATGGGTAGATTAGGGGGAGAATACCTATATCATGCAGACAGCTACAAATATAAAGTATTTATCACATACAAAGTTTGATATTGTACCTTCCATCAAAAATTGAGTACTTATGCGTAAACATTGATAAATGGTTCCAAGATTAGCCTATATAACATTTTGTGTATCATCTTCAGGTAATGCTAATATCTTTGTAACTTGCTATCATTTTAATTTATACAAGTAATAATACTCTAGAAATTGCTACATTGATAGTTGTCATTAATTATGACTTTTTTCTAGTATTTCTATTTGACTGTTATAGTTTTCATTACTGTGCTGAAATTTCCCATCTGTTCCTTCAAGTTGTCCACCTTTTCCTTTAAAATATAGATAAATCTATCAGTTTAGGGTTTTTTCCTGTTCGATCAGAATTATTTTTGAGTCCTTGTCAGAAAGTTTCCGTGTCCAGGTTACCTCTGAGTCGGTTATACGTTGATATATACTTTTTCTTTTATATCTTGATATATGCTTTATCTGTTATATGTTGATATGCTTTATCTTTTGACAGTGACTATATTTTACTTGCCTTTTTGCTTGTCTGTCTTTGTGTTTGTATGAATGCCAGCCTTTGTGTATGGAAGAACAAGAGAGGATGACGTAAATATACTTAATCCTGGAAATGAGCACAGCTCTTTCGCTGTCACACTGTGAAGATGAGGGTTTGAGTCAGTGGAGTTAATATTAAGCTGGTTTTAGGTTTTGTGGTTGCTGTAGCAATGTATAAAGTACTGCTGCTGCTAAGTTGCTTCAGTCGTGTCTGACTCTGTGCGACCCCATAGACGGCAGCCCACCAGGCTCCCCTAACCCTGGGATTCTCCAGACAAGAACACTGGAGTGGGTTGCTATTTCCTTCTCCAATGCATGAAAATAAAAAGTGAAAGTGAAGTCACTCAGTCATGTCCAACTCTTAGCGACCCCATGGACTGCAGCCCACCAGGCTCCTCTGTCCATGGATTTTCTAGGCAAGAGTACTGGAGTGGGGTGCCATTGCCTTCTCTAGTGTAAAGTGCTACAGACTTCCAATTCCTCCAGTGAGTGTCTTCTGCTGCTTTGTGCTTATATGGTGTCTGGAGTGCTGAAGGGGTTTTTCAGTATTCCTGTTCCATCCTCAGCTTTCAGTTGGTCTTGTATACCTGTCCCTCCCCCAATCGTAAGAGATTATTGCTTTATTTTCATGCAGGATCCTGTTCCCAAGAAGACTCTCTTCTTCTTTCAGGAATACATACTTTTTGCCTGTCCTCTCTGCCTCAAGAAGCACATCTCTGCCTAGACCCAGGGATAGTAGAGTTTCCTGCATTTCCTTCAGTGGCTTAAGTCTTTTGCTTCATGGAATAGAAGGGTCTGGGAAGATGGGTTTCATTTTCTGCCTGTGTATCAGAGAGGTAGGGGCTTCCCTAGTGGCTCAGTGGTAAAGAGTCCACCTGCAATGCAGGAGATGCGGGTTTGATCCCTGGGTCAGGAAGAACTCCTGGAGAAGGAAATGGTGATCCACTCCAGTATTCTTGACTGGGCAATCCCAGGGACAGAGGAGCCTTGTGGGCTACTGTCCAGGGAATCCCAGAAGGTTGAACACAGCTTAGCAGACCAAACAACAACATCACAGAGAGAGACTTTCTCAATAGAGGACTGTGGAAAAGAACTCGAGAGTGAATGCACTCTCCTTCAGTCTGCTAGCCCTAAGATTTGAAAATGTCATGCCAGGCCACCCTGACTTTTAAGAATTCTTCACAATTTTAGTTGTTTTCTTTTAGCCGCTCCTATGTAGGCTACCCCTTCCTCTGGTGCTCTGTCCACGAGGAAATAGCTCATATGTCCAGTGCCTCCTTGGAGAGGATTGTCATGTTTAATAGTTGAGCTCATCTTGCTGTTTTGTAGCTGCAGCTTTTTAATGTGGCTTGAAAAAGTATGCTTTTGTAAACTATCTGGCCATTTTTTATTGGATACAACAACATTCTCCTATAGCATTATATATCTGCAGCTGAGGTAGACTTTGATTATGATGTAAAATCCCCCCAATTTTTTTTTTACTCTCTTGGAAATATCCACCTTTAACATGTTAATGATTATAGCCATTCTCATTTTAAATGGAAACACTGAATGTACTTATATATTTCTATTTGAGAAAGACTGATTCAGAAAAGTGATACTTCCACAATTAGCATTGAATAAATGTTTGCTGAGGACCTTTTATCTGTGAATCACCTACTGACAAATGTGAGGATAAAAAGTTGAAACAACAACAACAACAACACTGTCTCCTATCTTTCAAAACTAGTTGAATGAAGACATGTCAAGCCATTGATACTCATGTACATGTTATTTATCTCTTATCTCTGCTCCTTCTTTCATTGATGAAAATCAGTGTTAAATAGTGAAGTGAAGTGAAGTCACTCAGTCGTGGCCGACTCTTTGTGACCCCATGGACTGCAGCCCACCAGGCTCCTCCGTCCATGGGATTTTCCAGGCAAGAGTACTGGAGTGGGGTGCCATTGCCTTCTCCAAGAGTAACCTATAATTAGGAACTACCTGTGAACTGTTGGTAATTCAGTTTAGATCACAAAAGATGGTTCAAAAGCATTTGAGATATTCAGAATCTGTTTGTGAAACCTAATTTTTGATGTCAAAGCTAAGATTTGGCACATTTCCAAAGGTGTATTTGAAGAGGTAGATCCTGGTCTCTTGGCTTTTTGACGTGTGTGTAATGTGGGGTGTGTGTGTGTATGTGTGTGTGTGTGTGTGTGTGTTGCTATGCAATGATGGTGAGGAGAGAGCCATAGCAGGGAGAAAAGGATGAGGAAAGGAGTGTGGTACTGCTTGATAGCTCTTTCTCAAGGGTAGGGTCACCAGGAAATTCTAACTGAATTTCAATTTTGAAGGTTGAAACATGAAGGGCACCACATTATATTTCTTTAAAGTAAATTAGATAAGTCACGATTTTGTGAATGATGGAGAGAAAATGAATCCCCAAGGGCTGGGGATGTAAGTTCAGAATAGCTTTAGGGAGACTGAAATGTTTTCTTCTTTTGGTAATTTGCCACTAAGTGGGAGGGGGTGCGATTCTCTTCTGCTTCTTCTTGTTTGTAATTTTCCTATTTAACTTTACATATCTATAGTCACACACTTCATATCCCATCACATTGCTTCAATGATGCTCAAGCCAGAGTTTGAACACCTCAAAGTAGGTGGATTGAAACATCCATCCCACATTTAAGTAGGGCCCCAAGATAACGACAGTGGCAGTGAAATGTCTAGCCATGCCATGGTCCAGACCAAAGAAAACAAAGATAAGCACTGTCAGAGAGCACAGGTTTTCCTGTTACTTCTAGATTTCTTCTGGTTGGCCTAGTAATTCAAAGACAGATTAACAGGAGAAAAGCCACATTTAATTACAGGTGGATGGGAGCTCCATAATAACATGAGGCCCAAAGGACAGTCAGGCAGTTGAGACTTCTTGTTCTATTCTGAGCTAAGAAAAAGGAGTGAGGGCCTGGGACTTCAAAAGGAAGGCCTTTCTCATGGAGATAAAAAAGCAACTGTTTGGTAAACAAATGTTTGCTGCCTCTGCAGAGAAAAGGGGACAGTGAGAGAAATTTGAAGAAGCACTTTGCCTCCCTGTCCACCACATCTAGTTCATGTTATGCTATAGTTCTCTATGATGACAGAATAGATCCTCTGTCTAAATTCTTTTACACAATTGAGGGAAGGTGAAAGGTTCCTCCTGAGTCTTTTAGGCCTTGATTGCTTTTAGCTTGAAACAATCTGAATGCCCAAGTGATACATTTGGGGTGGCAAATTTTACTCCCCTTGAGCACAAAAGATCAAAAAAGAAGCTGCTAGATAGGAGAAAATACAAGTAGGCATTCATTAGTTTTCTTCCTTATTGAGTTTATAATAATGGTACTTATTTCCATTCATATTAGTTGCTGGGGAACTTTTAACATTCTCTGCACTGACAAAAACTTCTTTCTTAATCCTTTTCATCTCCTCATAATGATGCATATGAGGTTGTTGGAGGCTTGCAAAGTGATGAGCTGTAACCTAAAATTAACCAAGAAAATAAAGAAAGTTAAGATTTCATGCATATATTTATATTTGTCATCTGGGGAAAACCATTAGAATGCTGAAATATGAAATTTCAAATACCCTCCTTTATTATGTTAGAATACAAAGTCATTGGAGAATTTGCAGTTTTTAATAATAGAAACACTAATCAAAATGATGATATATTCATACTTTGAAAATTAACCATCCTTGGCATTTTGCCCTTTAACTTTTGTTGTCTAGCAAAGTCAGAGAGAGACTTTCTTGAAAGACATGTGTCTTGATTAGTGCCATTTCGTTGGGCATGTAATTTTGTAAATGCAGTGACTTTATTTAATGTCTTTATTTTATTGATGATACCCAATCAAAAAGGTTTCTGCAGTCAGTGGATGCTATAAAACAAGCACTTTAAAAGAAAATCATACTTTCAATTGTGGTCCACCAACTTCTTTTTCTATTTTGGAAAACTTGTGTTCCTTCTCATTTGTTATTTTCATATACAGCTTATCTAATTAACTATTCATTTTATTCTTTACCACAGTTCACAGACACAGCCCTGTTTAAGTCTAAGCAAGAAAATCTACAAGGCTTACAACTTCTTCCCTGCTAATGATTTTTTTTTTTCTCATTAAGTTTGAGTCTAATGAAACTAAACAGAAAGTTCTGGTTGGATTCCTTGGTCACCCTCATCTGTGTTTCTGAATTCTTATAATTAGCGTGAATTGAAAGTTCTTTTTATCACTGATAGTAACCCAGAGACAATTCCACCTTGGGTTTAAATGGCCCCATGCAGAAAAGGATATCTGAACAAAACAAAATAGCCTCACATGTTTATGACAGATAAATAACCAACTCAGAGCTAGAAGTGGCAGGAGCTTTGGTTCATTTTTTTCCTTCATAGTTTCAGGTTGGGATTCTTTTTCCTGAGTTTGCAGATAGCATCACATCCTTATAAGAGGAAAGAGGGCATCTTCTCATTTGAATGTGGGGCAAAAAATTATGTCAAGTAAAACTGATTTTGCTGTACAGCAGCAAACTCTTTATTACTGGAGTGTTGTATTAATTAGGACACTTGATTACAAGTCATATACCAAATTTGAACTAGCTGTATCAAGTGTGGAATTGATTCTAAAGGGTACATTTATTCTAAGGATCAAAAGGTTTCTTAAGGAAGGCAAGGACAAACTGCAGTTGTGCCTCAAGAAAATGCTGGAAGCAGGCAATCAAATGCTTTCACGATTCTATCACATCTCCCTCTCTCCGCACCATCTCTTATAGTGAAACTGACTTCCATTTTCCTCACATGACAGAACATGATTGTCCACATCCCCTTTCATTTATGTCTCATAGTCAAAGCAGTCAGGGAGGGCCTGACTCAACTCTAAGTTCAAAGTATAAATTCTTCTTCAGATATCTTTCAAGATAGATACATCCGTTTGTATATATAGGCATAGACACTCACATATGTCTATGAATTCAGTTCACATTTAAAACTTTCAATGTAGGCTCTGCTGTAGCAGTGCAGATATTCTCATCTGTTACTGGAAGGAATGTGATTTTATACAGTGTTTTTAAGAAGTAATTTGAAAATATATACCAAGAATTATAGACATGATTATTCACCTAGGTCCATTAAACGACTTTGTGAAAGTCTTTGCTAAGTCAGAGTACCATATTCGAGTAGAGGATTTGTTCATATAGACATTAACTACGGTATAATTTAAATAGCAAGATTTGTGAAACCATTTTTCAGGGTTTCCAAAAACTGGCAGAATGGTCATTTTCACAGGACCATATAATGCATCTAGCTATTTAAATTATGTTTTAACAGCACTGGGAAACTCCAATTATAATTTTAAAGGAGGAAAACTTTGTAGTGGTCATTTCACAGGTATATACTCATCTCCAAATTCACAAAGTTGTATATATTAAATATGTATAGTATTTTTTATGTCATTCATACCTTTATATCTCAATAAAATAATTTAAAGGTATAAATATAATCACAGCATATGAAAGAGAAAGGGAAAAGAAATAATGGTCTAATAAACATTGAATTGGTTAGACTATCTCAGTCTTAAGTTAGAACTTAGTATTATTAATTAATGCAAAACAGTGTTTAATAAATGTTGAATGATACTTAGTTTTAATGTTCTATATTCTGTACCTTTCTTTAAAGGGCATAATAGTGAGTTTAATTATGTGAGTCTAAAATGAAAATAAATTTTTCTAATGGAATAAAAAAATTAAGTAGGATATATAATTATATATTCAATTCAATTAATAATTACTTAAGGAAAAGGGCAAAAAAAAATTCTTCAGTCATAAAGCTTTTAACACCTTTTTTTCTCCAGTTTCTAAAATTTGGGTAATAAACTTAAATTTAGTTTATAAATTAATTGACCTTGATAATTGCATTAAACATCAAGGTCAATAATGTCTGACCTTCATTCTCTCTGTTCTAGCCCCAGCCTCTTTATTCAACTTTATTTTAAAGTATCATTTTAAATCTAGCAACAAGGTCCTACCATATAGCACAAGGAATTATATGCAATGTCCTATAATAAACCATAATGGAGAAGAATATGAAAAAGAATATATGCATATATACATATACCTGTGGGCTTCCCTGGTAGCTCAGCTGGTAAAGAATCTGCCTGCATTGCAGGAGACCTGGTTCAATTCCTGGGTCAGAAAGATTCCCTGAGGAAGTGATAGGCTACCCACTCCATTATTCTCAGGCTTCCCTGGTGATTCAGCCAGTAAAGAATCTGCCTGCAGCGCAGAAGACCTGGGTTCGACCCCTGGGTTGGGAAGTTCCCCTGGAGAAGGGCATGGCAACCCACTCCATTATTCTTGCCTGGAGAATTCCCATGGACAGAGGAGCCTGTGGGCTACAGTCCATGGGGTCACAAAGAGTCGGACATGATAGAGCAACTAAGCACAGCACAGCACATACAGATACATGTATAACCGAATCTCTTTGTTGTACACCAGAAACTAACACAGCTTTGTAAATCAACTATATATTAATTAAAGTATCATATTCTAGTCTGTTTTCTTTTTCTAACTTTGATTTCTCAGTCAAGTTACTCAGATAGCGAAAGCACTTCGTTCAGACCACTTTTCATATTTGAAGACCTTCTTTGATCTTGAAATTTTATCTCCTGATCTATGAATACTTGTACAAACTTAGTGTTCAAGTTAACATACACCTTTTCTCTTTTCAAATTACTTAGCAATCAATGGTTCTTCTGTTAGCCATTATCAGTTCTTGCTACTGATCTTGGCTGAGAGTTTGTTATTTTCAGATGGTTTTGTACTGTGCTTTGAAGGTACTGGTTTCCAAGCTGTGAACTACTATATCTCTGCAGTGAGGAGTGATTTGTTTCTTATATGACATAGTGCCTTTTTATATGCTGTGAGGATGATCATTTAATTGATTCCCTCATTGACATGGGCTGCTTTAACTAAAGAAAAGTGTGCATTAAAGATATACAGCAAATTAAGGCTTAAATATCTGAAACAGTCAGTTAACAGACAGATCTTGCTGAGTCTCAATTACTGTACTGCCTTATGTCAATACTTATCATCTCAAGATACCACAAAAGAAGCTGAGCTCTTCTCAGAAAGGAGTTTGCAGGAAAGTGAATTGTAAGAAAACTGCATCTGTGTATACTTGAATATACGAAGCTAAAAAAAGTCTCTAAACCTAGATGATTAAAGAGTAATATCTAAGGAAATATGGAGAAAGTCTATAATTTCTTAGGCTGGTTAAGGGGTACAACTCAACCCTTATAACTGTACTTCTTTTCAACCCAGTTACTATGTGTAGATCCATAAAAAGAATGCCCTATTAAAGAGAGAAAAAGAATAGGACATTTCTTAAATAAGAAATGAAAAAACCACAGTCTGAGGAATAGTAATATAAATTGACCTATTACTGCTAATGCATGTATTCTTGGGAAAAAAAACAAAAAGGAAAACATGGATCATTAATAGGCGTAAGAGTCAGAATACTGTCTTTATGTTTCATCCAACACTTTTCAAACCACAGAGACTTCTGGGACTCTCCTGAAGACTGCAGACACTTATTTGTATACACTTATAAAAATTTTGCTTTCATTTTTAAAAATTTACCCCATAGTCCTATGAAAACCTTTGTTTCTCAGGATAAGAACAGCAAAGTTGATTATTTATTTTGATTCAGACACTTTCTATACCCTTTAAAGGTAATGGCTCATTTAATCCTCACAAAAAACACTATGAGAAAGCTATTATTTTTATAGCTATTTTACAGGTAAGGAAACTAAAGAGAGAAGTTATATATATATATATGTGTGTGTGTGTGTGTGTATGTATGTGTGTGTGTATATATATATATATATGTGTGTGTATATATATATATATATGTGTGTGTGTGTGTGTGTGTATATATATATATATATCACAGATATCCAGCTAGTGGAAGCAAGGCTGGACTTTGAATCCAGACTGTATGGCTCCAGAACACATATGCTGAATAAAGATGCTCTGTTACGTCCTAGAAAACACAGTAGCTTAAAAAATCAGGTAATAGCATTTTAGATTGAAAGAAGCACAGAGATTATCTTTCCGAAACTCCTATTTTTAAAAAAAGAATTGACAATTGAATTCCGGGTAGCTAAACAATTAACTGAACTGAACAGAGCTAGTTAGTGAGAATATTCACCCAAAGCTCATTATAATGCAGCATTAGCATCATTATTATCATATTTATGGGAAAGGAAACAGGCACGCTCCTAAGAAGTACCAGAGCTATAGTCAAACTGAGATAGTCTGGTTTACAGTTAAAATCACTATATTGTTTGAACACAGGAATGCCATTCCTTTATAATCTGCTTGGTAAATACTTGGTATAATAAAAGTAATCATAAAAATTGAGAATTATGATGTAATCAGTCTTATAAACTTTGGATAGTATGATTGGTTCTACTTTACAATCATTTAAATGTTCTCTAATCTTAAAGTAATGCTTGTAGTTTGTTGCAATTCCTGCAAATCTAAATATAAGAATGGAAAAATCACCTATCCACAAACTGTTCAAAGTTCATACACTCATAGGAGAACACCTTTTGCCAGTTGGACTTATGTCTTTTGTAATGACTAGGGTTTAGTATTTGTAATGATAAAATGAAGAAAATAATTAAAGAAGACTCGTTTTTGACTCAGAATATTCCTTGAAAACCTCAAACTCTTCTATTGTTTTGAGAAATGTTATCTTTGTAAAAATCTAACTTGTTACTGCAGTTTCTAAATCTTTTATAATTTTAAGTTGTATTTTCCTCTACAAGTTCAACACAATTGCACCTAAGTGCAAAGGAGGGCGTTAGTTTGGAAACTTTTTAACAATTATTTAATTTACATGCTAACCTAAATCCACATCTACTTAAATTATTTAAGTCAAGACATAGATCAGACTTAGCCATTGCCATTGTACAGTGTGGAAAGTGTTCTCAGTGTGGTCCTGTCACAAATCTCAGAAAAGAAAGAAATACATATTTTTTAAAAATCCAATAGCATAATGAACTTGAAAAAAAAGAGAAATCTTTCATTAGAAATCTTAGAAAAAGCTGTCAGTAACCACTTGTCATCAGTGTTAGCAACCTCAGGCTGAATAAAAATTGATTGTCGGACTGTACTTTCTGTGCTCTGCTCCTTGGATCATCCATTAGCATTGGCACCTGATTAACTCTCCAAACTGCCTCTTCTTTTGATTAGATCCCAGAACTTCTTTTGTATTCTCAGTATTTATTTTCTGGAATCTGTCCTAAAAGACCAACTTTAATGCTCTTTCACGGACTGCAGAATTTTCCCTGTTTATGCTAGAAAAATCATTGGCCTGTACTCTATTTATACTTTTTGGCTTGATCTTTCTCAAACGTTGGCTTAAGACTTCCATATTTGGTGAAGAGGGAATGAATGATTACTCTTTATTTCTGTTTTTTGTGCTTTCAGAATTTGGCACAAGTTATAAATGAACAGTCTCCTACTGACTGTTGTTGTTACAGTAACCCACTGGATTTCCTTACGACATACTCTCCCAATAAATCATCTTCTAGATGGATTTCAATCTATGCTAATACTTGGCCATGTATAAGAAAAACATGCTTGCATTAATGTTTAAATTGTGAATGTTATGATAAGGAGAAAGACCAAGAGGAGAAAATATATTCTAAATAGAAGACTTTGGGGGGTTTTCCTGTGGCTCAGCAGTAAAGAATATGCCTGCAATGCAGGAGACAAAGGTTCAATCCCTTGGCTGGGAAGATCCCCTGGAAAAAGAAATGGCAACCCACTCCTGTATTCTAGCTCGGGAAATCCCATGGACAGTGGAACCTGGCGGGCTGCAGTCCATGGGGTCACAAAAGAGTTGGCCAGGAATAGTGACTAAACCAACCAACCAACAAAAGACTTTTAGAAAAAAATTGATACTTGATTTGAAGCCCCTATATCAGTTTATATTAAATTTAGATGTAAACAGTGAATACAAATGTCTTAAATGAGGATACTATGTATATGGTCTGCTATTATGTATTTTATTCTATAGGACATGTTTACCTGCTATATCTAGTATATTCCTCTGTAAGACAGAAAAAAAATCTAAATCTCTATAACTTATAAGAATAGATATTTATATCCTAGTCCCATGTCTCCCTCAATCTTTGTATTGAATTCAGGTCAGTTCCACATATGTTTCTCTCCTTTTGGGAACATAGTCTACATGAGGAATGATCTTCCACCAGTTAAGAAAATAATTGCCAAGAGGAGTGAAAATGCACCATGATTCTTTAGTCCCTAGCACAGAACTGATACACTGTCAGATATACTTGTGTTTCATTGGTCAAGTCAAATCACATGACAAAGTGGGTGAGGTAGGAAGTGTAATCCTCCTAGGTTGACTTATGACAAACAAGGAAAGGTAAAAATGAATCATGAAGAAATTATCTGATTGCCTACATGCTCACAAACTTTCAATGAAAATAAGTATATAGTTAGGAATAATAATTCTATTCACTTATTTTATACTACATCTCTTAAGATTGCACTTAACGCTCTACAGCAACAATCCCCAACCTTTTTGGCACCAGGGACAGATTTCATGAAAGACAATTTGTCCACAGACCAAGAAGGGGTGGGGATGGTTTCAGGATGATTCAAGCATATTACATCAGTTGTACACTTTATTTCTAATCTAACGCCATTGCTGACCTGACAGGAGGTGCCAGTCCAAGGCTCAGAGGTTGGAAACCCCCGCTAGGATACTTCATCAAAATGAAGAGTTTGTAACTATGGTTATTTACTTTTTATAGACTAGAAAGCCAAGGCTTTGTGTTGCTTTGTTGTTGTTTAGTCTCTAAGTCATGTCCCACTCTTTTGCAACGCCATGGACTGTGTTCCGCCAGGCTCCTTTGTCCATGGGATTCTCCAGGCCAGAATACTAGAGTGGGTTGCCATTTCCTTCTCCAGGGAATCTTCCAAACCCAGGGATGGAACCCACGTTTCCTGCTGGGTAGGCACATTATTTACCACTGAACCACCTCCTTAAAAGATGCCTGAGGCAAAGCTAATACAGGATCAAATCAAGTAACTTAGGCCCAATACCCATATGGATTAGTTTGCATTACTCAAAAACCTGACTCAAACAAGTACTCCTGCAGGTGGTTCATTTGCACAATAATCCCTGGTAGCTCGAGAGAGAGATAGGCATACATAGTGAGTCAGGAAATGGAGAACAGATAATCTCAGAACTACTGTGGGCCATTGAATAGGAGCCTGAGAGAACATGGCCAACAACTGTTCTACTGGGATTTTATCCATAGATTTCTGTCCCTCATTTGCTAAGGATTACACTTGGAGGAATTAGATCTCTGTCACTTCTGGGCTGCCCTGCAGATGGGCTTACCAAATGCTCCTAGGATTAGGAAAAGCCCTAATGCAAAGATACAGAGAGATGTGAATGCTTGAGGTTGGAAGTCTTCAGTATCCACAGAATCTGTTCACATTCACAGGTAAATTTAGGGCTGGGTGAAAGAAATAAAGCATGAGACCTGAGCTATATCTACTCTACCATTTTCTTAACCTTTACAGTGCAAGTTTAGCAAATGTACCTTGTGATTTAAATATCCCTTTGTAATACACCCAAAAAAGGACCCCGGGTCTGTTTATAAAACATCTCATTGACACAGACATTTGGAAATGACCATTGTGCGCATTTGGCTGATTGCTTTTCTGTTTCAAAAAGAACTGTTTTACAATCCAATTAAGATAGGTAAAAATAAACCACAGAATAATGCATTTTTAAAATTTTCTGAATGATACATCGAGCACTTGAAAACTGACTAGGCTGCAGTATGAAAGCAGGCTTCTAGCTAGTGGTTCTGCCACAGTATCCAAGTATTTCATTCCACCTCTAAAGTACATAAAAAACCTTGATCTATTTTGATTTATTCTACCATAATTAGTCCATGATTATTATTTTTAATAAAATAAATGATCTTTTTCATGACATGCTACTGTGTATTTCAAGTTTGCATACTAATTAACAGTACCTTCCTTTTATGCATAAAAAGTCTACTCACACATGTTCATGATCAAACAAGACGAGATATTTAAAATCACTTTGTAAATAATAATGCACTGCAAAGATATTCATTATTCCCATTTTGGCTAAACAGATTTCATTCTTTGGGTCATGAGAGGGTGTAATTTATACTAATATAATTTTATATTCTTTCTTATCTTTCAAATCAAGGAGACTGTAATTACTGCACATTTATAAATACTTTTCTAGGTAGGAGTCATACTGTTAATATGACTCCTACCTAGAAATTGTGTGTATTTTGCAGGTAATGCAATTTATACAGACAGCCCACAAGAAGTCGTGGTATCAGTTCAATTCAGTTCAGTCGCTCAGTTGTGTCTGACTCTTTGCGACCCCATGAACTGCAGCACACCAGGCCTCCCTGTCCATCACCAACTCCCAGAGTTCACTCAGACTCATGTCCATCGAGTCAGTGATTCCATCCAGCCATCTCATCCTCTGTCGTCCCCTTTTCCTCCTGCCCCCAATCCCTCCAAGCATCATAGCTTTTTCCAATGAGTCAACTCTTCACATGAGGTGGCCAATGTACTAGAGTTTCAGCTGTAGCATCATTCCTTCCAAAGAACACCCAGGACTGATCTCCTTCAGAATGGACTAGTTGGATGTCCTTGCAGTCCAAGGGACTCTCAAGAGTCTTCTCCAACACCACAGTTCAAAAGCATCAATCCTTTGGTGCTCGGCTTTCTTCACAGTCCAACTCTCACATCCATACATGACTACTGGAAAAGCCACAGCCTTGACTAGACAGACCTTTGTTGGCAAAGTAATATCTCTGCTTTTGAATATGTATAACCAGCAATAAAGTTGTAAAGGTTTTCTCTCTTGATTTTTTTTAAAATTTTCACTATTGATAAGCACCATAGGTCTGTTACATTTCATCTTCACAATTCTGTACCAGGGTTTTTATTCTCATGATACCGATGATGTGATGAGGCACAGACAGGATAAGTAACTTGCCTATGGTCATACAGCTAGTGAGAAGTGGAGCTGGAGTTTGAAGCCATGCTATTTGATGCTGGAACAAACATGTTTAAGCACTGACCCTTACTGTAGCTGAGACATATTCTTGGTGTCAGAAGGGAATTTGTACCACCTACAACATGGCACTCTCCTAACTCATGCTAACTTTTTGTATACTCTTGTGGTTCCAGTTTTCTCTTTGTTACAATAACAATAGCTTCATTGTTATTAGTCCCATTTCATGGTAAATTCTATAACCATGATCAAAAATAGTTTTGCAATTTTTGCATTGAGTTTTCAATATGTATGGTATTATTGGTTATTTTATGACTATGCAGTGGTATGATTATGTAAGATTCTGACCATAACTCCAGTTTGCTAATATAGCATAAATTCTATGATTAAGTGCCAGGAGATGGGAGGGAACTTTTATGCAATATAAGCTGACACAGCTGTTCAAATTATTATCTCAACCCATCAACTCCCTACCATAAGAAGTAGTTGACCTACATGAGAAAGAAGTAACATTTTCAGGGGAGGTAAAGGGTCAGGCAGGTCATCTGTAGCGTCTTACATTGTGTTAGAAGCCACAACAGTCAAGAGGAAGTAAAGAGCAATTTCATTACATTCCAGAATGTAATTCACCTAGAAAAATCAAAGTAAAATTTTTGCAATAAATATTGTCTATTTTTCATTCCACGTAGTGATGAAAATAAGTGCTTCATTCCAAATACCAAATTGTGAGAGAAGATATTGCAACATGATTTTATACTTAGTGGGTGCTCAATGGATATTTTTGGAAATGAAGACAGAAAGTGTATAATTAACAGAGCAGTTTGAACAGTATGGCAAAGTGGCGAGAAAAATAAAACATTAGCCTGGGACTCATTAGATGTAGAATTTAATTATGGAATAGTTAATCATTTGGTTTGTTCAACCAGTTCTTTTTAAGAACCTATTTCTGCTTGAAGATACCATGTTGAGTGCCAGGAGTTAAAAAGACATAGTGATCCTCCATTCTAAGTATGGTCACATATAGAAGGTGATGGGTGATGTGTAAGATGTATATAGAAGAGTGTAAACTATTTACTATACTAATAATACAGTTTGAAAAATACTAGAGTATGTATATATCAGAAAAATCGATTGATGACTTCTGCCAAGAAGATAAAGGTGATTATGAAAGTTCTTCACATTTGAGTTTGATCTTAAGAGTGAGAGTTCTCAGATCACATTCCAAGGACTGCATGCACAAGGGACTATAGTGAGAAAGTGTGTGGCTTATTCACAGAGACATTTGGCATGTGTGCCTAGGGTAGACCTGGTAGGTATGTGTGCAGAGGGGTAAAGGGTGTGGGTGTGTGAGTGCCAACAGGCACGATAAATATTAAGTTTAGAAAGACATTTGGAGTCAGATTGTGAAGGCCCTTGTATCTAGCTTTTAACCTCAGGACAAGCATTTTTCAAACTTGCATATTAACTCACGAGTTACTTATTTCGTTACTAGATGGATGATGGTGCCATTAATTGGCAGGAGGAGTTGGATATGTGAATTTATTTGGGAAGATGAATGATATTGTTAAAGTTCCTGCAGGACATCTAGATAGAGGTGTAAACTGGAGTCAGCTATGTCAGCATGAAGATCAGGACATTAATCAAAATGAAAAATATAGCTTTAGGTATCATCAGTATCAATATATAGTGGTGGTGGGGAGGGAGAGAGGAAGTCACTTTGCTTAGGAAGAATAAGCATAGTAGAATAAGACAAGAAGAGACAAAAGATAGATAGGACCCTGGGAGAATGCTGACATTGCCAGGGTGAATGGCGAACAGGTCACTGGAACAGATTAGCAGACAGCCCTTGTGTTGGAAGGTGAACCAGGAATCAGTGATATTTCAGAAGCTCAGAAAGCTTGTGCAGTCTTTCTAGTAATATCATTCACTAGAGGGATGGATAGGGAAGCCTTGTGTGCTGTGGTCCATGGGGTGGCAAAGAGTTGGACACGACTGAGCAACTGAACTAATTAGGGATTTCAGTTATTACCTTCCAGTTGCCTTGTAACGCCTACATTTTGTTTTCAACTCAGATTTCTCTCTTGCACTTTAGGTTCCAGTATGTAACTACCTACCACCTATATCCTTCTTGTCCCAAAACACTCCAAACTCATTATTTCCCAGTTCTTCCCATACTCTCATTATATATACAGACTCAGAGCTCTTCCTGAGCACTCTAGACTCCAATTTGAGTAATTTAACATCATTGGCTCTACCTCTCCCAGATTTCCTACCTCCACCTCTAATTAATAATTAGTTCTTATCAGTCATACCTATGAGTTCCCTGTTGGCCTAGTGGTTAGGATTCTGTGGCTTTCACTGTCATGGTCTGGCTAGATCCTTGGTTGGAGAACTGAGATTCCACAAGCTGCATGGTGTGGCCAAAAAGAAAAGAAAAAAAGTAGTGATCTTATCACTAATACCTATTAATTACATCTTTCCTGTGTTTCCCTCTCTCCAGTCCTACTGTAAGTCATCAATACAGACCATCATCACTTCTCACATTGATTTTAGTTATAGCAAGCTAAATTGGTTTCCTTGATTCCAGTTGTTGTTGTTGTTCAGTTGGTCAGTCATGTCTGACTCTTTGTGACTCCATGGATTGCAGCACGCCAGGCTCCTCTGTCCTTCACTGTCTCCTAGAGTTTGCTTACATTCCCGTTCATTGAGTCAGTGATGATTCCAGTAACCTCTCCTAACATATTGCCTATACAGTGAAATCCATTTCTAAAAGCAAACCTATATTGTCATTGCCCTAATTCAATTCTGGTTCGGTTTCTAACTGCCTTCTAGCTAAAGTTTAAGGCTCTTTATAATTAGACTCATCTCTGCCACTTTTGTCCTCCTCCTCTTTCTCTAGTTCCACAAAAGGACCACACACTCTGTCTCACATACAAATAGCTGCACCTGGTCTTTTTATTGTCTTGAGTTATTTTCCACCTTGTATGCTTCTATAATCTTTTTCTTTCTTTTCTTTTTTTTTTTGCTTCTGTACACTTGATTGGGCTTCCCTGGAAGTCCAATTGGTAAAGAATATACCTGCAATGCAGGAGATGCAGGT
This sequence comes from Capricornis sumatraensis, assembly GCF_032405125.1. Lineage (NCBI taxonomy): Eukaryota > Metazoa > Chordata > Mammalia > Artiodactyla > Bovidae > Capricornis > Capricornis sumatraensis. Next base: position 110,623,394 of record NC_091092.1, read on the forward strand.
TCAATCCCTGGGTCAGGAAGATCCCCTGGAGAAGGAAATGGCAACCCATGCTGGTATTCTTGCCTGGGAAATTCCATGGACAGAGGAGCCTGGTGGGCTACCCCCATGGGGTTGTGAGAGTCAGACTTAGTGACTAAATCACCATCCTCTTGATTAACATTCAGAACTCAGCTGAGATGTCACTTCATCAAGGAGGCACTGGATTTCCCTTCCTAGAGGCTTATGACAGAGCCCTATATTTTCTGTATTTGGGAACTTATCGGTGTATCTACTATCTTCATTTTAGGGTATGTTTCTCTCACTATGCTGTAAGACCGAAAGGACAGGAACTTAATTCTTTTACACAGTGGAATTTCTACCACCTAGCAGGTGTCAGTATGTACGTGTCACTTCAGTGGATAGTCTTAAAGAGGAAAGGCTGTAATAGTTTCCTCTTGATGCTATAAAAATGACCACACATATAGCCACTTAAAACAACACAAATTTATAATCGAACAGTTCTTCAGAACTTCAGGTCAGAAGTTTGCAGTTGGCCTCGTTGGGCTCACATGAAGGGTCAGCAGAGCTGTGTGCCTTCTGGCAGCTCCTGGGAGAATCTGTTTTCTTGACTTTTCCATTTTCTAGAGGCTGTTCAATGTCCTTAGCTCATGATCCTCTTCCTCCATCTTCAAAACCAGCAACACTGGGCCAAGTCTCTCTGATTTGCCCTCTTGGGCCTCTCTCTCCCCTTCTTAAAGACACTTGTCATTATGCTGGGCCCACCCAGAAAACCCAAGATAATCTTGCTGTCCAGTGTGAGCTGGTTGGCGCATCCAATTCCATCTGCAACCATAATTCTCTTTTAAAATAATTTATATTTAGCCTATTTTAAAATAATTAAGTTTTAACAAAACTTATTCACAGATTCTAGGGATTAAGATGTGGACATCTTTGGAGGACCATAATTCTCTCTACAAGTTAACAGAATCAGTATCTGTAAAGAAGAAAAATGAGAAGAGTTCTGAAAAGTAAATTTGGTCTCCAGTATCTTGAAAATACCTTTATTGAGCTCTACTATGTTACACTTTCAATGCTTACTGCTTGGGAAGACAGCTATAACCCAGATAATCACTGTCTTAGAAATTAGAAAGGATATAGGCAATGTTATTAAGAAAATCTTTTATAGGATGATGAACAGTGGAAACTGTATTACGCTGACTGTCCAGCGAGTGAAAAATAAGGAAACATTTTTGACACTGTTTTTTCTCTTCTTTGTATAGTAATTTAATTATTTTAGACCACCTTATTATAAAATGACCATGAATGTCACCTTCGGCCCAATGTTCTATAGTCCTGTGATCAAAAGCTATTACTCAGATTTAATGGAAGCATTTTTCATGCCAATTTCCATTCTACTCTCCTCCACTTTGCATTGCCATTTTGTAGCATTAATAACATGGTAAACCCATTTTCTAAATATGTCCTGAGTTTGGAGCCTTCCTTCATAATGTTCCACAGTATCACATAATCCTATGTAATGTTTACCATAATCTTCTGCATTTCTCATTTCCTTTTTCCTCATTTTTGGTGGAAGCAGAGAATGAACTGACTCTAATAGCTCATCCATATTGGTTAATAGTCCTATCTTTGAGGTGAAATAAACTCATGTCCCTTCATTTTTCTTCCCTATGTGCATTTCCAAATTGTTCTCAAATTTAATGTTTCCTTCTCCTCCTAAAGTTCTATTTTCTGGGTAACTTAAGAGATGAGACTCTTCAGTTAACATTAACTAGCACCCAAGAAAGTATCAGTGACATTTAAAAGAAAATGTTTTCCTAGCAAAGATTGTGATTAACTGCCTTGTGAAATAAGGATAATTTCTGATATTCTTATAACTGGGTAGGTTTTTTCCCCCAATTTTTTAAATGATTTCATTCATGTTGTCTTATGTGGTAGCATATAAGGGATCATGTCATGGAGACTACCCATAATCTTACTCCCAGCTCTCTTTGTAATTTCATCCCATTCTGCTCCCTTCTTCCCATTTTAGAGTGCAGGGAAATTGTATATAATGGAGAACATGCACTTTTGGTTTCCTATCTCCCTGCCTTTGCCCTTGGTATCTTCTCAATAAGATTCATCTTTCCCTTTACACCTGTTCTTCTTTCCCTATTTTTGCTCATCTTTCTAGATTAAATGTAGCCATCACCTTCCAGAAAATGTCTTCCCTAATATCCATGTGGCTACATATCCCTTTCTTTGTGCTCCTGAAGTACCCTTTGAGTGTAGGTACCCTTATTTATGCAGAATGTTTAATATTTACACATCATATGTCATTTTCTACTATGCTGTGAACTTTGGTAAAAAAGGAGTCTTGTTTATCTTCTTGATCATTAGTACAGTGACCAGCATATACTAAGCATTCTGTATATAATATTCTCTATACATCATTGTATAAATAAATGAATTCATGGCATCTCCACAACAGTTCCATGAGTGAAAAAGCAATGCATGTCCTCAATTCACAGATAAAGGCCACCAAACTAATAAGTTCTACAGTGGAAATTGAGACCTAGTGCCTTAATTTTACATTCTCTCAGCTTGCCCAGTATCATTTTTGTGCAGTAACTCACTCTTGTGAATCACTAAGATCACAATTTAATTATCCCACTTTTATAGGGGATTGAGGGTCTCAGGGATATCAAAGTTAATAACAGGGTGAAAGGTCTTTACACTAATTGTAAAAAATATGAAAGAACAGATTTATTGAATAAAAAGATTTTATTAGAAAGGGTTAATTGATTCTGAGATGAAATATAGCTTTCGTGTATGGCAGAAAGCTAATTTTATATGGGCTTTCCCCACAGAGAGAATAAAAGAAAATGTTGGTCACTTTTTGCAATATAGGAATTAGTATTTCTTCATTCTTTGATATCTCCATAGAAGTTTTCATGTAACTTTTTCTAAGAGGGATTTTTCTTCCTTGCCTCTCACATTGTTATACTCAGGCATATTTGTATTAGTAGAAGAAAATCACTCATAAACAAACCCTAGAGAAAATGAAGTAAAATATATGTTTCTTAAAATAATTAAATAGGAGTATATAGTCACTTCCTGATAAAACAGTTGTCACTTGATTCTTTTCTCCTCTCTCTTAATGATTTCATGTTACTATCTCCTACTATAGATTGTATATCTACAATAACATACTCGTATCAAAATAGTCTCTATAAGCTCTGTAACAATGTATATATATAGGTTTATATGTGTCAACTTTAACTATGAATGTATATATAGATGAGCATGCTTAAAATGGTCAAATTTTAAGTAATATGAGAAATTATAGTAGAAATAGATTTAACTATGCTGTGCTGTGCTTAATCACACAGTCGTGTCCAACTCTTTGCGACCCTATAGACTATAGCCCACCAGGCTCCTCTGTCCATGGGGTTTCTCCAGGTAAGAATACTGGAGTGGGTTGCCATGCCCTCTTTCAGGGGATCTTCCCAAACCAGGGATCAAACCCAGGTCTCCCACATTGCGGGCAGATTCTTTACCATCTGGACCACCAGGGAAGCCCAAGAATACTGGAGTGGGTGGCCTATCCCTTCTCCAGAGGATCTTCCCTACCTAGGTGTTGAACCGGGGTCTCCTGCATTTCAGGCGGATTCTTTACCAGCTGAGCTATCAAGGAAGCCCCAGATTTAACTATATACAAGTATAAAATTTTAGCATAATAAGAACAAAACAAAAGTTGAAAAAAAGACCACTTGGGAACATATATTCATTCATTGACTAAGCGTAAGTAGCTTAATTTACAATAGTGATTTTTAACTTGAATTTCATGGAATCTTTGGCAGGGAGGTCAGTTAACCTCATGAACCTGTATGTAAATATGTGTGTATAGGCATTTTTTTTCTGTAGAAAAGGATTTTTTTTTTTAATCAGATGATCAAATGGAATCCATGACTTGAAATGTTTAAAAACTGCTAATATATGACCTCATTCTAATTAATTTTATTTATCAAGTGCTTGATAGATACATGAGCAGAGAATAAAAGCAAGTATTTTGGAAAAAGTAGAAACATATAGAATAAATAAATGTATAAATTATGTTCTGTTTCATTAGTAATCAAGCATATTCAAATTATAGCAAGCATCAACTATCTCTTTATATCTAATAAAACCACATTTATCCAAAAATACAAGCAAAAACTCTGCTATCAACAGTGTAAACTCACTCTTTCTGATACCACTAAAAATTGGTATGACCATTGGGAAAGCAATATGACATTATTTAGTAAAAACCATAAAATTTTCCATAATGTTGACTCAGTAATTTCTTCTAAGACTGTTATACAGCAGAAGTTGGAAAAGAATTCATGAAGGTGTTCATTATGATGGAATGTCTAATAGCAAACAAAAGGAAAAGGTAGCCCATGTGGTGTTTATGGTAAAATAAGTAAAAAATAAAATGCAGCATATTATTGTGGCTAGGTAATATTCATGTTTTGGGAGGATTGTGATGTGCAGACACATAACTTTTGGTGATCCTTGTATGTTAAAATATTTTTGTCATACTAATATATGACAAAAATTGAAACAACAAATAATAATTAGCACATTATTATATAAAATATTTACAAGCAAATCATACGGTATCATTAAATGGTTCAGTTTTCACTTCTAGATAAACACATGTAGACATGCAGGCTGTTCACTCTAAAATTCCAGGATGTCATTCCCATAGGTTACAACATGCATGGAACACCCTGGGTTGTTCAAAATAAGGCTCTAAATTCATGACTATTTTTTATTTGTGTTAATATGTTCACCTTTTATGACCCTGATCACCTTGTAGCAGTCCATATTATCTATACAGTCGTAATGTAACATGGTCACTGTGAAAAGCCATGGACTTTGATTCAGATAATCTATAGCAGTTCATCTCTGTCACTTGTCAGTTTTATTCCTTCTGAGTTTGTAGTTTTAATGTATAAAATGGTAAATTACATATGGGCTGATTGAAATAGTGTAAGTAAAATAGCTTTGTAAACAATAAGATAGTAATGTTATATCTTATAATAATGATAAAATTAGTATTATTAATATTTGTCATTTTAAAGAAAATAAATGTTACTATACAAAAAGAAAATATTAGCAGGTAATCCATGGAAGGCATATTTTTCTTGCATTAAAAGCGAAAGAGGTACAAGAGTACATTTAGTGAAGATGTTTATATGATGAAGCTCACATTTAGTTCTTTTTACACAGCAAATGCATATTTTGCACATAATGTCAAGGTTTCCCTTCTGCCTTCAAGGCCTATCTAAAAATTGTTCTTTGTACATATAATCAAAAACAATAAAAATATTGCTTTACTACCCACTTTTCATTTAAAAGCATCTGGAAAAAAAATCTCTTCAAAACACCCTCATATTCAGCTTTTGGTGAAGATGTTTGGGTATGTTTTAAAAACCTCTGGATGAATGCTTTCAAATGACTCATTCATTCTCCCATGTCTGACAGATAGGATATATATGAACATGTAGGAAAAATAAGTGGAATTGCAAATAAGGTTATTAAGTTTTGTGAATATATGTGTATGCCATTGAGAAATAGACCTGTACAGACCTGTCTTTCTTTATAGCAAGTCAGTGAAAAAGGTTAAATCTTGACCATCTGAAATTGTTTATTAATTATTATTATTATTATAAAGAGTAGTATTAGATTTATGGCAGTAATATTCAAAAGAGGCTAGATTAGGTTTAAAAGCTATTAGTATCTATTTTTATTTAGTCACACTTGTCAACAAAGGAAAGATTTCTATGTTATAGCTATCATGTATCCTCTACTGTGTGAATAATGTTGATATTTGACCATACACAGTAGCTGTGGGACTAACACAAATAAGGAGGGAGTATTTTGTGATGCTAAATAACATTTTCTCATCTAGGAAAATGGTTTTAGGTTTATTATTTTTCCATTATTCTCTTTTATATTGCCTAAGAATATCTACTTATGGATTAATAATACTCTAAAGATAAACAGACATTCTTAATGCATAGATACGTGTGTTATAGGAAAGTGATTGTTTACTGTATATCATCTGTTTTCAGAAGCAGTGGAGATTGACTATTGAAAAATAATATGAGAGCAAATGAGGTTGTTTCCTGAGGGCATTTTAATAAGGGTTCTTTTGACCCATGTAAATAAAATATGAAATGTCTCAATTTTAAGTCTCTCTCACATACACTCATTTATTCAACATTGACTAATATGATTGCATTTACAGTAATTTCAAGATAAGCTTCAGCATCAAAAAAGCATTTTAATAAATCACAATTGATGATTTTCCTGTCCATTGGACTCAATACTAACTTCCAGCTTTGGAAAAAAGAGATAATTTTTAGAAGCTTGAATTCTGCGAAGCTCCTTAATAATTTTTCCACCCTAGTCTCTTGGTGTAAGAAGTCCTTGGGGATTTTTCCTTTGAGTATATTTGTATACATAATCCATGAAGAGTATCATTTGCATTTTGATTTGAAATTTCCTGACTTTAGATGAAGAGAAGTGCTAGAAATTTTGTAGTTTTACGATCCCCCTTCCTCTAATGTATTCACATATTGATCAAATATTTTCTGAGCTCTTAATTTGTGCAGACAATATGCTAGGTTCTGGGGTACAGAGATAAGCAAGCCATGCTCCTGATCATCAGGAAACCTCTCCTATAATGAGAAAAGCCTATGTTAGGGGCCTGTGTTAGAGTATGCAGGTATTACAAAGGAGGGAAAAATAATTTCCTCATGGACTGGGAATGGGGCAAGAGGAAAAGCTCAGGAATAGTTTATGGGAAGAAATAATAGACAATTATTTCTTTTGATTCTATTGGAGCATCTACTCATTATAGTTGTTTTGTTGGTGTTTAGTCACTAAGTTGTGTCCAACTCTTTTGTGACCCCATGAACTGTAGCTCGCCAGGTTCCTCTGTCCATGGGATTTCCCAGGCAAGGATACTGGAGTGGGTTGCCATTTCCTTCTGCAAGGGATCTTCCAGACTCAGGAGTCGAACCCACATCTCCTGCATTGGCAATTAGATTCTTAACCATTGAGTCACCAGGGAAGCACCACTATTAATAAATAGTATCTTTTCTAATGCTTTTATATGGTATTTGAATGAGTATGGACTTGACTGTATCAATTATTTTTCAGATTTCATTTTAGTTTGGATGCTCAGTAGCAACATCACTCATGTTCAATTTCATTATCAGTGAATTTACTACTAAATATAAAATAACACTAATGTATATTAACAGAAAGTTATTTTGGTTGTAAAATATGAGTGATATCCAAAGTTGCTTCTTAACACTATCCCTTGGTCTTTCTTTTTTCTTTTTACATTGTAGATGAAAGAGAAGATGTTCAAAAGAAAACATTCACAAAATGGATAAATGCACAGTTTTCTAAGGTAAGGATATTTTGTTGCTCCTCTATTGAAACATGATGCTGATTTTTCAAAATGAACTCTGTATCTGTGTGATTTAAATGTCCATTTGTTTTTCTCATAGTCGTCATTTTAACTGTGCAAATCTGGGAATATTATATTGACTTTTAATTAAGGAAGAAGCAACAGAATATGTGGTAAAGAGAAATTATTTAATTTGATAAAACACATCTTTGATTCTTCTTCATAATATTAATTTCTTTAACAACATTAAGTCACCAGAGAATTTTGTCAGCAATCTTCATCAAGTAGCTGGTATATGTCATACACTAGAAGAAGACAGGAGAAATCTTTATTGTTCTGAAAACAATCATTTCATTAGTCCTTTTTGATCTTTACAAAGTATAAGAAAAATGAGTAGGCTATTTGGCCCCAATGATAAGTTTCTTCTCTTTATATGTAGACATCAATCCATACTCCTAATATTTATTTATTTTGCAAATGCAACTAACTCGTGATCAATAGCACAATTCTAGATTTTTACATGAACACAGAGTAAAATATTCTTACCTTGAAAGCTACCATTAAGAGTGAAACATAAGGGGTTTGCTGTGGGTTTCAAGGTTAGAAAGACTTGATTTATATTTAATAATTGTGGATTGGGCAAATCAGTCAAATGTTTTGTAAGTCAGTTTCCTCATCCTTCTATTGTGTGTGTGTGTGTGCGCGCGCGCCTGTATAATCAGTCAAATACAGATAATGGAAGTATAAAACTAATAAAATATGGATCCTATATGCAAGCCTTTAAGAGAAGTAAAATGGTGATAATAGTTATTTTGCATGTTATTGTGATGATTAAAAGAGGTACACTGTGTGAGAATTTCTAGCACAATGCCTGACACTCTTAAAATATATAAATTACTCTTTTCTTGAGCCTGTCTCACTTTGTGAAAATCTTGGCAGTAGATCCAAAAAATCTACTGTAAGATACAGTCTAAAAAGTGTTCCCTTTACTACTTCAAAAGGTTTTAGAGTATCGTCCATTCTTTGTGGTATTGGACAGCAGAATTGCACCAGGTACTATTTAGTATATTGGCAAGAAGTAAAGTTACTGAATTTTAACTAATCAAATTTCATTTATATTTACTTGCTGAGGTATTTAATAAGTTGCTATTACAGAAATTTAATAAACATAGGAATGAAATATATTTTAAAAATCTCAACATTTTAAAGTTAAATGGCATGCAAATAATATAAAAAGAGCAAATTATAATAATACAAATGAAAAATAAACTCAGAAATATTTAGGATAGGAACTTACAATTCTGAGAATATTTATCAGATAGCTGTGTATGGTTTAATTGCTGTATCTAGTGGCCTCATTGAAATTTTCTTAATTTCGGAACTTTGTAGCAAACAATAGATAAAAGCTTTCAAACAAATCTATCAACAAATCAAAAGTATAGAGATTTTTTCATAATAATAATGTATGTAATAATAATAATGTATTCTGAATGTTTGAATTAAACTAGTTATTTTAATAAGGGTTATAAACATGATAGACATTGTGAATTCTCATTTCGACAAATCTAAATAGATCATCAGTCTCTGTACATTGACATTTCTAAGTGTTGTTTACCATAATGCATGTGCTAATAAACAAAAGTAGTTTGATATCTTATATTCTGTGAAACATTGTGAGCACTGTCTTAGGCACTCCCTACCCTAAGGAGCCCCCGTATTTTAAAAGCTGTGGAATAATCACACACATGAATGTGTTTACTATTTTTTGTTTTAGAAATAGCCCACCCCCAAATTCAACTCCCACTTATTTCATTTATTTTATAAATGTTCTCCCTGAACCTATTAAAGTTGGATCAGGAGAGTCACCATTTTTTTTAATGCCTAAGCTTCATATTTGGGCATATCCTAGGTATCAGGATTATAAATAAATATATTCATAAAGATAGAGGGAAACTATTTAGAGATAAAATTTATATGAGGATATGTGTGTGTGTGTTGATTTTTCATTTAGAGATCTGAAAGATATTTTCCATGTTACCTGGTTTCTTTTTGACATGACTTCAGGTTGGATAACTAAATTTTATCTAGATGCTTTTGAAGATAATGAGAAGAGAAAGCTAATTGATTCAGTTAAAGCTACTTGGTGGTACCAGAAGATAAACATAGCTGTGAGATATGTCATTTGACATATATTTATTTCACTGCTACCTGGAATTGAGCAGAAGTCTAGGCCTCTAGGAGGCACCAAATTAGTTCAAAGTTGAATTTTCTGATCTCATGGAACATACATATTTGGGAGATGTTGGATAATTGCTAAATGGGGTAGCACTAAGTAGTCTCTAGGTAGTCAGAGAAAGCAATACTGAGTTAGAGTGAATCCAGGAACCTTTAGGAAGCAAGCTCTACTGATTGAGAGACTCTAAAGGAAGGAACATCAGAGAGCAAGGCACGAATGTGTGTTTTCTTTATAACCCTGTTGATCATTACTAGTGCACCAAACACGCATAATAAATACATTTGGTGAGTAGTACAGATAATTAAATATATACTAAATTTAAGAGAAGTGGACATTCTGAATGAAAAGTTGAGGAAGGCTTTAAAAAGAGAGAAAAAGCAGTGAAACATTATCATCTGTCTGTGTAAATTGGACAGAGAGAAACACATAGAAAAAAAAATAAAGATGAATATGATGAGGTAAAAGGTTTATCCGTTAGGCATATATACACATATACACCTTTGTATAATATCTGTAAAGTACAGGGAGACAGCAAAGTAGTTTCTGGTTATTTTGTAAAGCTACATAAGGGATAGTTTAAGGGGAAAATGTGATTAAATATAACCTTGTCATTTTGTGTCATTTGAAGCTTAAAGTATCTTTGTAGTAAATCCAACTGATTTTTTAACTTTTCCAGTACCATTTTAAAATAGGTCCTATCTCTTTTTCAAAATAAGTCTTCTATTAACTTTCAATTCCCCAAATTTTTACTAGAATGTGATTTATCACATCTATTCTATAAAGATAAGCAAACAATATTTATCACCACATAAACACAAAGCCATTGCTAGGTAAGATTAATTCAAGGTAAATGTTTTCTTCTTGTAATTTATAGCTATTTCATAATCCTAAAAAATGTTTAGTATTTACTGTACCACACATATAATTCACATTATAAAAATCTTGCACATTCACACAAGTTCTTTCAAAAAATCATTTAGGGAAAGTACACTTTTGAAATCATGACCACCAATAATTTTGTCATAAAACTTCCTTGATGTTTGCATTAGAGGAAAAAACAATTTGTGGGATAAAATATTTACTACTAGATCAATTGAAAGATTTAAACCATCTATCAGTGAGTTATATGATGGGTTTGATCCAATGCTGGGTTTAGCAATTAACTTTTTTCCATCTTCAAACTTCACTTTCTGTAATTTTTCCAAAAGTAGTAGACAACTTTGTATTAGACTTATATGAAGTAAAACTGTGTAATTGATTTTGTCTGTGAACTTCTCAAAGGTTTATGATATGATAATGTCTTCATTGCCACAATGTATGTGCGCGTGTGCTTAGTCACTAAGCCGTGTCCAACTCTTTGCAACCCCATGGACTGTAGCCTGCCAGGCTGCTCTGTTCATGGGATTTCCCAGGCAAGAACACTGGAATGGGTTGCCATTTCCTTCTCCAGGGGATCTTCCCCACCCAGGGATCAAACTCGTATCTTCTGCATGGCAGGAGGATTCTTTACTCCTGAGCTACAAGGGAAAGCCCATGCAATGTATACGCCCATGCCAAAAACACCCGATACACCCTCTCATGATAACAATAATATGAGGTATAATCAACTGAAGCAACATATCTTCCCAAGAATTCACCATAATTTACCATCTTGCCAGCATAATGAACATGATATAATATAAATTCACACTAAAATTGTGAGTCAGTAAACAAGGCTTCTTTACATAGCTCTGTACCATGGAGCCTTAGGAGAAATCACTATATCCACACTTGAAGACATTTCAGAAAGGTTCATCTAAAATTCAAATTCTTTGAGCCTTAGGTAAGTAAGTAAGTGAAGTCGCTCAGTCGTGTCCGACTCTTTGCGACCCCACGGACTGTAGCCCACCAGGCTTCTCTGATGTCCATGGGATTCTCCAGGCAAGAATACTGGAGTGGGTTGCCATGACCTCCTCCAGGGGATCTTCCAGACCCAGGGATCGAACCCGCTTCTCTTATGTCTCCTGCACTGGCAGGCAGGTTCTTTACCACTAGCGCCACCTGGGAAGCCCCCTTTGAGCCTTGTTTTCCTTATATGTCTAGTTCTACTTTATGAGAAAACATATATCAAAAATGGTATATATAGAAAACAAAATATTGCCAATTTTACTATCATGTAATGTATTTTCTGAATTGAATGAACAGCATATTTAGGCACTTCTTTGGATGCCTGCTCATTTCTTTCTTGAAGATGATTTTGGCTACTCTCTTTGGATGGAACAGAGAGAATAGAGCATATATTTATATTTCGTCATCTTGCCACACTGTCTATGCCAATCCATGCCCTCAGCACGTGCGCGCGCGCACACACACACACACACACACACACACACACACAAACATGCAGGCACACACAGTAAGCATGTTATATATTTAAAATTAGTTGAACACTTTTATTATATAAAAGGAGGATACTGAGACATAGGGGAAAAACATTGTTTCAGTGCAAGAGATAACAATTTGTATGTACCTTTCCACTATGTCAGTTCTAAATGTATATGTACTAACAAGTTTATATATATCCACAATACAAGTGGAGTTTCCCTGGTGGCTCGGTCGGTAAAGAATGTGCTGGCAATGCAGGAGACCTGGGTTCGATCCCTCAGTTGGGAAGATCCCCAGGAGAAGGAAATGGCAACCCATTTCAGTACTCTTGTCTGGAAAATCCCATGGATAGAGGAGCCTGGTGGGCTATAGTCCAAGGGATCACAAGAGTGAGACATGACTTATTAGGACTAAACCACCACCGTGTACAAGAGGCTTGACTATCAGAAGTAATAGAGCAGAGCTGCTGTGTCATGAAAGGTTACCATAAATATGAACAGACACAAACCAGTATGCTCCTGGCTTTCTGTTTCTCCCTCCTAGTTGGTATCAGGAAGAATTAGGTCACTAGGGAGATTGAAGGGCAGTGAACTAAGTCTCTGGATCATGATAATAAGCCCATATAAGGCTTTGGTAGCACTTGAATTATTTGATACGATTGTTCTGGAGAGATGAGTATTGGTACAGGAAACTATAGAAATCCTCATTTCAGAAATAGTGAACAGTAGGAACTTTTTGGTTCCAATATATCCTCATGTTAGTAATGCTCTTGAGATATGCTTTCATGGTTAGTTGCTGTACTGACCTCATGATGAGCTGTACTGACCTCAGGATGAGCTAATGAGATTTAGGTGGCTTACTCAAGGTAAAGGAAAGGGATGAAGCTGGAAGCCAGGAAACTGGACTTTAAACCCCATGGTATTTCCATATTTGTTACTATTGTGACAGCTACTCCATGTACAAAATGCTGCATTTTTCTTGGGACATGTCACACAATTGACAGGTTTTATGAGAAGTAGAAAAGGATTTTGAGTTCATTGAAAATTTGAGAAGAGATTTAATGCTTGCAATACCAACAGAAACTTTAACCTACCTTTGGATGTTTAATAACCCCCAAACTCAATCACTGTTGAGGAAGACTTTTAATTGATTCTTTCCAAGTGATTTCTAATATATTAAATTTTAAAGCTTTTACATGTTATATTTTAGTGAGTGGTAAAATCTAATTTTTAATATCATCAGTAAATTGTGGATATTGTTACTTATTAATATTGATTTTTATTTCCATTAGACATTAGCAAATTATTATGTGTAAGAGATAATTTAAATATTGATTTAAAATAATTTGGTGAGAAATGCAAGGTATTGCTTTACTGGCATGTGGGCTCCGTGACATCTACACAAAGTGTTAAGATGACTTCGAGAATGATATGTCTAGTGTTTGCAATAGAGATGATTATGCTAATGGTCTAATCCATTGAGAACCATTCCCTTGAATGTTTTCCCAAATCTGATCTTTGCAAAGTACCCAAGTAACAAAGGATATCATTCAGTTAATGAAAGGAAAATTAGATTGTGATCATTCTCACTGTTTTCAATGAAAAACAAATAACTTATTGTTTATGTTGTACATCTTTCTTAGAAATATGTTATTCTTTATCAATCTACTGTTACTGAGCTCAATAATTCTAGCTAGTTTTAAAAGGTATACATGTTTTACTCTATGTTCTGAATCTTATGACAGAAATGAAGTTGTTGATTGCAATATCTACATAGTATGGAATGGTTTCAGTGGCAAGCATATTTGGCTGGGAAATGTAAATATTTACCAATTAGCATGACTGTTGCTGGCAAAAACAATTCTCTGTAGCTGATAGGCAAATGCATTAGTTCTCTGATTTATTCTATCTTAGGGCCCTACATAACTTTCTAGTAAAACAACATGTATTGACTTTAGAGATTTATTTTTAGTTTGGAAAGAATAGTTGGCACTCTGGTACTGTCCCACTGGAACTGTATGGTAGCTAAAATAACCTTTTAGCACCCAACAAATATCTATTGATTGCCAACTCTGTAGCTGGCATAGTAATATACACTGAAAAAGGCACAATTCAACATGATTTTTCTTCTCTAGATTATCATCTGAAGGAAGAAGTAATGATATAATTAAAATAAAATTTGATCTTTAATATGATAGAAGTGCTATGAGAATGTAGATGGGAAAAATGACTAATTGCTTAGAGAGGAGGAAAACCTTTTGAAAAGAGGTGACATTTAGTCTGAGATTGTCCATGCAAAGACAATTTAAAGAAAGGCGAAGGCAACAAGAATTGCATGCAGAAGTATGGAACACTTAAAGAAGTTTGGCCTGTCATATGACAGGTGGCCAAGGAGATCTGTGTGAGTGGAGAATGGAAGTTGTGAGAGAGAGCAAGATGCCATTCCTGAATAATTGTATTGTTGTTGGGGCCAGTTGGGCCAAGAATGGGCCAAATATCAATTTGATCATGTTAACATTCAACTTCTGGTTGAAAAATGTGAAGTTCTACAACAGAAGATAGTTATGGAGCAATTAGACTGCCCTCCCTAATTAGGACCATTAATTCTTCCTGCAAAATTGAATCTGAAGCCGAGAGTTTACACTTAGGGAATAGACATCTGGATCTCAAATGAAAATGTAAATGGGTTACCTTTTTTTGTAGAGTTGTTTGATATCACACACATTCATCATCACACTGCATCACAGTCACTTTCAGGGCTTGTTGAAACAGATCACTAGAACCCACAGCCAGAGTTTCTGACTGTGTGGATCTAGGAGGGGGCAAGAACTTTGATTTTTAAGAACACCAGGTAGAAAGTGTTCTTGTTATTTAAATTACCTGCAGTTATTATGTCAGACTGTGAAGACATATTTTTAATAGCATGTCTGTGAATTAAGCTCCTATCCTTCATAAAGAACCATTTATATTGAAAGAAACATGCTTTCAAAGTAATACACTGTTTTGAGTCAGTTAGCTTATCAATAATGTTGCTATTGGCTAGAAATGCTGGGGGCACTCACCTGGTCCCTTAGTACCTGTGGGAGCCCCCACAGATACTTCTTGAGTGGAGTCAATGTAGTGACTGTATTGGCTCTTGTGATTCTTTATTATTATTTCAAGAAGCATCTCAGCAACAACCATCAGGGAACTTTGAAGGAAAAAAAAAAAAAAAAGCTTTGGTTTATTGCTCTGAACCTGGAGGGTACAAGGCATGCCTGGGACCACATAGTGAGGTCACAGGTAGAGAGAGAGAAAACTTGGGATTCTGTCTTTATTAGGGTCAAGGGTGGGATACTTAGGTTTTTGTGGGTTCGCTGTGGTGAATTTAAAATGTAAGAGTAGGAATTAAATGCTAGAAGAGAAAAGCAAACTCTCAGTTATCTAACTCAAATTCTCAGTTATCTAGGCTTTCTAAAAGAGGTAACTTGCATGGGTGAGGCAGCCTGACTCTTTATCTAGTTATGTAGCTGATCATGTGCTTATTCCAAATGGATGTCTTTGAAGTGGATGCCTTGGCAATCAAAAGCTTAATATCAAGCACTTACATTATCATCAGAAAAACTAACTGTCAGGTGTTTACACTACACACACATAGCCTATACTCACCAACTGTTTATTGAGATCTATGGCAACACACTCTAGTACTCTTGCCTGGAAAATCCCATGGACAGAGGAGTATAGTATGCTACAGTCCATGGGGTCACAAAGAGTCGGACATGACTGAGCGACTTCACTTCACTTCATTGTATATCAGGTACTCTAGGTGTTTGAACAGGCAGTGAAGAGACATGCTGATGCTACAGGGGCCACACTGGAAATAACTGCTATAGAACATCAGCAATTTAATCAGGTCCATAGTAGAGAATGTTTAAGGAAACATCATCTAGGATTTCGGAGAAGGCAATGGCAACCCACTCCAATGTTCTTGCCTGGAGAATCCCAGGGACAGAGAAGCCTGGTGGGCTGCTGTCTATGGGGTCGCACAGAGTCAGACATGACTGAAGCGACTTAGCAGCTGCAGCAGCATCTAGGATTTTGATGAACCCTCAGTGGGGAATGATCTTTCTCCAGCTGAGAATCACTATCCTTGATTGAAGTTGAGATCTATCCAGAAGGATCTTTACTCAGTAATAGAATTGGATTGGTGTTAAAAGACTCACAAACCTACCAAATAGATATTTTTTATATATAAATATAAATACATATATATAAAGTGTTGGGTTGGCCAAAAAATTCCTTTGGGTTTTTCCATAACATTGTATTGGAAAACCTGATGAAATTTTTTGGCCAACCCAACCAATATATATATATATAACATGTATATAGGCTTATAATAGTCTTCTTATGTTACAGGTCTCAATTAATATATATCTGATTGGCATACATATCTGAGAAAGGTAGATAGAGTATTTTTCAAAGCTCTATCCTATAAACAGATTTGTTGTCATTCAGTTGCTCCATTTTGTCCAACTCTTTGCAACTTCCCTGGTGGCTCAGATGGTAAAGCATCTGCCTACAATGCGGGAGCCATGGGTTTGATCCCTAGGTTGGGAAAATCCCCTGGAGAAGGAAATGGCAACCCACTCCAGTACTCTTGCCTGGAAAATCCAATGGACGGAGAATCCTGGTAGGCTACAGTTCTTGGGGTCACAAAGAGTCAGATATGACTGAGCAACTTCACTTTCACTTTGCAACCTCATGGACTGCAGCATGCCAGGCTTCCCTGTCCTTCACTATCTCCCAGAGTTTGCTCAAGCTCACGTCCACTGAGTCAATGATGCCATCCAACTACCTCATCTTCTGTTGCCCCTTGTCTTGCTGCCCTCAATCTTTCCCAGCATCAGGGTCTTTTACAGTGAGTCAGTTCTTTGCATCAGGTGGCCAAAGTATTGGAGCTTCAGCTTCAGCCTCAGTCCTTCCAATGAATATTCAGGGTTGATTTCCTTTAGGATTGACTGGTTTGATAGGTGATAAAGTCGTTAATATAGTTGAGCTCTGTGTTCTGGGGAAAAAATAGCCCATCCAGGCATTACTGTCAACTGTATCTCCTTGTTTTCTTTCACTGCAATTATTTCATGGGCAATGATATGTTTTTCTTACTAATAGAAAGTTTCCAATGCTTATACCATGTCCTTCAATTTCTCTTTTGTTCATTACTTTGCTTCTGCAAGAGAGATTTATTTTAGTGGTATTCTGAGACTCTTTCTTGGTGCTCCATTAAGGGTTATGTTTTGGACTTGACTTGGGTTCCTTTAGCCTCCTAGAATTCTCTGTCCAATTATGATCATGGTAGCCAGAACACAGAGAGTTAAAACCAAATCTAACATGAATAGATTGAAACAAGTTCAGCAATAAAAATCTCTCTTGCAATGCAGCTAGAGGCAGATTTGTAAAGTTCATGTACAGTAAAAGGCAGACTATGGTTTTTAAAAAGTCCTTTGCCTAATTTTACTCTAATTTAAACTAATTTCACTATCTCAATTCTATGTACAAAGAGAATTAACAATAAAAGTAGATAATAGGTGATCAGTAAATAAGTCATCACTTTCAGTCTTGTCCAGGATTGTAGCCCACTGACAGATGGACACAAGCAGACCGCTTAATTAGAAATGTGAGTAAAACCACCCCCATGCTTTAATATTAGCTGTCATTTAATGAGAACAAATGAGAATTATGGATGAATTTGCTAAATGTTTTCTTCTTTCATTTAGCTTACCTGGCACCCAGAAAACCAATCTTTTCAAAATATGTGTTGACCAAAAAGTTTGTTCGGGTTTATCCATAACATCTTATGGAAAAACATGAATAAACTTTGTGGGTCAATCTGGTATACAGTCAATGGATGGTGCTTTTTGTAAGAACTGGTCCTATTGTTAAAATTACCTGCAACTATTATGTTAGGTAATAAATATTTTGAATATTATAGCCATACATTAAGCTCATATTCTTCATAAATAATCATTTATATTTAAGAAAACATGTTTTTTATATAAATACACATAAAGTCTATATTCATTAATTTATTATTTATTAAGCACCTGTGACATGTCAGGTGTTCTAGGTTTCTGAGCATAGCATGAAAGAGAAAAATTCTTTTTAATTGTGGGGCTCTGTGAGCCAGATGAGCTAAACTAAACAAGGAAACATTTAGCAAAGTATTTGACATTTTCTGTATTTATTTGTCAACTTATTTTATCTCTCTGCACCTGGAATATAGAATTTTGGATAGTGGTTGGTACTCAAAGGGAAAATAAAGCAGGATGAGGAAAGGATAATAACAGGGTGGGTGGCTATTTTCTATAATGGATCCTGAGAAAACCTCTCTGAAGAGACATATACAAAACCTGAAGGCAGGAAGAGAATGAATCATTCAGATGTCATGCAGAAGAAAGTTCCAGACAGAAGGAAGAACAGGTACAAAAGTCCTTGTGTGTGTTCAAGGGACAGAAGGGTGGCTGAAATAGAGTGACTGGGGGAAGAGAGTTGTGAGCCACAGCTGAATTGGTGTTAGGCCAAATCAGGTAGGGTCTAGTTGACCATTGTAAAGGCATTGGCTTCTACATTATGGTAGATTAGGAGGCTGAGAATCTTAAGTAGTGACTAGAGCAATGTGGGGCTTCCCTGGTGGCTCAGTGGTAAAGAATCCACATACAATGCAGGAGACTTGAGTTCATCCCTGGGTCAGGAAGACCCCCTGGAGAAAAAAAAATGGCAACCCATTCCATTATTCATGCCTGGGAAATCCCATGGACAGAGGAGCCTGGTAAGCTAGAGTCCATGGGGTCCCAAAGAGTTGGACATGATTTAGCCACTAAACAACATCAACAACAGAACCAATGTGAGTTACACTCTAGACATGAGAGGTGAGCTAGAGGCTAGTGTAATAATTCAGTTTTGGTGTGGAGCTAGGACTTGGTTGTTAGCCATGGACCTGAGGAGAAATGGCCATAGTTTGTATACATTTTGAAAGTAGAAATAACAGGGTTTGCTGATGAACTAGATACCTAGATTGAGAGAGTAGAGAAAAACAATTTTAACCTAAACATAAGGAAGAACAGGATGGCTGTTTACTAGGATTAAAAAAAAAAAAAAGACTGTTGAAGGACAGGATTTAGTAAAAAAAAAAAATAAGTACAGTTAAATTTCTCATGAGAAATCATGGAAAATAATTTTAATTTGGATATGTTTTCATGGAAAGAGTATTTATTTTCAGCTTCTGAATTTTACCTCAAGGTTACAAGGAAAGAAGGAAGGAAGTGAGGGATAGAGGAGTGAAGAGAAGAAAGGAGATGGGGAAAGGGAGAGAGAGAAAGAAAGAGGGGAGGGAGGGAAGGAAGAAGGAAAGAAGGAAGTTATCTCAATTTTCAAAAAAAAAAAAAAAGAAAATACAAAGTACCACTATCATTTTGTGAATGAATGTGTATGTAATCCAGTACAATTGCACTAGAGTTAACCTGATCTTTGCTTCTCCTATGATCTAGAATGGATGGCCATATATCAGCAGAGACAGCCTTGATTTACCTATAGTTTCCTTCTTCACAGCAATTACTATATAGAACCATTGTTGACTGCATTATAATTATTATTTACATATATTTTGCATCTGTTAACTTCTTGAGGTCTGAACCTTGACGTAGTCATCACTATGTACTCAACCTAGAACATACTCCCTGGTATATAGTGATATCAATACATGATTATTGAGTGGATGGAATGAATGGCAATAGAGAAGGAAGAAAGGGAGAAAGAATTTGAAAACAAAGTCAGTCATACCGCAACGATCTCTGTCCTTTCTTCTCTGAATACTCTCTTTCATCTTCTTTCATATCCTCAAGCATCACCTCTACCCAGGACCTAAAATTGGGCATGACATTTTGGAAGCACTGAGCAAATGATTTTTGAGTATGCAAACTTCCATACTTGCATTTGTAAAACTGAGTTTAAGATCCACATTTCCAAGTGCTTCCTGAACCTTTCCACCAAGGTATGGCAAAATCCTGATATGAGTCCTAAATGATATAAATGGGGATGACCTGGTTGGATAGATGGAGACAACAAAGTTTGGTTAATGATTGGAAAAGGAGAATGAGGAATGCACTGATGAGTGTCAGGTATTTTTTCAGGGCACTAGGCTGGTACAGGTACTACAGACTGGGAGAAGAAATGAGAGAAAAAGGAAAAGAGAGATACTTTGAAGGGTCATTGATCACTTTGATTTTCGATATTGAAATATTTGGTTTAATGTGGTCATGAGGACAAGTACGAGATTCAGAATCCTGAATTCAGAATTCCCAGTTCACCATTTAGTGTGTGTAAACTTGAGTAAATTATTAAACCTTTCAAAGCCTCAACTTCCCTGTCAGATATTTATTTAAAAGATTAAAAGATGTTCTGCATGCAAAGCACATGGAATTATACCTGGCATATAGTAAATATTCAATTATTGGTGGTGATTGTCATTTATACTCTTGTGAGGGCAAGAACAATTGAATCCTTCTGAGAAGAATGCATGAGGCTGTCATTTGTCTGGCAGGCTTTTATTTTGCTGAGTTGAGTATGAGAGCCAATGGATTTTGGTTATGTAATGTTGTGCTTAATGGGGTATGGAATTTGAAGGGATTTTACAAGATATGTATTGCGTAAAAAATTAATCAGATTTGAAAGCACAGCTTAAACTTTGTTAGAATTGGTGACTAGAGAAATAAATGAGACGACTCACGTGGCCATGAGTGAAGTACTGGGTAACAAAAATACTTACGATGTAAGTCAAAAAGAAACAAAGTAGGGCGGAAAGCATCAGAAGAAGGTGTGATTACCATTGTCAGAGTCCAGGGTGTTCAAGTTAAGAGAACTCAGGCCTCTTGTTATACATACCACCTTCTAGAATGCTTGATCTTGATCCTGATATGCAGCTACTCTCCAAAGACCTCTCTCTACTCTTCTCTGTTTGACCCCCAGAGCCATACATCTTGTTCATCATTTTTCTTGGTTTGTTGTTGTTTAGTTGCTAAGCCATGTCTGACTCTTTCATGACACCATGGACTGTAACCCACCAGGCTTCTCTGTCCATGGGGTTCTCCAGGCAAGAATACTGGAGTGGGTAGGCGTTTCCTTCTCCAGGGGATCTTCCTGACCCTGGGATTAAACTGGAATCTCTTTCATGGGAAGACAGATTCTCTACTGTCTGAGCCACCAGGGAAGCCTTTCTTGGTTTATTCTTTGGTTTTTAGTAGACTATAATCTCTGGTAACTTTCTGAGAAAGGTTTCAAGGGAGGTAATATTTTTAGAGATATTATGTCATAAAATACTTTTTAGTCTATTTATCTTTTTTTGCTTCTTCTTTTTTTTAATATCCAGATGATCTTGTTTCAGAAAATAGTCACTTCTCTCTTACAGTCTGGATTTTCAATGTACTTCTCTTGCAGTTCTCTTCTGCCTCTTGTATTGTTCATATATTCTGTGGTCCTGCTTCCTTGTTAGTTTATATTATTTATTTTGGGGAACTCTTTTAATTTCAAACTCATTCTTCAAATTATCTACTGATCTTAACATTTTGTTTACATTTGAATATAATGTTTACATTTAAGATATTGATAGTTGATAAAGTAAAACACCCTTCCCTGATAAAAATGCTTAGTATAAAAAGGAATCTTTGGATAACTCTTGCTCACATATTATACCATGTATATACACTTTAGTCCAGTAGTCAGCATATTACTTAATGTGGACATATTTGATGCATTCTGACCAAAGACAGAAAACATATAAAAGAGATAGGGTTGTTCAGTTATCTTCACTATTACTTAACATTGTGTTTAGAGTATTAACCATTACAACCAGGTGAACTAAACTAATTCAAGACAAAACAGTTGAAAGAAGAGGTAGCAGTATCTGAATTTGCAGATATGACTGTTTACCCAAAAAGCCACAAATTAACAATAACATTAACAAACACACCTAGACAAACAGTTTAGTAAATTAGCAGAATATAAAATTAACATGCAAGTTCAATAGACTTCATGGTAACAAGCTCAAAGATTTTATGGATCAGGCATACCCATTTACAACAGTAGAAACAAGAAACAAATTTAATAAGACATTCTTAAAATCTATATTTAAAACTCTCCTGAAAGACACAAAAGAAAATCAAAGGGAAAGACCTACTTTGTTCCTAAAAGCATGACTTAATATCATAAAAGTATCTGTTCTTTCTAAGTTAATGAGTAAATTAAATGACATTCCAATATAAGTAATATTTTATTCTGGACTTAGATAACTGACCCTAAATTTTATATAGAAAAATAGCCAAATACAAACAAATGAAAAACAAACTGTAAATAAATACCAATGAAGTGATAGGAGATAAAAGAAAGCATACAAAATTGTAATTTAAAATTGGGATGGGGCACTTTGGCATGTTAAATTTGAATGGAAAATTTCAATGGAAAATAAACATGTATTTAAATATATTCCTAAAAATATATTTCCTGTCAGCTGAGAAGACCTGGTAGCAATGGATACTTCTAGCTGAAATGATTCTAACACCCACTTCCAATGTAGGTGTCCAATGTAGGAAAAAGGGTGGTTCCCCATATTGACAAGCGGTGCTCTGACACCACCTGAACTTCCTATGCATGCTCAGTCATGTCCATCTCTTTGCAACTACATGAATTGTAGCCCTCTAGGCTCCTCTTCTGTATCTCCTGCATTGGCAGGATGATTCTTTACCACTGAACCACTGGAAAGTCCTGGGTGTCCTATGCTGCTGCTGCTGCTAAGTTGCTTTAGTTGTGTCCGACTCTGTGAGACCCCATAGATGGCAGCCCACCAGGCTCCTCTGTCCCCGGGATTCTCCAGGAAAGAATACGGGAGTGGGTGGCCATTTCCCTCTCCAATGCATGCATGTATGCTAAGTCACTTTAGTCGTGTCTGACCCTGTGCAACCCCATGGACAGCAGCCCACCAGGCTCCCCTGTTCATGGAATTCTCTAGGCAAGAATACTGGAGTGGATTGCCATTTCCTTCTGCACCTGGGTGTCCTATAAGTCAACTCAAATTTGACACTGTTTACCCAGAGATAATGTCAGATCCCACAAGTTAAGGGTTCACTCGTACAAGAATGCCCACACACCTCCTTCCTCTACTGACTTCAGAAGCCAATTGCAAGTCCAGATTGCTACCTGTACTTCCTACTCACAAGTTGTAAATTGGAGGTTACAATGACCCCTTCCAAATCAGGGTGCTGATTGAAAGCCCAGGTTATCACCTGTACTTCTGACTCACTAGCTGTAGATCAGAGGTTCCCATGATCTCCTCCTTGGGTTGGATTAATTTGCTAGAGCAGAATACAGAAAACTCTTATACTCAAAAGGGGTATGACTCAGGAACAGCCAGATAAATGAGATGCATATGGCAAGGTAGAGGGAAAGAGCTCAGGGTATGGTGAGGCCAAACAAACTGAGAAAGGTTTATTGAAAGATGAAAGTAAAGTCACTCAGTCGTGTCCGACTCTTTGCGATCCCATGGACTGTAGCCTACCAGGCTCCTCCCTCCATGGGATTCTCCAGGCAAGAGTACTGGAGTGGGTTGCTGTTTCCTTTTCCAGGGGATCTTCCCGAACCAGGGATCAAACCTGGGTCCCCTGCATTCCAGGCAGACATAGTGAGGAGTATTATAGTAATGGTTCAAAGAGGGTGGGGTCAGCTCATGGACTTTCTTCAAGTTGGTTTGTAGCAAGGTAAGTGGGAGTCAGTGTTATCAGTCTTCAGGTTCTAAGGGTCTGGGGTCTATATGCTTGTGGGCACCATACCATTAACTTCTCCTACCAGGTGGGGGTTTCAGTATCTGCAAAACAGTGCAAAAATATTGTTATGGCTATTTTTTGAGGAGGAACCAGGACCCTGCTCCAAAAGCTCCACTGTTGTTTCACTGTTTACAGTTCCTCCATTGTCTCTACATCCCCTCCCTTCCCTAATTAGCACATGTTTGAACTTGCCCCTTGGAATTCAGGGAAGGTCATGGAGACTAAATGAAGCCTATTTCCTGTGAACAGAAAATGGTGATTACAAAAAAAAAAAAAGCTCCTAGGCTTTTGTGCCCAGGAGCCCCAGCGTGTCTTGCTTGGTGTTAAATGCTTATGGATTGATGCTTTTTAAAATGTTTTCCTCTTGTTTTATAGGCGGGCTTCTGAATTTTTTTAAAAATATATGCTTATGTTCATATTGATATTTTTTCTGATATTAAAGGAGAAATATAGATATTTAGGAAAAAAGAATGTTGGCTTAGGTTTTCTCTAATGGTCTATTCAAGAATCTGGAGGATTGTTTGTCACCACAAAAGCTGGAAATGTTTGATTTTAATATGCCAGTTTTCAAGTAAAATTGATTTAGTTTTTACCTTTTAAGAATAAAGGCAAAGCAGAAAGCTTTGTATTACTGATTTTATTATCATAACTGACTTTTGAAGAACTGAATACAATTTTGGAATGTCAGCAATATTCCCTTGATGTTTAGGTATGCCTCACTATATACTATGCACATATATTCTGAAAAAAGCAGTTCAAATAAAGATTGCTTCTAATAATATTATAAATGAGCTGTTTAAGAAGTGTATATGACACTAGACAGTGAGAATTTATTCAGAGCCTATATGCAAGGCATTTCAGTATATTCCCAAAGATCAAACCTGTTGTCTAAATCAGTAAACCACTAGTTCAGATTAAAAGCAACAACAATTTAGATATTATTGTATGCTGTCTAATAGTCTTAAGATCCTAAACAATTATGCAAATATTTCTTTTGGTGTATTTTCTATTTCACTGTAGTTGTAGGTTAGCAAATTAGCAGTGCAAAGTTATAAAACAAATACCACTAACTTACAAAACAAGTCCTAGTTTTCTTCCACTCAAATAAGCTTACAAAGATTTCATTCTTCATGGATAACAGCATTTGCTATTTCTTGTCTATGGTTGATGAGAAAGTCTCTTTCCTTATCTTGTTCAGTTTCAGGATTTTTGTTGGCAGATGTCTATGAGAATTTTTTTTCCATATGTATTCAAGGAAAAAAAAATCAGATATTGGACTTGATCATTTGCTTACTACAATTTTATCTTCTAAGTAGAAAAAAAGTGGATTTGAGATTGTTGTTGTTCAGTTGCTCAGTTGTGTCTGACTCCTTGAGACCCCATGAGACCCCATGACACCCCATGGACAGCAGCACGCCAGGCTTCCCTATCCTTCACCATCTCCTGAACTTGCTCAAACTTATGTCCATTGAGTCGGTGATGCCATCCAACCATCTCATCCTCTGTTGTCCCCTTCTCCTCCTGCCTTCAATCTTTGCCAGCATCAGGGTCTTTTCTAATGAGTCAGCTCTTTGCATCAGGTGGTCAAATTAGTGTAGCTTCAGCTTCAGCATCAGTCCTTCCAATGAATATTCAGGATTGGTTTCCTTTAGGATGGACTGGTTGGATCTCCTTGCAGTCCAAGGGACTCTCAAGAGTCTTCTCCAACACCACAATTCAAAAGCATCAGTTCTCTGACACTCAGCCTTCTTTGTGGAGCAACTCTCACATCCATACGTGATTACTGGAAAAACCATAGCTTTGACCAAATGGACCTTTGTAGGCAAAGTAATGTCTCTGCTTTTTAATATGCTGTCTAGGTTTCTCAAGCTTTTCTTCGAAGGAGCAAGCATCTTTTAATTTCATGGCTGCAGTCACCATCTGCCGTGATTTTGGAGCCCAAGAAAATAAAGTCTGTCACTGTTTCCATTTTTTCCCCATTTATTTGCCATGAAGTGATGGGCCTGGATGCCATGATCTTCGTCTTTTGAATGTTGAGCTTTAAGCCAGCTTTTTCACTCTGCTCTTTCACTTTCATCAACTGGCTTTTTAGTTCCTCTTTGCTTTCTGAAATAAGGGTGCTGTCATCTGCATATCTGAAGTTATTGATATTTCTCCTGGCAGTCTTGATTCTAGCTTGTGCTTCATCTAGCCTGGCATTTCTCATGATGCACTCTGCATATAAGTTAAATAAGCAGGGTATCAGTATATAGCCTTAGTGTATGCCTTTCACAATTTGGAACCAGTCAGTTGTTCCATGTCTGGTTCTAATTGTTGCTTCTTGACCTGCATACAGATTTCTCAGGAGGCAGGTAAGGTGGTCTGGTATTTCCATCTCTATAAGAATTTTCCAGTTTGTTGTGATCCACACAGTCAAAGGCTTTAGCCTAGTAAACAAAGCAGAAGTAGATGTTTTTCTGGAATTCTCTTGCTTTTTCTATGATCCTATAGATGTTGGCAATTTGGTCTCTGGTTCCTCTTCCTTTTGTAAATCCATCTTGAACATCTGGATGTTCTCGGTTCACATACTATTGAAGCCTAGCTTGGAGAATTTTGAGCATTATTTTGCTAGTGTATGAAATGAGTGCAATTGTGTGGTATTTTGAACATTCTTTGGCATTTCTTTCTTTGGGATTGGAATGAAAACTGACCTTTTCCAGTAAGATTGTTAGGAAAGGGAAATTTTTCCCCTCTGTTTCTTTGAGTTCTTGTAGCTGGACTAATGATAAAATTGACACAAGACAGACTAACTGAAGAAAAAGAAAAACAATTAATTCATATGCATAGAGGTCTCATAAAAATGACACCTCAAGTGGAAAAAGCAGGTGGCTTTTATACTGTTTGGAAGAAGAAATAGTAAATTTGACAGGAATTGATAGAACAAAGAAACTTTGGTTTGGGTGCTGAATTGGTAAGAAATTTAAGTCAAGTTTGAGCTAAGGTAGTAAATTAGTAAAAAGTAATGAGATTTGTATATATATGCTTGTTATCTCTGGTAATAAGTATGTCCTCCTCTCTTCCAGGGAAGAGAAGGGAAGGCACCTTTCACACGAGAGATTTATTTCCTTCTTTCAGGGAGACAGAGAGGAGGGTCTGGTGTCCTTCCTACAGTGAAGTAACTTTGATTCAAAATATCAATATGACATTTTAAGGCATATTTTGAGGCAGACTACCTTGGGTTCCCAACAAGATGTACATGTCTTGGTGCTAGAATCAGCTCTGCAATTTGCAAAGAATTTTAATTCTTGCATGTGAAGAGAAAAAAAGGTGTATGAATAATCAATATCATTTTGTTAAGAAACGAAATGGGAAAAAATGAATTAGGAATATTTGGAGGTATAAAATAAGGAATGCCTTTTTAACATATATTTTTGCAGTAAATTTTGTTAGCAGTAAAGTGTACCATTGCTGCCTTTGTTTTTAAAAATATATATATTTGAAGAATAAACATGTTAAAGAGAACTAAGAATATGTTAAGGAAACTCTTTTGGATGATGTAAGATAGGGAGGAGAACAATGACTGAAATATCAGGCAAAAAGTCCTGTAAGGAAAGTCAGCAGAATTGGAGTTGTTTAGTCAAAGTATTGAATACAAAATAAACTAAGTGGTTCTTTGCTCATATTCATAATTTGAGTCCTTTGGTTTTGTTTTGTTGAATTCCATTTTTAATAAGCAAGATTTTTATTATGTTTTACAAGCACACAGAATTAATGTTATATAGGAAAGAATCGGTTGAACACAGTAAGTCTCTGGCAGTAATATAAATTGGAAGGAAGCTGCAAAGAAGCCTTCTATATTTTCTCTACAAAATCAGAAATAGTCTGAGAATGCTGTATATCTGAACCACTTGAATAATAATGGGAAATGGAGGATGGTTTATTAAGTAGTTTCATTATTTATAAAAGGCTGAAAAAAGTGTGTGTTTTCCAGCAATAAGTTCACACAGTAACACTTCAACTGCTCCTAACACTGAGAGTCCCTGTTTCACAACTATCACCACAGTCACAGAAGCCCCGGGCAATTCACCAGCATTGCCAAAATGCCTTAGCCCTTGAAGTCCAAGGAATGAGACACAGGAGTCTTTTAACATTTCATAACTCTGTGTTCTCATTCTTTCTAATAGACAGAACACAGCATCTGTGGTTCTTTAAGCACCATTCAGAAAGTCACATTAGAATCACTCCTTCTGCTTGTCCTGGCAGAGATTCCAGTCTGAGCACAAAAAATCTTGTCATATAATTCAGTTTCTGTACCAGTTAGCCCACCTACCCCCTCTTATTTGTATTGTGGAGCCTGTGACTCTGTTGGGGAGGAAAAATAATTTTCCCTTTACCCTTCTAGCTTCTTGGCTGAGACCCTCCCAAAGTAAAAGGAGATCACTAGATGAAAAAAATAATAATAATTTTGTTTGTTCATATGTACATGAACCCCACAAAGATAAGAGATTCAGAGGCAGGCAGCTGGGATTTATATACCATCCTGGGCTAAGGAATGGGAAAGCAGTCTGAAACTTCAAAGGGGAGGAAGACAATTCACAGGAAGGTGAAAAGAGGAAATGCTGCCTAAACAAATCTTTGCCAGGCCATGCTGATAAATCTCTCAGATGTAAATGTTGTCTCTGGTAATAACCATCTTCCTGGTACAGGCTCTCTATCTAAATTCTTTTAGGCATTTAAAGAAGATGACAAAAAGCTATTCCTGTATATTCGGGGTCTTGATTGCCTTCAGCTCAAACTAATCCTTATGCCAAAGAGGCACATTTTGGGGTGCCCTATTTTGAGGTGCTCCCCTTTTCCTCCATTCTCTATCTTATCAGAAGTGATTATTAGAAGAATATCTGGCACATAGTAGATTCGTAATAAATATTGCTGCATGATTAACGGATGAGGGAGTGAATGGTGGTAGAAAGTGAAAAGACATAGACCCCTGAGACATTAGACCACACTGTCCAATAAAGATATAATGTAAACCAATTATTTACAATTTTATTGTACCTACATTTATAATTTAAAGAGAAATAAGTAAGACTATTTTAAAATATATTTTAATTAACCCAATATATCCAAATTGTTATCTTTTCAAAATG
This sequence comes from Capricornis sumatraensis, assembly GCF_032405125.1. Lineage (NCBI taxonomy): Eukaryota > Metazoa > Chordata > Mammalia > Artiodactyla > Bovidae > Capricornis > Capricornis sumatraensis. The sequence continues at coordinate 110,652,412 of NC_091092.1, forward strand.
TTGTCAGTATATTATTACAGAGATAGTTCACAGTATTTTTATACTACCTCTTTAAAATCTGTTGTGTGTTTACACTTACAACACATCTCAATTGGGAAGCCCAGGTGGCACAATGGTAAAGAATCTGCCTGCTAATGCAGGAGACACAGGAGACCTGGGTTCGATCTCTGGGTCGGGAAGATCCCTTGGAGAAGGAAGTAACAACCCACTCCAGCATTCTTGCCTGGGATACATGGACAGAGGAGCCTGGTGGGCTATAGTCCATGGGATCACAAAGTGTGGAACACAACTGAGCGATTAAGCACAGCTCAGCACATCTCAATTTGGAATAGACACATTTGAAGTGCTCAGTGGACATATAGCTAGTAGCTACCATATTGGACAGCAAATTATAAAAGGATATTAAAATATCTTGACTGGGTCAGGAAAGGACTTAGGTTACTTTCTCCAGCATCCCATGAGCCAAAACCCAATTACATGATTCAACCTAACTGCAAAGTAGACTAGAAAATATAGATAAAGAGTAATCTTCAAGAAACTATTGGTTCAGCAACCTTAGTGTAATATATCAGGATATTGTCTAAAGTCTTCATTTGAAATAATTGCAAATAGTTGATAATAATTACATGGTATAGAGTAGGATGTATTGGTTTTGGAACCAAGTTCAAAATGTATATAATGAGCGGTATCAAGTTTTGTTTTTTTTTTTTTTTTAGAATTATGAATTGAAGAAAAACTATGTTTTTTTTTCTTTGCTAAAACTGCATTCAGTACCCTCAAAGCAGTAAGTAAAAAGAAAAACAAGTCAATGTATGGCAAAACCAATATAGTATTATAAAGTAAAAAAAAAAAATGAAAACACAAAATATATTACCAACCTTAGTAGTTTAGCTTATAAACTGATATTGAATTTGTTCCATGATCCATATTTCCAAATTGTTTTAACATTATGTAGGACTAGCCCAAGAAATGAAATGGAAGCAAAACAATGCAAGTTACCTTTCAATGAAGTTACAAGAGGGAATAGGAAAAAAGAATTCATTTTTTTTTCCTCATTCAACATGTGGACTTGAAACTTTGAACATGTAGCGGTGGATCTGTCCTCATCTCAGATGTGTAGACCAAAAACAAGGTCATTTTAAGTAAGAATGACTCATTTCCTTAAGTGAGTCAGTATTTCATTTTTCTGCTCTGATCATCAGTCAGTATATGCACTGCTGACCTAATCAAAAGAAAACTTTAAAAATAAAAATTTCCTTGAAATTCTCCCCATTATTATCACCTCCTATATTTCCCTTGAAGTATGTTTTTAAAAGAAAAATATTTATATTTTTAGAACTGTATTGATAAATCCTTAGAATAATATAAGAACATGGAATTTCTAGCTATTTCTGCTTTTGAAATTCACACATCAAACTATGAGCCTGTGTGGAACAATTATTGGAAAAGTGTGTAGAGCTTCCATTATTAACACATTTATTACAGTTTGAGTTGGGACTCTGTCCACTATTTTATATCACTCACTGTGTGGACAGAAATATAGATGTTAGGATAAAGCAATGCATATAAGAAAAACTACTCACTAATTACTGAGGAATATGTTGCATACAGTTCTAGGGAAATGAGTCAGATTTGAAACTCAATGATATGACAAATCAATGGTTATTTTTTAAAGGGTTATAAAAAGACTTTAAAATTTTTCCAAGCATCTCAATGAATTAACAAAAATACTAGAAAAAAAAATAAAATAGTGAGATTATATATATACATGCATATGTGTGAGTGCTCAGTTGTGTCCGACTCTTTGCAACCGCTTGGACTATAGCACACCAGGCTCCTCTGTCCATGGAATTTTCCAGGCAAGAATACTGAAGTGGGTTGTGATTTCCTGCTCCAGGCAAAAATACTGGAGTGGGTTGCCATTTGCTACTATAGGGGATCTTCCTGACCCAGAGATTGAACCCATGACTCTTGTATCTCCTGCATGGTCAGGCAGATTCTTTACCACTGCACTACCTGGGCATCCCATATATATATACACACACACATATATACATATATATATAAATATAAATACTTATGTTAAATTTGTAAATTTATTATATATATTTATATGTATGTTAAGTGATTTGATATAAACTATTTGACTACATTAGGCAAAAAGTCGAAGGTTTTCAACTAGATTAGGAAATTCAAGAATATATGCATATAATTGGTATAGTAATCTTACAATATTAAAATCTCCAAATAATTAAATGATATTTATAATATTTATAGCATGAAGGAATATTTTAATTTAATTGCCATCAAATCATATACAATAGAAAAAGGGAAAGCAGAAATTTAGAAGTAGCAATTAAGTAGTAGTTCTTAAAATATATTTCTGCTCCATATAACCAATTAAGCAATGACAATTATAATTTTAGGATGACTCTCTGACTACTCATCACAAACACTAAATGAAGAATTCCTATTTCCTCATTAAATGTGAATTCTTTAAAAATTGGTGCTTTCTCCCCCCTCATTAGATTTACTTTTTTAAAAGGAGAAAACACAGTGTAGAAGTACATATATCAAATCATTACTGTGTACACTTTAAATAGCTTATAATTGCATTTTTCAGTTACACTTAAGTAGGCCAAAAAATAGAAGAAAATAACTTAAATTTGCTTTCTTTTAAATATCAAAATATTTCATTAAAAATAATTCATATGGTAGTTAACTATTTCAGAATAAAATATTTCTAATATTTATTTGAAGATGTTACATAACATTTGTGGAGGAGGAAGAAACTTTCCTCTACCTATCTAGGTTCTTCTAGTTGGCCTATGAGTTAAAGTGAAATTGAAAGCCATAAACAGGAGAAAATCAAATTTAATTACAAATGAACAGGGCTTCACTAGAAAAATTAGACCCAATAACAAGTTTGGCCACTGAGGCTTATTTGCCTTCAGAGAGAAGGAGAAGGGGGTAGTGGTTTGGGATTTCAAAAGGGAGCAAGACAATTCACAGGAAGACAGGGAGGTGGGAGGGGGGTTCAGGAGTGGGAACTTATGTACACCCGTGGCGGATTCATGTTGATGTATGGCAAAACCAATACAGTATTGTAAAGTAAAAAAATAAATAACTAATTAATTAAAAAAAAAACAAAGAAAACAAATGTGTGCTGAGCTTTACAGAAACAATGGGACACAGGGAGGATTTTTAACAGACTGTACCAGATACCTCCCTGTCTACCACTCTAAGTTCATATTATACTATAGTTGGGGTTCACTAGTGGCTCAGATTGTATAGAATTTGCCTGCAATGTCGGAGACATGGGTTCGATCCCTGGGTTGGGAAGATCCCCTGGAGAAGGAAATGGCAACCCACTCCACAGTCTTCTTGCCTGGAAAATTCCACGGACAGAGGAGCCTGGCAGGCTATATAGTCCATGGGGTCTCAAAGAATCAAACATGATTGAGGGACTAATTTTCTTCCTTTGCATTCTATAATTATTTTTGTTGATGCCTTCCCTTCTGGAATAGATCTGCATCTTTTTAGGCAGTTAGGGGAAAGGTCAAAAGTTCTTACAGAGTCATTTGGCCTTGATTGTTTTCAGCTTCAAATAATCCACATGCCAAAGAGACATTTTGTGGTGCCCTATTTGTTCCCCCACACATTTTTCACAACCTCTCTCAATTTTAGCACTGCATTGGCATAAGTAACCATGTGTAAGAAAAAATGACAAAGTTGTTGTGATGGAGGTAGTTTAGGTAACCTTTTAAAGTAATTAAAATCTGCACACGGTTGATCCAAATGAGGTAAATTTTAGAAAAAAAATTTTACAGAGGCTATTTGTTCCTACCAATAAGATTCATCAGGTAATTTTTCACCTCTTATTTGATCAGTAAACATTCAATAAATAGGCTGAGCAATCTAAACTTTTAATATCCTTGTTCATGGTACATTCAAAAATGCAGTTTGATGCTATTACCAAAGTTCTTGTGCCCAGTGCACAATGAGGCCAAATAAACTGAAATGTCAGAGTTTAGAGCAGATAACGGTTTATTGTAGGCCAAGCAACGAGAATAGGTGGCTCATGCCCCAAACCCCCAAATTCCTAGTTGTTTGGGGGGAAAAATTTTAGAGGCAAAATTTGGGGTGTGGGCTGCAGAGTGTGTGGCTTTCTTAATTGATTGGTGATGAGGTAAGAGGATAGTGCTATAGCAATCTTGTGCTTACCCTGAACTTACTATCCTTCACCTGAGTGGGCACCCTAGTTCCTGCAGAAGAGCTCAAAGACATTGTTACCTATATTCCTTGAGGAAGAATCAAGACTCTGCCCCAAGGCTGCACTATTATTTCTTGACTGCTCCTCCCTTATCTCTCCATCCCCTTCCCGCTCTGATTAGCAACTATTTGAATCTGCCTTTTGGAACTCAGGGAAGGTCCTGGAGGCTACTGGAGGAAATAAAATAGGCAATAAAACCTATTTCCTACAAACAACAAATGAGGGGCACAGAAAGTATTTGTACCAGGGAGGGCCCCTCAGTGTCCTGCTCGATTTCAATACCTGGAAAGACAGTATTAAAACTTTCACAAGATATTAAAATATTTATTGAATTATTTTTAAAAGTAATGCAAATATAATATTTTTAAATATCAGAAATAATTACCTTCTGCTTTGATTGAATAACTTTTCTCACTTCTTTATCCAAAAAAATTCTACCGAGAGCTTTAAAAACATATTTGGTGGCACCACTTAAAATGTGATTTAGACTCCTCATCATTATTTAATCTTTGAAATGATACTTTATCATTTCTTAAATCAGTGTGGGTACATCGAGCAAGGTTTGAGAGCCACTCTGTAGGACTGAGTCATTAGCCTGTAATTTTACAGTAGATAAAGTACTATGTTTTCATTACTTTGAAAAAAAATAATGACCTTGCAACTGACTCTTGTGTTAACACTTTTATCTCAGCTTTACCACCATTAAATATAACTGTTTGCATTGACCACATAAGAAGGCAGAAAATCACTGGGTCACAGTTTAACCTAATTCAATTTAAATCTAACAAAGATAGCCATAATTAGCAATTTACTGAATCAAAGGCCAGTGTTAAGTTACATTCAAAACTGTGTAGATTTGGGAGTAATTATCCTTAAACTTTAAAACATTATTCTGAGGATGCCGAAGCTCTTTAAGAGCTTATTGTATGGTACCTAATATTTTTCAAGGGCTGGATGATTTATGAAGTCTATGCTTTTACCTAACACAGTCAGTGCTGCTGTTGTACCTACTGTCGGAGTCTTTATAAATAGATCTTATTTCACTTGGCTTGCTTCAGGGTATAGGGTCATAGCCTTTATCAGTGGCAGTAAAAAGGCTAGTCCCCACCAAAGATTTTGAGTATTATATTAAAAAATCACAAAATGTGAACTTCTTACCTCCCAATGCCCAAGACACCCGTCTTGTTTATAATGAATATGGTGACAGACATGATAGAAGCAGGGCATAGCTGAATAGGGACAGTCAGTGACATTTCAAGAACAGAGGAATTTGTATTAGAAAAATGGACAATGAGGGCTTGCTGCCTGAAATTGTTTGTTTCATGAAAAATGTGCCTGTTAGCAAAGTCCTATAACTAGGAATTTTAGATAAAGTTCACATGTTCATTTTTTAAAACACAGTGCTTTCCTAAGAATTTAAGTTAAAAACAAGGGAAAAAATATTCACTTAAAAAAAGTCACATTTAGGCTCAATATTGAACCTAAAATCTAAAGTAACTCAAGGATCATAGGATAAAAATGAAATGCTAACAACTAATATATTATCAAATACCAGGCACTGCTATAATGGATTTACTTGGGTTATCTCATTTAAAAAAAAAAAATTGTATTATTTTATGACTACACCACATGACATGTGGGATTTTCTTTCCCCAACCAGGGATTGAGCCTGTGCCTCCTGAGTGGAGGTGGAGTCTTCCACTGGAGCACCAGGGAAGTCCCTCACTTAATTTGTAAAGCAACACTTTGAGATGGATACTATGAGATGGACACATGAGAAAAAGCAGAGAAAAGTTACATAATCTGTGAGGGTAACAAAATTAGGATTCTTTCTAAGGCTCTCAGGGGTCCAGAGTTCGGATTATAAAATAATCTATTCTTGCTCTACTTTGGGGGCCTCCTTTTTTTTTTTTATTTGCTGTTTGCCACCCAGTTCAAGAGAAATTGTGGGCTTCCCTGGTGGCTCAGAGGTTAAAGCGTCTGCCTCTAATGCGGGAAACCTGGGTTCGATCCCTGGGTCAGGAAGATCCCCTGGAGAAGGGAAGGACAGCCCACTCCAGTATTCTTGCCCGGGGGAATCCCATGGATGGAGGAGCTTGGTGGGCTACAGTCCACGGGGTCACAAAGAGTTGGACACAACTGAGTGACTTCACTTTCACTTTCACTTTCACTTTCAAGAGAAACGATGAGAGTTCCTTATGATCCTCTCTCTCTACTCTCATGTGCACACACACACACACATTTAGAAGAAGTTTCATTAAAAATGGCAATTTATTCTTACCATATGTTGCCACACTCTAATAATTTCCATTCCGTTGTGTCGGATTTGTTAAATTAAGAGCTGGCATGACATATAAATGGATTTCACAGTCTACTCAAGTTTTCACCTGTAGCTTGAAAAACACCTCTCTAGGTGACTCCCTTGAACTACTTATTTATAAACTCAGATCGTAAATTTAAGTTTTTTGACTTGAAAACAGTTGCTCTTTCCTCTTGGCTTTGTAACTATGTCAGTCGAAGAATTGTTTGTTTTCTCATTGCTATATAGACTAGAATATCTGTGTATGAAATGAGAACTTTGCCAAACAGGCTGTCTGTAACTATCGTGTGTGGGGCCCATACTCTGTAAAACATACCAGTTTCGGTAAAAATCCAGTACATTTTTTTTTTCTTTACTGGGATGCAGTATGCAATATAGACAACCAGTGTTTAAGGGGAAAAAATTTAAAAGTGAAAGACTAGATTCAGTGTACTTTTTTTCTCTTTCTAAATTATAACACAAGAGTTCTCACCTAAGAAACTTAGAAAAGGCAAAATTTTTAGAAGTATCAGAGTCAGAATGTTTTGTTCCTACTGAGAACATGCATCTTAGTGTATCTTTAGAGGTGACCGGGAGAAGTCTGCTACACAGTTAAAATAATTTAAATTATACACCTAGATTTCTTTTGTGTGAGAAAATCTGGGTCACCCATCATTTCCAGATGAATAAGAAAGATGTGCCAGTGCTCTTTTTATTACCACGGCTTTGAAATAAGTGTGTTGTCTTACTTCCCATTGTTCAGACTTTTAAAATTTTTATTTTTTATTAAATATGATCGCCATGAAAAAAGATGTATATATTTAATGTATATTATCACCATATGGAATTATAATAACATAAATTATGCCTTCACCTCTAAAAGTTTCCTCCCTTCTGTTTTACTTTATTACATTTAACATAAGATCTACCCTCATAACAAAATTTTAAGTATACAATACAATATAGTTAACTATAGGCACTCTCCTATCTAGTAGACCTCTAGGACTCTTTTATCTTCCATAACTGAAACAATGTATACTTTGACCAACCCATTGGTCTTATTGTTGCTTAATTACAAATACTTAAATAAATCAGGTTTCTATCAGATCAAGGATCTATATCAAATAGATGTTACTGCTGATAAAAGGTCTTTACTAGTTGGAATTATTCCAAAACCTGAATGCATTTTCCAAATCATGGCATTTTTCTTGAATGTAAATAAATATATTTAACAGTACAAATCATTTTGAATTTCAAAAGAATGTCAAAATGTTAAACATATACTGACGTAATAGCATTGCAAAATTTCCCAGAAGAAAAAAATTAGGAGCACTCACAATAAACAGTTGCAAGCTGTGAAATGGCAAATTAAAGCAGAGGATTAAGTTGTTTTTCTAGTTAAATTTGAGGGAAAAAAATCACAAGTTTTGCAGAATTAACTAGTTGCATTTGATGTGAAAGATATTTTTGGTCAAAATTATCTTAATAAATTTGAATTCTTCATGTTCACTAAAATGAAGAAAGAGTCTGTGGTATATTTTAGTTGGAGAAATTTTTGATACATATTTTTAAGTAACTATAAGGTTATATCCACTTATGTGTATGTTTGTTCACATAACCCTATAGGTGTGTATAACATATGTGTAGACAAGGGTATAAATTTTTAGTAATTAATGCCTGTGTGTGTTAGTCGCTCAGTTCTATCCGACTCTGTAACCCCACGATCTGTAGCCCTTCAGGCTGCCCTGTCCATGAATTTTCCAGGCAAGAATACTGGAGTGGCTTGCCATTCCTTTCTCCAGGGGGTCTTCCCAACCCAGGAATCAAACCCCAGTCTCCTGCACTGCAGGCAGCTTTTTTCCAATCTGAGCTGCCAGGGAATCCCAATTAATGCCTAAACTTGTCCTAATTACTAATAAATGTATACACTTATCTAGCTGTTAAAATGCTGCACTCAATATGTCAGCAAATCTGGAAAATTCAGCAGTGGCCACAGGACTAGAAAAGGTCAGTTTTCATTCCAATCCCAAAGAAGGACAGTGCCAAAGAATGTTCAAACTACCACACAGTTGTGTTCATTTCACATGCTGCTGCTGCTGCTATGTCACTTCAGTCATGTCCAACTCTGTGTGACCCCATGGACAGCAGCCCACCAGGCTCCTCTGTCCACGGAATTCTCTAGGCAAGAATACTGGAGTAGGTTGCCATTTCCTTCTCCTTTCACATGCTAGTAAGGTTATGTTCAAAATCCTTCAAGCTAGGCTTCAGCAGTATGTGAACTGAGAACTTCCAGATGTACAAGTTGGGTTTAGAAAAGGCAGAGGAATCAGAGATCAAATTTCCAACATTCATTGGCTCATATAGAAAGCCAGGGCAGAAAAAAGTACCTACCACTGCTTCACTGACTATGCTAAAGCCTTTGACTGTGTGGATCATAAAAGCTGTGGAAAATTCTTGAAGAGTTGGGAATACCAGACCACCTTACCTGTCTCCTGAGAAATCTGTATGTGGGTCAAGAAGCAATAGGTAGAACCTTACATGGAACAAAGGTTTAGTTCAAAATGGAGAAAGGAGTGCATCAAGGCTGTATATTATCACCCTGTCATTTAACTTATATGCAGACTTTCATATCATGTGAAATTCTGGACTGAATGACTCACAAGCTAGAATCAAGATCATCAGGAGAAATATCAGTGACCTCAGATATGCAAATGATACCGCTCTAATGGCAGAGGGTAAAGAGGAACTAAAGAACTTCTTGATAAGGGTGAAAGAGAAGAGTGAAAAAGCTGGCTTAAAACTCCACATTCAAAAAACTAAGATTATGGCATCTAGTCCCATCACTTCATAACAAGTAGAAGGGGGAAATGTGGAAGCACTGGTGAATTTTGTTTTCTTGGGTTCCAAAATCACTGCAGCCATGAAATTAAAAGAAGCTTTCTCCTTGGATGTAAAGTTATGACCAACCTCGACAGCATATTAAAAAGCAAAGATATCACTGTGGTTTATTCTGTAGTCCTGTATGGATGTGAGAGCTGGACCTTAAAGAAGGCTGAGTGCCAAAGAATTGATGCTTTTGAACTGTGGTGTTAGAGAAGCCTCTTGAAAGTCCACTGGACTGCAAAGAGATCAGACCAGTCAATCCTAAATGAAATCAACCCTGAATATTTATTGGAAGGACTGATGCTAAAGCTGAAGCTCCAATTCTTTGGTCACCTGACACAAAAAGCCAATTCATTGGAAAAGTCCCTGATGCTGGGAAAGATTAAAGGCAGGAGGAGAAGCAGATGCCAGAGGATGAGATGGTTAGATAGCATCATGGACTCAATGGACATGAATTTGAGCAACTCTGAAAGATAGTGAAGGATAGAGAAGCCTGGTGTACTGCAGTCTATGTGGTTGCAAAGAGTTGAACATAACTTAGTGATCAAACAATAACAACATCAAAACTTGTGCTATTTGATTCAGTAGCCACAAGGCACATATGGAAATTTAAGTTTATATTGGTGAAAATAAAGTAAAATATGTTGTTCCTCCATTGCACTGGCCACATTCATAGTATGCAGTAGCCATGTGTTTTTAGCCGTCTTAATGGATGATACGGGCTTCCCTGGTGGCTCAGAGGTTAAAACGTCTGCCTGAAATGCAGGAGACCCAGGTTCGATCCCTGGGTCGGGAAGATCCCCTCGAGAAGGCAATGGCAACCCACTCCAGTACTTGCCTGGAGAATCCTATGGAGGGAGGAGCCTGGTAGGCTACAGTCCATGGGGTCGCAGAGAGTTGGACACGACTGAGCGACTTCACTTTACTTTTAATGGACGATACAGGTATAGAACATTTTCATCATCACAAAAATTTCAAATGGACAGTTCTGGTTAGCTTTTTTTAACAGTACAAACTTTAGTTATTAAATTTGTAATTATTTAGCATATATTGATTACATTCTAAAGAACCAACTTTCACCTCAAGGTATAGGAAAATTTAACCCGTGTTTGACTTTAATGGAGATCTTTGATTTTGTTTTTACTAAGTAAAATCATGAAATCTAAACTGAAATATTTAGTTTGCAAACAAAAACAAATTTTAGATAAGATACAATAATTTTTTAGTGAGAAAAAATGAGAAGAGAGGTCTACTTTTACACGTCTTCACATTTGTTCTAATTATGACTATAATTAGATGCAAAATGAATTTTAACAAATTAAGGATAATGTCACTGTAATACGGTCTCCAAAATGGTCTCAAATTATGGTTGCCAGTTAAGGTACAGGATGCTCTGTTCTCACCTCTTCTAGAATGAAGCTTGGCTTGTAAGATCAAGATGTATGTTCCTATTATCCTTCTTTTGCCATTATTGTTGTGGATGTCAGGAACAGGGACATAATGTTTTTCTTTGTTAGGTACAAACCTTTTATGAACACTTTTTAGGCACTGTTTCAAACTGGAGATGTACTTGCAGAGTGTTTTTTCCCTATGTAAGTGTAGCATTAAACTCTCTAGGTAATAGGCATATACTGAGTAATACTGAACATGGATCCATGTGATAGGATTTGATCACAGTTCAAATGCTTGTAGTTGTGAATCATCTGATGTGAAATTGACACCTATGGGTGGTGTTTCGGGGGGATCCAAAGAGGCCCCAGTCCTTTATGTTTCAGAGCAGAAGAATCCATCAAAAGGCAAAGTGATAGATAAGAAGTGATTAGAATAGGACGCTTGTGAGGCTTACAAGTGGGCAGACGAGAGAGTGCTGTGCCCCGAGAACTTACTGGGCTACAACTTTATAGTCAAAGAAAAGGCAGGGAAGGGGAGAAGAACTTCTTTGTCTTTCTTGAATAGATGTCATGTTTCTATCATTAGTTCCTCCTTCAGGATGGGCAGGGGAGTTTTCATGTCTTCACATGGTCAGGCTAGGTCCATGAATTATTGTTCTTTATGTGTACACAGAGCATGTCCTAACATACTGAGCTCACTGGTCAGGATGTAGGTATCATGCCACCATTGATTTATTGTTTTGGAGCATGTCTCATGTCTCTGTTGCATGGTTTTGTTTCTAAGCAAGCCTTCTTGGTTTTGTGGTTAAGCAAACTTTCTTTTTCAAGTAATCATTAACTTACAGGGACCTCCCATATTGTTTACTTACAATCTCCTAGTGGAATTAACTATTTAATCACCTTTGTCCCTTTACTCTGTCCCTATCAAAATGCCTGTTTTAGAGGGTTAACCTTCTAAAAGTAATGATGTTTGTAATGATGGGACATTATAGTATCTGGAAATTAAAAAAAAAAATTAGTGACTTTACCTAAATCACTCTCATTATTTTGAATTGACACTTGTGGGTGAGAGCTAACTCCTCTCCTCTTTAGAAGGGATAGAAATTCAGGGGAAACAATGGAGTCATTTCTGGATTTTATCAAGGACTGATGAATTGCATTGTACTCTGTTGGTTAGGGTGTCTCTTAGAATTTTTAAGCTTTTTTTTCCCTTCTATCATTATTTCAGTAGGAAAAGTGTTAACTTTTTTTTTCTTCCCAGAGGTGGTACACTATAGCTAGGCTTCTGAGTGTGGTCTATAGGAAGATATTTATAATCACCTAAAAGTTTGATTGGAAGGAAAACAACTACCTTGAAATCTATTACATCTGTGCTATAGGCAAAGAAGATAACCTCAAACAATTTAAACAATTTAAATTAAATTTAAATTTACAATTTAAATTAGAAATAAACTATATGATCATTGCTTTTTCATTTGATATTTTGATGATTCTATGTGTGACGATATGGTCATCAATCAAGGAGTAGATGACTGTGTGTAGTAACATTGCAGTTACCCAGTTAATATAAAAACAAATATATGTTAATCAATGACAGCTTTTCTTATTTTCATACAGAGCTATGAAATCTCTAGGCTATGAAAGAGAATCGCTAAAACTTAGATAGCTATTAATAATAGGATTAATTAGATTCTGGCCCTACAGCTAAGAAAATAAAGTGAGAATTAGAATAGCACCAAAGTTATACCAGTTGTTTAAGTGACAAAATACAACTAATTAATACTAATAAACTAAAGTCTAATTAGACACTATTTTCATAAAATAATTTCATCAACAGGCAAAAATCTTGGAAAAATATGACCTCCTGGAATGAATATCAACAATTCCATGATAATAGAAGCAATGTATTCATTTAAATGTATTATGATTACAACCTTTGAAAGCATTGAGTTTTCCTTGTAAAGACATGCCATTTTCTGTAAAATTTTTGTAAAAGAAAGTGGCTTGTCTTCATTGTTTCTATGTGAAGGTCAAACACATTACTTTTTAGCAACAGAATTAGGTTTCTCTTCTTAATTTTGCAACATTTGTGACATTTCCTGAAATTCATATAGAGAGCACCAGCATGATCAAGAAATTCATTTTTCCACATTTACTTTGATGTTAATCATAGTGATCTTTCAAGTTGCTTTATGATTTTGAGAAAGAAATTCCAAAATGAAAGTGGCTGCTGAATCCTAGACCAAAACAGAATAGTGGTGTCAGATGAGATGTGTTTTGCAGTGTTTTGTCACATTTCATTTTGATTTTTACTTTTTTCTCTGTTTGACATATGTTCTGAACTGGGGTGCTATAAAGTTTTTATTGCCATAAGTTTGAAATGACCACATTACTCATGAGCTGGAGAGTCACAAGTGAGTTTTTAGCTTCTTTCAAAGCTGTAGAAATAAAACTTTATAGCACCCTACCCTGGTGTATGTTATTTTATGTGATGACACATTTGGTTTCACTTTACTCTTTTCTTTATTCCTCTTCATTATTTGCTTCTTGAATTATAGCAGAATTGGCATTAAAGATTTCCTAATGTATAACAATTTGATTTAAACTACATTTTATAGTACCCTCCTGTATTTTTTTCATGCAGATTCTTTGACCTTTAATGACCATCTTTTTTTTTTTTTTTAATTTTAAATGGTCGGTTTGAACTTTGTTCATTGTGAAATTTATTGCTGTTGGAACAGTGGTTTACTGCAAAAGGTAGCTTTTGTTTCCAAGCAAATCAAAACTGTTGGTCAAGATGAAATATGAAAGATGAATATTTGCTTCCTCTTACATAAGTAATTAAAATTCTTAACACATACATGGGCTTCCACAGTCACATTACACAGTTTGTGTAGTACATGTACTTCAGTAAAACATGAGCCTTCTTTTTCTATGTTATGTAATCTACTCTACAAGGACATCAATATCTCATGCTGAAAGTATCCAAACTATAAAGTGATTCCAGAATTAGCTTATTCCAGAGGGAAACTACGAACAGTGTGGCTGACCTGACAGCCTGGAATGATGTGCTCAGAATGGATCCAACACAGAGCTATTTGTTTTAAGTTCAGGAAGCAAGCTTACTATTTTCTCAAGTGTATTATGCATTTTTTTTCAATTTTAAGATAGAACTATGGTAAAGAAATAGCCAAGTAATTCCTCAGACTTCTTTGAACAAGTCTCCCAACTTCCATCAGATCTCCAGATCTTAAACTGGTGCTTTTGAAGGTTCTATTTTAGTGATTTCTAGAAGGCTGATTATCTTAGTGAATAAAGTCAGAGACACGTGTGCATGACTGAGCCAGATTCAAGAAAGACTTCTGTTAGTTGTCACATTCTTTTAACTCATACATTGTTAACACTGAAAAGTACTGGTTTTCTTTTTTATGGATTCAGCTTTTTCTTACCATAGTAGTTACAGTGGAAATCTCCATTCACTTTGTGTGCACGTGCACACACACACACATGCAAGCATACGCATACATGGTGTTTTACATGTGTGAGGAGAGAAGACCAGTATTAACTGACTTTAACTTTTTACTTTGAGGAATAAGGTGATTTTGCAGTGTTTTGTGAATATATCATTTTCTTGTGTGGCTGATACATGTATGCACTATTACTGCTGATTTGAGAAGGGATGCGTTTTTCTGGACACTTCCTTTTAAATGTTAGGGCTTAAGTTTTAAAGAATCCATTTAAGTGAGATGACAAAAATAAGTGACTGGTTTATCCTGAAGAAGCAGTGAACAGGTTTTGTTCATCTATAACTTGAGAAAGCACGTGACAGCTTCCACAAATAGCATGGTAGAATCAGGTTGATCGTAAAGGTCTTCATTTCCTGCTAAATGGGAAGGAAAAATTAATTTGCTCCTTTCATTAGAATGTGGCACTGAAATGACAGAAGGAGACATTGTTGTAGGTTAGTATGGAATGAAATCAAATAAATAAGACTATACATACTTTAGTGTGGTGAGGAATCACCAAAAATGTAACTCTCCAGCAGTGCGCTGAATCTGCCTGTGTTTTGCCTGGCTGCTGTGCTTGTTGTGTGGGCCATCTGGCTCCTGAATGCCCGTAATGTTTGCACACTCACACATCAATCAGAAGTGGTGCAGGGCATATTAGAAAGCACCAGCCAGTTAGGTGACATGCCAGGACTGCAAAGCACTAAAGTGAGATTGCCAAGCATGGAGCTTCTACTCAGTCTGACATCGACATAGGCATTGGGGGAACCTTTAGCTTCATCTGACTGTACCATTGATGTCAAGGTTCTGCTAGATTAGGCATGTGGATGTCAGGTCATATAAGGCCTCATTTATGTCATTGGATTTGCCTGTGTAATTCAAATGGAGCAAAACATAAAAAAACAATCTTGAGCCTCATGTCCTGTTTTTTATTTTTGAACATAGAATAATGGTTGACCTAAATTGTCATGCATTCTTGACCAACAGACAGACCTCAGAAGCATCTTGGCATATCCTGCTCCCAGATCTACATTATGCTGCTAGTTTTTCACAGAAATGTGAAATTCATAATCTTCCTCATAACCTTCACAGAAAAAGGAAGGGTTGCAATAAAATGAATTCCTGTTTCCTGTGGGTTTTCAACTAGTTCACTGAAGGGACGAACATACTTTATAAGGAATGTAGAGAAACTCTTGAGTTCATGGAAATAAGATGGAAGATTAAAAAAATAAAAGAATTCTTGTCATTCAGCCTTTTGAATTAATGGCTGGTATTCTCATTTTAAAAAAAAAAAACATTACTCAGTGATATTGATCACAGGTTTTAATTTGTTGGTTTCAATTCTGATGATGACAGAAATTAACTGAAAACTGAGAAAATCACCTGGAGGATTGGTTATATTATTTCTTAAAAAAAAAAAACAAACCCAAATGGATATACTATAAGGACTAAAATGAAATGTCCCTCTGTTTGAGTTGTTTTAAAATTTAAATTGGGTGTAATGGGTAGTGTATATACAACTTGATCTGGCTATTAGCACAGTTAATACTCACCTAGAGAGGTATAGAAAATGATGCTATGATTTTTTTCTTTGAAAATTATTTCTTAATATTTGAATTTCTAAAGTCACCAAGAAAATAAGTGAAAAGATAGTAGTATATTATTTATAACATACTTACATAAAGTAGATTTCCAAATAATTGATTTGTGTTAAACAAAAATGTGTGATAAAGTAACTTGTGGACAAGCTTTAAAAAATAGTTTTGATTTGTCTAACTTGGTGTAATAATACAAACATTAAAAATACAATAGGAGGTGGTCCTAAGACTGCAGAAGAATAGGATGGGGAGACTACTTTCTCTCCCACAAATTCATCAAAAGAACATTTAAACAGAGTGAATTCCAAAAAACAACTTCTGAATGCCAGCAGAGGACACCAGGCACCCAGAAAAGCAGCCCATTGTCTTTGAAAAGAGAGAGAAGAAATCCAGCTCCACCCACCAGAACACCAACACAAGATTCCCTAACCAAGAAACCTTGACAAGCAACCGATACAACCCCACCCACAGTGAGGAAACTGCACAATAAAGAGAACCCCACAAACTGCCAGAATACAGAAAGGACACCCCAAACACAGCAATATAAACAAGATGAAGAGACAGAGGAATACCCAGCAGGTAAAGGAACAAAGAAATAGAGGAAAACAACAGAATGGGAAAGACTAGAGATCTCTTCAAGAAAATTAGAGATACCAAGGGAACATTTCATGCAAAGATGGGCTCGATAAAGGACAGAAATGGTATGGACCTAAGAGAAGCAGAAGATATTAAGAAGAAGTGGCAAGAATACACAGAAGAACTGTACAAAAAAAAGATATTCACGACCCAGATGATCACGATGGTGTGATCACTCATCTAGAGCCAGACATCCTGGAATGTGAAGTCAAGTGGGCCTTAGAAAGCATCACTGCAAACAAAGCTAGTGGAGGTGATGGAATTCCAGTTGAGTTATTTCAAATCCTGAAAGATGATGCTGTGAAAGTGCTACACTCCATATGCCAGCAAATTTGGAAAACTTAGCAGTGGCCACAGGACTGGAAAAGTTCAGTTTTCATTCTAATCCCAAAGAAAGGCAATGCCAAAGAATGCTCAAACTACCGCACAATTGCACTCATCTCACATGCTATTAAGTAATGCTCAAAATTCTTCAAGCCAGGCTTCAGCAATACGTGAACCGTGAACTTCCAGATGTTCAAGCTGGTTTTAGATAAGGCAGAGGAACCAGAGATCAAATTGCCAACATCTGCTGGATCATGGAAAAAGCAAGAGAGTTCCAGAAAAACATCTATTTCTGCTTTATTGACTATGCCAAAGCCTTTGACTGTGTGGATCACAAGAAACTGTGGAAAATTCTGAAAGAGATGGGAATACCAGACCACCTGACCTGCCTCTTGAGAAACCTATATGCACATCAGGAAGCAACAGTTAGAACTGGACATGGAACAACAGACTGGTTCCAAATAGGAAAAGGAGTACGTCAAGGCTGTATATTGTCACCCTGCTTATTTAACTTATATGCAGAGTACATCATGAGAAACGCTGGGCTGGAAGAAGCACAACCTGGAATCAAGATTGCCAGGAGAAATATCAATAACCTCATATATGCAGATGGCACCACCCTTATGGCAGAAAGTGAAGAGGAACTAAAAAGCCTCTTGATGAAAGTGAAAGAGGAGAGTGAAAAAGTTGGCTTAAAGCTCAACATTCAGAAAACGAAGATCATGGCATCTGGTCCCATCACTTCATGGGAAATAGATGGGGAAACAGTGGAAACAGTATCAGACTTTATTTTGGGGGGCTCCAAAATCACTGCAGATGGTGACTGCAGCCATGAAATTAAAAGACACTTACTCCTTGGAAGAAAAGTTATGACCAACCTAGATAGACTATTAAAAAGCAGACACATTACTTTGCCAACAAAGGTCCGTCTAGTCAAGGTTATGGTTTTTCCAGTGGTCATGTATGGATGTGAGAGTTGGACGGTGAAGAAGGCTGAGCACTGAAGAATTGATGCTTTTGAACTGTGGTGTTGGAGAAAACTCTTGAGAGTCCTTTGGACTGCAAGGAGATCCAACCAGTCCATTCTGAAGGAGATCAGCCCTGGGATTTCTTTGGAAGGAATGATGCTGAAGCTGAAACTCCAGTACTTTGGCCACCTCATGGGAAGAGTTGACTCATTGGAAAAGACTCTGATGCTGGGAGGGATTGGGACCAGGAGGAGAAGGGGATGACCGAGGATGAGATGGCTGGATGGCATCACTGACTTGATGGACATGAGTCTGAGTGAACTCCAGGAGTTGGTGATGGACAGGGAGGCCTGGTGTACTGCAATTCATGGGGTCGCAAAGAGTCGGACATGACTGAGCGACTGAATAGAACTGAAAGGAACAGGATAAATGCCCACAAAACCAAACAAAAGAGGAAGAGATAGGAAATCTACCTGATAAAGAATTCCGAATAATAATAGTGAAAATGATCCAAAATCTTGAAATCAAAATGGAATCACAGATGAAATAGCCTGGAGACAAGGATTGAGAAGATGCAAGAAAGGTTTAACAAGGACCTAGAAGAAATAAAAAAGTCAATATATAATGAATAATACAATAAATGAGATCAAAAACACTCTGGAGGCAACAAATAGTAGAATAAGGGAGGCAGAAGATAGGATTAGTGAAGTAGAAGATAGAATGGTAGAAATAAATGAATCAGAGAGGAAAAAAGAATAATGAATTAAAAGAAATGAGGACAGTCTCGGAGACCTCCAGGACAGTATTAAACGCTCCAACATTCAAATCATAGGAGTCCCAGAAGAAGACAACAAAAGAAAGACCATGAGAAAATACTTGAGGAGATAATAGTTGAAAACTTTCCTACAATGGGGAAGGAAATAATCACCCAAGTCTAAGAAACCCAGAGAGTCCCAAACAAGATAAACCCAAGCTGAAACTTGGGTTGAATAGTTGAAAACTTTCCTAAAATGGGGAAGGAAATAATCACCCAAGTCCAAGAAACCCAGAGAGTCCCAAACAGGATAAACCCAAGGCAAAACACCCCCAAGACACATATTAATCAAATTAACAAAGATCAAACACAAAGAACAAATATTAAAAGCAGCAAGGGAAAAACAATGAATAACACACAAGGGGATTCCCATAAGGATAACAGCTGATCTTTCAATAGAAACTCTTCAGGCCAGGAGGGAATGGCAAGACATACTTAAAGTGATGAAAGAAAATAACCTACAGCCCAGATTACTGTACCCAGCAAGGATCTCATTCAAATATGAAGGAGAAATCTAAAGCTTTACAGACAAGCAAAAGCTGAGAGAATTCAGCACCACCAAACCAGCTCTCCAACAAATGCTAAAGGATCTTCTCTAGACAGGAAACACAAAAAGGGTATATAAACTCAAACCCAAAACAAATTAAATGGCAGCGGGATCATACTTATCAATAATTACCTTAAACGTAAATGGGTTGAATGCCCCAACCAAAAGACAAAGAATGGCTGAGTGGATACAAAAACAAGACCCCTATATATGTTGTACAAAACAAGGGACACATACAGTTGAAAGTGAAGGGCTGGAAAAAGATATTCCATGCAAAAAGTGACCAAAAGAAAGCAAGAGTAGCAATACTCATATCAGATAAAGTAGACTTTAAAACAAAGGCTGTGAAAAGAGATAAAGAAGGACACTACCTAATGATCAAAGGATCAATCCAAGAAGATATAACAATTATCAATATATATGCACCCAACAAAGGAGCACTGCAATATGTAAGACAAATGGTGACAAGTATGAAAGGGGAAATTAACAATAACACAATAATAGTCGGAGACTTTAATACCCCACTCACACCTATGGATAGATCAACTAAACAGAAAATTAACAAGGAAACACAAACTTTAAACGATACAATAGACAAGTTAGACCTAATTGATATCTATAGGACATTTCACCCCCAAAACAATGAATTTCACCTTTTTCTCAAGCACACACAGAACTTTCTCCAGGATAGATCACATCCTGGGCCATAAATCTAGCCTTGGTAAATTCAAAAACATTGAAATCATTCCAAGCATCTTTTCTGACCATAATGCAGTAAGATTAGATCTCAATTACAGGAGAAAAACTATTAAAAATCCCAACATATGGAGGCTGAACAACACACTGCTGAATAACCAACAAATCACAAAAGAAATCAAAAAAGAGATCAAAATATGCATAGAAATGAATGAAAATGAAAACACAACAACCCAAACCTGTGGGACACTGTAAAAGCAGTGCTAAGGGGAAAGTTCATAGCAATACGGGCATACCTCAAGAAACAAGAAAAAGGTCAAATAAATAACTCTACACCTAAAGCAACTAGAAAAGGAAGAAATGAAGAACTCCAGGGTTAGTAGAAGGAAAGAAATCTTTAAAATTAGGGCAGAAATAAATGCAAAAGAAACAAAGAGACCATACCAAAAATCAACAAAGCCAAAAGCTGGTTCTTTGAAAGGATAAATAAAATTGACAAACCATTAGCCAGACTCATCAAGAAACAAAGGGAGAAAAATCAAATCAATAAAATTAGAAATGAAAATGGAGAGATCACAACAGACAACACAGAAATACAAAGGATCATAAGAGACTACTATCAGCAATTATATGCCAAAAAAATGGACAACGCGGAAGAAATGGACAAATTCTTAGAAAAGTACAACTTTCCAAAACTGAACCAGGGAGAAATAGAAAATCTTAACAGATCATCACAAGCACAGAAATCGAAACTGTAATCAGAAATCTTCCAACAAACAAAAGCTCAGCCCAGACGGCTTCACAGCTGAATTCTACCAAGAATTTCGAGAAGAGCTAACACCTATCCTACTCAAACTCTTCCAGAAAATTGCAGAGGAAGGTAAACTGCCAAATTCATTCTATGAGGCCACCATCACCCTAACACCAAAACCTGACAATGATGCCACAAAAAAAGAAAACTACAGGCCAATATCACTGATGAACATAGATGCCTAAATACTTAACAAAATTCTGGCAATCAGAAGCCATTAAAAAGATCATACACCATGACCAAGTGGGCTTTATCCCAGGGATGCAGGGATTCTTCAATATCTGCAAATCAATCAATGTAATACACCACATTAACAAATTGAAAAACAAAAGCCATATGATTATTCCTGTGTTTGATGAGTGCTATTTGCTTGGCATTATGCTTAGTCTATCACATCTGTTATTTCATTTTTTCCCATACAATAACACGGTGATGCTATATTATCTCCATTTTACAGATAGAGAAACTGAGTCATAGAGAAGGAAAGTTAAAATTTATAAAAGATATATAACTTCAGAGTTTCTTTTTTATTGTTCACTAAAGGAAAGCTAATCTGGTCCTTGGGCAGATATTTATTCTTATATATAACAATATTATTTTTACATTTCCAACACTTTCTATAATATAAAGCAAATAAACAATATCTTTTTGGGGAAAAGGCAGTTCTGTAGTCAGACCCACACATGAAGCACTTGGCCTTTGTAGATTTCAACAGTCAATCTGAGGAGCTATATTTCTGGCTTTGGCATCTACTTTGTTGGCAAGTCCCCCAGCTGTGGTGTTGGCAACTTCATGACTGTGACTGCCTCTGGTTTTTCCACAGTAACTGGCTGGAGCTCACTTCCCTGGGCTGTCCTATTATCTTTAAAATTATTTTCCTTGACTTAAATCAGAAGACTATAGTAGAAATTGTGAATTTTCCTGACATTTTCCAAAGATGTTAGGAAATTTGTTAAGATTCTTCAGGAATAAACTTTGGATTCTAATATGTTTCCTCTTAGGAATGGATCCATGTGCTATAGTAGGCATGGAGGAATGAATGCCCTCAGTTATGGCAATAAAATAAAATAAAACTATCCCAAGCTATTAATTGTAGCAATCAATACTTTTAATCATTTGCCTTTTTAATCAAAATTAGGTTGTAGAGTACATTGTAAACAATAAAATACATATAATGTGCAAAACATTAGAATATGCTGTCTTGTTCTGGTAGGGAAAATACCATAATTGTGTGTATGAGAGTGACATTATATAAGGCCCTAGAATTATCCAAATTAAAATATCTGTATTTTTGCGTAGCTTTCCATGTGTGCATACACACAAAAGCATATACACATAAGAATTTTATATAGTCACATGTGCATTGTAAGGCTATCTTCTTATGGAGATGTAGAGCTTAGGATTTCTTTATCAATGTAAGATAGGAACTGCTAAAGCATAAAATGAAATTAAGCATACTTTCTTCATTCACTTATCGCTAGTCTTCAGAATTAGTTGCCCTATGGGTACCTTTTAAATTATATTGCACATCTTTCAATTAAATATTGGGAGGTTGAAAATTAAGTGACAATTCTAATGTTTTTGGTGGAGGAGCTGAAGCTATACTATTAAACAGCTAGTAAAGAAAAGGGGAAGGATATTTCTTTTTATCCAGGAGTTAATTACACAAGATGCGCACTGCACAAATGCTAACAACAAGGGTGATACAAACAGTACTTAAAAGGATTCCAAAGAGAGGCAGCTGCTTATGTTAAAGTAGATTTAAAGTGCTACCTTGTTTAGTTATACAAATTCTAATGAAGAATGATTTATGTTTTATGAGTAGAAATAATAGTTAATATTTACTGAAGTGCTTACCATATACCTGGCACTGAACTAAAAGTTTTATATATATATATTATATTTTAGTGTATAACCACCCTAGGAAATAGGTTCTACTGTTACTTCAGTTTTTATACGTAGGGAAATGAAAGCACAGAGGTAAAATAACTTGCCCACAATCACACTTTCTTGGGCTGTTAATGATCAATCAACCATCACTTCCTTTCTTCCTAAGACCACCTCCCTTAAGAACATGTTACAGATTTTAGATAGGTGTTTTAATGAACTATTTTATCAATTATGGCTCAGAAGAATCCTAGTTAATAACTTGAAATTTTCTTGAGCTGACAGGGAAGGAATACTTCCTGTTTAAAATTGGAAAAAAAAAAAAAAAAAACCAACAAAAACAGCTTCAGGCAGAAAAGATGCTTCAAAGACCAGCTCATGTACGTAATGTCTATTCAAATAAGTTAGTAAATGGCTGATAAGGTCATACCATGCAGCATTCCTTTAAAATAAGATTGCTCTGAGTTTAACTAGCTTTGAGTAAACACAAAGTAGGATGATTCTCAATTATCTAGTGGGTAAAATAAATACCACATCCAGTGAAATTCAAATATAGAAGGGAAAATAAAAATTGACTTTTTAAAAAATTGAAATTTTTACTGAGGTAATTATTGATACACATGAGTTATAAGAAATAACTGAGAGAGACCCTGTGCACATATTACTCAGTTCCACCCAATGGTAACATTTTGAAAAACACTTGTGCAATGGCACAACGAGGATATTGACAATGATACAATACTCCAATTGTATTCAGATTTTCTCAGTGCTCACTTGTATGTGTGTATGTGTGCATGTACATATATTTAATTCTATGCACCTTTATTACATGTGTCAGTGTCTGTAGATGTGAGAAAAAATGCAAGCCCAACAGGAATGGAGAGTACTTCCCCTGGTCATTTATTATTGGCAGATATTGGGATTGTATCTGCCCGCTGCATCCAAGATGGAGTCAGGGTTGCCTGATGTCCTGTTGGACAGTTGGATTTGAAGGAAGGATGAGCCTGTCTAGGCTGCCTTCTAATGCTGCTGCTGCTAAGTCACTTTAGTCGTGTCCGACTCTGTGTGACCCCATAGATGGCAGCCCACCAGGCTCCACTGCCCGAGGGATTCTCCAGGCAAAAATACTGGAGTGGGTTGCCATTTCCTTCTAATGCTAGTTGCAGGTTATGAAATGCCAGGTTGGGGCCATGTTACTCTATTGGGTGAGGCAATGTAAGTCTCTCAGCTACTTTTCCAGTACCAGCATCTCCTCCCTCCCCAATTCTCTTCTTACCGCCTTTCTGAGTTACTTATGGTTGTTCCTTGGTTTATTATCAATGCTTTTTGTTATGTTAGTGGGAAGTAGCAGGGAGAAATGGATCTAAGTCATTTAATCCTGACAGAGGTACCCAAATTGACTTTTTCATGAGGAAAGTGTTTCCTTTAGCTGTGTACATTGTGAATATTCTCAGTAATTTTCTACTGCTATATAATTAAAAAATTTTAATATGCAGATATAATAAATATTATTATTTAACAGATACTGAATTCCAACAAATGTATTAAAAATACTCCTGCTCTTTTTGGAATGAATAAACAAGGACTTATACTAATTTCCACTAGATATTTTAATAAGATGGGGGGGACCTACTTTCATATTCAAGTATGTGTAAAAAGTCACTATTTCTCATCAGTTAACTGCTTTAATTATAAAATATATCATTATTAATGGTAGTTGATGTTGAGTGCCTTGGTGTCAGGGTGTTACACATTATAGAAACAGAGGTAGTTTATCTTTCCTATGATAAATATATATAATTTATCCTAATATATAAAACATATATATGCATTATCTTCAACTGATATGTTTTAGAATCATTGAAGCATTAATTTTATAGGTTACTATAATGTTTTATAGTTCTTAGGAATAGTACAGTATTTTGAAACATCTTTTAACTATAATAATACTAGTAGTCTATTGTATTTGATTTACTTATAACATATTTCTAAAAATGTCATGTATTGATATTAGAGATTTTGTATTACTGTAAATGTCTGGAGAATTAAGATTAGTATGATTGTTATCATTATAGATTTCTAATATAGTGCTCATTATCTAGAAATTCAATATGAGAGAGAAGATATTTCATCATACCAAAACCTCCTTTAGAGATAAATAAACATACCAGTGAACATGGCTATGATAATGAACCACATAAAATTAAAATTTTCCCAAACACATTCAGATAATAATGCCAACCTTAACTTTGGTTTGAGAAAAGACTGATTGGTATTAAATTTGACTGATTGGTATTAAATTATAATGTATATGATATGAACCCTCCTTTCCTCTTGCTTCAGCTATCCAGTTGTGGAAGGAACTACATTAGTGGAATATTACTGCCCTTTTGCCCTATCCCTTCATGTACTGCTATTAAGAAAGCAAAGGTGAACTATCTGGAATTTTTGGAGGAGGAGGAATTGTCTCAGCATCTTTTACTTTGGGTCTCTGTCTCTCCATCATGTATAAATTATATAGAAGTATCCAACATGAGAAAAGATTGGCTGCTATTCAATGGGTGTTAGTAGGCAAATTATCACCAAGCACGCACAGCACGAAGGCTTAGGCCATGTTCACTGATAACCAGTTTTCTCACTGATACAGGAGATACTTTCCTCTGTATCTGTCTGACTCCTGTATTGTGATGTATTTAATTAAGAACCTGAGTGAGGAAAATAGATTTTTTTTTAATCCTCTCAAACCCCATCTATAAGTAATATGAAGACATGATCAATTTTTAAGCAGAGAAATGAAGTGGAAAAAAAGATGATTAGGAAAAATTGTTTGCTTACACTATGATGGATGATATAGGAGTAGGCCAGAGATGAGGATTAAGGATATCAGTTTGGAGGCCATTTCAGTAATCCTCGTGGTGGAAACTACTCTGGATTATGATGGGGTGGGGGGAGGCATGTAGAAAAGTGAAGAGATTTGAAGGGAAGAAACCTTTTTATATGAAGTTCATGATATTCATTTGTGCCAAAGTCTCCTTTTGTCTATCCTATTGTACTTTATCCATCTACCCTTAACACCCTGCACTCTATTTTCAATATGGCAAAAAGAATAAATGTTTTTACAAGATTTATTGGACTATTGCTTGCACTGTACACAACTCTTTAATAGCTATCTATTTAAATACTTAGGCTTCCCAGTTAGCTCAGTGGTAAAGAATCTGCCTGCCAAAGCTGGAAATGTAGGTTTAATCCCTGGGTCAGGAAGATCCCCTGGAGAAGCAAATGACAACCCACTCCAGTATTCTTGCCTGGGAAATCCCATGGAGAGAGGAGCCTGGAGGGCTACAGTCCATGGCGTCGCAAAGAGTCAGACACGACTTAGTGACTAAACAACACAATTTAAATACTGAACATGCTCTACAGAGCCCTACCTTTTGCTGGCCTTCCCTCTGATTTTCTACCCTTCTCTATCTCCCTCTCTCAATTCTAGTGATACCAATCTTCTTTAAAGACATTGGTCTATTGTTAGACTCCTTGTCATCCTTCAGGTCAGGGTTTCAAGTTTCTTCCACAGGGAGCTTTCCAAAGGACCTGAACCAATCCTTGAACCAATCCTATATGAGTTCACTTCTCCCATTACACATCCTCTGATCATCCCAACACCCTACTATGAGACTTCTCTGAGGCTTTTGATTACTTCTTGTGTTTGCAGCTACATTTCCTCTCCTCAGTGTTCTTTATCCAAAGATCCTATCTCTGTCTTTCAGCATTTCCACAAATATCCTGGTCCTTCTGCTTGCTCGCATTCTTGTTTTCCATGCTGATTATAATTTTATTATTTTAGTACCTGAATATTTTCTGTTATTTCCATGGAATTTTGGATAAAGTGAGTAAAAATGTAAGTGCCAAATTGGTTTCAATGAACCAAAATAATAAGTTTTAAATATAGTTGACTAAGTCATCAGACTGAATTTTTATTACTTAATATAGAAAATGATTTGATAATACCACTGGGCCATGTTATACAAATTAGGTTTTAAGAACATGGATAAATTAAGCTTTAGCTACTCTCCAGAGTAACTCAAAGCCTAGAAAATACGTGATTGGTACATCTATCCTCTGATTTGAGTTCATCAGATAGTTTCTTTATTTTGGTAAAGCCAATTCCACCACAGGAAACCACAACATTTCTATCCCCGACTTAAAATGTAGATGAAAAATAAGCCTATAATATTATGTAGGAGTTGGAACTCACAAACTGGTAATTGTGGTTTTGTACAAAATTGAGAAAAATAATCCCTAAAAAGACTATATTTTAAAATTATAATGGCTTTGTTTACCTCAGTCACTTTTGTCCACTCTAAAATATGTGTCCGGGAGAAATAATTTTCTAAATGTAGTCTCCCAGTACTTCTAGTAAGACTTGTTCCATGAAGCTGTCCAAAACACTGACTCTGTTGACCATAGCTACAATAATTTCTTCATGGGTTGTCTATTTGCAGACTGTCAGTGGAAAGTCCTTCCGTGGCAACACTTGGAAATTTTCAAACAAAGTAAAGCAGTCTGTGTCACCTTATTAAAGGAAAAATGTACAAAGAGTTGGCTATTTTAGGGAGACAACATGAGTTTCTTATTCACTTGGAATTTCCTGAGATAAAGGTAGAAATAGAATTGGAAACTATTTCATAAAAATTGGCAAAGATAAGGCATTTCTCTTAAAGGAAGTCACTCAACCAGGCAACTAGAGAGCAAAAGTGGGGTTACATCCCTTCCTGCCTTAGCATAGAAAACTGACACTGCAGGGTCTGCACTGCAGCAGCCCAAAAGGTTTCAAAGATAATTGTGCTCCTACTGCTTTTCTCTGTATAATAGACTCTTCGTGCCCTGTAGCAGCCTGCCCGATCTGTGAATACCGTGGGATTTGACCCTTTGAAGGCTTTCCTTTTAAAGGAGTTTGTCCTGTTTGTCCAGGTTTTACCCAGTAAAGGTCAGCTATAACTGGTAATAGTTTTGTCGATGTTTCCATACCTTGGGACAAAGTGCCTTATTTACTCAGTATTTTCTCTCTAGTTTTACTTCACATTTTGAGCATTAAAAAAAATCTTTCTTGATTTCTGTCAGCTATGATAATGCATTTTCCCCTTGGTTTTGATACTTACCTTGCAAAAATGCAAGTTGGTAGACTAGCTAAATACTTGGCCATTGTTGCACTGGGTGGAGTAAGGAGCAAATCAGCTGATCAGCTGATCATATCTTGTCCCAGTTGATATTCTTTCCCCTCATTCCCTTCCCAAACTGGTAGGCGTATGTCTTTATGTTGACTGTTTTTAAAAATTACCTTCGGTTGGAGTTAATCTTGTATTTGGTTTCCAGTTGTGAAGAAAAACCCTACAGTGGTCTGGTCCTACATGTATAGCTGATCCATTTTATTGGGAACCAAGTTGGCCAAAGTCTCAGAATAGAAACATGATAGGATAGAAACATTTACATGTAGAAACCATCTTTCCATCACTTATACATACCACCTTACTCTCTAAATATGTATACGTCATCCCTTTTGAAACTCCTTTCCTTATGTATTGTTTAGGCTTCAATCCTATAACATCAAACATCTCTTTTTGTAAAACATATTTTATAATATCCCATTACTATGTTCAAAGGAAATTTACCAATAATGTAAATTATCTATATATAAGTCTAAAAAGTTGTCAAATAAAAATGGATTAAAAGAAAAAATAATCATAAAATAATTTCTATACAGTAAAAATATAGGTAATCTATATGCCAAGGACACATATTCTGGGGTGACAGATTATACTTCCTTTCAACAGTAAGAATAAGAAAGGGGCAGCATTGCTCAGTAGAGCTGGAGGAAAAAACAAAGAAAGGGGTAACATCTAAATTAGGAAAACATAACGTCCGTGGAAATTCTGGGCAGTCTTCTTCTCCCATGTCACAAGGCCATTGCTGGCTTCCAGGGAAGCTTGAAATGAGGTTGTTTGTTTTAGCTAGACACACTGTTACCACTAAATAAAAGTAGAATTTTTTTTTAAAAAAAAGAATGGGTATTGGGGAAGCCACAAGCAGTATCTTCCTCTCCTGTAATTAGGAAGAAATTGCCCCCCAAAATAAATAAATATTTCAAGATCTACCTAAGTAGATTGGCTATTGATTTCTGAATATTCTAATTAAGATTTTTAGTCTGTTGTGGTGGAAATTTCAAGACTGTAGTGATGGGTTTTGAAAGTGGTCACATATCAGCTTAATATTGGTCACATATCAGCCTAAAGTGTTCATCTTTCTTAGCTTTCATCTATACTATCTGTGTAGGTAAATTTATTGTCTTATTTTCCCAAAAAGTCATTGGAACATGATGACATTTTGCCCAAAGTTGACATAAAATTAAGAGACATTAGTGTTTCAATAAATCAGACTAGGCTAAAATAAAAAGAAGGAATTATTTTGTGAATCGTACATTTTGACACAGAGAGCTATTTCACACCTTTCTTCCTGGTAGCAAACAATGAGGGAAACAAACGCTCACCATCTGCCCATCAAAACCTGTTGAATCATTGGGGAAGTGCTGCCTCTTTTTTATTTGTTGTTAAGCCTCAAATTGAAAAAAGAAAAAGACTCAGGATATGTAAGCAGGGTTGATTCTGACACTAAAATGAAACAAAATCAAATGAAACCAGAGCAAGCTGCTTCTTGAAAGCACACACAGCAAAAAGAGCTATAAACTTCTTCAGAAGACTTCAAGGAGAAAGAAAAATATATGGGTTTCTTAAGAAATGGGATATCCCAGGGACTTTTTGATAACAGCTTTACAATTAAAGAGATATAATTCACATACAATAAAAATCTACCCTTTTAAAATGTATAATTCAATAGGTTTTAATATATTGATATAGCTGTTATAACTATCATCACTAACTTTAGCATAGTTTCATCATCCCCAAAAGAAACTCCATACCCATTAACAGTCATTCCCTGTTCCTCCCTCTGCATAGCCTATGGCAATGACTAGTCTCTGCTCTGTCTCTATGAATTTGCCTATCATGGGCATTTAATAAAAGTGTAATCATATTATATGTGGTCTTTCGTATTTGACTTTTTTCTTTTGCATGGAAGAAAAATAAAAATCCCCTACCCATCTGGGTTGTTTTGGTTTCTCTATCAATAAAATTGACATCAGACAGATTAACCCGAGAAAAACAAATTTAACTGTGTATGTATGGCAGGCCCACAAAGGCAATGAGAGAGTCCATAACAGTCAGGCAGTTGAGGCTTATATGCCTTTCTGAGCTAAGAAGGAGATAGGGGTCTAGGTCTATTGTGAGGAGGAAGACAATTCACAGAAAGATGGGAAGAGCAAGCGTTTGTAAACAAGTGTTTGCCATTCCATTCAGAGACAATGCTTTGAATGCAGAGAAAACTTTGAATAAACCAACCCTGCCAGGCTACCTCAGCTTACCATACTGAGCCTACTTTTTGTAGTTTTCTCTGGTGACAGCTCTCTTCCTGGACCAGGTCCTCTATCTAAATGATTTTATGTAGTTGAAGGCAAGGTAAAACACTCTTGGTAAGTTTTGGGCCTCCATCTCTTCAGCTCAAAACAATCCGCATGCCAAAGTGGCACTTCTAGGGGAGTCTCATTTAGAACCTGTTCATCCCACCGTTGAGTTGATAGGTTAATCCATCTCATAGTACTCATCTCTGAGTTCTAAGAATAGGCCAATTCAGTTAAACAGTTGTGCCTCATTTCAGGGGCTAGTCGTGTAATTGGGCTCTCAGAGTTAGGCCTGTGGTGCAAGCAATCAGATACTTAGTGATAAACATTTCTATGAAATTAAAAAAACACACAAAGGTTAATATTGGAACATATTATAATCCCAGTTTCTGAGTTCTCAAGGCAGTGCATTGAAAGGACTTCTAAATGTCTGGCTTGAAGCATCTTCAGATGAAGTGAGGGCAGGCGGTGGCAACTTAATAGATTTTCCTGGTTTGCAGTTTAAATGTTTCTGCTGATCTTTCTGAATGGTCCACACAGCAACAATCACAAAAATTGTCTACACATGAACTGTTGTGATTTCTCTGAATTTTCTTTCAAATTGTCCATCGTTGGCTATATGGTTTTGGGGAAAAGATAGTTTTAGTTCTCATGATTCCAAGTTGAAAGAGTGGGATAAAATTGAAATGTTAGTTTGGAGAGTTGTAGCGAAATATTAGAAAAGAAAAAAAACTAGAAGAATCAGGATTTAGTCCACTTTTACAGGTAGAAAACAAAACCTTAAGGACAATTTGATATCCGTAAAAGAGTATTACTGAAACATATTAATTTTTCTGTCTATAATCACCCCTGTTTTATCAAGGATAATCACAATAAGAGTGATTTGTTTGCAAATTAAATCTCCTTTCAGTGAACTTGGTCTGATTATTTACATAACTAGCAAGAATAGTTAACTGATCATATAGGCTCTTTTAAGTGTGCATTGCTGGAACTTTTCATAAGGAATCTTAGACTGGACTCTTAAAAGTATCTCATGGTTTAGAAGCCAAGCCAAGCATGTGCCATCAGGTGTAATGCTTGTAGATTTGAGTGAATCCCTCTCTTCTCTGGTCCCCAAAATACCTTAAAGTTCCTTTGTCTGCTGAGAAGTTACCTTCCTTACTCACTTGGTAAAGCTGCTGGGAAACCTACAAGCAAGGTGCCTGACTGTTTTCCCAAGAAGCTTTATAGGCTCCATAAAGCCAACCCTAGCTCCTTAAAGCTGTCTGATCATATCTGAGTTTATGTACATCATTTTAAAATATGGCATGCCCGTCAAAGCCTTGGTAATATAAAGTGTTTCCAATTGTGTCCTGTTACAAGAAGAACAGATTTTAATTGAATTTATGCAAATAACTAAATTTCTATTAAAATAAGAATACTCATTTCTGAATATTGGAAGGATCAGGTAGATAGAAAAAGATAAATGTTTCATCTTTGTTCACAAAGATAAATCCCATAAAGTTGTTCTAAGTTATAGATAATTTAAATGAAAAGATACAAGGTTTCCTTAACTTTGGAAAAACAAAACATTTAAAAATAATGTTTCAAGCAAAAAAAAAAAGTTATGCTCATTCTCATCAGTATATTCAATATCATGTAATTATTTCTTATTGATTTTTAATCTAGTTTTTTTCCACTAGTTTTAGAAGTTTTTACCCAGTTCAGTTTTATAACCTTGAAGATATCAGAAAACTGTATTCTAGGCTACTATCCATTAATCTCCTTGAAGATGAAGCACTTTTGCAAAAGCATCAGAGTAAAATGATAACTGTGAATTAGAAAGACTTAAAACATGGTCATGGTTACAGATCTGATTAGAGTTCATTACAATGTTTGGTTATTTCTGTGATACACAGCATTTAAAGATAATGACTAGAATTATGTCTAATAATATTATATCAGGATACATCCAAATTTTAGGAATTTCACTCAATTTCTGGAACACTTATAGTATATAATTATCAAATACAATATAAAGAATGTTTAGTATTATTTCTTATCTGATCATATTTCCCATGTTATATAACATATCACATAAACCTAATTAGTTTTACCTCTTTCTTTTATAAGGGGAGAGAACAAATCTTTTGACATGTTCCAAGGGGCCCTCTAAAAAATCCCAAAGTTAATTCCTGGTCAAAAATTTCATTTGGAACTTGAGTTTGTGAAATTTGTCAAAAAATAAAAAGGTTGTAGATACTTGATTAACTAGGATCACAGATCATTATGAAACAGTACTTAATTATCTACTTAATCAAAGTAACAAAGTATTCTATTTTAAAGGCAAATAAAGAAGGTTACATAGTTGTGAGCATAACTTGGCTCTTTTAATAGAGCAGACTCAGTTTTAAGTAATCAAAGACCTCATGAAGACAGTGTGAAGCACAATTGGTAAGACATAAAATCTTTGCTTTCCAAGCGGATTACTTAAAAGGTAAAAGAACAACCTTTGTTTAAATTTCTTGTTAAGAGCAGACCAATAAATGTAAGAAAGATTTTCTTTTTAGCAGATGAAATAAAATTGAGATTTAGTTTCACATAAGTACACAATTGGTATTAAAGTTTAATTTAAAAACCCTTATAATGATAATTCAAATTGACTGCATAATACCCTCTCCCCACTTTCTCTCTCTTTCCATCTCTCTCCATAGCTTGTCCTCCATTCTTCTCCCCATCCCACTCCCTTTTTTTTTTCCCCATTCTGAAATAACCAGTTTTATTGTAGGATAAAATTAGTTTCATTTCTCAGCAAAAATGCATCTCCATACCTCATGCCTCTTCTAACCAAAAGCACAGCTTACTTTCCTTGCATATAAATTTGTTTCCCTTTTTTATTTCTGGTAGCTTTAGCTACATGTAATAATTAGAATCCTTTACCCTTAGAAACCTCATTTCTACTGAAAACTTAGAATTAAGCAATTATGAACTCTCTGGTACATCACCATTCTTTAAATTGACAAATTTATGAATGCATTTCATAATCTAGAAGCATGTGCTTCTTCATACTATAGTCTTTCCATAAAGCATAAAATGTTTATTAACAGACCCAAATTTTAGTTTCTCTGTAATAGAAAGCCAAAAGTAGATAAACCTACATTCAGAAATTAACATTTCATGTTTCATCTTATTTACAAATGATCTAGATATTCAATAAAATTCTATCAATTAACAGTGGAAGTCATCAAAAAGATTTGGGTAACTATTTTTAAGTTAGTATATAATTAAAAAAGCATTACTAAAAAGGTTCACTTAAAAAGTTTTATCTCACATGTTTAATTCATTTGTTCTTTATAGTCATATTTAGATTACTCTTGAAATTTTTATGTGACATTAAAGCAGTTAGCTATCATCTTAAGCTTTTGTTATTGTTGACAAATATTGTAGTGGAGATAACATGAGCTTATTTGACTTTTAGTATACCAAGAAAGAATAAAAGTTTTATACTCAATGTTGATCATTCTAAGGATATATCTGTATTAAGCCAACAAACTTAAACTAGTTTTAACACCAAGGGTTTTCCCAGGTCATATGATCCTGAAAAGCATCTTGGTTAGTTTCTATTATAATTTTGAGAATTTTTATAAATATTGAATTTATATAAACACTGTTTATTTAGGTCAATTAAACAGAGATGTTTTACAAGTTAATTTCAGTAATGTCATCCAGAGATAACTAATATCACACACCTACAACACATATATGTGGACACACATAAACATATAGACATATATAAACAGAGCTCTTATAAGTTTTGTTTTAAATTTTATCCATGAAATTTGTATGATAATGATATGAAAATCTCAGTAGTTTATAAAACAAGTTTACCTGAGTAGATTCTGGGCAAAGGAGTTTCGTAGCAGTTTGTATTTTTAAAATAGCCTCTCCCAGTCTCCTTTTTGGAGGTATATACTTTTACAAAAGTTTAAGAAGCTTTATCTTGAGTTCTGGGTATATAGTTTCACTTAGCTTAGGAGGCCCCTTAAATTTTTCTATCAGTTTCCAATCTAGTCACTTTCCAATCACAAAGGTATTAAAACAATTCTTTTATATATCTTGTCAGTTTTCAGCTGGGACAAACAGCAAACATCTTCAGTGTTAAATGCAGCATGCCTTTGTAAAGTCTGTAAACTGTGTTTTTTAAATGTATTTTTATAATTTTATTTTATTTTTTTCTTTATTTATTTTTGGCTGCATCGAGTCTGCATTGCTATACGCAGGCTTTCATGTTCCTAAGGCAGGGGCTACTCTCTAGTTGCGGTGTCTCAACTATTCAGTAATTGCAGCACGTGGACTCAGTAGTTGCGGCTCCTGGGCTCTGGAGCACAGGCCCAATAGTTGTGGTGCACAAGCTTAGTTGCTCAAGCTTAGTTGCTCCATAGCATGTGAGATCTTCCTGGACCAGGGATTGAACCCATGTCTCCTGCATTGGCAGGCAGACTCTTAACCACTGGACCAGCAGGGAAATCCCTGTATATAGGGTTTTAATGGTTTAACAAAGTCCTTTCTGAGTGCCTAATGAAATCTTGAACTGATTTACTTTAAAGAGAAAAAAGCCCCTGAATATCAGTCTTTAGCTAATCATTTACAAGAGGGCCTAGGAGAAATTCTGGCCATCTGTTTCCTCTGTGAGGGCCGCCTGTTTAAGGGGCCATCTGACATGTTTGAAAACTACAGTGTCATCCTGGGTGGGAAGAACACTCCTTAGCAACCAAAAAAAAAAAAAAAAAAAAACCCTAAAAAATTCCCTGAGTGGCTTCTGAAAGACATTTCTCCTTAAACTTGGTAGGATCCTCTGAAAGTAGGGGCTTCCCTTGTGGCTCAGCTGTAAAGGATCTGCAGCAATGTGGGAGACCTGGGTTCAATCTCTGGGTTGGGAAGATACCCTGGAGAAGGGAAAGGCTACCCATTCCAGTGGGTAGAATTCCATGGACTGCTCTATAGTCCATGGGGTCACAAAGAGTCGGACACAACTGAGCAGCTTTCACTTTCACTCTTCTGAGAGCAGACATAAAATGACTTCATAATTTAAAAGATGTACTGCTGTCCAGACAGCAAGAATTCTTTCCAGTGGGAGTACAGTATACATTTTCAAAGAATACTACATAGAAAGTCCTGAGACTGGCAGAGTCTGATTATAGAACCGAGAAAAATAAGCCTTATGTCAGAGCCTTACAATTATTTCCTGGCTTTTACTGTTTACGTGAGTAACCTGTATACCCTGGGCTTAGAGATCAGGATAAAGTGCTCTCTGTGAATCTTTCAGGGAAAAGGAAGCTAAAACAAGCAGCTGGGTGTTAAGGGATTTTCTGGGGAAGTTGGAGAAGTTTTGTGAGCTAAAGGAATATCCTGAGGACAGAGGGCTGGAATTTAAAAGGGGGCATTTTTGTTGCATGGAGACTTTCAATTTTGTTCTAAGTCTAATCTCTATTCTTTCATCTTGTTAAGGGAGTCCCTGAGACTAGTTGGTACACTCCTTTCTGCCTCATTTTTCAGCGCCTTTTATTTTATATTAGCGTATCAGGTGGCAGTGGTGGTAAAGAACTCATCTGCCAATATAGGAGATGTAAGAGACACTGGTTTGATCCCTGGGTCAGGGAGAAACACTGGAGGAGAGCATGGCACCCCACTCCAGTATTCTTGCCTGAAGGATCCCTGAACAGAGAAGCCGGGAGGGCTATAGTCCATGGGGTTGCAAAGAATCAGACACTACTGAAGCGACCTAATGTGCACGCACACATAGCCAATTGCTGTGTTGTGATAGTGATAGTTTCACATGCACAACAAAGCAACTCAGCCATACATATACATGTATCCATTCTCCCCCACGGAGAAGGCAATGGCAACCCACTCCAGTATTCTTGCCTGGAAAATCCCATGGATGGAGGAGCCTGGTTGGCTGCATTCCGTGGGGTCGCAAAGTCAGACACGACTGAGCGACTTCACTTTCACTTTTCACTTTCATGCATTGGAGAAGAAAATGGCAACCCACTCCAGTGTTCTTGCTTGGAGAATTCCAGGGACGGGGGAGCCTGGTGGGCTGCCGTCTCTGGGGTCGCACAGAGTCGGACACGACTGAAGCGACTTAGCAGCTGCAACAGTAGCATTCTCCCCCAAACTCCCCTCCCATCCAGACTGCCACATAACATTGAGCAGTGTTCCCTGTGCTATATAATAGGTCCTTGTTTATTATCCATTTTAATTATAGTAATGTGTACACATCAATCACACATTCCCTAAATATCCTTTCTACCCACCTTTCCCCTTGATAATTTTAAGTTTGTTCTATAAATCTTTGAATCTGTTTCTGTTTTGTAAATAAGTTCATTTGTATCATTTGTTTTTAGATTCTGCATATAAGCTATATCATATTTCTCTTTCTGTGTCTGACTTACTTCACTCAGTAGGACAATCTCTAGGTCCATCTACATTGCTGCAAATGGCATTATTTTGTTCCTTTTATGGCTAATATTCCACTGTATGTATGTATGCGTGTGTGTGTGTGTGTGTGTGTGTGTGTATATATATATATATATATATATTGCATTTTCTTTATCCATTTCTCTGTTGATGGACATTTAGGTTGTTTCCATGTCTTGGCTATTGTATACAGTTCCACAATGAATATTGGGGGTGCATGTATCTTTTTGAAGTATGATTTTCTCTGGATGAGCTTCCCTGGTGGCTCAGATGGTAAAGAATCCACCTGCAATGCGGAGACCCGGGTTCAATCCCTGGGTCGGGAAGATCCCCTGGAGGAAGAAATGGCAACCTACTCCAATATTCTTGCCTGGAAAATCCCATGAATGAAGGAGCCTGGCAGGCTACAGTCCATGGGGTGGCAAAGAGGTGGACACAACTGAGTGACTTCACTTTTCACTTTTCTCTGATATGTGCCCAGGAGAGGGATTGCTAGATCATATGGTAGCTTTATTTTTGGTTATTTTAAGGAACCTCCATAGTGTTCTCTATTGTGACAGAACCAATTTACATTCCCACCAACAGAGTAGAGAGGGTTTCCTTTTCTCCACATCCTCTCCAGCATTTATTATTTGTAGATTTTTGATGATGGCCATTCTGACCAGTGTGAGGTGATACTTCATTGTAGTTGTTTTTTTTTTTTTTTAAACTTGGTCTTCCCATAGGTACCAATAAGATAGTTGCTTAGAATGAGAGCTATTTTTTTTTCTTTCAAATATAACTAATTCAGAGAATCAATATAGCCATTGATGAGTAGGATCTTATATTAATCTCAATAGCAACTCAAACCAATGTAAGCCTTGTTATGGCTTAATCAAGGATGCAAGAAGTATCTCACAAGAAAGTGCAAAGGACGTGACTCTCACAAGATCCATAAAATTTACTCCCAGAGGTAGCCTAAGAAATCAAAGATCTTCCCTGTCACAGGTGGTGTGAATGGTGTGAAAGTCAGTGTCTCCTGTTTCCCAAGGGAATGTGAGATGCTTCCAGTCACAGACTCATTCATCTGTGACACCTGGTAGGTGCTACTGAAAGGGAATTTTTCCAGCCCAAACAGGACAGGGTTGAGATAACAAATGCCCCGTATGAAGCTTGGAACTTGTGACAAATTCTCTGCAACCTGGCCCAGTTGGACAAAATTGTGCTGCTTGTGACTTTATGTCTCAGAGCCATAGTCTTTTCAACTGGCCACTGAAGACTGATGTTGAAGCTGAAGCTCCGATACTTTGGCCACCTGATGTGAAGAGCCAACTCATTAGAAAAGACCCTGATGCTGGGAAAGATTGAAGGCAGGAGGGGAATGGGACAACAGAGGATGAGATGGTTTGATGGCATCACCAACTCAATGGACAAGAGTTTCAGCAAGCTCCAGGAGATGGTGAAGGATAAGAAAGCCTGGTGTGCTGCAGTCCATGGGGTTGCAAAGGGCTAGACACAACTGAGCAACTGAACAACAACAACTGAGACATATGCTGGTACATGCACTTTCTAACTGGCAGAGACTAGAGAGAACATTCTCATCAGTCCTGAAACCAAGCTCTCAAGACAGACCAAGACAAAAGGCAAAACTTCATCTGTTTTTTCCTATAAGCATATTAACAACTTTAGCTAAGTCTTGGGCCTCTCAGAGCCAAACCAATACCCAAGAGCCATATGTCACTGGGTTGGAGATTGTGAGATGTTTTGTAGAATGCCTCGATGCTTGGAAATTTTCTTGAGGTTGGCAGGTGACCTAGTGTCAATCTAACCCATTCTGTGACCAACTTCTCCTAAATCAGTCTTTGGGTTAGGAGGTGAGTGTTCTGACAGTTCTTAAGTGTTTGACCCATGCCCACCAATTTTGAAGTTTTGACTTTTGAGGTCCCTTAGCTGCAGCCTTTACTACATGCACACATTAACCAGCAGCAAACAGTTTGTCTAAACAGATGCTGGTCCGACCAGGCCTGTGAACTCACTAGTTTGTTAAACTGACTTGAACAGTGGGCTTATACGGTCTATGCCTGTCTTTTGCTCTATGGTTTTCCTTCTTTTGACAAACAACACAACAGAGAGAGTCAAAGAAAAACAGTGACCATCTCTGGGAGGAAAAGGATGAATAAAAAACACAAGAGTATTCATAACAAATTTTTTACCGGGGGTTGCTATACTCAAGGAACTAAGTCCACAAATATTTTCTCCTGCTAACGTAAATTTAATAGTCTACACATAATAAAAACCTAATAAATGATCTTAAATTAGTCAAGTATAGGAGAGAAAGCAAACTAGACAAGAGGAAAATGGTTGTCTCTCTTAGGGTCTATAGGTGACCAAAATATTTCACTAATAATTTATAACAAATAGATTACAAAATAATTCCATTAACATTTTAAAATGTCAAATGCTACCTAATTTCATATGGCTGAGATATATATAAAGCTTTTTTTTTTTTTTTGGTTTTTAAGACTAAACAAAGGATAGGAAAATCCCTTTTGCCCAGGCTTTATTTAGAATCTATCAATCATTTCATTACTTAGGATGTCCTTGAGTGACCTCATGAGCCCATGAACTTCACCTTATTTATATTTTAGAGTTACATTATGTGAGACTTTAGTTTTCTCAGTATCTGTATTGTTCTTTAAGAAATTGGATTGGGTGTTTCATGGGCAATTTATATTTTTAAAATGCCAATAATAATATATTCTTCATGGATTTTCAATGAGGATTAAATTATCTGTATTTTGCTAATTCTTTATTGAATTATTGGAATAGACACCAGAATCTACATTGGAATATGGATTTATGAGACAGTAATATAAGTGCATTGCTGAGTGAATTAGCCCCACTTTGGGGTTTTAAGAGTGTTGACTGTTTCATCACAGTGTACATTTTGCTTCCAACTGCCATGAATCACCATTCAGTGTTAAAAATCCCATTTAATTTTGACATTATGTATGCTTTCAACATAGCATACTCTTAAAAATAGTTTGTTTGGTTGTGGGGTTTTTTTTTTTTTTGAGCAAAGTGTCAAAAAACGTTATTTTATAAAAACAGTATGAGGATAAACATGGAAATCATAAGTGTCTCACCTGGTCAAAGTAAGTCAAGAATGAATGTCATTTTTACCCCTAAGGGAACTGCCAGCTTTTCTCTGGGAATTGAATGTACTGGATCAGCAATGATCTAGAAAGTAGGACACCAAATTGGTTACCATTAACTTGTATCAGGTAGTGGCTGCAAATAAGAAAATTGATGTGAACTAATGAATTCAGTAATTATGTACGTATTTACACATCCACCAAAGTGCACATATTACTGTATAGTTTAAAAAGCAGAGCAGTTTTCATGTAATATCTCTGAAAATCTAAACTCATGAATAAATAAATTGATAGAAATGAGTCACATAACCTAGAAATTTTTGAGTAACTTTTAGCTCTGTAGAAAAAAATAATCCTACTTTATTAACAGATGTTTCTCAGTGTTTTCATTGTTATTTCCACACATTTATAGTCTTTAAAAAAAAAACTGGAAACATTAGTACTGGTAACTCACTGTAGTAAAACAAAAGAAAAGTTTTATCCTTAAGCTTATAATTAAGCACTTGGAAAAATCCCCTTTTATTTAAACTAAATGTGTGAAATAATAGAAAATACATTTAAGAATAGAATAATTATTTTTAAATACTTAGTATGAAATTTATAAATTGATAAGAAAAAGCCTACTCTGTAGGGTCCATTAGGAAATAGATGAATAGGCAATTAAAACTAAATGGAATGCAATTGTCTAAGATGATCATAATGTAGGAATTTGAAATTAAGACATTTCTCACATATTATATTGACAAAGGTGAAAGCCTTACTGAGTATACAGTAGAGGCAAGAGTGTGAAGAACAAAGTTATCATAGATTATGGAATAGCACAAATAAGGCTACGCTGAGATCAACTTGGCATTATTTTTCATAATTGAAAGTATGACCATTTTCACATAACAGTTCTACTTCCTGGTGTATGTGTTTCATCTGTGTTTGCACAAATGTTAAAATAGAGATGGACATGGATTTTTTGCTATAGTTGAGTAATAGGAAAATAGACAGGTAATCTAAATAACCATAGCCAGGGAGTAAATCCCTACAAGGGACTTTTATATTATAGTTAAGAAAAATGAGATAAATTGATATGAACAGACATTGAAATATGATTATGTAGTTTTAGTTACTTTAATGTACATATATATATATACATATTCTAGTTTACTATATATATGCATATATAAGGGTTCTATTTGCATAAAACCACAATCAATCAATATTATATGTTTGTGTCAAGCTCAGAGCAGGCTTATTTAGTATCATAACAAGCATTTTATCGTTTTACATATAGTGAGTGGAATTTGGTGGTGGTTGAATTTTTACCTATGTGTGCATGGGGTGGGTAGCACATGCAATATTTTTTATATTTTTTAATTTGCATGTATTGCTTCATTTTAAGAATTGATATACACATTTTATAATTTTAAAACAAAGGAAGAACCCAAGGTGTTTTTTTTTTTAATCATGTTGTTTTGCTTTTTTATAAAATGGCTGTAATGCATAGTGACAGTGTAAATCCTAGGTAAAAAACTCATAATATTTTTGTCAAAGTATTTGCTCATTCTTTTGTGTATGTATATATCTTTGTAGTGGATAAAGATTAAAAATATATATATCTTTTAGAATACATCTTGGAGGATTCTCCAGCTTTTAGAGATGTCCCATCATTATTGACTGCTTGAACTGAAACTATTTGATCCTCTCAAAACTCAAATTGAGAGTGAGAACTTTATTTTCTTCCTTATTTTCTCTCACTAAAAATAGCAATCTCATTTTTAAAACAACTGGAAGGTACCTGAAAACTTTCACTGGTGCTAAATCACTGTCAGAGGAAAGAATCTTTTTTTTAAAAAAAATCGGAATAGCTCAAGTAAAGCCATTTAAATCTGACTAGCAGAAGCAGATTATAAAGAAAATGGTGAACATGATTATTAGCAGCAACACATGCATTCACTTACTCATTCAGCAAACAAACTTTTGATGAACACCACCTGAATCTCAGGGACTGTGTGCGTGCAGGTGTGCTGGATCGCTTCAGTCGTGTCTGACTGTGCAACCCTATGGACTGTAGTCCACCAGACACCTCTGTCCATAGGATTCTCCAGGCAAGAACACTGAAGTAGATTGCCGTGCCCTCCTCCAGGGCATCTTCCTGACCCAGGGATTGAGCCCTTGTCTCCTGCATTGGCAGGCAGGCTCTTTACCACTTGTGCTACCTGGGAAGCTCCTCAGGGACTATAATCAATGCCTAAAATATAAAGATGAATAAAGGACAATTTCTGCGCTCAAGGAAATGATAATATTTTAAGGAAGAAAATGGATTTGTAGATAGATAACTTTGAGGAAGAAAACAACAGTAAGATGTGCAAGATGTGCAAGGAGTGCTGACATAAAGGGGGAGAAATCAAAACCAACTGATTGGGTTGGACCAGGTTTCATAAGGCACTGTCTTGAAAGATGCATGGGTATATCAACCAATGAGCAGCTTCCAACTCAGCTGAATTCTCATTGTGCTTCTTGTCCAACCTATGTTAAATTTTCAATCTTATTTCTAAAATAAAGAAAAAGATGAGACATTGGGTAGAAAAAAGCCAGAACAACTCTAATGGTCTCTGTAAGATGAATGTACAGTGTACTTGTTGAATCTAGTATACACTGTCCATATCCCCTTGGCACATTCTGCCTGATGGTTTTCTACTTACATGCAACTAAGGACTTTGTTTGATGGATTTACCCATCATGGGGAAGTGCTGGAATATTGAGACCCTCAAGTGGTGTCCTTTGATTAATGACAAATGAGAATTAGATGATTAATACACTGATTTTTCAAGTCTCAAATAGAACAAGTGAAAAGTGTGCCTGTACCATCTTCCAGAGGTCCCCAGTGACACTGAGCCCCGGTTGTCCAAACTCGTGACTTTCTTGTTAATACGCCCTGTCATGGCAGTTCTTTATTTTCTTTCTCATGTCTCTACTTTCCAGGTGGCACTAATGGTAAAGAACCTGCCTGCCAATACAGGAGACATAAGAGATGTGGGTTCGATCCCTGGGTTGGGAAGACCTCCTGGGCATGGCAATCCACTCCAGTATTCTTGCCTGGAGAATCCCATGGACAGAGGAACCTGGCAGGCTACAGTCCATGGGGTCGCAAGGAGTCGGACATGA
This sequence comes from Capricornis sumatraensis, assembly GCF_032405125.1. Lineage (NCBI taxonomy): Eukaryota > Metazoa > Chordata > Mammalia > Artiodactyla > Bovidae > Capricornis > Capricornis sumatraensis. The sequence goes on from NC_091092.1 coordinate 110,695,301, forward strand.
CTGAAGCGACTACTTCCCTAGTGATGCTGCCTGTGATCACCATCATAAGGAACATCATGGGCTCAAATTCCTGTCCCAGGTCTGACAGTAGGGAACCCAGTTTAAGACTTTGAGCAAGGGAATGACTCTGAGGAAGGAGAGATGAGAGGAAAGGCTCCCATGCCTCTGACTTGGGAGACAAACTTTTTTGTAGCACCAGCTAGTGAATATATACTGTTTTTCTCCACCTTGGGTGTTTTGTTGAGTAAAGATCCTGCAATCCAATCTGCCTGCGTGGTTATAAGCCTGTGTGGTAGTAGGTTACAGTGGCTTTAGTATCCTGATTCTGCCAGCTTGTTAGCCTCTCCTGGTGCATCTGTAAGACCTTTATTGTTTTTCATTCCAGCGTGTATTATTGTTCTGGCTGGATGTCGTTCAGGCACTCTCAAATTCGGTCTGCTGCTCGTCTGCCTTAGCTCTGGTGCTGAGCACTTCTCCCAGGGCCTTTCATGCCTCTGTCAGCTGCACTGCCGACCCTCTCCTTCAGGCAGATGCTCACCTCCACAGCTGCAGCAGCTCAACCATGTGCCCCGGGCGGTTGCTGCTGTTTGGTTCTCTGCTAGGGGTTCCCTGTTGGCTCAGACGGTAAAGAATCTGCCAATGCAGGAGACCCGGGTGCGATCCCTGTTTTGGAACGATCCCCTGGAGAAGGAAATGGCAACCCATTCCAGTATTCTTGCCTGGAGAATCCCCATGGACAGAGGAGCCTGGCGGGCTACAGTCCATGGGGTCACAAAGAGTCGGACACGACTGAGCAACTAAAACTTACTTACTTAATTTGGTGCTTTCAGTGTGTGTGAAGCCACTGCTACTAAACATACCTGTGAAATAGCAAGGGGAAACTTTCCACACTCAGCCTTAGACAGGCTTCTCCAACTTTCCAAAAATACAACGTTCCTGTGAAACCTTCCCTGTGCCAGAATGGCTGGTGTAGAGCAAAGAAGCAATTACCTTAGGACACATCTTGCTAATGGATCCACAAAATAAATGGACACACAGCACAGACAGTTCAAAGCTCTGGAGGCTTGATGCTGAGCCGCTAGGTCTAGTTCCTGGGAAGAAGTTTGGTGGGGTCACTTTTGCTGCTTGGGGTGCCCGCTGCCTCTGGAACCCCTTGCCACAAAACAAATGCCGGACACTGTTTTCACTTTTGGAAAAGCAAAATCCTCTTCACGTTTCTTTGGCCTAGTGAAAACAAGCACTAATGTAGGTGTCCCATAAAAAGTGAAGTGACATAAAGCAAACTTGCAAAACTTGTGCTCCCCTAAGTGCATCACAGTCGAGTTGCTGGGCCCCAAAGGGTGACTATTTTAATCAAATGCATACTTCAGGGTTCCAGGTAAATCGTGTATCCTAGGGCACACATTTGACACCAAAGTGGGTGAGTTGGCTATGGTTTCTGGTAACAGCCATCATGGTATACTTGGGACTTCTCTACTCTAATACTTATGCCGAGACGTTAATTTAGTTTATTAGGTCCATATCCGTAGGATGAATTTTATCTTAGAGTGATAGGCTTTGTCCTTGAAATTGTGCTTTTTTTGTTGCTCTGCAAATTTCATGGACATGAATATTCATATGCTGTCTAATAATGGAGACTTTTAAGTTATTGATTTTGTTTTCCTCAGGAACTCTTTAGGCCCCATATAAAGTAAATGTAAATAGATATTAAGAAATAAGGGTATTATAGGACTCCCTTACTTACCAGATGCGGCTAAGCCTTTAGGACAAACCAGAATCCAAATCTACCCTGGATCTTGGATATTTTAAGAACGATCCAGTGTTAGTTTCCTTACAGAAGTATAAGTGATTGTTATTTATGCTTGCATGTTGTCTAGACAGAATAGTTTATTATAACTTCCTGATCACTTGAGTGAAGTTCATAACCAAGCAAAATTCTAAACTCTGTCTCCCAGGGCTTAGAGAAAATATATTGATCAAAGAGTATAGTTATATTGATGCCACGATGAGGAGAAGGGAAGAGCTTAAGACATAATTATTCTTAGGATAACTTCTATCTCGTCATTAACGTATTATAGGTGCACATGGATCATTTTTTTATAACATCTTAGTATGGAGATTTTCAAACAGATACAAAAACAGAAAAATTGTATAACAAACACTATGCACTCCTCCTTGAGCTCCAGCAGTTATAATCATCACCATCTTGTTTTCTCTCTACACCCACACACTGCCTATATCTGTTCTGAAGCAAATCCCAGAAAGTATATCGCTTCCTCCCTAAATGTCTCAGCTTGTATTTCTGAAAGTATTCTCCTTTAAACACATAATAACAATGCCATTGCCACAGTCAGAAATAATTAATGTTTTTTAATATCATAAAATACATAGTATATACATTTCCCAGATTATCCAATAAGACACCACTGATTTTTACATAATTAATTTGAAGTGAATAAGACTGTGTATTGGGATTTTTAAATGTAGTTGTTAAGTGTAGTTTAACCTTTATGTAGGTGCTATTGCTTATATTCTCATGGTATTATTTAAAATTTTTCTCTCTCCCTTGTGGTTCCTATAAATTAGCAGATATAGAGGGCTGCTTATAGTTAGGCTTCCTTCTTTTCTTTCAAGATAACTTTATTAATAGTTTTGTGTATTTTCATCAAAAGATACATAATGTTTGGTTGCTTTACTTTTATGGTGTATGACATTAGCAATCATCAATTATCTTTGTCTTGATTAATTATTTTATGATGGTTTGGAAAATAGTGATACTCTATCACTCCTTCTTCATTTATTAGCTGGAATATTTCTGAATACAATTCCTCTGCATTACCTATTTGGTTACCTAGTAGTATGGTCTCTATAGGAAAAGCGGAATAAATGCTTCATTTTCTCTCTGAAGAGAACAATTTTCAACATAGCGAATTGGTGGTTTCTTAGTCTCTTTCAAAAGTGGCAATTTTTATTTATTTATTTTTGTCTGTTTGCTTTGGTATCACTGAATGTATATATTTAAATATATCTAAGTATAATCAGTCTATTGCAATCCTCAATTTTGTTGGCATTCTTATCAATCCTCCTATATTTCCATCTATATCCAATGGAAGACTCTTCACATTGGCTCCTGAGTCCTTTTGGTATGAGAGTAATAAACTTTGATAGACCACATGGAACTTTGGTTGTAGACGACTAATGGGTATTTCTGAGATGTGAGTATAACTCTCTTTTCTGGATTAGTTAGCCATTTAAGACATTTACCTAGTGACTAACATGTACTTGGAGTTAACAAAGCAGCAGTGAAAGAATCAATATTCCTCATTGCTATATTTGGACTAATACAATCAATCAAATCAGTAGTTATGGAGAATTTATTATGTAGTTAGCACTCTCAAAGATATCGTGTAAAGACAAAAAAGTTAGGAGATTAGACTTCATCCTTTATCTAAACAAATTTCCAATCTGATCAGAGACTTGGCTTCTGAAAATCTTGGATGCCTACCATTGACATCATGAAATATCAGCACTTTCACAACTATTGAGTGATCAGATATAAAAATCATGATACAAAACCTCAACCTCTCATAATTTAGGTTATATTATCCAACTTATTTCAGGATAAAGAAGACAGAATTATAGCCCTTGCAATCTATAACCATAGTTTATTTGTCCTTTATATATATCTCCTTCTCATTTTATATTCTATCATATAATTGATTTTTTGTGTGAACTCTTTACTTTTGACAGTTTCATTATAAAACTTAAATTACTATAAACACACATGCATGCATTGATGTGCATATGAAATGTGTTTTCATGTGTATATGTATGTGTATATAAATGTGGTTCAATGGAGTGGCTTGACTATCTTTGGCCTTCTCGGTTTCATATGTGTGTGTGTGTGTATGTGTGTGTGTGTATGTATTTGACTGCACCAGGTCTTAGTTGTGGCATCTGGGATCTTTAGTCGTGATATGCAAACTCTTAATATGGGATCTGGTTCCCTGACCAGGGATTGAACCCAGGCCCCTTGCATTGGGAGTATCAAGTCTTAGCCACTGGACCACTAGGGAAGTCCCTAGGTTATATATATTAACACATGTTCTAGGACTCCTGATTCTTCTTGCAGGCCAAAAGCAATTTGAGGTGTGGTGTAAACCCATAAAGGACCAGCCACATCTCAGGTCATCACTGTTTCCTTCTAATTGTCCCCTGCCTTAAACTAGTATCCATCGTGGTACTGTATAAGAGTTTCGTTGACTATAATTCATTTTGTCTTATGGTGCTATTTTCTATGCTAAATCAACCATAATGGCCTGATGGCCAGCTTGTACTGCAGTGATATTGCCTTTAAGCACATCAAGAACAGGAAGTTAATTCCTAGTTATTATTAAGCCAGTTATATCTGCCTAATGTTATGAGACATATTTTGCTTTAATTAAAACAATCACTTTACAAATATTTTAACCTTATAATATGAGTGTGATATGTGTGTTAAAATGTATATAGTTCCCATTGTTAAGACATTTTTCCATGATGGTTGTTAAAGTGTGCATGCGTGCGTGTTCAGTTGCTTAAGTCGTGTCCGACTCTTTGCAACCCCATGGACTGCAGCCCACAGGGCTCCTCTGTCCATGGGATTCTCCAGGCCAAGAATACTGGAGTGGGTTTCCATGCCATCCTCCAGGGGATCTTCCCCACCCAGGGATCAAACCCACATCTCCTGAATCTCCTGCATTGCAGATGGATTCTTTACCACTGAGCCACGAGGGAATCCCTTGTTAAAGTGTAGTGCTTCTCTAACTTGGATAATAAACAGGCCAACTTAAAAACAATAAAAATTTCCTGTGATCAACCAGTGCTGACAAGTTAATTTTATTAAAAGTTACTTATATAAGCACAAATATAAAACAAATGGCACACATTTTATGGTTAAAGGGCTTATACATATATAACACCAAATGATATTTTCAAATCAAACACAAGGTCGTAAAAGCAATAAAATTCAAATGTACAACCTTAACTGCTGATATTGTTTCGGATAAATCAAATGGCCTTTTTAGACATGAATATAGTACTAGCTGCAATGGTGCAAGTCCTTTTTTTTCTTTTTTAAATAGCATGCCTTTTGCTCTATATGTGTTGTGAAGGTTTAATTATTTCACTGTTTTTCTCTGTTACAACCTTTGCAAAATACTCATGAATACAATATAACCATGTTTTTGCTATCATGTAGTCCTATGCTTTGGTGTCATATGCCTGCACCGTTTACAAATGGCTAGTATTCTAGAGTGTTTTCATTATCCGACAATCAAAGGCACAACTTGGTCAATTTAGGAAACTGAAGTTCCAGTCTAAAACATATTGTTCAATTAAAATTATCACCATGAAAGAGAAGCTGTGCCCTTAGAACTGGAAAAGATGTTAACATGAGTATAATATGTGCACAACTGAGAGAACTTTGCTCACCTCCTCATTAGAAGACGCCAAATGGGTAACTGCATGTTTTAACAGCCAAGGAAATCCTAGGTACATATCTACACGGGCCTGGAAATTGCGTAGCAGTAGTTGCTTAAAGGTGTTCATTCAAATCATTCCAAATAAGCTCTCAATAACTGTTTTAGATTATCACAGAGATGAAGTTAATAGATATTAGTATTTTTTGTTAAAAAGGAAACAAGTCTCTTCAATATGTTTATTCAAATATACAGAAGAGTATATTAATATAAACCAAATATTAATTTAAAGTAGCTATTTTGGCTCATGAAATTATGTTATTAATTATTTAATGCTTCATTAAATATTTAACTAAGATTTACCAAGTTTTATGACACCAGCATTATCCTAAAGTCTTTGCATGATCAGAATTGTCTAATGTATTCATAATGACCGAATTTTAAACCTAAAACAATATATGCAATGTGAATAATTGCGTCTGAAGTTGAATGAGTGAATCTAGCATACCATAAAACACCTCTATTAAATGGGTACAATGAGTTCCCTACATACAAACCTTCAAGTTGCGAACTTTGAAAGCTGTGAATGTGCATTCTATCAATGCCAGGTGTGAGTGAAACATAGCCTCACAGTCTCCCACTGCTGATGATCCTTCAACTCTACCATCTCCCGCTTCCTCTCCTTCCTCCAGTCAGTAACTTTTCATGCCTGTTCACTGTATGCCAGCCCCTGTATGCCAGCTGTTGTAGTATACTACTGTACTTTTTTAAGGTACTGTACTGTAAGATAAAAAAATGTTTATTTTTTCATTTGTTTAATGTATTATTTCTGTGAAAAGTATTATATATCTATTACAGTGCAATATTATATAGCTGATTGTATTTATTGGGTATCTAGGTTAATTTTGTTGGACTTCAAAGAAACTGGACTTACAAATGTGCTCTCGGAGTGGAACTTGTTCATATGTAGGGGACTTATTGAATTATATGCAGTCACTATTCCATACTTCAGCCATTTATGAAGTCATTATTTATGAAGCCATTTATTTCCCTAAGTGAAAAAAGAAAGAAAAAGTCATTGAGTGTCTGCTTATGTAAACAAAATAAAAACAAAAAAATAACAAAAACCAAACCAAAAAACTGCAGTGAAGTATGCTTATTTTGTTGTTGTTTAGTCACTAAGTTGTGCTCGATTCTGTAGCCCATTATACTTCAACAGAATTTTCTCAGAATGGCAGGCAATATATATTTTCTTCTTCCATGTTATACAGATTTCAAAATTTCTATAATTAACATGTATAATTCTATGAGAAAAAAATGGAACAAATTTTACTATTTGACAAATATATTTAGCTAATCATGCAATACATCTGATGTATATGAACAGTGCAGTTTTTATGAATATAATATTGCAATAAAAGGATCATGTTTCCCTTCTTGGCATGTTCACTGAATGTTGGCGGGCAGAGTTTTTAATCTAAATTATATGGCATTTTGAGACCAAACAACAGACCGGCAGACCAGAAAGAAAGGTTCACTTGTATCTTTAATGGTTACCTTCCAGCCCCAGCCTGAGATCTTTAATGAACCCAGGATATGAGTCTATAAATGCATTAGTGTAACCTTAGGTGAAAGTTAAAAGATGCCTATTCAGTAAAAATAAATGAAAAAAGACTTGCATGAAAGTATAGGGTCAAAGGTTAAGTTAAAAGGTTTATAAAGAAGACTGCCAAAATGGAGGAAAGGTAGCATCATAATCCCATTATTTCAAGTGAGATCTATATATTGAAAACTCTGTGACTCTTGGTCTGTGGGAAATGTCCCTAGAAAGGAAATAAGATTAGGGCGGTTTGGAAATGATGACTATTTTTCCTAAATGAATTGCTGTATACTTCTAACCCAGAGAGAGATACACAAGAATCTGATTCTCAGTCTTTTTACCGTCCTAGAAATGGTCTGTTGTGTTAGTATTTAAGAGTAATCACTAATTGAATGCAGCACACATTGGAGAATAGTGTTTTTAGAAGATAATAGCCCAAGAAAAAAAGGAAATGGCATTGCTGCTTGCTAGCAATAGACATGTGGCCCATCGCACCGTTTCTATAAAATAACCACCAGGGAAGCTAATGTCTTGCTGTTGTTCTTGCAACATTATTTCCAGCCCTGAGCTAAAACTGCTACAAGAGGGCAAAACTGGTCCTGTTATTCAGGAAACTACTATTGATTCTTATTCAAACCAACTATGAGCCAGAAAGAATAAACAGATACTTTGGTTATGGCTTCTCTCCTGGAGAGAGAATTCCAGTTCTGAAAATCGCGTGACCTGGACACACTTTGGTTCACTTTAATGTTACCCAAATGACCAGTCAACCAAATGATGAGGAACAAAACTGGGATTGGATGAGATTACCTGGATCTAGCAGTGCCAGACGGAGAAGGCGACGGCACCCCACTCCAGTACTCTTGCCTGGAAAATCCCATGGACGGAGGAGCCTGGTAGGCTGCATTTTATGGGGTTGCGAAGAGTCGGACAAAACTGAGCAACTTCACTTTCACTTTTCACTTTCATGCATTGGAGAAGACAATGGCAACCCACTCCAGTGTTCTTGCCTGGAGAATCCCAGGGATGGGGGAGCCTGGTGGGCTGCTGTCTTTGGGGTCGCACAGAGTCAGACACGACTGAAGTGACTTAGCAGCAGCAGCAGCAGCAGTGCCAGAAGATCAAGACGTAGGTTCTGAGGATAAATTAGTGTTGATTCTTATCAGGTACCTTCTGATTTAGGTAGTACATACTCTCAGGGGAGTGATTGATCTTTTCTGTGCCTCAGTTTGCTCATCTGAGAAAAAGGTTTTTTTTTAGGAGTATCAATATCATAGGATTGTTTTCAAGATTAAATGAATGAGTAAGTTACTTTGAACTGTGTCTGGCACATCACTATAAGTTATTACCTCAATAATAATATAAATCACTTTATAGTATAAATAACCTTATATTTCCTAAACAATATAAATTCATTAAATAACACTATTTGGAATAGATTAGTAAGTATAATAGTTCATTAATTGGGCTGCCTTTTGACATATTAAAAACAAATCCATTCATCACCACCTTCCCCAAAACAATAACCTTCTGTATGCCTGTTTTAAAAGTTTTGTGGATTTAAATGCCTATAAAGAGTTTCAGTTCAGTTCAGTTCAGTTCAGTCGCTCAGCCATGTCTTACTCTTTGCGACCCCATGAGTCGCAGCACACCAGGCCTCCCTGTCCATCACCAACTCCTGGAGTTCACTGACTTATGTCCATCAAGTCAGTGATGCCATCCAGAGTTTAGTTATCTTGAATAACAGATTTGTAATCATGTAGATTGCAATTATAATCATATAAATTCTTATTTAAAAAGACTTAAAGTAACATATGGAAGTTAAGTGAATTAGGTATAATGAATCAACCCATAAGATTCCAGCACTGTTTGGAAATATACCACTGCCAGGTTGAATTCAGATGTTATGCAGGTGAAAAAAAAAAAAAAGAAGGAAAATAGAAAATACCTTTCTGCAACTCTGTTCTTAATAGATTTTAATTTAACTAAAGAATGTTTTCCTTAAAAGGCTGTGATCTTATATGACATTACATGAAGGGTCAAGAAAGACCATATTGTTAGATAATTTGCAGATAAATTGAAGGATTCCTGTTAAGGTAATTGACAGTTCTCAAGTAGATCAAGCGGTGGGAGGAATTTGTGTTAAGCTATTAACATTTAAGTTACAATTAAGTTGGCAGGAGTCCATGCACTGCCTGGAGACCCAGAAATTTTCAGTGCAGGTAAGGTTTTTCCTAGAAGTTAAAGAAAATAAAATTTGCAATAGTGACTGACAAGCATGAGTATATTGAAGAAAGAATTCACCTATATTCTTACCCTTTGGTTTTCTTAAACTTATGCTATATATTATATTTTTATTTATCTTTAATTGGCCTTCCCTGGTGGCTCAGACGGTAAAGAGTCTGTCTGCAATGAAGGAAACCTGGGTTCAATCCCTGGGTTGGGAAGATCCCCTGGAGGGGAGGGCATGGCAACCTACTCCAGTATTCTTGCCTTGAGAATTTCATGGACAGAGGAGCCTGATGGGCTACAGTCTATGGGGTCACAAAGAGTAAGACACGGCTGAGCGACTAATACTTGCCTTTTGGTTTTCTTAAACTCATACTATATATTTTTATTATCTTTTATATACATTGTCACAAAGCATATTATAAATGAGAAAGATGGATATATCATAAATAACCACTACTTGGAGCAAGAAATATAAATTAATATATCTGACTTATACTGCAGTCTTCTCTGATGCTGAAAATCTAAGTTTCTAATAACGTTAATGTAATTACATACCCAGTTTACCCTATTTTATATAATGGTTCCAAGATAACAGTCCTGGAGATATTTTTTATAAAATAGTAGTTGAGGTTAATAATGAATTCAGCATTTATTTTATATTATGTGTGTATAGACATCGGCTACCCCCTCTGATTATCAGGCTGCTTTCAATTACCTGTCTGAAGAAAGCGTTTCTTTGCAGCCGTGTATTTCTTATCCCATCGAGAGTTTGTGCCATCAGAAGTTATGTCTGCTGTATTTTTTCCACCTGCAAATCAGTTTTCTTTTTGAAGTCTTCCTAGCCTTGGTTGCTGATGTGGATCTTTCATTTGTTCTTCCTTTTAGGCTGTGCTCTGGCTCCAAAAATGGTTTCTCACTGGCTCTCTGCTTTCATTTCATTTGTCCCCTCTTCCTAGGGCCTTAAATCACAGTATTTTCTAGAGTTCCAGATGAAAGTGTCATTACAATAGGTGGTAGTATTCCTTTTAGCCTCATGGTTAATAGAGCTGACTCTGGAATCAAACAAACCAAGGCTTATATGTACAAACTTGATCATCGCCTAAGTGTTACTTTCACCTTTGTCAAAAGTTTTCAGTACACGTTAGCTATTATAATATTTCTTCTTCTGCATGAATGCACCATGATGATACTGAGTATGTCTACTTCATTTAATGCTGCTTATCAAGTGACTGGCACATATTTGGCCCTGAAATGTTTACTTAATGAATCAGTTCAGTACAGTTCAGTCTCTCAATTATGTCTGACTCTTTGTGACCCCATGGACTGCAGCACGCCAGGCTTCCCTGTCCATCACCAACTCCTGGAGCTTACTCAAACTCATGTCCATCTAGTTAGGGATGCCATCTAACCATCTCATCCTCTGTTGTCCATTTCTCTTCCCACTTTCAATCTTTCCTAGCATCAGTGTCTTTTCTAGTGAGTCTGTTCTTCACAACAGATGGCCAAAGTATTGAAGTTTCAGCTTCAGCATCAATCCTTCCAAGAAGATTCCTTTTAGGATTGATTGGTTGGATCTCTTTGCAGTCCAAAGGACTCTCAAGAGTCTTCTCCAATACCACAGTTCAAAAGCATCAATTCTTCAGCACTCAGCTTTCTTTATAGTCCAACTCTCACATACATACATGACTACTGGAAAAACCATAGCCTTGACTAGACAGACCTTTGTTGGCAAAGTAATATCTCTGCTTTTTAATATGCTGTCTAGGTTGATCATAGCTTTCCTTTCAAGGAGCAAGGGTCTTTTAATTTCATGGCTGCAGTCACCACCTGCAGTGATTTTGGAGCTCAAAAAAATAAAGTCTCTCACTGTTTCCATTGTTTCCCCATCTATAACATTTAAAGGGAAAACATAATTGCTTACATTAGCATTAAATGTGCTGGAGGAGACATGACACGTTGGCTTAAAAACATTAAAGGAGAGGAGCTTATGGTAACTGTAATAATATGATATAGATGCAAAAAAAAAAGGGAGAGAAAGAGAGAAGGGCGTATAGTATGGTAATGGAAATGCTGCCCATACACCCTCTTTGTTGACACTAAAGTATGCTCATCAGACCAAATCTATGCTGTTCAGCTCTGGGAAACATAATTCAAATGAGACATTGAAAAATTGGAGTTTGTCTAGAAAGCAACTGAACATTTTAGGTGTATTAACTGTCTTCAAATAATCAAAGAGCGGTTTGGTGAAAAGGGAACGATGTATAGTATTATTAGGCTGAGCAGAAAGCAAAGGGAGACAGATAACCACTCATGATTTAAGCAAACTAATAACGTATCTGGGAAACACTAATTGAGACCTCAGTGTGCTAGGTCAGGGGGTATCAAATGAATTAAAAACTCAGTCCTTGGTTCCAGGAGTTCACAGCAGCCATGAGAGGACCCGAGTCTCCTGGGAGTTTGGTAGCCTTCCTCTCCAAATTACAGCGCAGAATCCAGCTGTACCGACATAGTAGTTTACTGCTCCCTCTTCTTTAAATACCTTTTTAAAAATGTGTGTGTGTGTATATATATATTTTTTTATTTTGGTTGTGCTGGGTCTTCGTTGTTGCACACGGGCTTTCTCTAGTTGTGGCGAGGGGGGGCTACTCGCTGGTTTCAGTGCCCTGGCTTCTCATTGTGGTGGCTTCTCTTGTTGTGGAGCACAGGCTCTGGGGCACAGGGACTTCAGTAGTTGCAGCATATGGGCTCAGTAGTTGTGGCATTGGGGCTTAGTCATAGTTCAGCATGTGGGATCTTCCTGTACCAGGGATCAAACTCATGCCCCCTGCATTGGCAGGTGGATTCCTATCCACTGCACCACCAGGGAAGTCCTGCTCCCTATTCTTAAACTTGAGTTAAAGATGAATTCAGTTTCCTATTTTTTTTTTTTTTTAGTGTAAACATTTAGCTGGTTTTTACTTATGCAGTTTTCTAAAAGGTCAGTGGCTCCCGAGGGAAGACAATTTTCCTCCATAGAACAATCCAGGTTGAATGCATATGTTCCCTCCAGCAGCTGTGTTTCCTCCCCTGTGAGTTGTTCCTTGAAAAGAGAGGCCACAGGATGCAGGAAAGGCCTCATCAGCAGAACTGGGCCTGAAGATAACAGCGGGGAGTTGCCCAGGTATCATAGGTGCCAATGAATGGGAACTGGGAGGGGGATGCAAAAATAAACAAATGTGGTAACACTGAAGTACGGCCCAAGATAGAAAAAGCCTCATCTGGAAGTAGTTAGTTCTCTTTCACTGGGGTGTGAAATCGGGACATAAACATCTGTTTAAGGAATGCTATGGAGAGATTTGGATCATGCATTAGGAACTGGAGAATATTAGGGATTTTTCCAATATTGTTACTTGAGCCTTAGTAGTTCCTAAGCATGTTTCATGAACCATCTCCAGGGTGAGAATAGATCCTGAATGCCCACCACCACCATCATTCCTTTAGCTGAAGAGCTCTTCGTGTTTCACACTGGGCTTCTGTGCCACAATCTATTGTAAGAAATAGTTTCCTTTCAACCATGAAGAGGCTTCCCTGGTGGCTCCGATAGAGATGGTAAAGAATCTGCCTGCAATGCTGGAGACTCGGGTTGGACCCCTGAGTCAAGAAGATCCCCTAGAGAGGGGAATGGCAACCCACTCAGGCATTCTTGCCTGGAGAATCAACCCTGATATTCTTGGTTCCTATATACATCTCATAAGTCCTTGGAGCAATTTTATTGGTATTTTCAATGCTGGTTGAATGTGTTAGGGTGAAGGGATCCTGTTGCACAGAACATGGTTCTCTCTCATGAGTCCACACAGCACTTAAATTCTAGAAATATTTTATTAATATATTTCTTGACTGATATAAAAATATGTTTCATCTGTTTCTAGCATACTGGCATAGTTGAGGTAGCAAATAACAAAATGAAAAATTGATGATAAATGGGTGGGCATACTAACATGTCTTTGTATACAGCAAACAGTAAGGAGCAGATGGGACAGTCTGAGTAACACATTGACAAAAGTTTCTGGAGCCAACTGGTGCTACACCTGTTAACCTGGAAGGGGATTAATGTAGGGGAACAGCTACTGTCTTTCCATATTTCTTAGCACAAAAAAAGATGTTTTATTACATTCATTGTAACTTCTCTTTGGCAGTAAATTCAGGTAACAGCTTCTTCCTAGTTTCCACACTTGTCTTTTCTCATAGTAGCGTGTCATCTTTGAAAATTCCGTCTAATTTGATAAAATGAACTCTTCCATCAAGACAGTATAAAATTGGTTTTCTTAAATTTTGTCCCAGTTCATTGGGTTTCATGACCTATAGTGACTATTTCTATACTGATTTAATTTTGTTTTTAATTTTTTATTTTCTTAAGCTCTTTATGAGTGGTATCTAGCAATATGTTTCTTAATGTTCCAAACTATTTAAAGTCCTCAATTTAAACAATTCTAATACTGGTTATATACATCAATGATTATCTTTTATATCTAACTGATATTAAATATCTGTGTTAATTTTAGAAATTCCTGTACTGTCACACTATTATGGAGATGAACAAAATCCCTAAGCACTAGTTTAGCCATATATGCTGCTGTTGCTGCTAAGTCGCTTCAGTCGTGTCTGACTCTGTGCGACCCCATAGACGGCAGCCCACCAGGCTCCCCCATCCCTGGGATTCTCCAGGCAAGAACACTGGAGTGGGTTGCCATTTCCTTCTCCAATGCATGAAAGTGAAAAGTGAAAGTGAAGTTGCTCAGTCATGTCCTACTCTTCGCGACCCCATGGACTGCAGCCTACCAGGCTCCTCCACCCATGGGATTTTCCAGGCAAGAGTACTGAAGTGGGGTGCCATTGCCTTCTCCAAGCCATATATGACCTATTGGTAATTCTTTGCTGAATGAATGTAAAATACAGAAATAGGTCATTTTGTCCCTTATATATTAATGTATATTTTAATGCTCATTTTGTGTTAGATATCACTTCACTTATGCCCCCTTTAATAGAAGAGAATATAATTTTTATCTTTTGCATTGATAAATGACCTTGCAATCAGTTTCTCACGCCTTAAATTAAATTTGAACTTGGAAGCCCTGCTAATGTAGTAATGTGCATTTTCCAAATGATTATAAAGTGAATCAATCTGAATTTTAACATAAGGGGAAACATAAACAACATTAATCCTTACCTGTTATGAGAGCTAGAATTTGCAGCCTGAAAAGTAAAGTAGTGAAATTCACTTAGAGAAATTTATTTTAAAATTCAAACTTCTAAATTTGGGGGAAATGAGTAGAAAGCACTAAGCAGTGAAAAAAAGTATGTTATGGGTTGTGAAATATTTCAGCCTCCTATGGGACTGAGACTGTTAAAATCAACATGTGATAAAATTTATCTGAACTTAATCTCTGGTGCTGGAAACATGCAGTGGCCTATGATTGCTCTAACATAAGCTGAAGAAGCAGAACAAATGCTTGGAGAGTTTACCTCCATCTCTTTCAGGAAAAAGATTATTATTGAGAATGCAGACTAAGAAAATACCCCATCAACAGTAAAGTGGCTTGGGAAAAAATGTTTTATCATAGCACATCTTGAGGTTTCTCCTTAAGGCTATTCTACATGAATATTTGAAAAGAGGAGATGTCAAATATAAAAGCACAAAAGGCCCTGAGGTTTTAGTATCTTTATTTGCATTAAGGTTTCTCATAAATAATTCTATTTTGGGATATATGCTTAAAAGGCAACTGCTCAGGCTTCTGGTAAATAGGTAATAAATGTGACTCTTTTTAATATCAAAGTTACCCTTAGGATAGTAAGTGCATTTATTTTAAAGAAATATAAAAATACAATGAATAAAATATTTCAAGTACCTCAGATCATTGCAAATTACTCATCAAGTCTCTCTGAGTTTTTCTTGGATTATATGAATAATGCCTTGGGATAGAGTGAAAGTTACCAAATTGTGTTTCTGAGAACTAGGGGGTGGGAAAGTTTTCAGAAAGCAGACACCCACGGGAAGAATTTTTCTACTGACCGTCAGGTAAATCATCTGAAGAGAGGAAAAGCTGATTTTCAATCGGTTTCAGGTAGTAGAAGATGTTTGAATTCCAGGGGATTTTCTGTGTGTGTTCAATAGCCCACTTAACCCACTGAAGAACACCCCAGGAATAACAAGTGAATCATAAGGTGGAGTGACATTAAAGTGCACTTGTTTTCTTCAATATTGATATTTTCCCTCTTAAAATTATATGTGTAGAGAAGCTTGTCCTTAGAAGCCGTCTGTTCGGGTCAGAAAAAATAAATTATGGTGTCAAATACAAAGTTAGATTACCTCACCAAGATTTCAGGAACTCCGGGGGCTGGAGAAATGTGGCTTGAAGGAAGGCTGTTGGTTTGTCGACCTGCATTTTGTCAGGACAAAGGTAGGGTATAATCAAAAGCTCCAGCTGTTGAAATCCTTATAATAGTTTTATCCTTCGGCCTGTCAGCGGAATATTGCTGACAATATAGGAATTCTTTAGCACAAAAACATTGAGCCACTCTGGACTCATAATTTTCTCAGTTTATGGTGTGTGTGATGATTTTGTAAAGTAGAAAATAGTTGGAGGTGGGAGCCTCATAACCCTAGAAGGTAACTTTAGGCACTTCCATCAGCCAAGTACCATCTGCAAACTGGACAGAATTCAGTGGACAGAAACAAACTCAATTGCCTCTCTACCCCCTTGTACTCCCAGGGCCTAGCTTATAATGTACGGCTCGTAAAAGACTGTATAAATGACTCCCAAATGAAGGGATAAATGAGAGAGTGCACAGATGAATGCATCTCTGGAATTTCAAGATGCTTTTGTGTCCATGCATCCTGCATAGCCATGTCCTGTCTTTCTGAATTCCTAAAAAGAAGAGAGAGATTGTTTGTTTGCTTTCTGTAATGTCTGGTTTTAGAAAGCGAGAACAGGTAATTATTATGAATAGAAAGCACAGTGAATGCAAATTCAAAAGACCCAGGCCAAACTGTTTAAACCTGCTAAGGTCTCACCTGGAAAGGGGCCTGATAATACTTGATTCTCCCACTTATGGTGTTGCCAAAGCGTGCCGTCCACGATGTATGTCGCCACACCACGCATAGTCATACTGACTGCAGTTTCCTGTGTCTTCCTCCCCTGACGCAAAGCAAGTGTGGTGATCTCCCTAAACACACAGGCTCCTGCAGTGAAGAAGTACTTGGATTCTTGTTTGAATTCCATCTCCACTACTTACTAGCTCCATAGCAGTCGCTTCATCACTCGTCTGTAAAATGATGTTTGTGCGATACCTACTTCTTTGAGAATTAAATAGCTAATACATGCAAATTGCCTGGAACAATATCTGGCTTGTTGTTAAGTGTTCAACAAATCCTTACTGTTGTAGTTGCTATTATTATTATCATTATCATTATTATTATTTCATATTCTTGTACCTTTTTAAACCCACTCTCTACATAATGAACTCTACCACCCCAAAATGAAATATTAGTTTCCTAAAATCTAGCCCATGGTTAGAGTTCCAGCTTCATCCTCCACAGCTTCTGACTGTACATCTTACCCTCTAGCAGTATCAGCCCGCCTTTGATTCTTCCTATGGACCACCCGCTTTCTACCTCTACACTTCTGCACAAGCTGTTTACTCTGCCTGCTGCTGCTGCTGCTAAGTCGCTTCAGTCGTGTCCGACTCTGTGTGACCCCATAGATGGCAGCCCACCAGGCTCCCCCGTCCCTGAGATTCTCCAAGCAAGAACACTGCAGTGGGTTGCCATTTCCTCCTCCAATACATAAAAGTGAAAAGTGAAAGTGAAGTCGCTCAGTCGTGTCCGACTTGTATCGACCCCATGGACTGCAGCCTCCCAGGATCCTCCATCCATGGGATTTTCCAGGCAAGAGTACTGGAGTGGGGTGCCATTGCCTTCTCCCTTAGTCTGCCTCGACTAATGTTTCCTGTTGCCCTGACAAACTCCTATTTGTCCTCTGAGACCACCAAATTTTACAGCTGTAGTCTTCACCTTATGCCGTTAGGTAAGTGCAGAAAGGCTTGCTTTCTAAGCACCAGGAGTGATTTCTTCATGATGGTTCAGGGCAAGCCAGTACTACAGTTTCTGCCTTCAGCCATATCTCCGCTAATCGATCCTCTTGGGACCATTTGACAAGGTGACCTTCTTTCTGCATACATTGCTGAGTCTTTCTTTCAAGGGTGTGTTCAACAAGGGTAGGTTTTTGATTGCTGTCCAATTTGTAGTTATGCTAACCAATGTTTTGTTTTGTTTTTGGAACCTGTTTGAAAAGCAGTGGAGACTATTCCAAGTTCATCTGAGTCTGTTAAGAATATATTAGAATCATCAGCGATTTTAGAAAATGCTTCTTCACTCTTGACCAATGTTTCCCATCCCAAAAATTTTCTTCCAATTAAAACATACATCAGAATAGTCAACATTTTGAACGTAGAGGAGAAAAGGGAGACAGGAACACAATGGCAGCATTATAGGGGCAAAAACCCTGTCAGAACCTCAGAAACAGAGAGGAATACTTTCACTAATTGTTATGTGCATTGTTAAGGAAAGGAAAAAAGTCTCCTTAGGTGGTTCACTGCTTCCCAGTAATCTTCCACCTAGGATTGAGGCGAGCTTGGATACTGCCATATTTTCAGTGAAAATCAAAGGCATCTATCAATCATTGGTGTGTGTATGTTTATTTTAAAAGTGTTAGTTGCTCAGTCATGTCTGATTCTTTGCAATCCCATGGACTGTAGCCCGCCAGGCTCCTCTGTTCAGGGAATTCTTTCCTATCTCAGATACATGTTTGTGACTAAATGTTAATTTTAATTTTGGTTCAGTTATTTTTAATTGATGAAATTTTGAGGAACCACCTTGAATTTGAATTTTGTCACCTCTAAAATTAAGATTGTGATAACTCGTTACCAAAGTGGTTTTGGATTTTGATGCAAGATTAAAATGCTTTTGAAAATGTAAAATGCTGTATAAATTTTATAGTTGTGCTTACTGTCACTCCAAATATTTTTGGAAAAACAGTTAAGTGATAGGTAATATTGCCCCAAAGTCCTCATTCTGTATCAGTCTTATACTGTACTTTAACCTTGGTCAAGTTATTTAAATGTTTTTGCCTCACTTCCTTCTCCAGAATAAAAGATCCTAGTCAGTCTGCTTTAGAATCTAGGAATATAAAATTGGCACATACCTCTTTAGCAACTACAGTGCTCATTGCTGATGCATTTAACAGAAGTAACACAAATATAATTAAGCAGGTAGAAAGAAAGAAAGGATGAACATGTAGAAGCAACTTGGTATATTCCAGATTTCATGCTCACTTAATTGAATGATCCAAGCTAGTCTCTGTTCTAATGCCCAGGTGAAATAAGTGTCAGCCCTCTTTATTTTTCTAAGTCAAATTGAGCATACAACTAAAGCCCTATCTACTAGGGCATATCTAAACCTGACCTCTTATGTTTTGAACTATACAGTCCTTTCACTGGAGTTTCTAAACAAATCTGGTGAGCCTGCTTGGCTCACCAGAGAACAGGGAGAAGACAGTAGCCTTTAATCCAACATTGAATAAGCAATTTGACTCATTAAAATGGGAAATGACTCCTTCTCTGTTAGATGAAGGTAAAGATTTCCACCCCACCCATTGGCTATTCCCAAGGTCAAGAGCAATTTTAATTATCAATACACTCTCTCACTCTTTGGCTTCTTGTCACTTTTGAGTGGGGTCCCATGGTTTAATTACAGTAACAACTATAATAGAAAAATTTCTGAAAGACCTATTAGTCAAGCAATAACTAGTTGTGTGTCTTTGTACTACCTTAGGATACAGATTTATAACTAGTAAATTGAGGGACAAAAATTACATCGCACATTTTCTTAGGTTTGCTACACCTCAAACAGTTTGTTCTGCAGTTGTTCAGTCTCTAAGTCATGTCTGACTCTTTGCAACCCCATGGACTGCAGTGTGCCAGGCTTCCCTATCCATCACCAACTCCTGGAACTTGTTCAAACTCATGCCCATTGAGCCGGTGATGCCATCCATCCATCTCATCCTCTGTCATTCCTTTCTCCTCCTGCCTTCAATCTTTTCCAGCATCAGAGTCTTTTCCCATGAGTCAGCTCTTAACATCAGGTGGCTAAAGTATTGGAGCTTCAGCTTCAGCATCAGTCCTTCCAATGAATATTCAGGGTTGATTTCCTTTAGGATTGACTGGTTTGATCTCCTTGCTGTCCAGCTTAGGAATCTAGTTTTCTTTTGAAGCATATTCCTGGAAAAGCTGATTTTCCTCTTCCATTCCCCTTATGTCTTTATGCATTCCTCTACTCCTCCCCGGAGAAGGCAATGGCACCCCACTCCAGTACTCTTGCCTGGAAAATCCCATGGAAGGCGGGGCCTGGTAGGCTGCAGTCCATGAGGTCGCTAAGAGTCGGACACGACTGAGCGACTTCACTTTGACTTTTCACTTTCATGCATTGGAGAAGGAAATGGCAACCCACTCTGGTATTCTTGCCTGGAGAATCCCAGGGACGGGGGAGCCTGGTGGGCTGCCATCTATGGGGTCGCACAGAGTTAGACACGACTGAAGTGACAGCAGCAGCAGCAGCAGCTGCTACTCCTCCCCTGTTATAGATGAAGGGAAACAGAATATGCCACCCAAAAATGTGCCACTTTGGCATGCAGGTTATTTTGAGCTGAAGACAATCAGGACCCAAAACAGTATTTATTCATTTAGTTGGCTGCACTGTGTCTTAGTTGTCACACATCGAGTCTTCGTTGCCACATGCAGAATCTCTTAGTTGTTGCATGCAGAATACTTGAGTTGCAGCATGTGGGATCTAGTTCCCTGAGCAGGGATGGAACCTGGACCCCTGCATTGGGAGTAGGGAGTCTTAGCCACTTTGCCACCAGGAAAGTGCCTGGATGAGCTTTGTAACTCCCACTTAACTGCCTAATTTAGATAAGGGGATCTGGTTCAAGGAAAGAGCCATCACAAATGATACCTACAAAGAGTATGGGCTAGATGTGGTAAGCACAAGGGAGGTCTGTGGCAGGGCCTATTTGTTCAAAGGCCTCTCTGTGTCCCACTGTCTCTGCATGGCATGACAAGCACTTATTTACCATATATTTGTTCTCATCTTCCTCTGAATTGTCTGCTTCCCTCTGGAGCCCCATTCTCCTTAGCTTAGGGTGGCATGGAAGCCTCAACTGCCTAACTGAGCATGTCATGTTTTTGCAGGACTCCCATACCTCCAAAATTGAATTTGTTTTTCTCCTGTTAATCAGTCTTATGTTAATTAAATTATTAGACCAGTCAGGAAACCCTAAAAGGGTAGAAGAAAAAATTTTCCTCCCCTACACTGAGTACCCTAATTAGAGGCCTGGGCAAGATGTTTCATTGTTTGAATTATCATATTTCAATAGTTTACAGTATCTTGATTTTCTGATTTCCTGGGGTATATTGAAATGGTTTGGTAATGAAAAATGTATGATTCTTCTCAGTGAAAAGTTAATTAACAATTGCTTTTATTATTTAATGAAGAGTTTCATAGCTAAATTAATACAAGGTGCTAGGTTTTTTTGTGTTTCTTTTTTTTAGCTGATTAAATAATGCTAAATTAGAATATCTTTGGTCTAATGTTGAATTAGACCATTTGGCAACTCAGATACAAGCCATTTTAATTTCTTATTGTGTATTGTTGTTTAATTTATGACTCCATAAATAAGTAAGTGCAATTTGAATTATTGTCATTAAGAGTCATTAAGAAGGAAACTGGCTTCAAATGATGTGGTGAAGCCATTTTTAAAATAGAGATATCTTTTTTTACAGAAGAAAAGAAAGGATAAAATAATGAATACATATACATAAATAGTATGTATAATATATTAAAAAAATAATGAATGAATACAACTTCGCTTCTGAGATTTTGTGTGTGTGTGTGTATTCCTGAGTTAGGCTGGAGGCCAGATTTGTAATTGCTCATGTATATGCTTTCTAAAATTTGCTTAAGGAAATCTGTCTGGATTGGATTTTCCAAAAAGGCAATTAAAGGTTTGCAGTTGAAAAATTATCCTTCTTCATAAATATTGGTGAGTGTAATGGTTTCCTGGCATGGAGGATATGCTGGACATTATATTGAGAGGTACAGCTCCAGGCAAAATTAAACTTGTGTTTTTCAGAGATACCAGGATTAGCTTGTTTACCAATTTTTTACTAATTTGTTAAAGCAGCTAAATTTACAAAATATGTAGACCTTACATGTTAAGCTTAGAAATTTGCTTTCATATATATTTTAACAAGTCCAGTGGTCTCCTGTTGCTGTGAATTGGAATTTCATGAGAACCTTTAAATCCTGAAGATGTCTGGGTCGCTTCTCGAAAGATTCTGATTTAATTGGATTGGGAGAAAACCTGGTCATTGGGATGTTTTAAAGCTCCCCAGATGATTGTTATGTGCAGTAAAGGTTGCAAAACCAGTGAACTTACAAACAACGTACTGTTTCCTATACAAGAGTTGGTAAATTGAAAGAGTGTGTGGACATAAAAATAAGCCAAAAAACCCAATGTCAATAAAGCAGACATCTACCTCATAAATATATGTTTGCAATAACACATTACTGAAAATGATTGAATTTTGGTATACCAATTTTTAGTATACCAATTTTTTTTGGTATACCATTATTTTTGTTATAAAACACCTAGAAGAATTATGTAGTAAAAGTAGCAAGCCATGTCAAACAAATAGGAAAATTCAATTAACAGATACATCATTTCTTTTTAGATAATATAGAAAATGGAATATGTATCCATCCGCTATCTGTTTATATATCAACTACAAATAAACAACTGGATACTGGTAGTTTTATTTTAATGGTAGAAAACAAGTTATTGCTACTTTCTGTTAACAGTTATTTTGATATTTTTCTACAGTAAATATACATTGCTTCTGTAATAAGAAAAAGTGTTATTTTCTAAAAGTTTCAAAAGTAGTCTACTTAGAAATTAATGAAATAACAAAGCCACACATTAAACTTCTGAGATAACAACAAAGCTGTAACCAAAATCATTCATAGCCTTAAATGCTTTCATGTTTGAGATAAAAGAGAAAATAAGAGAATTAAATGTTGGACTTTATAAGAAATAAAAAAGCAGTAGAAAAAATCTTCAAAAATATTTTATAGACAAATGCTTTCAAACATCCAACTCTGACTTTTCATGTATTTGAAAAATTCCAAACCATGGCAATATAGCTTTAAAACTTCTATATTCATATTCTAAAGCCCACATAGCTTTGATTATGAAATTTAAAAAAAAATAGTAGAAACTTTGAACACTACAGACCAATTTCAGGAATACAAATATTAAAATCTTGTAAAATATAGCAAACTACACCAACAATAGGGTAAATTACCATATTTAAATTGGATTTATCTCAGGAAAACAGTTATGCTTAATATAAGAGACTCCATTTACATCCTTCATTGCACACCCTTCTATAAATTATGAACAAATATTTATAAAATAAAGTCTGTTCCTGATAAGAGGTAGAAACAACCAAAAAAAGAGACTTTTAGCAATGTAAAAATAGATGACAGTTGATAAGCATGCAAACTGCTGTCTATCAAAATAACAGTAAACTCTATAATCAATGTTGAAATACTAAAAGTATCTCCATTAAAATCAGAAACACACCTAGAATGCCCATCAAATGCTCTTTTTAAATTCTCTACTGGATATTCTAGCCAATGAAATATGTTAACTAAAAGAAATGAGAAGTATAAGTATTAGAAAAGAAAATCAAATTATTCCTATTAGAACATATTATTATCATCCACTTGTGCCTAAGTGAATCAGCAACACTCACATCTACTCAGTCATATAACTGGTAAAGAAAAATGAGAATAATTGTATATTAAGTGTACGCAAGTTTTCCTCCATACTAATAACTAGACAATAAACACAATAGAAATCAAAGCTTTCATTCTGCACAGTAATTCAAAATATGATATTATTATATATTTATTGATATTTTGTGTGGCATTTAAAGATATGCAAACTTGAGTTAAAAAATATAAAAGAATATTTGAGTATATGAACAGATATGTCCAGTATTTCTTGATGAGAAGTTTAATATTTTGTACATATGATTTCTCCCCAAATTTGCCTAAAATATAAGTACACACACAAAATATAATAGCAACCCATGAAGAGGGGGCTGGGAGAGCTTTGGAGGTGACAAAAAATTACCCTTGGACTACAAGAAGATCAAACCAGTCAATCCTAAAGGAAATCAGTCCTGAATATTCATTGGAAGGGCAGAGGCAGTAGCTGAAACTCCAATACTTGGGCCACCTGATGTGAAGAACTGACTCATTGGAAAAGACCCTGATGCTGGGAAAGATTGAAGGCAGGAGGAGAAGGGGATGACAGATGATACATCACCTACTCGATGGACATGAGTTTGAACAAGCTCTGGGAGTTGCTGATGGACAGGGAAGCCTGGTGTGCTGCAGTCCATGGGGTCTCAAAGAGTCAGACACAACTGAGCAACTGAACTGAACTGAACTGAAAATTGCTCTAAACTTCATCTGGCAGCAACATAGATGAGATGTAATTAGAAAATAGTGAAAAGTCATGTATAATAAATCTCCCACTAAAAGAATATATAGATGAGTGAAAGGAAAATATTCTCAAGTATATATAATAAAAATAACATTTCAATTGTAGCTCAGCTGGTAAAGAATCCACCTGCAATGTAGGAGACGCTGGTTCGATTCCTGGGTCAGGAGATCCCCTAGAGAAGGGATAGGCTACCCACTCCAGTATCCTTAGGGTTCCCTGGTGGCTCAGTTGGTAAAGAATCTGCCTGCAATGTGGGAGACCAGGGTTCGATCCTTGGGTTGGGACGATCCCCTGGAGGAGGGAAAGGTATTCTTTCCTGGAGAATCCCCATGGAAAGAGGAACCTGGCAGGCTGCAGTCTATGGGGTCGCAAAGAGCCGGACGCAACTGAGCAACTAAGCACATAGGTGGGTAAAAATGGATTAGGAGAGTAGTAGCTTTTGGTAATCAGTTGATAATCACATCAAAAATCAGAATCCTCATTCACATAATACACTAAAATTTAATTTGAGATAGATAAAATATTCAAATATAAATTTGCTTAAGAAGGTCAAGAAACAGAAGATGACTAAGTAAATATTTCTACAGTGAGGTGATGGAAAATAACATACTTCTAAAGAAGTGACAACAAATTCAAAAATGTAAGTGGAAAGCACACATAGATATTTTAAAATCTTTGTACATTAAGAACAAACTGAAATTGAATCTTACAAATCAATTATGAAAAAGAAATACAGTGCCTATTTTTTAAAAGATATGGAAGGAAGAATTGATATACAATCCCAAGACATGTGAAAAATGATCAGCTTTACTTATAATCAAATGAATGAAAATAAAAGTAAAAGTTTTTAACCTTTTTTTGATAAGAACCTGAATTGGAATATTTCACAGAGCAGTTTTGTAATAGCCATCAGAATCCTTAACAATGGGCATCCAGTTGACTGGGCAACTGCATTTCTAAGGATTATCTAAACAAATATTTAAGTCTGTGTGCATATACTGAATCACACAAGTATTTGTTTATTATTTTTACAATGAAACATGAAAGTAATACAATACTCATCGGTAGGGAGCTTATAGGGCTTCCCAGGTGGTGCTAGTGGTAAAGAGCCCGCTTGCCAATGCAGGAGACATAAGAGACCCAGGTTGGATCCCTGGGTCGGGAAGATCCCCTGAAGGAGGGCATGGCAACCCACTCCAGTATTCTTGCCTGGAGAATCCCATGGACAGAGGAGACTGGTGGGCTACAGTCCATAGAGTCACAAAGAATTGTAAACAACTGAAGCAACTTAGCACACACACATTCAGGGGATTTATAAAATAATGATATATCTCTAAAGAATAGAAATTTAAAGTTTTGGAAGTAATTGCATTGATATTAAAGGTATTCCAAGTATTTAAAAGCATAGACTATAATACATAGTATACATACATACAATGATATAGTATGGTCTCATTTATATATGAATATATATCAAAATATAAATATTTGTTATCTCTGAGAAATGAACTTATACTTAATATTAACTCTCTCATTTTTGCTTATCAAGATTTTCAAAGATGCATGCAATGAATATTAATATATATGAAATTGAAGACTATTTTATTTGAGTTATTATCTATACATAAAGTATGTTTCATTTCACAAGATCTTTTACTTAAACAATGTGTCCTACCATTTGCAATTCCTCAGAGGTATGTAATTTGAGTTGCTTTATTTTCCTAATTCTTACATTTTTCAAATCTTTAATAACATAGCCATATCTCTAATCTTTGATTTTCTCACTTTTTCATTGTTTATAGTCTTTCTCTTGTGAAAAATGAGGAAAAATTAATTCATTTTCATATGCTCCACGTGCTTCTTCTGTTGATTTCTTTTTCATTAAATGCAATCCATAAATCTTTATTTTTTTTCTTCTTTAAGCTGTAAGTAATATGTCTAAATTTCTGGCATGGCAAATGGAGATTTTAATGACCCTACATGTTTTTCCATTTCTGTTGACTCTCTTCCCCCAAATTATGTAAGCTATACTTTTAATTTTATATTGAGTTACATTTCTCCTTTGTTTTCTAACTATAATTAAGTCTCTAGTGTTTTGTCAAAGAGTCATTCTAAAAATTGAAAACATATAAACAGCATGTACATTATTATGGCACAATGAATCTATTTTATTTAGAGTCAACTTTGGTGTTGGGCTTACATTTGCTTTCCTACAGTTTCAATGACAGGTTACCTCTGCTGCTTTAAATAGAACGTCCCTGTCTTCAAGTTCAAATGGATTTTCTTTTCTTTGAACCACTAATCTCTCAAATTCAAATAGCAAGACAGAGGTTACTGAGTCTCCAGAGTCTATCTCCCAAATCTCTTTCTCCTTCCCTCTCCCTCCCTCTCTCTGTCACACACACACACACACACACACACACACATACACACACACACACACACACACACACCCCTCAGGAGGAAGGAGAAGAGGATCTTACTTAAGGGGCAGGAGGAGGGGAAACTTCTTTGGGAACTCTCATACTTTACTAATATCTTATCTCATCATATTCCTTTTTTTTTTTTTTTAGTTTGTTTGTTTTATTGGTTCCTCCTCTTACCCCCCACCCTCCGCCTGGTGGGCTCCAGAGTAGGAAAGAAGAAGGACGGTCAAACACCTTTGTAAGAAGCTAGAGTTTAAAACAGAAGACATATTGAAAGGACATTTTAAAAAGAGAGATGTATAATATGGAATTTAAGGTATCAACTCTGTGGAGCCTCAAAGTGGACTCCTTGCTATTACAGCCAAATCCTCAGTAAGCATCTACCACAGTGTAAAAGACTGACTCAGAGAAATATAAAGTTAGTTAGCAGCCAGTTATTTTGTGCGTATATAGGAGAAACTGATAATAGATTGATTCCAATTAACAAAGGCAAAGACAGGATTTACATAGTAGAAAGAGGAGAGAAGAGAAGAAAAATTTAGATATTTGAAAATGATGCGGTTACTTTTTTTCTTTCTCTTTTTTTTTAGGAAAGGTGCTTTATAGCTGGCAGCTAGCTAAGGGACCAAAGTCAATGTTTACTAATCAGAGATTATCAGGAGTACATGTGTTGGCCACCCACAGCGTTCCCCCACCCCGTGATCCCACAAATACATACACACAGTGCAAAGAAACCTCACAGCTTTATTTAGCTTGCTCCAGCCAGTAAGAATTCACTACACCATGGGGAATTTTGGTAAGAAGAAATGAACATGGAAGTGGTTCTCACAGAATGTGGGTTGAGGGATTCCAAGGAGGGTTTTTGGAAGCAGAAGTAAGTTCTCAATTGCATGTTGTCAAGAGATAGAGGCAATGCCGTATTGAGTATTTTATTTTTTCTTTGAGAGCTGGGGAAATTTAAGAAAGGGCTAGAATTGTCATTGGTATTGTAACTACAGTGAACCCTGTTAGGCAAGGAAGGGGATGGACTGTTAATTTTCCTGTTTGAAGAGTGTCTTGTGTCTATCTAGTTTGGCCATGGTCAGAGTGGCCTCTCTGGACATTATTTATTTTTCAAGAGCATTCTTTATCTTCAGTTGGGAACATCATGACCTAGTTGCCAGCAAGGCTGTTGTGTTTTTGTTTTTTAATTTTCTCAATCTCTCCTTTTGGCCAAAGGCAGACAAGTTCAGCCCAGAGAAAATTGTCGTGTGGGGTCTAGATCCACACATGTTAGGACATACTGCCCTTGAACAACCAGACTGGTCATTAAGGGAACAATTTTGGTTGATTATGGATGCCCCAGAAGATCGGGAGTGTTTATTCAATGTATTTGGGAGAGGCTGTGTCTGCTTTGTGTCTGCCAGTGTCCTTCCATAGAAGTTACATTTTGGCATGCCCTTGTCCTCATCCAGTTTTTCAAAACAAATATGGATGACAAGTCTTAGCTTCGGTTTCCTCCATATACAGATCCCAAGGTGATAACCTGTGTACAGGTAGTTCACTGTGGAGTCATCCCTGTTAGTGCTCAGCTTCCAGCAATTTTGTCCCCATGAGTTTTCTGATGTATATGACAACCGTGTTTGTGGGACTCAATCCCATAAAGATGTCTCATATTGATGCACCACCACACACACACCCCACCACCACCACCAACCCTTAGACCTGAATGACTTGAATGATTTTACCTAGGCGCCCCTCATTTCTTAGTCCTTCTATTAGTAATTTCAACATTTTAAGAATAAGTTCCAAACTTCATACCCTTTTGTTCTATTGTTATGCATATCAAAGATTTATAGGCCTATGAGGAAATGAGTGGCTGTTCCTGACTGCTTTGCAGGATTCCTCTCCTGTATCCCAAGATCTGAGAATGAAGGCTGAGCTGGAATTCTGCCTGTCTCTTTAGGGCTACAGAAGCTGAAGAGCCTTTCTGACTTTGCATAAAGACCCTCAGCAAGAGCATGTCTCTATAGACCAAAACCACTCTCAGCCTAGTAATGAGAATCATAGAGAAAGAGAGGAGAGACAAGCTTGGTTTTGCTCCTGTGTCACTGAGTTGGCTGCTTACCTTCTCGGGGAGCTTATCTGGACAGTGTACTTCTATTTTTAGCAATGTAACTCCAGCAAAACTCTGGACAGTAAAGCTTAAGCATTCAGCAGATTAAGAAAGACGAAAGACAGAACAGAAAAGGAACCCAAAGTGTAAATGATTGAAACTGGTAATGTACATCATGGCTGGACTAGTTTTTCTCTTGTTCAAAATTCTATTTGTGAGCAATTTTCTTCCACTTCATACTCTCTCCTTCTGTAACCTTTCATTCAAAATGTTGATTTTCCCTTATGTTGCAATTAACCATTCTGAGCTAGAAACGCATACTCCTAAGTGAAATACTTTTGAAGAGTTGAGTTAAGCAGAGAGTGGGTTTATCTAATTTCTTGTTAATAGAATTGCCAGAGAAGAATTTCAAAGTCTGGAAAGCTGCCAATGAAATTGTATTTTTCCTTTTTGAAAACTAAACATTTTTAGCCAGATGGAGATTTACATCTTAGTAAGTTGAGTGAAAAAAGGACAACATGGTACATGCATGTTGCCCCAAAATGACACTTGTGTAAATGATTTAATAATCAACAAAATGTCAGTGCAATTTTCTTTTCAAGTTAAAGGGAAGCTTTGATTATATGAAGACTTCCCTGGTGGCTCAGACGGTAAAGCATCTGCCTACAATGTGGGAGACTTGGGTTTGATCCCTGGGTTGGGAAGATCCTCTGGAGAAGGAAATGGCAACCCACTTCAGTACTCTTGTCTGGAAAATCCCATGGATGGAAGAGCCTGGTAGGCTACAGTCCGTGGGGTTGCAAACAGTCAGACACGACTGAGCGACTTCACCTTACCTTAGCTCACCTTTGGTTTTATGACTCAAGACTTAGCCTTGAGTCTTCAGAAAGTGAAACTGTTAGTCGCTCAGTCATGGTGGACCCTTTGCGACCCCATGGACTGTAACCTGCCAGACTCCTCTGTCCATGGGGAACCAAAATCATCCCAAAGAAAAAGAAATGCAAGAAGGCAATGTAGTTGTCTAAAAAAAAGTGAAAATTAAAGTTGCTCACTAGTGTCCAACTGTTTGCATTACATGGACTATACAGTCCATGGAATTCTCCTGGCAAGAATACTGGAGTAGGTAGCAATTCTCGTCACCAGATCTTCTCAACCCAGGGATTGAACCTGGGTCTCCTGCACTGCAGGCAGATTCTTTACCACCAGATCATTTGGTTATTAGCTAAATGACCTTGGGTAAAGAATATGTGCCTCCATCTTCCATCAAATGAATCCATTTATAACAAAATTAGTGGAAATAACAATAAGAATCATGAAGAAGATAATAGCAAAGAAGTTTTACCTGAGAAATAAATGTGAACAGGACTTTGGAGAAGTCTGATATTTCCTCTGGATTTTTCTCATCATGATTTCTATCTGGTCTTCCCTACTGCTCAAGGGACTATGTATCTAATCAGTGTAATTTTTAATCTCTGTAGAAAAAAATACCATTTCTAAGGAGTTAGCAGTGAATAAGACTAGCTAAAACTTGAGTCTTTGATAGATAAACCAGCAATTGGTTCCAAATTTCATCGTATTTATAAATTTAAAGTGGAATCTACATGTGGTCAACTGTATGGAATCCAATTTTATCCCTTAATATAAAGCTTTGTCCTTCCTTCCTCAGCTTCTCTCTGGACTTGTCATACTGTTTTTATTATTTGTTATTTAACGTCATTCCAAGCTAAAAGCAATTTAAATGTTTAGTACACATTTTGCTGTTTATCTCTGTATTGTTCAATGCCATTTTAAGTACAAAACTAAGATTGTTTTTCTTGAATGCAGGATCACTGAAGTTACACAACTCATATTTCATATCTCATCCATGCATATGTATTTTCTTCTTACAAATTGTGGAAATGCTACACAAAACTAACTCAACTCTTTTTATTTTGCTTCTCCTTTTGGCTCACTAATGAGTAAGGAAGGACCAAAAGGAAAGGAAGAGAAAAGAAAAGTTGGGTTGTCCTATCTTTCTCTTTCTTTTCATGTCATCATTTTTAGCGATGGTGGCTGGCTAATATAAGGCAAGAACACAAGTAAGAAAAGATATAATAATTTATATAATTATTTATATATAATTTAATGGTCATTATATTTCTTAGAAAACCATCGCCTTTTTCATCATTCAAATCCAGCTTTGTTTCACATCTGTCATTGACTGTCTACATCCCTGCTTATTATACTCTTGTGCTAGCTTAGAGTCTCACCAAACTCTTCCACATTGTGGTTCGATGCGGATTTTCTGCTCATGTTGTTTGGTCACTCAGTTGTGTTCGACTTTTAGTGACCCATGGACTGTAGCCCACCAGGCTGCTCTGTCCATGGAATTTCCCGATCAAGAATACTGTAGTGGGTTGCCATTTCCTTCTCCAGGGGATCTTCACAACTCAGGGATGAACCACATTTCCTGCACTAGCACTGAGACACCTGGGAAGCCCCTTTCTGCCCATAGGGTATTACTAATATCAAACGTGAATGGAGCAGTAAGCGATGGTGGATTCATATTGCATACCTCACTTCTCATATCCATGCTCCATTGCCCCATGTGACTTCACATATAAACACAAGTTCAAAGACAAAATTATTAAAAATTTCAAGATGGTAATGGCAGAGCATTGAATCAAGAGTGGGGTCCTTCTGAATCAGGGCCCTTTGGGACAGTACAGGTCATGTGCCCATCAAGCCATAAAATGTTGAAGTCTCAAAATTTCATGTGAAATGTTATGATCAGTGAAATTAGACAACTTTTTTCAGACCTTCTGAGAACTTCTGCTCTGCCTATAGCCTTCAGAACATCCAAAAATGATAGAAGATTTAGCCCTCACAGTCTTTAGTAGTCAAAAAATGGGCAGAACTTCTGGGAATGGAGCCTCAGATCTTTTTCTCTGCCGAATTTGTTGGCTTTCCAATAAGGACTCCAGGGATGAGCACAGACTGCTTCATACTAATCACATTTCCCCCAAATGTATAGATGTATAAAGGCAGGTGTCAATGTGGCAATGGACAATGAAATATATGATGTCCTACTGGTTCAAGTTTGTGTACTTAGTAACAATAGACACCCTCCCCACCTCACCCCTGCCCCAACATATACACAGGCACACACACATTGAGCCACTTTGTTTAGGTGGCTCAACTGGAAGGTTATTTGGAGAGTACCGGATTTGAGCAAAGGGAGAGAAATAATAATAAAGCAATGGAAATTTGTCCAACACCAGTTATTTGTGATTATAAATGTATACAGTCATTTTATATTGCGGAAAACATAGAATCACCTATAATCCAACTCGTGTTTATGCTGGGCACATGGCAGCATGCTCTTTAATAGCTATTTGCTTTTTTAGGAGTATTTTTAAAGTTGCCAATATTGTCAGGTTTTGCCAGAGGTTACATCTTCTCTTAATTGTGGTAGACTTCTTAAACAATCATTTCAAATTTTTAAAAATTTTTTTTCTCTAAGTATTAAAAATTAAACATTTTAGGAAGTGTATTTGATCTATGGAGTGCTCAGAAGCCTTATTCTACTTATGTAAGGATCTTCTAGTTTTACATTTAATAGACTGGATTGATGGATAAAGACAAAAAAACATGTTATGCCTACCCACTTTTGAAATAGCCAAATATAGTTCAAAATAAAAAAAACAGCCTTAATGATTTTTTTAAACTCTCAGGTAATCAACTGATTTTACAGTAACTGGTGTTGGTGTTAACTAAAACCTGTTACATTCCTAATGATGCTCAATGAGCCATGAGAAATGAATAGGTGGATACAGTCCAGTTGCTGGAAAATAGTTGTTTGTTACTGACTTGTCTGAGAGGAAGTGAACTCTTTCATTTATCAGGGACAGAGTATAAAGTGTTCCTCACTGAAGCATTTCTAAAAGCTCTAAGCTCCTTTGAATACTGATAGGACTTTAAAATTAAAGGTAAAATATGCAAGTAATCTGAATTATCACAGGTTATTTTATGAACTTCTGGTATTTTTTATTCCTTTTGTAAGTATGATTTTCCCAAACCCCCAACCCAATAAATTCTATAATCCTTATTATATATGAAGTTATCAACAAGATAATATAGTTGCCTTTTGTTAAAAAAAAAGTTATTTTCTTTACTCTAATTTTCTCAGAATTCATATGGATTTCATAGGAGTAGGCCTTAAAGTAAAGCACAGAATCAGTAGTTCTCAAATGTGGCTACCCATTGGAACTCATGTACTAATGATGCCTGGGTCCTGTCTCCAGAGAGTCTGACTTAAGTGGTCTGTGGTCCCAATATCCACATTTTAAAAGCTCCCCAGTTGATTTTAATATGCACCCAAGACTGAAAACTACAGTAAAATGAAGTAAATTCTGGACTTGCAGAAAAGCAATTCCATTACTTTCCCCAGAGTCTTTGAAGAATCATCAAAACCCCACTCAGAATACCAATAGTGATAGAGGTGATAGATAGTGATTTTCCCACAGGATACCAATTTAATATTGCTTACTCAATGTTCAGTTGAGTGGGCTTCCAACAGTCCAATGTGGGCTTCCCTCATAGCTCAGTTGGTAAATCATTTGCCTGCAATGCAGGAGACCTGGGTTCGATTCCTGGGTCAGGAAGATCCCTGGAGAAGTGTTAGGTAGTTAGAATAGGAAAAAGGAGTCCAAAATGGTGGTGGCTAAAAGACAAAGAAGGGAAAAGCCTGTGAAAATAGAACAAAGGAAGGTCCGATGACCAGAGTGAGAACCTCAGGTAAAACAAACAGCATTCCTGGCTAGCCCAATTTACATAGGGCAGGCAACAATACATGTCGGGGGAGTGTGTTAATTTCCTCGGTTCTGTCTCATCACAACAAAAATTTGAAGCGACGGATGGACCAACGTTACAGCCCTGGGCTGGACAAGTATTACAGCTCTTGGACGGGCCAGTGTTACAGCTCTGAGTTATAGCTCAGTTTTATTTAGAAAGTAAAGGAAAATACATCTTCTAGGCATGAGGGAATGCTGACCCAAAACATGCGAAGAGAATAGAGGCCCAGGCCCAATTTTGGCTCCTCTTTTTATATGTTTTATCTCCTCCCCCTGGGCCTGCCCTGTGTAAATTTTGCTAGCCAGTAGTGCTGTTTGTTTTACCTGAGGTCCTCACTCCGGTCCTCAGACCTTCTTTTCTTCCATTTTCCTGGGCTTTTCCCTTCTTTGTCTTTTAGCCCCTGCCAGTTTGGATTCCTTTTTCCTATTCTAACTACCTAACAGAAGGAAATGAAAACTCATTCCAGTATTCATGCCTGGAGAATCTCATGGACAGAGGAGCCTGACAGGCTACAGTCCACAGATCACAAGAGTCAGACACAACTTAGTGACTAAACCACCACCACCACCACTCAACATATACTCTTAACAGCCATAATAAAAAGTGTTCAGATATGGTTTGTGTAAAGTATGTCTGTACAACATTAGTGTGACTGATTTCCTTTATATATCCCTTCAGTTGCTCAACTGCGAACATTTTTAAAGGGAGAATCATTTGGGGAGGGGGTCAGAGTCTTCTTTATATCCCACTTAACTTTCTTTCTTCTGATTGGTTGGTGATATAACAGGACAGTGCTCAGGGATTTGTGCTAAGCCTTAGTTACAATGGAAGAACATCCCCATGGAAAAGAAATGCAAAAAAGCAAAATGGCTCTCTGGGGAGGCCTTACAAATAGTGGTGAATAGAAGAGAAGTGAAAAGCAAAGGAGAAAAGGAAAGATATAAGCATCTGAATGAAGAGTTCCAAAGAATAGCAAGGAGAGATAACAAAGCCTTCCTCAGCGATCAATGCAAAGAAACAGAGGAAAACAGAATGGGACAGACTAGAGATCTCTTAAACAAAATTAGAGACACCAAGGGAACATTTCATGCAAAGATGGGCTCGATAAAGGACAGAAATGGTAAAGACCTAACAGAAGCAGAAGATATTAAGAAGACGTGGCAAGCATACACAGAAGAACTGTACAAAAAAGATATTCACGACCCAGATAATCACAATGGTGTGATCACTCACCTAGAGCCAGACATCCTGGAAGGTGAAGTAAAGTGGGCCTTAGGAAGCATCAGGAAGAACAAAGCTAGTGGAGGTGATGGAATTCCAGTTGAGCTATTTCAAATCCTGAAAGATGATGCTGTGAGAGTGCTGCACTCAATCTTCCAGCAAATTTGGAAAACTCAGCAGTGGCCACAGGATTGGATAAGGTCAGTTTTCATTCCAATCCCAAAGAAAGGCAATGCCAAAGAATGCTCAAACTACCACACAATTGCACTCATCTCACACGCTAGTAAAGTAATGCTCAAAATTCTCCAAGCCAGGCTTCAGCAATATGTGAACCATGAACTTCCAGATGTTCAAGCTGGTTTTAGAAAAGGCAGAGGAACCAGAGATCAAATTGCCAACATCCGCTGGATCATGGGAAAAGCAAGAGAGTTCCAGAAAAACATCTATTTCTGCTTTATTGACTATGCCAAAGCCTTTGACTGTGTGGATCACAATAAACTGTGGAAAATTCTGAAAGAGATGGGAATACCAGACCACCTGACCTGCCTCTTGAGAAACCTATATGCAGGTCAGGAAGCAACAGTTAGAACTGGACATGGAACAACAGACTGGTTCCAAATAGGAAAAGGAGTACATCAAGGTTGTATATTGTACCCTGCTTATTTAACTTATATGTAGAGTACATCATGAGAAACGCTGGACTGGAAGAAGCACAACCTGGAATCAAGATTGCCAGGAGAAATATCAGTAACCCTAGATATGCAGATGACACCACCCTTATGGCAGAAAGTGAAGAGGAACTAAAAAGCCTCTTGATGAAAGTGAAAGAGGAGAGTGAAAAAGTTGACTTAAAGCTCAACATTCAGAAAATGAAGATGATGGCATCTGGTCCCATCACTTCATGGGAAATAGATGGGGAAACAGTGGAAGCAGTGTCAGACTTTATTTTGGGGGGCTCCAAAATCACTGCAGATGGTGACTGCAGCCACGAAATTAACAGACGCTTACTCCTTGGAAGGCAAGTTATGACCAACCTAGATAACATATTGTAAAGCAGAGACATTACTTTGCCAACAAACGTCTGTCTAGTCAAGGCTATGGTTTTTCCAGTGGTCACGTATGGATGTGAGAGTTGGACTGTGAAGAAAGCTGAGTGCCGTAGAATTGATGCTTTTGAACTGTGGTGTTGGAGAAGACTCTTGAGAGTCCCTTGGACTGCAAGGAGATCCAACCAGTCCATCCTAAAGGAGACCAGTCCTGGGTGTTCATTGGAAGGACTGATGCTGAGGCTGAAACTCCAGTACTTTGGCCACCTCATGCAAATAGTTGACTCATTGGAAAAGACCCTGATGCTGGGAGGGACTGGGGGCAGGAGGAGAAGGGGATGACAGAGGATGAGATGGCTGGATGGCATCACCGACTCGATGGACATGAGTTTGAGTGAACTCTTGGAGTTAGTGATGGACAGGAAGGCCTGGCGTGCTGCAATTCATGGGGTCACAAAGAGTCAGACACCACTGAGTGACTGAACTGAACTGAACTTAGTTACCATCCTCACCTTGGTGAAGGCCTTAGAACTCAAAGATATTGTTATGTCATTTCCTTGAGAAGGAACCAAGATCCTGCTTCAATCTCTTTAATTTCTTGATTGATCTTCCTTCATCTCTGCTTCCTTCCATTCCCTGATAAGCAACTGTTTGAATCTCCCCTTTGGCACTCAGGGAAGTTCAAGGAGGCTGAAGAAAGGCTATTTCCTACAAACAAGAAATGGGGACATAAGGAGGATTTGTCCTTGGAAAGGTCCCACAGGGTTCTGCCTGGTTTCATAGGCATGCATGTGTAGGGGAGGAAAAATAATTGTCTTTTTACCCTCCTAGGTTTTTGGCTGAGACAAAAGAGACAGAGTAACAGGAATAAAAACCAGAAGGAATAACCAGGATAATAGATAACAAGAATACCTCTGGAATACATGGGAAAGACCCAGGAAAACATTGAGTAACTCCCTGAAGTGGTCCACATCCCCACCTTAAATACCATCTACACTCAAAGACAAAAGGGGTTGAGGAAGGGCAACCAGTTATCAGGAAAAGCACAGAGAACAAAGATAAGGCTGTTCTGCAGATTTAAGTCCCTGTTCTGCTTTGATAAGAGTATCTAGAGATTTAGTCATTCTTTTCCTGGTACAGAAAGGGAAACAGCCTTACAAGTGGAGATTTCTCTCATATATGTAAATGTCCCTTCCAAAAGGGTGACTCTTGTCTTCTCTGTTTCAGAGAGTCTCCTATATCTGTAGCCTCTCAAAAATAATCAGCTGGAAGTAATCTTTACGTCAAAGGAGCATATTTGGGGGGTGACATACTTTGCTCCCCTTTACATATATATATATGCAATAAATCTGAAAAACCAATAAAAACAAACAAGGAGAAAATAAAAGTAGTTAACCCTGGACAGGAGAAGGGTATAACACAGGCAAGGGGTAGTGGAGGTGCATGGTTTTAGGTTCAGGCGTGAGTTATAGTTGATATTTCAGTTCTTGAGATGAACATGTGTTTATTATTATTATGCTTTGTAATTTAGGATGAAAAATTAATCAGTTGGTCTAAGAAGGAAATGAAAACATTTATTTGAGTCAAATTTGAGGATTATCATCTGGGAAGAGCATCTCAGAAAGCACTGAGAACTGTCCACCTGCTAGAAGTCAAGGCACCGTTATATAAGCTTTTTGACAGAGGGCTGTACGTGAAATTGACAGTTGTATATAATCCAAATAAAGCGTGGTCATGGTCAGTCATGTGATCCCTTCCAAGATCAAGAAGGAATGTTATCTTTTAAGGATTGTCTTGTTGATATTGGGAGAATGCTGCTCTAAATGGTTGAGCAGGTATTCCTGCCAATGGGGGAGGTTTGGTGGACTCATTATGCAAATACACAATGCACAGTGCAGGAAGAGAGGCAAATTTTTTGTGTTTAATTTTTCTTGTCTTGCTATAAAATATGAATTTTATTTTGCATAGCTATACATTGCCTCAATGTATATTTTATGCATCAAATATTTTACAGGAAGGAAGAGAATGAAAATTTGAAAAACATAGAGACAGCCACAGGATCTGAGGCTTTCTTGACATCTTGACTGTATCTTGAAACCCAGTGTTTACTGCTTTGTTTCTAAAAGATGCATCTATCGAAATTATATTTATAATGTACTTGTAAATACTTCACCTTCGTTTGGTTAAAATTCTCAACCCAATGTTTTGATGTCCATTGAGTCACTGTTATACTTTGTAATCTCCTTAACTCTGTAGGCATCAGATCACACTTGTTGAGGGGAAGTCTGTTTCCTTATTTATCACAGGCTTTGTGTGTGTGTGCTCAGTCATGTCCGATTCTTTGCAACCTCAAGGATTGTGGCCTACCAGGCTCCTATGTCCATGGGATTGTCCAGGCAAGAATACTAGAGTGGGTTGACATTTCCTCCTCCAGGGGATCTTCCAGACTCCGGGATCAAACCTACATCTCTTGTCTCCTGCTTTAGCAGGCAGATTCTTCACCAACTGTGCCACCTGGGAATCCCTTTAGATAGCAACAGAATTGGTCACAACCTTCCACTGAAGTAGAAACATCAGGAAGGAAGCTGAGTAACAGAGCAGTCAAGTAGGTTGTGCAAGACTACACTCCATGCTGCTGGGACAGAGCCCAGAATCCTGACTCATTACCCCGTGTTCTGGTGGTGTGTCCGCGCTGCAGTTCTCCTCCCTAAATTGACGTGTCTCAGTCTCCTTAGGACCAAGGGGGTATTTATCCTGTAATGGGTTTTCCGGCAACGTGTCTCATTTTCGAGGCTTCAGGCGTCAAGCTAACACTCTCATCACTGCCTCTCTGATGGTTCCCCATTCAATAGCAGTCATTTAATCTCAGGACACTTTTCCTCACAGTCAACAGTTTTCCTTTGTGTAATTAAGTCTCATTTTTTCTGGATAGATCCATTTGCGCCAGAGCTCTTTGCTGCCTTGAAGCTTGCACCATTCAGTTATTTTTAGTGTTATCTCTTTCCTTTCATTAGCACAGAGCTAAACTGCACATATTTTGTTCTTTCAGCTTTCCCCAGATTAAGATCTTTGAGCTCCTTAGTCATTCATTTGAGCTGTTGCATTGAATTTCCTCCAGTTCATTTAAATCCTTGAGTTCAGTTTATTATGCCCAGAATAAATGAAGCACCATGTTCTCACATCTCTTTACCAACCCCAACCAGTGGTAGGTGTAAGTCTTAGGTACCTCTGTGACTTGGCCTGTTTGCTCCCTTTAGTGGACAGACTCTGAGCCAAAATGTAAATTCAGTAAAGCTTTTCATAATGTTCCCAGTCTGTAGTTCTGGCTCTCTTGCCTCAGGGCAGTATCTCTTTTACAGCGTTTAATTTTTCAGTGCCTTTATGTTTTCATTTGTTTTTTAAATATATACATTTGTATCAGAATTGGAAAAGATCTATGGACAGTCTTTTCATTGTTGTTGTTAAAACACATTTTCATTTTTCAATATGTTATCTCTCATGAAATGGGAGGCATAGGTATTGCCTCTCAAAGGGATTTTAGCTATCTAAGTTAGAATAAAGTGAGTTTTCTGTACCCTGGAGATGGTTATACAGTACTCAGGAGACTGCATCAGAAGGGATTATAGCTGTTCTTTATCCCTGGAATCAGCCTGATTCTCTAGATGGAAGAACAGAGGGTGTGAATCCTCCGCTCCAGCTGGTGGAGATCACTTTGCCGAGAAGATTTGCATGTAAATTTGCATTCTCTCTGGAATCACTGA
Organism: Capricornis sumatraensis; assembly: GCF_032405125.1. NCBI lineage: Eukaryota > Metazoa > Chordata > Mammalia > Artiodactyla > Bovidae > Capricornis > Capricornis sumatraensis. Next base: position 110,734,640 of record NC_091092.1, read on the forward strand.
TTTCTTTCAGCTTTTCCTGAAATTGGGAGCCAGAGACATCTTCTGACCACCAGACCCAATAGCCTAGAGTGTTCTTGGCCTTTTACTTCCATCATTCAAATTACACTGTAGGGCGGATCATTCCCCAGACCTCATTGCCCTTCTCTCCTAGGAATACCAATGTATATTTGTGTTTCTTTCATGGTATACCCACAACTCTTCTCTCTGTGCCCCATGAGATATATTCAAATATTGTCCCTAATGTTTGTACCTATATTCCAAATGCCTTGGAGGCCTGATAGAGACAGGGTTGCTCTTCTTCCCACTGCATTTTTAACCTCATAGACTGGAAGTATATTGATGAATTGTATGTAAGGTTGGCACTGTCCCTAAAATGGAAATCAACTCACTCTATTAGAAAAGGTCAGGAAACTATACAGCGTGACGCACATCATCTCGACTTTTCTACCACATACTTATTATTTATTGTACAAGTGTTCACATATCCTAAACACATACACTTTTGCAGAAGAACAGCATTGGTGTTAAATAAATCACTGCATAATAGGCATGAATTTTGTTTTTAATCACAACTTGTCAAATCAAATTTCTTATTCCAGTACAATGTCATTCAAACATTATATTGTAGCTGTATTAACAAGGAAACTTTGATCTATTAGGCAAGGTAGAAAATAGCCTTGATATAGTAAACTGATTGTTATTATGTCAATTTACATGCATGCACAGAAATTTGCTTATTATTTTTACTTATATTAGCAGATAGTTGGTACTTAGCATAATGTGTGTGTGTGTAAAATATATGTCAGTAATAATTAAGATAAAACACACTGTATCAATCATGGCTTGCTAATTGAATCCAGCAATACAAATGAATGAAGAATATTTACAAATTGAAATATATTTAAGAGAATCAAGGGCTTCCCTGATAGCTCAGTTGGTAAAGAATCAACCTGCAATGCTGGAGACCCAGGTTCAATTCCTGGGTCAGAAAGATCTGCTGGAGAAGGGCATTTTTTTTTTTTCTGAAAAACTGGAAGGTCTAGAAACTCTAGGTGTTCATTTTAGCTTGGTAACATTTGACTGGTCCTTAATTGAGGCTTCTTCTTTTTAGATGGGGATTCCCTGGTGGCTCAGATGGTAAAGCATCTGCGCTCAATGTGGGAAGACTCGGGCTCGATCCTCGGGTCGGGAAGATCCCCTGGAGAAGAAAGTGGCAACCCACTCCAGTACTCTTGCCTAGAAAATTCCATGGATGGAGGAGCCTGGTGGGCTACAGTCCATGGGGTTGCAAAGAGTCAGACACAACTGAGCAACATAAGCCAAGGCTTTTAAATGAGTGAACACAGTCTAATTTATCACACCTACCATTGGATCCATTTCCCTTACATACTTTATCTTCCTGAATATTATAGGTATTTAACGTTCAAACCTGAATATGAAATAAAGCTTTATGATGCAATATCAGTTGATAGAAATAAACTCAAAATACCTATATAAACAAGAATAATTTCTCAATTGGCTAATTGTTCTGTGTTATAATCAGTTAGCTGGCATTTGGTTTGCATTTATGTACATGTTCTATACATTCATTATCATCTGGTAATATGCCCCTTTGTACACTTAACTTTAAATCACTTTTTATGTTAGCATGTGAGTATGTGTATGCCTATTTGAACATACATACACTCACGTACTTACACACTTGCACTTTTGTTTATTTCTCTCAATGACCTACACAGTAAACCTGTGCATGCATGCTCTGTCTCTTCAGTTCAGTTCAGGTCAGTTCAGTCGCTCAGTCGTGTCCGACTCTTTGCGACCCCATGAATCCCAGCACGTCAGGCCTCCCTGTCCATCACCAGCTCCCGGAGTTCACTCATACTCACGTCTGTCTCTTCAGTCATGTCCAACTCTTTGTGACCCCATGGACTGTAGCCCTCTAGGCTCCTCTGTCCATAGGATTCTCCAGGCAAGAATACTGGAGTGGGTTGCCATGTACTTCTCCAGGGGACCTTTCTGACTCAGGAATCGAATCCATGTCGAACACAATCAAACCCATGAATTGGCAGGCAGGTTCTTTACCACTAGTGCCACCTGGGAAGCCCAAACAGTAAAGGTACTTTTAGTCTATTGATTTATACCTCAGCCTAAACTTGAGCAAAAGATTCAGCAGATCGGAATAGTATAGCTACTATATGTTTCATTTTATTTTCAATAAATATGCATTATCTGTATAGCCTACATGTGATCTAAGCATACATTACCTATACAATGCACTATCAGTTCAGTTCAGTTCAGTCGCTCAGTCGTGTCCGACTCTTTGCGATCCCATGAACTGCAGCACACCAGGCCTCCCTGTCCATCACCAACTCCCGGAGTTCACTCAGACTCGCGTCCATCGAGTCAGTGATGCCATCCACCCATCTCATCCTCTATCGCCCCCTTCTCCTCCTGCCCCCAATCCCTCCCAGCATCAGAGTCTTTTCCAATGAGTCAGCTCTTCGCATGAGGTAGCCAGAGTACTGGAGTTTCAGCTTCAGCATCATTCCTTCCAAAGAAATCCCAGGGTTGATCTCCTTCAGAATGGACTGATTGGATCTCCTTGCAGTCCAAGGGACTGTCAAGAGTCTTCTCCAACACCACAGTTCAAACGCATCAATTCTTCGGCGCTCAGCCTTCTTCACAGTCCAACTCTCACATCCATACATGACCACAGGAAAAACCATAGCCTTGACTAGACAGACACTAATCGAATATAAGCATGCATTCCCTCCATAGCAACCAGAGAACACAGTTTCTCTGTTGGGCCACATGACTATAGGGGAAGAATTTTTCCTTCTACGTTCTTGGCTGAGACACCCCTGTAATAAAAATATTTTAACAGGAGGGGGGTAAATGGGTTTAATAACACATGGGTGTGTGTGTGTGTGTCTTTAGTCGCTCAGTCATGTCCAACTCTTTGAGACCCCATGGACAGTATAGACTACCAGGCTCCTCTATCCATGGGATTCCCCAGGCAAGAATACTGGAGTGGTTAGACATTGCCTTCTCTAGGGGATCTTCCTGACCCAGGGATCAAACCCAGGTCTCCTGCATTGCAGGTGGATTCCTTACCAACTGAGCCACCAGGGAAGCTTAATAATATATATACTTCCTGTACACAGGGAGAGAGCCAGGAAAATTTAAGAACTCCCTGAAATGGCCCAAGGTACCACCTTAAATACCTAAGTAAAAAGAAAAGATTTTGTATTCAGAGCATGAGGCAATGGAGAGTCAGTTATAGAAGGTTATTAAGAAAAACACAATAAACAAGGGTATAGTTGTTATGTAGATTTAAGTCCTTGCTGTCACCATTACTAAAACTTTCTGGGGATTTGATCATCCCCCTCTTCTTGCAGATGTTTCTTATTTTAAAACTGTAACTTCTATTCAGTTTTCCAAGCTCTTTGTGTGGCTGTTGTTTCTTAAAAGTAATCAGTTCAAAATAATCCTTGTGCCAAAGAGGCATATTTCGGGGTGACATTCTCAAGTCAGTCCCTTCAACTGGCTGTGGCAATTTTAGATTTTTCCCTTATTAGGATTCCATTTCAGATAATTAGTAAAACTGAATAACAATGCAGTTCCCTTTGAAACTCAGGTTTTCACAGTTCGTTGAATACACTTATACTAATCATGTATTATATGTGTAGGATTGGGTTACTTGTGTGTGCACACATGTGTGCTAAGTTGCTTCAGTTGTGTCCAACTCTGTGTGACCCTATGGATTGTAGCCCACAAGGCTCATCTGTCCATCGGATTCTCCAGGCAAGAATACTGGAGTGGGTTGTCGTGCCATTCTACAAGGGACCTTCTTGACCCAGGAATTGAACCTGCATCTCTTACGTCTCCTGCATTGGCAGGCAGGTTCTTTTGTAGAGGACAGAAAAATGGAGAAAAAAATAAAGCCCTTCATGAGTTCACAATCTAGTACAGTATGTAGTAATTAGTATAATATAGCAGGCTGCTTATTCATTAGTAAAGATTTTTCTTAAATGGTATAGAAATACAAAAGGAAGTGAATGATTTTGTTTACGGGAAAGGGTATATTTGAAATGCATCTCAAAGAGTGTAAAGATTTGCAGGATGGAAAATTTGGGACTATGGAGGAGTAAGGGTTGCATTCCAGGAGAGAGGACCAGTAATACAGAAGCTTAGAGGAATGCTATCTCCTTGTGTCTTGGAAGAACAGTGAGTACTTGTATGTTTCTCTAATGGTCTATGCTGAAAATGAGACTAGGAAAGCAGTCAGTGATAAGTTGGTGAAGACATTTACATCATCTTAAGCAGCTGGCAAATATTTTCTACAAAATTTGGTTGTAGAAAGTAATAAAAAGCTCCTTTTAACCTACATACTTAGTGTAAGTTCCTACTTCTCACAGTAGAGTAGTGGACATCATAATAATAGACTGTCATGCATTTAGAACACATGGTGATTTTCCAGTTACTTTTAAGTATGCGATGGACCTTGATACCATCTGTAACCCCATGAGTTGGTTGAATCTGGTATGATATTATCAGTTTGCAGTAGGAGAAACAGGAGAAGTCAGAGGAACAGTGAAAGAAAGCCGCTGGACTTGTGCTTTATCTGCTGTGTCACCCTCCATATTCTTCATCAAATCAAAGGATGTTGAGCTGAAGGAGAGCTCAGTAGCACTCAGCTGCGCTACGCAGCACACCAGCTATACACCCAGGCAATCAATAGCGTTTGGACACAGCTGATATCATTTGATGGAGCTCTAATTGAATTTTTTCCCCTTCTTAATATCATTACACCTACAGAACATCTCCAGTTAAGTGTCCCCCCATCAGTCTCAGAATTAAATATCCCAAATAGAACTCATTATCTACTCCCACATAAACTGGCTCCTCATGACTGTTACCCCTTTCTATTATAGGCACCACTGCTTAGAGGCTCCTAAATCTCAAATCCCTGGAGTGTTTCTTCTTTTTATTTTCTCTTTTTTCCCTTCTTCTTCTTCTTCTTCTTATTTTTTTTTTTGGTCCTTTTCCATCCCTAAATCCAGTCACTGAATGTTCTTGACTGTTCTCTGAAATCATTACTATGCATAACTTCCTTTACTTTATAGGTAAATGTTTTGAAATACATTTAAACAGGAATTAGTGAACAAAAGAATGAATACAGGGATAAAAAATGAATATTCATTGTTCTCATTCCCTTTATCTGTAGTACTAAAATATAAATTTTATTATGTGCTTTGAGTATAAACTGCTGCTCCCCACACCACATAAATTAATCCTGTGTTGGGGTCTTCTCCCTACAAGCGCATTCTTTCAAAGTCTCAAATTATATTAAAATGCTCTCATATTCAAAGCTACTCTGAATTCCTTTATTTTGAATAATACTCTATAGAAGACACATCACTGAATGTTTTAAACCCACAAGGTGAAATTGATTTAAAAAATGAAAACAAATATCAAATAAGTATGAAGTTATTCCTAGCAAATGACTCCATCATTTTACTTGCTAGGTGTTATTTTTTATATTGAAGTATAGCTGGTTTGCAGTGGTGTGTTAGTTTCTGGTGTACAACCATGTGATTCATATATATGTACAACTGTGTATATGTGTATGTGTGTGTGCTTGTTAAGTTGCTTCAGTCATGTCCGACTCTTTGCGACTGGACTGTAGCCCACCAGGCTCCTCTGTCCATGAGATTACTGAATCTCATGGCAAGAATACTGGCAAGAGTACTGGAGTGGGCTGCCATGTCCTTCTTCCGGGAATATGTGTGTATGTGTGTACACATATGTTGGACTTCCCAGGTGGCTCAGACAGTAGAAGCACCTGCCTACAATGTGGGAGACCTGGGTTTGATCCCTGGGTTGAACTGGAAGATCCCCTGGAGAAGGAAATGGCAATCTACTCTGGTACTCTTGCCTGGAAAACCCCATGGACGGAGAAGCTTGGTAGGCTACAGTCTGTGGGGTCACAAAGAATCGGACATGACTGAGTAACTTCACTTTCACTTTCATACACATACATAGAAACACACACACACATACATGCATATACATATATATATTCATTTTCAGATTATTTTCCTACATGTCATTGTTAATGAGAATTTTAAAGATCTTACATACATATACACTGACATATACTGAGGAGTACTGTATACCTAAATATACACCTGAAAGACAAGTAGAGAGACAGAAAAAAGCACATTTCTTACCAGCAAGAAAATGAATGTCGTGTGAGATAAAATTTTCATGGTGAATAATACAAATATTCAAGAAGTACTGTAGATCTTAAATTCTATAGCTATAAGTGAAAATAGTGTATTCTAAAAAAAATGAAAAAAGAACACTGCTCTATGACACACAAAAATGGTTCTCAGGATAAAGAAAATAATACCTCAAAGCTACCTGCAAAGAGACTGAATAAAACTGTTTAATGAAACATGAGTATGAAGAAAAAAAAAAAAAACAACATTTCTAATATTTTATCTAACATGTATTTTGTTATTATATATACTTATTAAGGTTTAATTTCTTGTGTTATAAAAATTTATTTGGTTATTTCATCTATCCTTGTTGGCCTAAAACCTTTTTTGAGGGGTGAGGAACCTATTTTCTCTTTGGAAAATGCACATTACTTAAGGCATAGTAAAAACTGAAGTCAGTTGTAGCAAGCTGGGTCGGCAGCTTGGATGAGGTTTCCAACAACAGTAAGTAATATACTGACACCAGTTGGGTGCCCTACAATTCAACTCAGTTCTGACACTCTCTGCCCAGAGACAGGTGATTGCATCAGGTTGCACAGGTTGAGGGCTCAGTCGCACAATTCTGCCCTCTTCTGCTCGCACTTCAAAAGTCAATCGTAAGTCCAAGTTGTTACCTGGATTTCTGACCAGTTCAGTTCAGTTCAGTCACTCAGTCATGTCCAACACTTTGCGACCCCATGAACCGCAGCACACCAGGCCTCCCTGTCCACCACCAACTTCTGGAGTCCACTCAAACCCATGTCCATTGAGTCGGTGATGCCACCCAACCATCTCATCCTCTGTTGTCCCCTGCTCCTCCTGCCCTCAATCTTTCCCAACATCAGGGTCTTTTCAAATGAGTCAGCTCTTCACATCAGATGGCCAAAGTATTGGAGTTTCAGCTTCAACATCAGTCCTTCCAATGAACACCCAGGACTGACTCCTTTAGGATGGACTGGTTGGATCTCCTTGCAGTCCAAGGGACTCTCAAGAGTCTTCTCCAACACACAGTTCAAAAGCATCAATTCTTCGGTGCTCAGCTTTCTGTATAGTCCTACTCTCATATCCATACATGACCACTGGAAAAACCATATCTTTGACTAGATGGACCTTTGTTGGCAAAGTAATGTCTCTGCTTTTTAATATGCTGTCTAGGTTGATCATGTTTCTTTCCAAAGAGTAAGCGTCTTTCAATTTCATGGCTGCAGTCACCATCTGCAGTGATTTTGGAGCCCCAAAAAATAAAGTCAGCCAGTGTTTCCCCATCTATTTTCCATGGAGTGATGGGACCGCATGCCATGATCTTAGTTTTCTGAATGTTGAGCTTTGAGCCAACTTTTTCACTCTCCTCTTTCACTTTCATTAAGAGGCTCTTTAATTCTTCACTTTCTGCCATAAGGATGGTGTCATCTACATATCTGAGGTTACTGATATTTCTCCTGGCAATCTTGATTCCAGCTTGTGCTTCTTCCAATCCAGCGTTTCTCATGATGTACTCTGCATATAAGCTAAATAAGCAGGGTGACAATATACAGCCTTGATGTACTCCTTTTCCTATTTGGAACCAGTCTGTTGTTCCATGTCCAATTCTAACTGCTGCTTCCTGACCTGCATACAGGTTTCTCAAGAGGCAGGTCAGGTGGTCTGGTATTCCCATCTCTTTCAGAATTTTCCACAGTTTATTGTGATCCACACAGTCAAAGGCTTTGGCATAGTCAATAAAGCAGAAATAAATGTTTTTCTGGAACTATCTTGCTTTTTCGATGATCCAATGGATGTTGGCATTTGATCTCTGGTTTCTCTGCTTTTTTTAAAACCAGCTTGAACATCTAGAAGTTCATGGTTCACATATTGCTGAAGCCTGGCTTGGAGAATTTTGAGCATTACTTTACTAGCGTGTGAGATGAGCACAATTGTGTGGTAGTTTGAGCATTCTTTGGCATTGTCTTTCTTTGGGATTGGAATGAAAACTGACCTTTTCCAGTCCTGTGGCCACTGCTGAGTTTTCCAAATTTGCTGACATATTGATTTCTGACCAACAGGCTATAAATCAGAAGTTTCAAGGAACCCTGATTTGGGTTCAATTAATTTGCTAGAGCATCTTACAGGTCTCAAGATCACACATCACAGGAACATAACACCAGAATAGCCAGATGGAAGAGCTGAATAGGGTAAGATATTTGGGAAGGGCCTGAAGTTTCCATACTCTCCAGCCATTCTCTTCTACCCAAATCTCCACGTGTTCACCAACTGGAAGCTCTTAGGACCCTGTCTTTTGGGTTTTTTATGGAGGGTTCACTACATAGACGTGATTAAATCATTGGCCATTGTCAATGGAATTCAATCTCCCAGCTTTCTCTCTTTCCTGGAGGCCTTGCCAAGTGAAAGTCACTCAGTCCTGTCTTACTCTTTGCGACCACATGGACTATGCAGTCCATGAAATTCTCTAGGCCAGAATACTGGAGTGAGTAGCCTTTCCCTTCTCCAGGGGATCTTTCCAACCCAGGGATCCCCACATCTCCTGCTTTGCAGGCAGATTCTTTACCAACTGAGCCACCAAGGAAGCCCAAGAAAACTGCAGTGGGTAGCCTATACATTCTCCAGTGGATTTTCCTGATCCAGGATCAAACTGGGGTCTTCTGTATTGCAGGCAGATTCTTTGCCAACTGGGCCAAGAGGGAAGTCCTGGACATCTTGAAACCCTCTAATCACAGGGTTGGTTCCCTTAGCAACCAGCCTCCATCCTTAGATGATCTAGGAGCTTTCCAAAGTCACTCCATTAACCTAACAAATGCAGTTTTATTGCTCTCTTCAGTTTTAGGAGCTCTGTGGCAGAAATGGAGATGGAGAACAAATATATATGTCTTATAAATCACATTGTCATACATAAGATGGTTTTATGTTTGGGGACCCAAGGTACATTTCACAACAGGTCAGGAGAACATATGTCTCTGCTCTCTGCATCATCCTTCTAGGTTCTTTGGATGGGTTACTCATTAAATTGCTAATATATTAACAGAAGAAGGAAACAAATTTAGTTTCATATATATGGGTGGAAGCCCAAAAAGGTGAGGCTCCCAGACAGTGAGGTAATTGAGGCTCAGGTGCCATGCTGAGCTAAGGAGAATGGGGCAGGGATCTAGGACTTCAAAGGGATTGGAAGATAATTCACAGGAAGGTGGGACAAGCCAATGGTTGTAAAAAGTTTTCTCTGATAACATCTCTCGTCCTTGTGCAGGTCCCAAATCTAAGTTTGCTTTTTGTTTTAAGGTAGCTCAAGGGGAAGTAAAAAGCTCTTCTTGAGGCTGTTGAGACTTGTTTGTCTTCAGCTCAAAATAATCCACATGCCACAGTGGCACATTCTGGGACAGCCTGCCCTGAACCCCATCACTGCCTTGAATATCAGATCAAGCTTTCTTATTAAGGACATGAAGGCTTCAGAAGTACATAAGAGCAAAACTTTAGGAAGATTAATATAGAAGCTAAGGATTGAAAGGATTAGGTGATTAAACCCTCTGCCTCAGGGAATTTATAGCCTAATTAGGACATCAACCTGAATACCTGAAATCTTAAAAAAAAAGTATTAATGTATTAATTTGGCCAACACGCTTTTTTTTCCTATTTGTTTCTTTATAGGAAGATAAAAGACTTGTCACCCTTTAGTAAATTAGTATTTCCTTCATAACTTTCTTCATATATGCAATAAAGATTTATTGAGAACCTATTCTTTGCCAAGTGATGGAGATAACTACTCTTTTTCAAAGAAGGTTAGTTTCAGGGTAGAATGGATTGATTTGGAAAGAAGGGATTTGAGAAAGGATAGATAAGATGCAGATTTCTCTCAGAGGAGAGCCTTACAAGTAGGAGGAATAGAGACCTGTATAATTTGATGCATGGTATGGCATAAATACATCAGTAAATGCATTTCAGTAATAGTATTTCTTGAGCAATTAATATGTGTCAGACAGTAAGCCAAGACCTCTCCTGAGATCTCATATTTAAATCTTATAATAACCTATTGAGTTTGGCATGATAATCACAGTCATTTTCAAAATAGAAAAACCATATTTTAAGTAACTTAGCCGTGATCCAACAGCTCGGCAGCGATCAAATCACCCTAAGCTATCTAAAGACTATTCTTTGTTTCCACTACACTGATCTTTCATCAAACTTAATATAGTCTCTAATATTCTTTTCCATCATTGTGGCTATTTCTTAAAGATTAAAATGGTTTGCAGTTTTGGCTTCTATCTAGGCATGTAGTGATTGAAGTTACTCACACAGTAATTTAATTAATTTTAGTTGCTATCATATACAATACTTTTATATATTATCCTATTCAGAAATGTTTGATTGCTCTTCTTAAAGCCTTTGTAGAAATGCCTACTGTATTATTTCAAGTTACTCTGTCTTTCATTAGTTCCATTAGAGTACTGACAGTTTCATGTCGTTCATTTACTGAATTCAAGATACAGTTCAGTTACTCAGGGAGCCCAGAAGTTAACAACTTCTCAAAGTGCATGAATCACTTCTACCCACTGGTGCATCCAAAGCATTCAGATTTTATTTGCTAAATCAGGGGTTCTATCCCTTAGAGTTCCTTGGAGAATACTATCAGAATGAAAAGACTCAAAACATCAGTCTTCCAGAATACAACATTGTGCTTTTAAATTTAAATGTATTCCCAATATAACATTAATATCTGCTGATGTGGTTACCCCAATTCCAACAAGGCACATTCTTAGAACTGCATAAGCTATGCTTAACATGCCAAAGTAAGTTTCAAATTTAATCAATTAATAGATTTTCTTTTAAAAATGTACAATTTTTGAAAAGCCTATTTAGTCATTTGAAAAAATTAGGCCTATGGCATTGAAGATTGTTTTCCTAGAAGCTCTAAATATGACCATACCCATGAGTCTTGGAGCCACCTTCTACCCTTTCTCTAGCCCTCTGGATTACTCCATGTTTGTCTGTCCGAAATATTCAGGTTATACTTAATATTTCACCTTAATATTTCATTTTATAAACAGATTTTTATGCTAAAAGTTTACACCTACAACAATAATGGTCGTTCTTTTGGAATATGACATTTCTAATGCTGACCTGCATCTTTCAGTACTTCAGTGTGTATAGTAATGGGTTTGAGCTCTTATTCATGTCCTAGCCAGTCTTCAACTTCACACACACTTTCTGTTGCCAAAAATTTTATACCCATTCATCAAGGTTTGGAATGTTACCTGTGTCTGTGAAAAATAATTTTTTCATTGTTCCAGAGGAAGAAAATCATTTAAAAAAATGGTAAATCAATATCCTCACATAGGAATTATACCTGCCATATTGGCTGTAGTTTGAAATATGCTGTAATCCACTGAACTCACTCAGGTAGAACTAGTGTATCAACATTTAAATATTCTAATTCTTAAGTTTATAAAACTGAGACTCACTTTGCAAACACAGGTTTATGAGAAATCTTTGAATCTAGATGGCAGAGGGATTTATTGTTTTCCAATATCAATAGTCTTCTGTAAACAAAAGGAAGCAAGCAATTTTGTAATCATTTCTGTATTTCTATTTTGACATTACCTATATCTTCTCATGTCTGCATACTCCATAGTTGATATTTACTTTTGATTACTGAAGTACTTAGATGGATGTTTACATTTTGTAGTTTATATGTGTCCATAAACTTACAACTAATTTTTGAAAGCTTCACTTTCTATAATTAACAGTGATAATCCATATTTTTAATGTGTTTCTGCTTTGGGTATCTTTTACCAGTTAAACTTTAATGTCTTTTATGAGACATTCCTTTATTTATTTTTAATTAAACAAATAAGCCCTACAAAATCCATGAAAAATTATTTTAAAAAACATAAGAAATCCGTGTGATCAAAACCAACTACCTTTGTACATCACCACTATAGTGAAAGATTCAGGTGGTTTTTTTTTTTTTTTTTTGATGATGATGATGTAATCATTGTTAATAAACTCATCCATGAAGGACCAAAGGCAATTATTGTTAACATCAATAGCAGAGCATAGACAGTTGCTTTTACTTTATCCTAGCTTCATCCCCATAATGGGATCTGGTCATTACACCTAATAGCTTAATCATTTAAAATTATTAGTAGTGTTAGTATTTTGTATTTGTGGAAAAGGTCTTATGTAGCCATTAAGTTAACGTTCTGTTTTCAGTGGTAAAACTGGTTATGAAAAATGTAGCGATTGATTTCTGGAAATGAGACATTGAAATCTATGCTTCCTGCAAGTGGAATTTCTGCCAAACACAGTGAAAAATGGGGAAAATCTTATTTGTTTTATATGCAAATTATATAGTAGCTAACCTATTTTACTTTGGTAATTTAATTATGAGAAATTCTTTTTTGAATTGCCTCGTCAGTTGATAACATTATGGAGACTCAATACAGTTTAAGATTTTGATGCCAATACTACAGTTATTTTACTGACAGAGATAAATCTAGAGCAAGCTCTGAAATGCTTTCTTCCTCTGCTGCCCTCCCTCAAGCTCAAGGATATGTCTATTTTCTCAAGACTCTTCTAAATAGATTTTAAAAAGCAAAATTGTTATAAAATCCTTTGTATATCACCTGCAAATGTGAGAAATGAATTATTTGCTTGTTTGTTCATTTTTAAGAACACAATTGTTATTATTTTGAAAGTATACATTAAAGCAATTTTGTCACTCAAAAGGGCCAAAGGGAAATGAAATAGGAAAAAAAGTTAAAAGGCAATTCATAGGCAAGCTTTTGAACTTTATCCCTCAGTATCCTTTGCAAGTTTTAACCCTTCTTGGGAGACTTTTAGGTCTCTTTACTCTCTCCTTCTGCTTTCATAAACCCCATGACCCATCTCCCAAACCCTTCTGTCTGTCATCATGGAATGGTTTTTTCCCCCCATTTGATTGTCCATGTTTAGTCAAGGTGGAAACTGTATTGTTTAAATCCCTCATGTACTTTCTGTGTACCATACATAGAGTCTAGGATTTTCACAAATGTTTATATAAATTAAACATGAAATGAATAAATGATGAATGGAAAGGTGGCTAGAGGGATGAACAAATATAAAGATGAATGGTTGGATGAATACCTTTATAGTACTTTCCACATAAGCTACAGTTTTTTCCAAGACAAAGTGATCTCTACTGCTACTGCTACTGCTAAGTCGCTTCAGCCATGTCCGTCTCTGTGCAACCCCATAGACGGCAGCCCATCAGGCTCCCCAGTCCCTGGGATTCTCCAGGCAAGAACACTGGAATGGGTTGCCATTCCCTTCTCCAATGCATGAAAGTGAAAAGTAAAAGTGAAGTCACTCAGTCGTGTCTAACTCTCAACGACCCCATGGACTGCAGCCTTCCAGGCTCCTCCATCCATGGGATTTTCCAGGCAAGAGTGCTGGAGTGGGGTGCCATTGCCTTCTCCGAAGTGATCTCTAAAGTGCCCTTAAAGCTCTAATTATGCAATTAGTTGCACACAGATGAAATTTCAAAATGGTAAAGAAAAAAGGATATGCAGTTAAAATCATTTCTCTATTCTGTCACACAGCCACTTAGTTATCATCTTTTACTCTTACCACAGAGAACTGGGATTGCTGGTTTCTTATGTATCCCTCCAGAGGTATGCTATACACATGCATGCCTACATGTATGCACACACACGTACCAATTCACACCTATCAATAAGGTATGAGAGGGCCTATTTACTCATGCCATCAACAACAGAGTATATCGTTAAACTTTTTGGTCCGTGCCTATCTGATTGGTAAAAACTTTAGCCGGAGTTAATCTAATAATGAGTGTGGCTATATTTTCAAATATTTAAGAGCCATTTTCTACTGCTTATTCTATGAACTTTTGTTCATTTCCTTTGCAAGTTTTAGAATTCCTTCTAAAACGGTATCAGAGCCAGTTGATAGATGAGAGCTAGTCTCTTCATTTTTTATCAGAAGCAATATTATCCAGCATATTCAAAGCTACTCATTCATTTGATTTGGCACAGTTGCTCATTGATTGCTTCAAAAGAAAAAATGACACTATCAAGGAGGACGGTTTCAACATACTCAATCACATTAAAATAAAATACCTTTTAGGCTATGAAGGCAAATCTGAAAAGAGGTCCTAAAACAGTCATGGAGGGATCTTTCCCACTTCAGCAACTTTTCACAGGCTGTTTCCTGGAAAAAGCTTTACTATTAATTTGCATGATGGGATATTTCTCATCCTTTAGATGTCAGTGTAATTGTACTTCCTCAAAGATAGCTTGCTTGTTAAATCTACACCAACCTCATCTGACTCTCTGTTGTAGGCATCCTGTATCTTAACATCTTGTTTTTTCTTTCTGTAACATTTATCACATTTTGTAGTTATGTTATTTTGTCATTTACTTGCTATTCTCTAAAATAAGCTGGCAGTTCCATGAGAGCAGTCTCCATATCTGTCTTGTTTACTATTTTATCTCCACTGCCTGATGCATGATGTGGGATAAAATAAACACTCTACAAATATTTGTTGAAAGAATAAGTGAACGGATGCATCTAAGTTCTGCTTTGTTTGTCAAAAATTCAGTTGTTACTTTGGAACTAAACCAGCCATATATATACTCCCAGTGTTCTGAGTTTAATTAAACTGAGTTTTTACTAATTGCAAGTAAAGAGATAGAGAGGGAGACAGAGACGGAGAGAGAGAGACACACACACACACACACAGAAGATGTGTATTCTTCAAGGAGTTTATTATATTTACTCCTGTACTTATATACCACTTACTGCAAATGGGTTTCACAAATAAACTCCAGGGTCAGACATCATCATTGCTCTGACACGAACACAACCAGAGTACCAAATATAGTGATACAAACACAACCAGGTTCCGATATAATGGATGAATAAATGCAAAGCTGGAATAAACTTATTAACAATGATTTTTAAACCTCATTTTTCTAGTAACTCTCAGGAAAAACTTAAGAAAAAATGTACATAGCACTTAGACTTTGCCCTATGTCTCTTAATTGAAATCCAATACAATGTACACTTCAATAGATCATATGTGCCAGGAACCACCTGAATGGATTGACAATTGTGCGTGCATGCATGCTGAGTCACTTCAGTTGTGTCCGACTTTTTGAGATCCTATGGACTGTAGCCTGCCAGGCTCCTCTGTCCATGGGATTCTCCAGGCAAGAATACTGAAGCGGGTTGCCATTTCCTTCTCCAGGGGATCTTCCCGACCCAGGGATCAAACCTACGTCTCCTGTGTTGGCAGGTGGGTTCTATACCACTGAGCCATCTGGGAAGCCCCAACTGACTATTACATGACAATAATCATCTTAAGAAGGCTTTTATCCACCTAGTGTTCTACTGGGGATAGAGGGTGAAGTAAAGCTAAGAAGTTAATTGTGATCTAAGAATGACTTCAAAAATATAAAGGTTCAGCTTTTCTTTTTGTACATGCAGTGATGTAATCTTTTAACCATTAATCTCCAATCCTGTTTGCAAGGACTTTCCTTCTTGGAGAGGTTTAACTTACCCTTTGAACCATGAGTTGATGCTTTCTGTTTCAGTGTTTGGTTGCCCTAAAGCCTTCTGAGGGAAAGAAGAGTATATGGGGTGAGGTGTCTCCAAAGAAACTGAATATTCAAGTCAGTGTAAAATGTAATTTATCAGTGATTATTAACTCATGAATAGTGTCACTACCTATATTTGCCCATGGAGAAAATATAGAAAGGTAGATGATTAGAATCCTCCTGCCGATGCAGGAGATGTCAATTCAATCCCTGGGTTAGGAAGATCCCCCTGGAGGAGGAAATCGCAATCCACTCCAGTACCCTTGCCTGGGAAATCCCATGGACAGAGGCGCCTGGTCCAGGGGGTCACAAAAAGTCCAACATGACTGAGCAACTGAGCACAAACAGACAATTAGAACAGGAAGCCTAGAAAGTAGGGGTTGGAAAGTAGATCATCTACAGAATAATCTATACCTTCTCTTGCTTCACTTGTCATTTGGAGAATTTTTAAAATAAATAAAACACAAAAAGTTTGGCATGTGGAATTTAGTACTATGAGCTGAAAATTTAAAAATAAAAAGAAATGTAAAAGTTAAAAAAGTAAAAGAAACTTTATTAAGGGTAGCTTTATGTTCTGACATTTGTGGAAGGCATGCAAGAAAAGGATCAATACTTAAAAGCATCTATGTATTTTATGGTTGAATAGTAAATATAAAAATAATAATTTAGTGAAAAAGAGTATTATCTGAGGATGTCATGAGCATAGAATTTTACTGTGGGACACTGTCTCTGGAATATCTCTGGAAAAAAGCTATAGTTTTTCCAGTAGTCATGTATGGATGTGAGAGTTGGACTATAAAGAAAGCTGAGCACCAAAAAATTGATGCTTTTGAACTGTGGTGTTGGAGAAGACTCTTGAGAGTCCCTTGGACTGCAAGGAGATGCAACCAGTCTATCCTAAAGGAAATCAGTGCTGAATATTCATTGGAAGGACTGATGCTGAAGCTGAAACTCCAGTACTTTGGCCAGCTGATGTGAAGAACTGACTCCTTGGAAAAGACCCTGGTGCTGGGAAAGATTGAAGGCAGGAGGAGAAGGGGATGACAGAGGATGAGATGGTTGGATGGCATCACCAATTCAATGGACATAAGTTTGGGTAAACTCCAGGAGTTGGTGATGGACAGGGAAGCTTGGCGTGCTGCAGTCCCTGGGGTTGCAAAGTGTTGGACATGACTGAGCGACTGAACTGATCTCTCTGGAATCTCCTTCCTGTTACTCTCACTGCTGCCTCATCTTCAACCATAACTATTTGCCATGTCTTCATAATTCTGTCTGGGTTCCTTGACTGTAGTCTTTCTAAGCCAATCCTTCCACACACCACCCTCAGAGTGACTCATGTAATATGACTTTCATGATCCTGAGTGTCCTTAAGTTTCAGCTCCTTAGCCCAGTCTCCATAGTTCTCTATCTTTTATCATTTCCTTGTTTTTATATGCTCATTTCCTTCACTCCTCATCTACCCTACTTACACTTTAAGGCAGTCTCCTTAGACTTTGAGTGCTATTTCCCACTTTCTCAAGTTGGAAAGGTTTTTTGATCATCCTTTGGAACCTAGGCAACAATCTGCTCTTTGGGGTGATACCGTTCATTAATTCTCTGGAGTAGAATTAATCTCCCTCTCTGCTTTGATGCACCTGTAGCACTTTGTATTAACCTGTATTGCAGCAGCGGTTCTACTGCATAATACACTCTTCTAAATCTTCTCCTCTATCCAGCAAATAATACCTGTAAAGCTCAACTTTGTATTATTATGTATCTCCTGTGTTAGAACTCTATTAAATTTCCATAAGTGATTTTAAATGAATTACTGTGGTATATTATTTTGGTTTCAGTTGAATTTATTTTTTAGAGTTGTTTTAGGTTCACAACAAAATGAGTGAAAGGTAGAGATTTCCCATATACCCTCTGTCCTAATAGCCTCCCTGATTATCAACATCACCCACCAGAGTGGCACATTTGTTACAATTCATGGACCTACACTGATGCATCATAATCACCGAGAGTCCATAGCTTACATTAGAGTTCACTCAACATTGGTGACATATCCTCAAGCTGTGAAGACTGTATCTTCATTCTCTATATGAATACATATTGAAATTGGGGAAGTATTTTGATGCACATGTAGATAAAATGGGCCTTAGATTTCAAGAATCAATTTTTTTGTTTGCTTGTTTTGTTTTTATTTTGGCTGTGTTGCAAGGCATGTAGGATCTTAGTTCCTCAATCAGGGATTGAGCCTGTGTGTCTGGCATTGAAAGTGCAGTGTCTTAACCACTGGACTGCCAGGGAAGTCCAAGAGTCAGTTTTATCTTTAATGGACTTTTATATTCTCCCTATAATAAAATTCTTTAATACGAAGTAATAGCAATTATATAGACCTTTACAATAGATAGTAAAGTCTGCGTGTATGTGTATATGTGCAGCAGAGAAATCCACCAGTTATATGTTTTGCCTGTGAGCTAAGAAAACTAAATAAGCACCAATGTCTCAATTTCAATTAGATGTCAGCACAGTAGGTAGAACCTGAATTTGAATGTGACTCATAACTGCCTAGAATTTGAATCTGGCTTGTATTCAGTGCTCCTAAAATCTGTAATTTCTGCCAGGGGTGGATGTTGAAGTGAATCTTCTTTCTTTCTACCACCAGTGGAATTTTCTATCATCCTCATTTGGGATCCGGTGATCATATCTGTAGAGCAGCTTCACTTTGTAGAGTTATTCAGAAAGCTTGTATATGCTGCTTTTCTTCTCAGCAGGGAATTACTGAAGTGACAAGACTCACTGGGAATCTCCCATAGTGGACAATCTCAGAGGGGGTTGCTTCTAGCTCCCAACAATATCAGAATGCCTTTCTGGAAATGAGAAGAATTTCTGCAGCAAATCTGAGAGTAAACCAGAAAACCCAACAGATAAGATCCGTATAACAAGGATCACCTGCCAAATTTTTATATTACAAAGGGTGAACAGAGCCAAAAGATATAATTTATCTTATTTTCCCCCCACCATAACTGACAGTAAAGAGTTAGAGAAAAATTGTAAAGAAAGGAGTTTTGGAATTTACAGTTTCCTACTGACTAGCCATTGAAAAACACAGCTTTAGGAAATGTTCTGATTTCATTTTCTATGTTTGACTGTGTTTTGTGTTTGCACATTTGCATGTGATGTGTGGTAAGGGTGCTTTGGATGTATCTAAGATAGGTAGTAAGCAGACAAATGTGCTTTTAAAACCCCATCATAATACTTCCTGAACTTTCTTTCTAGATGTTTCTGACAGAATAAACAAAGATCACACATACTAATGGGCTTGGCTTGAAAAAGATACAAATGTTTCACTTTTTTTGGGGGGTGGGGCACACTGTGGAGCATGTGGGATTTTAGTTCCCCCAGGGATGGAACTGGTGCCCCCTGCATTAGGAGCATGGAGTCTTAACCACTGGACCACAAGGGAAGTCCCCAGATACTTCGCTTAAAAAAAAAAAAAAAAAAAAAAAAAACTTTTAAGCTACTTATATCCTTAACATATATCAATACTAATATCAGAACTTAAAACATTGTTACAACTTTAAGTAAAGATTATAAAACAATAAAATGTATTATCTAGAGAGACAAAATATTGACATTCAAAATAATTTTTCCTCATTTATGGCATCAGCTACTATCAGAGAGGAAGTAAACTTAATGGGATCTAATGAGATACATTTTAGTTAAATTGTCTAGAATCCTGTTGGATTTATATATTCACTCTCTCCTGGACTTGGGAATCCAGTAGTAAATTATGAAATGGTATATATTCTTACACAAAAATTATATGCACTTTTATCTATCATCCTATTTACAGTATCACACCTGACTCAGTTTAGAGTAGATACTATTTCTAGTTACCTTTCCTCAAAGAATAAACATCTGCTCACATGCATTTCAGCATTTTAATTGTGTTAATAGGAATAATTTAAAAATATAATACAAAGCACAGCACATTCCATTTCAGGGAGAATGAGGACAGTAATTATTGATTCTCATTGATGTTTTCCCACTGTAGAAAGAGTAGTCTTTTTTTCATCTTTGTAACATTTCATTTCATATGGTGCTCTAGAAAAGGCAAAATATATTTTTATTGCTATTCTAAAGATCAGAAGCAGAAAAATGTCTTTATTATTGTTAACATTTTTAAGAAAACTATGTTAATGTTGATATGGC
The DNA here is from genome assembly GCF_032405125.1 of Capricornis sumatraensis. Classification (NCBI taxonomy): domain Eukaryota; kingdom Metazoa; phylum Chordata; class Mammalia; order Artiodactyla; family Bovidae; genus Capricornis; species Capricornis sumatraensis. The sequence continues at coordinate 110,754,681 of NC_091092.1, forward strand.
GCTTTACAGTTAATGACTTGTGTTCTTATATTTTAATGAATTGGATTTTGATAGCTACCGTCACCTCTTGAAATAGGCCAACACAAAGAGGATTGAAAAAATTAGTAAAAGTAGCACATGGAGTTTCAGAATTTATGGCACTTGAAGTATATGACCTTAGATCATAGACTTAACACCCCGAGCTGCAACATTCTTATTCAAAATATGGGAATCTTAATACCAACTTGATGTAGTGATTGATTGGAAGAAGGGAACTATTTCTAAAGCCCTGGCACAGCTTGGTTCTCAATATCAGTGATTCCATTGCCCTTTTTAATGTAATAACCAAAGAGAAGGGACTGCAGTGATGGTATTAAGGAGAGAGGAGGTAGGTTAGCTTTCACTTAATGTTGATGAGCCACTACACCAAGCCACCCAAGCAAATGTACAATTTGTGAAAAGAGAGAAACCCACATTCAAGGCAAGTGCTGTGTTTTCTATCTCCCTTCCTATCCTAGCAAAATGGCCATCTCTGAAATGGGGCTTGGAATAGGATGATAGATGCTTGCCTCCCAAGCAAAATGTAAGGAGCCATCCAAAAACTCAGTTTAAGATCCATAACATTTCTTTCTTTCTTTTCTTTTTTTTCTTTTGAATTTTTTATTTTGTATTGAGTTCAGTTCAGTTCAGTCACTCAGTCGTGTCTGACTCTTTGTGACCCCATGAATCGCAGCATGCCAGGCCTCCCTGTCCATCACCAACTCCCGGAGTTCACTCAAACTCACATCCATCGAGTCGGTGATGCCATCCAGACATCTCATCCTCGGTCGTCCCCTTCTCCTCCTGTCCCCAATCCCTCCCAGCATCAAAGTCTTTTCCAATGAGTCAACTCTTTGCATGAGGTGGCCAAAATACTGGAGTTTCAGCTTTAGCATCATTCCCTCCAAAGAAATCCCAGGGCTGATCTCCTTCAGAATGGACTGGTTGGATCTCCTTGCAGTCCAAGGGACTCTCAAGATTCTTCTCCAACACCACAGTTCAAAAGCATCAATTCTTCGGCGCTCAGCTTTGTTCACAGTCCAACTCTCGCATCCATACATGACCACTGGAAAAACCATAGCCTTGACTAGACGGACCTTTGTTGGCAAAGTAATGTCTCTGCTTTTCAATATGCTATCTAGGTTGTATTGAGTTATAGTCATTTAACAATGTTGTGATGGTTTTACGTGAATAGCAAAGGGACTCAGACATACATACACATCTACCCATTCTCCCTCAAACTTCCCTACCATCCAGGCTGCCTCATAACATTGACAAGATTCCCTTTGCTATGCAATAGGTCCTTGTTTGTTATCCATTTTAAATATAGCAATGTGTACATGTCCATCCCAAACTCCTTAACTATCCCTTTCCCCTTGGAAACCATAAGTTCATTCTCTTGAGAGTTCCTTGGACTGCAAGGAGATCCAACCAGTCCATCCTAAAGGAAATCAGTCCTGAATATTCACTGAAAGGACTGACGCTGAAGCTGAAACTCCAATACTTTGGCCAGCTGATGCGAAGAATTGACTCATTGGAAAAGACCCCAATGCTGGGAAAGATTGAAGGCAAGAGGAGAAAGGGATGACAGTGGATGAGATGGTTGGATGGCATCACCGACTCGATGCACATGAGTCTGCGTAAACTCCGGAAGTTGGTGTTGGACAGGGAAGCCTGACGTGCTGCAGTCCATGGGGTCGCAAGGAGTCAGACACGACTGAGTGACTGAACTGAGAATCTCCACCTGAGCTCTCAGCTCATGGACTAGAACATTTGCAATTCCATCTACTTATTTACTCTTCCCTCATCCTATCCTCTAGTGGCCCCTAACCAGGGATCATGAACATACCCTGAATCTATCTTCTCTTATATTTCAAAATAACTCATCCTATATATCTGCCTCAATAATATTTCTTTGAGTTTTAGTGTAGCATTGAAAAGTAGACACTGTTCAGAATATACCCATCTTCTGAAGGGGTATCTCAGTCTGGCAACTATGAAAACTGCATCAAAGAGAGAAAAGAACATTGGGGGTTCCCCAACCCCAGCAGCCCACTTCATGCCTCAGCTCTGGTCTGTCCTATTCCCATACCATCCCCACTCTGTGTATATATTATAGGATTTGTAGTTTCTCTTTCTTTTCTCCCTTTCCTCTTTTCCCCTCTGTACATTCAAGATTATGAATGCTCCTTTATTATTAGGAAACAAAAGAACAGCAACAACAAAGTGGCATCATGGATATGAACAGCATTGTCAGATTAACTGGTTGAAGTGGTTTGTCATTGTTGTTTTGTACTGCAGCCTGAATTTGCATTCTGTCCATACAAATTACTGAATATCTGACCTTGGGCAAGTTGCTAAGGTTCTCTGAATCTCAGTTTTCTCATTCAAAAAATGGAAATAATAGTACTTGTGCCTTAAGGCCTTTGTGAAAATATTTAATTTGGTGTTTGGCACGTAACACGTGTTTGTTTTCATTTTTGAATGTAATTAAAATCAAGAATTAAAGATTTTAAAATTTAATAAAAAAAAAAAATAAAGTAGAAAAAAAAAAAAAAAAAGAATATTTGAGACTCTTTTTCTTTCACGTAGCATCATAGCCCTGAAATTCATTGGGATGGTTTTGTGTAGTGGTACTTCCCTGGTTTTCACTACAGTGTAAGTGATTTAATTACTCATTCTCCTGCCAGAGGGTTTTGGGGCTGCTTGAATATTTGTTTTATTTTGCTATTTTGAAGAGTGCTGCCACGAACATTCTTGTACATATTTCTTGCTACAGATACTATGCAGTTTTTCATGCCACCAATGAATATCTTAAGATCTGACCCTGCTTTGCAATGAAATTCAGAGTCTATACCCCTCAAATCCAAAGCTGTCTCATGTTTAGCCAGAAGCATCTCTTACTGGTTACCATGAGGGTCAAGTTTCTCAGGTGGTCCCTCCTGAACCTTTTATTTTAGTCTCTCTGTGCCCTTGCTCCTAGAGTCTGGTCTGTGCTCAGCTGATTACCTTCTTATGTCTATAACTTGATTGCTTATTTCAAAGTCTTTCTACACTGAATCCTTGGGTTTCCCAGGTGGCACTAGTAGTAAAGAACTCGCCTGCCAATGCAGGAGATGTAGGAGACTTGGGTTCGGTCCCTGGGTCAGGAAGATCTCCTGGAGGGAGGCATGGCAACCCACACCAGTATTTTTGCCTGGAGAATCCCATGGACAGAAGAGCCTGGCAGGTTACAGTCCATGGTGCTGCAGAGTTGGGCACAACTGAAGCAACTTAGCACATATGCTACTCTGAATCCTTACCTATTCACTCGACATTGATTGCATCTCTCTTTGTCTCTCTCTCACCTGGGGGTCCAGCATCTGACTTTGGTCAATGAGGACAGGTAGTAGTGTCCTCTCTTGTCTGTGTTCATTTTGACAATGAGATTTAATGCAGGTTTATACATCCCCTTGGGAAGAAAGAATCTCCTTTCCTTGTAGTTAGGCGTAGTTGGTCTTTGTTTGGGTTTTTTAAAAGCCAAGCCCAAAACAAGGACTAGAGAGCAAGCAGTTCATTTGGTAGCAGGTCACAGGGGACACATGTGGGAAAGCAGGGGAAAGCAAAGAAATGGGGGACAGACAATACCAAGTGAGTTATTGAGCTGGCTACTGCTGGGCCATACTCTGGGCTCAATCTAGTGGAGACCTCTGAGAAGCACACTTAGAGTTGCAGGAGGCTGGGGGCTATGGCTATGGTTCCTGTGCCTCATGAGTGAGGGCTGCTCAGGGACATCATGTTCCCTCCTTGATGGAGGCTGAGTGAGTTTCCATGACTTTGGAGAAAGTCTGGAGGCACACACATTGAGAGATGCCTGACCAGATGAGCCTGTAGTTTCCCTGGGACTGTCCCTCAACGGTGGTGATCACAGGAGGCCTGCATTGTGTGTGTGGCCTCTGCTCCATAGTTCAGACTGGATTTGCCAGTTATCTGGTGCCTGGATCTACTTTGACAGTATGTCCCAGAGAAGATTCAATGTAGCTCTGACCTATTGCTGTTTAATTCTTTGCATCTAGGGCCATGTACCTTGTGGTTGTTCTCTTTTTATTTTTCAGGTATTCTTTTAGCATCTAAAAGCCCTATAGCCTGTTTTCCTTGCTATAAATGATGATTAAATCATGTAAGTTCATTTTAAATTCCTGGTTTGAGGTTATTCATATAACAGGCTCTCAATAAATACTTCTTAAAGGAATGATTTTGCCATGGCTTTCTGTGTTCTAAAGACAGATCTTGGCTGTAATAAAGTCTTCAGCAGGAGAACTGTTTCCTCAAAGTTGCCAGGTGACTGACAATAATATATAAAGCTAGATGCTTCAAGGAAAATGTTACCAGGGGTCACTTTTAAACTATGGGAACAATCGTTTTTCATGATAAGCTACCTTCTCCCCCTCTCCACTGAAGCCTCTGGTCTCCTACGATTATTAAACTCCCATCTTTTCAGTGAAAAACTATATACTGGGAGGGGAAGGACTTCCAGAGGAAATAGCTACTTTGCTTTTAGCTGATCATTGTTATATGAACTTGTCAGTCATGCCACCATATTTTTGCCTTTCCAAATATTTTTTATTACATATATATATATGGTCTAAATAAAAGAAATAATTTATCAATTTAGATTGTCCTCAGTAATTTGAAGCCACCTATGCGCACCTCCCCCATTTCATCACTTCCCCTACTGTCGCCAGAGATAATCACTCTCCTGAATTTTGCTTTGCTCTATCATCTTGCTACATGTGAATATATTCCTAAGTAATAAATTGTTTTGTTTTGCATGCTTTTGAACTTCATATAATTGGAGTCATATTGCATCTAGTCTTGTGTGACTGCTTTTTCCGATCAGCATTATGTTGCTGAGATTCATCCATGTCAGTGACTAGAGCTGTAGTTCATTCATTTCCAAATTGTCACATTAAACCACAGCTTATTTAGGCATTCTCCTGTTGATTGATATTTGGCTTGTTTCCAGTTTTTCTCTCTCATCTCTTTTCCTCCTGTACGCAGTGTTCCTTGTGTATGCAGAGGCGTGGTATTGCTGGGTCGTAGGGTTCACGTATGTGTCCTCAGATGTACTCTGTATCTCCTTTGTTCTACTGTATTGGCTTCCACTGGGATTTTGACATTTGCAGGCTCTGAGTGCCAGGCTTCCATGTCACCTCACGTCCTGCTTTGCTTGGTGGAATGATTGGAAAGTCAGAGAAGATCCCAGGGTGCTTCTCTTCTTTCCTCAGTGCCTCAAGCAGTGTCTTTGACTATAACTGTTGATTCCTTAGGGTTCTAGCTCCTGCCACATAGGCCTACAAGGGCTCCGGCTTATACTGAATGAACTCATGACCTTGTCAGGGAGGAAAAATAATTTTCTCTCTACCCTTGTAGGTTCTTGGTTGAAACTGCCGTATAATAAAATACAGTGTAAAAGCAGAGAGTTTTCCTTATTTTTCCTTCTAAGCTCTTGGGCTGGCTTAATAATTAAATTGACATAAAATAGATTAATAGGAGAAAAACAAATTTAATTATATACACACGGGGCCTCATAAAAGTATGATGCTCAAAGAAGTGACCAAAATAAGCAGCTTTTATATTTTTTAGACACAGAAAGAATTTTGTGAAGAATTGACAAGACAGCAGAGTTTGGGCTTCAGGTAGTAAATTAGTGAAGAAGCAACAGGGTTTGTGTATGCAGTCTTCTCAGCCCTGAATGCTCTGTCTCTGGTGATAAGGAGCCTTTTCTTTCGCCTTGCACAATGGGAACTCCTTTCACGTGGAAGATTTATGTTCTGCTTTTAGGGGTACAAAGGAAGATCAGAGTATTGCTGGGGAAGAAGAAATTCTCCTCTACCCTTATAGGTTCTTCCAGCTGGTCTAAGAATAAAATTGACATGAGACAGCTTAACAAGAGAAATCAAAATTTAATACCATGTATACATGAGAGAGACCCAGGGGAACTGAGTAACTCCCCCAAATGGCTGAAGCCCTCACTATCTTTAACTAAAGATATATTTTCTCCCTTTCACTTGGCTACTATAATGGGTATGAATTGTTTCTTACTCTGATTTTAATTTGCATTTCACTAGTTACAATAAGGTTAAACATGACTTACCTTCAAAAAAATATAAAATATGACTTACCTGCAAGAAAATTCATTTTTAGATTTATCTTATTTTGAACTGTACTTTGGTTTATTATCATACAAAATATAACTAAGTTTTTCATTTTATTTATTCATTTAATGTAATCCATATAAGTGAAAGTGAAAGTGAAGTAGCTCAGTTGTGTCTGACCCTTTGACCCTGTGGATTGTAGCCTACCAGGCTCCTCCCTTCATGGGATTCTCCAGGCCAGAATACTGGAGTGGCTTGCCATTTCCTTCTCCAGGGGAATCTTCCCAACCCAAGGATCGAACCTGGGTCTCCCGCTTTGCAGGCAGATGCTTTAACCTCTGAGCCACCAGGGAAGCCCTCCATAAAGTTCTACTGTATACCAGTCATAGTTCAATGTGTAACTAAGAAGTTGGAATATGTTTTAGAAATAAGATAACTTAGGAGCAAAGCCTTTAAAAATGGATTATGTCAGGATGCACTTTATCATGTTTACTCCTTCCCCACTTCTTTCATCATCATCTGTAAGATCAATTTCTGTGAAGTCATTAAGAAATGTGGATTATTTATAAAATTGAGTGTCAAAATTCACCATTTTGCAGGCATCATAGCGGACTTTCAATATCAATATTTGATATATAAAGATTGTTGTTATCAAAGATTCTAAGAAATTTTGGGCTACAGACATTGCAGACAATTGCATGATCTAAGAACAAAAATATAGTAGACGCTGAGGGTGTAAAATAATTTCTAAAATACTTCGGCTTAAAATACTGAAGAGGTAAAGATGGCTTTTCTTTCACAATCAGTTACTGAAGTGTGCGGACAAGACCGATGATGAGTTCTGTATGGACGTGGTAGTGTTGACTGCTTGGGCTGCTGGTCATGCTGGTCACTGCTAGTGCTGATAAGGCAGAGAACTTCAAAAACATAGCTTTGTGATGGGAGAAAAGAGTTACTTAAGAGAGGCAACATTATGTTTTATTTTGCTGGTCAATGTTCAGGGTCCTAAAAGAACTACAAAAGCAAAAATATATTTTCACCCTTTTTAAGAAAGCACATTCTAGGGTTCTGTATCCCCATGTACATGGAATCAGTGTATCCACAGTCACATCTTCACATCATTATCCGAACCCTAAATGAGCAAGAACATATTATGTTAAATACGTTGTATTTCAGATTTTCATTTAAACCTTTCATCTGGAAGATGAAATGTTGTGTCATTCAAAGGACTAACTCTCAGCTATATGAAAAGAAGCCATTTGTCCAGAGTGTATGTTTGCCCTGGTTTGGTTTAATGTGGGTTCTAATGTGTTTTTTTGTCAGTGTGTGTGTGTGTGTGCATGTGTGCAATTCTATGATCTATTAAGTTGTATAATTTCACAACATGACAGTGATTAGAACTTTCAGAAACAAATCATTTCTGTTTTTCTGATTGTGTATGTGTTTCTGTCTCTGTGAAAGGAAGGATACCAAAATACAAGTTGTATGCATTGTATTGGTACACAACTGAATGTTGTGAACCAGCATTCCAAGTGAAAGAGAATTTGCGGGGAAGGTGTGAGGGTACCTAGTGAGAGAGGGAGGAACAAAAGATTTGCAGAGATGTTTTGCTTTGTTAGTTAAAAATAGTAAACATCTACTGGACTGTTTTACATTATTCTCCAGTTCCCCACTTTTTATTTGCTGTCCTGAAATGAATTATTTAATTTTTGAATTTCAAGTATTTGGTCAACCTTTACTAGTCATCCAGTTTCTCATTGGATGTGTATTGTGCTTCTCTTGTTGCACTGTTGTTGTTGAGTTGCTAAGTTGTGTCCAGCTCTTTGCAACTCCATGAACTGCAGCACCCCAGGCTTCCCTGTTCTTCATTATCTCCCAGAGTTTGCTCAAACTCATGTCCATTGAGTCAGTGATGCCATCCAACAATCTCATACTCTGTTGCCCCCTTCTCATTCTGCCTTCAATCCTTCACAGCATCAGGGTCTTTTCAAATGTGTCAGCTCTTTGCATCAGGTGGCCAAAGAAAGTATTGGAGCTTCAGCTTCAGCATCAGTCCTTCCAATAAATATTCAGGGTTGATTTCTTTAGGATTGACTGATTTGATCTCCTTGCAGTCCAAGAGTCTTCTCCAACACCGCAGTTCAGAAGCATTAATTCTTCAGCACTCAGCCTTCATGATCCAGTTTTCACATCCATACATGACTACTGGAAAAACCATACTTTGACTATACAGACCTTTGTTGGCAAACTCATGTCTCTGCTTTTTAATGCACTAAGTTTGTGATAGCTCTTCTTCCAAGGATGGAGAAGGAAATGGTAACGCACTCTAGTATTCTTGCCTGGAGAATCCCACGGACAGAGAACCCTGGTAGGCTATAGTCCATAGGGTCGCAAAGAGTTGGACACGACTGAGCAACTTCACTTACTTACTTACTTACTTCCAAGGAACAAGCATCTTTTAATTTTGTAGCTACAGTCACCATTCATAGTGACTTTGGACCTAAGAAAATAAAATCTGTCACTGTTTCCATCTTTTCCCCATTCATTTGCCATGAAGTGATGGGACCAGATGCCATGGTCTTAGTTTTTGAATGCTAAGTTGCATATATTTCGTGGTCACAGTGCTATAGAAACTAGGTGAATTAAGTGTACTGCAGAGCAACATGTTAGAAGCTTGAATAAAAGATGAAGCTGATACATTATGGAAAATATCTGTTGTCCTACAAAAACTTGATTCTCTCCTGTTATGTGGTAAAATAATCTTTATCATCCCTACGGATAGGATACCTGGATCAAGAGCTCATCTATTTAATGACCACATATTCATTTAATGGTTTCTCTCATTCATATTGAGTTTAAACTACATTTTATTCCCTGGAACTTGACCAGAAGGTTGATTTTCAGTAGGGTTTCTTATAAGAAAATCTGATAGCAATAAGCAGTTCTTAATGGCAGAAAAATCCTATGTACATATACTGATCTTATTTTTTGTTTATACTCAGGGTGTTCCTTTCCTGTGCTTATAGACAAGACTGCATAAGCCTTTTTTAGGAAGGGTCAAAACCCTATTTGGAATTAAAACAGAACAGTTGGATGGTATTAGGGTCACCTTAAATTAACTCAGCAGACTTCCAATCAAAATAAGATTTCAGATGTAATTAACCCATTAACCTAATGAGATGCACAAATATCTGTCACCAGCAATTTCCTGAGCACTTCTTTTACTCATGTAGCAAATATCAACGTGATACTTTTCGTAGTCAGTTTGCATATCATGCCAGTGCATCCTAAGTTTGCAGATGTGGTTTAACTAGCATAGATTCATGTAATTGGCATGACACAGAATTTTTAAAATATCAGCCATCTCAGGAACTTTATTCATGTGAATCTGGAAAATTATTTGTGATGTCTGAGTTCTTACTCTCAGAGGTTCAGATGTCAAAGTATTTTTAGAAAGGGTCTGCAAGGCATCATTATTTTGTAATTATAATCTTATTGATTGACAGCAATGTGTTCAGTGAAAACATTGCCTTATTGAAGTGATCCTGGTTAGTGCCAGAGACAGACGGCTTAGATCTAGACTTTCATGAGGGAAAAGAAAGAACTTAAAGTGATTTTAAATTCACACATGTGAAGATACAAGCTCCCTTGTAAAATGCCACAAGGTTGTTTCTGCTCTCAGACTTTTAATATTTCCATTGTACGTTCCAAGCTTTTACAAATGTGATTACTGACAGGTTAAAATGTTTTGTGAAAAATGTACTTTTAAAAATCATCTCAGTGTTGTTCGCTAAAATTACAGATGTTTTATTTTTAAATGGAGAAAGAAATTGGTTGATATTTCTCACAGGAAGGAAAGACTGCAGCCATGCTCTGCTGTAGGAGATTAAAATGCAGGGAACTGTAATAGTGTTTGATGTTGATATTAATGTCATTAAATAAAGTAAAGGATGTAATATGTTATAACTTAACAGAAAGGTGTATTATTGTTTAAAGTCTACATTTTAATTGGCATGTTTACTCTTGTGTAGGATCATGTGTGATTCATATCTACAGTACTGTTTTTCTTTTCTCTGAAAGTTAACAGTAAGATAATAACAAATTCTATGAGCAGCGAGGATGTTGGGCCAAAGTGAGGGATTTGAAGATAGGTATTATGTATAGATGTGTGTGTGCTTAGTTGCTCAGTGGTGTCTGACTCTTTGCGACCCCATGGACTGTAGCCCTCCATGCTCCTCCATCCATGGGGATTCTCCAGACAAGAATACTGGAGTGGATTGCCATGCCCACCTCAAGGGGATCTTCCCAACCTAGGGATCGAACTGAGGTCTCCCACATGGCAGGAGGATTCTTTACCCTCTGAGCCACCAGGGAAGCCTGATGTATAAATAGGCGAGCTATAATTTCTCTAAGTAAGTATCTAAGTTAATGCATAACAGTATATATCACCAAGATGAGTGAATGAGGCATTTGTTGGTTCTTTAGCTTCAGTGATTTTATGAACCTAGGTTTATTTCTCTAAAGTTAATAGAAATTTCAAATTAAGCTACATAGTGTTGCAAGTTTCAGATCTCTGAGGGGTGTGCATTAGTAAGTATTCAAAAATATTTTTTCATTTAAATTATGTTAATTTTTGCATAATTGAATTCTTCTTGAATGTTTGAAAACTTTCTTTACTAAGCTAAACATTCCCTTAGTGATCATGTTAAACAGTTTCTTTATGTTTAGCTATCAGCATCTAAATTGTCACCAATGTGTACAGTCCAAATATATATGTGTGTGTGTGTGTGTTTTCTAAAAAGCTTTATCAGAATGATAATTTTGAAGGAGGAAATGTATAGCAAATTTTCTTTAATTCTCCCTCATTGATAATTGATTCATATAAACACCTGACTTTCTCATTTCCTCACAGAGCTGTATGTACATGAAGACTAGGTGCAATATTTAGTACAATCTGTACTGGGCAGTGGAGGGGAGGAGATTCTGAGAGAAGGAGAAAACCTGATTCTAAAAATTCTTGTTAGTCAAAATTTGACACAGAAGCAAAATGAAAAGTTTTCAGAAAATCAAACAACAAATTTCATATGAAACCCTATGTTGGCAAAGCAGTTCTATATATATATATATATATATCACTACAGTTTTTCAAATTAAAAATCTGAAACAAAGCATTTTGAGGGGATTTTGCAAATAAGAGTTTACCCAAGATGTTTTACAAAAGGAATAGAATATCACAGTGAGGAAATGATTCCAGTTATAGTAAAGTTAAGTGAAACTTTCATTAGGAGGTCTGATAATACTCAGTAGAATCTTTGCTCATAAATTTAAAGTAGAATGTTGTTATTCAGAAGTTCAGAGGACATCACAGTCAATCAAGAAATGCATGGGGATTTTTAAAAGCTTCCATGAAATCATCATCTGGGCTTCCTTTATATATATGTAAAATACTACCCCTCTATCCCACACAAAAATTGCCATTCTGATAAAATTTTCCTGATCATAATATTTATACAGAACCCATTTTACTTGGCAGATTGATTTGCTCAAACCTACAAGTTAGTATGGTTCCTCTCAACCTCTATGCTTCTCTGTGCTGCCATCCCCTTCCTGGAGTAACAAAATAGCATCCCAACTGGTTTCCCTCAACCACTCTTGCCTCCCTTCTGTCATCCTAATTGTAGAACTCAGAGCAACCTTTTAAAAAGGTCAATTAAATCATCTCACCTCTTCATTAAAACTCTTCTCATTCTACCAACAGTAAATTCCGTATCTTTTACTTTGACCTACTATATAACTGAAACTTGCCACCCTCTCTAATTTCAACCCAGCTTTAGACAAGCTATCTCCTTCTTAGCTCTTGAATATAATAAACGCTTGATCCCCTTGGTGTCTACTTATGTGCATTCTCTGACTAGAATGCTCTTTCCCCCCATTTCTTTCTGAACAATCAGACATTTATTCATCTTCTCATCCATTTGCTCATTCATTTATTCAGTAATTCAGTGTTTCTCAACTGGGGGCACTTTTGCTCCCTCGTGGGACATAGAGCAATGTCTGGCGACATTGATAGTTGTCACAAGTGAAGAAGGATCAGGGCTGCTTGCACTTAACACATAGAAGTCAGGAATGCTGCTAAACAACACTATGACATGTAGGAGAGCCCATCATAACAAAGAATTAACTGGCTGAAAATGTCAGCAGTGCCAAGACTGAGAATCTCTGCAAATGATTCCACCTACTTCTAAGGTGACAGGGATATGGTGGTAAACCAAATGAATATGGCTGAACCGTTCATAAGCTAATACATTAGGGAGAAGACATCAGATAAGCTGATTAACAAGCAACTAAATATATACTTTTAAATCATGTTGAGTGTTCTCAAAGAAAAGAAGAGTAGGGAGTGACCAGTGAAATTTACTTTAGAGCAGGTGTTATCCAAGAAAGAGGTGTTTACCCTAAGATCAGAAACACGAGACTGCCACAACCACAGCTTATAGTAAATATTTATTAAACATTAACAGTAAAATGTATTTTTCTTACCGTGTCTTTTCATTGTAGCTGAGGATGCTTCAAATTATTTTTTTAGAACCTTTCACTACAGATTCTTTGCCAAAGGGGACCCGTCTAGCATTTGTCTCTTGTGAACAATTAAATCCTCACAAAACTGGTAAATCTCCAACTTTATGTGCTTCCTGCCCATTTCTATGAAATTACCCGAAAAAAAAAAAATAGTTTATCTGGGGTTCCTAATTTTGATGGAAAGCAAAATGTTGCTGTTATTTGTAATCAGAAACAAAATTTGTTATTCTTTAGCGAGATAACATAGGCTATTATAATAATTTTACATATTTGCCTAAAACTATTTCAGATCAGATTGTTTCTCTGTGGAAGGTCCCATGGTTCTAGCAAGGACTGATTTCAGAAATAAATAAGTACCTTAAATAACAAGAGATACATGACTTGATTTTAAATGTCCCAAAGAGTGGGATTACTTTCTTTCCTTTCTTTTTGAACAGTGTCACCAACAACATACAATGCCTAATCATTTGAATTATACGTTTAAAAATTTTAAAAGGGACGGTTTTTAACGTCATTGACTAGTTAACTGCTAAAATCCATCAGCTTGGTGTCTATAACCTTACCCTGTACTCTGCTCAAAACCTTCTGGACACTTCCATTTGAATATTCCACAGGCCCCTGACCCCACTTGTCAAAAACTAAACATGTGATCATCTCTACGGCACCTCTTCTTAGAATATTTCTCACAGTGAAGAGTATTTCTAAACACTTAGTGATGCCTTGAAGAGAGCATGAGGTCTTGACAGTGTCCACTTCTCGACCTGAGTGTTTGTTGGTTAAATAGATGCATTAAGTCAGTGAAAATTCGTTCAGCTGTGTGCACTTGCAACTGGCACAATTTTCTCTACATAAGTCTTATTTCAATAAAAAGATTACACAGAAATTTTAAAAACCAAGCTTTACCTTTCCCCCAACTCATCTAGCACATCTAATGTGACAGTAAAATTTCCATAATGTCTGTTAGTTGTTGAGGGCTTGCCATGTCTTTGATGTTGTGATCAGCTGTTTATCACATCTGCCATTTAAGAATTTCTGTAATACAAGTATAATTATGATTGTTGACATGTACATGAGTGGCAGCAGAGATTCACAGAAGCTCTATTACTTGTCTAAGGCCACACAGCAAAATAACAGAAGTAGAATTTGACCCTCAACCAGTGTTTGCAATCACCGTGGTATCTTACCTCTCCTGCGTTCCATCTCCATGAAAGTGGGAAATTCCTTTTCTTATCTGTCCATCCTACATGTCATTAGTTAAGGTCTTTAAATCTTCATTCTTATAACAATGCTGTCTTAAGAAATCTTGTACATTTTAGTGTACTCCAAATTCAGTCTAAACACTCCCAGAGTTAGGGGGTTTTTCTGCAATGGAAAACTCCATGTGTACTTTATTTAAAATCTGTCAGTGCAGTGGTTTGCAGCCTTGGCTATATATTAGAATCACAAGGCCCCATCCAAGATCAATTAAAACAGAATCTCTGAAGATGGGGATCTGGGAGTGAGCATTTTTCAAAAGCTCCTAGATCATGTGCAACTAGCCTTGGAAATGGTTAATTTCTTTCCAGCTTTCATGCTAAAAATAATCTCTTCAGTGCACAAACAGCCTTTCATAATCTGGTCCCTGCTTTCCTCTCTCTTTCTTCCTCTGCTCTACCTTCCTTCTTCTCCACCTTAATCTCCCTCCCCCAGCAACATTTGTGGGTGCATGCTCAGTCGCTCAGTCCTATCTGACTGTTACCTCATGGACTGTAGCCCACCAGGCTTCTCTGTTCATGGGATTCTCCAGGCAAGAATATTGGAGTGGGTTGCCATTTCCTTCTCCAGGGGGGTCTTCCCAACCCAGAGACTAAACATGAGTTTCCTGCATCTCCTGCATTGGCAGTTGGATTCTTTACCTCTGAGCCACTTGGGAAGCCCCAGCAATATAGCCTTCATACTAATTATACAAAATCAGGTTTTTGTCCCCAAGGATTATTTCTTTTTTATAGGCCGTGCCTTTGTACAGACCAGTATTCCTCACTGAATGTTCTTCTCTTGGTTCTTAACATAATAGAACTCTTGTGCATCTTTCAAACAGTAGATCTGGGATCATCTTCTCTCGGGAGTTTGCTCTAAATTCTATTTGTTTAGCTATTCATTATTGATTTATTTCTTATTGATGAGTCAATAGATGTATATATTAAAGAATCCATAAAGTAAAAAATGGGTATATATATAATTAAGTTTCACTGATACTTAAGTTTCCCTGATTCAGCCTCCCAGAGGCAGTCACTATTTCTAGATTTTAAATGTATCATTCCAAAAATATTCTCTGCTGCATGTGTTAGTATATATGTGTGTATACACTTTTGTACACATGTGTACATTCTACTGCTCCTTGCCTTTTTTACTTAACACTATAGTTTACCAGTTCTTATCTCAACATATGGAACTTTGTCAGTCTAATATTAGCATAGCATTCTGTGATACAAAATATACAGTTATTTATTCAACTAGATGACAACCCACATCATTTAGGTTGTTTCCTGTATTTGTTACTACAAACTTTAAAGAATTTCACAGTACAGAGAACTTGTATGCTTTGTGTTAGTAACTCCCCTCTAGAAGTGGAAAAGCTATGTCAGAGACTATGTACATTTTAAAATTGGACAGGATGAAGTATATTGTTCTCAGAACTATCCTGCCTCTTAATTTGTTTTAGGAACCCTATTTTGGGGCTTCCCAGGTGGCTCTAGTGGTAAAGAATCTGCCTGTCAAAGCAGGAGATGTAAGAGATACAGGTTTGATCCCTGGGTCAGGAAGATCCGCTGGAGGAGGAAAATGGCAACCCATTCCAGTATTCTTGTCTGAAACATTCCATGAACTGAGGGGCCTGGTGGACTCTAATCCATGAGGTCGCAAAGAGGCGGACACAACTGAGCACTGAACACACACACATACCCCTTTATTCACATTGTTCTCTCTGCATACTACTGGAGTAGAATTATCATTTTAAACTACATGTATTTCATTCATTTATTCACTCATTTATCAGATCTCTTATCTATTTCAAAACTATTTATTAAGAAATTTCTATATGATAATAAGTTCTGTACCCTTGGCTCTAGAGATGGAATTATTAAATAATATAAAGTGTTTCTAACATTCAAAGAACATACTATCTAGTGAGAGATGGACAACATAAACAGAAAGTTGCAGTACTAGAGAAGGTGGTGGGCAATAGGCATCTCATCCTATCAGGGAGTATCGAGATGGTACCTATAAGAAGTGTTTTCTAAGCTTGTGAAGGTTAGTCAAGACAATATGTTCTAGGAATACCCACAAAGCTCTATGACAAGAAAGAGTGTTGTGCCATTTGAGAACTAAGAGTGCTCAATATGGTCATAAAGTGGGTGGTTTAATGGAAATTTGGATGAAGAATGCTCATACGGGGATAGAAAGATAAGTAGGTCATCAAGGTCTTCTAAGTCGTGTTAGGGTTGAAATGTTATAATGTGGTCATTGGGGGTAATCAGTGTGTCAGTGTGTACAGGACCAAAAGAAAAAAACATTTGTCAAAATCCTATGATGGAGAGAATAGACAGGAGATCGGAAGCTTTTAATTCTTATTGGGAGGATCTGGTAGGAGACACATGAAGACAAAAGGACACAACTGTAAACAGAATAAGGAGGTGGGGGTCAGTAGAACCAGGTAAGTAATTCTAAATGTCTAGTAAAGACGAAGAAAGAAATGAGATGAGGTCAGGTTTCCAGTTTGGGTAGCCTGATGCTGCTGCTGCTAAGTCGCTTCAGTTGTGTCCGACTCTGTGTGACCCCATGGACGGCAGCCCACCAGGCTCCCCCATCCCTGGGATTCTCCAGGCAAGAACATTGGAGTGGGTTGCCATTTCCAAAGTGAAAGTGAAGTCGCTCAGTCGTGTCAACTCTTGGCGACCTCATGGACTGCAGCCTTCCAGGCTCCTCTATCCATGGGATTTTCTAGGCAAGAGTACTGGAGTGGGGTGCCATTGCCTTCTCCAGGGTAGCCTGATAGATGGTAGTAATTTACGTCTTCTTCCTCATTTGTTTGTAAGCGCCCTGAGCAGAGCATTATTTTATTTTTGCTTCTTATCCTCAAGCATGGATCTGGCACATAGATTAAAAAAAAAAATGAATGAATGAATAACTGAATCTATTTTGTAGAAGAGATGGACCATATTAGAAAAGTCCCCTGTTTGTCTGTAATACCACCAATGAGCAGTTAGTTCAGTTCAGTTCATTTCAGTCACTCAGTCGTGTATGACTCTTTGCGACCCCATGAATTGCAGCACGCCAGGCCTCCCTGTCCATCACCAGCTCCGAGAGTTCACTCAAACTCACGTCCATTGAGTTGGTGATGCCATCCAGGCATCTCATCCTCTGTCTTCCCCCTCTCCTCCTGCCCCCAGTCCCTCCCAGCATCAGGGTCTTTTCCAGTGAGTCAACTATTCGCATGAGGTGGCCAAAAAGTATTGGAGTTTCAGCCTCAGCATCAGTCCTTCCAATGAACACCCAGGACTTGTTTCCTTTAGGATGGACTGGTTGGATCTCCTTGCAGTCCAAGGGACTGTCAAGAGTCTTCTCCAACACCACAGTTCAAAAGCATCAATTCTTTGGTGCTCAGCTTTCTTCACAGTCCAACTCTCACATCCATGCTTGACCACTGGAAAAACCATAGCCTTGACTAGATGGAGCTTTGTTGGCAAAGTAATGTCTCTGCTTTTGAATATGCTATCTAGGTTGGTCATATCTTTCCTTCCAAGGAGTAAGTGTGTTTTAATTTCATGGCGGCAATCACCATCTGCAGTGATTTTGGAGTCAAAAAAAAAAAAAAAAAGTCTGACACTGTTTCCACTGTTTCCTCATCCATTTCCCATGAAGTGATGGGACGAGATGCCATGATCTTCATTTCTAAATGTTGAGCTTTAAGCCAACTTTTTCACTCTCCTCTTTCACTTTCATCAAGAGGCTTTTTAGCTCCTCTTCACTTTCTGCCATAAGGGTGGTATCATCTGCATATCTGAGGTTATTGAGATTTCTCCCGGCAATCTTGATTTCCAGCTTGTGCTTCTTCCAGCCCAGCGTTTCTCATGGTGTACTCTGCATAGAAGTGAAGTAAGCAGGGTGAAAATATACAGCCTTGACGTACTCCTTTTCCTATTTGGACCCAGTCTGTTGTTCCATGTCCAGTTCAAACTGTTGCTTCCTGACCTCCATATAGGTTTCTCAAGAGGCAGGTCATGTGGTCTAGTATTATTTAGCTAGGAGTAATTTTATGTTTTGCTTTTGAAGAAATAATTTTATGCATTATTTTTTTCCCTAATTGCTGTATATAGCTTCCTTATGTAATGCCAACAGAATCATACACACAAGTATCTATGCCTGTGTCCCATGTAATTATTATCAGATAAAATTTCATCAGATAAATTTTGCTTTGTTCTAGATGTCCCTATGAATGCTATTATTTCAAAAAGGTAATCTTCTCTCAGTTACATTTTTTTTTCATTTAACCCTTTTAATTGCTCCTAATAAATGGGATTTCATTAGTTATCTTTTCTTGCCTTGTTTTTTATTTAGGCTATTTCTCTGATTTATTAAGACTATACAATCTTTAATTTAAAGTTGTTCTTACGTCAGTCATGCTTTACAATTTTTTCCTTCTCTTTTTCCATTATATGCTCCTTCTTGGAATATTTCTCTTAGGACTGAAAGTGTTTCTTTTTCTTCAAAAATCATATTTTTCTTCCATTCCAGTGTTTTGCTCCCAAGAAAGGAAAGCTTTTATTTCCCTCTCTTGGGCATATTAAGGAAGACTTACTATTTGGTCTGTAAGTTCATTTGATGAGTTACTTTGAGCTGCATGCTTTATAACAATTCAGACTAGTACTTTAGGATTCTCCAAGGACAAGGGTAGAGTAATATGTCTGGCATTTATATATAGAGAAATGTGTACTGCCCATTTCTGATTTTGAGAATACTTATGTATGATTATCACTGCCTAGGACATTGTATGTGGTACATTCTTGCTAAGTTCAATCAAAGTAGCACTCATTATATTAAAATTTGGTCTCTTTCTAAAAATCTCATTGTTATTTTTTCTTTAATGCACCTTCGGTTCAGTTCAGTTCTGTCACTCAGTCATGTCCGACTCTGCGACCCCATGAATCGCAGCACAGCAGGCCTCCCTGTCCATCACCAACTCCCAGAGTTCACTCAAACTCACGTCCATCGAGTCAGTGATGCCATCCAGCCATCTCATCCTCTGTCGTCCCCTTCTCCTCCTGCCCCCAATCCCTCCCAGCATCAAAGTCTTTTCCAATGAGTCAACTCTTCGCATGAGGTGGCCAAAGTATTGGAGTTTCAGCTTCAGCATCAGTCCTTCCAATGAACATTCAGGACTGATCTCCTTTAGGATGGACTGGTTGGATCTCCTTGCAGTCCAAGGGACTCTCAAGAGTCTTCTCCAACACCACAGTTCAAAAGTATCAATTCTTCAGTGCTCAGCCTTCTTCACAGTCCAACTCTCACATCCATACATGACTACTGGAAAAACCATAGCCTTGACTAGATGGACCTTAGTCAGCAAAGTGATGTCTCTGCTTTTGAATATGATATCTAGGTTGGTCATAACTTTTCTTTCAAGGAGTAAGCGTCTTTTAATTTCATGGCTGCAGTCACCATCTGCAGTGATTTGGGAGCCCCCCAAAATAAAGTCTGACACTGTTTCCACTGTTTCCCCATCTATTTCCCATGAAGTGATGGGACCGGATGCCATGATCTTCATTTTCTGAATGTTGAGCTTTAAGCCAATGTTTTCACTCTCCTCTTTTCACTTTCATCAAGAGGCTTTTTAGCTCCTCTTCACTTTCTGCCATAAGGGTGGTGTCATCTGCATATCTGAGGTTATTGATATTTCTCCTGGCAATCTTGATTCCAGCTTGTGTTTCTTCCAGTCCAGCGTTTCTCATGATGTACTCTGCATAGAAGTGAAATAAGCAGGGTGACAATATACAGCCTTGACACACTCCTTTTCCTATTTGGACCCAGTCTGTTGTTCCATGTCCAGTTCTAACTGTTGCTTCCTGACCTGCATACAGATTTCTCAAGAGGCAGGTCAGGTGGTTTCGTATTCCCATCTCTCAGAATTTTCCAGTTTATTGTGATCCACACAGTCAAAGGCACCTTACTTTCTGCCAGAACTATATAAACACTTTTTGTAAAATTTTCATTTATCTCTATTTGAGCATTAGCAGGATATGCAGATTTAGAGTAAGTCAGCAAAGAAAATATCAATATCTGTGTGTGTGTATAAAGCTTGATAAGGAGGAATTTATTATGATTATATTTTTAAAATTTTGCTATTATATTTTTATAATTTGCAGGATGTATTATTCTCTTGAAAATCTTACTTAATGTATTGTGATAAAAATTGTTACAAAGATTGATAAAATTCAGTAACATATATTTTTAAACAAAATGTTCATATGTTATAATTTAATACTGAAGAGCATACTTATCCTTTTTATGAGGACACATGTTGAATAACTGCTTATAATTTATTAGTAAAATATAAAGTAGATAAAAGTAGATGTGATGATATTATAAATACCTTAAGAAATCATCATCCATGCCTGACCCCTTTCCTGTATCCATGTTCAGGCCCTCTATACTGATCTCTAAGCTTATATGATTGTGATTTTAGCATTTCTTCTAATGTCATTGGCAATTTAATGTTTATGGAAAACATTTTAAATGGCACAAGGTATGTAAGAAACCAGCTTTTGAAATAGCTACTCATAATATTTAACAGAGGACTGTGTAGAATATGGATTTTTGATGAATATTGTCACAAAGTTAGGCAATTTCTCATTAGATAGTTTCAAAAGTAAGGTTAGAGTTAGTATTTCAAAACAGTGGCTAAACTTGCAAATTGTAATTAATAATGTCTTTTGAGACTTCTAAGCAGCCTGGCAGAGCTTGTAGTTCAAGAAGTGATACATTTGAAGATAATATTTTTTTTCAAAATTTAGTGGTGATCATTTAAAACTTTAAACATTTTTAAGGACGACAAGACAACTCTTCAAACTATACACTGGCTTGCATTAAAATTATTTTTCCTTTAACAAAAAATTGTAGCAGTGCGAGAGATTATCTCCTGATATTTGATAAAAATGTTTAATACTGTTTATTATATTTTTAGAATATGTATTTTTCTATGAGTTTAAAACATAAAGCATTAATGGTATTTAATTCTGACTTAATTATATTAAATTATATAGTAAAAATTATTTCATAAAAATTAAAAGTAAAATAGGCTCCAGTTTCATCCACCTCATTAGAACTGATTCAAATGTATTCTTTTTAATGGCTGAGTAATACTGCATTGTGTATATGTACCACAGCTGGAGCCTATTATACAGAGTGAAGTAAACCAGAAAGAAAAATACCAATACCGTATACTAACGCATATATGTGGAATTTAGAAAGACAAAAAATAACCCTGTATGTGAGAGAACAAAAGAGACACAGATGTATAGAACAGTCTTTTGGACTCTGTGGTAGAGGGAGAGGGTGGGATGATTTGGGAGAATGGCATTGAAACATGTATAATATCACATAAGAAACAAATCGCCAGTCCAGGTTTGATGCAGGATACAGGATGCTTGGGGCTGGTGCACTGGGATGACCCAGAGGGATGGTACGGCAGGGAGGTGGGAGGGGGGTTCAGGATGGGGAACATGTGTACACCCGTGGTGGATTCATGTTGATGTATGGCAAAACCAATAAAATATTGTAAAGTTTAAAAAATATTAAAAAGTATAGCTTGATTTTTTAAAAAATACATCATTACTTTATACTTTAGATTTTTTAAAATAAAAAGCATATTTTAATCTTTTGGTCTTATTAAAGAGCAGGTACTGAGGACTTTACGTTTTACATATCTGTATACAATAAGCATGGGGCTTCCCAGGTGGCACTAGTGGTTAAAACCCTGCCTGCCAATGCAGGAGACATAAGAGATGCACATTGTATCCCTGGGTCAGGAAGATCCTCTGGAGGAGAGCACAGCAATCCACTCCAGTATTCTTGCCGGGAGAGTCCCACGGACAGAGGACCCTGGCGGGCTACAGTCCATGAGGTCACAAAGAGTCAGATGCAACTGAAGAGACTTAGCATGCATACAATAAACATTTTTGCTTTGGGGGCTTATTGGAAGAATTGAGAGTAAATAAATTTAAAAAAATATTTTAAATTAAAATGTTATTTATAATTTAAACACCACCTGACAATTTTAGTAAAATATCTCCATTTTGGGTTGCTTTTAATTTCTTCTTGTGAGACATTTTAGCCAGAAATATGGGCTTAAATCAAAGGAATGATAGACATAAAGTTCTTTTTTTTCATTCATAATATAGGTATATATAAAATTAATATCTAGGACACTAATGATTCAAACTATTCCTTGTGTTCAATTTGCTTAAGAAACAAAATATTACCAGTGAAACCCTTCCCCAATACACTCCCATTTCCTGCTCCACATATTCATCCTGTGTTCTGTTTCTGTTCTTGCCTATATAGTTTTGCTAGATGTCTACTATATTCAGTGAATATTTTTAGTTTATTACACACTTAATTAGATACTATAGAAGAACAGTCTATAAGTCATTATCCCAACTTAAGGAATTTTAAGCAACTTGAAGGAGCATGACATTTATACATTAAAGGTTAAATAAGAAAACAAAGTTTGCATTTATACCATGTTAAATCACATAAGCTTAAGCTTGTAAGGGGCTCATAGAGATCATATGTCCTAATGGTTTCCAATTTTTTTCTTTAGCAATAAACTCCCTTTAAACTAAATCTACCTTAAGAAAGATCCAAAGATAATTAGAGCTGCTCAAATGAAACATGGGATGTCTAAGAATTCAATTTCAAATTCATTGATAAGTTAAAACTCTTATTTGTGATGTAACTGAGTCATGTGATATAACTGAGTCACAGAGTTTAACTGACTTGTTCAAATTTACTCAGCTTATTTATGCCAGAGCCAGTTTAAGAATCCAGAACATTTTTCTTTAGAATTGACTATACACCTTTTATTTGATATTATACTGAGTAAACAAACAAAAAAAGAACCTAAAATGAAATGAAACAAATACAATAAAATAATGCAGGGGATATCACAAGTCCAAAACTAAAATCCATGCATGTACCTGAGAGGTAATGGAAATGAGTAAACCATGAGGATCAAAATGCATTTGGACAGTGTGTGAATTAGGCAGAAATGCTGGCAAATGGAATGTCCACGGCTAGCCCAAAATGGGCAACTACTCTTCGATTCAGTGGTGGCCATGGCAGAATTTAGAGCTATTTTTGCCAGATATTCCATTTTTCAAGAGTCTCTATTTTCATGTGCTATCTTCTAGTATAATAAATATTTGTGTTTGCCTCATAAGGTTTTGTTGTGTTTTGTTTTCTTCCATTTTGTCTATTGGCAAATGAATCCCAAGCCCCCAGAACAGTGCCTAGCACATAGTAGGTAATTACCACTTATTTGGTGATTAATTCAAAAGAGGTCCTCTCCATTTAAAAATTCTGTACAAGTCCTACAAAATATATTTTGGGATCTGAAAAAGCTCAGTGACTTTCATTATGTCATTTTTAAAAATATTTATTTTTATTTTTTATTATTTGGCTGTGCCAGATCTTAGTTGCAGCATGTGAGATCTAGTTCCCTGACCAGGCATCAAACCTGGACCGTCTAAATTGAGAGAGAAGAATCTTAGCCACTGGACCACCTAGGAAATCCCTGTTTTGTTTTTGATAATAGAGACAGAGGAAGTGACTTGCTCCTGGGCGACATGATACACAGAGCCCCAGAACTTCCTCAAAAGGGCCAGAAGTATGGTCTGACTTCTCAAACTCCAGTGCATTACCTTTCTTTATTCTTGTGGATGCCAGTAAAGGAAAAGAGCATATCTCTGTAGCAAAACAAACATCTTGTGAAAACTAGGTTCTTAACACAAATTAATTTTTTTAAGTCCACATGGAAGCTTAAATTGAGAGCAAAGCATAAATACACAACAACTATTTGTCAAAGCAGTTTCATTCCTGTCTTATGAAAAAATCCCTTAAACAAAATGACAGCTCTACATGTGGGATTTGTGATTTTATTTAACATGGATATGCTTTATTGTGTCACAGCTCCTTTATTTTGAAAGAAGAATACTGTGAGGGGCTCACTGCACTTTCATTTATAGCTTAAAGTAGAGAAAAATTCAGAGGAGAAGACTAATTAGAAAAAACTGCTTGCCTACCATTTCATGGAACTAAGCCTACTAACAAACACAGTCATGTTCTCCTTAATATTATGGACACATATTTTATATTGATTGCAGAGAAGAAAGAAAAAATGACTTGTTTTGAACTTGAAAATAGGAAAAATGGAGACAAAACCCAGCTAAGCCTATGGGTATATCCACCACTTTCACTTGAATTATACAACACCAGTTGGCAAGTGATTTAAAGTTGCTAGAGGATATTAACTGGTAGTTATTATTTGAAAGCTGATAAATCAGATAGAATATTAAAGGATAATTGTGATATCCAAATATTAAAGATTCCCAAAAGTAGAAACCTCCAACCCAAAACTATGTTTATGAAAGACTTTGTGATGTCATTGGTTTTCTCTTACCTAAGGTTCATTTTATCTGATAATAATGAAAATCACTGTTTTTCTCTTCACTTCTTGCTTCCCCTCACCTCCGATTATCTCCCCTGACTTTCTCCCTTCTCCTTCCTCTATGCTTTTTTTTTTTGGATCCTCTATTTTATGCTTATTTCTGAGATATTTTTCTAAAAAGAATAAAATTATAGTTACCATCAGTACTCTTTTAACATCAACTTAAGAAATTTCCTCAAAAACTAGAGTTTAATCAAAGCCTTGTTATGAACTTCTAACAAGTGAACTGAAGCACAAGAGCTATTAATATTTAAGGGCATATTTAATATGCAAAATAAAAACACATAAAATGCCTAGTCGTTAGTGTAAAAACAATTTGCTTTTGTAATCACTGATATTTAGGTCCTTGAAAGCTCATTTTAAAGTATCATCGGAGAAAATGAAAAACAGACTTCCTCAATGTAAAAGCCCTCAAAAGTAAAAGCTATAAACATTTTAGCCTGAATCTTTGCTGTTGTAGTTGCTCACATGTTTAACTTTTCATCATACAGCAATTTCGGTTCTGTCCACAGCAATGTTCTTGAATCTAGCAAATATTTTCGCTTACAGTTGTTTAAAATCCACCTTCTGCTAACGCATTCAACATGGCGAAGACACTTAAACGCAGTGCAAACTAAGGGTTATCTCCCATTGGAAAATGGAGATGTTCAGTTGCTCGAAACTTTAACTGGAATAACCTTGAAAAATAGCTCTCCATTTCACACCCTGTGTTTCATTAGTCTTGCAGTCAAGTGAATTATCTTAGTTACTGGAGTGTTATGTGATGTGACACTATTGTTCTCTTATCGCTGCTTTAAAAATAGCTCTGTCCCTAAACCCCTTCAATAGGGATTCTTCTAGGGACCTGATTTTTTCTAATCTATAGCTTAGCCCTCAAAGCAACGTGGCCTCTTGCTGTTTCCTTCTCATTATCCCTGCAGTTTCAATTATATATGCGACTCTTGGCTTTATTTTAAAACAGTTGTACATTGCTGATGAGCCCTGAAGTCACCGGGGGTGGCTGGTGTCAATAGTGAGTGTATGCCGAGCTATTTTTATCCATAAAGCAGTTTACTTCCTGTATGATGAAAGGTGCTAACGTGAAACCTGTCTCCTATTATACCCTAGGGGTGTAATCAGGAGGGGTATGATTGCAGCATACCAATTAAATGGATTTGAGCAGGTTGCTCAGGGTTATATGAAGAAGTAGGGTGTTCTCCACATATTTTTTGAACTCTTCAGAGGAAAGCATCAGGGCACAGCTCATCTAATTCTTTTGATAGCACAGCTGTGTACATAAACCCTGTATCATGGTTTCTTCTTGGAGGCTGTGCTGTTAGATTTAATTTTCTTATAAGTCATTACAGCCATTATCATTCTTTTCAACCTTGGCAAAAATAGTGTTACTAGTTCCCAGTGAACTGGATAATCCCTTCCTTTAGCCTATACTTTATTTTATAGATAATTTTAAGAGTTATAAGAAGACAAGAGTAGCAGTATTGCTTATTTATACCACATATATATGCATACACCATATATATATATACACACACACCATATATATATATACACATCTCATATATATCCCATGTATTCATGCTATATATATGTGTGTGTGTATATATATATACACATATATATACACATATATACACATATATATATACACATATATACACACATATATACACATATATATATATATACACACCATATATATATACACACACACACCATATATATATATATACACATCTCATATATATCCCATGTATTCATGCTATATATATGTGTGTGTGTGTATATATATACACATATATATACACATATATACATATATATATACACATATATACACACATATATATATACACACACCATATATATATACACACACACACCATATATATATATATACACATCTCATATATATCCCATGTATTCATGCTATATATATATGTGTGTGTATATATATATACATACACATATATACATACACACACACACGCACCCCAAGCCATCTCAGTACCCTTAGTAGTTCCATAGGAATCTTTACAATTCTGCCTTTAAACATCCACTTTGAATATTCTTACTATGACCTGGAACTCCCATTGTTTATTTTATTGCCTTATACCCACCTGGATCCTGCCTGTTTGACTTGTGGGGACTATTCCATTGGAGCGGAAACATCTGAATGACTGTTGCCCCCAGAATGCTCTCAAATAACTATCTTTCACCAGTCTTGACTTGATCAACCATGAAGTTCCCAACTCTAGGCTTAGAACAGTAACCCACATTCTACTCATTTGTGATGGAATTTAGTTTTAATGCATATGCTGCTTTCTAGTGGACATGGAAAAAATCTAAAACATGTTTCATTTTTCCAACTTAATCATGATAAGGGCTGAAGAAAAAAAAAATTAGGGTGTCCACAACTCACTATTTGGCTTGATAACCCTGTTTTCCACAGTAAGTTTAATTATCTCTAAAAACTTTTTAAGGCCCTCAATAATGATAAAGATGACTGAGGAGGAAGATGATCGCTATCATGATAAAAAGTACACCTAACATATAAGATAATTTACTTGCATCCATAGACATTAGACATGGGGCATATGTTCACAGCCACAGACATTGGGCATAGGTGATATTATTCTTCTAATTCTGTACAGAAAGGAATTGGGGACAAGAACTAATGGTAACAAGCATATCCAAGAGGACACAGCTCATAACTGTGGTGTAATGTGGATCTAAATATAGTCTTTTTATGTTACATGGAACAGAGACAAAGTCAGCCTGTTTAAAGGATGCATAGGGATAGAAGGAAGGTCAGGAAACTGTCTTAGCAGCTGAATAATCAAACATCAAGGAGACTGCAATGTCACTTCAGAGGACTGCAATCAGAGTCTGATTTCATGAATAATTAGACCCTTGAAGTAGACACAGTGCACCAGTTGGTCTACCATTTTAGGTACTGCTGCACCATTCTTTTTAAAATTTATTTATTTTTAATGGCTTTCTAAAATTAACTTTATAGAAATATAATTGCTTTACAATAGCTTCTGCTGTGCAGCAGAAGTGAATCAGTTATATGTATACATATATCCCCTCTGTATACATATATCCCCTCTTTTTTGAATTCCTTTCCCATTTATGTCACCACAGAACACTGAGTAGAGTTATCTATGCTATACAGTAGGTTCTCATTAGTTATTAATGTCTATTTTATACTATCTATTTTATAATAGTGTATATATGTAAATCCCAGTCTCCCCATTCATCCCACCCCCCACCCCCTTTGGCATTTATATGTTTGTTCTCTACATCTGTATCTGTGTTTCTGCTTTACCAGTAAGTTCATCTGTACCATTTTCCTAGATTCCACATATAAATAATATTATCTGATATTTGTTTTTCTCTTTATGATTTACTTCACTCTGTATGACCATCTCTAGGTCCATCCATGTCTCTGCAAATGACCCAGTTTCATTCCTATTTATGGCTGAGTAATATTCCATTATATATATGTACCATATCTTCTTTATCCATTTTTCTGTGGATAGACATTTAGATTTCTTCCATGTCCTGGCTATTGTAAATAGTGCTGCAATGACCATTGGGATGCATGTATCTTTTTAATTATGGCTTTCTCCAGGTATATGCCCAGGAGTGGGAGTGCTGGATTATAAGGTTGTTCTGTCTGTAGGTTTTTGAAGAACCTCAATACTGTTCACTTTAGTTACTATACCAGTTTATATTCCCATCAGCAGTGTAGGAGGGTTCCCTCTTGCACCATTCTTAAGTCTCTGGTTCTACAGTTATCCCTACTCCCTAGGGGTAAGTGATTTTCACTCTAATATAAACTTCCCAAGAGAAAGTGTTCGCTAAAGGCAGCCAGTCACCATCACATATGGGAGAATTAAGTTCCTAAGTCTTTCCATGCCTTTTAGACGGTTCTTAGGTTTTGATCTGCATGCTTAAACACTCTGTGTCCAGGGGAATGGGATGTAGTGATGATCTACATGGAATCTGAAAGCAGCACCAATAAACACAGAGTGTAGGAGAAGAGTGTGTTCCCCAATTATGTTTCGTATAATGTCACCAAAGGAAGGAGGCATAGAAACTGGATTTCTAAACTGAACATTTCTAGAACATGTTTACAGCCAGCGATGATCTAATCTAGTCCTTTTCAACCTTGGTTGCAGTTAGCATCACCTGTTGGAGTTTGGAAACACCTTGTTCTACGTGTATTTGGCTCCTATTGGTACACTTTTAAAAATCTCCCTAAGTGATGTTAATGTGCCAGTACTCCAGGGAAATGGCAACCCACTCCAGTATTCTTGCTTGGCGAATCCCATGGACTGAGGAGCCTGGTGGGCTGCAGTCCACGGTGTCACAAAGAGTCGGACACAACTGAGTGACTTTACTTACTTTACTTACTGCAGGGAAGTGTTTGAATGACATAAGCGTTTGGTGAATTCTAGAGGTTGATGGAAATCTAGAAACTGGATCCAGAGCATAGGTACTAAGTAGTAGCCAGAGACCAGGTCAGGTACAAGCTGTGGGTGAAATTTACATCTGTGTGTTCTGTGAGTGTCCCACTCAAGAAGCTCCCTGCTGTGCAGGAAATTGCTTGAAGACTCATGCTTCATGTTTTCCAAGTTGTAAGCTAGCACATTTAAAACCTGATGAATCCAGGCTCTGTGGCTTGCATTTCTGTGTCACGAGGCTCTGTTGACCATGGGCATATGCAGGCAGTATCCCTCAAAGTAGGATCCAGTTCAAGGGATGGAAAGAGTTCAGGTCTGAGGAGAGGAAATCCAGCTACTAGTCTGGGGAAGTGAGACTTGAGGGGCCCCAAATCAAACTCTGTTGGCAGCTATAGCAGCTTTATGCTGGCCAGCTCTGAACTGTTAGTGTTTTCTATTATCTACAGATCTTCATTAATGGTAAAATGCTGATTGTTACATCACATAGTGATTTAGAGATTGGAAGCTCTCTTCACATGCATTTTATCTTAACAGCCTGGTGAGACCACTAGGTTTAGTTCCAATTTACTGAGAAGAGACCAGAGATGCAGGGAGACTGTGAAAGTTGTGAATGTAAGTGCTGGAGTCAGAGGAAGAAGTCTGTTTGTCTCATTCCTACTCTAAATCACTTTCTCAGATTGTCTTACTAGCCTTACTGTTTTCCCTTATCATTCTCTTTGCTAGTAAAGACAACAAACAATTGTTACATCTGGATCACTTTTAAAATTTCCTTTGACTCTTGCTGTTAGCAGAAGATGTAGATTTATTTTTCAGTGTAAACAATTTTTAAAGTTGAGTTTAAGTTGATTTATTTATTTGTTTGTGCTGGGTCTTAGTTGTGGCGCACAGGGGCTTCTTTTGTTGTGGTGTGTGGGCTTCACTTGTGGAGCACTGGCTCTCCAGTGCATGTGCACCTGCTCAAGTATTTGAGGTTCCTGGGCTTTAGCATGGGCAGGCTCAGCAGTTGCAGCTCCCTGGCTCCAGAGCTCAGGCTCAGTACTTGTGCACATGGGCTTAGTTGTTCTGCAGCTTAGGAATCTTCCTGGACAAGGAATCAAACCCATGTCCCCTTTTTGGAAGGCAGACTCTTAACCACTGGACCACCAGGGAAGTTCCCAGAAGATATAGGTTTAAATCTTCATGATTTTAATCTTTTTTACTCTAGCTTAATTTGTATAATCCATTTATCTCTCTTTTCTAATCTCTTTCTCTCATTTTTGCCTGTTATATATTTGAGGTGTTTGATGAGAAGAAAGTCTCTGGTTTTCATTATTTATGTGCTAGATATGCATACTATGGTGTAAGCAGCAGGGATGAATGTTCATCTGAAAATTCAGATGTGGAAGAAATGTAAGGCTGCTTTCTTGCTATGTTTTGGAGCTGTACTCCAGCACTATCTGGTAGAAATGGAAGGAGAGCTAGATGTGTAATTTCAAATTTTCCAATAGTTACTTTTAAAAGAAGTAAAAAGAAATAAGATAAACTAATTTAATAATTAATTCATCTTAATATATCTAAGGGTTTCCCTGGTGGCTCAGACGGTAAAGAATCTACCTGCAATGCAGGAGACCTGGATTCAACCTCTGGATTAGGAAGATCTCCTGGAGAAGGGAAAGGTAACCCACTCCAGTATTCTTACCTGGGAAATCCCATGGACAGTGGAGCCTGGCAGGCTATAGTCCATGGGGTTGCAAAGAGTTAGACACTAATATAACTAAATTGTTATTATTTCTGTTCAATGAATATAAACATATTAGTGAGACATTTTACACCCTTAATAGGAATGTACAGTCTTAAAATTTTGGTGGGTTTTTGATATTCATGGCACATCTGAATTCAGATGCCCATCTTTCATGGGTTAAAGTAAAGTGCTATCCTGTGAAATGAATGATGCTATGTTTAATGGGAAAATAATTGACACTGCTTCAGTCTTAAAGTAAAATAAAAACAAAGCAAAATTAAGCAGAATTAAAATTTCACTTCCTCAGTCACACTAGCCACATCTCAAATGATCACTTACCAGTCAATAGCTATAGCTGGCTACGGCAGTAGACGACACAGGTCCAGATTATGAAAAACATTCTCTCTGTATTTGGATTTCCCAAAGCATTTGAGACTTTGGCCTTCTTACTATTAAAGCCAAAGAAAGGTGTTGGCTTCCCGCCTCCCCACCCTCCACCCAGCAATTGCCTTGAAAAGTGTTTCTCCTGGAGTTGGGTTGAAAATACCTAGAAAATTCCTCCAAGACACAGTCTTTCACATATGCCCCAGGAGCCACATTCAGAACTGCTTGCATACGTGCATGCTAAGTTGCTTCAGTCATGTCTGACTCTTTGCGATGCTATGGACTATAGCCAGCCAGACTCCTGTCCATGGGATTCTCCAGGCAAGAATACTGGGTTGCCATTTCCTCCTCCAGGGGATCTTCGACACAGGAATCGAACCCAAGTCTCCTGCATTGCAAGTAGATTCTTTACCACTAGCACCACCTTGGAAGCCCTTCAGAACAGCTTCAGTTCAGTTCAGTTCAGTTCACTCGCTCAGTCGTGTCTTACTCTTTGCGACCCCATGAATTGCAGCACGCCAGGCCTCCCTGTCTATCACCAACTCCCGGAGTTCACCCAAACTCACGTCCATCGAGTCCGTGATGCCATCCAGGCATCTCATCCTCTGTCGTCCCCTTTTCCTCTTGCCCCCAATCCCTCCCAGCATCAGAGTCTTTTCCAATGAGTCAATTCTTCGCATGAGGTGGCCAAAGTACTGGAGTTTTGTTTTCTGCTTTTCCCGTATAACAGGTTCTTCTACCTTCATAACTGTACCTGCTGCCAGTTTTTCCTGCTCTGGAAAAACTTTGTCCTATTATGTATGTATATATGTATGTATATATTGGATTGGCAAACAAATTTGTTTGGGTTTTTCCATAAGATGTTACAGAAAAACCTGAAATAACTTTTTTGGCCAACCCAATATGTATGTACTCATTTATATTTACATAAATATTAAATAATTATTTTGTTATAATTTTAAGATGATAATTGACTGTATAAAGCAAAATTAACAATGTAGATATGTTTGTAGCACATCTAGAAAAGCTTCTTTTCCTTTTAGGAACTCCCAGTCCAAGGTTAAGTTAGTCTCCAAAATCTTACAAGGAGTTCACTGTTTTCTTCTCCTTTGCCAGAATCTATGAAACTCCCCAGGACATTTAAAGCTCACTGTAGGATTTTTCAACAGTCTCATCCCAGTGGACCATTATTTCAGAAATTCACTGTGACTTCTGAGCGTCCCCTTCATGTCTCCTTGCTGTTTCTTTTTCAGAGTCACAGACCTTTGTCTCAACATCAATTGGTTCTAATTCTTGTATGTGCTTTGTTACTGGTTTGCTTGTGGTTCAGATGCTTGTATGGGTCTTAGAAATTCCCAGATAAGCCCCTACATGCAGTGGTAACGAATGTCAGTAATTGCGTTTTTCTGTATCTGAACTTACTTTATGTACTAAGCCTCTTTTCTGTCAGATTTCACACATTTAATCAGCCAGTTAAGGATCAACATGCTACACTTTGCTCTGGAGTTTCATCTAAAGTTTTTGGAGGGGGACTGATAAAGTGTCAAGATTTGGAGGTGGATGTGGGTTACCTGATCCCCACACACATTGGTCCCATAGAGACTTTGTTGCTTGTTGCCAAGCTATACAATATTTTTGTATCTTTGTACAGACAAAAAAACACGTGGCTGCTACCTTGTCCTTCTGGATGCTCCAAAAACCCATTGAGCACAGTGTTCTCTGGAGGCATGTGGGAAATTAATCTACTGCACCCTCTGTCCTGCTGAAGGTCATGGGTGCTAGGTGGCTATCTCATGCCCATCTGCTCAAGTACATATCACATACTTCAATCCTAGGTTCGGAATAATTTTGGAGCCCTATCACATTCCTGGTGGGCTGCACTAGGGAGTAAGACCCAGTTACTTCTGCACTTGGATTTCCCTAAATATATCTGGTAGGGATGGGAGTGGTGAGGGGGAGGGGGGTGCTTATGTTTCTTCCGCTATTTCTTTCAGGAATATACTCTTGTCTAACATTCTTGCTTCTCTTTCACCTTACCTCCTCTATCCAGTCCAGAAAAATGTTATCTACACTGAGATGAATAAAGCAGTTAAATGTGTGAGTGCAGTGAGAAGATGGGAAAGAAGGCTAATAACCACATGTGAAAAATAACGGTCTAGGGGCAAGTGGCCTAGATGCTTTACTTTATTGTACAAATATATTTTCAATGCCTGGACTTAGATTTTGAAAAATAAAAAATCAGGATGTTGACTGTTTCTGTAATGTTATAAGCATGAGATACCCACCCTATTGTCTCTTTAAGAGAAGTGGGACAGAGTTTGTGTAACAAAAAATATTTTCGGGAAAAATGTTGGCTAGCATCTCAAAATATTGTCCCACCATGCAGAAATTAAGAGTTGACTTATTTTCAGGAGCCCAAGGGATCCATCTGAAAACACTTTGTGTTCAGAATGAAATTGAAGTGCTGGTTGGTTAATGTCTAGCCTAACTATATTGTCATGCTCTCCTATGTTAACAAAAATGTTCTGTTTTTGCACTTGCTATTCATTGTAAAAGGACATGAAACATCAAGGCTGTGGGAGAGGGGAGGGGGCAAATGAGAGACAGAATTTTGGTGTTTCCTTAAAAATGATGATTTTCACACACAAAAATAATTCTCCCAAGTAATTGGAAGGTTAAAATTATTTTACTTCATTTAGCATTTTTATTTCCACAATTAGCCTAACAGAAACAAACAGAAAAGATTTTGGGGTAACATGAACAAGGTTAAAATTTTTAAAAATAACTTTAAATGTGGGCAGTAATTGAATGGTAATGTGTAGAATGTATTTTTCCCTGATCTTAGAAATCACTGGGAGAATGTAGGTGCTAGATTAAGCAACAAATCAAATTAAAATACTTCCGATATTCCAAAGACATATTCAAAGTAAACAGAAAATACCTAAGACTTCTCATTCTATTTTCCTTGGGTTATTGTCCAACATTGAAATTTTCCACCAAGAGTGTGACAGTGAATGAGGTTTTTAACGTAAAATTTCAAAAGATTCTTGGAGCTTGGTCTAAGCTGCCCAGGTTCAGGTTCTTGGGTACTCTGCAAAGGCACAGACTCAGTTGAGCGTGACTTTTGTGCCCTTCCCAGGTCCGAGCAGCTCAGGTGACCAGGTACTTGGTTAGCACACTGTCCCAGGTGGGACGTGCGTCTCCTCTGGGGAGCTAATCTCAGGCTGCGACCCTCCTGGCAGATGTCAACTGTTCAGGATCCCAGAAAGTATGGTACTGGCACAAAGACAGAAATATAGATCAATGGAACAAAATAGAAGGCCAAGAGATAAATCCACACACCTATGGACACCTTATCTTTAACAAAGGAGGCAAGAATATGCAATGGAGAAAAGACAATCACTTTAACAAGTGGTGCTGGGAAAACTGGTCAACCACCTCTAAAAGAAGGAAACTAGAACACTTTCTAATACCATACACAAAAATAAACTCAAAATGGATTAAAGATCTAAATGTAAGACCAGAAACTATAAAAGTCCTAGAGGAAAACATAGGCAAAATAGTCTCTGACGTAAATCACAGCA
Organism: Capricornis sumatraensis; assembly: GCF_032405125.1. Taxonomy (NCBI): domain Eukaryota; kingdom Metazoa; phylum Chordata; class Mammalia; order Artiodactyla; family Bovidae; genus Capricornis; species Capricornis sumatraensis. Next base: position 110,789,333 of record NC_091092.1, read on the forward strand.
GGATCCTCTATGACCCACCTCCCAGAGTAATAGAAATAAAAGCAAAAATAAACAAATGAGACTTAATTAAACTTAAAAGTTTTTGCACACGAAGGAAACTACATCAAGGTGAAAAGACAGCCTTCAGAATGGGAGAAAATAGTATCAAATGAAGCAACTGACAAATAATTAATCTCAAAAATATACAAACAGCTCATGCAACTCAATACCAGAAAAATAAATGAGCAAATCAAAAAATGGGCCAAAGAACTAAACAGATATTTCTCCAAAGAAGACATACAAATGGCTAACAAACACATGAAAAGATGCTCAGCATCACTCATTATCAGAGAAATGCAAATCAGAACCACAATGAGGAACCATCTCACACTGGTCAGAACGGCTGTTATCAAAAAGTCTACAAACAATAAATGCTGGAGAGGGTACGGAGAAAAGGGAACCCTCTTACATTGTTCGTGGGAATGTAAACTAGTACAGCCACTATGGAGAACAGTGTGGAGATTCCTTAAAAAACTGGAAATAGAACTGCCATATGACCCACCAATCCCACTGCTGGGCATACACACTGAGGAAACCAGAATTGAAAGAGACACGTGTACCCCAATGTTCATCGCAGCACTGTTTACAATAGCCAGGACATGGAAGCAACCTAGATGTCCATCAGCAGACGAATGGATAAGAAAGCTGTGGTGCATATACACAATGGAGTATTACTCAGCCATTAAAAAGAATACATTTGAATCAGTTCTAATGAGGTGGATGAAACTGGAGCCGATTATACAGAGTGAAGTAAGCCAGAAAGAATAACACCAGTACAGTATACTAACGCATATATATGGAATTTATAAAGATGGACGTTATAACCCTATATGTGAGACAAAAGAGACACAGATATAAAGAACAGACTTTTGGACTCTGTGGGAGAAGGCGAGGGTAGGATGGTTTGAGAGAATAGCATTGAAACATGTATATTACCATATGTGAAATAGATGACCAGCCCAAATTTGATGCATGAAAGAGGGCACTCAAAGCCAATGTACTGGGACAACCCAGAGGGATGGGATGGGGAGGGAGGTAGGAGAGGGGTTCAGGAGGGGGGACACGTGTACACCCATGGCTGATTCATGTGAATGTATGGCAAAAACCACTACAGTATTGTCAAGTAATTAGCCTCCAATTAAAATAAATAATTTAATTTTTAAAAGATTCTTGGAAAGTTATTTGTAGTTATATAGCTTGTTGACTTGTCAGGCAGTTTATTAATGTTTTGGTCTAGGTAAGTTATCAAAAGAGATGAATGTAAGCATACACATGCAATGCCAACATATCTGTGTTTCCAGAAAGGGGAATTTTCCTTTATTTTGTTATTTTGAGTTTTTCATCTAAATATAGGCACTTAGCTAAGGTTTTAAGTCCTTGTAAGGTGCCACAAAACAAAGTAATTTTGTAACTACATTAAACATTATGATACTTAAGATATTTTAGATACACTAGTAAGCACCTGCATGCTAAAATTTATTTAATATTATTGAATTTTAAATTAGACATAAAATTTGCATTTGGTGATAATTTGAGGAATGCATTCCTACATTTGTAGCTAAAAGGGTTATATGGGGATGAATATAACAGTTAAATGTGTGGGTTCAATGAGAAGATGGAAAAGAAGGTTAATAACCATATGTGAAAAAACAGTCTGTGACACTGATCACTTTCTTCAGTGTCCAATCATGAATTTAGGGGAAAATGTAAAAGTTCAATACTTGAAATTTTTGAGGTGGTATATATTTCTCACTGTAAAGTGAAAGTGTAAGTCACTCAGTCATGTCCAACTCTTTGGGACCCCATGGACTGTATAGTCCATGGAATTCTCTAGGCCGAATACTGGAATGGGTAGCCTTTCCTTTCTCCAGGGGATCTCCCCAACCCAGGGATCGAAGCTAGATCTCCCACATTGCAGGCGGATTCTTTACCAGCTGAGCCACAAGGGAAGCCCAAGAATACTGGAGAGGGTAGCCTATCCCTTCTCCAGTGGATCTTCTCGACCCAGGACTCGAACATGGGTCTGCTGCATTGCAGGTGGATTCTTTACCAACTGAGGTATCAGGGAAGCCCTCCTCATCTTAAACATGAAATGATTAATTTCTCCACCAACGTTTTGATTTCTTACCTATCCAACTATTTTCATCTGGTTATTTTTCAATGTCCATTGGATGAGAAGGTATAACCTACATATAAAACTGTGTAGGAGTAGGGTCATTAATATTTAACCAGAACTTAAATGAATGCAGGGAAAGGCAATAAACAACCGGGATTCTTAAACTTTATATTATATAGTTTTTTTGGTAGTTGTGTGGTTTATATTTGATAAACTTTCAAGTAATAAAAATAAGACATTTTTATAATACAAAATTGTTCTGGAGGAAGTACAAGAATATGCTTGCATGCGTGCTAAGTCGCTTCAGTCGTGTCCCACTCTGTGCAACCGCAGGGACTGTAGCCCGCCAGACTCCTCTGTCCATGGGATTCTCCAGGCAAGAACATTGGAGTGGGCTGCCATGCTCTCCTCCAGGGGGATCTTCCCAACCCAGCCAGGGATCACACCTGTTTCTTTTATGTCTCCTGCATTGGCAGGTGGGTCTTTTACCACTAGCACCACCTCACCCATACATATTCTTACTTCCCAAGGAAAGCTGTCATTGCTATTTTGAAATATTTGATCAGGTATGTTTCTATCTGAACTTAGGTTTTTCTCTATTTTCATATTTGTTTATTTAACTGGATAACAGTATATTTGTAACTTCTTATCCATTTTATTTACTCTCATGCATGTGCTTTTATGTTATTATAGACTCATTCTAAATGGTTACATAATATCCCATTATATGGATGTGCTGTGGTTTCCAAAAAATTCCACTAAGGTTAGACATTTAGATTATTTTTATGTCTTTACCATCTTAAATAACTCAACTGACCATTTTTTTCTTTCTTTTGAAGAGCTTCCAGTTCTTGATATTATTAGATCAAAGGAATTAACTTTTTTAAAGGCTCCTCATATGTATCATGAAAATACTTAGCAAAATTGTTTTACCAGTTTACACTTTGCATGTGTGCATGCTTAGTTGCTTCAGTCATGTCCGACTCTTTGTGACCCTATGGACTGTAGCCTGCCAGGCCCCTCTGTCCATGAGATTCTCTGGGCAAGAATACTGGAGTGGGTTGCCATGCCCTCCTCCAGGGGATTTCCCAACCCAAGGACTGAACCCACCTCTCCTGCATCTCCTGCATTGGCAGGCAGATTCTTTAGTGCTGAGCCACCAGGGAAGCCCAAATTTACACTTTCCCCCAACATAATTTGGCACATAAAATTTATTGTGCATAAATACCTCTGTCTTATATACTACTTTGCATAGCCAAAATTTTGCTTTTGACATAGTAGAATTTGAAGATCATAACAGTCTTATCATGTTTTAAAAATATTGAAGCTAATGCTGACATCACGAGCTAATACACATAATGATAAGAAAATGTCTACATATATATGTAAAAAATCTGATGCTGCGATCTGATCCCTGGGTCAGGAAGATCCCCTGGAGGAGGAAATGGCAACCCACTCCAGTATTCTTGCCTGGACAGTCCCATGGACAGAGGAGCTGAGCAGGCTACAGTCCATGGGGTCTCAAAGAATTAGGCATGACTAAGTGACTATCACTTTCACTTTCACATATTTGCCTGCATCATTTCTTAGTTGCAGCATGCAGAATCTTTGATCTTTCCTTGAGGTATGTAGAATCTTTTGGTTGCAGCATGAAGACTTTTAGTTTCATTATGTTGGATCTAGTTCCCTAACCAGGAATCAAACCTGGGCCCCTTGCACTGGGAGTAGGGTCTTAATCCCTGGACTACCAGGGAAATCCCAGAAAATGTTTTAATATTCCAGGAAATCTCCTGTTTTGTTTAAATTCATAGTTTATATGTGTTGCATATATATGTAATATATATTTTATATACACATAAAGAATGAAATATTTATCAATAATATGAGCTATCTATATATAGACATATCTTCTTTTGTGTGTTTTTCTGTTAATTTTTTACATTAATTTTCCACTGAATTACATTCAGTTTGATTGCAAACTAAGACATATACAATAAGAATTTGAGTTTTATTGCAAACAATATATTCTTGGAGTCTAGATTCTGAAAGAATGGGAGGTTATATATTACCTGAAATGAAATTTGTTTTCCTTCAGGAAAACAATTATGGATACTGCATAGATATTTAAAGTTTCCTAAGAAATATTAGGAACATTTTTTCTAAATGTTCAATTCTCATTTCAATATTTTTTGTGATGCATCAGAAAGACAGGACTATGTTTTTGTTTTACATGTCCTGAATAGAGGAACCTCAATACTTTTCCATTTCTCTTGATTCCTTTCATTTAACCAAATTTTTAAGTTTTTAATGAATACTTTTGCCATTCGTATACATTTTAAAAAGCAGTCTAATTGTTTTATCTTAATTTTGTTTGCATAAGTTTCGGTAACAACAGAAATTTATCTACTGAATCATATGAGAGTGCAATTTGTATATATTCTTTATATGCAATTGGGGAGTTTAATTTTTATGAAAATAATAATCATTGACTGTTGGTTTTTCTAGTTTCTCCTAAAAGCCTGAGGCTTTGTAGTTGTCAGTGGTGCAGTTCCAAGATACAAAGTCATAAAGTTACCTTCCATCCTCTTTAGTAGTCTGAATATTTTGCATCCAGCCATAGGAAGCAGCCTGATACCTCTAATCGAAATCAAAGGTTACACCACAGGGGTGCAATATCTCTAATTTGTCTTGGAATGATGCAATAGCTTCCCTTGACTGCTGTGATTAAATTCATTCTAGTTTGTTCAGTTAATGGGAATAGCACATCTTAACCCATAGAAGATATTCCCTTTTTTATGGCCTCATGACTCCGAGCAGATTAACGTCATTATCAACAAATAATATTTAGTAATGAATGCATATGAGTGGCACTGTGCTAGGATCCCTACAAATCAAGTCACAAGAGCGTACTCCTTAACCTTCAGCTTATGACTTTCCAAAACACAAGGGTTGCTCAAGCATGTGTATAGATACAGTTAAATATGTACTACACAACTAAAGGACAGCCTGAGATTTAAGGGCAACAAAGAATTTGTCCTTGCCAGTCAGTTGGAGATAAAGTTAATCAACGTGCTGAAAAGATGCAAAGCTGATAGTGATAGATACATTATCCCTGTTTGGTGAGTTTAATGATCATTTTCACACTTTCCTGCACTTGCATTTTTGAGGTGGTGAGTCACTTAAAATAATGAGGTTTTATTGCAAGTTTAAAGCCAGTGTATTCCATAGTGGTAGACTGAGAATAAAAAGTATATAAAATATGGGTTTCAAGGTATTTTGGTGGAATTTGCAGTTGTTAGAGTGGAATGTAGCTTAGGAGATCTTTGATCAAGCTCTGGTACCACATGTTGTTTGTTGTTTTAGTCGTGCCTGACTCTTTTGTGATCCCATGGACTATAGCCCACCAGGCTCCTCTTTTCCATGGGATTTCCCAGGCAAAAATAATGGAGTGGGTTGCCATTCTCTTCTCCAGGGGATCATGGGATCATTCTGACCCAAGGATCCCGCCCACGTCTCCTTCATTTCAGGCAGATTCTTCACCATCGAGCCACCTGGGAAGCCAGGTTCAAATTCTGGCAACATTGTCTGTCAGTTTTAGGACTTTGAACAAATTACTGAAATATTCCTTTGGATCTTTTCTCTTTAAAATGAATGCTGACAAGTATCATTGTCTTCATGAATTTTGTTTGGTAAATTGTAAACAGGATAGTGTAATGATTTCCAGCATATAGGAAGAACTCAATAGAGGTAGCTGCTGATGTAGCTTTAATTATTCAATTTATTTATTATTAGTTATTAAATTGATTAATGGATTATATATGTTTTCCTGCCACTCAATTGTCCTTTGACATCTCACTCCTGTCTTCTCTCTGCCTCTTTGGAAATTATCAGATTTAATATGTCTAGAATAGCCACTGGGTCTGCTGCATTCCCTGGATGGTGCATCTGCAAAGGTCTGAAGCCGAATCTGGCCTCTATACCCCAACACTGAATTAAATCTTGGAGATAGTATTGGGTAAAGTAGAAAGAATAGCTTTATTGCTTTGCCAGGTAAAGGGGGCCAAAGTGGGCTCCTGCCCTCAAAAACTGTGTGTCCTGACCTGGAGAGGGTAATGAAGAGTTTTGTAGTAGTGGTTCAAAGAGGACATGATAAGCTCATGCGTTCTTCTGATTGGTTGATTGTGAGGTGTGTGGGAGTCTGCATCATCAATCTTCTGGTTTCAAAGGGTCTGGAGGGTCTTTGTGCTTATGGGCAGTATACTGTTAACTTCTCCCACCTGGTGGAGCTTTTAGTATCTGCTCAAATAGCACCCCACTCCAGTACTCTTGCCTGGAAAATCCCATGGATGAAGGAGCCTGGCAGGCTGCAGTCTATGGGGTCGCGAAGAGTCGGGCACGACTGAGTGACTTTACTTTCACTTTCCACTTTAATGCATTGGAGAAGGAAATGGCAACCCACTCCAGTGTTCTTGCCTGGAGAATCCCAGGGACAGGGGAGCCTGGTGGGCTGCCGTCTATGGGGTCGCACAGAGTCAGTCACGACTGAAGCGACTTAGCAGCAGCAGCAGCAGCAAATAGCAACCCACTCCAGTACTCTTGCCTGGAAAATCCCATGGATGGAGGAGCCTGGTAGGCTACAGTCTATGGGGTCGCGAAGAGTCAGACATGACTGAGCGACTTCACTTTCACTTTTCACTTTCATGCATTGGAGAAGGCAATGGCAACCCACTCCAGTGTTCTTGCCTGGAGAATCCCAGGGATGGGGTCACACAGAGTCGGTCACGACTGAAGCGACTTAGCAGTAGCAGCAGCAACAGCTCAAAAGATACTGTTCTGTGTATCTTTTGAGGGGGAACCTGGACCCTGCCCCAAAGGCTGCACTATTGTTTCTTAACTGTTCTTCCATTGTCTCCACATCCTCCCTTCCCTAATTAGCATCTGTTTGAACCTGCTCCCTGGAATGCAGGGAAGGTCCTGGAGGCTGAAGGAAGCCTATTTCCTGTAATCAAGAAGCAGGGTTGGGGGAGCCTTCATAGAAAAGCTTTTGTGCCTGGGAGCACCACCGGGTTCTGCTCCTTATCAGGTTGAGCCACTACAAAAAGTCTCTTTAATTAAGTCACTCCCCTGTGTGCCCCTGATTTGTCCTGAATCAAGAATCAGTCCTGAAATGTTCATTGGAAGGACTGATGCTGAAGCTGAAATCTCAATACTTTGACCACCTGATGCGAAGAACTGACTCCTTTGAAAAGACCCTGATTCTGGGAAAGACTGAGGATGGGAGGAGAAGGGGATGACAGGATGAGATGGTTGGATGGCATCGACTCAATGGACATAAGTTTGAATAAGCTCTGGGAGTTGGTAATGACAGGGAAACCTGGAGTGCTGCAGTCCATGGAGTCGCAAAGAGTCAGACATGACTGAGCAACTGACCTGAACTGAACTGAAGACTCTCATACCTTGTCCTAGGCCTATCTCTCTTATCATGCATGCATCACCAAGAATATAATGCTGTCTTTCCTTCCTAACCGCCAAGTTTCTCCTATAAGAATTGATATAGTCAGGGTATGGAAGATGAAGGGATGGTCAGGACCCAGAAGATAGAAGTGCAGATTGGGGAAGACTCCAAGAGAAGGAAGAAATCTGGGCAGGTGAATACTTGCTGAAGCAGAAACTCAGGAGGCTACGTACAGCCTCCAGCAATTAAGGAAACACAAAATCATGGGTGAAATAAGGATCAAACTAGTCGTAGTACTCTATGCCAGGGTTTCCAGTAGCAGGTAATAATGGGCATTGAATTCAGAGTTTTATTCTAGACTTTGAAAGCCACTTATGAGGCAACAAAGGGCTGTAGAACAGATGCAGTGGCTACAATTAAAGTATCAAGCTGAATTTCATTCATCCTTTCAGTCATTCAGACAACCTCTGCTGATCATATTTACCAAAATTTGAGAAACGGAGACCTGATTGAAATAAAAAGGTGTTTATTCTGGGTTTAGTAGGACTGTAACCTAGGAGACACAGATGCAGGAAGCACTTGAATTGTGTTCCCCTGGCCTACAAAATGGAGGAGGCTTATAAAAGCAAAAATTTCAAGGTTACAGTTAGTTACAGGAGTTGTTTATCAAGGATTATAATTGGAGCTGGCAAGAAGTGAGGGTGCTTGTTAAGTAACTACTGGTTGGAGCTTGAAATGTTTGCATAGTTACAAGAAGAGACCTTGAGACCACAAGGTTGCAGCTGGCAGGTGTGGTTTTGAATATGGCCAGTAATGTCCTTGGGTCTGATACAGTTCAAAGAAATTTCAAGTTCTCAGTAGTGCAGAGTTGTGTCTGAGACTAGATCCTCCAAGCCCACCCAATTTTATTTCTGTATGCCCGAACTGTGATCACTCCATTTAATTACAATGTGCCATCAGTCACCTCCACAGAGGTGGCCAGGCCCTGAAGAAACACAGAATACTGGCATTGAAGCAGTGCAGTGTCTCTGCCTTCTTGATGAAATTTAATTCTAAAGACGTTCGTCAAGGTTCTCAGCCTCAAAAATGGGAGAACCAAGAGTGAAGCTGGATCACAAAGATGAGAGCAAGAGTCTAGTTTAAGCAATGGACTGCTGGACCAATAGCAATCTTGGCTTTGACCTTAACTTATAAGCGTAAATGAGTAGAGAATTTTAAATTCCTTCAGTCTAGGGTCAAGGCTGTTCTTGGAGTAGGGGATAGTGGAGGTAGCATGTTTTAGTAACTTTGTATATAATGATCAAGGAAGAACAAAGACAAGAGATATGGTTGAATGACAACCAAAAAGCTATATGCTTACTTTTATTTCCTTCTTTGTTAGATATGTAGAATTTCTCTCAAGTCCCTCTATACAACATTTACAGAAAAGTAAAATTAGAAATATTGTGAAAAGGGATAACTTTTTCAGAGGATCAATTGAAGATACAATGGAGGCCATTTTCTAACAACAAATTTAATTTGTGAAAATCTGGTAGCATATTAACTGTAGAGTGGTGATTTTTAAAAGGAAATTTTCATAGGTGAACTAAAAATTATTGGAACGATGTCAGTTAATATCTGGCATCATGCTTTAGAAATGCACAAGAAAGAAGCAATTACTAGTTTCCAAATAAGTGATAGTAATAGAAAATTCAGATTTTAGTGTATTATAAATTTAATAAATAAGCTATAAAATTGCCATTCACTGACTAAAATTGATTTGGGGCATCAAATTTCAAGCATGGCATATATAATGCAGTAACAACTTTCTAAGCAAAATTATCCTCTTGGATTTGCCCAGATCCCTTCAGTTTTTCAATTTGTATTACTGAGAGAGTGTGGATAGGTTCACATTGCAGGAAACTCAGTTAATTTATGTGCTAACTTTAAGATTCCATCATCCTGTCTAGTCTTTACCACAAGTATGTTTATTAAAAGTATTATGATGGGATAAGTTTAATTTTAAGATGTAATGCAGAAAACCCTGTAGGTAAGCAAAACACTTTGGAGGTTTTCTTAGAAGCAGGAAGCTTTGCATGTTAAGAATGCTGCATACGCTTGCTTTTTGTTCTTTGAATTTAGCTCAGTGATTCCGGCTGTACAGGATTTAAAATCTAACCATGTATATAATATGGATGATATAGGGATTTTCCAGGCTCATTTTTATTGTATTTTATTTTTACTATTCATGCTGACTCTGAAAAATAGCTATAGAACTAAGATCCCATTCACCTGTATATGGTTGAGATAGCAAAGTTTGTTTGATTCTAATACAACCTAGGCTTATCTACAGAGGATATATATTTATACTCTGTGCTAATAACAGAATAATTAATGTATTTATATTTTGAAAGTAGTCAAAAGTTATATTGAACGGTAATATAAAGTTAGATGGTATTCAAAGGAATATAAGAAATCCTTCTTACTTAGTGCTCGACCAAGCAAAACCTGTGTTCTGCTTCCATTGTGATGGTCACAAGTTTGGATTTGGGATAGTGTGTCATTCAGGATCCAATTAACAGACAGAAACCACTCCAGCTATTTTCACAGAGGAGAACTGAATATAAAGAATCATAATTTAAGTATTAGAAAACTGAAAGTGTAAGAAGAGAACATAGATGGCAACTGCAAAAGTAACTATCACTCCTGACAATGAGAAAACAAAAGAAAAGGATCAGAATGACTAAAACTTAGAAGCTTGGAGGACCTGGACTTTACTGAGCTGGAACTTAGACCTCCAGGGAGAGGCTACTGATTGCCTGGTGCTGGTATCTCTGAGGGGCTCTCTGAGATAGCAGAAGGGGTCCCAGTGGGACCAAGTCCCAGACCTATGCGAGCCAGTCTGTGCTGGTATTTCAATGGCAGAGGTGCAATGAAGCTGATTCTTTAAGTGTTGGGAAAGAAAAAACAAGCTGGAGTCAACAGCTGTTACTAAAAATGAATGCTATGGTAGGCATGAAAAAGCAAGTCCGGAGCACTGCTAATAGGAACAGTAAGTCCCCAGGAGGCAGATAAGGGTGAGGAAGTCCTTTCCCAGTCTTCCAGTCCTGCCATCTCCCTATAGAGTTCCCTACTGCCAGGTCCTAATGGGGAGTCAGCCAGCAAAATGGAAAATGTCACTTGTGTGGTGAGCCTTGTATCACAAAGCAGACTACAAAAAGGTGAGTGAAGGCAAACATGAGAAAAAAAAAAATCACTCATCACAGATCCAGTATTTCCATGAAATTTGGAAAAGAAAGTAATTAAGACATGAATAAATTATTAATTAATAGTAAGTAAAGTATTTTCTGGAGAAGGAAATGGCAATCCACTCCAGCACTCTTGCCTGGAAAATCCCATGGACAGAGATTTTAAGGATTAAAAAATGAACGAACCCAAAGTTTAGGATAAGACAATATGTAAACATCTCCTATTTACATTAAAGCATGATTTTCCTTGTAACTCCTTCATGTTTGCAAAATTACTTTGCTAACCTCTGGAGAAAGTACCTTTAAAAGATGTGAATTATAACCTAATAAGTCATAATCTTTGCCTACTATGAATAGTTGAACATTGTAGAACTGACACTGCAAAATATTTGACATTTTCAACTGAAAGTACTAAACGTGTCCTCTCTAGTGATGATAAATGATATTTATTTATTTTCAAAAAAGCAATTATATAAATATTGAATATCAAATTCTTTTAAAGATAGTATTATCCTAATATTAAGTATATAACATTTGTAAATTAATTCAGAAATAGTGGCTGTGTTCTCTCTGCAAAAATAAAACCATCAAAAACAAAAACCCAGTTCAGAATGCTTTAACTATTTGAAATGTTAACTTCAGAATATTCTAGAGCCAAGGTAAAGCCAGTGAGCTGAAATTTCTTTTGCTTCAATTGTATTATTTAGAACTAGCTTCAAAGAGGAAGTGTTTTAGTAAATGCTCAGGGTGTCTAATTGGCTCTTTTAGCTCATACAGTTCAAAGAAGTAGACTGACAGTGGCATCTACCATTCCTAAGCTGTACTTATTCTAATGTATTTTGCCAATTCCCTTCATGATTTCAGCTTTATACCAATTTGTTTTCATAAGTAATTGACTCTAAGATCTTTAGCTTTTTTTAAAAAAAAACATAATTACTTAGAACCATCAGATTTCAGAGGTGAAAGGAATCTGTCTTTTTTTTTAATTTTTATTTTTACTTTATTTTGCTTTACAATACTGTATTGGTTTTGCCATACATTGACATGAATCCACCACGAGTGTACATGAGTTCCCAAACATGAACCCCCCTCCCACCTCCCACCCCAAATGGAATCTGTCTTTTTAACTCAACCAAATTTGACTGGAATTCTACCATGTACCTAGCATTCTTAAATTCAAAGGAGATAACATTTGAATGGGAAAAATAGATTTGTAGAAAGTAATTATAACACTATGTAATATATACTATCACAGGGGTTGGTACAATGTGCTATGGAGACAGAAGGAGGAAAAGACCACCTTTTCTTGGCTGGGGATGAGCTAGAGTTGGAATTTATATTGCCTTTATCTTGAAAATAAAAGGATTTTGCATGCCAACATGGGTATGCAGAGCATTAAAGTCCAGGTCTCTCCAACCATTTGTCAGACACCTGCTCTGTGCAGACAATCTGTTAGATGCTTAAAATACTCTACTGAAAAGGTTATGTCTTTTGCCCTGTTGGAGCTTTTTTAGCCTACTGGCTGATAAGGAAAATGTTGGGTAGTGTGAAGTCATGAACCAGTTGTTGTCAGGAACCAGTGAGTAGTTGAGTAGGATGGTCGTGTAGATTTAAGGGATTTGGCAAGCAATTCAAAAGGGAGGAGAAAAGATGGACTGGGGATAGAATGTCAGTGGACAATATGCTGCTCAGTTGAGATGAATATTTTTTTTTTAAATAGAATCATATTTTCAGGTTTCTTTTGTATATCTTGGAAAGATAATGTAGTGGCAGTATGTGGAATAAACTGTGAATGGGGAGAATACAGGTGGGGAGGGAACCTACAGGGCTAGTATCTGTTAATGAGAGAGAAGAGAAATTCCTAAACAGTATCCCTTGCCTGTTGGGATATGTTCAAGAGAATCTTAACATTCTTTCTGTTTTTCTGTAGATGTGGGAATGAAGCTCTCTACGAGTTAAATGATTAAATGACATGTCCATTTGATAGAGTAAATAAAAGTAGGAACTGAAGGTCTTGATTTCTAGTTAAGCATTTTTTTTTTTTTGGTACCATACTTCCTGTTTAGCAAGTTGAACTGGAAAAGATCATTTATATCAGAATCAACCTACCAAAAAATAAAGCAAAAATGAAAGCATTGCACTTCATCAAATCATAATTTTCTGTTAAATATTGATGACATCATTATATAGCAAATTAAAATATGTTATTCTTGTTCAGTCATTGAGTCATGTTTGACTTTCTACAACCCCATGGACTGCAGCATACCAGGCTCTCCTGTCCTCCACTATCTCCTAGAGTTTACTCAAATTCATGTTCATTGAGTTGGTGATGCTTTTTAACCATCTTATCCTCTGCTGGCCCCATCTTCTCCTGCCCTCAATCTTTCCCAGCATTGGAGTTTTTTCCAGTGAGTTGGCTCTTTGCATCAGACGGCCACAGTATTGGAGCTTCAGCTTCACCATCATTCCTTCCAATGAATATTCAGGGTTGATTTCCTTTAGGATTGACTGGTTTGATTTCCTTACAGTCCAAGGGACTCTCAAGAGTCTTCTCCCACATCATTCAAAAAAATGAATTCTTCAGCACTCAGCCTTCTTAACGATTCAACTCTCACATGTGTACATGACTACTGAAAAACCACAGCTTTGACCATATGGACCTTTGTCAGGAAAGTGATGTCTCCACTTTTTAATACACTGTCTAGGGTTGTCATAGCTTTCCTTGTTAGAGGTTCTTTAACTGGTATTCAGTCAGTATTTGTTGAATGACTCCCTATCAGTTGTTACTAGCTAGTATCACAAAGGATATTATTAATGGTGATTATTATACAGAAATCTCAAATAAGAAAGAGAGATAATAATTTGGAGGGGAGGTATCAGAGTTTGGGGAGCTCAGAGTTAAACTAGTGACTTACAAATACAAGCTTGTGATGAAGGGGATGTGCCCACGTATAAATGGCCACCCTTTCTCCTGCAATGTTTTTTGTTTATTACCATAGTTTCCCCAGGTCCATGATGAGGTTGCCACAGTCACTGGCATTAATGTATATTATTTCTACCCGAATGTCCCTTTGTTCTTAAGATTTTCACCAAAAGAAAGGTAGCAGGCTTTCAGTTATCCTTCTGGCTGCAAGAGGTATAGGGAGAAGAACTGTGAGAGATGTAGGCATTAAGAGATTTGATACAGTTGGATAACATAACAAGGAATAGACCAAGAGCTTATATAAAATACAAATATTGTAGAGATACTCTGCCTGTGTCCCACCAGTTTTCCTTTTCTATTAGAGGTCAAAATTAACTTTTGATATTAAATTATTTAAAAATCAAGAAAATTCTATAATTGAATCAAACCACTGGCATAATAACTCACAACTTAATAGAGATTCCCTGAAGTAGTGAATAGAGTTACTCATGTTTGTTTTGTGATCCAGCTCCAGGAAAGCCATAATATGCTGTAATACTATTTTAGAATTTTATTATCTGAATGGATTATCATATTAATAGAAAATCTCCATAGAGCTACAGTTGTACACCCTAACATTTTGTGAAGTTAAAGATTCACTTACTTTTTAAACATGACATTATTAAATATATAATGCAAGAAATCTAATAATTAAATTCCATTATTAAATGATTGACTTCTCATTTTTTTGTATAGTAGTACTAAATGTACTATTAAGTTCACCATCTAACTGAATTGAACCCAAGATACTTTAATTATCTCACACTCATTAAGTATCTTATTTAAATTATGGGCAGGTGATGATTTGTTTTTAACACATCTCACCAATCATATAAAGTAAATTCTATACATATCATATGGGAAAATGTCATCTTGGGAGTTTTTAGTCCTCTAATCAGATGTTCTTTCTATATCAGAACAGCCCCCGTTTCTGATCATTGTAGATGAAAGCAAGGCCAGAGAAGGAAGTAGATGAGTTGAAAAGGATTGGCCAAAAAGCTTGTGCTTTTTGTAAGATGTTATGGGAAAAAAACCCAAATGAACTTTTTGGCCAACCCAATAACTTCAAATCACAGATAAGAGATAAAACATTATTGCTTATTTACTGGTTCATAGAGTTGGTTGAGAGGTGGGCAATACATTTGGAAATATGTGTAGGCAATGCATTTGGAAATATGTGTAGGCATATTTTGGAGAAGGCAATGGCACCCCACTCCAGTACTCTTGCCTGGCAAATCCCATGGACGGAGGAGCCTGGTAGACTGCAGTCCATGGGGTCGCTAAGAGTGCAACACGACTGAGCGACTTCACTTTCACTTTTCACTTTCATGCATTGGAGAAGGAAATGGCAACCCACTCCAGTGTTCTTGCCTGGAGAATCCCAGGGACAGGGGAGCCTGGTGGCTGCCATCTCTGGGGTCGCACAGAGTTGGACACGACTGACGTGACTTAGCAGCAGTAGGCATATTTTGAGGGGGTTGTTACAATGATTGCTTGTGAGGAATTCCTATGTATATCTTGTAGGGGAAATGAGGTATG
This sequence comes from Capricornis sumatraensis, assembly GCF_032405125.1. Classification (NCBI taxonomy): domain Eukaryota; kingdom Metazoa; phylum Chordata; class Mammalia; order Artiodactyla; family Bovidae; genus Capricornis; species Capricornis sumatraensis. The sequence goes on from NC_091092.1 coordinate 110,804,671, forward strand.
TCACATAACTCATGTATGTATGTAAATAAATATATACCTCATGCATGTATATATGTAAATATTCTACCATGTAAAGTACAAGCCTGCATGAGAATATCCCGTTCAGAATATGAATAGTAACCCATGGAGAAATGCTGAGCCCGCTTAGGGAAGAAACAGAAGTAATATGATTTAGAAATGTTTGTCCCCAGTAGATATTCTTCTTCACTTTCCTCAGGTAATACACAGAAGGTATTAACCAAGACAAAGAATAGTAAATGACTGTGGAGAGTTGAAGTCAACAAGGAGGCTAGAAGGAAATCATGGTACATGTGGGAGTAAAACATTGGGAAGTGGATGACAGGCTCCGGGGAATCTGGTTGCCTTGGTAGCTTCCCATCCTCACTCTTTGGTGTATTCTACTGTATCATCTAATATTTTCAAATAGAAATCAGATTCCCTTACTACTATAATTGGGAGTATGCCTGTTTCAGCTTGGGTTTTCCTGAACCTCATCTGGAGATGAGAATTTATGTGCAAGTGATTTATTAAGGACATGTTTCCAGGGATAACAAATAAATGAGCAAAGAAGTCAGGAATAGGGAAGAAGTCAGGCAAGGGGCAATTGCAGGCCAAGTCCCAGCCTCAGGCTGATCCTACAGGAATACTCTGGATCTAAATCATCCTTCAGAGTTTGTTCCAACTTGAAGCAGAGGTGTTGGGCTTTTGTATTCCTCTACCACTCAGTCATTGGCTTAAGGCTACCCTGAGGTGACATAAATACCAGGATACTGCCAGTTCTCTGGTCTTTTGGGCAAAGCACTTTAAAAGCCTGAAGAGAGGCATCCAGAGATGCAGGTGCAGATTTTGGAAAAGCAAAGCCCACAAGAGCCAGGGGATGGGCACACAGAGATGTTAATGGAATCCTAGTGGATGTAGCTGGGGCACCCACAGTTTTTGTTGTTGTTGTTGTTGTTGTTGTTATAACCTTGCAATTGTTAACTTTCACAAGATTGCATTGACCCCAAAAGAGCCAAGGCTATTATCTGAATAACTAATTTTAAAATATCTGCAATTATACTATAGCTACAGTTAAAAGAAAAAATAAATCCTAATGTAAACCGAAGAGATTCAGAATTACAAGGCGATTAAAATGCTATTTGTTCAAATGTTAGTATATTTCTTAATTTTACATTTTTACATGACAAAATAGTTTTCTAAAGGGGATATTTCATCACATGTGCTGATGAGTTTTAAATGGTAACCACAGGGCTGTCAGGGAAGGGCTCTTTTAAATTTTGAGTTCTTCTCAGTCAGACATATTAATCCATTTTAATTTCTCAAACAAGGCATGTCAGAAGTGTAGTTCAGTTCAGTGTAGTTTTAATGATATTTCTCTGCTTACATCTGGCTTCAAGAATTTCCTAATTCTGATTCTGCAGCGAAACAATTGCTAGCAGGGAAAAGGAGGCTGTGATCACCAAATATTGCCGCTATCAGCTGGCACCCCCTTGTATTTCTCTTAGTTGAAGCTCTGTGGCATTTGTGTGTATCTTAATTATTGGATTTTAATTGGCAATGCTATTGATTGTAAATCATTTTGTCGAAAACTATCTTTTATCTTAAAGTTTAAATGCACCTAGAGGCTACTCAGAGATGCCTGTGTTCAATGAAAACATTAAAGCAATAGTGTAAGTACTTGAAATGTGTCCCATTTGGTACAAATTAGTTTCCCTCATGGTGCAACTCAGTCAAAAAAATAAATGTAGCTGAAAATTGACGAACTGTTTATCAGCTTCAAATCCAACAAATGTATATTGAGCTTTCACTAAGTGCCATATACAGTGGTAGCTGTAGTAGAGGATAAAAAATTAAAAACCAATTTCTGCCGGCTGAGTTCATTGTATAGTGGCCACACACACACACACACACACACACACACACCACACGCACACATTAGTCATTCAATGATCATTCCTAAGGCAAAGGCACAAGAAAATGACTGAAGGAAAGCAAGAGCAATATTTTTCTCTGAAGTTGGTGGTTAAAGGAGGGTAAGGCAAGTGGGTGGCAAAAAATAATTCATCGAAACAGAACCTTGGCCAAAGGAGGTTGGGGGAGAAAAAGGATGAAAGTTTGAGCACAAAAATGGAATCTGCAGGGTGAGAAAGAGAATGAACTAGTAGGCAGCTGTGGTTGGAGTAGTTACAAGGGGGATATAGGAATATGACTCTGGTTGTACTGTGTAGACTGAATTGGGTACTAATCAAGGTTTGAGAATTATAGGTGGGAAGACCATGTTAGAGTTTATAATTTCTAACATTTTGGAACTTGAATCAGTAAGGTTTAAGATTAATGCAGTTCAAGGATGTGAGAGAATGAGTCAAAAATAAAACATTTTTTGTGACTGAAAAGTATAGAGGATGATGGTATCATTAGATAAGATTGGAAATATGCATGAGGAGCAGGCTTATGAAGGAGAGGTGATAAACTGTATGTGGGATATACTAGATTTGATATGTTGATGGGAAATCCAAGAACAGATTTCCAACAATCTCCTCAAACACAAGTCTAAATCTGAGGAGGGAGATCAATGTGTGAACTTGACAGATGTGGCACTGAGCAGGGACACAGGCAAGGTGCCGAAATGAAAGCTAATGAATTTGGAATCATCCCTATGGAGCTTAAGCCCTTTGACTGATGACATGGCAAAATCATACGGCACAGAGTTAAAAGGAAAAGGAATCCAATACCAAATCTTCAGGAGAGTTTATCTTTAAATTAAGGACAGATAAAGAGAAGTCCACGGAAAGGACCAGAAAATTATAGAGTATGTGGTCCCTACAATGGCAAAAAGGATCATGGTTTTTCAAGAAGCTGGTGACTCCACTAACCAAAGGAAGTGATTAATACAGATTAATTAAGGATTGAGAAAAGATCATTGGTTTTCTGATTGTGTTCAGTAGTTTTAAAGGAATTTCAGTGGAGTGATAAATCATATGTGTGCTTAGTTGCTCAGTCATGTCTGACTCTTTGAGACCTCATGGACTGTAGGTTCCTTGGTTCATGGGGATTCACCAGGCAAGAATACTGGAGTGGATTGCCATACCCTCCTCCATGCGATCTTCCCAACCCAGGGATCAAATCCAGGTCTCCCTCATTGAAGGCAGATTCTTTACCATCTGAGCCACCAGGGAACCTATGCATTCATCCATTTATTTATCCAATTCACTCATTCTTTGGTATTGACACCTAGACCTGGAACTGAATTAAAATGAGATTAGAAGTAGATAAACTGGCTGAGATAACCAAAAACTTCTCTCCCATAGAAAGAAGAAAAGAGAGCCCAGGAACCTGCCATGCAAGCAGAGTTTCTCATAAGCAGGTTGAAAGCATCCTGAGATTTCAGCAGTATAGGCTGGAGGAAAGGGAGGAAAAGCAAACTGGGCAGGATGGACCTGGGGAAATCCCAAGCATGGCTAAGAGGAGATTGGGGCTTCCATTGTAGCTCATTCGGTAAAGAATCTGCCTGCAGTGCAGGAGTCCCGGTTTTGATCCCTTGGTTGAGAAGATCCCCTGGAGAAGGAAATGACAACCCACTCCAGTATCCTTGCCTGGAAAATCTCATGGACAGAGGAGCCTGGTGGACTGCAGTCCAGGGGGTCCCAAAGAGTCGGGCATGACTGAGTGACTAACACTTAGACTTACTTAAGAGGAGGTTGAGTGCTGGGAGACAGGGTAATCCCATAAGCTAAATATAGGAAACAGTCAGTTGGGGAACTAGGAGAAGAATCTATGGAAAAGAGGCAAATAGCAGGGTCTCCATCAAGAGGACTCAGGACAATGTCTTTATTCCAGATGAATCTTAGAACACTTTTCTGATTTTCCATTGCTCTGTAATAAAATACTTCAATTTTAAGGGCTTAAAATAACAATTATTTTGTGTCAAGATTTTGTGGATGAGAAATTTGGCAGAGTTTAGCCCATTGATTCATCTACTCTATGTGGTGTCAGTTGGTATCAGTTAATTGTGTTCAGCTAGTGAATGACTGGTCTGGAGGGTCCAAGACAGCTTCACTCACACATATGTTTAGTGCCTTTGTGAGGACTGAAAGCTGAGTTCAGTAGGGACTGTCAACCAGAGTACTAACCACATGGCTTTTCCAGCATAATGGTTCCCGAGTTATCACTTTTTATACAGGGCAGCTTAGGCCACTCAGAGAGAGTCTTCCAAGAAATCCATAAAAAAGCTAAAGGACACTGTTAATGACATAACCCTAGAAAGACCCATAACATCACATTGTTTCCATTCTACTAGTCAGGCCAGCTGCTAAGACCATTCAAGTTTCACGGGGAGGAAAGTTAAATGCTACCTCCTGATGGAAGAAGTGTCACAGAATTTTGTGGCCATGGCTAATCCATCACAGCTACTGTGAATAATTTCCTCCTCCTCTTAGAGTCCCCTCCGTATTAAGAAACCAGAATCTTTCAGGAGGAGAAAGTATAAGTGACTCTAGCTGTGGAGGAAGGACCTGACACAAATAAGCTTGGAGAGATGGAAGAGCTGCAATTTCGGGAAGGAAAGAGATACAGCTTGATGAGATGCAATTGATGGTAGAGAGTTCAAGGCTCATGGTGACCTTGATTCATTCCTCTGTTTTCCTAGTCCAATCTTTGTATCAAGAGAAAACTTCTGAAAGCAACATACTTGGGGTATCTTAGGTTCAGTTCAGTTCAGTCACTCAGTCGTGTCCGACTGTGCGACCCCATAAATCGCAGCATGCCAGGCCTCCGTGTCCATCACCAACTCCCGGAGTTCACTCAGACTCACATCCATCGAGTCAGTGATGCCATCCAGCCATCTCATCCTCTGTCGTCCCCTTCTCCTCCTGCCCCCAATCCCTCCCAGCATCAGAGTCTTTTCCAATGAGTCAACTCTTCCCATGAGGTGGCCAAAGTACTGGAGTTTCAGCTTTAGCATCATTCCCTCCAAAGAAATCCCAGGGCTGATCTCCTTCAGAATGGACTGGTTGGATCTCCTTGCAGTCCAAGGGACTCTCAAGAGTCTTCTCCAACACCACAGTTCAAAAACATCAATTCTTTGGCGGTCAGCCTTCTTCACAGTCCAACTCTCACATCCATACATGACCACTGGAAAAACCATAGCCTTGACTAGACAGACCTTAGTTGGCAAAGTAATGTCTCTGCTTTTGAATATGCTATCTAGGTTGGTCATAACTTTTCTTCCAAGGAGTAAGCGTCTTTTAATTTCATGGCTGCAGTCACCATCTGCAGTGATTTTGGAGCCCCCCAAAATAAAGTCTGACACAGTTTCCACTGTTTCCCCATCTATTTCCCATGAAGTGATGGGACCGGATGCCATGATCTTCATTTTCTGAATGTTGAGCTTTAAGCCAACTTTTTCACTCTCCACTTCCACTTTCATCAAGAGGCTTTTTAGTTCCTCTTCACTTTCTGCCATAAGGGTGGTGCCATCTGCATATCTGAGGTTATTGATATTTCTCCTGGCAATCTTGATTCCAGCTTGTGTTTCTTCCAGTCCAGCATTTCTCATGATGTATTCTGCATATAAGTGAAATAAGCAGGGTGACAATATACAGCCTTGACATACTCCTTTTCCTATTTGGAACCAGTCTGTTGTTCCATGTCCAGTTCTAACTGTTGCTTCCTGACCTGCATATCAGTTTCTCAAGAGGCAGGTCAGGTGGTCTGGTATTCCCATCTCTTTCAGAATTTTCCACAGTTTCTTGTGATCCACACAGTCAAAGGCTTTGGCATAGTCAATAAAGCAGAAATAGATGTTTTTTCTGGAACTCTCTTGCTTTTTTGATGATCCAGCGGATGTTGGCAATTTGATCTCTGGTTCCTCTGCCTTTTCTAAAACCAGCTTGAACATCAGGAAGTTCAAGGTTCACGTATTGCTGAAGTCTGGCTTGGAGAATTTTGAGCATTACTTTACTAGCGTGTGAGATGAGTGCAATTGTGTGGTAGTTTGAGCATTCTTCGGCATTGCCTTTCTTTGGCTACTACAAATTAGCAAACACTTATCCTTGGGCTTCCCAAAAGCAGAAATAGAAATGGAATCATAATTGGTTGTACACCTTCTATGAAATGAAAAGAAAGAAATAAGGGCCAGGAGGTTCTCAACCTGAGCTCCACAGGGCCAAGGAAAGGAGGTTCATGATTTTATGCAGTCCCTGCACTTAGAAGGTAAAAAAATTACATCTTTATTTTCTGCAATATCTAACATGAATCTGTCACTTTTGTTCTTTATGATTTTATGCAATTAAGCATTATTAGCAGCACTTGAGATTGTGTCACACACACACACAAATATCAGAGTTTTAAATGACATGATACCTGTTGCACATATTTCCGTATCTGGCTTACACTAATCACTGTTTGAAATGACAATGGCCATTAAACAATTTCCTACATCTTGTTAATTAATGCATTAAAAAAGAGTTCTATTAATTTGCCACAAATTTAGTTAATATTTTGGTAATTGTATTTCAGTACAATTGGTTTTCTTTGTGACTTTATGTACTTTTTATTACATATTTTAAAAAAGTATTCTAAGAAGGGGTCCAGAGGATTCATCAGATTGCTTAAGGGATCCAAGACATAAGAAGGATTTAGAAATCACCTCAGATTCTCCCTATTGTTGTGAATTTTCCAGTTTTTCACTGATGGAGAACAAATAGGTTTTTTTTTAAGGATGCTAATATGGGTTTTATATGATAACTCTGTTACACATAATTTTTTCAGCTTCTTAACAGTGTTTGAGAAGTTCTGTCAAACTATTGGAACATACTCCTTACAAACAAAAAAGCCATTTATTGAATTTATGGATGCCATATGAAATGCTTAAAGGAGTATAACTAGTTTGTAAATCGAGAACATATATCACTCAAAGCCTTAAAAGTGATTGCTCTAAAAATTCTATGTATATACATACCTGGTGTCATAATCTAAATTTGAAAGTACAAGAAGAACTTTAATAAGCTAAAAAATTAATCCCATTCTAGAGTCTTATTTTACTGATTCTTTATAAAGAGTGCTAAGTGCACATAGTACTCCCTTATAGCAGCCAGAACAGAGTAAGTTGTGCTGAAAATTCTAGGCTTCTTTTGAGAAACCCTGGTGTAAAGACTCTTAGCTAGTAAAGCCAAACAATGATTATCATTTCCAAAAAGATTTGACCATAAAATCCTTTTTTATGTAATATCTATTAACATCTCAGAGATTAATATTTTCAACATGACTTGGGAATTATTATTGGTAGAAAGCATAATTACTAGTAGTAGGACACATTATCAAAGTTTCTACTGTCCTTTCCTATGAAATACATGTATCACTGAGGTATAGTCAAAATAGAATTAATAAATACAATGAATGATATTATCTATGGAAGATTTTACAATAAAGACAAAAATATATGAAGTTCTATAAGGCAAGTAAATCCATAGGGACATAGCCTGAGACCATCGTGGTTACTTGAATGATCAAATATCCCTTAGAACAGAGCTCCTTTCTCAACATTAATTTGCATAGGAAACATCTAAGCAAGTTATTAAAATACAGAATCTGCTGGAGTCTAACGCTAGGGTGAGACCTGATATTTGGCATTTTTAACAGCATTTCAGGTGTGGCTGATACCGCTGGACTACACACCATAATTGGAGTTGCAAGGCCTTAATCTATCCTCCATTTTTAACAGCTTTCCTAGCCAATTTTCAAATTAATAACAAATAAATCTTAACACAAAGTTTCTTCAGATAACTGTTTCAAAAAAGAGCAGATAAGCTCTTCATGTTTATTTTTTCTTAAATCAACTTTCATCCATTGCTCAGGTCAGAACACTCATTTTTACAGGGAGCTAACCTAAGATTGCACTCATCTCCACACGCTAGTAAAGTAATGCTCAAAATTCTCCAAGCCAGGCTTCAGCAATACGTGAAGTGTGAACTTCCAGATGTTCAAGCTGGATTTAGAAAAGGCAGAGGAACCAGAGATCAAATTGCCAACATCCGCTGGATCATCGAAAAAGCAAGAGAGTTCCAGAAAAACATCTATTTCTGTTTGATTGACTATACCAAAGCCTTTGACTGTGTGGATCACAATAAACTGTGGAAAATTCTGAAAGAGATGGGAATACCAGACCACCTGACCTGCCTCTTGAGAAATCTGTATGCAGGCCAGGAAGCAACAGTTAGAACTGGACATGGAACAACAGACTGGTTCCAAATAGGAAAAGGAGTGTGTCAAGGCTGTATATTGTCACCCTGCTTATTTAACTTATATGCAGAGTACATCATGAGAAATGCTGGACTGGAAGAAACACAAGCTGGAATCAAGATTGCCGGGAGAAATATCAATAACCTCAGATATGCAGATGGCACCACCCTTATGGCAGAAAGTGAAGAGGAACTAAAAAGCCTCTTGATGAAAGTGGAAGTGGAGAGTGAAAAAGTTGGCTTAAAGCTCAACATTCAGAAAACGAAGATCATGGCATCTGGTCCCATCACTTCATGGGAAATAGATGGGGAAACAGTGGAAACTGTGTCAGACTTTATTTTGGGGGGCTCCAAAATCACTGCAGATGGTGACTGCAGCCATGAAATTAAAAGACGCTTACTCCTTGGAAGAAAGGTTATGACCAACCTAGATAGCATATTCAAAAGCAGAGACATTACTTTGCCAACAAAGGTCTGTCTAGTCAAGGCTATGGTTTTTCCAGTGGTCATGTATGGATGTGAGAGTTGGACTGTGAAGAAGGCTGAGTGCCGAAGAATTGATGCTTTTGAACTGTGGTGTTGGAGAAGACTCTTGAGAGTCCCTTGGACTGCAAGGAGATCCAACCAGTCCATTCTGAAGGAGATCAGCCCTGGGATTTCTTTGGAGGGAATGATGCTAAAGCTGAAACTCCAGTACTTTGGCCACCTCATGGGAAGAGTTGACTCATTGGAAAAGACTCTGATGCTGGGAGGGATTGGGGGCAGGAGGAGAAGGGGACGACAGAGGATGAGATGGCTGGATGGCATCACTGACTCGATGGATGTGAGTCTGAGTGAACTCAGGGAGTTGGTGATGAACAGGGAGGCCTGGCGTGCTGGGATTCATGGGGTCGCAAAGAGTCGGACATGACTGAGCAACTGAACTGAACTGAACTGATTTTTAGCTTGTACAGTTTTATTATATTTTCATCTTTTTCTCCTAGCCTGCTTTAGACTCTAGACACAGAATAGGTGGATGTGATTTTTGAGAGTGTCCTCAGAAAATAACCAATTTAACCTACATCATTTTAGTAGAAAGAATGAATGCTCAGACAGGCACCTTGATGTACTCAAGATTACATGATCAGTAAAAGAGCTGAGCCTAAAACAGAGTTTTTCAAAATGTAATCCATGTTAGACTTGCATCCGAATCACTTCGCAACCTTTATTCTTTAACTGGCTAATCAATGTGATTTGATATATACCAAAGTCTGAGACACAGAGGCCTGAGTTAAGAATGTCTGGGTTAGGAAGTTGGTTGTTTGCTACTAAAGCATACTGCCTGCTAGGTATAAATGAGGAGGACAGATGAGTCAAAATCACTCAAAGACTGATAGCCAGTCATCTCAAGAGCTCACATAGGGATCAGTTTTTAAGAAAAGGAGAGGTACTCATTCCTGTGTAATTTAAGGAAGCAGAAAGGAGTACATAATGGAATGGCATGCATCCTGAGGACACAGAGGGCAGGATTGTATGAGCACTTCAGCAGTGACACAGAACTTGAAAAGGAAACTAAAAGAATGGAAAACTGGATGAAACCAAGACAAATAATTCATAAGGCAAGTACGATGGACACTTGAGGGAGGGCAAGAGATGGGGCTAATGATGAGGTCATAACTACCACTAAGGCAAGCTGTGCTAAAAAAGAGTGGGTCCCATTATCTCTCTTGCCCTCCTTCATCTCTTCTCACAACAACCATAGAGAGAATCCCAATTAGATCTTATGTCTCCTCTACCCATCAAAGCCTTTCCATTGTCTTTATTTATTTTTAAAATCGAAGTATAGTGGATATACAATAATATATAAGTTATGGGTGTACAATATAGTGATTTGCAGTTTTTCAAGGTGATACTTCATTTATAGTTACTATAAAATATTAACTATATTCCCTATGTTGTACAGTATATCCTTACAGCTTATTTTATACATAGTAGTTAGTACCTCTTAATCCTCTTCCCTTTCCCCTTCTCTCTGCCCACTGATAACCACTAGTTTGCTCTCTATATCTGTGAATCTGTTTTATTTTTATTCTATTCACCATTTGTTGTATTTTTTGGATTCTACCTATAAGCGATATCCCTTGTGTTTAGAATAACATCTGTACCACAGCTGACCCCTTCTCCCTCTTTGGCTACTAACTTCATTTAGCATCACTCTCTGTGTTTCCCCTTGTGCATATTGTTCCCCTATCTGTAATTCTCTTTCCACCTCCCTTCTTCAAGATTCTGGCCCTATCTCATTTTTTAGATCTTACCTTGAATGTCACCTTCTCAGAAAGAACTTCTTATCTGTGTAGCTTGTTCCTGTAATTCTCCTTCTGATAACTCTATTTTTGTCTTGGCATTTGAAGGCTTCTAATCTGTAATCTGTAGTCGGAGAAGGCAATGGCAACCCACTCCAGTATTCTTGCCTAGAGAATCCCTTGGACAGAGGAGCCTGGTGGGCTGCTGTCCATGGGGTCCCACAGAGTCGGACATGACTGAAGCGACTTAGCATGCCTACATGCATTGGAGAAGGCAATGGCAACCCACTCCAGTATTCTTGCCTAGAGAATTCCAGGGACAGAGGAGTCTGGTGGGCTGACGTCCATGGGGTCATACAGAGTTGGACATGACTGAAGCGACTTAGCAGCAGCAGCAATCTGTAATCTTGCATTTGCTTACTTACTTGTGTACTGTTCCTTATTCCACTGGCTGGGGAGACAATAAACTCAGAAATGTAGAAACTAAATCACTGTTCACCCAAACCTCATGTGATATCATACTGTAGATGCTCAATAAATATTTGTTGAATTTGAAAATGAAAACAGAAGGTTCAAGAATAGTAGACTCTGATTAGAGGGAGTAATTCTCTGTTTGTGATCCATGCGGTAGAATAATTCAAGGTGGATGAGGGAGGACACCTGGGGCTTCCCTGGTAGTTCAGACAGTAAAGAATCTGCCTGCAATGCAGTAGACCCGAGTTCAATCCCTGGATCAGAAGGATCCCCTGGAGAAGGGAATGGCTACCCACTCCAGTATTCTTGCCTGAAGAATCCCATGGACAGAGGAGTCTGGCCAGCTACAGTCCATGGAGTCACAAAAGAGTCAGACATGACAGAGCGACTACCACTTTGGAACTTTGGAGGAGGCATGAATTGGCCACATGTATGGAGACAAAGTGAGGATCAAAGCATAGGAACTTAACAGGGCAAAAAGCTATGAAGACATTAAATATTATTTTTAAAGTTATGAAGTAAAGACATTAAATATTATTATGGTCAACAGCATGGTAGTCATGATAGCATATCAACCTCTAAGTTTAAAGGGGCTTATGTCACATCCAGTTATCAGGGGTCATAGGTTCGTACTGATCCTTACTTGGATTCTTCTGCTGATACAATTAGTTCATGCTGTCTGTTCTTGCCTGTTGTTGGCCTCTATGCCCACATCATCACCAGAGATGATTGAAGTCCTATCAAACCCTCAGCTATTGTGTCCTTTTCTTTGTCCCTTTCATATCAATTTAGAGCTGCCTCAAGTGTCTCAGGGCATCCTTTCTGTCTTACCTGCTTTGACACCTAACTCATCTGTTGCAGTTGCCTTTTCTACTGCACTGGTGCTATTGATGGGGCCAGTGGTGGGTGTAGAAGGAGGAGTCCCCAATCTCCCAGTGTATATGCTAACAAGCCAGGCACAGGTCTTCTCAGATCTAGGATTCTCCCCAACATATCTATGTTTCTGGGACTTGATCTCAGATCAAAAATGGCATGATGGACCACAGTAAAGGCTATCTGTCTTATTAGACATAATTCATTTCAATCCTATTATTTTTCCAGCTATTAAACTATCTCCTTTGGGATGAGGCAGACTTGTTTCTATATAGTTTTACCAACTCTTTTATTTATAGGATAGATAATAGGTCACTGTAGTCAACATACTGTGGATTCTTCAGTGGACAGTTCTGATCTTTGCCATAGGTTTCAGATGTTATATAGAAACATAATATGTAAGTCTTGGTGTCTTTTTTTTTTTTTTTTTGCATTTTCATGGCAACGATTATAGCTGAGAAAATACACATATATAGCTTCCAAGAGTTGGGTGAAAGCACCAGCTAATATGTCAGAATATTAATCTGCCACATGATCTTAAATATGAGATATGTCTTGGTCTCTCCAGGATGCTATAAACAATACTAGAGACCAAGTATCTTATACATAACACAATTTTTTCCCTCATCATTCTGGAGACTTCTGGAAGTCCAAGATCAGGGTGCCAACATTATTAGATTCTGGTGAAGGTCTTGTTCCATCCTCACCTGGTAGGAGGGACTAGAGAGCTCTGTGGGACCTCCTTCATAAGGGCACTGATCTCATTTACGAGGGCTCCAACCTCATGACTTAAGCACCTCCCAAAGGTTCTTCCTCCTATACCATCACATTGAGCATTAATATTGCATCTAAATATGTATTTGGATGACACACAAAATTTAAATCATTGCAGGGAGGAAAAAGAGGCAAGACTTTAACTTGTTATGATAGCAGGTAAATGAAACTGAAGATTAAATTCTAAGATGAGCTTGCAGTGGGGAAAGTGAGGCTGAGGGCATAAAGTCAACTGTTCAAAATCCTTTAAGGCTTCAGAAGACACTGAGGAAAGAGTTAGAAGCTGAGGGTGAGAGGAAAAAATTGACCAACATAGAAAAGAATAAATGTATGGGAAAAAGTATTGAAAAAAAAAAAGCAGATTGAAGGATAGTGGTTCTATTCAGAGCTAGAATTGAAGATTACAGCAGGGAACCAAGGAAAAGACATTTTGAAAAATTTGATAGGATGGTATGAAGAATCTTTAACACATTGACCAAACAAGCAAATAAACAAAAACAATGTGGCTGGATATCATTTATTGATGAGATTCTGGTTACAGTTGGAAATTTTGTTCTGTGTGATTCTGGATGCTGTTATGAGTTTCATCCCAGGGATATGTGTTAGCTGTTGACAAGCTGTGCCATTTATTAGTACCATTAGGTTTTGTAAAATTATGGATATTATTTTTCTGCATCATTTTGTTTTGTTTCTCATTTCGACTAATATTGAAGTGTGTTATCTATTGTGTATCAGTTAAACAAGTGTTTATCCTTAAAATCTTAGAATTGTTATTATTCTTCTTCAATTCATGATATATCATGCACAAAAATACAAGAAGATTATAGCACTTTGCCATGGCTATTCTCCCTATATTAAGCCCAGTAGGTTTTTAAAGACTAATTTGTGGTCAAATTGATTTTAGTCACTAAAGAATACATTAAGGAAGGCAAAGTCCATTTTAATGATCATGTATATTTTTAAGTGCCTCTAAGGAGCTGTTAAGATTGGCTTATTTGAAGGTTGTTGGTAGTAAGTGAAGTATTATGAAAAATGATGCCTGTTTCATGAACCAAAACAGATTAGAATTTTGTATTATTTTTTCCACATATCCTTTAATGAATCAATTCCTGTTGATTTATTTCCTCATGGATTGCTCACAAAATTATATTAGAGATAAAATAAGAAATGGTCAGCAATATCAAAGGTTGATGAACATAAATATCAAAGAATAAGCTTTTGATACATTAACCTCTAAATCCTTCTCAAAACAATCATGCCATGCTCAGTATATTCCATAAAATGAAGAAGTCAGGATAATTCCCAGTGCTACATGATTATAAATACCTAAGAGGGTCAACTATGATTTGAAAACTCCCAAATTGGTTAGATTTGAAGAGTCATCTTTTCATCTTAGACAGAGGCACATTTTTAGCTTCTGGTCCTGATAATGATAATACAGTATAAGACAAACATGACTGTGAGTCTTTTATGGAGCCATGGTTGTGAGGATGCCAATAAAAGAATCTATTTTTAATAGCATATATATGGAGGCTTCACCATGATGCCTTCTTTTTTTTAAAAGAACTTTTTATAGATTTTTGTTTAGTTATACATGGAAATATTTATCATAGGAGGGTCAATAAAAGCAACAAACGAAAAAACAAGAAAGTGGGGTGAAGAGGTACGAAACTATAGCCTTCATCAAGTCAGTTCAGTTGCTCAGGTATGTCAGACTCTTGGCGACACCAGGCTTCCCTGTCCATCACCAGCTCCTGGAGCTTGCTCAAACTCATGTCCGTCGAGTAGGTGATGTCATCCAACCATCTCATCCTCTGTTGTCCCTTTCTCTTCCTGTCTTCAGTCTCTCCCAGAATCAGGGTCTTTTCTAATGAGTCAGTTCTTTGCATCAGGTGGCCAAAGTATTGAAGCTTCAGCTTCAGCATCTGTTCTTCCAATGAATATTCAGGACTGATTTCCTAAAGGGTTTCAATCCTTTAGGATTTCCTTTAGGATCTCCTTGCAGTCCAAGGGACTTTCAAGAGTCTTCTCCAACACCTCAGTTCAAAAGCACCAATTCTTCGGTGCTCAGCTTTCTTTATAGTCCAACTGTCACATCCATACATGACCACTGGAAAAACCATCATAGCTTTCATAGTTAGAGGAAATAGATTAGAATCTGAGTTTAAACACCTTGGTGAATCTACTTAAGACTGCTGAATCTTAAAATATCCTCATGTCTAAAAAGGTAGAAGCAAACCTTTCTCACTAATTCCTTCTAATATCAATCAGAATAAGTTTGACACTGTTCATAAAATTCTTAAAACATCTTGGTTAAATTAAGAAACAATCAAAAATGGCACTTTGGTTGATAAAGGAGGAACAGGGAATGAAGGAGGAAGATGAAGAAGCAGAAGACAAGAAGGGAAAAACTAGAAATATAGGAAATATAAGAAAATTTGAAAAAGTACTTATATATGAATAAAAAAGACTGTGCAAAATATATAAACATGGTGACACTAGTTTTGTGATGAGATTATTTTTATTTCTTTTTAATACTGTTATGTGTATCTTTTTTTCATAAAGTACATTCATTCATTTTAAAACAAGAACCCATTTTAAAAACCTAACAATTAAAGTGATTTTTCTACTTAAATTTAAAGTTTATATTTAAACCTCCATTTCAAATCTTACAGTCCAAGATCAGTAACAGATTGCTAATGCATTCCCAGTAGTATTTAAATTTAAGAAACTAAGAAAGGTCATTTAACCAGGTGAGTCAAGACCTACCTTTTAAAAAATTGATATGTATTTGATATTTTTTTATTTAAGAAAGCAATTAATATATTTTTAAGGCAAGATTTTTTTTTTCCTTTTTGCTCAGTAATGTTTTTGGACAGTTGCTGTGTTCATAAAATAGAACATTTGAAAAGTAGTATTTTATAATTAACAAATGTCTGGTACTGATAAAAATGTATTAAATTAGGCACCTTTTGCAGTCAAGTCATGCAATAGTAGAAAAGTCCTGGTAAAAACTTCTATTTAAAGAGCTATTAAAGTATTTTTCTATTTTTTAAACAAACAGTTGCCTATTAAGATTTTCCAATTAATTTACAAGACAATTTAAAATTTTTCTCATGAGCTTTGGGAGGAAAAAGTGTCAAACCTAACTACTTCCCTTTGGCTATTATTCAGCTTAATTTATTTAAAAATGTGTTATTCTAGAAACACTAAGGAAAGGTGACAGTTTAATTCAGAGAGAATTGTTTAATTCACTATTTTTATTTTGAAAACATCTGAATGAAAAACCACTATAAATTAGAACTTACAATGAAGAAAATAAGATAAACAGAAATTTTTATCTAAAGTGACAAGAGTAAAAAAACTAGAAAAATAAAAGAATGAAAAAGTGTTCCTTTCCTTTTTTTAACTTCTCATGAGATTCAGTTGAACTTCAAATGAGCATGTTGAGCAAGAAATAGAATCTTTTCCTTTTTTTTTTTTTTATAGCATATAATGAACCCAGAACTTAAAAAAAAACACACATTTTATTAAAGGTAGCATTAAATATCTTTTAAGATTTACACATTTTTAAAATTGCTCCATGAAGCTGAGAATTTCTTTTTAAATAGGGCTTTGCTGAACTTTTTAATTTTTTTCCAAGATAGAATTGAAGGAACTCTATAGAGAATATTGATTGTGCTCTTTTCCAGATAATTCATTAAGTCAAATCTCCACAGATAGTGACTTTTTGCCCATTTTCAACTTCAACAGTAAAATGTTTTCTACCTTTGAGTTCTTTTGTGCAAAAATTCCAAGGGCTTTTAAAATTTTTTCATAAATAATTTAGCAATCTTTATAATACAGTTTAGTTTTTCATGTTTTTTCCTCTTGTGTAGAAACGTTCATATATGAACATTTCAGTTCAATTTAGTTCAGTGTCTAAGTTGTGTCTGACTCTTTGGGACCCCATGGACTGCAGCACACCAGGCCTCCCTGTCTGTTGCCAGCTTGAAGAGTTTACTCAAACTCATGTCCATTGAATCGGTGATGCCATCCAGCCATCTCATACCCTGTTGCCCTCTTCTCATTTTGCCTTCAATCTTTCCCAGCATCAGGGTCTTTTCCAATGAGTAAGTTCTTCGCATCAGCTGGCCAAAGTATTGGAGTTTCAGCTTCAACATCAGTCCTTCCAGTGAATATTCAGGACTGATTTCCTTGAGGATGGACTGGTTAGATCTCCTTGCAGTCCGAGGGACTCCCAAGAGTCTTCTCCAACACTGCAGTTCAAAAGCATCAATTCTTCAGTGCTCAGCTGTCCTTACAGTCCAACTCTCACATCCATACATGACTACTGGAAAAACCATAGCTTTGACCAAGATGCACCTCTGTTGGCCAAGTAATGTCTCCACTTTTTAATATGCTACCTAGGTTGGTCATAAATTTTCTTCCAAGGAGCAAGTGTCTTTAATTTCATGCCTGCAGTCACCATCTGCAGTGATTTTGGAGCCGAAGAAAATAAAGTCTGTTGCTGTTTCCATTGTTTCCCCATCTCTTGCCATGAAGTGATGGGACCAGATCTTTGTTTTCTGAATGTTGAGCTTTAAGCCAACTTTTTCACTCTCCTCTTTCACTTTCATCAAGAGGCTCTTAATTTTTCTTCACTTTCTCACATAAGGGTGGGGTCATCTGCATTTTTGAGATTATTGATATTTCTCCTGGCAATCTTGATTCCAGCTTATGCTTCACCCAGCCCAGTATTTCTCATGACGTAATCTGCATATAAGTTAAATAAGCAGGGTGACAATATACAGCCTTGACGTACTCCTTTTCCTATTTGGAACCAATCTGTTGTTTCATGTCTAGTTCTAACTGTTGCTTCCTGACCTGCATATAGGTTTCTCAAGAGGCAGGTCAGGTGGTCTGGTATTCCCATCTCTTTAAGCATTTTCCAGATTTTACTGTGGTCCACACAATCAAAGGCTTTGGCATAGTCAATAAAGCAGAAGTAGATTTTTTTCTGGAACTCTCTTGCTTTTTTGATGATCCAGCAGATGTTGGCAATGTGATCTCTGGATCCTCTGCCTTTTCTAAATCCAGCTTGAATATCTGTAAGTTCACAGTTCATGTATTGCTGAAGCCTGGCTAGGAGAATTTTAGCATTACTTTACTAGCGTGTGAGATGAGTGCAACTGTGCGGTCATTTGAGCATTCTTTGGCATTGCCTTTCTTTGGGATTGGAATGAAAACTGACCTTTTCCAGTCCTGTGGCCATTGCTGAGTTTTCCAAATTTGCTGGCATATTGAGTGGAGCACTTTCACAGCATCATCTTTCAGGATTTGAAATAGCTCAACTGGAATTCCATCACCTCCCCTAGCTTTGTTCTTAGTGATTATTCCTAAGACCCACTTGACTTCGCATTCCAGGATGTCTGGCTCTAGATGAGTGATCACACCATCATGACTGTCTGGGTCATGAAGACCTTTTTTGTATAGATCTTCTGTGTATTCTTGACACCTCTTCTTAATATCTTCTGCTTCTCTTAGGGCCATACCATTTCTGTCCTTTATCGAGCCCATCTTTGCATGAAATGTTCTCTTGGTATCTCTAATTTTCTTGAAGAGATCTCTAGACTTTCTCATCTATTGTTTTCCTCTATTTCTTTGCATTGATCACTGAGGAAGTCTTTTTTTAATCTTTCCTTGCTATTCTTTGGAACTCTGAATTCAGATTGGTATATCTTTCCTTTTTTCCTTTGCTTTTCACTTGTCTTCTATTCATAGCTACTTGTAACACCTCCTCTGACAACCATTTTGCCTTTTTGCATTTCTTTTCCTGGGGAATGTCTTGATCCCTGCCTCCTGTACAATGTCACTAACCTCCATCCATAGTTCTTCAGGCACTCTGTCTGTCAGATCTAATTCCTTGAATCCATTTGTCACTTCCACTGTATAATCATAAGGGATTTGATTTAGGTCATACACGAATGGTCTAGTGGTTTTCCCTACTTTCTTCAATTTCAGTCTGAATTTGGCAATAAGGAGTTCATGATCTGAGCCACAGTCAGCTCCCGGTCTTGTTTTTGCTGACTGTAAAGTGTCTCCATCTTTGGTTGCAAAGAATATAATCAATCTGATTTCAGTATTGACCATCTGGTGATGTCCATGTATAGAGTCTTCTCTTGTGTTGTTGGAAGAGAGTGTTTGCTATGACCAGTGCATTCTCTTGGAAAAACTCTATTAGCCTTTGCCTTGCTTCATTCTTTACTCCAAGGCCAATTTGCCTGTTATTCCAGGTATTTCTTGACTCCCTACTTTTGCATTCCAGTTCCCTATAATGAAAAGGACATCTTTTTTGGGTGCTAGTTCTAGAAGGTCTTGTAGGTCTGTATAGAACCATTCAACTTCAGCTTCTTCAGCACTGCAGCATTGCTAGTCGGGACATAGACTTGGATTACTGTGATACTGAATGGTTTGCCTTGGAAACGAACAGAGATCATTCTGTCATTGTGAGATTGGATCCAAGTACCGCATTTTGGACTCTTGTTGACTATGATAGCTACTCCATTTCTTCCAAGGGATTCTTGCCCACAGTAGTAGATATAATGGTCATCTGAGTTAAACTCACCCATCCAGGCCATTTTAGTTCATTGATTCCTAAAATGTCGATGTTCGTGCTTCCCATCTCCTGTTTGACCACATCCAATTTGCCTTGATCCATGGACCTGACATTCCAGGTTCCTATGCAATATTACTCTTTATAGCATCAGACTTTACTTCCATCACCAGTCACATCCACAACTGGTGGTGTTTTTGCTTTGGCTCTATCTCTTCATTCCTTCTGGAGTTATTTCTCCACTGATCTCCAGTAGCATGTTGGGTACCTACCGACCTGGGGTGTTCATCTTTCAGTGTCCTATCTTTTTGCCTTTTCATATGGTTCATGGGGTTCTCAATGCAAGAATACTGAAGTGGTTTGCCATTCCGTTCTCCAGTGGACCACGTTTTGTCAGAACTCTTCACCATGACACATCCATCTTGGGTGGCCCTACAAGGCATGACTTATAGTTTCATTGAGTTAGACAAGCCTGTGGTCTATGTGACTATATTGGTTAGTTTCCTGTGATTGTGGGTTTCAGTCTGTCTGCCCTCTGAGGGAGAAAGGTAAGAGGCTTTTTGGGAGCTTCCTGATGGGAGAGACTGACTGAGAGGGAAATTGGGATGGGAGGGGCCATGTTCAGTAAATCGCTAATCCAATTTTCTGTTGATGGGTGGGGCTGTGTTCCCTCCTTGTTATTTACCTGGGGCCAAATTATGGTGGAGGTAATGAAGATAATGGTGAGTTCCTTCAAAAGGTCCCATGCATCCACTGCTACACTCAGTGCTCCCAACCCTGCAACAAACCACCACTGACCTACGCCTCTGCCAGAGACTCCTGGACACTTACGGGCAAGTCTGGGTCAGTCTCTTGCAGGGTCACTGCTCCTTTCTCCTGGGTCCTGGTATGCACAAAGTTCTGTTTGTGCCCTCCAAGAGTCTATTTCCCAGTCCTTTGTAAGTTCTGGCAGCTCTATGGTGGGGTTAATGGTGACCTCCTCCAAGAGGGCTTATGCCATACCCAGGTCTGCTGCAACCAGAGCCCCTGCCCCTGCAACAGTCGTCCCCTGCTGATCCGTACCTCCACAGGAAACACTCAAACGCAGTTCTGTCTCAGTCTCTGTGGGGTCTCTGGGTCCTGGTGTACACAGGTTTGTTTGATCCCTCTGAGAGTTTCCAACAGGTATGGGGTTTGGTTTTAAACATGATTTTGCTCTTCCTACCATCTTGCTAACACTTATCAGTTATATATATTACAGCTAACATTTATCAGTTAGCTATTGCTGTGTAACACTCTACTTTGAAACTCAGTAGGTTAAAACAACAAGTATTTATTAGTCTTTCAGATCTTCAACCAGGAAGTTCTTCAGCTCTCTGCTGGGATTATCCATGTGTCTCTAGCTAGCTGTGGTTTGACAGGTGTCCTTGCTAATCTTGCCTAAGCTCTCCCACGTGTCTGGTTGTCAGCCAGTCTGGCGTTTGAGGTACCATATCTGGGACTACTGGGATAACTTGGTTCTGCTTCACATGTATCATCTTGCAGTTATCTGGCTAAGGTGTGTTCTTATGATGAAGGGGGAAGCGTGGAACAAGAGAGCAAAAGTGTTCAACCCTTTGTGAGGCTGACATTTGCAAGTAAAACGACATCACTTCCATTGTATTCTGTGGGACAAAGAAAGGCAATGGCCAGCCCAGATTCCAGAGATAGAAAAATAGAAACCACTTTCTCATGAGAGGAACAGCAAAGTCCCATTGCAACGGACATGGTTTCAGGAAAGGATGAAATAGTTGGCCCAGTTCTGTGGTTAATCTACCATGGATAGTGAACTCCACTTTTGCAAAAAAAAAAAAAAAAAAAAAAAGCTAAGTTCCAATGGAAAGGTAGATAACTGCTTAGAATTTTAAGGAGCTCATATTTATAATTTAAAGCAGTTGCTCCTGAACAACATGACTCCCTTTTCAAGTAATATTTCCACACAAGAATAGTTCTCCTGAATTATTAGGACTCCAAAATTCACCTCTAAATAATGGCTATGTTGGCCTTTCCTAAATAATATTCACTTCAAAATTGCATACCTTGTTCAAAAGAATGAAAACATATGACCATTAGATATTTACCCAATCTCCTTTAAGTTGGCAGACCAAGTCAGTCCCCTTTGCTGAGATCACTCATATCTCAAGTCTCATCTCTACCATCCCTACATATACCCTTGTGCTCTATGACCTGATTCATCATAGCTTAATGTAGTTTCGGAGAAGGCAGTGGCACCCCCCTCCAGTACTCTTGCCTGGAAAATCCCATGGACGGAGGAGCCTGGTGGGCTGCACTCCATGGGGTCACTAAGAGTGGGACACGACTGAGCGACTTCCCTTTCACTTTTCACTTTCATGCATTGGAGAAGGAAATGGCAATCCACTCCAGTGTTCTTGCCTGGAGAATCCCAGGGACAGGGGAGCCTGGTGGGCTGCCATCTATGGGGTTGCACAGAGTCGGACACGACTAAAGCGACTTAGCAGCAGCAGCAGCAGCAATGTAGTTTATCTGATCCTTAGCATCTGAAATGTCCCTCTGCTTGATATTCTTTTCCTCTTTTCACATCTTGTTAATTTTGTATTCAATGTTGTAAATTCAGTTCTAGGATTCCTGCTTCTCTTATGCCTCTCAAGTGAAGGTGACATCTCTCTTGTTTGTGCTGGCACTGTACTTAAAACACCACTATTTATAGGATAATAATACAGTGCTATATGTATATTTGCTTAAATGCATACATCCTTCATATACTGTGACTAAAGCAGCAAAAACAATGGCAGTATCTTTTTATCATTTATCTTCCCAATTATTCCCAGCACTGGGCACAATATAAAGTAGGTGACTAATAGCTGTTACATTTCATTGTTTAACTTAACTACTCTCCCTCCTTTGACACATGAGGAAAATAAACAAATTTCTAAATCATTTATTTAAATTCACACCATTGGGGAAAGTTAGAATTATAGTTAAATGAAGTCCTCTTTGACCCCAGATGTTATATTTTTTAACATGTAACTGTGTGAATCTCACATGGAAGACTTTCAATAAGTAACTGGCATGTTTAAGTGGATCTCTCAGGAAATCACTGCACTAAAAGCATGAGAAATGCTGTTCCTTCTACTTACTATTATTCAATCTTCTTCACTTTTAAGAATTATATTTATTCTATGTCGATTTATAGCCTAGGTTTTTAGTGGCTCCAAAATCACTGCAGATGGTGATTGCAGCCATGAAATTAAAAGACGCTTACTCCTTGAAGAAAAGCTATGACTGACCTAGATAGCATATTAAAAAGCAGAGACATTACTTTGCCAAAAAAAGTCTGCCTAATCAAAGCTACGGTTTTTCCAGTAGTCATGTATGGATGTGAAAGTTGGACTATAGAGAAAGCTGAGAGCTCAAGAATTGATGCTTAACTGTGGTGTTGGAGAAGACTCTTGAGAGTCCCTTGGGCTGCAAGGAGATCAAACCAGTCCACCCTAAAGGAAATCAGTCCTGAATATTCATTGAAAGGACTGATGCTGAAGCTGAAACTCCAGTACTTTGGCTACCTGATGTGAAGGTCTGACTCATTGGAAAAGACTCTGATGCTGGGAAAGACTGAGGGCAGGAAGAGAAGGGGACAACAGAGGATGAGATGGTGGGATGGCATCACCAACTCGATGGACATGAGTTTGAGTAAGCTCCGGGAGTTGGTGATGGACAGGGAAGCCTGGCGGGCTACAGTCCATGGGGTCGCAATGTCAGACACGACTGAGTGACTGAACTGAACTGAGGTTTTCAGTGTGGGGGAATTGCTTTTGTATTTTAATTTAATGACATTTAAAAAGTGATTTTCCATGTACTTTTGAGTGAATTCTGCATATTAAAAATTTGTTTTCATCTCTAGAACAATATTTGCTGGATTTATCAAAGCATCCCTGCTAAGAGTGATATAACAATAGAAATGTAAGACATTGTGGAATTTTTCTAGTGTACATATGTGGAATTATCATCATTATTACCTTTCAAAATTACTGCTGCTGCTGCTAAGCCGCTTCAGTCGTGTCCGACTGTGTGCGACCCCATAGACGGCAGCCCACCAGGCTCCCCCATCCCTGGGGTTCTCCAGGCAAGAACACTTGAGTGGGTTGCCATTTCCTTCTCCGTCAAAATTACTAATTCAACCTAAAATTGGAAGCATTTTTTTCTTGTAGGTCCTATACCTATATCTGATGTTCAGAAACCTAGGGGGAAAGAAAAAGAATAAATTAGTTAAATTATCCCTATTTTATTGAAAGACATCATGAAAATACACAAGTAAAACTTATGTATCACTGATGCTGAATGACATTATGGTCAAAGAATGGTTAATAAATCTGGAACTATACCACCTGATTTAGGTTTGGATTCATATCTACCACTTATTCCTGTTACTTTGTTCTCTATGTCTCAGTTTTGTCATCTGTAAAATAGGGGTACTTTTAACTGATTGTTAAAATAATTCATTAAAATAATCCATGTACAGGGCAGACAATTGTGACTGACATAAACTAAACACTGAATGTTTATTACATAGGTCGATACAAAATATGTGAGATTGAATCATATGAAATTGCCAAATTTTGATCCTATTTGAGTATAGAATTTAAAGTTTCATATGATTCAACCTATCAAAAGGAAATAGAGATATAAT
Organism: Capricornis sumatraensis; assembly: GCF_032405125.1. Taxonomy (NCBI): domain Eukaryota; kingdom Metazoa; phylum Chordata; class Mammalia; order Artiodactyla; family Bovidae; genus Capricornis; species Capricornis sumatraensis. Next base: position 110,828,593 of record NC_091092.1, read on the forward strand.
GAGGACAGACACTCTTATTCAAATATTCCATCCTATGTGACATTTTTCCATTCTGTGTTTCCTGTTCCCTTGATTTGATACTGATTATTGGCAGACTCACTTCATAAGCATAGAAGAAGAGAGAATAAATAGTCTAAGGCTGACTTTCTAGTAGGTAGGGGCAGGAAATGATTAGGAAGAGGTTGTATCTTGTCACATAATTGTCTATGCACAATTGTACTGCAGTGTATTTGAGAAATTATAAGAATATTAGTTTCATAAATAAAATTTACATTTATTTATTAAAGGCATCTTCAGATGTCCTTTGACCATAAAGTCTCATTCTACTGGATCTGAACAAGTTCGAATAGTTTTTTCTCCCTCTGCCTTTTGCCTGAAGCTAAGAGCCAATAGTTCACATTTCTCTAGTGAGTGTACCCACTGTGTCACAGTACTTTTTTTTCCTTTTTGAAGAATCAGAGTATTATTTAGATGCTTTGAAATGAAGGGCTTCATCTTGCAAACTTTATACTGTACTTTTTTTTTTTTTTTTCCTGCTACAAAAGCCTCTACTGGCATAGAATAGAACCAATCTCCATTTCCCTCACTGGCTATCTCAAGCTTATATCTTATACCTTTGTGATTCAGTAGAAAAACTGAATTTCACTTTCAGAATTCTAAATTTATAGGTGATATTTAAAGATGATATAACATAATTAACTACAATTATAGTTTATAAGGTTTCTATTATTTTAACTATTTGTGAAGTATATGAACATTATATCTACAAATAAAGATTACCTATAATTTTACTAATTTTTGTTCCAGCATAGCTGGTGATTGAGTTAGTACTGATCTATCTCATTTACAGATGAGAAAACACAGGCCTCGGTTAAGGATTCAATTTTATTACAAAACATATTAAAGATAGACCTGATCAGACAACAAACCATTGCTAACTCTTGGTTAAGCATACTTTATTTTTTATAATAGAACATTTACAGATAATGACTTGATTTCCATTAACTATTGTTGTGGCTGCTGTTGAAAGTTCTAATGTGCAATCTCGTTGGATCTCTTCTTGTGTACTTCATAGTATAACATACACGTTGGGTCCTAGCGATTATGTTTTATAACGAGTTACTGCCAAATAACATTTTATACCTGGAGAGAATGTAAAACTATTATCTAACTTAGCTCTTGAGCACTTGTATAACTCCAAGGAATAACTTGATTTTTTAAAACATTATCTTTGTAGCTCAAATTTTAGTGATATTTCTGGTACATAGAAGTTTAAAAGGATCTGATGCTGAGGAATAATGAATAAGATATGTTAAGTTTCATCCATTAAAGCCCACTAAACATTTCAGTACTTTGATATCCCTATAAGAGGAGAGAGAGTGTTCCAGTCATACATTTGAGTCTTTAAAACAACATTACCAGAGATAGAAATAATATAGACAGTTTGAGGAGGACCACTGGGGCCTTCACTTATTTTCTGACATGGGCGTCTTTGACAGTGATCCTATGGATCAAGGGAATCTTTTCCTCTTGTCTGGGGAATGTTGAATGTGTCTTTGGTTTATTCTTCTAGATCCTCTCTCTGCCTTTTTCTTCCCTGGGGGGCTGATTTCTGTGGATGATATCAGCAGACTTCCTTGTCCTCTTGCTTCCAGTTGGATTTAGCTCTTGGGAGCATTTACAGGAGATCAGAAGAAGGGAGGAAAGAGATATCAGGGCATTTATTTATCACAGGATAGCTGCATTCATCACGCAAATATCAGAGCTCCTGTCAGGTGACCCTCTCATTACTCTCTCTGTTCAGGAGCCAGTAACCAGTCTCTTTCTCTTCATTCCTATGTGTCTAGGAGTGATAATTACACTTATTTATTACCTGTTTGGTGATTTCTTTCTACCCTGACCTCATCTTTGTAAATTGTCCCTTATTAACTCTCTTCAAGTTATCCAAGTCCTGCTAGGATCCTGGCACCCTCAAAGGAGAGTCCTACTTTATTTCCAGGTGATTCCATTTAACCAAAGGGGGGGAATATGAAATGTAATTAGGTTTTATGGAGCATTTCCTATGCCAGGAAATGTGTTGGATACCTTATACTTGTTCAGTTGCGTCCAACTCTTTGCAACCCCATGGGCTGCAGCATGCCAGGCTTTCCTGTCCTTCACTAGCTCCTGGAGTTTGCTCAAACTCATGTCCACTGAGTCTGTGATACTATCCAACCATCTCATCATCTGTCATCCCCTTCTCCTCCAGCCTTCAGCCTTTGCCAGCATCAGGGTCCTTTCCAGTGAGTTGTCTCTTCGCATCAAGTGGCCAAAGTATTGAAGCTTCAGCTTTAGTATCAGTCTTTCCAATGAGTATTCAGGGTTTGATCTCCTTGCTGTTCAAGGGACTCTTCATAGTCTTCTCCAGCACCACAGTTATACTTACTAACTCATTTAATCCCCATACTAATACTTTGAAGTTGACCACTTTTGTTACTTAGAGCAAAAGTTCTAAGCAGAATTTAGAAAATACGGATTATTAGGGTTAAACAATTTGGGATAAATTCATGGTGCTATCCATTCATGAGAGTATCTAAGTACACCTTAGAACAAAACTCTACCCCTAATGCATTTAAATCTTTACAGCATCATCACAAATTAGGTAGTAGTACATCCTTGTTTTACAGATGATAAAAGGTAAGACACAAAGAGATTGTTACATGCTCATATCACACACATGAAATATGGTAGAGCTGAGATTTGAACTATGGCATTCTGGATGTAGAGAGAATATTTTTACTCATTGTATTACAGCAGTATGCTTTGTAAAACATACTTCATCATTACGACTTCTTTCTTTCCAAATTCTCTCTGCTGAAAGCTTATGTCTTTCAATTATTGGTTTTCTAAAAGGAGACAATTAAACCAACATTATTCTTCTGTTTATAGGAGATTCCTTTCAAGGCTAAACTAATCTGTGGTATTAAAAGTTAGTGAGTACAGTTATCATCCTTGGAAGGGCTAGTATACGGAAGTGGGTGTGAGAAAGCTCTGAGGGTGCTGGTCATAGTCTTTTTCTCCATGGAGGTTATGATAATATAAATGTGTTCAGTTTGTGTAGATTCACTGAGCTAACACTTAAGATATGTGTACTTTCCTGTGTTTATATTGTGCTCACATTGTGCTCAGTCACTCAGTCATGTCCGAGTTTTTGCGACCGCGTAGACTGTAGCCTGCCAGACTCCTCTGTCCGTGGTATTTCCCAGGCAAGACACTAGAGTGGGTTGCCATTTCCTACTCCAGGGGATCTTCCCCACCCAGGCATTGAATCCATGTCTCCTGCTTGGCAGGTGGATTCTTTACCACTGTGCCATCTGGGAAGCCTATATGTATATTATACCTCAATAAAATTATCTTATAGAATACTTTTTACAACTTACGCTTACAATGGATTGCATTATTTTTTATCAAGAACTGATCAACAGGTTTTACCAATAAGTTTGGAACCAATTTTGCCGTCCTTTTTGGTGTTCTCTTGCTCTTGATGTTTCTAATAGCTAAAGATTCAGAATCACAGAGAAGTATCTTGATTTTCTCAGCAACATAGATGTCCAGAGGCTGACCTTTCTGTAACCAGAAGGCCATGTTAAATTATTCCTTGCCTCTTTACCTTTTATTGGAACATGCTGCTGAATTATCTGTATTTACTGGTTAAAAGACTGACACAGCTTTGAAGAGTCAGAAGCCATTGAAATAATTTTTAATTCATTTCTATCCCTTTCTCATTTTTTTTTACTTTGAATTTTTTTTTACTGTGTTTATGCCACTTACCAATAAACCTGAGTTTTTTTAACATTGTCTGTACCTTGTTTATGTATAAATATATAAAAATTATATAAATACAGAAGTTCTGTCATTCTGACCATGATCTAGAAGGACCGCTATTTCATTTTATGGTCCTTTCATCTTGATATTTGGGTTAGCAAGGAAGACGAAAATAAGTGCAGGTAGGAAATTTCTAAGTAATACCAAAATTTGCTTTTTAAAGAAAATATTAATCATGAAGCAATTGAAGATAGAGAGCCACAGGGTCATATGGCCCAAGGCACTTAATGTTTTATGTGTTTTATAAGATTATTTTCAGACACTTGAAAAGAAAGCCATTAAACACAGGGGGGTTTTAAAGAAAACTGTTGTTTGCATGATATGTGACTTGCAACAAAAAGACATGGCAGATGTCTCTCATAGAAGATGAAAAGGGAAGAAAACAACAGACTTAATTAAAAGTAACCAAAGGGAAAAATAAAACATTAAAGTAAGATAAAGAACTTGAAGGCCCCCCGTGCCATCCACATTTACTAGTATTAGTAACTGAATATGGAGGGGCATCTAAGAGAAAATGGAACACATTGTATGCGAGCTCTGTATTTTCTGGTAGATTCAATAGTTAACCATAATTGAATTTATTTCTCATATTTGGCCAAAGAAGAAGCCAAGGAATAATAGACTAAAACAAAACAAAACAAAAACATCATCCTATATTTACTGTGTGCCTAATGTTTGCCAAGTCTGTATAGCATACCTATACTGTTTCACCTAAGTCTCAGAAGCTTAAGACTCTGATATGGTATTATTTCAATCCCCATTTTACTATTGAATAGATTGTCCCTCAGAAAGACTGAGTCACTTGCCTCAGACAGTGAAGCTGGCAAATAGAAGACTTGGGTTCAAAAAAAATTAGCTATTACTGTCTCAGAAATGTGTGCAACTTTGCTACATCATACCTGTAATGCTATGGAATGAGGTATTGGATCTAGGAAAGAAGAGAAAACCATTCACAAGAAAAGACATGTTTTAGTTTCTTCAGGGTAGGCCTAGTCCAGGAGGAATAAGACTGAGCACCTGAAAATCCATGTAGTTACAGGCTAAATATTGTACATTTCTTTGAGCATCACTTGAATTAGACCATAGGAGGGGAAATTTCAATCAAAGTGCTTGAAATTACTTTTAAGTTCAACATGCATTAAGTGAGGAAGATAAAGTCTGCACGAATCCCTAACATAAAACTGATGCTTTCATAAGAAATTTTGAACCTGCCGTCACTATATACTTTTCACTGCTAGGCTCCGAGATAAATACATTCAGTCTTACCTGCTCAAAGGATGCTTTAGTGGAACATTCTGAGAAGCACTCTATTAGAGATCATGGTGGCTATAACAAATATAAATTGGATTTCTATTGTCATAATTTAATATATCACTGATTCCATGAGTTTGAATGTTATATATATCAGGAACTATCTTTTTCTCTATCACCTCACTGCTTTCTAGGTGCCCCAATGAGATGTGCCTGGAGGCCTCTGATTAGCCTCCAGTCCTTCCCTCCCTTTCTGTTTTGTTTGATTCCAGTTTAAAATGGAAAATTATAAAATACCTGGTCCTTGTGTATAAGCTTGTATCAAAGCAAGATGCTGTTTGCCTTGTTGATCTTCATCTCGGCTCCTTGTCCAAAAGCATAATCTTTCTACTCCTTGTATCTTGGATGCTAGGTGATTCTTACAACTTTGGGGTTAATGTTTTATTCTTTGCCGCAAGACTTAGGCCTTTCCAAGTCCCTGCCATTCTTCTTGAATGAACATTTTGCCACCCGCATCCTTCCTGGTTTGACATACTTTACTATATATCAGTCTATCTATCTAGATATATACATTTTATTAAGAATCAGTATTTCTGTCAACTAACTATATTTAATTTTCTTCAAAACCTCACACATTTCACTGTGTAATATTGTTTTTATCAGTAAGTTTAGAAGTCACACACTTCTCAAAAGGAAAATTTCCTCCTAGAAAAAAAAAAAAAGACCATTTTCAAGGTATTGTAGACCTTTAACCAGTATGAAAATAAAATCTTAATATTCCCTACCACCACTGCCAAGTTACTCTGGATTATATATGAGATTCTTGACAGGTTCATTTTTTCATTTTCTTTGCTTATTAGTAGAGGGCTCCCCTTAATATTTCATGAAAATAGCATTGTTGTTTCAATATTTACCTGTACATTATGTATAGTAAAAGTACTTTTTAAATGTTCTAGTAACTTAGTGTTTTGTGGTCTCTATTCCACTCAAATTTTATTTATATATAAATATTTATTTACATTAAATATATATTTGTATATACATTTTGGTTGTGTTGGGTCTTAGTTCCAGCACATAGGATCTCTGTTGAAATATCCGGGCTGTGTTGCTATGGCTTGTGGGCTCAGTATTTCCTTCACATGGGCTTAGTTGTCCCATGGCATGAGATCTTAGTTCCCCAACCAAGACATTCACCAACCAAGGATTCACCACATCCCCTGCATTGGAAGGCAGATTCTTGACTGGACCATCAGGGAAGTCCCTGCCCCGGAATTTTAAATCAGAACTATTTGAGTAGAATTTCAAAAGAATTACTTGTATTTATCTTTGTCAAAGCACATATGTGGCTCGATTTCCAAAGCTGAGTATGGAGGGACTGGTAGACTTTTTTCAGTGGTCAGTGTTCTCATTAAGTGACACACCTGGACACTGACAGGACTTGTCTTAGACATGGCTACCTGGCTGTAGGAGATCCTGAATCCTCTGTCTTCAATCTTAGAAGCTTCAGAGATGTATTTTGACTGGAAACCAGGGTTCTTCTTGAGCTGTGTGAAATCTGAAGTTTGTATGTGATTGAAGGAGTGGATAAAGAAAGGCCAATTACCCAAAGGCTAATGTTAGACCCATCATGTGACATTGTGAGGAAAGTATTTCCTGATCCTCAGACTATGGGAATTCCCATGGTTATGTGCTCTTGAGTTTCTTTTGCTGCTCCCCCATAGCATTACCTTTTAGAAATATTTGTTTTCCCTGCTCAACTCAAAGTTCCATGAAGATGGGGGTCGTATCCAACTGATTTACTAGTGTATGCTCTAGCACCTAGTCCAAGTTTATTGGTGCTCAATAAACATCTGTCATTGATAAATTAGGGCTTCCTTGATATCTTGGGTGATTAAAGAGTTGTAAATGATTTCATATGAAGGGATTGGAGGCTTTAAACCAGAAAAAAATATTTGGGGACATGACAGAAGAAATAAAATCTTTGAAAGATAATCAGATGGAAGGAGGAAAAGGCCAAGGAAGCAGCCTGATAAAATAGAATGAACAAGAGCCCCAGGAATTAGACAGATCTGGGCCAAAAACTTGGTTTTATCGTCTTTTTGTTTTGCAACAAAGGGCCATATGTTCAACCTCTGTGTCATGAAGAGAATGAGTATACCAATGCTAACCTCATAGAAATGTTACACGAATTATAAATCAATTCATTTAGTGGGATGTTTCTTATGAATAGTTAGCTCTTATGAATAGTTACTCCAAAAATGTTAGATGTTATTAGTGGCTATTTTTTTTTTTTCTGCAATATAATCCCCAAGTATAGAAGTAAGAAAAATATATGAAAAGCTTTCACCAACTTATCTCACTTAATTTAAATCATATTGTTTTAAAAGTTGAGCCATCCAATATGTGACTAGATCATTCTGAGGCAGCATGCCAAATGTATATGCAGAGATTTATGGGTGAAGGATGATGAACCCTCAATGATTACATATTATGTTTCCAAGCATGCTAAATGGTTAAATTTTAGGTACCCACCCAAGGCAAATTATTTGTAGTCTTTCTTGGTGTGTTTACTTCTCCCCAAACAGTGCCCAACTGCCTGATAATTTAAACATTTTTTTCTTTCCTTCATAAAATCAGCATTCGAAAAGATGAGTTAATTAGATCCATTAGACTATAAGTCTCCAACTCTTGTTATTGAGAAAAATATTTAATAGGTTTGGCTGAATAATGATTTATTGGTTTTTGTTTTTTACTTGGAAGTTCTCTTTCCATCCATCACCATTGGCAGATTAAGCATTAGACTCATTAAATATTCTTCAACATAGCTTTAAATTTTAAAAGACATAATCATAAAAAATGGATACCTGGAAGCATGCTTTATTTAATTGGGTATATTTCTTATTTCAGTTCGGGAAGCAGCACATAGAAAACCTCTTCAGTGACCTACAGGATGGGAGACGCCTCCTAGACCTTCTTGAAGGCCTGACAGGGCAAAAACTGGTATGTGACTTAAAATATTTATAAGAGCTTCACATTAACCTCAGAAAAATTTCAGACCAGAAACAAACTCATCATAGTTTTATGAGATCTAGTAAACTTCATTAATTTACTAATTACTGATTTAGGTAGCAATATCGGACCTATTTCTGAATAAAACAACCTTGCAATATTATTTTTACCTTGGCATGTTCTATCATATGCAGAACAAGAAGGTTAAATTTGCAGTAATAGATATTATTCTCTACTTTTATTTGGTATCTTTGTTATTGAATTTATTTTAAGAAAGCTTTTACACCTAATGTCCTTTAAATTTTAACTGTTTTAAGTCTTTTTTCTTTTCATCTTCCAGTTTTATTAAAATATAATTGACATATAACACTGTACATGTTTAAAGTGTACAGCATAATAATTTGACTTACATACTGATATCATGAAATGATTATCACGAGCTTAATGAATGTCCATCATGTCATACAGACAAACTTAAAGAAATAGGAAAATTCAAAATTTCCCTTTCCTTGTGATAAGAACTCTTAGGATATAAGAACACTTAACATGAAATATGGAAAATGGGGAGTTGCTGTTCAATAGATGTAGAGTTTCAATCATTCAAGATGAATAAATTCCAGAGACCCACTGTACAATATTGTGCCTATAGTTAATGCTATTGTATTGTGCAGTTAAAATTGTTTTAGGAGGGTAGATCTCATTTTAGGAGTAAATACTGCAGGCATCACCATGGCAGACTTTCTAAACCTCCACAACTGAATAAGTTAATTCATATATTGTAGTACAATATATTACACATATATTATATATATATATAATATATTGCATATTACATAATTGTAATGCACTATAAAAATGTTAGTTTAAAAATTATAGGGCAAGGTAAGACTTTGGGGATTGAGGATAAGGTTTAAAGAACTGAAGATGATTGAGGTTTTGAGCTTCAGTGACTAAGACAATTAAGGTAATATTGACAGAAATAATTTCCTTTAAGCCTATTTGGCATTACAGAATTTTGCTAGGCTCAAATCTCTTTTAAACTTTCATAAAAATTGTGGGAATTAACTCATTTATATTCCTAGCAAATGTCTTTATGCATGCTGATGTTTCTCATGGTGGTCATTCAACTGGACTGTAGAATGAAGGAGAGATTACCAAAATTGCTTTTGCGAAAGAAAAAAAAAATCTTATCAGTTTTCTTGAGGAGTGGTTGATTCACACTAAGAGACTCCTATGACAAGGGCAATTAACCCAAAGCACTTAAATTCATTATATTAATGCCTCACAGCCTGTGATCATTTAAACGATTCCAACTGAAAAGTGAAATGTAGAAATTGTTTCATTTCTGGTAGATTGTCCTTCTCTCCTCCTGGGCAGTCAACATATTTTCATTTTGTTTTCAGCCAAAAGAAAAAGGATCCACAAGAGTTCATGCCCTGAACAATGTTAACAAGGCACTGCAGGTCTTGCAGAAAAATAATGTAAGTGGAGCCCTGGACAGAGTCTGAATACCATGAGAGCATGCTTAATGTTTGAGTGATGGCTTTGGTCCCAAATACAGAGAAAACATTTCAGGTTCTCTTGAAATTCAAAGCAATTAATAAGGGCATGTGTTCAAGTTCACGTGCATCTGCTTGTGGCTAATGTGATACAGAAAGTAAGTGCATGCAGCCATAGGGAGCAGGGAAAGTTATGAACCAGTGGCCTGGTAGGCCACTTTCTGTTGTTTTTAGATTTTACATGATGAGGTTATATTTAGTGGACAGATAAAGTCCTGTTGTGAACTTATCTCCTTACAGCAGTGTTTCTGTGCAGCAAATGGCTTTTACTCAGCAATTCTTATTTTTTGTGAATAAAGTGTGTTCACACATGATGATGATTAAGTTTGTTTGAGTTAAGCCAGTGTTTCTTAGATGGCATATCCAAGTATGAAAGTTACACAGTAAAAAAATCAGCATTTCACCTTGTTGTAAGAGTTGCAAATTTATTTTCTATTCCTGTGTCTGATTTGATTTAACTAGGAGAAAATAGATATGTGGTATTAGAAAAAATCAACAATCACATCTAAATAAGTGTGTAGATGAAAGGACTCCTTGTCTCCTCAGAATGACTTTGAGATTCCTCCCCTCTCTCATGACATTGGAGGCAGCCCTCCTTTCTTATTAAATTCCCACAATCTTTCTAATTGACCGATATATTTACCAGGCATTTTTGGTAGCTTCCTAATTATATTATGTCTCTCTTTCAAGGATAAGTCAAATAATTGATCACATACTCTTAAAATAACCATACTGAAAGATTAGTAATGTATACTCCCCCAAATATTGCTTAGCTCATCTGGCAGGGAGAGGACGTCTCTCTGGAAATGGAATTGAAGGCGGTGTAGCAATTGGTCCATTTTTATGAAAGGTTATATTTAACCTATGAAAGTTATTTTACAGAAACATTGTATACTTTTTATTATTTTCCTGCAGTGATTAACTATTTTCAAATTTTCTTCAGGAAAATAAGATCATCTATGGAATGTTTTCCTTTGTATGAGTCCTAATGTTGTTGAGTTGCTAAGTCATGTCCAGCTCTTTTGCAACCCCATGGACTGTAGCCCATCAGGCTACTCTGTCCATGGGATTTCCCAGGCAAGAATGCTGGAGTGGATTCCTCCATTTCCTTCTCCAGGGGATCTTCCCCACCCAGGGATCGAACCTGCATTCCCTGCATTGGCAGGCACATTCTTTACCATCTGAGCCATAGTTGATTTCCATTGTTGTGTTAATTTCAGTTGTATAGCAGTATGATTCAGTTATAAATATATATATATTTTTTCCATATTCTTATCCATTACGATTTATCACAGGATATTGAATATAATTTCCTGTGCTATCCCAGCAAGTGGGATCTTGTTATTTATCCATTCTGTTTACAATAGTTTGCCTCTGCTAATATCAAACTCCCAATCCTTCCCTCTCCTACCCCTCCTCCTGTTGGCAACTACAAGTCTGCTCTCTATGTCTGTGAGTCTGTTTCAGTTTCATAGATATGTTCAGGAGTCATATTTTAGATTCCACATGTAAATGATATCCTATGGTGTTTGTCTCTCTTTTTCTGACTTTGCTTAGTATGATAATCTCTAGGTCCACCCATGTTGCTGCAAATGGCATCATTTCATCCTCTAGAACATTTTGAAAGATTGTTATAAAGTAAGAAAATGTTTTAACAATATTGGGAACTTAAAATGTCTTTTTAAAGTATCAATCCCGTGTATTCTATTACAAAGCACAAAACATGTATATTACCATATGTAAAATAGATGACCAGTGCAAGTTTGATGCATGAAGCAGGGCACTCAAAGCTGGTTCGGTTCAGTTCAGTCGCTCAGTCATGTCCGACTCTTTGTGACCCCATGGACTATAGTATGCCAGGCCTTCTTGTCTATCGCCGACTCTCAGAGTTTACACAAACTCATATCCATTGAGTCAGTGATGCCATCCAGCCATCTCATCCTCTGTCGTCCCCTTCTCCTCCTGCCTTCAATCTTTCCCAGCATCAGGGTCTTTTCAAATGAGTCAGTTCTTCACGTCAGGTGGCCAAAGTATTGGAATTTCAGCTTTAGCATCAGTCCTTCCAATGAATATTCAGCAATGATTTCCTTTAGGAGGGATTGGTTACATCTCTTTGCATTCCAAGAGACTCTCAAGAGTCTTCTCCAACACCACAGTTCAAAAGCATCAATTCTTGGGTGCTCAGCTTTCTTTATAGTCCAACTCTCACATCCATAGATGACTACAGGAAAAACCATAGCTTTGACTAGATGGACCTTTGTTGGCAAAGTAATGTCTCTACTTTTTAATATGCTGTCTAGTTTGGTCATAACTTTTCTTCCAAGGAACAGGTGTCTTTCAATTTCATGGCTGCAGTCACCATCTGCAGTGATCCTGGACCCCCCCAAAATAAAGTCTGTCACTGTTTCCACTGTTTCCCCATCTATTTGCCATGAAGTGATGGGACCAGATACCATGATCTTAGTTTTCTGAATGTTGAGTTTTCAGCCAACTTTTTCACTCTGCCCTTTCACTTTCACCAGGAGGCTCTTTAGTTCTTCACTTTCTGCCATAAGGGTGGTGTCATCTGCATATCTCTGAGGACAACCCAGAAGGACGGGGTGGGGAGGGAGGTGGGAGAGGGGTTCGTATGGTGGGACACAAGTACACCCATGGCTGGTTCATATCGATATATGGCAAAAACTAACCACAATATTATAAAATAATTAGCCTCCAATTAAAATAAATAAATTCATTTTAAAAAAGAGCAAGGAAAAAAAAGAGCAAGGAAAACAGCAGAAAATTCAAAGAATTATTAGATTTAATCTAACTGAAGAAATTGATATCTTCCTAGTAAAAGAATGTCACATTAAAACATAAGCTGTTGGATCTCCTCTAAAGTAGTGGATTAATGTAGCCATAGAGTTTTGTTTTTCACATAGTGATTATATATTATAGGTCTGGTGGGATTCTATACACATTATAATTATTAAGTTCATAATTTTCAATATAGGACCAAAAGAAATTCTGGCAATAAAATAGAAAAACCATAAAATAAAATCTCTGTTACTTTGGGAATAACCAAATATTTCTTAGATGTGAAACCCAAGGCATGATTCAAAAACAGAAAAAAGTCAACTTGAACTTCAGCAAAAGTGTGAGTTGTTCTTATATTCTGGATATGAGTCCTTTGGATTAAAATTCTAAATCACTCTATGTTTTGATAAAGAGCAGTCCTTCATTTTAACATGGTTCATTTTTATAAATTTCTACTTTATAATTGTGTATCCTATTTATGAAACATTTCCCTACCAAAAGACATGATGATATTACCTTTTGTTGTTATCCATATGAGCTTTATTTTACCATCTGGATTTGGATATGTATTTCACCTGGAAATCATTATTGTGTATGGTAAGGGGAATGGGTTAAAATACAGGGTGTTTTTTTTTTTTTCACTTAGAATCTAAATGACAATATCATTCATTAAAAAGAATGTTGCTTGCCTATTGTTCTCCAGTACTAAGTATATAAAAATTTTTTCATTCATATGTAATTTTGTTCCTGGGCTTAAAATCACTTCTGTTGTTCTATTTGTCTATGCATCATGAATACCATGCCATGTGCAATACTGTAGGTTTTTTTTAAATTATTCTTTAACAGATTTATTGAAATATCATTTACAAGAATTATATAGATTTAAATTGCACATCTTGATTATTTTTAGGACCTTACTTAATCCTGCTGCCTCCAATACCTATTAATGCATAGTTGACAAATAAAATTTGCATATATTTAAGGTATACAAAGTGAAAATTATTGGATCTTGAGTTTATAGAATTCTATATTCAAAGTATACAGTGAATTATATAGATAGGTAATAATAATCTCAGTCACTCAGTCATGTCCAGTTCTTTGCAATCCCACTGTAGCCCACTAGACTTCTCTGCCCATTGATTTTCCAGGCGAGAATATTGGAGTGGGTTGCCATTTTTTACTCCAGAATTCTTCAGTTTTATAATGTACCTTATTCATCTGGTGAACTGAATTTTACCACTGTTTTTCTTGTTCAGTATTTTCTTAGCTATATTGTCCCTTTGTATTTCTGGGTTCATTTTACAATCATCTTTTTTAATTTCCACAGGAACTTTCTTTTGAATACGATCAATATTGAGTTAAGTCTAGATCAGCTTGAAAAGGACTGATACCTTTACATTGTTGAGTATATTAGATATACCTATGATTCTTTAAATTTTAGAGAATGAAAAACAAATTCAATGGAGAAAAAATGGGCAATAAACTTGAACAGAAACTTCACAAAAGAGGATGTTCAGAAATTCAAAAATAATATGAAAAGTTTTTTAACCTCAGGAATAATTGGGGAAATTAAAATTTCAATGAGATATTGATACATACTCACAAAAATGGTTGAAATTAGATTCATAATTCTGAGTGTATATAAGGGTTTGGAATAAATTAAACTCTCACAACTAACTAACTAACTAACTAATTCAGACAGCCATTGAAAATAGTTTGGCATTATATACTAAATGGGATGAAAATGTGTAATTCTTATGACACAACATTTAATTCCTTAGCATATAGGAGAGCTACATTTCTATCTTTGCCAAAAAATTTACATACATATAATATTTTTATATATAAAAAGTGTTCATAACAGCTTCATTTGTAATAGCCAAAATTAGAATGAAAATGAAGAAATGATAGTGACACACAGTGGTGGAGTTTCATTGCTAAGCTGCATTCGACTCTTGTAACCCCATAGGCTGTAGCCCACCATGCTCCTCTGTTCATGCGATTTCCCAGGCAAAAATACTAGAGTGGATTGCCATTTCTTTCTGCAGGGGATCTTCTCAACCCAGGAACTGAACCTTAGTCTCCTGCATTACAGGTGGTCTCCTGCTTTGGCAGGCAGCTACTTTACCACTGTGCTATCTGGGAAGCCAGACACATAGTATGAAAGATGAGTCAATTTCCTGAAAGTGATTTGAGCAAAATAAGTGAGACACAAAATATAACTGTAATATTCTGTAATGCATTTTAAATTAAAAAAACAAGCAGAATGTTTCATGAGTTTAAGAGTCAAAAGAGTGTTTAGATTTTAGAATGCAGGGTGGAATCATCAGAAGTGTTAAAGATATCCCATGTTTTGACCAGGTGGTTATTAAACAGTTGCATTTGCTTTGAGAAATCAAGTGTACACTTAAATATATTTTATGTATGTATGCTATCCATTTTTTTTAAGTGTAAAAAGAGGAATGTAGGAAAGGAAAGTAAACCTGACCTTGCAACCTCCCAAAGTCTAAATTATGGCCATATTTGTCAATCTGACTATATATCCTATATCTTATCATGTAATTGTTTAATAAAATATGATAAGTGAATATACAAAATTAGAATATGATTAATGCAATATATAGATCTTTTCTAAGAAGCCTATATTTCTTACTGAAAACAGAAAATCTTGAAATAAATGAATTTAAAAAAATAGAAAATCTTGAGAAAATTCCAATGTTTTATCAGGGGAAGACCCCCAAATGAAGATTAAGTTGGACAAGGAGTCCTTCAAAAGCAAATTTCCACAAAGCTCCCATTTGAGTCAAGGCCCTAGTGGGGTATGGTACATAGTTGAGGTCTCTGTATTAAAGGACAGAATCTCAAGTAAAACATTTTCCAGTGTAAATGAAAACCTAGAGTGAAATAAACTTTACCTGAGTTAGCCCCAGATGAAAAGACACAGAAGATAAATGCTTAAAAGTAAATGTATTATCATTTTATATTTCCCATTATTTTGTAATAAAATAAGGTACAAAAGAAATGGAAAATATTCCAAGAGACTCGTTTTTTAGCCTCTGATTATTACCTTAAAATATAAACACAGTTAAATCGAAGAGAATGTTCAAGTGCACAACTGTTCTAAAACTGGCCTTGAATAGTCTATAGCAGATGACTAAATGATTCTTGGGTGGGATGTAAATAAATCAGCATATTAAGTAAAGTGGTAGATAGAACTATTTCAAATTTTATTTTAAAAATCACAAATTCTCAAATTGGGAGGTATTGATTGGAGGTTTTGAGTAGTCATATCTTCAACAAAATAAAGTTAGTATATTTACATTCAATACATTATTTATTGAGTGTCTACTGAATGTCAGGTTCCAAATAGTAGGAACACTACATTCAGTGATCCGAACAAACAGCATCCTTTATGCCATGGAGTTTAGAGTCATATACCAGAGGACATTAAATATGTGTGTGTGTGTGTGTGTGTGTGTGTGTGTGTGTGTGTGTGATGTATGTAATGATAAGTAAGTGAGTGAAGAAGAGAGAAACAGAATAGTATGTTTGAGAAGACTTTTGGTTAGATTGTCTTATGGGTAGAGATTGGAAGGAAGTGGGGGAGTGAGCCAGGGATTATCTGTAGGGTATGGTGCAGACAGTGGAATAAAAAGACCTAGAGGAGAAAAAGCATTTGGAAATAGGACTTAATGGGTATAGAAGGCTAAGTGTGGAAAACAATACAGTAAGAAAAGGATCAGAGAGGTAGCAGGATGGGGCTGGGAAGAGGCAAAAATGGGGAGCCATGGTTAGGGTTTGAATTTAGTTCTAAATGAGATGACAGTAACTAAGCATAGAAAGGCTATTATAAATTATGTAGGTAATAAAGCAAGTTATTTTAAAAGTCATAGATAGGAATATTAATAAAGAAAAACTTACAAGTATTAAAAAATCATTTTTAGCCAAGGAAGTTAAAAATCAATAATTAAAATATAATACAACTTACTGGATGATAGAAATACTGCTAAAACCATAAAGAATAAAGGTAGAAATACATTTTTATCCAGTGCCTTTAATTCACCATTGTCAGATTACAGCACAATTAGCAGCAAAGAAAAAAATTGAGAATACAAATAACATAAAAAACTCTAAATTTAATAGTGATTTTCTACCTATTGGCACTTCCTGGCATCGATGATTCTGTAAAATGTGTGAATTATGTATACTTCTCTCCCATAAAGTTGGACTTTCAAGGAAAACAATAGTTTATAATTTAATTTAAATGAACCAAATCAAAATCTGAGCTTTCAGACAAGCATTGAGAAAATTCTAACTTTGTCATTACTAGGAATAATCTTCCCTATCCCTAGGCAATGACCAGACATCAGTAGACCTATGTGGTGCCTTTTATAGGGAGGCAGAAAAGCCTCTCAGTTTTAGTCTATTGAAATATCCACTGATAGAGTCACCATCCAAGTGTATCATTAATAGTCTTGGATTGAATCAGCCTATGCTAAGACAAAGTTGAAGAGATTGTAATAAAAATGATATATACAGAAATTTGGGCAGGATTAAAGGAACCAACAATGAATGGTGAAGTACCCAGAACCTAGCCTCAGTTACTAGTCTTTATTACCCCTAAACTCAAAGAGACAAAAGGATAGAGCCTTAAACCAATGAAAGCTCAAACCTCAGGAGCGGGCCCATTGGATAGCAAGTGCAACTATAGATACCTTAAGAATGCAGTTACTCTCAAATCATGGCCTGCTGAAGGAGCTGGGAGAATTGATACCTTGGGTTCTCTAGTGTTCTGCCAGTTTTACTCATCGGTTGAACCTAGCCAGAAGCCAGAGAGTAGGAAATCCTGGATGATAGACTCATCCCATACCGGGTGCATGCGTGCATTCCAAGTCACTTCAGTCATGTCTGACTCTTTGTGACCCCATGGACTGTAGCCCACCAGTGGGTCATCTCCCAAAAAAAGACAAAATATGAAAAATGTGGGAGGGGGAGCAAACAGAGAAAACCTAGCTCTCCAGATAGCTGTTTTTTTTTCTTTTTTTTTTTTTCTTTTTCTGATCAAAAGAAGACTTGAGAATTCCTATTAATGATGTTGAGAGCCCTAATGTTGGCGAGGGCCCAGCCTTGCTGTTTATAGCAGGAAGCCATTTACTTGTGAGACCATACTACCTCCTCCATTTGCTGACAGGGAGTGGAGGTGGTTTCTGGTTAGTTTTGGAGCCAGCTGACATTACGCACTTTTCCATGCTTCTGGGAAACACTAGAGTCAGAAAAAGAAGACAGACTGAGTTATCTATAACTTCTGCCCTGCTCTGAAATGTACTATAGGCATAGGAGAAGATATATTAAAAATGTCCCTGGCATATGTACAAACAAAACAGATAGTATATTAGAATGTAGTGAAAATGCCATTAAACATATAAAAAGAAGAACTTTTAAAGTGAATAATCTTTGATAATAATAATGAAGTAGAAATGAATAATCCTTTAAAAACACAATTTGATTAATCTAAAATGTATAAGAAATCAAGAATACAAATCCACTTTTGTATAGGAAAAAATCATTCCATGAGAAAACCCATGAGAAATAGCCTTGGTTCTACCCAGAGGTTCAATTTTTGTCTTTGCTTTTATTAAAAAAAAATAAAATAAAATTAATTAATTAAGTTTTCAACCATTCATGTTACAAAAAATGATCTAAGGAAAGTAAGAAATAAAATATAAATGAAGAAATAAAAGGGTTAGAAAGAAGAAACACAAGGTAAATCTTAGCTCTTTGTAATAAAATCATGATAGATTAATCTCTTCTAAATTTGATCAGAAAAAGAGAAATAAAGCAAACATATGCAATTTAAACACAGAAAATATTAAAAATAAGTAAAAGAGACATAGAAACCAAAAACTCAATCTACACAGAACTATATAATGATTGTAAAAAAACAATTAGATTGGATTATGTTCTATTTACAAGCATAAATTTATAAGAATTAACATAATGGAATATAGAGTACCTTCATCAGCCACCAAAGGAACCTAAAAAAATCATAAAATCAAACAAACCTTTTACAAAGACTTCTGAATCCAGTGAAACCAGTGCTAAGTTCATTCAAAGCTTTAAGGAATTGATGATTGCTAATAGAAAATCTTAAGGGGGCCTACTAATTCTACAAATCTGTTTACAAACCTAAGTTTTAAAATCACCTGAAAAAATTACCTTTCCCTTGCTTCTTTTCTTTTTTTTTTTTGTTTACTTTTTATTTTATTGTGGTATAGCCAATTAACAATGTTGTGATAGTTTCAGGTGAACAGGGAAGGAACTCAGCCATACATATACCTGTATCCCTTCTTCCCCAAACTCCCCTCCCATCCAGGCTGTCACATAACATTGAGCAGAATTCCCTGTGTTATACAGGAGGACCTTGTTGGTTATCCATTTTAAATATAGCAGTGTATGTATGTCCATCTCACATTCCCTAACTATCTGTTCCCCCCATCCTTCTCCTCAATAACCATAAATTTGGTCTCTAAGTCTATGAGTCTCTTTCTGTTTTGTTAGTAAGTTCATTTGTATCATTTCCTTTTAGATTCCACCTACAGGGGATGTTACTTTGTCTGACTTACTTCACTTAGTATGATAATCTCTATGTCCATCCATTTTGCTGCAAATGACATGACTTCATTCTTTTAATGGCTGAGTAAGATTCCACTGTAGGGCTTCCCTGGTGACTCAGTGGTAAAAATTCCACCTTCAATGCAGGAGAAAAAAATTTGATCCCCTGGGTCAGGAAGATCTTCCAGAGAAGGAAATGGCAACCCACTCCAGCATCCTTGCCTGGAAAATCCCATTGACAGAGGAGCCTGGCAGGCTACAGTCCTTGGGGTCACAGAAGAGTTGGGCACGACTTGGTGGCTAAAACAGCAACAGCAATATTCCATTGTATATATATATTACATCTTCTTTATCCATTCTTCTGTTGATAGACATTTAGGTTGCCTCCTTTGTTTTTAAAGGGATATTAGAAACTTCCTTTTGAAAAGAAACTTGTGGTAGTTTCAGGATCTTAGGTCAAGTTCATTTTGTCTCATCCATTCCCCCTCCTCCCCTTAACTTCTCCCATCCTCCCTCCCTTTCCTCTTCCAATCTGGCCTATTTCTCTGCCATAAATGACTGGTTTTAGTATATTCCTTAGTTCTAAATGAGCAGCTCAACCTGACCCTGTGCTTCTGTTTCGTTTCTTTTCTCTGTCTTGACTTCTAATTACTATCCTCACTCAAATGTCACTCACAACTTAGCTTTGTAGAGTTCAGATACCATATTAATGTTCTGCTTTGTATTCTTCTTGGTGTGGCTGTTTTAGCATGAACTTATCCCTGCTATCAATAATTTATTTGTGAAAACCACTTATTGAGAAGGAAGTACTTCTAAGTGCAGTGATGCCTTTATCACACTATTTGCTGAGAGCAAAGCTCTTTTGTAATAAAGTTGGCTGTGGTATAAAAAAGCAAACAAAAGGGAATACAAAATCCTGTGAAGCAGAGGAAGAGTCTACCAAATGGTTATGGTTGTCTACACATGAGATCAAGATAAAAATGTATCCACAGCTTCCATTTATTTATTCGTAACTTGTTGAAGGTAGATAGAGCAAATCTCAGATAATACGGAAACATCTCTCCTACTGCCATTCTATCATTCCTTTATCCTTCTCTGCTCTTGTTGGGTGGATAGCCCCCTTCCCCAGACATGTTGATTCAGTTCTGTGGGTCTTTAACCCCATCTTCTCTCAGACGTAAAGAAGTATTTAATGGGCCATGTAAACTTGTTTATCAATAGAATTTCTCCCCTTAAATGTAATTAAGTTTCAGCTAGTGAGTTTCCTCTAATAAATATCTTCACTTTTAATCTTTTTATGTAAAGTTGAATAATGATTTTTTGTTTGTTTGTTTTGTTTTTTTGTGTTTTTTTGCTGGTAAAATAATTTTGCCATTAAAAGTCTAGTAGAGAGGTTTAGGGCTTCCCAGGTGGCTCAGTTGTAAAGAATCCACCTGCAATGCAAGACATATGGGTTCAATACTTGGGCTGAGAAGATCCCCTGGAGAAGGAAATGACAACCCGTTCCAGTATTCTTGCCTGGAGAATCTCATGGACAGAGGAGCCTGGTGGGCTACAGTCTATGGGGTTGCAAAGAGTTGGACATGACTTAGTGACTAAACAACAACAGCAACAATAAGGGAGATTTAACTGACCTTGGTGTTTTAAACTGTTCTCCACATGCATTATGATACCTGTATTCCATTCATTGGCTGATTCCAGTTTGTTTCCTCTTCTTCCATCCCAAGATTTCTATGTGTGTACTTTATGAATCCCAATGGCTTTTTGAAGTCATAGAATGCACTCTATTATTACTTTAGAGAATCTGACAAAAAAAAAAAATAGAGTTACAGTACACCCTGGGCATATACTGGGACTTTACTGACTTAATATGATTTAATATTAGCTGACACAGTTGTAGATCTCATAATTATGTTCACTACTTTCATCAGTTGTCTACGACAAAGTGGCACAGTTTTACCAAGTGATTTCAAATATGCAATGTGAGATAGAACAAAAAAAATAAGGTCATTATTGTACATTATTAAACCACAAATCCAAAATGAGTACTTAAAAAGCCTAGGGTAAAATTTCAACTGTCAACTATGTTCAAATATTCAATTAATCACATCGTTGAAAATTGTCACTTAACTAGACTGAATGGTTGTCAAATGTCACTGATCTAAAAAATGATAGTGTTCACTCTTTCTGGCACATGATCTTAGATAAAGAGGATTCTAAAGTATTGTTTAAAAGTAGTATTTTGTGTGTCTTCTGAGTATTCAGAAACTTAAATAGCCATATAATATATATATGTTCAGGTACATCAGAACATAATATCTTTGACCAAATATAAACTACTTCCATTTATTACTCATAAAATCCAGTGTTCAGATATAAATTTCAAATCTTTATGTTAATTTCTGTTAGATACATCTTATTTCTTATATTAAAATTTCAGTGCACACGGTAGGCCTATTAGACATTTGCACTATATATATATTCATTCCAAGGATCCAGAAGTATAACCATTAACCCTGTCATTCATTAGCTATAGGGTCTTTGTCAAGTGATTTCATGACTTTGGTACCAGTTTGTCATTTATGACATGTACTAATAAATATAATTCTACACTTATTTCAAAATATTCTTCTGTGGGACATAAAAATCGCACAAGCATATCTTATAATCTTTAAATCCATATTCTGATGCTATATGAAGTTATCCTCTTAAACTGAATCTAGCTGTCCCTGAAAATAACTTCATAAGGTTAATTGTTTACATTCCCCCACCCTCATACATTACTTGCATCAAAGGAAAATAGTATATTCCTTACATATCAACTTAAAATCAAGGTAATAATCTACTTTGATTTGTACACATGGAGATCTTTTGTGATAATAGTACTATGGCTACAAATTATATTAATTTAAACATTTTTCTCATTATAATGAATATTACCATAGGTCTTAAAATTTTTTGCTGTAGCTATTGCCAATTGGTTTTTTCTTGAAATCAGTATACATAGCTCAAAACTAGAAAGCTCTGACTACATAGGGTCATTAAAGTGGCATTCTGTATTGCCAGGTATAAGATAAATAAGTATTTATAAAAATTCAAGTCAAATAATATTATATTGAAAGTATATATGTCTTTTTATTATTCTACATTATGAAATTATTTTTGAGGACAGTTTTATACATGCCATCATCTCAAATGATGTCCTCTGGTATATAATATTCCATCTGAAAAATTTTCCTTAGTTTAGTTTTAATAGCTACTTTGACAAAAGTTAAGGTCTATATCTTATATGCAGTAAGACTACCTGCATGGAATTACACTCTAAATAAAAGAAAAACAAAAATAATATTATCTCACTGAGAACTCTAAACATTTCCATTTTACAGATAGGGCAGGCCCAGAGGCACCATGGCTATCAAGAGGCAGGGGATACTAACAAGTGGGGGTTTAGTGGGCATGGGAGGCTTCAACAGTACATGAACCATGAACTTCCAGATATTCAAGCTGGTTTTAGAAAAGGCAGAGGAATCAGAGATCAAATTGCCAACATCTACTGGATCATCGAAAAAGCAAGAGAGTTCCAGAAAAAGATTTACTCCTGCTTTGTTGACTATGCCAAAGCCTTTGACTGTGTGGATCACAAGAAACTGTGGAAAATTCTGAAAGAGATGGGAATACCAGACCACCTAACCTGCCTCTTGAGAAACCTGTATGCAGGATAGGAAGCAACAATTAGAAATGGACATGGAACAATAGACTGGTTCCAAATAGGGAAAGGAGTAAGTCAAGGCTGTATATTGTCACCCTGCTTATTTAATGTATATGCAGAGTACATCATGAGAATCGCTGGGCTGGATGAAGCACAAGGTGGAATCAAGATTGCCGGAAGAAATGTCAATAACCTCAGATATGCAGATGACACCACACTAATGGCAGAAAGTAAAGAACTAAAGAGCCTCTTAATGAAACTGAAAGAGGAAAGTGAAAAAGTTGGCTTAAAACTCAACATTCAGAAAACTAAGATCATGGCATCTGGTCCCATCACTTTATGGCAAATAGATGGGGAAACAGTGGAAACAGTGAAAGACTTTATTTTGGGGGGGGCTCCAAAATCACTGTAGATGGTGACTGCAGCCATGAAATTAAAAGATGCTTGCTCCTTGGAAGAAAAGTTTTGATCAATCTAGACAGCATATTACAAAGAAGAGACATTACTTTGCCAACAAAGGACCATCTAGTCAAAGATATGGTTTTTGCAGTAGTCATGTATGGATGTGAAAGTTGGACTATAAAGAAAGCTGAGGGCTGAAGAATTGGTGCTTTTGAACTATGGTGTTGGAGAAGTCTCTTGAGAGTCCCTTGGACTGCAAGGAGATCCAACCAGTCCATCCTAAAGGAGATCAGTCCTAAGTGTTCACTGGAAGGACTGATGCTGAAGCTGAACTCCAATACTTTGGCCGCCTGATGCAAAGAACTGACTCATTTGTAAAGACCCTGAAGCTGGGAAAGACTGAAAGCAGGAGGAAAAGGGGACGACAGAGGATGAGATGGCTGGATGGCATCACCTACTCCATGGACATGAGTTTGAGCAAGCTCCAGGAGTTGGTGATGGACAGGGCGGCCTGGCGTGGTGCAGCCAATGGGGTTGCAGAGTCGGACATGACTGAGCGACTGAACTGAACTGAACTGAATGAGGCTCATGACAAATTGGCCACACCCACTGAACTTGTCTTGGGCTGGAAATCCTGCACCTAGAGAGCCATTCCTCTAAAATTCTTAAGACTTTGGGGCTCAGGATTCTCTCTACAATGGCCATTAATTAAGGATCTGTTGACCAGAATGTTTTATCAACTGAGTCCTTTGCGTGTGTGTGTGTGTGTTTGTGTGTAGAAGAATATTAACAACAAATTTATAAAGTAGAGCAGTTTTACTTCGGTCATGCAAACACTTGCAATCCGTAAAGAAGGATTTAGTTTTTAAATTTTATTTATTTTTAATTGAACGATGATTGCTTTGCAATATTTTGTTAGTTTCTGCCTTACACCAACATGATAGCTGTGAAAAGAAGAGAAGCAAAAAGCAAAGGAGAAAAGGAAAGATACAAGCATCTGAATGCAGAGTTCCAACAAATAGCAAGAAGAGGTAAGAAAGCCTTCTTCAGTGATCAATGCAAAGAAATAGAGGAAAAGAACAGAATGAGAAAAACTAGAGATCTCTTCAAGAAAACTGGAGATACCAAGGGAATATTTCATACAAAGATGGGCTCGATAAAGGACAGAAATGGTATGGACCTAACAGAAGCAGAACATATTAAGAAGAGGTGGCAAGAATACACGGAAGAACTGTACAAAAAAGATCTTCACGACCTGGATAATCACGATGGTGTGATCACTCATCTAGAGCCAGATATCCTGGAATGTGAAGTCAAGTGGGCCTTAGAAAGCATCACTATGAACAAAGCTAGTGGAAGTGATGGCATTCCAGTTGAGCTATTTCAAATCCTGAAAGATGATGCCGTGAAAGTGCTATACTCAATATGCCAACAAATTTGGAAAACTCAGCAGTGGCCACAGGACTGGAAAAGGTCAGTTTTCATTCCAATCCCAAAGAAAGGCAATGCCAAAGAATGCTCAAACAACCACACAATTGCACTCATCTCACACGCTAGTAAAGTAATGCTCAAAATTCTCCAAGCCAGACTTCAGCAATATGTGAACTGTGAACTCCCTGATGTTCAAGCTGGTTTTAGAAAAGGCAGAGGAACCAGAGATCACATTGCCAACATCCGCTGGATCATGGAAAAAAGCAAGAGAGTTCCAGAAAAACATCTATTTCTGCTTTATTGACTAGGCCAAAGCCTTTGACTGTGTGAATCACAATAAACTGTGGAAAATTCTGAAAGAGATGGGAATACCAGACCACCTGACCTGCCTCTTAAGAAATCTGTATGCAGGTCAGGAAGCAACAGTTAGAACTGGACATGGAACAGACTGGTTCCAAATAGGAAAAGGAGTATGTCAAGGCTGTATATTGTCACCCTGCTTATTTAACTTATATGCAGAGTACATCATGAGAAACGCTGGACTGGAAGAAACACAAGCTGGAATCAAGATTGCCGGGAGAAATCTCAATAACCTCAGATATGCAGATGACACCACCCTTATGGCAGAAAGTGAAGAGGAACTAAAAAGCCTCTTGATGAAAGTGAAAGGGGAGAGTGAAAAAGTTGGCTTAAAGCTCAACATTCAGAAAATGGAACATCATGGCATGCGGTCCCATCACTTCATGGGAAATCGACAGGGTAACAGTGAAAACTGTGTCAGACTTTATTTTTTGGAGCTCCAAAATCACTGCAGATGGTGATTGCAGTCATGAAATTAAAAGACGCTTACTCTTTGGAAGGAAAGTTATGACCAACTTAGATAGCATATTCAAAAGCAGAGACATTACTTTGCCGACTAAGGTCCGTCTAGTCAAGGCTATTGATTTTCCAGTAGTCATGTATGGATGTGAGATTTGGACTGTGAAGAAGGCTGAGCGCTGAAGAATTGATGCTTTTGAACTGTGGTGTTGGAGAAGACTCTTGAGAGTCCCTTGGACTGCAAGGAGATCCAACCAGTCCATTCTGAAGGAGATCAGCTGTGGGTGTTCTTTGGAAGGAATGATGCTAAAGCTGAAACTCCAGTACTTTGGCCACCTCATGTGAAGAGCTGACTCATTGGAAAAGATTTTGATGCTGGGAGGGATTGGGGGCAGGAGGAGAAGGGGACGACAGAGGATGAGATGGCTGGATGGCATCACTGACTCGATGGATGTGAGTCTGAGTGAACTCCAGGATTTGTGATGGACAGGGAGGCCTGGCGTGCTGCAATTCATGGGGTTGCAAAGCCTCAGACATGCCTGAGCGATTGAACTACACCAACGTGATCCAGCCATAGATGTATATATATTCCCTCCCTTTTGAACCTCCTTCCCACCGCCTACCTCATAAAGAAAAAAAGACTACCTGCACTGAAATTTTTATTGTGCTATATTCATTTTAATTTTCTCTAACTACTTTAATGTTTACGTTTTCTTAACATTATGAGAGTTTAAAAATTAGCCTCTTGAAGTCTTTTGTGTCCAAGAGGCAATGTAAAAACAAACAAAAACACGATTCTGTTAAGAGTTACCTTGAGATTTATGATTATCATAAACAGATCCAAAATAGAAATTTTTAATTCATTTCACTAGTCTTTAAGGGGTTTTATCAAACAGTCAATTTTTTAGTCTATCTTTGTTCTCAACATTATGAGAGTTTAAAAATTAGCCTCTTGAAGTCTTTTGTGTCAAAGAGGCAATGTAAAAACAAACAAAAACACGATTCTGTTAAGAGTTACCTTGAGATTTATGATTATCATAAACAGATCCAAAATAGAAATTTTTAATTCATTTCACTAGTCTTTAAGGGGTTTTATCAAACAGTCAATTTTTTAGTCTATCTTTGTTCTCAACACTTAATATGTGGCATATGGTGGATTGGAAAGAAGGACTCTTGCTGAAGCTAGAGCTCCAATACTTTGGCCACTTGATGCAACGAGCTGACTCATTGGAAAAGATCCTGAAAGACTGAGGGCAGAAGGAGAAGGGGACAACAGAAGAGGAGATGTTTCGATGGCATCACCAACTCAATGGACATGTGTTTGAGCAAACTCCAGGAGATAGTGAAGGACAGGGGAGCCTGGTGTGTTACAGTCCATGGAGTTACAGAGTTGGACATGACTTAGTGACTGAATAATAACAACAGTATGGTGGATGGTTAAAAATATTTAGTGAATGACTAATGGAAAAGAGTGAAAGCAAAAGGAGAAGTGTGGTGGCAGAGGATGAGATGGTTAGATAGCAACACCAACTTAATGGGCATTAATCTGAGCAAACGCTGGGAGATAATGAAGGACAAACATTCCATGAGGTCACAAAGATTTGGACATAGCGACTGAACAACAACAACAAGAATATGTAAAACTTAGACTTTGAAGTTAGGGGTAGTATCTTTATAGTGAGTTCACAGAACTAAGTCTTACAATGTATTCTAGGTCACAACATGGTTTTGAAAGGTATTTTCCAATGCAAATCTCTATATTTGTTTAAAATAAAAAACAACCTTTGGAATGTGGAGATATGATGGGGAAAAAAAAATCCTGCCAGGTGAGAGCCAAGACCACAATGGCCAATGCAACCCACTCTTTATGTTGTATATATTGAAATATTCATCATTTAATAATAAAAGATTCAATACATGTATCTTACAATGGAAAAGTAGGTATGATTTATGCCCATAAGTCTTAAAATTATATATAAAGCTTAAACACAGTACCAAAGTACATGCTGCAGGGCAGTGAAACTCCTTTGCTTTTTCTGCATTTTTGATCTTTTTACTCCATTATATTTGTAAGGATTATATAAATACTTGAAGAATTTCTCTTGAACATGGAGAAGTCTCTTCAGCTTGACTACATGATGGCAGATATTTTATAAAAGACACTTGACACATTTTTAAAAGCAAATCCTATTTGTCTAGAGTGTTGGAAAGAAACTTTTGGTTATAAACAGTTTATGAGAAGGAAATGTATGGATCTGAAAGAACCAAATATATAGAGGGTAGAAGTGCCTGTAAGATGTCTAAGTATCAGGAAGGATGTTTATATGATAAATCCCAATGCATGGTTTTTCCCTAAATGATAATTATTGTTTAAGATTCTGGTCAAGGAAATCCACTCAAACTTTTCAAGATGATATTTTATGGTTCCTTTCATAATCTTATCATTCTATGTGAAGTTATTTTCCAAGATTTAATTTGCAGCATTTCTCAGTTATTTAAATTTACATACCAAGACTGATAAGTACAAAGACTGCTTACCCTTATGCTGTACCCCATACCTAATGAAAATAAATGCTCAGCTTATATTTTGCATATTAAGGAACAAAAGTGACTCCTCCTTAGGACAAATCTTGAAACCTAGAGTGATTTGGAAGAACCATATCTTTTGAAATATGGTTTCTTAGCCCTGAGCGAATATCAATTGATGGAATGATACAAGATGTGTTTTCATCAGTACCTATAGTTATGAAATGCCCTTCTCAGTGGTTGTCTAAAAAAGCAAGAAGTGGCAGATATCATTTATTGAAAAGATGATGGTGCCTTTATTGAATTAGATATAACTTTCTATCACATCCATATTAGGAATACAAATGCCTAAATTATTTACAAACTACAACTGGAAAAGCATCTCCCTGCTACCACCAAAATTTCAAGCATGTAAAAATTTGTAAGAGATGTATTCCTTTGAACCTTGTCAGATATATCACAGGAAGGTCACTCCCTTGCATTTATCCTTTTTTCTTGTCTTTTACCTTCCATTCTATGTTGGGAAGTTCTGTTTTCATTTTTTGACATGGATATAACAATTGTTTTTTAATGTCAAATGTCCCTCATTCTAAAGTCACTATCAATCACTTTGTGTTCACTGAACTCATTCTGCTATTCTTCCCATAAAGCTAATTAAAAATAATATAAACTTGTCCAGGTCAGTAATCTCCTTTCACTAAAATGTCACATTTCAGATTTACTTTAAATCTTATGGTTTTTATAAGTATTCTTAAATCTTAAATATATCAATATTTTATATATATATATATATATATATATATATATATATATATATATAAATTCTTTCAATATAACCACCATCAGTTCAGTTCAGGCACTCAGTCATGTCTGACTCTTTGCGACTCCATGGACTGCAGCATGCCAGGCCTCCCTGTCCATCACCAACTCCTGGAGTTTACTCAAACTCATGTCCATCGAATTGGTGATGCCATCCAACCATCTCATCCTTTGTTGTCTCCTTCTCCTCCTGCCTTCAATCTTTCCCAGCATCAGGGTCTTTTCAAATGAGTCAGTTCTTTGCATCAGGTGGCCAAAGTATTGGAGTTTCAGCTTTAGCATCAGTCCTTCCAATGAATATTCAGGACTGATTTCCTTTAGGATGGACTGGTTGGATCTCCTTGCAGTCCAAGGGACTCTCAAGAGTCTTCTCCAACACCACAGTTCAAAAGCTCCAATTCTTCGGCGCTCAGCTTTCTTTATAGTCCAACTCTCACATCCATACATGACTACTGGGAAAACCATAGCTTTGACAAGACAGTCTTTTGTTGGCAAAGTAATGTCTCTGCTTTATAATATGCTGTCTAGGTTGGTCAAAACTTTTCTTCCAAGGAGGAAGCATCTTTTAATTTTATGGCTGCAGCCACCATCTGCAGTGATTTTGGAGCCCCCCCCCCCAAAAAATATAGTCTCTTACACTGTTTCCCCATCTATTTGCCATAAAGTGATGGGACCAGATGCCATGATCTTCGTTTTCTGAATATTGAGCTTAAGCCAACTTTTTCACTTTCATCTTTTACTTTCATCAAGAGGCTCTTCTTCTTCGCTTTCTGCCATAAGGGTGGTGTCATCTGTATATCTGAGATTATTGATATTTCTCCTGACAATCTTGATTCCAGCTTGTGCTTCATCCAGCCCAGGGTTTCTCATGATGTACTCTGCATATATGTTAAATAAGCAGGGTGACAATATACAGCCTTGACGCACTCCTTTTGCTATTTGGAACCAGTCTGTTGTTTCATGTTCAGTTCCAATTGTTGCTTCCTGAACTGCATACAGATTTCTCAAGAGGCAGGTCAGGTGTTCTGGTATTCCCATCTCTTTCAGAATTTTCCACAGTTTATTGTGATCCACACAATCAAAGGCTTTGGCATAGTCAATAAAGCAGAAGTAGATTTTTTTCCTGGAAATCTCTTGCATTTTTGATGATCCAATGCATATTGGCAATTTGATCTCTGGTTGCTCTGCCTTTTCTAAATCCAGCTTGAATATCTGGAAGTTCATGGTTCACATACTGTTGAAGCCTGGCTTGGAGAATTTTGAGCATTACTTTACCAGCGTGTAAGATGAGTGCAATTTTGCGGTAGTTATAACCACCATGGGATATCTGAATTTAGCTTTTAGAAAATATTACAATGCTAAATTGCATCCAAGCCTTGAAGGGATTGGGCATAAAACAAAACCTTGGATAAAACAAACATTATTCTCTTGAATAAACAATGGAAGAGAATTGTTCCTCATGCCCCATGGTTAGTAAACTCATTTAGGAGGTATAACACCAGGAAGTAATAGTACTATCTGAAATACTTATATGTTAATCACAGAATTACTCAATATACCTTTTTGTACAAAATCAGCTATTTCAGTCTAAGTACTAATGTGGGGACAAAATAGGAATCCTCTTTAATTTATGTTCTCACACCTATAAACTTGATAACAACAGTCCATTCTATTCCAAGAGGCAATTCCTTAGGTTGCCTATGTTCATTTATTTTATTTTATTTTATATAGCCTTGCTCATCCTGACCCAAGGGATGTTTTCCTAAGAGTTCATTTTTAAATATTTTGCTGGAGTCACAATAAGGTTCCACTACATCAAGTCAAATGGTGAGGGAATTTCCTGGTAGTCCATTGGTTAGGACCCTGTGCTTCTACTGCAAGGGGCTCAGATTGGTCTTTGGTCAGAGAACTAAGATCCCTCATGCCATGTGGCATGGCCAAAAAAAAAGAGCAAATGGTGAGAATTTTCTCTTTTCCAGAATTATGTTTGAGTAAAATATCATGCACATATAATACTATAAAATTCTGAGCTATAATATCTTTTTTTTTTAATTTTTATTTTTACTTTATTTTACTTTACAATACTGTATTGGTTCTGCCATACATTGACATGAATCCACCACGGGTGTACATGCGTTCCCAAACATGAATCCCCCTCCCACGAGAAATAGAATATCTTACTTTCTGAGTTAAGTCTTCAGAATTAGGCTTAAACAGAAGTTCCTGTTTGCAGGAACTCTTCTAAAACTGATTTTCATGTGGAGGTGAACTTGTTCCTGCAAAAATTCAATATGTGCTATTTAATTTTCACACATAATATCAATTTTCACACCTATTCATTTGGTATCAGATGCTTTTATTCTGCAAAACAGGGAAACATAACTTTGGGCTTCCTTCATGACCTCAAATTGAATTTCATGACATCTAGTGCTTGTCACAGCACACACACACACACACACACACACACACACACACACACACACACACAAACACACACATAAACTGAATCCATTTATTAGCATATGTCACATAAATGTTTTTGTTTTGTTTTATTTTGCTGGCTAGACAGACACATAATCATTCACTTAACATAGATATTAACATGTTTTAATTTTTATTTTCCCTTTTCATGCTTATTAGGAAATTAAATTGACGATCTTTGGAAGATATGATTCCAGAGCATATGTTAGGAAAAAATATGTAGAAGGAAAGAGAGAAGTGATTGTGCAGGACAGTAATGGTTATCTGAGAATAGCTAGAATGATTTATAAAAAAAAATATATCACTTATAGCTACATGGTAAGAATGAGTCATTATTAACAATACCATGCCTATGAGAATTTAGAGTCAAAATGGACTAGCCATTAAAATGGACAAATAAAAGGGATTATTATTTGGTAAAAGCAATATTCAATAGACCCTGAATAATATGCCAAATGGTTATCACTGAATCACTTGTACAATTGTAATTAAATATGGAGTATATGACTATAAGATGCACATTTCTTAGAGCTGAGAACTGTGAAAAGGTTGGTTGTCCCTGCCAAAAATGTAAGCTTCCTTGTACCGGTTTGAAACATTTATAATTCATTTTCACTGGTTTTCTTCTCAGTGCCCATAAGAATTAGCCAAGATCCATTCAACCTATCTGGTATTATTATTTTCCTACTTCATAGTGCCCTAACTTGTTCCTTATATTCCTTGAGTTTTTTTTAAGAGTCTTTATAATCCCGCCACAGTTTTCTTTTTTTTTTTTTAACAACTTCACACATGCTGCAATGTCCCTGAGTATAACACTTCTAATTCCCAACCATGTAATATCCTTTACACTTGTCCCCATATCTTTAGGCACATGCTCTTCTTGGCATGCCTTCCACACTGCCCCCTCCGTTAGTTTCAGTCTTTATTTTTAAGTAATTTTTATTGAAGTATAGTTGCTTTACAATGTTGTATTAGCTTCTCTGGCACAACAAAATGAACCAGCTGTTCATATATCCCCCTCTTTGGATTGTCCTTCCATTTAGGACACTGCAGTGCCTTAACTAGAGTTCCCTGTGCTATACAGCATTGGTCGAATCTTTATAGTCTTTCTTTACAGACTCTGTCAACACTGAATATCTCCTCTTTCCTTTACTTACACTCTCACAATGATTTCTTTTTCTCTACTGGGCCTCCATGAGACACAGTTGCCTACCTAATTTTTTTCCAGTGGTTATAAATAAGTTTTACTGGAACACAACGATGCACGTCCCTTTAGATTTTGAGTGAGGCTTGTGTGTGTATTCCAATGGCTTCTTTTTTGTTATTTTTATTGTGGCAAAATATACATAACATATACCTTACCATTTTAACCATTCTTAAGTGTACAATTCAGGAGAAGGCAATGTCAACCCACTCCAGTACTCTCGCCTGGAAAATCCCATGGTTGGAGGAGCCTGGTAGGCTGAAGTCCATGGGGTCGGTAAGAGTTGGACACGACTGAGCAATTTCACTCTCTCACTTTTCCTTTCATGCATTGGAGAAGGAAGTGGCAACCCACTCCAGTGTTCTTGCCTGGAGAATCCCAGGGACGAGGGAGCCTGGTGGGCTGCCGTCCATGGGGTCACACAGAGTCAGACACGACTGAAGCAACTTAGCAGCAGCAGCAGCAGCAGTAAGTGTACAATTCAGTGGCATTAAGTACATTCACATTCAGTATGCAACCATCACCACTGTTCATCTCCAGAACATTTTCATCATCCCAAACTGAACTTCTTACCCATTAAAAATCTTCCTAATCCTTTCTCCCTTAGCCCCTGCTAATCTCTGCTCCATGTCCTTTCTATATAAATTTGACTATTCTAGGTATCTCTTGTAAGTAGAATCATGCACTATTTTATTTTTCATTTTATGACTGGCTAATTTCACTTAGCATAATGTTTTCAAGGTTCATGGATGTTGTAGCATGTATCAGAATTTCCTTTCCTTTTAACAATGAAGGGTACTCCTTTGTATATGTACACTGTATCTTCTTTATCCATTCATCTGTCAATAGACATTTGGATCATTTCCACCTTTTGGCTGTTATGAATAATGTGTTGTGAACACTGGTGTATAAATATTTGTTCTAATCTTTGATTTCTAGTTCTTTTGTATATATACCCAGAAGTGGTATTTTTGGATTCTGCCTAATTTTAATTAACTTTTACTATGTAAACTGCTGTTACCTTGTAAGCTTTGTGACATTAATGGTTCTGTCTTAGTCTTCTTCATCAGACTTGAGCACAGTCCCTGACATAATAGAGATTTGGTTTTAAGTGGGATTTTATGGGGATAAATAAAAGAAGGAATCATCTCCGTGTTCACACAGAGAATACACCTTCAGTGAGAGTCGGTATGGGCTGCTATTACTTAAGTGCCTGGTGCCCATTCTGAGTCTCCCCAGAGTGAGCCCTATAGCAAGTCTAAATTACCAGCACTGATTCCTCAAGTATATATATTTTCTAAAAATTGCAGGTTCTTTATTTAAATAATTGAATGTTCAAAAATATATGGTCTGATTCTCACTGCCACTATAATTAAGTCCTAGAAGGCAGGGATATATCTCCCTTTTATGTTCTAAGTACATTCAGTGCCTGACATATGAATTTGTTGAATGAATTAATCAAGAAATCAGTTCATAAATTTATAGCAGCTTTTCCACATGGAGAAGCTTCTCGGCTCTACTGCCACATGAACAATCCTCAAATGAAACGTAGATGATGGTACTTTCTTGTTCAAGAGTTATTAATCTCCCCTGAGAGTGAAATTCTAGGAACTTGTTGTATCTGTTTTGTATAATGAAAATCAAAGTATCATAGCAAGTTGTTATTTGCATGTATAGGAAAAAAATCTATATGAATGTTCAGTAATTTGAAATATTAATATTTACTTCAGCACTGAATTAGGAAATTTTTTCATGGGATACTACTAAAATTCAACTGTCCAAAGAGAAGCGTCTACATTGTAGAAATAAGTTGACTTGTGCCAGAGTCTAGCTCCAGCAGCCAGGGAATCAGCCTGAAGGGGTGAGTGGTGTCAGCAGACAATGATGTAGCCTCTGACTTGAGGTATAGGACTACATGTTTATTTCAAGCTTCAGGTTTTCTTTTATACTTTGACAAAAGCATTAGGTCAGAGGTTTGACATTTTTAGTTTCCCCCACCCAAATTTATTGTCCCCAGAAATCATTGTTGCCCTACAAACAGAGTTCCTGCTTCAGTGATTCTCTCAGAATTAGCTTTACTATCTATTATCTACTTCCTATTATGTGTCCTATACTTAACTTGTGATTGCATTGTAACTCATGCTACATTCCTCAGTTAATTTATTATCTTTCTAAATCCTGTTTGCCCCTAGCATCTTAAGATTGCTATCTCCTAAAAAGGCTTCTCAATGAAGCCAAGCCATGCCTGCGGGGCAACCCAAGACAGACAGGTCATGGTGAAGAGGTCTGACAGAACTGGAGAAGGGAATGGCAAGCCACTTCTGTATTCTTGCCTTGAGAACCCCATGAACAGTATGAAAAGGCAAAATGATAGGACACCAAAAGAGGAACTCCCCAGGTCATTAGGTGCCCAATATGCTACTGGAGATCAGTGGAGAAATAACTCCAGAAAGAATGAAGGGATGGAGCCAAAGCAAAAACAATACCCAGCTGTGGATGTGACTGGTGATAGAAGTAAGATCCGATGCTGTAAAGAGCAATATTGCATAGGAACCTGGAATGTCAGGTCCATGAATCAAGGCAAATTGGAAGTGGTCAAACAAGAGATGGCAAGGGTGAACGTCGACATTCTAGGAATCAGCGAACTAAAATGGACTGGAATGGGTGAATTTAACTCAGATGACCATTATATCTACTACTGTGGGCAGGAATCCCTCAGAAGAAATGGAGTAGCCATCATGGTCAACAAAAGAGTCTGAAATGCAGTACTTGGATGCAATCTCAAAAATGACAGAATGATCGCTGTTCGTCTCCAAAGAAAACTATTCAATATCACAGTTATCCAAGTCAATGCCCCAACCAGGAATGCTGAAGAAGCTGAAGTTGAACAGTTTTATGAAGACCTACAAGATCTTTTAGAACTAACACCACAAAAAGACGTCCTTTCCACTATAGGGTTCTGGAACGCAAAAGTAGGAAGTCAAGAAACACCTGGAGTAACAGGCAAAATTAGCCATGGAATGTGGAATAAAGCAAGGCAAAGACTAATAGAGGTTTGCCAAGAAAATGCACTGGTCATAGCAAACACCCTCTTCCAACAACACAAGAGAAGACTCTACACATGGACATCACCAGATGGTCAACACCAAAATCAGATCGATTATATTCTTTGCAGCCAAAGATGGAGAAGCTCTATACACTCAACAAAAACAAGACCTGGAGCTGACTGTGGCTCAGATCATGAACTCCTTATTACCAAATTCAGACTTAAATTGAAGCAAGGAGGGAAAACTGCTAGACCATTCAGGTATGACCTAAATCAAATCCCTTATGATTAAACAGTGGAAGTGAGAAATAGATTTAAGGGACTAGATCTGATAGATAGAGTGCCTGATGAACTATGTAATGAGGTTCATGACATTGTTCAGGAGACAGGGATCAAGACCATCCCCATGGAAAAGAAATGCAAAAAAGCAAAATGGCTGTCTGGAGAGGCCTTACAAATAGCTGTGAAGAGAAGAGAGGCGAAAAGCAAAGGAGAAAAGGAAAGATACAAGCATCTGAATGCAGAGTTCTGAAGAATAGCAAGAAGAGATAAGAAAGCCTTCCTCAACGATCAATGCAAAGAAATAGAAGAAAACAACAGATTGAGAAAGACTAGAGATCTCTTCAAGAAAATTAGAGATACCAAAGGAATATTTCATGCAAAGATGGGCTCGATAAAGGACAGAAATGGTCTGGATCTAACAGAAGCAGAAGATATTAAGAAGAGGTGGCAAGAATACACGGAAGAACTGTACAAAAAAAGATCTTCATGACCCAGATAGTCATGATGATGTGATCACTAATCTAGAACCAGACATCTTGGAATGTGAAGTCCAGTGGGCCTTATCCAGCAATCCCACTGCTGGGCATACACACCGAGGAAACCAGAATTGAAAGAGACACATGTACCCCAATGTTCATCGCAGCACTGTTTATAATAGCCAGGACATGGAAACAACCTAGGTGTCCATCAGCAGATGAATGGATAAGAAAGCTGTGGTACATATACACAATGGAGTATTACTCAGCCATTAAAAAGAATTCATTTGAATCAGTTCTGATGAGATGGATGAAACTGGAGCCGATTATACAGAGTGAAGTAAGCCAGAAAGAAAAACACCAATACAGTAAACTAACACATATATATGGAATTTAGAAAGATAGCAATGATGACCCTGTATGCAAGACAGGAAAAAAGACACAGCTGTGTATAAC
Organism: Capricornis sumatraensis; assembly: GCF_032405125.1. Lineage (NCBI taxonomy): Eukaryota > Metazoa > Chordata > Mammalia > Artiodactyla > Bovidae > Capricornis > Capricornis sumatraensis. Next base: position 110,865,335 of record NC_091092.1, read on the forward strand.
GGACTTTTGGACTCAGAGGGAGAGGGAGAGGGTGGGATGATTTTGGAGAATGGCATTCTATCATGTATACTATCATGTAAGAATTGAATCGCCAGTCTATGTCTGACGCAGGATACAGCATGCTTGGGGTTGGTGCATGGGGATGACCCACTGAGATGTTATGGGGAGGGAGGTGGGAGGGGGGTTTATGTTTGGGAACACATGTAAGAATTAAAGATTTTAAAATTTAAAAAAATAAAAAAAATTAAAAAAAAGAAGAAGAAGAAAAAAAAAAGAAAGCATCACTATAAACAAAGCTAGTGGAGGTGATGGAATTCCAGTTGAGCTATTTCAATCCTGAAAGATGATGCTGTGAAAGTGCTGCACTCACTATGCCAGCAAATTTGGAAACCTCAGCAGTGGCCACAGGACTGGAAAAGGTCAGTTTTCATTCCAATTCCAAAGAAAGGCAATGCAAAATAATGTTCAAACTACTGCACAATTGCGCTCATCTCACATGCTAGTAAAGTAATGCTCAAAATTCTCCAAGCCAGACTTCAGCAATACATGAACCGTGAACCCTCTGACGTTCAAGCTGGTTTTAGAAAAGGCAGAGGAACCAGAGATCACATTGCCAACATCTGCTGGATCATGGAAAAAGCAAGAGAGTTCCAGAAAAACATCTATTTCTGCTTTATTGACAATGCCAAAGCCTTTGACTGTGTGGATCACAATAATCTGTGGAAAATTCTGAGAGAGATGGGAATACCAGACCACTTGACCTGCCTCTGAAGAAATCTGTATGCAGGTCAGGAAGCAACAGTTAGAACTGGACATGGAACAACAGACTGGTTCCAGATAGGAAAAGGAGTGCGTCAAGGCTGTATATTGTCACCCTGCTTATTTAACTTGTATGCAGAGTACATCATGAGAAACGCTGGGCTGGAAGAAACACAAGCTGGAATCAAGATTGCCGGGAGAAATCTCAATAACCTCAGATATGCAGATGACACCACCCTTATGGCAGAAAGTGAAGAGGAACTAAAAAGCCTCTTGATGAATGTGAAAGAGGAGAGCAAAAAAGTTGGCCTAAAGCTCAACATTCAGAAAACGAAGATCATGGCATCTGGTCCCATCACTTCATGGGAAATAGATGGGGAAACAGTAGAAACAGTGTCAGAATTTATTTTTGGGGGCTCCAGAATCACTGCAGATGGTGACTGCAGCCATGAAATTAACAGACGCTTACTCCTTGGAAGAAAAGTTATGACCAACCTAGATAGCATATTGAAAAGCAGAAACATTACTTTGACGACTAAGGTCCGTCTAGTCAAGGCTATGGTTTTTTCTGTGGTCATGTATGGATGTGAGAGTTGGACTGTGAAGAAGGCTGAGCACCGAAGAATTGATGCATTTGAACTGTGGTGTTGGAAAAGACTCTTGAGAGTCCCTTGGACTGCAAGGAGATCCAACCAGTCCATTCTGAAGGAGATGAACCCTGGGATTTCTTTGGAAGGAATGATGTGCTAAAGCTGAAACTCCAGTACTTTGGGCACCTCATGGAAAGAGTTGACTCATTGGAAAAGACTTTGATGCTGGGAGGGATTGGGGGAGGAGGAGAAGGGAACGACAGAAGATGAGATGGCTTGATGGCATCACTGACTCAATGGACGTGAGTCTGAGTGAACTCTGGGAGTTGGTGATGGACAGGGAGGCCTGGTGTGCTGTAATTCATGGAGTCGCAAAGAGTTGGACATGAGTGAGCGACTGAACTGAACTGAACTAATGCATTCCTAAGGATGTTCGGAATCATTCACTTGTAGAGGCGTAATGTACATCCAGTTAAATTCAGCATGGCACCTGAAAGGCAACTTAATTTTTGTATTTATAATTTCTTGCCCTATAAGCAGGACTACTTCTTCTAAAGCATTGACCTTATATTCTATTTTCCTATCTATAATTTCTTGTGTAGTAAGAGCTATGGAGACATTTTTGGACAGCTGATCGACAAACGAGGCAGTATGCACTTCTCTTGACAGGGCAACAGCAGAAACCATAACTGAAGCATATGGCAATCAAGGCAGTTATTCCCACAATCAGAGCTGCAATGAATCTCTTAGGTCGAGAAATTAAGCCGTTAAATTCATACAAAACTTTCAATGCATAATCATCAAACCATTGTCCCTCTAATTTTACAGGAACCATCAAATATGGTGGCTACTTTACAATCATCACAGCCTTATAATTACTATAATCATTCCCATCAACACAATTTGATATAAAAAAATTCACACATTCGACATTATAAAGTTTCTCCTTCACAAAGTCCCTAATCATTCCGATCTCTGGCCAACAAAAAGGCATAGGGAGAATGTACGCAGGCCCGTACAATATATCTTAGTTCCTTTAAAGGTCTAGGTAAAGTCACAGGTGCCATAGCAGCCAATGCTCTCCATAATTCAGGCTGCATGGGACCTGTTCCATCGAAACTCACTCAAGGAGGAACCCCTCCATTAACATGCCACCTAGTAATTGCTAAAGGATAAGGGATGAATGAATCATTTCATATGGATCTATAAGGTTCTTCAAAAATCAAGTTCAATCACTGATCCAAAAGATAGGGGCACCCCCATTCGGTCAGAAAATGTCTGGTGGCAACAATGGGAATAGAACTTTATGGCGTATATGCATTCTTTCCAACGGGGAAAGCCAGAAATTCTGCTAATGCTTTCCCGGGCCTGTAGTCCTTGTTCCTCAGAATCCGGAGGGGGGAGTGCACAGCTCAGAAAGTCCTTTAAATGTGGGGCTGCCTGTTTTATGGCATCATACAGTTTTTCTTGCACCCCCGGCATCAGCAGCTGTAAGGACCAAAAGTCTCTCTTGCCATTGCTTCTCGGAGAATCAGTAAGCATGCCTTTCAATGAAGTGCTAATGCATCCATTCAAAACCGGAGCTGATCCTTGTAAAGAGGAAGGTATGGCAAAGCAAATAGGTGGACAAATGGACATGCCTGAAAAATTGAAGGGCGTGCTAACCACAGCTTTAGCATTATTAGGAGATAGATGGAAGCCCCGCCCAAAAGATGAGTATCATTAACAAAAACACGAATGGGCTCATTCATCTAATCAACAGGCTGGAAAGAAGGTGGATTAGGCAAATAGGCCCAATGAAGCTTTTCTGCGCTGGAGGGCCTCGGCTGACAAGCCAGCACAGCAAGCATAGCCACAAACATTACCATAGGAGTGGCCTCATGTCTCCCCCTTTCTATTAATTCTTCAGCCTGCTGAGTGAGACGTTTCAGCTGGCCCCAAGTTGGCACCGTGCTGGAGGTACTTGCTTGAGTATGATGATGGTGATGAGGTGGAACAGAATACGGTTGGATTCAATCAGCATGTCTCTCCTGAAGCACCAGGTGCATGAAGCGATGTATTAGCGGTGAAGCCTCAGGTGAAGGGTCACTCGCCCTTTGGCTTCTACTTGGCTCCCTCAGGTCCTGACTCTATGAGCTTCTGATCTCCCCATCTTCCCTCCGTCCCAGACTCCAGGACTCCGGGGATCTCAGTGATCTCAGGGGTCTTCGTGATCTTGGAGACCTCATGGGACTGGACATGTCGAATCAGTCTGTCAGGAATCCAAACAGAAGTGGAATCCTGGGGAAACACACAAGCATACCCTCTCCCGCAAGTTAATAGTACATCTGGCCCTTTCACTCTCCAGAAAGGAGGTCCTTCCACTTGACCAGGGGCTGAGTCGTAGCCCCTTCAGAAATCCAGTGTCTTATCATTGCAGTCTGCCCCTGTGTGTCCACATTTAAATGATTAATTACAAACAAAGCTTGGTGTAGAACATGGTGTGGAGAGGAATACTTAAATTCTCCCTGCCTTAATTTAGCTATCTGATTTTTTAAAGTCTGGTGCACTCTTTCTACTATGGCTTGGCCTTGGGGATTATAAGGTATCCCTGTTGAATGCACTATAGAAAATTGTTGACAAAATCTCTTAAAAGCAGCAGAAGTATAAGCTGGGGCATTATCTGTTTTTATCTGTTCAGGGAGTCCTATTTGGGAAAAGCATTGAAACAAGTGCTGAATTACATCTTTTGCTGCTTCACCTGATCTAGCAGAGGCTGTAATAACATGAGAAAAGGTATCCACAGTAACATGCACAAAGGACAGTTTTCCAAAGGCCGGGGTATGAGTTACGTCCTTTTGCCAGAGAGCATTAGGCCTAAGGCCTCGGGGATTTTACTCCTAATGGTGGAGATGGATTAGATGTTGGGCAATTTGGACAGAACTTAACTATTTGTCTAGCTGCCTCCCTAGGGATATGAAATTGATACCTTAAACCAGCTGCATTTTGATGGTGAATTTTGTGAGAATTTTTGGCCTTGTCAATCTTTTCATGTAAGTTTAAAGCAATTACTTTAGTTAATGCATCTGCCAAAGCATTTCCTTCATGTAAAGGGCTGGGCAAGCCAGAATGGGCTCTAATATGTCCCATGAAATATTTCTTATCTCTATGCTTAATCTCCTTCTGTAAATCAAATAACAAGGAGAAGATGGTAGTCTTATTCTCTGGAATATTAGCAGTCTCAATATGAGGAAACAGCCCTACAATATATCGAGAATCAGTCAAAAGATTGAAGGTACGGTCTCTCAAATGTTGAAAAGCCCAAATAACTGCTCTTAACTCAGCTCTCTGGGCAGATGTCTCTTCAGTTACCTGAATATGGGATTTCCCATTAATAATTGTGACTGCTTTACATTAGAGGAACCATTGGTGAAAACTAAAATTGCCCCTTCCAAAGGTTGAGTAGAAAATTTCCTCAGAAAAATCACAGAATGTGTTTTCAAAAAATGCAAAAGGAGGCTTGAGGGCAAATGAAACAAATTTTGACCCCTGAAATCTATCAGGGCAACTTGCCAATCATCACTATTTTGTAAAAGAAATTGCAGTTGATCATTATTAAATGGAATCACTATATTTTCTACTTCCTTTCCAAAAAGTCCCACCCTTCTTTTTCTACATTTTATAATGAATTGTGCCACCAAGCTGGGATAAGACAAAACTATTTTTCTTGGGGTCACTGATAGATGGAGCCATTGCAATGGGCCTTCTTGCCACAAGCACCCTGTAGGTGTATGTTCCATGGCGAGAATAATTAAATCCCATCCTCTGGTAATATTAATCCTAATTAACTGATCATTCAAAGCCTCATCCACTTTAACAAGAGCCGACTCCGCCTCACTAGTCAATATTCTCTTAGAACTGGGATCAGGATCGCCTTTTAAGCAATCAAACAGAGGCTTTAAATCTGCAGTTGTCAGTTTTAAATGTGGGCGTATCCAATTAATATCCCCTAATATTTTCTGGAAATCATTTAAAGTTAGTAAATGATCTCTCCGCAGCTGCAAAGGGGCATGACTCACAGTATGGGTATTTAAAACCCTCCCTAAATAAGAAAAAGGAGGATTTACTTGTATCTTATCTGGAGCTATCTTCAAACCCCAGTTTTCCAAGGCCTCAATCAATTCAGATAAGATTTATTGCAACAAGGCTCTATCCTTATGGGCAGCCAAAATATCATCCATATAATGTATCAAATATAGATCTTTATACTTTCCCCTAACATTCTGCACAGCTTGATCCACAAATTTCTGACATAAGTTGGGGCTATTTCTCATTCCCTGAGGCAAAACCTTCCATTGAAACCTTCTATCAGTTCAGTTCAGTTCAGTTGCTCAGTCATGTCCGACTCTTTGCGACCCCATGAATCACAGCATGCCAGGCCTCCCTGTCCATCACCATCTCCCGGAGTTCACTCAGACTCACGTCCATCAAGTCCGTGATGCCATCCAGCCATCTCATCCTCGGTCGTCCCCTTCTTCTCCTGCCCCCAATCCCTCCCAGCATCAGAGTCTTTTCTGATGAGTCATCTCTTCGCATGAGGTGGCCAAAGTACTGGAGTTTCAGCTTTAGCATCATTCCTTCCAAAGAAATCCCAGGGTTCATCTCCTTCAGAATGGACTGGTTGGATCTCCTTGCAGTCCAAGGGACTCTCAAGAGTCTTGTCCAACACCACAGTTCAAAAGCATCAATTCTTCGGTGCTCAGCTTTCTTCACAGTCCAACTCTCACATCCATACATGACCACAGGAAAAACCATAGCCTTGACTAGACTGACCTTAGTCGGCAAAGTAATGTTTCTGCTTTTCAATATGCTATCTAGGTTGGTCATAACTTTTCTTCCAAAGAGTAAGCGTCTTTTAATTTCATGGCTGCAGTCACCATCTGCAGTGATTTTGGAGCCCCAAAAATAAATTCTGACACTGTTTCTACTGTTTCCCCATCTATTCCCCGTGAAGTGATGGGACCAGATGCCATGATCTTCGTTTTCTGAATGTTGAGCTTTAAGCCAACTTTTTCACTCTCCTCTTTCACTTTCATCAAGAGGCTTTTTAGCTCCTCTTCACTTTCTGCCATAAGGGTGGTGTCATCTGCATATCTGAGATTATTGATATTTCTCCTGGCAATCTTGATTCCAGCTTGTGTTTCTTCCAGTCCAGCGTTTCTCATGATGTACTCTGCATATAAATTAAATAACAGGGTGACAATATACAGCCTTGACATACTCCTTTTCCTATTTGGACCCAGTCTGTTGTTCCATGTCCAGTTCTAACTGTTGCTTCCTGACCTGCATACAGATTTCTTCAGAGGCAGGTCAGGTCGTATGGTATTCCCATCTCTTTCAGAATTTTCCACAGATTATTGTGATCCACACAGTCAAAGGCTTTGGCATAGTCAATAAAGCAGAAATAGATGTTTTTCTGGAACTCTCTTGGTTTTTCCATGATCCAGCGGATGTTGCCAATTTGATCTCTGGTTCCTCTGTCTTTTCTAAAACCAGCTCGAACATCAGGGAGTTCACGGTTCACATATTGCTGAAACCTGGCTTGGAGAATTTTGAGCATTACTTTACTAGCATGTGAGATGAGTGCAATTGTGTGGTAGTTTGAGCATTCTTTGGCATTGCCTTTCTTTGTGATTGGAATGAAAACTGACCTTTTCCAGTCCTGTGGCCACTGCTGAGTTTTCCAAATTTGCTGGCATAGTGAGTGCAGCACTTTCACAGCATCATCTTTCAGGATTTGAAACAGTAACCTTCTATAGGGCTGTTTAAAATTAGCTGAAGGGAAAGTGAAAGCAAACCTTTTACAATTCTGAACAGCCAGGGGGATGGTAAAGAAACAATCCTGTAGATCTATAACTATCACATTATATTGAAAGGGCACAGCTACTGGGGAAGGGAGACCCAGCTGAAGAGCCCCCATGTCTTCCATAGTTGTGTTTATAGCTCTTAAATCTTGTAACAATCTCCATTTTCCTGATTTCTTCTTAATAACAAAAATAGGAGTATTCCAGAGGCTATTAGAAGGCTCTATATGGCCAGCTGCCAGTTGTTCCATAACTAAATCCTCAGCTGCCTACAGCTTTTCAGCTGTTAAGGGTCATTGCTCCACCTATACCGATCATCAGATTTCCAGGTAATAGGGTTGGCAGCAAGAGCAACAGCCTCTAGGATAAATTTGAATATCCTAAACCTTCTCTATTTTTGTTCGGAACCATTTCTAATGAAGAAACAATTCCCTGCTGATCTTTACCAAACCCCTTGTCAGGATTATACCTCATTTGCAGCATTTGGTTAGTAACCTTTTCACCTGGGCTATATAAAAGCATTCCCATCTGAGATAATATATCTCTCCCCCATAAAGAAAAAGGTAGTGAAGGAATCACATATGGACAAAAGGTGCCTTGTGCCCCCTTCTCATCTGACCATGTCAAAATTTGTGAGCTCTTAGCAACCGAGGGCACTGACCCTATTCCCACCAAGCCGGCATTGGTCAAACGTGTCGGCCAGGAGGAGGGCCAATCTTCTCCATAAATGCAAGAGACATCTGCTCCCGTATCCAATAGCCCTGACATTCTATTTTCTTGAATTCAAAGATCTTTCAAAGGCCTAGAAGCTGTAATTTCCTGCACCCAAAAGGCTAGATCACTAGATCCAAATCCTCTGGGGCCCCTAGCTTGAGAAGACAAGGTTCTTCTTGTCTGATAATAAGGTAAAAGCAAAAGCTGTGCTATCCTTTGACCTTTATTAATTTGCACAGTTTTGGCAGGCAGCGAGATCAAAACTTTAATTTCCCCAGTATAATCAGAATCTACTACACCAGGCCCCACGGAAATTCCTTGGAGGGAAAGCAAGCTACGCCCCAGCACAAGTCCTACAATGCCCTCAGGTAGGGGGCCAGCCACTCCCATTGGAATCGGAGTAACCCGTATGTCAGGGGTTAATATTCCTGTGGTGGTGGAACTGAGGTCCAGTCCTGCACTACCTGGGGTTGCTCTGAGGAGTTCTGAGATGGAGCAAAGGGAATAAAGGGATTCAACGCAATTGCCCCTATTGTTGTCTGGGGCCGGGGCTGCCCCTGTTGCCCATTTCCCTGAAACTGGGAAAAATTACTTCCTTGTACTTGAGGGGTGAGCGTAGCCCCATCCTTATGAAATTTAGATCTACAGGCTTTTGCCCAATGATACCCCTTCTGGCACTGGGGGCAAGGTGTCTTTAGAGGGTTAGTTTTAGTCTGTATTGGCACGGCTTGTTGTCCCTGCTTGGCAGGACATTGCCAGCAAAAATACCCGATTTGGCCACAAGAGAAACACTTTTTATTTGTAGAATTGTTTCCATTAGGATTAATCTTCTTTCTCATTCCCTGAATAACTTGGGCAGCAGTTTCTCCCCTCAAGGCTGCGGCTAAGGCAACTCCCTGCATAAAGGAAGTTCCTACTTCCTGGCAGGTCTGTATGTAAGTCCAAAGACTTCCTTTACTTCTAACAGGTCTAAGCAATGCCTGACAGGTAGAACTGGCATTCTCATAAGCCAATTGTTTAAGAACTATCTCTGCTGGCTCAGTACTCTTAATAGTTCTTTCTACAGCAGTTTTCAATCTGGCCACAAAGTCTTCATATCGCTCATCAGATCCCTGTTTGATATTACTCAAAGTGGATAACTTTCCATCTGAAGGAGGCAAAGATTTCCATGCCAAGATACCTATGGCCATAATCTGATTAAGTGCTTCTTTAGACAACTTTGCTTGGGCTATGTTAGATTCGTATTCTCCATCTCCTTTTAATGCCACAGATCCCACTATCCTGAGTTGTGCGTCATTAGAGGTTTTGTTTTCTGCTGACTGTTGTCTAGCCAACTTATCATGCACTGCCAACCACAGGAGGAACTCTCCTCCAGGAAGGCAAGCCTTTGCAACCGTTCTCCAATCATATGGTGTCATCCACCTTCCAGCCATGGCATCTAGCAGGGTGAGTGTATAGGGGGAGGTAGACCCATAATCATGACAAGCTTGTTTAAGTTCTTTCAGTAGCTAATATGGGACCGGTTCCCATTTTCCCTCTTCCTCACTTCCCCCTTCTGTTTTGGTAAAGACTACTGGAAAGGCCATAGAGAATTCCAAGTCCCCCTGTTGTTCCGCTTCTCTTCTAGGCTGGGTGAGGCCCCCGGAGGGGGTTTTCTCCAAGAAGCACTCTCTGTATACTGTGCATGCTTCTGCTTCAGAAGCTCCTTTGTTTCAGAAAACTCTTTATCTTCCTCAGCCTCAGGCAATGCTCTGGGAGGCTTTGAGGGCAAAGTGGGGAATTCCTGGGCCCTGGGAGGCACAAACGGAGGTGGCAGCGATCTCACCTTAAATCAGAAATTGATGCATAAATTTTTAAAGATTTGTGTAGAGGAGGAGGGGCCTCGCTAGGGTGCCCGGCTGCAGCATCCTGCAAGTCCTCCGTCTCCTCCGGAGGTAGTGCACAGTCTCCCTTCTTTTTTTTGTTAATGGCAGAAAACATGATCTGTGCAGAAGGTGGAGACCCACCATCCACTGCTGTGGCCTCTCCCATAGGCTGTCTAAAAGCCTCACGCCGAGGGTCCAGGACGTCCCTAATCATACTGCACAGAGCAAAAGCATCCACAGGAACCTTTTCCGGCCCATGCAAAGTATAAAACAAATGTAACCAATCTGCAACCTTAGTCCAGGTTTCTAGATTTATGGTGCCCTCCTCAGGAAACCATGGGCGTTGCTCTTGGACAAAAATTAGAAATTTAGACGGTCTTCCTGTGCTTACTTTAATGCCTCTATGGGCTAACGTGAAGTAATATTTCAATAAAAATTTGTCTATTCTTGGATGCAGAGAGACTCATTTTCCTAGAGAATATTCTTATTCCTTCTGTACCCTCCCCACCCTGCCTAAACTGCAGAGGGGTGCCGGCCACCCACAGGTACAATCCTAACCACTCCATGTTGCAGTCATGAAGTTACTTACCCTTCAGATGTCCCTGTTTGAGGGCTCCACTTGCCGGAGTCCAGCTGCAGCAGCCAGGGAATCAGCCTGAAGGGGTGAGTGGTGTCGGCAGACAATGATGTAGCCTCGGACTTGAGGTACAGGACTACATGTTTATTTCAAGCTTCAGGTTTTCTTTTATACTTTGACAAAAGCATTAGGTCAGAGGTTTGACATTTTTAGTTTTCCCCAACCAGATTTGTTGTCTCCAGAAATCATTGTTGCCCTACAAACGGAGTTCCTGCTTCAGCAATTCTCTCAGAATCAGCTTTACTATCTATTATCTACTTCCTATTATGTGTCCTATACTTAACCTGTGAATACATTGTAACTCACTTTTATTTCTTATCTTTCTAAATCCTGTTTGCCCATAGCATTTTAAGATTGCTAACTCCTAAAAAGGCTTCTAGCTATTCTTAATTGTTCTTAAACCCTAAGCTCAGCAAACTTCTTTTGAAATAAACATTCCCCTCACAAACAAGTCTCAGATAACAATCCTTCCCTGGCCTCAAGCTGTGGCCTATGTGCTCATACTGGAACATTCTCTGTAAATATCCTTGAACAAATGTCAATGGTTACTTTATAGATTACTATAGGTTACTGCACAAGGTGTTGTGCTTTCTCATGCTTCTCTCAAGAACAATAAGTACCTTAACATTCTTTCCAGGCAACTCAACCGAAAAAAGGAAGTTCAGTTCAGTTCAGTCACTTAGTCGTGTCCAACTCTTTGCAACCCCATGAATCGCAGCATGCCAGGCCTCCCTGTCCATCACCAACTCCCGGAGTTCACTCAGACTCACATCCATCGAGTCAGTGATGCCATCCAGCCATCTCATCCTCGGTCGTCCCCTTCTCCTCCTGCCCCTAATCCTTCCCAGCATCAGAGTCTTTTCCAATGAGTCAACTCTTTGCATGAGGTGCCCCAAGTACTGGAGTTTCAGCTTCAGCATCATTCCTTCCAAAGAAATCCCAGGGTTCATCTCCTTCAGAATGGACTGGTTGGATCTCCTTGCAGTCCAAGGGACTCTCAAGAGTCTTCTCCAACACCACAGTTCAAAAGCATCAATTCTTCAGCGCTCAGCCTTCTTCACAGTCCAACTGTCACATCCATACATGACCACAGGAAAAACCATAGCCTTGACTAGATGGACCTTAGTCAACAAAGTAATGTCTCTGCTTTTGAATATGCTATCTAGGTTGGTCATAACTTTTCTTCCAAGGAGTAAGTGTCTGTTAATTTCATGGCTGCAGTCACCATCTGCAGTGATTTTGGAGCCCCAAAAAATAAAGTCTGACAAGGTTTTCACTGTTTCCCCATCTATTTCCCATGAAGTGATAGGACCAGGTGCCATGATCTTTATTTTCTGAATGTTTAGCTTTAAGCCAACTTTTTTACTCTCCTCTTTCACTTTCATCAAGAGGCTTTTTAGTTCCTCTTCACTTTCTGCCATAAGGGTGGTATCATCTGCATATCTGAGTTTATTGAGATTTCACCCGGCAATCTTGATTCCAGCTTGTGTTTCTTCCAGTCCAGCGTTTCTCATGATGTACTCTGCATATAAGTTAAATAAGCAGGGTGACAGTATACAGCCTTAACGTACTCCTTTTCCTATTTGGAACCAGTCTGTTGTTCCATGTCCAGTTCTAACTGTTGCTTCCTGACCTGCATACAGGTTTCTCAAGAGGCAGGTTAAGTGGTCTGGTATTCCCGTCTCTTTCAGAATTTTCCACAGTTTATTGTGATTCACACAGTCAAAGGCTTTGGCATAGTTAACAAAGCAGAAATAGATGTTTTTCTGGGACTCTCTTGCTTTTTTGATGATCCAGTAGATGTTGGCAATTTGATCTCTGGTTCCTCTGCCTTTTCTAAAACCAGCTTGAACATCTGGAAGTTCACGGTTCGTGTACTGCTGAAGTCTGGCTTGGAGAATTTTGAGTATTACTTTACTAGCATGTGAGATGCGTGCAATTGTGTAGTCGTTTGAGCATTCTTTGGCATTGCTTTTCTTTGGGATTGGAATGAAAACTGACCTTTTCCAGTCCTGTGGCCACTGCTGAGTTTTCCAAATTTGCTGGCATATTGAGTGCAGCACTTTCACAGCATCATCTTTCAGGATTTGAAACAACTCAACTGGAATTCCATCACCTCAACTAGCTTTGTTCGTAGTGATGCTTTCTAAGGCCCACTTGATTTCACATTCCAGGATATCTGGCTCTAGGTGAGTGATCACACCATTGTGATTATCTGGGTCGTGAAGATCTTTTTTGTACAGTTCTTCCATGTATTCTTGCCACCTCTTCTTAATATGTTCTGCTTCTGTTAGGTCCATACCATTTCTGTCCTTTATCGAGCCCATCTTTGCATGAAATGTTCCCTTGGTATCTCTAATTTTCTTGAAGAGATCTCTAGTCTTTCTCATTCTGTTGTTTTCCTCTGTTTCTTTGCATTGATCGCTGAGGAAGGCTTTCTTATATCTTCTTGCTATTCTTCGGAACTCTGCATTCAGATGCTTGTATCTTTCCTTTTCTCCTTTGCTTTTCACTTCTCTTCTTTTCACAGCTATTTGTAAGGCCTCCTCAGACAGCCATTTTGCTCTTTTGCATTTCTTTTCCATGGGGATGGTCTTGATCCCTGTCTCCTGAACAATGTCATGAACCTCATTCCATAGTTCATTAGGCACTCTATCTATCAGATCTAGTCCCTTAAATCTATTTCTCACTTCCACTGTATAATCATAAGGGATTTGATTTAGGTCATACCTGAATGGTCTAGCGGTTTTCCCTACTTTCTTCAATTTAAGTCTGAATTTGGCAATAAGGAGTTCATGATCTGAGCCACAGTCAGCTCCAGGTCTTGTTTTTGTTGAGTGTATAGAGCTTCTCCATCTTTGGCTGCAAAGAATATAATCAATCTGATTTTGGTGTTGACCATCTGGTGATGTCCATGTGTAGAGTCTTCTCTTGTGTTGTTGGAAGACGGTGTTTGCTATGACCAGTGCATTTTCTTGGCAAAACTGTATTAGTCTTTGCCTTGCTTCATTCTGCATTCCAAGGCCAAGTTTGCCTGTTACTCCAGGTGTTTCTTGACTTCCTACTTTTGCATTCCAGACCCCTATAGTGGAAAGGATGTCTTTTTTGGGTGGTAGTTCTAAAAGCTCTTGTAGGTCTTCATTGAACCATTCAACTTCAGCTTCTTCAGTGTTACTGGTTGGGGCATAGACTTGGATTACTGTGATATTGAATTGTTTGCCTTGTAAATGAACACAGATCATTCTGTTGTTTTTGAGATTGCATCCAAGTACTGCATTTCAGACTCTTTTGTTGACCATGATGGCTACTCCATTTCTTCTAAAGGATTCCTGCCCGCAGTAGTAGATATAATGGTCATCTGAGTTACATTCACCCATTCTAGTCCATTTTAGTTTGCTGATTCCTAGAATGTCGACGATCACTCTTGCCATCTCCTGTTTGACCACTTCCAATTTGCCTTGATTTATGGAGACCTAACTCCTTCATCCCGGGACCGTGCCTGCTTGATGAGGAGAGTGGGTTGGGGACATGCCTCCATTTTGTCAGTAATGCCTAAGTCATCTCCCAACAAACTTGTAATGTGTTTTACTGGCAGTATCACCTTGACTTTTTTATACCCAAGAAAATCAAGGTCTTTCATCTTAGCCATCTTTCAGGATGTCTGGTCAGCCACTCTTCAGTAGAGCCTTACTTAAATGTCTCTGTATATGCTGGCCATTTTTTTCAGGCTTACTTTTCTGTACTGTCCATGTGTTATCATCTTCACATCTAATTTTCAACATAGCTCAATAATACCCTCTACTGTAAATTATATTTGGTACTAAACTATGGACTGGTATTAGGTCTTTTATCTTTATTTAAATGATTCTATATATTTTTTTCCTGTAACAATTATTTGTTTTAAGCCAGTCCACCAATAATGTGTATATAGTTGGTTTATAAACATAAATTTAAGTTTTAGATTATCCATTGAACCTCCAAATAACTTCATGTGGGGAGAAAATGGGAGTAATTTGGTGAAGAAACTGAAGAGTAACCTTTTTATTGTTTGTCCACATAGCTCCATAGTTTTAAAAGTTATGGTTAATAACATTTAGAAAGTTAAGATGAATGATAAGCAATATATTTTAGCATTGAGTGAGAAATAGTGAACCCATGTTACTGTAGGAAGAAACAAGAGGGAAAGACAGATCTAAGTGTAACAGTAAGGGTTTACAGCCTGAGAGAATGAAAGGTTCAACCAAAATTAGTCTTGGCTATTTAGTGAAGCTACCTAGAGGAGGATAAATGGGAAACTCTCTCAGGTCCGTGCCCTCAGGACAAGACAAAATGACAGAATCCTGAAGACAGTCAAAAGAAAATATAACCATAGGCACCAGTGAGCCTAAGATAGTAAGTAAGGAAAGAAACCTGAATGAATTCTTAACTTTCAATGCTTGCTCTGATAGTTTCACTTCCATTATGTAGACCTTATTCTGAAGTTGCATATTTTCTTTAGTGTGATATATTTTTAAAGTATCCCTAGATACTCATTTTTTTTCAGTTAACCTTTTCTTGAGATAATTATAATTTCACATGTAGTTATAAGCTATAATATATGTGCACCCTTAACTCAGCTCTATCCCAGTGGTACATTAACCTTATTTATAATATTACCATAGACATCAACAATGATACAATCCACAATAGCATTTATATTCCTCAGTGTGCTTGTGCACATGTTTTTTAGTTCTTTACAACACTGTCACATGCGTACATTTGTGTATCCATCATCAGAGTCAAGTGAAGAATAGATCCATCACTACAAGGATGCCTTGTGCTACCCTTTTATAGACACATTCACCCACCCCTCCAATCCCACCCCAGGTCCTAACCTCTGGCAACTGCTACTCTGTTCTTCATTTCTATCATTTTGTCTCTTCAAAGCTGCTATATAAATAGAATCATACTGCATGTAACCCTTTGTTACTGGTGTTTTTTTTTTTTTTTGTCACTCAGCATAATACCCATGAGATTGACCTAAGTTGCTGCCTGTATCAACAGTCAATAGCTGTTCCTTTTCATTGCAGAGTGGTAGTCCATGGTATGGATGTACCAATATGTTTAACCATTCACCCTTGAATGGCATCTGGGTTGTTCCCATTTTTTGACTGTTACAAATACAGCTAGTATGAACACTTAGGAACAGAGTTTTGTATAAACATAGCTTTCATTGCTTTGAATAAATGTCTAAGAGCTCAGTTCCTGGATTGTATGGTAAGCACATGTTCATTTTTGTAAGAAACTGTCAAAATGTTTTCCAGAGTAGCAGTACTATTTACATTTCTGCCAGCAAAGCATGAGTGACCCAATTTCTCTACATCCTCATCAACATTTGATATTATCACACACACAAAAAAAATTTTGCCACTATAATGAGTCTGTAGTGCTAGCTCTTTATGGTTATAATTTGCATTTCCCTAATATGTTGAAGCTGAAACTCCAATACTTTGGCCACCTCATGCAAAGAGTTGACTCATTGGAAAAGACCCTAATGCTGGGAAGGATTGGGGGCATGAGGAGAAGGGGACGACAAAGGATGAGATGGCTGGATGGCATCACCAACTCGATGGACATGGGTTTGGGTGAAATCTGGGAGTTGGTGATGGACAGGGAGGCCTGGCATGATGTGATTCATGGGGTTGCAAAGAGTCGGACATGACTGAGCGACTGAACAGAACTGAAATGAATGGCTAGTGATGTTGAATACCTTTTCATGGGCTCATTTGCCTGATGTTTATGTGTAACCTGACTCCACCTAAAAATGTTAGGAGTGTGAAGGACAGGAGACAGGATTTGTCTTGAAAAAATAAAACTCTGCCAGATTTTAATTCCCAAATCTACTCCCAGATAGAGAAAAGAGAGCTGGCCATTAACTCCATTTTGTATTGTTGTTGTTGTTTAGTCCCTAAGTTATGTGTCCAACATTTTTGTGACCCTATGGACTGTACCACCCCTCCCTAGCCCACCGCCCCCAGGCTCCTCTGTCCATGAGATTTCCTAGGCAAGAATAATTAAGTGAGTTGCTATTTCCCCCTCCAGGGGATCTTCCTGACCCAGGGATCGAACCAGATTTCCTGCGTCTCCTGTGTTAGCAGGCAGGTTCTTTACCAGTGAGCTACCTAGGAAGCCCTAACCCCATTGTTTTGTAGAGTTCTAACATGTATTTCTAAAGCAAGGACATTTCAGTCAATTGCAGTCACCCCTAATTACAATAGCACTCCCTTGAGCTAGATCAAAGGGTTGATGAAATGTATTTTTTTGAGTTTCAATTATGTACTAGGAAGCACTTCTTAATTGCAGGCATCCTTTATGAATTAGCCTTGTTATATATTTTATTTGGAGATACTCTTACTGGACTCTCTAATCTGCAGTAATTTATTTATATACTAAAAGTACATTTATTTCCTCTTTGTAAACGTTTGGAGATATTCGTTTGTTATAGAAAGTGCAGTTACAAATTGCAGTTTGTTTCATTTTTAGATTATTTTTCAAAAGCTATAGTGCTGCTTAGGCTCTGGAAATAGCTAAATGCAATTACCTTAGCATTTTGTTTTCTTTTCAAACAGTCATTTTGTCTGCTTCCTCCAAATGCTTCCCTTTATCTTTAACAGGTTGATTTAGTGAATATCGGAAGCTCTGACATAGTAGATGGAAATCATAAATTGACTCTTGGCTTGATTTGGAATATAATCCTCCATTGGCAGGTAAGACTCCTGATGATTTTTTTTTTTTTGGAGGGGGAGTATGTGGAATGGGAGGTAACACATTGCTGATCCTTCCTTTCATTTTTGCTCTTGACCTGCAAAACAAATGTGTATCTCTAACAACGGAAAGCCCATCTCCATAGTGCTTCACTTTAAATTGGGATGATTGTCATTTGCATTGTGAAGTATCAGCAGATTATAAAACAGGTTCTAGCACATTTGCAGGAGTATTTTTCTAAATTTTATTTCACTGGGTACAAATGAGGCAAAAAAAATCTGTTAATATGTTAATAAAACTATTTTCAAAAACAGGTATCTTCTGTAACTCACCTAACAGTAAATCTACATGGTTTTGTAAGAAGAGAAGTATTTTTTTTTCTGTTAATCACTATCAAATCAATAAGACTTTGTGAATTGTGTGTATTCTCAATGTAAACTAATGCCAATAAGAGATTACTGGGATATGGTGATCTGTATATCTGTTATATACACAAACTCACTTCATCGTTTGATTTGGAAACTGTATTGTTTTTCCAGAACCACCTCAGCAAGGGTCTTCTTTTTAAAAATATTTTATTTTTAATTGGAGGATAATTGCTTTACAATATTGTGATGGTTTCTGCCATGCACTAACATGAATCAGCCATAGGTATACCTATCTCCCCCACCTCCCTCCCCATCCCACACCTGTAGGTTGGGTCACCAAAACAGATCACAAGTCATTTGGTTTGGTGAAGATTATGTAATATTTTATTCAGACTGATATGAGCTTAAGTTTTAACTTCTCCATTTACCATCTTAGTGACATTGAATATAATGTTATCCATTTCTGGACCAAAATTCCCTTACTATCAAAAGTAAAAAAAAATAATGACCATATATATTTCTTATCAGAATTAAATGAAAGAATTCCATAAAGCACTCAGGACAGAGTAGCATTTTCATGAGAGGCATATCTTGCCAATAATGCTTTATTTCCCACTCATATTTTTAAAAATGGAGGATAATTGAGATGCTGGCTCTCTTTAGTAGTAGAGATTTTTTTTATATAAAACAGCTTTTTTTAGATCAAAGGTATGTATCATAAATGTACCTGTTCTATGTGTAAAATTCAAAGTATACCAAGTTGGTTTAGTTGTATTGCCCAGTGCTTCTCAAACTATTTTGACCCAATCTGTCAAAAATTTTAGAATAGTTACAGAATAGTACAGTCATCACAACAATCTAATTTTGGCACATTTACACAATTCTGAAAATAAATCTCATGTCCATGTTACCATCACTCCTCTTTCCCACCCCAACCCTAGGAACCATTCATCTATCTTCTGTCTCTGTATGTGTGCCTTTTTGGATATTTCATACCCAATGCACTCATACAATATGTATTCTTTTATATCTGGCTTCTTTCACTGAATATAATCTTTGAGGCCCATTCCTATTGTAGCAGGTACCACTACTTCCTTTAGTAAGGTTGACTTTCATCTTGAATTGTAGATTGGTCCTGCTCAGAGTCAGGCAGCATGTAGACCAGAGGTATACCTATTCAACTCAGCACCCATGTTGTTCTCCCAATTGACTCACATATCTTTTTATTCTCAACACTCTGAACTGGCTTAGTCCTATTTTATAGCAATATGGGGAGAGAGAGAGAGAACAAGCATAGCAGCTCACAGCAGAGAGTGGCTCAAAAGAGCCCAAGGTTCCCAATTCAGGGCCTTTTTCATATAGTGATAGTATCAGATAGAACCAGCAAGGCAGCATAGGATCCTCCACCAAACTGGTTTCCTTCTGTTGCTCAGTACTTCTCAAACTAGCTTGAGGAAGGAACCATCTCGCGTGACCCCCCCCCAACCCCGCTTTTCCACTATATGTAAATTACAATGAAATTTCAGCATTATGAAAATGAAATAAAGACACAGGGAACCCAAGCTTCTTTTTTATCACCAAACTCACAGACATAAATAGGACTCTAAAATTGCTACAGATGTTTCTAATAGACTATCAACAGTTGTTTTTATCTTATAGCCCTTTTATCTTATAACCAATTGTTCATGTTGTAGCCACGCATTCCAGGAAACAAACTCACTCAGAAGGACGATGCAGATAGTGGAGTGCAGTTTATTACACCGGCGGGCCCAAGGCAGAGTCTCCTCTTAGCCAAGGACCCCGACTGGTTTTTGTGAAAACCTTATATACCCTAAGTGTATAAGATTCCCTGAAACTAGTCTGAACAAAGGAAAAAGAGACAATCAAAATTAATCCGCCATCATATGCCTTAAGCCTAGGTAGTTAACAGTGGACAGTTATCAATAGGCCTGTGGTCACACCCCAATAAGCATAATAGAATGTATGAATCTATTCAGTTACACAGATAATTAGGCTATTCTTTTAGGCTTCAGAGAGCCCTGGGGCTCTTCCTTCCGGGGATCTGGTTTTCCATTTGGTATGTAGTTTCCATAGATACTGGGTATATAGCTCAAAGTCCATAGTCCGGCCCAAGATGGAGTCCTGCTTTCAAGTCCTGCTTTCAGGTCCTGCTTTTCCTGTTCTGTTTCCTCCTTCATTCATGGAGAGACACCAGAGTGCAGAAAATACTTTGAGTTGCACAAATGGTGGGCATGACAAAGCCAGCAGGAGGACTTAAACGCTTGCTCAGAGCCCCCGAAGGCTATTTTAATTGTATGCCTCACTCAAACTGTGTCTCATAGTGTCTCATCCTTTCTTATTTCCTCAAAAGCCTTTCCAATTTTATCTCAACTCACTGCAGAATAGTTTCAAAACCGTCCTGTCTGATCTTTTCTTTGTTTGCTTGTGAGTGTGCTCATTTTAATTTTATTTTATTTTTTAATTATCACGGGAAAGGACTTTGACATGAGCAGTAGAGAAGGAATGCTTTTACAGTCTTTCCTGGTCTGAGACTTCTCTTACAGTCTTCTTTTTTTCCCTGTATGTCCTTGCATCACCATTTCCATTTGATTGCAAGGATGTAGACTCTTCCCAGCCTCTACCTCCTTCCCTCCCTTCTATCACACTGTCCTGGTCTCTAAAACTTCTAAAACACTGTTTACGAGTTACCCCCACTCAGTACTCCTCATAATAACCCAGTGAATCACAGAAGATATTTTTACCAAGAGTGCGTATTTGCTTTCCTGTTAAATAGTCAAAGAAGCCCTTGAATCTCAGTCAAGATTAAAGGACATTCTGGACAACCTAATACACTTTCCAGGCCTATCAGGTTAAGAAGGACATGAAGTGATGGAAAGATGTTAATCTCTGGTTCCAGTGTTACATACTTTGCTATTACTCGTACCATGGTGGCCTCTCTGAACTTGCAGAAACTCTGGAATGTCCATCCCATTTCCTCTATCACTGGATTTCCAATTTCTACTTAAATGAAATCATTGGCCAGAAAAATAATGCCTGTATTGAGGAGCAAGCAACTTTGAGCAAAATTGTGAAGTAGAAAGTATGTGTTAGGTGTCCCTTTCTTACATCTTTTAAAAGTACAAACCATTTTTTTTTTTGTGGAGGAGGGGGTTTCAACTCAGTTCTGGGAACCAGCTGGAGATAAAAACACATCCTGCTAATGAAGGCAAATCCGGTCCCTGTACCCAGACACAGAATTAATTCTCAGTGACAGAGCTTTGGCTGAAGTAGAAAAGAATAGCTTAATTGCTTTGCCAGGCAAACGGGGCCACAGGGGGATTATGCCATCAAAACTGTCACCATACCTAGGGGGGTGGTTCATAATGAGGAGTTTTATAGTAAAGGTTCAAAGAAAAGAGTGATCAGCTCATGGATTTTCTTCTGGTTGGTTGGAGGGAAGGTACGTTGGAATCAGCATCATCAACCTTCTGGTTCCAGCCAGTCTGGGGTCTACAGTTCTTGTGGGCAATTTCCAATCATTACCTGTTAATTTCTTCCACCTGGTAGGGGTTTCAGTCTCTGCAAAACAGTTCAAAGGCATTGTTATATGTATCCCTTGAGGGAAAACTAGGACCTTGCTCCCAAGGCTGCACTATTGTTTTCTTGACTGCTCCTCCCTGTTCTGTATCCCCTTACTTCCCTAATTAGCAACTGTTTGAACCTGCTGATTGGAACTCAGGGAAGTTCTTGGAGGCTGCTGCTGCTAAATCACTTCAGTTGTGTCTGACTCTGTGTGACCCCGTAGACGGCAGCCCACCAGGCTCCCCTGTCCCTGGGATTCTCCAGGCAAGAACACTGGAGTGGGTTGCCATTTCCTTCTCCAATGCATGAAAGTGAAAAGTGAAAGTGAAGTTGCTCAGTTGTGTCCGACTCTTAGTGACCCCGTGGACTGCAGCCTACCAGGCTCCTCCATCCATGGGATTTTCCAGGCAAGAGTACTGGATTGGGTTGCCATTGCCTTCTCCGTTTGGAGGCTGAAGGAAGCCTATTTCCTGTAATTAGGAAATGGGGGACACAGGAAGGCTTTTATGTCCAGGAGTCCCACAGGGTTCTTGCTCAGTATCAGGCTGAGTCACTAAATTGAGCTGGTATCAGGTCGGCCCCCACCTTTGCTGGCTGCCTACAAAGAAATACCCAGTTGTAGGGATCCTGCACAGTGGAATGTTTGTATTATCTTATATGGGTAAGAGAAAGATGGATTTTGTGCTGCTGAAAGCCCTTTCTGTAACTTCCTGCCTACCTAGTGCCTTCTGGGCAAAACAGGCCGTCACCCGGTCTTCTGCAGGTCTTTCACACACTACCATCCATTCTTTGTCTTAAGAGAAAACTGCTCCTTCCTCTCTTCAGTCATGCCCCTCTGCTGTAACTCCTTTTAGTCACAGGATGGATTCTGGGACACAGACTCTGAGATTGCAGGCAGGTCGTTAATGGATACACACCCAAGAGCCTTCTTGAACTCTGTGGAAAGCTGGGAGCTAGAATGAGTCTTCAGAGTTGTCCTTAGTGGGGCTGACATGGCTGAGTCTTTATACACTTTCCCTTAATCAGTTGATAGGTGGGCTGTCCTAGGAGGGTTGTGACCTTAGGTGACATGCCTCAGCAACTCAAGTAGTTCCTGAGGGGACTCAGGGGTAACTTCTGCTCTTGACAGTTGGAGAAACAAGCCCCTTCCTTAAAGGAGAATCCTGGTAGTACATCTTCATGTCTATCCCACCTTCTTTGCCCCATTAACTCCTGGTCATTTTTTTAAAATCAGTGCTCAAAGACATTTCTTTTCTTTTTTCCTTTTAAAAATAGCTGTATACACCCCCTCCCACACACACACACAGTTATTTAAACTATAAATAACTCTCGGGGCAATGAGCTCTGAGGGTGGGGGACTTCTTTTTTTTTTGCTTCAAAACTCAGGAGCAGCTCAGTGTCTCACTGACTGTGTGTGTGCTTAGCTGCTCAGTCATATCTGACACTTTGTGACTGCGTGGACTGGGGCCCGCTAGGTTCCTCTGTCCATGGGATTATCCCTGCAAGAATACTGGAGTGGGTTGCCATTTCTTCCTCCAGGGGATCTTGCCAATAGAAGGATCGAACCACATTTCCTGCATTACAGGCAGATTCTTTACCTACTGAACCACCAGGGAAACCTTGTCTGACTGAGGTTGATCCTTAATATGTTGTAGCCACGCGTCCCAGAAAACAAACTCACTCAGAAGGAAAATGCAGATAATGTAGTGCAGTTTATTACACCAGCAGGCCCAAGGCAGAGTCTCCTCTTAGACAAGGACCTTATATACCCTAAGTGTATGTGTTCAAACCCACTTTCCCAAAATTCCCTGAAACTAGTCTGAACAAAGGAAAAAGAAAGATACAATCAAAGTTAACCCGTGATTCATAAGCCTTAAGCCTAGGTAATTAACAGTGGACAATTATCAATAGGCTTGTGGCCATACCCCAATAAGCATAATAGAATGTATGATTCTATTCGGTTACACAGATAATTAGGGTTTAGGGTATTCTTGCAGGCGATGGAAAGCCCTGGGGCTCTTCCTTCTGGGGGCCTGGTTTTCCAGTTGGTATGTGGTTTCCATAGATACTGGGCATATAGCTCAAAGTCCACAGTCCATCCCAAGATGGAGTCCTGCTTTTAAGATAGAGCCTGTTCTGCTTCCTACTTAAAATACAGATTTCTTAGGAACTGTCTTTTATGTAGGAATATAAGAAAACGGCAACCCACTCCAGTACTCTTGCCTGGAAAATCCCATGGACGGAGGAGCCTGGTAGGCTGCAGCCCATGGGGTCACTGAGGGTCGGACATGACTGAGCGACTTCACTTTCACTTTTCACTTTCATGCATTGGAGAAGGCAATGGCAACCCATTCCAGTGTTCTTGCCTGGAGAATCCCAGGGACGGGGGAGCCTGGTGGGCTGCCGTCTATGGGGTCGCACAGAGTCGGACATGACTGAAGTGACACAGCAGCAGCAGCATAAGAACTGTTACCTCACATTGCCCTTCATAATTCTTTTTTCTCAGCAACATTTGCACCCAGGTAGAAGCAACAGCAATGAGGCTGAGGCTGATAAGCTGAATTAGTGACATAACGATGCTAAAGGAGCTTTGGATTGAATACTCTGTCGTCCTTTAACATTATGTGCATAGAGGGCAGTCTGGCTAAGGATTTCACAAATGAATCCCATTCATCATGGGAGGGCTGCCTGATCAGTGCGAATCCATCACAGCTCCTGAGCCAGTATATGCTATCCCGACCCTGGTTCAGCACAGGATTCATCCAACGGTCTCTGTACATGGAGGCTGCGTATTTTATAACTTGAAAATATGATGAGGAAAATGACATATCTTACATAACTATTTGACCTATTTATTCACTAAGTAACTGGCTAAATAAGCAGGTCAGGAAGGAATTAAGAAAACTGGATAATCCACCCCTACATAATAGATTTAGCTATCAAGGGATGGTGACAAACGTATGTAGAGATTTCACATCTTCACATCGTTACCACATTTACAAAACATCATCTTAAATCCTTTTCAAGTATTTTAAAGTTCGATTTAATAGTCTATCCTAAAATTTGCTTTGAATCTTTCATAAAAGGATGACTAACACTGGAGATGTTAAAATATGTATTTTCCCCAAAGGCATTTGTTAACTTCTGCATGGATGAAGAAGCAAAATAAAATGTCATATTTAGAATACACAATAAATATTCATCACCTGATCAAATGTTGGTAGTCTATGGACCTTACACTTGCTGAAAGGGAAGCCCTTGGTGGTAAAACAAATCACATTTACTTATATGCTTCCTTTAAGTATGTGATAAGGGGTCTGGCTTATATTAAAGAAGTAGCCTGGTAATTATTCCTTTAACAGAATATGTAGATGGTCTGTCCCATAATGAGGTGTCAACTGCATCCTGGAAACCTAGAAAATGGATTTCTGCGTCAGCTGAGTTAGAAGAATGACAGTTGGAAATACAACCAGCTGCCGAATGGCATTTGCACCTGCACAGAGCCAAAGAGAGAATCAAATGGGCAGAAACCAATTCATAAAAAGAAAACTGAATCTGGTCTTTTCCTTCTTCTCCTGCGGTTTTGGTTTCTGCTCCCTTTCGAGCCGGGTGGGAGGGGCCCAGCCAATGCCACCACATGACCTCCAACCCCCTCTCAGGACCCAGGGGTCCTGCGCACCTGCTGGCTCACTCCCAGCCGCCTTCCCTTCCCTGCTCGCTCGGAGGCTGCCTGCTGGTGGCAGAGTCGCTTCTCTCCTGCAGCCTCTGCCTTCCTCACCACGCTCTTGCTGGGGTCCCTGCCGGCCCTCGATTTTGTCCTCGCTGCTGCCAGGCTGATGAACAAGTGGCAGGCCTGCTGCAGGCCCCTGTTGGACTTCCTAGGAGACGTTACAGCAGCCCTCATCTCCTTCACCATCTCCATCACGCCTGTTTCGAAATAACTGGGACAGGCCCCGGCCTTGGGTTTTCTTGGCCATCATGCTGTTTGCTCTTGACTTCAACCTTATCTTTTGCAACATGGCCGAATTTCTTAAACCAGGGGACGCTGCAGAGATGACCACAGCCGACAAGGCAGAAGTAGAGAATTCTGACGGTGACTCTGGAGGTGGTCTGGGAACTGTGTGTTGGGAAGGAGGCTATGACTTCTCAGAGGAGCAGTGGCAGTTGCTGATGGAGCCAGCCTCCTGACCACCCGGCCGTGGCGGGGAGAGGGGTGGCGGCGGGGCGGGTGGCGGCAGGTGTTCCTGAGCCCAGCACACAAGACTGTATCCTTTGACTTAGCACCATCTAACTTCTCTGCGCGTGTGAGCATCTTGAGTGTTCGACCACGTCTGTTTCATTGACCTGAAGCCCTTTCACTTCCCTGTCCAAAACAAGCACAAAAGGACTCCTTACCCACCCTTCGTGGGAAGGATTTCATGCTGCCAGCAGAGGGGCAAATAAGGCAGAAACCAACCCAGGGCCAACCTGTTGGGCCCCAGTCATTTTTGTCTGCAGTTGGTGCTCTGGTTCATGCCAGACACTTTGTTGAGAATGATCTTTCAAGATTCTTTTGTTCAAGGAGCACCAGCTCCCTGTGCATTCTCGAGGCAGGGAGAAAACTGACCTTTGTCCTGTCTTCTAGGAGTGGGTGAATCTGGGTGTCCATAACTGGCCAAGCCTTCATCATGGGAGGGTTTCCTGATCAGTGTAAATCCATCACCACTGCTGAGCTAGTTAGGTTTAAGTTTGTGTGCTTCTTATTCATACATTTTCTTATGAAAATTTCTTTCCACACGTAGGTCAAAAATGTAATGAAAAATATCATGGCTGGATTGCAACAAACCAACAGTGAGAAGATACTCCTGAGCTGGGTCCGACAATCAACTCGTAATTATCCACAGGTTAATGTCATTAACTTCACCACCAGCTGGTCTGATGGTTTGGCTTTGAATGCGCTCATCCACAGTCATAGGTAAGGAGATTTCTGAGACACTGAATAATTTTTTGTAAGTATTAATTTAGAGACTGATATATTTTTGTCCAGGCTGGTTCCAGATCATTTTCCACAATGCAATGTAATTTTATGTTGACCATATTGATCTATCCATCCATTGGGATCCTCTGAATAAGAATATTCTGGTTTTTAAGTGATATATCACTTAGTTGTCGAAATATTAAAACTATCAGAGCATGTATGTGATTATGATGGGGGAGGGGATCAGCACCTTTGAAATTGAGACTGCCAGAAAATCAAGGTTACATTCTAATTTTGCCAAGAATAGAGTTGCTCTTTCTCTACAAATAACGTGTTAATATGAGTCAACTCTAGCATTAAAAATAGTTGCAGATCTTATGTGAGTGGCTATAGTATAATCAATTACCATCATCAGATTAATAATGTGAAAAAGAAACATTTCTCCTGTCAGATACACACTTAGATAGCAAAAACTATAAGGCTGTGCATGCGTGTGTGTGTGTGTATGTAGATAAAATATATATATAAAATATACATTTTGGGGTTAGAAAAGGTTCTGAGCATCTTAGCAACCAAGGCAAAGAGCAGACCACAATTAATTCTGTGACTCAGGGCTCAGAATAACAAAAGAAACAACTGCTTTGTAACAGCAAAGCAATTCCTGTAAAGCATCAGAGAGAGTTGTTCTGTCGGTCTTATAAGAGGAACTCAGTGTGACATAGTGAACCAAATGTCCTTAACTGTATTCACATTATTATATTTTCTAAGATAGCAAAATAGTTGTTTGCTTTTTCTTGTATAACGGAGATCAGTAAGTGAATTAATAACAGTTCAAGAAAAAGCAAAACAACACGGTAAATATATGCATTATATATAACGAATGCATTAATATACATTCTATGTATAATACATTATCTGTAAGGAACATCTGCTTTGATTTTCTTATTCCCCATTTCTTTTCCCCAGCCCAATCCCCAGGGTCAAATGCTTGCCTTATTAACTGTGTTTGAAATGCCACTGGTCTGCATCTTCCCTGATTTTCAATGCAGTTTATCTTTTCTCACTTTGATCTTACTCTTCTCGACGGGTCTACTCTACCATTTTCCTGTGCCAATCTTGCTTCTAGAAATGTCCAGAATATAAATTTTCTTTCTGGTTTACTAATCCGGGAGCAAACACTCTCTAAATAAGCATCTTTGTCAGGTGTCTTGCTCCAGCTGGGTTTAATTAACCCCATCCAGACTGAGTTTCCAGGTGAATGACTCAGCAACCTGATTTTGGAAAGAAGGCAGGCTCACTCTCAGTTGGCATGTTAAACAACGTTAAAACGTTGTTTTCCCCAACATGTGACACGAAGAAAAGTATTCCACAGCCTCAATAAAGCCAGATGAGAGGGGATAGAGACGTTCATTCTGCATTATAAGGCAGTATTCATTTATGCAGCCACATGCTTCACGGTAAGGGCCAGAACATATTGATCTTGCTGTTCATGTACATATTTGCAGATGAACAGAAATATTGAGGATCAGGTTATGTGGTCCTTGTTGGCTTGTTAACATTTCCTTTTCAAGTGGACCACTTCAGTCCTGCCAGCATGTTCACAGACTACATTTGTTAATATTTTATTTCATGATTTCTGAATATAGTTCTAAGTAATGCAGTAAACATATCTAGGTTTCCCTCCCTGTCCCTGACCTACTCTTTGCCTCTCCAAATATCTCCATTGATATATTCTTCTATAATACTAAATGAACCATCAGTAACTCCTTTTTTATACATAACATGGTTACTTCTCAGAAGGTTTCTCAAAGTTGCTAATACTCTTTCATGAATCATCTTTGTCTTCTTTTTGTCTCTGACAGATGTTCATATTATTTATCTAAAGAGAAAGAAAATGGTTGAACTTTTTGTTTCAGGATGGTTGTCATTGGAACACAGGAATGTCATGAGGTGTCCTGATTTCAATAATTGAGAGATTATGTAGAACAAAGGCATGAACTTGATAAAGAGCATAGGAATTGACAAAGAGCCTTGCCAAAGATCAGGCTGTTAGTGGTTTTATTTTTCTTTAAGGCTAAATTTTCTCTTAATATGTAAGGAATTAAAAGTATTAAATTAAAAGACAGAGTTCACTAAAGTGCAGTTAAAAGAAAGCCAGATTCTACTTTGTGGGAAAAACAACCAAATGATAATTAACTCAGCTGGTAAAGAATCCATATGCAATACAGGAGACCCCAGTTTGATTCCTGGGTTGGGAAGATCCACTGGAGAAAGGATAGGCTACCCACTCCATTATTCTTGGGCTTCCTTGGTGGCTCAGATGGTAAAGAATCTGCCTGCAATGCTGATGACCTGGGTTTGATCCCCCAAAATGTTGGGAAGATCCCCTGGAGAAGGGAACAGCTACCCACTCCAGTATTCTTGCCTGGAGAATTCCATGGACAGAGGAGCCTAACAGGCTACAGTCCATGGGGTCTCAAATAGACACAACTGAGCGACTTTCACAAGACATAAGACATGCTCAAAATATGCAAATAAATTGCACTAAGTATACAGTTGCAATAAAATTTTCTTTCTAATTTCTTAATTTATTCCCATAGAAGTAACATAGCACATGATTTAAAAACAGTTAGACATTAGAGAGGGAGGAAAAGGACAGAAAGAAATAAAATATATCTTCCTGACCCCAGTCCTACTCCATCACACTCTACTTGCTAGTGGTTACTGTTGGCAACTTGTATTATTCTCTCTGATGGTTTTCATAATTATAAATATTTTATTTCTTGATTAATTCATTTCTGACAGTAGGTGGATTTATTCCTTAATGTGAAGCCCACACATCTTACATCTCACCCCATCTATTTCTTGATTTCATTACTATGTTATAATCATTTTATTCTTACAGTTGTTGCCTGTGTGCCTTTAAATGACAGTTGTATACCTATTTTCATCAAGTTTAGACAAGGTCTGTTCACCTGAAAAGAAGGATGAGGAAATTATCATCCTTATACATACTTCCTCTTCTTCTCTTCCACCTTCTATTCTATTATTCTATTATTATTCTTACATCAACAGTATTATAAATTTATATCTGTTCTATAAGTTTGGGCTTGAATCTATAAATTGAAAATGTTTTCCTGTTATTTTATAAATATAATTAAGCTTAAAACAAAGTAATAGAAGTTAGTGTTTTGAAGCAATTATTACTGTGTAGGCACTGTTCTCTGGACAAT
Source organism: Capricornis sumatraensis (assembly GCF_032405125.1). NCBI lineage: Eukaryota > Metazoa > Chordata > Mammalia > Artiodactyla > Bovidae > Capricornis > Capricornis sumatraensis. The sequence goes on from NC_091092.1 coordinate 110,894,627, forward strand.
GGCCCATCTGTTTCTCATGACTTACATACTATCATTGTCCCCATTTCACAAATTGGGAAACTGAGGCACAGAGAGGTTGTGTGATTTATATAAGACCATTTGACTGTCACCCAAAATAGAAAGATAAAAGGAGGCAATCTCAAACGATCAGAAATTGAGTTTATTCAGGAATAACAGAGGAATTGCAATTTGGGAAACTTGCTATAGTGAGATACAGGTGAGTCTTTCAGGAGTTTGGGGCAGACTGTGTGTATGGGCAAGGATTGCAAAGAGGGAACAGTCCAGCTGGAGTGCAGGCAGTAAGTTCATTGCCTTAAGGAAGGGAAGAGATTCTGAGTGGATATTCATTGGTTGGGAGATAAGGCTTGATTTCTGTAAAACAGGCATTTATAGAAAACTAGGCTCTCAATTCTAACATTACATTCTTCTTAAGGCACGTGTGTGGAATTCTCCATTTTGTATCCTCTGGTTCCACTTTTGATTGAAATATTTTCACAGTTAATATGTGGTAGAGCCCAGATTGTGGATTCATAGAGAACTCTACTAGGCTATGCTATCTCATTCAGTATGTCAGTTTTCTCAGAAGACTGGTGATCCTTGATTGCACATTCTTATTTATGAGTTACAGTCTAGGTTAGCACGGGATAGTATATGGCTTTCCTCTTCAGTTGGTTAGTTTTACAATTCTTTATGCACTTGAAAATCACAGTTATTTAAAGTGTTAATAAATGGTGTATTTTAATGATATAAAACATTTTGTTAGATTGATTTTAGTGCCAGAAGAGACCTCAAAGACCATTTGGAACATCATTGCCTTCTTTTTGAAATGAAAACACTGAAGCTCAAATAGATTATATGGCTCAGATAACTCCTCATCCAGGTGATGAGTTACTGGCTAGGGAGAAAGGGGGAGAAGATGAAGGGAAAAGGGCTTAAATGTGGAAGCAATCTTTTTTTAAAAATCACATTCATTTAACCGTGTTTACTGTGCTGTAGATGAGAAACTAGTTTCCCACACTCTCCCACCTATATTCTTTTCCACTTCCCTTGCTGAGAGATGGAGAAATGAAGATGGGGCAGAGGTTGCATAGTGAAGTTAAAACTTTCTCCAAATAGTCTAGGATTTAATTTTTTTTTTCATACAGTCACACAACTAGAGACAGCTCCGTGTCTGTCTGTGTGTGTGTGTGTGTGTGTGTGTGTGTGTGTGTACATTTTAGGTTCTAAGAGGTTGTTGGTCATTTTAGGTAATCTGGAGTGTACAGAGGAGACTATATTTACTAAGAAGTACACAAAAGCCTGGTAAATTAAACAGGATAGGAGCAAGTAGAGAAAAAAAGGGTCACAGGAGAAATAAAGTTGTATGTTTATTTTGAATTCTGCTTTTAGAAAAATAGCAGCTAAGCCTTTCCTTGTAGCATCCTCTCTGCAGAGCATGAATTCTTAAGCAGGAGTCTATTGACAGACACCAAAGTCCTAAAATTCTTTGTAATTCTATCTAGAGATTGTCACACAAAGTAAAGTAAGTCAGAAAGAGAAAAGTAAATATCATATATTAATGCATATATGTGGAATTTGAAAAAATTCGTACAGATGATATTCTTTGCAAAGCAGAAAAAGAGACACAGACATAGAGAACAAACATGTGGATACCAAGGGGGAACAAAGGGGTGTTGGCATGATTTGGGAGATTGAAATTGACATATATACACTATGTATAGTCACTATGTATAAAATAGCTTGTTGGAAGCTGTTGTATAGCATAAGGAACTCAGTGCTCTGTGGTGACATAAATAGGAAGGAAATCGAAAAAGGAGGATGTACATGTATATGTGTGGCTGATTCACTTTGCTGTACAGCAGAAACTAACACAACATTGTAAACCAACTACACTACAATAAAAATTAAAAAAATAAAGATATGGATAGGTATTTTGTCTAGGTAGATGTTTCATAGAACTCATCAGATTCTCAAAGGTATCTGTGATCCAGGAAAGATGATGAAGCACTTAATCATTGGTTTCCAATGTTGTTGGGATAATTGTAATTCCTTACCAGTCAAGGCCTTTTGCAAACTCACCCCAATCCCTACTCCTAACCCTATCTCCCACCACTCGATACTGGAAATCTCCCAGTGGAGCCAGGCCCGTGAGGGCTTGAGTGACTGTCACCTTCTGTTCTTTCCTTCCCTAAGAGCAATGATTCTCTAATAACCACACAATTTAAAATTCTATTCTCAAGCACTTTTCATAAGTCTAAGCCCAAATCACCATTTAAGACTCCCTTAAGCCTCAGAAAAAAACTTTATATTTTTCCTTCAGATTTTAGAAAAACTTATATATTATTATCTGCATTTATCACACTTAAAATGTATTTATTTATGATGTACACATTTTTCCTCAATATGGTTAAAATCATTATAGATAAGAACTGCCTCTTACATGAATTGGTATTGCTCTGTTACCAAGGAAAATGACAATCATATAGTATGTTCTCAACCATTCTCTGGTGAAGTCAGTAAATACTTATTGAGCCCTTCCTGTGTGTCAGGCTGGATTTCTTGAAGTGAACACACCTGGCAGAAATTATTTTACATTCAAGTGCAGAAATAGATAAATAAGATGAACTAAATGTACAATATGTTGAATGCTAAGGAGAAAAGTTATAAAGCTAAGTAAAGTGCTAAGGAGAAAAGTATAAAGCCACTAATAGGTGCCCAATATGCTACTGGAGATCAGTGGAGAAATAACTCCAGAAAGAATGAAGGGATGGAGCCAAAGAAAAACAACACCCAGTTGTGAATGGGACTGGTGATATGAGCAAGATTCGATGCTGTAAAGAGGAACCTGGAATGTTAGGTCCATTAATCAAGGCAAATTGGAGGTGCTCAAACAGGAGATGGCAAGAGTGAACATCGATATTCTAGAAATCAGTGAACTAAGATGAACTGGAATGGGTGAATTTAACTCAGATGACCATTATATCTACTATTGTGGGCAGGAATCCTTTAGAAGAAATGGAGTAGCCATCATAGTCAACAAAAGATTCTGAAATGTAGTATTTAGATGCAATCTCAAAAACGACAGAATGAACTCTGTTTGTTTCCAAGGCAAACCATTAAATATCATGGTAATTCAAGTCTATACCCTGACCAGTAACGCCAAAGAAGCTGAAGTTGAACAGTTCTATGAAGACCTACAAGACCTTCTAGAACTAACACCCAAAAAGATGTCCTTTTCATTATAGGGGACTGGAATGCAAAAGTAGGAAGTCAAGAAACACCTGGAGTAACAGGCAAATTTGGCCTTGGAGTACAGAATGAAGCAGGGCAAAGGCTAATAGAGTTCTGCCAAGAGAATGCACTAGTCATAGCAAACACCCTCTTCCAACAACACAAGAAAAGACTCTACACATGGACATCACCAGATGGTCAACACCAAAATCAGATTGATTATATTCTTTGCAGCCAAAGATAGAGAAGCTCTAGACAGTCAGCAAAAACAAGACTGGGAGCTGACTGTGACTTGGATCATGAACTCCTTATGGTCAAATTCAGACTGAAATTGAAGAAAGTGGAGAAAACCACTAGACCATTCAGGTATGATGTAAATCAAATCCCTTATGACTATAGAGTGGATTGAGAAATAGATGTAAGGGACTAGATCTGATAGAGTGCCTGATGAACTATGGATGGGGGTTTATGACATTGTACAGGAGACAGGAATCAAGGCCATCCCCAAGAAAAAGAAATGAAAAAAGCAAAATGGCTGTCTGAGGAAGTCTTCCAAATAGCTCTGAAAAGACGGGAAGTGAAAAGCAAAGGAGAAAAGGAAAGATATACCCATTTGAATGCAGAATTCCAAAGAATAGCAAGGAGAGATAAGAAAGCCTTCCTCAGCCATCAATGCAAAGAAATAAAGAAGAAAAATAGATTGGGAAAGACTAGAGATCTCTTCAAGAAAATTAGAGATACCAAGAGAACATTTCATGCAAAGATGGGCTCAACACAGGAAAGAAATGGTAGGGACCTAACAGAAGCAGAAAATATTAAGAAGAGGTGGCAAGAATACACTGATGAACTGTACAAAAAGATCTTCATGACCCAGATAATCACCATGGTGTGATCACTCACCTAGAGTCAGACATCCTGGAATATGAAGTCAAGTGGGCCTTAGAAAGCATCACTACGAACAAAGCTAGTGGAGGTGATGGAATTCCAGTTGAGCTATTTCAAATCCTGAAAGATGATGCTGTGAAAGTGCTGCACTCACTATGCCAACAAATATGGAAATCTCAGCAGTGGCCACAGGACTGGAAAAGGTCAGTTTTCATTCCAATCCCAAAGAAAGGCAATGCCAAAGAATGGTCAAACTACTGCACAGTTGCGCTCATCTCACCCATTAGCAAAGTAATGCTTAAAATACTGCAAGCCAGGCTTCAGCAATACATGAACCGTGACCTTCCAGGTGTTCAAGCTGGTTTTAGAAAAGGCAGAGGAACCAGAGATCAAATTGCCAACATCTGCTGGATCATGGAAAAAGCAAGAGAGTTCCAGGAAAACATCTATTTCTGCTTTATTGACAATGCCAAAGCCTTTGACTGTGTGGATCACAATAAACTGTGGAAAATTCTGAAAAAGATAGGCAAACCAGAGCACCTGACCTGCCTCTTGAGAAACCTATATGCAGGTCAGGAAGCAACAGTTAGAACTGGACATGGAACAACAGACTGGGTCCATCAAGGCTGTATATTGTCACCCTGCTTATTTAACTTCTATGCAGAGTACATCATGAGAAACGCTGGACTGGAAGAAGCACAAGCTGGAATCAAGAATGCCGGGTGAAATCTCAATAACCTCAGATATGCAGATGACACCACCCTTATGGCAGAAAGTGAAGACGAGCTAAAAAGTCTTTTGATGAAAGTGAAAGAGGAGAGTGAAAAAGTTGGCTTAAAGCTCAACATTCAGAAAACAAAGGTCATGGCATCTGGTCCCATCACTTCATGGCAAATAGATGGGGAAACAGTGAAAACAGTGTCAGACTTTATTTTTTTGGCCTCCAAAATCACTGCAGATGGTGATTGCAGCCATGAAATTAAAAGACACTCCTTGGAAGGAAAGTTATGACCAACTTAGATAGCATATTCAAAAGCAGAGACATTACTTTGCCAACAAAGGTCCGTCTAGTCAAGGCTATGGTTTTTCCTGTGGTCATGTGTGGATGTGAGAGTTGGACTGTGAAGACAGCTGAGTGCCGAAGAATTGATGTTTTTGAACTGTGGTGTTGGAGAAGACTCTTGAGAGTCCCTTGGACTGCAAGGAGATCCAACCAGTCCAAATTAAAGGAGATCAGCTGTGGGTGTTCTTTGGAAGGAATGATGCTAAAGCTGAAACTCCAGTCCTTTGGCTACCTCATACAAAAAGTTGATCCATTGGAAAAGACTCTGATGCTGGGAGAAATTGAGGGAAGGAGGAGAAGGGAATGACAGAGGATGAGATCGCTGGATGGCATCACCAACTCAATATACATGAGTTTGGTTAAACTCCAGGAGTTGGTGATGGACAGGGAGTTGCGATTCATGGGGTCGCAAAGAGTCGGGCACGAATGAGCGACTGAATGACTGAAGTGAACTGAAAGAGGAATAGGAAATGATTCCATGTATGCTTGTTTGGGGGGCAGGCAATTTTATATGGATGAAGGGCGGGGAAGAACTCATCAACGTGACTGTTGAGTAAAGACCCAAAGGAAGTGGAGGAATGAGCCATGTCAGTGTCTAGGGGAATAGAATTCCAGGCATAGGGAACAGCAAGTGCATATGCAGGAAATGATCTAGCCTGTCTGAGGAACATGAGGAAGGAGGCAAGAAATAAAATCAGAGAGTTAGTGGGGAGCCAGACCATGTAGGGTCTTGTAGGTCACAGCTAAATCAATGAAGTTTACTTCCCTGATAGGAGGGATTTGAGAAGGTTATAATGAAACATTTTACCAGATCACTGCAACCACTCTGCTGAGAATAGATTAACAAGGGCGAGGGTGGGAAGAGGGAAGCAGTTAGAAAGCTAATGGAGTGATCTGTGCAGGCTACGAGGGGGGTTTGGATTACCATAGTAGCAGTGAGGATACTGTGAAGTGGCCAAATGCTGGATATATTTCCAAGTAAGTGTTCTGTGAGGGTGAAAGAGTCATCAAAGATGACCCCAAGTTTCTCTTGAGCATCACAAGTTTGACCTTGTTATTGATTGTTGAGGAAGGGAGAACTATAAGACAAGTAGGTGAGGTGGGGTATTGCGATGGGGATGAATATCAGGTCACTTTTGAACACTAGAGCCTTGCCATGACTCTCAGTAGAGATACTGAGTAAGCAGATGGATCTAGAGTCTGAAGTTCAGGCAAGAGATCTGGGCAGGGCTTATAGAATTAGAAAAGTGAAGTCGCTCAGTCATGCCAACTCTTTGTGACCCCATGGACAGTAGTCTGTACCAAGTTCCTCCGTCCATGAGATTTTCAAGGCAAGAGTACTGGAGTAGGTTGCCATTTCCTTCTCCAGGGAAGATACCAACAAATGGCTGGTCTTTAAATCCATGAGATTGGATGAGATGAACACATTTTTGTTGCTTGGATAAGATAGAATCAATTCTGCTTTGTTTTCTTCTGGATCTTCTATTATAATTGTGCCTGGTTTGAATGAGAACTGTCATTGAAGAGTACTGAAGAGTAACACTCACCTCTTAAGGAATGTGGGCATGGGTTGTCTGTCAATCAAAAATCAGAATTGAAGTGAATCTCATGAAACATTTTCAATCAGTTTATATTTGTCTTTATATTTGTATGTGTTTCAGGCCAGACCTGTTTGATTGGAATAGTGTGGTTTGCCAGCAGTCAGCCACACAACGACTGGAACATGCATTCAACATTGCCAAGTATCAGTTAGGCATAGAGAAACTACTGGATCCTGAAGGTTGGTACATTTCTAAACTGCTACTGTTTTTAGCACAGTTTAAAGTTTATCATCTCAGACTTCACATTTTCAGAAACTAAGCACAAACTAGAAACTGTGCATTGTGTTTTTCTGTATTCCAGGTGTATTTAAAATGTTCTGCCTTCCCGAAATGTATTATGAATCGTCACATATGATCTTAGTTCTCAAATTCCAATATCTGAAACTAAAATATAAAACTTTAGAAAAAGACAGAAGCCTTTAGAAAGTGTATGCTTCACAGATGAAGTATACTATGTTTAGAGGACACTGATTCCAAATAATTATTAAAAAGTTCATGTTTTGCTTTTTCTCCCAAGAGATTTGATACACTGATTGGCTGTAATTAATTAGCTACTCGGCACTTTCATTCATATACTGTATAAAAGGCAACATGATTTACTGTTTAAATCAGGGAATCTTTTCCTGGTGCTGATTCTGTTGTAATTGGTCACTGTGGGGAAGTCCTCCATTGAATAGTTATTTGTTTTCTGCTTCTTTAGTTGATGGGGAGCACTGTATTTATGGGGTCTTCCCTATAGCTCAAACAGTAAAGAATCTGCCTGCAATGCAGGAGACCCAGGTTCAATCCCTGGGTCAGGAAGATCCTCTGGAAAAGGGAATGGCAGTCCACTTCAGTATTCCTCCCTGGAGAATCCCATGGACAGAGGAGCCTGGCAGGTTACAGTCCATGGGATTGCAAAGAGTTGAACATGACTGAGCAACTAATACTACTACTACTGTTTTTTTTATAATATTACACTTAAATAAATTCCATCCGTATGTTTGGTGCTACATAGTCATATCTATAAACACGTGGATTAGAGGGATAATAATTCCTGACCTCTGCTTTTCTTCTAGCCTATGAAGCACTTTTTAATCTGCCAACTTCTTTGAAATTACAAGCTATATTCTCTTTACTGAGGCTTTACCACACTCTAAACCCAGAAGTTGGAGAAGCTGTATCAGTGGGATTGATTATCTGTGATATATTAATAATTCAAGATGATATTTGAATAGGGTTATATAATTCTTCTGTCTTGGGAATATTGAATCGATCCCCAATCAGGAGATCCTTGAGTGGTGATCATGGGTCCCATCAGGAAAAGTTCCAAAATAACTCAGAGGATAGCTTTTCACTGGTGAATTTATCATCAACCAGAATCTATTACTTAGTGTTACAGACCCAGAAACCTGATTGCCTTATCTTATTCATAGCAGACCTATATATTGGTGGGTCTTATTCACGGCAGACCCATAGTAGTGGGGGAGTTAATTTTAAACAAAACAAGATTTTAAAAAATGACATAATCAAAATGGAAGCTCAGATATTATAAATGAGATATGTAACAATCACAAGAACCAGAATAATCATATCTAATTGACTCGTGTATATGGACTTCAGAAGGGAAAATTATAGCAATGCAAATGTGTTTGTGAAGTTGGAATCAGATTAAGTACACTAGAAATGTTTCCTCTCCTTTAGATAATACATACCTCTAACCTCTTCTTATTGCTTCAATAGATGGTCAGTGTCCTTCCAGTCTTGGTTTAGCTCTAAGGGAGAAATTGTATCAATCGTATTTCCTTGTCTTGCAAGATGGGGGAGGGTTACCTCACTATTAACTCCTAGTACCAATATATGTGTTTTTTCATACTCCAGTGAGGTAGAGATGCAGATATAATGAAAATATGAACTCTAGTCCCTGAGAATGAGAGCTATAGTGTGTGAACCTGAAGGATAAGCCTGTTAATTGTTGTTGTTGTTGTTGTTAAATCTGCATATGGTCGTTTCTTTTGTCTGAGATATATGCTCAAGTTATTCTTGTGTGTGCCCTCTCCTTTCATAAAATAGTAGGTTTAAAATAGATCTTTTCCTTGTTGAGTTATAAAATGGCTTTTGATCTCTAAGTCCTCCTTTGAATAGTGAGGTAAGCGGATCCAGAATAGACATCCACATCATAATCGGAAAGTAGATTGATATGCCTATAATCAGAAAAAGGCAGTTAAATAATGTATTTTATAGCATAAAAGAGCCTGATATGCCCAATTCCATATTCCTAAGTGGCAAATATGTATGGAAATGCACATCATATAGGCTTGTAGGAACACCCTCAACACAGTGAAGAAATTACCCTCTAATTAAAAATAAATAAATTTAAAAACTGAGGGAAAAATACCTCAAACCTGACAATTTGAAGTCAACCAAACACAGTATGAAATACAAGCTGATTAATAAAGATCAAACCACTGGTTATAGTTTCATTTTGCCAATGAACTCTTGGATCTGAAAACTTTTGCTGTTTAGGACTCCCTTCCGAGTCAAAAAGCATTCCATTTCCTAAAATGGTTTATTAAAGTTTTTTTTAATGGATTTCAATAAGGTAAAGATTAAGTATAAATCTTAACATTTTTTAGCTATCTATCAGTTCCCGCCAGTGTGTTAGGGAAATAATTAAATGTGCATTCAAAGACTTAAGTCTTAGATTGTAAGAGATACTATTCTGTCTTTGCGATTAACTAATTAGAAAATAAAAATCCTTATGATTTAGGTAATTTTTTCTTTTAATTATCATTGATATCATCTCTTGAAAATACATTGAGCTATAATTTTTAATGCATATTTGTGTACTTCCCTAACACACTGGCAGACTCATAGACTTCTTGCATGCCCTATATAGTAATTACCTTTGAGAAGTTCATATTTTTATTTAACCACATATTGGTTTTTTAGCTTATACATGATGATTTCGGCTATTCTTCAAAGCAATTTTCTTTTCATATCTAATATGCCCCTTAGGAGGCTAATGAAACATTCAGCTTTACATTTGGGAAGATATTTATTATTGGGGGATTGAAGTTACATTTGGTTTAAAGAAATACCTACCCAAAAATGTCTTTAGAATTTTAAACATATGCTTTGTTGATTGGGTTGATTTACAAATTAAACAAGTCATTGAAATATAATTTGGAGCTTTTCATATATTGTGTATATCGACTTTGGTATGCTTCGTTTGACCTTAACTGTTGTTTTGAGGCCTGAGGTTTGGCTTTAAGTGGAATTGCTGTTTAAAATGAGTAGCAATAGGCATTAGCATAACCAATTTCAAGAGCTGTTTCTGGTAGTTTAAATGTTAACATATGCAAAAATAAGTATTACTAAGGTAAAATTATTTAATACTTTATGCGTCTTTATGCTCATAGATATAAAAGGTTTATCTCCTTCCAAACATATCCTATTGTGAGTCATTCGATTCACTTTCTCTTATGATTTCCCTATAAGACACACACAGTAGTGCTTTGTGGGTTTCATATGCATTGTTTGCTTCCCTGAGTTTCAAACAAATTGGTTTGTTTGCAGATCTGCACAATACTCTATGCATTAAGAGAATGCTTTGTCAGCTTTTCCTTGTGAATAGCAAAGTGAAGATGCTCTTCTTAAAGAAATAAAAAAACAAAATCAGGGATAAAAATATGTGCCGGTTCTAGATGACTTTTGACTATAGTAAGTCATTTCCATCTGGGGTGTGCAAGATGATGCTCACATCATCCATGGTTTACCGGACTGACTTTAGAATGAAAAATGAATGACAAGAGTAAAATTTGAAGAACACTAGGGCTTTCAAGAAATATTTATGACCTCAAAATGACATTAACAAGCCAATTAGTTCGGTTTTAATCCACTTCATTTTCCCAGGGTGAGGATGGTGACATAGATTCTATTTTCTGCCTGGCTAATCTGTGCATCACTCTTGAGTTGCTTTTAGAGTCTACTTTTCTAAGAATTAGCTCTGCTTTTTGAAAGTTTTCTTCCTGAATGAATGGTCTCTGGCTTCACTTGACCTGTATGCAGTTGATTAGTCTTCAGAAAGTAATCAAGAGAAGATATATAGCTTTTGAATATACAATGGAGTAAAGACAATCTCTTTAACAAGTGGTGCTGGGAAAACTGGTCAACCACTTGTAAAAGAATGAAACTAGATCACTTTCTAACACCGCACACAAAAATAAACTCAAAATGGATTAAAGATCTAAATGTAAGACCAGAAACTATAAAACTCCTAGAGGAGAATATAGGCAAAACACTCTCAGACATAAATCACAGCAGGATCCTCTATGATCCACCTCCCAGAATTCTGGAAATAAAAGCAAAAATAAACAAATGGGATCTAATTAAAATTAAAAGCTTCTGCACAACAAAGGAAAATATACGCAAGGTGAAAAGACAGCCTTCTGAATGGGAGAAAATAATAGCAAATGAAGCAACTGACAAACAACTAATCTCAAAAATATACAAGCAACTTATGCAGCTCAATTCCAGAAAAATAAACGACCCAATCAAAAAATGGGCCAAAGAACTAAATAGACATTTCTCCAAAGAAGACATACGGATGGCTAACAAACACATGAAAAGATGCTCAACATCACTCATTATCAGAGAAATGCAAATCAAAACCACAATGAGGTACCACTTCACACCAGTCAGAATGGCTGCGATCCAAAAATCTGCAAGCAACAAATGCTGGAGAGGGTGTGGAGAAAAGGGAACCCTGCTACACTGTTGGTGGGAATGCAAACTAGTACAGCCACTATGGAGAACAGTGTGGAGATTCCTTAAAAAATTGCAAATAGAACTACCTTATGACCCAGCAATCCCACTGCTGGGTATACACACCGAGGAAACCAGAATTGAAAGAGACACATGTACCCCAATGTTCATCGCAGCACTGTTTATAATAGCCAGGACATGGAAACAACCTAGATGTCCATCAGCAGATGAATGGATAAGAAAGCTTTGGTACATGTACACAATGGAGTATTACTCAGCCGTTAAAAAGAATTCATTTGAATCAGTTCTGATGAGATGGATGAAACTGGAGCCGATTATACAGAGTGAAGTAAGCCAGAAAGAAAAACACCAATACAGTATACTAACACATATATATGGAATTTAGAAAGATGGCAATGACGACCCTATATGCAAGACAGGAAAAAAGACACAGCTGTGTATAACGGACTTTTGGACTCAGAGAGAGAGGGAGAGGGCGGGATGATTTGGGAGAATGGCATTCTATCATGTATACTATCATGTAAGAATTGAATCGCCAGTCTATGTCTGACGCAGGATACAGCATGCTTGGGGCTGGTGCATGGGGATCACCCACAGAGATGTTATGGGGAGGGAGGTGGGAGGGGGTTTCATGTTTGGGAACACATGTAAGAATTAAAGATTTTAAAATTTAATAAAAAAAAAAAAAAGAAAGTCCTTAAGACTTCTTTTTAGGTGGTTTGAGCAAGTAGTGTGATTTTTTTGTTTGTTTGTTTCTATCCTTGTTCCGTTCATCACATTTTGATACCATTAACAATAAGAATGCTAAAAAATAATTTACACTAAGCTAAAGTGGAAAGAGAAAACTAACTCAGATGGATCTTGTTAATGTAAATAACTCGAGCTTTTTATGGACAGGCACAGTCATTTCATATCATTTAGACTGATTTTTTTCCTAGAACCCATTGTGGAATACCTTGGTTTTCAGAGAATGTAATGAGGTTGAAATAGACTGGTGTTCCTTATGTGTATAACATTTCAACTAGAAGTTATTATTATAAATATATGACACACTTTACCGCCAAACTCTCTGCAGTGCAAAATGCTCTTTTTCCCCATATGTTAAAGTATTTTAATAGTACATATTGAATTAAAATGGCCATTGCCTTTTTGATGGCAAAGCAACAAAATATATATATTCTTTTGTATTGTTTTGTATTACTGATTAATATTGTTATCTCTGGCAGAGTGGTTTTAGAGATATTATAAATTGTAATTATCTAATAGGAAACCTCAAGGTTTTTGGATAACAGTTCTTAGTCTACCTATTTTGCTATGGAAAATATAAAATATCATCAACTGCTTTTACAGATACGATAATAACAGAATGAAAGAAAGTGAAAGTGAAGTTACTCAGTCGTGTCCGACTCTTTGCGACCCCATGGACTGTAGCCCACCAGTCTCCTCAGTCCATGGAATTTTCCAGGCAAGAGTACTGGAGTGGGCTGCCATTTCCTTCTCCAGGGGATCTTCCCAATCCAGGGATCGAACCCAGATCTCCTGCACTGCAGACAGATGCTTTACCATCTGAGCCACCAGGGAAGCCTATTATATCAACAGGAGACCAGTTTTTCCAGGGTTTCTTTTTATTTTTTATTATTTTTTTAATTTTTATTTTTACTTTATTTTTCTTTACAATACTGTATTTGTTTTGCCATACATTGACATAAATCAGCCATGGGTGTACATGAGTTCCCAATCCTGAACCTCCCTCCCACCTCCCACCCCATATCATCTCTCTGGATCATCCCTGTGCACCAGCCCCAAGCATCCTGTAAAGGAAGCATTAAAATTTGATCATTAGAGCCAAATTATATCATTTAATGGTATTAAGTAATAATAATGAAAATATTTTTTTAATTTTGAACCTCAGTAGATTGCAGTTGAAATGAGTAAATTAGAGATGGCATTATTGTATTGGCAAAGGAATGGGCAACATCAGATTTAGTGTTGGCATCTTATTTGCTTAATGTATATTCAGCACAATGTTTTAGTAAAGGAATTTGGGAAATATTGTGTTAAATAATTTAAATATACACTTTGATTAGCATTGATTAGAACAGAAACTAGCATTGACACATAATTAGAAAAACTGATGGCCAGTGTTGAAGTCCAGAGAAATGTCATTAACATATTTCTAGCCTGCATATCATTAGAGTAAGGGTACTTATTAGAATATCCCTGAGTATTTTTAGACTTTTTTATCTTGAACCTTCCTTTTTTGCACTTCTATTTTCTGTGGGCAGACACATTGCATAACTAGCTTTGACTGTCTATTGCCACTTTAATATAATTTAATGCATTTGAATTATGATTACTTTAGCTGAGTATCTGGAGGCATCCTCAAATTTATCATTGCTACTATAGAAGAAAGATCTTTAAGGGGCAGGGAGGCAGTACTTTGTAATACATAGCAAAATAAATAGATGAAAACTTCCTATGTGGGTAAAAAGGTTACCAATAATAGTAAATAAATATTAGCATATAAATGAGGCTAAAGATACTGCATTAATATTGTGATAGAGATATATATACTAACATTAAGATATTACTGTAGTGATCTGTTTCCTGATCAAGAACTTTCAAATTGCTTATTGCAACAGAAATTTTAAAAATGGTTATGTTACTATATAGCTTCCAGTAACCTGAAATGCTAACAAAGCATATGAGACAGAGAGAGAGGGAGAAGGGAAAAGAAAGAGAGAATGAATCTCATGTTTATTTTTGATATCCTATCATCTACCTTTATTCTCAGTTCACGTAACCTAGCAAACGAATATTTTCAGGAGAGTTTGAACGAATCACTAATAAATTGAAGTGATTCTTGTTCTGTTGATCCATTTCAGTTGCTTGGATGACAGAAATAATTGAATGCAACCGTCCCAAATTCAACCATTTAGACAATAAGGAAACTTGCAAAATATTAAAAAGGCAGTGTGTGTACATGGCCTGAATTTACCCTTTAAGTATTTTCCACTCATTTTTATGTTCCTTTTTAATTCATCACAATTTTGACCTTATGGAAAATGGTCAGCCAATTTATATATATTTTTAATCTCTGTTAGGAGTTTGTTAAAAGGAATATTATTCATTGTTAAACAGTGGGCTTCTCACATGGCTCAGTGGTAAAGACTCTGCCTGCCAATGCAGGAAACACAAGAGACCCAGGTTCGATCCCTGGGTCAGGAAGATCCTCTGTAGAAGGAAATGGCAACCCTGTCCAGTATTGTTGCCTGAAAAATCTCATGAACAGAGGAGCCTGGTGCGCTACAATCCATGGGGTAGCGAAGAGTTGGACACAACTCAGTGACTGAACACACATTGAAGTAATATAGTTTCTTGCTAGGCTGTGGAACTTAAATAATTACATATAATCTAATCATGTGATTTAAGGTTTTCATCCTGGATGAGTGTCTTTACCAAATTTGTTCAGAAGTGTTTGAATATAATCCTTGTCTATATTACCAAGAATCTCTTTTTAATTACTTTACCAGGATGGTTTTTACAACTAGTTTTTATTTAAGTAGGGGCTTCCCTGTTGGCTCAGCTGGTAAAGAATCTGCCTGCAATGCCAGAGATCTGGGTTCAGTCCCTAGGTTGGGATGATACCCTGGAGAAGGGAATAGCTACCCACTCCAGCATTCTGGCCTGGAGAGTTCCATGGAAGTATAGCCCATGGGGTCGCAAAGAGTTGGACATGAATGAACTACTTTCACCTTATTTAAGTGGGGCAAACATAACATCCTGTGCCTATGCAGTCACAGTAAATAATATTGAATGACTGACAAGCCATCTATAAATTGTTTAAACAGTTGGAGAATATGTCCACCGTGTTCCAGTGCTGAATGACATACAGTAGATATTTTGTGGATGGTGTCCCCAGGTATGTCATCAGAGAATGCAATGGCACCCCACTCCAGTACTCTTGCCTGGAAAATCCCATGGACAGAGGAGCCTGGTGGGCTGCAGTCCATGAGGTTGCTAAGAGTCGGACACAACTGAGCGACTTCACTTTCACTTTTCACTTTCATGTAGTGGAGAGGAAAATGGCAACCCACTCCAGTGTTCTTGCCTGGAGAATCCCAGGGATGGGGGAGCCTGGTGGGCTGCCATCTATGGGGTCGCACAGAGTCGGACACGACTGAAGCGACTTAGCAGCAGCAGCACAGCAGCAGCAGGAGTCCATTAGTCTGTTAAGGAAATATATTTGAAACAAAATTTGTTGTTCTTTTGTTACTGATTTTAATAAGACATATCTAATAAATGAGATAGTAGCAATTATAAGTAAAGGTTTTTTTGTACTTGTTATTTGTATTTCTTATTTATCATGGGACAATGTAGAGTTAATTAAAAAACATTTTAAATATTCAAATAATTATAGAAAATGATAATAAAATGGCATAAATAGTTTTGAAATTTATATGCGGTTTTAATGAAATCAGTGATGATGTTTGAAAGTAAAACATATGTTCCTTATAGTTGGGATATTTTTGTTCATTTCACAGTCTTCAAAATGGAATTAGCTGTGTTTGATTAAAAAAATAGATGGTATCATAGAACTTTCAAATGAATACCTGAAAACCTAAAAGCTGAGTGCTAATAAAAATAGGTATCAGGTTGACATATGTTTTCTGATTAAATCATATCTCTATATAAAAATGCATGGGCCATTTAACAGCGGGAATATGAAATAAAAATGAAAATATATTAGTTGCAATGATATTTGGATAAAATAGTAATGAACTAGAGTCTTGGTGGATGCCATTTAATTTTTATAACAGGATAATTTAATTCTCATAAAAATGGAATTTAATTATTGTAAAGAATTATATAATCACAAGACTTAAGTGTAGTCTTGTGATTATACTTAAAAATAATATAGTATACTTTTATATTTATTTGCTTATGGTAAACTTGTGGAGTTAGTGGGTCATATGCTATCTCCTTGAGAGATGAGAAAACTGAAACAGCTATTAAGTGATTAGGGAGGTTATGTATTATTAAAATTTAATAAGTTGGTTGAAATCCAGTGTTTTTACTTTTTACAAATAATCAATTGTTCTGCAGCATTATTCTTGTGAGATTTTAAAAAATATTGCTGAAAAATTTCTACCTGAACTCAAAGTACTGTTTTCCCTAAAAAATAATTTTCTTATTTATCGCTAGTGATATAAATTCAAATATACAAAGTTCTTTTGGGTAAAATCTAACTAAAATTTCAGTATGACAACCATGTTTTAGGAGCCTCACATTTGTTTTGTGCAGTAGTTCTTGGGCAGTTTATCTTTATTTTATAGATGGAAAAACTGAGGCTTAGAGAGCTTTACTAAGACCAGGATCACCCAGCCAATAGAAAGATGTGCAAAAATAAAATTCAGTTTTACCTCTCCTGGGGGAGACCTATGAAAACCTTGGGATTAGAGCTGATATTTTTTATTTTATTATTTTTTTTTCTTGCTGGGCCCTGACATCAGAAATTTTTAAAAGCTCATCAGGTGAGACTGTCATACAACTAAGGTAAAAGTAGTTGCAATAGAACAATGGTTTCTGTAGATAAGTCTTTTTAGAGGATAAAACCCAGAATCTGTTGTACCAGAGTTTTAAAAAGATTTCTAGCATTTTCTTCCTCAAGAGGTGACTAAGCCTGCTGTTCAGATCTTCAATTATTGGAGCATTACTTATTGCTAACAGTCCTGTCGTTAATGAGAAATGGTTCGTCCACCAGATAAAATAGAAATAGACTAGCTGTCATGTAAGACTGGCTACCAAAAACATTCTCTTTTAGGATTAAGGGACTTACCTTATCTGCTGTCCGCACAGCTCTCTCTCTCTCTCCATCCCTTCTGTTTATTACTTCATGGACATATTTGTGATAGAATGACGCTCTCACGCACACACTGATTCCACCAAAGGCTTGTCCCAGACAAGCTATGTGTGGAGGTCGTACCTGGTTTTCTGTCCTTTTATTTATTTGTCCTTTATACTCTTCCTCTCTCACTTTGATCCTAATTAGTGTCTCTGTGCCCTGACATCAAGGGTTTGGTGATCCCTTTTTCAGCCAGTAAATATCTCTTTCATTGGCACAGTTGATAAAGCCTCTTATTCCAGAGGAATTTTTTAATAATAACAAAGGGATAATAAAAGAAAAGGAAAAAACTATTTAAAAGTGGCAGTGAAATAATTTTTTCACAGGACAAGTCTGTGATCCTATAAATCCATTTAAAAGAGGGAAACAGCTTTAGTTAACTTCATGATCTCTAATACTAATGCCAGAAATAGATTGACTTTAATCACAAGCCATTTATCTAGGATTAGTTTTGCTAAGCAGTCTGTTTTTCAGCCGAATATATGACTTTTAGTGACAATATATATCAGTCATTGGAGCCTGCAGTATCGCTGTGGTTGTGAGGGGATCAAATTGGCAATTTCACTCACAGATGCAATGGAATTCAGTCTAATACTATGTTGACTTAGCTGTATAGAAGGATACAAGGCAAGAGATAAGCTGGAATCTTTATGACATTGAGTGGCCCAGAAGCACCCAGAATATACACATTTGCACCTTATGCACATGGGGTAAGAGCAAGGGTTCATGTGGGCCACTTGACACGAGGAAGCTCTATCCATGATTTCCCACTAATAATGACAGTCATTTTGCTAACAGAGGATAAAGGCCTGCATGTCAGTACACAGCCCCTCCTCACTAGCCTAAGAGCAGTTGTACCTAGCCAACAAAAGAGGCACGACTTTACCAATTATCTCAGCTCCCTAGTTCTTGGAAAACACAATTCTCCAGTCATTTTCCCAGGAAAGCTTAGACCTGATTTTAATCTTTTATTCCTAGAGCCAAATAGTCTTGGGTTGAAATCCAATTTTTGCATTTAATTATTTATATGGTGCTGGGAAACTTTCTGAGCCTCGGTTTTGCTCATTGTGCAAAGTTGAATCAATGATATCTACCTGATAGTTACTGTAAGGATTAAGTTGAATAATGTGTATATGTGCTCAGACCTGTCTGACTCTTTTGCAATCCCATGGACTGTAGCCATCGGATTGTCTAGGGAAGAACACTGGAGTGGGTTACCATTTCCTTCTCCAGGGAATCTTCCCGACCCAGGGATCTAACCCGTGTCTCTTGCATCTCCTGCCTTGGCAGGCGGATTCTTTACCTCTGCACTGCCTGGTTCCCATCAGTTAAACAATACCTGGTGCTAGTGGTAAAGAACCTGCCTGCCAATGCAGGAGACATAAGAGATGTGGGTTCGATCCCTGGGTCAGGAAGATCCCCTGGAGGAGGGCATGGCAACCCACTCTAGTATTCTTGCCTGGAAAATCCCATGGAGAGAGGAACCTAGTGGGCTACAGTCCATGGGGTTGCAAAGAGTCAGACACGACTGAAGTGACTTAGTACACACGCACAAGCATTCGGAAATAGCAGCTAAAACATGTGTCAAGTGTCTGGAATTTGAGGAAATTAAATGTTACTTCACTTTGTATTCCTAAAAATTTTCTTGCTTAGAGAGAGCTGATCTTCCTAATTATTTTGCTTTCCTCCAGGATAAATGCTGACTTTCCCTGTATTAAATAATTCCCCATGTTAAATCTTCCTGTTTTTCCTGTGAACTTCCCACTCATTCCAGTTCCCTGATCTAAGAGATTTTCTGGTTCACAGCTTGATTTCTGGGTCATAGCCCTTGACGTCCTTGAGTTCCAGAATATAATCTGGTACTTCACAGCAAACTTAAACTACATCTTGAATTCATCAGTGGTGGCATTGCACACACATGGCACACACACATGTACACATGCACATACGTAGACTCGATTACACTAAAGATTTTCAACAAGTCTCCTTAAGACTGGTTCATAATCATAATACATGTTTCCTATAATTATCATGGTATTTGTCAGGTGCTGATTAGCACACTTGCGAAAATACAGTTTTCCATCTGCAACCATAACTTTATTTAATGACGTGTGGGTGATTGAACTGGTTCCCAAGACTCTAAGGATCGTTCTTGTCTTCTGAAACCCAGAGTAGCCTTTGTACGGGAATGTTGATGTGCTCTGGTGTAATGTTTACTGAGCATTTATAAGGGCTGGGCACAGTAATTAACATTTTATAAGTATAATTTTATTTCATTCCTATGACAATCTCAGGAAGAGAACACTATTATGATGACCATTTATAACTGCTTAAGAAACTTAAGAAGAGCTTACAAGAGCTTAAGAAATTTGTCCACATCTTTCAGCTCGTGGGTTGGAGTTGAGAGTCCCTACTTGTAACTACTACAGAAAATATTTCTGTATTCCTCCCTGATTTTTTTCCTTTGCATTGATTATTACAGACCTAATTGACTTTCTTTGAAAATAGAGGGACATCAATCAGTTGCTTCCAAATGTGCTGGAAATAAATGTAAAAAGTCATACAAATGGGAGTCCAGACTAAGAGAGATACTGGATTCCATGTCTATACTATTATATTCCCTCAGAGAATACTAAAATAATTAATCAAAGTGGAAAGATGTTTACAAATCTTGCGAGTTTGGGATCCTATCCAAGCCACACTAGAGCTATCAAAGGGAAACACTAACCAGTTATGAATATATACCCTTCTGTTCTCTTGTTAACTCTAGATGGCAAAAGCATCACTTAAGGTATGCCAAACCATCTATCTCAAATATTTCCTCATTGGTTTGTGATGTAAACATTTCTTATATACCCTCTAAAATATCAATTAGCAAAAAGAGAGGGAGAGACAAGGAGAGAAAGAGTCCTAAGAAGGACTAAACAAATATGTACATTTTACCTAGACTTGAATATCTAAGTTTTTCTGTGTGGCACAATTCTTTGTGTGGATATATTATTTGAGTCAGTTGAGAACTTGGGTCTGTATAGAAGCAGCTGGACAAGTGAGCACTTGGGAAAGTGTTTTAGAAACGGTTTCATTAGTGTTCTATCAGTAGAGGTGCTATAGTTGAAAGCATTTAGAGATGTTATGGGGATGGAGGTGGGAGGGGGGTTCATGTTTGGGAACGCATGTACACCTGTGGTGGATTCATGTCAATGTATGGCAAAACCAATACAGTATTGTAAAGTAAAATAAAGTAAAAATAAAAATTTAAATTAAAAAAAAATAAAGTGGAATGAGTCCATGTATATGCCTCAGGAAAAGGAGTGGCTCTTTTGTGATCTCTTGAGAACTGTTTTATTTAAAATTAATGCTATTCAGTAGGCAAGAGTATGTGGTGGAGCCCTTGATAAATGTACCTCATATCACCCAGAATGTAATAGTAGACCATGATAATGGTGTAGTTGTTGCTAACCAAAGGGAGTCTGAGCATATGTAGCAGGAAGTAGGGAAAGACTAGCCTAGAATAATAAGAATCATTGAGCACTTGGGTATTTGGAGAACGTCGGTTCAAGAAGCAGGTTTCAAAAGGCTAAAAATAAGGACAAATCCCACCCACTTCAGAATATAGCAAGTATAAAAATTAGTAAGGTATAAGCTCCTAGATAAAAAAATTAAATAAATATATGTAATTTTCTCTGCACTATTTTATCTTCAGCTTTCCTTCCACTGAAACATAAAAAAGTGCATATGAAGAATGAGGAAAAACCATAAAATATAGAATATTAAGAAACTAGAAGATAAATTAATCTTCACTTTGTCACGACACAAGTAAATCTGATGGTTTATAATATTAGTTGCAGCAAGATTTTAGTAATATATGATACAGTGAAAGTGTAGATGTGAGAGTGTTAGTCACTCAGTTGTGTCCAACTATTTGCAACCCCATGAACTGTAGCCCACCAGGCTCCTCTGTCCATGAGGATTCTCTAGGCAAGGATACTGGAGTGGGTTGCCATGCCCTCCTCCAGGGATATGATGCAGAGTTTCTATTAAATGATAGTATCTGTGTGTCTGTGCATTTATAGTAAGTGGAAGCATATATTTTAAGCAAAAAATATTGCAAAAGGAAAAATGATAACTTCCACATTCACTTTAGTCCTAATATATACTGGTAAGGTAACCAGTGACTAAGCACACACACACAGCCAGTGCTTGAAGGAATGCTTTCATTTTTTTAAAGTATTTTTTTCTGAGATTGATCAAGAGGCCCTTAAAAACCATAATAATTCTGAGAACTTTAATCTTGCAGAAGAAATGGAAACTTTTGACATTGGACTTTACTGTCAGAACCTGAACATTGGTTGCCGATTCTAGCCAATTACAGCCAATTCCAGCAGTATTATACAGCAATTCTTTTACTAGGTTGACTGTATATAGATGAATCTAAAAATGAAAAGAAAAGGATTATTTTATAGAGCTCAAATGTTGGACAAGTAGCTAGATAGACTTGGATTTTGTTTTTCCAATGAGTATATCTACTCGCACCACTAGTAATCTAGTAATCTTGGAGCTTCTACATCTATTTCTGACATTGTAATTTGTCTCAGACACTAAAGAAGCTTTTAAAATTTATTTGCCTTGGGGTCATTATTTTATCAAGTAGAAATTCATTTTAAGTCATCAAACTCTTATTGATTTACAACTGTACGTAAGAAAGGGTGTTGTATACTCCACATGTATAAAAAATAAAAAGTATAGATTCTTCCAAGGAATGGATAATTCAGTATGGGCCAACAAGGAAGTACATGGGTAATTATTATACATGACAGAATGTGACCGCATCCACACAAATTGTTACATGTAGTCAGTTCAGTTCAGTTGCTCAGTTGTGTCCGACTCTTTGCGACCCCATGAATCACAGCACGCCAGGCCTCCCTGTCCATCACCAACTTCTGGAGTTTACCCAAACTCATGTCCATCGAGTCAGTGATGCCATCCGGCCATCTCATCCTCTGTCGTCCCCTTCTCCTCCTGCTCCCAATCCTTCCCACCATCAGAGTCTTTTCCAATGAGTCAACTCTTCACATGAGGTGGCCAAAGTATTGGAGTTTCAGCTTTAGCATCAGTCCTTCCAATGAACACCCAGGACTGATCTCCTTTAGGATGGACTGGTTGGATCTCCTTGCAGTCCAAGGGACTCTCAAGAGTCTTCCCCAATACCACAGTTCAAAAGCATTAATTCTTCAATGCTCAGCTTTCTTCACAGTCCAACTCTCACATCCATACATGACCACTGGAAAGACCATAGCCTTGACTAGACGGACCTTTGTTGGCAAAGTAATGTCTCTGCTTTTTACTGTGCTATCTAGGTTGGTCATAACATATAGTAGAATATTTTTTAAAGTATTTAAACATGCTCGAGGCATATTTAAATATGCCCTTCTAATATATGTCTATGTCCAGTGAAAATGTGGATGTATCATAATCTTTTAGGTAGAATATTGAATAAATTAAAATCCACTGGATCTGTATAGTTGTCCTTGCTCTGCTTCCTTATTTTTATTCCTTATTTTATTCCTTCCTTATTTTGACTTCGGTAAAAGTCATTGTGAATCCGCACGTGTGCACCTCCATGCACACATGACAGATACTCATAGGTTTGAACAGGGGTTTTTAAAAAGTTAAACCTAGTAAGATGAATCACCTCCAACCTGAGAAAAAGCTCTTTAGACTATTTTAAAGTCAACATGGAGAAAAGAAATTGGCCTATAATACACCTTTGATTCTTAACCTTTTTGAGAGCTATCGAAGAGATGCTTCTCTATAAAGTTAACATATATTGACCATAAAATATATAAGGGAGGACGTCTAAGTATAAAACTTAGAAAAGGGTTTAGTGGGAACAGTTGTTTTATTAGCCTTCTGCTCTTTAATGACTGAGACCATCCTGGGGCTATTTAAAAGATGATTTAATTTGTCCTCTAAACACATGGATGAGTTCACTGTGTTCTTTTTTCTCCTTGAATCGACCATGTCTGCATTGATAGTAAAAGGATGGAACAGGAATCTTTGGAATAATAAATCAGCCTTTTAAATGACTTGAAGTTGGTAATTTAAACAGCTTTAAACATGGATAAAATGAAGTATTATAAATATTTGTAGTGAGATATTCCATCAACTTTCTACTTCACAATTAAAGCTTGTTTCAAGTGTAATTTTATTGTGAACTGTACTTGGGTATAACTTCAATTTTTATGTAGTATCTATACCATTATGTTCTTCATGAAAATGATCAGTGGAACAAATAATCTTCCTAGAGATAACCTCTTCCAGTTTACCCTAGATCAATAAATGATGCTATCATCTATTTGCTCGGCTGCTCCGAGCAAAATTTATACATCATCCTTTCACCAATCCATGTTATCCCTAATTTTCAGTTCATTCATGATGCCTTGTGGGTTATACTTTCAGAATAGATCACTAAGTCTTCACTGTCTCTCCCTCTTTACAGCCACCACTCTAGGTCAGAGTTGTCATCACTTGACCACAGGAAGAACTAGCTAATTGCCAGCTCTGCTTCCATTCTGGTTCTACCCTTAGTACCTTTATGCACAGCATCTAGGAATGTATTACACAATTCAAGTCCTTCACATTTGCTCTCCCAACTGTTTGGGTGCTTTTCTTTCACACTACATCTCACAGCCAAGTGAAATGAGTCCCAGAAGGATTTTGTACTTTTTTAAACTACTGTCAGAATAGCATGCTCCTGTGGTCCTAGGTCATGTTCAACAAATCTCCTGTTTTAAATCTGTCCTTATGTTATTTCATATTATGCACACTGCATTTGAGAGCAGCTTTTTTTTAAATTTATCTTCTAGTGGTTTCTAATCATAATATCAAGTGGATATATGAGAAATGAAATATTTTTCATTAATAGCTGTTAATGGAGAGCATAACCTGTGAACTTATCTGTCTTATATTTCACCTACCTTATGAAAATGTTGTTTTCATAATTTTTGTTGAAATATATTCAAATTTGTTTTTTTTTTTAATTACTATGTTGCTAGTCAATATTTAACTGAAATGTGGATCAGGCAAATTACATAATAACTTCCTTTTTTATCTGGGAGCCCACATGAATATTGAGAGTATTAAGATATTAATTAAGGTATCTGCTATCCTCTGAGGAGAATATGATCTATTTGTGGAATAAAGACAAAGCACAGCAGAAATATCTAATTTTATTTCTCAAGAGTGGTTTAGATGATATTTACTTACAGCTTAAAAGTTTTAGTTGACTGTTCTTCTGTTTCAGCTAGTTTAATCTCTGAGGTAAGAGAGGTAAAGGGGGCAGTACTGCCTTATTTTCTGTGTGTTTGTTTATGTACATTCATGTGGAGATCTTGATGCAAGGAGAGAGAGAATAAGAGCAACAAGGTAGGTACTGGCCGTGATCATACAGTAGAGGACTGACACAGTCTGAAGCACTAGGAAGGCAAGGAGACTATTGCGCTAGGTAGGAGCAAGTTGGTACCTCAATTTACTTTATTCATTTATTCACATAATAAATACTTATTTAGTACCTACAATGGTTTTTCCACTTGCATTTGAGTTAGGTGATGGATGTAAGAGTAAGACATTACTACATTAGGGTATGATATACAAGTTGCAATTATGTATCTTCAAAAATCTGTTCTATTGTTGATGGTTTTTTAATTTAATATTGTTTAGTACAATATTAATAGAGTAGACAGTACTATTGGTCTTCCTCACGTTTAACATTGGTTGTATGAATGATACACAATGCAACAGAAAACTCCTCAACTCTGGAAAGAATTCATTCTGACTTAGATACAGTGGGTCAGTGGAAATTGTTCTTACCGTAGTACTGCTGGCTTATCCCAATACTGTTGATAATTCTGGACTTGTCCAGTCATCTAACAGATGATGACTTCCTCATAAGTAGGACTTGTTCACAGCTGAATTCTTTTAAGGGCCTAAAAGAGTGCCTGCTTTTTAGTAAATGCACAATATTGTTTGTTGAAGGCATGGGATTTAGATTAGCTGATTGGTGATGGAGGCAAGGCTAGTAATATGTGCAAAGATCAAGTCAGGATTTTCTCTTTTTTAGCTGTGACAAGAGGGATCTTAGTTTCCTGACCAGAGATAGAACTCATGCCCCCTGCAGTGAACGTACAGAATTTTAACCTTTAGACTGCCAGGGAAATCCCTCAAATCAGAATTTTAAAGTTCTAAGTAGGATTGATCATATAAGCTATTATCAGACTGATAGGCTAAATTCACTTTATTGCTAATTAAATTAATACAAAGAATTGTAATACTAAATAACTAAATGGTCAGCATGCCAGTGTTGGAATTATTATTTGGGTTCCATCTCATATTTTTCTTCTTTTTCTTGGCTATTTTATTGTCTATTTAAGTTGGAAAAAAGATTTTCCTGCTTATTTTACTTTGTTTAAAGAACAGAATACTGGTAAAGGTGATTTTTAAAATTAAAATATGAAGTATGCTAAATTGTAGACCTAAGGTCAGATTTACAAGAAGCTACATATAGATTTTAATTTTAAGGAAAGTATAAAATAATTTATCCCCAAGCTAAATGATAATCATGCTCATTATTGTGGAACAGGTTATTTTAAAGTATCAAATGTGACTTAAAAATAAATAATAGCACATCTTATTAAAGGTGTTAAATGATTCTGTTGGATAGATGAATGCTAAGTTGTAGTTGTGATTTCCATATATGGTGGAAGGATTGACAGTGATAGAGATGAGAGAGTATGTTGCTATAGTACTCTCTATGTGAATCATATAATTTTATGAAAAATCTTTTGGTACTTCCCATGGTAAAGATTGACTGTTCCAATTAGAAACATGAAACATAGTTCGTCTCAATGGGTTTTATTATTACTGTATATGCTTAAGCAATACATACTGCTTTGCTTTTTAGGTAAACGTATGCACTATGAGAAGAGAGCCATGTAAATGTACAGATCATGATTTATATGGAAAATTATATGCTGCTTATAAGGAGAAGCTATATTACAAGCGATTTCTTAGATAAAAATGAAAGTGGTAATATATTTAAACTGAAATACAAATTGGAACATAGAATTTAAATGTTCTCTCAAAAGCATTTTTGCATGGGAGAAAAATAATCTATAAAATGTGTGGATAATTTATTTCAAAACGTAACTTTAAAAATGTCAAACTCTCATGCTAAAAAAAGTACTTGAACAAGTAGATAATTTTTAAAACATTTAAAAAATCTCGTGAAAAAAGAAATGTTCAATGGAGAATTATTTGATGTGACTATCAAAAATCTGCATAAAAAACCAGTAGCAAATGAATATAAATATTATGTGTCACTGTGTTTGAGCAGTGTTTTTCATGGTTCTTAGCCAACAGTAATTCCCTTGTATGGAGCTAAATCAATAATAAAAGAGGGAGAATAGGATGACTTTCATTTGAAACCCAATTTCTTGGTACTTTGTGAACTACTGTGCTGCCTGTCAGTGGAATAATAAAATAATTCATACATCACCAGTTGGCTTAAAATGGCCATTTTAATTCAGTAAATTTTACTACAATAGCCATTTCACAAAAATAATGTGTGACCATAAAGATATTGAATGGTTGCAGATGCCAGAACAGAATTATATCATAGACCAAGTGAGAACTGGGTACTAAATATGAATTTTATTTTTAGGTTTATACATTTAAACCTCCTGTGGTAGGTAGGAAAATGGCTCCCCAAGGATTTCCACATCCTAATCCCTGGAAACTATAAATATGTATGCTACATAACAACAAAGTTATATTTTTCTTTTATTTAAAAATTTTAATTAGAGGATCATTACTTTACAATATTGCCATGGTTTCTGCCATAATCTACATGAATCAGCTGCAAGTGTACATAAATCCCTTCCTTTTTAAAGCTCAACCCCCGACCACCTCCCTCCCCATCCCACCCCTCTAGGTTGTCACAGAGTACCAGCTTTGAGTTCTCTGCTTCATACAGCAAATTCCCACTGGCTATCTATTTTACATATAATAACATATATGTTTCAATGATAATCTCTCAAATCATCCCACCCTCTCCTCCCCCACTGTGTCCACAAGTCTACTCTGTAAGTCTGTGTCTCCATTGCTGCCCTGCAAATGGATTCATCAGTATCATCTTTCTAGATTCCATATATATGTGTTAATATAGAATATATGTCTTTCTCTTTCTGACTTACTTCACTTTGTATAATAGGCTCTAGGTTTGTCCACCTCACTAGAACCAACTCAAATGCATTAGTTTTTATAGCTGAGTAATATTCCATTTTGTATGTGTACCCCAACTTTCTTATCCATTCATCTGTTGATGGATATCTGGGTTGCTTCCATGTCCTAGCTACTGTAAATAGTGCTGTAATGAACTTTGAGGTACATGTATCTTTTTCCATTATGGTTTCCTCGGGGTATATGCCCAGTGGTGGAATTGCTGGATTGTATGGTAGTTTTGCACTGGTCATAGCAAACACCCTCTTCCAACAACACAAGAGAAGACTCTACACATGGACATCACCAGATGGTCAACACCAAAATCAGACTGATTATATTCTTTGCAGCCAAAGATGGAGAAGCTCTATACACTCAACAAAAACAAGACCAGGAACTCACTGTGGCTCAGATCATGAACTCCTTACAACCAAATTCAGACTCAAATTGAATAAAGTAGGGAAAACCGCTAGACCATTCAGGTATGACCTAAATCAAATCCCTTATGATTATACAGTGGAAGTGAGAAATAGATTTAAGGGCCTAGATCTGATAGATAGAGTGCCTGATGAACTATGGACTGAGGTTCATGACATTGTTCAGGAGACAGGGATCAAGACCATCCCCAAGAAAAAGAAATGCAAAAAAGCAAAATGGCTGTCTGCGGAGGCCTTACAAATAGCTGTGAAAAGAGAAGCAAAAAGCAAAGGAGAAAAGGAAAGATATAAGCATCTGAATGCAGAGTTCCTAAGAATAGCAAGAAGAGATAAGAAAGCCTTCTTCAGCGATCAATGCAAAGAAATAGAGGAACAGAATGGGAAAGACTAGAGATCTCTTCAAGAAAATTAGAGATACCAACGGAACATTTCATGCAAAGATGTGCTCGATAAAGGACAGAAATGGTATGGACCTAACAGAAGCAGAAGATATTAAGAAGAGATGGCAAGAATACATAGAAGAACTGTACAAAAAAGATCTTCACGACCCAGATAATCATGATGATGTGATCACTAATCTAGAGCCAGACATCTTGAAATGTGAAATCAAGTGGGCCTTAGAAAGCATCACTACGAACAAAACTAGTGGAGGTGATGGAATTCCAGTTGAGCTGTTTCAAATCCTGAACGATGATGCTGTGAAAGTGCTGCACTCAATATGCCAGCAAATTGGGAAAACTCAGCAGTGGCCACAGGACTGGAAAAGGTCAGTGTTCATTCCAATCCCAAAGAAAGGCAATGCCAAACAATGCTCAAACTACCACACAATTGCACATATCTCACATGCTAGTAAAGTAATGCTCAAAATTCTCCAAGCCAGGCTTCAGCAATACATGAACCATGAACTTCCTGATGTTCAAGCTGGTTTTAGAAAAGGGAGAGGAACCAGAGATCAAACTGCCAACATCTGCTGGATCATCGAAAAAGCAAGAGAGTTCCAGAAAAACATCTACTTCTGCTTTATTGACTGTGCCAAAGCTGTGTGGATCACAATAAACTGTGGAAAATTCTGAAAGAGATGGGAATGCCAGACCACCTACTTGCCTCTTGAGAAACCTATATGCAGGTCAGGAAGCAACAGTTAGAATTGGACATGGAACAACAGACTGGTTCCAAATAGGAAAAGGAGTGTGTCAAGGCTGTATATTGTCACCCTGCTTATTTAACTTATATGCAGAGTACATAATGAGAAACGCTGGACTGGAAGAAACACAAGCTGGAATCAAGATTGCCAGGAGAAATCTCAATAACCTCAGATATGCAGATGACACCACCCTTATGGCAGAAAGTGAAGAGGAACTAAAAAACCTCTTGATGAAAGTGAAAGAGGAGAGTGAAAAAGTTGGCTTAAAGCTCAACATTCAGAAAACTAAGATCATGGCATCCGGTCCCATCACTTCATGGGAAATAGATGGGAAAACAGTGGAAACAGTGTCAGACTTTATTTTTTGGGGGCTCCAAAATCACTGCAGATGGTGACTGCAGCCATGAAATTAAAAGACGCTTACTCCTTGGAAGAAAAGTTATGATGAACCTAGATAGCATATTCAAAAGCAGAGACATTACTTTGCCGACTAAGGTCTGTCTAGTCAAGGCTATGGTTTTTCCTGTGGTCATGTATGGATGTGAGAGTTGGACTGTGAAGGAGGCTGAGCACCGAAGAATTGATGCGTTTGAACTGTGGTGTTGGAAAAGACTCTTGAGTCCCTTGGACTGCAAGGAGATCCAACCAGTCCGTCCTAAAGGAGATCAGCCCTGGGTGTTCTTTGGAAGGAATGATGCTAAAGCTGAAACTCCAGTACTTTGGCCACCTCATGTGAAGAGGTGACTCATTGGAAAAGACTCTGATGGTGGGAAGGATTGGGAGCAGGAGGAGAAGGGGACGACAGAGGATGAGATGACTGGATGGCATCACTGATTCGATGGACGTGAGTCTGAGTGAACTCCGGGAGTTTGTGATGGACAGGGAGGCCTGGTGTGCTCCAATTCATGGGGTCGCAGAGAGTCGGACACGACTGAGAGACTGAACTGAACTGATGGTAGTTTTAGATTTTTTAAAAATCCCCATGCTGTTTTCCATAGTGGCTATATCAATTTGTATTCCCACCAACAGTGTAAGAGGGTTCCCTTTTCTCCACACCCTCTCCAGCATTTATTGTTTGTAGACTAATTAATGGCCGTTTTGACTGGTGTGAGATGATGTCTCATTGTAGTTTTTATTTGCATTTCTCTAATAATGAGTAATGTTGAGCATCTTTTCATGTGTTATTAGCCATCTGTATGTCTTCTTTGGAGAGATGTTGGTTTAGGTCTTCTGCTCACTTTTTGATTGGATAGTTTGTTTTTTTCTGGTATTGAACTGCATGAGCTTTTTGTATATTTTGAAGATTAATTCTTTGTCACTTGTTTTGTTTGCTATTATTTTCTCCCATTCTGAGGGTTGCCTTTTCACCTTGCTTACAGTTTCCTTTGTTGTGCAAAAGCTTTTAAGTTTCATTAAGTCCCATTTGTTTATTTTTGTTTTTATTTCCATTACTCTATGAGGTGGGTCATAGAAGTTCTTGCTGTGATTTATGTCAGAGAGTGTTCTGCCTGTTTTCCCCTAAGAGTTGTATCATTTCTAGTCTTTTGTTTCGATCTTTAATCTATTTTGAGTTTATTTTTGGTTTTAAAATTTATTTAAAATTGTTGATATTAGGAAGTGTTCTAATTTCATTTTTTTACGTGGAGCAGCCCAGTTTTCCCAGCACTACTTGTTGAAGACACTATCTCTTCTCCATTGTATATTTTTGCCTCCTTTGTCAAAGATAAGGTACACATAGTTTAATAATTAGCTGACTTTAAAATAGAAAGATCATGCTGGGTTAACTCTGTAGACCCTATAGCTACATGGATACTAAAAATGTGACAGAGGAGTAGATCAGTGTGATGCGATTTGACAAAGACAGTACCCTCTGTCACTAGCTTTGGAGATGGAGGAAAAGGACCATGAGTCAAGAGTTATAGGAGTCAGTCTTCTAAAAACTGGCAAAAACTAGAAAGCTGATTCTCCCCTAGAGCCTGCTGAGGGGAACACAGCCCTGCTGGCTCTTGACTTTAGTCTAATGAAACCCATTCCAGACTGATCTACTTAACTGTAAGATAATTTGTGTTGCTTTAATCCACTGAGTTCTGGCTAATTTGTTACAGCAGCAGATGACAATTAATACAGCTTCCATAGAGCTTTCTGCTATCCAAATCTTGGTCTAACTGGCCTGTTGAACTGTAGCTTTGGGGCCCACGGAATCCCCTTCAGTGGGAGTAGTCATGCAATACTCATCTCTGCAGGACTTCAATCACAAGAAGTACCAAGAAACTTCTCCTCTCACCCTAGATCAAAATCAAAATTTCTTTTGCTAGAACTTATGATTTTAAAGGATGATTGACAATGGGAATTCTTACTCCCTTTAGGGGAAACTATTCTGTACCTCGGAGCTGGTAGTGTCATATGACAGTTATACCATCACCCAATCATCAGTGCATCCCTTATACTCTGTTGAACTACATCAAGCCTGGGTTTCATTCATAGTCTCTTTTCCAGTAATGACTAGATATATACCTCCTTCCAGAATTCTCACTGGGATCACTCTTACAGGCACTCCTTGCTTTTTACTTTATTGTGCTTTGCAGAAAATTGCATATATATATATATATATTTTTTACAGATTGACGGTTTGTGGTGGTCTTGCTTCAACCTAATCTACCGTCACCATTTTTTCAACAACATTTGCTCACTTTGTGTCTCTCTGTCACATTTTGGTAATTCTTGGAATATTATAAACTTCTTTGTTGTTATTTCATTGGTTAGGGTGATCTGTGATGGATGATCTTTGAGGTTATTATTGTAATCGTTTTGATGTTTTTTAGGGATAATGTATTTTTAAATTAAGGTATGTACATTTTTTTAAAACATGATGCTGTTACACACCTAGTTGGCACAGTGGTAAAGAAGCTGCCTGCCAATGCAGGAGATGTGGGTTTGATCCCTGGATTGGGAAGATCCCCTGGAGATGGAAATGGCAACCCCCTCCAGTATTCTTGCCTGGGGAATTCCATGTACAGAGGAGCCTGGTGGACTACAGTTGATGGGGTCACAAAGCATCAGACATGACTGAGTGACTGAGTACACACATGTACACACACACGTAACAGACTACACTATAGTGTAAACATAATTTTTATAGGCATTGGGAAACCAAAACATTCATGTGACTCACTTTTTTATGATATTCACTTTATTACAATGATCTGGAACCAAACCCACAAAATCTGCAAGGTATCCTTGTACACAGATGGTTGCGTATGCATGTATGTATAGTTATGTGCATGAACACACATGTATACATACCCTTCAACATCCAAATTTGAACAACAATATGCATGGGGCATAAGAATGCCTAATTCCATGCTGGGAAAAAACAGCCTTTCCAAAGTAGGGTCTTTTTTTTTTTTTTTTTTTGCAAAGTAATAGTAGGTTATAAAAGTGGAGCTAATCTGTAGAATGTAACTTCTCCCATCCCTATAATAGACTTTTACATGAGTACGTGAAACAATTTGGCTCTTTGGAGAAGCATCTGAAATTCTCCCTTTGCAAAAGATTGTTTTTGCTTTGTGCTTACGTATCTAAATGCTTATTGAAAAGGAAGGTGAAGCTTTGCTCAATGAAAAGGATAATCTGTCCTAAAGTTTCTCCATTTCTTTTGGATCACTGTTTTCCTTAAGTCCCCTAACGGAAGCATCATTCCCCCTAAATGAATGAAAGAATAATGAGATTAATAAGAAGAATAAGAACAAATAAAAAAGTATATTTAATTCTCACCATAAACAATCTTAAAGAGTCTTGTTTATTTCAGAGTAGGTTCTCTGAGATTTCCATGTTTACTTAAAGTGTGTTTAAAATAATAACCACTAATATCAATATTTATTGAGTGTTTACAACACATTAGTCACTGTACTAATTATTTTAAATGCATCTTCCCATTGATTCCTCAGCTTGGTAGGATTTTTTTCCCTAAAAAATCAGTCTTAACAACTAGGAACTCCTTGTCTAGTTCACAGTGCTGGCTGCGAGATTCTGACCTGGATATAAATTAATAATGGTGCAAAATAAAGTGACCTAGAAATGAAGCTAATCTTATCAGCATTCTTTTTTAATTGAGAAAGTCTAATTACTCAGATAATTGTGGGGCTTGTTGCTTACTTTTAATTACTGTAAAAACAAAAATGAAAAGAGAGATATTTTTGCTGCTATGTATGCCTCATGCCCTATAAAACTGGATATACATTTTTATGACCCATTTAGCTTCATTCACTTTATCAGTGAATAAAACGCAATATAATGTGTTTCTGATTTCATACTACTTTGGTCTGACTTTTTATAGCCATAAAACATCAGCTCCACACACAGGCATATTTTTGGTTGGGTGAGTTTATTTACTTTGTTTAGATAATTAAGCATTTCAGAAGATCAGTGGTGTAGCTTTGAGGTTTCACAAATAGGAAAGCTTGGGGAACAATCCCTCATTGTACTTGAAACAATTTATTCTGCATTAATCAGTGCACTACCTCAAAGAACTCCTCTGAAAGAATAAATCCAGATTAAATGAAAACATGCTTGGAATTAGTGTTTTGGTGTAATTTGCTGTAGACCTAAACAGCTTGAAAGGAGAAATTGTGTCTCAAGAATTGTTCTCTTTCCCTTGTCTCGTGACTGGCCTGACAGAATCCTCAGTACATGTTGAGTCCATTATTAAATTATTTTAATAACTTATTTTAGCAAAATGGAGTAGAAAACTATTTTTTGGTCACAATCCTGGAACTCTTGCCTACTAGCAGGCCATTTCTCCTTCTCTGTAATTTCAAACATCCTTAATCTTTACATGTCTCTTTCTGATGGCCACTTCATCTTAAGTTGACCTCATTATGTTCCTCGCCATTTCATGTGTTTTCCTACTGATAATCATTTTTATCCTGGGTTCCAGGCTGAGTCAGATATCAGAATATCACATACTGCAAGTGTAAGCTGAAGCCCAGAGAAGTCATTAGGGTGGAATTAAGCTATAAATAGAAATATAGGCCCAATATGGGCTTCCCTGGTGGCTCAGGGGTTAAAGCGTCTGCTTCCAATGCGGGAGACCCAGGTTTGATCCCTGGGTCGGGAAGATCCCCTGGAGAAGGAAATGGCAACCCACTCCAGTATTCTTGCCTGGAGAATCCCATGGACTGAGGAGCCTGGTGGGCTGTAGTCCACGGGGTCACAAAGAGTCGGACACGACTGAGTGAAGTGAAGTGAAGTGAATGGGATATCAAAAAATAAATTGTGTGAATGGACCAGATTTAAAAGTCAAGTTATACAGAAAATAAAGCATTGGAAACTAACAAACAGCACTCATGAGACAATAAAATAAAGAAGAATAGAAATGAAATGGGCTGCATCTAATAACTGGACATCTCTCCTACTTAGGACAAACTCCAAACTTTCAGTCAATTCTAGTTTTAGTTTATCAGTGAGCACTGTAGAAACACCCACAGAATTCTCCAAGGAAATGTGATTATCAAGCAAAGCTGATCTTGTAAAACTTATTGCACAACAGAAAGCAGGTCTTTCATGAACTTATCATAGCCTCTCAAGAGAGGAAGAACAGGGAAAGGTACTTAAAAAATTTTACAGGCTGCGCTGAATGGTTCTAAAACTATTCTGAACTGCAGTTGGTCAGAATTGGTTAACTAGGTGAGCTTCTGTGACAGTCTTTGGGGTTGTCTTGGAACATTATGAGTCTGAATGAGTCACCATGAAACCATTTGAACTTGAACAATTAGGTTATATTTGAAGTGTGAGTTATGCTCGCCATCATGGGAAATTAGGCTTAGTCTCAGTACTGTTAACATAGAGGACTCAGCTGGATCTCAGTTCCTAGTTCATTCATTAACACTTTAGAATACAGAGGTGGACTGGAAATTAGAGAGTGATAACTTAGTTCACATACAGTACAGTGAAAAATTCTCCTTACTTCTCAGACAATTGCTATTCACCTAAAACACCTACTACAGTAGCACTCTACACATAGGAGTTAAGAGCATGGGCTCTGAAGACATACTGTCTTCATCTGTATCCTGGCTCTGCTAGTCAGCAGCTGTGTGCCCTTGAACAATTTACATAATAAATTTGTGCCTCTGTTTCCTTATTTGCAAAATGGGGCCAGTAATAATAGATGAGCTAATGTATGTGAAACACTTAGTATGGTGCTCAGTAATGGCTATTATCATTCATGCTATTACCGATTTTTTAAATGATGTTTATATTTATTTTAATTAAATGGCTATTTTCCCCCTTGTAAAAGCAGAGAGAGAAGGTTAGGAAATGGAGATGTATAATTTATTTCCATTATTAATGACAATATTAAATTAGTAGTTGGGCCAATAGGCCATAAAAAGGAGATCTATCTTGTGGATTATAAGAAGTGCATATAGTAGAATATTCCATCAATTAATAATGGAATTAAAGAATGAAGCAAAATCTATTTAAATGACCTCAGGGAGGAATCAGAATCATTTTGCAGCAGTATGTACTTTGTGGACCAGCTGGTGATTTACCAGAGTAAATTATGAGTGGCAAACCAAAACCCTTAATTATTTTGACTATGACAGTCTCCTCTTCTGTACCTGTCTTCAAGGTCTGTCTTCTTCTAGGTTGGTTTCAGGGTTTTTTCTCCAGCTAACCCCAGCATAGGTATGATATAATCTGTGGGACTATCAAAGAATTGCTAATTTAGCTAGGGCTTACTAGGGCTTTGATAAATGCATTGGTATTCTCTTATCCTTAGACTTGGAATTGTTTCATTTAACTTATAGGCTATTTTTAGGTCTTGAACTAATCCTTAAGAATAATGTACCTAAGAGATGAAATGAAAGCCTCTCATTCTTAATAACCTGTGTGTGCGTGCATGCTCAGTTGCTAAACTGGTTTAACTCTTTTGTGATCTCTAGGACTGTAGCCCACCAGGCTCCTCTGTCCATGGGATTATCCCAACAAGAATACTGGAGTGGGTTGCCATTTCCTCCTCTAGGGGATTGAACCCACATCTCCTGTGGCTATTGCCTTGGCAGGTGGATTCTTTACCAATGCTACCTGGGAAGCCCTCTTGATAACCTAACTTGTGCATTTAATATGAGCTTCTTGCTTAGATTATTTTCTCTCTCTGTAGTGCTAAAATAGTTGACCTTTGAAATAGCAGATGTAACATAGAGATCCATAAAGACTAGAGGATCATCACAGGGAATCTTATTTGATTCCATTCAGCTAACTGTTATGTACCTTCTGGGAATCTGCCATTTTGAAAATATTAGGAAGACAGAACCACAACCCTTGATAAGATGTTAATATGAATAAAGCTCTGTGAGAATGCAAGAGTGGGTGTTGGCTTAGGGTTGTGTATGTGTTGGTGTATGAATATATGTGTGTGTCTGTGTGTTGGGGCTGAGGATTGGGTAATTCTTCATAGGCGAGGTAACATTTATGGTGTCAGTAGCTAAAACCTTTAGAAATCTTAGATTGGTGGGTTTGTAGTGGCAGTGTGTGTGTGTGTGTGTGTGTGTGTGTGTGTGTATATATATATATATATATATATATATATATATATAATTTTTTCCTTCTGTGTCAGACCTTATGTGTGACAAACTCTCATTTATGTAATCTGTTTTAGTCTTTCTAAGGCTGGCACAATCACTAAATGGGAATGGCCCCATCTGCCTTTCCACATGGCTTCAGAATTACAGGAATATGAATCCCTCCAAAGAATGTTTAGATATAGGCCAAAGGATTTTGTGGTCTCTGAAAAGTGTTTCACTGGAGATAAATGTAATTCAGTTCAAAATACAGTGATTTTTAATCCATCGAGTATTGTATGAGCTAATGATTTTCTCTCCATGACTTTATTTTGTATTCAGATCCAACCTCACCACCTGCGTTTGTGCCAGGTTGGGACCTGCCTCAGGGCCTTTGCACTTGCTGATCCTTTAGTATGGAAATACCTTTTCTTCAGAGAGTCATTACTGGGATCAACTGCTCTTTTCATCCAACATTATTTTTACATGTCATTTTTCCTGCCCTGTGGATCCTCTATAAATAGAACTAACTCCTCCATCCCTTTCATTCTCTTTAGCCTGTTCTGGTTTTCTTCATAGCATTTTCTATGGCCTGAATTTATTTATTTATTCTTATTTTCACATTTAGTATTCAAATTTAAGCTTCATAAGGCAAGAATTTTGTTCATTTTCTTCAGTATTGTATTTCCAGGGCCTAAAACAGTAGGGAATCAATACTTAATGAATAGTAAAATAATGGATAAATGAATTAATATTAGAGTTAGTATATTCTCTCAAGGGTTTCCCTGGTAGATCAGTGGTAAAGAATCCGCCTGCCGATGAAGGAGAAGCAGGTTCAATCCCTGGGTTGGGGAGATCCCTTAAAGAAGGAAATGGCAACCCACTCCCATATTCTTGCCTGGGAAATCCCATGGGCAGAGAAGCCTGGTGGGTTGTAGTCCATGGGGTCACAAAAGAGTCAGACATGACTTAACTACTAAATGACAACAACACCAAATAATCTCTCAAATGTATATTTTGTGTTGTACACATTTAATTGCATGCAATTCATTAATATCTTTATATTGCTTTAGAAACCAGTTGCTTTGAATATATTTAGATTAGAAAGACTAAAAATAATATATCAGTTGATCAGCAGAGAGAAAAAATTCCAAGAAGTAAAATTCCTTTTTATACCTGACTTTATTAAACTTTTGATATTAATTTATTAGTATTAGATTGTTGTCAATATAGTTTCCCATTCCATATAGTAGTAGCAGAAAGAGAGGCTTTAAATTCTACATTCACTGCTAAATAACCCTGGAAAATTGCTGCCTGGACTTTTGCAGTAGTCTCTTATCTAGTCTCTCAGTCCCTGACTTTTTTTGTGCATCAAACCATTGACCATATTCTACCATAATTAGTATTTGACAATGATAGATCTGAGCATGTCATCCTTCTGCTCATAAAATCCCATTTTCCTACTAAATAAAATCTAGCTTTCTATGCCTAGCCTTTACTGCTTTCCAAAATGTGTTCTGTACTCAGTATCAAACTAACTTCCAGTTACAGCAAAGTTGGGAACACCTGTCCCTGAATCACAAAAGGTTTTATTCCATTTTTCTATACCACAAAATTCATTCCACTTGGTACTAATAGTTTATTGGTAGTAACTATGTTTAACTGTCAGGTTTTTTTTTTTTGTTTTTTTTTTTTTTAGTTTGTCAGTCTTCTAGACTTTAAAGATGACCTCTCTATGAAACTGGATTATATTTCAAATGCAAAATGCCACAGTTACCATAAGCCTCCTAATTTTTTTCTAGTTTTGATTAAATAGTAACATTTTCTCAATTTATTAGTAAAATGAGAGTATTTTAATAATGGCTGACATGCTGTAGTCCCATAGACTTTGCGGTGACCCAAACAGTTTAACTGTTCATCTGCCCTTTCTCTCCCAAAGGACATACTTTATACTGGATGACTGAATGATGCAGCCAGATTTTAATAATTTTATTTAACTCAATAGACACAACATGTGATTGCATGATATTTTATAAGCTAGGATAGCACGGCTGCTGTACCACATAAACACATACGGGGATGTATCAGTGACTTAAAACAATACTTTATTTGTAGTGTAGGCATAAATCCAATGCAGGTGTTCCT
Organism: Capricornis sumatraensis; assembly: GCF_032405125.1. Lineage (NCBI taxonomy): Eukaryota > Metazoa > Chordata > Mammalia > Artiodactyla > Bovidae > Capricornis > Capricornis sumatraensis. The sequence continues at coordinate 110,933,639 of NC_091092.1, forward strand.
TGTTGGTGACAAATAATTTTCCAGGAGTCATGAATGGCCGTCTTCCTTTATTGTGGGTCTGCTTTCTCTAAAGGCCAAGTCATGATTTCCTTCTGCATCTAGCCACTGAATAGAGGAAGAGAAGATAGAAAAGCACAGTAGCTTCTGAAAAGTCTTGCTATAGAAATGTTGAATGTCAGTTCTCTGCACTTTCCACTGGACAAAACACGCATATGGCCACACTGAACTGCCAGGAAAATGTACTGCCTGGCTGAGTGGCTGGTTTTCAGCAAAAACTCCACACTCTGAAAGGTGGAGAGTGAGTTTGATTGTCTGACTTCCTATTTCTGTCATAGTTTACAGCTTCAAAGGGAAAACTATCTAGTGGGCTTACAAATAGGAAGATAAAGCTTAATTACCAAGATATCTGAGGAAAATGTGCATCAATGTCAATTCTGTATTAAGAAATCTTTAGTCATAATGGGGTTTTTATTACAGAAATGAATAAAGGTCAGCAAATTTCATGGAACCTTAAGAACAAAATATAATAAATTCTTATATTGATTTTTATTCATTTTAAAAATATTGTGTTAACCATGCTGGTTCCTTTTGTTACATGTGAATGGGGAATTAAATGCTAGTAGCAATGTTTTGCTGACAAGTGTTCAAAATGTACTTGTCTTAGTGACAAGATTAGCACAAAACTTTGTGCAGCCCAAGAATGATCAAAGATCAGATCAAAAATATGTAGTGGTATAAATCAACTGTGTTTTTCATTGTCATGATATTGACAGTTGACCCAAGACACCTCCAAGGAGTACTAGCTCTATTTCCAAACTTCTAAGGGCAGTACCTGCAGAAAATCTAATCAGTATTCTTGCTATTGAACAAGATTTCTAAATGGCTGCCATAGTAGGAAGCATTTGAAAGGTAGAATATTCATTTTTAAATCTTATTTTTCTTTAACATGCTATAAATTCAATTAATATAGTGTCATTAAAAATGTTCTATTAGTAAGTTTTGACTTTTCTCTTAGTTCTGTTTTGGCATCATCACCATTAATTTGATATTTTTTGCTATTTATACATTTATTATTATTAATATTTTAAAATTGAAATATAGTTGATTTACAGTATTATGTTAGCTTCTGATATACAACATAGTGATTCATTATTTTTATATATTATGCCCCATTTAAAGTTATTATAAAACATAGCTACATTTCTCTGTGCTATATAATATATCCTTGTCGCTTATTTATTCTATACACAGTGCAGTAGTTTGTATCTCCTAATCCCCTACTGCGATCTTCCTCCTCCCCTTCCCTCTCCTCACTGGTAACCACTAGTTTGTTCAGTTTATCTTGGAGTTGGTTTCTCTTTCATTATGTTAATTCATTCATTTTATTTATTTATTTTTTTGATTCCTCATACAGGTGATAACATGGAGAATTTTTCTGTATGACTTATTTCATTAAGCATAATACCCTCTAAGTACATTCATATTGTTGCAAGTGGCAAAAATTCATTTTTAATGACTGAGGAATATTCTGTTGTATTTACATACTGCTTCTACTTTATCCATTCATCTGTTGATGGACATGAGTTGCTACTATATCTTGGATATTGTACCTAATGCTGCTATGAGCATTGGGGTGTGTGTGTCTCTTTTATAATTAGTGATTTGTTTTGTTTGGATATGTACCGAAGAGTGGAATTATTCAGTTATATGATAGTTCTAGTCTTAGTCTTTTGAGGAACCTCCATGGTGTTTTCTGTAGTGACCACACCAGATTATATCTCCATCAACGGTATACTAAGGGTTTTCTTTTTTATCACATCCTCTCCAACATGTGTTATTTGTACACTTTTTGATGGTAGCCATTTTGACAGGCATGAGGTGATATCTCATTGTGGTTTTGATTTGCATTTCTCTGGTAATTACTGGTATTGAACATCTTTTCATTTGCCTGTTGCTAATGTGTATATCTTTTTTGGAAAAGCACATCTATTTAAGTCTTCTGCCCAGGTTTTTATTGGGTTGTTTGATTTTTTTGATACTGAGTTGTATGAGTTATTTATATATTTTGGATATTAACCCCTTATCACTCTTACCATTTGCAAGTATTTTCTCCCATTCAGTAGGTAGTCTTTTCCTTTTATTGATAGTTTCCTTTGCTGTGCAGAAGCTTTTAATTAGATCCTGTTTCTTTATGTTTGCTTTTGTTTCTTTTGCCTTAAGAGACAGATCTGAAAAAATACTGCTATGATTCATGTCTAAGAGTATTCTGCCTCTATTTTCTTCTAGGAGTTTTATGGCTCCAAGCCTTACATTCAGGTCTTTAATCCATTTTTGGTTTATTTTGTACATGGTTAAGTTCAGTTCAGTTGCTCAGTCATGTCCGACTCTTTGCGACCCCATGAACTGCAGCATACCAGGCTTCCCAGTCCATCACAAACTCCCAGAGTCTACCCACCCAAACTCATGTCCATTGAGTCGGTGATGCCATCCAACCATCTCATCCTCTGTCATCCCCCTTCTCCTCCTGCCCTCAATCTTTCCAAGCATCAGGGTCTTTTCCAGTGAGTCAACTCTTCACATCAGGTGGCCAAAGTATTGGAGTTTCAACTTTAGCATCAGTCCTTCCAATGAATACCCAGGACTGATCTCCTTTAGGTCAGACCAGTTGGATCTCCTTGCAGTCCAAGGGACTCTCAAGAGTCTTCTCCAACACTACAGTTCAAAAGCATTAGTTCTTCGGCACTCAGCTTTCTTTATAGTCCAACTCTCACATCCATACATGACCACTGGAAAAACCATAGCCTTGACTAGACGGACCTTTGTTGGCAAAGTAATGTCTCTGCTTTTGAATATGCTATCTAGATTGGTCATAACTTTTTCTTCCAATGAGTAAGCATCTTTTAATTTCATGGCTGCAATCACCATCTACAGTGATTTTGGAGCCCCCCCAAATAAAGTCAGCCACTGTTTCAACTGTTTCCCCATCTGTTTCCCATGAGGTGATGGGACCGGATGCCATGATCTTCGTTTTCTGAATGTTGAGCTTTAAGCCAACTTTTTCACTCTCCTCTTTCACTTTCATCAAGAGGTTTTTTAGTTCTTCTTCACTTTCTGCCATAAATATGTACAGTATATAGTTAAGAGAAAATGTTATAATCTCATGCTTTTTAACATGTAACTATTCAGTTTTCCCCACATCACTTGTTGAAGAGACTATATTTTCTCCATTGTATATTCTTGTTTCTTTTGTCATAGATAATTTACCATACGTGGGTGGGTTTATTTCTGGTCTCTCTCAGTTCAGTTCAGTCGCTCAGTCATGTCCAACTCTTTGTGACCCCATGCACTGCAGCAAACCAGGTTTCCCTGGCCTTCACCATCTCCTGGAGTTTGCTGAAACTCATATCCATTTAGTAGGTGATGCCATCCAACCATCTCATCCTGTCATCCCCTTCTCCTCCTGCCTTCCATCTTGCCCAGCATCAGGGTCTTTTCCAATAAGTGAGCTCTTCATATCAGGTGGCCAAAGTATTGGAGCTTCAGCTTCAGCATCAGTCCTTCCAATGAATATTCAGGGTTGATTTCCTTTAAGATTGAGTGATTTGATCTCTTTGCAGTCTAAGGAACTCTCAAGAGTCTTCTCCAACACACAGTTCAAAAGCATCATTTCTTCAGTGCTCAGCTTTCTTTATGGTCCAACTCTCACATCCATACATGACTACTGGAGAAACCATAGGTTTGACTATACAGACCTTTGTTGGCAAGGTAATATCTCTGCTTTTTAATGTGCTATCTAGGTTTGTCATAGCTTTCCTTCCAAGGCAGTCACCATCTGCAGTGATCCGGGAGCCCAATAAAATAAAGTCTGTCACTGTTTCCATTGTTTCCCCATCTGGGCTCTCTATTCCGTTACTTTAATCTATGTATATTTTTTATGCCAGTGAAATGCTAATTTGATTACTATAGCTTTGTATTATAGTCTCATGTCTGGGAGGGCAGTGCCTTTTGCTTTGTTCTTTCTTCTTAAGTGTGCTTTAGCAAATCACGTTCTTTTGTGGTTCCATATAATTTTAAGATTATTTTTGTATTTTTTTATGAAAAATACCATAGGTATTTTGATAGGTAGTGTGTTAAATCTGTATATTGCTTTGGGTAACATGTAAGATGTAATATTTTAGGAGCTGTTCATTTATTCTTAGAAATGGAATAAGATTGTTCTTTATGTATTTCTTAGATAACTCAGACAATGGTATGTCTCTGTCTTTTGTCAATATTTAAGCACATATAACAATAATTCATTCTTTAGCATGACATTTTTCAACCATTCCTAAACATACTCAGAAAGATAGACACATAGTTTTGTGGGTTTGTCCATGAGCATTATATATATATATATATATGTACACACACACATATAAAAATATATAATTATATATGTAAGTATATAATGTGTCATCATATATTTATGTATGTGTATGTTACATGTGTCAATGTCTGAATTAAATATTTTTAAATGGCATTTTTTCCTGTAATAATAAAAACTAATATTTGTAATACACCCCAAAAAAGTCCTTACTGTAATCCTCACAGAAATTGGTAAAAATAGCATTAGCTTCATATTTCAGATGAGAAAACTTGGGCTCTAAGCAATTAAATACCTTGTTCCTGATTAAATACCATGTGGAATCAAACCCAGCTTCTGCAGTCTTTTCTTGGTGTACTACATTAGCCTGGCTCTAAGAAAAAATAGACTCTGAATTGACACTCTGAATTAAATCAGTTTAGTTAAGTTCAGTTGCTCAGTCGTGTCTGACTTTGTAACCCCATGAATCTCATATGAACATCAAAATTAAGAATGCCAGCCTAGAAAAAAGAAATATATTTAATGACATATAATACAATTTAGAGTCTAAAAATGCTAAGGTTTCTGATCAACCAAAGTTCGGAATATGATCCTCCATATCATGGAGAATCATCCTGTGTTTGTGTATGTGAATGTGAATAATTCAATTCATAAAATTAGGTAGACTAAAGAAAATATAACATAAATGAGATAGCATGGAAAATGTTTTGCCAACTGGCTGCAAGTTGAATATTTTACTGCTTTGCTACTTTTTTACACCTCTTTTCTAAATTGTTCACTGGGGTTTCATTTAAATGGCTACGATTTTTCAGAAGAGAATTCTGAGCATGCACATACATGCAAATGAGCCAAAAAATTTCTAGATGCCTTTAACTTCCATTAATATGACATTACTAATTCATGATGAAGATATTTTATTTTAATGTTAGTGGTGTTGCTTTTGGTTGGGAGCCAGGTGAATTTAATCCTATTACTATGCCTATTATGGAGAGTAATTTTGTTTAATGATATGTATTAGTGCGACAGTGGGCAGCTTGAATGGAGTCAGAGAAATGGCTGTTGGCAAACACTAAAGACAGAGAATTCAAATTTTTATGTGCCTTCTTAACTAGCATTCCAAATAATCTTCAAGAAAAAATATTTAAAGAATCCATGTAAAAATTCCGTAATCTTCATAGGTGACACAGTCTTATTTATAGAAAATCCTAACGATTTAACCAAAAAAAAAACTTATTAAAATAACAAATTCAGCAAATTTGCAGGATATAAAGTCGATATGTAAAAATAAATTTTATGTACATTCACAATGAATAACAGAGGAAGGAAATTAAGAGAAAATTCTATTTTAAGTATCATTAAAAAGAATAAAATACTTAGGAATTAACAAAACAAGTGAAATATTTGTATGCTGAAAACTATAAAGCACTCCTGAAATTCAAAGATGTCAATAAATTGGAAGGCATCCTGTATTCATGAATTGGAAGATTTAATATTTTAAGATGTGACTACTATTCCAGGTTATCTACAGATTCAGAGCAATCTGTATGAAAATCCAAATGGCAATTTTCTGAAAAACTGTAAAAAAAAAAAATCCTAAAATTTCTATGAAATCTCATGGGACTCAGAATAGCCCAAATAATTGTGAAAAGGAAGAACAAATTTGGAGGAAATCACAGTTCCCTGAATTCAAATTTTCTGACAAATCTGTAGCAGTCAAACAGTGTCATATGGACATAAAGACAGACGTACACTGGGGTTAGCAATGAAATTTCTGAATAGGAAAAGTTCTTTGTAAATCTTATATCAAATAAGGGATTTACATCTAGATATCACCTCCTACCTTTAGGGTAGCTATTACTTAAAAACAATGAAATAAAAAATATGTAAGTGTTGGTGAGGATATGGAAAAATTGAAATACTCATGCATCACTAGTGGGAATGTAAAATGATGTAGCCTCTGTGGAAAAACCATGGCAGTTCACCAAAATATTAAATATAGAGTTACTATCTGATCTAGCAGTTCCATTTGGTATATATCCAAAAGAACTGAAAAAAGGAACTTCAACGAATATTAGTGCACTCATGTTCATATCAGCATTATTCACAGTAGCAAAAGGTAGAAGCAACTCAAAAAGTCATCTGTAGATGAATGGATAAAGAAAATACAGTGTATACATACCATGGAATGCTATTTAGACTTAAAAAGGAATGAAATTCTAACACATGGACAAACCTTGAAGACAATGTGCTAAGTGAAATATGCCAGACACAAAAGGACAAATATTGTTTGATTCCACTTATATTAGTTACTGCAGATGGTGACTGCAACCATGAAATTAAAAGACGCTTACTCCTTGGAAGAAAAGTTATAACCAACCTAGACAGCATATTGAAAAGCAGAGACATTACTTTGCTAACTAAGGTCCGTCTAGTCAAGGCAATTGTTTTTCCAGTAGTCATGTATGGATGTGAGAGTTGGACTGTGAAGAAGGCTGAGTGCCAAAGAATTGATGCTTTTGAACTGTGGTGTTGGAAAAGACTAGAGTCCCTTGGGCTGCAAAGAGATCCAAACAGTCCTTTCTGAAGGAGATCAGCCGTGGGATTTCTTTGGAAGGAATGATGCTAAAGCTGAAACTCCAGTACTTTGGCCACCTCATGTGAAGAGTTGACTCATTGGAAAAGACTCTGATGCTGGGAGGGATTGGGGGCAGGAGGAGAAGGGAACAACAGAGGATGAGATGGCTGGATGGCATTACTGACTCGATGGACATGAGTGTGAGTGAACTCTGGGAGTTGGTGATGGACAGGGAGGCCTGGCGTGCTGCGATTCACGGGATCGCAAAGAGTCAGACACGACTGAGTGACTGAACTGAACTGATATTATTTACTTAGAGCAGTTGAGAGCTTCTCAGATGGCTCTAGTCATAAAGAATCCACCTGCCAATGCAGGAGATGCAAGAGACGTGAGTTCAGTCCCTGGGTCAGGAAGATTCACTGGTGGAGGAAATGGCTACCCACTCTAGTATTCTTGCCTGGGCAATCCCATGGACAGAGGAGCCTGGCAGACTACAGTTCATGGAGCCACAAGGAGTGGACATGATTAAGCACATGCTCGCAGAGTAGTTTAACTCAGAGACAGAGGGTAGAACAGAGAAGGGAATGAAGTTATTGTTTTATGGGTACAGAGTGTCAATTTGGGAAGAATAAAATTTCTGGACATTGATGGAGATATGGTTGCACAACATTGTGAATGTTTTTGATATCAGTAAATTATATACTTATAATTGATTAAAATCGGTCAATTCTATGTTGTATCTGTTTTGCCACAATAAAACCCCTGGGAGCTTCTGAGTGAAGTTTTAGAAAATGTTTGGAGTTATGAATGTGGAGACAGCAGTTTCATAATGTGAATGTAAATTAATGCAGTTGTTTTCATTTGTCAATTGCATATTTATTGTCATTGTGTATATATTTCCAAAATTACCCTGTAATATATTTATGGGCTTCCCTGGTGGCTCAGACAGTAAAGAATCTGCCTGCAATGAGGGAGACTTGGGTTTGATCCTTGGGTTGGGAAGATTCCCTGGAGGAGAGCATGGCAATCCACTCCAGTATCCTTGCCTGGAGAATCCCCATGGACAAACGAGCCTGGCAGCTATGGTCCTTGGGGTCACAAAGAGTCGGACACGATTGAGCAACTAACACACATACACATATGTATATGGTTTTTAGCCATTTTGATTTTAAAAAGTGCTTACTTTATCCCCCCCATTATATACCTTTTTTATTTTTTTTTAATTATTTATTTTTAAATTTTTATTTTTACTTTATTTTACTTTATAATACTGTATCGGTTTTGCCATCCATTGACATGAATCCACCACGGGTGTACATGAGTTCCCAAACATGAACCCCCCTCCCACCTCCCACCCCATATCATCTCTCTGGATCATTCCCGTGCACCAGCCCCAAGCATCCTGTATCCTGCATCAAACATAGACTGGTGATTCGTTTCTTACATGATAGTATACATGTTTCAATGCCATTCTCCCAAATCATCCCACCCTCTCCCTCTCCCTCAGAGTCCAAAAGGCCGCTCTACACATCTGTGTCTCTTTTGCTGTCTTGCATACAGGGTCATCATTACCATCTTTCTAAATTCCATATATATGTGTTAGTATACTGTATTGGTGTTTTTCTTTCTGGCTTACTTCACTCTGTATAATCAGCTCCAGTTTCATCCATCTCATTAGAACTGATTCAAATGTATTATTTTTAATGGCTGAGTAATACTCCATTGTGTATATGTACCACAGCTTTCTTATCCATTCATCTGCTGATGGACATCTAGGTTGTTTCCATGTCCTGGCTATTATAAACAGTGCTGCGATGAACACTGGGGTACATGTGTCTCTTTCAATTCTGGTTTCCTCGGTGTGTATGCCCAGCAGTGGGATTGCTGGGTCATAAGGCAGTTCTCTTTGCAATTTTTTAAGGAATCTCCACACTGTTCTCCATAGTGGCTGTACTAGTTTGCATTCCCACCAACAGTGTAAAAGGGTTCCCTTTTCTCCACACCCTCTCCAGCATTTATTGCTTGCAGACTTTTGGATCGCAGACATTCTGACTGGTGTGAAGTGGTACCTCATTGTGGTCTTGATTTGCATTTCTCTAATAAAGAGTGATGTTGAGCATCTTTTCATGTGTTTGTTAGCCATCTGTATGTCTTCATTGGAGAAATGTCTATATACCTTTTTTAATGCTTACTATACAATGTACTAGTAACAGACAAAATGGATAAACATTTTAAAATACTAATTTATGAGTTGGATAACTTTTAATTCCTTAATGTACAGGTGTGGTATGTAGGCAATATTCAACATTGTTTGCAGTCTTTTGAACTTTGGGTCATTTTTTAAAAAAAATCAGCAATAACTGTTATTTTCTTTATGCTACATAATACTCCTCGTATTTTAAGCCTTGCTTCAGTTAAAGTGAAAGTGGGGGAGGGGGTTGGAGAGGATTTCCAAATGTAAGACTGGAAATGTGTATCTACCTAGATTGTTCTTACAAGAAAGGGTTAGGCTACTTTTAGAAAGACACAAGAGACGTGCTTTTTGTTATCTGTGTTGCTTGTTTTCTATGTTGTTAATTAGAAATTGAGGTAAAAATTGATTCTGAGAGATATCAAGGTAGTCACTTGAAATATAGATTTGACAATAAGGCAGTTGGTAGGTAATTACTGTACTTTGAACTGGAGTCATTATTGTGATTGTGAAACTTTTTTTACTTTGTAGGTTGTTCATCACCTTTCTCCATTAGTGCTTTTTAGAGCATGATCAGTTATTACTGTACTGACAAGTATTAGTCTAGTAGTAATTTATCATAGGCTGACAAGTGCCAGAATTCATCCTCACATATGTATCCACTGAAGCAGACAAACATTATTTTCATCTCTGCAACTCTCTGCAGTTTATTGTGATATATTATTTTGGCCTGCAAGGTCACAGGCAAATTATATTTAATCACTGCTTTGAATTAAAACATAATTGTAGATATTTTTGTATCTCTTAAGTCAGTGTCATAATCCTATAGATTTTATATTCAAGATATTAATATCATAAATAATAAGCTAAATATTAAAATGGAGGTACCAAAATATAAAAATTATCATTGCATTGTTCTTATTAATTTAAAGTAAATAATTTTTGAATGAAGAAGATTAATTTGCATGACCATTATATAAATGTTCCTATTAATACAAGGGAAATAATGTCAAGAGATCATTTCTGGTTCAAGACAATTATGCTACATTTTAATTGAAAAATGAAAGCTGTTCATTGTATACAGAGGTAACTTTCCTGACATACCATAAATGACCCCATTAATGCAAGAGAAATAAGGTCAAGAGAGACATTTTTACTGAAGTCAATTATGTTACATTTTAATTGAAAAATAAAAGCTGCTTTTATTCAAAGGGAGCATCGCTGATGTTCTATCATATTCCATAGTCTCCTAATGCAGTAGCTGCCTAACCCGTCTGTGAGTTCCCCACGTTATATAAAGGGATCTTTTTACCACAATGAGTGAGTCAGGTCTTCCCTCCTTACCACCTTCTGAAGACTCTTCATTTTACTTAGGAAAAAGTCCAAACATTGAACACATCCCTGTGTGATCTGGTCCCTGCCTACTTTTTGACCTCCCTCATATCAGTGGCCCAACTTTACTGCACTCCAGTGTAACTTGTTCCTGTCTAAGTCCTCTTCACTTCTGATTGTTTTTTTCTGGAACATTATTCTCCTCTTCTTCCTGCCATTCAGTCTCAGCTGAAAGGGCTCACCTTCAGATAAACCGTACCCAGTTTCCTCTCATGAAAGCAGCTTTCCTGTCCACTCCTCTCAATCATTGCCTGTCCCATTCACCTTTCTTATTTTCTTCACCGTCTTCAGTATTTTCTGGAATTTTCCTGTTTGCTTGTCTAACTTTTGTTGTTGTTTGCTTCTCTCAGTGAAACTTCACAAGGAACTTTGTCCACTGGGCTCACTAGTGTATATCCAGTAACCAGGACAGTGCCTGGCACATCATCAGCTATAAATATTTGTGTAACTGATAAACCAGTGAATCGTAATTGTGGAGATGCATAGCGTTTCATTTATCAGTACATGGCCATAGGTTGATGGTGAGAGTCTCATTTCTCCTGCCTAATTAAACCAGTGACACACTCTTAGAGGACAAGTAATCAGATTGTGCATGTGAGCAGCTAGTGTAACACAGTACAAACTTTTCATGTGCCATCTGGAAAAATCCCAGAGATACATTTCATATGGCCCACATTTCATTACAAGTCTGGATTGTTTCTTTTCTCAGTAGATTGGACCACCCTGGGGCCACATTCTGCAGGGATGTCATCCTGATAGTCCTGAATAGTAAACGAGCACACATTCTCCAGTTTGTAGCCATCCTCACAATTCACACAATTCATGTAACTCCACTTCCAGACCTTGTCGCTCCATTCATATAGGGAATCTGACTTTGTGAGCCCATACTGACGTCTGTCTATGCTTCACTCTGCTGGCTGAACCAGCCACATTTAAAACTATCCTTGTGTGTAAAAGACCATGGGCGTTTTTCTGAGAAGTGAATCTATCAGTTTCTCAATGGAATCCATGACAATAGAAAAGATGAAAAGGCCTCAGACAAGATATTGTAGAATTTATTTCTATTCTAGAAGTCTACATTTCTGAAACTTCTGAGAGTCTCTCTTTTCTTCCAACTTCTATGAAGAGTGAAATGGATAGATCCCTGGATGAGCAAAAAATGATATACCAGGGCTTTAGCCCAGAGTCTAGCATGTAGCAGCTATGGAGAATTTAAGAAATCTCCAAAGAGACCAAGTAGATTTATGCCAGGAGAGGGGACTGAACAGACCTGCAAAAAAGAAAAAAAGAAGGCAACATTGTGAAAGTCACAGGGAGAAATGAGACTTGTAAATAACCCTGATATAAATTGATGCTATAAGTGTAGTCCAAAGAAGAGTTAAAATAAAAAGGCATTGCAATCAGTTGGGTGACAGAAATAATGACTAGAGAGCATGACTTTTATACTACATTTTAGAGAAGGGCTTTGATGGGCAGAGATAGAGGAGAATGGCATTCCAGGTTAAGGAGTAGAACAAAGCACCAGTTAGGGAAGAAACGAAAGCAAGGTATATTCAAAGTATAGCCAGTCATCCAATTTGGGTAGTGTGCCTTTATGTATGAGGTATCGTGCTACTAACTGAAAATATTTAGATCAAAAGATATGCATTTAAAATATAATGCGTGTGCGTGTGTGTGTGCACGCACATGCTCAGTAGTGTCCGACTCTTTGCGACCCCATGGCTTCTCTGTCCGTGGAATTTTCTAGGCAAGAATAGTGTAACAGGTTGCTATTTCCTACTCCAGGGTTTCTTCCCAGCTCAAGGATTGAACCTGAGTCTCTTGCATCTCCTACATAGGCACGCAGATTCTTTACCACTGGCATCACCTGGGAAGCCCCAAAATATAGTAGATTCTGCCAAATTATTTTCTAAAATGATTATAATGACTCCTGTTCTCTACATCAGTAAATGAAGTATCAAGTTTCCATCCCTTGCAAATAACCTTGAATATATTTCTCAGCATCTCAATCTGTCCCTTCTTTCTCTAACCATAATTTATAAGTTATTTCCCCCAATTGATTCATTCACCAAATACTTATTGAGTACTTCCTACGTATAAAGACTCTGATTGGTAATGGGCAACCAGACAGACAGACTAATCTCAAGGAATATATAGGATAATGGGAGAGATACCCAGTTTCTCTAAAATCTGGACCTTTGCATCTGTCTCCTATCTTTTATACAACTTACAGTCATGGGAAATTTACTGTCTGTGGCAACTCAGTATGGGAAATGTTTGTACTTAGTGAAAATGGGCAGAGAAGGCTTTCTGCATCTCAATTTTTCCTGAGGATAGTGTGGTATTAAATATGACAGTTGACTAATCCTGTTAAACACTATGAGGTATATTAATTTAATTTCACTCATTACTAAGTGGAGCATGTCCCTAATTTTTAATACAAGGTATTTTAGAAGCAAGAGATCCTAGGTTACAGTACTGTTTCTTTTATTTATTATCTAATTGGTCTTGGTGGTGGTGGTTTAGTCACCAAATCGTGTCTGACTCTTGTGACCCCATGGACCACAGCCTGCCAGGATCCTCTATCTGTGAGATTAGGTACATTATATAATATCTAGGTATTTATCTCCACATATGTATAAGAGGATAGGAATAGTTACCTTGAGGGATTTTTGTAATAATTAGGAAAAAGAATCAGTAGAGTGAAAAAACATAGTACAAGCACAAAATACAAATATACCTTTTAAAAATTCAATGCTACTCAGTTTCTTTACTGCCAATTACACATATTTTTCTGTTTCAGAAGGTTTTCCATAATCTATATCTTATTTTCCAATATATAGCTTTCCATGGACTGCTTTCTGAGTAGCAAATGATTAGGATACTTTAAAAAATCTGTCACATTGGCCTACCCGAGTCTGTTTTATTGCAAATATCCAGGCATTTGACTTGAACATAAGATTTAGTAATCAGCATGAAACTCATCAAGCTCAAGCTTATATTTTCTGCAGTTGTGGCTCTCTAAAACTTTGGAAAAGGCATTTGCAGCTTTAAAAATCTGAATCTCTCAAGAAGCATTAGATATGTAAGCTGCAAGTATATAAAAACCAAATAAATTTCTAAACAGTTGTTTTGTGGAATGATGAATCTGCTCAGCTGCATTCTACTAATTCAGATGGTAACCTGCTTGCTGTAAAGAAATTAATGTAAAGCAGGGACAGAAAAAACAATTTTGCAGTAACTGACTTGCCCCACCCACACTGGCAGGTATGCCCTGCACTGGTCACCAATATAAGGATTAAGAGAGAAAGAATGGGTGGTAAATGAAATCAAAATAAACATTGAATGTAAAAACAAAAACATATGGAACTCAGAACAGGGAAATGAGAAAGGGAACGACAAATCTTCTTAAGTTCTTTTTTTTTTTTAGCTCACGTCCTGTCTAAAAGATGAAGCATTCACTGCCTGATTACTTGTTTAGTATTGTGCCAAGGGAACTCAGAAAAAAAAAAATTAGAAATGATCCTTGCCTTCAAGCAACTCTTAGTGTAACTTGGGAGTCAGGACTAACCGAAATGGAGCAATTGGCCTAAAAGAAAGCTGTATATGAAGTAGTAAATTTCATTTTATCCTGTATGAGTGCTATAGAAATCTATGAGAGAGATCAGCAAGGCTGCAATGGAAAATAGGAAACTAACCCACAGGTAGGAGTTGAGCTGCTGAAACATAAATATGTTAAAATGGGATGAGATGAAAAGGGAGATGGGAGCATTTCTGGCTATGAAACAAGATTAGAGCATATATAGAAGTAAAGAACAGAAATTGGCAGAAACAAAGCACACAGGTTGAGTCAAAGAGGGCAATTTTTTCATCTTTTCATTTGTGTCTGCTTTTTTTGTAGACACATCTTTGAGCCCATTGCTCTGGACTTGATAAACTGGAAGATACAATTTTACTTCCTCTGAAAATAATAGCCACCCTTTATTGAGACCTTAAAGTGTTTCAAGTACTGTGCTGAGATTTATACTTACTCTCTTTTGTAATCATGGGAACACCTGTCTGAGGCCAGGATCAGTATATTAAGTGGGGAGTTTGTCTGACTCCTATGTTTGAGATCCCAATCTTTATGTCACTGACCCTTAAGTTCAGTTCAGTTCAGTCGCTCAGTCGTGTCTAACTCTGCGACCCCATGAATCGCAGCACGCCAGGCCTCCCTGTCCATCACCAACTCCCGGAGTTCACTCAGACTCACGTCCATCGAGTCCGTGATGCCATCCAGCCATCTCATCCTCAGTCGTCCCCCTTCTCCTCCTGCCCCCAATCCCTCCCAGCATCAGAGTCTTTTCCAAGGAGTCAACTCTTCGCATGAGGTGGCCAAAGTACTGGAGTTTCAGGAGCTTCTTAAATAATTATGGGAAGTCATGGTGCTAGCACTAAGTCGCTTTAGTAGTGTCCAGTTCTTTGTGATCCCATAGACTGTAGCCAGCCAGGCTCCTATGTCTATGTGATTTCCCAGGCAAGAAAATTGGAGTGGGTTCTCATTTCCTTCTCCAGGGAATCTTCCCAACCTAAGGATCGAACCTGCTTCTCCTGTCTCCTGCATTGTCAGGCGGATTCTTTACCACTAGCGCCACCTGGGAAGGCCCAAGTTGCTAGGTCATTGTATAATGAGTCAGATGCCACTATGTGGAAATTTATTTAATGTAACTTTTGTATTCAGTTGAAGAGGAGGAGAAAGCTGAATTTTCAAAGGCCATGAAAGACAAGCCTGTGTTGAGTAGAATGGAATCTAAAGAGAACAATATGTAGCAATTTACAAGGAGCAGCAGAAGACCTGAATTTAAATGCTCCGTCTCCTGTCTGAAGCTGTGTGACCTTGGGGAAGCTATGCCACCTCACCTTTCTGAGCACTGCTCTCCTCATCTGCATTAACAATATCATTAGAGGACCGCCCCAACTTATATAACTTGCTTGTACATAGTCAGTTATGTCCGACTCTCTGTGACCCCATGGACTGTATCCCTCCAGGCTCCTCTGTCCATGGGATTTCCTAGGCAAGAATACTGGAGTGGGATGCCCTGCCCTCCTCCAGGGGATCTTCCTGATCCAGGGATTGAATCTGAGTCTTTTATGTCTCCTGCATTACCAGGCAGATTCTTTACCACTTGGGAAGCCAGAATATTGGAGTGGGTTGCCATTTCCTTCTCCAGGGGATCTTCCCGGCCCACAGACGTAACCCTGGTCTCCTGCATTGCAGACATATTCTTTACCTACTGAGTCACCAGGGAAGCCCTTATATTTGCAGTAGACGCTGCACTGGCCCCTAAAGCTAAACATTAAGAAGACATAGCCACTTCCCTGTGAGAGCTCACACTGTAGGTGATAGAGATAGCTGAGCATCTCTTGTTTGGGTTTCCTCAGAAACAAAGCCTGATGTGAGGCCTCTATTTTCTGCTAATTTATTTGAAAGCGAGCTGCAGTCCATGGGGTTGCAAAGAGTCGTACACTACTTGGCAACTAAATAACAACAACAATTTAAAAGTGAACTAGGGAATATAAGCAAGCTGTAACTTGAGATAAGGACAGAGGAAAAGTGAGTAAAGAGAACATTATTGTGCTGATGACTGTCAACTGGACCTCAACCCTGCCAGGGACCCACTGAGGAAATTTGTAGAATTTTCCCTAAAATGTGTGACTGTGAAGGGCAATTCCTCTTTCTCCATCCTATCAAATGAGAGTCATTTCCTGGGCATTAACCTTTTGGCTTCCTGGCCCTGAAGCAGAAAACAAGAGTTGTAGCTGCAATTAGAGATGGATTGAGGGGAGGCTATAAAAGATACAAAGCAAGTGCTACTCAAAATATACATAGAAAAAAGAATCAGAAGATAAGAAAGTAGGAATAGAATACATTCTGGAGGGCCCGTAAAGCTGGGCTAAAAAGGTGTGAAATGTGTTTGTCTCAACATTTTTCTCCTTCCTTTCCTGAATCATATAATTTGTTAAGACCGTGGTTTAACATCATCAATTAATCTCAAAAATATACAAGCAACTCCTGCAGCTCAATTCCAGAAAAATAAACGACCCAATCAAAAAATGGGCCAAAGAACTAAACAGACATTTCTCCAAAGAAGGCATACAGATGGCTAACAAACACATGAAAAGATGCTCAACATCACTCATTATCAGAGAAATGCAAATCAAACCACAATAAGGTACCATATCATGCCAGTCAGAATGGCTGCAATCCAAAAGTCTATAAACAATAAATGCTGGAGAGGGTGTGGAGAAAAGGGAACCCTTTTACACTGTTGGTGGGAATGCAAACTAGTACAGCCACTATGGAGAACAGCATGGAGGTTCCTTAAAAAACTGGAAATAGAACTGCCTTATGACCCAGCAATCCCACTACTGGGCATACACACACTGAGGAAACCAAAATTGAAAGAGACACGTGTCCCCCAATGTTCATTGCAGCACTGTTTATAATAGCCAGAACATGGAAGCAACCTAGATGTCCATCAGCAGATGAATGGATAAGAAAGCTGTGGTACATGTACACAATGGAGTATTACTCAGCCATTAAAAAGAATACATTTGAATCAGTTCTAATGAGGTGGGTGAAACTGGAGCTGATTATACAGAGTGAATTAAGCCAGAAAGAAAAACACCAATACAGTATACTAACGCATATATATGGAATTTAGAAAGATGCTAACGATAACTCTGTATGCAAGACAGCAAAAGAGACACAGATGTATATAACAGTCTTTTGGACTCTGTGGGAGAGGGAGAGGGTGGAACGATTTGGGAGAGTGGCATTGAAACATGTATAATATCATATGTGAAACGAATCACCAGTCCAGGTTCAATACAGGATACAGGATGCTTGGGGCTGGTGCAGGGGGATGACCCAGAGGGATGGTACAGGGAGGGAGATGGGAGGGGGGTTCAGGTTGGGGAACATGTGTACACCCGTAGTGGATTCATGTTGATGTATGGCAAAACCAATACAATATTGTAAACTCATTAGCCTCCAATGAAAATAAATTTATATTTAAAAAAACAGAATTCTGTAAAGCAATTATCCTTCAAAAAAAATAATTTAAAAAAATTGATATTTCCAAATACATGGGATTTTTAGAGTATCTTTATTAATTTTTCATTTTGATATTAATTTCTCATTTAAATGCTTTCTATTGTGCAATCACCCTCTGTCAGTAAAGTCTCTAACTTTACTTAAGTTTTCAATGGCTAAGTCAAATGTCTCTCTTGGTAAATGTTATATTTCACCTGAAAATATGTGGGTTATTTTCAAATATCTTTTGATATTGATCTCTAACATAATTATACAGTGATAAGAGAACAGACTCTGTATGATTTTAGTACCTTTAGGCCATCAAATTTTTATTTGGTCTTATGTCCAAATAAACCGGGTCTTATGTCCCTGGGTATGTTCTAGTATCTCCTAGTTTGTAGTCCATGGAAACTTTAATAGAAAGTTAAAATTGTATCTTCTACAGGAAAGTCACTATTTTACTTTTCATAATTTAAAAAAGAAATTAAAAAAGGCACACACACATACAAAGAATGTGGTTTACCTCTCACATACAGAGAACAAACCAGTGGGGACAGGGAAGGAGGAGAATCAATAAGGAGATTGAGATACAGAAATTGTTAGGTGTAAAATAAGCTACAAAGGTATGCTGTACAACATGGGGAATATAGTCAATGTTTTGCAATAAGCATATATAGAGTATAACCTTTAAAATTTGTGAATCCCTATATTGTACACCTGGAACTTATATAATATTTTATATCAACTCTTCCTTAACAACAGCAGAAAAGAAATTGTGAATTGTAGTGACTTTCCTGTTAATAAGGACTGATTTGGTCCTGAAGATGGTTCCATGTAACCAATAATTTATTGCCTGATTTCAAACTCAGTGAACATCTGTGTAGAGATATAGGGCAGGTGCTTTCTGTGAGATTCTCTCCCATGCTGTCTTTGGGTTGCTTAATCATAAATATAAAGTTGGCAAAATGTAGAAAGGGCAGGAAACAGCACATGTTTTGATATATGCTTGACTGTATCCATAGGTACAGCCTCTGCCTTTTTATAGGTGCCAGGGAGTGCATTTTGTCACAGCTTTCTCCAGTTAATCCAGAAGATTAAATGTTGAGTTAGTTATTGTCCTTGAAACATCTATTCATCTATATAGATCAATGGATTGATTCATTTATTTTCCAACTTAGTCTACAAGGGGATTACTATTATATATATATTTTTTCTGATGAGTTGTGTAATCTAAATGGCTAAGACACAGGATATTGGAATCACATCCACTTGCCCAGAGGGTTATTTGAATGTCTGAAAGTTTTTCGTGGTCTCTTATAATCTTTGCACGCGTCTGGTTTTTAATGACTTCACTGTCATCAAAAATCATCATCAGCTGTGCGTTTTTCTCCTTCTGACCTACTCAGCATTCACAGTTAGATTTCTGCACTTTGTCATTGTAGAAGCAAGTATAAAGTAATGAAATTTATGATTTAATAAGAAAACAGGCATTGAAGCTGCTGAAATACGGTCTTTTCAGCTTTATTTCTGTCGTGAGAAGTCTAGGTTCTTATTTATGAAATATTTGAAAAATTTCTGATCAGAATTCAATTTCTTGTTCAGCCAATATAGTGAGATAATACTTCCTTCTGTTGAACAAATGGATTTTAATAAATTCCTTAATATGAAATATTACTAAGATTTAATTTATATACATGTTGTTGTTTATTCGCTGAATTATGTCCGAATCTTTTGCAACCCCATGGACTGTAGCTCATCAGGGATTTCTGTCCATGGGATTTCCCAGCAAAGAACACAGGGGTGAGTTGCCATTCCCTTCTCCAGGGGATCTTTCCAACCCAGAGATCAAACCCACGTCGCCTGCACTGGGAGGTGGATTCTTTACCTCTGAGCCACCATAGAAACCCAGCCTACCAGGCTCCTCTGTCCATGGGATTTTCCAGGCAAGAGTACTGGAGTGTGGTGCCATTGCCTTCTTCATATAATACTTAGTACTGCTTAAAAAAATATATTCATTGGAAAAAAAGAACCAGTAGCCATAGAATGTTAATAAACTATTGAATTTCTTTAGTTACAGTAACTAAGTGATAAGTAATAAGACCTTTAATATTTACAATAACAATTACATTCTTCTTTTCCCAAGATTAAGCTTGCTGATTACATTGCATGAAGAAAAATTAATTAATTTGCTCCAGTAAGCAGTTAATGTAGCATGTGTGTTACCCATTCCCTATTTTCCTCCGTACCTAACTTAGTTGTACTCTCTCTGCCTTTAAGTATACAAAATTTTCTTGATCACTGTCCAACTTAGAAAGTGATTTAATTAAGTCGCTAATTCTACTTTGAAAATATGGTGCTAAAGACAAAAATGCATTTTAAAATCCAAACCAAAGTTATTCTTATGGCTGTTTACATTTAACTTATATCTTATACTCATTAATCAGAAGATTCTATACTATTATAAAACATTTGTAATTGAGAATTAACTAGAAATATACAAGTATCATTGTGTTATAAAACATTTCATCAATATATTAACTATGTTTAGTTGCTATGGGGTTCAATTTAAGTAAGCATATTATCTGCCCTCTGGGTGCTTCCATTTATTAGAATTAAGCCATTTCAAAGATTCTGAACTGAAAAGATTTAGAATCCAGTTATGTGAATTAATGAAGGCATTTATTTTAAAGCAATATGTGCTCACTTCTGAATCCTCCTTTAAAATATAGTTTTACTCATGTTGCATTTAAAAATTGTTTCATCTTCTGTGATAATCATTGTATAAAGACAAAATTTTTAGAAGAGAGAATTGCTCTCAAATTCAGCCCTTGGTTTACTATACCTATTGGTTACTTAATAAAGACAAATTTTTCCTACCCAGATCCCTTCATCCTATCAAAGCTGTCCTGTCTACTTGAACCTACAGTGCCTGGACTCTTTTCACTCTAAGTCAGAATCTCATAGTCAGTACTACCTAGACTTTCTTTTGAGTGGAAATTATTAACCACAAGAAAGACAAATCTCTGTAAAGGACTGAAAAGTTCTTATATAGTTCAGTTCAGTTCAGGTCAGTTGTGTCTGACTTTTTGTGACCCCGTGGACTGCAGCACTCCAGGCTTCCCTGCCCATCGCCAACTCCTGGAGCTTACTCATACTTATGTCCATCAAGTTGGTGATGCCATCCAACCATCTCATCCTCTGTCATCTCCTTCTCCTCCCACCTTCAATCTTTCCCAGCATCACGGTCTTTTTCAGTGAGTCAGTTCTTTGCATCAGGCAGCCACAATAATGGAGTTTCAGCTTCAGCATCAGTCCTTCCAAAGAACAGTCAGGACTAATTATCTTTAGAATTGACTGGTTGGATCTCCTTGCAGTCCAAGGGACTCTCAAGAGTCTTCTCCAACTCCATAGTTCAAAAGCATCAATTCTCAGCACTCAGCTTTCTTTATAGTCCAACTCTCACATCTATACATGACCACAGGAAAAACCATAGCTTTGACTAGATGGACCTTTGTTGGCAAAGTAATGTCTCTGCTTTTGAATATGCTATCTAGGTTGGTCATACCTTTTCTTCCAAGGAGCAAGCATCTTAATTTCATGGCTGCAGTCACCATCTGTAGTGATTTTGAAGCCCAAGAAAACAAAGTCTGTCACTGTTTCCATTGTTTCCCCACCTGTTTGCCATGAAGTGATGGGACTGGATGCCATGATCTTAGAATGCTGAGTTTTAAGCCAACTTTTTCATTCTCCTCTTTCACTTTCATCAAAAGGCTCTTTAGTTCTTCTTCACTTTCTGCCATAAGGATGCTGTAATCTGCATATCTGAGGTTATTGATATTTCTCCCAGCAATAATGTAGAATAAAAGAATAATCACACCTTCAGTTGCTTATATCAAAATAATGAAGGAATTAGATTGATTGCCAATGTCAGAAATAACATGACCTTGCATTTCCTGAGATACCTATGTTGTATTCATGTATACTACTGAGAGGACATTGTCATTGGAGAAGAAAAAATTCCATGATCTAGTCTTAGTTTTTTTTTTTTTTTAAATCACCGATTGGTTGTATACCATACAATTTGCTAAACTTCCCTGCACTCTAGATTTCTCAGCTTTAAGAGAAATTATATTGGCCATATGATTTTTAAATTAATATGAACTGTATAATATTGTTCTTTTTCTATATACATCCTAGTATTTTGTCATACCACGTAGACAGGTTTTAAATTTAAACTTGGGGATTAATCTGGGCAACATTTCTGCAGGAAATAGATGGAGACCTATACCCTAAAATGTCCTTGGTTCCACATAGATGCCAGTAGCATTGGCCATTGGTAGAATACTATGTGAATGCATATTCTGTACAATGAAATGCTTGGGAATTGACATTAGTTTACTTACAGATAAATATTCATTCACAAATGCTACATAATAATTGAGCTTTTATTATCAAGCTGTTCAAACTAGTATACAAAGAAAAAAGACACTTTTTATCCTCATGGGAGAAAAGAATAGATATATAGACAATGAATCATCAGTGCAGTGAGTAGGGTAAAACATATATGCTATGAAAGATCAAGAGTGCTTTGCTGGCAGATCATGCATTGAACCGAGATTGATACTGTCAGAGAAGTTTTACAAGAGTAGTGGTAGCTTAGCTGATATTCAAAGGAGCAGACAAAAAGGATGTCTCAGGCAGAGAAGACGTAGTGTACAGAGGCTGGAAGGAACAAAAATATCAGGTTACTTCTGGGAAAATATTTATGGTGAAGGATGCACAGAAGTCACAATGGTGGTGGGAACCATCTGCACAATGATTTCATGGCTACTCAGCAGTCTTAAAATTGGTTGTTTGTATTTTAAATCAAATGTGTAGTTCCTGTAACTTAAAGTAACAGTACACACAATACCAAGTGTAAATTAGATACTCATTGACCTACCGTATAGATCCGCCTTGAAATTTTCTGTGTGTTTGGATCTGCAGTAAGCTCTTTATTGAATCGTTGACCTAAATTAGCGGCTTGCTCAACAGTAAGGCATATTTGTGACTGGTTGTGAGGATTTCATAAAATTCAAGACAGCCGTCTTTTACTGTGGGACCTACTTCTTTGGGAAAGGCTTTATTTCTGTTTGTGTAAAACAGTGAGCCAGGCTCTGGAGTATCATGAGTTCGGATGATGTTATATCATCTTTATAACACAGTCGACTGGAGAAGTGATACCATACTGACTTGCTGTGACAGTGAGCTCTGTAGATAGAATAGCTCTTTAGTAATAAGGGGTCTTGAGACAAGCTGCCTAGGTTTTAATCCTAGTGGTACCACTAAGAAGCTGTGTAACCTTATGCTTCAGTTTCCTCACCTGTGAAATGGTGATGATTACAGTATCTATCTGAGAAGACTAGTTTGAGGATTAACTGATTTCATAGATATAAAATCATTCAGGAGAGTACCTATCCAGTAGATACCAAGTGCTCTGCAACTCTTAACTATTT
This sequence comes from Capricornis sumatraensis, assembly GCF_032405125.1. Lineage (NCBI taxonomy): Eukaryota > Metazoa > Chordata > Mammalia > Artiodactyla > Bovidae > Capricornis > Capricornis sumatraensis. The sequence goes on from NC_091092.1 coordinate 110,956,730, forward strand.
TTATTCTCATTAGCAAGCTATCACAGTCTTCATTTTGCTGAATAATTGATTGATAACTTGAATAATATCAGTAGAGGACTGATTTTCAATTCTGTGTGGCACATATCTAGAGGGAGAATAAAATCAAGATGAAAAATTTTCCAGATAGAATAAGTCACTGGGTCAAAACCCACAAAACAGAATTTAACAGGGCTTGTACTCTCTTAATTGATGTCTTTATTTTTCCCAACTATCTTCTTTTAATTTTTAAACATAATTTTAATTTATATTGCAGTATAGTTGATTTACAGTGTTGTTAGTTTCAGGGGGCACAGCAGAGTGATTCAGTTAGACATATGCATGTAGCCATTCTTTTTCATATTCTTCTCCAGTATAGGTTACTACAAAATATTGAGTAGAGTTTTCTGTGCTATAAAGTAGGTCCTTGTTGATCACCTCTTTTATATATGTCTCTTTTTCATGGCTTATTATTTAATATCATCTGTATGCTCTACATTCTAGGTGACATAAAGATAAGTAAGCCTTGGTTCCTTCCCTCCAGAACATAAGAACATATGCAGAGTCAAAAACAGAAAGGGGAAATTAACATATGTGACAAATAGTCTAAAAATGCCAAATCAATGGAAATGATGCACAGTGTAGTACAGTGTGGTGGAGTATGTCATAACATATGCAGTATACTACTGTATCTAAACCAAAGGAAGTAACCCTGTCCTTCTCCTTCACACTGTCTAGAAATAATCAGGTGTCTTATGTTTAGCTCCTTGCCTCACATTTTAAGAAAGGCATGGATGGACTGTAGAACATTCACAGCTGAGTGAAGAGTCTGAATGTTTCATTGAAGGCATCATTGGAGTATGTTTTGTGCCAGCCTTGGGATGAAGATATGGCAGGGGCAGAGTGTGTGGCAAACTTTTCTTTAGGAGAACTGCATCAGTATAAAACCCACATTTCTAAGGTAGGATCAATGCAAAATGCAAAAAGATCTGGAAGAAGTACAAGTTTTACAATTTTTTATTGAGTTCCTACTACCAGCAGAGTTTTTCTGTTGGGCCTTGGTGAATTTAATGAAGAAATCAGACAAGGTTTAAGTCCTACTGTTTGCTTTCCTTTGAGGAGTACCAGCAAAATTAGGGCTGCATAATTAATAGTTTAATTTTAATTTGAGGCATAATGCAAATGCAAATTCAAGGTACGATAAAAGTAGAAAATAGGGAGCATGATTCTACTGGGGGGAATGAGATGTCAAGAAAGTCTTCTCTGAGGAAGTGATATTTAAACGGAGATCTGAAGGATGAGTTGGAAGTAGCTTATTGTGTAGAGGCACAGAGTGGCTCCATGCAGGAGAGAAATACAGGTAGGGATGGAAAGGTGTTCCAGGCAGAGAGAAGCTTGAGTTTGAAGACCTTGATCCTGGGATGTTAGAAAAATAAGTGTAGGCTTGGGTGATTGGAATGCCAACTGCTAAAGAAGCAATGGCATGGGATTGGGGTGCTGAGGTCCATGGGGTCCAGAGCAAGGCACACTTAGCTTTGGTCCACTTAAACAATAAGGAAAACTAAGATGTGATTTAGTAGGTAAAATAGTAGAGAATGTTCTATTATATATTTTAAGTGTTTTTTTAAAAGATGAAAGCATTTATTTACATTCTAATTATTAAGTGAAATTGCTCAGTTCATGTCTGACTCTGTGACCCCATGAGCTATGTACATACAGTCCATGGAATTCTCTAGGCCAGAATACTGGAGTGGGTAGCTGTTCCCTTCTCCAGGGGATCTTCCCAACTCACGGATCAATCTGGGGTCTCCCGCATTGCAGGAGGATTCTTTACCTGCTGAGCTACCAGGGAAGCCCAAGAATACTGAAGTGGGTAACCTATCCCTTCTCCAGCAGATCTTTCCAGCCCGGAATTCAAACCAGGTTCTCCTGCATTGCAGCCAGATTCTTTACCAGCTGAGCTACTAGGGAAGCCCTGGTATTATTATTAAATGGTTTGACATATATTTAACGTGGCAAAGTGTACTAGTGAAAATTGGTGAGCTCTTGGAATTAGCCTTGTTTAATCAAGAATACCTCTGTACATTAACAGTACTTAGTTTTCCACATACTCTTCTAAATGCTGTGTTCATAACCATCTCCTGTTCCTTATTTCCTCCCTTCTCACTTTCATATGAACATACCCATAGCCTTCTCTGTTTCCAAAACCTGATACATGGAAGAAAAATGATGAAGGTATCTGATTTATAGTATGGCGTTATAAATTAGTATATAAAATATCACATTGCTAAAGGCCATGCCAGGTATGTACTGCATACATTTCTTGATTTATTTCTAAAACAAGCAGGTTTTTCTTCTTTCCAAAATACAAATTTTACTTAACTTCATACTTAAATATGGGAAGCTTTGCTCATTTTGGGTGCTAAGTTGCTTAGGTATGTCCAACTCTGTGACCCTTTAGACTGTAGCCCACCAGGCTCCCCTGTCCATGGGACTTTCTGGCAAAAATCCTGGAGTGGGTTGCCATTTCTTCCTCCAGGGGATCTTCCCAGCCCAGAGATGGAACCTGTGTTTCCTGTGTCTCCTGCATTGCAGGAAGATTCTTGACCACTGACCCACTAGGGAGGCAGCCCTTTGCTCATTTTAGTGAGAATCATATTTTAATTCTTATATTTAATGAAATTTCTATTTTAATCAGAAGAAACTATCTTTCTCAAGGTTAGATAGAGGTTGAAATGATGGATTGATAGCATCTTCTTGTGACACGTTACTTTTCATATGGTCCATGAAGTAGCAATATGCATGGCTTTCTTATGGTGGGGAGAAAAATCCATAGCTATTTTTAATGTTGTAAATCACAGCTAGAGCAATAAACATTTATTTGTGTGTCCTCTGCATGTAGAACTCTATTGGGTTCATGGAGCAAAATTGAAAAATAAGGCAGAGATTCTGTCTTTAATCTCATGGAAAGGGCCAACAGTCATATTAAAAAAAAATCAATGAACTGTGTATAAATACTTAGGTTTTAATATAAGCAGACTATGATTTGTTGATACAACTAATAGTTATAATACCTAACTCTTAATGTCAGATCTTTTGGGTATGTGTAATACTGGACACAAATTTTTAAGTTAACGTTGCAAATTTGTTTTTATCATTATCCATGAATATTCACACATTCTGATTACTTAGTCAATAATAGGGTCTTTGGCTGATTATCAGTTGCTATTTTATGTGTTTTTAACATATAAAATGAATTTTTAGTTATTTTTGCTTTAGTGTCTACCTCAGTTATCACTTCCCTGGTGGCTCAGACGGTAAAGCATCTGCCTACAATGGGGGAGACCCGGGTTCAATCCCTGGGTCAGGAAGATCCCCCTGGAGAAGGAAATGGCAACCCACTCCAGTATTTTTGCCTGGAAAATCCCATGGACAGAGGAACCTGGTAGGCTACAGTCCATGGGGTTGCAAAGAGTTGGACACAACTGAGCGATTTCACTTTCTTTCAGTTATCACAGCCTTGGATAGATTAAATCAACTGGAAACTCGAAGGCTTCAGTTTAGCCAAGATCTTCAAATACTGTCTTAAAGGTGTTATGAACTTGAAATATTGGCTATTTACATTCCATTTCCTTTTATTCTCTTTCCATTTTCTTAGGAAAATGCTAATAAGGAATGTATTCTTGGCAGGCAGAAAGCAGGGGAAAAAACAGGATAATTTACAAACTGTTTAATAACCCTGTGAGCAGCTGAGTGTTGACCATATAAATTCTAGATAATATTATTATACCCAGGTTGGCTGTTAAAAAGTCATAAAGGAAAGAAATCTAGACATCTATTTTCTAGATAAGTATTGGAATGGAGCTCTCATCATTGCATACTATTTAGTTGGGGAGACAGAATTTTATTTAATTAAATGACTCATTAGTTGTATTGGATTCCTGCCAAATTGTTTCATCATGGTTTGTCAAATGATAATTTCACAAGTGTCAGTGACAGTCAAGATGCTGGACGTTTGTTTTCTCTTATCTCACCTGCTGAGTCACAGTTCTCGAAGGATGGATATGATGATGATTCAGTCACACCTTAGACTTTGTTTTACATTTTCTATTCAGCCTAGTTAATTTGGAAAATAAGTCATGCCCATAGTACATGAAATACCAGGCATATCCCTTCCCTACATTGGCCTCTTATGTTTAGGTCTTAGAGGCAGTTAGGACCTAGTGGAATATTTGCCATATAGTCCCCAAAAGGGAAAACATTTTCTGCCAATCATGTCATTACATCAGACAGTCTAGTTGACACCCATAGAGGAAAAGAAAAGTGCTTGGGCCTGTGTGGTGTGCTTCAGGCAGAGTAGCTAAACAGATCACTGTGAACAGATCTGATGGCGATGTGACTGGTGGCGTGTTTTCTGCAATGTCTGGCTTAATAGTCTTCCCACATCATAGAATGTGAGATGTGTTCACATTTAATAGTACCGTTACTTTAAAGGAAAATTTCTGAATAAAAATTTGGTTTCCGAATTTGTTCTTCAGTTGGTCAGTTGTATCCCACTCTTTGTGACCCCATGGACACCAGGCTTCCCTGTCCTTCATCATCTCCTGGAGTTTGCTCAAACTCATGTCCATTGAGTTGGTGATGCCATCCAACCATCTCATCCCTTCTCCTCCTGCCATAAGTCTTTCCCAGCATCAGGGTCTCTTCCAATGAGTTAGCTCTTCACATCAGGTGGCCACAGTATTGGAGTTTCAGCATCAGTCCTTCCAATGAATATTCAGGACTGATTTTCTTTATGATTGACTGGTTTGATCTCCTTGCAGTCCAAAGGACTCATAAGAGTCTTCTCCAGCACCACAGTTCAAAAACATCAATTCTTCAGTGCTCAGCTTTCTTTATAGTCCAACTTTCACATCCATACATGACCACTGGAAAGACCTTTGACTATACGGACCTTTACACTTTCAATCTAAACCCACTGATAGTCTGTTTTTAACCATGAATGGGTAACATGCCCGTTGATTTAGTTAATATTGCCTTTCATGGTTTGACTTGAAGTGTTAACCACTCAGTCATGCCTGACTCGTTGTGATCCCATGGACTATAGCCCATCAGGCTCTTCTGTCCATGGGATTCTCCAGGCAAGAATTCTGGAGTAGGTTGCCATTCCCTTCTCCAGGGGATCTTCCTGACCCGGAAATCAAATCTGGGTCTCCTTCATTGTAGGCAGATTCTTTACCATCTGAGCCGCCAGGGAAGGTTTGACTTAACAATCTTAATTTCCTTTCAATAATAGATATAAGGCATGGCTTTCCCTAGCCCCAAGACTCTTTTGGCATGCACTTTCTGAAGTTGTATAGATATATTGTTAAAATCACAGCCATTAAACCTAGATTTAATTCCTGTCTGGTTCTGCTCTTTATGTAAATCAGTTCACTCTTTGGTCCTCGGTGTGCTTATCTGTGTAACAGGGTTAATAACACCATCCTCAGATTTTTTTTAATAAAAAGTGCTATGTTTACTGTCATGTTGGCATATAATAATTTCTCAGTAAATAGTAGCTTTCACTATTATTAAAAGCTATTGAGAACTTAAGGATAGGAAGGACTGTGTGCTTTTGTGTCACCTATTCTGTTTATCCCCCCTCCCCCCACCGCACTGTGCCAATGCTCTGTTCTCATACTTTAGCCTGCATTGGAATCATTTGGAGAGGTTGTTAAAACACAGATTCCTGTGCTTCACCCTCAGAGATTCTGATTTGGTAGGTTTGGGGGCGGGCTCATGATTCTGCCTTTTCAACAGGTTTGCAGATAAGGCTGCAGATAAGGTATTTTTCAACCACAGTTTGTGCTAGAGCAGTGGTCCCCAACCTTTTGACACCAGGGACTGTTTTTTTTTTTTTTTTTGAGGAGGGGCCATGGGTGGTGGGGGATGGTTTCAGGATGATTCAAGTGAATTGCATTTATTGTGCTCTTTATTTCTATTATGATTACATCAGTTCCACCTCAGATCATCAGGCATGAGATTCCAAAGACTGGGGACCCCTGCTCTAGAGCATCAGAGCATCTAGAGAATCATCAGAGTCTCCGGGAAGTTTCTGAATATCTATAATTTCCCAAACCTTCTGAATCAAAATTTGCAGAAAATTCTTGATGCTGGACTGGACCCACACTTTGAGAAATATAGCCTGTGCTAGATTACTGCTTCTTAACTCAGTTTTGAACCAAGGATCTGTTTGAGATTCTGCAGGATGTTGTTGATCTTCTTGACAAAAATAAAGAGAACACCAGCATAGTTTGCATACATTTTCCAGTGGTCATGTATCCTCTGAAGACCATTCATGATTCTTATATGGAATCTTGTTTACAAATAGAATACCTTTGAGTAATGAAACCTAGGTTGGAAATGCCATCCTTTGGAGATATTGGCAGCTGTGTCTAAGCATGTCAGTATGCCAAAGAATTTTTACCCCACTTTCAATATGCCAGGACAGAAATGCTTTTAAATCTAAAAATGGAAATTAATCCTTATAGTTTGATAGAATAAAATTTGCAGATTTGGTGAAAATTATAGTTAACTTGCAAAATATTTTTAAGTAGTAATTTAAAAATTCTATAAATTCATGTTATTAGGGTCTACTGGTCATGTCTCTTATTTTTACTCTTTAGTGAAAGTGCTGTGATGTCTCTTTCTCCTGAGGGAAAAATATTATTAATAAAATTAATAGGCTGTAGTATTATATAGCCTATTAACAGAAAATTTAAAAATTTTATGAATTCATGTTTGTGTAATCTGCTGGTTATGTCTCTTATTTTTCCACTTTAATGCTACCTCTGTGCTATCTCTTTCTCCTGAAGGAAAAATATTTTTATTAGCAAAATTAATAGGCTGCAGAATTACACAGCCTATTAGACAGAAAACAATCTTGAAAATTGGAGACTATATTACATAGACTACATGACTATTTTGCTTATGCAAATCGTGATAACAGTGAGACTAATTGTTTTATAAGTATATGATTTATAACTATGATCACATTTTTTGAAATTTTAATTATCTTGAGAACACCTCTTTTTTTTTTTTTTTTTTTTTTTTAAGCTGAGACTATAAAAGCAACTGTTTCACCTGGGCCAATAATAGAGACACAAGTATATTCACATGCTTTTTATTTCTGAAAGCACATTTGTGGCTGGTAGCCAAGAATTCACTTCATTAAAGGGAGACTTTGACAAGCAGTATTGAAGTTGTAAACACTTTGAACTCATTATTACAGTGTCTCACCATAGGAACTGCACTGTCATTGAACACTCCGTATCTATAGAACCATCATCCCGACAATTATTTTTACCTTTGCCCGAAAACATTTCTTTGTACTTTAAGGCATTTCAAAAGTCAACAGAAAGATGGAAGCTCAGGTGGCTATAGGGATTTCCGTAGTTCTGTGAGTGCTGTGTTGCTGCAGAACAAGATCAGAAAGTTGGATATATATGTTTTAACTTAAAATGTTGGTTGATCATAATGACAATGGTTTTATAGAGTTTACATGAGGGTGGATGTTTGAAGTTAACAAAAGCATTGTAAGGTTACTCATTCATGGGCTGAATGACATTTCTTCTTTTTCTTTCTTGACAAATACATTTTAGGCTACAGATGACTAAGATTGCCACCTCTAATATGTTATAAAATAAAGTTAACCAGAGTGACCATTAATTTATGCTAGACATCTTAAACTCACATGTGTACAGGGGGCATGCAAGGTACATCACTGTATGAAACAGCCATGCCCAGTATTGGGTCCCCAGGAATCTGGAAAACTTGAGCCACAATCACACTTGGAGAAATTGAGCTACTGCTTTGAATGGGCTGCTGCTGCTGCTGCTAAGTCGCTTCAGTCTTGTCCGACTCTGTGCGACCCCATAGACGGCAGCCCACCAGGCTCCCCCGTCCCTGGGATTCTCCAGGCAAGAACACTGGAGTGGGTTGCCATTTGAATGGGCAGTATCTCCTAAATTTTGACACACCTTGGGAAGAAAAATACCCATTTGGAGACTGGTAATAGTAGTCTAGATAAGAGATAAGACTGTTTGAAACCAGGGTAGTAACAGGTTAGAGAGAGGAGATTGATAGATGGATCCTAATGAATGATGAGGTAGGGCAGTGTAGGGAGGTGAAGTCTGCTAGGATGAATCTCTATGCTAATACATCAAGCAAGAGAATAAGGAATCCACTAGGAATGACAAGGTTTGGGGAGGAGATAGAGGGAGTGGGTTCAGTTTTTGATAGGGCCCACTTAATATGCCTATGATAAAATGCCATTGTGGATATGCACTTGAAGCTTACAAGGGGGATTTTTGACTGATGAACACATATAGGTAGATAAGTTTGGCATGTATAGTAGCTGAACCCATTGGAGAATGTGTCACTTGAGAAGAAGGTAAGGTGAAGACTATACAGCCCCACAGAGACCAAGAGGGAAGAGACAGGGAGGCAGGAGGTGGATCATGAGAGGACTACCTAAATACTTAATACCACCAAAAGTTGAGTAAGATGTAGATTAAAATCATGAATTGAATTTAGCAAGTTGGAAGTTTAGGTGATAGGGCAAAGGGTAACTTTAGTGTAACAGTGAAAAATTGTGAACATGTATGAAACAGTGTCAGACTTTATTTTTGCGGGCTCCAAAATCACTGCAGATGGTGATTGCAGCCATGAAATTACAAGGCGCTTACTCCTTGGAAGGAAAGTTATGACCAACCTAGACAGCATGTTGAAAAGCAGACATTACTTTGCCAACAAAGGTCCGTCTAGTCAAGGCTGTGGTTTTTCCAGTGGTCATGTATGGATGTGAGAGTTGAACTGTGAAGAAAGCTGAGCACTGAAGAATTGATGCTTTTGAACTGTGGTGTTGGAGGAGACTCTGAGAGTCCCTTGGACTGCAAGGAGATCCAACCAGTCCATTCTGAAGGAGATCAGTCCTGTGTGTTCTTTGGAAGGAATGATGCTAAAGCTGAAACTCCAGTACTTTGGCCACCTCATGCGAAGAGTTGACTCATTGGAAAAGACTCTGATGCTGGGAGGGATTGGGGGCAGGAGGAGAAGGGGACGACAGAGGATGAGATGGCTGGATGGCATCACCAACTCGATGGACTTGAGTCTGAGTGAACTCCAGCAGTTGATGATGGACAGGGAGGCCTGGCGTGCTGCAATTCATGGGGTCACAAATAGTCGGACATGACTGAGCGACTGAACTGAACTGAATTGTCCTTTTCTCAAAGTTGGTTGCTAAAAAGATTGAGAAATGGGTTGTAGGTGGAAGTAGAGGGGAACTGAATAGCTCTGAGCATATTTACAAGCTTTGGGAGAGGGTTTCAAGATGAAAATATGTGCCTAAAATCTTGTTTGCAGGTTGTGAGGATAGGTCGAATCATCTCTCTTAGTCATTTTTCTGTGCCCTGTGTCTAGCACAGTGCTGGACACACATTTTATTGCTTACCAGGCATGGTGTGAAGCAGTAGAAGAAACTCAGTGCTTATTCTCACTGAACAACCTGGACTGGAAAAACTCACCACCTAACCACTAACTAATTGATTCCGTTGTGATCGGTACTGCCAAAGAGATGCACGAGGTACTGTGACAGCTTATCAAAGACCCTGCCTTCATCTTGGGAGAGCATGTAAACTCTTACAGAGGAAGTGTTTTTCAGTGTATCATCTCCCTTCATTGCTGAGGTCAAAATAGGACTTTCTCCCATTCTTCACTCACTGAACACATTCAACAGAATTTTGTACAAGTTTCTGCTTTCCCCTCATGGACACTCCTCTGGCATTCAGGAGTATTGGAGCCCACAACCATGAGTTCAGGGCCAACAGCATTCCAACCCTCATGAGGAGACTCCTAACCAGAAGGGATAATAATAAGGGTTCCTTTCATGTGTTGGCTTAAAAATCAATGTTACCAATCATTCAGTTCAGTTCAGTCATTCAGTTGTGGCCGACTCTTTGCAACTCTTTGCAATAGACTGCAGCAATGGACACCAGGCTTCCCTGTCCATCACCAACTCCTGGAGCTTGCTCAAACCCATGTCCATCGAGTTGGTGAGGCCATCCAACCGTCTCATCATCTGTTGTCTCCTTCTCCTCCTGTCTTCAATCTTTCTGAGCATCAGGGTCTCTTCTAATGAGTCATCTTTTGCATCAGGTGGTCAAAGTATTGGAGCTTCAGCTTCAGCATAAATCCTTCCAATGAACATATTAATCATTATAATAAAATAATAGTTGTTTATATTTAGCCCTCTTTGTGATTTTCAGATTACCTAGCTCTCATGGCTTCTTTGAGAGATGACCCTAGGAAACTTGAATCGGGGAGTGAGGAGCTGAGACAAGGACCAGAAGGAAGCCAGTAAAGGGACCATTTCAAGAGTTACTACTGTGGGCAGTTGGAACTCAGTTCCACTTGGGACTAGTGGAAAATGGTGTGAGACACACACCTCAGAGTTTATCCTACAAAGAAATGAGGAAGCTGGAGAATTTATATACATGTTCTTGCTGGTCTTTGGTTGAGAGTCTGGGAGGGGGCGTGCACTCAGTTCTTGGCATCTTTGATCTGTCTATCCCGTGCACTTGGGTAAAACAGACTGCAGTGAGCCAAGAGATACGGGAACTGGAAGGTGGAAGTTGGACTAGCATGCACCAAAATGCAAGGAGGACAGTCAGAGTACCATCAACGCCACCCTGGTTGGGTATGAATCTCCATTTTGCCATTTACTAGTGGTGTGACATTGGTCAATCCATTTATCCTCTCTGAGCCTCAGGTTCTTCATCTGTAAAATGAGGATGATAATAATAATAATAATAATAATAATAATAATATCTACATCAAAGGATAATAATGAGGATTAAATAATTATTAAATATGTCAACTTTACAGGTTAAAGGAATGAAAGCTCAAAATAGATTTTATGTATTCAGTAAAACACATGTGGGCAACAGCCAGACTTTCCTCAAAGCTTTGTTTTCCCCAGCCTTTCTCTTACATCTATTGCTCAGTGTCTTTCTTGCTGGTGGCCTAACACCTTATTTGCTACTTTATTAGTGTTTGGGTATAATTCCTGAATCCTTCTACCCATTTATTCCTTTCCTAAACCCTTGGGACTGTACTGACAACTCCTCTCCTGGGTGTCTATACATCTCTTTCTGGTATTTCAGGCCCTGGTCTTGCCCAGTGGTTAAAATTATATTATTACTACCTCCAAATCATTGCTGCTTCCCAGCTTTTCTCCTTATCTGTGAGATATGTTAACCAATAATATGTGTATTTCCTCCATAATCTGGCCTGTGGCACCTGATTACTTGTCTGACTCCTTGTTTTCAGGGAATCTTTAGGCTTATCAGACCTATGTTTTCCACATCAGTGTCCACATTCTTATGGGCACAAAGAATCTTTAATAAAATATTGATTCTTCTTTTTTTTTTTTTTTTTTGATTTTTATTTTTATTTTTTTTTTTCACTTTTTTTTTTTTATTAAATTTTAAAATCTTTAATTCTTACATGTGTTCCCAAACATGAAACCCCCTCCCACCTCCCTCCCCATAACATCTCTGTGGGTGATCCCCATGCACCAGCCCCAAGCATGCTGTATCCTGCGTCAGACATAGACTGGCGATTCAATTCTTACATGATAGTATACATGATAGAATGCCATTCTCCCAAATCATCCCGCCCTCTCCCTCTCTCTCTGAGTCCAAAAGTCCGTTATACACAGCTGTGTCTTTTTTTCCTGTCTTGCATACAGGGTTGTCATTGCTATCTTTCTAAATTCCATATATATGTGTTAGTATACTGTATTGGTGTTTTTCTTTCTGGCTTACTTCACTCTGTATAATCGGCTCCAGTTTCATCCATCTCATCAGAACTGATTCAAATGAATTCTTTTTAACGGCTGAGTAATACTCCATCGTGTATATGTACCAAAGCTTCCTTATCCATTCATCTGCTGATGGACATCTAGGTTGTTTCCATGTCCTGGCTATTATAAACAGTGCTGCGATGAACATTGGGGTACATGTGTCTCTTTCAATTCTGGTTTCCTCGGTGTGTATACCCAGCAGTGGGATTGCTGGGTCATAAGGTAGTTCTATTTGCAATTTTTTAAGGAATCTCCACACTGTTCTCCATAGTGGCTGTACTAGTTTGCATTCCCACCAACAGTGTAGGAGGGTTCCCTTTTCTCCACACCCTCTCCAGCATTTGTTGCTTGCAGATTTTTGGATCGCAGCCATTCTGACTGGTGTGAAGTGGTACCTCATTGTGGTTTTGATTTGCATTTCTCTGATAATGAGTGATGTTGAGCATCTTTTCATGTGTTTGTTAGCCATCCGTATGTCTTCTTTGGAGAAATGTCTATTTAGTTCTTTGGCCCATTTTTTGATTGGGTCGTTTATTTTTCTGGAATTGAGCTGCATAAGTTGCTTGTATATTTTTGAGATTAGTTGTTTGTCAGTTGCTTCATTTGCTATTATTTTCTCCCATTCCGAAGGCTGTCTTTTCACCTTGCTTATAGTTTCCTTTGTTGTGCAGAAGCTTTTAATTTTAATTAGATCCCATTTGTTTATTTTTGCTTTTATTTCCAGAATTCTGGGAGGTGGATCATAGAGGATCCTGCTGTGATTTATGTCTGAGAGTGTTTTGCCTATATTCTCCTCTACGAGTTTTATAGTTTCTGGTCTTACATTTAGATCTTTAATCCATTTTGAGTTTATTTTTGTGTGCGGTGTTAGAAAGTGATCTAGTTTCATTCTTTTACAAGTGGTTGACCAGTTTTCCCAGCACCACTTGTTAAAGAGATTGTCTTTACTCCATTGTATATTCTTGCCTCCTTTGTCAAAGATAAGGTGTCCATATGTGTGTGGATTTATCTCTGGGCTTTCTATTTTGTTCCATTGATTCTTCTTTTGTAATTTAATAAACATATCATTCTTTTCTCTTAAAAAAAATCAAAGAATTTTAGATACTTGGATAGTGTCTTAACTGTGGCACGATGTGAGCCAGGACTAGGGAAAACTTCAGAATGGAGAGTTCTGTTACTAAAGGGAACAGGTGGTAGCCAGGCAACCAGGTCATGATGCTGGCCTGAGATTGCCCAGGCATGGCAAGCTTAGCTAGAGCACAACAAACAGTATTGAACAGGTCATTAGTTGAGGCTGAGTCAGATCAAGAGATGGGTTACTTGACATGGAACACAGGGTCTGAAAATAGGCCCACATAAAATTGAAGGGATTTTTACTTTGGCTTGATAAGTTTGTTTTGAAAATTCTAGATTAGTCTTTTGTTTAAAGGTTTATTGAGACAATTTAATTATCAACACAATTCACTCATTTAAAGTAAACAATTCATGGATTTTTAGTATATTCTCAGAATCCCAGGGACGGGGGAGCCTGGTGGGCTGCCATTTGTGGGATCGCACAGAGTTTGACACGACTGAAGCGACTTAGCAGCAGCAGCAGCAGAACTATGCAACCAAATCTTTTGTGGGTGTTTTGCCTATTGGAAGTAAAATATATGGACTTGCTTTCATGCACATCTATACAAATATAAAATAGTTTACATATAATTTCAGAGAATTTCTGGACCCTCTTTAAAGCCCACTCATGTGCCCAGGAGTATTAATTACCCTGTCAGCCAAACGTTACTGATATTAAAGGAAGGTTTGTTTTTTTTTTCTGGTTTTACAATTCAGCAAGCATGTAAAGTTAATGACAATTCTGTGGATTTATGTTGATCAGCTTGAGTGATGATATCCCAGTATTGAAAACAATGTAATGAGTCTGGCTCCTGATATTTCTGGCTTTACTATTTCGAAGAGGGGGAAAAAAAAATTAGTATCTTTAGAGTGGATGACAAGGATTTGAAAAAATACACTAAGAGTTGTGAAACGCTGGAGGCCAATTGTAGATATCTACATATTACATTTATTATCTCATGAAGACTTATTATGACCTAGAAATGTCAGTGGAGTTTCCTTACAAAGAGTCATGATTCTTTGCTGCATCATTTTATCTTAAAAAGGAAATATAAATAGTAGCAATATCAATATGGTGAATTAGAGTGAGTAATAAAACATTTTTTTAGTTAATTATAATTACTGAGCATAAAGCACCAGTCTCTTTTTCAGCACATGAAAGGACCACTTGGTTTTGGTTTTTAAAGGCTATCAAATATGCTATACTTGCACACACAAGCATAATATGTATACATATGCAAATGCTCATACAAACCTGCATATAACCATAAGAGCTAATTTTTTAAAAAGCCTGTTTTAGAATGAGCAGAACCTTGTTTGAATCTCAGATCATTTATTTCCTCACTGTGTGATCTAAGGCTCATTATATAAACACTTGGGAATTCATTGCTGACCTTGGGATCATAAGTCTCACCAGCAAGACTATGAGAAGGATCAGAAATAATCTGTGGTTAGAACTTAAAAGTGTCCTGTATGTGGTAAGAGAGCAAGAAGTAGTGAAGGCACATACATGATTTTCTAGTTAAAAGGTCTTCTAAGGTTTTATCCCCTGGAGAAGATGAGATTTGAGGCAAGTTCTGTGCCATTGATTTTATGCTTTTCTGATATTTGTTTTTTTCTTGTGAATATGTAATGCTTTAGGTATAACAATAATAATAATAGACCAAGTAAAAATTAACCTCAAATCCTTATACCCAGAGATAAAATTAATATTTTAATAATACTTTATTCATCTCTGTCTCATATATACACTAAAGGTATATGTCCATTTTTGGGCTATGCAAAAATATTCTTAGATATTTCATTGATATATCTATCTTAGCACATTCTCTTCTATGAAAGAGAAAACAATCCATTCTCAATACCATCCCTCACCCCACATTATGTCAGGATAGGCCAGGCTATGTGTCTGCAACAAAAATCCTGATATCTTAGGGGCTGAAAATAATAGAAATTTTCCCACCAAGCTTCAAGCCCCTGTAGGTTGATAGAGGTCCTCAAGTCATTTCAATCTGTGTGCGAATCTCAACACTAAATTTGAGAACATGAGAAAACTTGTTTACATACGTGATAGTACATAAAGCCTCTGCTTAGAAGTGGCATGCATCACTTCTGTTCCCATTTCATTTGATGAAGCAAGTTATGCGGCCACAGCTGAGGTCAAGTGAGCCGAGTCAAAGGTGCTATCAGGAGCCTGGGATAAAATAATGGAACTTTTGTGAACAGGCTTAGTGACAATAACATCCCACACAAGGGTTCTCACACTTAAGCATGCGTCAGGATAACCTAGAGGCCAGTTAAAACACACAGCACTAAGGGGTGGGAGGCTCAAGAGGGAGTATTTAAATACTCATAATATCAATGAGTATTGATGACTCAGTTGTTATACAGCAGAAAAATATTGGGAAGCAATTATCCTCCAATCAAAAAATAAGTTTCTTTTAACACAGAGTGCTGGGCCACACACGCAGAGTTTCTAATCCTGTATGTGTGGAAGAGGACCAGATAAGTTGCCTTTCTAACAAATGCCCAGGTGATGTTGGTGCTTGCTGACCTGGGGCCCGCAGTATGAGAACCACTGCCCTAAATTAAAAGCTCGCCTCATACCATTCCCTAACTTAAACATTTCAGCAGTAGTCCTTAAACTGTCCATGATCACATTTCAATCACAGATTTCTCAGTTTTCCAAATTTATCATCTCCCTATTTATCTTAGTCTCCAGTCATCCGTTTATTTATAATTTCCTGAAACGTCTCAAAGCTTCCTCTTCTCCTGATGCAGTGTAATGACTATCACCTTCAAACAGATCTTTTCTGAATTACTGGAGCTAGAGATATTTCCTGTGCCTTTTCCAAAGTTCTTTCCAATCGAAGTTATCCAATGACAGGTATTATGGTAATCGTATACCTGTGTTTTCTCTCCCACTCTTCCAAGCTGCCTTAAGGGTCTCTCTCTCTCATAGCACTTTATGTAAATTGATCCTTAAAAAAACACTTGGGCCTATTCAGGTAAGCAGAGGCTCAGCCATATGACCTAAGTTCAAATCACCACTCTTGCCTTAGAAGCTGTGTGAGTGTTAGAACAGCACAGGTCCTGCAGGCAGACTGCCTGATTCAAAGCCAATTTGGCCACTTTGAGCTGTGTTAAATTGTGCATATGTCTCAATTTCCCTGTGCCTCCTTTGTCTCATTGATAAAATGAAGATGACAATTCTGTTCGTGTCAGAGGACTGTTTCGAGGGTTAAATGAATCAGTTTGATTTGAAACATTCAGATCAGGGCCTGTCAAGTTGTGAGCACCCAATTACTGTTAACCATGGTAATTCAGAAGGCTACACACCCTGAGTGTGGCTCTGTAACTGAAGTTGTTATCTATTTCCCTGTATATCCTTTCCCCTTAATCTCTTATAAGCTAACTTCTCTCTCATTCATTCTATCAAAACTGTCTTCTCAAGAGTCACTAATTAAATTCTAATTGAACTTCAGGCTGTATTTTACACGGCTGCTTTGGAGAGTTTCACTTCTGTGTATCTGGGGCAGCTTCCCATCTTGTCCTCCTGCCTGTGTCTGTGTCTATGTTGCCATTGCTGTATGTGATGTATCATCCACTTCAATATCACAGTTTCTGTCTGCTCTCTTGACTCCCCTCATCATTTTATTGTGGATGTTCTCTAAAACCGTTCTTATCCTCTGTCTGTTCCCTTGGCTCCAGAGGTTTTCATTCTCGTGTTTTTACTTCCATTTCATTGACTTTAAGATCTATATTACCAGTTCTACCCCATTAGTAGCAGTGTAAGGGAAGAAACCCAGTCAGTTTTGCTAAAATAGCTAATATTTAATGTGACATTATTATGTGCCAGACATTTTACCTGCAGTTTCTTATGTAAGCCTTACAGCCACTTTAAGGGCTACATGCTGGTACCTCCACTGGATTTGAATCTGGGAGTGTTTGACTTCAGAACTCAAAAGCTTTCTTACTGTTATCTTACAATATCTGAAAAAATGCTTTCCCTTTCTAAATGAGTGATGACTTTATTTTTAGTTTAATTGCCATTTTTATTTTATTTTATTTTTTTGTAGAGGTAAACTCTGATTACTGAAAAGTTCACTTTAAGGGCAGGAAGGCTTGTCTGAGATAAAATCCATCACCCCAAACTAGACTCATCTTTATTCCTGAGAGTATGAATGACATGATCAGATACATGGAGAAACTTCCAACTTCTAACCAATTCATTGAAAACCTTTTATTTCTCAGTTTTACCCATATTTAACTTAGAGCTCAAATCAGATTGGCTTAATTATAATTTCCTGAAATGACTCCAGAGTTTTGCTTCTCTAGGTTCAATTTAAGTAGCATCAACTCCATATGAGGGCTTCTCTTGTGACTCAGCTGGTAAAGAATCTGCCTGCAATGTGGGAGACCTGGGTTTGATCGCTGGGTTGGGAAGATCCCCTGGAAAAGGGAAAGGCAACCCACTCCAGTATTCTGGCCTGGAGAATTTCATGGACTATATAGTCCATGGGGTCGCAAAGAGTTGAACATGACTGAGCGACTTTCACTTTACTTTATTTTAACTCTATATGATGCCTTCACTGAATCTCCTACCTAATGATTTAACTTTCCTAAAAGTTCATTACATCATATGAGATCCCTGATCAAAAACGTTGTCTTCTGATTTTCCCACTGCTGTACCTTATTCCTACACATTTTGTGGTCATGGTTTAAAATGTTCTGTATTTCCATATTTGCATCTGTTTGAATCATTGTCTCCAGACTTTTACTGGAATGCAAGTTTAATCCTGTGGGTCTCTATTCAGAAATATTTAGTGGCTCCTCATTACCTATATTAAAAATTTCAAACTCAGCAGTTAACAATATTTTTCATAGTCTTTCAAGCTTGTAACTTTTCTTCTAGCCTAACCTCTTACTAGTTTTTAGCTCTTTTCACAGGGCAGACTTTTTTTTTTTTTTTTTTTACTGTTTCCCAAATGCAGGAACCTTTAAAATTTTTATTTTATTGAAATGTAATTGACCTATAATGTTATATTAGCTTCATGTGTGCAGCATGATAATTCAATATTTGTATGTATTGTCAAGTGTTCACTGTAGTGAATCTAGTTAACATGCATCATGACACATAGTTACATTTTTTCCTTGTGACAAGAATTCATTCCTTAATGCAATTCAACCTTTCTCCTATTGGCTGGAAAGCCTTTATTCTGTCCTGTAACCCTCTGAATCTAGTTCCTGTTCAAGTACATATCATGTCCTTATCATGAAACTTTAAAATATTTGGGGGACCTGCTTTGGCCTTCTATGATATATTTTAATGATAATGAATTGAATCACATATTTATACATTTATTTAAAACCATCTTATGTTTTAGCATGTATACCTGATGACTACAATTTCCCAAATTAAATGTGATTTAATTAGCTATAAATTTATAGCCAAATGTTAAGTATAGGTCCAGGATTATGCTCTTATAAAGCTAAGCCTTTTGTATACATGTTTTAGTTTTGCCATTTTGCTTAGAAAATTCTTTAATACATAGTAGGTACTATAATGAATGTTTAACAAATGTTGATGGTTTGCTGAAATGACTTGCTAATGCTAGATTAAGAAGTTAAGGGAGGCTTCAGTGGCCCTGATGGTCCAGTGGGTAACACTGTGCTCCCAATGCAGGGGACCTAGATTCAATCCCTGGTCGGGGAACTAAATCCCACATGCCACAACTAAGAGTTTGCATGCCACAACTAAAAAATCCCTCATGCTGCAACTAAGACCCAGCACAGTCAAATAAATAATAAATAAATGCATTTTTTTAATGTTAGGGGAAAGTGAAAGTCGCTCAGTTGTGTCGACTCTTTGTGACCCCATGGACTACACAGTCCATGGAATTCTCCAGGCCAGAATACTGAAGTGGGTAGCCTTTCCCTTCTCCTTTCCCTTCCCTTCTTTCTTTGTGTGCTCAGTCCTGTCCAACTCTTTGCGACCCCCATGGACTGTAGCCCACCAGGCTCTTCTGTCCATGGGATTCTTCGGGCAAGAATACTGGAGTGGGTTGCCATTTCCTCTTCCAGGGGACCTTCCCGACCCAGGGATTGAACCCAGGTCTCCTGCATTACAGGCGGATTCTTTTACCACGGAGCTACCAGGGAACCCCAAGGTAGGGGAATGTCATATTTAATTACCAAAGAAAGAACCAGAAAATATAATTTCTGAGCCTTTTATTATGAAAAGCATTTTGTGAGAGATACCTATACACATATACAACACTTTGTGTTAATAATTACCTCTGGTAAACTTGATGTATTTTTTTTTACAGAAATTAAAATAAAGAGGGTCTACTGAGATCATCTATAAAGTTGTAGAAATGTTAAATATAGAGTTTTTGGAGGTTAATATACCATTTGAAAGAATACCATACTGTTCTTGGAGAATCATCCAACATAGCAAGCTATCACAAATCAGTTTTTGACATGAGGCAGAATATAAATATATAAACAAGTGGACCAGAATATTTATTAACATGAAATGGTCCTGAAGTTGAAGTGCTAGATTAATGGTTGACCTTGTGCTAGAAGACTAAATATTTGACATTTTTAGCGTCCTCTGTGCACAAGTAGTGAGTTTGCCTGTTGATATGTGTCTCCTTTACTAGAATCTAAGCTCCATGAAAAAAGTGTCCATTGTTTCTTTTGTTCATGGCTAACATGTACTTCAGTCCCTGCAAAAGGGTAGCCATGCAATAAATATTTCATGAATGAATGGATAAATAAAAGAATTTCAGTTTGATAAATGAAAGTAGAAAGACTGTCATTTTGGTAGTTAGGGTCTTCTTCAGTTTAAGAACTGGGGGAAGGGAAAGAAAATTAAAAATGATGAAAGAAAGTTAAGAAGAATGAAAAATTGCAACTGGAAGTTCCCATTTAAACTAAAGGACTAAAAATATAGGCAGAGGAGGAGCAGGAAAATACTATTTTCCTGTATTTTCATACATTCAGTATTTTCAAAAAGAACTGCTTTAGTCATTGAGTTTTAACCAATAACATAACTCTCCCATTCTCTCATAGGCCAAGGTGAAATGCAGAAAAGTTTTGTTGCTAACACAATTTAGCTCACTTTAGAATATTAGCATGTAATTTATATAGTCTGCTATTCTCTTAAGTTCAAATAAATCAGTTCAGTTCAGTTCAGTCGCTCAGTCGTGTCCAACTCTTTGCGACCCCATGAATCGCAGCACGCCAGGCCTCCCTGTCCATCACCAACTCCCGGAGTTCACTCAGATTCACGTCCATCGAGTCAGTGATGCCATCCAGCCATCTCATCCTCTGTCGTCCCCTTCTCCTCCTGCCCCCAATCCCTCCCAGCATCAGAGTCTTTTCCAATGAGTCAACTCTTCTCATGAGGTGGCCAAAGTACTAGAGTTTCAGCTTTAGCATCATTCCTTCCAAAGAACACCCAGGGCTGATCTCCTTGAGAAAGGACTGGTTGGATCTCCTTGCAGTCCAAGGGACTCTCAAGAGTCTTCTCCAACACCACAGTTCGAAAGCACCAATTCTTTGGCGCTCAGCTTTCTTCACAGTCCAACTCTCACATCCATACATGACCACCAGCTCTATATAAAAAGCAGTCATGGATTAAATGACTTTAGCTGGCTTTGGGGGAAACTACTGCTGTTAAACGTACCCAAGATAAACCACGAAGGTTGCTAGGACTCCATTTATGAAAAGACATTTGAATACAGACCTTGCAATGGGATCGTTTAACTGTATTTTATTATATTTTATTCATGTCACTACAGTGGCTTATATTTGCTTTCATCACTACTTCACTTATTTATCTTATATGTGCAATACCTATTTGCTTCCCCAAACAGTCCTCTGATGTGTCTGGCAAGCTTCCTAACAAGAAATTTGAAAGCAGTTTTACATTAAAATCACATTTTTTCAATTTTCATATTCCTAGACAGACTTTAATGTAAACAGCATAAAAAAACACAAAAGCAGTCTGTGTCATATGCTGTTTGTCAGTCTTCAATGAAGGGTAAACATTTATCAGCTTCAGTAGCAATCTCTGCTTAACTGAGGGCTGTCATTTGCTAAAAATATTGATTGATAGATGCCTCTCCTTAGAAATATAAAATGGTTGCAATTTACACACAGCTGAAAAATACAAGCTCATTATTTCTTCCTGACAGGCAGCAATGCCCTTTATAAACTATGGAGATTTTGTTACAAAAAAAGTTATTTAAATTGAAAACAAAACTATGATCAGAGTCCTATGTAGTGTATTTTCTAATACTTTGTGTTTTATAGTAGCGTAATTTGGCAAATAAAAGTGAATTGGAATATATGTTAAAGGTTAATATGTATATATGTGTGTATATATAGTATGTATAATATTATGCATATTTAATAAAAATCTGTAAAATGTTCAAGAGAAAGTCACCAATGAATGGTTGAATCTCAGCACAATTTTTGTTTCTTCTATGAAGGTTAACATATATCCTCAGTTAGAGAAAGTGTGTGTGCAAGTGTCCTGTAGAAATACTGATTTTTTTTAAAAAATGCAGCATGGTAAAGTCAATTATTTTATTTTTCACTAACTAGGACTAATGATGCCACTGAAGGTAGAGTCCTGACATAAAAAGAAAAAACTTACTCATGGTGGTTATAGAGGTGTAAGCAGAACTCTAGTAAATGAATTTGTGAAGTGGTCATGTTTATTCTTTGAGCATTCATCAGAATTTAGAGATGGAAGTATTTCTCTTCAACTTACAAGCTCAATAGTCTCAGGAAGCCATTTTTATTCTCGAAGTCTCACTGAATTCATCTTTACATAGTTCTTTCACCTACTTCCAGATTTTTTTAAAAAGAGAAGTAAATAAAATAATGTATTTGAAAGTAAAGAGATAATACATAGACTAAGCTAACAGGTCAAGCAGTGCAGAATACCTTCTCTAATGCAGATGACAGATATCAAAACTTTTTCTTACTGAATCACTTTGCTAATCTGAATCACTCTGCTAATCTGAAGCAGATCCTGTCTTATTCTACTCAATTATAATTAAAAGGGATATTATCTAAAACTTATTTCTTACATTGAGCTAGAATATGTGTCCTTGTAACCTTTATACATAGATTAATTTTTATTTAGAGGAACCATGATAGCCCTTAGCTATTTGAAGAGATCATTATGCTGCCACCATCTTCCAGATGAACATCCAAAACCTTTACTCATATTACTTGCTTTTAGTACCCTTTGCCATCCTGGTAATCATATGTCCTACATTTAGAAAGATTTAAGGCTAGAAATAGAATTTGAATTGCCTGATTCCAAGTCAATTATTTTTGGAATTCATGCAGTTATTATAACAATTCTTTCTAATATTTATTCAAAACTTTAAGTTGATGTATATTAAATTTATCTTATTGGTTTCAATATTAACAGATTCATAGCAACACTTTAATATCAACAGTAAGAGCCATTCTTTCCATAGTAGTAGCCTCTTTTTATATAATAGCTGTATTATTATACCCTAACATCCAAATCTTTAGTAAGATATCATGTGACCATCAACTAGATATTACTTGACATTAACACAGGTCCATTTTTCATCTATCTTTATCTATCGTGTTGTGCACCTGTGTGTTTTTAAAACACTATAATCTAGTACAGATTCAATACTATACTGTATGAACTTATTATGTGAACATAGTATGTGAACTTATTACGGGAGACATTGACAAGCTTCACTGTGAATGTAACATTCTCTTACCTATTCAACTAACACTATGATCAAAAAAGAAAATGACTTTTGTTCGTTTGTTGACTTGTTAACCCCACAATATCATAGATATTTTCTAGCAGTGTCATTCATTCCATATAAATGTCAGATTGCTTAGATTCTTTAGCTGTAATAGATGTGTAGTGTGTATGTGGGGCAAAAAATATACGAGACTATCTTAAAATATTAATTTAGCATAAGAGATAACATCTCTTATAAGAATTGCTTATACTCTAGGGGAGAATTTTGTCATTAAATATGTCATAGCATTTTTGTTAAGAATTGCAACATGCATATGAACACACAGATACATATCCCTAGTCTGAAATACTATAACTTTAATGAAATCATAGGGCTTCCCAGGTGGTGCAATGGTAAAGAATCCACCTACCAATGCAGGAGAAACAGGAGATGCAGGTTCAATCCCTGGGTCAGGAAGATCCCTTGGAGGAGGAAATGACAACCCATTTCAGTATGCTTGCCTGAAAAATTCTATGGACAGAGGAGCCTGGCAAGCTACAGTCCATAGTGTCACAAAGAGTCAAACATGTCAGCAACTGAGCTGTATGCAGTGAAATTATAAGTGAATGTGACTGATTGATACATAATAGATGATAGATAAAAACCAGTCCATCCTAAAGGAGATCGGTCCTGGGTGTTCACTGGAAGGACTGATGTTGAAGCTGAAACTCCAATACTTTGGCCACCTGATGCGAAGAGCTGACTCATTGGGAAAGACCCTGATGCTGGGAAAGATTGAGGACAGGAGGAGAAGGGGACAACAGAGGATGAGATGGTTGGATGGCATCACCAACTCAATGGACATGGATTTGGGTGGACTCCAGGAGTTGGTGATGGACAGGGAGGCCTGGCGTACTACAGTCCATGGGGTTGCAAAGTCAGACACAATTGAGGGATAGAACTGAACTGAACTGAAATTGATAGATACATCTATAGAACATTCAGCAGTGGGAACCTGCTTTCAGGACACACTATTCAATCTAATATGTTGGGATTCCCAGTACACACTTTCTTATTAGAGTTCTCATCAGAAATAGAGGAAACCTTCTTATCAACTAACATTGTAGAAATAGCTCAGAAATTTAGAGAGTAAACCAAGGACTGATTTTATTTTTTATTTGACATATTTGTCACATAGATACAACAAAGCAGCAGCTCTTCCTTAAGCACCATCCCTGCCTAAGGCATTATTCTTCATGCTGTATTATCTGTAGATTATGAAAACATTCATTTGATGTTTGCTGGATCTTTCTGATCCCAAGAATGGATGCTGACTTGGATAGATCCCTTTTTTTCTCAACTACTTGAAGATCCTAAAGATCATACTGATAATCAACATAAGATAAACATGTATTTTCATGTAAATGGCATTGAAAACAAAAGTATTTATGGTAGAAAACAAAGCCTTGAATATTTATTGACATAAACTATAAGAAGTTACTGTTTTTAAATCCACCTTCATAAACCTCTAGAATAAGCTGATAATATGACCAAAGTTATTAATGTTTGCCTATGTAAACCCTTTGAATATTGAGAATTCTTTAATGACTGTATGGAGGTGATATTTTAAGTGTCTTGGTAGATATGTGAGCTCCATTGTTCAGCTGTATAATTTGATCAGTGTTTGTTCATTTTATGGGATGTAATATATTTCACATTGGTTTGATTTATTGTTTCAGAGTAGAATTCAATTGAACACGTTTTCTTGCTAACTGAATTGTAAATGAATTATGTTAACAACTCCTCTGTGTGAAGGCCTATACAAAATACATACGGTCAATAACCATTTTTGTGTGAAATAATCATACAAGAAAGCATACTGTAGTGGACTACTCTAGGCTTGCATATTTCTCCATAAATCAACTTTATGCAAAGGATAAGAACTGAACAGTAATGTATTTGAAATATTTCAGCTCTAATGGCCCTGCAAATTAGGTTCACACCACCAACTGTATTAACCTCATTTAGTTTCTGCAGGAAAAAAAAAATGTCTAATTTAGAGTATGTTATTATTATTATTTTAACATGCACAATTTTTACATTTATATTTATCATTTCAAATTTGATCAGTGTTTCTAAAGGGTTTCCTCAAGAAGTAAAATTTTGCATCATTCTAAGCTGTACACTAAATTTTACTTGCCAAGTGTTAAGTCTAGCTTTTTTCATCTCAAATATAATAATGTAGTTTTAATTTGTATCTAAAATAAATCTGATTCTGGTATATGGATGGTTTACAAAATATTTTATATCATTTATATATACTAGTGTTAGCAGTTGTTAAAACCATTTTCTCTGTTTGCTCTTTTGACATCCATGTTTCAAGACCGTGAATTTAGGACTTAATTGTTTGCAGGAAGGCACAGAAAATCCATAGGAAGGCTAAATATATGAATCGAATAACATTCCCACATAGATTAAATTGCTTAATTAAATGTGGGCTATAAAACAACAGAAAAAGAGCATGTAAGTAATTCAGATTACCTGACAGAAGAGCAAAGAATTGGGTGTCTGCCTATGACCATTTTTTTTTTCTTTTCACAAGTATTATAATAAGTTTGGATTGAGCCAGTCTTGATATTAGACATTGAAAATACATTGTCTTTAAAAGTTCATATTGTTCTTCCTCTAACCCCAAAGATAGAAAAAGTAGTAATTAAGTGAACTTTTTAGATACTCTTTTGTAGGGTTTGATTTAATTCCTAAATGGGTATGATAGCTCTTGAGTTGCTTGTTCAGATGTTAAAAGTGAAAGTAATGCTGATATCATTATCACCTTTATTTATCATTATCATCTTTTATTACTTTCCTTGTAAATGAAGTATTATATTAATGTATTTAATTTATCACTCTTTAATATTAAAACATTTAAATATTATAAACATTTAGTAAAACCTACACTATATGACTTCTTAGATTGTTATTTTTTGTCATGTGCATCTAAGTACTGTGAGGTCAGGGACTATGTCTGTTTTGTGTAGTATTTCTCTTCAGCAGTTGGCAGTAGAGCCTGGTGTTTTGTAGGTTCCAATCCATTCTGGATTGTTATCTTTAAGAAAAATATTGATTTGATGATTTGATCATCACAGTGTAATCACAGTCACTATTTTCTTAAAATATTTTTATAAGGCTCTTAGGTCCCTCAAAAATAATTTTTAATACCTCCATTTTGTGTGTATGTATGTGTATAAACTCAAATTTCAAGGTATAGGATAGAATCCACCTGGCTATATAAGTTTGGAAAATGTCATTATGTACTGAGCTCTTATGGTGCTCAGGGAAACAACTGCACAGCATCTGAACATTAATGGATTTATAACATTCAGTTAAATAAATGAAAAGTAATAGGACCAGACATTCCTGGCCATGGAAATACCTTAAATAAAAGCACACAAGTTCACATGTAATATTTTAGACTGTGTGTCTGTACAAAAGCCAAAAGATTAATTTCTGCCAAAACAAAGCCTTCTGTTTCTGTTATTCTGATTTAATATTTGGCGGTAAATGCATATTATCATAATTAATTTAAACTTTGAAACATGCAGTTTTTTTTCCTCTCAGTTGGTTTAGCACAAAGACCTGGAGTTATAGAAATACTTGACTGATTTTTTGGCAACATATGTACTCTTTTTGTGGAGAAGGAAATGGCAACCCACTCCAGTGTTCTTGCCTGGAGAATCCCAGTGACAGAGGAGCCTAATGGGCTGCCGTCTATGGGGTCGCACAGAGTCGGACATGACTGAAGCGACTTAGCAGCAGCAGCAGTACTCTTTTTGGGGCTCCAAAATCACTGCAGATGGTGACTGCAGCCATGAAATTAAAAGATGCTTGCTCCTTGGAAGAAAAGTTATAACCAACCCAGATAGCATACTAAAAAGCAGAGACATCACTTTGCCAACAAAGGTCCATCCAACAAAGCTATGGTTTTTCCAGTAGTCATGCATAATGTGAGAGTTGGGAAAGCTGAGCGCCGAAGAATTGATGCTTTTGAACTGTGGTGTTGGAGAAGACTCTTGAGAGTCCCTTGGACTGCAAGGAGATCCAACCAGTCCATTCTGAAGGAGATCAGCCCTGGGATTTCTTTGGAAGAACTGATGCTAAAGCTGAAACTCCAGTATTTTGGCCACCTGATGCAAAGAACTGATTCATCTGAAAAGACCTTGATGCTGGGATGATTGAAGGTAGGAGGAGAAGGGGACGACAGAGGATGAGATGGTTGGATGGCATCATCGACTCAGTGGACATGAGTTTGAGTAAGCTCTGAGAGATGGACAGAGAAGCCTGATGCACTGCAGTCCATGTGGTTGCAGAGTCGGACATGACTGAGTGACTGAACTGAACTGATTTACTCTTTCATGAAAATTTCATGTACTTCCTTCTTTATCATACAACACTCACACAGAGTAAGACATTTATAATGAGAAATTGAAAAAGAATCTCAAAACTTAGATCTAATTCACATTTGGTTCATATAAATGTCCAGAAGCATAGGCCTGTTAAGATCGGCATCCTTGCAGCATTTTCTATCTCAGGTTATTTCATCTGCTTGTACATGCTCAAACCTATTTTAGTTTAATTGTTTTTTAATTCATAAGAATATGTGGATGAAAGCAGAAGTGGTGACTGTGGATATAATTTCAGGGTCATTGCTATGGCAATTATGACAGGGGAAACATGGGGATTCACCTTATCTCCTGCTATGTCCATGGGTAGGGATTAAGAATCAGCTTTTTCCTGACTTTCCCATTTGAGTGACCATTTCTGTAGGTAAATGAATCAAACTCTTTCTCATAGCCTCTTCCCCCATATAAAGATACACACCAACTGTGTTTAAATGAAGCACTTTAAACATGGAAAGTTATGTACAATTCAGACTAAATGAGAAACATTTTTAGCTAGAAAAGTTCTTTGCTAAAAGTGAAATTCCATACTTGTTTGCTGTATATCTTAAAGAGGAATAAGGCAAAGCTTTTAAAGGCCTGAAATTTAGCAATTTCAGTTGTTAAGTTTACACAGAATAACATCTTTTTATGAATTACAAAACAGTAAACAAGTAACATTTAACCTTTGTTCTTCCTTTGTTAAAGAAGATCAAGAAACCATAACTAGTCAATTATCCCAGTAAAAACAATTTGTGTGTGTGTGTTTATTCAGTGACATTTGCTAAAATTCACTATCAAGTCTTGAGAAAATGACTTACACATTTAGAAATAGAAGGAAACTTTTAAAATATTGATATTCTGAAAGAATTCTTATTAAAATAACAGTTTGAGATATTCCTTATTGTTCTGGAGAACCTAACAATGTTATATGACAAGAAAAAATCTGATATGTGTGTGTGTGTGTGTGTGTGTGTGTGTGTGTGTGTGTGTATGAAAGTGAAAGTGTTAGTTGCTCAGTTGCATCCTACTCTTTGTAACCCCATGGGCTGTAGCCTGCCAGGCTCCTCTGTCCATGGAATTCTTCAGGCAAGAATAGTGGAGGGGATAGCCATTCCCTTCTCCAGAGGATCTTTCAGACTCAGGGACTGAACCCAGGTCTCCATTGCAGGCAAATTCTTTCATATACACACACACACACACACACACACACACACAGACACACATGCATATAAAATGGTTTCTGGGATGGCTCAGAAGATATATATATGTATATATATGAAAAGATGAACTAAAGTATCATCATTTGACAACAGTGATTTTCCTTTATTAAAAGCATATGAAGAATTAAAAATGTAAACAAATGTTAAAATCCTATTTAGAATGGTTATTATATATATATATACACACACACATTTCTTAGAATTAAATATACAGCAAAGCATAAATATTGCTTAGAGAAAGTTTAAATCAGAATTAAAGTATATAAATAAAGATGTGAGGAAAGGAAGAGACATATATATACATGATGAATCTGTTAATCTTTACATTCAAAATTATTTGGGCTTCCCTAATAGCTCAGTTGTTAAAGAATCTGCCTGCAATGCAGAAGAACCCCGTTCGATTCCTGGGTTTGAAAGATCCACTGGAGAAGGGATAGGCTACCCACTCCAGTACTCTTGGGCTTCCCTTATGGCTCAGCTGATAAAGAATCTGCCTG
This sequence comes from Capricornis sumatraensis, assembly GCF_032405125.1. NCBI lineage: Eukaryota > Metazoa > Chordata > Mammalia > Artiodactyla > Bovidae > Capricornis > Capricornis sumatraensis. The sequence continues at coordinate 110,985,656 of NC_091092.1, forward strand.
TAATGCAGGAGACCTGGGTTCGATCCCTGGGTTGGGAAGATCCCCTGGAGAAAGGAATGGCTAACCACTCCAATATTCTGGCCTGGAGAATTCCATGGCCTGTATAGTCCATGAGGTCACAAAGAGTCAGACATGACTGAGTGACTTTCACTTTCTTTTCTTTCAAAATAATTTCAGTCAAAATATAGTTATATAAACACACATATATATGTATTTATGCCATTCTCTGTATCTATCCAGTTATCTTTCTCTGTATTATTTCAGAAGTTAAAACAGAATTCCAGTAGGAAATAGCATTTACCTTAAATAGTTGAAGAAAATGCTATAAAGAGATTACTTATTGAGGTATAATTTATTAACAAACAGGTGACAGTGAGTCACCCAGAGAGGAGAAAATGGGAAGCAGTTAACCATAGGGATTTCTAGGGCTTTGAGGGAGAGGGGAGAAAAAGAGGGAATGGAGGTGAATGTAGTCTCGCGAGAGCTGCACCACTGGAGGGAGACCCACATATTGGGAAATGTATTCTAGTTGTTGGAAGGAATCATCTACTACAAGAGGCAGTTCTGGAGCAGAGAAATTGTGGAGGAAAAATTCCCCCTGCCTTCTCTTTCCTTCTCTTGGAATCTCCAGTCGGTCCTCTTTATTGATTTTCTGCAGCTGGGATGCAGCCAGCATGATCTGGAGAGATGCAGCGTGCAAAGGTCAGTCACCTAAGGACACAAGCAGAGAAGGAAGGGCAGAAATGCGTGCAGGTGAACGCTCTAAAAATAAATCACACAAAATGGAACGCAGACACAATTGTCGAGAAATTCTAAACTTAGTCTAAATGTAAATGCATGTTAATAGTCCACAAATTATTTTTAAATAGTTGACATGCTTTAGTACAGGGGTCCCCAACCTCTGGGATCTAATGGCTGATGGTCTGAGGTAGAGCTGATGTAATAGTGATAGAAATAAAGTATACAATAAATGTAATGCACTTGAATCATCTAGAAATCATCCCTCCCACCCCATCCGTGGAAGAATTGTCTTCCACAAAACCAGTCCCTGGTGCCAAAAAGGTAGGGGACCACTGCTTTAGAATATTTCATTAACATAACAAACTGACAGAGTGTGACATGATATAGAGATGTAGTTTAATAATACAGAATAAACATTTTGAAAAAAGTTGCTTTTATTTAGGTAAATTTTTATATCTAGGAATGGCATTTCCTACCTGTAAAGAACAGGTCAGTTAGCCAGTAAATTAAATTAAAATCTCTGACATTGTTTGGAAAGAAAATATAGTGACAACCTAGTTCCACAATAAATACTAAATAATTTTCAGATAATGATTTCATGTGGTTTATATTCAAATGTAGAAGAATATATTAATAATGTTAAGATGTCATAAATCTCAGGAGCTATAACATAAAATTGGCAGATTTAGCAACACAAAAAGTAAAATGTTTTCAATGGAGAAAGACACAATTCAAAAGTAACAAATCATATGATAGACTGGGGAATCATACTGAATAAAGAATAACTTCACTGTGATAAAACTACAACTAAGATGAACAAGTATTTTGCAACAGTGTTTAAATAGGGCCAAAGGTGATGTAGACATCCACTTGAGGAAATGACAAATAATCAATGGAAAAAAAAAGCTCAATGCTGCTAATAATTAAATACAAAGTATAATATCCTGTGATGATGAGGGTTCATGGAATTAGGCCCCATGTTTCCTTTGGTGGAAGATCCTCTTGGAAAGCTATATATAGGACATTTGAAGTTTCAAAATATGACATTTGTATCTTTGATGCTGATATTTCACATTTGGAATTAGACATATAGGAATACTCACGTATGTAAAGATGCTCACTGCATCGTTTACAGTAGTTCCAGTATTATCCCATACTATTTAATGTTAGGCAAATATAGATCTATCATTAGGCTATAGGTTTCATAATGTCAGAGTCCAGGCTTGTTTGTGCTTGTTTTCACTTTTGCTCACTATTAAAGCTATAGTGCCTAATATAATCCTAGACTTACGGCATGTGCGCATGCTCAGTCACTCAACTGTCTGGCTCTTTGCAACTCCTGGACTGAAGCCTGCTATGCTCCTCTCTCCATGGGATTTTCCAGGCAAAAATACTGGGGTGAGTTTCTGTGACTTAATGATAGGTTCCCAGTAAACAGTTGAAGAATAAATGGGGGGATGAATCTATGCATTACTGAAAATAATTTTAAGGTCCAAATAGTGTATTTGCATGTATCTGTATATACATTTCAAAGCTGCATTTTGCTGAAAGCTGATGTTTTGATAAGCATTTTTCTAGCTACTTACATTTATTGTAATTCTTTCAAAAGTGTTAGCCCCATTTTATAAATGAGAGCATGAAGACATTGGGCTTCCCTGATGGCGTGGACAGTAAAGAATCTGCCTGCAATGCAGGAAACCCAGGTTCTATCCCTGGGTTGGGAAGATCCCATGGAGAAGGGAATGGCTATCCACTCCAGTATTCTTGCCTGGAGAATTCCATGGACAGAGGAGACAGTCCATGGGGTCGCAAAGAGTTGGACATGACTGAGAGACTAAACAACCACAATGAAGACATTGAGGAATTAAGTTATTTATCCAAAATTATAGAGAGCCAATGAGTTTTAGAACAACAATTTATTTATTGAATGTATTTTATGTAGATATATAGGCAGTGTGTATGGAGTTTGATCTCCTTAGGCTGATGAATAGATAAAAGGATGGCTAAATGGATAAATGGCTTGAGGAATGGATGGATATACAGCTAGCATAGCTTCTGCTGAGAAGGATTATGTCTAGAGAATGGGGTTGGAGTGTTGTATAGATGTGGGCTACTTTCACTGTTCACTTTTTATACTGCTCTACTATTTTAATTTTCCACTACAACAATAAAAACATTTAATAATAAATGTTATAAAACATTTATTATATAAAAATATTTTAAAGTGAGAGGTTGAATCCAAACTAATACAAGAAAAAAAAAAGAGAGAGAGAACTAAAAGACTAACTATTGGAGCCAAAAACATCAACCTGATCTGTTTCCTCTGAAGAAGAGGTTTTGTTTCAAGGGACAGGCTCCCCATCGTGATGAGCATAGAAATGGAGCCCATTTGGTCAGTCTGAGACTGGAGCCTGAATAGGGTCTGACATTGTGGACTGTGAAACAGGCTTTGTAAGATACAGTGACCAAGCTAGTTATACCAAACAGTGAGGCTTGCAGTCATCAGGGGAAGCCAGGCCCATGTTAGTAGAAGTCAACTTGAAAAAGAGGCATTTAAGAGAAGCTGTGTCTAGAAACTTAGCTATGCAGTATTTAGCATATCCATTTTAACTCTTGTCCAGCCATTGGAAAAGAGGGAAGAAATTTCAAAATGGAAAATGGGTACTATGAAGATCAATAGTCAAATTAGGAATGAGATACTATAATAAAGCCTTTTCTTCTCTCTGTCTAATCTTTGATGTTACTAATTTCTAGTCAAAAGAGTTTACTTTTCAAATAGGACGTGTATACCTATTTATATTTATATCTCTGTATATCTCACACATTTATGCACACTCATGATAGTTATGTAAATGATCATATTGTTTATAAATATGTGTATACCATGCCTCATTTTTCTTTGTTATTTTTAACTGAATCCCTTTCTCATTCTTGTATCTCAGCTAAAAGAACTGCTTTTTAAATCATAATTATTCAATATAATCTTACCCACCACTACATCATAGTTTTAATGAGATAACATGATTTTCAGTTGCTTGGCTATTCCAGCCTACCATGTATTCAGATGCTTAGTACAAAATTTCTGAGACATCTGCTTTATCTAAGTTCTAGGAGTTACCTTATCCTACCCTGGGTCAGAGAGTACTTGAACACATTTTTTTCTGTAAATAATTTTCTAACATCTATGCGAAGCACTGTGGTATTTTGTAGAGTCTATGTCAAAGCTTAGAAACAATGAATAAAACATTAGTTTTCCTGTGCCTTGAGTTATTAGCTTGAGTATTTTCAATCTGAATTAAAAATGTACTAACCTTATGATCATCACTCATCAGTTTCCTGATTAACCTGCTAATGCTCTCTAATTTAGAAATGAACGCTTCTTTCCCTATTACTAAAAAAAAAAAAAATGATCCTTTTCCTCACATGAGATGTTATGTAGAACAAGTGATCAATAGTTTAAGAATAACTTCTGTGGTACAATAGGAAGATCTAAATAAGCTGTAAATCAGTAAATCAGTCTGTTCAAGTTTGTCCAGTGTCACAAAATGAGAGAACTAGGATGTGAACCGAGGCTCTCTCTTTTTTTGTTCTAAATTAATCAGCCTATAATTTAATAGTTATATGACCTCATACAGTATTCTTAACTCATGAGGGTTGAAAGGTAAATGAGAAAGCATAACAAAATCCATTTTACATAATTGGTACTCAATGAAAAGTCATTAAATATCATACTGAATCTCTTTAAAATAATTTTGGAAGGAGGCAAATACTCTGTGCTTTCTTCCCCTTCAACCACTTTTTAGTTTTCATCATGAGTCTTATTCTGTGTTCATTTCGCTGAAGTGCAACTTTCTTCCCAACAGCCATAATTATCTCTTCATTCATTCATTAACTAATTAAACAGATAGGGACTACCCACTATTAGTAAGTGGTAAAAAGGCTTTAGACAAATTTCCTTCCCTTTTAGGGCTTATATTATTGTAGGGAGACAAATAATACCAAGGGGACAAATAGATAAGCGTATTAAGTACAATTTGTGGCAAATGACATAAGGAAAGGAGTCAATGTGAAATGAGACAGGGAAAGGGCTTCTTACAATAGGGTGATTACCAAATGCATCTCTAAGGGCGTGTCATATGAGCTAAAACCCAATGGATAAGAATGAATCAAAAATACAAAAAGATGGGGAAAATATTTTAGGTAATGACAATAGCAAGTGTAAAAAACAAGATGTATAAAAGGACCTGTGTTGCTTCAGATGTGAAAACAAGGCCAATGTATCTGAAAGGTAGTAGGCAAGAAAGTTAAGAGGCCATTTGTTTCCTTTTAGCTAAGTGTGCAGGATTAGGTTATGTAGAGCCTTGTTGGATAGGGAAGCAGTTTGGATTTATTCTAAACAAATGAGAAGTGTTGAAGGGTTTTAAGTAAGAATATGTTGCACTTTTAATTTGTGTTTTTATAAAGGTGATTCCAGCTGTTGAAAACAAAATGAACTGAAAGGCATGAGAAGAGTTAGGATGTGAATGTGCTGGACCCAGAAGGCCAGGATCATGGCTTGGGTGAAATAGTAATAGCATGAAGATGAGTGCACACATGGATTCCTTTTAGAGGCAGAAAAGGCACAATTTGATAATAGATCAAATGAGAGAATGCAGGAAAAAATCTCAAGGGCAATTGCTAACTTTACAGCCTGAGAGAATGTATGAATATTGTAGCCATATTGGGAGGTGGTGATTAATGGGGATACTAATGGTTCTGAGGATTTCCCTCGTGGCTCAGTGGTAAAGAATTTTCATGCCAGTGCAGGAGACACAGGTTTGATCCTGGGTCAGGAAGATCCTCTGGAGAAGGAAATGGCAACCTACTCCAGTTTTCTTGCCTGGAGAATTCCATGAACAGAGGAGCCTGGCAGGCTATTGTCCATGGGGTTGCGAAAGAATCAGACACAACTTAGCCACTAAATAACAATAATGTTTTCAAAGAGAAGTGAGAACCTTATTTTGTGTGTAACAAATTTGAGATGTCTCCTGAGGAAACAGAGGTCTCAACTGGAGATAGGTGTTTGGGAATCATTAGCATATAGGTAGCCCACTCCAGTTTTCTTGCTTGGGAAACCCCAACAGAGAGGAGCTTGGCGAGCTACAGTCCATGGGATCGCCAAGAGTCGGACATGACTGAGTGACTAACACTAGCACTAGCATTTATGTAATATGTTAGAGAGAGGAAGAGGGAAAAAAGCGAGAGGAGGCAGAAGTAGAGAAAATTGGGTGACATCACCTAGGGAAGAGTGAGTGTAGATAGTAAAGACTGAGATCCAACCTCTACATTCACTCCAAAATTTTATATTAATTAAATGGGTTGCACCAGAAAGAAGGCCTGAGAAAGTATGGCTGGATCCATAGAAAACCTGAAAAATGTAGTGTCAAAGAATCTAAGGGAAATAGAGCAGTTTAAGAATGTGAGTGCTACTGTGAAACTGTGAGCTACACAATAATATGGAGATAGAAAAACAACCCATTAGGCTTGACAGCACTGTAGCCATTAGAGGAGTAGAGAGACAGAAGGCAGTTTTCTCATCCCTTCTTACCCAGTGATGCCTTCTGAGTCCATCTTCCTTAAAATATTGACCACACCCGTTGCCTACCCATTTTATTATTCTCTATAGCACTTGTAATCTTAGAAGCTAGAGATTTGCTTTTGTGATTGTCTGTGTCTCAACTAAAATCTAGACCTCATGAGGACAGAATCATTGCTCTGTTCACTGTATTCATTCATTCCCAGCATCTGGGACAGGACTTGGCATATATAAGATGCTGGGTAAACATGAATTGAATGAAGTGGGGAGCAGTGGTAGGAAAGTAGGTGTGAAGAATATAGCTTAAACATTTCAAAAGTTGTATTGAAAGAACATGATCCTACAGGCTCACAGGAGCAGATTGTTAAATTCAGGAATTATGGTCCATGAATCAAGGGAAATTGGAAGACTGAAAACATTTTAGGTATCAGTGAACTAAAATGAACTGGAATGGGTGAATTTAACTCAGATGATCATTATATCTACTACTGTGGGCAAGAATCCCTTAGAAGAAATGGAGTAGCCATCATACTCAACAGGAGAGTCTGAAATGTAGTACTTGGATGCAATGTCAAAAATGACAGAATGATCTCTGTTCATTTTCAAGGCAAACCATTCAATATCACAGTAATCCAAGTCTATGCCCTGACTAGTAATGCTGAAGAAGCTGAAGTTGAATGGTTCTGTGAAGACCAACAAGACCTAGAACTAATACCCCAAAAAGGTCCTTTTCATTATAGAGGACTGGAATGAAAAAGTAGGAAGTCAAGAGCTATCTGGTGTGACAGGCAAATTGGCCTTGGAGTACAAACGAAGCAGGGCAAAGGCTAATAGAGTTTTGCCAAGAGAACGCACTGGTCATAGCAAATACCTTCTTCCAAAAACATAAGAGAAGACTCTACAAGGACATCACCAGATGGTCAATACCAAAATCAGATTGATTACATTCTTTGTAGCCAAAGATGGAGAAGTTCTATACAGTCATCAAAAAGAAGACTGGGAGCTGACTGTGGCTCAGATCATGAACTCCTTATTGCAAAATTCAGACTTAAATTGAAAAAAGTAGGGAAAACCACCAGAACATTCAGGTATAACCTAAATCAAATCCCTTATGATTATACAGTGGAAGTGACAAATAGATTCAAGGGATTAGATCTGATAGACAGAGTGCCTGAAGAACTAAGGACAGAGGTTCATGACATTGTACGGGAGGCAGTGACCAAGACCACCCCCAAGAAAAAGAAATGCAAAAAGGCAAAATGGTTGTCTGAGGAGGTCTTACAAATAGCTGAGAAAAGAAGAAAAGCTAAAGGCAAAGGGGAAAAGGAAAGATATACCCATTTCAATGCAGAGTTTCAAAGAATAGCAGGGAGAGATAAGAAAGCCTTTCTCAGTGATCAGTGCAAAGAAATAGAGGAAAACCATAGAATGGGAAAGACTAGAGATCTCTTCAAGAAAATTAGAGATACCAAGGGATTATTTCATGCAAAAATGGGCACAATAAAGGACAGAAATGGTATGGACCTAACAGAAGCAGAAGAGGTGGCAAGAATACACAGAAGAACTGTACAAAAAAGATCTTCATGACCCAGATAATCATGATGGTGTGGTCCCTCACCTAGAGCCAGACATCCTGGAATGTGAAGTCAAGTGGGCCTTAGGAAACATCATTACAAACAAAGCTAGTGGAGGTGATGAAATTTCAGGTGAGCTATTTCAAATCCTAAAAGATGATGCTATGAAAATGGTGCACTCAATATGCCAGCAAATTTGGAAAACTCAGCAGTGGCCACAGGACTGGAAAAGGTTAGTTTTCATCTAATCCCAAAGAAAGGCAATGCCAAAGAATGTTCAAACTACCATACAATTGCCCTCATCTTGCACACTAGCAAAGTAATGCTCAAAATTCTCCAAGCCAGGCTTCAACAGTACGTGAACTATGAACTTCCAAATGTTCAAGCTATATTTAGAAGTCAGAGGAACCAGAGATCACAAAAGCAAGAGTATTCCAGAAAAACATCTACTTCTGCTTTATTGACTATGGCACAACCTTTGACTGTGTGGATCACAACAAACTGTGGAAAAATTTTTAAGAGATGGGAATATCAGACCACCTTACCTGCCTCCTGAGAAATCTGTATACAGGTCAAGAAGCAACAGTTAGAACTGAACATGGAACAACAGACTGGTTCCAAATCAGTAAAGGAGTACATCAAGGCTGTATATTGTCACCCTGCTTATTTAACTTATATGCAGAGTACATCTTGTGAAAAGCTGGACTAGATGAAGCACAAACTGAAATCAAGATTGCTGAGAGAAATATTAATAACCTCAGATATGCAGATGACACCACCCTTATGGCAGAAAGTGAAGAAGAACTAAGGAGCCTCTTGATGAGAGTGAAAAAGTTGGCTGAAAACTCAACATTCAGAAAACTAAGATCATGGCATCTGGTCTAATCATTTCATGTAAAATAGATGGGGAAACAATGGAAACAGTGACAGACTTTATTTTGGGGGCGCTCCAAAATCACTGCAGATGGTAAGTGCAGTCATGAAATAAAAAGATGCTTGCTCCTTAGAAGGAAAGCTATGATCAACCGGGACAGCATGTTGAAAAGCAGAGACATTACTTTGCCAACAAAAGTCCGTCTACTCAAAGCTATGATTTTTCCAGTAGTAATGTATGAATGTGAGAGTTAGACTATAAGGAAAGCTGAGCACCGAAGAATTGATGCTTTTGAACTGTGATGTTGGAGAAGAGTCTTGGGCGTCCCTTGGACTGCATGGAGATCCAACCTGTCTAGTACATAGTACAAAGTGAAGTTGCTCCTTCGTGTTCGACTCTTTGCAATCCCATGGACTATAGCCTACCAGGCTCCTCTGTCTGTGGAATTTTCCAGGCAGGAATACTGGAGTGGGTTGCCATTTCCTTCTCCAGGGGGGTCTTCTCAACCCAAGGATTGAACCTGTGTCTCTCACATTGCAGGGAGATGCTTTACCGTCTGAGCTACCAAGAAAGTCTAAAGTCTGTAAGTGAAAGTGAAAGTCAGTCACTCACTTGTGTACAACTCTTTCCAACCCCATAAACTGTGGAGTTCTCCAGGCAGTCCATGGAATTCTCCAGGCCAGAATACTGGAGTGAGTAGCCGCTTCTCCAGGGGATCTCCCCAACCCAGGGATCGAACCCAGGTCTCCAGCATTACAGGCAGTTTCTTTACAAGCCAAACCACAAGGGAAGCCCAGCAAGTGTATCCTGAAGGAAATCAGTCCTGAATATTCTTTGGAAGGACTGATGCTAAAGCTGAAGCTCCAATACTTTGGACACCTGATGCTAAGAACTGACCCACTAGAAAAGACCCTGATGCTGGGAAAGAATGAAGGTGGGAGGAAAAGCGGATGACAGAGGATGAGATGATTGGATGGCATCACTGACTCAATGGACATGAGTTTGAGTAAGCCGCGGGAGTTGGTGATGGCATGCTGCAGTCCATGGAGGCGCAAAGAGTCAGACACGAGTGAGCAACTGAACTGATCTGAACTGAACTGTTAAACCATGGGCAACTTGAACTGAGCCATGGTAGGAGGATTTATGCCATGGAGATTGGTAAACACTGCAGTCAGGGTTTTGTTGTTACTGTGCTTGTTTGTTCTTTGTTGGTTTTTGTTTGTTTTGAAAACGAGTTTACCAGCATACCAAAGTTGTTTGTTCGCAGTCTGCTTTATCTTTCAGGTGGGAGTTAGGAAAGTCTGTGTGTAGGCTGAGGAAGAATTGAGGATTAATAGTAAAGGAAAACTACATTAAAGAGACTTGCCTTTATTGAAATGGGAGCATATTAATTGTAAGAAGAGGAAAGAACAAGTGGGTGGGCATAGGTCTCAGTATCTGTGATTAGTGGTATGAAGAGTTTTTTTTTTTTTTTTTCTGAGAATTAAAATCCAAACACCATATGTAGGATCGTAGAAAACAGTGCTTTCTTACTAGTCACGGTGGTCCTTTATTCCACCTTATATCTCCATTTATGTTGTGTTTTTCAACACACACATATAATTCTATTCAGTATTCAAAATTATAGTCTCTTGGATAACAGGTTACCTCCTATCATTGTCTTAATATGTGCTTATTATATGGTTTCTGATGCTTATTCACTTTTGTACTTGTATTTCTCCATCATTTTTCACATGATTATCTTCACTTTTATTAAATTATAATTTTTATTCATGTTAAAAGTTATGTTAAAAGCTACTTATCATCCATGCATATTATTGTACGCATAATTGGGAACCCCTGATTACATAGGTGGAATTTAAAAACTCATACTCAAATGAAATTTTATTTTTACTATAAAAGCCAAATGTGTGTCTGTAATTTGAAAAGACATGAAAGTTGGCCCCTTATTTATTTGGTGTTTCTTTGGCATGTTTCTGCTAGTGCTTAGGGACTACTCAAGTGCATTCCGTTTGGCCACTGGGTCCAGTTTTCAGTTAGAAAACTATAAAACTGGGAATTAGTTCAAGAACACCTCTTCTGTCATCAGTTATCTTGCCATTTGTTTATGAAGTTTGTTTGTGATGATGTCTTACTAAACACTGTGCCCCTTCTGATGCGGCATATGGTGCCTGGTGCTGCCATGGTGCCATCCCTCATATTCACCATGATGCAGACCTCACTCCCCCATAATAAATGCTTTCTGTCTGAGAGTTTCACCTCCCTGTTGATTGTCTTCAGCTTGTCCCATAATCCACCAGTTTCTACCCTGGGAGTTAGGCAATGGAACCATTCTAATTATCAAAATGATTTATTCTCAAGTGAGTTGATGGTCATGTATTACACATGGTAAGCATGCCACAAACATTTGGTGAATGTATCAGTGCAGGCAAACTCCAAAATTATAATTATGTTCCAACTCAAACATGTCACAACAAATAGTGGTTAAAGTGCTCTGTACACTCATTTTCTTTCTCAAACATCATCACTAGACATTTGTGCAATAACATGACTCATTTTTCAGATAGAAACTGGGATATATGAGGAGTTAGTTAACTGCCACAATCTCTTCCTTGTAAGGGGCAGCACCATGATTTGATTAAAAAAAATTACCACTTCATATCAAAGAGTTAGCCTGTTGGTTAAATTTTTTATAATATTTTGCAAAAAGATTGATTTAATATATGGTTTCTGCCTTAAGCTTGTTATCACTGAGGAACTTGCCTTGGAACTGCCCTTACACCATCAGACATATTTCTAAATCCCAAATCATAGCAGAAAACACAATAATAACCAGTGAAATTTATGTCAAGTGAAATGAGCATCTTTATTCTGGCCTCATTATTTATCAAGTATCATTTCTCACAATGTAGGGAACAAGGGGGTAGAAATAGAATATTTTGTGTTATTAAAGTTACTATGTGGGGTTCTTTATGAAACCTATTGTACTTTTTCTAGCAGTAGGGAAAAAAGTCAGTTTGGTCAGATCAGAAGCAAAGCACAGGATCAGCAGGTGACAATTAAGGAAGCAGAGTTAAATGTCACTGAGCCAAAATAGTTCCTTCTCAAATGGAAACTCCAATAGTTCTTCCCACAATAGGCATGTAGAGAGAATTGTAAGAAAGTACAAATGTTTTTCCATCAATAGTCTCCTACACTGATTAACTTCCATTTGTTAGGTCAAGCTATTTTCTAGTCTCCTGATTTTAGTGGACGTGTCCTGAAAAGTTGTTCTAAGGTTTTCAGTGCTCAGGGTTATTTTTTAAAATGTGTGTGTACTATGTATGTGTGTGTATGTATGTATACATTTGAATGGGTGTACAAACTCAATGAGTAGAGGGAAGAGGGAGGTTTGGAAATATGTTGCATTATGAAATTGAAAATTTAAAAGATAATTCTCACTTTGATTAGCTGCACATAGAAAATATTTTATATTTGGTTAAAAAAACCTTCAATATAAAAATGGTTTGTTTGAAACTTATTACATCAGGAATGATTGGGAATTTCCATTTAATTGACCTTTTCCCACCAGCTTCTGTATATTTGCTTTTAGGCACTAGCAGAATGTTTGGTGTTAACACTAAAGACTCACTCTTATTTCAGTTCAGTCGTTCAATCATGTCCGACTCCTTGCGGCCCCATGAATTGCAGCACGCCAGGCCTCCCTGTCCATCACCAACTCCCAGAGTTCACTCAGACTCAAGTCCATCGAGTCAGTGATGCCATCCAGCCATCTCATCCTCTGTTGTCCCCTTCTCCTCCTGCCCCCAATCCCTCCCAGCATCAGAGTCTTTTCCAATGAGTCAACTCTTCGCATGAGGTGGCCAAAGTACTGGAGTTTCAGCTTCAGAATCATTCCTTCCAAAGAACACCCAGGACTGATCTCCTTCAGAATGGACTGATTGGATCTCCTTACAGTCCAAGGGACTCAAGAGTCTTCTCCAACACCACAGCTCAAAAGCATCAATTCTTCGGCACTCAGCCTTCTTCACAGTCCAACTCTCACATCCATACATGACTACTGGAAAAACCATAGCCTTGACTAGATGGACCTTTGTTGGCAAAGTAATGTCTCTGCTTTTGAATTTTGCTATCTAGGTTGGTCAAAACTTTCCTTCCAAGGAGTAAGCGTCTTTTAATTTCATGGCTGCAATCACCATCTGCAGTGATTTTGGAGCCCCCCAAAATAAAGTCTGACACTGTTTCCACTGTTTCCCCATCTATTTCCCATGAAGTGATGGGCCCAGATGCCATGATCTTCATTTTCTTAATGTTGAGCTTTAAGTCAACTTTTTCACCCTCCTCTTTCACTTTCATCAAGAGGCTTTTTAGTTCCTCTTCACTTTCTGCCATAAGGGTGGTGTCATCTGCATATCTGAGGTTATTGATATTTCTCCTGGCAATCTTGATTCCAGCTTGTGCTTCTTCCAGCCCAGTGTTTCTCATGATGTACTCTGCATATTTATAACTTATTATAAAGCCTAGCAAAGGTAGTGCATTTGTGGAAGGCATTTTTAAAAATATACAATGAAGTAACAAGAACTAGGGGTTAAGGATAAATTGGCAGATGGTAAATTGAGGATTTTGAAATAATTTATTTTTAATTATGCTTCCCCATTAGAGTCAAAGAACTGTGAGACCAGATCTCTGGGCCTATTTATTTACCATTATATCCTCAAAGACCAGAATATATATCTATATATTCAAAAACTAGGCTGGTACAAAGTATTAACTCATTAACTATTTGTTTTCAGTATATCATATTGTCATATGAGACAATGTCAAATTCCATACTTTGCAGAATCGGTAACATCATTTCCAGTTGCCATTATTTATTGGATTGAACGCATAGTTCATATTTGCATAGGTAGCTTTAGCATTGATTGGTTAATGAGCAGAGAGCTGAACTAGTGTGGAGGGTAGCTCCTGTAAGCCACCCGATTTTTGCTTTAGTTTTTCCCTATTAGAGCCTAGGTAAGCATTATGTATCTTGAGCACTGTTTTTCACTTGTACCAACACTACAGTCATAGTTTTCTGCTAGCTATACCATAAGCTTCTTGAAAGGAATAATTAGATGTTTAAATGATGAAAGTGTTTAGTTTTTCTCATATATAAATAAAAGCCTATACTTTTAGCATTAATTTTATTATGAAACTGAATCATCAATACAAATTACTTTCATTACTATATTTTATAGCCCTTTAATGAGAAAGATTGTTATTAGATGATAAAAGCAACTTGGATCAGTGAGTGAAATGCTAAAATTATGGAACAGCTTAATTAAAGGGTACTTAATTTAGTGAGGGAAGAATGTATTGTAGAATTTCAAAGAATTTAATGGGAGGGGGCCTGTGTGAGTTATTTTCTTACTAGAATGCTGCATATCCACTGTGTAAAGTGACTTGTGAATGGAAGATGCATGTGTATAGAATGGAGTGCTGGATGAAAAATACTAAAATTGAAAATAACAATCTAACACTTTAATGAATTAGTCCATTGCTGTGGTATCACCTACAGTTTATTCTAGTGCTTAGAGATCAGATGACATTATGACAGTATCTCTTTATTTATAGACCTCAAGTATAAACCTCCTTTGCTTTCAACAATAAGTTCTTCAGAATTTGGCATCTGTGCATTTGGTTATTTTAGCAAACACAGCATTTTTATTGTGTTTAAAAGCATGCATTCACATTTTCATAGTTAGAGCTATCTGACCATGCCTTGTTGGGTACTGCAAGTTTCTTTTTTCCAGTTCACCCTTTCCCCTTCTCTTACAGTAAATTTATTGATTGTTTTGTTCCTAATACAACTTTAGTGGGAAATGATCCACATTTATTCTGATCACGGTTTGTTAATGGTATCTTTTTAAACTTTTAATGTAACTTTTAAAAGGCTGACAAACTTTGTGAGTTCACATTTATAAATCTCTTACCTTTGAAATCCTGCTTCTTTCCGATTACACATGATATGCATTATAACCCACTATTTCAATTCCTGCTTTTCTCCTGGCAGAAAACTCACCTGAGAGACAGTGGAGGCTCTTGTTTAGATTTCCCAGAGGTGTGTCAAGGTTGTACCTGGCAGCTGGCTAATCAGTAGGTTGGTTGCCCAAGATAAGATTCTCCAGGCCATCATATTGGAGTGGGTAGCCATTCCCTTCTCCAAGGGGTCTTCCCAAGCAAGGGATCGAACCGAAGTCTCCCACATTGCAAGTGGATTCCTTACCAACTGAGCCACTGGGGAAGCCCAAGAATACTGGAGTGGGTAGCCTTTCCCTTCTCCAGTGGATCTTCCCAACCCAGTAATTGAACTGGTGTCTCCTGCATTGCAGGCAGATTCTTTGCCAGCTGAGATACCAGGCAAGCACTATGAGAAGAACAGTTCTATGTTGAAAACACCAGTTTCCTACCAAACTCATTCACATTGACTTCTTGGAGAAGTACTTTTTAGGGCATACTAAAAGAAAACTTTGTACAACTTTGATTTTATTGTCTCTTTGATCTTAGCAGATACTTGTATTATAGAATATAGTGTCTAATTATAAAATTAGTGAGTGTAGAATAGTGTGGAAGATATAGATAGGATGAAGGGGAAAAAGTAAATTATTTTAAATTCCACCACCATACCCACTTCACTAATGTCTTAAAGTATGTTCTAATCTTTTCCACAAGTTGTTGTTATATTCTACATAAATTACACTTCCTTCTGTTTCACTATTACCTTATTAAGAATTTATTTTCACATATTATCAAATATTCTTCAAAAGCAGCATTTTGAATGGCTTTGTAATATTCATAAGTAATTATACACTTGATCATTTCTAATTCTAATTTTCTACTAAGCAATTTGAAATGGTCTGCATTTCTTTTTTGTGTGATAAATCTTTTCTAATTGTAAATAGAGCTTAACTTTCACATTGTTTACATAAATCTTCATGTAAATTTCTAATTATTTCCTTATAGTGGATTCCTAAAAGGAAATTACTGGATCATTGAATATGATTGTTTTTAGACATAGCAAAATATTCTTCATTGATGCTATTGCCAGATCGATTGTTACCCTTTTGTCATTCTTTGATAATTTGATAGACAGTGGAGTATAATTAGACACCTTCATGTTTATTTAATTTGCATTTCTTTGATTGCCATTGAGGTTGCATTTTTAATGTGTATTTACTCTTGTTATACCTCACTTATTAGAAGTAGAAATCACTAATTCCAGGGAGAGTGTAGGTGATGTTTGATAATGGAACCACATGGATCACAGGGTCATGATTTAGATAATGACTTTGAGAGTCTCAGTTCTCAAATGAATTAAGATCGCATTCTCTGAAAAAAATGAAGGTAAGGTACTGAAAAGTATGATACACTGACTGAGTTCTAATTTGGACTTGATCTAGCTTTTGAACTTGCCATCAAACCCCTGTGGGCTTCAATTTCTTTGAAAAATAGAGAACTTCCCTAAGTAATTTTTTTTTCCCATTATAGGCCTCAGTATCAAAATTCTGATGACTGTAGAAATACTCATCAGAATCAAAGTTAGAGTTCATAAATAATTTTCTGGCAATATTAAAAGTTCAACATTTCCATTCTGAAATGGCTTCAAAGATTGGATTAAAAGTGATTAAGCAAAAAAATAAATAAATAAATAAAAGTGATTAAGCATTTATGGCAATGAATCCATTATATAGTAGAGTTTTAGATAGCTTTCATATAATTTTAAGTTCTTATTTTGGGGATTTACCCACTTCTTTCAATTTATACATTTTCATGTCTTGTAATAATAATAATAAAAAGTTGCATCCCGTCATTCTCACTTTCTTTAAATCCTTGGATTTGAGGGGAAACCCAGAGGTCAGCAGATTGTGGACATTCAGACTAGGGATTAGGTTGAGGACACTCTTAGAAGCATGGTTGGTTGCTCAGGTGAGACCACAGTTAATTGGTTTGTGTTCATAAGTTTGTTCATTTTGGAGCAAGCACACTTCTGATTGGCCCCTCAGAAGGGAGGGGTTGATGTTGGTTGGCCTGGGGAAGCATGATCAAGACTCTGTAGGCAGGTAATTGTTCATTGATTAAATGAGATTGAAACTTGTCTTGGTAGCTATTTGTTGCTATAGCTACAGAACAAGCAGTTTCCTCCTCCATTTCATTTTCAGTTTATTAATCTTTCTGCCCTCAAGGCTTAGGACAGGATCTTGTATACAGGCATCTGCAAAGACTGTGGAGTAAATGAATTGAAATAGAATACAGTTATTTTGGATCTTAGAATTTCTATCACACATTCTCTTGTTTTCATAACACAGCCTATTTAAGTTCCTTAACACCTCCTGTCTGGATTGGGTCTCAGCCTTCTACTTGATGATATTTTTTTTTCCTCCTTCTTTCTATTCTGTACTTAATGGTTTTACTTTACAAAAAATGCAATGATGTCACAATCTGGATCAGAAGCAGTTAGTTACTCTCCAACCTATTGAACTAAGGCCAAGTTGACTACTTTGCTTTGATGATCCCTTAGTGTTTTACATGCAAACTTCCCATTTTGTCCTATTAAGCTCAATTACGTGGCTAAGACACTCAAAGTCACTCTTCCTGGGGCCTGTCTAATGTGTCCCTGAACGCAGTCACACAGTCATGTCTGACTCTTTGCAACCCTTCGGATGGTGACCTGCCAGGCTCCTCAGTCCATGGGATGCTCCAGGCAAGAATACTGGAGTGGGTTGCTGTGTCCTACTCCAGGGGATCTTCTCGACCCAAGGGTCAAACCCTCGTCTCCTGTGTCTCCTGCATTGCAGGTGGGTTCTTTACCCCTGAGCCCCCAGGGAAGCCCAATCTATTTCTACTTCAGCACTTTTGCTCATGCTTTTCTACATTGGAGGAATACATTCTACAGCGGAGGAATACATTTGTTCCATTTCCAGCTAATTAAATCCTATACAAATTTATTTCAGTTTTCTTTTCATAAAGAATTATCTGATCTTCCAGTAAGATATGATTTCTTCCTTTTTCTGAACTTATTAAAGCACTGGTTGTGCCAATAAGTGGAACAGATTTTAAATTCTCTTTAGCTTTGTACTGTAATATACTTTTCTTCTTACTTATTTTATCATTCCAAATTGTAAGCAGCATTCAAGGATTCTAACCTCCTGGATAATCCATTAAAATATTTAAAGTATAATGCATCTTTAGTAAATATATTTGGAAGGAATTCAACCGATTTTAGAATATCTGAATCCCTTTCTATAAAAAAAAGAAACACTGAATTCTAGCTACTGGTGCAACTGAATCCTGTATAGCTTCAGAGGTAGGATGGTGATAGATTGGGGCAAAAAAATCAATAGTTTGGTCAAATTGTGATTGTAGTAATTAATATTTATGAATATTCACATTCATCCAAAAGATGTTTTATGTAGATAACATGTGCTGCAATTTTTGACATTTGCTTGGAGCAATAGAAATAATGCTTGATCTATTTTTACCTTTATTTCTTGTGATCATAGTGTGTATTTGAGGCCAGTTATACACATTCATATATCTAATATAGCAGTAAAGAGACATGGACCTTTTTATTTACATAGACAACCTTTTAAAATTCAGTGCCTTTCTCACAGCGTGGTTTTATTTAATGCACTAAAAAATAAACTGAATTCTAAATTTTGCTCATTAAAGATAACCTTGACTAGTTATTAGTGAGAAGCAAGAAAACCTTCTAGATTTTCAGAAACATATGGTGTAAAGTATAACATCTACCATACAATGAACACTTGAAAAACAATTATGAAATGAAAGGGAGATTGTAATTTCAAAGCTAAGCTACTAAGATTTTTTTTCTTTTTGAGAAAGGCAGAATTTATACACAGAGTTTTCTGTAGTTCTTTCCTAAAAAATATTTGCAAAAAATTATCTTCACCATCCATTGGCTAATAATTAAATTATATTAGGGAGCAGAGACCATGTATTATATAGCTTTGTACTTCTGAAGCGTTAGTCACTTTGTCCTGTCCGACTCTTTGCGACCCAATGGACTGTGACCCACCAGGCTCCTCTGTCCATGGAATTCTCCAGGCAAGAATATTGGAGTGGGTTGCCATTTCTTTCTCCAGGGGAACCTACCAACCTAGGGATCAAACCCTGATCTCCTGCCTTATAAGTAGATGCTTTACCATCTAAGCCACCAGGGAAGCCCTTTGTACCTCAAAGCCTGATGCATTTAAGTGTCCAATAAGTATCTTCTGAAAACAAGCACGCAAAACAGTGATGCAGAAGATGATATGAGAGTGTGTTTCTGTGTCACTTTTTACGACCCTTGTTACTCTTAAGTATGGCCTTCAAGCCAACAGCTTCAGCATCACCTGGGAGCTTGTTGGAAATGCAGGGCCTCAGGCTCCCCCTGTGACCTACTGAATCTGTTTTAAAAAGATCCCCAGGTGATGCATATGCACATTAAAAATTAAGAAGTACTGTGTTATACTATGGATAGAAGCAGGCCAAGGAACATTAGCTAGCTTTTCTCTCCTCCTTAACTCCTTTTAAAAATACTTTAAAAATAGTTGTTCTGGTTAATCATGTTCCTGTAACTTGTGGAGGAATTTGACTGAGTGACCTGATCAACCTCTGTTTATGCTTTTGGACTTGAAATTTGACTTTTGGCTTTTTAACTTATAATCAGAAACCTGATCAGAATGTACATATTTAACTTAAAACAGATCCCTTTCATGCTAGCTGAGCTAGCATAAATTTACGGCAAGAGAAATGTCTGGCACATTGCTGCTAAGTTGTCCTGGCCTCCTGCCAGGATTTATGTTTTAACACTTCTGGGATTAATGATACACTTCACATAAAGGATTATTTTTACATTTTGGTTCCCTGGAATGAGCACAGTGTGTAAATTGTAATGCCAAGTAGCAAAAGAAGCTTTTGAAGGAGCTGCCACTTATTGTATGTGTTATTATGAATTATTATTGACTTTAAATGCTGGGTTTCTTTCATTCCCTAGATGTGGCAAAGGATATAATGTCAGATCAACTTTATGTGAAGGACTTTTAAATTTATCTCTAACATCTGAGAAGGAAAGCGACATCTGACTTTAACAGATGTACCATAATGTAAATAAATAATTGTAATATACTTAAGGAATATTACAAATCATTGTGCATATGGTATATAGTTGTTTTATTTTATTTTGATTGTAGAAATACATGGCTCATTTCAACACAGAGACATTATTTTGCTCTTTACATGCTTAATCACCAGCAAAAATTTGATTAGGAGGTACGAGCTTTCTTTACTGGAAGCCGAGGCATTAAGCTCTTTGGTGTAATTGTTTAATTACCAGTGCACCATTTTAATTGACATGACTGTTGTAACTTTCCATGGTAAGGAAGATGCAGTGTTTTATTTTTGTTTCTTATCTAATGAAAACCACTCTCTCAGATGGGCTGGTTTGGCAATTTGACTTCAGAAAAAGTATTGCAGAATGAAGTTTTTATGTGAACAAGAAAAAGAAATTAACTTTAGTGTGCATCTCATTGGTCTGCCAAATTGGAAGTACATTTTAAGCCTGAGTATCATGTTCTAATTAGTCTCTGGAGGACATTCATGGACAATCGAGTGCTCATTAATCCATCTTCTTCCTGTAACATTGATTTGTTCATCCCCTTTTAGAGACTCAGACATAGAAACCCAAAATTGATATGTGGTGTTAATGTGCTTACAGATGTTGCCACCACTTATCCAGATAAGAAGTCCATCTTAATGTACGTCACATCTCTCTTCCAAGTTTTGCCTCAACAAGTGAGCCTCGAAGCCATCCAGGAGGTGGAAATGTTGCCAAGGCCATCAAAAGTTACGAGAGAAGAACATTTTCAACTACATCATCAAATGCACTACTCTCAACAGGTAAAAGATGGAAAAGATAGCTAATAGTCATGATATTTCCTGTTTGATATGGAATTTTAGTTATAATACACACATATCTATATTATCTGTGGATAGATACAGATATATGCATTTATGTAGCATTGTGTGTGTATGTGTATATATATATTCACACATGCATATATGTGCAAAAGTATATATACAGCTTAGCTTAGAGTGTGTGTGTGTGTGTGTGTGTCTGTGTGTGTGTGTGTCTTTGGAGAGAGAAAATGAGAGAGAGGACTCTGTGAACCTAAATTTTACCTGATATCATGAACTATAATGTTGTTTTCAAGACACATTTTTAAAATGCTCTGCTATTGGTAAGCACCATTTTATATGAATTCAGTACACAGAATAGATTGTATTTCCATTGTGTAAAATGACATAAGATAAAAGATAGAATCATATACATATTAAGCTTTCCATCAGCTAGAGCACAAAGCAGGGAACTAGACCAAGAGCAAAGGCAAGTACTCTGTTTAATAATAATGTCTTACTTTTAGTGGCAACTTGCTGATGTATTAACAAATTTTGAATGCTCAAAGTAACATTTTTGGTAAGATGAAATTAGTTTAAAATAATTTAAGTAAAATTTAAATGAGAATACATATGGTAAAGACGTCTATGATATTATTGTATAGAATCCAGTGGGATTCTTCTATTACATGTCTTGTTCTTCTTCCCAAGAAGAATATTTAGGGTGTTTTGTTTTGTTGTTGTTGTTTTTTAATTATTTGACACAACGATGAAAAAGCCTTTAGCGAAATTTCTGCTGAAGGCGTGGAAAGCTCTCAGGCCTCATTTTCTCACTCTACCGAGCTAATTCTATATTTAGCTTTTGAAAGCTCCAGTCCTTTCCAGGGTATTGACATGATGAATTCTGGTTTTGTTTACTTTGGGTTCAGAGAAAATTGCTTTGGGATGCTTGTTTTCGCCAGATGGCAGGGACGCATCCTGTATTCATGCTGAAGGTGTGTCAGTATGGAATCTTTATGATGAAACCCCATCCTCCTCTCTTCCCTGACTACCTGCTTTCTGACATGACATTGAACACACCGCAGTGCTTGGAGTGTACCAGTTTCGAATATCACTTAGATATGTTTAGGATTGCATTTTTCAGCTCACTGTTTCCGTTTGTTTTTCTAGTGTGTTGGAAAGCAGTTCCTTTCAGGGTTACTTATGTTGTCTCCTCCTCCTACTCTCTGTCTTCCTTCCCCAAACCCTTCTGCAGATCACTGTCAGTCTAGCACAGGGCTATGAACGAACTCCTTCCTCTCCTCAGCCTCGCTTCAAGAGCTATGCCTACACACAGGCTGCTTATGTCTCCACCTCTGACCCCACACGGAGCCCATTTCCTTCACAGGTCTGTCAACATTTACTCTCTGTTCTCCAAACCAAAGAACTTCTTCATCCAAGATAACCTAACATGGTTTTTGTGTGTCTGTTTGAATTTTGCAGTGCTTTTTTTTTTTCTTTCCCCCTTCTTCATCCAGAGTCATTTCATGGTTCTCAGTTGTATTAGATACTTGACACGATGCTGTTTTTGCTACTGAGAACTCTCTAGGTTTAACCAATGTTCATTCTTCATGACTGACGATTCTCAAAATAGTGATTTGTACTCATTATATAATTACCTGTAAGATTAGCATTTATGAAGGTTACAATGGTTATACCAAATCATGAAGCTCATTAAAGAGAGCTCATTTAATAGAATGAGAAAATGCATATAATTTGCTAGTCACATTACTTGGGTAGATTTTTCTAGATATCTGATTCCTAAGGGAAATGTATTCTCTATATAGACACCCTTATTATATATTCACTCTCTATATATATGTATTTGTATTCTATTTAAGAAAAATATAACTGGAAGCTTCTTGATATATTTTAATTTGGCTAATTTAAACCTGATAGCAGGCTCTGTAGTATTTATACAAGAAAGTCACACTCAAAACAGGTCAGATTCTATGCACCATTCAATATTTTCAATGTAACAAATCTTCTCAGTGGAGTTTTCCTTCATTATTGCAATGTTGTAGAAAACCGAAAAATAAAAGAAGCTATAGCCTCTACATGTTAGAGCATGGAAATGAAGCGTGCTAGAATTGCTGGATTTGATAAAACTTCCTTTTAAGAGAAAATAGCATATATTTTGCTTAGAAGAACAATTTGAAAAGTTCTTGCAGAAATGGCTTTGGTAAATACAGCACTGTGAATGGGGATTTAGAAATTATTGTCTTGATCTCATTGGAGACTCATCAGTTTTGTTAAGATAGTGGTTGTATTTAATTTGTGATTTATTTGGAGCAGTTAATTGATGCGTGAGGTTGAAAGTTTTTTAAGACCAAAAGATTTCCCCAAGGGAACATATTTCAGGGCATCCCGATGCCCTTTATCCTTGGCTGGTTTTCCTGCCAAGTTGAACAAAGGAGATGAGTGAGAGTGTTTATGTGACTCAGCTTCATCTTTAATTAGATTCCCATCCACATTTTCACAAAGGTCAATTGTATATTCTTGAACAAAATAACTTCATCAGTTTCTTCATAATCAGTAAATGAAAAGAATTCTGCCACACATTACTGAGTGTTAACTATATGCTATGTGTATACATCATATGAACTAGCAAAATCCTTATAATGACTCTCAGAGTTGACTATTTTTTATCTCCATTTGTAGTACATCCACCCTTCCTTTCTTCTCTTCTCGCACCCTCCTGACTCTCCCTGACTCTTTAGGCTTTTTTTTTTTTTTTAATCACCATACTCCAAAAGAAAATTCCAAGCCTTACAAAACAGGTGTCGTTCCTCCTAAACTAAAGAAGTGTAAGGCAAGACAAAGAGGGAAGTATTTTCCCCCTTATTTTCAGTTTATTGGGCTGCCTTTTCCAGAAGATTTTCTCCAGTGCCTACTCTGGCAGCACATTTTTAACTCATTACCATCTCATTAAGGCATTGCTCACGTATGACTCCTTAATGAAGTAATTATAAATGGACTTAATTTTGCTAGATGGTATTTGTTCACTCTCCCTTTGTCTAAATATTACAAAATATGTACTATATCATAAAATATTCAACAGTTCACTTATCTGTTTTAATTTAACAGATGCCACTGAAATAAACCTATTGTTATCCTTTAGAAAAGAAGAAACATGAGTCAGTTGAGCAGTGATATATTCTGCCTATTTTTAAAGGATCCACAGTAGAAAATGGTGCTACATGTAGTTAGATTTGAGAAGTTTGTGTATGATTTACTGAGAATATTTTTCTGAAGAGTTTCTCAGAGGGGCCGAGCCTATACTGCCTCCTGCAGGTTGTATCTGATCCAGTTCAAATGACAGGCCAGATTGGATTCCATTCAAATGTTTACCTGGTGGTCTATAAGGAAGGATTAAGTTTTCCATAACGGAAGGGAGAGCCATGTGGTGACTGTTCTCTATAGGAAACATAAAATTCCTAAATTATCTTAGGAGTTTCCAATATCTTAGAAACATTAATTATCCCCTTCTGTCCCAACTTAGAAAATTTGATTTATAGTCATTGCAGTTTGTGAATGTATTTAGGTGAAGCAGTCTGACCTGTCTCAGGATTTCTGCCTATAAACCAGTTTTTCTCATAATTTACCAAGAAGAAATAGGACCTGATGTGAACCCCAACTTTTCCTTCATTGTATCACTTAACTACCACCCATTCTTGAGTGGAGGACATCGTTTTTACAGTTACACTGAATTTCTATTTTTATGACTTTGATCATACCTCTCATTCTACTCCTAATCTAATATCCAAAATCCCCAATATCTGTTTTTGCTTTCCATTCCTCTCTTTTTCCAGGCACCTCACACTAGCCAAAACGCCTGTAGGTGTACACCTCCTCTCTCCAGACACACCACTCCATTTTATCTTGTGAATGTACTATTTTATGACCCTTTCACTGATCATTTTTTTGTAGTCTATGCTTTATGTATTCATTTGTTTATTCAACAAATAATTATACTTCAGCACCAAATCCAGTGTCTTTTTATCACCTCTCAGGTTTTGTACTGTCATTGTAATACTTTTCGTATAGCCTTTAGACTTAAGCAGCTTCTTCTTCATCTCTAACTGTCCTGTGTCTCTTTCCTTATGTGGCTTTACTCCTCTTTCAACTCCCTTAGCATAAGTGTCTGGTGTGAGATCCTTTGACCTTTTTTGTATACATTGTCTCTTGTCAGTATGATTTAGTCTCTTGACTTGTTCTCTGCCCCTATGATCATTGTATCTATGTCTTCACTACTTCCAGTCTCTCTTGATTTACAGCCTCATTTCCAACTCTTTGATATGTATCTATATCTTGGTGTCCGCTGATTTCTGAAACCTGTGATAACCTGAAATGGACCTTGTTTCATTGCTGACAAACCTGCTTATTGTCCTTTTGGTTATGTAAATGAAGATGTTATTCAGCAGTTCTTGAGACTTAAATATGTGACATACTCTTTTGTCTGTAGTGATCTGATATTCAGTAAGGAGACATGTGTTGTCAATTCTTTCTTCACGTATTTCTTCACTAAGTTATGTCCCCTCGGTATTCCCCTCGGTATAAGTGCCCTCTGATTCAGGCTCTCACTGCATGTCTTCTAGATTACAGAAATAGCTTTGCAATCAATATCACTCTTTTTAGCTTAGTCCTCTCTAAATCAGATTAGATTTTCTTATTAACAGCTTTAATAATGCAATTCACAAAACTTTCTTCACTTCTTTTGGCCTCTCTGACAATTCCATTCTCCCAAATTTCATCAATAAATTCCATGATCTATTAACAATTTATATTTTGATGCTTGTTTCACACTAATCTATTTTATGTTTTCTTTACTCCAACCAAATGAAATCACTTTTCTCCTGCATGGTGTGAAGCAATTTTGTGTCTTAGCTTTTATGGTTCTCTCAGCCTGCTGCTGCAGCAGCTGCTGCTGCTGCTAAGTCGCTTCAGTCGTGTCCGACACTCTGCGACCCCATAGACGGCAGCCCACCAGGCTCTCCCGTCCCTGGGATTCTCCAGGCAAGAACACTGGAGTGGGTTGCCATTTCCTTCTCCAATGCATGAAAGTGAAAAGGGAAAGTGAAATCACTCAGTCTTGTCCGACTCTTAGCGACCCCATGGACTGCAGCCTACCAGGCTCCTCTGCCCATGGGATTTTCCAGGCAAGAGTACTGGAGTGGGGTGCCATCACCTTCTCCATCTCTCAGCCTAGAATGACTTATATCTTCTTTTCAAATTGGTCAGTTTAATCCAAATTTCAAGACCTAACCAATAAGTGGCAGGGCTTGGATTCAAGTTCAAATTTATCTAATACCAAGTTCATGTTAATTACACTGCCACTGAATTTTCTCTATTATTATTCTCACACATTGAATAGTATTCATTTATGTCATAATTTTACACTTATGCATTAATCATCTATGTAGCAGGTGTTATTATAGGACCAAATGACACATAATTAAACAAATATACAAAATAATTCCTGCCTTGATGGAGGGCATGTGCTCATGGGAGAGTCATAATGTGAACAAGATAAACTGTATCAGTACAATAAAATTTCAAATAAAATGAAAGTAATATGTAATAAGTAAAATATAGTAGGAAGTAAAATAGTAAATACTAAAAGTAAAAATATAAAAGAGGACAGTGGAATATGCAGTACATGGTGGGAAAATGTTAGAATTTCAGTGTGTAGTCAGAGGATTCACTAGGAAAATAAATATTGAGTAGAGACTGGAAAGACGTATGGGTGCCTTTGGGAAGATAAACACATAAGGAAGAAACACAAATAATACAAAATCCCTGAGTCGTGGGAATATTTGGAGTATTCAAGGAAAGGCATGGGTTAGGGGCACATTGCTGGAGACATAGTAATGGACCAGATCACATAGGGCCTTATAAGTAATAGTAAAGATTTTTATTACCATTGAGGGAGAAAGCAATGGCACCCCACTCCAGTACTCTTGCCTGGAAAATCCCATGGACGAAGGAGCCTAGTAGGCTGCAGTCCATGGGGTAGCTAAGAGTCGGGCACAACTGAGCGACTTCACTTTCACTTTTCACTTTCATGCATTGGAGAAGGAAATGGCAACCCACTCCAGTGTTCTTGCCTGAAGAATCCCAGGGACGGGGGAGCCTGGTGGGCTGCCATCTATGGGATCGCACAGAGTCGGACACAACTGAAGCGACTTAGCAGCAGCAGCAGGAAGCTATTGGAGGGATGACATAAACTCATGATATTTCAACTTGGCTGCTTTGTGGAGAAGAGGCTTAAAAGAATAAGGATGGAAGCAAGAAGACTAGTTAGAATGCTATAGCAGTAATCCAGGCAAGATACTATTTTTTCTTTCTTTCCCCCCAATATTTTTTTGTGGTCAAATACAAATAACATATAAGTGACCATGTTAACCATTTTTAAGTGCGCAATTCAGTGGTTTTGAATACATTCATAAAATTATCTAACCATCACCACCATCCATCTCCAGAATTCTTTTCATCTTGCAAAATGGAAGATCTGTATCCATTAAAAAAAATAATAATAACTCCTGTGATTTTTTTCCCTGCAGCCCCTGGTGAACCACTCTTCAACTCTGTTTCTATGAGTTTGACTACTACTACTTTTTTTAAAAAAATCAATGTATGATGAGATAATATGATCATATAGTATTTATTTTTCTGTTTCTAGCTTATTTACTTAGCATGATGTCCTCTAGGTTTATCTGTGTTGTCCTATATTTTAATTGGATTCTTTTTTTTTTTTTTTTTTTTGCTATTGAGTTGTATGAGTTCTGTATATATTTTGGATATTAACCCCTTATCAGATATATGTTTTTCAAATAGCTTTGACCTTAACTGTTCCATAAAAAAATTGAGAATTATTTGCTCTAATTTTCTGAAAATGCAATTGGAATTTTGACAGAGATTGAGATTATTTTGGGTCTCTCTCTTCTGTTCCATCTCCGTGTCTTTTTTTTATGCCAGTACTATTTTGATTATTATAGTTTTGTAATATAAACTGAAATCAGAGAACTTGATGTCTCCAGCTTTAGTCTTCTTTCTCAAGATTGCTTTGGCTATTTGGGGACTTCTGTGGTTCCATACACATTTTAGAATTGTTTGTTCTATTTTCATGAAAAATGTGATAGGAATTTGGATAGGGATTGCATTGACTCTTTTGACTGCTTTGAGTATATGGATACTTTAACAGAAGTAAACCCATGCATGTATGGTCAATTAATTTACAGCAAAGGATATGAGAATATGCAGGGTGGAAAGGATAGTCTCTTCAGTAAGTGGTACTGGAAAATGAGGTACATGCAAAAGAATGAAGAAGACTATCTTACACTAAACACAAAAATCAGCTCAAAATGGATAAAAGACTTGAATATAACACCTGAAACCATAAACTTGCCAGAATACAACAAAGGTGGTAAGCTTCTTGATGTGGGTATTACTGATGATGTTTTGGATCTGACACCAAAGCCAAAGGCAACAAAAGCAAAAATAAAGAAGTGGAGCTACACCAAACCGAGAAGCTTCTGTACAGCAAAGGAAACCAACAACAAAATGAAAAGGCAGCCTTACAGAATGGAAGAAAATATTTAGCTGTGGACTTGTCATGTATGTCCTTTATTGTGTTGAGATAAGTTCCTTCTGTCCCCAGCTTATGGTGTGTTTTTATCATGAATGGGTATTGAATTTTTTCAGAATTTTTTCAAATTGAGATTGAATTTTTTCAGATTCTTTTTCTAATTTTTTTCAATTCAACGGGTATTGAATTCTTTCAGAATCTTTTTCAGATTGAATTTTTTCAGAGTCAATTGTATTATGATAGATTGGTCATATGATTTTTATCCTTAATTTTATTAATGCAGTGTATCACATTGAACGTGTTAATCTTGAGATGCTTATGAGACTTGCATATAAACCTGGAGTTCTAAGATAGGAGTTGAGGATAAGTCATTCGGAAGTCATCAACAACATAGATAGCATGTAAATCCAATGAACTGGCTGAGATCACCTGGGGGAAAAAAAGTCACCTAGATGAGATCACCTTAGAGAGGAGGTGGAATCAGCAAATGGGATAAAAAGGATTGCTAGAAAGAAGACATGAAAGAGGGAAGCGTGTGGTATTGTAGAAGCCAGGAGAAGAAAATGTTTCAGGGAGAGAATAGTGTTTAATATGATTAATTATTACTGATTAATCAGTTCAAGTAACATTAGTATTAAAAATTAACCTATGAAATGTCAGTGAAATAAGGTCCCTGGGAAATCTTGACATATAGCAATTATCACATGGCTTTTCTAATAATACCTCTTCACTCTCTAAACTATCCCACTTTGGCCAATATGTTATACACTCACTCTGGTTGATATTTGCTTTAATGAGAGCAATTTCACTATTGTGTCATTTTTATGGAAGTGTTGCTGATTGGAGTGGGTTCAAGAGAGAATGAAAGTTAGGGCCTAGTAGCTGAACTGTAACACTTGCAAAACCTATACTGAATCATTTATGTTCATGTGGATAAAAATCTATATCTCTTAGATGAAGCCACTTTTTAAATTAAATTTCTATATTAACTGGAAGCTAATTAAGTTACAGTATTGTGGGTTTTGCCATACATCAACATGAATCAGCCACGGATGTACATGTGTCCCCCCATCCTGAACACCCCTGCCACCTCCCTCCCCACCCCCTCTGAGTTGTCCCAGAGCACCAGCTTTGAGTGGCCTGCTTCATGCATTGACCTTGCACTGGTCATCTATTTTACATATGATAATATACATGTTTCAATGCTATTCCCTCAAATTGTCCCACCCTTGCCTTCTCCCACATAGTTCAAAAGTCTGTTCTTTACATATGTGTCTCTTTTGCTGTCTTGCATAGGGTCATAATTACTGTCTTCCTAAATTCCGTATATATGTGTTAATATACTGTATTGGTGTTTCTTTTTCTTATACAGTTAATATACTGTATTGGTGTATTAAAACAGAAAAACCAGTTTCATCCACCTCATTAGAACCGACTCAAATGTGTTCTTTTTTACAGCTGAGTAATATTCCATTGTGTATATGTTCCACAGCTTTTTTATCCATTCATCTGCTGATGGACATCTGGGTTGCATCCATGTCCTGGCTATTGTAAACAGTTCTGCAATGAACATTGGGGTACATGTGTCTCTTTCAATTCTGGTTTTCCTGGTGTGTGTGCACAGCATTGGGATTGCTGGGTCGTATGGCAGTTCTGTTTCCAGTTTTTTAAGGAACCTCCACACTGTTCTCCATAATGGCTGTACTAGTTTGATTCCCACCAACAGTGTAAGAGGGTTCCCTTTTCTCCACACCCTCTCCAGCATTTATTGTTTGTAGACTTTTTGATGTCAGCCATTCTGACTGGCAGGAGATGGTACCTCATTGGGGTTTTGATTTGCATTTCTCTGATAATGAGTGATGTTGAGCATCTTTTCATGTATTTGTTAGCCATCTGTATGTCTTCTTTGGAAAAATGCCTGTTTAGTTCTTTGGCCTATTTTTTAATTGGGTCGTTTATTATTCTGGTATTGAGTTGCATGAGCTACTTGTATATTTTGGAGATTAATTCTTTGTCAGTTGTTTTGCTTGCTATTATTTTCTCCCATTTTAAAGGTTGCCTTTTCACCTTGCTTATAGTTTCCTTCATTGTGCAAAAGATTTTAAGTTTAATTAGGTCCCATTTGTTTATTTTTGCTTTTATTTCCATTACTCTGGGAAGTGGGTCATAGAGGATCCTGCTGTGATTTACGTCAGAGAGTTTCCTGCCTATGTTTTCCTCTAAGAGTTTTATGGTTTCTAGTCTTACATTTAGATCTTTGATCCATTTTGAGCTTATTTTTGTGTATGGTGTTAGAAAGTGTTCTAGTTTTATTCTTTTACAGGTGGTTGACCAGTTTTCCCAGCACCACATGTTATGGAGATTGTCTTTTCTCCACTGTATATTTTTGCCTCCTTTGTCAAAGATAAGGTATCCATAGGTGTGTGGATTTATCTCTGGGCTTTCTATTTTGTTCCATTGATCTATATTTCTGTCTTTGTGCCAGTACCATACTGTCTTGATAACTGTAGCTTTATAGTAGAGCCTGAAGTCAGGTAGGTTGATTCCTCCAGTTCCATTCTTCTTTCTCAAGATTGCTTTGGCTATCTGAGGTTTTTTGTGTTTCCATACAAATTGTGAAGTTATTTGTTCTAGTTCTCTGAAAAATGCCATTGGTAGCTTGATAGGGATTGCATTCAATTTATAGATTATATATTCATTTTCACTATAATGATTTCACCAATCATTTCACCAATCCACGAACATGGTATATTTCTCCACCTATTTGTGTCATCTTTGATTTCTTTCATCAGTGTTTTATAGTTTTCTAAATATAGGTCTTTCGTTTCTTTAGGTAAATTTATTCCTAAGTATTTTATTCTTTTCCTTGTAATGGTGAATGAGATGCTTTCCTTAATTTCTCTTTCTGTTTTCTCATTGTTAGTGTACGGAATACAACAGATTTCTGTGTATTAATTTTATATCCTACAACTTTATTATATTCATTTATTAGCTCTAGTAATTTTCTGGTGGTGTCTTTAGAGTTTTCAATGTAGAGGATCATATCATCTGTAAACAGAGTTTTACTTCTTTTCCAATCCGGATGAAGCCACTCTTGACTAATTATGAATCTATATATTAGTTTCCTCTTGTGACTGTCATGAATAATAACAAATTTAGTGGTTTAAAACAGTGCAAATTTATTTAATTTATTGTATTATGGGGCTTCCCTGGCCGCTCAGTTAGTACAGAATCTGCCTGCAATCCAGGAGACACAGGTTTGATCCCTGTGTCAGGAAGATATCCGGGAGAAGAGAATGGCAACCACTTACAATATTTTTGCCTGGAGAATCCCATGGACAGAGGAGCCTGGTGGGCTACAGTCCATGAGGTCACAAAGAGTTAGACATGTCTGAGTGACTAAGCATGCAGACACACACACATTATCTTATGGTGTAGAAGTTCATCCTGGGTCTCACTGGGCTTAAAAAGCTGTCAGTGGGACTGCCTTCCTTCTGCAGGCTCTAAGGGACATACCATTTCCTTGTCTTTTCCAGAAAACTGCTAGACCATTCAGATATGACCTAAATCAAATCCCTTATGATTATACAGAGGAAGTGAGAAATAGGTTTAAGGGTCTAGATCTGATAGATAGAGTGCCTGATGAACTATGGAATGAGGTTCATGACATTGTACAGGAGACAGGGATCAAGACCATCCCCATGGAAAAGAAATGCAAAAAAGCAAAATGGCTGTCTGGGGAGGCCTTACAAATAGCTATGAAAAGACGAGAGATGAAAAGCAAAGGAGAAAAGGAAAGATATAAGCATCTGAATGCAGAGTTCCAAAGAATAGCAAGAGATAAGAAAGCCTTCTTCAGCGATCAATGCAAAGAAATAGAGGAAAACAACAGAATGGGAAAGACTAGAGATCTCTTCAAGAAAATTAGAGATACCAAGGGAACATTTCATGCAAAGATGGGCTCGATAAAGGACAGAAATGGTATGGACCTAACAGAACCAGAAGATATTAAGAAGAGGTGGCAAGAATACATAGAAGAACTGTACAAAAAAGATCTTCACGACCCAGATAATCATGATGATGTGATCACTAATCTAGAGCCAGACATCTTGAAATGTGAAATCAAGTGGGTCTTAGAAAGCATCACTATGAACAAAACTAGTGGAGGTGATGGAATTCCAGTTGAGCTGTTTCAAATCCTGAACGATGATGCTGTGAAAGTGCTGCACTCAATATGCCAGCAAATTGGGAAAACTCAGCAGTGGCCACAGGACTGGAAAAGTTCAGTTTTCATTCCAATTCCAAAGAAAGGCAATGCCAAAGAATGCTCAAACTACCACACAATTGCACTCATCTCACATGCTAGTAAAGTAATGCTCAAAATTCTCCAAGCCAGACTTCAGCAATACGTGAACTGTGAACTTCCTGATGTTCAAGCTGGTTTTAGAAAAGGCAGAGGAACCAGAGATCAAATTGCCAACATCTGCTGGATCATCAAAAAAGCAAGAGAGTTCCAGAAAAACATCTATTTCTGCTTTATTGACTATGCCAAAGCCTTTGACTGTGTGGATCACAATAAACTGTGGAAAATTCTGAAAGAGATGGTAATACCAGAGCACCTAATCTGCCTCTTGAGAAATCTGTATGCAGGTCAGGAAGCAACAGTTAGAACTGGACATGAAACAACAGACTGGTTCCAAATAGGAAAAGGAGTACGTCAAGGCTGTATATTGTCACCCTGCTTATTTAACTTATATGTAGAGTACATCATGAGAAACGCTGGACTGGAAGAAACACAAGCTGGAATCAAGATTGCCGGGAGAAATATCAATATCAATAACCTCAGATATGCACCTTTATGGCAGAAAGTGAAGAGGAGCTAAAAAGCCTCTTGATGAAAGTGAAAGAGGAGAGTGAAAAAGTTGGCTTAAAGCTCAACATTCAGAAAATGAAGATCATGGCATCTGGTCCCATCACTTCATGGCAAATAGATGGGGAAACAGTAGAAAGTGTCAGACTTTATTTTTTTGGGCTCCAGAATCACTGCAGATGGTGACTGTAGCCATGAAATTAAAAGACGCTTACTCCTTGGAAGAAAAGTTATGACCAACCTAGATAGTATATTCAAAAGCAGAGACATTACTTTGCCGACTAAGGTCCGTCTAATCAAGGCTATGGTTTTTCCTGTGGTCATGTATGGATGTGATAGTTGGACTGTGAAGAAGGCTGAGTGCTGAAGAATTGATGCATTTGAACTGTGATGTTTGAGAAGACTCTTGAGGGTCCCTTGGACTGCAAGGAGATCCAACCAGTCCATTCTGAAGGAGATGAACCCTGGGATTTCTTTGGAAGGAATGATGCTAAAGCTGAAACTCCAGTACTTTGGCCACCTCATGGGAAGAGTTGACTCATTGGAAAAGACTCTGATGCTGGGAGAGATTGAGGGCAGGAGGAGAAGGGGATGACCCAGGATGAGATGGCTGGATGGCATCACTGACTCAATGGACGTGAGTCTGAGTGAACTCCGGGAGTTGGTGATGGACAGGGAGGCCTGGCGTGCTGCGATTCATGGGGTAGCAAAGAGTCGGACACGACTGAGCAACTGAACTGAACTGAACTGAAAGGCTCCTCACCTTCCCTGGTCCATGGCCCCTTCCATCTTCAAAGATAACAAGGGCAAGTTGAGTCTTTACTCTTATCACATCATTTTGACCTACTCTTCTGCCTCTCTCTGCTACTTTATAGGACTCCTGAATGCATGGGGCCCACCTGGATTATATAGGGACCTATCTTAAGGCTAGCTGATCAGCAAACAATTTCATCTGCAACCTTAATTCTTCATTGTCATGTAATGTAACACATCCACATGTTCTAGTGATTAGGACATGGACATCGTTGAGGGAGTGTTTCTCTGGCTGCTGCTGTCTAATACCTCGGGATACAAACCTTAGAAGGGCATCTATTACCCACAAGCTAACAATAGGATTCATATTGCATGGCTCTTCCAAGGTACCCTGAGGTCTCAAATGGTTCCCTTCTTCCTTTGTTGATTGCACATGAGCCTCATCCTTCTGGAAGCATTGTTGAAACTACCATTATGCTGGAAACAACATGGCAGGAAAAAAAAAAGAAAGAAGGACATACCTATGCTTCTGCCTATAAAGGCAGATCTTTGTGTTCCTTGCATAACTTAGGGCACAGATGCCCACGTTGATTTAATAAACACTTTGAGTTCCCCCAAACAATGTCTTCTGCTCTCTAATAAGCTCACAAAGTAAAGGAATCAGGCTTTGGAAAGTCACCCATGGCAGGCATGCATGCATGCTAAGTCACTTCAGTTGTGTCCAACTCTTTGTGACCTCATGGACTGTAGCCCACCAGGCTCCTCTTTCCATAGGATTCTCCAGGCAAGAAAACTGCCATCCCTCCTCCTGGGGAACTTCCCAACCCAGGAATTGAACCCATATCTCTTATGTCTCCTGCATTAGCAGGTGGGTTCTTTACCACTACCACGACCTGTAAAGCTCATATTTTACCTATATTCTTATAATTTTATATTAATAAAAAAGAATTACATCCCTATCAATCTTGCCAGAGCAAAAAAGCACCTCTCTTCTGTATCTAATATTTGCAGTTTTGGAAACCCTTTTGAATACACATCTCATTTGACCATTAAAATAAACCTTTGCAATGATCTTATTGGACTCATTTTAATATAGGAGAAATTTTAATGGAATGAAGGGTTTGTGTAAGCAGTGAGTAACTGCCAGAACTGGGACTCAAAGCAGATATCATCACTTCCAGTAGAGTCTTGAGGTTTTGCACTTTGAAACCCCAGCCAGATCAGCCAGGGATCTTTTCCTTTTTCATCATCATTATTGTCAGTCTTCTAATATTTATAAATGCTGGAAAGCATTTGGGAAGAAAAAGAAATCTTTCTCTTCCTCCTCTTTGCCTGATGAACAATAGCTGTCCACCTCCTGGCAGTCTGCCTGTCACCAATAGGACAGGTTAATAATTATTTGTCCACTTGTGAAATAAGCAGTTGAACATTTAAAATAGAGATATTAACTGGAGAACATATAGAAACACTACAGAGAATCAGCCTCCATATTATAAAAATATGTAAACTGTTGCAAAAGTAGTAATTATACATGAACAATAAAATTGGCTCTTCTAATAACAAAGGGGAAAATAGAAAAAAAATACTTGTGG
Organism: Capricornis sumatraensis; assembly: GCF_032405125.1. Lineage (NCBI taxonomy): Eukaryota > Metazoa > Chordata > Mammalia > Artiodactyla > Bovidae > Capricornis > Capricornis sumatraensis. The sequence goes on from NC_091092.1 coordinate 111,021,196, forward strand.
GTCTCTTCAAAATAATTAAAGTTAAAATTAAGAAAAGAGTTGCCTTTGCATAGTTTTGATCTATCTTTATAAAGTATATGGTTAGGTGGAGAAAAAGTGGAAAATACTTTAGAACTGAAAATGACATTTCAGTTCAGTCGCTCAGTCATGACCGACTCTTTGCGACCCCATGAATTGCAGCATGCCAGGCCTCCCTGTCCATCACCAACTCCCGGAGTTCACTCAGACTCACGTCCATCAAGTCAGTGATGCCATCCAGCCATCTCATCCTCTGTCGTCCCCTTCTCCTCCTGCCCCCAATCCCTCCCAGCATCAGAGTCTTTTCCAATGAGTCAACTCTTCGCATGAGGTGGCCAAAGTACTGGAGTTTCAGCTTTAGCATCATTCCTTCCAAAGAAATCCCAGGGCTGATCTCCTTCAGAATGGACTGGTTGGATCTCCTTGCAGTCCAAGGGACTCTCAAGAGTCTTCTCCAACATCACAGTTCAAAAATGACATTTAGATGGCCACAAACTAGAAGAAATAAGAAGTGACCAACACGCAAAGCGTGTTCATGCCCTTTCTGTTTAGACACAATTCATGCTTCTCAGGGTGGTGGTCCTTCCCTTGAAATGGTTCAGTTCTACAATTTTCATCTACCTACTGACTAGTAGTTTCCATGCTTGGATGTCTTACCATAATCTCAAGTTCAGTGTATTTAAGCCTGACCTCATCTTGGCTCATGGGGCCAGTGGTCTCTGGATATTTATTCTCATCAGGTCTTGAGCCTATCTAGCCATATATGACTCCTCCCTGAACTTCTCCATGCCTACTTGGTTCTTAATTTCTACCCAGTTTTGAAGATCCCCTGGAGAAGGAAATGGCAACCCACTCCAGTACTCTTGCCTGGAAAATTCCATGGACTGAGGAACCTGGTAGGCTACAATCCATGGGGTCGCAAAAAGTTGGACACTGAGTGACTTCACTTTCACTTTCACTTTCTGTGGATTATTCCTAGTACCTTTTCCTTCCTGTCTGTTAAGTGTGGATTTCAACTTTATCTAATCTGCCAAGTCTTGTCAATCTTAGCTGTAACTGTCTTCCTTCACACACTCCCCCTTGCTTCCAGATCTTCCTTAGGGTGTATCTTTAAATTATGCAGTTCAGCCATTTTATTTCCTCCTCCTCCTTCTTATCCATTGCTCTTTCTCTGTTTCATAGGTGATGTCCACTAATAAAAGATGTACAACTTGAGAGTTGTGACTTAAGTTTTAATCGGGGCAAAATGAGGACTGCAGCCCTGGAGGCAGCATCTCAGATAGCTCTGAGAGACTGCTCCAAAATGGCAGTGGGGGAAAGTCAATATATAAGGTTTTGGTGAAGGGGGAGTTCAGTACCATGAAGCACTCAATTTACAAAAGGTTTTTTGTTAGTCATGAGGATTTGATATCACCATGAAGGGGTTTAGTGTTTCACTAGAGATATGAGGAGATGCAAGGATTGAGATAATAAAATCTGTTCCTAAAAATATCTAACCATCTAAATACCTGTCCTACCAGATTCCCTGGAGCACAGAGTGCCTCACTCCACCCTGAACTCCCTCAGAGGTTGTTGAAGGTCACCAGCTATAGCAGCATGGGGTTCAATCTCCATAGAGGTAGATGGCAAACGCCTTTGTTGTTCAGTTGGCATTGTTCTTGGTAAGTGCCAATTTGTAGTTGATAGTGAATAGGTATCAATCTTCTTACCTCTCACATCTACACAAACATTCTCTATAATAATGACTGGCCTTACACTAAATGGCATATTTCAGAACTTGAAAGATAAGTTGAAGGAAGTAGTCTCAGCAAAAGTTCTATATATCAATGTTATTTAACTTGTTTTTGCTATAGAATATGCCTGAACATGATTTAAAAATAAAAAGGATAAAATTAATTAAAATTAACTGTTCACATCCTTGCCATCCCTTATACATGTGTGTTTATGTCTATGTGAAATTTCAAGTATTTGCAGTTTTCTTACTGTGAGAGAGATGGAACATCTTTACATGTGCTTAAGAAACTCCAGTACTTTGGCTACCTCATGCAAAGGGTTGACTCATTGGAAAAGACTCTGATGCTGGGAGGAATTGGGGGCAGGAGGAGAAGGGGATGACAGAGGATGAGATGGCTGGATGGCATCACTGACTCGATGGATGTGAGTCTGAGTGAACTCCGGGAGTTGGTGATGGACAGGGAGGCCTGGCGTGCTGCGATTCATGGGGTCGCAAAGAGTCGGACACGACTGAGCGACTGAACTGAACTGAACTGAAGAACAAGTAGGATTTATTCATTTCGGAGATTTTCATGTTTCTCAATTTTTGTCAGTTGGGGTAGTATTTTTTCTTACCAGTTTGTGGTAATTATTTATATAATAAATGCATTAACCATTTTTTTGGTGACATAGAATTCAAATAATTTTCAGGTTGCTCTTTGTCTTTTAAACTTGTGATTTTTTCTCCATTTGAAATGTTATTATTTTATGTTGTTTGAAATTCTTTTATCTTGTATTTGATGACTTGTTTATCAGCAGGGGGAGGTCATATTTATAGATGACTGCTATTGAAAGGGCACTTCAGAAAGATTCTCCCATGGTTTCTTCTAGTTCTCTTTTTTAAACTTTGATCCTACTAAAACTGGTGCAAATTGGATAAAGAACAATTCTAATAATGTTTCCCCTAAAAGCTACCCAGTTGTTGAAACCATTTATTGATTATTCCTTGTTTTTCATAATCTAAATGTATGCCTCCTCTAGGAATAAGCATTTTCAAGAAACTGCCCAGGATATTTTTCTTGTATTTGATTGGATTATCTTGGATTATCTCACATCCTGATGCCTAAACCAGTTCCCTGGTGGCTCAGACAGTAAAGCGTCTGCCTACAATGCAGGAGACCTGGGTTCAATCCCTGGGTTGGGGAGATATCCTGGAGAAGGAAATGGCAGCCCACTCCAGTACTCTTGCCTGGAAAAGCCCATGGACAGAGGAGCCTGGTAGGCTACAGTCCATGGGGTCACAAAGAGTCGGACACGACTGAGCGACTTCACTTCACCATGACTGACTGAAATCAACCAAAAGTCAGCCATCCTAGAATCATATAGTCCAATGGAATAGGATGATTCCTGAACCAAAGCACGTTCACTTAGGAAGCAGAGAAGTAGTTCAGATAACAACATGCATTTGATACTCCAAAAGCAGGGACGTAGTCAAGATGGAACCACACCTACCCACAGGAGCATCACTTCTTGAGAAGGAAAGTATTGAATGCTAGTTGAGTACAGAGGAGAGAGCCCAAAGTCTGGCATCAGAGAGGCTTAGTGTTACGTTCCAGCTCTGCTGCTTCCTAGCTGTGTGGTCTTCACAGAGTTTCTTGCCCTTTCTGGGCCGCAGTTCCCCGTACCTGTCATGATATCATAGTTATCTCTAACTCATAGAGCTGTTAGGAGGATTAAGTAAATTGAAGTGTATAAAGAACCTTCCAGAGTATAAGCACCATGTGGGTTCTCAAAACTGGTGCCAGTATCATGATTACTCCCTTAAACACATCAGGTGTTAAATGCAATTTTGTGGTTTGATCTGAGGACCCTATTAGATTTTTATCAGTTCTTCTATGGGAGGATAGAATCTAGGTTCCAAATTGATTCATAAATAAACTTCTGAATCAAAACCGGTGTAGAGTTTGGCAGTTTCCTGAGGTAATATACAGAATTCTAAGATAAAGGATGTACTTTCTAGTTCTAAGGTTGCTGAGAAATAGTCTTGGAACCATGCAAAGTGGAATATAGTATTGCTTCCTTCTAAAGCAGAAAAAGCACTTGTAGATGATTTTAGACCCAGTGCTCCTGTCGGGAGGAGGTAGGGGCAGGGATCCTTCGTTCTGTCTCTGTCACTGGCCCCTCCCAACACAACCTGTCCCTCAGACTGAATGCAGATGGTGCAGAAGAATTGGCAAACAGAGGGTGCAAAGCCAGCCAGTGGGGAGCTCTCCTTAGATTAAAAGCACTATTGATCTGCTTCGTAGAAGCTTTTATACTTTCTGATGTGACTGAGCAAGTGACCTAGAAAGAGAATTGTCAGGTTTGAGCTCAGCTCTAAAGATTGGTGCACTGAAAATTTCCAAGCAGAATTTTGAAACCAGAGGGAACTTCAGAAAGAATATAGATAATAATATGACTTTGAACAGATACAGTCTTACCCTTCCATTTTTTTAATCTATAAAATAGAAAAAGGGAAAAATAAACCCACCTGCAAAATAGGAAAAGGGACAAAGAAACCCACCTGGCTAAGTTATACCATATGGACTATTTTTTAGTTTTTCAGTTTCTGGTACACAAAATTCTTATATTTAGAGTCAGATTTTTGATCAGACATCCTAAAATTAAATATACAGATTATTTTATTTTTTAAAATTTTATTATTAGAGTATAACTGCTTTACAATACTGTGTTAGTTTCTCCTGTACAGCAAAGTGTATCAGCTATATGTATAGATTTTATTAATCTGCTCAGTGATTATGTAATTGAGCTGAGACTATATACTAGAATTCGTCTAGTTCCTGAAAGTCTTTCTGAGAACAACATGGAAATGCTTTCATGAAGCTTAATTTAAAAATGGGAAAGGAGACCAAAATATTTTTTTTTAAGTCAAATGAAAATGACACTGTGAAATGAAGAAATAAAAGCTGAATTTTTTTTTTAATGGAACTCTTAGGGTTAAAGGAGTATTCTCTAGATGAAAGTATCAGTTGAACCTTCTCTTCAGCTGAGAAGTGGAAGGCAAGAAGAAGTCAATCTCCTTAAAACTCCAACTCTACTATTTTAATATCTCTCTGTGGGACTTGATATATCATTTTCTATCTATGACTTGATTTTCTTGTCTCTAAAATAGGGGTGATTTCTGCTTTATATGGTGGCTAAAATACTTAGTACACTATATGTACAAAAACAGCCTTCACTCACTCTTTTACACAATAGGCACTTCATAATTGTTTAAGGATGAAGAAATGTTTCTAACAATGGAGGTCAACTTCCCAACTTCCCTTCAATATTTATAAGTTATGATTTAAACTTAAAAATAATCTAAATCCAAAAGTGTACAATAAAATTCCTTTTTTTTTTTTTTTTTTTTTTTTTTACTTTTGGCAAAGATCATTGGACTTTCTGGGGAAGATGATAGTTTAACCACGTGCTGGAAATGGACTTTTCCCATCTCTCTTTTGATACAAGAGATAGTTCCAGGTGTAACTGTAGATGATTTAAAAAAAAAAAAAAACTGGAGTAAAACAAGATTCTGCAAAACAAGGGTGTCTGAAAGTTCCCATTTATTTCATATTCATTACATTTTGTGTGCCTAGTGACTTTACAAAGTTTGAAATAATTATTGGATGGAACCAGGCTAATCTGTTTATATCATAATTTTTTTACAAAGGCAGATGGCTTATCTGGAATCATTAATAGAATTTTTTTCAGATTTCTGCATAAAGACTGGAGTAGTATGGCTCCTTTGGTTATTTTCTGCCTCTTAAAGAATATTAAGAGAAGGGATAGGCTACCCTCTCCAGTATTCCTGGGCTTCCCTTGTGGCTCAGCTGGTAAAGAATCCACCTGCAATGCAGGAGACCTGGATTCGATCCCTGGGTTAGGAAGATCCTCTGGAGAAGGGAAAGGCTATCCACTCAAGTATTCTGGCCTGGAGAATTCCATGAACTGTATAGTCCATGGGGTCTCAAGGAGTCAGACATGACTGAACGACTTTCAAGTGAGTCTTCCCTGTGACTCAGTCTGTAAAGAGTCTGCCTGCAATGCAGCAGACCCACGTTTAATCCCTGCGTCAGGAAGATCCCCTGGAAATGGAAATGGCAACCTACTCCAGTATTTTTGCCTGGAGAATTCCATGGACAGAGAAGCCTGGTGGGCTATAATCCATGGGGTCACAAAGGGTCGGACATGACTGAGTGACTAACACACACACAAAGAATGTTAATGCCAAACATTTTTTTCAAAACTCTTCTTGCAAATGAAATAAATCTTTGAGGAAGCATGATGTCATAAGTATATGTGTAAAATTCTGATTCATCTTCTTACTTGCTCTGTGCTACACATGTTCTCCTCACTCACCTGTGAAGTATAGTCACGCATATCTTGCTCTGTAGTTATCATTGCCATGTAGCAAATCACCTCAGAGTTGTAAGAGCATATAAAAATAGCAGTCATTTTTTGTCATTATCTCTCATTCTTCTGGGGGTTAACTGGATTTGGGAATTCTCAATCACTGCAGATGGTGACTGCAGCCATGAAATTAAAAGACGTTTACTCCTTGGAAGGAAAGTTATGACCAGCCTAGATAGCAATGTTAAAAAGCAGAGACATTACTTTGTCAACAAAGGTCCGTCTAGTCAAGGCTATGGTTTTTCCAGTGGTCATGTATGGATGTGAGAGTTGGACTATAAAGAAAGCTTAGCACCAAAGAATTGATGCTTTTGAACTGTGGTGTTGGAGAAGACTGTTGAGAGTCCCTTGGACTGCAAGGAGATCCAACCAGTCCATCCTAAAGGAGATCAGTCCTGGGTGTTCATTGGAAGGACTGATGTTGAAGCTGAAACTCCAATACTTTGGCCACCTGATGTGAAGAGCTGACTCATTGGAAAAGTCCCTAATGCTGGGAAAGATTGAGGGCAGGAGGAGAAGGGGACCACAGAGGATGAGATGGTTGGATGGCATCACTGACTCGATGGACATGGGTTTGGGTGGACTCTGGGAGTTGGTGATGGACAGGGAGGCCTGGTGTGCTGTGATTCATGGGGTCGCAAAGAGTCGGACACAACTGAGCGACTGAACTGAACTGATGCAGTTGCAACAAGACAGTAACAGAGGCTGGAGTCATCTCAAAGGCTTCTTAATTCACATGTCTGGTGGCTCTGTTGGAACTCCAGCCAGGGCAGTTGGTTGGACATACCTATGGCCCTTCTTCCCATGTAATTTATGTTCTCTCAAAAAATGCTGGCTAGGTTCCAAGAGCAAGTGATCCAAAAAGTACCAAGCAGAAGCTGTATTGCCTTTTGTAGCTTATTCTTGGAAGTCACATGGTGTAATTTGTTTCATGGTCACAGATCTACCCATATTCAAGGGGAGGGAACACAGACCCAACTCTTGATGGGGATGTGTGATTTTTACATTGTAAGAGGAGTTTGGTCAAATGAGAAATCTTGTTGTACTCATATTGAAAAATGTAGTCTGCCACAATTTACAGGATTCTTATGAGAGATGGTGCTCAACTGAGAAAAAGAGCTAGCATGCTGCCTAATAGGTGTTCAGCAATGGGTATTTTACTTATTGGTGACTGTACTCAGTTTAAGTAAGTTTGTACAGATCTTCAAATTATATTTGAAGTTATTCAGATTCCTGATTAAGAAGTTTGAGAGTGTTTTTGTCTATGGTTATCATAGAGTTTAAGTTCTGCCGTGGAGATCAATCAGTTGCTTTCCATCCTAAGTGAATGAAATTTCAAATTCACCTGGGAAGAATTTATGTTATGTAATTTGTAAGGTATTATAGGTGAAAAAAGCTGAAGTCCTGAAGGTATTATAGGTGAAAAAACTGTTAAATTGTTCAGACTAGCACATGGTATCTTGAAATATGCCGAATGTGATTTCTGTTCTAGGGTTTTAAATACTTTAAGCAGGTTCATCTCACTTTACCATTTTCTCTAGAACAGTCTCTAGTTTCTACCTTCATTAAATAATATGATTTCCTGTTTTTCATTGATGGTATATAACAATCTATTCTTCATGTAATATTTTAAGAAATATTCCTTAAATGTTTTAACCCTACCTTTTAATGAAACCACACTCAAAATGTAATGTCAAAATTAAAATAAATAATAACCTTGGTTGTAACCTTGTTTTATGTATATATTTCTTAAAATAGATACCCATATGTAATTATGATTCCTACCATAAAATCCACCAGAACATATCATTACATATTAGTTTGTGGTCTTTACCTACAAATAATATCAGCACCAAAATTAAATGATGCTAAGTTAATCAACATAAATGAACTGAACTTGCAAGGCAACCTAAGTAAATGTGTGGTAAACAGTGATACATTCAGTGTCATGGGGTCCACAGCTACTGGAAAATGTTTTATTTTAAACTGGAACTTGCTTAATCTTGCATATGTAAAGTAAAAGATAAATTCTTTTGAAGGAATATCTTATTTGATAGTAATGTAGAATAACTGTGAAAGTAGCATGAAGTTAGTAAGTACATAAAGTATTTTGAGTCATGGAAAACTTGCAATATGAATGCAGACGTTTTTTAAAACTGGAAATATTATAAATTAAACTCTTGGAGAAAGAAATCATCTTTGAAATGATTGATAATGAATTGACAGGATTGTTATGTGATTTTATTTCCAGATCATCTGTCTGCTGTTGAGTTACAGAAAGTCATGTGGCTCTTTTATGTATATCAAATCCAGATTTGAAAGATTAGCATTTTAACTATTTGTGTTAGTTCAATTATTCATGGTATAATGTTGCCTATGATGGTACATTTAAAAATAGGAACACTTCACAATAAAATTTACTTACTGTGAACATTTATGAATGTGTTTATTAGGTTTCTCTGGGATCTCTGGTTCATTTAAAATCTTAGTACATTTTATCTTCATTATAACATGTCCCAAGGAAACTTTTGGCTGAAAGATTAGCATTATAAAAAGAGGGCTTTAATTAGAAAATTCTATACTGTGGGTCAGATTGCTAAATCCAGTGGCAATTATCTGCTTCCTGAGATATGTAGTTCCCTTTCTGAAACATTAAAATTTACTTTATAATACCTCAAAAAGTCATTTCAAGAGGAATTTTGGATCATTAATGGAATTAGAAATAAGATGTGCCCATGGATTTCTCTACTTCTATTTCATCATTTAATTTTCATGTGAACCAGGCAATTAAAGGCTTTTTAACTACTTGGTCCTCAAATAGTTCAGTAACAAGTATGCTGGAAGCACTGTAGTATTACCATGAATTTACTAATTGCTCATTGCCCAGTTGATCCTAGAAGCTAGAATGAATGTGAAAGAAAATATTTATTAAGCTTTTTAAATTTTTACTATTTCTGTTGCTTCACATTCTATGATTATAGTAGTTATTTATTGAAGGAGTGAAGGTATTTAGTAAGGCAGTTCTTGTTGTATCATGTATTGGTTAGAATTTATACATGAAAAATCATAGAGAATATAGAAAGTCAGTGAGTTAGGAAGTTATTTATAACACTTGTACATCATTTTAATAGCTTTCACATATAGATAAAAGTAGTAAATCAATAAGAAAAAGCAAAACATATCAGTAGGAAAATTCATAAAGATCATGATCCAAGAAATGACACACACAAAAAAATAAACATATCAGTATATGAAAAGACAGTCTACCTAACTAGCAATGAAAGACATGGTTTTTAAAAATGTGGACATTTTTACCTACCAGATAGGCGGGTGAGAAAGGTGATTATGTCCATAATTTTCCAGAGTGTAAGGGAACAGGAAATCTCATGAGTTATGAAGGATTTATAACAGAATAAACTGATGTTGTCTTTCTGGAGTATAACTTTTTAATAAATAATGTTTTAAATATGTAAAATATGAGTCCTGTTTACCTCTAGAAATTTATCTAAGGGCGATAATCTGATGAATGCAGTGATGCACGTAAGAAATACAGATGACTTAAACAATGAAGGGTTTAGAAACACAGCCCTTCCCATGTTAAAAAATAAATGTATAATTTATAGTTGGACCTTTGTATCCATAGTTCTTACATATCTGCCTTTTCACATCCGTGGATTCAACCAACCATGGATCATGCAGCAGTGTAGTATTTAAATTTGGAAAAAATAAAAATGTGCATATAATTGACCTGTGCAGTTAAAACTTGTGTTGTTTGAGGGTCAACTGTAGTTAAATCACTTTTTGAAGAATGAAACTTAATGGATCTATACAAATTTTAGGATTGCTTGTTCTATCTCTGTGAAAATTGCCATTGGAGTTTTTAATAGGGATTGCTTTGAATCTGTCGATGACTTTGGGTAGCTTGGACATTTTAACAGTGTTAATTCTTCCAGTTCACAAAAATGGTATATCTTTCCATTTTTTAACGTCTTCTTAAATTTCTTTCGTTAATGTCTTACAGTTTTTAGTGTACAGGTCTTTTACCTTCTTAGATAAATTAATTCCTAGGTACTTTATTGTTTTTGATGCAATTGTAAATAGAATTGTTTGCTTGACTTTTCTTTCTGCTAGTACATTCTGAGTGTATAGAAGGAACAGATTTTATATATTGATTTCATATCCTGCAACTTTATAGAACGTATTAGTTCTAGCAATATTTTTGGTGGTGTCTTTAGAGCTTTCCATGTATAATATCATGTAATGTACAAATAGTGACAGTCTTACTACTTCTTTTCAATTTGAATGCCTTTTATTTCTTCTTCTAGCCTAGTTGTTCTGGCTAGGACTTTTAGTGCTTGTTGAATAACAGTGGGTGTAGTAGGCATCCTTACCTTCTTCCTGATCTTAGACCCGAGAATGATTTTGGCTGTGGGCTTGTCATATATGGCCTTTATTATAGGGAAGATCTGAATATCCATCAGTATGGGATTGGTAAAGTTTATGGTAAATATATTTAATACAGTATTAGGAAACTTTTAAAAGCCATAATGTAGCAGTATATTTATTGCCATGTTGTAAATATAGCCCTGGTCTATGATTAGGTAAAAGAGAAAGCTGCAAATAGTCAGTGAAATATATTTACACATTGTATATTCTATACATTATATATATGTATATGTATGTGCATGTTTATACATATACAACTATACATTTGTTGTTTAGTTGCTAAGTCACATCCGACTCTTTTTGATGTCATGGACTGTAGCTCAGCAGGCTCCTCTCTCCACGGAATTCCCCAGAAAGAATACTGGAGTGGGTTGCCACTTCCTTTTCCAGGGCATCTTCCTGACCCAGGGATTGAACCCTCATCTCTTGTGTCTCATGCATTGGTAGGCAGTCCCCATGGACTGTAGCCCACCAGGCTCCTCTGTCCATGGGATTCTCCAGCGATGGGTTGCCAGGGGATCTTCACAACCCCAGCATTGAACCCAGGTCTGCCGCATTGTAGGCAGGTTCTTTACTATCTGAGCCACCATGGAAGCCCAATAATAATGGATTGGGTAGCCTATCCCTTCTCCAGGAGATCTTCCCGACCCAGGAATTGAACTGGGGCTTCCTGTATTGCAGGTGGATTCTTTATTAGCTGAGCAACCAGGGTATAGTTAGATGAATAGTTACATTCATTCCTTCATTCAGTGAACAGTTACTGGGTAATTGCTATGTACTGGGAACCACTAAAGCTGCTTATTAGGATAACCTGATTCTAGTTTGGAGATGGACTAATGTATCATGATATGTTGGCCAAGGACTGCTGTTGAAATGTCTTAGCAGCTACTTGATGTTTTTTAAATGTAATCTCTATTAGTTATTTTAGATCAGGTTACCAAATCATAGTACCTTGAAACAACTTCAGTTCAGTTCAGTCACTCAGTCATGTCGGACTCTGCGACCCCATGGACTGCAGCATGCCAGACTTCCCTGTCCCTCCTCAATTCACAGAACTTATTCAAACTCGTGTCCATTAAGTCAGTGATGCCGTCCAACCATCTCATCGTCTGTCATCCCCTTCTCCTCCTGGCTTCAGTCTTTCCCAGCATCAGGGTCTTTCCCAAGTAGTCAGTTCTTCACATCAGGTGGCCAAAGTATTGGAGTTTCAGCTTCAGCATCAGTCCTTCCAGTGAATATTCAGGACTGATTTCCTTTAGGGTTGGACTGGTTGGATCTCCTTGCAGTCCAAGGGACTCTCAAGAGTCTTATCCAACACCACAGTTCAAAAGCATCATTCCTTCACCACTCAGCTTTCTTTATAGTCCAACTCTCATATCCATACACAACTACTGGAAAAACCATAGCTTTGACTAGACAGACCTCTGTTGGCAAAGTGATGTCTCTGTTTTTTAATATGCTGTCTAGGTTGGTCATAGCTTTTCTTTCAAGGAGCAAGCGTTTCTAATTTCATTGCTGCAGTCACCATCTGCAGTGATTTTGGAGTCCCCCAAAATGAAGTCTGTCACTGTTTCCATTGTTTCCCCATCTACTTGCCATGAAGTGATGGGACTGGATGCCATGAACTTAGGTTTCTAAATGTTGTTTTAAGTCAGTTTTTTTCACTCCTCTCTTTCACTTTCATCAAGAGTCTCTTTAGTTCCCCTTCGCTTTCTATTGTAAGGGTGGTGTCATCTGCATATCTGAGGTTATTGCTATTTCTCCCAGTAATCTTGATTCCAGCATGTGCTTCATCCAGTCTGGCATTTCACATGATGTACTCTGCATATAATTTTAATAAGCAGGTTGACAATATACTGTCTTGATGTACTCCTTTCCCTATTTGGAACCAGTCTGTTGTTTCATGTGCAGTTGTAACTGTTGCTTCTTGCCCTGCATACGTATTTCTCAGGAGGCAGATCAGGTGGTCCAGGATTCCCATCTCTTTAAGAATTTTCCACAGTTTGTTGTAATCCACATAGTCAAAGTCTTTGGCATAGTCAATAAAGCTGAAGTAGTTGTTTTTCTGGAACTCTCTTGCTTTTTCAATGATCCAACAGATGCTGGCAATTTGATCTCTGGTTCCTTTGCCTTTTCTAAATCCAGCTTGAACATCTGGAAGTTCATGGTTCACAAACTGTTGAAGCCTGGCTTGGAGAATTTTAAGCATTACTTTGCTAGCGTGTGAGATGAGTGCAATTGTGTGGTAGTATGAACATCTTTGGCATTGCATTTCTTTGGGATTGGAATGAAAACTGACCTTTTCCAGTCCTGTGGCCACTGCTGAGTTTTCCAAGTTTGCTGGCATATTGAGTGCAGCACTTCCACAGCATCATCTTTTAGGACTTGAAATAGCTCAACTGGAATTCCATCACCTCCACAAGCTTTGTTCGTGGTGTTGCTTCCTAAGGCCCACTTGACTTTGCATTCCAGGATGTCTGGCTCTAGGTGAGTGATCACACCATCATTGTTATCTGGATCGTGAAGATTATTTTTGTATAGTTCTTCTGTGTATTCTTGCCACCTCTTCTTAATATCTTCTGCTTCCATTAGGTCCATACCATTTCTGTCCTTTATTGTGCCCATCTTTGCATGAAATGTTCCCTTGGTATCTCTAATTTTCTTGAAGAGATCTGTGGTCTTTCCCATTCTATTGTTTTCCTCTTTTTCTTTGCATTAATCACTGAGGAGGGCTTTCTTATCTCTACTTGCTATTCTTTATAACTCTTTCTCAAACAATATGTACACTGTGGGTCAACAAGAGGAATCTATTCATTGTGGTCACTCAGTGACCCAGCCTGATACAACAGCCACCATCACAAACATTTCCAGTCACTGTGGAAAGGGAAAGAGTGTTCTGAAATTTCTTTGGCTAGCAATTAAGTATTTGAACACAAAGCGATATGTGTTACCTCAGCTCAAAACTCTTTGGCTAATATCAGTTACATGATATTACCCACTTAGAGAACACTTGGAAGTGTATTCATATTACATGTCTCAAATGTAGAAAGCTGGAAGCTAGCATGAACAGTGTTTATGACTGCTACAAGATCTATGCAATGATTTTCACAAACATCAAAAGAAACAATTAAATAGGTAATAAAAACATAGCCATACCTTTAAGAAATTGGTTTAGTGATGTTTATTCTTCAAATATAAAACATTAACTTATGAAACTAAGAATATAGTCATTTAATGGCTAAAATTCATTGGAGCACATTCATAATTTTTAGCTAGTACTTAACTTTCTAATAGAAATACCCAAAGTTTTAATAAAATGTTTTGGAGGATGACGAGCTCTCTGTTGAATTAAGTATTTAAGCACAGACCAGATTATGAGACTGGCTTAAAAGCAAATCAGTCATTGGACACATGGTTCATTAACCTCTTCATGTGCAGGAACTGTATAGCTGTTCAAGATGATTTTTGGCTTTGTGGTAAGCCTGAAATCCATGATCCTAATTTATGATTCTTATTGAACAGTGGTTATTATTCAGAAATGAGTGACAATGGACCAAGCATGGAGTACATATATAGCTACATTGTTGCCCTTAAGGAATTTACAAATTGAATAAGTAGAGACGGTTTGGAGTAGCTGTCATCCTGCAGTAACTTTGCTTTACATATGGAAGGAAATACAAAATCCCCGCATGATCTGTTCCCTACATAGCCTACCTTTTTTCCTACCTCTCTCTCCTTGTAACTCAGCTCCAGATGCACTCGCCTTCTAGCTTTGCTTCTTCTTTTTTAATTTGAGTTTGGTTGTTTAACACTGTTGTGTTAGATTCTGCTGAACGGCAAAGTTAATCAGCCACATATATACATATATCCCCTCTTTGTCACTAAAGAGCATTGAGGAGAGTTCCCTGTGCTATACAGTAGGTTCTCATTAGTTATCTAGTTTATATACAGTAGTGTATATATGTCAATTTCAGTCTCAGTCTCACAGTTCATCCCAAGCCCTTCTCCCCATTTGGCATCCATGTTTGTTCTCTGTGTCTGGGTCTCTATTCCTGCCCTCCAGATAGGTTTATCAGTACCATTTTTCTAGACTGCATATATATGTGTTAATATATGCTATTTGGTTTTCTCTTTCTGACTTACTTCACTCTGTATGACAGTTTCTAGATCCATCTGCATCTCTATAAATGACACCATTTCTTTCCTTTTTTATAGCTGAGTAATATTCCATTGTATATATCTTCCACATCTTCTTTATCCATTCCTCTGTTGATGTACATTTAGGTTGCTTCCATGCTCTGCCTATAATAAATAGTGCTGCAATGAATATGGGGTGCATGTATCTTTTGTAATGATGGTTTTCTCTGGGTATATGCCCAGAAGTGGGATTGCTGGGCCATATGGGAGTTCTACTTTTAATTTTTTAAGGAGCCTCCATATTGATATCCTTAGTGGTTTTATCAATTTACATTCCTACCAACAGTGTGGGTGGGTTCCCTTTTCTTCACATCCTCTGCAGCATTTATTGTTTGCAGATTTTTTGATAATGACCATTCTGACCAGAGTGAGGTAATAACTCATTGTAGTTTTGATTTGCATTTCTTTAATGATTAGTGTCATTGAACATCTGTTCATGTGCCTCTAGCTTTGCTTCTAATGTACAGACCATGCTGTCAACTCAGTGATTTTATAGACATGTTTCCCTCTTCCTGGAAGGCTCTTTGCCAATTACTTACATGGCTTGCTTCTTACCCTTATTCAGGCGTCAGTGAGGACTTTGCTGACTACCCTTTTTAACAGATCATCAAAATCACTCCTTTCCTTTTTTGATACTTTTATTTTTTTTCCTGGTAGCATGTAATACTATCAAAAAAATGCTATATATTCACTTATAGGTAATTTCCCCCTAATGAGTAGAAACTCCAAGATAGAAGAGACATAATGCCTAGGACACCTAGTAGGTCCTCAAAACATATTGATGCAATAAATGAATGATTGAGAGGATAGTATATTATTTTTATGTGAACAATCATTCTGTTATATTCCATATTCTAGGACAGAATTGAGGGAATGGCATTACTGTAGGGGAGCAGCTCTCCAGGTGTAGTGTGTTAGTGCCGCTCTCATGACCCTAATATCACTAAATTATTCCTGCTTTTAGACCTATATCCTATAGTCTGAACCCTGCAGTGACAGAGGTTTGCATCTTTTTCCTTTTTTACCATGGATTATGAATTCCATCTGCCATACTTGAACAGAATATCTACATATAAAAGAAAAAGGACATAGCAGGTTAGATGACATTTCCAACATGTCATTGGTTTTCTAAAGCAACATCAAGGATTGGGGAGGGGATGAAACTACTGGTTCATGAGGTACATCACAAGCCTGTTGGATGGGGTGCAAGAATCTCTAATTTATCCAGCCACCCTGCAGGGGTCCCTGGAAAGGTACTTGAACCTGTTTTGATAGAGTACATTCATCTTAAAAAAGGACTTCTTAGGGTTAGATAAGTGATGGGAAGAAAGAAACTATTTTAAGTGGAACATGACTTTCATAAACAACATTACTACAGTCAAGGGGGTAAACCTGTATTCAATAGATGAAAGAAATGGATAGCTCTGGGATCTTTGCTGCCCTAAGAAGCTTTATTACTTCAATAGTAATAAGAACAAGTAGAGAGCAAAATTACCATTTATTGACTGAGGGTGGAAAAGATGTAGAGAAGGAATTGGTGAAAAGTGATGTAGAATATAACTAAGAACTAAGTAAGCCCTGAGGAGAAACTGTAAGTAGATTAAGTAGATAAAGAACTTAGAAATGACTCCCCTCAGTTATGAGAGTTTTGAATAGCCTGTTGTCAACAACGTCTACAGCTATATATGTATATGTGTGTGTGTGTTTGTGTGCGTGTGTGTGTATGTGATGGCAGGGACTGGATTATGACCATAATGTTTAGGTTCAAAATGAAAGTTCTAATGCATTTTGAAAATGTCACATCATTGGCTTGTGTGAAGTATTAACAAAATTTTTCATAGCAAATATATGATCACTTGGGCTTCCCAGATGGCACTAGTGGTAAAGAATTCACCTGCCATTGCAGGAGACATGAGAGACACCAGTTTGATCCCTGGGTCCTAAAGATCCCCTGGAGGAGGAAATGACAACCCACTCCAGTATTCTGTTTTTTTTTTTTAACTTTATTTATTTATTTTAATTGGAGGATAATTATTTTACACTATTATCATGGTTTTTGCCATACATCAGTATGAATCAGCCATAGGTATGCGTGTGTCCCCTCTGTCCTGAAACCCCTCCCACCTCCCTCCCCACTCCATCCCTCCAGGTTGTCACAGAGCACCAGCTTTGGGTGCCCTGCGTCATACATCAAACTTGCATTGGTTATCTATTTTACATATGGTAATGAATATATTTCAATGCTGTTCTCTCAAAGCAAAGAAGACACAGACATAAAGAAGAGACTTTTGGACTCAGTGGGAGAAGGAAAGGGTGGAATGATTTGAGATAATAACACTTCAGTATTCTTTCTTGGAGAACCCCATGGACAGAGAAGCCTGGCAGGCTATAGTCCCTAGGGTTGCAAAGAGTCAGATATAACTGAAGTGACTTAGCACACATGCATATGGTCCCATTAATATATTTTACTTTAATAATTTGAAATGTAATATCTAAGTTTAAGTGAAAGGAGTCCCATTCTTAGTTACAGTCTAGGAAATCTATGGTGCTTTCTCACCTTTTCATGAAAGGACATTTTAATAGTGCCCCAAAGTAGATGAAGTCATTTATAGACAAAAAGCCTTTGCTTTGGTGAAACTTATTCAATTCACTGACTGAAGGACTATTTGCGAGAGAAATTATTTTTCAGTTAAAGTTCAGACTTTTAACAAAACTAACATTTGAAATACCAATTTCAGTTCTATTATAATTTCTTAGGATATTTTTAAATGTTAAAATATCCCTAAAATAATAGGAAAAATAAACTATAAGAATTGAAGAAATGAGCTCCTTTTAATATTATGGATAGAAAAGTTAGGTGTGTATAATTCCTGGAATTTCCAAAATAGAGCATTTTCTTCTGGAGCAGAAAATTTTGACTTTCTTATACAAATTAAAATCCATTCAAAAATCAGAAAGGTATTTTCCTGTGTAAGAGGAGAAATCTATTTAGTGTGTTAGCATGGCAGAAAGATTTTTCTAATAAAAGAATGATAGATAAGGTTGAAGCTAAATGTATTGTTTTTTCCCAAATGGTTAATTAGTTTGTGATCTATCATAGCAATTATTCAAGTGAAACAGGCATATTTAATGAACATTAGGTATACCTTAATTTTCCCAAAGTACAGGATAAAATAGAAAAAGAAAATCTATGTGAAAATACACAAAAGTCCTGGCCACTGGGATTCATTATGGCTAGGAAATGTTTTAAAAAGCTTTCCCCAATTCAGATACTTGAAAAAAACTTACCAGACTCTACAGAGTATGCTTAGGTAAGACTTTTATTCAAAGGCAAGTGATGTGATGAGGGCAAGGGAGAAAGAGTACAGCAAACATCCAACATTGACGAGCCATGGAAGTCCAAGAGCCATTCAGAGTTGAAGCTTGGAACGACCTGAGTGAGGAAATCAGCTTTGGCAGAGCTCAAAGAGAAGTTCTCAGGGGAGTGCCTTTAAAGCCTGCCATGTCAAATTGGTTAGGCCAGTTGCCAAGGATCAGTAAAGAAACTGACCCTGGCGATCATCACACGAGTTTGGGATCTTAAAAAGCACACCTTCAATCCCACTACCCTTACTTAAGACAACAGTCAAAATGCATACCCAGAGGTAAAGACAGTTTTTCTGGCATAGCCATAAAGCCATTCTATCTCGATATATATCGGGTGCTTTTTGATGTTCTTACTATAGAGCATGTGTGTCAGGATGCATCTGGTATCAGAGTGTTGGGATTGCAATGCCAAGAGTCATTAATACAGTCAGGTCACCTACTTATGACTGTGTCACTGCTGAGAGGAAGGAGGGCCTGTCTTATATTTCATCTACTATTTCACTAACATGGAATTATTTAAAATTCTATGAAATTTAGCAACTTAAATTTTATGGTTTTATGTGTGAATCATATGAAATACTATAGCTACCTTTTTAGGAGTACAAAAAGGCAGAAGGAAATGAACATTCATGATTTAACAAACATTTGGGGGGGCAATTTCAGATCCAGTTTGCCGTGGGAAGAGGGTGAAAGAAAAATGATAAATTCTTTTTTCAGGAATTTTAAAATCTCATGTCCTTACTTTGACTATTATAACGTTTATTTTCTTCTTACTGTCCTCTTAAATTTATCTGACAACAAAAGGAACAAAAAAATAGTACTTTTATTTTCATGAAAGGCATCACCTCCATCTTTAGAAATCTGCATTGACTTTCCACTTTCTCTCACTGCCTGCTATTAAAATGCCTTCGTGTGTTTGAATTACATTTCATTCCCAAGAATCCTTTTCTATAGAGTTTAAGACCATTTGAAGATGAAATTGCTGCTTTTATTCATTCATTTAACAAGAGAGAAGAAAAGAGTTAAGACAGTTTTCATGCACTGTATATGTGTTTTTAATCTTTTTTTAAAAAAATTGACCAATAATATTTTTTTTAAAAAGTTTAAAAACACATACACTGTGCATGGAAATAGTCTCAATTCCATTTTCTTTTTCTTTTATATGGAACTCTGCTCAATATTATGTGGCAGCCTGGATGGGAGGGGAGTTTGGGGGAGAATGAATACATGTATATGTATGGCTGAGTCCCTTCGCTGTTAACCTGAAACTGTCACAATCATTATTTGTTAATCAGCTATACTCCAATACAAAATAAAAAGTTAAGTGAGCTATAATTGACATATAATTGTGTTTAAGTTCAAAATGCACAACATGTTGGTTTGATACATTTATATTTTGCAATATGATTATCCCCATAGTGTTAGCTAAATCTCTATCACATCACAGAATTATTTCTTCTCTGGTGATATCAAGACCTGATCATTTTCTAACTGCAAGTTTGTAACCTTTGACCATACTCTTTCCAATTGCCTCACTCATGTACTGTATTTTTCTGAATCTGAATTATGTATTATGGAATTTCAAGAATGAGTTAGCCTAAAGAAAATCTCCTGTGTAATAGGTCTAACCACACAGTTCCATGAAGCATATAACTGAACAAACGTAAAATGTTTCATTGTGACATTAGACTAATTACTGACCAACCTCTCCTAGCATATCAGTATTAATCTCTCAGACTCTTTGTCACTGTCATATCTTTGTAACACATTTATTTTAATTTTCGTAACATTCTTTTTTCCTAATGTCCTTAAGAGTTATATATTTTCTTAGTGTGCTAAATTTTTCTGTGGTGATTTCATTTCTAGAAATTACCTCATGGTCCTTGATTTTATCTTTAATATTTATTTTATTTAAAAAATGTTTTATAATAGATTGATTAGTATTTCCAAACTTAAAAAAAATTTTATATTTCCAAGGTAGGTAGTGGAGTTAAGAGAAGTTACCCATTTACTTACTAGAATTCTTCACAGGAATGAAAAGTAAATGATTTTTTTATTGACTGGTCTAATTTTCTCTTTTTCACAAATGACAAAGTGGAAAGCTCAGATTATTTTTTGGTCATGGGTTAGGGAAAGATACTGTAACTATGGTTTGAGAGAAGGAAGGAGAAAGGAAGGGGCAGAGATTACATGTTAATGTTTGTTTTCATTGCATGGGGGAGAACATCTCTCCCCTGAGTTGAGCATGTAGTCATATTGGTTTAGGCAGGTGCCCTTTAATTTCATGTAATTAAAATGTCATAAATGCGTGTGCATGTGCACATACACACACACACACACAAACATACACTCTAATCAGTCTGACTGACTTTGCCTTCTCAGTCTAGTTCTGCTACTTACTGATCCTGTAAATCAGGATATATTATCACAATTTTACTCATTTTAAAAAGAGTCTTAAGAATAGTTTTTGCCTCATAAAAATAACAAAAGTCATTGAGCTAATAGGTATACATATGATCACAGAATAATCATGGTAGATATTACTTTTTATTGTACATGGAAGGACTTTTATAATAAGTTTTCATAAAAGTGGATCTTTCTTTTCTCTGTAGTTATTGGCATCCATTATTTTTTATGGAATATTTTAAATTTTAAGAGATAGAAGCAAATACCTCATGCTTATATAATTCTTTTGTTTCAATTTTAATTATGAAGTTACTGAATAACGTTCAAATGAGACATACGGGAAGAAAGGTAGTTTACTGATCAATTTCTTAGGTATTTTTAAAAACATATTTATTTACGGCTGCTCTGTGTCTTCATTGCTGCATGTGGGCTTTGTCTAGTTGCAGTTAGCGGGGCCTACTCTCTAATTAACTTCCCTGGTGGATCAGATGGTAAATGCGCCTGCCTACAATGTGGGAGACCCGGGTTTGATCCCTGGGTTGGGAAGATCCCCTGGAGAAGGAAATGGCAATCCACTCCAGTACTCTTGCCTGGAGAATCCCATGGATGGAGAAGCCTGGTGGGCTACAGTCCATGGGGTCGTGAAGAGTCGGACACGACTGAGCCACTTCACTTTCACTCACCAGTTGCAGTCTGTGGGCTTCTCATTGTGGTGGCTTCTCTTGTGGAGCATAGACTCTAAAGTTTACAGGCTTCAGCAGTTGTAGCTTGTGGGCTATAAAGTGTGGGCTCATTAGTTGTGGCTTACTTGCATGGGCTTAGTTGTCCTGCTGCATGTAGAATCTTCCTGGACCAGGGATTGAACCCATACCCCTTATATTGGCAGGTGGATTCTTAACCACTGGACCACTAGGGAAGTCCCATTAAGTCTGTTATATTTATTTTTCTAAGGATTTGATGTGCTTATAAAAATTTGCATTGTTGAATAATCTCTATTAGTTTCTTTAAATGAGTTATTATACCTCCAAATGAGATACTACCATAGAACCACTAAGAAAAAAATTATAAAAGAGTATTTAATGGCATTGGGAAATGTTTACAATATATGTGAAAAATGTAGGTGGGATAACATTATGACTCATTTTGAAAGAATAAAATCTATTTGCATGTTCGTAAATTATTCTACAGTGATTCTTATAGGAAGGTTTTAAATCTTTGAATTCCTCACATTTTCTTGTTCTCTTCAGTGAATTTCTCTATTTTAAATATACATGCAAATATATTTTATTTTTAATGCTAAAAAATCCTCTCGTATGTATTTTCAACTTTCAATAAATGAAAAGCATGAAAATAAAAGAATTAGTGACATAAAATCTCAAATCTCTTTAAAAAAATCTCAATTCAATAAACAAAACTGAAAACAATAAATTGTATTTTAATCCCCTGGTGGCTCAGATGGTAATGTGTCTGCCTGCAATGCAGGACACCCAGGTTCGATCCCTGGGTTGGGAATATACCCTGGAGAAGGAAATGGCAACCCATTAAAGTATTTTTGCCTGGAAAATCCCATTTATGGCAGGCTACATACCATGGGGTTGCAAAGAGTCAGACAGGACTGAGTGACTTCACTTTCACTTCAGTCTATAAATACTAGCAAAATGATAAATAGTACACTATGTATATAATAAAGTTCCACATTTAGAAATATAACCAGATGATATTATAGGCCAGGACATGTGTGATTGTGTTGTTAAAGAGATTTTGTAAAGGAGTTAGTTAACATTACTGACTATTGAAGAATATAGAATTTTAACTGACCCCAGAATAGTAGGTCAGTGCATACTATTGAAGTTAAAAGGATATAACTATTAAAGTCTGTAAACCCTAAGAGTTCGTTAAATCTGAGTAAAAGTATCTATTACTTCATTAGCATAATGTTCAAAATGTTTTGTAGGTACGTATAGTCAGTTGTAGGGATAAAAGATCCACAGGATCCATCATGTATTAGAGGACTTCGTTGTCTCCAAATAGTAAAGAACCCCTGCCAAAAATAAAATATGGTGATATGCTGAGGACTTGGGAAGCCAGGCAAAATTTTCCTTCCTACGGTTCATTAGATAATTGTTTCATGTTTTGTTATCCATATCTAAAATCTAGTAGATTGAGAAGCATGAAAAAGGATTTATGTTTCAACTAAAATTATGCATTCATGGAAGGAAAGAAACGGATGCCATGTGAGTTGAGCCATTCCCAGAATAAGCAGTGAAAGGAATTCTGTTGATTCAGCTGAGGAATATATAATCTTCTTCTGTATAAAAATAATTCCTCACATTTTATCACGCTCATACATCCCTTTTATATGCTATGTGTCGTTTTATCCCTCAGTGAACTCGTGAGATAGGAGATGGAATGTAATTCTACAAATTAACATGTTGAATAATTTAACCAAATCACCACAGCCAGAAAGATGGGACACAACACCATTTTTAATTCCTAGGCTTTTAACCGTTGTATTAGCCTAAGAGCATTCCCAAGTGTTGATCTTAGTGTTCTTAGATAATGTCTTTAGTGATTAATAAAAATACAAAAATTGATAATGCTCTTTAAACAATGTGGCTCAGCTGGTAAAGAATCTGCCTGCAATATGGGAGACCTGCATTCAATCCCTTGGTTGGGAAAATCCCCTGGAGAAGGGAAAGGCTCCCCATCCAGTATTCTGGCCTGGAGAATTCCATGGACTATATAGTTGATTGGGTCACAATGAGTCGGACACAGAGTCGGACACGACTGAGTGACTTTCACTTTCACGTACCAAGCATTACTCTTAAACCCTCTCATATATTAACCCAGTATTCATAACAAACCCATGAAGAAGATTTTATTATTATATTCATCTTGTACATGAAGAAATTGATACAGACTAGTTAAAGTATCTGTTCAGTCATGCAGATAAAAAGTGGTTGAACGAGGATTTGAACACTCAGTGTCTGACTTCATAATTTATCCTATTATCACCTATGCTGTGTGTATGTGTGTGAATGTTAGTTGCTCAGTCATGACCCTATGGACTGTAGCCCCTCAGGCTCCTCTGTCCATGGAATTCTTGAGATAGGAATACTAGAATGGGTTGCCATTCATTCCTCCAGGGGATCTTCTCCACCCAGGGATCAAACCCAGATGTCCTGCATTGTAGGCAGACGCTTTACTGTGACACAAAACAGAGCTATAGTTGGTGAACAAAGTTTACATTTTTTGTATGCACACACACAGATTCTTTGTCATTTACTAAAAGTGAATGAATGTATACACAATTTAGTGGCAGAAACTGCAAATCAGGCAACCTGAAAATAGAGAGGTAAGATAAAGACAAACGAAGGGTGAAGGCTGGGTAACTGGTAATGGTGAAGAATAATTGATGTGACATCTATCAACTGTTGATTTCAGTAATCTTTTTTTCTTAGGAAGAGATTCAGATTATAGGTGCAGAGATTAAAGCATCTGCCTGCAATGTGAGAGACCTGGGTTTGATCCCTGGGTCGGGAAGATCCCCTGGAGAAGGAAATGGCAACCCACTCCATCCAGTATTCTTGCCTGGAGAATCCCATGGATGGAGGAGCTTGGTGGGCTACAGTCCATGGGTCGCAAAGAGTCGGACACGTCTAAGCGACTTCGCTTTCACTTTTCACTTTAGTTTAGTTGAGTGAGAGAAACAGAGGGGAGGTAGAAGAGACAGAGTCAGAGAGAAAGAGAGTTGTTTTAAAGATTCTAATTTATAGCCAGCTTGTAGAAAAATATGGTGCATTAAATTCCCATTTGGCATCCTGATTGTAATAAGATAGTACACCCTTTCTAAAAACTTCCATTTGATGAATAAGTGAACCAATTCAAATTGTCTTCATTTTATTGATAATAGCATCAGTGGCATTAATGATAATGCTTTTTGAGTAACAGCAATTAACTAGATTTGGTGAACTGAGCAATTGAATATTGAATTTGAAATCAGAACATTTGGCACTGAAGATGCTATGAGTACATATTAAAATGACTGTTGATTATTTAAAGATTTATTAAGATGATGAAGAACATTAAAGTGTATTATATCCTGTGTTATTTAGGATGCTCTCAGTTTCAAACCTACTTAAGCTACATAAAAATGTATTGACTCGGTAAATAATAAGTTCAAGGTTGCTCAAGGGTTTAATACAAAGTTTCATCACTGGAGTCAGGGCTGGGTCTCTGTTTCTCTTCAATTCTACCCTTCACAGCTTGTCAAATTGATACAGACTGGCTTTCTTCAGCAACTCTTGGAAATACTTGTTTCCTGGTTCACAGCCAGGAGTTAATAGTGTTTCTTCCCCCAAGTAATAGACAAGAAGTGCGAATTTCTCTCTGATTGGAACCTCCTAGATCATGTCCGTGACTGCACTAAGCATATCATTGTTGCAAAGGGGATAGAATTATCTACACTGTTTTTCATGAATCCCAAATTTACATATGGATCTGAGGGTGAGCTCTATTCTGTCCCAATCTCCAGGCATACTGCTATCTATGGGGAAGTAGGAGAAAGGATATGGGGTGGGCAGTGAGTCACAGTGTCTACCAGAGTCTTCCTTTACAATTTTTATTTATTTTCTATTTGACCGCACTGGGTCTTCATTGCTGCGTGCAGGCTTTCTCTGGTTGCAGAGAGCAGGGGCTACTCTTCATTGCTGTGCACTGACTTCTCATTGCGGTGGCATCTCTTGTTGCGGAGCACAGGTTCTAGGCACATGGGCTTCGGTAATTGCAGTGCGTGGGCTCAGTAGTTGTGGCACACTGGCTTAGTGCTTCGCGGCATGTAGAATCTTCCTGGAGCAGGGATCAAACCCCTGTGCAGGCGGATTCTTATCCACTGGGCCACCAGGGAAGTCCCAGTCCTCCTTTTTAAACATCCAGTGTGTAAGTTGCAGGGCAGTCTCCGTAGCATATATTCACTTTTGGAAATGCCCACATAACATCCTTGAAAAGAGTGTGTGTACAGTATGTTCCAGCAATGATATCCCATTCCACATTTGAGAATTTTGGGTGATCTGCAGTCCCTTTCACTCAGACTATGATGCAAGGCTTCATGGTACACTGGGCAATGATTAAATGAAAAAAAAAAAAAAGGTTGAAGTTCAATACCCCTAAATATAAATGAAGAACACAGAATATCTTGACATTTAAAAAATAAGTGCATAGACAAATAGAATGCATAAAAGTGTTTATAATATCCTGTACTGTCCAAGTTCCTGGCAAATCTTATTTCTGTTCATTAAAAAGCCTTGCTTAATAATTGTCTTCTAGATTACGAGACTGACACTGGGGAAAGTGACGTTTCAATGGAGCATACCACTTTAGTCTTCTGCATGTTTTTTGGGGTCCTGGTGTTTACCCAACATATTTGGTACCCAGTCAGACTTGGGATTTCTTTGTAAAATCAGATTTATTTACAAGTTTTAGACATTAAGTATATTTTCCTTTTTAAATCTGTGACCTAGTAGTGAAGGTCCTGTGATCTAGTTCTAGTCTTCAAATGTGAGCCCTTTTGTCTTCCTTAATATGTCTCTGTGCTTTGCACATCCCCTGACTGAAGCAATTTGCCACAGAAGTTTTGGATAGGAGGCCCCGCCCAACTCCTCTTTGACTGGGCGGCTTCTTCCTGATAGGAGTGATCATCTGCTTTATCAGAAAAGTGCTGTAGGGAAGCCCTATGGTTGATTTTTTTTTAAAGTATTTATGTCTTAAATTATGCCCCTTCTGCCTCTCATTAGATTTGGAATAAAAATAAAAATTGGCCTATCCAGTGCCATCAGGCTCTAAATTATCAGCCTCTCAAGCCATTTATGTTCTAAGCCAGAGGCAGCAAAGATCTCTTAAAAAAAAAAAAAAGCCAATTTTTTTTCAGTATTTCAAATACGTGACCTTTAACATGAGGTTCCCCCCCCACTTGGTATGAAAAGACTGGTAGATGTCAACTTCTTTGTTTCTCTCTCATCCCTTAATAGTGTTGGTATGCAAAAGTATGTGTCTCCAGGTAAAACAGATTATTGTTTAATCAATGATTTCTTAACCATGCAACACCTATCACCCTGATATAGGTGGTTCCTTCTCACTCTTGGTCCTTGTCTCTAACATAATTCAGTCTATTGAGCATTTTAGGATCTGTTACTTTCAACACTTCGCTCTCTGACCCCAATTTCCATATATCTTAGAATGTTTTCTGTTGCTGTAATGGCAAATTCATACATAAGGTTTATGTGTTAACCCCCTTCTATGAAAAATTACTGCAATTTAGCATGGGTAGTGACATAAGTGAGTTAAGGAAAGATAATGTATTTTCAGGCAGTAGTCATCTTATTAATTCAAATTTGCCCCCACACTGGTATATCCTAAAGTACACACAAAGCATAAGAGGTACTTTTTTTGGGTAAATAGTACCGAAGTTATTGTTAGGTAGAATATGTATATGTGCATGTTCCTTCATATTAATGGGTGATTCTTTTAAAGATGATAATTCATGTTAAACTTTTGTCATTTCATCTCTCCTTATCACATACATATCTAAAACTGGAAACTGTCTTACTAAGTCTAATTTGGTACTTTAGCAGGTATATTAATAGAAAGTGTTTCTCTTTAAGTATTAAGGGAACCATGCAAATGAAAAATATTGTTACAGTTTTAATATTTTTCCTCAGTTGTACTGAAATTCATTAAAAATAATTGCATTGGTACATTTTATCTATTTATACAGTCCTTGTGTTTTAAACTATAAATAATCACCTAGATTCTCAGTAAGTTACTTTTAGGTAGTATTTTTAGAAATAGATTTGTAGAACATTTAGCCTTTTGCAACAGTGAATTAGACTATATGAATTTTAATTTTTATATTTGTGTTAAATAAAATGCATTTGCTTTACATGGAGCCATGTTAGTGCTTTGTCTGCTAACATAATACAACTTCTAATTGACCTTCACCCAAAAGACAGATTTTAATACACATACATATATACAGAAAGCATCTGCATTAGAAATAAAACAGCTTTTCTTTCATTTGAGATTTCTTGTGATTATACTTCAGGAGTTACTGGCTTTTGTCATAGAAAATTCCAAAAGAATGGTGGGATTCTGGTGAGAATTCAACCCAACTTGTCATTAGCTCCATTATTTTGATTTCTTGGCTCTGTCCTCCTTCACTTCTTCAATCAAGTGGTTTATTTTTTTCCAGGACACTTTTGTTACAATAGCAAGGTGACTACCAGAATTTCCAATGGTTCTTTTTTTTAATGTCCAAGCGAAAAGGACTACTTTTATTCTCAGTAATCATACCAAAAGCCTGGTGACTCTTTTGGTTAGAATGTGTTAGGAAATGTCTCTGTGATTGTTACACTGTGGCCAGCAGAAAACCATGTGTATGGGTTTATATTCTATGCCCCTGAGCCAAACACTGTGGCAAGGAAAATTCACTTAAACCGGTCAGGGCTCATTTCTGAATTGGGGTTGAGATTAATCCCAAGCCAACCATAGGGCTGCTATGCAAGGTGAAGTAGGTTGAATATATTTGGGGAATTATTTTATAGTAATATTTGGTTGAGTTCAGTGTTTTTCCCTGGGTTGATCATGAAAATCTTTAAGGGAATAAGAGCTATCATGTAGGATTGTTCTAATGTGTGTGTATGTTTGTGCATATGCCTTTATATATTTTTTCATTGGTTCTAGAAATGTGTTTCATTTTTCCTTGGAAAACTTTTCATTTCCACTAAATTTTTTATCTTAATTAAATTACAGTTGGATACTTAAGAAGCTGTCCCACACCAATCAGTTGTGCTTAGTGCAGGTCACACTATTACTGACATGTCAAATATTTCTAGAGCAGTACTTTAGACTCTGTCACAGAGCTAAATATATTCAACATTTAGCAAACATTTATTGAGTACCTGTTATAAGCAAAGTGCTATGCTAGGTACTCTTGTGTATATGAAGATAAATATATGTCATAAAACAATGACAAATTGCCTTTCAGAATGTGCTTATTTCCAATATCATCACATTTTTCTTTTCTGTCATTTTTCATTTTATCATAGGAAGACCTTGAGGTTTTTATTTTTTTTTTAAGAATAAAGACAAAAATAATGATGCATGAACTCACTTGAGTTAGTTTCATGCTACACACCTTATATAAGAACATAAACATTTATGAAGTGTAATGCATGCGTTTACATAGTTTAGATTGCTATTAAATTTGCCATTTTTGTATTTTCTTCTCAGAGATTTCTGGCCTTCAAAATTTGGCCAGCTTGTAATTGCTGGCCTTTGAATTTACAAAAACAAAGAAGAGAATTTAATAAGCAGTCAAATGAAGCTATTTATCTGGATAGGTTACTTTGTAAAGTGCAAGTATAGAAGACCCTCCTAGGTCAACCTAATATCTGATTTCCAATTTTTCAAAGTAAATTTTATTGACTTACACATTTGAGTAGAAAATAACTAATTACCAAATAGCATCTACATTTACCCACAAATTATGATGGTACTGGTGTCAAATAGTCAAATATATGTCTACAGAAATTATTAAGCAGTCTCTATTTGTTAACAATAATGGCATTGTAACCCCCATATAGTTTCCTATTTTAAAATGGTATATTTCTGTAACATGTATTTATGTAACGTTTATATAGGGTAGATTTTGGCGATAAATAAGAACCTAGTAAACTATGTGTGTGTATCTATGTGTTAAGGACATAATTTTAAAATGGAAGTTGTTAGTTGGAATAGAAAATGAAGTTTGTTGAAAAGTTTGATGTCTGGTAAGTGAAAAATGTTTAAGAACTAGACATAATTCCCTGAACAGTGGAGAGATATACATTATTCAGAACATTCAATAGGCACCAAAGCCAAATTTCAGAAGGAACCAAGGGGAGAGAGGAATAATTTTGAGTGATTTATCCTAATTATTATTGACACTAGAATATTAAACACTTTTATACCTACCTACTATAGCTGAGGCTACTTTCCTAAGTTTTTATTTTTCCCCAATATGTGTACCTTCAATCACACTCATGGATCTTTACAATTCTTTGTTTTGGCTAAGTCAAGGAAATCAAAATGAATCCTATGGAATGTGCTGTATATACACTTTATCTCACTCGCCTACACACATTCTCCCTGTTTACAGTAACACATTTGTCTTAGCATTATAATGCCTTTGGCCTTGATAGAATCTGTTCAAATTAATAGAGTGTTCAGTACTGCAATAACAGAATAGACTGTAGTTCTGCAATTTCTATTTTCTAATCATTTGAAGCAGAGAAATCTGACTGCACTATTATGGAACTTCAGTACAAGATAAAGGTATCTGTTTCACTGCAAATAATTCTGTGTAACTTCTTAATCAGTTGTTTTATCTTATTTATTTTCTTGAAATTCAAGATAGGCTAAGGTTTTCAAAATGGTCATATACACGCTATTAACAGTGTTAATCGCTATTATGATCATTTTGTTACCATTCAGTGGATACTCAATATATGGCAGGAATATGTGGCAGTTGCTTTGAAAACAGTGTCTGTAATGCTTACCACCAATCAATCTGCCCACTTTAGAGATTCAGTTAAATGATTTGCTGAAATCACAAAGCTAGCCAGTGGCAGAATAAAATGGAATCCAGGCATCTTGGATTCATAAGCCTAAAATTTTAAAATTAAACCTTTTTGCATTTTCATTAATATTTATTTTTAACTTATAATAGTTCTTAAATATTTTACATAATAATGTAGTATGTGAAGGTCAAACACTGATAGCTCAATCCGTCAACTGTTTATTGATAATCTCAGTTGTGTTAATTAGTCAGTATTATTTGACTTACCCTCCAGGTCCTTATGGACTTGAGGAGCCAGACACTCTTCCATCTGCTTTGAGACACAGTAGAATTAAGAAATGTAAAAGACATTCATAGTTTGGAAGCATGAAACATTGCTTCATAAATCTTGACTTTGCAGATTGCTGAAGGAGGTGTAACTGAGTAATGAACACAGGAGGAGGCACATAGGATTTTTCATAGGAGGGTTTTCCCATGCAAAGATCAGTCTCCTTCATGGAATCACATGAAAAAGACATAGAAGCACAAATCTTTAGTCCATTTTGCATATGACATGTAATGTAGATGGTGGTAGGGGAGGAGTAGGAGAGGCAACTGGAAAGGAAAGTGGAGGACAAATTGTGTAGGATCCTTATATTATGCTAAAGGGAATATATTTTATTGAGAAGGCCATTGGCAGGTTTTGAATATGGAGCTCTGTGTTTCAACCCAAGGATTTAAGGAGCTAACTCCAGAGAACTTGGAGCATTAGAAGGATGAATCGAAAGGGCCATGCTTAATTGGAAGTGTCAGTGACACCTCTAGGAGGAGGTGCCTAACTATATTTGGAAATCAGGATTTATTCTCAAGGTATCTGTTAAGACCAGTGATACAGACATACAGAATAGGGACTAGGATGGAAAGAGATAATAGAGCAATTCATGAGAGTGTATGAGATTTCACATACACTTTGAGAGAGAAAAAATACAGTAAAAGTTGGAGGGGTTCAAGGGTAGAATATTTGAGGTAATATGTTTAAGCCGGCAAAGTAACAGTAACCTGAGTTGGTGCAGAGATGGGATAAGGAGAGGAATAGTTAGGTGTGATTACAGAACTTCCTCATAAAAGGACTATAACGTGGATGATTAAAAAAGAAAACTGAAGATAGTGTGCATGTTCAATGGTGTCAGATGCTGTAAAGGAATGGAAAAGGAGGCAGACTGAGGAAAAGCAGTTGGATCTGCTGTTTTAGAAGCAGATTCGTACAGTTTGAGAAGGCCGTTTCCATAGAAGGGTAGGAAGTAAAAAAGATTGCATAGGTTAAAGGTTGATGACACCACATTGGAAGCAGAAAAGTAGAGTAATCTATTTGGAAGTTCAGTGATGAAAGAAAGGAGGAGATGGAATAGTAGACTGAAGAGTGATAGTATTGGACAGGTATGTTTTAGATTGGCAGAGATTTTAAGCAAAGGTGTTGATATACTCTACAGTAGTATACTATGTGAGAGAAACCTATAGTACACTATGAATACCATACTATCTGTTATATGTATCAATAATATGGTATAAATCTACAATGGCTTGATATTGTGGAAAAACAGGTGCATAAAAATTGACATGAACATTCATGATGCATCTTCAATAACAAGTTTTTGTTCCGTTAATATTTAACTAATGCAATTCCATTTTTAGTAAGCGATTGTCAGTAGTATTGATTCCTGCTTAATCCTTTGCAATACCTTAGAGTCTCAGTATATTTCCTCCCTTTATTAAAAAGTAATCTTTCATGCTTGAGTTTTGTCAGAGA
Source organism: Capricornis sumatraensis (assembly GCF_032405125.1). Lineage (NCBI taxonomy): Eukaryota > Metazoa > Chordata > Mammalia > Artiodactyla > Bovidae > Capricornis > Capricornis sumatraensis. The sequence continues at coordinate 111,053,193 of NC_091092.1, forward strand.
GCAAGATGACACAGAATCTAGAGCATAGAGCATGACATAGCTGGAACATTTTAACATGATTTGATTTTATAAAACACAATACAGTAGGGATCAGGCAGTGCTTTGTTTTAAAACATTCACTGCTGGAATTCAGTTATTTATGCAAAAGCTTGCTGATCAGTAGGGCTCTGTCCCCTGATGCCAAGTTGTTAAGCACTTTCTACAGCTTATTGTGAATAATGCAGAGGGTCAGTGGGACCCTTTAAACCCAACTCCAGAGACAAGCCTTCTGAAACACATGGTCTCCCGTAGTCAAGCATTGTAACAACTTTCCGATCTAGAAAAATGCCAGTGAACTTTCTGAGTATTGATAGCTGATAGTTTTTACACTCATAAAACTGAGGGAAAGGAAAATATTCTTTACTCACAGTCCACAAAATTAATACACATATGGTCATATCAGTGTATGCATTGTGGATGTTTAATGATTAAATATGATTCAGAATTAAAGGATGGCAGTAACCAGAGCTCAATTCTTAGACCGCAGTCATTTCTCTGATGATGTCATCCAGTATCCTATTATCAAATACCATCTGCAGGTTGACTGCCTCCCAAATGTTTCACCCAGCTCAGAACTTTCTACCCAGCTCCAAAGTTGGATGTACAATTCAGTAACTCGCTCCTAGTCAATTCAAATTGAACATGTTCAAAACTGAATCAACTAACCCCCAAATCTGATTCATCTGCAATCCTTCCTATCCCAGTAGTAGCAACTCCACACTTTCAGTTGCTCTAGCTAAATACTTAGTCTCCCTCTTTCTCACCCTTTATATTATTGCTCAGAAAATTATGCCAGATCACCATGCCCAATCTGTATCCAGAATCTGGCCACTTCTCACCACCTCCATTGTCCCCACATCCTATCTGGTCTGGATTGTTGAAATACTCTTTTCAGCTGGTCTGCTTACTTTGGCCCTTGCCTTACCTACATTCACTTTGTCTCCTAGAGGGTCCTCTTAAAATGGAAGTCAGGTCCCGTCACACTGCCGCTGAAAATCCTCCAATGGCTAGTCAAACACTAGGAGTGAAATGTAGCCCTGCTGTGTTCTGAGTCCGTAGACAGTCACCTCCCTCTCCCCACTTCATCCCTTCTTTGGCCTTCTCGTCCACAATTCTTGCCATTGCTCATTCTACTGAAACCATCCTAGATTCCAGGCCTTTGCCTCTAGGCATGTGCCCCCTACATAGTCACAAACTACCTCTCACATCTTTAAGTCCTTTTTTCTCAAATGGCACTCAGTGATATTTTCCCTGAACTTCCAAAATTAAATCCCGTGTCCCCCTCTTTCCTTGACAGTTCTTATTCCCCTTTCTTCCATTATTTCTTTCCATAGCACTTATCAGCTTCAAATTTACTTATTTAATTTGTTTAGCATGCCTCCCCTAATAGGGTTAGTTCCACAAAGACAGGATTTTTATCAATTTTGTGTATGACTGTATCATTTTTGCCTAGAATAGTGCCTGACCCTTAGTAGTTGCTCAGTGAATATCAGTATTTGTTGAAGAATCACTAAAACATGGTAGAGTCGGAATTTCATATGCTTTCAGAGTCCTTCTCTACAAAATGAATAAAGATGTGATGTATTGAATGTATATAATCTGTTTTGCTAATTGTTCCTCTACCTGGCAAATCTGTAATTATAACAACTTTATGACAAATCATGAGATCATGGCATCCAGTCCCATCACTTCATGGCAAATAGATGGGGAAACTGGAAACAGTGGCTGACTTTATTTTTCTGGGCTCCAAAATCACTGCCGATGGTGATTGCAGCCATGAAATTAAAGGACGCTTACTCCTTGGAAGGAAAGTTATGACCAACCTAGACAGCATATTAAAAAGCAGAGACATCACTTTGTCAACAAAGGTCCATCTAGTCAAGGCTATGGTTTTTCCAGTGGTCATGTATGGATGTGAGAGTTGGACTATTAAGAAAGCTGAGCACCGAAGAATTGATGATTTTGAACTGTGGTGTTGGAGAAGACTCTTGAGAGTCCCTTGGACTGCAAGGAGATCCAACCAGTCTATCCTAAAGGAGATCAATCCTGGGTGTTCATCGAAAGGATTGATGTTGAAACTAAAACTCCAATCCTTTGGCCACTGCTGGGGTCCAGCCCCAGTGGATCCAGGGAATTCGAAGGTGGGGACCGAGTCGGCGTCCTGGAAAAAAACTTGTTTAATTATAGATAGAGAGGGAGATTAGGAACAGATAGTGTAGTAGAAAAAGAGGCTGGATTCAGCTAGGAAAACGGGGAGCGAGAAAAGACGACACGGGGGAATCAGTCTTTCTGGAAACTGATCTGATTTCTTTATTTTTCAGGTTTGTTTATATACCTTTTTGTTATACATAGGGATGAATACAGAGTCACGTGGGGGTCAGCAGACCTGACCCTTGTCACAATCAGGTGCTTCATATAAAATTATACAAAGGTCTTATGAGTTTCATCATCTTTTGGCCATGAGGTCTGCTGACATTTTATGGCCCTTTCTGATACTGGTCAGTTAACCAGAAAACTTATTTTTCCAGGGGTGATTTTTTCTTAAATCAGGCGCCACCCTCCAAATAAAGTTGCATTCCTATAGGGTGAGGGTGTAGTGAGTTACAATCAAGAAAGGAATTTACTTAACCTAAGGTTTAACATGATTAATCTTAAAGGTTAATACTTATTTCTCCTATATGCTAGTTATATTCACTCTAAGGACAGGAATATGGAGATTTAGCAGCAAGTATTGGCTCAACAAATGTAAACCCTTCACCAATGTTCCCCTTAAGATCTATTTTGTCTTAAGATAGTGATAAAGTTACATAGCATAGTGATTTATAGTGATTTATAACAAAGTACAGTGATCTATAACAAAAGAGAAGATTCATTAACTCAAGAACTCTAGTATTGCTAACATCAAAAAACTACTATATTTCCTTTTCTATATTCCAAATACATTGATTAATATATTCCCAGGTGCCTAAGGATATGGAGGCCTGATGGCAATCATTGACTCATCAATGAAAAAAGCCCTATGCTAATACTCCAAACTCTGTGCTGTTTATGGTTGAGAGGTTGTCACACAAGCTAGTCTGTCAGCAGAGAGGTTTGACCTGAGACATCCTTGTCACACCCAGGAAAGGGAATTAGCAGTAATTATTGGCAGGACAAATGAAGAAAAAACCCTTCACCAATATAATTCCTAATCAACCTACTATACTGTACTAATGATCTTCTAACTTCTCAAAAGAGTCTGTATTTAGAAAGTTTTAAAACATCCCGTGCCTCTCACAGTTGAGAGGCTGTAAACAATCACATGCGGCCGGACGAGCCGATCAGGCAGGCCAGAGAACCTCCAGAGTTCGTAAGTTGAAACCCTCTTATCACGCCCAGGAATTTTTATTAACTGGAGCTGCAAGTTAACTCCTTCTCTGAGAGAAATGGTTATGGGGGAGAGCTCCCTGTAAAGTACTCTGATTTTGGGGTAGATGCTCGGGAACAGGGGGTTTCCTGAGGTTTGATCACGCCTTTGTGTATGCCAAGCTTCCTTCCTCATGACCTTTGCCATGGGCGGAGTTCCACACGCTGGCTCCCAACAGGCCACCTGATGCAAAGAGCTGACTCATTTGAAAAGACCCTGATGCTTGGAAAGATTGAGCGCAGGAGTAGAAGGGGACGACAAAGGATGAGATGGTTGGATGGCATCGCCAACTCAATGGACATGGGTTTGGGTGGACTCCGGGAGTTGGTGATGGACAAGAAGGCCTGGCATGCTGCACTTCATGAGGTCACAAAGAGTCAGACATGACTGAGCGACTGAACTGAACTGAACTGTGACAAATCATAAAGCTTTCAATATTATTAGAGAATGGCTTGACAAAGATAAGTTGACTGGTTCATTGTGAAGTTCAATCGCTCAGTCGTGTCCGACTCTTTGCGACCCCAAGAATTGCAGCACGCCAGGCCTCCCTGTCCATCACCATCTCCCGGAGTTCACTCAAACTCACGTCCATCGAGTCGGTGATGCCATCCAGCCATCTCATCCTTGGTCATACCCTTCTCCTCCTGCCCCCAATCCCTCGCAGCATCAGAGTCTTTTCCAATGAGTCAACTCTTCACATGAGGTGGCCAAAGTACTGGAGCTTCAGCTTTAGCATCATTCCTTCCAAAGAAACCCCAGGGCTGATCTCCTTCAGAATGGACTGGTTGGATCTCCTTGCAGTCCAAGGGACTCTCAAGAGTCTTCTCCAACACCACAGTTCAAAAGCATCAATTCTTCGGTGCTCAGCCTTCTTCACAGTCCAACTCTCACATCCATACATGACCACAGGAAAATCCATAGCCTTGACTAGAAGGACCTTAGTCTGCAAAGTAATGTCTCTGCTTTTGAATATACTATCTAGGTTGGTCATAACTTTTCTTCCAAGGAGTAAGCCTCTTTTAATTTCATGGCTGCAATCAGCATCTGCAGTGATTCTGGAGCCCAAAAAAATAAAGTCTGACACTGTTTTCACTGTTTCCCCATCTATTTGCCATGAAGTGATGGGACCTGATGCCATGATCTTTGTTTTCTGAGTGAGCTTTAAGCCAACTTTTTCACTCTCCTCTTTCACTTTCATCAAGAGGCTTTTTAGCTCCTCTTCACTTTCTGCCATAAGGGTGGTGTCATCTGCATATCTGAGGTTATTAATATTTCTCCCAGCAACCTTGATTCCAGCTTGTGTTCCGTGTTTCTTCCAGTCCAGCGTTTCTCATGATGTACTCTGCATATAAGTTAAATAAGCAGGGTGACAATATACAGCCTTGACGTACTCCTTTTCCTATTTGGACCCAGTCTGTTTAAAATATCTTACTTATTAAAAAGCAAAATAATAATGACTATGGCATTACAATTTCTATGTTTAAGGATATATTACCTATAATGAATAGAAAATAGGAGAGATTTAATTTTCTGAGTACCTTATTTCTTCCAAAAACAAGTATATACATATGTATGTGTAGTCTAGATTATGATTGAAGCATTTGATTATAATTGTTTTTAAATAACGTCTATATTTTTGGGGTAATGTTTTGAAAAAATTCCTTTTCCAGTAGGTAATAAAATAGCATTTTGGCTTGATCTGATACTTCCTGTGAAAGAAAAATACATTGAATTTTAAATCTATTGATTCTACTCATGAATTTCTTTTTAAGCCAATTATACAGAGTGAAGTAAGCCAGAAAGAAAAAACACCAATACAGTATACTAACACATATATATGGAATTTAGAAAGATGGTAACGATAACCCTGTATGTGAGACAGCAAAAGAGACACAGATGTATAGAACAGTATTTTGGACTCTGCGAGAGAGGGAGAGGGTGGGATGATTTGGGAGAATGGCATTGAAACATGTATAATATCATACAAGAAACGAATCGCCAGTCTAGGTTCGATGCAGGATACAGGATGCTTGGGACTGGTGCACTGGGATGACCAAGAGGGATGGTATGGGGAGGGAGGTGGGAGGGTGGTTCAGGATTGGGAACACGTGTACACCCGTGGCAGATTCATGTTGATGTATGGCAAAACCAATACAGTATTAAAAAAAAAAAAAAAAGTACCAGATTGGTGACTTGAAATTTAAACCATTGTCTCATGAACTTGATGTGAATTTGGTTATGCATTTGTATACATTGTTCATGCTGTGTTTTGGGTGATAAGTGTTGCTTCCTGAGAAAGTTCAGTTTCATTAAGGTCTATATTAGTGTAGTCAGTGCTTTTATATTTCATTAAACCCACATTTCACTGGTCCTTAAATAGTGATAATTGGATAAAAAAGTTGAAGAGAATCAGTCATAAGAGATCGAGTGTGTGATGAATAGAAAGGAAGTTCTTTTAATCTTTTCTGTATGTTTTATTCTTAATGACTTAAAAATATCATTACAGACATCACTGTTAAAACCTGTGTGTGTATGTGTGTGTGTGTGTGTGTGTGTGTGTGTAATACATTTTAAAGATTTGTTTTCTCTATGTCATTCCCTATCTTAAATGATGTTTTCTGAACTATGCATTAGGTTCTTCTATTTTAGCCTGTATTTGATACATAGACATTTATATTGATAAAGAAAAATCAGTATTTGTCCTGTGGAAAAAATGTGTGCTTATGTATCTGTCATAAAACTATTAGATTCCACAAGAACCCGAGGCAAACTCGTTTAGCCGTCAAGTATAATTGTGCTTTACCTCAAATGGTTTTCTTTCCCTAGAGGACAGTCAGGATTGCTGGTGGCATCAAATGTACAGGTCAGCCTAAAACTAAACAAGAAACTTTTTAGCTCTGTCCACCAGGCACACTCTTTTCTCCCCCAAGTAATTATTGAGTCATAAATCTTCCCCTGGAAAACTGATTTTCTCATCTTCACACTAAAAAATGCTCCATATATTGGCAATGAGTGTTATGTATTGCTCACTGGCAAGTGATATCTCTAAAGGGGGCCTGTTACATCCAAAAAGCAAAGGGCTCTGAGTCCTGTAGGATGCCAAAACCTCCAGTCAGTTTAGTCAATATTTCAGGCAATATAGTTGGAAAAAACATCAGTCAAGACACATTGCCATTGTATACATTAAATATCTTTGTGGACCCCATTTTGGTTAACTTTTCAGGCATTTCTAAACGTTTTCCCTGTATATGCTGCTGACAGGGAGCAAATTTCATTATTTTGAATTTCGGCAGCCTTTCCTTCTTTAGCCTTAACTTCCTTGTTGAGGTGCTAATGAGCTGTGAAAAGGCCAAATGGAAGAGGAATAAGAGCTCCAGATAATCCATACTCTGATAAACTACTCCCTCGATAATTGGCAGTTTATGGTTCTTCTGGGACAGTGGCAGAAATAAGCAATGGTGACCAAGTATATGGAGCAGCGCATGTTAATAACATTGTAAAAGAGGTTTGCAAGGCAATCAGAATTATTTTAAACAAATGTCATGTGTGTACCTTCAGGCCTAGGCACAATTTGATTATCCAAAAAGCTTTATAGGTCAGATTGAGCTGCATCCGAGGATTTCTAAATCAGAAGTTTCTAAACACATTTGTGACTATCTCCCTTCTAGCTTCAGTGAATTTCCTCTTCCTGATTTATAGTTTCCCCAGAACAAAGACATACTTGACCTTCCTTTCCTGCTCATTTGCATGTTTTTAATTCATCTTCACTTTAAAGTTTTTAATTGCTGCTATATTTTAATACTCAGGTTTTAATTTGTTTTGTGGCGATAATTCTATTTCCTTTCTAGTATAATATGAAATAAGGCCAATGTATTAAAAAGTACCTTTCAATGGAATAAGTAGTGATTTTGTAGAAAATTTCCAGGGGTTATACAAATCAAGAAGATGATAGCTGACACTACTCGAGTATTTTTAAAAAATGAAAAATTGTTTTTATAGTATTAATTATCTCAGTATGTGAACAAAGAAAGCATTTTATCCCTTTTCTTTCCCTTCCTATTTCCCAAAATAGAGCAAACAATTTGAAATATGCCAATAGGCATTTTTTAGATTTTGATGTATGTTCCAAGTATGATTATATATCAACAAAAAATCCCAGTGATATTGTCATTACATATTTTATAGTATCCATAATTTTATGTGGTGATTAAAAATTTGAGTGTATCAGTAAATTTTAGGGCATTTCGCTAAACAAGCCCATTGTAAATATTTAAAAATCGTTACATGAACAAGTTATCTGTTGAGAATACAGAAATTGTACACCAAAGCCAACCATAATTTAAACATATGAAATTATTCATAGAAGGGTCTAGGGGAGAGACAGACTGGATGAATCAAAGAATTCTATCAGTGTTTCCTGGGGTATGTAAAAGGCATGTCATCATTACATTCATATAAATTATGGCACAGTATTACAGTTTGATTTTTAAATGCAATTTTACCAATCTAGCTGTCTTTGGGAAATATTTCTTCCTTTTAAGTTATTAAAAATATGTGAGGTAACTTAGTTACAATTACAGGCTTCTATGAAACAGATACTGAAATGTTTCCCATCTCTGTTCTTTATTAATGGTGACCTTGGGCAAGTTTCTAACCTCTATATATCAAGTATCCTTCCTGTAAAATGTAGACAGTCAGTTCAATCACTCAGTCATGTCTTACTCTTTGTGACCCCATGGACTGCAGCATGCCAGGCTTCCCTGTCCATCACCAACTCTCAGAGTTTGCTCAAACTCATTTCCATCAAGTCGGTGATGCCAGCCAACCATCTCATCCTTTGTTGTCCCCTTCACCTCCTGCCTTCAGTGTTTCCCAGCATCAGGGTCTTTTCTAGTGAGTCAGTTCTTTGCATCAGGTGGCCAAGTGTTGGGGTTTCAGGTTTAGCATCAGTCCTTCCAATGAATATTGAGGACTGATTTCCTTTAGGATGGATTGGTTGGATCTCCTTGCAGTTCAAGGAACTCTCAAGAGTTTACTCCGATACCACAATTCAGAAGCATCAATTCTTTGGTGCTCAGCTTTCTTTATAGTCCAACTCTTACATCCATACATGACTACTGGAAAAACCATAGCTTTGACTAGACAGACCTTTGTTGGCAAAGTAATCCCTCTGGTTTGTAATATGCTATCTAGGTTGGTCATACCTTTTCTTCCAAGGAGCAAGTGTCTTTTAATTTCATAGCTGCAGTCACTGTCTACAGTGATATTGGAGCCCCCCCCCCAAAAAAAAAGTCTCTAACTGTTTCCACTGTTTCCCCATCTATCTGCCATTAAGTGATGGGACTGGATGCCATAACTTCTTTTTTTGAATGTTGAGTTTTAAGCCAACTTTTTCACTCTCCTCTTTCACTTTCATCAAGAGGCTCTTTAGTTCTTCACTTTCTGCCATAAGGTTGGTGTCATCTGCATATTTGAGATTATTGATATTTCTCCTGGCAGTCTTGATTCCAACTTGTGTTTCATCCAGTCTACGATTTCTCATGATGTACTCTGCATAGAAGTTAAATAAGCAGGGTGACAATATACAGCCTTGACGTACTCCTTTCCAAATTTGGAACCAGTCTGTTGTTCCATGTCTGGTTCTAAATGCTGCTTCCTGACCTGCATACAGATTTCTCAAGAGGCAGGTCAGGTGGTCTGGTATTCCCATCTCTTGAAGAATTTTCCACCATTTGTTGTGATCCACACAGTCAAAGGCTTTGGCATAGTCAGTAAAGCAGAAGATATTTTCTGGAACTCTCTTGCTTTTTCTATTTGTAGACAGTACTGTCTACAGGGCTTCCCTGGTGGCTCAGAGGATAAAGCATCTGCCTGCAATGCAGGAGACCTGGGTTCGATCCCTGGGTTGGGAATATCCCCTGGAGAAGCAAATGGCAATCCACTCCAGTATTCCTGCCTGGAGAATCCCATGGAGAGAGGAGGCTGGTGGGCTACAGTCCACAGGGTCGCAAAGAGTCGGACACGACTGAGCAACTTCATACACACAAGCATTCCTTATGTTGTAAGTTTAAATTAGATAGTGTAATGGGGTGCTTGCAGCACACCTTACAAATAGTAAACACTCAATGTATTATACTTGTATTCTGTTTATAAATTCTATAATAGTTTAGAGGGTGAAAAAAGCATTATATATTAGAGCATAGTGTAGAATGGGGAGCACCTAACCACAAGAATGTTTTGTAGCGGGGGTTGGAGGGGGCTCTAAAATCACTGCAGATGGTGACTGCAGCCATGAAATTAAAAGACGCTTACTCCTTGGAAGAAAAGTTATGACCAACCTAGATAGCATATTCAAAAGCAGAGACATTACTTTGCCAACAAAGGTCTGTCTGGTCAAGGCTATGGTTTTTCTAGTAGTCATGTATGAATGTGAGAGTTGGACTGTGAAGAAGGCTGAGTGCCAAAGAATTGATGCTTTTGAACTGTGGTGTTGGAGAAGACTCTTGAGAGTCCCTTGGACTGCAAGGAGATCCAACCAGTCCATCCTAAAGGAGATCAGTCCTGGGTGTTCTTTGGAAAGAATGATGCTAAAGCTGAAACTCCAGTACTTTGGCCACCTCATGCAGAGTTGATTCATTGGAAAAGACTCTGATGCTGGGAGGGATTGGGGGCAGGAGGAGAAGGGGATGGCAGAGGATGAGATGGCTGGAGGGCATCACCGACTCAAGGGACGTGAGTTTGAGTGAACTCTGGGAGTTGGTGATGGACAGGGAGGCCTGGCGTGCTGTGATTCATGGGGTTACAAAGAGTCAGACACGACTGAGCGACTGAACTGAACTGAACTGAACTGAACTGAACTGAACCACAAGATAAAAAAGATGATACACTGGGGTTTCAGAAGAACATATTATGATGTCTCTTCATATGCATACTTTGTTTGAAATTAAGAAATTAGTAAATTTTACTAATATGCAGGTTCTCAGATGATGTCATGTAACATATGGTACTTCATGTCCTCAGTCAGAAATCTTTAATCAGATGGAATGCTATTGGGCCTCATTTATTGGCATCACTGGTGTTCTATATCTGTTGCATTGCCTATGAATGGTTAGATGGATTTACCAATTGTATTATTTTAAGTAGCAAAATTGTTGTTGTTCATTCACTAAGTCATATTCAACTCTTTGGAACCCCATGGACTGCAGCATGCCAGGATCCTCTATCCTCCGCTATCTCCTGGGTTTGCTCAAATTCATGTCCATTGAGTCAGTGATGCTATCTAACCATCTCATCCTCTTTTGTCCCCTTCTCCTCCTGCTCTCAATCCCTCCCAGCATCAGGGTCTTTTCCAATGAGTCAGCTCTTCGCATCAGGTGGCCAAAGTATTGGAGCTTCAGCTTCAGCATCAGTCCTTGCAATGAATATTCAAGGTCAGAGGTGCCCAGTAGTAAAATACTTATTTTTCAATGAAATGGGAGTGTCCCAGAAAATATTTATTGCACAGAAGTGTTCTACATACACTTTTTCAAAGAAAAAAAAAAGTCTTCCAAATATGCTGAACATTTCTTTGTCAGCAAATGGCTATGCATGCTATGCTACTTCTCAGAGATTTCCAAAAGCAGGAAAAAACACTTGATCTCTCCTTTCAAGGCAAATTTCTGTATTAATCTATGATTAAGAAAGGAACTACATTATATAGGAAATTTGTGCTATGGAGAGTGCATTTCAAAAAGAATATTTGACAATAGTCTCATGATCATGTCAGTTATAAAATCTTTAACATCTACACACAGATACTTGAAAATAAAAAACTGTTTATTTAAAATATACATGAAATGTTTTTGTGAGGTTTTGAATCTCTATTATAAATATAAACATGTTTTCACTTGATATTGCAAGAAATACCGATTTAGATGATATAAGATTAAATTGTTTTAGCTAAAAATTTTGTAATATCTAGTAGATTGGGTGAAAAATGAATAGGGGAGCTAAGATGAATCACTCCTCAAAATTGCTATGGAACAAAGTGATTTAAAAAGTGGAATATAAAACCCCAAGTGTTATTTGAATAAAGATGAACAATTTACAGAATTGAAGAGCATTATTGTAAGGTTTAGGAAAAGTCATGCAAGAGATGAGATTTGAGCTGGAACTTAAAGGAAAATATGATTTAAGTATTGTGGGAAAGTGGTTTTGTTTGTTTATTTTACTATTCTATGTTGGTAATAGAGAAATAAACAAGTAGGAAGATGAGACATAAAAATTGATGGTTTGTAGGATCATGGAAAAAGCAAGAGAGTTCCAGAAAAACATGTATTTCTGATTTATTGACTATGCCAAAGCCTTTGACTGTGTGGATCACAATAAACTGTGGAAAATTCTTCAAGAGATGGGAATACCAGACCACCTGACCTGCCTCTTGAGAAACTTGTATGCAGGTCAGGAAGCAACAGTTAGAGCTGGACATAGAACAACAGACTGGTTCCAAATAGGAAAAGGTGTACGTCAAGGCTGTATATTGTCACCCTGCTTATTTAACTTATATGCTGTCCAAAGTCAGCAGTACTCTCCACTCCCAGCAGTGATGATTCAAACTGCCTCCAGATACTGTCAGATGTCCCAGGAGGGCAGAATAGCTCTTAGTTGGTGTCACTAGGAATGAAAAAGAAGTGAACGTGAAATTGTGAAAGATGTCATTTGCCAGACAGCTTTCAACCAAACTGTTGAAGATAAAAGAGCAAGTCATTTCAATAATAATATATATATATATTTTTTAGACTATGGCACACATTTGCCTTTTTTTTTTTTTTTAATTATTTGGCTGCTTTGGGTCTTAGTTGTGGTATGCTTGATCTTTCACTGTGGTGCATAGCCTTCTCTAGTTATGGCACTCGGGCTCTAGAGCACATGGGCTTGTTAGTTGCAGTAGGCAGGCTTAGTTGCTCCAAGGCATGTGGGATCTTAGTTCCACAACCAGAGATGGAACGCTTGTCACCTGCATTGAAAGGCAGATTCTTAACCGCTGGACCGCCAGGAAAGTCCCCACATACGTCTTTCTGACATACATTTTCTATGTCACACTCACTTGGGGATCTGTTTGGCATTCCTCCTTATGTTTTCCACTGCCTCATTTTATAATATACACGTATATACCCTTAGATCCTCTTACAGTATCTTCCCTAAATCTGACTTTTGAGTCTTTCATTCCAAGATGTGAAAAGAAATGTTAGCACATCAAGAGACTGAAAACTTGTCAAAAGGTTTCACACCTTTTATTTCTGTCAAATACAGTGAGCCTTTGTATACTCTTCTCAGTTCTCTAAACCTTCAGATTAAGAGCTTTCATGGTCAGTGAGACCTTTCAGTGTAAACCTTGAAGCAGGCACAATATTGTTAGGAGCCAGTGATAAAATAGAAGTACCTGTTGCCCTCAGCTGACTAACCTGCCTACAGGAGCAGGACAGAGGCTTCGGGCCTTTATTACTTGGCTTGAGGCAGAGAGCAGGATTTGTGGCTGACAATGAAACCTATCCAGAGTCTTCCCAGGGCTTAATATCATTTGCATTTTCCCTATAAATGTCACGCTCTCAAGGCCTTAAACAAAGGATCTCTTTCTTTCCTTGAAGAGATCAGGGAGACAAACAGTATACTAAGGCAGTACGTGCTTTCAATAGGAGTGAGGTATGCTGTTTCTTCTCTCTGCTCTGATGTGGAAAGATGCAATATCTTTGGTCTAACTGACTTATGAAAAATGCCCTAATATTAATATAAAGTAAGATGGAAAATTATTGCCTGGTAGGCACTAGGAGATTCACTGTTTTATTCAACAAAGATTTAGTATGTTCTACTCTTTGTCAGACACTGTAGTGAACAAAACAAACAAAACTCTATACCCAGGGAGGTTACATTTAATGCACCATGAGAGTTTTTCTGAAAGATATACCACATCAACCTGCTAGGAACAAGGACTGGGGATGAAAAGCATGCAAATTAAATAAAGAGAAAACCCAAGGAATTTAAATAATATATATGCAAGGAGATGGCATAATTCAAGTAGCTGGTGTACCTAAAAGAAGTAGAAATAACCAGTATATTTGAGGAAGTTACCTGTTTGGCTAAAGTATGTTGAATTTGGTTACTATTTTTTACAACCTAGAATTTAAGTAAAAGCAAACTCCCCTTTGTTAATGTTACTTTCTACTTCTCTATTCTGTGTTGTACAAAATAAGAACAATGAGGCAATGGCGGTGACTTTATAAAAGTTGGATGGGAAGGGTGATGCTGAATGTTGCTAAAACTCTGTATATTATCTGTAAGCCTTACATGCACCAAGTTAATATAATCATATCCATTTTCAGGTGTGTACCCAGAGTCTGAAATGAAATAACTTTGCCAAACACCCACTGCTTATAAATTCTAGAGGCTCAGGAATTTGAAAGGTTTAGCTGACTCTAAAGTGAGACCAAATTGAAGTTTCCTGAAGGCAGGCACTGGTTCTGTGCACAGTGATGCCTTTGAGACTCTGATGCACACAGGAGTGGGGGTGGGGCCTGGGAGGGCAGTGAGATTTTAGAGGAGGCTGGCTTGGGCCTTCAGTGGAGTGGCAGAGCCACCCAGTAGGGCCGGTTTGAGGGGGAGAGGTTGGTGGGAGAAGAGATAATTAACTGTTAGAAATTCTTGAGTCTGTGAACATAAGAGATTTCATATAGGAAGCAAATTGTCAAGCAAAGGCAACTGCATGTTAAGGGTTTAAGTCAGTCTGGCACCTGTTTTTTGTACTTCAAAGTTTGATTGGAACGCCTCCAGACTCATTCACTTTTGTGTTGTCCACATCTGCTTTTGTGCTACAGTCTGCAGTGACAGAGCTGAGGAGGTGCAGGTGGCCTGCAGCGGGCTGCAATGCTAGAGGTATTCACTATCTGGCCCTTGACAGCAAAAGTTTAAGGTTCAAGCATCCTTGGATTATATAATAGAGTAAGATTCTCCTTTGAAATACGAAGTGAGGAGGCTAGGATGAGTACAGCTGTAGTCAGGTTTGTGTATTTTGGTGGAATCTAATCTGATAACTTGTTGAACAAATAAATAAATAGCTAAGAATACTCTGATAAACAAAGCAAGAAGTTTTCAATGGCTCCATGGAAACGCATAATGGTTAATTTCCTTCATAGCTCACTATTGAGCATTCTCTGTATGTTATAGTAAACTCTATTGACAGTAGTCTTTTGGGGAGATGTTACTTATAACTGGAACTTTATATAAATTTTATATAATTTATTTATATAAATACATACAAACTTGGAAAATAATGAGCCCATTTTCAAATATTTTGGTAAGTAAAAAATCATTTGCCTAAAGCAATATGCTTATGAATACTTTTCAGCTCAGTATCATCCAGTGAGTCATATTTGTTTTAGATATTTATAAAAGACTGATTAAAATAAGTAAGACTTGGTATATTTGCATTAGGCCTACTTTAAAGTAGGTAAGATCGAGTTGAGGAAAACAACATTAGGAATTGATTTGGTCTTCTTAGATATTTTGTAACTGTCTTATTTTAAAATTACTTTTAGAAAATCCCTGATTGTTTGAATTCCCAGCTTATATGAATTCCAACCAAATATTGACTTTTAAAATTATTGAAACATACCAAAAAATATCACTGAGTTCATCTTCCTTCTTTGGAATCTGTGGATCTTATAATATTCCTCCAGCCCTTCAGAATGACAAGAAGGAACGTAGGGAGTCTGATTTGTCCTCAAGTATCTTTTGGTGTGAGCTCAAGTTTTCCTCATCTGGAAAATGGGCCCCTCTATGGATGGTTGTAAGAGTTATATGATTTAATGTGTGCAAAAAAATAACTACACTGGAAATCCTTCATGAACTAGCAAGTTAATTTTGGAGAAAGTTGTTTCACATAGTTTTTTTTTGATATTTATCCAAAAATTGATTGTAAACTTTATTTTTTAATGATATCTTCTTTATTGGGTATTTTGTTTTGTTTATTGGATATTTTGTTTCTATTTAAATCCTTTGTTATTTATTTCTAAACTTCCTTAGGCTTAAGAGACTTTGCCATAGAAAAGGAACTAATAAACACATAAATTATTAAAAGAAATATTGGAAAGAAGTAAATACATGTTTTTTTTTTAATATCTTTTATCAGGTTGAGGAAGTTCTTTACTATTCCAAGACTGTTATGTGTTTTTGTCATGAAAGGGTGTTGGAAATTGTTGAACGTTTTTTCTACATCAATAGAAATGATCATCTGTTTTTTCCCTCCTTTATTCTATCATTACGATGTATTTCATTTTTTTTAATGGAGTTGATTTACAATGTGTTAGTTTCAACGTGTACAATAAAGTGAGTTAGTTAGACATGCATATATATTTGTCCAAGATTCTTTTCCCTTATATGTTATTATAAAATTTTGAGTACAGTTCCCTGTATTTTAGAATCATATATTAGCTCTTATAAATATCTATGCTTTTATGGTAAAGTCTCATCCCTTAGAAACTTAAGGCATGATAGTGTATTAGAGGGGCTGTGGATTTTTATGGAGGTAACCAAGACACAATTTAGTGATAGATTATCTAAGAAATAAGTTTATTTCTCTTTCAGAACTGTTTACTTAACTGGCTAGATGTGGGTGATCCAGGCTTCCGAGGAGAACCCTGATCATTCAGGGACCGAGGCCCTTTTGCCTTGTTGCTCTTTCATCCCCTTAACCACCTGCATCCCCATGATCAAGGAGAGCTCAGCCCCACGTCTGCATCATGGTGTGCAGGAAGTACAAAAGGACCCAAAGGCGAATATATCTGTTCTCCTCAGGTCTTGACTAAGAAGTCACACACATCCTAGCACTCTGGCCAATATTTGGTGACATGCCACACCTAATTAGAGGAGAGGCTGGGAACCATGGTTTATATTCTGGGTAGCCAAAGAGTCCCCTCAACTGTCTGTGACTATAAAAACGAACGTGGAGAAGAATAGATACTGAAGGACTAGCAGTCTTGGCAGTGGCTAGTTTTTTCTAGGTACCAAAGTGAACACTTTAGATTCCAGATCCATTTTTAAAATAGGTTTTTGAATGAGATTTTTTGTAATGTAAATATACACGTGTCTAACACACATGTCTGTACAGTTGATATACTGTTCTTAAACAGAACGTCTAAGCATGACATTGCATTTCTGTGAGACAGTCTGTACTAGTGAACAACACCAACTTTGCTGACATTGAAAATCACAGACAAGTAGTAGTAACTGTGGAGGGTACAGGGTTCAAGGAGTGGATGTGGCACCTGCCTTCTTGTGGGAAATACTGATGTCAGCTTTACTTTTTGCTCAGCTTCCTCCATCTTATGAAAGAGAGTCTGCTGCACCGCCTGGGCTGTGTCACATGCTTGCCTTTCTGCTGTCCCTGTCTTCTGTATGATTTTGGTGTCTGTGTCTTGAAGGCATCATTTTGAACTTTACATCTGATTTCTGATTCACCGACATAATGGGGTCCAGGTGTTTTCTTAGTAGTTTCGAAACCATTGACTCTGAATTTGTAGAGATGAACACAAGAAAAAACGTAAATTTTTAAAAAAAAGGCAGAGTTGCTCAGCTGAACTGTGCTCTGAATAAAAATAACTTTGGTCAACTTATCAACTCCTTTTAGCTTTCTTTAAATGGACCCATCTTGGGAGGGGACTTTGGGGCAGAATGGATGCATGTATATGTATGACTGAGTCCTTCTCTGTTTGCCTGAAACTATCACAGCATTGTCTTTTAATTGGCTATACCCCAATACAAAATAATTTTTAAAATATAAATAAATGGACACATCTTATATACTTTGGCATATGATAGCTTGCAATACAGTTACTATAATAATTTGAAATTATAATCCTTCCCAGGTGATGAAGGAGATTTGGGTTAGAATGGTAGTTCAATAAATTTATTTATGAATCTAGAATATCACTTCATCTAATAATTTTACTTATTGATATAATTAATATATAACATCATATTAGTTTCAGATGTACAGTATACATGTGATTTATGTATATATTGCAAAATGATTATCACACCAGTTAACACACTAGTTAACATCCATCACCACTCTTAGCTGTAAGTACATTTTTATTTCAGTTTAAATAAGTTATACTAGGATATTGGCTTCTTAGGTGGCACTAGTGGTAAGGAACCCACCTGCCAATACAGAGGCATAAAAGATGTGGGTTCGATCCCTGGGTTGAGAAGATCCCCTGGAGGAGGGCATGGCAACCCACTCCAGTATTCTTTCCTGGAGAATCCCCATGGATAGAGGAGCCTGGCGGGCTACAGTCCATAGGATTGCAAAGAGTTGGACACATCTGAGCAACTGAGCAGACAGCACATAGTAGGATATTTTGCAAAAGCACTGTTTCATAGATTCTGTTTCTTCCTAGTAGAGATTTATCAAATTGTACTAAGGATGTATGTTTTAGAGTCTAAAAATCCTAGTTTTAAATACTAGATCAGCCAATTACCATTGTGACCAATGTTTCTGCTCCTGTTTCCTCATCCTGCTATTTTCTGCCATCCTGACCTGTTGTGGTGAAAAATGATAGAATGCACATTAAGTGCTTAGCAAGTTGACTGACACTAAGTGTCCAATAAATAATGGCAGCTGTTGTTATTGCTATTATAGATGTAGTTGTTGTTGTTGTGATTTTTGTTTTAATATTGCCATACAGCAGCCCATAATTTTTCCTAAATCCTCATTAGGGCTTAACTTTGAACTGAATTTCAGGGGCAAGCAATATTAAAAATTACCTATTTCTGGCATCATTAGAGTGAATGTCATGTACAGTGTTGCATGATGGATTACTTCCTCATAAATCACTTCTGTAATCATTTTTCATACTTTGAATAATACCCTGGTTTACATGTTCTATCTCAGAGGAAACACAGTGGAAATGTGGCAAGAATATTTCCAGATACTAATCCTGGTTCCTCTGAACTGTTCCTCTATTATTTAGTAAAAGAACCACTTGGTTATCCCTCTGTAATCCTTTAGCTTTCAAATAATCTTTCACTGAAGGATAAAAAGATTATAGAATACACCAAACAATTCACCATTCATGCACTAACTTGAGACTCTATAAAAACGAAGTATGACACATTTAAAGGAGCTAAGTGATAACATTTTCAAATGTACTTGAAGCATTTATACATTCAAGAACAATAAAACTGTTTTTTATCCAGGTTAAAACTCATAACACATTTTAAGGTTGAATTTGGGGAAGTTGCCAAAATAGATGAGTTTCAGCAGAAATATAAAACCACTCAGTGATAGATTGTGCCCTCTGGAAGAGTCCCAGCTATTTTTCTAAGAGCTTTGTGGTTTGCTGGATTGCTGGTTTCACTACCTATATGTTGCCATTTGATGACTTATCTCAGTTTGAATTGCCAAAATCATGCTTCTAAAAATACACACAGCTCATTCAACTGTGTTTCCTCATAAAAACCATTTGCTGTTTCAATGAACATTGGTCCCCAAATACAGGCATCACAGAGCGTTTCTTGGAAACCAGAATATGCTGAGCATTTTATATGCCTCATCACATAAACTGTTTTAAGCAGTCCTATGGAGATATAGTTTTATTTTCTTTGTTTTACAGATGGGGAAACTGAGACACAGAGAAGTTAAGTAACTTGCCCAAGGTCAGACAGATAGTAAACTGGATTTTAAACAATATTTACGTCTGGAGTAGTATCAGGGCTGTCACTCTCCATTTTATTATGACAAATTCTGTCACTGGAAATGAGTTTCCAGACATTTGTCCTGGACATCGCAGGACTAATACATATACCCATTTGTCTTTCCTCATTACTTTACTTTCCCTCTCTACTCCTTCACCTTTATGCATTAGCAACATCTTCAAGGAATGTAGTTGACAATATCTAGTAATTCTTCATGCAAAAGGGTAGTAATTAAGCCTCTGGAGCTCGTGGATAATGTTGAATAAATTTTAGTGTTCCTAATTTTGAAAACAACTAGAATTGTTTCATCCATTCATTGTTATGCCTCTCATCTGAATCATTTTTTGTCCAATGTACTGCAGCGAAACCTAAACTACTGTTATAAAGGTGGAAATTAAAATAAGATCAAAGCACAGAGAAAAAAATAGTTCTAGTTGATGATACTGGCACTTCCATTCATGAAATGATTGGTATCTCTTACGTATCACTCTTTTTTTTTTTTTAATAAAAAACAAAGATCAAGCTTCCTAAAAAGAAAAATTCTTTATTGTAATATGTATGAATTAGTCACAGGCTAAGGTCAAATATGTAAGACAATGAATACATATTTTGAGAAACTAAAACCAAAAGCACAAGCCTCTCTGTGTGTCCTTGTTTGTTTCAAAATTCTGTTTTAAAGATGAATATAAAGATGTTCTTCCAAGGGTTTTATTGCAAATGTGCAAATGTGGAATTCAGCAAATTTCTTCTTTCATGGGATTTACTTGCACTGAAATTCTAGAATCATTTCCAGTTTTGTTCCATGAGCTATAATTGTTTTTTTATCATGATGCAGAACATGCATATACATTTAACAGACATACATATATATGCATACTTGAAACAGAAAATCACAAAACAGTCTAGTCCTTAATATAAATTACACAGACTGGTATTTTTATTCTTTTTATTTTTAAATAGACTATTCCTGGTAATCTCCACTGAAATGATTAAAAATCACTGATGGATCACGACTTACAAATTTGAAAAACAGTGGTCTAGACAAATAAAAAATTATTTACAGCCTAACTGACAATTTTGACCATAATCAAGTATATATGTAGAATTGATTTATGGATTTAAATAATGAGTTATTTGTGTAATTTCACACAGCTTATCTGTTTGAATTTAGCTTCAATATGGCTGGCTTTGCCAAGTTTTTGTTTTATGAATATCCTCAGACAAAACTTTTAGATTCAGAATTTATGAGTGCTAGACAGCATGTCCTTGAGTATAAAGATTTGCTTTCTAAAATTTTCTTCAAAAATTCAAGCCTCTGTAAGTATCAGTAAATCATGAAGTGTTTACTTTTTTAATCTAAATTGTGCAATGGTAAAATATAGTGTTGTGTTACTTGAGTAATAGTGTCATTTGCAATTTATCATTTGCAGAAGATTATTTGAACTCAAGATTGTTAATAATTTTTAGAACTTTTAAACGGGAGCTAGGTTGAGGTTCCAGTTTCAGAAAGGTTTCATTTAATTGATGTTTACTCTTAGATGTTTCCTGGGTAATTTTTTTAAATAGGAATTTTCTGGCCCTTGAAATGTGAACAGTGACTTAAGAAGGTAAGCTTTGAGCAGGCTGTGTTTCCAAATGGTTCTTATGTGTAGAAAATCTAATAATAATTAGAGCTATCAGCTACTGTATTGGGTTCTTACGCAAGTTCAGACATTCTGCCAAATGCTTTATATACGCTCCTTTAATTCTTATAGCAACCTTAGGAAAGTATTATATTATTGTTCTCATCTTACATAGGAGGAAGCTAAGGCTAATGATGCAGCTAACTACCAGGGTGACAAGACCTCAGCTCCAAGTTAAGATCCAAAAACTGATTGACTGTAGAGTCCCTGGGTTTTATAACCACTTTCTACTGTTCATAAAAAATGTCCTGTCTCTTCTCACCTATAACCTAGGGAAGACACACTATCCAGGACTTGATTGTAATTTCCCCCTACCTACACCCAGGGCTACCGATTTGTATAGTGCAGTGAAAAATAAAATTTGGAGCCCCTTGTTCAAAAAAGCAGGAAGGAAAGTGCTGTTCAAATGACCAAAATATAAAGCTGTTTCCTTTATTCTATGGTTTTTCTCTCAACTTGCCATCGTGTTTTTTATTTGCTATTCAGCATCATACTGAGTAAAGAAAATTAAAATTTTAAAGTATTAGTGTGAGTTTTACTGCCCATTGTTATACTGTGCAATTGCAGTTGTAAATGCAAATATAAGATCGTTTAACTTAAAGCAGAATCACCAGCATTGCACAATTTGTATTTCAGAGCATATATATGCATCTCTATTTCATTCTTAACGTGAAAACATTGTACGACTAACTCAGCTGTGTTTATTTCACTCCTTGATAGGTGGACTTTCTACTTATGCTCTGTGCCTTCAGCTTACTGAAAAGTAAGGAAGGAGTTGAAAGGAATCATCTTGCCCTATCTTTCCCTTTCTTTCTCTGTCATCGGTTGTAGCATAAATGGTTGGCTAACACAGGAAAGAAATGAGTATGAAAGGATACAATTGGGTTCTTGGTTGTTGGTTTGTTTGTTTGTTTTTTTTTTTTATCATTGCTTTCTTTCTGCACCGGAAGATAGTTCTGGTTCAAACAGAAACCATGATTTCCTGAGGCTGTCAATGCCATCCATCATTCAGTCATAGACACTTGCACTCAATGGGAGACTGCTCAGCTCCCACATATTGTGGGTCCACCAGAATTCTAGGCTCAGAGGACACCAGAACACACTATATGCAAATGGGGAAGAGACACATAATGTATCTGTGTCCTCTGCTCATATGCATATTTTATCACTCCATTGAACTTAGAAAACCCAAGTTCAAGGATAGAATTATTAAGAATTTTAAGGCAGCAATGTCAAGAAGCAGATAAAACAAGCAAGGGATCGTTTGAGCATTGTAACACTGCTCAGGTTTTCCAACCATGAGGCTATTTCTGTCTGCACACATTTCCCAGGCTATCTTTTTGTGACTTTTTTTCTCCTACTGATGACTTTTATTATTTACATTATTTGGGGGTAGAGGAAAGGAATACATCATGGAGGTTGTTGTAACCCCTAAGACCTTCAGAACTTGCCTTGACCTTGGGGAGGGCCCATGCGACTAGCTCTATGCTGGCACTTATATTCTGTTTGAGATCCTGAAGTTGGATAATTTTGACTTAACAGGCTGACACATTGCTGCCAGTTCTCTAGAAACAGATACGAATGCATCCTTTGATGAAGGGATTACACCAAAGACTGCCTCTATGCTTTTTCATCTTAAAGGGTTTAATCGTTCAAGAAATTTATCATATTAAAGTTTCAAAGTTGGAGCATTTATCAGAAGAGCACAATTCAGTTGGTTCTGGCAGCTCAGTGGGAGAGAAGGCCCAGAATTGCTGGGGACTGGAAATTCAAGGCAGACATGGCAGAGAAGAACCATCAGAAGAGTGCATTTTCTCTAGGCAACATCATGACCTCCCTCCCCCAACAAGTAGCTTCTTGTGGTTCTACACTGCCATTTGTTTCCTTTGCAAAATCCCATTTGTTAGGGACTAGTGCTTGCTTGCTGTCTATAGGGTGTTGAGAAGATTTCTCTCCAAATATTTTTCCAATGTTTTTGCCCTGACTACTTTATTTGCCTATGTCCCTTACCTCACTCAGCAGGAAACCCTCTTGAGTGTGGTCCTCCTCAGGATTTCTAAAGCCCAGCCACCTACCATGCATGTTCTTCACCTAAAGAAAAATTTATGCAGATACTCCTATTTATTCTGATTTTTTAATATTGATAATTGCCTTAAGGTTAAAGCAGCAGGCATGTGGGTTATCCCAAGAGCTATCTCCTATCACTTGGTAGTACTGGTTCCATAGCTCCTGAATCTCTGCAAACACACAGCCAGGTTTAGAGGTCACTATTCCATTCTGTCAAGTACTGTCTGCACTATAGGTCTCTTGAGGTCTCCATTGCTTGGCTTGAGGTGATGGAAGGTATAGACATGCGTTGCTCTCCAGAGGAATCCTTCTCACCAGATTTCTTCAGTCAGTCTCTTTGCTTCCTCTTATATACCTTAGAGCTTGGTAGTAGATGAAGGAGGGTGGGACAGTTTTGTGGTCCCTTCTTAGCAATTCCTTCATAGGTGGCCTGGATCTTTGCTTTAGAATTATAGAATTATGAACACTTTGTAATCAGGGTTTTCAGCTTTAGGATCCCAGGAGAAATTACAACCGTTGAGAATCTCAGCTGACATCCTGCTAAATAAGTTTGATAGCAAATACTTTATATTTTGTTTTGCCTAAGATAATGACTTATTATTTAAACCATGGCCTTCTGGAAATAAAGGCTTAATTCATAGAAGTCATTCTGCCATTAGAAGTTTCAGATGTATGAATGAAGTATTTTTTTTTTTAATTATACCTTTCCCTCACTTATTTTCTTATTGATAACTTTTCTGGTCTGAAGATTTTCAGAAATATTTCATTAGGGGATCTTGGGAAGAGATGTTTCCTTTACTGTCATTGTAAAAATTACATAAATATAATACCAATAATGTATATATAGAGGACTCAAAATGTGAATTAAAAAGTTTGCCTATGGATGAAAATCTGTGGCATTTAACATTAAGACATAATGTACCAAATCACTCCTTATAGTAATCCAGAGAACTTTAATCAAATATTAATTTGAAGTGGATTCCAACTGCCATTTGAGAATCTGTGTATGTATTTGTGAGGATGTTAAAATGCAGGCTCATTATTGTGTATGTCTGCTGTCCATGTCTCTGATAATGCAAGTGGACGTTTCTAGCATTTTAAATATTTCATTCGATTTATCATTTAATGTATTGGAACAGCCTGCAAAGATACTAATTATATAATACCCAATTTGTTTTATTGTTCAGCGTTTGGAAGCTCCTGAAGACAAGTCATTTGGCAGTCCATTGATGGAGACTGAAGTAAACCTGGATAGTTACCAGACAGCTTTAGAAGAAGTACTCTCATGGCTCCTTTCAGCCGAAGACACATTGCAAGCACAAGGAGAGATTTCTAATGATGTAGAAGAAGTGAAAGAACAGTTTCATACTCACGAGGTAAAAGCAAAACATCGATTAATGAAATAGGGCAGATGACATAATGATAATTCCGTCTGTTTTCCTCAGTTACTGTATAAGATCCTTGTATTCTGATAATTTAGTGTTTATTTTGAGATGGAAGCAAGATAAATGTTCATGCATTTGGCTTTTCAGTAGGCGGCTTTGGAAGTTTTCCTTTGGAGAATAACACTTTGAAGGTGCTGAGACTTGATTTTGCCAGAGGCTCCTATAGGAATATGAAAGGCCAGCTCCTTTGTCTTGGGTCAAGGTCAATGCTGAGATAGAACTTACACTCCAGAGTACCTAGGGGATATCAGGCTGCACTACCCCCTCAGTCAGAAACTTCTCCTGGGATGGCACACTTACTTGCCTCCTCCCCTCCCCTTTCCTGTTTCCTGCTGCTTCTGCTCCCTTGCAGATCTCCCCGGGGATCTTTTTCTTGATAAATCACTAGCATATAAGTCCTGATCTCAGGCTCTGCTTCTGCAGAAGGTGACCTAAGCTACTAATATCCATTAATTCATATTATAAACAGTATTGGATTTACTTTTACTGGGAATAAAATTTAACTGGGCTACAAATTTAAAATTGCAAAAAAAAAAAAAAAAAAAGAGAGAGATTCAAAACCATAATGCTTTCCATAATATGTTAACTCTTATCACCTTCTTTCTTTGTCAGGGATACATGATGGATTTGACATCCCATCAGGGACGGGTTGGCAATGTTCTCCAACTGGGGAGTCAGCTGATTGGGTCAGGGAAATTATCAGAAGATGAAGAAACTGAAGTGCAAGAACAAATGAATCTTCTAAATTCAAGATGGGAATGCCTCAGGGTAGCTAGCATGGAAAAACAAAGCAAGTAAGTCTGTTTTTAATTTCTATAAGTAGCAAGTTTTGGAATCTGAATAGTGTCTTGATGCAGTCCCTTGCCTAAGTTAGGATTCTCAGTTTTTTCCAAAAGTGCACAACTCTTCTTCAGGGGCATTTTGGTTAGGTTTTCATGTCCATTACATTGTGGTTTTCACTTTTGTAATTGAAGTGGAGCTATTGGAGAGAAGGACCACTATCTATAGAACTGTACTTTAAAGGTCACGGAATTTGTTGTCATAGTTAATATTTTCCAAGCTTTCCCCTAAAATTACAATGTGAATATAGAAGGCATGGAAGTTTGCACAGGAAATCATGCACATAAAATCACATATTAGGTACAGCTGACAGGAAACTTCTCTTCTGAAGGAAAAGCTCTTGAAATATTTAATAGTTTTTCATATGTTTGTGGAAATCCTCTTGAAAAAAGTTTCTCATCTGTATCTGGAAATCCTTCTTCAAGTACTTGCATGTGAATTATCGTAAAATATATATTGACTTAATAAAAAAATGTTGAGACATTTTTGAAAATGGCATATTTCTTATAAAGGTAACAAATGAATCTCATCATTTTAGATGTGTTGATTTGATTTATTTTGTTAGCTGTGTGTATTCATGTAGTGCTTATTGAGACAAGTTGATTTATTTTTAAATGAAAAGAAATGAAGTGCCAACTGTGGATTTGAATACATTAAGCTAAAGAAATTGTCCAAGTGTCTTAAGTTTACTTAGCTATTATTTATGAAGATTAAATCCTTTATAAGAGGACCAAAGAAACTCATTGGGTATGCTGGGAGGATTGTTATTCTAGTACTAAATTATTGTGTGACATAGGGAGGGGAAAAGCACATTTTTAAGCTCATGAATTTTGAACAAATAAATAAAGCATATATAAGATAGAGTTTTCACAAATATTGGTATTCACAGCCAGGAGATACTGGTCTATACGTATTGACGTTTTCTCCAGCTGTGATCATTTGGAGGATTGCAACAAATTCTAGAGGTGAGGCTTCCCTGATAGTTCAGTTGGTAAAGAATTCACCTGCAATGCAGGAGACCCCAGTTCAATTCCTGTGTCAGGAAGATCCACTGGAGAAGGGATAGGCTACCCACTCTAGTGTTCTTGGGCTTGTAGCTCAGCTGGTAGAGAATCTGCCTGCAATGCGGGAGACCTGGGTCCGATCCCTGGGTCGTGAAGATCCCCTGGAGAAAGGAAAGGCTACCCACTCCAGTATGCTGGCCTGGAGTCACAGAGAGTCGGACATGATGCAGGACTTTCACTTTCACTTTCTGCCTATGCCCAAGGCTCAACTAGTTTAAGCCACCCATTTTTCATCATAGATCATAAGATAGAGAGCCTCCTATTTGTGATCATGTGCCAGCATTCTTCAGGTCACGACTTTGGTTTGTACCCATTTGTGCAACTTAAACAGAGTAACCTTAGGTAAAATTTGCAAGTCTTTAAAATCCTAGTTTCTGCTTTACTGCATATCCCATAGTGGCACCACTGTCTTTTCCTTCTTGCTTTCAGTTTTCCCATCTTCTTCTGGAGGCTAAATACATTCTTGTTCCTCATTCTCTTTTTTCAATAGGGCTAACAATATGGGATTAATTATTCCTACAAACAATTAATTAATTGCATCTTCAAAACTGAGTGGAGAAAAGGTGGATTCAACCTGTAATTAAAACCCCAAGTTTTTAATCGGCTATTATACCATTTAAAAATTGTTTAATTAAAAAAATACCTTGTTAAAGAGGTATACCATTAGATGATGAATGACAGCACACACACATACATGGATGAGACCATGTACACACACACGTATGTGTGTAATTTGCTCATACCCATCCCGCTGGAGTATGAGAAACCTAAAATGGCAATATCACTAAGCTAAGAGTGTCAGACTTTATTTTGGGGGGGCTCCAAAATCACTGCAGATGGTCATTACAGCCATGAAATTAAAAGACACTTACTCCTTGGAAGGAAAGTTACGAGCAACCTAGATAGCATATTCAAAAGCAGGGACATTACTTTGCCAACCAAGGTCCGTTTAGTCAAGGCTATGGTTTTTCCAGTGGTCATGTATGGATGTGAGAGTTGGACTGTGAAGAAAGCTGAGCACCAAAAAACTGATGCTTTTGAGCTGTGGTGTTGGAGAAGACTCTTGAGAGTCCCTTGGACTGCAAGGAGATCCAATCAGTCCATCCTAAAGGAGATCAGTCCTGGCTGTTCTTTAGAAGGAATGATGCTAAAGCTGAAACTCCAGTACTTCGGCCACCTCATGTGAAGAGTTGACTCATTGGAAAAGACTCTGATGCTGAGAGGGACAGGGGGCAAGAGGAGAAGGGGACGACAGAGGATGAGATGGCTGGATGGCATCACTGACTCGATGAACGTGAGTTTGAGTGAACTCCGGAATTTGGTGATGGACAGGGAGGCCTGGCGTGCTGTGATTCATGGGGTTGCAAAGAGTCGGACACGACTGAGTGACTGAACTGAACTGAAGATTGACATCAAAAATAGTTTGTCCTTAGGGAAGTTTTAAGGAGTTTGGTTGGTATTTAAGCTTTTAAAATGATTAACAAGAAGGTAAGGGCAGCCTCTTAGCTGGCACGGCTTTGCTAAAACATAGTTTTTAAAATGAGACATTATTGTGTAAATGCTTGTAGCATATCAAGTAGTCTGGACAATTTGTTGAGGTACACATACACAAAGTACTATTTAAGAGAAGCAAATTCGGAAATCTCTTGTAAGTTTGCAAATAACAGTCTTACATACCACTTTCACTAACTTTGTGGATTTTCATGAATAAAATTCTAAAGGCGATTAGCCATTATGCAGGCTATCCTGGACCTGCATTTTGACAGATATTTTTAGAAGAAACAAAAAGCTGATTATCAAAATAGGATGTTGTCCATATTTTAAAAAATAGTTTTAGTTTCTATTTAATCCTTTAGTACATTGCTACCTGTTCAGTTTATACTTTCATGGCCATGTTGATGATTAGCTTCAATTTGGAGCATTACCTGTTATTTCCATTCATATGATTACTTAGGAGTAGGAAAGCATAGTAGACTGATAATAATCAAAAATGGGTTATTCCACACCTTTCAGTTTGTTCCTCCAAAGAAAGAAAGGGTATGGATAGATATAGTCAAAATCCATTTTTCCTGCCTAAGCATAGATTTAGGGAGAGAGAATGATAATTAAGGTATAATAGGTAGATGAGATATAACGAAAGCCAGCTATAATTCTAAAGTTGTTTTCTTATTGAGTCAGTTCTATTCAGTTCAGTCACTCATTCATATCCAACTCTTTGTGACCCCGTGGACTGCAGCACACCAGGCTTCACTGTTCATAACCAACGCCCGGAGTTTGCTCAAATGCATGTCCATCGAGTTGGTGATGCCAACAAGCCATCTCATCCTCTGTTGTCCCCTTCTCCTCCTGCCTTCAATCTTTCCCAGCATCAGGGTCTTTTCAAATGAGTCAGTTCTTCACATCAGGTGGCTAAAGTATTGGAGTTTCAGCTTCAGCATCAGTCCTTCCAATGAATATTCAGGACTGATTTCCTTTAGGATAGACTGGTTGGATCTCCTTGCTGTCCAAGGGACTCAAGAGTCTTCCCCAACACCACAGTTCAAAAGCATCAATTCTTTGGCACTCAGCTTTCTTTATAGTCCAACTCTCACATCCATACATAACTGCTGGAAAAACCATAGCTTTGACTAGATGAACCTTTGTTGGCAAAGTAATGTCTCTGCTTTTTAAAACACTGTCTAGGTTGGTGATAGCTTTTCTTCCAAGGACTAAGTGTCTTTTAATTTCATGGCTGCAATCACCATCTAAAGTGATTTTGGAGTCCAAGACAATAAAGTCTTGTCACTGTTTTCATTGTTTCCCCATCTATTTGCCATGAAGTGATGGGACCAGATGCCATGATCTGGTCTTTTTGCAAAAGTAAAAATAAATAAATAAAATGGCTGGGAATGCAGATAATCTGATAACTAAAATCTATGAATATTTATACTTGTCAATTTTTAGTTTCATCTAAGAGCATGTCTATGTACAGTAATCAAATTACATTTTATATATATTCATTGGGGTATATTACTATATATATCAGGTTTCCCAGGTGTCGCTCATGGTAAAGAATTCACCTGCCAGTGCAGGAGACACAAAAGACTTGGGTTCAATCCCTGAGTCAGAGGGTTTGATCTCTGAGTGAGGAAAATCCTCTGGAGTAGGAAATGGCAGCCCACTCCAGTATTCCTGCCTGAAAAATTCCATGGGTAGAGGAGCCTGGTGGGCTAACTACAGTTCATGGGGTTGCGTTCACTCAGTCACGTTCAACTGAGTGACTACATATGTAACAGGTATGTCTGTATGTAAGTATCTGTATCTACATCTATGTATGTGTCTATATCTGCATCTATCTATATATGCATGAATGTTAATAATAATATTAATAAATATTAGTGGAGTGCCTCAAAATACCATCTGCATTTCAAGGCACTGGATATACAGTAATGAATACAAAAGGCAAGGTTCCAGAAGCTCTACAGTGTCTCACATCCAGTAAAAAAAAAAAAAAAAAAAAAGAACACAAGAAAAATATCAGATAGGAATATGCTTTTAGAAGAGGTTAAAAGTTAGTGTGATAGAGCCTGAGGGGCCTCTTTTGCCTGTGTGACCCAGGAATGTTGTGTCTAGCATGGTGCCATTCAATTTCAAATTTGAGTGACAAGGAGGAGTCACCATTTGCAGATCAGGAGAAAGTATACTTCAGACAGAGGGAAAAGCTCATGCTGCTGCTGCTGCTAAGCTCATGCAGGGGCCCTAAAACGTGGACACTCTGGCTTGTTAGAGAAACCAACAGGCAGTTTGTGGCTGGAGAGTTGCAAGAGGGAAGATTAGATAGCTGAAGTATGAAATGGGGTTGAAATCTATCGATAGGTAGGGGTCTTGTCATGTATGGCAGTGTCAGGGTAAAATCAAGGACTTTAAGATCTAGCATAAACGTGACAAAAAGTCATCAGAAGGTTTTAGGTAGGGGAAAAACAGGTAAAGAAAATATTGGTAATGCCACTGGAAGAAGACAGGACCATTGTGATACCAGTATCAGATAAGAGATAATATTGACAGTGTCTCTTACTATTATTTTCCTGATATTAGCCCAGAAAAGGTGCTAGTATCTTATGTCAGGGGGTGGTTGTAATCATACATGTGATTACTCTACGATCTTACCCCAGTCACTAATGTATAAACCATTTGTGATGTGTTTATTTTCCTTTTTACCTTTCTAACAGTCAAGATTCCTCCTCCCCACCCCAGGAAATAGGCATCCTTGCCTCATACATACAGATGCTACCTTTATACAAGGTTGTGTCTAGGGAATTTATCCTATAAGCCATTACCAATTTCCAAACCAAATGAGAAGTTTTAAAAACACAGAGGTAACGAAATGTTCTTATTTCCCACTTATGCTCAATCTACTCAAATTTTCCTAAGGGATAAGGTCTCCCTTTTTCCAACTCCTGTTTTTGTGAACCAGGTGACATACTTCCCCTCTGTGGTACTCAGTTACTGATTGCTGACACACCTCTAAAAGATACTGGCCAAGATAGGGTGTAGAAAGTAGATTGTGGACATGAAATTATTATGGAGTATAAAGAATGATCATCATTACAAATGACTAGCCGTGGGTTAATTATTTTAGCCATACTGTGTAACTATGCCTATGTGAAAGTGTCAGTCTCTCAGTTGTGTCCAACTCTGCAACCTCATGGAGGCCGCCAGGCTCCTCTGTCCATGGAATTTCCCAGGCAAGGATGCTGGAGTAGGTAGCATTTCCCTTCTCCAGGGGATTTTCCCTACCCAGGGATTGAACCCAGGTCTCCTGCACTGCAGGCAGATTCTTAACCATCTGAGCCACCAGGGAATATATATATATATATTTTTCACTTTTCCCCCTCCAGCTTGTTCTAATTGCCTTGCTCATTTTCCCCCAAAGGACTTGCTTGTGGATGTTTTCTCTGGGGGAAAGGGACCATGAGCAGGGTGATTAAAGTTATATTTGAAATTATAATTTGATTATTGAAATGTTTAAAAATATTCCTTGCAAAGGAATATAAGTAAAAAACATAAACATTATAGGTGCTTCTTCTGTTCTCCCTGTTTTATTCTGGTCTCATTTGATTCTTCCCTTAATAATTTCTTTTCTCTCCAATTCTGATATCTTTGTGAACATGGATTCATAATGAGATAATGAAGCAAAAGCTAATATAATAAAGAACTTTTTAAAGATACTTCTAGCCACCACTACTTTGGCACAAACATGCTACTATTGGTCAGTTATCAATCTTTAGCAGTGATTATGAGATTGAAATGAAAAAACTAAGTTCCATTGATTGCATAATTAAAATAATTAAGACAAGACAGTATCTGTTGACATGCTCGAGTTGGAACCTACAGACGAGTAGGCAAAATGATTTTTATTTTCTTTCATTTTTATGCTGCAGAATACCCTTTGGGTGGTGGGAGGTGAGGGAGAGAGAAGAAAAAGACAAAATTTCCCACTGTGGAAGGACAAGAAGACTATTGGCATAGGGACAACAGAAGATTTTCTTCTCTATGAATAAACTAATTAATTTGATTGAAAAATGCAACCTGCAGAGAGCAAAAGAGATTTACTGACATTTCTACAAGGACTCATAAAGATAAGCACAGCAAGTTCCATCAACTTCTCTGATAACTGTGGTTAGGACATGCAGGGGGAAACTAAAACCTTTGTGATGTTGAGGGAAGAAAAATGAAGGCAAGTCAGTAAGGAGGCCAAGTGAAGTTATGTTCTGGTTTATATCAGCAGGAGGAGAGATATGAATAGTATCTCGGTGAAAATATAAACCATAACCTGGGAAATAATTGTGAATCGCCGTCAACACTTTGACTGGAGAGAAAAATATGTCTAACAACTCTGGCTCATGTTTTTTATTTTCCTTTTAAATTTCTATTCCAACCTGGAAGTGAGATAACATATGTGAAAGTGAATAGAGTAAAAGAGGTGAACAAGTAGCGGGGTTGTTTTCTCCCAAGTGAAGTGACTAACACATGGCCATGTGAATATCTGAATGAATGGATCAATGAATGAAAGTGTTTCTTAAGTGTTCTGTTAAATGAATTCACTGCAGTGAACTTTTTAGCAGAGTATAATCTTAGTCTCTTACTTGCCATTATATAACACTGTTTCATGAATTCATTTTTTTCTAATCATATTAGAATTAGAACTCCTTGCAGATCAAGGTAGTTCAAGAACCACTAGCAACAACATCACCTGAGACCTAATTTAAAATGCAGACTCTCAGGCCTCACACTGCATGATTAGAATCTACAATTTAATGAGATCTCAGGTGATTCCTAAACCCCCAATTTTTCTATCAACTGAGGTGGGCCAAATGTATTAACTACTTTCTCAGAAACTCCCAAAATGGTGCTGGTGATGTCTCATTCAGTACTCAGATGTTGCCATCATTTCTCATGGGTCATTGATAAAATAGCAAGATTCTTGTGAAAGAATATACAATAGACAGTGTGAGAGTATTGACAATTCATTGGTGGCCTAATTAAAAGTTATTAGCATATAGTAATTTGATCAGGTTCAAATCAGTATGATGGTCCATGACAACCTTTTTGTAAACAATGCTCAGTTAAAATGTGGACACGACTTGTTCCAATAATATAAAGTATGTGACTCTCATAGTTTAAATTATGAGTAGGAAAGCCAAATCTCTGGAATTCATAGAAATGAGAGTCAAGCATAACATTTTTTTGGAACAGTGCTTTTTCACAGAGATAAATAATGGTAATTAGAAATTAAGCTTAATTATTCATTCATCTGTCTAACTAACAATTCTTATCTCCTACATCCCCTGCACTGTTATAGATACTGGGGAAGTATCAGTGGACAAAACAAACTAAATCTTTGTCTTGTTGAGCATGCCTTCTTCATGAGAGGAGACAGTTGAAAAATATGTAAAATATGTATATCATTGGAGAAGGAAATGGCAACACACTCCAATAGTCTTGCCTGGAAAATCCCATGGACAGAGGAGCCTAGTGGGCTACAGTCCAGGAAGTAACAAAGAGTCGGACATGACTTGGTGACTAAGAAACAACAACATGTATGCCATAGCACATGGCTTTAAATGATGGAAAAGAAAAAAAAAAACAGGGGATAGATTTAGAGAATGACCCATTGAATTACTGTGCATACTTGGTCAGTTATGGAAGGCCTCCCTCTTAAGGTAATATTTAAGGGGAGGCCTGATCACAGGGAGGGAACAGCCACGGTGATGGCTATGGCAAAGGAAAGTGAATGTAAAGATTCAGTGTGCTGGGTAAAATGATACCATTCTCATTTATGGCTAAAAAAAAATGATGCTAATTAAATCAGTGAACTGTCTTAACACGAGAACATTTAATGGAAGTTGATGTTTTATAGTATAATCTTAATTCTGATGTTTCTGATTAGAAAATTATCTACATTTTTGTACTATATCTTCTTATATCTGATAATTGATACCATGTATGCATTCAAGCAATATTTATCATGTGTCTAGTGTGTGCCAGATATTATAGAGTGACATAATTTTTGAAGTTGAAAGTGGGCTTCTATTGTTGTGCAAATGATTATGATCTCAGAATGTCACCATACCTCATTTTCACTAGAGATAATTTAAACAGATTTCTAATCATTGTATTTGAGTCCTCTTTGGTTTGTGATGACATCTGGGAGTTTCATCACTCAGTTTGTAAGTATTGAAACAGGAAGATTGAATTGAGTGTCTCTATAATGTATTTGCCACAAGAATCTTTTGCATCCAGCCATGCAGCTTCTTTATTATGTTACTGTTACTGTTTTGAATGTAAATGTGCAAAATGCAAATGAATGTGTTTGCATTTTTAACTTTACTTTTGCTCTGTATAGTTGAAGAATGTCAATAATTAAACTGTTGTTGAGCTTTATGGATGGAGGGATAACATAGATCAGTATTTTGAAAACTGTGTATTTATGTTTCACAGAATCCTTTTAAACACAGTACTATTTTTCAACTTCATTCTGTGGGAAAATAAATACTAATACACGTTTGATTTTGAGGCAGTGTGGATACTTTCATTTCTGTTGAAAGGCGCACTTTGCAGGCCAGTTCTTTCTAAAATATTTCCTGTGAGGCTGTTGAATTAAGACTGTGCTCTCCAAGAGCGGGTTGCAGGGTGTAATAGAAGGGTAACAATGAGAATTAGTGGGAGCTTTGGGAAAATGTATATGACCCGGTCTCTGTGCTTTCTCCCCTCACCTAAGATATCAGTGCACCTGTTGGTGGGAGTGCTGATGCTGTAGAGAAGAGAATGAGCATTCATTTTGGTGGGAAAAAAAGAAACACTTCATAGGATTCTGTTAGACTTTTATCTGCTATTCCTTCTCCAATGGAAATTCCTACTATTCCAGTGCCTAAGATTTAGAGACGGAAAACCACTGAACAATGTCAGATTTTGCAAGTGGGCCTTTTAAGATGCCATTGGGACTTGGAGGAGAGAGGATGGACTTTTTTGAGGCAAGGAGGTGCAGGGCAGCAGGAGGGATTAACCACCTGCAGAAATGCTGGTGATAGACTTGGAATGTAGGGCACTGGCCGAGATTGGTGGTGGAGGTATAGTGACAGTAGAGGGGTAGGGTAGAGGTGACGGTGGTGATGAAAGTCTTCTGCGTTTGGGGTCTCCATTTTATTGGATGCGTAGTTTTGAGCTTTATGTTTCACAGGGCATTCAGTAAGCTTTGAGAAATGTTCTAAACTGTGAGAATTGAAAAACATGGATGTGCTTCATATAGCCCATTCATTACTGCCATATGACAAAAAGGCTTTATGTGTCTGCACATGTGTTACTGAAACGTTTCTTTAAATTTACCAATATTGCATTTCTATTTTAAAGCAATGTTTGCTTTTTTGGCCAGGGGTTTATCAGGTTTTCTGATTCATACATTTAATGAAACGTTACAAATGTTTAAAATGTCTGGTCATTCATTTTCCCTTGTCACCTCATCTTTGACCAAAATTGGGTCTCAAAGTGTATTGTGGTTTGTATCATTAATGGAAACCTCATGCTAAGGGATTTGACTCTCCTTATTTAAGTGAGAAAAAATAGTAAAATGATCTGTTAGTGACAAAAATTGAGAAAATCCTACTAACTGACCTTTTATTTTTTCTGTTTTTCCTTCTTGATAATCACTGACATAAAGGAAATGAGGAATAGATTTAAAAGTTATCTCTAAAAATGAAGTAACATTAGTAAAGGCAGTATGTCTTGTGCCGTGTGCTCAGTTGTGTCTGACTCTTTGCAACCCCATAGACTGTAGCCCACCAGGCTCCTCTTTCTGTGGGATTCTCCAGGCAAGAATACTGGAGTGGGTTGCCATGTCCTCCTTCATGGGATCTTCCTGATAAGGAAACAAACCCACATCTGTTGCTTCTCCTGCATTGGCAAGTGGATTCTTACTACTAGTGCCACCTGGGCAGCATGATGGTGAAGCAGACCCCAGGGCTACAATGCCCAATTCCCACCCCCCCCACCCCCCATTGCTTGCCTTTTGACTCAGGTAATTATGTGAAGAGTTGACTCATTGGAAAAGACTCTGATGCTGGGAGGGATTGGGGGCAGGAGGAGAAGGGGACAACAGAGAATGAGATGGCTGGATGGCATCACTGACTCGATGGACATGAGTCTGGGTGAACTCCAGGAGTTGGTGATGGACAGGGAGGCCTGGAGTGCTGCGATTCATGGAGTTGCAAAGTGTCAGACACAACTGAGCGACTGAACTGAACTAAACTGAAACCTTTGTTTACCCATCTGTAAATTGGGGCTAATAGTATTTCCTGTATCATTAGGATTGATGATAATGCCTCTATTGTCTGGCAAACCTAGACAACATATTAAAAAGCAAAGATAATCACTTTGCCAGCAAAGATCTATATAGTCAAAGCTATGGTTTTCCCAGTAGTGATGTACAGATGTGAGAGTTGGAACATAAGGAAGGCTGAGCACCGAAGAATTAATGCTTTTGAACTGTGGCATTGCAGAAGACTCTTGAGAGTCCCTTGGGCTGCAAGGAGATCAAACCAGTCAGTTCTAAAGGAAATCAACCCTGAATATTCATTGGACAGACTGATTCTGAAGCTCCAATACTTTAGCCACCTGATGGGTACAGATGACTCATTCGAAAAGACCCTAATGCTGGGAAAGGTTGAAGACAGAAGGAGAAAGGGACTACAAAGGATGAGATGGTTGGATGACATCATCGACTCAATGGACATGAGTTTGAGCAAGCTCTGGAAGATGGTGAAGGACAGGGAAGCCTGACATGCTATACTACATGGGATCACAAAGAGACAGACACGACTGAGCAACTGAACAACAAGAGCAGATCTAGAATAGAAACTGCTTCCCTGGTAGCTCAGCTGATAAAGCATCTGCCTGCAATGCAGGAGACCCTGGTTCGATTCCTGGGTCATGAAGATCCCTTGGAGAAGGGATAGGCTACCCACTCAAGTATTCTTAGGCTTCCTGATGGCTCAGCTGTTAAGAAATCCGCTGGTAATGAGGGAGACCTGAGTTTGATCCCTGGGCTGGGAAAATCCCCTGGAGAAAGGAAAGGCTACCCACTCCAGTATTCTGGCCTGGAGAATTCCATGGACTGTATAATCCATGGGGTCACAAAGAGCAACTTTCACTTTCACTGAATGTCATGACTGAGCAACTTTCACTTTCTACTGGGCACTACTGATTATGGAATAAATGCTTCCCCCAAGTCCAGCAGAGTCTCTGTGAAGCAAATCCTATGTTTGCGTTGATCTCTTTTCTGTTCATGAAGGTCTCTCCTGCAGTGGATGTGAGGTGGGTGACAGACCTCCATATACAATTATTTGAAAATGATATTCCTTAAGGTGCTTTTTACTGCCCCTAACAAATAACCAGACTCAAAGTGGTTTGCAGCATTGCTTCCTGAAGTGTGATCCATGCACCAGTACCATTGGCATCCCCTGGATATTTGTTAGAAATGAAGAATCTCAGCCCCCTCCTCAGACCCACTGAGTTAAAATCCATGAGGATGTAGTAAAATGTTAAAATTTAGAATTTGGGAAGCACTGGTTAAAGCCATTATCTATCATCCTATATTACAATAATTCTACAGTTGGAGTGACTCCAAACCACTCAGTCTGTGACTCAGTTGTGTCCCCAGAGTCGCGAGCTCTTTCCATGTATTGGCTTCACTAGTCTGCATCTGTCCTCAGGTACTTTTACAGTGGGAGGCTGGCTGCAGCAGTTCGTCCTGTCATATCCTGACATGCTTCTGTCTCTAGACTTTGTCAGGGCTGTCTCCTGTCTGGAGCTATTTTATTCCAGTTCAGCTGCCTCCTCTCTCGAGTGCCAGTCATGTATTTATGCTCCATTCTCCCTTTGATTTTATGTCCCTTTCTAAATAACCACTTGAAAGCCATAAAATGAAACCAAGAAAAATGCAAATTCTTTCCTTGCCTGTGGGTGGTAGATTTTTATTTTATGAATTTGATAAATTTCCCTAATTTATTTGCATCTTGAGAATGTTAGTTGGAAATGTGGACTTTCTCATTTTAATAGTGTTTTCAGTTAAACAGAATGAAAGTATCATTTTTACAGAATAAAAACCTCAAACACCGGCAACTTCATATGACCCAACCTAGTATAACATTTTATCAATAAAGAAGGAAATGATTCAAGGTTAAGAGCACAGACCTGGGTCACAGCTTAGCATTTATATACTGATGTGCATGTCACTGAAATACATTGAGCAAGTTCTTTAACCTTTCCAAGTTTCAGTGTCCTCAGAATTGAAATAACAGTATTAACTACTTCATTAAGTGATAATGAGGACCAAATGTAATCTTTAAGTGTTTTTCAAACATAGTTAAATATGCTCCACTTTCACAATTTCTGCTATTTCTGCACTTGTCTTTATCATTATATATTCAATACTTGTCCTTAAAATAGTAAAATTTTACATAATTTTAGTTGATTTTTCATCCTAAGCAATATGATCTCTTATATACATTAAAATCATATATATACACACTATATATAAATATGTATGTGTATATACACACATAAGCTTGGTGTGTGTATACACACACACACAAAGACATCCCCCAAGAGGATGGAATGATGCTCTTGTTTCAAGTGACCATACTTTGAGAACCACTGGTCTAGAGAGGAAAAGCAGGGATTTCTTTGGCTAGGATACAGTGATGTGATTGTACCAGTCATTATAATATTGAACCACACAGGCTGCACGCTGAGTGCCCCCATACACCATTTTCCACCCAGCCATGCCAGCCCCTGCTCCAAGAGCCTTCAGCTCCATATTTTTACCTTCCACCTATAAAAGATGCAATACCTGCGAAAGCACTTTTTGGTACATCCATTCTTGGTGGTTAGTCTCTGAATTCAGGTTCATAAGGTGAAATCACTGTTAAACAAAAAAGGTCACTTGAGCTTCAGACTTCACATTTTCAGGCAGAGCTCAAGAAATTTCCCAGAACTCATGGGTTAGTGTAGGGTATGACACTGTATAACTCTCCCACACCTTATATCATCAAACTGTATTGGCCTTCCTGATCCTCTAATGCCTTAGGAAATTTGCACAGATGATTCCTTCTATTTAGAAAGTGTTTACCCCATCTTCTTCACTACCACCTCTTACTTAAGACTTTAGAGTTATTCAAAGATTATTGCTTCAGAAAAGTCTTTCCTTACATCATAAACTCAATTCAGTTACTTTCATTTCATAGCATGATCTCAATTACAATTAATTAATGGCCTCAGGAGCTATATATTATCTGTGACCCCCATGACTGTAAGGGTCTTTGTCGCTTCACCGTTCGTAGTATCTAAGTACTCAGTAATTCCACATTTAATAAATATATGACTCAGTTCTTCAAGTCTCAACTCTCAGGCTCTGTGTTGTGTAATGACATCATTTGTAAAGAGCCCAGGTCAACGTGGAGCCATTTTTATGTCCCCTCTGAATATATACAAATATAACTAGAATGATTTCCTCATACTATTATAATTGTTGACATAGATATTTCCTTAAAAGTCTCTAAGCTACTTGAATATGAGGATGTTTTGTTTTGTCTGTCTCTAGAAAAGACTCTGATGCTGGGAGGGATTGGGGGCAGGAGGAGAAGGGGACAATAGAGGATGAGATGGCTGGATGGCATCACTGACTTGATGGACGTGAGTCTGAGTGAACTTCGGGAGTTGGTGATGGACAGGGAGGCCTGGCGTGCTGCGATTCATGGGGTCGCAAAGAGTTGGACCCGACTGAGCGACTGAAATGAACTGAACAAACAGGAGTTTCTAGAATATTTGTTGGATGAAACATCTCTCCAAAAGTTAAAAAAAAAATGATATTTTAAAATGAAATTCCTTATTAACACTAACACATGTATGTTTGACTTGAAACATTTCTTCAACTATAAATAATGATATGGCATGTTTTTCTTTAGTTTCTGAAATGTGAGATTTTTAGCTCAATGTAAGGACAAACCAGGCAGGAAAAACACCAAACACAAGGAATGATATTGCAGCCAATTCTCATGAAATCTTGTTATCAAGTCAGTTCTCAAGGGATTAACTGAACCAATAAAGTAAAAGATTTATATACCTTGCAATGCCAGGATGGTGTTCATTGTCTAAGAAACTTAAACTAGCAACTTTGAGTTTTTGCTTCCACTTAAATGGATGCTTTATGTTGTTTCCCATAAAAAGAAAATGTCTACTTTTTCTGTTTGATGAACGAAAGCTCATTCTCATAGACTTCTGATTACAATGTGCCTCAGGGGACCTGTGTCTCTAAAAGGTTAAAGCTGTAATGATAAATGGTATAACCAGTCCATTCTAAAGGAGATCAGCCCTGGGTGTTCTTTGGAAGGAATGATGCTAAAGCTGAAACTCTAGTACTTTGGCCACCTCATGAGAAGAGTTGACTCATTGGAAGAGACTCTGATGCTGGGAGGGACTGGGGGCAGGAGGAGAAGGGGACAACAGAGGATGAGATGGCTGGATGGCATCACTGACTCGATGGACATGAGTCTGAGTGAACTCCGGGAGTTGGTGATGGACAAGGAGGCCTGGCGTGCTGTGATTCATGGGGTCACAAAGAGTCAGACATGACTGAGCGACTGAACTGAACTGAAATGATTTTAAACACTCTCAGTAATGTGTGTATTTTATATGTTTAAATATGTTGATTAATGGAAATTTCTGGTAAAAATTTTATAAGTAAGAATAATAAATAATTGAAATTATGTCTTCCTTTTTGATATTTTAAAATCAGTGTGCAGTATACCCTGGTTCTCAAAAATGCTTTAAATATGCCTTTGTAAAGAATATTTACCTTAAAATTTATACTAACACTTCTCTTTTGTCTCTCAACATTTTGTTGAATTAATAGATGAAATAACCTAAATTTTACTTTTCATCCTTACTATGAAGTTGTGTGGTTGATAAGCGAGATGTCATCTCATGTTTGTGATGCCGATATTCACACTGAGAAGATTTAAGATCTTAGTTCTAAGGCGTATAGCCAGGCTGTGAACTAAAACCAAGTGTTTGGACTTTAAATCCATTGCCCGGCCCACTAATGTATACATCCTTGAC
This sequence comes from Capricornis sumatraensis, assembly GCF_032405125.1. Taxonomy (NCBI): domain Eukaryota; kingdom Metazoa; phylum Chordata; class Mammalia; order Artiodactyla; family Bovidae; genus Capricornis; species Capricornis sumatraensis. The sequence continues at coordinate 111,094,117 of NC_091092.1, forward strand.
AAAAAGAAAAAAAAAATTCTTTCATTTATCTATTTGTGCATAACAAATGACTCCAAAATTGCAGCTTAGTACAAAAATTTATCATTACATCATGATTCTGTAGATCCAGAATATGGTCAGGGCTCATCTAGGTTGTTGTTCTGAGATTGTGGTATAGCTGGGGTCACTCATTGGGCTTCATTCATCAGGAAGCATAATTTTTACGACTGCCTTTTATCCTCCAGAGTTACTCTCAGGATGGTCTCTAATCATTTGGTAGTCAGCTTGGGCTTCCTTACAGCACTGCAGCTGGATCCCAAGAGACAGAATACAAACGGTGCTCATTCCCTTACAGCCTACGCTTAGAACTTGTATAATGTCACTTCTGCCATATTGTGTTGGTCAGAACAAATCACAAGGCCAGTCCATATTCATGAGCACGGAACATTGACTCCATCTCTTAATACTATGACAGAGAATTTGTAGCCATGTTTTATTACCACACGTATATTAAAATAATGGACATAAAAGCAAACAATTGCCAGGGTACATTACTAGCTCAATTACCAGAGATGGCTCTCACTTTATTTATCATGTTCACATTTAGTTAGCTGTGTGAAATGTTCTAAAAATTGGAATGTGTGGACTGTCATATGCTGAACAAAGAATACCTTCAGAGGTGATTGATTATGGGTTTTATTCACCTTCTTTCTTAATGTCCAACAAATGGCAAACCATGTTAACACACATTCAAATGTCAATAGTTTTACCTAGTGATAGGTTTAATAATAGTAAAGTTGTTTTGACAGAAGCAATAATTAGGTATCTTTCAAATTTTCAGTTTACATAAAGTTCTCATGGATCTCCAGAATCAGCAACTGAAAGAGTTAAACTCCTGGTTAACAAAAACAGAAGAGAGAACAAGGAAAATGGAAAAAGAGCCCCTTGGACCTGATCTTGAGGACTTAAAACGCCAAGTACAGCAACATAAGGTTAGTATATTTGATGCTATTTGCTTTCATCTGGAAAACAAACTGTGTATATGTGTATTACGTACATACACATGCACGGTTTGCAGATAAGAAAGAACTAAAGCTTCAAATGAGAAAAGGTTTAAAATAATTCTTGCCTAATATTTTTGCAGTGTTTACTTTTTTGAATACAAAATAGCTAGGCTTTTCATACTTGAAAAAAAATCAAATATATTCCTGGAAGAGAACAATGCGGCTATGTGATTTATTAAAATTTTGGTTTCCTGGGAGAGAGTTTCTGTAAGGATTACCTGAAAAGCAAATTTACGTAATAAGGCAAGATTTTTTTAAACGTGTTTTTACCTTCAATTCATAAGGTCTGCTTACAGCAGGCCAAGCTTAATGAAAAATGGACATCTGTAACATTGCTTTCCTGTCAAATATAGCATCTAATAATTTTAATATTTCCATCTTATTTTGTACATTTACGTTTATGCTCCCTGGTTACCTGCAAGTATTTATTGTTTCTGTGATTAGAATTTCTACAGAAATTTTCTTTTCAGCATCCTTTTTTTTTAATTGAGGTGTAATTGACATATTCATTTCACATAAGTAGTATAATGATTCAATATTTGTAAATACTGCCAAATGATCTGTGCAATAAGTCTACAGTTAACATTCATCACCATATAAAGTTCAAAATCCTTGTGTGTGTGTGTGTGTGTGTGTGTGTGTGTGTGTGTGTGTGTGTGTGAAGAGAGCTTTTAAGATTTACATTCTTGGCACCTTTTAAATATGTACCCAAATATTATTGAATAGATGTTATAGATTACATCCCTGTGACTTGCTTATTTTATAACTGGAAGTTTGTACCTCTTGAGCCCATTCACCCTTTTCACCTGGTGCCCAAGTCCCCCTCCCCTCTGGCAACCACCATTCTGTTGTCAGTAAGTTTTGTTTTGTTTGTTTGTAATGACTTTTAGATTATACATGTAAGTGAAATCATACAATATTTGTCTTTGCCTGACTTGTTTTATTACCATAATTCCCTCAAGATCATCCAAATTGTCACAAATGGCCAAGATTTTATTATTCTTTTGTCTTTTTGTGGAATATATACAACATATATAATACCACACATTCTTTATGCATTCATCCATCGATGATGAATTAGGAAACAACTCCTTGTGTTGTTTCCATATCTTGGCTATTGTAAATAATGCTGCAATGAACATGAGGGTACATATATCTTTTCAAGGTGGTATTTTTGTTTTCTTTGGATAAATATCCAGAAATGGAATTGCTGGATCATGTGTAAGTTTTATTTTTAATTATTTTTAAGAATATCCATGCTCTTTTTCACAGTGGCTGCGATAGTTTACATTCCCACCAACAAGTGCATTAGGATTCCTTTTTCTCTACATTGTCCCCAACATTTGTTATTTCTTGTCTTTTTGATAATAGTGGTTTTGACTTGCAGTTCCTTAGTGATGTTGAATATCTTTTCATGTGTCTTTTGGCCTTTTGTATGTTTTCTTGGAAAAAGAAAACCTCTGACTTTTTTTTTTTTTAATCAGATATATATCTTTTTGCTGTTGAGACGTATGAGTTCTTTATATATTTTGGATATTAATCCACTATCAGATATATGCTTTGCAAGTGTTTTTTTTCCCCATTTGATAATTACTTTCTCATTTTGTCCATGGTTTCCTTTGCTGTGCAGAAGCTTTTTAGTTTGATATATTCCCACTAGTTATTTTTGCTTTTGTTTGTTTTGATTTTGGGGTCAGATCCAAAAAAATTGCCAAGACTGATGTCAAGGAGTTTACCACTTATGATTTCTCCAAGGAGATTTATGGCTTCAGATCTTACATTCAAGTCTTTAATTCATTTTGAGTTGATTTTTGTGTAAACCAAAAGATAGCAGTCTAATTTCATTATTTTGCATGTTCCTGTCTAGTTTTCCTGGTACCATGTTTTTGAAGAGACTGTCCTTTCCCCCTTGTATCTTCTGGAAGCCTTTGCTGTGAACTAATTGACCATTTTTGCTTGAGTTTATTTCTCTATTCTATTCCATTGCTCTATATGTCTGTTTTTTATGTCAATACTGTACTGTTTTGATTACTGTAGTTTTGTAATATGAATTGAAATCAGGCATCTTGATGTCTCCAGCTTTATTCTTTTTTTCTAAAGATTTCTTTGGTTATTTGACGTGTTTTGTGGTTCCATACAAAATTTAGGATTGCTTGTTTTATTTCTATGAAAAATGTTGGAATTTTGATAGGGATTGCATTGAATATCTTGATTGTTTTAGGTGTATGGACATTTTAACAGTATTCTTCCAATCAGTGAGAATGGAATATATTTTCAATTATTTGTGTCTTCAGTTTTTTTTCATCAGTGTCTTACAGTTTTCAGCATACAGGTCTTTTACTTTATTAGTCAAACTTGATGCTAGGCAAATTAAAGTTAAATTTCTTGCTAGGCATTTTATTCTTTGGATGCAGTTGTAAATTGGATTTTAAAAATATTTTTCTTTCTGATATTTTTAGTCATTGTATAGAAATAAAACAGGTTTTTGTATATTGATTTTGTACCCTGCAACTTTAGTGAATTTATTTACTCTAAGTTTTTATGTGGAGTCTTTAAGATTTTATATATATATAATATATATATTATATTATATATCATATATATTATATTATATATTATATATATTATATATATTATATTATATATTATATATATTATATTATATATTATATATATTATATTATATATATAATATATATTATACATATAATTAAATCATTTGCATTGTGACAATGCTTAATTCTAATAACCATTATAAAACTAGCTAGCTCTGGATTTTATTGTAGGAACAGAGTCTTGCTCAGTCCATCAGAACACACATGTGTGTGACACACACATATACAGAAGAACCTTCATGACTGGTCCAAGACTAAGGTACCCAGATTTTGCAAATAAAAATGCAAGAAGCCTAGCCTAGTTAAACCTAGTTAAATTTGAACTTCACATCAACAGTGAGTTTTTTTTTTGTTTTTTGTTTTTTTGTTTTTAGTAAAACTGTGTCCCAAATTAGTTATTATTCAGCTGAAATTTAGATTTTACTGTGCATCCTGGATTTTATCTGACAGCTCTATTCAAGAGTCTGTGCTTCTTGGATTTATGGCTTTGAAAGGAAATATCTGCTGTCTTAACTCAGACCTTCTAAATCTGTATCTCACCCAACTTCATGTTATATATATAGTTTTTACAGAGTTAGCTTCACAGTTCCTTCATGCAGATGAAGGAGACCTTTCTTTCAAAGTCCTAGAATTCTTTCATATTTCATGAGCTTCAGTTTCTGTGACAAATGGAGCTGGTTTTTGATCTTGCTGCAGCCAAAACCATCCTTTGGCCACAGCAGCTTAAGGTTAAGCAATTTGGGGAGAGTTAGAGCTACGGAGAAGGCAGTGGCACCCCACTCCAGTACTCTTGCCTGGAAAATCCCATGGACGGAGGAGCCTGGTAGGCTGCAGTCCATGGGGTCACTAAGAGTCGGACACGACTGAGCGGCTTCACTTTCACTTTTCACTTTCATGCATTGGAGAAGGAAATGGCAACCCACTCCAGTGTTCTTGCCTGGAGAATCCCAGGGATGGGGGAGCCAGGTGGGCTGCCGTCTATGGGGTCGCACAGAGTCAGACACGACTGAAGCGACTTAGCAGCAGCAGCAGCAGCAGCAGCAGAGCTATGGTAATCCTGGCTACTGTGCCACTGGGGAAAAATAAAGCATCAACTGTATTCTAATTTTCACATGTAAATTGTGACTAAAAGAGGTTCCCTTTGTCACATAAATTTCATTTGCACATCTGATAAAGTTAGAGCCATTGCTAGACCTTGACCTAGACCGCTTTTGCTGTGTGCGTCATGTGTTCCTCTGATAGACCCTATACCCATTTGCTTCCCCTTGGCCTACACTCGAAGTTGTGTGCAGAAGGATTCTATATACACCAGTGACTTCCTCTCAGTCTGAGGGCATTTGCTGGCCATAGGAGAATCTCAGCCAGTTCAAACATGGGCAAAAAGTAGTTAGTACTGCCAGAGCTGCCACTAACCAAGGAGGGATGGGAGATGATAGATAAATATTCTTGAATCCCTGCCCCATGTCAGGATGATTCCAAAGCATCTCTCAATTTCCAGAGTTCCTCAGAGGTTTCCCAGCAAGACTGGGCCCCAGAAGTCCACATGGTCAGCTGTCTCACAGTCCTGCCCTTTCGTAATATCTCCTGAGATGACTTCTCAAATAAACAATTTGTACCCCAATACTTGGCTTAGGGTCTGTTCAGGAAGGAACCCAAGCTAAGACAACCTTCTCACCTGAGAAATTTGAGGGTTATCCCAGCTTACCATCAACTACACGTGTAATTTTAAGAAATTGTTGAATCTCTCAGGTTCTCCATATCTTCACGCTGGACATGAAAGTGTTGAGCCCATTGATTTTTAGTGTTCCTTCCAGTCTTGGTTTCAAAGTTTCCATTAGCTTTGGAATGTCATGCATTTCCAGTAAGGGCAAAACTATGGGCAGTGACCCTGAATATCAGAGGGAAGAATGTCAGCCCTGGATGCCCGGAGTCTAAAGAGGAAGCCAGGAAGCAGGCCCACAAGAGAGAAGTGGCAGAGAATGGTAGGACAGCCATGAGTGTGAATGACTTAGGACAGCTATGTGCAAAGGTCTCACCTGGAAACCAGGAACAGAGCCCTCATGGAGGTTAGGACGTCCAGGGTCTTTATATTCTGCCAATTACCTAAGAGGTTTTACACTTTCCTCTGGAAGATAAATAGTGAATGGAATGGAAATATGTCTAATATTGTCATAAAATTTGAATAGATTGTCCATTACTTGAAAATGGGCCATTTCTGATGAGTATGAAACTGCTTTGAAGAGAATAATTTGAAACAAAAAGGAAACAACATAATTGTATGCAAGCTGATTTATAATCATTTATATCTAGGATTTATTCATATAAGTGCATAAGGAAAACCGGAAGGGATTGGTTTACTGGCACAGAAAGTGAGGTTAGCTTCTACCTTTAATTGTTTAAACCCACTTCACAATATATTAATTTTTATAAAATGAAGACAAGGAAAAAATGCATTACATAGTGAAGAGAAAGTCTGACAGTTGATAATTCTCTCTTGTTACTTGAAGTAATTACAGTGAGAAGACAAAAATTTGATGAAATCAAATAATTTATAAAGTAGACTAATTTGTTTAAATTAGAAACATATATTTTTTAGACATATACACTAAAAGAAGTACATTACTTGTGTTAGTCTTTCCATGCGTCATAAAACAGAAGAAAGGATAAATGTTCTTGCTTAGGTAACTGAATTCAAACTAAAGCCTTATTTAAATAATCACTGATTTACTTTGCAGCTTTTCTTCCCAAGGATTGTTAGTGAATGAAAATAAGGAAATTTCTCCTTCTGACAATGAAATGCATCACTAACCTTGGAGTAGCCAGAAAGTAGCCCCACCCTGCTACATCACCATGCTTCTCACCTAATAGACCATTTAGTTGTTTTAGCTTCATATCTATAAACATTATATCCATCCATTTTATTTTTAAGAGATAATTAAAGATAACAAAATTAAAGGCGAGACACAGGTTTTGTTCCTGGGAATGGGTTTACATTCTCACATTAGAGGGCTCTAGTGTGCACTCTGCTGTTCTCTTACTCCCTCTTGCGCTCGCTCTCTCTCTCTCTCGCTCTCTCTCTCGCTCTCTCTCGCTCTCTCTCTCTCTCTCTCTCTCTCTCTCACTTGGAGGGCAAATCTTGCAAGCACACCATGCATATTACAGATATGCTTCTCTATGTTCTGTGACAGCATCCTTTGCTATCCTCATTTCAACAGCATTTTATTACGAGGCAGGCTAGAAATTCAACCACTGTGAAATGTCATGGAAATAAGTCACTTTTACTGAATCTGCCAATTAGGCAAGGTAAAGCGATCGATCCTATATTGGTGGTTACTATTAAATCTAGTCAAACTATTATCTCTGAGTAGCTGGGAAAAGTCCAATTTGCTGCAAAATTTGAGAGACCAGTAATTCTTCATCTCTGTTGCTCTGGGGAAAGAATTTAGAGGTTGACTTTAGATTCAAGTCACCCAAAAGTGATTCTCTTTGGAGTGAACAAATTGAATCTCTCAATTTTCTTGTAACGGGACATGTCAGAAATAATTCTGGTTGGTTATTTCTGTCTTATAAGAGAAAGATTTTATTAGTGATGTTGATAAGGAATCAAAGGATTTCCCTTGAAGGACTGACAACATTATTGAGGACAATAGAAGTCTGCTGTGGGCTTGAAATTTCATTAATGGAAAGATGTTTGCTATTTTGGAGAGTATTTTAATCAAAAAGAACATAATTGACTCAAGAATCTTGTCTCATAGCTCAGTCACACTGAGATGAGATTTAAAGCTTAGTTTACTATCTAAGTTTCCAATTCTTTTGAGAGGTTTAGACTTTTATAATTAGTTACACTGACTTAGTAACAGCATCAACAAAGTCCTTACTTTACAAGTTGTTAGAATATACAGGTATCAGTGTGACATGTACCTGATATTATGACTTTAGTAAATGTTCTTTGTTAAGTACTGATTAATACAAATTAAATGTTCTCTTAGAAGCACAGTCACCTATCCTTTCCTTAAAGCTTAGTTAATCACAAACATTTGGATTGCCAAGACTGTGAAATATCTCTTCCAGTGACCTTTAAAATGATCTGAATAGTCATGTAATGGGAAGGTTTAGATGTAATCCTGCCAAAGGATTTGACATTTCATTTCATTCCATTGCATTTTAATCCATATCACTGAACAGACATTTATTAAAACAAAATAGCTGTTGTGAAAAATACAGAGACCTACTGTGCATGGAATCTTCCTCGAGAAGCTCACATGCTAGTGTATCAGATAATGACACAGAAAACAAGTGGCTGTTATATGTTATATAAGGCATAGTATGGCCAATGGCTTGAAAAAGTTAAAAAATAGTGATTTGGGCAAAGAAAATGAGGTGGGGCATTATAAGGTATGGTACTTGTTTTGGTCACGTGTTGCACTGTGCTCACTGCTGGAGGACCACCACCTGATCATGGAGGGTCTTTAACTCAAGACAGGCATTTGGAGCTATGCTATAGGCAGTAGGGATCCATTACTGATGATAAATTAAACTGAGGACAGTGGGGATTTAGGAAAGTGTATCTTCCATTACATCTTGTAAGATAAATTAGATCACAGCTGAACAGGAATCCAGGATATGTTAGGAAGATACTGCAGAAAGTATATAGAGCCTGACAGAAAGCAATGTCAATGGAAATTATTTTGGAAATCAACAGCAGAACCAAAGAGGCTAGAATTAGGGAATTATCAGTTTAAAATAACAGATTCTGAGACTGGGCAATTGGGAGACCCAAGCTGGATTTTTTAAAAAATAGACAGTACTAAGAGAGAAATACAATAATTGGGAGGAGGATAAGCGATTCTGAAAAAGCATACGAATGCAATAGAATCAAATAGTATAGAATCAAACAGTGCTTTTAGTGGTTAGTAAGCTCTCTTCCATCTTTAGCAAGGTTAGAAGTACATGTTATTGGTTACTGCTGTGTAGTTTTTATTTCCAATCGTTTACCCCCACAAGTGCTTGGTGAATATCTGATAGCTATGGCAGTAAAGGTAAATAATACATCAATAATTAGAGGGAAAAAAACTACTATGCTATAGCCAGATAGCCAGAGAGACTTCTGTGTTTTTCCAATTCTATCCAAGTATTTAGCATGTGAATTGCATAACTGATGCTCAGTAAATGTTTTTTGAAGCAAATGCTTTCATTACTTGTGACTAGTTCTGTGACACGCAGAGGCTTCATCACTGGCAGAGACATGAAACTTAAAATTTAAATAAGCAATAATTATGAGCAGGAGCAAGAAAGCACTCATATAGGTGAAGAACACATCTTTAAAGCAGCTTACATGGGGATATTATCTCAGTGCCGTCTCACTAACTCTTTTTTTTTTTTTTATTCCTTCTCTGTTTCATTCTCTGTTCAAATATCTTAGTGGCTATAAACTTGATATCTTTTTATAAATGTCACAAAAGATACTACCAGCAGGCATACTTGTGTATGTTCATAGAAATCAAGCTTGTGAGCATTGGTTATGCAGAAAAGCAAAACCATTCAACACAATCAAATTCTCAGCTGGCTACCTACCATAGATGGCCAGTTCATGAAAAAGATGTGTACAGTGGACTAGCCAAAGAAACTATAGAGTCCATAATCCTCCAACTTGTGTGTGTGTATAGAATTCTGGTCTTGTGAGTTAGGTTGAACTTCATATAGATTGTAAGGTCTCTGTTTTGCCCTTATATTTTCAGTCTTATCCTCTATCACGTGTTGATTGCCCCTTTAAGCTAGGCTTAAAAACTTAACCCTTCTTCCAAGATTCTTTAGAAAGGACGGAGAAGACCTGAAAATTATGTTGTCCTGTTTCTTTCATCAGTTTCCATGTGGACATTACCTGACCTTCAAGGGACAGTGAATAGGAACCATAGGAGAAAAACATGTATCTTCTAGGTGGGAGATCCCATGATCATATCAAAATACAGCATTATGAAAAACAGATTGCAGGAGAGAATATCTAAGTAGGAATGATTAACAAGAGAAAAGTAAGGGGAAAAAGCAGTATATAAAGAAACTAAGCCATATCAATAAAAGTAACTTGCACCTCTGACTACTGCTTAAAACTTTATATTAAAAATAATATTTGTGATTAGCATTTGTCATTCACATATCACTGTTAAGGCAATCCTAAAGAACATCAAGAAAAACAAATGCAAAAAGGTAAAATGGTTATCTGAGGAGGCCTTACAAATAGCTATGAAAAGAAGTGAAAGGCAAAGGAGAAAAGGAAAGATATACCCATTTGAATACAGAGTTCTAAAGAATAGCAAGGAGAGATGAGAAAGCCTTCCTCCATGATCAATACAAAGAAATGGAGGAAAACCAGTAGAATGGGAAAGACTAGAGATCTCTTCAAGAATATTAGAGATAACCAAGGGAACTTTTCATGCAAACATGGGCTCTATAAAGGACAGAAATGGTATGGACCTAACAGAAGATATTAAAAAGAGCTGGCAAGAATACATAGAAGAACTATATAAAAAAGATCTTCATGACCGAGATAAACACAATGGTGTGATCCCTCACCTAGAGCCAGACATAATGGAATGCGAAGTCAAGTGGGCCTTAGGAAACATCACTACGAAAAAAGCTATTGGAGGTGATGGAATTTCAGGTGAACTATTTCAAATCCTAAAAGATGATGCTGTGAAAGTGCTGCATTCAATATGCCAGCAAATTTGGAAAACTCAGCAGTGGTCACAGGACTGAAAAAGGTCAATTTTCATTCTAATCCCAAAGAAAGGCAATGCCAAATAATGTTCAATCTACTGTACAATTGTCCTCATCTCACACACTAGCAAAGTAATGCTCAAAATTCTCCAAGCCAGGTTTCAACAGTTCGTGAACCATGAAGTTCCAGATATTCAAACTGGATTTAGAAAAGGCAGAGGAACCAGAGATCAAATTGCCAACATCTGCTGGATCATCAAGAAAGCAACAGAGTTCCAAAAAAAATGTCTATTTCTGCTTTATTGACTATACCAAAGCCTTTGACTGTGTGGATCACAACAAACTGTGGAAAAATCTTCAAAAGATGAGAATATCAGACCACCTGACCTGCCTCCTGAGAAACCTGTGTGCAGGTCAAGAAGCAACAGTTAGAACTGAACATGAGACAACACACTGGTTCCAAATAAGGAAAGGAGTACATCAAGGCTGTATATTGTCACCCTGCTTATTTAGCTTATATGCAGAGTACATCATGAGAAATGCTGGGCTGGAAGAAGCACAAGCTGGAATCAAGATTGCCGGGAGAAATATCAATAACCTCAGATATGCAGATGACACCATCCTGATGGCAGAAAATGAAGAATTAAAGAGCCTCTTGATGAAATTGAAAGAGGAGAGTGGAAAAGTTGGCTTAAAACTCAACATTCAGAAAAGTAAGATCATGGCATCTGGTCCCATCACTTCATGGCAAATAGATGGAGAAACAGGGAAAACAGACAGACTTTATATTTTGGGCTCCAAAATCACTGCAGATGGTGACTGCACCCATGAAATTAAAAGATTCTTGCTCCTTGGAAGAAAAGTAATGACCAACATAGATAGCTAATTAAAAAGCAGATACATTACTTTGCCAACAAAAGTCCATCTAGTCAAAGCTATGGTTTTTCCAGTAGTCATGTATGGATGTGAGATTTGGACTATAAAGAAAGCTGACCACTGAAGAACTGGTGCTTTTGAACTGTGGTATTGGAGAAGACTCTTGAGAGTCCCTTGGACTGCAAGGATATCCAACCAGTCCATCCTAAAGGAAATCAGTACTGAATATTCACTGGAAGGACTGATGCTGAAGCTGAAACTCCAATATTTTGGCCACCTGATGTGAAGAACTGACTACTTGGAAAAGACCCTGATGCTGGGAAAGATTGAAGGCGGGAGAAGTAGGGGACAATTGAGGATGAGACGGTTGGATGGCATCACCAATTCAGTGGAGATGAGTCTGAGCAAACTCCGGTGTTGTTGATGGACAGGGAGGCCTGGTGTGCTGCAGTACATGGAATCACAAAGAGTCAGACACGACTGAGCAACTGAACTAAACTGAAAGGAAATCAACCCTGAATATTCATTGAAAGGACCAATGCCAAAGCTGAAACTCCAATACTTTGGTTACCTGATAAGAAGAGACTTATTGAAAAAGAACACTATCCTGGGAAAGATTGAGCTTAGGAGTAGATGGGAAGGACAGAGGATGAGATGATTGGAGGGCATCACCGACTTAATGGACATGAGTTTTTGGCAAATTGAGAGATGGTGAAGGACAGGGCATGCTGGTGTGCTGCAGTCCATGTGCTTCACAAACAGGTGGACATGAAGTAGTGACTGAAAACAACAACATGAGCATTTCTTCCAAACAGTAAAAGCATGTAGGAGGACCTAACTATTGTGTGTGTGTGTAAAGCAAGTTTTGTGTTAGTAATCTTTCAAATGTAATAGGTTGAATTCAAGTATCACTAGAGAGAGAAAACCTGAAACTCAGCTGAGTACACACACACTCTTACACACAGGAGCTTTTAAGTTTCTATTTATGTGTCTTATGATGTGGAATTATATGAAACATATATCTATGTCTTATGCTTATTTCATCAATATTAATATCTCTTATGTGAGAGGGGTTTTATCACAGATTCCGAAGTCATATTCTCTAGGTTCAAAACATAGTTCTGTGAGCTCAATGACTTTGTAAAGTTTCTTAACTATGTTGTGCCTCAGTTTCTCCAAGTATGAAGTTAGGATGATGATGATGATGATGATGTGAATACCTATCTTATACTGTTGATAAAATAATTTACTAAATAGCTGCATAACCCTGATACCCAGAATTATATAGATTATCTTAGGTGTTAGTATTATATAAGACATGACTTACCCAAATGAAATTGATTAGTATGGTAATAATCGTCTTATGATGTAAAGAAGTAATGAGTTATTTAGAAAAGGGCAGCATCACACTTTATGGTCTACAGAGTACTGTACAGATGATACTCACTTTTAATTCTTTTTAATGTAGTTGAGAAGACATATAATTTCCTATAAATATTATAAACAAGCAACGGATCCCAAGGATAACCTCACATATGAGATAATGCCATTAATTCAATTTAATTTTTAAAAGTACAGTCCATACCCATGTTCGTATTTTAAAAAATCAAGTGATTCCAGCTAATAGGTTACTCAGAAACTATTGAGCACTGAGTCAGTTACATGGCTCAAAATGTTACAGCCCTGTTTTAAAGTACATCAGTGCATCTACTAAAATGTAACTATCCAAGACCCCTTCATCTTACAGATACCACTTTATTTATTTTTTAATACCTTATTTCTCCAATAATGCTTATTCATTAGACGTTTCTGCCCTCTGCAGAGGGTAAAACAAGAAGGAAAGCAAAAACTCTATTCCTCACTTAATTGAGTTGGTCTCTGCTAAAATAGGGCTTTCCTTGTGGCTCAGCTGGTAAAGGATTTGCCCGCAGTGTGGAAGACCTGGGTTTAATTCCTTGCTTGGGAAGATCCCCTGGAGAAGGGAAAGGCTACCCACTCCAGTATTCTTGCCTGGAGAATTCCATGGAATGTAGAGTCCATGGGGTTGCAGAGACAGTTACAGCTGAGGGACTTTCACTTTTTTCAGTCAATTCTGTTGCCTTTTTGTGTTTCTTTCTCTTTGGGGTGACTTTGGTTCACTGATTCTTGCAAAATGTTATGAACCTTTGTCTTTGGTTCTTCAGGCACTCTTACTATTCACCAGGAAGAGAAAAAAAGTGAAAGATTGCATGTATGCATGCTAAGTTGCTTCAGTTGTATCCAACTCTTTTGCAACCCGATGGACTGTAGCCTGTCAGGCTCCTCTGTCCATGGCATTTTCCAGGCAAGAGTACTGGAGTAGGTTGCCATTTCCTTCTTCAATCTAATAGAAGGAATAATAGGCACATTTATTATCCCAGTTTTGAAAATTAGAAAGCTGATGTTTGGTGTGGTTGGAAACTTTCAGAAGGTCACATAGCTGGTTAGCAATACCTGCAGGACTCAAACCTAGGAATTCTGACGTTAGATCCCACACTTTAACCATACACATAATTTTTGTCACTCTGTGTTCTTTTTCACATATTCTGAAAGATACATGGGCATATTAATGGTCAGCTCTGTTTTTACAACAATTTTTCACATTTATTGAGCCTCCTTCTTGAAATTGGTAAGCGTTGGTTGCTTTTTAAAAAACATCACTGAAATGTTCTTTAGTGCCCCGCCTCTCACTCTTGTATCTTAGGAGTTGGAAAAAATATAAACATTTATTTCTAATAAAAAGGTAACAAATGAATTCTGTTATAAAGACTAATATAACTATAAAATAATGGTTAAATAAGTAACTATCTAAATAAAAGCTCTAGGAGATCCTGGTGGGGAAACTTATTTAAAATATTTAGCAAATTGATAATAAAATTGCATACTGTAAATAGATCCTCATGAGGGACTAGACAGCACAGTGGCCAGTCAGGCTTATTAAAGTCAATATTGGACTGAAAATAAAATGGCCAATCATTTCTGAGTCATTTCATTCAGGGAATAGATAGAATAGGGAATGCAGAGCCTAGCCCAGTGTAGAGGTGATCGAAAGAAGGATATAAGAATAGCCACAAGATAAAAGGTGATGAGAATGATATACTGCCTACCCACCAGTTTTCTGGTTTGCCTGGGATGTTTTTATTTGAAAATAAAATCAATTTATGTCCAGATTATTGTATTAACTAATTGTTCCTAAGTATCTAGGGATTTTTTTGTTGTTGTTCCTAACCTGGCTTTTCTAAGGTTGTACTTTCCCAAATGTTACACTTATCCCCTGTTCTTAGAAACTATTCTGGTTTCTTAATATTTTTGCACAGTTTGTACTGAATATAGCCTTTCATTTTGTGTACATTTAGTTGGATAAGGTAAAAACTATGAATTCCTTAATAGTTTATTAAGCATATTTCTAATAATATTAATCTAAAGTGATATGTGAGGAGGCAGTAGATGGCCGTAGAATCGGTGCAGAACCAATGACCTGTGTCATTTCTAGGTATGTTTGTGTGTATGTAGGACTTGCAAGTGTTGGCAGTTTCCTATTAAAGTAAAAGAAACAATAAAATAAACTATGCCCATAGGCAACCAGTGTTTTTTCCTGTTTCATGTTGTTTAGCATATACTGTTACCAAGGGAAGTACTGTATACTCTCCTATGTAACTTACAAGAGACCCAGCCTTGTTTTTCTTTTCTATTACTCTACCTTTCTGTTCATTGTTGCTCTTCACTTCTAACTGTCAGATATAATAATTACCTTTCCTTAAATATTTCCATGACTTTATTTCCCAAACATTATTTCACATGTATGCTAAGAAAGGACAAAATGGCCTAAGTCTGAGGTAAACTTTGAAGTGACTCTTCAGTGATTGCTCTAACCACATTTTGAAGACCAACTTGACATGGGTTAGTGCAAGAATTCAGTGCCACTGAAACATTTGAAGGAAATAGAAGAAAAGTCATACTTAAGTCATAAAATGTGAATATGTACTAAGGGAACAACAAATTTTGTCAGATTTTTTAGATATATAATAATTTATAAGAAATGGAATTATTTACAGAGGTATAACACAATCTAAGTTGGCCAAATCTAAGCATTTTTAATGTTAAATTTCACTGTTGGCCTTTTCTCTTGTCATAAGGAAAAAAAATTCTTAGTTGACATTAGATAACAAACATTGCTGACATTTGTATCAAGTAATGGTATAGAAATTTAATTAGGACCATGACAGATTTTTTAAAATCTGATAAGTGTAACAAATGCATCACTTCAATAAAAATTCTGGCAAGAAATACATAATAAAACACCTAGTATGTATCTGTGTGTATAAATAATTTATATTATTTTAATAAGGAAAAACAGGCTTTAACAATCACATATTACACCATTTTAATCTGATGACATTATCTTCTGATAGGCAAAAAGCTTACTATATTTCTGGGGATACATCTGTACTTGAAATAATTTGGCTCATATATCAGGTTTAATTAGTGAGTCAATTGTAAATATCCATTGTGTAAATCCTGCTATGAGAAATTGAAATCCATATGAAGTAAATATTTAATTAAAAATTAATTGTAAACTAGCTTTAAAAACTTTAATATATTTTAACAATTAATTGCCTTGAGTATCCATGTTTTCCCAAAGAGGGAAGCAGGGAGCTATACTTTATACCAGTGATTAAGGCCCTTATTCATGGAAAGAAGGGTTGGCAGAAAATTTTAACTTTTAAACCCACTATTTTCTGTATGGCAGTTTTACTTCTTCTAAGAGACAACTTCATTTTTAAAAATGAAGTCTGGACATTGGATATTTGATAGTCTTTTGCAGATAAGGGAATTAGCTAATACTATAATATTCATTAATATTTATTTTTGGAGTTAAGTTCTGGCAAAATAGAGAATATGATTGAAATGTTTCAGTAGTTTTCTCTTGCAGCTGTTGAGTATGTTCAGAAAGGTCAGTTTAAGCTTTTCTGTTTTAATCCCTTATTAGGAGTAAATATATATATAATTTGAATAAGTCATAAAAGAGAAAAAGAGATACTGGAAGTGACTTAAATATAGTATATGTTAATTTACTGCAGTGCTATGCACTGTTCAAGATTTCATCCACTGTGGAGAACCTTTTCCATATTCCTTTATTTTCCTCTACTCACTTTGAATTCAGGTAGTTCTCATATTTGATTTTTGAAGCTATTAACTCACAACTAGCTTAGTGGTACTCTGTGTTAGCACTTCGGCAAAAGCATAACATGTAAACCTTTGATCAATTTGGCAAAAATATAATTTCTGATTGTAGAAGCAATAGATAAGCAAAATAAAATAGAAATCTAAGTACTGGAGGGGAAAAAAAAAAAACTAGTGTATTTGATTACATATGTTTTATAAAGATGCAACCTGAGTTTCAAAATAAGTATTTCATGAATCAAGCAATGACTTTCTCAGTTTCCTTTGCTAAAAAAAAATATGAAAACCATAAAAAGGTAAAAAATGTGAGCCATATTTCCTAATTGTCTTTAATATATGTAATTGAATATACCCTCATGCTTGAGTGATAGGAAAAAACAGAGACTTGGCCAAATTAAAGAAACCAGTTTATGATATATTGGCCACCAAAATATTATTTTAGTTATTATTTTTAAAATTCCTGGCTGACACATTTGAAATGTTCCCAGTCCTGGCTTATATAACTCAAAAAACACAAACTAAACATGACTTTCAAGGGCAACTCTGAATGTTAATGTTTCCATTTTCGGCCTCACGGCAGAAAGAGTTTTATTAACCAGTGTAAGCTCTGGATTGTCAAAGGCGTGATAGGCAGTACAGACTCCCCACACAAAATAGATGCATAGTCATTTTATTCTAAATTGCTTCACTTGAAAATGTACCATGAAAATCTGGAGAGAGGAAGTAAAAGTAAGTGATTTTATAGTGCTCTAAAAGTTGAGACTTGAAAAATAAAAGTCCTAGGATAAAAATGCTCCAGCATTCGTGTTTGTGATGTAGCTAATCCTCTTAGGTTCCCTTACACCTGCCATACAGTTTGAATAACTAAGAGCAAGTCCCATAGTTTCCAGGCAGCCTTGTCTGTAGGGACTGCAGGTTTTCTAGAAACTAACAGGCTTTGTGGGCTTCTCTGGTGGCTCAGATGGTAGAGAATCTGCCTGCAATGCGGGAGACCCGTGTTTGATCCCTGGGTCAGGAAGATCCCCTAGAGGAGGGCATGGCAACCCACGCTAGCATTCTTGCCTGGAGAATCCCATGGACAGAGGAGCCTGGTGAGCTACAGTCCATGGGGTCACAGAGTCAGACATGACTCAAGTGACTTAGCACGTGTGCATGCACAACAGGCTTTGTCTCAAACCTACTTCTTCTTTCTTGTAATATATAATAACATATTCTAAGAAGCAGAGTAGTTGATTAGGAATTTTACATACTCATTTAGTCATTTCCAGGTAATAATTAGTGTAGCATGATAAGATCTTGGTGGAACTGGAGCTCTCAGGCCAGGTGTCTTGGATCTAGAACGGCCTCCTCTGTTTAGTCCTCTTCTATTTACCATCTGTTTATTCCTCTCTGCCTTCTCCTGTTTATCTTTATAAGAAATCTATACACTGTGATTTTTTAAAGTTTGGAATACTGTTTGGGGTTATATATGCTTGATAGTATAATTATAATTACACATTTAAAAAATAGAATCTTACCCATTAGATTGTAGTCTTTACACAGTCAAGAAGGGCCAAACTCATCTGTGCATATTGCCCTCACCCCTGCACGTGGTGCTGTTCATTCAATAAAAAATCACTGATCTTTAGTTCTGTGGAGTGTAGTGAGAAGGACAGAGAGTGCCTCTGTTCTAATGGACCTTATATTCCAGTACGTAAACAACACATGACTAATACAGAAGAAAAATCTGAATGTGAAAATGCGAGGTTAAGAAAGTTATATGACTCAGGGAACTCAAACCAGGGCTCTCTAACAACCTAGAGGGGTGGGATGGAGTGGGAGGTGGGAGGGAGGCTCAAGACGGAGGGGACATATGTATCCCAATGGCTGATTCATGTTGATGTTTGGCACAAACCAACACAACACTGTAAAGCCATTATCCTTCAATTAAATAAAATTTTAAAATGAAACAGATAAAATTAAACTGTATGATTTGAGTTAATAAAAAGTTGTAGAAATGGTAACTCAGAAGCAAATTTGGGGAGCATCTTCATGAAAAGCCTTTCTGAGCAGGTGACGCTTAAACTGAGTCCTGAATGATAAGAAGGAGAGATTATTTAAAGATATGGAAGAAGAGCAACTGGGGCTAAAGCAAACAGTTTGACACACTGTGAAAGAGAGAGAAGATAAGTATGACTGAAACATAGTGTCAGAGGGTGAGAATAGTATGCAGTTACTTGAGAGAGGAAGGAAGGTACTAGATCATATAAGGATTTCTGGTTACATAATTTGGATTTTCCTTCTTAGTGTCATGGGACCACACTGGTTTTTATCCAGGGGAATGCCATCCAATTTTTAGCTGAGTGGAGGAGAAGGAACCAGCAAAGAGACAAAAAAAGCAGTTCTTAGTGAGATGCAAGGATGATCAGGTAAGGGTGGTGCTGCAACTCAAGAAGAGAGAAGGTCCAATATGGAGTGGTTAATTAGGTTGGTAATTGGAATGTCAATTAAAAATGGTATCACAAAATGGTTATTAGATTTGGGAACCTGGAGGTTGATGGCAACCTTTATAAGAGATGTTTTAATGGGATAATGAGTAAAGGAAATAGTAGGGTAAGGGAATGGAAAGAGTAACTGTAGAAAACACAATTTTTTAGTGAAGAGGAACACATAACAAGGCAGAAGCAATAGGGGTTTTGGGGGGTCAAGAGTTTGTTTTGTTTTGGTTGTTAATGGAGAACTGCAGAGGAGACACTGAAGACACTCGAAGCAGCCAGGTATTTTAGGAGAACAGTCCTTGAAAAGGTGACAGGAAGAGGGATAAAGGACAGCACATCTTAGTATGCCTTTATCAGCAGATGCTTTCTCTCTCTTTGCTTTCACATCCAGTTGACAAAAATGTGCAAAACTTGCTGAGCACCATAGCAGAAAATTTGCTTGAAATGGTTCTAGTCTAATAAAAATTGCATTAGTCAAAGCAGAAATGGCAGAAATGAATCACACTCATTTGGGAAGAAATGTTTACTGGCATACAGAGCAGGAGACTTTTAATTTCCTTTAAACATTTTATCTTTCAGGTGCTTCAAGAAGACCTAGAACAGGAACAAGTCAGAGTCAATTCTCTCACGCACATGGTGGTGGTTGTTGATGAATCTAGTGGTGATCATGCAACTGCTGCTTTGGAAGAACAACTTAAGGTCAGATTATTTTCTTTAATACAGTAAATATGTAATTCAAAGTAATTAATTGCAATTCAGAAAATATTTAGAATATTTAAAACAGAATTTGTATATCGCAAATATTAAGCATGCAATGTATTTATTTAAACTGATTCAAATTATGTCTCATCTGTGGGACATTTGTGCATAATTCCTTTTCACTATTCACTGTTTGTTCATAGCAGCTTCTTGGCCTTTGGGGAAATACATAACTACAGATCTGTTTTTTAATTATAGTTGAATACCATATATGAGATAACTGGTAGTGGAATATTATTTATGTTCTCTTCAAGCGTGCAATCTGAGGACAAAGGTTAAAAAAAGAACACAAAAAGGATCACATTCAATCAAATAAAAAGTCTAACACCTTCATTATGTTTATTCCTGGAAGCCTTCAGTTTTAAGTCTCATTGAGGATGTAGCAGAATTTTTAAATCATGGAAGTTCCATTGGAGCAGACCCTTAGCCTATCAGTCTCTCATTCAATCTGACTCATAGTAATTGTGTCCTTGGAACAATTGAAAATGATAAAGTTGTATTGTATTTTTTTTAAATTTCAACAATGTGTATATGCATATACCAAACCATCAACATTAAGGAAAAATACAGCAGTTTGTCGTTCAGATTGTAAAACATACATTCACATATTTATACAACCACAGATTATATTGGAGGCATTCATTGTACCCACCAAATGCCTGCCTTTCTTTGTGATGGTTAAGGGCCAATAATCTGACACGTCTCAGGATCCAATCAGTGTGGGTTTAAATAGCTTTATAAGGCCAAGATTGTTCTAAACCTAGTTTCTCTTACCTAACCTATAACACGATTTCTTAAAGCCTTATCTCTGTTTTCTTCTCTTTTTGTGTGAATTGTATTTTTTTTAATCCCAGTGAAATGTCATTTCCTAAGGTTACTGCTTTAGACTTCAATCTCCAATGTTATCTCACTCTCCATCATTAAATGAGAAAGACAAAGCTGTTGAACTGCTACAATTGAGCATTTAATATATACTAGTGATTCATCTTAATTGCTTATGTTTCAATGAAATTACGAGGATTACAGATCTAAAAAGGTTTATGACACTCAATAATATAAGGTCTCATTGCATATGTGATCAGATTTGTTTTACACACAAACATATATGACTTGCTAAAGACCTGACAGGCTGCTGCTATACCCATCTTAAGAAATTCCATAGTTCTGATACAATAACGTTGTGACTATTTACAAATAGGTAAAAATCTAATATTCAGTGTTTCTTGACATTTTCAGAAAAGTTGAAAGAAGGCCTGGAGGCAGAGGTTAGATGGGTGACTGGTTAAAAAGAAACAAAACAGAAACTTTTCTAAGTCACAGAGTATTTCCAGTGAAAATAACAACTGAAAAACATTCAGTTTGGCATCAGCAGACCTAGTACAACTAGCTTTAGAATATAATTATTCCAAGGTGATGCCTGTGGGACTAGGCCACCTTGAAAAACAGTCCAGAGCACTCACAGATGGTGACTGGGTTAGAGCTTAGGTAATAAATTAAGAGTGGTGGCCCTAAGGTTTTCTATATTTATTATCCTACTTACTCTCATTTTTTAAACCATACTTTCTGCCTTTAATTCTTTGACCCGGAAACTTCTACTAAGATAGCTGTGCACGTATTGGCAGTTCCTGACTCACACAAACTCAGTTCATATTTGTCTGTGATTGCCTCCCCCTTAATTAGTGTTGAAAATAGCCTCCCAATCTCCTCTTTCCCCCTTAACCCGGTTTCCCCTTGTGATACCTCATTTCCTATACTGTCACCTGATTTTAGATCATCTTGACTAGTGTCTAAAAGAGCAGAGTTAAGGGACTTCAGTGGCGAGGAGGCCACTGCTTTAGCCTCTCTTCTATTCCAGCAGTTTCCTCAGTCTCAGAGGATTCCATCCATGCTTAAATTGTATGCCTTATTTAACCATTGGTTTGAATTGCCCTGAAATACTGGGCTCTCATTTGACTTTGAAATTTTGGTAATTCTTTTTTAGGTCCCTTATGAGTGATACAATCTTATCTTACCGAGCTTAATTTTTATAAGGAAAGAGAAGAGGGTGAGATGACAGAAAAGGAGGAGGAGAGAAGAAATAATAAAGAGTAAAAAGATAAAATACATTAGAGGAGTCGCTTGAATACCAACACAAATGCCCTCTGTGTGTGTGACAAGAAGTCTATGTATACTTCAGAGACTGAACTCCCATGCTTCATACTGGGCCCTGAGGAATTCTGTTAGAAGTAATAGTAAGAATTTTACGAGAAAGAAACAGGTATATGGACTCAGTACAGTGGGCAGGGGAACTGGCAGGAAACCAAGAAGAATCCTTAAGAGCTCTTGTTGAAGTAAGGTCTGGTCATCCCACACCTTCTTTCTCCCCTCAGACCTCCCAAGTCACCGCAATGCCTTAACCCATTTCTCTCCAATTTGTAGAAGTATCAGAGCCTCAAAATGGATGCCCAGTGTCTTTAGGAAAGAGATACAGATGGGGGAAGACTCGGAAAGGAAGTCTTTGATGTAATTCAGTAACAGAGAGAGAGAGATGCACTTCCCATCTTGACTTAGAATTCTAAAAATACTCCTCATGGAATATCTTTACATGTATTGACTTAGTTCTGTGAACTCTGTTAGAAGTTAGATATTTCTCTAACTTTAAAAGACTTTTAGAAGTCTTCTTTTTAAAAGGTTTGAAGAAAAACAAAGTTAGGTCAGAACATATGCTTAGGGATTCTGAAAGATGGCATGACTTATGAAGGATAATACTCTGAAAAGTGCAGTCTCTTGTAAATTAATTTGATTCTGTCTCTCAGAGGTTCAGCTTGTCCCTCAGCAATGTCACCACAGGTCAGAAACTTGTCCTTAGCTTTAGAGGTTTCTGTGATATCAGTAGATTTGTAAGCAGTGATGACAGTTAACTAATTTTCCTGAGAAATAGCTTGGCTAAAAACTAAGGTAAGTAATTTATGTGGCATCTTCAGTCATGGAAGATATTACCATACCTCTTTCTTTTTCTTTTTTTGATGATTACTTTTAATGTCTTTACTATATCAGAGGGATTATGCTGCTAACAGAGGTAAAATGGTGAGCAAAAAAGAGAATTTGTTCTGCCTTCCTGGGTCAGAAATGGGTAATTTGCGAGCATGCTACCTTCCTTGGAACCTTTAAACGAGGGTAGCCATTACTTAGGCTTCCATTATGAATTCAAATGCTGATTCCTTGTCACCCTTGATCTCCACAGTAGGCCTGGTGGCTGCTCTCTTGGTACTTGCAATCTAACAGAGGAAATAAACACTAATTACATGATTTACAAAAATGAGCAAATATTTAACAATGAACATAGCTTATTTCTATGAGGGAAAGGAAAAAGGTTTTGTGACAACCGGTTAGTCTGACTTAAGCTGAAGCTTGAAAGCATGAAATGATTCCCTAGTAAAGTGATGTTTATGATCTAAAAGACACATTGGATGGAACTGTCTGAAGTATATGTACAAGGGGATCGGTGGATGTGCATATGGTTTCCAGAAAGGAGAAACAGTATATCAAGTGAGCATGGCACTCTACAAAGTGAAAGTGTTAGTCACTCAGTCATGTCCAACTCTTTGCGACCCTTGGACTGTAGCCCGCCAGGCTCCTCTGTCCATGGGATTTTCCAGACAAGAGAACTGGGGTGGGTTGCCATTTCTTTCTCCAGGGCTCGAAACCAGGTCTCCCACATTGCAGTCAGACTCTTTACCATCTGAGCTATGAGGGAGGCCATGGCACTCTCAAGGAATTGAAAAAGAGCCAGTTTGGTTGCAGTAATGAAGTTCAGAAGACTGGAGCTAGCAAAGGCTTGGTAGGTAGACAGGGGCTTATCTAAGAGCTGGACTTAAATGTGTGATACTAAACTCCACTATCATTCATTCAGTCAACAAACATGGATTGAGCAACAGCCTTTTGCCAAGATGGCGACTGGGACCACCATTATGGGAATGGGTGGGGCACACAGTTATGGTACCTGCCCTCCTGGACCTACACTAATTAAATGCAATTAAGTGTAAAATTTTGGTCATGATGAGTTCAGTGTGACAGATATATACCTTACTAGATGACTTTTATCTTGCTCCAGAAGGTAAAGAAAGGCCTACCTAAGTGGCAGAAAGTGAACTCTGAATATTAATAGAAATTGATTAGGCAACAGTAGAGAGCAGGAAGGTATTTCAGATAGAAGTACTATATTTATTCAGTTATTCAAACAGATATGTATTGAGTACCTACTAGGTGCCAGCCAAATGTCTAAGCTTTGAGGTTAAATATGGACAAAACATAAATCATTTCTCTCTGAAGCTTACGTTCCAGCAAGCATTAGAATACCTAAGCAAGCTTTATACTATGAAAAAGGTGCTGAAAACTATAAGGGAAAATAGACTGGAGAAGGAAGCAGTTTTACATGAAGGAGGTCAAGAAGGTGGCATTTGAGCAAAAACTAAAACAAAATAAGGGAGGGGTTTCGGAGGTGCATAGGTCCTATGGTATTTTCGCATTTGAAAGCTGAAAAAAGACTATAAATAGAGCATAAAGGAAGCCTATTGTTCTAGGGAGATAGCTGTTTCTAGTGAAAAAAGAATCAGAAACCTGGTGAGGCCAGTAGCTTTTACAGAAGATGCTCTAATGAAAACATTTTCCTGATAAAACGTAGAACTATTAAAATCTCATTTTTAGACATGTTCTTATATACAGGTTTAACACTTGAGTGTCAAGCTAAGCATATTAAATGTGTCTAAGGCCACAGACCTGTGAGGGTTTCTGGCATATAAAAAGTGTAGATTATTTTGCTAAATGACCTCAATCTTAAAGCTATTGTCTAAAATTTTGGAGAATTAAAGGTATGTCAAAAGAATGGATACATTCAAGTAGCCTCTTTTGAAGAAGAATAACCTGGAAAGTACAGTTTTAGAGCAGATTATTAATATAAGGCTATGCACGCATGTATAGTTTCTTGCTCATCTAGTGAACTTAAAAAATTTTATTGCATAAAAGAATAATTTTCAAAGTTTAGAAAGGTCTCTAAGAACTAGGATACACTCATTGAAATCAAGACATGAAAACGAACTTGATATCAAATGACATTGAACAATTTGTGCAAATATTATGTGGTATTATCAAGACACATTCTTTGGTGGCTATATCAAGTTGGTTGACCCAGTAGAATGGAATAAATAGAAAATGTTTTGATTTCCTTGAAGTATTTTGCAAAGTTATGAGATGTCTATGGATACAGTGAGCCTTCCTATTTCTATGTGGGTTGGTGGTGAATGTCTGTGCTTTAATATATTCCTTCCTGTTATCTGATTCATGTGGGAGATAATTGTGCTGAAAATGACTGGACCCCTTTATTCAATCCTCAGAGTCAGAAAACTGGGGGACAAGCATCCATTTGATGATATAGTTGGGAAGTACACCCAACTTCACCCCCATGTGAGTGGTTACTGGATGAGTTCCTCTCTCAAATGACTTTAGAAGTTTTATAGCAATGTCCTGTGAAGGTAGAATGTCACATACAAGTATCATATACTTGTCTTTCATGTTTTTAATCAGAATAGGCATATTTACTGATTGAAAGTTTACTGCTTAGTCAAGTTTTTGATAAGAAAGATCTCAGTCCCCATTTATACATGTGAGAGCATGTATGCACACACATATAAATGTAAGTATTATATCATTATATACATACAGTTATACAAATGCAAGTACATGCTTGTGTATACATTTACATTTTATCCATATATATGGATGTGTGTGTGTGTGTGTATGGAAGGATGGGAAAAAGAGAGACCAACTGACCTTTGATACAAATTTAAGATTAAATCAAAGCACGATGACATAAATTCTTAGTAAATTAATGTGGTCTTGGATACAGCATAATGTCTAGATTATAAGGACTAATAATTATGTTCTGTGCTGGTTCAGATACACTTTTAATATCTTAACTGAATTTTTCAGGGAGAATGACAACCTATAAAGAAAGTTCGTAGAGCCAGGAGTTATTTAATTTTAAGAAAAACCTAAGCAGAGATAAGGTACATGTGAGCAATTTTATCTTATTAAAAAAGGAAGACATTTTCTCTGTTTTACTTCAGAAGGTTGTGCTATCAAAACTAGGCACAAGTTGATAAGCCTGTATGTCTTCTACCCAGACCTCTTTCCTGAGCGCGATTTTTCTCTCCCATTTTCTGCTGGATATATGCCCTGTGAAGTTCAAAATGGACCTCAAATACAGCAAGGTGAAACTTAACTGATTGTGTCCTACTTGCCTCTAAATTTGCTTCTTTTACTGACTCCCCCAGTTTTGTTATTGCACCACCAGTCACCTTGACACCTATACCAGAGAGCTGGAGGCATATCTCTTTCCATTCTCTTGTGAGCCCTGTCATGTAATCAGTCAAAACATTGCTGCACCATCACTCATATTCAGTGCTTCATCTTGGTTCCTGTTACTATTTCCCGAGATAGGGCCCATACCTGCAACCCCTGGAAACCCTTGCCTGAATTCTTATCTTGCTTCAATCCAATCTTCACATTAAAGTTAGTACACAATTTCAAGAGCCTACATAATAGAGTTTCTCCTCTGCTAAATCCTAAGTAACTTGCTGTTCTCCAGAGACTCTTATCACTTAGGCCTACAGTGACTAACTGCCCTCCCCCAACCTGTCTTTCAACACTTACCTCCTATTATACCCCTCATATCCCTCAACCTACAGTCCCTTCCTCCAGGCTGTTTCTGATCCTCTGTATATCACCTCTGTACAAGCTACTCCTAGCACTCAGAATACTCATGTTCATCATGTCTGCTTGGAAAAGTCCTACCTCACGTAGCAGACTGAGTTCAGATTTTCATTTGTGAAGGTGGTATTTTTATATAGTGATGATCACTCCCTTTTTGGTGCCATCTATATACTATGATTGTGCCTCTGTTGTTTGGAAGGAAAATAGTCGACTAAAAAGCAACTCTTCAGAAAGGCTAAAATGTCCCCTTGTCTGTCATGGCTTGGAACTGGTTGAAAGTTGCTCAGTCATGTCTGACTATTTGCAACCCCATGGAATTCTCCAGGCCAGAATACTGGAGTGGGTAGCCTATCCCTTCTCCAGCAGATTTTTCCAACCCAGGAACTGAACCAGGATCTCCTGCGTTGCAGGCAGATTCTTTACCAACGGAGCTATGGAACTGGGATATGGAACTAAAAGTGTTTATGGTACATACCTTTGGAATAATTAGTGTGGGGGAAAAAAGCTATGAAATGTTAAATCCTACAGAATTAAGATATAGAGGTTATTTATGAAGAAGAATACATAAGAAAATAATTTTGATATCTCTCTCTGGTCTCTAATTTTGTATTTGCCAAATAAAAAGCATGTTTAAAATAAAAATAAATGTGGCAGAAATACTTTCACTGAGCAAAGTGTCAACAACTGTTGCCCATGAAGCAGTAATTATAATTATTAGCACTTCTGTGTGCTCATTATTTCCTAAGAATTGTATATACTATGTATGTAATGCTATCTCTGTTTCACAGATGAGAAAGCCTATGTGTAATGAGGCTAAATCCAAGTTCATGTAGTTTGCAAGTGGCAGAGCTGAGATTGCTTAGGCTTTGTCCTGATCTCTCAGTTACATCAGAGAAAATCATGTTGTGACCTTTAGAAGATTATTATATATAGGGGTATATATGCAAGTATGTTAGAATGATAATATTCTTCATGAATATTAAGTGTTAATTCTCATATACTCTAAAAAGAATTCTGGCCCTGTTGGTCTCTGAAAAAAACTTTTATACTATGGCACAATTTTTTGATTGGAGTACTCTGAAAAGTACATAAATCATAATTATATCTTGAAGACTTTACATGGGTCACATACCCATAGTTCCACACCCAGATAAAAAGATTGTATGTTGTCAACATTCAAAATGCTTGTCAAGCCCTTGCATAGTCATAAATTGGTCCCACCTCTATCCTGATTTGGAGAAGGCAATGGCACCCCACTCCAGAACTCTTGCCTGGAAACTCCCATGGACGGAGCAGCCTGGTGGGCTGCAGTCCATGGGGTTGCGAAGAGTCAGACATGACTGAGCGACTTCACTTTCACTTTTCACTTTCATGCATTGGAGAAGGAAATGGCAATCCACTCCAGTGTTCTTGCCTGGAGAATCCCAGGGACGGTGGAGCCTGGTGGGCTGCTGTTTATGGGGTCGCACAGAGTTGGACATGACTAAACTGACTTAGCAACAGCAGCAGCAGCTATCCTGATTTATAATACCTCAGATAAATTTTGCTGTATTTTTCACTTAATGTAAATGGAATTGCATAATAGATAGATAGGTTGATATATGACTTTTTCTACTCAACATTGTTTGTGAGATTCATTCATGTTGCTTATGTTAATAGCACTAGTTCATTAATTTTTCTTTTTATGAATATACCACAGTTTAATTATACAATCTACTGTTAAGAAAATGTGGGTTGTTTGAAGTGTAGGACCATTACAAATAATTCTGCTATGAAAATAATTATACATATCTTTTGGTGAATATTTGTATGCTTTTATATTGGATATTCAGCCAGGATTGGGATTGCTGGATCATTAAATATATGTATATTTAGCTTTATAGGTATTACTAGAGTTTTATAAAATTGGTTTATACAGTTTTTTTCTCTTCAATAGTCAATAAAGATACAAATTGCTCTACATCTTCTTTACTACCTGATACTGTCAAATTTTTAATTTGACCCTTTCTGATAGTTGTATAATGACATGTCTTGTTTTAATTTGCATGTACTGATGACTCATGAAGTTGAGTACAATTTCAATTTATTTCAGTTGGTTATTTGAAAGACCTCATTTTTGAAATGCCTGTTTTTCTACTGAGTTTTTTTATATTTCTCTTAGTGACTTGTGGTTATTTTCAAAATATATATTCTGGATGATAATCCTTTGTTTGTTACCTATATTACAAGTTTTTTTTTTTTCCCCCACTAAGTACCTTATCTTTTTATTCCTACTTTAATAAATAGAAGTCTTAAAATCATTATACCCCACTTCAATATTTTCTGTTATGGTTAGTGTATTTTTGTCTTGAGTTTAAAAATAGCATTTCCTACTCTAAGACCTAGAAGATATTTTCTTGGAGGGCTGTATAGGTACTTTATTGCTTGACCTTTCATGTTACATTCCATCTCATATTTCTGGTGTGATAAAGGAATGAATGTCCATTTTTTTCCTATTTAGATCCAGCTGACAGAGCATGATTTATTGCAAACAGTTTTCAGCAGCGTCACTTTTAGTTAAAAGCCTATACATGTGTGGCTCACTTTATGGACTCTACTTCTGTGTGTACATTTGCCTATACTTATGTCAACGCGACATTGTCTTAATTACTATAGCTTTCTAATATTTTTGATACTGGTAGTATCATAAAATAAAAATTGTACCAGATGATTAAACAGGCAAGAAAACAAATTATTCAAGATTATTGCATTGATGGGTCAAAGACTATTGCAATAGGGGAGAGAGACTGAACTCTGGTCCACTGAACCAAAGGTGGGAGAATTCTTAAGTGCTGGGATGAGCTAGTGTAAAAAGATTAGAGCACATTAAAAGGTTGGATGGTCAATGTGATTAAGCCATTTTGTATTTGCTAATTGTCCCTTATCAAAGTTAGGCTCCTACCCTCCCACAGAGTCTGGAAGACATGGGCCCTATCTTTCTTGATAATTACATTTCAAAGGGATGGCTAACAGGTCCTTGAGAAAGATATTCTTGGGTTGTAGGCTATTTACATGTTAAACTGGCAGATTAAAAAAATTTACAACTTCTTTCCAAAGTGCTCTGAGAAGAGATGTTGGGGCCTATAGTCTAAAGTTTAATGAAGCTACAGAGAACACTGAGTCTAGCTTGGCCAGGGTAAGCCCTTCATATTTGTATTTGTTTTCTTCTTTTTAAAGATTGTGTTGACTATTTTTATTAATTTGCTTTCCATATCAATTTTAGAATCAGCTTATCACCACCTCCTCAAAAATGTTTTGGTTTTAATTGGATTTCACTGAATATATAATTAATTTGTGGTAAATGTCTTTATTAAATAAAATATTTTAATTTATGAATGAAATATTCTTTCATTTATCTAGGTCTTTATTTTCTCTAATTAATGTTTTATGGTTCTCAAGATAGTGGGTCTTAGACTTTCTATGTGATTTCTTGCTAGGTTTTTCATAGTTCTGGTTTTGTTGCAAATAGTTATCTTTTAAGTTTTTAACTTTTTATTTCCTGTTGCTGATATTGAGAAGTACGCTTTTATTTTTGTTCCTTGGC
The DNA here is from genome assembly GCF_032405125.1 of Capricornis sumatraensis. Taxonomy (NCBI): domain Eukaryota; kingdom Metazoa; phylum Chordata; class Mammalia; order Artiodactyla; family Bovidae; genus Capricornis; species Capricornis sumatraensis. Next base: position 111,124,136 of record NC_091092.1, read on the forward strand.
CTCATATCCAGAAATGATACTTAGTTTACTTCTTAAGTGGAGTAGTTTCTCTGTAGCGTCACTCAGATGTATGTACCCAGGTGGTTTGGGGTTAATGGCAGTTTTATTTCTCCCTTTCCAGTCATTCATCTTATTAATTTCTTTTGAATTTTTTTTTTTTTTTGCTGCATACTCTAGTACAATGAGATTATTGTTGTTGTTTCTCATTTTAGCTCTCAGAGGTGAAAGAAAGTGAAAGTGAAGTCGCTCAGTCGTGTCCGACTCTTTGTGACCCCATGAACTGTAGCCTACCAGGCTCTGCCGTCCATGAGATTTTCCAGGCAAAAGTCCTGGGGTGGGCTTCATTTCCTTCTCCAGGGGATCTTCCCAACCCAGGGATCAAACCCAGGTGTCCGGCATTGTAGACAGACGCTTTTCCGTCTGAGCCACCAGGGAAGCTCAAAGATTCCATTATTTATGCTTCAATATTAATCCTTTCAAGGATTAAAATGTGAAAAGTCAGCTGAAACTGTAGTTCAGTTAAAGTGGAGATGCCGGGAATCGAACCCGGAACCTCATACATGCTAAGCATGCGCTCTACCATTGAGCTACATCCCCACCGCTGCGAGATCAACTATTCCTGACAATAGATGGCGCTGGAGCGTCGGGCCCATACCCCGCCGTAGCCGGCAGTCGGAGAGGCGCGAGAGCGGGGGAGGGGGGAAGGGGGGGAGGAGGTCACCCCTCTCTCCCTGACCTCACCCCCGCTGACGCTATGCCGCTGCGAGTTTTTTTTTTTTTTCTTTCCCCCTCAGAGGTGAGGCTTTTAGTAAATCACTGTCAAGTATGATATTTCCTGTAGGCTTGTTGTTCACGCCTTTTTCTAGTGTTCTAAAAAGTTTTGTTATTACTGGATGTTAATTTAATCAAACTTATTTTTCAGGATAACCTGAGACAAACATGTTAGTTTTCTCCTTTGTTCCATTAATATGTAAAATTAATTGCTTTTTTAAAAAATGTTAAAATAGCCTTGCATATATGAGAGAAACCAAACATGGAGCCTATGTATAACCCTTTTAATGTTTTGCTAGATTATTATTATTATTTTTTTTTTTTGCTAACATTTGACTTAGAGTTTTCCCATTGTGTCCATGAAGGAGTATTGTTCTCCTTTCTTGTGATATGCTCACTAGAGTTAAGTACCTGACTATGGAGAAGGAAATGACAATCCACTCCAGTATTCTTGCCTGGAGAATCCCAGGAACAGAGGAGCCTGTGGGCTGCCGTCCATGGGGTCCCACAGCGTCCGACACGACTGAAGCGACTTAGCAGCAGCAGCGTGGAGGCTTGAGAACTTACCATTTACGCCTGGAATTTTCTTCATGGGGGAAGGTTTAAATGAGAAGTCAGTATATTTAATGGACTTAAGCCTTTCTAGTTTTGATTTATGTTTTTAAAAATAGTTTACCTCTATTTTCCCTTTTTTGTCAGTTCAAGTTAAGTTTTGTCTTTCTAAGAATTTGTCTATTGCATCTAAAATTACAAATATATTCAGTCCACATGGAATTTAATAATATATTTATCATTGAAATTTAGGAAATATGATATGAAGCTATGAATTTCTAGCCTTTCTAGAGAAAATACGTGATTTGATGATCCTGGGTCTGTCTTCCTGCATATTAACCTCAGCAGGAATTGAATAGATCTGCCCACTTTACCATGAGCTCGCCATTTAGCTGCAGTCATCTCTCTTCATTCCCTTACACCTAGATTATTTTATACATTTTATGTACCTCTTGGAACATGTGATTTCTTATAGGTGGAATAAATTCCATGGCAAGAATTAGAATGGAACAGAGAGGGATTTCCAGTCACTTATCTGTAAATAAGGCACATAATGAAAAATGCTCCTGGTTTAAAAATGCAAAAGAAGAGATTTGTAACTCTTGTACAAAACTAAGTTTTATTAGACTGTAGGTAAAACACAGAAACCTAGTAAAGTTAACATCATGCTGAAATGTTTCAGTGTATTCTCTATTAAAAAGTCTATTGTGCTGTAGATTTATCACACCTGGAAACAAAAGCTGATTTATTTTTCCATCAACTAAGTTCTAAGTCCTTACCGTTGACAGGCATCTCTATAATTCATCATAGTCTTCAGAGCAGTTTCATATTTGTTGACCTAACCCCAGTATTGACCAGGCTAGGAGAGTAGGAGGCAGATACTATTATTATATCAGTTTCACTAGTAGGACAGCTAAACCATGGTGAGATTAAGAGTTTGCTAATGGATATGACCAAGGGGGACAGCAATTGAAGTCGGATAAGAATTCAGGTTGTCTGTACTTTTGACCTAGTGACATATAGCAAGTTAGTTAGATTTAGAGATTCTGCTAAATGCCTAATATCCATTTTAACTATTAAAGACTTAGAATTTGAGGTAGAGAATACAGGGAATTTCATGTAACTCTCACTCCTGTGTGTCTTTAAAAAAAATTCACCACAAATAGCCTTGTTGTTACTTTAAATAACTGGTAGACAGATATTAATATTTAATGAAGAAGAAAGAGAAAAAAGGGTCATTAAGACACTGCTTGGGAGAAAAACCATGTATTGATAATAACAGTGGTGGTATTCAGCTTTGAGACATTTATATACTATGTGAAATGCATGTATTTCTACACCAGACATTAAGCACGGGAGTAAACGGAGGGGGAGGGCAGCCTTCGGGACGGTCAGAGACTTGGAGGTAAAAACCAATAAAGAACGGTAAAACCTCAAGCTACCAAGGAATGCCTGGAAATGTGATGGTTGCTGGAGGGAACACTGTTGTGCTGGAATGCTCCTTAGGACTCCTGTTCTTTATTTTCTGGTGTCCCAATTGAATAGACTGGCGGGAGCTGGAGAGTGCGGAGTTTATTAAGCTGCCACAGAACATTAAATAATAGCCTGCAAACAATAACAGCAGCAACAACAACAGGGCCTTCCCAGATTTATTCATTAGCACTTTAGAAACTCAGAAAAATAAATAAAATATGGAATTGATTGCCATAGCACAGAAGAACATGCTTCTTCAAGTTAAAAAATCTCCCTACACCTTTAGCATGATCACCAAGGCAGAATTTCATTAACGAATCAGACAGTCATATTTACCTTTTCAAAATAAGTCCTTGCAAAGAACACCTGTTCTTGATCTAGAAGTGTCAGCATTTTTGATTTTTAAAAAACGTTTTAAACAGATGCGGAGCTAAAATATAAAAAATGTTTTTTAAATCAAATTGTAACAGCAGGCTGCAAATCCTTGTCAGGTAGGTTAGATGAAATGTTTAGTTAAATCTCATCAAACTCCTGGTAAAATTAAATATGAAAAGACTCAAAAAAGATTCAGCATAGTCCTGGTATCCCTGTACGTTCCACTGTGTTCTTTAGCACAAATCACAAGGTGTATATTTTTTATGTTGAATGCTCTATCAAGTGAGTGGCATCGTGAAAGAGCATGGGCCTGTAGCCAGATGAATTGAAGGTCAAATCCTATATACTCAATCCTTTGACCTTTCTGCCCTTAGATAAGTTACTTAACCTGTCTGAGTGTCAGTTTCCTCATCTATAAACTACACCATTAAAAGTGACAGGAGTTCCTTGAGTTTGGTTAGGAGTTATTACAGGATCCTTTAAACAGAAGTAAGAATGATATTTTCAGAGAAACCTCCAATAAGTGTTTCCTAATACATCAAAATAAGTTTTTTCACCCTGAACTGTATGTTAGACAGTGAAGCTTTAAGACATGCCATTTTATAATATATGCTTCAGTTAACAGTTTCTTTTAAAAAAACTGTAAAATTGAGAAGAGAATCATAGACTTGCCTAAACAGTAGTCAGTAATACTCTGGCCATTTCTAACCTAATAATAGGTGCTTTCGTTCATTTGATATTGTTTCCATTTCGCCATCAGTAAGATATAAGATGGAGTTGCTAATTGTTTTTAACTGTATAGGTGTTTACAAATTAAGAAACAAAACTCAAGAAATAAATAAATTATTTTTCAGAAGACTCATTACACATAAAATTCATTTAGCAGAGGAGTATATCCCAGGGTTTGAAACTAGGATAAAAGGAGATGAGTTGCTTGCTGCCTCCCTCTCTTACAAATCTCAGTTGCTGCTGCATTGTGTGGTCCATGGCACGTAATTGTTTCTTCCTTAGTGGACATACTTTTGCGGACACTTTATCTCTTAATGCCAATCTTGCTGGGCACAGTTTAGCTTTCACTTTCTTACACTGTCTTCAATAAATTCAAGGGTCAAGGTACTTAAGTTTTACCTCTCAGACTTGTCAAATTTCTTATACTTGCTTTTATCCAAATGTTCTTTTGATAGCCATTTTTCACTTTTGCTTTGAAAAGCCAACTCAACCAAACAAAGGAATTCAGATGAGAAATGTCCTTGGCATGTATAACAATATGAGATGTGAATTAAATGGGAGGGGAAAATCCTCCCCATTGTGGATCTGAGCCTAGAGGATAATGGAGCTGTGATTTAGCCCACGAAAATGTGTTAGAGTAAGTGAACTGACCTTTTGCTGTTCTTACTGCTGAGACAAAATGAGGACATAAATACAAATTAATTTCTTCTTATCACTTTGTGAGACATTATAATTCATTTCTCATTTATGTGCCTAATGTTTACCTAGCTTACAAACATATGCATTATTCCTAAAAGCTCAGGGGATTCATATACTTAAATGGCAACTCAAAGACTGATTTTTTTTTTCTTAAGAGAGATTTCTAACCCTAATATAGTAATTAAAAAAAATTAGCTTCCTGTCAGTTCCATTTGATCCAATCTCTTGCACTTGTCTAACAATGAAGTTGCACCCATTCAGGCAGTGATAGGAACCAGCATCTCTGAGTGCTTATAAAAGCTGGCTGATAATCCAAAAATTGCTTAGCTCCGTCCTTTGTAATTCAAATTAGGGCCAGCATTTCTAAGCAATAAATAGATAAATCCATAAATTCAAGCACTATGTATGTTTTCTTATATCTGTGAATATGGTATTGCAAAAATCTATCTGTGGGAGAAATATCAATAACCTCAGATATGCAGATGACACCATCCTTATGGCATAAAGCAGAGAAGAACTAAAGAGTCTCTTGATGAAAGTGAAAGAGGAGAGTGAAAAAGATGGCTTAAAATTCAACATTCAGAAAACTAAGATCATGGCATCTAGTCCCATCACTTCATGGCAAGTAGATGGGGAAACAGTGGAAACAGTGACAGACTTCATTTTTTTTGGCTCCAAAATCAATGATGATTGCAGCCATGAAATTAAAAGACACTTGCTCCTTGAATGACAAGCTATGACCAACCTAGACAGCATATTAAAAAGCAGACATTACTTTGCCAACAAATGTCCCATCTAGTCAAAGCTATGGTTTTCCCAGTAGTCATGTATGGATGTGAGAGTTGGACTATAAAGAAAGCTAAGTACCAAAGAATTGGTGCTTTTGAACTGTAGTGTTGGAGAAGCCTCTTGAGAGTCCTTTGGACTGCAAGGAGACCCAACCAGTCCATCCTAAAGGAAGTCAGTCCTGAATATTCATTGAAAGGACTGATGCTGAAGCTGAAGCTTCAATAGTTTGGCCACCTGATGTGAAGAACTGACTTGTTTGAAAAGACCCTGATGCTGGGAAAGATTGAAGGCGGGAGGAGAAGGGGACAGTAGACGATGAGATGGTTGGATGGCATCACCGACTCGATGTACATGCGTTTGAGTAAGCTCCTGGAGTTGGTGATGGACAGGGAAGTCTGACGTGCTGCAGTCCATGAGGTCACAGAAGTCAGACACAACTGAGTGACTGAACTGAACTGAGCTGAACCTGTGAGCACATGTATCATGTACCATGATTTCTAATTCACTTAACTAATCACTGAGATCAGTAAAAACACTGTGCCTGCTTTGTAACAGAAGTGACTTGGATTCAGTTCACTGAGACTGTTCTGCGAGTAATATTTAAGCAGTAGAATGTGTTGCTGAAGGATGTGTATGCTCTCGTGTTGGAAATTTTTTAAAAAAGAATATACTGCAGTTCTAAACATCTACTTGTAAAGGTGTAATAAGTACTTTTTTAGAATGAGTAAAATAGTTCACCCTTGGTGGTTCTTAGAAGGCTTCATAGCAACACTACAATCAAGCAAAATATAAATAACCACCAACACTTATATAACTTAGTTCAAATTAAAACTGTTTTTCAATACATAATCTTGTTTAATACTTGAAGCAGTTCTTTAAGTTGTTGGTATGATTATTTTCTTTGAGAGACATGATTTAGCCATAAATTTGTTGAAAAAGTCACTTGATTTTATTGAGTAGGGGAAGATAAATAATTGCTCCTAGTATTACAAGAAATTATGGATTTAAAATATTTCCATAGTTTGAAAGAGAGTCAGTGGTAAGGAATCTGCCTGCCAATGCAGGAAACATGCGTGTGATCCCTGGGCGGGCCAGGAAGATCTGCTGGAGAAGGAAATAGCAACCCACTCCACTATCTTGCCTGGGAAATCACATGGACATAGGAGCCAAGTGGGCTACGATCAGTAGGATTGCAACAGAATCTGATGTGATTTAGCAACTAAACAACAACATGCGTTGGTAATCCAAGCAGTTGATTGACTTAAGACTTGAATCCAAGTGTTTTGACTCTAGATAATTTTATACTCTCAATATAACACATAAAATCACAAAATGATAGCATGTTTGTATTTGAGAAGTTGTCCCAATGTGTTATTAAAATTCTGCTCTATTTGAACAAGTTAAATTCATTTTACACTAGTAACTGAAATATGTTCTCTAAAATGCCCTGACTCTAATGTGTGCATCTTTACTTGTAACGATTTTAATTTTGTGAGACATTTTGCCATGGAATCAGCCTCTCTTAAATCTATCCTATGTAGTTTGTTAGATATGCCATGACAAAATGCCAGAGATCGGATTTCCTAAGCAACAGAAATGTGTTTTCTCACAGATCTGGAGTCTAGAAGTCCAAGGTATTGGCAGGTTTGATTCCTTCTGAGGCCTCTCTCCTCGCCTTGCAAATGACAGCCTTCTTGCTATGTCCACCCAATGGCCTCTCCTCTGTGCCCATACATCCCTAGTGTCTTTCTAAAGACACTATTTTATTTCCTCTTTTTATAAGGACGCTAGTCAGACTGAACTAGAATCCACACTAACATACTCATTTTAATTTAACATGTACACCCGTGGTGGATTCATGTCAATGTATGGCAAAACCAATACAGTATTGTAAAGTAAAATAAAGTAAAAATAAAAATTAAAAAAAAAATAAATAAAACCCCCATTTAAAGGCCCTGCCTGTCAAGGTCCTATTTTCTAATACAGTCACATTCTGGGGTAGAGGTCAGTAGGGCTTTAACTTATGAATTTTAGGCAAACACAATTCAGTCCATAACATCTTTATTCTGTTCATTTTTGGCACATAGTGTATGCTCAACAATATGTTATTTAAATAAATTAATGATTGGTGAATGAATGAATCAGAGCTTATACTTAACTATAAATTAAATATTGACTGAATATTTAACCTCAGTGGAATTATAAAAGTTATCTATTATGATTATTTGAATACAAAGGAAACTTTTAATGATAATCTTTTTATCTTTTTTTAACTGAAGTATAGTTGATGTATAATATTATATGTTATAGGTGTACAACATAGTGATTCACAATTTTTAAAGATTATACTCCATTTGTAGTTACTATAAAATACTGGTTATATTCCTCGTGTTGTACAATATATCCTTTTAGCTTATTTTAGACCTAATAGTTTGTTGCTACCCCTATATTGCCTTTCCCCTCTCCCTACTGGTAACCCCTAATTTATTCTCTGTATCTGTGAATTTACTTCTTTTTGGTTATATTTACTAGTTTTCTTTTTTTCTTTTTAAGAGTCCACATATAAGTGATATCATACGTATTTTTCTTTCTCTTTCTGGCTTATTTCATTTAACATAATGCCTTCCAAGCCCATCTATGTTGTTGCAAATGGCAAAATTTCATTATCTATTCGTCTGTTGATAGAAATAATATTCTTAAAATAGTTGTTTTAACTAGGTTGTTTTGACTAGGTTGACTGTATAAAAAATATTTACTATTGTTTTTTAATAATGAAAAAATCTATAGTATAAAGTGTATCACAGTATATTTTGCAATTTCTGTAAATTTAATCTTCAGCAATTTAGTATAGAGGTCTTTATGTGAATTTGTTTTATACAATGTGCTACTAAAATCAATAAATTATAAAAGCTCTATCTATGAGATTGCAAACCTAAGATACTACTTTGCTAGACTCTAGCTTTGTGTGTCTGGTAGCACTGGAGAGAAGATAGTATATCTATTTAGACGTCTTAGTTCATTTTCTTTCATTTATGAAGGTGGTGCTACAGTTTGATTTTCTCTTTTAGCCCTTGACACCCATCTCCACTGGGGTTGGAGCCCTGTAATAAATGTCCCACGATTTGACCTTTTATATATGCATCGTAAAATCAGGCAGATGGTGTAGTTTATGGCTAACGGGCAAGAATTTCTCCATTTGAAGCTTTTTTTTTTTTTCCCCACAACTAATCCATTACCAGATATGCTACATGCCATTTTATCTGATGTGTCCTTACAAGGTAACGAGGAAGTTTACTAAAATAACTTCTAATATGTTTTTGAGAAAAAAATCCCAAAGTTTAATTGTAATAATTAAATAGCTAACATTGAATACATTGAGTTATGTTAGCACATTTCCTGGGTATCTTGCATCTCTGTTTCAGTGTTAAGGCTTCTGTCATAAACTAATGTAAATCAAAAGTGGTCAAGTAGAGAATGAAACTATAAAAAATGCAAAATCACTTATGTTATGCTCGAAAGCAATAACATTTTTATTTGACATCTCTGCAGAAAAACTGAAAACTCACCTGTGACTGAGCTGCATCTGAGTTCATAATCATTTTAATATTGTAGAAAAACATTTACTGCTTACTTCTTACCCCTGTGTATGAGACTTCCTTTTCTAAAAGGTGGTAGATTAAATACAATAAAAAAAGATTAGGTCTCTGAGTTATTTAGGAATAGATGGGTTTTGCCATGATGCTAATTACATATATATTGTTTGAATCATATGTCAAAGTTTTCTAGTTGGACCAATCCAAATGTGTAGTATCAAGTAATGTAGAAATTATGATCAAGTTTATCTTAGATACTGAGTATATTTGTAAAAAAATATGAGTAACAAACATTTTTTCTAGTTCTTACTCTATACAAAATAAGACATACCATATTTTGAGATTATTCTAGCTCTAGAGGTCTAATATCTATGGGTAAATAATTTTATTATTTATAAGGAAGTCAAAAAAGTTGAAATTTTAGACTCTGAAGTGCATCCTCATAGTGTTGAAATAAATGATACATTTCTTAAAACAGTACAAATATCATAACACACTTTTTCACCTAAAAAAATATTAGTGCTTATTTTATATTACATACTAAAATAGCATGTGCATATAGATATTGTTCTTGTTGTTTAGTCACTAAGTTGTGTCCAGCTCCTTTGTGACCCCATGGACTGTAGCCCACCAAGCTCCTCGGACCATGGGAGTTCCCAGGCAAGAACACTGGAGTGGGTTGCCATTTCCTTCCCCAGGGGATCTTCCCCATCCAGGGACTGAATCTGCATCTCCTGCATTAGCAGGTGGATTCTTTACCACTGAGCCACTAGTATTAGTGACAGGCTAAAGACAGGGCAACTCTTACTCAGAAAACTATTACTCTACTGAGTTTTCTCAATAGAACAGTTTAGAGAAATAGTGACTTTAAATATTTGTAATAATAATCCAGTTAACTTTAAAAATTCACATGTGGATATGATGTTAAGTCAGTACTAATATTCTTCTACAATCAAGATATTAAGCAATTCTAATTATATAAGATTGCTTCAGATGAGAGTCTTTTGACATCCTATTTTTTAGCCAGACTATTATTCTTTTGACATATACCTTCAGACCTAAGAAAGATATACATTTTCCATATTATCAATGACAAATCCTATTTCATTCTACATTTATATTTTTCCTGTTTATATTTGCTGTGTAGATATTTCAAATAGTGGTGTGATATCTGCCTTATACTTCTTGTAAGTATCTCTACTTTTCTCTATAAGGTGCAAGAGTGAAGTAATCTAATGACAAATGAAAGGCATGTGCTTATATAATTATAAGCAGAAGCTGAAAGGTGCTCTTTACAACTCCTAGTATATATAAGATACTCAAAGTTAGATACTTTTAAAAATCATTCATACCATTTTTTAATAAAATTCAGTTAACAGGTAAGCATTTGCTGATGTTGTGGTGGGTTTTCTCTTCCCCAGGTACTGGGAGATCGGTGGGCAAACATCTGTAGGTGGACTGAAGATCGCTGGGTTCTTTTACAGGATGTTCTTCTCAAATGGCAACGTTTTACTGAAGAGCAGGTGAGTTGCATGGGGGATAGTGTATCAGTGAAAGAGAAGGAGAGATGTTAAATGGGTACATAAAAATATATGATGTACTTTAATAATTATTCTTCTTTCTCTTTTGAAATTATTTTATTTCTTTCAGTGCCTTTTTAGTACATGGCTTTCAGATAAAGAAGATGCAGTGAACAAGATTCCCACAACTGGCTTTAAGGATCAAAGTGAAATGTTATCAAGTCTTCAAAAACTGGCCGTATGTATTCTTTAGCTATTGATACTATTTTTTTTTTTTTAAAGTAGTCTCTACTAACATCCTTATTTGGTCTTTCTAATGTTTAAATCTTAAACATAATATTCATTTTTCTTTCTTATATCAGTCTCTTTACTTATATTGTTACTTGTCTTAATTAAAATAGGAAAAGATGATTGTGGGAAAGATTGAAGGCAGAAGTAGAAGGGAGCAATAGGGGATGCCGTGGGTGGATGGCATCATTGACTCAATGGCCATGAATTTGTGCAAACTCCGGGAGATAGAGAAAGACAGGGAAGCCTGGCATGCTGCAGTCCATGGGGTTGCAAAGAGTCAGACACAACTGAACAACAACAAATAGTATTGCTCTCCTCACACAGTAGAAAGAGAAACTCTAGTGTCTCTGCCTTTTCTTACAAGGTCATGAATCCCATCATAGGGGCTTCACTGTCATCAGTTCAGTTCAATCATTCAGTCATGTCCGACTCTTTGTGACCCCATGAACTGCAGCATGCCAGGCCTCCCTGTCCATCACCAACTCCCAGAGTCTACCCAAACCCATGTCCATTGTGTCAGTGATGCCATCCAACCATCTCATCCTCCATCGTCCCCTTCTCCTGCTTCCCTCAATCTTTCCTAGCATCAGGGTCTTTTCAAATGAGTCAGCTCTTCACATGTCATAAATAATTCACTGTCATAAACTCATCGAAACCTAATTACCTCCCGATAGCCCAATGTCTTAATACCATGATATTGGAGGCTATAGAATTTCAATATATATATATATATATATTTTTGGGACACAATCATTTAGATCATATCATTACACCCCTGGACTCTCAAAATGTGTGTCTTTCTCACATGCAAAATATATTTATTCCATCTGAACAGACCCAAAATAACTTATATAGTCCCAATATCAACTCTTCAGCATATATTGTAAAGTTCAAAGTCTCATCATTTAAATCAAATAAGACTCAAGGTCTGAGGCCGAGCTCTCCAACTATGAACCTGTGAAACAAGACTAGTTATATACTTCCAAAATAGTGGTGTGACAGGTATAGGATAGGTATTTCCATTTGAAAAGGGGAAAATAGCAAAGGAGGAAGGGGTGACAGGCCACACGTAAGTCTAAAACAGAGCAAGAACAATTCTGTACGTTCCTAATGCTTGAGAATATTCCTCTTTGGACTGATTCTCTGCACTCCAGGGCCGCCAAAGTGGCACCATCACCCCCAGAATTCCACAATATGGCCTTGCCTCTTCAGCATCACAGTGCACTGCCCACCCACATGGCTCTCTGCTGCAGTCCCACTCACAGGACTCCCTGTCGTGGTTGTTCCTGAGGCACTTTGTGGTGGCATCGTGCATGCCTGCCCCCCCAAACCTGAGAGGTGGCCTCACCCTTTGAAACCCAGGAGGAACTGGCTCTGCCATTTGGGCCTACAGTAAGGGTGGCGGCCCTGATGTCTTTGTATCACCTATATCATTCTTCTCTTTTCTTGATGGGAAGAATGCATGTGTTCACAGCCTTCCTTCAATCCATCCAGTTTTCTTTGTTTCCATTAGTCCCAGCTGGCAGTTTCTACTAGTATATTACAGTATCCATGGCTTCATATTCATGTATCCATAATGTATACATCTGTACCCCGGCTTCTGATCAGAGAGCTGATTAGGTCTCTAGTTCACATCCACACTAATATCCTCATCAAATAGTAGATCAGCCACACCCATTAGTGTTCACATCTAAACATCCTTTCTCATTTTTTTTTCCAATGTGGATATAGACTGAGAATTTTCCAAATCCGTAAGTTCCGGTTCATTTTTGTTAAACAGTGCCTTCTTCAACTGATTTTTCTCTTCTTGCGTTTTTACCTTAAGCATTCAGATGAAACCATGATGTTCCTTTCACACTTTGCTTAAATATTTCCCAAAGACATCAGATTTCTTAGCTAAATATCCCATTTCATCATGCACAAGTTCTACCTTCTACAAAATACTAGAACATCAACACAACTCAGTCAAGTTCATTGCCACTTTATAACAAGGATTGTCTTCTCTCCCTTGGCCGATATGTTCCTTACTTTGTCTGAGACCCCAACAGAATGGCCTTTACCATCCATATTTACACCAACATGCTATTCATGATTATTTATGTATTCTCTAAAAAGATGGAAACTTTCTTTCCAGCTCTCCTTTTATCTCCCTGAGTCCTCACCAGAGGACTTTTTTCTCCCTGAGTCCTCACCAGAGTTGCCCTTCATGGCAATCTTGACTTTCTCGAGCATGTACCTCAAAACTCTTTCACCCTCTACCCATGACCCAGTTCAAAGCTGTTTCTGCATTTTTAGGTATTTGTTACAAGAGACACCAGTTCTTGTTCCCAATTCCTATCTTAGTCTGCTTGTGCTGCTGTAATAAAATCCCACAGATTGGTGACTTTAACAGTAGATATTTATTTCTTATAGTTCTAGAAACAGGGCAGCACAATATCAAGGTGCTGGAAGATTTGGTTGTTGGTGAGGGCCCTCTTCCTGGTGAGACAGAGGAAGCTCTGGTATCCCTTCTTTTTTGTATGAGGGCACTAATCACAGGAGACATAAAAGGCTCAGGATCAATCCCTGGGTTGGGAAGATCCCTTGGAAGAGAGCCTGGCAACCCACTCTGGCCTTCCTGCCTGGAGAATCCCATGGACATAGAAGCCTGGTGGACCACAGTCTAGCGTCACAAAGAGTCAGACACAACTAAAGCGATTTAGCACACAAGGAGAATCCTACCATGGGGGCCCTACTGTCACGACCTCATCTAAGCATCATTACCTCCCCAAAGCTCCACCTCCTAATATGATAACATTGGAAGGTTAGGCCTTCAAAATATGAATTTTGGAAGGACATAAATATTGATTTTATAATATGTAGGTAAAGTTTGAACTTTGTGTTTTGAAACAGGATTGTACTCTTTGAAAAAGTATAACATACCTGGAATAAGATTATAGTAAAAATTTTAAATATAGCACTGAAAAGTACCTGTGAATGTTCTGTAAAATTATAAATAGTATAGTTGTAGAATAAACTTAAGTTTCATAAATCTAATATGTATAAAATAAACTTAATTAGATTCTCTGAGAAATACAAGAGTAGCACAAGAAATAATTATCCTCACATAGAAGGGGCTTATATCATGTTTTGGAAAATAAGAAAAACATTAAAGCAAACAAAATGGCATTGATTATAGCACCCATATGTTTTTTTTTTTAATTTAATTGGAAGCTAATTACTTTACAATATTGTGGTTTTTGCCATACATTCACATGAATCAGCCATGGGTGGACATGTGTTCCCCATCCTGAACCCCCCTCCTACCTCACTCCCCATCCCATCCCTCAGGGTCATCACGGTTCACCAGCCCTGAGCACCCTCTCTCATGCATCGAACCTGAACTGGCAATCTGTTTCACATATTGTAATATACATGTTTCGATGCTATTCTCTCAAGTCATCCCACCCTCGCCTTCTCCTACAGAGTCCAAAAGTCTGTTCTTTACATCTGTGTCTCTCGCTGTTTCACATATAGGGTCATTGTTACCATCTTTCTAAATTCTATATATATGTGTTAATATACTGTATTGGTGTTTTTCTTTTTGACTTACTTTGCTTTGTATAATAGGCTCCAGTTTCATCCACCTTATTAGAACTGATTCAAATGCATTATTTTTAATAGCTGAGTAATATTCCATTGTGTATATGTACCACAGCTTTCTTATCCATTTGTCTGCTGATGGACATCTAGGTTGCTTCCATGTCCTGGCTGTTACAAACACTGCTGCGATGAACATTAGGGTACACGTGTCTCTTTCAATTCTGGTTTCCTTGGTGTGTATGCCCAGCAATGGGATTTCTGGGTCTTAGGGCAGTTCTATTTCCAGTTTTTTAAGGAATCTCCACACTGTTCTCCATAGTGGCTGTACTAGTTTTCATTCCCACTGACAGTGTAAGAGGGTTCCCTTTTTTCCGCACCCTCTCCAGCATTTATTGTTTGTAGACTTTTGGATAGCAGCTATTCTGACCGGTGTGAGATGGTACCTCATTGTGGTTTTGATTTGCATTTCTCTGATAATGAGTGATGTTGAGTATCTTTTCATGTGTTAGCCATTTGTATGTCTTCTTTGGAGAAATGTCTATTTAGTTCTTTGGCCCATTTTTTGATTGGGTCACTTATTTTTTCTGGAATTGAGCTGCAGGAGTTGCTTGCATATTTTTGAGATTAATTCTTTGTCATTTGCTTCATTTGCTATTATTTTCTCCCATCCTGAAGGCTGACTTTTCACCTTGCTTATAGTTGCCTTCATTGTGCAAACGCTTTTAAGTTTAATTAGGTCCCATTTGTTTATTTTTGCTTTTATTTCCATTACTCTGGGAGGTAGGTCATAGAGGATCCTGCTGTGATTTATGTCAGAGAGTGTTTTGCCTATATTTTCCTCTAGGAGTTTCATAATTTCTGGTCTTACATTTAGATCTTTAAACCATTTTAAACTTATTTTTGTGTATGATATTAGAAAGTGTTCTAGTTTCCTTCTTTTACAGGTGGTTAACCAGTTTTCTCAGCACCACTTGTTAAAGAGATTGTCTTTTCTCCATTGTATATTCTTGCCTCCTTTGTCAAAGATAAGGTGTCCATAGGTGCATGGATTTATCTCTTGGCTTTCTATTTTGTTCCATTGATCTATGTTTCTAACTTTGTGCCAGTACGATACTGTCTTGATGACTGTGGCTTTGTAGTAGAGCCTGAAGTCAGGCAAGTTGATTCCTCCAGTTCCATTCTTCTTTCTCAAGATTGCTTTGGCTATTCGAGGTTTTTTGTATTTCCATACAAATTGTGAAATTGTTTGTTCTAGCTCTGTGAAAAATACCATTGATAGCTTGATAGGGATTGCACTGAATCTATAGATTGCTTTGGGTAGTATACTCATTTTCACTATATTGATTTTTCTGATCCATGAACATGGTATATTTCTCCATCTATTAGTGTCCTCTTTGATTTCTTTCACCAGTATTTTATAGTTTTCTATAAATAGGTCTTTTGTTTCTTTAGGTAGATATATTCCTGAGTATTTTATTCTTTTCGTTGCAATGGTGAATGGAATTGTTTCCTTAATTTCTCTTTCTGTTTTCTCATAGTTAGTGTATAGGAATGCAAGGGATTTCTGTGTGTTGGTTTTATATCCTGAAATTTTACTACATTCATTGATTAGTTCTAGTAATTTTCTGGAGGAGTCTTTAGGGTTTTCTATGTAGAGGATCATGTCATCTGCAAACAGTGATAGTTTTACTTCTTCTTTTCCAGTTTGGATTCCTTTTATTTCTTTTTCTGCTCTGATTGCTGTGGCCAAAACTTCCAAAACTATGTTGAATAGTAGTAGTGAGAGTGGGCACCCTTGTCTGTTCCTTACTTTAGGGGAAATGCTTTCAATTTTTCACCTTTGGAGATAATGTTTCCTGTTGGTTTATCATATATAGCTTTTATTATGTTGAGATACGTTCCTTCTATGCCTGCTTTCTGGAGGCTTTTTATTATAAATGGATGTTGAATTTTGTCACAGGCTTTCTCTGCATTTATTGAGATAATCATATGGTTTATATCTTTCAATTTGTTAATGTGGTGTACCACATTGACTGATTTGCGAATAGTGAAGAATCTTTGTTTTATGGGATAAAGCCCACTTGGTCATGATGTATGATCTTTTTAATATGTTGTTGGATTCTGTTTGCTAGAGTTGTGTTAAGGATTTTGCACTATGTTCACCGGTGATATTGGCCTGTAGTTTTTTTGTGTGGCATCTTTGTCTGGTTTTGTTATTAGGGTGATGTTGGCCTCATAGGATGAGTCTGGCAGTTTACCTTCCTCTACAATTTTCTGGAAGAGTTTGAGTAGGATAGGTGTTAGCTCTTCTCTCAATTTTTGGTAGAATTCAGCTGTGAAGCCATCTGATCCTGGGCTTCTGTTTGCTGTAAGATTTCTGATTACAGTTTTGATTTCTTTGCTTGTGATGTGTCTCTTAAGATTTTCTATTTTTTCCTGGTTCAGTTTTGGAAAGTTATACTTTTCTAAGAATTTGTCCATTTTTTCCAAGTTGTCCATTTTATTGGCATATAGTTGCTGATAGTAGTCTCTTATGATCCTTTGTATTTCTGTGTTGTCTGTTGTAATTTCTCCATTTTCATTTCTAATTTTGTTGATTTATTTCTTCTCCCTTTGTTTCTTGATGAGTCCGGCTAATGGTTTGTCTATTTTATTTATCTTCTCAAAGAACCAGCTTTTAGCTTTGTTGATTTTGGCTATAGTCTCCTTTGTTTCTTTTGCATTTATTTCTGCCCTAATTTTTATGATTTCTTTCCTTCTACTAACCCTGGGGTGCTTCATTTCTTCTTTTTCTAGTTGCTTTAGGTGTAGAGTTAGGTTATTTATTTGATTTTTTTTTTCTGTTTCTTGAAGTAGGCTTCTATTGTTATGAACCTTCCCCTACAGTTCAGTTCAGTTCAGTCACTCAGTCATGTCTGACTCTTTGCGACCCCATGAATCACTGCACACCAGGCTTCCCTGTCCATCACCAACTCCCAGAGTTCACTCAGACTCATGTCCATTGAGTCAGTGATGCCATCCAGCCATCTCATCCTCTGTCGTCCCCTTCTCCTCCTGCCCCCAATCCCTCCCAGCATCAGAGTCTTTTCCAATGAGTCAACTATTTGCCTGAGGTAGCCAAAGTATTGGAGTTTCAGCTTTAGCATCATTCCTTCCAAAGAAATCCCAGGGCTGATCTCCTTTAGGGTGGACTGGTTGGATCTCCTTGCAGTCCAAGGGACTCTCAAGAGTCTTCTCCAACACTACAGTTCAGAAGCATCAATTCTTTGGCACTCAGCCTTCTTCACAGTCCAACTCTCACATCCATACATGACCACAGGAAAAAACATAGCCTTGACTACATGGACCTTAGTCGGGGGAATCCCATAGATTTTGGGTTGTTGTGTTTTCATTTTCATTCATTTCTTTGCATATTTAGTTTCTTTTGTGATTTGTTGGCTATTCAGAAGTGTGTTGTTTAGCTTCCATATGTTTGTATTTTTAATAGTTCTTTCCCTGTAGTTGACATCTAATCTTACCGCATTGTGATCAGAAAAGATGCTTGAGATGATTTCAATTTTTTTGAATTTACCAAGTCTAGATTTATGGCCCAGGATGTTATCTATCTTGGAGAAGGTTCTGTGTGCACTTGAGAAAAAGGTGAAATTCATTGTTTTAGATATAGATATCAATTAGGTCTAACTGGTCCATTGTATCATTTAAAGTTTGTATTTCCTTGCTAATTTTCTGTTTAGTTCATCTGTCCATAAGTGTGAGTAGGGTACTAACATCTCTCACTATTATTGTGTTACTGTTAATTTCCTCTTTCATATTTGTTAGCATTTGCCTTACATATTGCTGTGCTCCTATTTGAGTGCATATATATTTATAATTGTTATATCTTCTTCTTGGATTGATACTTTGATCATTATGTAGTGTCCTTCTTTGTCTCTTTTCATGGCCTTTATTTCAAAGTCTATTTTATCTGATATGAGTATTGCTGTTCCTGCTTTCTTTTGGTCTCCATTTGCTTGAAATATCTTTTTCCAGCCCTTCACTTTCAGTCTGTGTGTGTCCCTAGGTTTGAGGTGGGTCTCTTGTAGTCAGCATATATACGGGTCTTGTTTTTGTATCCATTCAGCCAGTCTTTGTCTTTTGGTTGTGGCATTCAACCCATTTACATTTAAGGTAATTATTGAGAAGTATGATCCCATTGCCATTTACTTTGTTGTTTTGGGTTTGCGTTTATACACCTTTTCTGTTTTCCTGTCTAGAGTGATCCTGTAGCATTTGCTGAAGAGCTGGTTTGGTGGTGTTGAATTCTCTGAGGTTTTGCTTGTCTGTAAAGGTTTTGATTTCTCCTTCATATTTGAATGAGATCCTTGCTGTGTACAGTAATCTGGGTTGTAGTTTTTTCTCTTTCATAACTCTAAGTTTGTGCTGCCATTCCCTTATGGCTTGAAGAGTTTCTATTGAAAGGTCAGATGTTATCCTTATGGGAATCCCTTTGTGATTTTTTTGTTGTTTTTTCCTTGCTGCTTTTAATATTTGTTCTTTGTATTTGATCTTCATTATTTTGATTAATATGTGTCTTGGGGTGTTTACCTTGGGTTTATCCTGTTTGGGACTCTCTGGGTTTCTTTGACTTGGGTGGCTATTTCCTTCCCCATTTTAGGGAAGTTTTCAACTATTATCTCCTCAAGTATTTTCTCATGGCCTTTCTTTTTGTCTTCTTCTTCTGGGACTCCTATGATTTGAATGTTGGGGCATTTAATATTGTCCCAGAGGTCTCTGAGGTTGTCCTCATTTCTTTTAATTCTTTTTTCCTCTCTGCTTCATTTATTTCCACCATTCTATCTTCCACCTCACTTATCCTATCTTTTGTCTCAGTTATTCTACTGTTGGTTCCCTCGAGTGCTTTTGATCTTAGTTATTGCATTATTCATTATTGATTGACTCTTTTTTATTTCTTCTAGGTCCTTGTTAAATTTTCTTGCATCTTCTCAATCCTTGTCTCTAGACTGTTTATCTGGAACTCCATTTCATTTTCAAGATTTTGGATCATTTTTACTATCATTTTTCTGAATTCTTTTTCAGGTAGACTCCCTATCTCCTCCTCTTTTGTTTGGTTTGGTGGGCTTTTATCATGTTCCTTTACCTGCTGAATATGTCTCTGCCTTTTCATCTTTTTAGGTTGCTGTGTTTGGGATGGCCTTTCTTTATGCTGGAAGTTTGTGGTTTCTCTTTATTGTGGAGGTTCCTCCCTGTTGGTGGGGTTGGACAAGTGGCTTTTCAAGGCTTCCTGGTTAGGGAATCTTGCCTCAGTGTTCTGGTGGGTGGAGCTGGATCTCTTCTTTCTGGAGTGCAGAGAAGTGCCCAGTAGTGAATTTTGTGGTGTCTATGGGTTTGGTGTGACTTTTGGCTGCCTGTATTTCTGTGCTCACATAATGCAGGCTATGTTCCTGCATTGTTGGAGAATTAGCTTGGTATGTCTTACTCTGAAACTTGTTGGCTCTTGGGTGGAGCTTGGTTTCAGTGTAGGTATGGAGGCTTTTGGATGAGCTCTTGTCGATTAATGTTCCCTGGAGTCAGAAGTTTTGTGGTGTTCTCAAGTTTGGGATTTAAGCCTTCTACCTCTGGCTTTCAGTCTTATTCTTACAGTAGCCTCAAGACTTCTCCATCCTTACAGCACCACTGATAAAACATCTAGGTTAATGGAGAGAAGATTCTCCACAGTGAGGGACACCCAGAAAGATTCACAGAGTTACATGGAGAAGAGAAGAGGGAGGAGGGAGATAGAGGTGACCAGGAGGAGAAGAGGAGGAATCAAAAGAGGTGAGAGCAGTCTAGCCAGTAATCAATTCCCTACTTACTTTCCACAGTCTGGAACACTCAGAGAGGTTCATGGAGTTCCATAGAGAAGAGAAGAGAAGAGAAGAGAAGAGAAGAGAAGAGAAGAGAAGAGAAGAGAAGAGAAGAGGGAGGAAGGAGATAGTGGTGGCCAGGAAGAGAGGAGGGGGAGTAAAAAGGAGAGTGACCAATCTAGCCAGTGATCAGTTCCCTAAAGGTCCTCCACAGCCTGGAACACCCAAAGAGATTCACAGAGTTAAGTAGAGAAGAGAAGGGGGAGGGAGGAGATAGAGGTGACCTGGTGGAGAAAAAGGAGAGTCAAAAGGGGAGAGAGCAATCAAGCCAGTAATCACACTCCTAACTAAAAATGGGTATTGAAGATTGAGTTCTTAAAGGTACAAAATTGATAACAAATACCAAAAAGCAGAGATTAAAAATCTAGAGTAGAGTTTAGACTCTCAAAAATACAATATTAAAAGCACAAAACAAAATTACAAATGTTATAAAAAATATGAAATTTGCTTTAAAAATAGGGTCTTTCTTTTACAAGGTAATAGTAGGTTTTAAAAAGGAAAATTAAAGGAGTAATAAAGAACTTAAAAATTTTTTAAAAATAGAAAATGATAATAGTAAAATATATCTAAGAATTTCTCTGGAGTTGTTGAGGGCAGTGTGGGGTCAGTTCAGTTTCAGATAGTTCCTTGTTCCAGCTTATACTTCTTCTCAAGGTCTATAGGTCCCTTCCAGTGTAGTCAATGCTAACTACAGGGTTTTAGTCTGTTGCACCTGTCACTTCCAAAGTGATTCCCTCTTCTTTATCTTGGCTCTCTCTGTTTGCAAGTCTCTTTTGTGTCTAACTTCTGCCCTGACACAAGGGGGTGAAAGTGGTCATTTATTTAGGCTCACTTGTTCAGTTGTGCTGCAGGGAGGGAGGATCACTGCAAACAAATATCACTGGCATGTGGGGGGAGTGCTCACAGGGTCTGGGCCACACTGGGTTTGCCCCTACTCACGGTGTGTGTGCTTTTCCAGTCTACACTGCTCAGGCTCCAGGTTACTCTGCAGAGTAACTGTCTAAAGCTGGCACTGGGTTGCGGTCACTTCCCAGGTGTAAGCCACTCAGGTTCTTGGGTACTCTACAAAGTCACGGACTCAGCTGGGCCTGCGTTTTGTGCCCTTCCCAGTTCCGAGCAGCTCAGGCAACCAGGTGCTTGGTAAGCACACTCTCCCCAGGTGGGGCAGTGATTATAGCACCCATATGTTTTGAGGGATTAACGAACTTTGGCAATAAGGGGACATCAGGGTTCATTGAGACATTTCAGTTTGAGTTGAACTGTATGGAATTTTTAAAAAAATCTACAAAGTTTCTCTTCAACTGTGAATTTTATTATTTTCCAGTAAGGGAGAGGCCAATTCAGTATTTATTAAGAGCTTGATTTTTCAAGTAAAGTATTGCATAATTAGGATTTCTTTTCTATTTTTGATCAATTCTACTAAATGCTAATGTGATGTTAACTGTGATACAAAACAATGGTCTATTGTAAATAATGTTTCATAACTTTACCTAAATTAATCTATTTCTGTCTGTATTGATATATATTATATATCACAATAATTAAATAATTTATTTGAACTAAACTTAAATATCCTCAGTTAAATTTGTACCATATTACCAAATATTTATTTGTATCATACATTTTTGGCTCCATAGTGACTAACTTTCTATAAGCTTTTAATTTAAAATAGATTCACATATGTATTACTTGTTATTACAAACTAGCTTCTCATTGATATAAATGAATCCTCAGGGAATGTGCTTTTTGAGTGATATCACTACTGAAGACAGATTTCAGAAAAGTAATCTGTCTATCAAACAGTGCAAAAATATCAGTGATACATTTGTAATTTTGTTCTGAAACTAATGGGGAGCCGTTGGGAGCTGAATAACAATCGTATTTGCATTTCCAGAGCACTCTTTGGTAGTAAGACTTTTTATAGTAAGGAGGCCAATTAAAACTGAACTAATTAGCACTCCAGTACTCTTGCCTGGAAAATCCCATGGACTGAGGAGCCTGGTAGGCTGCAGTCCATGTGGTCGCGAAGAGTCGGACAGGACTAAGAGACTTCACTTTCCCTTTTCACTTTCATGCATTGGAGAAGGCAATGGTGACCCACTCCAGAATTCTTGCCTGGAGAATCCCAGGGATGGGGGAGCCTGGTGGGCTGCCGTCTATGGCGTCTCACAGAGTCGGCCACGACTGAAGTGACTTAGCAACAGCAGTAGCAGCAAGTAGCACTGGGCATGAAAACAAGGAGACAGACAAGGTTATTTCAGAAGAGGAAATTGAGGCCCAGAAGAAAACACATGGCATGCATAAAGTCATAGATTAGTAGCAGAGTTAAAGTGAACACCAAGATATCCAGACTCAGGTCCAAGACTTTTAAGCTGTTTCAGAATTCATCACATTCGATACTTTGACAGAAAAATAACTGCAGTTGAAAATTTTTGTTTTGAATAATCATGTGCCTCAATGTTGACATTTTTATATAAAAAGACATTGCTAGCTCCAGGGCCATGAAAATGCTCTCTTAGCGAAGTCTCAATAATTTTCCAATATGATTAAAATTCAAATTATGTCACTTTACTTGTGAACAAAGTGAAAATATGTTTTGTATGTCTTACCGTTTGATAGTTTAAGCCAATTAACAAAACCTGACAGCTGGTCTAGAATTTGAGGTAAAATTCCCCTGCTGACTCAGGCAGTGAGTAAGAATTTAATGTTCATTAAAATATGTCACAATCTGAGACCCAAAACAGGTACCATCTGTCACCAGTTCCTACTACATACCTAGGTATAGATACAGTGTGCTAAATCTCTCTTTTATTTACAATCAAAGTAATTTGTTTTGAAATATTACCACTAATAACCCATGGGATTTTCTCCTACTTTTCATGTGAGGTGAGAGAAGAGGAGTCAAGTATTTGATTTCCTCCTGATACGTTTTTTAATCCAAATCATGTGGGCCTTATTATTGTTCTATCATCCAAATTGAGTTTTTATTTGGCATAAAGAATAAAAAGCAAAGGAAAGAAGAAACTGAGGTGAATTCTAAGACTGGAAGAATCAAGTAGGCTCTCGGTGGAAGACCCAAATTAACAAGAAACAGGCTTCTGTGGAAAAGTACTATTGCTGTGGCATCTGCCAGCAAAGGACAACTCTGGGAAAGTTGATGATCCAAGAGAGTGTGGTGTGCAGGGACTACAGGAATGCCGTGGGCTTAGGTCACTATCAAGTGTCTGCAAGATAAGATGGCAGGGACAGAGTACTTATGGGAGCTTGGCAAATCCCTGTGCACAGTGCTGTTTCACCAGGACTTGCTAATTTGACCTCAGCTTTGGTGATCACCCTCAAAGAAGTCCTCCAGATAGCATCAGTGGTTCTCATGGCGTGGTCCCTAGACTAGCAGCATTACCCAGGAACTCCTTAGAAAGGCAAATCCTTAGGCCCCATCCCAGGCCTACTGATTCATAAACTCTGGAAGCATAGGGCCGAGCAGTCTTCCAGTTCACAAGCCTTCCTGGTGATTCTTATGCTCCCTTAAGATGAGAAACCCCCACAGTGGATCAATCTACAACAGGTGATTAGAAAGAATTAGATTACTCTGTCTTGTTGTTGTTTAGTCGCTTCAGTTGTGTCTGACTCTTTGCGACTCCATGGACTATAGCCCGCCAGGCTCTTCTGGCCATGGAATTCTCCAGACAAGAATATGGGAGTGGGTTGCCATTTCCTTCTCCAGGGGATCTTCCCGATCCAGTGATTGAAGCCATGTCTCCTGCATTGGCAGGCAGATTCTTTACCACTGAGCCACCAGAATACTTCTTACATATAGAAAACTACTCATAAAATAGGTACAGGATTCAGTTTTGCCAGTTTATGAGAAATTATCTTGGCATTGATCTCTCAAGTATCCATCTGATGAGAATAAGTTGATGACTTTGTGGGCTTTTTGCAAGCATACATTCTCTCTTCACTTCAAATCATTTAACCTTGACCATATAGAGCATGTTTATCTTGTCTTCTTGAGCAGCTTATCTATTACTTGCCCATTTCTACTGCTGTCCAATCTGATTTATTGCCTGTTCTTTCCTGTTTACTTTGGAGGTTTGTCCAGGTACCTCGCTTCTATGAAAATAAATTATATTTCTTCTTTCAAATGCCTAGCTGATCTCTGCCTTGTACACATTTTCTAGAGCTTCTTTTTGCCTTCTGAATTTTCTAGAACTTTAGTTCTCTGGCACTGAAAGATCTATAATCAATTCTTAGGATGCAGAAATATGTCCTTTTAATACACTAAAATTGAGTAACAACTAAATTGTAGTTATTTAATATACACAAAATCCAAGCTTAGAATAATTTCTGTCTAAGGATAGATGGGAGAAGGTAATTCATTACAATGATGCATTGTAACTGGCACCACCATGGATTTCCTGTTTTTTTCTTGTTAGTTATGGTGTGAGAGTACTTCAGGAACTTGATGAGATGAAGAAAGACTAGGAGAGAGATTGGTTCAGAGCCAACAGAGGAAACACACTGAGGCAAAACTACTATCCTGCTATCACCATTTGACAAACTAGATCTAGAATTTACCAGATAGAAGCCTTGGCTAGTACAGGGTTTTTGTCATACAGATTTGGGTAAAAATATTACTGATTTGATAATGGCACAATTTATAATAATGCTGTTTTTACTTTACCTGAGTTATTATCCCTAATTATATTATTTAATGGGAAATTTCCCCTTTATCTTTGTAATGTTCACTAAGTGCTTCTTCTTTGGTTGATTGTTAACACAGGAGGCTCCATGTCATTTGCCACTAAATCTCTTTGTGTATCCAACTACTTTTATAGATCATCTAAGAAAACCTCTTTAGGTAACAGGAGACTACTCATAAATTTCCGATGGAAATTGTTTCCTCTTCTTCAAATTCAGCTTGTATATTTTGGTCTATTGCATTCTTTCAGGCTTAGGAAAAATAGTGAAAAGACAATTATTGAGGAGAAACTAAAAATGCATTTCAAAACTTGCTTTTATTCCCTAAAAATGGCTCGCAGTAAGACTGCAATATAAAGAACACCAGGTGAAGCAAATTCTGAGAAAAGGATGAACTAATTGAAGGAGACACCAGAGCCGTCTGCAGTCCAGAGCTATCAATGCAGGTGGCATGCCAAAATGAGCTACATAAAGTGTCCTTTGCAGGGGGTGGGCATATATTGATTTCTCTCTGTCAATGATACTTCAGTTCATGAGCAATTGGTGCATCTGTTTCATGCTCATTTATTTGCCATATGCAATGTTAGTTGTTCTTAAATAAATTTGCATTTATTTTGGAAAGATAGGTCTCACAGCTTAGTTTATGTTCATTACACTTGCTGATGCCAATGAGAGAAGATGGTAAAACGTCCATAAAATAATTCTCTCCTTTCTTTCTTCTTAGTCTGTTTTTACAAATTAAATCAGGGTCTAGCATTGGGGAGATGGAAATGGGATTTCCCAAAGGCTAGGGTGACCTTAATGGGTAAAATGAAAGAATAAGCTGTCCTGATCTGCTAATTTCACACAAGCCACTTTGTTTATTAATTTTCTATCAACCAAAGAGCATGTGTAACCTTCCATTGCTCCTAGGAACTTTGGAAATATGAATGATATAAAAATACTTCATAAAACACATAAGCATTTAGTAAATAAGCATAGTAATTCCAAAAGATTTGTGCCATACTCAATTACTTTATTCTATTACTTAATGGGCTTTAAAATTAGCTTTAGAAGATAATTGCTCAAATAGCTGAATGTTAATTGAATAACAGATGCTAAAAAATGTAAAAGTCAGTAAACTGCATAACAAGGTTTTTATATCTGAATAATGAAAAGTATGTACAAATCATAGAAATAAAAAAAATATTGCAAATTTATTCAAAGAATCACAGCATTTCAGATTGGAAAGGCCCCTTAGCTATGCTCATCTTCTCAATTCACCATGTTCTCTTCAGTACTCCTGGCATGTGGTATTTCATTTGAATTCTATCAGAAATTAAGAGGAAATTCACTAACATCCAAGAGCCCTACCTTTCACTTTAGAACACCTCCAAATATTAAAAAGTAATTTCCATATGTCAGTCTCTGCTTTTCCTTTTGAACCAACACTACTTTTTTCCCCTGACAGTTCTTCAAGAATGTTCAGGTAGCTCATAAATGCCTCTGACTCCTTATTTATTCTAAAATAAATAAAAGTGTTTATTCTGCATCTGACTTTTATTTCTCTCTAAGCTTCTTGGGAACATTATTTGGATTATAATTTTCTACTTATATTTTTATGAACTCTTGTTCTTTTGCAGGCAGAATTATAATCTTTTCGTGTCTATACAAATAGGAAAATGCATGCAAAAGCAGATTGAACTACAGTGTTTTTTAAAATGTAACCAAGGCTTAGTCTGTGTTCTTCCTTTTTTTAACAGGTTTTAAAAACTGATCTAGAAAAAAAAAAGCAAACCATGGACAAACTCTGCTCACTCAACCAAGATCTCCTTTCAACACTGAAAAATACATTGGTTGCCCAAAAGATGGAAGCATGGTTGGACAGCTTTGCCCAGCGCTGGGATAATTTAATCCAAAAACTTGAAAAGAGTTCAGCACAGGTTAGTGATAATCAGTTCAGTTCAGTCACTCAGTCATGTCCCACTCTTTGCGACCCCATGAATCGCAGCACACCAGGCCTCCCTGTCCATCACCAACTCCCGGAGTTCACTCAGACTCACGTCCAGTGAGTCAGTGATGCCATCCAGCCATCTCATCCTCTGTCGTCCCCTTCTCCTCCTGCCCCCAATCCCTCCCAGCATCAGAGTCTTTTCCAGTGAGTCAACTCTTCTCATGAGGTGGACAAAGTATTGGAGTTTCAGCTTTAGCATCATTCCTTCCAAAGAACACCCAGGGCAGATCTCCTTTAGAATGGACTGGTTGGATCCCTTTATTAACCTGCAATAAATTATACTTGAGATTTTTGAAATCTGCAATGAGAGTGTGATACTGTAACCCTACAGAGGATGTCACTGGATTAGTCCTTGCTAAGTATTCAATTAAATAATAAAGATGGTTCTCTTGGTCGCCTTTGACACTGGAGAATGTGGGAGAGGAATGAGTGCTGGTGGGCTGAACTCATTATTGCTTTATAGGAGGGTGATGGTTCAGTCACTATGTTGTGTCTGGCTCTTCTGTAGCCCACCAGGCTCTTCCGTCCATGGGATTTCCCAGGCAAGAATACTGGAGTGAGTTGCCATTTCCTTCTCCAGCCTTAGACGATAATCCTTTCCAATTCAATGGGAATGAGGACGAGTAACTTAGACAGTCAGACAACATGGTAGGAAACTGTGTCAAAACAGTCTAACTCCAAATCATAGATCCCTGAAATAATGAGGGCCATTAATTGACCTCTGCATTTTACACATGAGAAAATTAAGTTTAGGGAGGAAAAGTGAACTGTCCAAGGAAAGTCAATGACAAGTGCAGGACTGGGGTCCACGATCTTTGATTTCACCAAAGATATCTTCCAGTTAGTGCAAGTGAGGTTATAATCAGTGGATTTTCTGCCATAGACTGTTGACTCCTAAAATCATGCAACCTAGTTATACTAACACATATAGGCTGTATATTAGGAAAACATCTATGTTATACTTGTAGTGTCATGTGGTTTTTTGTTAAGAATTGTGAATGTTTTGGTAATATATTTTTTTAATGGAGTATTTTTTAAACTTGAAACTCTTATTATCTGATATGGTTGATGGTGGAATCATGGGAAGTCATTCAAAAATTAACATCATGTTCAATAGTGTTTAATACATTCTGCCATTTTGTTTTGTGTTATACAGGCTAACTTTTACTAATTGGTCCCAGTTCATACCTCAGTGCACTGTGCATATACCCTTGTTGAAACCATATTCAATAGCTTTAGGCTTATATCTACTGTCTTGTGAGACAGTGCAGGGAATTTTGTTTTTTGAGACTTGGCATCTGATTAGTGGCATTTGGGAAATGTTTGTTGAAAGATGAAAAAATGAAATTTGAAACACTGCTCCTAAAATATATAATTTAAATGATCAGCCAACATACATAATTTTAAATCACAGTTCCATCTTTTCAAATCAAATTCATATTTAAAATTTATAACTTGAAGAAATATCAATTTCAGTCATTTCTCATAAAGTCATTGGGCAATAATAAACATTTCATTGACTGTATTTGGGGCTGTTAGTGGATATACTGGCAAAGGCAATGGCACCCCACTCCAGGACTCTTGCCTGGAAATCCAATGGACGGAGGAGCCTGGTAGGCTGCAGTCCATGGGGTCGCAAAGAGTCGGACTTGACTGAGCGACTTCACTTTCACTTTTCACTTTCATGCATTGAAGAAGGAAATGGCAACCCACTCCAGTGTTCTTGCCTGGAGAATCCCAGGGACGGGGGAGCCTGGTGGGCTGCCGTCTATGGGGTCGCACAGAGTCTGACACGACTGAAGCGACTTAGCAGCAGCAGCAGCAGCAGCAGTGGATATACTAGTGATTTTACCACCAGATCATGATTCTTCTTATATGTAATCTGGCCTTGGCTACTTTGCATGACCGTTGACATTTATGTAACAAATATGTCATACATTAGAAAGTGTTAACTTTTTAAACCAGCAGTGATATCATTCCAATATATGCCCATCAGCTCCATAGGTTATTGGTGCTGTAAAATGACCAGTTACCATATTAAGAAAGACTGGCATTATTTGAAAAAGAAAGATATTTTGAAATATGTCTCTTTAAAGGGATATATTCATGGAAGTGTAACTGTTAACAACAGGTTGCACTCTGGTTCATTTGGACTATTGGCAGTGGTTTTCCAAACTTGAGTCTGCCTGATAGTTACCTGGGAAACTGATTCAAATGCATGGTCCTAGATTCCGTGCTCAGAAAATCTCATTCAGTAGGCTTGTAATCTATATGCAGCTTTTGATAAAGTCTGCCAAACATATTTTTTGAAAACATTGAATTGGTAAGACAATGACATATATGCCAGTCCCTACATTCTGGTGTTCCTCAGTACTGCCTGAAATGGGAAGAAGAGAGACCTTTCTGGCAGTGTAATATTTAAATATACTCATTCTGTAGAATGATACTTGTGCATCTCATCAAAATCTTACTGGTTTAATTATTTAAGTTGGTTAATAAAAAAAAAAACTTAGAAGCCTTATTTTTTAATGGCTGAAAAGTTATGAGACTTTGACCTTGGGCAACTTACTTAACCTCCTATTTTTGAATTTTTCAAAATCTGTGATAAACTAGTACTAGCTTTGATTTGTTTACTTCTCTATAAATTGACTTCCAACATATAATATAACTCTGTTCCACTTGCTCCCTGGGATTTGATGAGAATAAA
Organism: Capricornis sumatraensis; assembly: GCF_032405125.1. NCBI lineage: Eukaryota > Metazoa > Chordata > Mammalia > Artiodactyla > Bovidae > Capricornis > Capricornis sumatraensis. Next base: position 111,153,811 of record NC_091092.1, read on the forward strand.
ATGAAGCCATAGACATGAAAGCATTTTGAGGGAAAAAATAAAGATTCTCTTGATATGCAAGGCATACTGTTTAGTGAGTCTGGATGGCTTGTTATAGTTCACTGTGATTTTTTTAAAGATGTTTTTATGTAGACCATTTTGGAAGTCTGTACTGAATGTTACAATATTGCTTCTGCTGTCTATGTCCTACTTTTTTGTCCATGAGGCATGTGGGATCTTAGTTCTCCAACCAGGGAGCAAACCCTCCCCCCTGCATTGGAAGGCGAAGTCCTAACCACCGCACTACCATGAAAATCCCAAGTCTACTATGATTTTTTTAAACAGTTTCTTTTTAAACCGTTTTACACTCCTATACCAGACCAGAAGCAAATAAACAACATAATATTAGCAGTTTGCTTCCTCAGTTGCTAAACTTGAGCCTTTCTTAAGCGCATGTCTCAGTTTTCACTCTTCAGTTTTTCCCCAAAATGTACCATCATAGACCCATCCAAATCATTGCTAGGGGCTTGGGACTCTTAACAGGATAAGAAGGAAGCTACCCAGGGAAATAGGAATTAAAAGGAGATAGACTGAGACAAGAAATAATATCTCATAACTAAAAACAAAAATTGATTTTTCTTACTCATCAGATTGAATTTGATCAAAATGGCATAAGAATTCCAAGAACGTTGAGAGTATGGTTTTGACTTTAAAGAACAGAACTCACTTGTATGCATACATTCCAGCATGTTTGTCGGAGAAAAATAGTCCCATTAATGACACAGTATGCTCAGTCTTTTAAAAATTATTTTAAATGATTGTTGTAAAGAATGAGCACAGTTCTGGTAATAGTAAAATCCAGTAGGATATAGGCATTGGAACTGAGATGACAAGGCATCTGTTTATGCTCATATAAAGAGCATCGTGTGCCTGAAATTTTGACTGCTATTCAGGTCAAGGCTTTGAGGGATTTTGACCTTGTGAAACAGTAGCGTGGCAAGAGATCAAAACTTGAAAAGGGAAAAAAAAAGCAACTATGAGGGCTTCTCTCTTGCATTTCAAAATCAGCTTTGTCTTGAATAACACCTGAACACAAGCTAAAGATGCTGAAGTTGATAAGAAGGTGGCCTAAGAAAATAGAAATACTTTTTGTTTCCAAAAGTTAAAAAGAATAATAACCCTTGCCACGTGGTTCCTTAAAATGAGAAAAGAGAACAAATGAAATATACCCTGAATTGACTTATTTAAATACTTAAATGACCCTATGTGTCCTCTATATTTTTTGTAAATGTGCTTGCTTGTTGACATTTACTCAGCTGCTTTTTTTCCCCTAAATATCGTGCCCCTGAAGAACATATTTATATTTTGATTGTAACTAGGGAATAAGATAGTCAGAAATTCATTATAGTTAATATTTTAAACTTAAATATAATTTCAATGGTTTGAAATATTATTTTCCGCCATTGAACTGAAATCATAGTATACTATGGAAAGAGGACATTATTCATTTGCTCTATAATTTATTATGGTAATTAATGTTAGACTTAGCAGCAGGTATTTAGATGTAAGAAGGTATCTATCTAGATAAGTCCCAAAGTCTATAGTCTTGTGATTTTTAAATAGAGAAAATTATCTTCTTTGCCAGAAGTAGGCAACATTCTATGACTCATATAAGTTCATAGATGTTATTCCCATTTCATCAATATTTTGCTATATTTCTAATGAGCATTTTTGTGATGTTCTGAACTATAAGCACAAAAATCTAAAAATAAAATTAATATACTCAGAATTCTCCTCCTCTTGAACATGAGCATTCATATTATGCTTTGTAAGTCTGTTTCTGTCCTCACACATCCCCAAATAGAGAAAGTGGTTATTATGTATGAATATGTCTGTTCTACATTATTTATATCCTGTAGAGAGTTTTCAAACTCCTGCCAGACATGTGAGTAATGTAAAACATGGTTGAAGATAATAAGCTAGTATTTTTTATAATACCAGAAATGCAAATAGATGCAAAAGCATTAAGATGAAAATTTCTGTATTTGCCTTTCTTTCCTGAGTCCATGCTTATTTTTTAGAGATCCCTGGTTTTACTCTCTATAAAATATTTTACATGCACATTCTGACTATACCTGTTCTCAAAGCATTATTTTGTAGACCTCTTGATACATAAAATGTAGTTACGATTGGTTTGCCTCTCATCCTTTTGCCAATGATTTTAATTAAAAATACTCTAAGGCCTTTCAATTGACAACCCTTTTCAGTGGTTCCTGAAAGCTCTCCAAGTCTAATCAGTCTGCTGCCAATTAAAAAACAATTTTAATGGCTTTATAAAACCTAGAATTAAAGTAAAATTTCCTCACTTCTTTTAGGTTTTTTATCTTACTTAATTCATGGTCTAACCATCTTGAATTTTAGAGCATCTTTTGGTTAATTGCTTAGGTTAAAGGTTTGATTAGAAAATTTCCAAGTTACAACTCAAATAACTTTGGGAAATAGCTGTATTCTTTTGCTCCCTTCAGCTAAAGTAGAGGTTTGACAACGGGCCTTGTGTATTTCAGTGCAATTGGTTTTATGTTGTAAATTCATTTATCCGCTACAACATAAAATGTTGTAGGCACTGCAAATTTAAGAGACTAGAGTTGAATTAACTGTTGGAACTGCTCATTTCTTACTTATAAAATGAAAAAATTGGCCTACGAAGATCTCTGTAGTGCCCTTCCAATTTTAAATGTTTATGATGCATTTCTCTTTGCTTGAAATTTTATATAAAACTCTGGAGTAATTAGCAAAGAGATTCCAAGTATCTCTACTATATAAATCTCAGGAGTCAGCTGGAAGATGATAATAAAAATAAAATTTTCTTCCTATTCAAAGAAGGCTGAATTCTGAAATAGTTACTCATCATGAATATGTAATTAAAATACCATGAAGATAAAATACTCAGCCTCTATATGATAAATCTGTTGTCTGCTGACAATAAATAACACATCAAGAAATATACAAGGGTTTTTTTTTTCTTTTTTCTGTATGCTTAATAATCTGCATCGCTAGTTAAAGAAGGTGTCCCATTGCTTTATGTCTGATGGTGTAAAGAAGAAGGTCAAGTGGATCAGAAAAAGTAAATCTCATTGCTTGTTGAATTTTTGCAAAATGTAGTTAATTCACACAGTTGCTCAAGTTCTGTGTTTAATACATATCATGAAGCCAACAGATATCTCTTCTTTCTAGCAATTTGTATGAAAGAGAATTTGAAGTGAGGGACAAAATACATAAAATTAAATGGCACCCCACTCCAGAACTCTTGCCTAGAGAGTTCTATGGACGGAGGAGCCTGGTGGGCTGCAGTCCACGGGGTCACTAAGAGTTGGACTCGATTGAACGACTTCACTTTCACTTTTCACTTTCATGCATTGGAGAAGGAAATGGCAACCCACTCCAGTGTTCTTGCCTGGAGAATCCCAGGGACAGGGGAGCCTGGTGGGCTGCTGTCTATGGGGTCGCACAGAGTTGGACACAACTGAAGTGACTTAGCAGCAGCAGAGTTTTACAGAATAAACCTTAATTATTAGATAATATTTTCTTAAATGGGAGAATGACTTCTTTTATGATATCTCTTCAGTATTGACTCTTATCGTGCCCAAGATTCTAATGTCAGTATCTTCAAGAAGCTATACTGCCTTAATATCAGTATCAAAGTAGGAAAGTAGCTGTTAACTACAATTTAGTTACCAAGCCACTCTCATGAACTTGAGCACTCCTTCGTGCTACACCTAGCCTTGGTAATTCCTCTGCGCTTGTTCATGAGATAGAGCATTTTATAGTCTTTTGATTAATAATCCAGCTTCCTTTGTGAGCACCTGACCTTTTACCCCAGTTTCCTCATGAAGTTCAACCTATAAATCCTTTCTGTGCTTAGAACTGGAATCCTTACATCACCAGGTAGGTATGCCTCGTGCTACCATGCCTATAGAGATCATTTTAAGCCTGGCTACCAATTATCAGCTAAAGCTGTTGCTGTGATTATGCAATATGTTTTACGCTGTAGAACTGCAGTCTCCCCATACCCATTAAAGGTCAGTCATCACTCTAAAGTTGGATACGTATAAACAACACAACTAGAAACTTCAATCCATGCTTGTCAACCTGCTTGTACCATTTTTTAAAAATCAGATATTTTTTCATTTGATTGGTTTTGCACAGATTTTATTATTATTATTATAGTTTATCAGGAAATAAAGGGCTTTAAGATTGTCATATGCCATTGTGTATACCTTCTGTCTTCTTCTAACTTTGTATATATATATGTGTGTGTACACAAACATCATACCCAATTACACCTCTTAAAGTCACCATTCAGACATTTGAACAGGTGTGGCAGCAAGTGATCACAGCTACTAAGAGCTGGATTAAGGAACAATCGGATTAGGGTTTATAGTTCTGCTGTGCTGCTTACAAGTTGAATCTGTCTGAAATTTTTACTTCTAATCTATAAAATGGAAATAACCTTAGTACTTGTTCTTAGGGCCATTGTGAGGTATGACAGCTACCACTATTAAGCCTTTACTGCTTAAGTAAACACCTAGCTTAATGCCTGAAACATGCAGAGAGCTCTGTAACTTGTAGCTTTTATTACAAGTATTTTAATACTAATAAAAATGATAATAAATGAGGTAACTGATTTTTTGTACATTAAATCTCTTTTAGTAAGTTTTTGAAAAATGTTTAAATAGTATCTCACAATGCCAGTAGAAGTCTCTAACCTCGAAGAACTTACAAAGTCAAGACTATTTAAATAATTAAATGGACAATTAAAAGGTGCAATTAAGAATACAAGCCAAACTGAAAGAATGATAACAGCACAAAGTTAATTTAAAATGTAAGAACAGGTGGTAAGTACAACTAGTTTCCCATAAGAAGCTGGCCATAGTAATGGAAAATAAATATTTCCTTTCATTACATGCTCTTTTATATTATTGAAATATGCTTGAATGTACATATAGTTCCTTTTCACAATGTGCATTTTTAAACAAATGGAAGAGAAAATGTAAAGAAAGATTTTCATTGTTTGAAAATAGTATGGATTTTCCAGACCTACTCAAATTATACAGCCTTATTGAAAAAAGATAAACACCCTAGAATGATCAAGATACTGGGCATGTGCTCTTCTAATTTTTCTCACGATGGGAAAAATGTAAAATTTGGAAATTAACATATATCTCTTCATGAGTAAGGGTCAGTATAGAAATATTCCCGAATTTTCTCTGAACTTTTCAGTGGTTATTACTAATGTGTATCCAGAGAGTACTTACTGGGTTCAAACATTACATAGTTGAATTCTTGCGACCAGGATGGGCTATGTGTTTGGCGAGGTTCAGTGCAGAATGAATATACAGGGGTTCTTTCCCAAAATTGTTAAGAATGTCAAGAGAGTGACGGCAGAGCATGAAACCAAGTGTGAAATCCTTTTGAGTGAGGGGACCTGGGTGACTACATGAGTTGTACACCCATGATGCAGGTCTTGTTTACAATACTCTTGTGAGAAATATATTCCTATTCATATTTTACATATGAATAAGAAAACAAACCAAAGCTCTGAAAGTATAACCAGCCTGCCTCAAATGTTACAGGATGTGAACTGTGAATCTGGTGTTTGAAAATTGTGGAGCCTGACTTAAGGACCTCCACTTTAATCATTGTAAAAGGAACTAGCTTCCAAACCTAAAGACAAATAATTCTAAACTAATTCTTTTCCATTTTTAGTAGCTAGTTAACTGATATTTCAAGGGGATAGTATTTAAAAACAAACGTCTTTGGTTTTCATGAAGATTTGCTTGCAATTATTTTGCATACCTGAATTTTTCATATGGAACTCACCTTATTTCATAGTTATTGGTGTGGTTGTCACCTTCACTACTATACTGTGAGATATCTAAAAATAGAGATTCCATTGTATTCATTTCCTGGATGTCCTTTATATACTTATATATCTGATATGATACTGATATAAACATTGTGATTCAGCTGCTGAATAACTTCTGCAATTTTAGATTGCTTTAATGGAATATTATGTCCAAAGCCAGAAAATCTATGTTTTGGAGCACCAGTCAGATTAAATCTAGTTCTAGCAAGTGTCTGGTATTATAGAGCTTGTAAATAAGATTTATCAGAGTCATGGTTATCAAGCCTCAGACCTTTAAGATTGTCAGGTAGAAACAATATTCACCTTACTCTGTGGTTCAGGGTTCAAGATAGATTTTATTTTATTATTGTATTGCTATTCATTGACTTTTTAGGCTGCACCCAACCAGGGATCAAACCCGTGCCTCCTGTAGCAGAAGCACAGAGTGCTAACAACTGGACCTCAGGGGAATTCCCAAAGAAAATGAAGTCAAAATAATGCAGGCTTCCACTAGGTGTAAAAGATCTTTGCCAATGGGAAAATTTGCTGCCATACTCAGGAAGGACTTGTCTGCTTCTGGAAGTAGTGAATCCTGTAATAAAGAGGAGGTTATACTCAGTGACCTCCATAATCCCTTCCTGCTTATATTTTTAATGATTCTAACAGATAATTAAGCGTTCACAGTCAATAGCTAAAGCCATGGGGAAATTTAGTACCTAACATTGTTTGTTATTCTGGTGTAGGTTTTGAAAGTAATTATGAGTCTATTATATATCATGAATTTTATCCTATATTTGTAGGGTCAGTGCACAGATGTTTTCTTATATCATCATCACTAAAGAAATAAGTGATGCAGTACAGTGATAATTATAATATAGAACAATTACACAAGTCTGCTATTATTTGATGAAAAATTATTGTTTTTTTCTTTCGTATAAGCTTTGCTGTGTTCTTAAACGTCTTTTCATAATATATGATGTTGCTGTTATTCTTTACCCTCCATGGGCACTTCAATGAATTTCATAATAAGTATCAATGAGAGGATATTATAACATTTTAGAAACTAATTTCACAGCCAAATACTCAACACACATATTTCATAACATTGGATATAACTACAAAAAAAAAAAAAAGTTTTGTATTTTTGAAATCTCTGCACTTTGGTGTCTGCACATATAAAGGTAGAAATTTGCCATCAGAACAATATTTTCTTCAAGCCATCATTGTATATCAAAACAATATGCCCATAGTTAAAAAATATTACTTTGAAAAAATTAAATCCTCTTTAAATCGAAGTTAAAAACTCGGTGTTCAGGACTTCCTTGGTGGTCCAGAGGTTAGGACTCTGTGGTTTCACTGCAGGGGGCAGGGTTCAATCGCTAGTCCAGGAGCTGAGAGCCTGCGAGTCACATGGCTCGGCCAGAAAACTTCCCCATACCATGCCCCCTCCCTCCTCCCCCCCCAAAATTTTGTATTCTTTTTGGTCAAAGGTAAAATTAATTTGATCATGCAATTGTCATTTCGTGTTGAGTTCAGTTAGGCTTGAGGTTTTATTTCAAGCATTTAAAAAAAACCATGCTACTCTCTGCTTTCATTTTGAGATAACTCGTCAGTGGACTATATAATTATCATTTGAAGCTCAGTGATTGATTCTAAATAATGTATCTATGGAGATCTTAGAGAAGATAAAATCTGTGCTTGACACATGTAGAAACATGATATCTCTTAATTTTTTTTAAAATCTATTTAGACTATCAAAATGGTAGTCCCTAAGGCCTTGGCGTTTGTAAAGATATGGCTTGCACAAAGGGTAGCACTTTTAAAGTGCATTTGTCCAAAGCATTTTTGCATAAGGTATCATGAAAAAAAGATTTCATTACCACATGCCAATTCCTATGTGGAAGCTAAAATAAGATTATGAGGCTTTCCTGATTGCCTCCCATTGAGGGAATTGGTCATCATGTGTAAGGCAGGGAGGTTCCTCCAAACCTTTTCCTTATCTCTTGACAAATTCAGGAAAATCAGTCAAACTAATCTTGGCCCCAACCGAATGCTTGTCAAGTACCTGTGAGTGGAGCCATAGCAGTTCATAGCAGACCTGTTTTGGTCTCCTTGGATATAGATCTTCAGAAAAATTTTGACTACTAGAAGTGTAATGATTAATATCACAAGAAATAACTTTTTACTCCTCATAACTGAGGACTGTAAGGCAGCATTGGTGGTTAAGGCAGGAGAGTGTCTCACTGTTTGTGATTTATCAGTCTGATAATGACTGTGTAGTGAAGGGATGACCTCTCATGATGGCTCACAAAACATATTATTCCGAAGAGTTTTGACCTATATCTTTAAAAAAAGAAAACAACAACAACAAAAACTTTTTAACGTCTGAACACAAAGTATGATTCTAAACTGAGAAGACTCGAATGCTAATTTTGGATACTCAAATGTTTTAACTCAATCACTAATTTAAATCAAGAGCAGTATGCTTTTTAGCATTTGAAGAACATTCAGCTTAAATGTATTTCTAGACTGATCACAACTTGATATTAACCATTTACTATAATTTAAAGACAGATCACTTGCTTGATTAAAAAGTCATTTGTTACACAGTTCAAAGAATTTTGTGTCAAAATTTACAGACTATAAATAATCATATATATGAAAACCAAAGATGCATTCAATGAACTGTTTAATAAACATGTAGAGTGAGCCAGGAGTGAAATTGGTCCCGGAATACTTTAGCAAAATGTATGTTAGCATCGTGAACACTTTAAACAGCATGTCTAATTAAATGTCAGAATGACACCCTAAATTTTCCTCCTTTGCCCCCTTTATTTCCCATAGCTGGACCAATAAATTGAAGAGGCACTAAGTTTACTCCTGGTTTTGAGATTACTTGCCTTTATGATTTCAGTCAACATAACTTGAGTCAGATAAAACAATTTGATTTGGGTTCAATATGGTGCTATTTTGATCTGAAGGTCAATTTACCAACAAGCAGGAACAGTTTCTCATTATTTTCTTTCCCCGCTCCGAGCAGTCTTTACTGAAGTCTTTCAAGCAATGTGTGACCTCTGTTTCAATACTTCTTGCAGATTTCACAGGCTGTCACCACCACTCAGCCATCACTAACACAGACAACTGTAATGGAAACGGTAACTATGGTGACTACGAGGGAGCAAATCCTGGTAAAGCATGCCCAAGAGGAACTCCCCCCACCACCTCCCCAAAAGAAGAGGCAGATTATTGTGGATTCGGAAATTAAGAAAAGGTGAGAAGCTCTTGCTCATGGCTTTATCCTCAAGCAAGGGTAATTGTTAAGAAGGACAACTCACTTACAGCTATTTTGATGGCAGTGTTTTTACTTAGTTTTCCCAGAAGGCTCTGGTGTCTATAATGTCAGTTAAGTTAGTGGGGAAAATTATGAAGTAAGTTGTAAAATTTCTTTAAGCAATCCCTGGCCCACCAGAAACTGAATGGTTAATGGAAATGTGAGTTTTTTTTTCTGGATTGAAAGAGGAAACTGCAAGTGATGAACTGCCATGGATACAGTTTATCCTGAAAGTTTCCTTTTTTTCTAATCAAGAGCCTGCTTATTCAGTGCTACTTTTGCATTAAATGCCTTTTCCAAGTAATGGAAAGGACATTTTCATGAGGAAGAACTACACCTATAATAGACATGATCCATTCTGTTAGTTTACGAGAACATAATGTCTCAATCTGCGCGTCCTAAATCAGGAGTAATTACAGAACAGATTTCCTGTTCTTTGATATTTATAAAGTCTTATCTTGAAGGTGTTAGAATTCTTAACTGATCTTTTTGTGGATATTCTCAACTAGACATTGTAGATAAGTAAGGTATTATGTAAATTGGTAGATATATTAAAATAGGAATAAAATGTCATAAATGCAAAAGCTTAGCATGAAAATCAGAAAAATGGTACAATTTCCTTTTCATGCCAATTATTATAATTCTAAGATTAAGAGAGAACATTAAAATCTGCCTTACATTTCTAAGCAGCATTATATTGGGGGATGCATGGAACACTTGACATTAGAATTTGTGTATACAAGGGTAGGGAAACATGAGAATAACATGTACGTAAAAACAGTGTCAGATGTTTTAGGCAAAGGAAGAAACATCTGGAGAAGTTTTAAGGTACATCATTTGGGACTTTCTTTTTTTTTTTTTTTTCCATTTGGGACTTTCAATGTTGTGATTTAGTCGCTAAATTGTGTCCAACTCTTGCGACCTCATGGACTGTAGCCCGCCAGGCTGCTGTGTCCACGATATTTCTGAAGCAAGAATTCTGGAGTGGGTTGCCATTTTCCTTCTCCAGGGTCCCCAACCCAGGAATCAAACCCCTGTCTCCTGCATTGGCAGGCAGATTCATTACCACTGAGCCACCAGGTAAGCCCTGGAACTTTCAATACTTCCCTGTTAATCCGTGACTTATAACCTACTTTCATAATTCCACAGTACACAGAAGGGCTTTTCTCCCTGGCTGGAGCTGCTTGGCTGAGTTAATTCTCTTGTCCAGAGCTCAACAAATTAAAACCTACAGGCTCAGTCCACCCCACTGCCGGTTTTTGTATGGCCCATGAGCTAAGAACTGTTTTTACATTTTTAAATGGTTGAAAATAACCAAAAGAATTTCATGACATGTGAAAAATTTTGGAAATTCAAAGGTCAGTGTCCACAAGTAAGGTTTTATCGAAGCAACATTGGACTCATCCTCCTATGTGTCATCCTTGGTTGTTTTCACATCACAAAGGCAGGGTTGGGTAGTTGTTGCAGAGAGTATATGACCTACAAATCCCCAAATATTTACAATCTGCCCCTTTATAGGAAAATTTTACTCAGCCTTGTTCCTATCAGATGGTTCTCAGATCTTTGAATATTGGCATTCTATGTGGGATGACAACTTCCAAGAATTCTGCTCATGAGAGTGGTTGAAATTTTAACATTCATTGATGGAGAAAGAATATGACAGCAAAAATAAATCAGTAAAGCTCTTAATGAATTTGCCTTTTATTAATCTTAATAGCATGGCTATTAATTTGATGCCTTGTTCAATATATGTCTACAGACAATGCCTGGTAGGCACATGGATTTATGGATCCTTTGCAACAACCTAACAGCTTTCCAACAAATATCTAAGCAGAGCAATATGGAAACCTAGTTAACTTACCCTCCTAATGTATTCATGACCCTCCTAATACGGATATTAACAGAGCAGGTTGATTCCTATTTATCTCTATCTTCAAAACCGTCTTCTTGGTTCCTGTATTTGGTTAGGAAAAATGTGTTCTGAGCACATTTTTGTTTTCAAGAGAGTGTGACTAAGTGGTGAAATGTTTTGTCTCCTAAATTCTGTTTGTATCATATGCTCTCAGCCATTTTTTTTAAAGTTCTTTGAACGACATGTCCAATTAGGAACCTAAAGGATATATTATTTAAATAAAAGCTGACACTTATTGAAGATTTTATTATGTACTCAGCACTAGATTAAATGCTTTATTTGCATAGCTCATTTATTCTTCCCACTGACCCTACCAAATAGCCATACCCACCAAATAGTTATGGCTATTACTACTATTACACACAGCTTCAGAGTGCCTGTGTCAGGGTTTCAGCTGAAGGAACCTGACAACAGAACCTGGACTGTGCAGTTAAATGCTTCTTTGGTAGATAAATGACCAAGGTGATCTTAGGTCTCTGTTTGCCTGAATCATCACAAATTATAACTTTTGTTCCAGCATAATTATCTAAAGCACCAACTTTCACTCTCAGATGTGTCCTGATTTGGACAGTAGGGTAACAGAGACACTCTGTGTAAGAGTCAAGATTGACCCTTTTAGACTGAACAAAGAGAGCAAATGAGCAGACATTTAGGCACAATTAAATTGAGTAAGTGATAATTGTCTATAGGATGGGAATTGATTGAAATATTGTAAGAGTTCCAGAGGTGTCGCAAACATGACTGAAAACATCATGGTGGCTAGCATTTCTTTCTTTTCCCAGGTGAGAACTACTAGTGTTTAACTGCAAAGAGTGTAGTGTTGACAACCTATTGAATGCTGATTAAAAAAAAAAATATCTTTTTTCAGCTACTCTGACACACTACTGTTCTACCCCTACTATTCTTTACCTGACTTGTTTTCTTCCTTTTCTTCCTTTTACCTAATTCTTATGGTAGTATCTCATAAATCCAAATCTTTTTGCCCTTCTGACTTCTTTATCTGAATTACTCCCTCTCGATGATTCAAGTCTGACTCTCAATGAATGACTCCCAAATTTCATAGCTTCATATCTGACACTTTCCCTCAGATTTTACTTTCTATCTTTAAATCTACGATCTGGGTACTTCTACTACTGCTCTAGGCAGTGCTTCAGTTTTTATCAATTCCAAACATTTGTTGCCTCCAATTACCCACACCTAGTTACTCAGACTGGAGAAGGCGATGGCACCCCACTCCAGTACTCTTGCCTGGAAAATCCCGTGGATGGAGGAGCCTGGTAGGCTGCAGTCCATGGGGTCGTGAAGAGTCGGACACGACTGAGAGACTTCACTTTCACTTTTTACCTTCATGCATTGGAGAAGGAAATGGCAACCCACTCCAGTGTTCTTGCCTGGAGAATCCCAGGGATGGGGGAGCCTGGTGGGCTGCCTTCTCTGGGGTCGCACAGAGTCAGACACAACTGAAGTGACTTAGCAGCAGCAGCAATTACTCAGACATTGCACACGTGTTTTAGTTTTTCTAACTCATTGCCTGCATACCTAAAGAAGTAGGAAATATTGGAAAAATCATGGACTTTGGAATCAGGATTACTCAGGTTTGAAATCTGCCTGTTTTAATTACTAGCTTATGATTCCAGCAAATTATCTAATATCTGTGCCTCAGATTCAATATCCTCACTTTATTAAACACTGGCTGTGAGGATTAAGTAAGAAGCATTTAATACAGTTGCCTGTAGGGTAGTAAGAATACAACAAGTGCCATAGCTAGTGGTCTTGCTTGCTTATGTTAATGCTGTGGAGGTAGAGGCAATGGTGGAAATGATGGTGGTAATTGAGGTAGTGATGGTAGTGAAGATGATGGTTGGTAGAGAAGGTAGAGATGGTGGTCATGTACTATTGGGGAAATAAATTCTGTAATAAGCATCCTCTGAATCTTACCAGATATAACAGAAAATTAACTTTTCATCTTCTTCTTCAAAACAGAATTTACTGTCTGACTTCTCCATTTCTGTTCTTTACTTTTTTCCTTAATTATTATTATTACACTATATTATTGGGCAAGTGTCATCATTTTAGCCATTTTCCAGTCATTCTGTCAATGCCATGCCTTAAGCCATATACCTCCTTGTGGCCAATTTGCCCCTCCCCTTTCTGATTAATCTGCCTTCAATTAATGTACCTAAAGTATTGCTTTTATGCTGACCCTCTTGGCTTGAGATCCCTATGACTCCAGTTGTCTCCACAATAAAACACAAATCCCTTCCTGTGGTATAAAATGTTTCTCCCACCTATTTTATGTATATGTGCTCAGTCATATCTGACTCTTTGTGATCCCATGGACTGCAGCCCGCCAGCCTCATCTGTCCATGGGATTTCCCAGGCCAAAATACTGGAGTGAGTTGCTGTGCCCTCCTCCAGGGGATCCTGCCAACCCAGGGATCAAACCCACGTCTCCTGCATTGTAGGTGGAGCCATCAGGGAAGACCAGTTTTAAGTGTAGCTTCCCCTGAATCTTTCCTCTTCATCCAGTATGTTATATTCATTTTTTTGCTATATGCCTCAGTGTCACCCACATAAAGTTTTTTCATCACCAATCACACCAAAATAATTGTTATCTGATTTTTAAACATTTTACTTAGATTTCATACATAGTACCATATATGCAATAAAAATCATGAATATTTGTTGAAAGAGTAATAGAGTTCCAATTACTTGTGATAACTCAAAATCTTATTTTTCAGTAGCATTTAAATAATTCCTTCTACTTCTTCATGGATTTTTTTTTTTTAACAACAAACAAATGAACATCCTGATAATCTTTAATATTATAATTTCACCCATTAGGACATCATTATTTACTTGCAGTGATTTTGGAGCCCAAAAAAATAAAGTCTGACACTGTTTCCACTGTTTCCCCATCTATTTGCCATGAAGTGATGGGACCTGATGCCATGATCTTTGTTTTCTGAATGAACTTTAAGCCAACTTTTTCACTCTCCTCTTTCACTTTCATCAAGAGGCTTTTTAGTTCCTCTTCACTTTCTGCCATAAGGGTGGTGTCATCTGCATATCTGAGGTTATTGAGATTTCTCCCGGCAATCTTGATTCCAGCTTGTGCTTCTTCCAGCCCAGCGTTTCTCATGATGTACTCTGCATATAATGAAATAAGCAGGGTGACAATATACAGCCTTGACATACTCCTTTTCCTATTTGGAACCAGTCTGTTGTTCCATGTCCAGTTCTAACTGTTGCTTCCTGACCTGCATATAGGTTTCTCAAGAGGCAGGTCAGGTGGTCTGGTATTCCCATCTCTTTCAGAATTTTCCACAGTTGATTGTGGGTGATTGCAGCCATGAAATTAAAAGATGCTTACTCCTTGGAAGAAAAGTTATGACCAACCTAGAAAGCATATTGAAAAGCAGAGACATTACTTTGCCAACAGAGCTCCATCTAGTCAAGGCTATGGTTTTTCCTGTGGTCATGTATGGATGTGAAAGTTGGACTGTGAAGAAGGCTGAGTGCCGAAGAATTGATGCTTTTGAACTGTGGTGTTGGAGAAGACTCTTGAGAGTCCCTTGGACTGCAAGGAGATCCAACCAGTCCATTCTGAAGGAGATCAGCCCTGGGATTTCTTTGGAGGGAATGATGCTAAAGCTGAAACTTCAGTACTTTGGCCACCTCATGCGAAGAGTTGACTCATTGGAAAAGACTGATGCTTGGAGGGATTGGGGGCAGGAGGAGAAGGGGACGACAGAGGATGAGATGGCTGGATGGCATCACTGACTCGCTGGACGTGAGTCTGAGTGAGCTCTGGGAGTTGGTGATAGACAGGGAGGCCTGGCATGCTGCAATTCATGGGGTCGCAGAGTCAGACACGACTGAGCGGCTGAACTGAACTGAACTGGTTAAGGAATTTAAAATTCAGCTTTGTACTATACTGCTGCTGCTGCTGCTAAGTCACTTCAATCGTGTCCGACTCTGTGGGACCCCATAGACGGCAGCCCACCAGGCTCCGCTCTCCCTGGGATTCTCCAGGCAAGAACACTGGAGTGGGTTGCCATTTCCTTCTCCAATGCATGAAAGTGAAAAGTGAAAGTGAAGTAGCTCAGTCGTGTCCGACTCTTAGCGACCCCATGGACTGCAGCCCACCAGGCTCCTCCACCCATGGGATTTTCCAGGCGAGAGTACTGGAGTGGGGTGTCATCGCCTTCTCCGTTGTACTACACTACACTTTCTTAATTATGTAAGGTGCATTTAGTTGACTCCTTAATAATGATACAGTTTTTACATTTGCTATATTTACTGCATAAATTGTCCTCCTTACACTGAGATATATAAAAGTGCTTAATGATCTTGGGTCACAAGGTAATTATTTCTAAAATAAATTATCCCTGTAGTTCAGTGATATTATTTTACATATAGGTAATTATCAGAGTGTGGAACCCACTCTAAGTTAGAACTAAATCTATTATACAGTTAATTGGGATTCATTGAGAAGATTCATCCCTAATCATGTAACAGTTATTTTAAGAAACTTTTCACAAAAGCTTTCATTTACATTTTTGTATCAGTGAGATGAAAACAATGGTATTTTGAATTGTTTTTTAAATAAATGCAATCTCAATAAAGATAATGTTTAAGTTATAGTGTTAATAAAAGTGTCTCTGACCTCAAAGGAAGTGTAGAGAGATTTAGAAGTAACAATTCACTGAGTCTCTATCTTCTGCTATGTAAGCAGAGAGTCTTGTTTGCTCTCTCTTGCTATGTCCCATATGCTTACTAAATGGTGGAAGAAAGTGCCTAGATAACTATGTATTTGTGTAATTATTGTATTTTCTATTTTTCAGCTTGTGTTTTTTATTTTTTTGTAAAAGTCTACTGCCTGAATAATGTTACTTTATGTCACATCCTTGGAAGGAAGTTAAATGTGTTAGATGAGATCTCTCTTTTTGCAATTTTTTTTGAAAATAATGCCTACACAATTTAAAAAATATTTACTTTAACTTTAATTCCCAAACTATAATGTGGAAGTTGAAAATCAAAACATTTTAACTTATTCAGAGAATCTAATTAGATGATTAATGTGTCTAAGAGCTCATTTTTTATTTTCTATATGATAAGTTGTTCCTAAAATAGTTGAAATGTTCATCTGATAATAATATTTTTTTTTTCCCAATGGCACTGCCCATAAAAAACAAAACCTTGCTCCTTTTATCTAAGGAAACTACACTCTAGACTTGTTTCTGGTTACAGGTTAATTGAGGTTCAGAAAGGTTAAATAACTTACTTTCAGTGGCAAACTAAAGACTAGCTACTGAGTCTCCTAATTTCTGGCCCAGTGTTACATTTGAAATGCCCTACTTCTTTTTATGTATTAGAGTCAAATGACCTTGGTCATAAACTCAAATTTCAGTTCAGAAACTACTTTTGGTGAATAATAGAAACCTTACAGACCATCTTCAGATATTCCAAAAAGATAACCATCCATTTAAGGCTCTTAAAGCTAATTTGTCATATAAATCAAGAATATCAGTAAATGTGTATTGAAGAATATAAGAATGATAATTCTAGAGGCATGCTAAGTGGCCAGAGAACAGATCAAGCAGTGATATTAATACTGCGGTACATGACACAGCATCCTTGGGGGTTTGCTAGAAGTGCAGATTTGGGGGTTGTGCCCCAAGCTTGCTGTATCAGAAGCTCTGCTTGTGGGCCCAGGAATCTTTTACAAGGTCTCTAGCTCATTCTTGATAAACCTTGAAGTTTGAGAACCCTGCCCAAGAGCAGTGGTTCTCATACTTTAGCACGCATCAGTCATTGAGAAGGCTTGTCAAATAGCAGATTACTGGTCCCAGCAGAGTTTCTGATTCAGTAGGTCTGGGGCAGTGCCTGAGAATTGTAATATCTCATAAGTTCCCAGGTGATGCTTATGCTGCTAGTTCATGGCCCACATTAAATCAGTGTACTGGAGTATCATCTTAGTTTCATCCTAATTCTTGCTTCTCTCTTCTCCAAAGTAGCCCCATCTTGTGACACCTCTAATGCTTCATGTTGAAATGATCTTTATATATGCTTGTTTCACCCCCTCAGCTCAGGGCTTCCTGAGGCCAGGGTCCATATCTTATTCCCAAAGTGTTATGGGGCCTTCGAATTTGGGGATGCCCAATACATGTTTTGAATTGAAATGTAGTATACTGAGAACTGATTTTCTAGTCATAGCAGTCGTATGAAAAAGTACTCTTCTAGAAGGCAAGGCAAAAAAGAATGCCAACCAAGAGGAAGGTAGAGCTAGCTTCCCAGAACCATAGCATGCAGTTTGTTCCCTGAGTGAAGAAAATGGTAGTCACATATATTCATCTAAAAGCAGCGGCATGGTTAAATGCAAAGAAAAGTTGATTCTAATCAGAACGTATGAACTACCACTATTTCCGTTCTTCTGAGTCTTTCTTTCCCCCTCTCATACTGTACATCCAGTGCTGAAACTGCACTCAACAAGCTTACCAGAGATCTCCTTAATTGACAGCTCCAAAGGTCGCTCTTCAGTTTATCCGTCTTGACCTCTGTGCTGTGCTTGACAGTGGTGATTAGATCCTTCTTGAAGTTTTCTGCTTTCTCAGTTTCTGAGATATTGTTCCCTCCTGTTTCTTTTCTCCTCCTAACACTTCAACTATGTCTTCCCATTCTCATCTTCCTCTCCCTTTCATGTTGATCTCCAAAAGACTTATATTTTGGCATTGTTTTCTTTTCATGGTACTCTGTTGTCCAGGGTAATGCCATTTATCATCTTGCTTTTATTAGCCATCTATACCTGATATTTTCCAAATTAATATCTCTACCGTAACCTCCATTTTGATGCTCATACCTGTAGCATCCACATATTTTTTGGGCATTTGCACCTGGATCTCTTACAGAAATCACAAATGAGGTTCTGCAGTTTAGACTGCCCATCTTTAGAGAGTATCATTCACATCATAGTTCTCATAGTTTCTACAAACAGCCTTCTAGACTTGTGCAGTGCACAGCCTGTGTAGCCATTCACAGCAGTTCTGATCTTTCCACTTTCCTAAATCCCTTTAGGTATGCCTCTTGAATTCTCTTTATTTTATCTCTTTCTGTACATCCAGGCTGCCTTTCCCCTAGTTTAGTCTCTGATACTTTTCTGCATGAAATTTTTAACTGATTTTTCTGTCTCACCCTTCTTATCCATACTCTTCACAGTATCCTGAGGGATATCTTAAAATGCAGTTTTAATTAGATCATTCCTCTGCCCGTGGTTCTTGAAATACATAGCACAGAAATTCCTTTCTGGTCTTTGGCTACCTGACTCTCCAGCTTCACTCCCTTCTCCTCTACCCATTTTTTTTAATATGCCAGTGCTACTCAAAGTAGTCTGCTAACCATTTATTACCAGTACACAATGAGATAAAGAGCTGGAACCAGAATATAAATCAATGCACTGCTGCCTTTGTCAGGAAAGTTTTGCAATTAAAAAGGAATCAAATGAAATCATGTGCTTCATGACTTAGTTGATTTCTGCTCTGATGACTTTTCTTGCACAGACTACTAACAGACAGTTCACAGACAGGCCACACACTGCATTTCAAATGGCGCTGCCTTCTGCTCAGCTTTAAAGAACCACCCTCTGATCTCTGAATGCTCAATATTCGCTCAAACTTCTGCTTCTTTGTACTGACTGTTTTCTCTGTTGAAGATCCTTTTGCCTTATGTTCCCTTTTCCAGCTCCCATATTCCTTTTCCCTAACTAACTACCTTCTCTCTCTGGGAACCTAACCTAGACATTTCTCAGCCTTGACAATCCTTCCATTCAAGCACTTGCAGAACTTCATTGTAATCATCTTGTTTTTGCATATGTGTCTCTAGTAAACTCCTTGAGGGCAGGAGACATTTATTTGCAACTCTAGAACTAAAGCACTCAATATAGAAGTTCACACATTGTACATATTGAGTAATATTCCTGGGATATCAAATGGGTATTTGTGAGTCTTGTCAGGAAAACAAAAACCACTCTAGGTGTTTCAGAGAAAGAAAACATAACCCAAGGACTTGGAGAAGGAGGTGATGAAAAGCTGGGAAGCAACATGTGAAACTATCAGAGACTAAACTAGGGAAAAGGCAGTTTGGATGTAAAGAAAGGGATAAACTAAAGAGAATTTAAGAATCACACCTGAAGAGATTTAGGGAGGTGGCAGATATTATGACCGCTGTGAATGGCTGCACAGGTTCTGCACTGCACAAGGCATCTCTACTGTGGCTTCAGTTTCCTCTGGATTGTCCCTTCCTTCATAAATCTAAACTCTTGTCTGGCCCTCCTGACACTGCTAGTCCCTGTTGGAAGGTCCCAACTTGGGGACTCTGCTGCCATCCCCCAGTGGTGTTCCTCCATCCTCCAGTATTCTTTCAGGGCCTCTAATCACAAGCAAGAGGACAAGCAATGACAGAAAATGTCTGATACAGAGAGGACAAGAAAAACATGAGGGCTGGATGCGAAAGAGCCAATGGAATGGGGCTGTGACTGCACAGAGATAGACTCTGGCCTTGAATCTTCCACTCATCAAAGATGTGACTAGAGCAAGTCACTTACTCTCACTCAGAATCTGTTTCTTCACCTCTGAAATGGAATTTATATGACTTTCCTTGTTGGCCTCCACACTGTGGATATTTTATTACATGTGTCTCTGTTGATGATTATTTAGGCAAAAATAAACATTCTCTCCCCAGGAGAGAGTTCCCAATTACTAATTTATAACAGATATCTTCCCATTACCACATTTGTGTTATAAGAGAAAATATTTTTTTCTACCATCTTCCAAGAATATTCTTATTCTTATGTCTTCCCTAGTCAGAAACCTATATCTATGAATCAACACTCAGCAAATAAAATGTTTGGCTCTCATGGACTGAATTATTCATGTCTTAAAGCCCTAACCCCAATTTGATGATGTTACTTGAAAATGGGTTATTTGGGGGAATTAGATTTAGCAGAGTTTTTGAGGGTGGGGCCTTAATGATGAGATTAGTGTCATTCTAAGAAGAGGCATCAAAAAGCCTCTTCTCTCTTGTCTTTACTATGTGAGGGTACAGTGATAAGGCAATGATGTGCAGGCCAGGAAGAGAGATCTCACCAAAAAATGAACATACTGACACCTTGATCTTGAATTTCTGCCTTCCAGAATTATGAGAAAATAAATTTGTGTTATTTAAGCCATTCATCTATAGCACTTAGTTATGTCAGCCTGAGCTGGCTTTGAGTTTTAACTAAAGTTCATAGAGATGCTCACTAAAAGAAGTACATAGGTTTCCCCGGTGGCTCAGATGGTAAAGAATCCACCTGCAATGCAGGAGACCCGTGTCCAATCTCTGGGTCAGACAGATCCTCTGGAGAAGAGAATGGCAACCCACTCCAGTATTCTTGCCTGGAGAATCCCTTGGACAGAGGAGCCTGGTGGGCTACAGTCCATGTGGTCACAAAGAGTCAGACATGACTGAGTGACTAACACACACATAGAGATGCTTACTAAAAGAGGTAGATGAATTGAAACAACTCATGATGCTAAGGAAGTGACAGTGGGGGTAGTGAGTACATATCAGATTTAAGTGGCTTTCTGCATTGTACTCGAGTTTCTAAACCTTAACTGGAAGTTATTTAAACTTTAAAAACCCACAAGATAAAAGTATGTTGAAGTCCTTTAAACTCAGCAAGCTTTCACATTGAGAGTATTTAAAGTTTAACTTGCCTCCCACAAGGTCCAATGTACCAGTCAATATATGGAGAGGTCCTTTGAACATTCTTGTGCCAATTCAGGAGAATCCAGATATGCAAATTCAATTCCTGGGTTGGGAGGATCCCCTGGAGGAGGAAATGGAAAACCCATTCCAGTATTCTTGCCTGACAAATTCCATGGACAGAGGAGCCTGGCAGTCTACAGTTCATAGGGTTTCAAACAGTCAGATGCGACTGAGCGACCGAGCACAGCACAACACAGCCCAGCACAGCACACAGTAGTCAGTATGAGTCCATAGTGTTTCAAGAATCTAGTAGTGACAGCACCATTAGTTTTCTTGCTAATTTTCATAATCATTCAACAATATCTAATGGATCACTATGATGTGCAAAGGAGTCTAGTTGCTGTGACCAAAAACCATATTTAGTCCTTTCCTCAGGAAGCTAGCATTCTCGTGGTATAAACTATGCCATGAAGAAGTACCAATAAAATGTTAGAAAAGCCATAAGTCAAAGGTCATAAAGAAAAAAGGATCACTTCCAGTCTTGTATGACAGTTAAGCATAGAAAGTTCATGGAGACATTAGCATCTGAGTATACAGTTAAAGGATAGGGGCATATTGGACTCAAGATGAGGGAAAAAAGCAATGCAGATTCAGGCTGTCCTACAAGTCTTTATATAAATGGCACTGATAAAGGGTTTTGGGTGTTTCTGTTTGCTTGGAGCAGAAATATGTGGTATGAAAGAGAGAATTAAGGGATGAGGTTAAAAGGTAGGTTGAGTTCATTGTGGGGAAAAAAATATATATACTCAATGCCAGACTAAGGAACTTTAATTTGGTCATAGAGAGCCGATGCATATTTTTGAAAGAAAGTGAAGCAATATGGCTACTGTGAACCACACTTTTTTGGCCCTCCCTCTGTGTTGGGAGAGATAGACCATGTTAACTTTATAGAGCAGGAAGGTGGTCAGCAAATTGTTCTTTAAAGAACCAGATAATCCCTATTTTAGGCTGGTGCACCATATTATTTCTTTTGCAAGAGCTCCATTCTGCTGCAGTTGGGAGAAAGCAATTCTAAACAATATGTCAATGGTGAACATGACTGTGTTCCAATAAAACTTTATTCACAAAAATGAGCAGCAAGCCAGATTTGTCCCCTGAACCATTGTTTGCCTATTCCTGCCAAAAAGGGTGAAATAGATTAGATTATTTTGCTGTTGGTGATTTTTATATATTTTTATGTATTTGCCATTTACTCTTTGTTGTAGCTTTCTTTGCAGCTTTCATTCTGGTGGTTACAAGAATGAGTTTTACTTTATCAGTCCTTAACAGAACACTAAGACGGATAGACCCACTCTCAAATGAGAAAGTAAGAGGTGGCCCAGGGGCTGGCTTAAACCCAGCAGGAAAGAGTCATGGAAGGCAGTAATCACAGCAGCTAACATGTATGGTGTCTGCCATATATCAAGTACTCTTCTAAATATTTTTCACATATTAACACATTTAACCATTAAAAGAGCATTATAACATAGTTTTTTTTATTGTTGATCCTCTTTGCTGATGGGAAGAATGAGGCACATAAAAGTAAAGTGACTTGTTCAAGGTCACAAGCTTTGCAGAAAGCAATTCAGTCAGGATTTGAAACCAGACATCTAGAACAGGATGCTGCATTCTTTTTTTAATTATTTTTTTACTGAGATAGTTTATTTGCAGTGTTGTACTCGTTTCAAACATATGGCACAGTGATTCAATTATACATATATATGTGTGTGTGTGTATTTTTTTTTTGCATTCTCTTCCATTATATGTTCTTACAGAATATCGCATATAGTTCCCTGTGCTATATAGTAGGTCCTTATTGGTTATCTATTTATATATGAAAGTGAAAGTGAAATCGCTCAGTCGTGTCCGACTCTTTGCGACCCCATGGACTGTAGCCTACCAGTCTCCTCACTCTATGGAATTTTCCAGGCAAGAATACTGGAGTGGGTTGCCATTTCCTTCTCCGACCCAGGGATCGAACCCGGATCTCCCTCATTGCAGGCAGATGCTTTACCGTCTGAGCCACCAGGGAAGCCCATTTTATATATAATAGTGTATATATTTTAATCCCAAACTCCTAATTTAATCCCTCCCCTTTGGTAACCATACATTTGTTTTCTATGTCTGTGAGTTTATTTCTGTTTTATACATAAATTCATTTGTATCATTTGTTCAGATTCTACATATAAGTGACATTTCATATGATATTTGTGTTTCTCTGTCTGGCTTACTTCACTTAGTATGATAATCTCTAGGTCTATCCATGTTGCTACAAATGGCATTATTTCATTCTTTTTATGGCTGACTAATATTCCATTATATTTATATACCACATCATGTTTATCCATTCATCTGCTGATGGGCATTGAGGTGGCGCCCATGTCTTGGCTATTGTAAATAGTGCTGCTGTGAACATTGGAGTACACACATCTTTTCGCATCATGTTTTTCTCTGGATATATGCCCAGAAGTGAGATTTCTGGATCATATAGTAGTTTTATTTTTCATTTTTTAAAGAACCTCCATACTGTTTTCCATAGTGTCTGCACCAATTTACATTCCCACAAACAATGGGAATTGTTTTCCCATTGTTGGGAAAAAGGAGGGCTCCTTTTTCTCCACACCCTCTTCACAGGATGCTGCATTCTTGAGCTCTAATGAGAGAAGTAAAAGGTAATTTCATCAAATTATTTAGCTGAAGATAAAATCTTGACTGAGACTGTTTACTCATTTATTGAGGCCTGTCTGTGGAGATAATGCAGTTACTCTAGATTATGGCTCTTCTACCGTCTAAGTCTCATAGACTCTAGGGGAACACTGCAGCACTTGGCTATCTCTTTAAATACAGAGATCTTTATCAGTGTAAAAAGATTTTTCTTTCAAAATTAAGTGTCTTTTCACCATCAGGGCTTAGATGGGAGCCCCATATAATTGAACTGCTTTTCCAAGTGCAGGATTTCCAGTGCTAACCATCGAGTTAACCCTGTTGTTGGTCGTAACCTTTGTCATCTCTGCTTAAGCGGTTCTAACATCAGAAAACACACCAGCAGATTGGAAATGTGGGGATTTTAGGAAATTAAGGAAGACTGTGACGTAAAAATAAACCGGGAAAAGTAACTAATTCATAATGCCATGAGGGTATGAATTATACAAGTAAATATCATAGTTTAGGTTAATGACAATGTTCAAAATTAATATCATAGTGTTAAAGACTTCAGCCAAATTCTGGCATATTCGAAAGTATTTAGCCTAGTAGTAACTACCAGACTGTACTATATAGCAACACACAAGAAGCTCATGTTGACTTTCCCTTAATATTTTAAAAGATAGTTGCCCTTTTATTTGGAACAAAGGAATGTAAGTATACTGTAGTGGAAATTGCTGGATTTGGATATATCTGGTTTTGAATCTTAACTCCATATTTCCCTGTGTTGAAAGAAAAAGGGGGTTTCTGAAGCTCTCTATTCTTGATATAGCTATGAAAATGAAGATTATAATAAACAGCCTGCATGATTACCATGGGAAACAAATTAATTTTTTTTTTTTCTTTCTGGAAGCATATGACATGAACAAGATGCTTAAAATGCTATTTTTTCCTTGGAATTTGATTGAATGTTAAATTAACATTTTAAAAACTTAATGTTGATGGTGCAGAAATGTAATTAAAGGCAGATTTATAGACCACAAGTGTCTACCTGTTTATTAACATTCAAAAAAGTAGGTAAAATTAATGAACTAGGAAAAAAAAAAAAAAAACCTCCTGAGTTATAAAGTCCAGAAAATGCTTACTGTATTCTTTGGATTAAGCATTTCTCCCCAGTTTGAAGACATTCTCTCAAGGGAATCTCTGTGTTACAACTTCAAAATACTTTTGTGTATGTGTTAAAATAGCTGAAGGCATTTTAATTTTGCATCTGTGGGTGCCTTCCTCACATGTTCTTTTTATATCATTTTATCTGTATCTTTGGACATTTTATGTTTCTCTGTAAGAGAACTCCCATGAAAAATCCATTTGTCACCATGTTATCATTATGTAGATGAGAAAATAAAAGAGAAGCCAAATTGAGGTCCAGACAAGCTGTGGAAGGGAATGTGCACCCTCTAGTGCTCACAATTATTTCTCACAAGGGCATATACTGCTTTGTTTCATCATTTAAATAAACATTAAATTTGACTTTAAAATAAACAGCTCAGAGTTTTTAACTTGAGCATATTACATTGTATGATCAAAGATGTACCTTTATGACAAGATTTCATCTCTCACTTAAAAGAATATTGTATTAACCTGTGTTAAGGTGATTTTCTTGCACAGAAATGTGTTTCAAAGGGACTTTCAATTTACTGAAATTGAAAATTAGGCTCCAGGCATCTGTGGCTTAGCAACATTTTATTTCCAGTCCTCTGGGCCATGCATTATTTTTGTCCCTGTGCTTTCATAGTCTCTGGCTTTATACCTAATTCTTCTAACCTAGCTGGTTCTGACATACTAGAATTTGGGGAATTCCCTTAGTTTTTCAAGTGTGTTTCTCTGAAAGTTATATTAACAAAAGATGTAAAAGTGACTTCTTTTCAACTATATCACATTTTGGAAGTAAATATTAGCAATGTATTTGTATATTATTGAGATTTATTACAAATTCAGCTAAGAAGATTGTCTCCAAGTCATTTTAATCTAGCACATGTTAAAATATTTTAGTTGTTTTACATTTTTCAGAGAAGTAATATTTTCATAGGAGTTTTATACCATTCAGCACAATTAACTATCCTAGAGTTTTGGCTATTAATTTCAATGTCAGATAATGCATGGAGAGTTTTCTGGCATTTGTAGCTTAAAAATATTAAATCACAAGGTTTGTATTCAAGGCCATATATTTCAAAAAGCGGTATTTTATACACATTAAACATGTAATTTGATTTGCCATAACTGACAATGGAGAAAACACACAGATTTTGTGGTTTGGACCAGAATCCAGATTTTTGAAGCACACGTTAAACAGGCATATCTTAGGACAAGGTAAACTACACAGAAATTGATTTTTTAGTATCTTTTAAAGATGCATTTCAGCGCAATCTGGAATCATTAAATTTTACTGTACCAAAACATTTTATGAGTAATGCGCTTAGACTTACACATATAAAACTAGAAATATATTTAAGCTTGTAAATAAGATCATGCAAACATAAGTAAAACAGATTATTTGATAGGACTGTTAATATAGCAAGTTTATAATAACTAAGAACAGTGTTCTTTTCCGTTAGTAATATTTTGTTTCAGGTGCTGTATAAACTGCTGAAAAGAGCTTATGTGTTTTTATTTTACATGAGAATCATAACATCCTTAGATGTTTTATAACTTGATTCCTAGATGAGCAGGCTAATGTATTGGAACATCAAACCTGCAGTGTAAGCAAAGCTGACCCCAGCTTTGTATCTCAGGTCAAATTGCTCTAATTAGTGAGATAAATAGACACACATTTAAGAGTAATTTTTAAAAAGTCTTTGATAGTTTCTATTTTAAGACCAGTTTGATGGAAGTTTTGTAATTTGTGAAATTTAAAGGAAGAAGTAAAGGAAAATCAGAGAAGTTAAGGTATTTGCGCGAGGAAGCAGCATAAAGGTAAATAAGATGAGTGAGTAAAACCTGTGACACCTGGCTTTCAGTTCAGTGATTTTTCTATGGCACTATATTTACTTTACATTTGAAGCACACACAGACATATATATACGTACACATGCTCATATATATTCACATACATTAGAAAAAATTTAAAGTAATCATGTGGCCCTCTTCAGCCCCCTCTACCAAGGAAAAGAAGCCGACATTATACAAACACATGCACATATCTGCGTTTGTATATACAAGCTATCTTGATTTAGGGGCATCAACTGACTTGTTTTCTCCTGATTAAATAGGATTTCCCCCTTTAATAATATTACATAACTCTAGAAGTGCAATAATCACCATATACTCAGCACATCTTAAAATCCTATAAATACTTTATATTTTAGCCATAACAAGGTATATATTGATTTTTAAAATACTTTTTTAACATGTTTCATTTGATATTTTACAAGATCTCTCTAGCTCAAACTTAATTTGTATGCTATTTATTCAGTTTTTAAAAGCAAGTAACATGTGGACACATATGGGAGGGAGGGACGAGTTTTCCCAGAAAGAAGGTTGAAGGGGAAAAAGAAGGGGCAGATTGATCAAGAAAACCTTCCCAGAAGTTGTATATCTTGGACCAAGTCTTGAAAGATGAGTAGGAGTTCATCAGATGGTCAGGCATTTAAAAAATAGCCATATACTAATATGGAACTGTGGTGCTGGAGAAGACTTTTGAGAGTTCCTTGGACTGAAAGAAGATCAAACCAGTCAATCATAAAGGAAATCAGTCCTGAATATTTATTGGAAAGACTGATGCTGAAGCTGAAGCTCCAATACTTTGACCACCTGATGGGAACAGCCAACTCATTGGGAATGACCCTGATGCTGGAAAAGATTGAAGACAGGAGGAGAAGGGGATGACAGAGGATGAGATGGTTGGATGGCATCACCGACTCAATGGACATGAGTTTGAGCAAGCTCTGGGAGTTGGTGATGGACAGGGAGGCCTGGCGTGCTGCAGTCCATGGGGTCACAAAGAGTCGGACACGACTGAGTGACTGAACTGAATATGAAAGTAAAATGTGTTCTTATGTTCTAAAAATCTGGAAGAAGAAAGATGATTATTAAAACGTAAAATAAGCAAAATTTAAAAGTCTTGCCTCACCTCCAGGCTGATTTATTCCACATTGTTGTATCAGTAAGCAAGAGTCATAATTTTATTTCCATGAACATGAAAACTTGTGTTCTAGCTAATTAACATGTACATTAAATTTTTGATCTATTAAGTCACCTGGTCTAAGCCTACAGCCTTAGGATCCTGCAAGAGTTAATGTATTTCACAAACGTTAATACTCAACTTTCAGGCTGCTAAAGGTGAAGCTTGTACATCTTTATGAAATGCAAAGATGTTTAAAGATGTAAAAGGGCTATTCATAACCTAGCTCACTAATCAAATTAGTTTAAGTCTGGGAACGTGAAGGAGTTCTCCTTTCACAGTTTACACATTTGGGAATGATGAGTTCCAAGTGGTATACTGAAAGCGACTGAATTAAAGTTTATGTAAATGTGTCATCTTAGTTAAATACTTTATATGGCAGTCACTATATTAACAGAACATAGTCAGCACCTGTTAAGAGGCTCTTCTGACATAATTAGCAGAGTTATCATGGAGCACAATTTACATACAATGATATACTGTTGACAATTCAAAATTGCTAACTTTTTAGATTTTTTTTTTTGTCCACACTGCAGGATCTTAGTTCCCTGACCAGGGATCAGACCCAAGACCCCTGCATTGGGAGCATGCAGTCTTAACCACCAGAGCATCAGGGAAGTCCCTAAAATTGATAATCATGAATAAAAACAAAGATGAGATTTTAGGACATATTTGAAAAAAATAGCACAAAATATTCATCAACACTTAGGAAGAAAATCATTTTGTAAATAGAAGTCATAATTTTCTTAAAGAGAATTTTAAGTTAGATAAAGTTAGACTGGATTTAAGGAATAGAGTCTGTAATAACATAGAAATACATTAAGTACAGAGTGAAGTATGTTATGAGAGTAAGATGAATGAGTCATAAGGAATTTTAATGATGGGCTGATTCCAATGGCGTAGAGGTCCACTACAAGCAACTTAGTCTATGTCAGTTCATTATCAATATTTTGTGAGAGTTTTAAAAGTGAAAAAAAAAAAGAATTAGTAGAAATGAGTGATTTTATGAAGGAAGAAAAATACAGGCACAGAATCCAAGATTTCATATGTATTGAAAATAACTCTTCATTGTTATTCTTCAGGATTTTGAAACGGTACCTGAGTTACATCTGTCTGATGTCTTCAGTTGGTGATTAAATAGCCAGCCTACGGTAGTACAAAGCATGATAGAAAATACCAATGGCAAAATGCTGGGGAGAATGGCATCCATTTTAGAAACATGTATGCATTTACCTCAGGGGAGTCCGTTAATTTGCCATACATCTCAGCAAGGATATGTGAAAAATATTCAACGCCAGTGAAAATGTGAAAACTAGGGGGCAAAGCATAGAAAGTGATGAAGCAATAGCTGCCAAATTGATAAGGAATAAAATAAATGTGCAATTGTTACTTGGACGCCAGGGTCTGAGTAGGAGCCAAGAAGGAGACCTTGTTCATTTTGCTAAAAGCAATGGAAATGTCACTGAGACTAAGCATTGAATGTGGGCCATTGGCACTCAGTAAGAGTGCACAGGAAGCCTTTTGAAAACTCTGCCACTGCTTTCCCTTCCATCCTCATTGCTGGCATACAGAGATGTGGATGCCTACTGGCAAAATATTAGAGGAAAAACACGTACTAGCATCTGACATTTAAGTCCCAGAACTCTAAAGGGATGATATTAAATGCTCGATGTTGAAATATAGGTTGACTGTGTATTACATTGATGTAGAAAAAGTTTTAGTAAGGAAATCATAGTTGAAGAAACAAGCTCAAGTGGAAGCAACAGAAAAAAATAATGTAAACAGAATATTGGATGAGTGATAGCTCAGAGTTTAAAACATATAAGAGTTTGGTTTAGGTTCCACCTGTTGCCCAGGAATGAAGATGTCACAGTGATCAAAGAAAAGAGAAAAAGAAAGTCTAACAGGTGAGAATAGTACAGGCTCATAGATACTTTATTCCACTCCTTTTCAGAAAGAAAGTGCACCATATTGATGCTTATGCATTTGAACAGATATTTTTTTCCCCTAGGTAAAGCATTTGACTCACCAATTCCCTAGAAAAAAATTGAAGTCCCTTCAAATTAAATCTGTAAATCAAGAGAGTATAATCACTCTCTAAAAGATCCTTATGTCAAGGGCAAGTTCAAGTATCTTTTGCAATCTAGTTTCAAATCTATAAAACCAGCCAAACAAAAACATGG
The DNA here is from genome assembly GCF_032405125.1 of Capricornis sumatraensis. NCBI lineage: Eukaryota > Metazoa > Chordata > Mammalia > Artiodactyla > Bovidae > Capricornis > Capricornis sumatraensis. Next base: position 111,183,730 of record NC_091092.1, read on the forward strand.
AATGAGGAAAGGCCTCTCTATGAAATTTCTCATCCTGTTGCCTGAATTGATCTGAGTTATTAGAACTACATGCCAACTGGTGCCCTGGCCTCCCTTAAACTCTACATAGTCTGAGCAGCAAGCAGACGGTTACCATGGTGTTGACTCCACAAAGCCTTCCTTGTGTAGAGAAAACCAATTTACTGGGCAAAGCCTCTGAGTAGACACTGATTTAATCTTGATTCAGTGAAAAGGTGTTTCTTGATTATCCTAAACAAAAGTCACAGTATGAGCTGAACCCCCATCTGATGTCTAAAGCATTTGTTGTCAAATGGATGCTTCGCTACATCAAACTCCTTAATAATGTGGACTACTGCATTTTCAACTCTATTATCTGTGGAATTTAATTCTATGTCTGGCATATATTAAGCACTTAGTATATATTTTGTGGCAGAAGCGAAGGGGGAATTGGGTTTTGAAAGGAAACATACACAATTTCCTGTTTTTCAGAAAGACAGATGTCTAAAAGTATAGGATTTTGGGGAAAATTATTTACTTTCAAACTGAGTAAATATCCTCTGCCTTTTTCCTTTGCAGTTGATTGGAGATGGTGGTAAGGGATAATTATAACACATGTGCAAACAAGACCACTGTAAAGGCCTAGGAAAAACTTTTTCCAATATAGGCCTTAGTAAATCTCACCCAGCTGTGATGCCAGCTTAGCATCTTGAGTCAAGTTTTAGTTTCATGGATTTGTAGGCAGATGTGAGCCACCTTTACTAGAGATACTCTGAATCAGAAGGGTGTGAGACCAGATAAACCAAGAATAAAGGGAAAAGTTGACATTGAATGGTGGATATTCACATCTCACCTTTATGAGTTAGCATTTTTGATGTGTAATTTAGTCAGATTAGTGTAAAGGAGAAGGGACAAATTTCACCAAAGTGGGCAAAGTGGATTATATCAAGAAGTCAAGTTTCCAAAATATTTATAGAAAGTTTCCAGTGGAAAGGTGGATAAAAGTCAATGAAGGGTTTCACTTCATTGGAGGAGGGACAGACTGAAGTATGTCTCCTTGGTTCCCTACGAAACTTGAAGCGAGTTTTGTTTCTAGAAGTAGTTGAATAAAGAACAAACTAAAGTACAGGGTTAAGAGATCTGAAATTTTTCTCTTTATGCTAAGAAAAATAGAAAATCTTTGCATGGTTAAATGAATGAAAGTTACATAATTAGGTATGTTTTAGAAATGATACTTTCACGTGGTGCATGGAACAGATGGGAGAATCTCAGAAAGATTGCCTAGAACCAGTTGAGAGGCCATTGCAGTAGTTTTTGTCACATTTAACAGTAAGATCAATGAGGATGCCAACTGAGGAGATCCTGAGAAGCAGACAAATTCAGAAGAAATAGAATATTTGATGGATTAGACTTTGCTAAATATGGGAGGGAAGGGAGAAGAGGATATCAAAGGTGATAGATGGTGATGCCATTCACAGGTCTGAGGGACACTGAGAAGGTACCGGTTTGGGAGAGAAATTCAAACATTAAGTCTTGATGTTGAAAGAGTTCTTATGGCATGCAAGTGGAGTCAGAGAGTTAGAGGATGATTATGTAGCTATGGAGCTCAGAAGAAATGCTTGAATTAGAGATAGCTGTGTCAGAGTCATATGTTATCGCTGTTTAGTTGCTCAGTCATGTCCAACTCTTTTGCGACCCCATGGACCGGTACCTGCCAGGCTCCTCTGACCTGACAGGAAAATGGACAACTCTTGCAAAACATTTGCCCTTTAGAAGATAAGAGAATGGCAAGAGAGGAATTTGGAGGTCAACAGAGTATTGATTTTTAATAAAGGAATCAAATAAAATATGTTTAAATTTCCATATGAAGAATTAACTTGAGAGAGAGGGATTGAATTTACAGTGGATAGATTAAAAAAAAAAAAAAAAACAACAACTGATACACTCAGATACTGAGAAGAAATAAGAGAATGAAGTACCAAATGCAGGTAGAGGGGTTGGCTTTAACTCATTATTGACTGGGAGATTTTTGCAGAAAGTAATGCCTGTGGCTGGTGATTTTTATTTTGGCTAGCCAAAAACTAATTCTGTTATTTCACTAATACTTTGTGTGTTGTTACATTCAATAGTTACACCTGACACATCTGTAAAGTCTTCTGATTTTTGTTAAATGTTATTTTCAATCCACTTTTCTCCAGAAGGAAAACAGCATTCTCCAGCACTGTGAGTTTCATTTTCACTTTCTGTATCAGAATCAGTCACTAGCAATTTTTTTTGTTGGTCTAATATTCACATTGTCTGAATCAGAACTGTATTCTGAAGAACTGTCATCTTCTGAGACACTAGTATATATGTCACTTGGAGAATCAGCAAATATCTGCATAAAATTCGCTGAAAAATTATTTTTCACCTAAAATTTTGTGATGCATCATTTTTGAAAATTTTACATTTATAATATACACAAGTTGGAACAAAAACCTGATGGAGCAAAATGTGAATAATAACAACAATCATAAGTTGTATAATGAACCCTTGATCAATTTTAATCTGTAAGAATTTCACAAGGTGATATTAATTGTATCACTCTCTAAAAATGTATCGACATGTCTCCAGTCAATAACATTTGGGTAACAAAGGCATATTACTATGTCTTCCATCAATAATGTTTAACTAAAAGAAGAGAAACTCACTCATTTGGAAGGGAATGAGAAGGGCACGGGCAGGTAAGATTGACTATTTGGGCATAGGAAGTAGAAGTGAAATAAATTCTAATCTGATAATTGTGCTTTTCTCCATCAAGTAGGAATCAATGCCATCTGTTGATAGATGGAGAAAGAAGACAGATCAGAGCTTTGAGAGCTTTGGGAAAAGTTTAAAATAGTTCCTGTGGAGAGTCAGAGCTCAAGGTGAAAAAATTAAACATGGCAGGATGCGGGGTTCATTTGAGGTTGTTGATCATTGCCTTAGTATGGCTTCCACAAGAGTGGATCTGGAGACGAAAGATTTTGAAGCAGGTAATTAATTTAGGAAGTAATCCCAGGAAGCAAAGTAAGGAAGTGAGATAATGAAAAGGCAGCCAACACAAGATGATACATGAGCAGATTATCAATGGCAACTGCATTCCAGCTGGGAACCTTTTGAGATACTGGGTGTAATATCCTTCAGGGTGGTTGCACTGAAGGGCAAGGGAGCTATGTTATTTATCTACCAACTATCCCTGACTCTCCCATAACTAAGCTATTAATATCCCAGTACTCCCGGCCTGCCTTATATACTGGCAAAGTGAATGCCCACAGGTAGAGACACACCAATGTTTATACTGGGCTAAAGGAAAAAAAAATGTCCTTCCTAATACATTCTTGTGGGAAACATGCACTGGATTTGCAGGGTGACTAAATTACCAAAGTTGAAAGCTATTAATTTTAATTAACATCAATGAGAAAGATTTTTGGTAGCATGCAGAAGGACTCTTTTTAAATCAACATTGCAAACACAGAAATAGGAGACCTAATAGTTAAACTTCTGCAAAAATCAAATGTAGGAGAGATAGCCACCATGTATGATAAAATGAAACACCAATACAATGTATGATTCATATCCAAATGAAATAAAGGATTGACATTCAGTGATGTGAGATTTAGAATAAAAAGATATCTGAATTCTGATCTCTGTTTTTTTTTTTTTCTTTTTCCTATTTCTAGTTGGGTAGCCTTGGTAAATAAGAAACTCAGTAAATACTTATTACTATGAATCAGGCACTCTTTGAAGTGAAGGATATAATGGTGAACAAGATGAATTAAGTTTCTTCCCTATGGTACTAACAATCTGAGATCAATTAATTAATTTCTCTGAGCCTCCATCTCCTCATACAGCAAAGAGATGGATCATACTTTATTTAGCACAGGCTTGTAAGAAAGCAAAGGAGGCCATGCTTTTGGAAATGTTTTGTGTTCTGTGAAACTTTTTATCAGTTTAATTTTAAAACAATAGCCTGCAACCAAAACAAAAAAAAAAATTCTTCACAGGTTTGTTTGATTTAAAGGCCATATCTATGAAAGTATTCATAAAGAAAGAAGATACTTGTCTATTCTTTCCTGATTATAGTAAACACCCCTCATATGATTTTGTTAGGAATCAAATTTTAAGAAAAGTAAGATACTCACAAACCAAGGAATATCATCAAAATAACTAGGAGTAGGGTAGGCTGACCATCAGATATCTTCTATTGCAGGGGTCTGCAACCTGCCTGACCTAATGTCTGATGATCTGAGGTGGAGCTGATGTAACAATAATAGAAATAAAGAACACAATATATGTAATGCAATTGAGTCATCCAGAAGCCATCTCCACCCCCACCCCCAGTCCCTGGAAAAAACTGTGTTCTGTGAAACCAGTCCCTGGAACCAAAAATGTCGGGGCCGCTATTCTAGAAGATTTAAACAGCTGATTTCAACTGGTAGAGGGTTGTATTGGAGGAAAAAAAAAAAAACTATAGCATGGTGAATACAGTACATTACTTGGTGTCTTAAAATCTCATGTTTGTATTTTTGGTATACTCCACATGTTTCATGTGAAAATTGAATAAGTTTATTTTTCTGGATACTTTTGTCTATTTTGTTTTATAATCGATTGGATTAGATGGTCTCTAAATTCCCTTGATCATAGATTCTTTACAGATGGTGATAAAATATATAGATTCTTTCTCAAGAAAAACACACATGCATTCAGAATTGTGCCTGAAATTTCAAGTGATTCCTAGACATTCTCCACCCTTGCAACTCATCTGTGACTCCCTGAAAATGTCTGCTTTAACTGGATCTGAATCACCTAATCAGAGTGAATAGTTTATTTCCATTAGCTCCATAGATCTCTGCAAAAAAAATGAGTGTTTGAGAATAACAGTGTAGATGATCACATATCTCTTGCAGCATAAATAACCCACCTCAAAATGTAATGGCTTGAAACAACAGTTATTTGTCATATCTCACAATCCTGCAACGTGGGCAGTTCTGTAGCTCTAAGTGAAGTCAGCTGAAGCACTCACTTAGATGTATTCAGCTGGTGTTTGAGTTGGGTCAGAAGGTCAAAGGAGGCTTTATTCACTTGCCTGGCACTCCTGCTCAGTCGTGTCCAACTCTGCACGACCTCATGGACTGTAGCTTGCCAGGTTCCTCTGTCCATGGGGCTTTTTTCAGGCAAGAATGCTGAAGTTGGTTGCCATTTCTGTACCACTTGCTTTTATCCTGTCCTCTCTCTGCCTGGCAAGAGTGAGCTTCCTTCAAGCACTTTAGGATCCTTGAAATTCTTATAAAATGCATGCCTTCTCAGAATGTATGTTCCATGAAGACAAGATCCAAGGTGCAAGCACTAATCAAGCCTGTGCTTGCATTACACATACCAATAGCTCATTTGCCATAGACAGTCACGTGACCAAATGCAGCCTCAGTATCGCTGTGTAGAAGACATGAAGGATGTGAGTATTCTAGGTACGGTTCAATGGGGGCTACCAACAGGAATCTTTGTTTGTTGTGAATATGTTCCCAAGAAATGATTTATCTTGGAAAATACTGATTTTTCAATCAATGCAGACATTCAAGCAAGGGCTGAAGAGTAGCTTATAGGAGATAGTGTACAGGTCGTTTCTACATTGAGATGAATAAGATTACCTCTGTGATCAGTGGAGAAGGCAATGGCACCCCACTCCAGTACTCTTGCCTGGAAAATCCCATGGGCGGAGGAGCCTGGTGGGCTGCAGTCCATGGGGTCGCTAAGAGTCGGACACAACTGAGCGACTTCACTTTCACTTTTCACTTTTATGCATTGGAGAAGGAAATGGCACCCCACTCCAGTGTTCTTGCCTGGAGAATCCCAAGGATGGGGGAGCCTGGTGGGCTGCCGTCTATGGAGTCGCACAGAGTCGGACACACTGAAGTGACTTAGCAGTAGCAGTGATCATAAGACCAGATCAAAGAAGACTCCAAATTTTGAGCCAACCTGACTAGGGAAATAGTAGTGATATTAACATTAATAGGGGCATCAGGCAGAAGTTTCAGATTGGGAGAGAATGGTAAATGTGGATAGATTGCCTTTTTTTTCCCATACAGAAGAAAGAGATAATCAAGAAATAATGATCCTTATTCTTCCCTGTCTTAGGTTGGATGTCGATATAACTGAACTTCACAGTTGGATTACTCGTTCAGAAGCCGTGTTGCAGAGTCCTGAATTTGCAGTCTATCGGAAGGAAGGCAACTTCTCAGACCTTAAAGAAAAAGTCAATGTAGGTTATGCATTAATTTTTATGTATTTTTCTAATTTTTGGTGCTTGTAAACCCTGTGCTCTGAACTCTATGATTTTCTTAGAGTTGAAAAGATTAATGTGGTATGCTATACTGCTTTTAAATATATCTTTAAAATATGTTTTACATATCAAGTAGAATCAAAGTTTAGCCTAGAGAAGTCTTTCCTGATTCTGTGGTGACTGCCCACAAATACTTTTCATTAACCTTCTTTAACTTTTATATTATTAAGCTGTAAATTAGCAATTTTGTAGCATAAAGTCATATTGATTTCCCTTCATACATTGTTCTTTCATCTGAAGGCCGGGATTTTAGTAGGCTTGCAGAATGGAATGGAAAAGAAAAGACCTGATCTTTACAAATACTATAGACTCTCTTTGTGTTCTCACTATCATCAAAATGTTATACTTTGTAGTCATTAATAGTTATCATAAATCACAACATAGTTGTATTTTCTGGATATTTATGTATTATATTGCCATAACTAAAAGATACCCAACCTTCTTCAGTATTTATTTATAAGAGATCGTTTGCTGTTTTTATTCCCTACTGAGACATTATAGTTTTATCCTTTACAATGCAGTTTTTATTAATTTAATAAGAGCTGTATTCATCTTCAGGGACATTATCAAGGCTTTGATATTTCGACTTTGACATATGAACATCCATTTTGGTAGGTAATTTGCAATAGTTTGTGAGGGAATTTCTAACAGGAAGAGTAAATATTTTCAATGGGAAGGCTAAAGAAGCAGGTATCCTGAATGTTAAATACTTTTAGTTATAGGAGGATCTCATATGTGGATTAACACTGCTTTATCTTTCAATCACTTGATTTCATGAATTACAAAATCGTTAGATTTTTACAAATACAACACTAATATAGATACAAGGTAATACTTGCTGTGGGGTTGGAACTTTTGGAGAACAAAAAATATGTCTTTTATGAGAAAATAATTCTTTTTTAAGGCTACTTTAGAGGGAAAAATAATTTCATCAACATTTCTGAGCGCTGACTTTATAAATGGGAAAGTTATTTTAAATTCCTTGTTGGCTTTGATATATTCTGTTATCAGCTTAATAATGGACTATTTATAAACAGTTTCAAGAAAAGGGAATTATGATTATATTGTTAATAATTTCGTTTTAAAATTAAAATGGAGGATAATATGTGTAGTAGAAAATAGCAAAATGTCTTATTTGAATGTACTTATTTGAAGGTATATTCTTTGTTATAGTTTTTTGAGGGAATTCTACAAATAGAAAATTACTTAGAGAAGATGCACTCTATGTTTTGGAGTTCATGTGACATATTGACCCACTGAAAGTATGAATCACCTTGAATAGACATGTTATTAGCTAATTAAAATTTTTATCTATCTGAGCAATCTACTTATCTATATGCCATCCTTTTTTTATTTTAAATTTTTCTTTTACTTTATTTTACTTTACAATACTATATTGGTTTTGCCATACATTGACATGAATCCGCCACAGGTGTACATGAGTTCCCAATCCTGAACCCCCCTCCCACCTCCACCCCATATCATCTCTCTGGATCATTCCCATGCACCAGCCCCAAGCATCCTGTATCCTGTATCCTGTATCGAACATAGACTGGCGATTCATTTCTTACATGATAGTATACATGTTTCAATGCCCTTCTCCCAAATCATCCCACCCTCTCCCTCTCCCACAGAGTCCAAAAGTCTGTTCTACACATCTGTGTCTCTTTTGCTTTCTCACATACAGGGTTATCATTACCATCTTTCTAAATTCCACATATGTGTGTTAGTATACTGTATTGGTGTTTTTCTTTCTGGCTTACTTCACTCTGTATAATTGGCTCCAGTTTCATCCACCTCATTTGCCATCCTATTTCTGTATCTTAAAATAACTGATCAAGCAGGAAGATTGAGCTCTAACATTTTAAGACTGTAAATTCAAAAGTTTCCTGTTATCATATGGTTGCCTAGAAGCAATTTACATTTAGTCAATAGTGTCAGCAATGAGAGACTGAAAGTGCTAAAATATATATATATATACAATATTGTATGAGTGGTTTTCTGATGCCTGGTGAGTCACCTTTATCAACTTCTCCTCTCATATTCTGAAATAACAACATCATTCTTAATTGCCTACTAAAATAAGACGTGGAATGATTTACCTAGACATTTCCTTCAGGCTAAATATAATGTATAGGTATTAAAAAATCCTTGAGAGAAATGCAAAGCAATGATGATGGATATGCATTTTTTGCATGCATAAATTTTCTTGCTTCTTCACCTGTCCATTTATGTAGGTTATTATGAACACATGGGAGGCCCGTCTCATGAACTTGAGTGGTATTAATTCATTTTTAGGCATCCATTAAAAATGGCTAAATATCACTCCCTCTTTTTTCATCTTTCACTTGAATAAATGAATGATGCAGTCAAGCACTTTCACCCAGTTATCATATCCTAGGACAGCATCCCTTCAATTTTATATATTTTTAAATCAGACAGAAATGTTCCTTCTCTATTAACCATGTATTTTATCCATATAATTAACATAATACACTTATTTAAGAGTTGAGTTCTAGGGACTTTTCTACTGACAGTGTGGACCCTGGACAACCAGTATTGGCATCACCTGTGAGCTTAGAACTGTAGGATTGTTTTCAGGCTTGATAAATCAGTTTGCATTTAGAAAAGACCCACAGGTGGTTTCTATGTCTGTAAAGGTTTAAGATCAGTGCACCCTCTGAGACTTGACTAGACTCCTAGATGTTCCTTCACTCATGCTGTCAATGTTGCCACAGTTCAGACTTTCCAGCTGATTTTACAGGTTTCAGTTCAGTTCAGTTCAGTTCAGTTGCTCAGTTGTGTCTAATTCTTTGTGACCCCATGAATCGCAGCACGTCAGGCCTCCCTGTCCATCAGCAACTCTCAGAGTTCACTCAAACTCATGTCCATTGAGTTGGTGATGCCACCCAGCCATCTCATCGTCTGTCGTCCCCTTCTCCTCCTGCCCCCAATCCCTCCCAGCATCAGAGTCTTTTCCAATGAGTTTACAGGTATAGAGCTACTCAACTTCTTGAACTGAGCACATGCTAATGTAAGTTAGGAATTACAGCAGAACAACCTCTCTTTTTTTGTTGTTTTATTTTATTTATTTATTTTTGGCCGTGCTGTGTCTTCATTGCTGGGCAGGCTTTATTCTAGTTGTGGCGAGTGGGGGCTCCTCTCTAGTTGTGCTCTGTGCGCTTCTCATTGTGGCTGCTTCTCTTGCTGCAGAGCATGGGCTCTAGGCATGTGGGGCTTCAGTCATCGTGGTTCCCTGGCTCTGCAGCATGGACTCAATAGCTGTGGTGCATGGGCTTGGTTGCTGTGCCACATGTGGGATCTTCCCAGACCAGGGATTGAACCCATGTCTCCTGCATTGGCAGGAGGATTCTCTACTACTGAGCCACCAGAGAAGCCCAAAACAACCTCTTCTTAATATAAGGTGATTTTATACTTCTCCAATGTTCTCCTGAAAGCCTTCCTCCTTGCTGTTCAGGTCAACAGGCCTTGGGCTCTTCCTGGAAGCTAGCCTTATCAGGTCAATTTTTCACCAAGTTCTGTTGGAAATCTTCAAGCCAATTAATTTGTTTCCATTATCTCTGTTATTTGTGTTTGCCACTAAGAATATAGGAACCTCTATTCACCTGTCCTTTCGTATATCCTCATCACTGTGCTCTTCTGTACGCTTTTCCTCTGTCTCACTTCCCCTTCTGTGTGCTTTCTCACCTCATTCACTTTACACTCAGAAACCCTTCTTCTAAAACAAACTTTCTGTCCCGTAGACCCATTCTGTTCATACACAGAAAAGACTTTTACCCTTGGATCACCACAAAGACTAATGACTCACTCCCCGACTCCTTTGCGATTGCTAGTCTACTCACTTCTCAGGGTCAGTTCCAAAGATACCACTCTTATGTAAAACTCTCTCTTCCCTGTGTTTCATGTCAAGTTGCCATCTGTCATTCACCAGTTTATTCTATTGTTTTCTCATTGTGAACCTGATGCCAAAGCCTTCAATCTCCTCCACCCAAATTGTGCCTTAATCCTTAAAAATCTCAGTTCATTTGGGGTGTCTTGCTGTCTCCAAAAGCTTCCATTTCTCTCATCTCCTCAATTCACCTACCCACTTGAATTAACAATACATTAGACACTTCATTACTCCATTTCTAAACTGCCACACTTTAAGAGACTCATCAGTACTTCTTCCTAAGCTTTCCATACTTTCCTAGTAAATTTCTCAACTTCTGTCCATAATTACTTCAAATTTTAATGGGTCTCTTAAACTTTTCCCCACCATTTACAGTAGGTGAATTTCCCTCTTATTTTAGTTAAAATAGTATCTCTTATATTTCATGTATTTGTGTTCATGGTCTCTTTCTTTTCCTCTGCCTCAGTGAAAGAGACTGCTTTGACTTCTTAGGACTAATCCCAGGGCACGGGTGTTGTTCGATATCTCCACTGTCTGTGTCCTCAGGATTCTGTTTTCATTTAACCCCACCTGCATTTTCTCAATCTCTCCCTGTTTTCTGATGCTAAAGAATCAGCCTTTAAACAGGCTGCTTTTCCATCTTTGAGAAAATCTTCCTCTCCTATAAACATATACGTGGTTTGTTTTTTTTTTTTTCCCCTTAACTTCTCTATAGGACTAGACTCCATTAACCTCTTAGTTAGTCCTTCATGAAAGTATTTCCTCTTTTGGATTTCGGGATACTATTCACTATTTACCTTTTTTATGTTTTTGCCCATTTGTTTCATTTTGTTTTTCCTTTAACACTGAAATCCTCCACAATTCTTCCTTTGTTTTTCTCTCTAGATTATCCTCATTACTTCCCATTCAAATAGCATCTGTTTTCTCATGATCCCCAAATGTGGGTCTTTGGCTTATGTCTTTCACCTAAAGCCCAGTCCAGTATATTTCATTGCCTAATAGGCACATTTAATTGATTATCCACCTGAAAACTTAAACTTCAATCTCCCCAACCCTGTTTTATTCTTTCTTTTTACTGTTCCTTTTCCAGCAGCATCACCCAGATACCTGAAAGCTAACTGGGTCATCTAGATTTTTTTTTTTCCTACCCTTGATAAGTCTACCCTTTGACAAGTTCAATTAATCTCATTCCCTTAACAACTCTTAAAACTGTCCAGTCCTCTCTATTCCCTTCACCAGAACCCTGATTAAAGCTAACGTCATAGCTCACTTCGTTTAAGATGACAGTCCCTAGCTGCCTTCACAGCCACTAATGTTGTGTTCCTTTAGAGGTTTTCACCTCACTTCTGCCAAAGCGAACTTATTAAAACATAGCTAGTATCGTTTTTGCCTTTGTTTATATTCATTTGAGAAAGAGGAGAGCAGCCACTGAGACCCAGGAGCTAGCTTGGCACCACTGTTGGGCCTTGGAGATGCTGGAGACTGTAGTAGTGCTGGCAGCTAGTCTGTCATGTTCTCATGTTAAGTATGACGAACTGCTCACAGTGCTAATGTCAGACAAGGCCACCCCATGATCATGATGGATCAGAACAGAAATGTGACCATTATGTAATCATGTCTCAATACAGTAAAAACCACGGACACTGTCCAAACCAGAGGTCCCCAAACTCTGGGATCTAATGCCTAATGATCTAAGGCGGACCTGATGTAATAATAATAGAAATAAAGTGCACAATAAATGTAATGCACTTGAATCATTCCAAAACCATCCTCCTCCCTGGTCCAAGGAAAAATTGTCTTCCATGAAATTGGTCCCTGGTGTCTAAAAAGACTGGGGGCCACTGGTCCATACTACCCAAAATGACCCAAATATCCTTCCTCTTCACTAATATGGTAGATCATTTCATTTACTAATCATAGCTTTAGCCTTTCTACATTCTTCCTGCAACCTAGATAAGAAAATTTAAGACACCCAATCATAGAATCATGGATTTCTCTGGTAGCTCAGCTGGTAAATGATCCATGTGCAATGCAGGAGACACTGGTTTGATAACTGGGTTGGGAAGATCCCCTGGAGAAGAGAAAGGCTACCCACTCCAGTATTCTTGGGCTTCCCTGGTGGTGCAGCTGGTAGGAATCCACCAGCAATGTGGGAACCTGGGTTTGATCGCTGGATTGGGAAGATCCCCTGGAGGAGGGCATGGCAACCCACTGTAGTATTCTTGCCTGGAGAATCCCCATGGGTAGAGGAGCATGGGGGCTACAGTCCATGGGGTCACAAAGAGTCAGACATGACTGAATGATTAAGCACAGCAATCACAGAATCACCTTCACTTCCTTACAGTATCTAATAAAGGCAAAGCTTTGCTTCCTTGACCATCTGTATCACTTTACACAAGCCCAAGCCCTCTAAACTATTTGTAACATCCTCTTAGCGACATATCCCAATAGTTCCCTATTATATGCCATGACTTCTTGCAACAAATAAATAAACCTTGTTAATCTACAGGAGTGTTTCTGGTAGCCTTTGTCTGAAAGCCATTGACTAAGTCAGTCTTCATGTTGCCTTTATGAGGGCTACGATGACCTAATTCCTTTTTACTTATCCAGAGTGATTTCTGACTATTGTTACATTTATTATAGTGTTGGTTTCTGGAAACTAGGGACTGAAACTTACTCTGTTTGACTTTTTTTTTTTCCCCTGTTTGTTTTGATTTGGCTTAGTTTGGTTTTGGTATCACAGTGTGTAATCTAGTGCCTGATATTTAATCTAATTAATGTTTCACTATGTGAGTAAGTGATTTTTTTTTCAGTTTTGCAGACACATTTTAAGTCAGGCTCTGCTACCAATATGAAGGATATAACATCTTCTGAATAAACATTTGAGTGAATAAATTACTTTTTTCTGTCAAAGGGTAAAACTTCATTATAGAATCTTAAGTGAAAAGAAAATTAATTGCTTCTATAGTCAGAGTAGGACTCTGGGGAATGTGGAACTGACTTTCATATTAATTAGAGAAGATGTCATGAAAGGAGTCGTCTTTTAAAGAGATGCTGGTAAGGAGGAGGAGAAGAGGTTGTAAGTGTTTTTAATCAGCTTGTTGAAGAACTAGTAAACTTCTCTTTTCTGTATACTTTGCTTAGAACTTATGCTGATTATGTTTCATTTTTTCTTTATAATACAACTAAATTGCCTTTTTGATCAACTATCTTATTTTTTGAATTAGAATTTACATCCACTATTATATTAGTTTCATGTGTCCAACACAGTGATTTGAATTGTCTTTTATTTTGCACTTGAATGTATACACTTTAGAATTCATAATTTCCTCATGAGCTGTAAGAATTTTCATGAGCACATTATATATTTGAAAATGAACAATACATTACTCATAGAATGGTCCACTGATGCTTTTTCTTACTTGAATTTTGTGTACTAGATACTTTAGATTCTGAGTAGTAGCTTCTAAACTTAGAATCACATACAGAGTATATACTAACTAATGTATTATTCTCTGAGAGAAATTATTTCACAACTGTGTTCTATTATAAAAAGAAAAAAATATTGTATATATATATCACTCATATATGCATAGGCTTACACATATGATAAACAGATATTAAGGAACACACATGCAGGAAACCTAGATGAGTCTCTACAGGAAGAAAGATTAGAAAAAGCTCATATATCAAGGGCAGACATGATTTCATGAATAAGGTGATTTTAAATAGGTTGTTTAGTTATCAATACTTAATGTTACAAGAAGCACTGTACCTGGCAAGAAGAATATTGGAGCCTTTCATATTCTGTATAGTAGTGAGGGCTAAAAGCTAACTATAGATATTTGGACTAACATTGAAGATGAAATGTATGTAAGAAAATCATCCTTAACATTCAGATGATGCTCTTGGCCTTAAAACAAGGGGAAAGTTTATACACACACATACACATTAAAGAGATGCTGGTAAGAAGGAGGACAAGAGGTTGCAAGTATTTTTAATCAGCTTATTGAAGAACTACTAAACTTCTCTTTTCTGTATACTACACGTCCTCCTTTTTACCAGCATCTCTCTAATGTTTTTATTTAGTCACTAAGCTGTATCCAACTCTTGTAACGCCATGGACTGTAGCCCTCCAGGCTCCTCTGTCCATGAGATTTCCCAGGCAAGAATGCTGGAGTGGGTTGCCATTTCTTCTCCAGGGGATCTTCCTGACCCAGGAAACAAACCCAGGTCTCCTGCATGGCAGGCAGACTCTTTACCTACTGAGCCACCAGGGAAGCCCATATATTTATGTGTAAAAAATATATATGTGTGTGTGTGTGTGTGTGTGTGTGTGTGTGTGTGTAAGAGGGAGGGAAAAAGAGGGAAAGAGACTGACTGATTGATTCATATAGAACCATGGAAGAGGAAGAAAGAGTGAAGATGCTGAAATATTTGAGAAAATCTGAGAAAAAAGTAATCTCCAAAATTTTTGAGACAACTAAAATGTTGTTACACTTATACTCTAGTGGGTAACAAAACATTCCCACATGCCAGCATAGCCAAAGTTTTTGCACAGTCTGACAATTCAGGAATAATTTAATTAAAGTACTTGAAAATATGATACTCTCTACTTGCCAAATGGAATTACTACTGAGTCCAAAGAATCCTGATTAGTATCATAGTCAAGAAACATTCCTTTGTCTTTTGTTCATTATCAATTCTCCATTTTACAGTCTCCAGTAAGAATTTAGGATCGTGATCCTTATGAGATTGGTGTCTCTGTTGCCTTGCTATTTCATTTCATTTCTATTAAATTCAGCATTGTCTAGTCTCATAATTTTATGTCACTTTTTCCTGGAGTCCAGGATATCTTAGCGAAGATGCCAAAAATGTTTTCTGAATTTTGTTTGGCAGGCTGTTGTCAGGAGTTTATACTCGGCTCTTTTTTTTTTTTTTATTTTATTTTTTTTATTTTAAAATCTTTAATTCTTACATGTGTTCCCAAACATGAACCCCCCTCCCACCACCCTCCCCATAACATCTCTGTGGGTCATCCCCATGCACCAGCCCCAAGCATGCTGTATCCTGCGTCAGACATAGACTGGCGATTCAATTCTTACATGATAGTATACATGTTAGAATGCCATTCATATGTTATTTTCTTCATTATATTGCAAGATTCTATTGTTTTGACTTGGTGAACTTACATAGTACTCTTTGTTTTCTGTGTGAGCCATTGTTTATTCCTGTTATCAGAACTTCATAACATTTCTGTTGGAGAGAGAATTGTGCACAACTCTCAATCTAACCTAAAGTTTCCAGGAGACTTTAAACTGAATTCAGCTTTACTTTTCAGAGTTTGTAGCCCCTAAATCCCTGGGATGGTTGTTTGACCACTGTATGCATAGCTACCAGGATTTGTTATCTACGTACACCTTCTTAGAGTTTTTGAACTGAGGGTAGGTGGTAGAGACCGTAACATTGTATATGGAGGTGTTATGCTACGATAGACCTCACTTTTTTATGCATCTACCGTATTCCATGCCCTATTCTAGGCACTGGAGATAGCACAAAGAAGGGAATGCATAAGGATACATGATCTGCAGTTGATATGCCTGTGGAGAAGATGGCAATTAAGCAGATTAATATAGGATGTTACTGATAAATGCCAAAGATGAAAATGAAGTAGGAGGAGAGCTAAGAAGTATGTGTGTGTTTAGATAGAGTGGCAGTTGAAAGCCTCACTGGGAAGGTACCATTTAATAAAGATTTAAAGGTAGTGAAGAATGGACACATAGCCGAGATTGGAGCATTTAAGGCAGAGAGAAGGGTAAATGTACAGACGGAGGAGGTAAGAGAGTGCCTAGAGGATGAGAGTAACAAACACTATGTCTGGGGCTGAAATATCAAGGTGTTGAGTAACAGAAGAGGTCAGAGAGGGTAGGCAGATGAAGGTTGAGTGACATGTTTAGGCTTTGAGCTTTTGCTCTGTGTGAGAAGGGAACTTCTAGAGAGTGGGCTGGCTTCCTCTGTCATCTCTGTTGAGAATGTATCACTAGGGGGCAAAGGCGGGAGTAGAAATACCACTTAGTAGGTTATTCTGAAACATCCCGACTCGTGAGAGATGATGGGGGTCTTTTGACTAGTGCAGTAGTAGTGAGTACAGTTGCAACATCACTTTCTGGATGTGTTTTGAGGAGAGTCAGTAGGATTTTCTGACGGATTGCCTGTGGGGTTTGAGATAAAGAGTCAAGAGGGATGGAAAGTCATTGGACTGAATGAATGTAAATATAGATGAGTCTGAGAACATGCTAAATGTAGAGGTCTGGGAGATGAGGAACCAGCATGGCAGACTTAGGAAAGGCAGTCTTTGAAGTGGGAGGAAGTGTGTGCTCATAGTCTAGGAAGCCACATCAGTATTCCCAAGAAGAGGACTGCTCTGAACCAAATTATCCTGATAAGTAAGTTGAGGACTGAAAAGCAACCAGTGACACTTTCTGAGTGTCAAGCAGCAGAAAGCAGTGGGGACAGCCTTCGAGCCAACTGAGAAAAGAATGACTTCAAACTTTTGATTACCTTCATTCCTGTCTCTTTGCTACCCTAAATTTTTTCATTTTATTTTTAGTCAACCATCTATAGCTGTGTATGAAATGAAAGTTGCTGGACTCTTCACTAACGTCTTCATACTTCTCAAGGCACATTTGTGCCAGTATTTCTCTTTATTTTCCAATATTCCTCTTTAAACTGATATAACTTATCAGAACTCAGGTATCATGTAAACATGGACAAATATGAAGAGGCTATTAAACGGCTTCTTAAACCTGTATCTCTATGCCTCAGTTACTCAGTTTGCATGGAATATACATCGCCTATGGAGTATAGTAATTAGGCTCTACACCGTTGCCCGTCAGCTTATAGACTGTCAGTATACATATCAAGTGACCAGGCATTCCTTCTGATACCTTGGTGTCTATGCTGCATTATTTTGAATACCATCTCTGATGACATCCAAACTATCAGGTTATCTTTACTGTGAGTTGGAATCACATCTGTTCAAATCTGTTTGATTCATCTTCATTGAAATAGCCGTAGAAGCAGCAGAGTATGTTTGAAAGAGACCTTAACTGTCATTAGATCATCAGGGGTCTAAAGCTTTCTACTTCTGTGATCTTTTTGTTGTTGTTGTTGGTTTGTTTTGGGCCATGCCAGGCAGCTTGTGAGATCTTAGTTCCTTGACCAAGAATCAAATCTGTGCCCCCGCAATGGAAGCACCATGTCCTAACCATTGCACCACCAAGGAATTCCCTTTACCTCTGTGATCTTGGATGTTTGATAATCTTATTGGCGCTCAGTTTTATCTTGTGTAAAATAGGAGAAAATCATGCTGATTCTATCTGATAGAATTACTATGAAACACATATAAAATAATGCACATACACAGTAATTTGGTACACAGGGTTAGGCACTCCATTTTTTCTCATGGTTATGTCAGTGTTTTCAAATCTTTCACAGATTTCTCTGTGTCTCGCTTTCCTCCTCTGTCAAAATGGGAGAGTAATAGTACCTACTCCAGAGATTATTGTTTTGTTGTGGTGATGATGCTGGTTATTGTTACATAAATTAGAACAATTGGAATAATGTGGCTAACCAAACAAGGTTTATTTAAGCTCAAATATTGCCCCCAAGATATTCAATTCGTTGTCTCTCTGTTAGAATTACTAATTGATTATTCCATTAGATGCTTAGAATAAAGAGATTATGATCATGACATTTAGAAGGCCACTAATAATTTATTTTCATTATATAAAGGCAACATGGTATTCTGATTCTACTCTTTATATAATTTCATATATTAAAAAAACTCAATGTAGATAAAATAAAGGCCACTCTGATAGAAAATGGTAATTCTAAAACTGTTGAAGTTGAAGAACACAGTTTGTTCTTATTGTCCTTGTTGTCATTTTGTTATAGTATGAGTATTTATTTTCTTTTTTTTGACCTGATGTAGTTAAAATTTGAGAGACCTCAAATCCTGCTGTAGCTCTTGATAGTGGGAGTATTTGAATGTCATATATTTACTTAGAATATGCTTATTTTTCTCTCTTATTTTTCTCTGAGTCCTTTGCAAAGACCGTTTATCTTTTAATAGAGAATAAATTTAAAGTATTAGGAAACATATGGCAATTAGACACGAAGGACAGAGAATTTAGAAGACAAAAGTTGAAAATTAAGAAAATGTGAATTTTAGAGCTTTGTCTAGGTTCTTATCTTTAACAGTGTATTGTGGCTCCTTTATTTTCATGGACTTTTCAGTTCAAGTAGCAAGCTAGAACCTTTAATGGTTGTGCACATGCTTTTGTAAACAATTCAGTAATGTCTTTGTGAAACTGACTTTCAAGATAACCCAGAAGTTTCACCTGCTAATTGGTATGGGATCCTGGGAACATATAAATCCCCAAGCACCACAGTCTGTGTACTTAGAAATTTTCAAGTAGAATCCAAGATACTAAAATGTTTCTATAACCTTTGGAGTTTTGGTACCAATTACATGAAACTGTGTTCTCATTTGCTGCCCTTGATGTCATAATTTAAAGTGTTTATATTCCAGCTAGGCTATAAATACTTCTATAAAAAGGACTGACATTTTATAGTATTTTATTTCACTTTTCTAAATTTTGATTAGTTTTAATGTATGTTACTTTTTTCCTGATTGGATGTATTCTATTCTCTATCAGCTCTTTTAGAATTTTGCTCTCTTTGACCTTGAATCCAATAATCCTAGTTCATGGAACTCTTTTTAAAATAAATTTAAAGAACTCCATTCACTTGTGACTACTTCCTTAAATTGGAGAATCTTTTAAAATATTTAAAAATATATGGATTATTTTATGAGCATTCCCAGCATTTGATATGCTTGGAGAATTGTCCAATTTAAATGATTACTTGCTTATCTGAAGGTATTTTTAGTGTTGCCATATTGTTTGTATCTATACTTATGTCTGCATATCTAGATCTGTGTGTCTGTCTTTAACTCTTTGCTTTCAGAGGGAAGACACTAGATCTTCACTCTGCAATTACAGTTGACACATTATAGCTTTTAAAATTTAAGTCAACTTAGATTAAATTAAAAATTAATATACCCGGTTATACTTGCCATGTTTCAGGCACTCAATAAACAAACACGTGTGGCTAGTGGGATGCAGATAGAAACTCTGTCCATTCTTGCTGAAAGTTCTATTGAACAATGCTCCTCAGAGTGTGCATGTATCTATTATATGCTTCCTACCTGTACTCCAATATTAAAATCTGGAATATTTGTTTAAATGCCTATAAATCTAAAAGCTTTACAAAACAGTCTGATGTATAAAAGCCTGCTGCCACAAACTCAAGTGAAATTTTTGTATAAGGTGACTATTAAATCATAGAAGTATTATTCTGATTATATGTTTCATATATTATAGCTTGTTTTTTTTTTTTTTTTTCTGCAGATAGTTTTAGGGCATATAACATTGTTATAGCTGTAGCTTTTTAATGACTATAGTAATATAGTTCTACTGCATGATAGCTTAGAATTGATGTCTCTGTAGAGACATTATTTGCTAAGCTCAACAGTATCAAATACTACATTTCGTTAAGTAACTGTGTTTCTGTTGTTTAAAAGTTAACTTTGGTTAGGAGAAATGAGCAAAGGGATTTAGGAAGCTTTATGAAACTCAATTTCTTTTTCCTTGAAATGGGAGTACTTTGACAATTTTAGAAAAATTAGCGTGCAGTCTTATATTTCGATAAATATGGGTTTTTTCCCACTAAATGTTTTATGGTAGTATACTTTTTCCCATTGTGTATACTTATTGTATTTTCTGTTTTATTTTTAATAAAGAATATGTACTGATGTTATTAGGAACAATTTCAGTGGTGTATTTTTAAAAGGTAAATTCCACTTTAATGATCTAACAGTTTATTGTTTCATGGTTTGTTATGATTTGACTTTGGTTCCTTTTGTGGGGGCAGTCTTAACTTATAATGCCTCAGAAACTATTAGGTAAAAAATGTTAACAGTAGACATCTTATTTTTATTTTTTTTAAGAAACAACTCAGTATGAAAATGAGTGCTTCATTGCCATTTTGATGCATCTATTGCCAAGAACTTTAGAAAAATATCTTTAGATTCTCATGATAAACTGACAGAGTGAAATATCTTAAGGCTTGAAAGGGCAAGTAGAAGTTATAATTACTGTGTAGTTTCACAATCCTTGTACTGAATACTCACCTTTGCTATCATGCTGCAGGCCATAGAGCGAGAAAAAGCCGAGAAGTTCAGAAAACTGCAAGATGCCAGCAGATCAGCTCAGGCCCTGGTGGAACAGATGGTGAATGGTAATTACACGGAGTTGATTTAGATAATCTTCTTAGGGATTTGATAAACACATAGGTTCATATTTATCAGCTGAATTATATCAGACAAGCACTTCCTGAATGAAAATTTAAAGTGAGTTTGTGGGCTTTTTATTATTGTTTCTTAATGCAAAGAAAATTATTTGAGGAAATTCAACTTTGAGTCCAATGAAAGAAAATGAGATGTGGTAGAATATTTTATTAGTCTGTTGCCGAGAAATCAATTTTAGTGCAAAGTCTGCTTACGTTTGTCCAAATGATTTAAGAAAACAAGATTTGCAGAAATAAATGGAAATGTAAGCAATCATATGGTATATGTAAAGTGATTATAATCAGATTTAAAATAATTTTGGAATATATTTCTCCCATACCTATTTGCTAATAATATATTTGACATTTTCTGTATTGTTTTCATTTTTTAACTTATTTGAAAAAAAAAAGTATCCTCAGGGGACCTTTTTTTTTTAACTTCAATTATTTTGAGTGAGGTAAAAGTACAAAGGTAACAAAACAAATTTTAAATGAATTAAAATTAATTTTTGCTAACATTTGGTACCCCAAAAGCTGTCTGAGCAAAATGCTATTGATGTCGATTATATACAAAGTTCTTTCCAGTTGTCATTGTTATACTACCATATTCATTTCTAGGCATAAGTAGTTTATGAAAATCAGTGTGTGTATGTGCTTAGTCGCTCATTCGTGTCTGACTCTTTGCGACTCCATGGACTGTAGCCTGCCAGGCTCCCCTGTCCCTATAATGCTATTTCTAAACAAGGTTATTTTTTTAAGAATATGTTTATAAGAATATAGAAACCAAATGTAGCAAATGTTTTTGTTAGGCATGTCAGCTCTTTCCAGTACCTGCCTGTATTCTGAGGCATAAATTCTGTGTTTGAATTATTTTTGCTTTAATTGCCATGTTGGCATTAAAAAATTCAATGATCTTTCTAGGAAATCAATTCATTTTCTCCTTCTAATGGGCCCCATGACTATATTTGGTTAAAAATAAAAGCAAGCAAATATGACAGCTGACGGTTGGGTTAACAAGTTAAAGAATATATAGAAGATGCAAAATATGAAAAATATAGTTGTTTAGATATATGTTTGCTGGGCAGTTTAACTGATGAGTTTGACAACAGCATATTCATATTACATAAAATTATATGATCTAAAAATATCCTTATACTGCTATATAATTTCCCCCTGGTAACTGCATTATCACTTTTTCATTTTTATAAACTGATATAAAATCTATACTTTTACATGGTCTCTACTTTAAATGGCCTTGGTTCATAATCAAATACAAAGCAGACCTTAATTCAGATTATCTGATAGTAGTATACACTGAGTTACTCAAAAAATAGAACCTACCTGTTAATGCAGGAGACTTAAGAGATGCAAGTTTGATCCCTGGGTCGGGAGGATCCCCTGGAGAAGGAAATGGCAACCCACTCCAATATCTTGCCTGGGAAATCCCATGGAGAGGAGCCTGGTGGACTATGGTCCGTGGGGCTGCAAAGACTCAGACACGACTGAATGATTAACTAAAAAAATAAGTTAAAATTTTAGAAATTAAAGTAATGATGTTTTTAAATTGAAGTGATATGCAGGGTTAAAGGGCTTACCAGGTGATTCAGCAGTAAAGAATCTATCTACAAAGCAGAAGATTCAGGAGAGGCCACAGGTTCAATCCCTGGGTCCAGAAGATCCCCTCGAGGAGGGTATAGCAACCCAGTCCAGTATTCTTGCCTTGGAGAATCCCATGAACAGAGGAGCCTGTCAGGCTACAGTTCATAGGGTCACACAGAGTCACACGCTACTGAAGTGACTGAACACACATGCACGGGTTAAAATGATCACATGATTAGTGATAACATAATTTTCTAGATTATTGCCCTCATAGCTCAGAATTTTGGAAGCATGAAGAAAAATCATGATCTATACTAGGTCTTTAATAAATATTAATTGGCTGATTAAATTCTATGTAGCAAAGCAAAATTAAGGCAGTAATTGAGATAATGACATTGGTAATTTCAGTTAGAAAATAATAACACTTCTTAAGGAAAATTCTAATTTCTGTACAATGCAAAGAGCAGTAAGGGATAGGGGGTGTGATCTGAGACATTCCTCACTGGATGACTATATTGACCAAATTTTAAGCTTCTCATGTGTTCTGTTAATGACTATTTGGTGTAAGTGATACGTGATTAATTTCAGATTTGAGCTATAAATAGAGCATAGGTAGTTCTACTTTGCTCCATTCAATCAAACAATTTACATGATTACTAAAAAGTACACTCAAAGATTCTAACTTATCATTTTGTTCCTTTTTGTCTTTCACAGAAGTTGCTTAGTATTTATTTTAAGCAATTGTGCAAGTTGAGTTAAGCCAGACATGCAGTAAGTGCTTGGAGTACCTTTCTAGGTATATTTCAGAGGAACCCCCAATCCTAAATTGCAGTTGCTCCACCAACATAGAACCAAATGCTAGAGTATACTGATGTGGTTCATGAAGTTGAAAGACACACAAGTTTCTCTAAACCAGATTTCTCAACAGTTATCTCAGTAAAGCTCTTAAATTTGTAAGTTAAGAATTTCCTTTCTCAAGTGTGACTATGGAGTGTAATAAAATTCATAACCATATAAATCACATGCATGCTTGCTTTTTATTTATAGAAAGGAAAAAGAGAGCTAAATCATGGTACTTCATTTATGGTCCCATGTAAATATCTATTCCTTTAACCACATGTCTTGTCCTTAAAAATTAAGATAAAAGCAGATCATTCTTATATGATGTTATAGCTGTATCCAAGTAATGCAAATATATATACATTAAATGTTTGATTCCCCATGATAGCAACACAACATATATTCATAGTTTAAAATATGTATGGAGATAAGCATAAATATAGCTATTATATTTTTAAAAAGCATTCCATAACTATTTATGTGTATGTATATATATATGTATATAAACACACACAGGAAACTGAATTTTTTACATAAAATAATTTATCATAAGATTAGAGCATGTTTAAAGTATCTAGACTGATTTTGGAACTCTTTTTCCTTCAGAATGAAACTCTAAGACATGCAAAAAAAGATTCCGCAATGCTTATAGTTTATATCAGTTTTGACCCCAAATAGTATATTTCCAAACATATTTCCAAATCAGTTTTGGCCATTTCTAAGTATCTACTGAAAGCATGAATTTTTAGTACCACTTAAGAAATGCAAAAGAAAAAGTATCTGTTAGTCCTGAAGGCATTTACCGAATGAATTTAAGAAAGGCACTGAGAAACAGGGAGTGAGGTAGTGTCTCAAAATGGTTAACAATACAGAGATTATTGCCATGATGCCAATATAGAAGAAACTGCTTTCATTTGATGTTGCAAAGTTGTACTAAAAATCAATTGTATGTCCCGAAAACACTGTTTCTCATAACACATGTTTAGTTTTACAGGGTTAAATAGAAATTATGATCAACTAGAAGATAATTTTCATTTTGGCTGCATCTTATCGAATGCCAAGTGTTATAAGCAGAATATTATAATACAGTTGCTATTAAATATTTTGAGTTTTAATATCAACTATATTGTGAATTTTTCCGTAGAATGATGTATACTTAAATAATATGCAGGAATTCAGTAAGAGATTCTTATTAATTCATTTGGGACCTTTTTTTACATCAAAAAGTTTGCATAAATTATTTGTATACATCAAAGCTATACATGAACATTTTCCTCTAAAGTGTATCAGTTCTTTTAGAAGACTATAAAGGATCTTCATGCTCATAATGGACTAAAAAAGGAGGCTACAGTGATACTAAAAGGGAGAATATTATATAAAATGTTAATTTCTGGGATTTTGACATGGAATTTTGATATAACTTTGATTTATCTATTTAACTGTTTCTTTTAATTAACATTGAATTTATTGCTCCTGTATCAAAATCAGGTGATCAGATAAGTATGGGGGATAGTGTTATAGTGTTGAATGGTGGAGAGCTCTTCCTCTTGTTGGAGAAATTTTTCACAGATAGAATCTTTATGAAGTGTATTGTCCCTATATAAGATTAGTATCATAGCCTTAGTCTCTATAAATTATTCACATCCTAGAACTTTAATGAGAGTAAGTGGGAGATGAAATTGGGTACCTAGTGATCTACTTATGTTTCCTGTAATTGTGATATTCGGAGAAGGGGAATTTCCAGATTTTTATTTATTTAAATTAAAACAATATTCAATATGGACCCTCTTTAATGTTTATTTTTATATTAATTTAAACACAAAATGATATTAAACTAATTAACATTTTAGAAAATTTTATTAAATATCAAGTATCTTGCTTTATATCAGTAATATAGATTATTAATAAATATAGGTTTCAAATATTTTATTTTGAACAGCTTTTTAACTCATTTGCATAACTTCAGAGCAAAAGCTTTTCATTGTTTGAATGAGATTATGGGACCTCAGGACAGTCTAGAACAGTTTTATGCCTAAAAATATGCTTACTTCATTTTTATCTGTTTAGCATTAGACTTCATTTTTCTTTTTGTAAAATAATGTTCTTGCATCAAATATTTAGTCTCTTTTTCAGTCAGATATAGCCACAAAAGACCCTGGTTTCTTTAAATTATTTTCCTTTATTAATATTGAAATTACCAAAATGTTGCATCAAAACATTCATTTAAAAACTTAAAATGGTTTTACCACAGTTTCCAGAGGAGATCCTATAATTATCTAATAGGGTTAGTAGTGTTTTCTACATTAAATTGTGCTTCACTTTCAATTTCTAATTGTAGTTTTCTATGTGTTAATTAAGAGCCTGAAGACAATCACATTAAGGAAATGTTTAAATAAAAGTAGTAATTATTAGTATATTAGACTAAAAGAACATTTCAAAACCATCATCCCATGAGTGTTAGATTATAGTGTTTAAGGTAAAACCTAATAGTAAGTCTGTTAAGTATCATAATTACACAGACAAGGGCTCCTCTTATCCATAATATTAAGTATGGAACAGTATTTTTAGTATTTTGGTTTATAGTTCATTAAATACTTTAAAATGAATGATGTCATTTGAATTTGGGCAAAACTTTGTCAGATGGGTAAGGGCAAGCATTAGGGTCTGTTTGACTCACCTCAAAGGCAAACCTCTCATTATCTTTTCACATCACTGTGAAGTATTTTCAGAGGCAATAACTATTCTAATTGTATATTTTAATGGAAAGTGATTTTGTAACTGCTCTGTATATCAATGGGGCATGGAAATGGTACTGTTTACAGTGGTCCAGCCCCTCCATCATGAATGAGTAGCTTTCCACGGTTGTACTCATTTCCTCTTCTCTTATTCTTTCCTGAGTACTGGGCAGCTTGATTTATGTTTCCTGTTTTTCCACGTGACACTTGGGATAATGGTCTACACAGAGTTCACACTCAATAAATGTTGTTAATTGACAGACACATTTTTCTTTAACTTTAATCTCCAAAGGAAGAGACTCGGTTCCTGGTATGTGTGTCTGTGTGTGTCTCTGTGAGTCTGTGAGTGTAGTGTGTGAAGAGAGGGAATTAAAGAGGTCACCGCTGTGGAAAATTAGTCACAAAAGCAAATACGAGTAGAGAGATGACTTTTTTCCTATGATAATTCAGTGCTGTTTAGAAAAATAAAAAATGAAAAAAAGTTATGTTTGTAAATGTATATATTACATTTATTAGGGACATGAATTTTATGCCCAATCTATTTTTTAAAGCTATTATTTTTTAAAACAAGATGATGTGGCAGTTGTATAAAAGTTAATGTCATCAGAAAACACCCTAGAATTAGTCTATAATACTCAGACCTTATTTTCATGGACTCTGATTAAGTTTCAACTACATTTTAGGCTGTTATATTAAATGCCAAATGGATTTGTAATGACCCTCACCTAATATGCAACAAAAATAGGAGACTATTAGCAACTTTATTTTAAGTTTTCACTCCAAATATTCTTCTAACTCAAGAGCTCTGAAAACACAGGTTTTGTATTATTCTACCCTGGCTTCATGGCTAATGATGAATATACTTGATGAGGAATACTTCACTTTAAGTGGCAGTTTTGAAGTACTTGCATGGAAGGTGGTGCACAATTAAAATTATTCTAACAGTCTGTTATGCACTGTATACAAGTAATAAAATTAATGGATGCACTTCAAGTAATGATCCATTTCCTCTGGGTGCAATATATTTATTCATAGACTATTTCAGGGGTTGTTTAGAATATGAAATGTGAATGGATTATGATCCATTATCCCTGAGATTCTAATGTGCTACTATGAAATGGTTTCCATAAGTATTGTTCATAACACCTGGTGAGTTAATGTTTGTGTTCTTAAGTAGCTAAAAAAAAATTAGAAAAACGGATGCTCAAACAGTTGATACTTAAAACTTTGCAGGTATAAACTGTCTTGAAACTTAAAGTTTTCACTTAAGCATAATTCTGTGAAATGCACATAAAATAATTATATTGAATAATAAAATTATTCACATGGGTGTATTTATTCTGAAAAGTTTTAAGGGACTTTTTCATGATCTCATTTCTAGTACTAGATAATAGATGGCCAATTGATTCATGAAGTTGAAGTAATAACGTTTCCAATTTTAGTTGATCCCTCCTCCAGGGGATCAAATTCGAAGGAAAAGAGAATGCCTGGGTATCTGTATTTGGCTTTTCACGTCTGCGACTATTGCTCCCCTAGTGTTTGTATCTGTATGAAGTAGGCTATTGATTTGGTGTTGGGCAAGTTCACAGGTAAAGTGTGTTTATTTTGTACCTACTCTAAGCTGAGAATTCTATCAGATACTTCCAGTGGAGACATTTTTCTTAGGAGATTTTATAGTTTAGAATGACAGGATATACTCTAGTTGAGCAGGAAGCATATTCATATATGAATTAATACAGTATTTCCATATAAAACCTTAGTAATAAAATATCTGATTTTCTGCAGTCAAAATCATATATTATTCAGTGACATGTAGAAATTTCTGTTTTTAACTTTTGGCATGGCTATCCTCTGTAACTTGAATTTCAAATGATTATAAATTTATGACCGATTATTCCAAGATTCCCTAATAAGCTCTTATGTACTCATTGCTGATTGATATTATTTCTTATAAAATGTATAAATATACTTTATCCCATATTAGTGCCATATTATTTAAAATTACTATCTTTAAAAAATATTTATTATTTTTCACAAATTATCTTTTTCAGTCATTAAAAACTCCTCCTGTCCCTAATTTCACCATTTGAAAGATCTGATCTCTTTTCCTTGTTTCCTGTAGGTTCTTTTTTCATTTCTTTATATTAACATTGACAAATATTTATTGGTTGCCTGGTATATGTCATGTTTGGTGTAACAATTCACACATGTTAACTCAGAACCTTGATAAGTGTTCTATGAAGTCAATTGTATTTTAAAAAAATTTTTATTTTATATTGGAGCATAGTTGATTAACAGTGTTGTATTACTTTCAGCTATACAGCCGAGTGATTCACTTATATATACACATGTGTCTATTTTTTTTCCAGATTCTTTTCCCATTTAGAGTACTACAGAGTACTGAGCAGAGTTCCCTGTGCTATACAGTAGATCCTTGTTGGTTAACTATTTTATATATAGTAGTGTGTACATTGGAGAAGGCAATGGCACCCCACTCCAGTACTCTTGCCTGGAAAATCCCATGGATGGAGAAGCCTGGTAGGCTGTAGTCCATGGGGTCGCGAAGAATCAGACATGACTGAACGACTTCACTTTCACTTTTCACTTTCATGCATTGGAGAAGGTAATGGCAAGCCACTCCAGTGTTCTTGCCTAGAGAATCCCAGGGACAGGGGAGCCTGGTGGGCTGCCGTCTGTAGGGTTGCATAGAGTCGGACACGACTGAAGCGACTTAGCAGCAGCAGCAGCAGCAGCAGCAGCAGCAGTGTGTACATGTCAATCCTCATTCCATGGATGAAAAAGTAAAGTCCAATATGAGTATTTAGCAGAACCAAGTTCACTCATTTAGTAAAGAGAGAGGTCAGATTTGAACTCAGGTGTGCCTAATACCAGAGCTCTTACTGTGAACTTTTATACCCTTTTGCCTGCCTTTACCATTTATCCTCACAAGAAATCCTTCTTGTACATGTTGTTATACTTTCATTCCCTTTATTCAGTTATAAAAGTCAATATGCTTATTAGTGGAGAGTACTGAAGATTTCAAAGTGGGATGGTACTCAATTCACTTTTCCCATTTATATTAATTTCTTTTCTAGCAATGTTTAGCATTTGGACATATTTTAGACAGGACATTGAACTGATAATTTCAGGTAATGATCAAGGACTCATTAAATTCTATCTCTGGATTTTATTAGGTGCCATGGAACTTACTGACAATTCATTATAATTTGATTTGTATTTTGATGATTAAATTAACATGTATTATTCATATGAAAATTAATTTATTATTTTTTTCCAATTGCCTAGGGGTTTTCATGTGGTTGACCTCAGAAACAATGAGATAATATTTTCTGTATTCCCTTATCATTTGGACTAATGCTAAATAAATTCAGTCCAGCATCATTCCATCAGTACTTTTAATTTACTTTAACACCTCTTGTTTGTCTATCATGGACTTGGACTACCAAGGACTCCCTTCTTCTAAGTGCTTATTCACATTTAATATATGCTGAAAATATTTCTCCTAAACATCTGGTCCTTTAGATCCATGCCACATTTTTGAGTCATTTTCTAACATAATTTACAGTTTCTACCCTATGTATTTTTAAATTACTCCATTTCATTTTCCAGCAATAGTATCAGCATTTTATCACAGTATTTTTTCTCAAAATGAGTGCCTATAAGACTGGACATTTGGATTCTTCTCTTATACTTTGCAACAAACATGATTTTATAACTATAGTTTCTTAGTGGCATCCCTCGGAACATATTTTGGTATAATTCTTGGTCACTGCTCAAAACCAAATTATCCCAAGCAGAATATCCCATGAAACATCCAGATGTCTCAATGTCTCAATAACACCAGTTGCTTCCTTAACTATTACAAGGGTATTAGAGGAATAATTTGCTCCTGCAAACCACAGGCTTCCTTTTATAGCTGTATATGTGGAAATGATGTTTGTGGTTTGCTTTCTGCAGTGTCATCTTGAATACTGTCAAACTCTGAAATTAGCGAAACTAGAGCTGTGTTTCAAATGAATTGAGAGATGTGGTTTGGCAGCATAGCATAATTACAACAAAATAAAAATCAGAGTATCTGAGCAGAGAAAAGTAGAAGAGAATAAAATAATATAGTTGTTGACTTCAAATCCATGTTTTTTATTCTTTATAAAGAGTAAAAGGGGAGGCATGTACAAGTTAGCCAAACTTCAGGCCTCATATTTGCTAGAGATGGTCTTCAGACTTCTTAATAACTTACTGGTCCTTTAACTAAATCATATTATCAGAAAGTCGTATAAAATGGACATTCATAAAAGTAGATTCTCCTGGACAAGTTGGTCTTCACTAGATCACATTAGCCCCTTAGATACTTTAATCTAGAGGAAGACTGTTACACTGAGCTTATGATCTCTTTTGAGATTTGTGAATATATGTAGGAATAGGAAACATTTGAGTATTCAGTATTTCAGAAATATTAAGAAGTTATCAGTGCTGTCATAGCTATGTTTTAATGTCCATATTATATTTAATATTTTTTAGTGTAATTTACTAAAGAAGTTGCTATGTAAACAAATTGTGTATAAGAACATTTACATGTTGTGAACTCTACAGAATTAATAATGTGATATTGCTGTACTATCATTAGTATGGCATTAGTTACATATTGGCATTAGTTACATATCATACTTTGAAAAAAAATCAAATGAGATGAAATATATTAAAAGACAACATATTCCGTAAGACATAGTAGGTTTTCTGGAAGGCTAAAGTTGATAATGATATGGTTATGTTTCCATTTTGCCCTTGATAGACTTTTTTCTGCTTAAGTATTTCTATAGCTCATTTTCAAATATTCAGATCAACCTCCACATTTGTAAATGATGTGTAAATAATTTAAAAATCTTCTTTATAATTAGAAAGATTTTTTTTTCCAAATGCTTGTTTTCTTTCTTTGGACTCATGTTCGGTCTGCTTATCTCTGGCTTTGTATAGCATAAACAGATAATTAAATTGATTTTTTTTTAAAATACATATTCACTTTTTACAAAATAGAAGTAGAGTCATGGATGTGGAAAGCAAACTTTGGGTTACCAGAGAATAAGGAGAAGAGAGGGATAAATTGGGAGATTGGAATTGACATATGCACACTCCTGTATATAAAATAGAGAACTAAGAAGAACCTGCTATATAGCGCAGGGAACTCTACTTAATACTTTGTAATGGCCTGTGTTGGAAAAGACTCTAAAAGAGTGGATACATGTATATGTATAACTGATTCACTTTGCTGTATACCTGAAACTAACACATCACTATAAATCAACTAAGATGGCCAATAAAATTATTTTAAAAGAAATTGGAAATTTAAAATTTTATGTCCATATTTTAATTAAATACATGTATGATGCAGTGATCAATAAAGGGATTTCAAACAAAAAAATCCAAATAATAACAATTCAACTAATTGTAAATCTTTTTAAAAAGTAAAAATATAAGTTACTTTTTAGATGTATAGTTTAATAATATACATGATATTTAACATTTATTTGGAAATATCCAAAAAGTTATTTGACTGTAATCTTCCATCCCCCCATCATTACTTTGTGCATTTTTTGTTTTTATTTAAATGTATTCTACTCTACTATATCTTATCCTTATCTAGTACTTTGTTATATTCATGTTCTGTGATAAAATGCAACTCCAGCAATTTATAGTCAATAATCAGAAATCATATTGATACTTCAGCTTCTTCAATAAATAAATGATTTATTTGAAATCATTCAGATGATGAATAGTTTTAAACTTGAGTCAACATTGATTTTCAGATAATGTCTTTCAGTTTGTGGCTTCAGTGGATATATATATATTTTTTAAATCTGTCTTTCTAGAGGGTGTTAATGCTGACAGTATCAAACAAGCCTCAGAACAACTGAACAGCCGGTGGATCGAGTTCTGCCAATTGCTAAGTGAGAGACTTCACTGGCTGGAGTATCAGAACAACATCATCGCTTTCTATAATCAGCTACAACAATTGGAGCAGATGACAACTACTGCAGAAAACTGGTTGAAAACCCAACCCACTACCCCATCAGAGCCAACAGCAGTTAAAAACCAGTTAAAAAATTGCAAGGTAAGAATCTTTGCTCCTATTTGGAGCATCATAAGTAGGACTTTCTTAGAAATTTCCAGAAGAATAGCAGAGTACTTAATGATAAAATTTTCCTCTTAAGGGTTTAGTGAAACACAGTAAAGATTAAAATAGGTAACATATGGATACTTGAGTCCTGCAAGCTTAGTTACACATAATTAATTGATTTTGTCAGATTGCAAAATGATGAGGCAGTATTGGAATGTGGGAACCACATGTATCCTATGGAAAGTGGAAAATAATTTGGAGCTCTTTCTTATAACAGTTAGGAAAACCCAGTCATATGTTCAAAATGTGGAATCCACACAAACACAAGTAGCTGATATCCTATATAATCGGATATATGAGGAAAATCTTTTTAAATGACAGTTATTAAATTTGGATAACTAGAGGAAGGTCATTTACAAAAATACTTTTTATATGTGCTTGGAATATAGAGGAATCTCAAGGGATAGTACAGTAACCCAGCATCAGAGCTGTTATTATTCTTAAAATAGAAGGGATCAGGGAGAGAGAAGTTACAGAAAGCCTGAAGATGAATTAGATGTCCATTGTAAAGACAGCTTTCAGAGCCAGTCCAGTGCTAACACAGGAATGGAGCCAGAAAAATAGACACTCTGTTTTACTCTCTTTCTTGCCTTCAGAATCTGAACAGGACTCCCCATCAACTAAAATTAATCAGAAGTCAGAGGACAAAAAGCGGTAGTCTATAACTGTCATTCTCCTGGGTTACAGGAGAAGGTTGGGCTGTGTATCTAGTAGGGTAAACAAGATACAACACAGACGAAAGGGCTGCGAAAGAGACTAAAAGAGTATTCTGCATGTGTAAGAAAACAAGAGATATATCAATAGAAACAACTTGAACATTTTGCATAAGTAGCTACTACAAAATGTTAGTTTGTATAGTTAAACACTTTTTATGGGAAGTGGGAAGGTGCTTACAGGATAGATGAAAAGGTTTCCAGGATGAACTTTAAGGGTAGACTGAGGTGACTGGGTTTAATATTAAAAGCAGTAAATGAGGGTTAATCTGCATACTTTGGAAATAATGGTTTAAATAATGGGAAACTGAAGATGGAGAGATGACAGGGTTGGTTTGGAGGCTATTGAACCCAGAAAGTGATGGGAAATTCAAAGTTATTTTGAAGGGGAAGTCAGATGAAGGATTTGATGAAGTTTCTTCACATGATGAAACTACAGCTTTACTAGAAAGTAAATAAATTTAGCAAATACATTTATGGATAAAGAATACCATATAGTGAGGCATTTATTTTATTAGTGAAATATACAAGTATAGGGAATTTCTTTTCCCTATAATTCTAGATACATTTTGCTATTAAAGAATAGAATCCATGACTTTGTTCTGTAAATTAGTGGAATATTTCACCTATATCATTTCTTGTAATAAAAAAATCTGATGATAGTTCTTTAACCTGTTTCTTGAGATTCAAATATAAATATTAATTATATCTTCAAAATGCATTCATTCATAAAATACATATTCAGTGTCTCTAATGTGGCTAAGAATGATATTAAGTGTATTAACTGGTTCGGGCTGCCATAACAAATACCATAGACTGGGTGGCTTAAACACAGAAATTTATTTTCTCACAGTTCTAGAGGCTGAAAATCCTAGATGAATGTCTGGCAAGGTTCAGCTTCTGGTGAGAACTCTGTTTCTGGCTTGCAGACAGCTGCCTTCTCACCACGTTCTCACTTGGTCTTCTCTTGGCACATGTGCATGGAAGGAGAAAGATCTCTCTCTCTCCCTTTAAGGCCTCTGGTCCTGTCTTAAACTCTGTGTTTAAGACCTGATTTAACCTTAATTACTTACTAAAAACCTCATAGCCAATGATAGCCACCTTGTGAGGTTAGAGTTTCAGCACATAAATTTGGGGGGGGGCATCATCCAGTCCACAGATTCTCCCTGTACCCCCTTATTTATGGCCTGTCACATACCATGAGCCCCCAAAGTCCAGAAGTCATAACTCACTCCACCATCAACTCCAAAGTCCAAAATCTCTTCATCATTTAAATCAGATATGAATGAGACTCAACATATCCCGAGATAAAATGCCCCTCCGGCTGTGGACCATTAAAACCAGGACGACATATGTGTTTTCAAAATATGGTGGGACAGGCATAGGGAAAGGCATTCTCATTCCCAAAGGAGTAAAAATGGGGAAGAAAAAAGGGATGATAGATCCTGCTGTTGCTGCTAAGTCACTTCAGTTGTGTCCAACTCTGTGCGACCCCATAAACGGCAGCCCGCCAGGCTCCCCTGTCCCTGGGGTTCTCCAGGCAAGAACACTGGAGTGGGTTGCCATTTCCTTCTCCAATGCATGAAAGTGAAAAGTGAACGTGAAGTCACTCAGTTGTGGCTGACCCTCAGCAACCCCGTGGACTGCAGCCTTCCAGGCTCCTCCGTCCATGGGATTTTCCAGGCAAGAGTACTGGAGTGGGGTGCCATTGCCTTCTCAATAGATCCTAATCAAGTCCAAAATTTAGCAAGGCCAATTCCATTGGATTTAAGGTTTGAGAATAATCTTCTCTGGCTTGATGCCCTTCTTTCCAATCCTGCTGGGGTGATAGTTCTACTTTAGGACCTACTGGGGTGGCAGGCACTTAAGCTTTGGGAAGGTCAGCGTGAGCATTCATTGATCCTACCCTTATAACATTGTCGTAGAGTAGATGAGAAGACATTAAGTAAACGATTAAATAAACAGATATAAAATCACCACTGGGACAAACGTTTTAAGCAGAGTTCTGGGAGAATATCTAACAGGGAAAACCTGACCTTGGTAGAGCCACTGAGCGCAGCTTCCTTGAGGCAGGTACATTTGAGTTGAAATTGGGAGAATAGCAGGGAAGGAGGCTTCAGGCAGAATAAACATGGTGAGGAGGGAGCAATAATGACCAAAGAACTGAAATAAGGCTGATGTGAATACTGAGCATAAAAAGGCAAAAATGCAAGCACATGGTGGTGACTCAGACAGTAAAGAATCTGCCTGCAATGCAGGAGGCCGGGGTTCGATCCCTGGGTCAGGAAGATCCCCTTGAGAAGGAAATGGCAACCCACTCCAGCATTCTTGCTTGGAGAATCTCATGGACAGAAGAGCCCGGCTGAACAGCTAACACCTTCAATTTTCACATAGGAGACAAAGCAATGATTCTTAGGGCACACTAGGGCCTTGGTCTCTTTCTGAGGAGAGAATGGAGATCACCGGGAGTTATATATCTTAAATATTCTCTCAGGGTTGGAGAAGTCATCCTAAGTGAAATTAAATGTTTTTTTTTTTTTTTTTCTGCATTCAGCCACAAAATTCCAAATTCTGATTATACGATTCCATCCCTTTTTATTACCCTTACTCTTTCTCTCTTCCCCATTGGTTCCTATTAATTTGATGTATCACCTTAGGTAGACTGTTTAGCAGGACAGCCCAAGATCATTCACACAACAGGTAAAACTGCACTATTTCGTTGTGATTAGTGATAGGTAAGTAGATTAGCCCTTCCTATTTGTCAGTGTAGTCTGTTATTTGAAGATTTTTTTAGGAGTAGGGTGCAGATTTAACTCTGAATCTAATATTTACCAGAACTGTTCTTGGTATGTTGAGGGTTAGGGAGCACTTTAGGAATTGGAAGAAATCCATGGACATTTTTCTGAGAAAAATACACGTTTTTCCAGGGTAAACATACAATTTTAAAGGATAAACAAACTCAGAGAACATGCCTTACTGTGGAGGACCAACCACGCTAAGGCTTTTTTATGGAAATGAGTAATTGTCATCATTGTTAACATCTTTTAAATGTTAAATATTTGAGGTCAGAATGATATTTCCTATAATTTACTCTCAGAACTTTAAGGTCCCAGCTGAACATTTGCCCAAATGTTTTATTAGTTTCAAAGTCCCCTTTGTTTTGCAGAATATACTTTGCTATACTGTAGGCTCCTTATATAGCCCCCTAAACAGGAAGAATGACGGCCTTCCATCTGGCCAAATGTAAATCGGGTTATTAAATGTTTCACAGCAGATGTCAATGGTACCATTTGCAAGTCTAGTGTACAAAGTGAATGTCTGTAATTCTATGATCCAAACCACAGAGTATTACCTTTTGCCTCTTTCATATTCTTTGTCTATGAATATACACCTACCTTCTCGCACTTGATCAAGAGGCTTTATATTTGAATGGGAGAGATGGGGGTCATCTCCTCATTTATTTAAATGTCTTTCATTTTCACCTACCAGAAGAATTTAATAGTTAGAGATTAACATACCTGAATCAACTCATACTGATATAATCATATACCAAAATTTCTCTGAAAGTTATCTTTAGATCTTCTGAAATAGATAAAATTATCTATGTGATAAATTTATCTTATTCATTCCTAAGACAAATGTTACTTTCTCTAAAAGAGTATGGTAAAGAATCCGCCTGCAATGCAGGAGACCTAGGTTCGATCCCTGGGTCAGGAAGATCCCCTGGAGAAGGGATGGGCTACCCACTCTAGTATTCTGGCATGGAGAATTCTATGGACTGTACAGTCCATGGGTTCACAAAGAGTCAGACATGACTGAGTATGCATGCATCCAAATATATATATATATATATACACATATACTTTTTACTTTAATTTCCAGGAAGGTGAGATTTATATTTAGTTCATAATTACTATAATTCTATAAATTTTCCCTTCTAATTGGCTTGTGTTTCCCTGATAGCTCAGTTGGTAAAGAATCTGCCTGCAATGCAGGAGACCTCGGTTTGATCCCTGGGTCAGGAAGATCTGCTGGAGAAGGAAGTCTACCCAGCCCAGTATTCTCTCCTGGAGAATGCCATGGACTGTATAGTCCATGGGGTCGCAAAGAGTCGGACACAACTGAGTGACTTTCGCTTTCAGTTGGCTTATGATCCAATTTTTGAATTTTAATTATCCTGTTTTTAATATTTTGAATGGTAAATGATCCTGAAGTACTTTTTCTAGAGGTAGCATAGTTATGATTTCTAAGTGAACAATCATGGCAATAGTACTTTAAAAAAGAACATATTGTGATTTCTTTGAGTTCAGATTATATATATATCAGATACTTATGAACTGCAACTTCATTGGAGACAAAAGAGTTTGAAAACATTTATGTCAAGAACAGCACTGTTCTGAAGAAATCGAATGCAGGCCACAAATGTGAACTACATGTGTAATTTTAAATGCTCTAGAAATGACATTGAAATAGGAAAAAAAAATAGGTAAGTCAGTGAATTTCAATAACATATTTACCCTGATATATCAAAAATATCATTTTAAGATTTAATAATTATTTAAATCTATGTGAGTTTGTATTTTCATACCAACTCTGAAATCTAGTGCATGTTTTACAATGACAACACATCTAAATTTGGACTAACTACTTTTCAGATGCTCAGTAGTCACAGTTGACTAGAGACTACCACACTGGATAGCCTGGCAGAGTGTCCATGTGACTTGATGAAACAAATCAGAATAGTCTTGAGGGTGAGAAGGAGTGTTATTAACAATTATGCCAGGACAACAAGAGTAACACAGAGCAAAGAGTCCCTCTAATTAAAATGATAGCAATTGCCTATTCAGTCAGAATAAGGAAGACCATACAAAACTTAGATAATTATAGACACAAGTATGTGAGTGTATATACATATTAGTATGTAAATTACAAATATATGTGTACATATATGATTATAATATATATTCTACATACATATATGTAATCTATATAACATTAATATATATGCATATATTTGGCTTAATATATATATAGACACATATAGATATGTATGTATATTTATAATTTAAATTCTACACAAATGAATTTAAAGTCAAAAATTGTTCATTGGATAAGCTTATAATTTGAAGCAAAGGTGCACAATTTTGAGATGAGAGTTGTAAAGGAACATCTGTGTTTGATTTATGAAAAAGATGTAAGGTCATTCATAGTACTTTTCAACTGTATCCATCCATACCTGATGATGTTCTAAATGATGTCATTTTGAAATTTAAAAATTGTTGTTTACGATGGTATCTGTTGAGTGAAGAGCCAAGGTATTCTCAAATTGATGATGTGTGCTGGAGGCTTGCTTGAGCCATCTTGGATGTTTGTTATCAATTTTTTGATAAAGGCCTTTAGCTAAGCTTGCATCACTGCCTTTCAATACTTTCCTTTGCAAAACTGTAACGTATGCAAAGTAACAGTGTTATTTAATACTCTAAATTATGGTACAGGATGAAGTCAACCGGCTGTCAGCTCTTCAGCCTCAAATCGAGAGATTAAAAATTCAAAGCATAGCCCTGAAAGAGAAAGGACAAGGGCCAATGTTCCTGGATGCAGACTTTGTGGCCTTTACAAATCATTTTAACCAAGTCTTTGCTGATATGCAGGCCAGAGAAAAAGAGCTACAGACAAGTAAGTAAAAATACTTACAATGACTGACTTGATATTTTCCTAATTAGTTACTTATTATGAAAAGAGTAAGTACTAACATGAAAGAATGATTTCCATCAAAGAAACCATGCTCCCTACAAGCTATAGTAACATGTAATGAAATGCTATTGCAGGAAAATGGATACATTAGATTTCCATTTCTCTCCCTCCATTATAATTTCATGACTATGAGAAGCAAATAAAGCGTATGTTGTATAAAGGCATAACTTCTCCTTGGCAAGTTGCAAATTTTACAGTCCAATGTTTGGAACATGGAAGGAAATAAAAGAGCAGTTGAAGCCCTATTAGTAGGTTTTCATCAAATCCAGTTTGCTTCATGTATAAGAATATCTAGCTAGGTGTCTTCTATCAATTTATATGAAGATTATTATAGCTGTAGCATACAAGTGGCAATTGAAACTCAGCCAAGGACAAATCATTCTTTGGGCTGCATTTTACTATTGGATCATTCTAGCTATACCGTATCTTCTTTTTTCTCATTTACTGGTAAAATACAACATAAGAGTGGAGCAATTATGCAAATACCTACCATATAACTAGCAAATTTTTCAGGATGTCTCTTTTGTCTTTCACCAATTTGCTCTTAGGATATTAATACACAGTCCAAATACCCCTACTCATCAGCCTACTTTTGAAGACAAAATTTCCTTTGACAAGCAGGTTTTTGAGCACTTTTAAGTATCAGCGGAAGAGTTTTTGAGTCACCATATACATATATGCATATGTATATATATGTACACACAAAGGAGTATAGAATAAAACTAGCTTTCAAAGCATTAAGATAAAAATATTTTTTTAAAGTTATACTTTAAGTTGTTATGAGAAGCACAAGAGCATATATTTGTTTTCGACTAAGACTTTAAATTTGTTTGAACACATGCATTTTTAATTGCTTTCCTTTGTAAATATGCAACAAATTTACCACACAATAACATTTATAGAATCAGTATAGTGTAATATATGGGCTTTCCTCACTTTCTAATGTTTTTTTTTCCTTTTATTTCCTGGTGAAATCATGTATTGAAAGATGAATGCTTTTTTTTTTTTTTTTTCCTTTTACTTCAAAGTCATTTTTTGCTGAGGAGTTTATTTTACTGATATGGAATGAAGGAATACAACTTTACAGTCACGTCAGCTCCCTCTAGTGGATTTCAGTGTACTTGTTGCTGGACTTCTCTAAAATCAATTGGGGAAAAGAATGAATGTCCTAAATTTTCAAACATTGACCTATTTAAGAATAATGCATTTCCATTACCATAAAATCCATAAACCTTCCTTAAAATCAAGTACATGTTGATGGTTATAATGTAACTGGTTGGCAAAGGAGCATATTCACTGAAATTTATTTTAATTTATATAAACATTAAGATTTAACATGTCTGTTTCTTTTAAAGGTATTCAAACTGTTGATGTGTGATAACATATTGTATTATGATACCTTCTATCTATACAGCTATCAATATATTCATCTATATTATCATATCTTCTCTTTATCTTTCATATGTATGGTGATAGTTTATAAAAAACTGCCAAATATTTTCACTCCATTTTTGTCTAAATAAAATATTCCCCTTTCCACTGTAGTAACCAAAATATCTCTAGCACTGTGATACAATCATTTGGAAAACTTGTTTTGATTCCTTAATAATCATTAATTAAATATGGATTATATATATTAATTATATGCCATTTATATTTACACATAATTTATATGTAGTATATGTATTTAATATTATTATAAATTATGTATGCAATTTATAGTTGCATATATTATATATTATACATATATTATATAATTTATATACATATTTTATGTAATTTATGCATATGTATTATGTACACATATAAAAATGGTGAGTAAAAAATTCACCATGTCAAGTCATATTACAGTTAAATTTGTTAACTAATAATTATTTTCAAGGAATTTGCCATATGTATGTGTTCCCTAAACTGACACCAGGGAGTAAATCTCATTACTTGTATCACTACATGGTGCTTTGAACATATTAAGTATTCAGCGAATAAGAGCTACCACAAAGACCTGGAAATCCATCTTGACTTTCATCCCCTCTTTCCTTTTCTTCACTAGTGTTCTCGCAGTTAAACAGAAACTTGACTTTTTAAGTGTACTTTGAATGGTGAAAATTGGTGTGAGGAATTGGTGGTTGGTACCTGGCAAAAATGATATGAAAAATAACACTAAAAGTTAAATGTGTTCTATATTGATAGCAATTTTTAGTCTATAAACAATAGTCTTATAAATCATCGTTCTTAGTGCTTAGAGGCAACCCTTTGAGAATATGATTATTATTCCCATCTCATTTAAGAACTGGAGGATATATTAATGCATTAATATATTAATGCTATATTAATAGCAGCATTATTCATGATAGCCTCAAAATGGAAGCAACCCATATGCCCATCAACTGATGAATAAATAAGTTGAGTATATCCACACAATGAAATAATACTCAGTAATGAAAAGTAATGAAATACTGATACATGCTACAGCATGGTTTTCTTAAAAACATTATGCTAAGTGAAAGAAGCCTCTCACCAAAGACCATATATTTTATGATTACATTTATTAGAAATGTCCACACTATGCAGTTCTAAAGAGACAGAAATAAATGAATGGTTGCCTAAGGCTAGAAGATTGAAATGGTAGCATTGCCTCCCAAAGCAATTGCTAAACCCTTTTCTAGAAACTGCAAACCAGAAAGATTATTTTCTACCCTAGATGAGTTTGGAAAATAGCAAAAAGTTTGTTAGGATAATCCATTATTATAACAAAGAAGAGATTAAATGTTCTTTTTAAATGTAAATATGGAAGCATTGTTTGAAATATGCTTTGAACTCCTTTCAGTTGTGAGGTGGAAATCATGTCAAGGAAATTATTATTTTGTTGTTGTTGTTTGGTGGTTTTTACCAGCCATTGGGAAAGTGGCAGCATAAATTATAACAAAACAAGTGTTTTCTTATTTTCTAAAACTTTAAAAGTGTGTTCTTTTGTTCTTTAACCCTAGATTGCTGACACAATAGTTTTCTTTTCTTCTTTAAAAAAAAAAGTGACAAGAACTCATAACGTGAGATTTATCTTCCTAACAAACTTTTAAGTGTAAATAAAGTGTTAAGTGTAAGTCAGTATTGTACAGCAGATCTCTAGAATTAACTCTTGCACAATTGAAACTTGGGGGTTTCCTGGATGATGTGGTGCTTAAGAATCAACCTGCAATGCAGGAGACACAGGAGATGTGGGTTCGATCCCTGGGTCGGGAAAACCCTCTGGAGTAGGATGTATATTATCATATGTGAAACGAATCACCAGTCCAGGTTTGATGCAGGATACAGGATGCTCGGGGCTGGTGCACTGGGATGACCTAGAGGGATGGGATGGGGAGGGAGGTGGGAGAGGGGTTCAGGATGGGGAACACGTGTACATCCGTGGTGGATTCATGTTGATGTATGGCAAAACCAATACAATATTGTAAAGTAATTAGCCCCCAATTAAAATAAATAAATTTATATTAAGAAAAGAAACCTATTCCAGTATTCTTGCCTGGAAAATCCCATGAACAATAATTCAATACATAGTTTTGAACACTTGGTGTGTGCCATGAAAATAATGGATGCTAGGTATTTAGTGGAGAAAATTAGGAGGGAGATTTATGTCTTCAAGGAGCTTATAGGAATAAAGATAGTGAACAAATGAATATCTAAATTTTATTATCATAGATTATAATCACTTAGAAAATGTTATTCTG
This sequence comes from Capricornis sumatraensis, assembly GCF_032405125.1. Taxonomy (NCBI): domain Eukaryota; kingdom Metazoa; phylum Chordata; class Mammalia; order Artiodactyla; family Bovidae; genus Capricornis; species Capricornis sumatraensis. The sequence continues at coordinate 111,225,964 of NC_091092.1, forward strand.
GGGTGGTAACATTTGAGTCAAACCCCAAGGATATGCAGGAAACAGCTGTATAGTGAGTTAAAGGAAGGATATTAGGAAAAATGGAAATACACACGAATGTCCTAAAGTAGGGAAGTGTTTGACATGTCCAAGAAGACAGAAATGAGGTCTGGAGGGAGGAAACCATCAAATAATGGAAAGATTAGGATAAAATCAGGATGGAGTTCATGCAGGCTATCCCCTAGATGCTCCTGTAAAAAGTTCAGGTTATATTTAAGAAGTGTTGAAATGTCTAAAAGAATTTCAATTAAAGAAATGAAGTAATCTGATTCATGTTTCTGAAAGATTGAAGAAGGGTCAGAGCAGAAGTAGGTAGGGGCAATGGTAGCCACACAGGCATCACTTTGGACTAGAGTTGTGGTACAGTAGATAAAGGAAAAGTTCGGGCAGCCCTTGAAGTGCTGATCATCTGGGGAGGTGTAGTAGGAAGTACTCTTAGCAAAAATTACAGAGAATCACTTTTGCTTCCTATGGAGATCATGGAAAAAAAGTTTAGGATGGCCAGCAAAAAGTACTCCCTATGGCCATAATTTCAAGCTCTGTTGTTAGTCCCTACTACTCCCTGTTAAGATGCAGAGATTGAGAAGGGAAACAAAGGTTGACCTGAGTTAGCTCTTTCAGCTCCAGATCAGAAACTTGACCTTATTTACTTTTATATACAGGAAAGGAATTCTTTTGTTCTGGAAGACAAAATCTGTATCACTTTGCTTTTCAAGTCCAGAAAAGAAAAGAAGAAAAGCTGTTTGTAAATGGTCCTTTTGTTTTCATACTGTTGTCTTTATCAATACCACCAACAGCATGAATAATGGACACATTTATTTAAGCTTAATATGTACTTCATGCCATGAGATACAGGAATTGCTCCCTGACCTTGAGAATCTTGAGAACACATGCTAAATGCCAATGGAGCATGAAAAATAATGTTTTGAACACTTATTTAGCAGGAGTTCTTAAAGATAGGTTTGATGAACCAGAAGGGCTAATATTAAAAACAGTGGAAAAGAAGGAAAATGCAGCAACCCCCTCCACAAACACTTCCCTTATATCATAACAAAAATTTCAGTAATATAGAATTTATACTTACCACCGTCTTGGTTGTGTATGCATGCCAAGTTACTTCAGTAGTTCTGACTCTTTGAGATACTATGGACTGTAGCCCACCAGGCTCTTCTGTCCATGGGATTCTCCAAGTAAGGATACTAGACAGGGTTGCCAAGCTTCCTCTGGGGGATCTTCCTGACCCAGGGATCCAACTAGCATCTCTTAAGTCCTCTGCATGGGCAGGCAGATTCTTTATCACTAGCACCACCTGGGAATCCCACAGACTTGTTTGGAAAATTGTGATGGACATAGAAAGTGAACAATTTGTTTAGCAGGTGATTATTAGAGCAATGATTGTGAAAAGATCCAGATTCCAGTTGGTTCATTGGTTGTTATTCAGTGGCTCCGTCATGTCCAACTCTTTGTAATCCCACAAACTGCAGCACACCAGGCTTCCCTGTCCTTCACCATCTCCTGGTGGTTGCTCAAACTCATGCCCATTGAGTCAGTGATACCATTCAAACATCTCATCCTCTGTCTCCCCTTTTCCTCCTGCCTTCCATCTTTCCCAGCATCAGGGGTTTTTTTCTAATGAGTTGTCTCTTCCCATCAGGTGGCCAAAATATTGGTGCTTCAGTATCAGTCCTTCCAATGAATATTCAGGATTGATTTCCTTGAGGATTCACTGGTTTGATTGTAAGAGTCTTCTCTAGCACCACAGTTCAAAAGCATCAATTCTTCAGTGCTCAGCTTTCTTTATAGTCAAACTCTCACATCCATACATGACTATTGGAAAAACAATAGCTTCTACTAAAAGGACCTTTTTCGGCAAAGTGATGTCTCTGCTTTTTAATACGCCATTTAGGTTTGTTATAGCTTTTCTTCCAAGGAGAAAGCGTCTTTTAAATTCGTAGCTGCAGTCACTGTCTTCATTGATTTTGCAGCCCAAGAAAACAGTCTGTCACTGTTTCCCCATCTATTTACCATGAAGTGATGGGACCAGATGCCATGACCTTCATTTTCTGAATGTTGAGTTTTAAGCCAACGTTTTCACTCTCCTCTTTCACTTTCATCAAGAGGCTCTTTAGTTCTTCTTTGCTTTCTGCCCTAAGGGTCGTGTCATCATAAGGGTGGTGCCATAAGGATGGTGATTCATTGAAGACATGACTTTTAAAAAAATTCTGAGGTGATCTTGGATAAAATTCCTAGAAACCCATATGCTTTGCTCGTGTCAGAACACATCTTGGACCCTTCATGGGAATGAAGTGTGAGCAGCAGGAACTTTTAGCAGAAGGAGTGGCATAAGTACAAAGACTTGACATTAGTGACAGGTTTTGGTTGATAAATAGCGTATTTATGATGATAGGACTTTGGGCTGAAAGTTCATTGGATTCCAATCACAAAAGACCTTGGATGTCAAACTAAGTAAATAACTTATATGTTGGTTTTGGAAGTTCAAGTTTCCATACTTATGATGTGTTGTTTTGCTAAGTTTTTTATTTTTTTTTTTAGTTTTATATATTACATCTTTATTTTTTTTTTAATCTTTAAAAATTAATTGATTTATTTTAATTGGAGGCTAATTACTTGACAATACTGTAGTGGTTTTTGCCATACATTGACATGAATCAGCCATGGGTGTACATGTGTTCCCCATCCCTGAACCCCGCTCCCACCTCCTTCCCAAGGAAGGTTCATATCAATAGTATGTGAATCACACTGTGAGTCTCCTTTTCTTTCTCAACATCTTCTGCCAGTGTTCACATTTTAAAGAAATGCTGGTACTATGTCATGGTTTATCTCATTTAATAAGGTTTGGAATTGCACAAGAAGGTCTTTTTTGGTTACATTGTTTCTCTGTCATTCTTTTAGCTATGAGGGATGGGGAAGAAGTTGGAGTATATTTGACATGGAATAAAAAGAAAGAGAACTTCAACTCGAAAGTTTTTCCAAAGTAGCTATATCAAAGAAGTAGGAAGTGCTGTTGGTTCAGTTAGCTTCTACACATGCACACAGAACTCATACAAGTCATCAGTAATTTCTGCTTATAAGTGATGGAAACTTTACATTGCAGTCAATTTCATATTCACAGCAGAAGTGTCAATGTTTTTAAACAATGTCACTCTCCAGAGTGCTAATAAATATTCTTTTTCTCTCTCCAAATGGATTACTTTCCCCATCTTCTATGTAAGTACCACCTAATAGAAATATAAGACATATATGTAATTTAAAATTTCCTAGTAGTCATATTAAAAAACAGTTAATTGCACATTTTCTTTGAATAGATACATCCAAATATTATCATTTTACCATAGAAACAGAAATTTAAAATTATACAGATATTTCTACATTATTGTTGTGCTAAAGTTTCAGAATCTGGTGTCTCTTTGCACTTGTAGAATGTCTCGATTCAGACTAAGCACATTTGAAGTGTTCACTAGACATCTGTATCTAGTGGCTACCCTGTTGGACAGCACAGTTCTATATTCTTTCTCTCCCTTCCATCATTTCTGTGACATTTAAGTACCTTTCTTCTCTCTGAGTAGTTTTGTTTCAACATTTTTTTGGTGGGAGATATAGTTGTGATTATCTAAAAATTCCATATATAACCTACTGTTCTGAGATCTCAGCATTATTATGATTACTCTGTTTTACAATGTGAAAACAAATCTAAACTTTCAAAGTAGATCTGTTTACCTTGCTTTTCAGTTAGAGTTCTTTACCCCTTGACACAGACGTGTGTGTATCAGAAAAGACAGCATTTAGTTCCACACATGGCTCTCTCTTTTTTTAGTTAATAATGAAATAATCTTGCCTTGTCTGGGCTCTCCTTTGCTCACCTCTCCTTTCTATTCTCTGAAGTCCCTCACCCTTTTAAGCCAACTGGATAAAGCAGAGGAATTTTTAAACAAAAAATACAAAAGGCATTTTTAGATGTCAATTAGATCGTACTTGGTCATCACCATCCTTCACATGACTACACTGATGGACTGGGGATCAGTGGGACTTTTTTTAACCTTTCACGATAGGTAGAGTATACAACATGGTAACTCTTAACGTTTACTTTTGCAATAATCCACAACACATGCTTCCAAAACTACCATCACTTGGATTAACTTTAATTTGGTAGGATATATTTCCTTAGTCATAAAACATTAAGAAGGTATCTGTATTTTTAAATGGCACTTTAGCAAATAGAACTGTGGAAACTGTTGTAAGAATCTTTAAGATGCATGATTTATAAGCAATATATAGCTAAATGTTAAATACCCAGTCAGCTTTTCAAGGGCCTGGGCTGGGCCAAATGATGCCAATAGAACTCTTATGAAGTTTTAGGATGGTTGGTTATTAAATTGGATATGTTTATTGTCTTATTGCTTTCAGTAAAGAGCAAGAAGTATCAGTTGAGTTTTAAGCTCTATTTCTATCCATAAAAGAAAGATTGGGATTTCTCTAGATGGGGTAGGGCTAGTTCTTCTATTGTTTTGGAATCACAAGGGCAGCATCCACACACATCTCATTGACTGGTAGGTAGAGCAGCTTATAGCTTATAGCAGCAACTAGCTTCTGCACCAGACTGTTTTCTTTCACTCTAATCTGAAACAAAATTAGTAATCCTTCACTAGTATTCTCTATTACGTCTAGTTTAAATGAGATCAACTATGTGTTTTATAATCACTGTTAAATAAACCGTGTGGTTTATAATCACTGTTCAGCTACTACAAGGTAAATCACATTGGCTCATTAATTCATTTTTACATCTAGGAGGCAAACATGAATAAAATATGTGTGGCTTTAATTTTATCTTATAAATTAAGAGTCATACATTTTATCAGCATACCTAGCCTCTAAGTCCTCGATTCATATGTCCCACTACTTCCTTAACCTTTTTTTATCTAGACATCCTAGTAAGTTCCAGAAAGATAAGCTCTTGGTGGGCAGCTATGCAATCAACAACCTTCTTGGTCCCTCTAATATCACAGAAAAGAACCAATACTTGTGGAGTTGCACCATCAGGAGATTCAGAATCATTTTGATATTCTCTGTTCTCCACCCACTCCCTCTCCCATTTCCATGTCTGTGCTTTTTATCTCCTAAATAGCTCTCACATCCAAACTTCATATTTATTATCATCACATAACTCCAAACTACTATGTTTTTTTTGTTGTTTTTTTGCCTGGACCACTAAATTATCTCCCCTATGTTCATTCTTGATACTAAGAAACCTGTATTCTACATTTCAACCAGAATTATCTTTCTGAAGGAAAATGTAGCCATCTCACTTTGTATGTGTAATATGTTCAATGAATTCCATTTGCTCTTACTTTAAAGGTGCCTTAATGGCCCTGCATAATATGGACATTGCCTGCCTCAAATCACAGCCTCATTCATGCTTCTGTTCTTCTTACTCCATATTGCTGTCTCATGTACTGAAGACAGCATAGGCTTTCCTACCTCAGATCTTGTATATGTAATTCTCCCAGGAGCCCTAGCATAGCTAATTCTTATTCATTCATATCTTTCTTCAAAAGTTAATCCTTATAAGCTCTCAGTCTATATATGATGTTCCTCTTATTCACTGTCATAATACTCTATATTTCTCTTTTCTAAAATTAATTACAATTTGATCAAAACTATATTGAAAACTGCCTGGCTCCGTGAGCAAAATAGAAGCTTCTGTGGTGGCTCAGATGGTAAAGAATTTGCCTGCAGTGTGGGAGACCTGGGTTTGATCCCTGGGTCAGGAAGATCCCCTGCAGAAGGGAATGGCTACCCACCCCAGTATTCTGGCCTGGAGAATTCCATGGATTGCATAGTCCATGGGGTCACAAAGAGTTGGACATGAGTGAGCGACTTTGACTTTCACAGAACAGTATCTGGATCCGTAAGTAAAATATGAAATTAATGAATTCAAGAACTCTCTTGTCCTCATTATTGCATCCCTAAAAGGTATAGAGGCCAAAAGATAATTAACAATCAATAAACACTTGAAATAATGAATTAATAAATCATATGTAATACAGTCAATATTAAATGTACACAGATATTTCTCATGTATATGAGAGAGAGTTGTTGTGGTTGTTTAATCACTAAGTCATGTCTGACTTTGTGACCCCATGGACTGTAGCCCACCAGGCTCCTCTGTCCGTGGGATTTCCCAGTCAGGAATGGGATTGGGTTGCCATTTATTTCTCCAGGGGATCTTCCCAGCCCAGGGATTGGACCTCCATCTATTTCTTCACTTGGTTTGTAAATATTCTCAGTAAACTTTTAATGTTTAATGGCTACTTAGCATTTTATGGTGTCATTAATTTCTAATTTGCATAGCTATTATCTGGGCATGTGGGTTCTGATTTTTATAATTATAAATTATGCTATTATGAATTTTATATACTATGCTTGTTTGGGGATTAGGGCAAGTACTTGTTTCCTTAGAACATTCATCCATTCAGCAAATTTTGAGCACCTTCTGAGGGTGTAGGGCTTCCCTGGTGGATCAGATGGCAAAGAATCTGCTTGCAATGTAGGAGACCCAGGTTTGATCCCTGGGTCGGGAAGATCCTCTGGAGAAGGGAATGGCAGCCCACTCCAGTATTCTTGCCTGGGAAATTCCATGGACAGAGGAGCCTGACAGGCTACAGTCCATGAGGTCGCAAAGAGTCGGACACGACTGAGCGACTAACACAACACTCTCACGTTGGCAGGTGGATTCTCTACCACTGAGCTAGAGAGAGAGAGACTTTTTTCATGCAGTGGTGCTCATATTTCCATAGAAATCTAACATTCCTGGTTAGACTGTAATAAAAGTTGTTGCTTTATCCAATTTCAAAATGGTAGAATTTACATCATGATATTTTCCCTTTTCAAAAGAATTCCAGGAGAAAACAAAAACACGTGTGTGTGCATTTTCTCATCCTCTCTTTCTCTGTCTTTACAATATGAGGTGCACTATATGTTTTCTTTGCTGTTTGTTCATTTTTAGCCAGACTAATAAATGTTAAATTTAGAAATGAATTGTAGCAGGAAAAAAAGAAAAATCACTGAAATTAAAGAAAATCTACCTTAGTAATCTAGAAACCACTGCAGTGAGAAAGGATAAGAGAGATAAATAAGAAAGTCAATTTGAGCTATTCAGAATTTAGAAGGCTCCATAGGAATTAGAAAGACTTAATAGTCTGAATTCTCCAGGTAAATTCTTTCTTCTCATGTTCAAATTCTATGCTTCACCAAACACATGTTTCCTTCTGTGTTGCTGGCAGAGCATTCTGTTTTTAAGCTCAAGGTTATACTCTTTAACCTTCAGTCATTTGTTCAATGAATACTGAGTCCTTGCATGGCAAGATAGTGGTCGCTGGGGCTAGGTCACTAAACTAAAACCACGTGTTCCTTGGCGTCGTAACGCTTGTAATCTTGGGAAAGATGCAGCCATTAATCACAAAATCATGGCTATTTTTATACATCTGAGATGTGTGTTTGGATGGAAAAGTCTAAGGCCAGGCCTCTGAAACTAAATAAAGAAACTTTATCCAGGCTGGGAAGATCTGAGAAGATTGCCTTGAGAATGACCTGATGGACACAGAAGCTGAAAGATGAGAAGCTGAAAGTGAGACTAAGGGTAGGACGTGCTGGCTAGCTAAGAATGACAGAAGTCCTGTGTCCATGGAGCACAGAGACAGAGAGTTATACAAAGTGAGCCTAGAGAGGTCAACAGTCTAGAAGGATCTCTTAAGAGCCATGGAGAGGGTTCCAGACATTAACAGGAGAAAACTGAAACCATGCTGATGGATTTTATGCTGTGATATAAAATCATACACCAGTTTTGCGTTTTTAGACACTGAGCAACAAAGATTGAAAGAAAGCAAACGTACACATGGAGAGACTAGGAAGGCTCTTTCCTTGTGTGGGTTTTTGCTTGAGCTAAATAAGTTACCTCTGAGATACTAACAAAGGCATTTGATCTTTCCACAAGTTGCCCTGTCTTCTCTCAGAATAGAGTGGGAGTTTACTTTAGCTCCCAGTGGGAGGACTTGACGTCTTGAATCGGAATACTGATGAGAAGCAGTTATATAGAAAAAGATCAACAGTTCAGAAACTGAAATATTTCCCTTCTCATTAAACTGAAAGATCAGAAGGAAGCTAAAAAAGGGAAGATAAATCAGGGCCTCCCTTAGAAGCAAAGTGGACTGGAAGGTGAGATTGGAGCCCATTGGGTAACTATTCCCACAGCTCTTCAGATGTAAGGATTTCCTGGTTGATGAACCCGTAGAGGGGTAGTGAGGTAGGCAGTTCAGAAACTATGGACTCGCTAGGTCTCCTTTCAGTTCTGCTGCTGCTGCTGCTAAGTCACTTCAGTCGTGTCCGACTCTGTGCGACCCCATAGACGGCATCCCACCAGGCTCCCCATCCCTGGGATTCTCTAGGCAAGAACACTGGAGTGGGTTGCCATTTCCTTCTCCAGTGTATGAAAGTGAAAAACGAAAGTTTCAGTTCTAGCTCTCCTCAAAGCATCGCACCTGTGAAACAGCCAGGCGTTTACTCAGGATGCAGATAACGAGGAAAAGAAGTGTCCAAATACCCCCAATCAGAATACAGAATAAGATTTTCCATCCATGCAACATGGTATGTAGAGCCCACATGCAATGGTGGTCTGGACTGAGTACTTCATCAGGGTTTTGAAGAGAACCTGACTTTGTGTGATGTAAATTATTCATTGAATAATGCAAGATAATGCATGCTTTGTTAACATATTGTTTAAATTAACAGAAAGAAAAATATATCAATACCAGATTGTGGTTATTTCCTAACATCTAGCTAGAATTCTGTTAGTTAATAGAAGAAAGATTGATCAAATGTATCATTTAATAATTTAGAACGTTTCAGTGTTCATCTTCTGGATTTTAGAGATTTTTGTTGTGTGCTGCTCTGTGTTGAAAATAATGGATTTTTTCACTTTATGGCATTTTGTCTGCTTATCTATCTATCGATCGATTGATTGATTGATCTCCTTTCCTCCCTCCTTTGATCTATTACATGTAGGTGGATGCTGACTGAGGTTTGGACAATCTGTAGTATTATAAAATAAGTTAAGTAACCATTTTTTAATTGTATTGTGCTATGCTACCTTATCACTTTGGTAATAAGCCAACAAATCTGAAAATCTTTATTTCCTCATTTAATGTAGGTACAATTACACTTATAATCTTTCCCCAGGATACTACTAATACCAAGATTATCCTCAGTATAGTCTAAACACTTTTCCAAATACATAGTTAATATGCTGTGCAATATAATAAAGTATGCCTCATATATATATATATATTTAAAATGACCACTAAGTATTAATGAAGTCGCTTAGTCATGTCTGACTCTGAGACCCCATGGACTGTAGCCTACCAGGCTTCTCCTTCCATGGGATTTTAGTATTATCCAGTACTAAAGCAAGGCTATTTAAATAAACCTAAACAAAACAATTTGATATCTTTTCATACCATTTCCCTTATTCTTTATCTATTATGATTTGATTTTTCATCTGATCATAACTCTCTTTATAGGATAAAGTGGGAAAAAACTTTCAAATTCACTCTGTGTGTGTGTGTGTGTGTTAGAATATTCATATGCTTGCATAGTATGTGTTCACGTGTGGACATTTTGTGTGTATGTGTAAATTATTTCAGAGCAATATCTTTGGTTTGGCTATGTATCTGGTTCTCTCAAATAAAATTAGTTCAAAGGAAGCTACTCCTCCGCAAATGAAAGAACATGAGTGTCTCTATTCAGTATTATTAACCTAGATGAAACTTTGTGTTAAACTCTTAGTTTTCTGCTTAGCCCTGAGTGTGTCCCTTTCACTTTCTTGTTATCTTGCATCTCCCTTCTAGCTACTAATAATAGCAAGTATACTACGTACCCAGCAATGAATGCAGTAATAAGCAAATATAGAGACAAATTTAGAATAAAATGTGGCATCTTATTAAGGTCTACAGAGGCCTTCTGTGGTCATAGTTCCCAAGGACTCCCCTGCCCTATTATCCCCCCACACTCTACTTTGTTCTTGCTACACTTGCTGTGTTCTCCCGTTTTGGACTGTTAGACTTGTAATTGTGCTAAGTCACTTCAGTCGTGTCCGACTCCATGGACTGTAGCCCACCAGGCTCCTCTGTCCGTGTGATTCTCCAGGCAAGAATACTGGAGTGGTTTGCCATTTCCTCCTCCAGAGACTTGATATTACCTGGAAACCTTTCCTCTCTGTATTCAGAAGGCTCCCTCCTTCAGTGCTTTTAAGTCTGTTGTCAAGTGGTACTTCCAAGGAGAGGACTTTTTATTCACTATGAGTCTGAGGGAACTCCGGGAGTTGGTGATGGACAGCGAGGCCTGATGTGCTGAGATTCATGGGGTCGCAAAGAGTCGGACACGACTGAGCGACTGAACTGAACTGAGTCACTTTCTATCCTTTTTAATTTTAGTTTATATTTTTATTCAAAGAGTTTTTGTAGCATATAGGCTTGTTTCAAATAATGAAAAAATATAAATCTGCACTGCATACTGAACTGCTTAAGAAATGGAATATTGCTAAAACCACTGATGTACTTGATTGCTCCTGTCAAATTCCTTTCCCTCCCTCCATGCCCACCCTCACCATCATCTCCAGGGAGATCTTTTGTCTGTCTGTTGTTCTCAGTGCCATTCCCTGCTCTTCCCATGAAAACTACACTTCCTAGGATTGTTCGTTTAAATTGGCTACCTGCTTGATTTAGTCACTGAAAGACACTTGGAGGACACACTGAAGGTGAAAGGAGAGAATCTACAATATTCTCTTCCCCTCTCATTGTTTAAGGGTGCATCTCCATCACTGAGAATGAATCCTCCATTTCTAGCCCCCTCTGGAAACAGTATACCTCAAGGACTCTGCATCCCCAAAGAGAAGCCTCCTGTGAATTCAGCTCCTGCTGGGTGGTTCCAATTATTGGTTTCTTGTGACACAGTCTCACACCTCCTCCCTTTGTCTCTCTGATCTTGAAGATGATAGTGGCTTCCATTGCTAATCTGTTGATTACTCACCAACCCTTGTGTAAATCCTCATTTACCCCAAGATTTTCATATCTAATTATCTATCTTAAATTCCTTTTTATTGCATTTTCCAGAAGGATCTTCCCCACTTATTTCTGATTTCCCCATTTATTACTATTAGTCATTACAGTCTCTTGATTTGTTCATTTCCTAACTCACCAATTAGATTTTGAGCATCATGAAAGCCAAGACTTTGCTTTTAAAATTTTTACTTCTTGCTTCCCTGGTGCTCAGAGCACTGAATAAATATTGGCTGAATGAAGGCATAATAAATGACTTCCATTAATTCTCCCCAAAGTATTTCCATCCCTGTTTTTATAAATGAGGTCAAAGATGCTCCAATGTTAAGTAATTTGCCAAAGCTAGTGAATGGAGAACCAATTCCAAGGCACAGGCTTACTGAACTGCAGAAGCAGACTTGCTAATTGTCATGCTACACAGCCTGTTTCTGTACAAACAGAATGGAGAAGCAGTTCTGTTCGATGTTCATGAAAGAACCTGTTGATCTTTTTCAAATAAAAGTAACCCTAATATCTTCATCAATACTTTATATACTTATCTTTCTCTCCGACATATATTAATCCTCTGGATAAAATGGAACTGATGCGTATCACCTGTGGCATGCTTCTGATAAATGTAGTTTCCCACTCATTGCCCCAAGGGAAAGTAGCATTGTTCGATTCAACATACCTCCTCTGTGTCTCTACCCATAGACCCATCTCCTTCTAACTCTTTGCTTCATCATAACTAAGTACTCCTTTACTTCAGTACTATTCCTGAGAGTCATCTTTGTTTTTATAAATAATTACCTAGCATTCAAATGTATCTCGTCAATAGAGACAGAGACACATTATTTGTATGAAAGAAAGCAGGGAGGTCTAAAGTACCACAGAGACCTTTTGACATCCTTCCATATGAAATCAAAAGTGCTCAGATTGACAAAGGCCTCTAAAAATATGATGCAGGATACAGGATGCTTGGTGCTGGTGCACGGGGATGACCCAGAGGGATATTGTAGGGAGGGAGGTGGGAGGGGGGTTCATGTTTGGGATCGCATGTACACCCGTGGTGGATTCATGTCCATGTATGGCAAAACCAATACAGTATTGTAAAGTAAAATAAAGTAAAAATAAAAATTTAAAAAATAATAATAAAAAAATAAAAATAAATTTGGGCATGAACTGACAAATAAATATAAGTCCATTGAGTACAATTCTCAGTATCCCTCTCTAACACACTTTCTAAAAATGTATTTTCCATTTGAAAATGCCACTGATTAGCATGCAAAATACTTTCCTACATTCTTCTCCTTAAGTTTAGAAGGAATTGGTATATAGAAGTGAAACCCATATGCTCTCTGTTAAAAATAATATGGTTTAAATAATGCCATTTGATCTAGTGATTTGAGATAGTATTTTGTACTGTGGCTTTATCTATTTAGGACAATTCTCAGCCATTATCTCTTCAAATATGGCTCCTGTCCCACATCTCTCTCTGTGATTCTGGGATACATTTATGTTCATTTTGCTGTTTTTTTTCTATGTCTTTTATTCTCTCATCTTTATTTTCCATTCTTTTGTCCCTCCATGCTTCATTCCATATATATATATATATATATATATATATACACAATTTATTTCTGGCCTATCTTCAGATTTATTAATTCTCTGTTTAGCTTTGTCTAATCTGCTTTGAAACCCATCCACTGTTTTGTTACTTTTCACTTATTGCATGTTTAGTATAATTTCTTTTTTAACCTCCTTAAACCACTTAAGATCATTTTTATCATTTCCAGTTTTCTAACAAAATTCTCCACCTTGAACATGGTCAGTATAGCTACTAGTCACATAATCTGTATAGGTGTGTGTGTAAAATACAAAATAATATATAGTAATAAATAGTGTATATAAACATATGCATTTTAGATTTTAAGCATATATAACTATACACAATGAACACATTGTACTTTCCCATATATAATTTTATTCCCTATGTATAATTGGAATGAATGTATGTGTGTATACATATATATACACATGTTAGAGAAAATGCATTGTTTGTTGGTGGGTGTGACTTTAAAATTAAATAATCTTGGCTGAAATCCTGGCTATGACACTTACTAGATGTTTGACTGTGAGCAAATCAGTTGGCCTTCTTTTATAACCTAGGTTTCCTCAAATGTAAATGGAAAAAAAATGCATGTCTCAGAGGTTTACTGTAAGAATTAAGAGTTATAATATGTGTGATCATTATTAAGGTTTCTGACACACACTGAGCACACAAAAATTGTTTCTTTAGTAAGATATGAAATGACATAATTTAAAATATCACCTGCTGTAGATAATGGTACTATTTTTCCCCAAGGCAAATAATACAGAAAGAGGATAGCCTTCAATAGCCTTCAAAGTCAAATATACATGAACTCTACCTGGGTTATCGAACAACCATTTGTGTTACCTTGGGCAAGTTACTCAGCCTCTCTGTTGCTCCATTTTTGGACAAGTTACCCTGTTGCTCTATTTCCTCAACTTAAAAAGCATTAATTTAACCATGAAAATCTTGCAAGATTGAATGTCATATATGCATAGTTTCTGTCATAATCATATTCTACTCTATATTTTCAGATTTTCACACTTCATTAATATTTGTAATTAGTATGATTGAGTTTTCTGGCAACTTAGAAAGACAAATGAAAAAAATTTAAATGGTTAATGTTTCTCTGTTTTTTTTTCCCTTTCGATAAAGTTTTGGACACTTTACCCACCGTGCGGTATCAGGAGACCATGAGTACCATCCTCACGTGGATCCAACAGTCAGAAACCAAACTCTCTATACCTCAGGTTACTGTCACTGAATACGAGATCATGCAGCAGAGACTTGGGGAGTTACAGGTCTGTGACTTTTTATAAATCTTGATACATCTCTCAAGTCTTGCTCATCTATCAAGCAGTCACATTGTTATAACCTTAATACAATACTAGAATTAAAATAATCGTGGCAAGTATGACAGTTGGCCAGCTGAAAAAATGAAGGCTATAAAAGCATAATATTTAATGTATTTGTGCCTCTCTCCTTAAGATAAAGATTCCGTCTTTGAAGACAATGATATGATCTACACATGAAATATATTCTTTCTTGCTTAGTGTGTATTTTCAGAAACATAGATTTAGATTATTATAAAAGCTCTGGTATTATTTCCTCCCCTTTGCTTGCTGACTCATATTTCCAACCAGAAAGTGGTAAAATTAATGTAGTTTTAAAATTAGTTTTAATTTAAACTCGTTTGATGTAATATTGTAATTAGTTTTTGGAATTCTATTAAGTGTATTTTAACAGTTTTATATTAGGAAATAAAATGCTAATATTGGAAATGAAAGATGTAATTTGTATGCGATTTTAGGATGCTTTCCTACTAACTCTAAAAAACCTGTGGTGTATACCTAATCACATTTTATTTTGTAAGGCATTAAAACACATTCGTGTATTATATTTTAAGAACTGAGATAATATGTCCAAATTTTCTGAATTAAGAAAACAAGTTAAAAATTTAACTTTGTTGTATCAGTTCTGTTTTGGGAATTGAATACTAGTTACTAAAAAAAAAAATAATTTTAGAAGTATTTCTTCAAAGAAATCTCTAAACATTTCCCAGTATACATCATTCTAATCAAACCATTTCCTCTACTATAATACAAAGCAAACTATAACTGTTTAATCTTTTTTCCTTTTTATGTTGTTATTTCCAACACCTGGAATAATTTTAAAATTTACTTTGAGAGTTGTGTGACTTAATAGAACTATAAATGTAAGAAAACATAGCAGTACACAGGTATAGGATTAGGGGAGTGGGTTAAGTATATAAGAAATGGTACACAGACGAATGGAAAAGTATATTTCCATTCATAAAGCAGTGATGAAGGGAAAATTATAACTATTATTGAGAAAATGAATTATTAACTTACTGAAAACAATGAAGTCAGAACCTTGTGTCAACTGTTACACCAAAACAAACTACTACGTAGATTAAAAATTCAAAAAGGTTTTAACAGGCATAAATTTTGAGGAAAGTTTACTAAACCTCTTTACAAATATATGATGGGGGAGCACAAAAATCAGTGGAAGTGATCGCAGCATTGTAAAAGTACCAGTGAACGTGAAAGTGAAGTCGCTCAGTCGTGTCCGACTCTGCGACCCCATGGACTGTAGCCTACCAGGCTCCGCCGTCCATGAGATTTTCCAGGTAATAGTCCTGGAGTGGGATGCCATTTCCTTCTCCAGGGGATCTTCCCAACCCAGGGATCGAACCCGGGTGTCCGGCATTGTAGACAGACGCTTTGCCGTCTGAGCCACCAGGAAAAGTACCAGAGCAAATCTTAAAGAAAAACAAAAGAAGGAAAACATCTGTCTGAGTAGGTCATTAATCAGGTAGTCACCAAAGAAAGAAATGACTATTATTCCTATGAATGATTGTAGCTCAAATTGAAAAGGATGTACAAATTTACAAAATGGGATATCATTTTTACATATGAAATTGCAAAAATAAATACATAAATGAATATAAGAAAACAGTCAGATATAGTGAATATACCAGTGGTTGCCAGAGGAGAGAGGGGCAAAATGAGAGTATGGGATTAAGAGGTACACACTATCATGTGTAAAATAAGTAAAGTGCTGCACTCAATATGCCAGCAAATTTGGAAAACTCAGCAGTGGCCATAGTACTGGAAAAGGTCAGTTTTCATTCCAATCCCAAAGAAAGGCAATGCCAAAGAATGCTCAAACTACCACACAATTGCACTCATCTCACACACTAGTAAAGTAATGCTCAAAATTCTCCAAGCCAGGCTTCAGCAATACGTGGATCATGAACTTCCAGATGTTCAAGCTGGTTTTAGAAAAGGCAGAGGAACCAGAGATCAAATTGCCAACATCCACTGGATCATCGAAAATGCAAGAGAGTTCCAGAAAAAAATATATTTCTGCATTATTGACTAGGCCAAAGCCTTTGACTGTGTGGATCACAATAAACTGTGGAAAATTCTGAAAGAGATGGAAATACCAGACCGCCTGACCTGCCTCTTGAGAAACCTGTATACAGGTCAGGAAACAACAGTTAGAACTGAACATGGAACAACAGAAAGTTCAAAATAGGAAAAGGAGTAGGTCAAGGCTGTATATTGTCACCCTGCTTATTTAACTTATATTCAGAGTACATCATGAGAAATGCTGGGCTGAAAGAAGCACAAGTTGGAATCAAGATTGCTGGGAGAAATATCAATAACCTCAGATATGCGAATGACACCACCCTTATGGCAGAAAGTGAAGAACTAAAAAGCCTCTTGATGAAAGTGAAAGAGGAGAGTGAAAAAGTTGGCTTAAAGCTCAACATTCAGAAAACTAAGATCATGGCATCTGGTCCCATCACTTCATGGCAAATAGATGGGGAAACAGTGGCTGACTTTATTTTTCTGGGCTCCAAAATCACTGCAGTTGGTAATTGCAGCCATGAAATTAAACGACGCTTGCTCCTTGGAAGGAAAGTTATGATCAGCCTAGACTGAATATTAGAAAGCAGAGACATTACTTTGTCAACTAATGTCCGTCTGGTCAAGGCTATGGTTTTCCAGTAGTCATGTATGGATGTGAGAGTTGTACTATAAAGAAGGCTGAGCGCTGAAGAATTGATGCCTTTGAACTGTGGCATTGGAGAAGACTCTTGAGAGTCCCTTGGACTGCAAGGAGATCCAACCAGTCCATCCTAAAGCAGATCAGTCCTTGGTGTTCATTGGAAGGACTGATGCTGAAGCTGAAACTCCAATACTTTGGCCACCTCATGCAAAGAGCTGACTAACTGGAAAAGACCCTGATGCTGGGAGAGATTGAGGGCAGGAGGAGAAGGGGATGACAGTGGATGAGATGGTTGGATGGCATCACTGGCACAATGGACGTGGGTTTGGGTAAACTCCAGGAGTTGGTGATGGACAGGGAGGCCTGGCATGCTGCAGTCCATGGGGTTGCAAAGAGTTGGACATGACTGAGTGACTGAACTGAACTGAAAAGAGTAGAAAAGTTAAAATTAATTTATACAAGTAATAATGAAAAATGGTTAAAAGAACTACAGAAGCAATTAAAATCTATGTTTTTAAAAATTACTTAATGACATTTACTTATAATTACTTTAAATGACATTTACTTTACAATTACCTAAATTAAAAGATGCTTACTCATTGGAAGAAAAGTTATGACCAACCTAGATAACATATTCAAAAGCAGAGATATTATTTTGCCAACTAAGGTCTGTCTAGTCAAGGCTATGGTTTTTCCTGTGGTCATGTATGGATGTGAGAGTTGGACTATGAAGAAGGCTGAGCACTGAATAATTGATGCTTTTGAACTGTGGTGTTGGAGAAGACTCTTGAGAGTCCCTTGGACTGCAAGGAGATCCAACCAGTCCATTCTGGAGGAGATCAGCCCTGGGATTTCTTTGGAAGGAATGATGCTAAAGCTGAAACTCCAGTACTTTGGGCACCTCATGTGAAGAGTTGACTCATTGGAAAAGACTCTGATGCTGGGAGGGATTGGGGGCAGGAGGAAAAGGGGACGACAGAGGATGAGATGGCTAGATGGCATCACTGACTCCATGGACGGGAGTCTGAGTGAACTCCGGGAGTTGGTGATGGACAGGGAGGCCTGACATGCTGCGATTCATGGGGTCACAAAGAGTCGGACACGACTGAGACTGAACTGAACTAATGACATGGGAAAAGGCTCACAATAAATTGCTTAGCTCAAAATGTATGTGCATACTATGTATTGTGTAAATAATCAAGTGTAACAATTTAATAAATAAAATAATAAATTTAAAATAACTTACATATCACAAAATAAATATTATATAACCATAAGATTATGTGTTTTACTTAATTATGTGTATGTGAGTATAAAATATGATCAGCTATTCAGTAAAAAAAAAGCCTGGAAATTTATCTAAAAACAGTTGTATGTAATGGGTATTTTTGTCCATTTTAAAATCTTAAACCTTTATTACTTTTCTAACCAGAAAGTAACATTTAAATAAATGCAGAATAGAGCAATCCTTAATGTATGCTTTCTATTATAAGGGGTGGAATAGATTATACAGTACAAATGTGAAATGAAGTTTATAAATTCTCCCCAAAATTATCTGAAAATTTCATGGTGATACTACAAAATAGAACACTGTTTTTGAAGAATAAGAAACTTCCATTAAATGGCATGAGTAAACTATCTATATGATTTAGCTTATTCAGAGTTTTGTTATCACATATATCAATCTTATTTAGTTATATTTTTATCTATGAAGATTAGAAATTATCTTACTAAAGGCTTATGATTAAGTTTACTTATAATTAAGTTAAACTCCATTAATTGAACCATAAATGCAGTTATTAATATACAAATAAAATTTAATAAAATTAGATAAGCTAAAACTCTTTGTTTCAATAAGATACAGTTTTGTATATATTCCACTTTGTTGATAAGAATAGGCATAGATTTATAAATACAATATTACTAAATAATGTGTAAATTACTCATGATTGAAAGTAGAATTTAAGTTGCTAATTATTTCACATCTGATGTTACATCATTTATTATTTTAAATATTTGAGCCACACAGCTTTCATTTTAAGTACATTTGATTTATCTGAAACTCATCAATGAAGTTGAACAATTAAACTCATTAATATTCATCAATTAGTATAAAGGTACTTTCTTTTTAATTTTGAGGCTTTACAAAGCTCTCTGCAAGAGCACCAAAATGACTTAAACTATCTCAGCACCACTGTGAAAGAGATGTCAAGGAAAGCACCCTCTCATATAAGCCAGAGATATCAATCAGAATTTGAAGACATTGAGGGTCGATGGAAGAAACTCTCTGCCCAGCTGACTGAACGTTGCCAAAAGCTAGAGGAGCAAATGGCCAAACTCCGAAAACTTCAGGTAATTCAAGATTTTACTTTTTATATTGATTTTTATTTGTTTCTCTCCTAATGATGAGTTATACAATTAAAAGACATAGTCCCTTAAAGTCAGTGATAAGGCCAAAAGATACAAATTTGTCTTGAAGGACAATAGTTTGCCTATTGATTTTAAGAAGGCATTAAGAATTCTGTTTCTTTGATTTTCTTTAGAATTAGCTTTTTTCCACCATTACCAACAGGAATTAAAAAACTTTTCAGCTCAATTCAAAGCCCATCTTCCTTTTAGTCTTGTTACCCTGTAAATAATTATTTAGCTTATGAATAAACCCACTTGTGATGCAAAAGACTGCTTGCAGTGCAGGAAATTTTTTTTTTCCTGAAAAATACATTGTTATTTTGGTTGTAAAATAAAGAATGTATACACACACACACACACACACACACACACACACACACACACAGGCTAACTCACATGTCGGCTTTAATTGTAACATGTTATCTAGAGCTGGGGGACTTGCTTGTTGGCTCAGAGGTAAAGAATTTGCTGAGTGGATATATGTGTGTGTGTGTGTGTGTATGTGTGTGTTGTTGTTCAGTTGTGTCCAACTGTTTGTGACCCTATGGACTGCAGTGTCCCAGGCTTCCCTGTGCTTCACTGTCTCCCAGAGGTTGCTCAAATTCATGTCCGTTGAGTCGGTGAAGCCATCCAATCATCTCGTCCTCTGTTGTCTGCTTCTTCTGCCCTCAATCTTTCCCAGGATCAGGATCTTATCCAATGAGTCAGTTCTTCACGTCAGGTGGCCAAAGTATTGGAGCTTCAGCTTCAGCGTCAGTGCTTCCAATGAATATTCAGGACTGATTTCCTTTAGGATGGACTGGTTTGATCTTGCAGTCCAAGGGACTCTCAAGAGTCTTCTCCAACACCACAGTTCAAAAGCATCAATTCTTCGGCTCTCAGCCTTTATGGTCCAACTCTCACACCCATACATGACTATTGGAAAAGCCATAGATTCGACTAGACGGATCTTTGTTGGTAAAGTAATGTCTCTGCTTTTCAATACACTGTCTAGTTTTCTCATAGCTTTCCTTCCAAAGGGTAAGCGTCTTGTAATTTCATGGCTGCAGTCACCATCTGCAGTGATTTTGGAACCCAAGAAAATAAAGTCTGTCACTGTTTCCATTGTTTCCCCATCTATTGCCATGAAGTGACAGGACCTGGTGGCATGATCTTAGTTTTTTGAGTATTAAGTCAGCTTTTCCACTCTCCTCTTTCACCTTCATCAAGAAGTTCTTTAGTTCCTCTTTGCTTTCTTCCATAAACGTGGTGTCATCAACATATCTGAGGTTATTGGTATTTCTCCCGGCAGTCTTGATTCCAGCTTGTGCTTCATCTAGCCTGGCATTTCATATGTATTCTGCATATAAGTTAAATAAGCAGGGTGACAATATACAGCCTAGACGTACTCCTTTTCCTATTTGGAACCAGTCATTTTTGCAGGTCCAGTTCTAACTGTTGCTTCTTGACCTGAATACAGATTTCTCAGGAGATGGATAATGTGTTCTGGTTCCCATGTCTTGAAGAATCTTCCACACTTTGTTGTGATCCACACAGTCAAAGGCTTTGGCATATTCAATAAAGCAGGAGTAGGTGTTTTTTTTTTCCTGGAACTCTCTTGCTTTTTCTATTATCCAATGGATGTTGGCAATTTGATCTCTGGTTCTGGTGCCTTTTCTAAAATCCAGCTTGAATATCTGGAATTTCTCAGTTCATGTAGTGTTGAAGCCTAGCTTGGAGAATTTTAAGCATTACTTTGCTAGCTTGTTAGATGAGTGCAGTTGTGTGGTAGTTTGAACTTTCTTTGGGATTGGAATGAAAACTGACCTTTTCCAGTCCTATGGCCAGAGCTGAGTTTTCCAAGTTTGCTAGCATATTGAGTATAGCACATTGACAGCATCATCTTTTAGGATTTGAAATAGCTCAGCTGGAATTCCATCATCCCCACTAGTTTTGCTCGTAGTGATGCTTCCTAAAGCCCACTTGATTTCACATTCCAGAAAGTCTGGCTCTAGATGAGTGATCACACCACCATGGTTATCTGGGTCATTAAGATCTCTTTTGCATAATTCTTCTGTGTATTCTTGCCACCTCTTCTTAATATCTTCTGCTCCTGTTAGGTTCATACCATTTATGTCCTTTATTGTGCCCATCTGTGCATGAAATGTTCCCTTGGTATCTCTAATTTACTTGAAGAGATCTCTAGTCTTTCCCATTCTATTATTTTATGTCTTTGAATTGTTTACTTAGGAAGGCATTCTTATCTCTCCTTGCTATTCTTTGGAGCTCTACATTCAGATGGGTATATCTTTCCTTTCTCCTTTGCTTTTCACTTCTTTCCTTTTCTCAGCTATTTATAAGGCTTCTTCAGACAAGCATTTTGCCTTTTTGCCTTTCTTTTTCTTTGGGATAGTTTTGATCACTACCTCCTGTATAATGTTACAGACCTCTGTCTGTAGTTCTTCAGGCTCTGTCTATCAGATCTAACCCCTTGAATCTATGTATGTATGTATGTATGTATGTATGTATGTATATATGGGGTGAGGGAGCTTCCATGTTGATGCAGTGCTAAAGAATCCGCCTCCACCCAGGAGACGTGGCTTCGATCCCTGGGTCAGCAAGATACCCTGGAGAAGGAAATGGCAACCCACCCCAGTATTTTTACTTGGAAAATCCCATGGACAGAGGAGCCTGGGGGGCTACAGTCCATGGTGTCACAAGATTCGGACATGACTTAGTGACTAAACCACCACCACCAAATAAAAAGTTATCTGCCATGTAATATACATAATTTCATCAGCATATTTCACTTGTAATTTTATATATAAATTTGATCCCATCACCTTCCACAAAACAACTTCTACTAACTTAATTTGTTTGAATAGTGCCACTTAATTACCCAAGCATTAGTAAACCAACAACTGCACTGTAGTCTAAAGTTTAAAACATTTGGTAATACAGGTGATATTTCTCTTATGTGGTAACTTATTGCAAAAAATGTTAATGTTGGAAAGAAGCTTGAAAGCATGATGGAAAAGCATCGGAATAGCACGCTTCTGGTTTTAAATCCCAGTTCAGCTACTTAGTTGTTTTTTCTTACCTTTCACAAACCAGAAGACCTAGCAGTTTTACATTATTTTTTAAAGCACAACATCCGCAGTAATGTCTCTCGAGGTATGAACATATGCATACACATACACACACATATAAAAACACACTTTTTGTCTGTGCTTGTGGCAAAAGAGGGTACAGTTACATGGTCCTTGCCATCAAGGAGCCCATGTCTGGTGAAGGAGAAAGGGACGTGTATCCATTTCCTATTGCTGCAGTAATAAGTTGTTGTAAATTTAATGGCTTGAAACAGCACACATATATTGTGGTTCTGGGTATCAAAAGTTCAATATCAGGCTCAGTGGGCTAAAATCAAGGTATGGACAGGGCTGTGTCCTTTCTGGAGGCTTTAGGAGAAAATTTATTGCCTAGTCACTTTTAGTTTTGGGAAACTACAATCTTGGCTCATGTTTCCATCTTCATCTTTAAAGCCAGGAGTGTAGCACCTCCCAATTTCTCTTTTACACTCTTGCTTCTATCTTAATAAGAATCCTTTGATCATATTGTGTCCATTTGGATAACCCAGGATCATCTCTTTATCTTGATATCCTTAACTTTTTTAAATATAAATTTATTTATTTTAATTGGAGGTTAATTACTTTACAACATTATATTGGTTTTGCCATACATCAACATGAATCCACCACAGGTATACACGTGTTCCCCATCCTGAACCCCCCTCCCTCCTCCCTCCCTGTACCATCCCTCTGGGTCGTCTCAGTGATATCCTTAACTTAATCACATCTGCAAATTCCTTTTTGCCATGTAAGGCACCATATTCACAGCTTCCAGGGTTAAGGGCCTGAAATCTCAAAGGGTCATTATTTAACCTATAGCATGGTAAGTAAATAAAATAGTGCAGTGAATATGACAGTGGAAAGAGAAGAAAAGCAACATATCCTGGGAAAAGGAGTTATGAAGTGTTCTTGGGATATGAGTTCTCTGACTACACCTTAAACACGTAGAATTTAGGTACCTAATAAAAGACGGAAAAAGAGTTCCTGACAAAATGGAGCAGCATGGTCAATTATCTGAAAGTTGTTCAATATTGGAGAGATAAAAGGTATGTCTGGAGATTAATAAAAGAGGTGTTTGGAGAAGTAGTCTGAGAGTAGGTCACAAATAAGTTGGATGCCATGCTTTGGAATATGAATTATAATCTAACCATGATGGGATTAAACATAATGATAATGTGGAACTATTACTGGTACTTCAAGAGGGGGGAGATAAAATAATATCTGGGCTTTTTTAAAACATCACTTTGAGAAGAAGAAGGAGGTGAGAAGAATATTGGTACCACTGGGGAGAATGGGTTAGAATGGGGTGAGACTGAAGTAGATACGAGAAAGAGCTAATGTAGTTGTCAAAGAGGCAGTGGTAAGGTCTGAACTAGGACAGTGGCGATATGGGCCAAAGAGCAAAGCTAGATTCAAGAAATGTCAGCCAGATAATAATGTTGAAATCTTTCGATTTAGTCAGATGCTTTTAAAGTCATTATTATTTGTTGTATTGAAGAGGGAAATTTCTGAGAAGCACACATTTTGAATAGAAATCTAATTAAGAAAGGGCAAAATAGCTCATCTGGATAGCATAGTTGAATTGTAGGCAGATAAAGAAGTTTGACAGACCACACACTTGAAATGTAGCCCTAAAAGGAACAAGAAAAATGGCATTATGTGGAAAAAAAATTAATGGGATGTATTGGCTATTTACAAATAAATAAAGATGACATTTTCCATTTGATCATTACGTCAACTTGGTTGAGCAAATCAGAAATTAAAAGCACAAGTTTTCTTTCTTTAAAGATGACAACATCTTGGTCTGAAAGTTCTCCACTGGAGGGGCTATTTAAACTGTCAACTGTAGAGAACAATTTGTGGAAGTTCACGTTTAGGGAGGCTATAAAGACACCATTACATTGAGTTTATTGTTCGTAGTTTGTTTTATGTACTGTAAGGGCACATTGTTAGTATTATCATGAGTTGTTTTGTAACTTAAAATTTCTCTAGAGGGGGATATGATTTAATGTTCTCAAGAGTAACATCATAAAACCACATTTGGTAGTAATCTTTTATTTTTAACAATAGCAGACTTCATACGCCAGTGCTCATACAGCAGACCATAAAAATGCAGTCTTAGTGGAAATATTCTTTTCCTGAAGAGCTACTTAAAGATATTCTTCAACCATGGGAATTGTTCGCAGGCTTGTGTTCAAACATATCACCATGATGAATTGTGTCAAGGGAAATCAGCACCCCAATAATGTGTTAAAATGGGTCTCTGATTCCAGAATCACATAAAAACCTTGAAGAAGTGGATGGCTGAAGTTGATGTTTTCTTGAAAGAGGAATGGCCTGCCCTTGGAGATTCAGAAATTCTTAAAAAACAGCTGAAGCAGTGCAGGGTAAGATTTTTTTTTTTATATGACACTTCTTTATATGAAGACTTTGATATGGAAACTATTATTTAATGATATCAATGGTTCTGAACCAGGGGCAATTTTGTCCCTCTAGTGGACATTCAGCAATGTCTGGAGACATTTTCATTTGTCTTAACTTGAGGTGGGGTAGATGCTGTTGCCTTCTAGTAGACTGAAGCCAGGGACATATCTTAATATCCTACAATGCAAAGAACAGCACCACGCAACAAAGAATTAGCCCATCCAAAAGGACAGTAGTGCCAAGGTTGAGAAACTGGGCTAAATAAGAGAGAAATAGACAAAATATTGTCTTTTATTCAACACTCACTTTACAATATTATTTTTATATAGCATGCAGTTTAAGCTAAAGGTAAATGATTTTTTTTTTAGCTACTTGTTATATCTTATTACAAATTGTCAGTAAAACTATGTTGCTCTTTCCATGTATGTCACACTGTAGTATAATACAAGACATATATTTTGAAATAATATTTATTATGCCATTGTCATGCAGTGGGAAGAGAAAAATCTAGCTCTTTCAAGAAATTTTTTGTGAATAAAAGCTTTAAAAGCAAATCCATTTTATCAATAACCTTCACGGCATCTTGCTATAAACTGCTGCAGCATACTATGTTGGAAAATCAAACCTCCTTCAAAAATAGTAATTTATAAAGCTCATCATTGTTGCACTGTTTTTAAACATGAAGTATTAAGTTTATTTACTTTGGTAGCTAATCTAAGTAGACTATAGATATATAATTCCCCATTTCATTCATGCCGTAAAAATTGAACATTTTGCAGCATATATTTCAGATTTTAAAGGACAAAATTAATGTGTAGTGTCATGATGCCTAATTATATGTTTCTGTGTAGCTATGTTACATTTCTAATTGTTGTGGTAATTTTTTCGGCTAACTTAAATTGTTTCCTTAGCTTTTAGTCAGTGATATTCAGACAATCCAGCCCAGTCTAAACAGTGTCAATGAAGGTGGACAGAAAATAAAAACGGAAGCAGAGCCAGAGTTTGCTTCTAGACTGGAAACAGAGCTCAGAGAACTTAACACTCAATGGGATTACATATGTCGACAGGTATGTCCCATCTCTTTTACGGTGACTTGCTTCATTTTAATTATGATTTCTTAATGTCTCCCTTCACCATGGCCCTTTTAAAAAGTTCAGTCTCTGTGTTGATGCTTTAAAGTATGGTTAAGTAAAACTAGCCTTTGTCTAACATATAAATTATTTTCATAATATATATTTAGATAGTATATATTCATCTTATTGGAAGTCCTAAAATGATCTTATTGAATACAGCTATCATTCTGAACAATAAAGCCTTTTTCTTAGGTATTATTTTTCTTGAATCTTTTCTCCAAAAGACCGCATAACTTAATACATGTAATTGGATCAACAAAGATAGTTTACAATTCTATACTTGATACAGAAATAAAATGAATGAGTAATGCATGCATATGTACAAATATAAATATGTTTTGCTTTTGATTGTAAGATTGACGAGTTTGGCTTCTTCAGTACATCTCTTTCAATAAATGGATTAAGATTGGGAAATAGTTGAGAACAGCTTAGTAGAAAAAAAAATATAAGATAAATGTACATTCATATCTGAGTTCCTCATTTTTATATGGAAGAGTGTTTTATAGATATTTATTTCCAATTTCAAGATTAAATTGCAGAAGAGTAAATATTACATACAAGTAGCATACATCAAATACTTCTGGTTCAAAAGTGAAATTTTGACCTAAAGCAATGATTACTTTTTAATGCACCAATACCTTTTTGAAGTTAATGAGAGGTTTCATTTTATGTGTATTAGAGTCAGTCTGTCTTTCGTTATTTCTAAGTAACCTTTCAAAGTTGAAAAGAAATCATGCCAAAAGGCAAAAACTAAATTTGAAAAAGAAAGAAATTGAGCCGAGGAAAAGTCAAGGCAAGTCACCCAGCTAATACCATCACTGACAAATGCTCAACTGTTCTATTAACTCACCGATGAGATAGCCCGGGGTCAGCTAGCTTGCATTCTTCTCCTGGAGTAAGTCAGTTCCAGAAGGGATGTTAAGAGAAAAAAATAATATTACTTAGAGAATAGATTATATCATTGATGTTTTCCTGGAAGGCCAGTATGAAAAGGATTTGTTTGTTGAATGTTTTTAATGGATGAATAGAAAGAGCAACACCAATTTATTTAGAGCAAGGGAGGAAACAATAGCAAAAAAAAAAAATCTTTATGAGAAAATGGGTGGCAAAGAAGAGTCATTAATTTTCTTATAAAGCACAGTGAGGATTTACTATTCATGCCAAGTACAATGGGGAGCTAGTAGACGTTTAGGTATAGGAGTGACATCATGTAAATATTTGCTATATATTCCTCTTATATGAAAGGACTGAAGGGGCACGAGTGGAGGCATGTAGCAATTACAGTTGTTCAGGTAGGAAATACTCCTGGCAAATAACAAGGGGAGTATTAGTGGAGATTGAGAGACACAAAGAAATTGGAAATGTATAATCCTCTTGTGACACTGTGTTTGGTTGACTGTCCAAACCTCTTCCAATAATTTTCCAAGCTCTTCCACAGAGACAGAGGTGATTTGAATTCTTGCTGCTCTGTTTCATTACTGTTGATTGTTTTTTATATATATTTCCCATTATACAGTAAGTAGCATGAGGAAGGGAGTGTGTTATCTAGGCAAACTGAACCAAAGTGCTTGTGTCAGTCAAACTTTGTAGAAATTCTGTACTTCCTTGCCACCTCCATCCAGCAAGCTTATCCCACTCAATGTGATTGTTTATTTTTCTTGTTTCTTCTAACCAATTAGGCAAGTTCTTCCTTGTTGCATTTTTGATCAGGGCTTTCACACTCACTTCCACAATCATTACTCTTACTGCTAACAACACATTCCTTTCTTGATTTTATGTTTTATTAGACCCCGTTAGAAATGGCAGTACTTGATGAAAGATAAGGCTTGTGGAAAGTTCAGGGTGACGAGGACGAAGGGATCAAAGGATATTCAGAGTTTTCTGTTTTGAGCAGCAGTGTTGGACACCGCACCTTCTATGAAGGAAGGAAAAACTGTGTGCTAAGGGAGAAACACAATTGACCAGCTTGGTAGAATGATCAGTGCTTCTACTTTGGTCATGTTTATTTTGGAGGAGTACACAGTCAAAATGCTTCTGGAATCCAAGTGAGGTATTTAAAGTGAGCATATAAACTATATACAGAGAAATAAAGATAACATCTATGTAACTCCTATCTGATAATGAAAGCACTTGTCAGACCCACCGTCCCTCTGAATTTTTTGCCAAATTAGATGAAATAAGAACTCTTATGGATGGGGAAGACTTCCTTGTGGATGGAGAGGCAAACAATGTGTAAGGGCAGAGGCTCTGGAACCAGGTTGCCTGGGTTTAGATCTTGCCCCCACCGTAAGCTACCCCTGTGAGCCTGGAAAAGTCGCTTTATCTCTGCACTTCAGTTTCCCAGTCTTTACAGTGTGATGATATTTCTACTTACTTTGTAAGAATTTTAACATTCTTCTATAGTTAAATGAGTGTGTGTGTATAAGGTGTGTAGATCTGTATCTAGCACAGAGTAACCATTATGTACACACTTGTTCAATGAAATAAACAAGGAGAGATGAAATAGACATAAAGCTGCCTATATACAATTGTAAAATATGTGTAATTTTTAAATAATGTATAGATATATATTTTAATTATTGGTGACTATAAACTTAGAGTTACCAAGAAACACTGGATTGAGCAGCAAGGTGGGTGCCATTCTGGCACCTTGCAGATCATTATCTTTCTCTGATTCAGTATATCTTTTGGGTTCAGTCATCCACAGACCCCTGGGTCACTCTGCCTCATTCCTTATGTATTTTAACACCTAACTCATGGTTACTCCTGTCCTAATTCTGGGTGATTTCAGTATCTTCTTAGATGGTTTTTCCCATTCCTGAGCCCTCAGTTACTTAATACCCACTCCAGTGATTTCCATCTTCTACCCTGCCTCAGCCACTCACTCCCAGCTTCATAACCCAGACAATGTTTCTAGCAGTAACGTCTTCACCCTTAAGCATCCTGCCCTGCAGTCTCCAGCATACACACAATACAGTCACTGTGGAGCCTGTATGGAGATTCCTCAGAATTAAAATAGAGCTGCCTGAGGATCTAGCACTCCCACTTCTGGGTATATTTCCAAAGGAAACAAAATCAGAATTTCTCAAAGACATGTCTGTACACCCAAATTCGTTGCAGCATTACTCACGATAGCCAAGATAAGGAGACAACCTAAGTACTGGTCAGAGAGAAACACATAAAGAAGATTAAGTGTGTGTGTGTACATACATGTATACACACATACATATAGACAAAGGAATATTATTCTGAGAAAGAAAGAAAGCCTGTGATTTGCAACAATCTGGATGAAACTTGAGGGTATTATATTAGGTGAAATAAACCAGATAGAAAAAAGACATGGGATCTAAAAAAGCCAAACTCAAGAGAGTAGAATGGATACTAGGGCTTAGAGAGTGAGGGAGATAAAGAGATTCTGGTTAAGTGGTACAGACTTCTCATTTATGATGAGGGAGTTCTTGGGATTTCAAATTCCACGGACAGTGGAGCCTGGCAGGCTACAGTCCATGGGCCTGCAAAGAGTCAGACACACTCGAGTGACTAAGCACACACATAGCACATTTACAGGACGGCGACTATAGCTGACAATTCTATTTAATATAAAGTATTTTATAATTTCTTTACATATGAACCTTGCTGGGAGAGTAAATCTTTAATGTTTTCATAATAAAAAGAAAAATGGTAATTATATGTGATGATGAAGGCAATGACTAATCCTGTTGTAATTATTTCACATGGTGTATGTACCTTAAACAGCGTTTTATGTCAATTGTATCTTAACAAAGGTTCGGGGGGCGTAGAGTGGGGTCGGGCAATGCTGAATGTTAGATTTACAAATTCTGAAACAGGAAACGTGAAGAACATCCTGTTTTATAAAGCGGTTGATGCAGTGTAATCTGCTGAAACTGCAGGGGTGGATTGGGCAATTTCAGGCTAGACAGTTGGCATCACTCAGGTAATAAAGGTGAAGGAGAAAGTATGATTTTAACCTCAACCTTTTCACAGAAATCCTTCTAAAATGTGAAACCACAAAAAATTAATCTCTTCCTCATCAGTTGTAGAGCAGAATGTTAAATTTGGAAAAGACCTTGGAAATCATCTAGTCCAACTTTTAGGTTAGTTAAGAAGTGGAGATAAATGGAGTGATGTTTCCAGATTCAGTTAGCTTGTTAGTGATTGATTGAATCCAGGTATCCTGATTCCAAAGCTGGTATTCTTTCCAGTGTACTCGTTCTGTCACTTCAAAATGACCTCCTGCTTTTCTTTCATTTTAAAATCACTCCTGATCCCTTTCTTCTGGTTTTGTTTTATAGCATGCATTTTATATATAGTTTTTTGCTACAAGTCTTTGGCTAATTTGTTAGTCATTCTAATATTATTGCCACTGTGCCAACTGCCTCCAAAGATTATAGCAGCATATCCAAGTAGAAATTTAACAGCTTGTTTACTTGGGCTTATTATAGGTTCATTGACTATGCAAAATCATCTTTGTACTTTAGTATAATTGTTAGATATGTGGTTCTAGCTGTTATAATGAAACATACACTTACATTTAAATAGATCAAGTTCTACATTCTCCTAGGAGAGTAAAGTACTTTAAGTAGCTTTAATTTAACTACATTAGGCTTAAGGTAGTTGTAAAGTATAAGAAAAATTAACATGAACATGGTACTGCATATATTTTATATTTGGTAAAGTGCCATGAAAATGTTGTTTTATTAAAACTATGCCTTTTATATTAAGACTTTAAAAGATGCACTCTACTTAATCCCAGAGAGAAGAATAGCATCATTTGAGTAGAGTTATTTTTTAAGGTAAAAGAGATGCACTATATATTGTAATCCTAATACTAAATTGAAATTTTCCCTCAGTGTGTTACAGCAGATTACGTTGTGTAAGCTATTAACATGCATGATCTCTTGGGTATTTTAAGTTTTGCTATCTTTCTAGTTAATAAGTAATAAATTCTGTTATAAATTAGTATTTCAGAAACATATGAGACTTTATAAAGCAAGAGTCTGCTATCACACATGCTTTTTTATACCTTTTTTAATGTAAAATTATATACTAGACAGTTTTTGCTTTAGTACAGATGTGTCAGTGCTCCATGGTAGCCCATTCTGTGTGTGTACATGTGTATCCCACAATTAATTTAACTGATCTTCCATGAAAGCACCTTTGGGTTTGTTTTCAATATGTTGCTATCTTCAAAGCTGAATTGAATAGTGTACGTGCGACTACATAACACATCGTTTTATATGTGGAAGAGTAGGCTCAAATTGATGAACATTAAGGCATTTAATGCATTTTGCCAGTTTACTGTCTAAAAGCTTTAACTGTGGTGTATATTTCCCTAAACAGGTATGAAACCTTTGTTTTCCCACATCCCTGCTCAAACTTGGCATTCTAATTAGTCTTTTTTCTAATCTCATATTTGAAAATATAGTAATTTAACTTCATTTGCTATTATTTAACTATAAATGATACTGAGCAAATTTTCACATATATATGGCCTCACTTTAATTTTATTTCTGTAAATTACATGACTATCTTTTATTCATTTTCCTTTTCTTATGAGAGTTTTATATAGGTATATGATTATTAAGTTCCTAGGATATTTGAAATTGTAAAACAGCATCAAAGAGTGCAAAGAATTTCTACTTCTATGTATGCCAATAAATTCAGTTTTCCAACTGAAACGTATCATGAAAAAATGTTTTTCTTCACTCTCCATTTGCAGAAAAGAATTGCCATATACAACAGCTAAATTGTGGTCTTAGGGGAATCTGTTCATTATGTCAAGTAAATGCTTATATCTTATTTTAACACTTACGGGAAATTAGGTGTATCCAATTGCTATGAGTTATTTTCCTCACTTATGTAAGCTATTTACTTCTGGCTTCATCTTTTCCAAGCTTTCTATTATTTACAGACTCGTCAATAATAGTATAATGATAATGCTTTATGACTTTCAATATTCATGCTTTACTTATTGGTTTGTTTTATGGAAGGTCTATGCCAGAAAGGAGGCCTTAAAGGGAGGCTTGGATAAAACTCTAAGCCTTCAGAAAGATTTGTCAGAGATGCATGAATGGATGACACAAGCCGAAGAAGAATACCTAGAGAGAGATTTTGAATATAAAACCCCAGATGAATTACAGACAGCAGTTGAAGAGATGAAGGTAAAAGAAACGAGATAAAACAAATTGTGATTCTGCACAGTCTTCTCTTTTCTTGGTTTAATAATAGAGGTTGCTTTTTGATTAATTTAGCTTCAACTTTGATATGCATTGTATAGAATGCTTAAACTTTTTATTTATTAATTTTGTGTATTGTGGTCAAAACATAAATATTGATAATCACAGTTTGGAACATTTTCCCCTTGAAATTATGTACTATTAAGAGATTAGACCCAGCTACTCATATCAGATGTTTCTAGCTGATGCAAATTCAAACTGGAAAAGTGTCAAAGTGTTGGTGAGATGGCAGTTGAAAATGTCAATAGGCTTTGTTAATTTGGTGCTTTAAAGGGGTTTCTTACAATTTGGCAGTACTAAATATTTCAGCTGCTGGTCTTTAATATGGATAAAAGGACTGTATTTACATGAGCTTCTCTTGAAACAGTAAGATAAAATAAATAACATTGATTTAGGACCAAGGAAACTGGTATATAGCTAGGCCTTGCAGGTGAAGCCAGGTAATTGAATCTACACAATGGCATTGTGGTATGACCCTGGGCAACTCAGTAGTCAGTGTAATCCTCTTATTTTTTCATGGGTAAATCATGTCATTTCATACTCGAAAGTATGAACTGAAAAATAAAACTTGCATGTAAGTAAATCGGCTACCTCAGAGTGAGCACTCAATGATTTGCAGCTATAATGATAAATATTATCTTCATGTAGTAGCAATAGCATATTATTTAACATTAGCCTAGGTGAACTATTAATAGATATTTGTTTGGTTTGAAGCCTCATGACAGAGCAAAATCATTTTAGAGCCAGACACTTGGGTTTAAAACCTGCTTTGACCCCTTGCCAACTGTGTAACCATGGGTAAGTCACATAAACCCAGTGAACTTTCATTCCCTTGTTTGTGATCTGGATATCAAAATACCTGCTTTTCAGAATCATGTGAAAGATGAAACATGAAAGTCCTAATGTAATACACAAAATAGATGCCCCAAACTAGTTAACTATTATTATGATTTTTATTATCATTGCTGCAAGGTAAGAAATTAATTGTATGTACTTTGTTATATAGTTTATAGGATTATTCACTGAATATTGTAATTAAGAGCAGAATGTACGCACATGAAGTGAGTACAGATGTTTAACTGTATTTTACAGATATTTAAACTCAAACGTTTAAATATCAGAGGTATATTATGGCTTTAGTTACATGTGAAAGTGAAAGGGAAAGTGAAAGGGAAGTCGCTCAGCCGTGTCCGACTCTTTGCGACCCCATAGACTGTAGCCCGCCAGGCTCCTCTGTCCATGGGATTCTCCAGGCCAGAATACCGGAGTGGGTTGCCATTTCCTTCTCCAGGGGATCTTCCTGACCCAGGGATCGAACCCAAGTCTCCCACACTGCAGGCAGACACTTTAACCTCTGAGCCACGTGCTGCAATCCTTAGTTACATGTAGAAAATAAAATTGAAATATAGAAGAATGACTATATTTGGGAAACAGGAATAGTGTCCAGAGTATTAAAAGCTAGAAAATCATTCTCATCTAATAATATCGTACATCATTTATCATGAAATATTCATAAATTCATGAATTCATTCATTTATCAAGAAATATTGTATACTTACTGTGTCAAACACCCTTCTAGACATAGAATATAGTAGTGAGCAATACATAAAAGCCACCTGACTGCTTAGAATTTGCATTCTCATTGGTGACAGGGCAGGCAAAGAAGGGAGAAATAAACTCATTTGAGATCATGAGAATTTGCCTAAAAATAAGTCAATGTTGTGAAATAAATCATAGAGTCGAGTTGGGAGCTGAGGGTGGTGAAATGCTGTTTTACAAAGGGTTGATATGTAGGGTATTTGTGAGGAATTATATTTAAAATGAGATACGAATCATAAGAAAAAGGCAACCTTACAGAAGTATTATCGGGGCACATTCCAGCCAGAGGGGAGAGTTCCTGCAAAGACCCTAAGGCTATCCGGGAAGAGAATGAAGCCCACCTACCTGAAGAGAGTAAAACAGGACAGATGACCTGAGATGATTTGGAGAGGCAAAGTAGGTATCTGCTGACACAGCAGATTTGTGGGACACGGAGGGCTTTTCATTCTAAGTGAAATGGAGAGCCGTCAGGAGGTCTATAATTATTTTAGGTTTGACTGTGGGGAGGTCACCATGAGGGAAGTTACATCATTACAGAATATGAGAGCTGGAGTGTACTTTGAAAGGAAACTTGTTCACGCTTCTCTTTGTTGGTCAGAAAACAGGTATTCCTAGATAGGTCGAATAGTTTACTCCTAGTCATAGGCTTTATCTGAATAAGTTTCCCTCTATCCCTATTCCTTTCTAAGCCACTCTATCATATGCCATTCATTCCATTCCATACTGTTGTGTAAAGCATGTGCCTCCCCATTGCCTTTGCCTTCACATCTCAGCCCTTCATGGCTGTTCTTACACTTTCTGTGCTGTGTAGCCACGGCTTCAGGTCCCAAAGTAGATAATCAACAGTCAGCACACGTTCAGCTGTTCTGTTTTTCCTATTTCCTGTGTTTGTCTCTGGCCCTCTTCCCTCATCCTTTGAACCCTTTGCTTATCTGGCTAACTGTTCAGTCAGATCGCTTTTTCTTTTCCAGTACAGGAGAGTAGACTGTCTCAAATTTAAAACTAATTTATAAAAAAAATCCCTGACATGAGTGGCCCAGCCCCTCAGTCCACATTGATTTGCATGTTTAAAAAACTGATCTAGCTACAATATTGGTGCATATGGGCATAATAGTGAAAAGAGGAGCAGCTCAGACAGCCTGGGCCAGTAGCAGCAAAGGGAGTTGGCATTTTCTGGTCTTCTGTCTGCCAGTCAAGGTAATCGCTTTGTCTGTTTCCCTACACAAAATGCAGTGATAGAACCTTGTCCAGGCCTTCACCTGTGCTCGTGTTGAGAGCACATTTATCTTTATTGCTTGAAGAGGGTGATACATCTACTCTGGCATCTCTCCTCAATATACTCAGATAAAAAGTAGAGACTTTTTTCTTTTTATTTACTTTCTGCTCCTGTATTTTACTTGATAATCCTGCTTTTTACTTTTTTCTCTGTAAACAATTTTTTTATATTAGCATCAAAGAGCCAAAGGAAATTTGATTGGAAATGTCTTATTCCAAATGTCTTTAGGAGGCCTGCAATAAGTCTAATTTGAAATTTTATATCAATCCCTTTTTAAAAAAATTCTGGAATTTCAGTTTTTCACTATTTTCTTTTTAATTTTTTTTACACTGTGTTAACTCCAGTCCTAGGGTTTACCTGGACTTCAGTTCACTTGCTCATTTGTGTCCAACTCTTTGTGACCCCATGAACTGCAGCACACCAGGCTTCCCTGTTCATCACCAACTCCCGGAGCTTGCTCAAACTCATGTCTATCAAGTTGGTGATGCCATCTAACCATCTCAACCTCTTTTGTCTCCTTCTCCACCTGCTTTCAGTCTTTCCTGGCATCAGTCTTTTACAGTGAGTCAGTTCTTCACATCAAGTGGCCAAAGTATTGGAGCTTCAGCTTCAGCATCAGTCCTTCCATTGAATATTCAGCACTAATTTCCTTTAAGATTGACTGACTGGTTGGATCTCCTTGCAGACCAAGGGACTCTCAAGAGTCTTCTCCAACACCACAGTTCAAAAGCATCAGTTGTTCAGCACTCAGCCTTCTTTAAGGTCCAACTCTCCTATCCATACATGACTACTGGAAAGACCATAGCTTTGACTAGATGGACCTTTGTTGGCAAAGTAATGTCTCTGATTTTTAACGTCTATGTTTGGTCATAGCTTTTCTTCCAAGGACCAAGTGTCTTTTAATTTCATGGGTGCAGTCACCATCTACAGTGATTTTGGAGCCCAAGAAAATAAAATCCGTCATTGTTGCATTGTTTCACCATCTATTTGCCATGAAGTGATGGGACAAGATGCCATGATCTTAGCTTTCTGAATGTTGACTCTTAAGCCAGCTTTTTCACTCTCCACTTTCACCTTCATCAAGAGGCTTTTTAGTCCCTCTTCTCTTTTTGCCATAAGGGTGGTGTCATCTGCATATCTAAGGTTATTGATATTTCTTCCAGCAATCTTGATTTCAGCTTGTGCTTCATCTAGCCTGGCATTTTGCATGATGTACTCTGCATATAAGTTAAACAAGCAGGGTGACAATATACAGCCTTGACGTACTCCTTTCCCAGTATGGAACCAATTCAATGTTCCATGGCTGATTCTAACTGTTGCTTCTTGACCAGCATACAGATTTCTCAGGAGGCAAGTAAGATGGTCTGGTATTCCGGTCTCTTTAAAATACCTTCACTTAATATACATGCATTTGCTGTTCTCATTCTATGGGGAACAGGCTAGAGCAACGATTCTCGCAAAGGAGTGAGCATCAGAATTACTTGGAAGGCTATTAAAACAGAGTTATATGGCCAACCCTAGGATTTCTGATTTAGTGAATCTAGGCTGGACCCTGAGAATTTTAATTTGTAATAAGTTTCCAGGTCATGCCCAGGAGTAAGTTTGGTGGTCCCAAGGAACCATACTTAGAGAACTGCTAGTTCAAGATACTGGCAATGAAAGGTGTCCGAGTTTATGATGGTTAGCTTCATAGAAATATATGGAACAGGGGACTTCCCTGGTGGTCCAGTGGTTAAGAATCTGCCTTGCAGTACAAGGGACACAGGTTTGATACTTTGTCCATGAAGATGCCACATGCCATGGAGCACCTAAGCCCATATAACACACTACTGGGTCAACACTCTAGAACCTATGAGCTGCAACTACTGAGTGCACGCACTGTTTCTACTGAAGCCCATGTGCCTAGGCAACCTGTGCTCCACAACAAGAGAAGCCATCACAATGAAAAGTCCACATACTGCAACTAGAGAAAGCCCACGTGCAGCAATGAAAACCCACCACAGCAAAAATAAGTAGATAAATCTTAAATATAAATATAAATATATATATATATATGGAACAAAAGCTACCACTTGTGAGGAGGATTATGCCTAAACTATACCATTTAGTTTTCTGTCTTTAGAATGTAGAAATCATCAAACTCAAATCCAAATCCTATAACACATTTGAGTACCCTCTTAATCATATAACCCATGGTTGCCCATGGTGTGTATTGTCCATCATTACCAAAAGTAATAAACTCAGCTTGTTCAACTGTGGGAGTGTTGCTGTGGGTTACTATGAAGACTAACCTTGAGGTGAGCTTTCAAGCCTAAGTACAGTGGAGAAATTGTTCATGATCTCCTTTTCTCATATCCAAAAGACTGTTCTATACATCTATGTCTCTTTTGCTGTCTTGCATACAGGGTTATCATTACCATCTTTATAAATTCCATATATATGTGTTAGTATACTGTATTGGTGTTTTTCTTTCTGGCTTACTTCACTCTGTATAATCAGCTCCAGTTTCATCCACCTCATTAGAACTGATTAAAATATATTCTTTTTAATGGCTTAGTAATATTCCATTGTGTATATGTACCACAGCTTTCTTATCCATTCATCTGCTGATGGACATCTAGGTTGCTTCCATGTCCTGGCTATTATAAACAGTGCTGCAATGAATATTGGGGTACACGTGTCTCTTTCTATTCTGTTTTTCTCGGTGTGTATGCCCAGCAGTGGGATTGCTGGGTGATAAGGCAATTCTATTTCCAGTTTTTTAAGGAATCTCCACACTGTTCTCCATAGTGGCTGTACTAGTTTGCATTCCCACCAACAGTGTAAGAGGGTTCCCTTTTCTCCACACCCTCTCCAGCATTTATTGCTTGTAGACTTTTGGATCACAGCCATTCTGACTGGCGTGAAATAGTACCTCATTGTGGTCTTGATTTGCATTTCTCTGATAATGAGTGATGTTGAGCATCTTTTCATGTGTTTGTTAGCCATCCGTATGTCTTCTTTGGAGAAATGTCTATTTAGTTCTTCAGCCCATTTTTGATTGGGTCATTTATTTTTCTGGAATTGAGCTTCAGGAGTTGCTTGTATATTTTTGAGATTGTTGGTTGGTTGCTTAATTTGCTATTATTTTCTCCCATTCCAAAGGCTGTCTTTTCACCTTGCTTATAGTTTCCTTTGTTGTGCAGAAGCTTTTAATTTTAATTAGATCCCATTTGTTTATTTTTGCTTTTATTTCCAGTATTCTGGGAGGTGGATCATAGAGGATCCTGCTGTGATGTATGTCGGAGAGTGTTTTGCCTATATTCTCCTCTAGGAGTTTTATAGTTTCTGGTCTTAAGTTTAGATCTTTAATCCATTTTGAGTTTATTTTTGTGAATGGTGTTAGAAAGTGTTCTAGTTTAATTCTTTTACAAGTGGTTGACCAGTTTTCCCAGCACCACTTGTTAAAGAGATTGTCTTTAATCCATTGTATATTCTTGCCTCCTTTGTCGAAGATAAGGTGTCCATAGGTGTGTGGATTTATCTCTGGGCTTTCTATTTTGTTCCATTGATCTATATTTCTGTCTTTGTGCCAGTACCATACTGTCTTGATGACTGTGGCTTTGTAGTAGAGCCTGAAGTCAGGCAGGTTGATTCCTCCAGTTCCATTCTTCTTTCTCAAGATTGCTTCGGCTATTCGAGGTTTTTTGTATTTCCATGCAAATTGTGAAATTATTTGTTCTAGTTCTGTGAAAAATACCGCTGGTAGCTTGATAGGGATTGCATTAAATCTGTAGATTGCTTTGGGTAGTATACTCATTTTCACTATATTGATTCTTCCAAGATATGAACATGTTATATTTCTCCATCTATTAGTGTCCTCTTTGATTTCTTTCACCAGTGTTTTATAATTTTCTATATATAGGTCTTTAGTTTCTTTAGGTAGATATATTCCTAAGTATTTTATTCTTTTTGTTGCAATGGTGAATGGAATTGTTTCCTTAACTTCTTTTTCTACTTTCTCCTTATTAGTGTATAGGAATGCAAGGGATTTCTGTGCATTGATTTATATCCTGCAACTTTATTATATTCATTGATTAGCTCTAGTAATTTTCTAGTGGAGTCTTTAGGGTTTTCTATGTAGAGGATCATGTCATCTGCAAACAGTAAGAGTTTTACTTCTTCTTTTCCAATTTGGGTTCCGTTTATTTCTTTTTCTGCTCTGATTGCTGTGGCCAAAACTTCCAGAACTATGTTGAATAGTGGCAGTGAAAGTAAGCACCCTTGTCTTGTTCCTGACTTTAAGGGAAATGCTTTCAGTTTTTCACCATTGAGAATAATGTTTGCTGATAAACCCAAGACAAAACACCACAAGACACATATTAATCAAATCAACAAATATCAAATGCAAAGAACACATGTTAAAAGTAGCAAGGGAAAAACAACAAATAACACACAAGGGGATTCCCATAAGGATAACAGCTGATCTTTCAATAGAAACTCTTCAGGCCAGGAGGGAATGGCAAGACATACTTAAAGTGATGAAAGAAAATAACCTATAGCCCAGATTACTGTACCCAGCAAGGATCTCATTCAAATATGAAGGAGAAATCAAAAGCTTTACAGACAAGCCAAAACTGAAAGAATTCAGCATCACGAAACCAGCTCTCCAACAAACGCTAAATGATATTCTCTAGACAGGAAACACAAAAAGGGTGTATAAACCCGAACCCAAAACAATAAAGTAAATGGCAATGGGATCATACTTATCAGTAATTACCTTAAACGTAAATGGGTTGAATGTCCCAACCAAAAGGCAAAGACTGGCTGAATGGATACAAAAACAAGACCCCTATATATGTTGTCTACAAGAGACCCACCTCAAAACAAGGGACACATACAGACTGAAAGTGAAGGGCTGGAAAAAGATATTCCATGCAAATAGAGACCAAAAGACAGCAGGAGTGGCAATACTCATCTCCGATAAAATAGACTTTAAAACAAAGGCTGTGAAAAGAGACAAAGAAGGACACTACATAATGATCAAAGGATCAATCCAAGAAGAAGATATAACAATTATAAATATATATGCCCCCAACATAGGAGCACAGCAATATGTAAGACAAATGCTAACAAGTATGAAAGGGGAAATTAACAATAACACAATAATAGTGGGAGACTTTAATACCCCACTGACAACTATGGATAGATCAACTAAACAGAAAATTAACAAAGAAATGCAAACTTGAAATGATACAATAGACCAGTTAGACCTAGTTGATATCTATAGGACATTTCACCCCAAAACAATGAATTTCACCTTTTTCTCAAGTGGTCACAGAACCTTATCCAGGATAGATCACATCCTGGGCCATAAATCTAGCCTTGGTAAATTCAAAAAAAAATTGAAATCATTCCAAGCATCTTTTCTGACCATAATGCAGTAAGATTAGATCTCAGTTACAGGAGAAAAACTATTAAAAATTCCCACATATGGAGGCTGAACAACACGCTTCTGAATAACCAACAAATCACAGAAGAAATCAAAAAGGAATCAAAATATGCATAGAAACGAATGAAAATGAAAACACAACAACCCAAAACCTGTGGGACACTATAAAAGCAGTGCAAAGGGGAAAGTTCATAGCAATACAGGCATACCTCAAGAAACAAGAAAAAAGTTAAATAAATAACCTAACTCGACACCTAAAGCAACTAGAAAAAGAAGAAATGGAGAACCCCAGGGTTAGTAAAAGGAAAGAAATCTTAAAAATTAGGGCATAAATAAATGCAAAAGAAACAAAAGAGACCATAGCAAAAATCAACAAAGCCAAAAGCTGGTTCTTTGAAAGGATAAATAAAATTGACAGACCATTAGCCAGATTCATCAAGAAACAAAGGGAGAAAAATCAAATCAATAAAATTAGAAGTAAAAATGGAGAGATCACAACAGACAACACTGAAATACAAAGGATCATAAGAGACTACTATCAGCAAGTATATGCCAATAAGATGGACAACATGGAAGAAATGGACAAATTCTTAGAAAAGTATAACTTTCCAAAACTGAACCAGGAAGAAATAGAAAATCTTAACAGACCCATCACAAGCACGGAAATTGAAACTGTAATCAGAAATCTTCCAGCAAACAAGAGCCCAGGTCCAGACGGCTTCACAGCTGAATTCTACCAAAAATTTAGAGAAGAGCTAATACCTATCCTTCTCAAACTCTTCCAGAAAATTGCAGAGGAATGTAAACTTCCAAACTCATTCTATGAGACCACCATCACCCTAATACCAAAACCTGACAAAGATGCCACAGAAAAAAAGAAAACTACAGGCCAATATCACTGATGAACATAGATGCAAAAATCGTTAACAAAATTCTAGCAATCAGAATTCAACAACACATTAAAAAGATCATACACCATGGCCAAGTGGGCTTTATCCCAGGGATGCAAGGATTCTTCAATATTCACAAATCAATCCATGTAATTCACCACATTAACAAATTGAAAAATAAAAGCCATATGATTATCTCACTAGATTCAGAGAAAGCCTTTGACAAAATTCAACATCCATTTATGATAAAAACTCTCCAGGAAGCAGGAATAGAAGGTGCATACCTCAACATAATAAAATCTATATATGTCAAAGTCTTTTTAATGATAAAGTTACTATAGCCAAAATATGATTTGTGTCAAACAAATCCCATGCTCAGTGTCAAAAAACATATTTATTTTAGAATTTTGAAATAAAATTTCAATTGATTAAAATCAGTGAAGGAAATCATTTAGTAGTCAAAAGAGCTTGCATTTGCCATCATATTTTGTACATCCTAAGGCATTACGGGCCTAAATCCAAAGACATAACAGGATCATGTTGAAAAGTAGAAAGGCATTTTATATTTTTGTCCATTTACCTGCGAGAACCTGAATTTCTTTACCTGAGGTCTTCTGAGGCCACTGAATCCCACTTTTTCCACCTGAGTCTGGCTTCACATACCAGGAAATTAACATTTCCCCTACATTGTTCAACCAATGATGGGAAATGGTGTGTGAATTTCTCAGTGTCCTCACCCTTGAGTGGGATAAACCTGAGCCATATGTTTCCTGCACTTCCCAGCTGGCTCAGTGGTGAAGAATCTGTCTACCAATGCAGGAAGATGTGGGTTTGATCTCTAGGTAGGGAAGATCCTCTGGAGAAGGAAATGGAAACCCACTCCAATATTCTTGCCAGGAAAATCCCATGGACAGAGGAGCCCAGCAGGCTACAGTCCATGGGGTCACAAAGAGTTGGATATGACTGAACAACTTAACACACACACACACGTACACATGTTTTGTAGGCCTTCCTAGCAGGATTAAACTTTTCACCAACAGCAGTTGCTGGGTTTAATAAGTATACCCCTCCCATCTCCATTCTTTTTCCATTCCCCACCTCCCTACCACAATTTCCTTCACATCACATGTAAATGACTTACGCTTGAAAGTTTATCTCAGGGTTAACCTTCATAGTAACACACAGACCAACAGCAACACTCTGTAGTTGTACAAGTTGAGTTGATTACTTTGGCATTGAAGGAGAGTACACACCATAGGCCACCATGGGCTGTATGAGGAAAAGGGTATTCAAACCTGTTGTAGGATTTGGATTTATGTTAGATGATTTAAGGGAGAGTTTAAGGGCTTTGCTTTGGATTTCATGTTGTCACCAAGTAGGAGTAACTCTATGATTGGGTATCTTAATACATTTTTCCTAGAAGGAGAGAAGACTAGAGTGATACTGAACATATAATTGGTAAAGATACAGCAGTGACTGACTAACCAGGATAGGGAAGTATCTGATCTTTCTCTTACTTGCTTTCAGTTACTTAACACTTTTCTGTTATAATATGTTCCCAAATATAGCATTAAGAAGACTTATTTCTGTTAATTATCTTTTGATTTAAATAATGATATTTGTACTGATTTCATTATTCA
Source organism: Capricornis sumatraensis (assembly GCF_032405125.1). Taxonomy (NCBI): domain Eukaryota; kingdom Metazoa; phylum Chordata; class Mammalia; order Artiodactyla; family Bovidae; genus Capricornis; species Capricornis sumatraensis. The sequence goes on from NC_091092.1 coordinate 111,268,906, forward strand.
TCCATCTGAGTAATTTATAAGTAGTTTCAGTTCTGGTCTATGAGATTTTTTGAACCTAGTTAGCATTGAAATATTTATTTCTTGCTTATTTTGTGTGTGTGGATATATGTGTATGTGTTTGTGTACGTATTCTCCATAAATACACATCTGCATACAGACTACTTTTCAAACTATTCTGATTAAAGATCTCTTATATTCTGAGTATATTTTTCCTTCAAGTTTCCGATTGTAACCAAACTGAAATTTATGGAAGTGATTGGAGTCAGTATTGGATTTATTTTTATTAATCTCTTTCTAACGGAGATGTTATAAGGAAGAAAAATTATGATACATAGAAATGCATCTTAGAAATCAAATCATTGCCTTGCTATTAAGAGAGCATTTTTTTTTTTCAGAGAGCTAAAGAAGAGGCCCAGCAAAAAGAAGCAAAAGTGCAGCTCCTCACTGAGTCCGTAAACAGTGTCATAGCTCAAGCTCCACCTGCAGCACAAGAGGCCTTAAGAAAGGAACTAGACACTCTGACCACCAACTACCAGTGGCTCTGCACCAGGCTGAATGGAAAATGCAAGACGTTAGAAGTCAGTCACTTTTCTTGATCTTTATCAATTACTACATGTTAACTTATGGTTATATGTGAAGTTCTTAATCTTATAATGATTAAGAACATGAACTCTGGTTTAAGGATTACTTAGGCTCAAATTCCTCAGTCAGGCTAACTTACAAACTTACAGGCTACTGGGGGCCATTTGCTTAATGTTTATAATTCTATTTCCTATCTGTAAAAAGGACTTAAAAATCAAAGGATGTTGAGAAAATTAAATTAATTGTTATTCTGTTTAAAGTACAGAGGGAGGCTGGAGAGGAAAAGGATATATACATGTATGTGTATATATGTTTATATAACTATGACTGATTTGCCTTGCTGTATGGCAGAAACCAAGAGAACATTGTAAAACAACTATCCTCCAATTAAAAGGAAAAAAGAAAAGTATTTAGCCTAGCACTCAATAAATGTGAGCCGCTCCCTGTCTAGATCTTTTTATTATGACAATTATTAGGTCACAAAATCCCATGAATAAGTTTTCTCAAGATTTATATTGGGTTGGCCAAGAAGTTCATTTGGGTTTTTCTATAAGCTATGGTGATTGCAGCCATGAAATTAAAAGACGCTTACTCCTTGGAAGAAAAGTTAAGACCAACCTAGATAGTATATTCAAAAGCAGAGACATTACTTTGCCGACTAAGGTCCATCTAGTCAAGGCTATGGTTTTTCCAGTAGTCGTGTATGGATGTGAGAATTGGACTGTGAAGAAGGCTGAGCGCCAAAGAATTGGTGCTTTTGAACTGTGGTGTTGGAGAAGACTCTTGAGAGTCCCTTGGACTGCACGGAGATCCAACCAGTCCATTCTGAAGGAGATCAGTCCTGGGATTTCTTTGGAAGGAATGATGCTAAAGCTGAAACCCTAGTACTTTGGCCACCTCATATGAAGAGTTGACTCATTGGAAAAGACTTTGATGCTGGGAGGGATTGGGGGCAGGAGAAGAAGGGGACGACTCAGGATGAGATGGCTGGATGGCATCACTGACTCGATGGACTCGAGTCTGAGTGAACTCCAGGAGTTGATCATTGACAGGGAGACCTGGCGTGCTGCGATTCATGGGGTTGCAAAGAGTTGGACGTGACTGAGCGACTGAACTGTACTAAGTTATAATGGATGTACCCAAATGAACTTTTTAGGCAAGCCAATAGAAACTGGTGTCTCAACTGATTACCAACCATGTAACTGTATCAAAAACAATCTATGATTCTCCCTGTGAAAGTATTGTTTACTAACAGTGGGTATATTGCCAAGTAGCAGAAAACTTAACCTGCTATCAAATGCTGATGCTACCAGATACAACAGACTAGTTGGGCTTTAAATGCTTCCCTGGTAGCTCAGTCAGTAAAGAATCTGCCTGCAGTGCAGGAGACCTGGGTTTGATTCCTATTTGGGAAGATCCCCTGGAGAAGGAAATGGCAACCCACTCCAGTATTCTTGCCTGGAAAATCCCATGGACAGAGGAGCCTGGCAGGTCTCAGTCCATGGGTTGCAAGAGTCAGACATGACTGAGCAAATAAACCACCACCAATAGAAACTGGTCTCCCTATTTTTCATATATTTGAATGTTCATAAAGCTATATGAGTATCTCATCAGGGAGATTTTCTGGGGAGAAAGTTTATCTTATAATTGTCTTTATTGATTGCTATGCCCTACAAAATTCTTTACAAGACATTGTCTACCTAGCATTTTTTGGACATTTTACATAATATTTATTATCATAAGCCCTGCTTTATCTTTTCCACATGCCTTAGTCCTTAGGTTATGATTCTCTGAATATGCCTGCTATCTAATTCAAGTGTCTCAGTTGATTACCATGTAACTGTATCAAAAACAAGCTATGATTCTCCCTATGAAATTATTGTTTACTAATAGTGGGTATCATGCCAAGGAGCACAACAGTTAACCTACTATCAAATGCTGATGCTACCAGATACAACAACTAGTTGGGCTTTAAATTAAGCCAACTTCTCCCACACAAACTGAATCATCTTTGTGCATATTATTGATAAAGAATCCGGGTATACCATTATTTTTGCAAAACATGATTGTTTATGGAGCTTTTTTATATTTAGAGACAGATACAAGTCATGGGCTTCCCAGGTGGCTCAGTGGTAAAGAATCTGCCTGCCAGTGCCAGTGACAGGGGTTTGATCCCTGGGTTGTAAGATCCCCTGGAGAAGGAAATGGCAACCAACTCCAGTATTCTTGCCTGGGAAGTCCCATGGAGAGAGGAGCCTTGCAGGCTAGAGTCCATGGGATCACAAAGAGCTGGACACGACTTAGCAACTAAACAACAGCAATAGGTCATACCTGTAGAGTTGTTGTTGTTCACTTGCTAGGTCTTGTCCAACTCTTTATGACTACATGGACTGCAGCACACCAGGCTTCCCTGTCCTTCACCATCTCCCAGAGCAAACTCATGTCCATTGAGTCAGTGATGCCATCTAACCATCTCATCCTTTGTCATCCTTTTCCCCTCCTGTCTTCAGTATTTCCCAGCATCAGGGTCTTTTCCACTGAGTCAGCTCTTCGCATAAGGTGACCAAAGTACTGGAGCTTCAACATCAGTTCTTCCAATGAATATTCAGGGTATACTTTCAAGGATCATTTCTATAGTTCATTACTAGAGAAGTTTCTCTTAATGTGTAGAGCACCAGTAGAGTAGACCTTTAAAAATATTAAAATAATATCTTTTGCTCTGTACTCAAGATTTCCAGTATTACAACTCCCAGGTTTCTCTATTATCAGTTCTACTTCCTTCTTCATTTATAAGTCCCTGTTCATTTTTAATCCAATTTACTCCTCACACACTTGACTAGTGCCTTAATAGTTCCCAGGAACTATTATACCTGCTGAGGATATAAAGGAAAATCTCTTCGATTCATGCTATGTCAGTGCTACAGGAAAATAAAGAATGGGAGGGGAAGAGATGACAATGATAGTTTCCAGGAAATCAGAACTGATTCACTATTTGGTTATATGAGAGAAGGACTTTTTTCATCTAGGAAGTTGCTTTCTGATAGTAGTCAAATAAAACTTTTTAATATTATTTTCTTAAGTTCTTAGTTTCCTTACATCTTCATTGTTCTTTGCTTTGTATTATTCAAGTTGTTCACTTAAAAATACGCTACTCCTCCAGGAATCTGTTTTGGGGTATGTTTTCCAAAGAAATATTTTATTTTTGTATTAAGAACAATGTTTTCAAGATTTTTAATGAATTATCCTCTAATTTCTCATCTGTAATGACACTTCTAAAGTTTCCTCTTTGTATTAAAATTATCAAATTATTTAGCCTGTCTTTATTCCTTCTCTAGTAGTTTGGAATACATATACTATTGATTTTATTTTAATGGGACCCTTAATTATTATCTTAAATACCTTGATCACAGTATCCACCAATAATAAATATTTCTGTGCACCTCTCTAACAATGATATATCAGAACCACTAGAATCATTTAACTCTGAATTTACTTCCCATCTTCCATATTATTGTTGTACCTCATTTCATATTCCCCTAAATTATCAGTGTCATTGCCACTGTGCTGTTGAAATTGTTATTTATTTAAATTTGCCACCACTATTTTACCAATTCCCGTGATACTTTTTCCTTTTTTGTATATTTCTTTTGCTTCTGCTCTTTCATTGAGTGTGACTAGCAAGTGCTCTCAGATTTTATATGAGTAAAAATACCTTTTTGCCCCTTAAGTGTTGAGAAATAGCCTAGCTGAGCATATAATTATGCTTGGGGAGTTATTTTTTTACAACCCTGATAAATGCTATTCTATTTTCTTCTGAGATGTCTTGCTGTCAAGAAATCTGCTGCCAAATCATTATTTCTTTTCGGTTTTCTTTGGTATGTTTTCATTTTCTCTTTGTCTTTGATGCTTTGCAGTTTTAGTCTATTTTTCTATGTATAATTTGCTTTCATTTATACTTTGTCACCTGGCGCATTAATAAGAACAGAAAGATTATTTCTCTTTTTGGTGGTTTCAAAAAGTTTTGGAGAGAGATTTTCTTTCTCCCAGTCTCTCCATTCATTCCTAGGAGAACCTTTATTAGATCTATGAAGAATCTCCCCATCCTGTATTCTGATTCTTGATTTCTCTTTAATATTTTCTATATTTCTATTATTTCTTGGGTTCTGGGTAATTTTCTAAAATCTGTCTTCCAGTTCTCAAATTCTCTCTTCAACTGCCTAGGGCATAACTTAATCTTTGATATATAAATATATTCATCTCGATCTGTATACATATCTATCTGTGTGTGTGTGTGTGTATTTTTTTTTCCAAGGGCCATATTTTCCATTTCTCAAGGTTTTACTTACTCGTTTGGCAAATCTTCTTTTCTGCCATCTTCAGCTTTTGTGTAATTATCTCTGTGTCTTCCTTGAAATGATTTAAGCAATATATTTGGTTGAGAAATCTCAACTTCATGAGTATTAAGCATGAAACAGTTTTGTTTGTCCAATAACTAAAACCAACAAGGTTAAACTCCATTTAGGCCTATAGTTGGCTTTTTAAACAGCATTTCAGTCTGATAGCATCTGTTTTCATTTACTTTTAGTTATTAAAATTTAGTCTGATAAATTTTGATCTCATACTTTATTAAAATCTTCCACCAATTTAATCCTGTGGGTTCAGTAATTTATACACAGGTGAAGTGAGAAAAAAAAAATGAGCTTATGGTTCCTTTATCTCAATTTCTGGAAAATAATCTTCTAATTTTGGTATATGGGAGGAGATGGAAAGAAAAACGCACCCTTTATCTGATCTTCTTTTCTTGGCTCGGTGCAATTGCTATTAACATTTTGTTAACACCCACACACATCTGTGATGATGTGTCTGTTTTCACCAGACTCTATAGGGTATCACTGCTGATCTGGCTTGTTCTCTATAGTCTTGTGTTTTGATGGAGAGCCCAGTTGGCCTTGTTCATATGAACTTTGAACCTGAAAAAATATTTCCTGAACATACATGATAACCTTGGAGACTTCAACAGGAATTTCAGGCTGACTATTGCCAGTAGCCTTATAACACAGTGAAAGTTAAACCCTTATTACTCAGGCTTTTGTGATATCCTGGAGTCTTACCCACCAAGTCCCAAACCAGCCTGTGGGCACCGGCAGGTCCCATATTGTATAACTCTTAGGAATGAGGAACGTAAAAGAGTTGTCCTTGATTCCTTTTTGTCCATACCAGCAGTTCAATAGGGCATACATGTCAGCCATTCCCTTCTGAATATTCACACACACTTGAAGAACAGTGCTCTTTTATATCTTGTGAAGGAAAGGGACCAGATGAGTTTCCTCTAAACATCCTCATAAAAAGGCAAAAAAGAATTGCCTAACTTTTCAAATTCACCTCTTTTTTTGTTCCCATGGTCCCTGCCCATTAGAGAGAGGCCTCTCTCTCTCTAATGAGAGCTTGTAGAAACATCTAGCAAAAGTTTTGTGAACACGAAATGTTCTTAAGTATGAATTCTGGTTGTTAGTCTCAAGAAAAGTGGATCCTACTGACAAATTTTATCACCAAGCTAAACTTATTAAATGTAAAATTCTTTGAATGAATCTCTTATCTCTTATCACAATGGATGGATTCTACTATTTGTTACAACTATTAACTCCCTCTAAAATAGTGAGTTTTATCATGTGATTTGTAATTTTGAGTTTGTGAGCTCATCTATAGTAGGAATTGTAGTTTACTGGAAGTTCCTTCTGTGCTAGGCTATTGGAGAATCCTTAAAAGTCTTCTGTTTGTCTCTACCACACTCTGAGAGATGTTATGTTCTATCCTCATGTGTGATATAAACTTGGGTTTCACTTTCTTATGTGTGAATACTTATTTTCCAATCAAAATCCAAAGGATTCTCAACTTTCTTGCTAATTTCTTACACTCCAATGGATGGGGATTTTTTAGTTCTTGTTTCCAGGATAGGTGACACCCAGCTTTATGCTTTTCATCTCTCTGGAACGCATGAGACCAGTACGTCTTTTCCCATAGGAAATTTGTTTTGAATACCCTAGCTTTTATGTTCTGATATGGCAGTATTTTTGTTAAGCTTAGTTTCCCAATATTTACTGTTTATACTACCTGAGGACTTTTCATACTTTTTTTATAAATCAGCTATGAATTTGAAATACGTTTTAAATACTGTTTCTAGAGGAGCTTGGTGGGCTACAGCCCATGGGCTCCCAGAGTCAGACACAAGTGAAGCAAGTTAGCACACACGCATCATTTTAATATGACCAAAGCAGGTTGTGGGAAGGGATTACCAAATCAGCTCCATTTACCATTTTTAATGGAAGTCTCTTTTTTCTCTTGTACTTTTTTCAAAGCCACTTTGAATTTGGTGATTTCAAAGTAATGTTAAGTTCCAAACTGTTAAGCTTAACAATTATTCTAAGTGGCTTTTAGCTCCAATTCAGGCTGCAAGACTATATTTTATTTTGCAGAGGTGACCTGTAAAGTCAGTACATTCAGCTTCTCCAGCTGTGTCCTTCAGATGCATTCAGGACACAAGAGGCCATCTATCCTGATGGTTAAATCAGCAAGGTAGTTCATTACCTCAATCTGCAACAAAGTTAATAAGACACATTACCAATCGCATCTCCTTATCTTCAAAGCTCTAAAGTACACTTGGGTATTTAAGGGGATATTTATATTTTCCCACTGGAATATTTGCCCAGAAGGAAGACAGCCTGTAGTCCAGCAGGAGCTGGAAATGACCCAGATTTAAGATTTCTATCACTTTTTAAAGCAAAATACTTAATTTCACTTCCTGTGATAAACTGTACATGAATTACCAGGCAAGAATTGGTAGGCTGACAAAGCAGTTTAGACTGATCCTTTTCATCAGTTACAGAGAGACAGTGTTCTCCATCATTTTCAAGGGCTGAGAGAAAAAGTGAAAATATGGAAAATCTGATAGAATTTTTCATTTCTCTTAGGATAAAATATCCTTCTTACGCTTTATTTTTGATGATGGCAAAGGGGTAGCAGGGCAGGTGGTAGTGATTGCAGTGGTAGATTCATACACTTGCCCAGTATTTACAATATCAAGGCTAATGGAAAATGACTGTTAAAATATTCTTTTTCTCTAATGCATCTTCCTACTTTTTAACAGCAGACATAACCTTAATCCAGAAAATGGTCTTTATTATCTATCTGCTTAAAAAGGGTTTTATCACACACATGTGGATGCCTCAACAATATACTACTCAAATTTGTTTTTGAGGGTTATAGAAAGTGGTAAGCTGTAATATATTGTTTACTAGGGCTTACTTTTTGCCCAGTGTTTTTGTGTCTGGGCCTCATCCATAAGGTTATCCTTGAAGTTTTCATTTTCACTTCTATATTATCTGTGTAAGTATGATACATGAAACAACAGACTGGTTCCAAATAGGAAAAGGAGTATGTCAAGGCTGTATATTGTCACCCTGCTTATTTAACTTGTATGCAGAGTACATCATGAGAAGCGCTGGGCAGGAAGAAGCACAAGCTGGAATCAAGATTGCCGAGAGAAATATCAATAACTTCAGATATGCAGATGACACCACCCTTATGGCAGAAAGTGAAGAAGAACTAAAGAGCCTGTTAATGAAAGTGAAAGAAGAGAGTGAAAAAGTTGGCTTAAAGCTCAACATTCAGAAAACTAAGATCGTGGCATCTGGTCCCATCACTTCATGGGAAACAGATGGGGAAACAGTGGAAACAGTGTCAGACTTTATTTTTGGGGGGCTCCAAAATCACTGCAGATGGTGGTTGCAGCCATGAAATTAAAAGATGCTTACTCCTTGGAAGGAAAGTTATGACCAACTTAGATAGCATATACAAAAGCAGAGACATTACTTTGTCAACAAAGGTCCGTCTAGTCAAGGCTATGGTTTTTCCAGTGGTCATGTATGGATGTGAGAGTTGGACTGTGAAGAAAGCTGAGTGCCAAAGAATTGATGCTTTTGAACTGTGGTGTTAGAGAACACTCTTGAGAGTCCCTTGGACTGCAAGGAGATTGAACCAGTCCATTCTAAAGGAGATCAGTCCTGGGTGTTCATTGGAAGGAATGATGCTAAAGCTGAAACTACATACTTTGACCATCTCATGGGAAGAGTTGACTCATTGGAAAAGACCCTGATGCTGGGAGGGATTGGGGGCAGGAGGAGAAGGGGACGACAGAGGATGAGATGGCTGGATGGCATCACCGACTCAATGGACATGAATTTGAGTAAACTCTGGAAGTTGGTGATGGACAGGGAGGCCTGGCGTGCTGCAATTCATGGGGTCACAAAGAGTTGGACACAACTGAGTGACTGAACTGAACTGAAGTATGATATGGTATATGTATACATTTTTTTTGTCACTGGACATTAAGACTCTTTTCCTCATTTTTAAATTTTGTTTATTACAAAAAGTACTGAAGTGGGTGTTCTTGTAACCTTTGTTTTCCATGCAAACCAGTTTCTCTGAAGATGTATATCAAAAAGTGGAGTTGTTGAGTTGCTACGTATGTGAATATTTACCTTACTGGGAATGAAAAATTGTTTTCCAAAATGGCCATTCTACTATACACACCCACCACCAATAAATCCAAATGTGTGTTAATCTCCTCTCACAATTGAAATGGTCAAATTAAGCATTTGTGTTAATCAAAATAATAAATATTTCATTGTAATACTGATATATATAGTCTCCTGGTTACTAATGAGTCTGAACATATTTGTAAATATTTATCATGCACATGTATCTTTTTCTTTCCAATACTAGTTTAGGATTTTATTTCATATTTCTATTGGGTTATTTGTTCATCTTTTAACTGACGTGGAATTCCTTTTGTATTCTTACTCATCTATTACTAATTTTGCAATTGTTTTCTTCAAGTTGAGACTGTTTTTCAATTTTTTCCTCATGTCTTGATGAATAGAAAGTTTTAATTCTAGTGTTAGTAAGTTTATTTATCTCTTTCTGTCTTAGATACACTTCCCCATCACAAGGTCAAAAAATATTCTATATTTTCTGGTAGCAGTCTTAAAATTTTGCTTTTTCATTCTTTTTGAATATTATTTTTTTTACTGTATATCAAGTCATTTAAAAATACTTATATCCTTGAGATAGTTTGCTTTCATGTTTCTACTAATATACCATTAGGAAATAATTTTAAATAAGGATGGTCGTGATGGACCCTTCATGATGATGGTCACCACATGTATATAATAGCAAACAAAACTAAAAGTAGTCTACCTTTACAGTAAGTGCTGATTTTTAAGGAAACCAAACTATAGTCGCTTAAGTAAAACAGTGAATTTTTATTTAGACTATATCTTCTTAGTAGTATGGAAAAGATTATAACATACAATGTTAAAAAAGACACTATAGTTAAATCTGTACTTTAACTCTCTAGGTGTTTATATATGATACAATTTAGAGGAGGTCAGAGAAAAGTGGTAGTAGCTGATGTGCTGCGATGTTAGGTTTATATGTGCAATTTTATGCATGCTCTTATTTTTGTATTTCCCAGTCTATAATGTTGATGATTTTTTTATTTAAAAAAGTAAATCACTGAATCTTGAATTTATTCATGTAATAAAATTTTTCCTTAATGATTTATAATTATAAATGTATTAGATGCTCAAAATGACTAGCTGCATTTTCAATGATCTACTGCAAAGGAGAGATGAAAGGTGTAAAATATGTTGTATTTTTAGAAGTTTTAAAAATGGAAATACCAAAGTCACAGATTCACTTTGCTATCAAAATATTTCATCCATGATCTTCATTTGTTTCACAGGAAGTTTGGGCATGTTGGCATGAGTTATTGTCATACTTAGAAAAGGCAAATAAGTGGCTAAATGAAGTAGAATTGAAACTTAAGACTACTGAAAATATTCCTGGTGGAGCTGAGGAAATCTCCGAGGTGCTCAGTGTAAGTAGTGAATTAATATAATTATTATAATTGATATGCATTATTGAAAGATGTCAAGAACCAAATAGGAAATAAACTCAAAGAAAACCACACAAAGATTAGAGTTGCTATGCCTTCCCCAGCCCTAGCACTTGGGGGGGAACCTTTGATTCTACTATGAACCTTCCAGTCTAAAGGTTTCAAAGAAGATTTAAATAACCTCTTACAAAGGACATTTGCCTTTTGCTATATCACTAAGTTCTATGTTGACATTTTGTTTTACCTATTTAAATCTACTACAGACCTGCAGATAGAGTTTGAATGCACAATTTTGCTCCATTGGAATAGAGCTAATGGATGATAATGTAAGGATGATAATGTAAAAAATTTCCAGCTTAACAACTACCATCACTGAATTGGAGCATATTTTTACATTATTTAAAAATCATAAATTTATAACTTTCAGAATGTTTCAAGGTATGAAATAGGTATGCTTTGTTATTGGAAATATATCTTTAAAATAGTCATACCTTTTAGTTATATATAGAATGTTAGTACATTTTCAGATTTTCCTTTGGAGATCTTTAAGAAGTAAAATTTATAGGAGTTTGCATGTATAAGCTTTGACTTATGTGAATTTCTGACAGTCATTCATGTCCTATCCATTTTATTGTGCTTTTGGATAATCCTTTATATGTAATGAATATGTAGTTTTAGTCTATTAATACATACTGTGTATAGAGCCATTTGTAGTGCAGCACCTTTGTAAACCCACTAAAACAAGGTACATAAATAAAATGTTAAGAAAATGTAAAAAGTTTTTGACTGAATAGAATTGGAATCCTATACATTGCAGCATAAACCTGGGCATGATTATATCCAACTTCATTTTCTCAAGAGAATTATAAAACTTTGAGGTATCAAAAAACAACGAGACAGGACCAGGTCTCAAACAGTACAGACAGACTTTGTCCCTGTCTTATTCAGAGATGTTCAATGACCAAACATTGATTGTGAAGCATCTTCCAAAAGAGATGAGACAAAATTGCAAACTTACACATTAGTAAAAGAATCACGGCCAGAACAAAGGATGTGATCATGCACTTATCATACTAAATCAACAGATAGAAGCACCTCATCCTGGTTCTTATTGCCTCCCAGTCCAAAGATGGCTACTTTACCTCTAAGCCATGTATGTGGAAAAGTGTGAAGGGCAAAGGGATTTATTCAAAAGATATTGTGACTTTTTTTAATGTGGGAAGGGAAATTCTGCTCTTGAATGTCTATATTGTCAGAATCATGTCACTTGGCTGTCACTAACTGTGAGAGAAGTTGGGAAATTGAGTGTCTTATCCTCCAGGTTTTAGAGTAGAGTTTCAGAGAAGCAGGTGGACATGAATCACTTCTTATGTACCCTATTCCATAGTTCTGCCACAAGCCCTTGAAAATTCACATGGAGCAGCATCATAGTTTTAAAGTAACAATGATCTTTCAGGTTTGTTATCCCAGTTGAATATTGGTTTAGGTTGCTTATAACTTAATTGTATGCAAATCAGAAGATACTGAGCATTTTGGATTAATTCAGTGAATTTAGAAAAAGAAGAGATGTAGTAATTATTGCAAATTTATTTCAGTCGCTTGAAAATTTGATGCAACATTCAGAGGATAACCCAAATCAGATTCGTATATTGGCACAGACCCTAACAGATGGTGGAGTCATGGATGAACTGATCAATGAAGAACTCGAGACATTTAATTCTCGTTGGAGAGAACTACATGAAGAGGTATGGCAGGTGAAGTGAAAAAAAAAAAAATCTCAAAATTAATTTGCATAAATGTCTAGCAAATACCTTCATGCCTCTTAGGCAAAATGAGGAATACTTTAAATATTAGTTCAGCTTCCTGGTTGTAGAAACTTTTAAGTGCTAGACATGGCTGAAATAGTTACATGTGTGTTATATCAATTTATCTTACAAAACCTTTGTAAACTATGGATTTTAATAGGAATCTTGAAAGAGACCAAGTATAGTAACATGCTCAGATCTTCAAATGAGTAAATAGTTAATCTGGTGTTCAAAATCATATCTTATCTGACCACAGTTCTTTTTCCCTCTGCAAGATTAACCAATGTGTATAGGCATCATCACACATCTATTTCTCTCTCGCTCTTCAAACATGTGCACACATGGTTGTTATGTCCATATGTAATCTGTTAATAATACAGGTGATTTTATTAGTCTCCAAGGTATGGGATATTGTTTATTCCCAAATAATATGAGTTTTTATTTATATATAACAGAGGGCTTTTCATATTTAAAATTAATGCACATGGTATGAGTTTTTCCAAGTCAAAATTGAAAAAAATAATAACATATTTCTCTGAATTAAACAATGTTTTGCATACACTCTCCTAAACAGGAATGGATTATTTGTCAAGAAGGAAAAAACACCTCATAATGAGGTTTAGTTTCATATCCAGTTGCTAAGTGCATTTATAATATGTGAGATGCTGTTTGAAGGTTTGATAATAAGAGAAAGTTCCTCTGTTTCACTACTTATAGACATTGATTAATTAAGCAAAAGTATATTGATTTTTTAGTGTGTTCTAAGATATAAAAATAAAATAATATCCTTATAGGATGCAAAATGTTGCATAAAAAGTGATTACAGCAGATTAGAGGACATAGAAAAGGACACAGATATATGTGGGTCAGCATTGGAAGATATTGGGGGTAGCTTTCCTGGAGAAGATTGGTTGTAAACTACATTTTTTAATTAGAATAGGAGACAGCCAAATAGGCAGTTGTAGGAGGGCAATTACAGACAGGTGGCCACGAGCACATACAGAAAACTGGAAATATTTGGTTGTACTAGAACACACAGTGCAAATGGGGGTGTGGCTGAAGGTGAGCCTGAATAAGCAGGCATCAGTGAAGTTGCTCAGGGAGCTCTGTGCTTCATAAAAAGTCTGGTCTACAACCATGCACTTAACCATGCACGGAGGGAACCACTGAAGGGTTTAATATATGAGAGGGAAGGAGAAGAGAGGTGCCATCCTCATATTACATAACTTCTGCAAAGACTATGGAGAGTGGAGTGGAGGTTAAGAGATAGGGAGACCGTAGGCAGAGAGACCAAGTAAGAAGTGATATTTTAGCTCAGTTGAAGGCAAGGCCGATGGTGACAGGTAGAAAGAAAATGCAAAATCCAGGAAAGTATCTAGGTTTCTTCTGATTTAGGTGATGGATTATCTGGTGTTTTTCAGAAAGAACTTTGAGAAAGTAAGGAAAAAAACTAGTTTGAAGGTAAAAGATCAAATGTCATTTTTTTGCCCCCATTGAGCCAAGTATGCATGCTTCAGTTTGATAGTAACAAGAAGCAAACCCTGAGTTGAGACCTTAGGTGGTGACAGTTTATTTGGGAGGTGGTACCAAGAAAGGCAAGTGAGCACATGGGGAGAATGGAGAATGAAAGTTTGGAAGGCTGATATAGGATGCTTTTATGAGTGAGTTTCCACTGTGAGTTACTGGGCTCAGTCCCACTGGGAGCTTTAAAGAAATCATGTAGCAAACCAGTGTCACAGAGCACACTTAGAATTGTCCCACTGGGCTAATGGAAACTGGATCATTTATTCACCCATTTTCCTCCCTTTGTGTTGGAGGGTTGCCCTTCAGTGCATAAAATCCCAGTACTTCTGGGCTGCCTAGAGCCATAAAATTGAGAAATACGGGAGTTTAAGGTGGGAATCTAGCAGTGTGTGCATGTACTGGTCACCAAATCTTCAAGTGAACTCACAGGTCTGAGGTTAGCGTGTTATATGGCAAAACAGCAACAAAATCTGTTGCAGTACTTATGGAGTACCCAGGTGGGGATTTTCCCTAATCCATAAAAGAGAGATGCATAGTACTGAAGTTAAAGAGAGTGATTTAAACAAGTTACAAAGATGGGGAATTTTTCAGGCTACATACTGATTAAAACTATAGAGTTCAGGAGATCACCCCAGATAAGCCAAGATTAAAAAAAAAACACAACAACATAGAATTTTGGAGTTACATCCCACATCAAATTTTCAGCTGAGGAAACAGTGTTTACAGAGAAAAAAAAATGATCAAAGAGTTAAGAGGAGACACAAGTTAAAACCGGGGTGTCTCATGTGTTTGTCAGCCATTTGTATGTCTTCTTTGGAGAAATGTCTATTTAGGTCTCCTGCCCACTTTTTGATTGGATAGTTTGTTTTCTGGTATTGAGCTTCATGAGATGTCTGTATGTTTTAGAGATTAATCTTTTGTCATTTGTTTCCTTTTCCAATGTTTTCTCCCATTCTGAGGGTTGTCTTTTTGTCTTGTTTATGGTTTCCTTTGATGTCCCATAGCTTTTAAGTTTAATTGGGTTTCATTTGTTAATATTTGTTTTATTTTCATTACTCTAGGGATAGCTCAAAAAGATTCTAGTGCAATTTATGTCAAAGTGTTTACCTGTGTTTTCCTTTAAGCATTTTATAATGTCTGGCCTTACATTCAGGTCTTTAATCCATTTTGAGTTAATTTTTGTGTATGGTATTAGGGAGTATTCTCTGAATCTTTAAAAGCCGTAATTTTCCTTTTTTTTTTTTTTTGGCTAAAGAAAGGCAGTTTTTTTTTTTTCCATTAATAAACAAAGTGCTTTTTCATTTGAAGATGAGCCTTAGCCTATTTTCTTCTCAATTAAAATGCCTATGTCAGAGTTTTGTGGGTTTTTTTTTATTGCCTACCTAATGTTTCTTAGAACTGCAATTATGCAGAGCAAAGGTAATATTCAGTTGCCTGTTAAATCAATCAAACAGCCAGAGTTTTTATTGCCTATGAATATTTAAAAGAGATATGCTAGATCCTATTCCTAATTTCAGAGTGTGACTTTGCATTCAAATAAGTAATAAATTATCCCCATTCCTTGAAAAGGCATCTTTCGCTCTTCATAATCATATGGCACTACATTTTCAACTCACAGTAATGATTTAAGAAATGGTTAGCAAACCAGGAGACACTTCCAAAAATGGTACCAAGTAATCCAATTTTTCCCATTTATTACAGAGTAACCAAGCTACAGATGGGACTTCCCTTGTAGCTCAGTTAGTAAAGAATCTGCCTGCAATGCAGGAGAGAACCGGATTTGATTCTTGGGTCGAAAAGATCCTCTGGAGTAGGAAATGGCAACCCACCCCAGTATTCTTGCCTGGAGCATCCCATGGACAGATGAACCTGGCAGGCTACAGTCCATGGGGTCACAAGAGTTGGACATGACTTAGCGACTAAACCACTACCACCAAGCTACAGATGTGTTATCAATATAGCAAAATGTATTATATGATAATAGCAGTAGTAGTAGAATTGTTACAAAGGCTCAGGCACTGCTCTAAATGTCTGACATGCATTTTCTCACGTGTTATCTCAATAACCTATATTTAGGTTAACCTATAAAGTCTTCTGTATTTACATTTTATAGAAATGGAAAGGGTATCAAAGACTACAACACTATTATGCTTAGACCCAACTCTTTACTCTTAGAACGCAGACACATGACTGGTTGACCATACTAACTTCAATCTCAGTGAACTTTTCTTTATATTAAAAATAAAAGCTGCTTGGTAAGAAGTAAATATTGCAAATAACTGGTTTTCTAATTTCTTAGGAAATCATACATTATGAGTTTAAAAATATTAAGGATGATTAATTTAAAATATTTGAGTATGAAATATTAAAAGCAAACATATTCAGAAGTCCAAAGCCTTTACCAGTTCTCTTGGTTAGTGATTATTTCATCTTTCTTATATATTGTTAACATCTCCATTTCTAATCTTCTTAAAGTCATCTATAAGCTTTTCACCTATCATTAAATAGCAGACACTAAAAGAGAAGAAGCAAAATCTCAATTGGTCGTTTCTGCTTTAGTAGTAATGCTGAAGATAGGCAGCGTGAGGGTCTCATTAATTGCTCCAGTAATTATGACTTTGAATTGGTCATTCAGTGTCGCATCTTCCTTAGCAGAGGTAGAGAAGAATAGACAAATATTGATTGAAGGAAAACTATGAAGTAACCCAGGGGAGTAAGTGACTCTATATTAGTCATGAGGTCAAAATTATTATTGGAAAGCCATTTGGCTAATAGAAGAATGTGCTTTATGATTTTGTCAATATGTTTACTTCTTAGAAAATATCAATGTATAATAATATAAATAGTAAAAGTCATCATTTATTGAGGGCACATTTATGTCAGTCCTTGTGGTGTGCAGTTATGAATGGTATTAAACTTAATCCCCACATTATTTTTATGAGGTGGATTTGATTAACTCCACATGCCTTGAGAAAAGACTGACTTCCATTCCCAAGGATGAGACAGATTCAGTTTTCTAAAATGCCCTGTGCAAAACATCAAGATGCTGGGAAATTTCAAATAACTATACTTTTAAATGTTTTCTCTCTTGCTGGGAAGTATAAGTAAACCTTTAAAGGCCAGGATGACCCAGAGAGATGTTATGGGGAGGGAGGTGGGAGGAGGGTTCATATTTGGGAACGCATGTACACCCGTGGTGGATTCATGTTAATGTATGGCAAAACCAATACAGTATTGTACAGTAAAATAAAGTAAAAATAAATAAATAAATTTTAAAAAAATCCAGTAAATAAATAAATAAAGGAAGGCCAGGATAAAAATAAAAAATAAAAATAAACCATCAGATGAAACTAGTCCTGCTAGTACAACTATGAGCACTGACCCTTGCATTGCCTCAGTGCTGAAAGCTAAAACTAGACACCCAGATTTTGGTGAAAAGTTAAGCCATCTGATACAGTAGAAATCAGAGCCTCAGGCTCAAGCACATGGAGGGGAGGTGAACAGAGATTCTATGTAAAACTAAGGTTATATCTTCAGTAAAATGAGGGATAGTGGCATTCTGTCTGCAAAAGGACCCAATATAAAAATATGTCTGTTTCTCCCCCCACACTAAGTATAAAATTAATAGTAAGAATAATTATAATCATCTCATCTGAAAATGTGTAACCATAGTCCTGTTCTTGTGAGGATCACTTATTTGAATGTTTATTACCAGTAACAGTCAACATATATCCAAGCAACATATATCCAAGCAAGAGATATAGTTAAAGTTGCCGCAGGTTTGGACCTAACAGAAGCAGAAGATATTAAGAAGAGGTGGCAAGAATACACAGAATAACTATATAAAAATGATCTTGATAACCATGATGCTGTGATGGAGTGAGAAGTCAAGTGGGCCTTAGGAAACATCACTATGAACAAAGCTAGTGGAAGTGATAGAATTCCAGCTGAGCTATTTCAAATCCTAAAAGATGATGCTGTGAAAGTGCTGCACTCAATATGCCAGCAAATTTGGAAAACTCAGCAGTGGCCACAGGACTGGAAAAGGTCAGTTTTCATTCCAATCCCAAAGAAAGGCAATGCCAAAGAATGTTCAAACTACTGCACAATTGCATTCATCTTGCATGCTAGCAAAGTAATGCTCAAAATTCTCCAAGCTAGGCTTCAACTGTACATGAACTGAGAACTTCCAGTGTTCAACCTGGATTTAGAAAAGGCAGAGGTATCACAGATCAAATTGCTAAGATCGGATGGATCATTGAAAAAGCAAGAGAATTCCAGAAAAATATCTATTTCTGCTTTATTGACTACCCAAAAGCCTTTGACTATGTGGAACATAGCAAACTGTGGAAAATTCTTCAAGTGATTGGAATACCAGACCATCTTACCCATCTCCTGAGAAATTTGTATGCTGGTCAAGGAGCAACAGTTAGAACTGGAACAATGGACTGCTTCCAAATTGGGAAAGCAGTACGTCCAGGCTATATATTGTCACCCTGCTTATTTAACTTGTATGCGGAGTACATCATGTGAAATGCTGGGCTGGATGAAGCGCAAGCTGGAATAAAGATCGCCAGGAGAAATATCAGTAACCTCAGATACACAGATGACACCACCCTTATGGCAGAAAGTGAAGAAAACTAAAAAGCCTCTTGACGAAAATGAAAGAGGAGAGTGAAAAAGCTGGCCTAAAAGTCAATATTCAAAAAACTAAGATTTTGGCATCCGTTCCCATCATTTCATGGCAAATAGATGGGGAAACAATGGAAGCAGTGACAGACTTTATTTTCTTGGGCTCCAAAATCACTGCAGATTGTTACTTCAGCCATGAAATTAAAAGACACTTGCTCCTTGGAAGGAAAGTTATGACAAGCCTCAACAGCATATTAAAAAACAGAGACATTACTTTGCCAACAAAGGTCTGTCTAGTCAAAGCTATGGTTTTTCTAGTAGTCCTATATGGATGTGAGAGTTAGACTATAAAGAAAGCTGAGTGCAGAACTGATGCTTTTGAACTGTGGTGTTGAAGACTCTTGAAAGTCTCTTTGACTGCAAGGAGATTAAAGCAATCTATCCTAAAGGAAATCAGTGCTGAATATTCATTGGAAGGACTGATGCTGAAGCTGAAGCTCCAATAGTTTGGCTACCTGATGCGAAGAATTGACTTATTTGAAAAGACCCTGATACTGGGAAAGACTGAAGGCAGGAGGAGAAGGGGATGACAGAGGATGAGATGGTTGGATGTCATCACCGACTCAATGGACGTGAGTTTGAGCAATCTCTGGGAGTTGGTGGTGGACAGGGAAACCTAGTGTGCTGCAGTCCATGGGGTCCCAAAGAGTCAGACACGACTGAGGGAGTGAACTGACTGGGTTGCAGGTTGGCAGCACCCTTGCACTCAGTTGAGTCTTTCAGTCACGCCCGACTCTGCGACCCTCACACTAGTGAGAGGCAAATGAAAATTCTTAGAAAGACATGTGCCTTAGTAGTCTCACATATGAAATGTTGTGAAATTTGAGCTCACGATGAGCTCCAAGCACAAGAAAACAAGCCACCATGAAGCAAAAATAATCACAACACAACACAGAGTGAATTTAGGCTACCTCCTATACAATTTCAGGTATTAGAATTGCCAAATATTTAGTACAAAATAAGTAGGTGAAATATTAAATAAATAAATGATAGAATTGAATGAAGAAATAAGACTAAAAGTTGATATGAAAGATTTTGAAAAAGATAAAAATATGTCCTAAAATTAAAATTATCTGTCTTGAAATTGGAAAAATAATGGCTGTGTTTAATATGTGAAACAGTTGGAAAAAATGAGTTATGAAGAAATTAAAACATAGAGAATATGGTACCAAAACCTAAAGAGGTAGACAGTATGAACAGAAAGGCAAAATATATATTGGGAAAAAGTGATGAATGTCTAACTTTTGTCTAATGGGAAACTGAAGACAAGAATAAAGAAATGGATTGGCAGGCATAGGTGAAGAATCCTGAAGAATAGGGCTTCCCTCACTCGTGGTGAGGAACCCACCTGCCAATGCAGGAGATGTAAGAGACATGAGTTCAATCTCTGGGTCCGGAAGATCGCTTGGAGAAGGGAATGGCAACCCACTCCAGTATTCTTGCCTGGAGAATCCCATGAACAGAGGAGCTTGGCAGGCTATCGTCCATAGGGTCACAAAGAGTCAGACATGACTGAAATGATTTAGCATGCACACACGCAGTGAAAAATAATTCCCAGAGCCAAGCTGCTTAACCAGGAACCACAGTATGTAACAGGCAGCATAAATAAATAGAAATGCACTCTTAGACATTTCACAGTCAAACTGTAGAATTCCAAAGACAAATTCACATCAGCAACCAGCGAGGAAAGACAGATCATCTTTGAAGGAATTAAACTTAGACTGGCATTGGACTTTTTAGCTACAACAAAAGAATCAGAAAAAATTTGGAAAAAAAATTTTTTTCAAGGTATTGAGAAGAAAGCATTGCTCTCATCCCGGAATTCTGAATCAACCACAATGGCAAGGGCAAATTAGACATTTTCAGAGAAACAGAAATTGAGATTTTACCTCAGCAGAGCCTTGCTAAAGCAAAGAAGTTCCAAAAGGAAGATCCTAGATGCTCTGATAAGAAGAGACATGAAAGAGATGATTCTCTCATTCTGAGCACACAGCAAGAAGGAGGCTATGTGTAAGCCAGAAAGAGGGCCCACACCAGACACTGAATCTGCCAATACCTGCATCATGGACTTCTCAGCCTCTAGAACAGTGAGAAATAAATGTATGCCATTTGAGCTACCTAATCTATGGTATTTTGTTACAGAAGCCTAAGCCGATTAAGACAGGCTGAAAAATAGAAGACAAGAAAATATTTTTGACAAAAATGGTATAAGAAGGAAAGATGTACAGATGGCCAAGAGGCACATGAATAAAATGCTCAATTGTTAATCATCAGAGAAATGCCAATCAAAAGCACAGTGAAATATTGTCTCACTCCTGTCAAAATAGCTGACATAAAAATGTATACGAATAACATATGTTGTTGAGGATGTGGAGGAAAGGGGACCCTGATACACCAGAGGAGCTTCCCTGGTGGCTCAGTGGTAAGGAATCTGCCTGCCAGTGCAGCAGAAGTGGATTTGATCCCTGAGTCAGCAAGATCCCCTGAGGAGGTAGTGGCTTCCCACTCCAGTATTCTTGCCTGGAAAACCCCATGGGCAAAGGAGGCTGGTGGGCTATAGTCCCTGGGGTCACAAGTGTCGGACATGACTTAGCAACTAAACAGCAACAGTACACTGTAGATGGATTTGTAAATTGATATAGTCACTATGTAAAGCAGTATGAGGTTCCTTAAAAGAAAAAAAAACAAAACTACCATATGATCTGGCAATTCCAATGCTGGTCTACATCTGAAGAAAAACAAAAAAGATAAACAAAAAATATAAACTTGAAAAGATACATGCACCCCAGTCTTCATTAGCATTTTTTACAGTAACCGAGATTTGGATGCAACCTGAGTGTCCATCAGCAGATGAATGGATGCGAATGGTGTGGCACACACACACACAGTGGAATATTACTCAGCCAAAAAAAATGAATGGAATTCTTCCATTTGCACCCATGTGGATAGACTTAGAGTATTATGCTTAGTGAAATACCTAGGGCATAGAAAAATGAACACTCTATGTTATTACTCATATGTGGAATCTAAAACATGAAATGAACAAATTTATATGACAACATAGAAACAGACTCACAGGTATAGGGAGAAAACTAGTATTTACCAGTGAGGAGAGGGAAGGGGGAAGGGTGATTTAAGGGTATAGATTTAAGAGATACAAGCCATTATGTATAAAATAAGCAATATATAGTAGAGCACAGAAAAATATAGCCATTATTTTATAATAACTTAGATATAATATCTATAAAAATATTTAGTCACTATGTTGTATACCTGAAGCTAATATAATGTTGTGAATCAGCTATACTTCAATTTTAAAACTTGACAAAAATGGTACTAGAAGCTAAAGTGAAAGTGAAGTCTCTCAGTCGTATCCAACTCTTTGCGACCCCATGGATTGTAGCCTATCAGGCTCTTCCATCCGTGGGATTCTCCAGGCAAGAGTACTGGGGTAGGTTGCTGTTTCCTTCTCCAGGAGATCTTCCCGACCCAGGGATCGAACTCTGGTCTCCCACATTGTAGGCAGACGCTTTTACTGCCTGAGCCACCAGAGAAGGCACTAGAAGCTAAGGTTCCTGCCAATCTGACTCATAAACATGTAGGAAAGAATTCTGAAACAAGTTTCGCTGAACTAGACCCAGTTGTAAAGGAAACATTTCTTAAGCTTCATGCTATCTTCTTTCTTCACTCATTCCTTTTGATACTTTCTTCAGTGTTGTGGTTTTAAATATTCTTTACATGCTAATGATTCTCAAAATGTCATCTCTAGTATATACCTCTGCCCTAAACTCTGGAACTGTATATCCACCCTTCTGTTATGTCTCCATGTGGATATTTAGTGGGCAGCTCAAACTTAACATACTCAGATTCAAGCTCTTATCAGACCTACCCAACTGTTTCTCCATTCCTGTTAATGTCAACTCATTCCTTATATTTTTCAGGGCAGAAACTTAAAGTAATCTTGTGCCCTTGTCTGTCTTCACATTCTCTTTCCAGCAGATCTGAAAGGTAGTCTTAGCAGATCTAAATGTGGTCTGACAGGCAATAAGAGGTGTATAAGCCAGTCATATTTTTTCTTTTGAACTAGATTCTTTTTTAGACCTCTTTATAATTGGTGTGTCCTTAAGAAAAAAAAAAATGTCTTGGCTTCTGTCTATACCTAAGCTTTCATCATACAGAGATGATATTAACCTTATACTCCAAGTGATTACAGAAAGCAATTTTTTTTACATGCTGTCTCTTCACTTGTTTTACTGCTAAGGTATAAGTATAATTTTCAGCAGAAATATTAGACCAATGAGAATACATTTGTATATTAAATTACTGATCAGATTTCTTTTATGTATTAAGATTTTTGATGTGTCTAATTTTAATGATAACTAGATAAGGTTACTATAGGTACAGAGTAAAATATTATAAACTTCTGGTAAAATATTATAAACTTCTGAATTTTCTTTAAAGTGATACAGAGTTAGGGAACTTAGATTCAGTCAAGTTTTAATATTCAACTTCCTCTTTGGCATATAAACATGCATAAAATAATTTTTACTTCTCTTCTCCCTAAATTGTCCGTACATGAATAGCAGAATCTGGTACTTACAAAAGTAGTCTCTACCTGCTGGATCTGTTTGTACAACTCCCAGTTACTCCTTCACTTATTAATTTTAGTTGTCTTGTTCAGTGGCTAGAGGGGCAACTGTGAGATTAAACTAAAGTAAAAGAAGAAATAGGCAGCAGTAGAAGTAAAGGCCATAAAGATAAGCTGTCCTTCATGTTTGGTAAGAAGAAATGGTAAGCGTGTGATGGAATGGAGACAGTAACTAATACAAGGATGGTAATGATTTTGCAGTTTATAAATGTGTCAAATCAACATCTCATACACCTTAAACTTACACCATGTTGTATGTCAAATATATCTCAATAAAGCAGAAAACAAAGAATTAGCATGTCTTTGAAAGTGAAAAAAAAAAAAAAAAGATGTTTGATGACAGAAAGAGAGAAGGCCAGTATCTTCAGTAATAGGAGAGAACTAATTTTACCCCTTATTGACTGTCAGGACAGTGAAGGTTTAAGCTTCTTTGTCATCTGAAGAAAGATCCAATAGAAGTATGTATTTCCTGTGTAAGAGAAAGGTCTTACAGGAGAGGAGATGTAAGCACAAATGGAAGAACTTTGGACCAAAACAAACAAACAAACAAACAAAGAATTGAGATAATTTAAAGATAATTTCAGGTGAAGATTAGAGAGGCTGAGAAATTTTACTCATGAAAGACTCTGTACCTGAAAGTGAGCTAACTCTTCTTTAGGATGTCTTGGGTTGGTGGCATGAAAAAATTGGAGTGAAAGAATAGAGGGTCGGTACCTTTGAGACAGTGAGAGTGGAAAGCATTTGGAATATTGCTTGTGTTGTAGAGATAAATTCAAAATAAGCAGAAGTGTTAGTGAAAGGTAGGGTAGACTCAGTTGTTGTTGCTTAGATACTTAGTCCTGTCTGACTCTTTGTGAACACATGGACTATAGCCCACCAGGCTCCTCTGTCCATGGATTTTTCAGGCAGGAATACTGGAGTGGGTTGCCATTCCCTTCTCCAGGGATCTTTCTGACCCAGGGATCATCAACCCGCATCTCCTCCTTAGCAGGCGGATTCTTTAACGTTGAGCCATCTGAGAAGCCCCAAGGATGGTTTGTTATGGTTTAGTTGCCATTTCCTTCCCCAAGTAGACTCAGTAGTAGTCAGTAAAATGGTTTTCAATGGAAACAGTCAGTTATGTAATTTTCTCCCATAATTTTATTATTCTCAACCGTATTCATGCAGTCATGTGGACAGTCAATAGAAAAGGGACTTTGAGTTCCATTATTTTCAGTTAATGTATCCAGTATCTCCAGGATGTATTAAATTATATCCTGAAATACCTAAGAGATTAGTTTTTAGAGTATTCCAATTATAATCATATTTGAAAGTCATTCATTTGATATTCATTTTTGCTCCACCAGTATGTCACTGTGTCCCAGCGCATCTAATTTAAATTTCATGCTTTTTTAAAAAATGTATTTCTTGGACTTACCCAGTTTCATTTGGATTCTTATTTCACCCTTATAGCTACGGACATTTTCCCCAAATTATTGTAGTCAGGATCAGCTACCTAATTTTGAGGGTCAATACAGGAGGAAATGCAGGCTCCTTGTTCAAAAATTAAGAATTTAAAGAGAGAGACAGCAGAGCATGAAACCAAGCTTGAGTCCTTATAAGCGTGGAGTACAACATGACTGCACAGGCTGCCAGCCCATGATCCCAGCCCCAACTGTCATTTTATATATTTGGCTAATTTTACACCTAAATTACTTTTGAATTTATGCAGGAGTTACAGAACTTAGGTTCATTTCTACAGAACATTATCATTTAAGAAGATTTCAGTGAAGATGATCAACAAATGATAACTGCTTTAGTATTGTGAAAAGTAGAATTTTAATCTAATTTTTGAGTGTTAGCAGTGGATATAATTTTTAGTATTACATTTTTCACCTTTTAAATTTTATGCTTCCTTTCCTTACTTTGAAAGAAAGGATATTGGGCATCTTGAATTTTGACTTTCCTGGATTATCTGCTCGGTGTTGAAACTATTATCTTTATATAAAAAAGTGCACCGCAAGCAGATGGTTATGCCAAGTATCTGTGTTCAAGGTGACTTTAAGTTTGAGCTGAGTGGTAGACTATACAACTTGCTCTCATAATAATTTTAATTGAATGATTGGATAAGAGTGATTACATTTTGAAGAAAAAAAAAAAAAACTGGCCTGTGTAACATTTACACACAGATAATAAACCCAATAACCCAGCTTTCTTTAAGAAAACTAGACAAGATAGTATGTTTCATTTATATTTTTTTAAATTAGAAAATAATTTTTCTCTTCTATCTGCTGTGCCTTCTTTTGTAACATAAGAAACATGTTTATATTTGTCTCTGCCCAGACTCTTGGCACATCGCTCCTAAAATCCTTGTAAATAGGGATAGCAGCAGCATCCTTTGTTCTGATATTTAATCTTTGACCTCAGTTCGTGACACAGAGCTCACAGGACCTTTGTAATTTCCTAATTGATAGGAGCATCTGACACTAAACTCCTTGGAATTTGCTGGGTAATGGGAATATCTTTTCTTCTAATGAGGTTCTTGGTGGGCTCCGGAATGGGGGCTGGTCACTAGAGAGACCAAACCAAGATTAGAAGCTTGGATATTTTGGCTGCCATCGCCCCCATTCTCTGGAGAGTGGAGAGAGACTGGAAATGGAATTGATAATTGATCACACATATGGGATAAAACCTCCATTAAAAATCGTAATAATGTGGATTTCAGAAAGCTTCCAGGTTGGTGAACACATTAACACCGCAAGGGTGACATCCTCCGCCTCCACAGAGGCAGAAGCTTCTGTGCTGGGGACCCTTCCAGTCATCGCAGATACACCTCTTCAGATGGCTGTTAATTTGAATCCTGTTTTCCTTCTAGCTTTGCATGCACGCTAAGTCACTTCAGTTGTGGCCGACTCTTTGCAACCTTATGAACTGTAGCCCACCAGGCTCCTCTGTCCAAGGGATTCTCCAGGAAAGAAGACTGGAGTGGGTTGCCATTTCCTTTTCCAGGGGATCTTCCTGACCCAGGGATTGGACCTGCATCTCTATATTGGCAAACGGGTTCTTAACCACCTTTGAGATGTAATTGACCCAAGGTACTATGTAAGTTTAAAACACACAGCCTAATGATTTGACCTATCTGCATCATGAAATGATAATTGTAATATGTTTAGTCAACATACCATCATCTTATATAGATACAGAATTAAAGAAACCAAAAAAAAAATTTCCTTGTGATGAGAATTCTTAGGCTTCATTCTCTTAATAGCTTTCATATATAGCATAAAATAGTGTTAACTATATCATATTCTACATTGCATCCCTGGTACTTACTTATCTTATACTTGTGAGTTTGTACCTTTTGACTTCCTTTATCCAGTTCCCCTTCCCCCAAACCCCTGCCTCTGGTAACCATAAACCTGATTTCTTAAGAGTTTCTTTGTTTGTGAAGTAATATTGACCTACAGCACTGTGTTAGTTCCTGTTACACAGCGCAGTGATTGAGTATTTCTATATATTTATTTTCTTGTGTAGGGACTTTTATAACTTTAAAAATATATTGAAGTATAATTGATTTACAAATTGTTTAATTTCTACTGTACAGCATAGTGACTCAGGTATACATTTATATGCATTATTTTCCATTATGGTTTATTACAGGATATTGAATATAGTTTCTTGTACTATACAGTAGGACCTTCTTGTTTACCCACCTTATATATAATTGTATCTGCTAATCCCAAACTCTCAATATATACATTTCAAAATGATCCCTATGATAAGTCTAATTATGATTTGTCTCCATAGTTTTTGACTATGTTCCCTACACTGTACATTTCATACCAATGATTCATTTATTTTGCAGCTGGAAGTATCTACCTATCAATCTCTCTCACATATTTCTTTCCACGTCTCAATCCTCCCTTGCTGCATATATATATATATTTAACCTGAGAAAGATGATCATTGTTTTCCTGCCATCAGTTGTGTGAATTAGTTTGATCCTTAAGTTTAATATTTTAAATTTCATCTTGTATTCTGAGTTTCAGTTCAGTTCGGTTCAGTTACTCAGTCATGTCTGACTCCTTGCAACCCCATGAATTGCAGCACGCCAAGCCTCCCTGTCTATCACTAACTCCTGGAGTTCACCCAAACTCATGTCCATCAAGTCGGTGATGCCATCCAGCCATCTCATCCTCTGTTATCACCTTCTCCTAATGCCTCCAACCCCTCCCAGCATCAGGGTCTTTCCAATGAGTCAACTCTTTGCATGAGGTGGCCAAAGTATTGGAGTTTCAGTTTCAGCTTCATTCCCTCCAAAGAAATTCCAGGGCTGATCTCCTTCAGAATGGACTAGTTGGATCTCCTTGCAGTCCAAGGGACTCTCAAGAGTATTCTCCAACACCACAGTTCAAAAATATCAGTTCTTCGGTGCTCAGCTTTCTTCACAGTCCAACTCTCACATCCAAACATGACCACTGGAAAAACCATAGCCTTGACTAGATGGACCTTTGTTGGCAAATTAATATCTCTGCTTTTGAATATGCTATCTAGGTTGGTCATAACTTTCCTTCCAAGGAGTAAGCATCTTTTCATGGCTGCAGTCACCATCTGCAGTGATTTTGGAGCCCCCAAAACAAAGTCTGACACTGTTTACACTATTTCCCCATCTATTTCCCATGAAGTGATGGGACCAGATGCCATGACCTTCGTTTTCTGAATGTTGAGTTTTTAGCCAACTTTTTCTCTCTCTTTCACTTTCATCAAGAGGCTTTTTAGTTCCTCTTCACTTTCTGCCATAAGGGTGGTGTCATCTGCATATCTGAGGTTATTGAGATTTCTCCCAACAATCTTGATTCCAGTTTGTGCTTCTTCCTGCCCAGCATTTCTCATGATGTACTCTGCATAGAAGTTAAATAAGCAGGGTGACAGTATACAGCCTTGAGGTACTCCTTTTCCTTTTGGAACCAATCTGTTGTTCCATGTCCAGCTCTAACTGTTGCTTCCTGACCTGCATATAGGTTTCTCAAGAGGCAGGTCAGGTGGTCTGGTATTCCCATCTCTTTCAGAATTTTCCACAGTTTATTGTGATCCACACAGTCAAAGGCTTTGGCATAGTCAGTAAAGCAGAAATAGATGTTTTTCTGGAACTCGCTTACTTTTTCGATGATCCAGTGGATGTTGGCAATTTGATCTCTGGTTCCTCTGCCTTTTCTAAAACCAGCTTGAACATCTGGAAGTTCATGGTTCATGTATTGCTGAAGCCTGGCTTGGAGAATTTTTAACGTTACTTTGCTAGCGTGTGAGATGAATGCAATTGTGTGGTAGTTTGAGCATTCTTTGGCATTGCCTTTCTTTGGGATTGGAATGAAAACTGACCTTTTCCAGTCCTGTGGCCACTGCTGAGTTTTCCAAATTTGCTGGCATATTGAGTGCAGCACTTTCACAGCATCATCTTTCAGGATTTGAAACAGCTCCACTGGAATTCCATCTCCTCTACTAGCTTTGTTCGTAGTGATGCTTTCTAAGGCCCACTTGATTTCACATTCCAGGATGTCTGGCTCTAGGTGAGTGATCACACCATCGTGATCATCTGGGTCATGAAGATCTTTTTTGTACAGTTCTTCTGTGTATTCTTGCCATGTCTTCTTAATATCTTCTGCTTCTGTTAGGTCCAGACCATTTCTGTCCTTTATCGAGCCCATCTTTGCATGAAATGTTCCCTTGGTATCTCTAATTTTCTTGAAGAGATCTCTAGTTTTTCCCATTCTGTTTTCCTCTCTTTCTTTGCACTGATCACTGAGGAAGGCTTTCTTATCTCTCCTTACTGTTCTTTGGAACTCTGCATTTAGATACTTATATCTTTCCTTTTCTCCTTTGCTTTCTGCTTCTCTTCTTTTCACAGTGATTTGTAAGGCCTCCTCAGACAGCCATTTTGCTTTTTTACATTTCTTTTCCATGGGGATGGTCTTGATCCCTGTCTCCTGTACAATGGCAAGAACCTCTGTCCATAATTCATCAGGCACTCTGTCTGTCATATCTAGTCCCTTAATTCTATTCTATTCTCACTTCCACTGTATAATCATAAGGGATTTGATTTAAGTCATACCTGAATGGTCTAGTGGTTTTCCCTACTTTCTTCAATTTAAGTCTGAATTTTGCAATAAGGAGTTCATGATCTGAGCCACAGTCACCTCCCGGTCTTGTTTTTGCTGACTGTATAGAGCTTCTCCATTTTTGGCTGCAAAGAATATAATCAATCTGATTTCGGTGTTGACCATCTGGTGATGTCCATTTTGACTTTAATTACCCTCTATTTTTAGATACAAAAACTGAAATATTATATAAAGTTTGATGATAACTGTGTTTCATTCTTATTTTAATCATCAAGCATCATGGATATTTATTTTTTTATTTTATAAGTAGTAATTCCATCATTGTCTTTATAATTTACCCTCTGTGTGTTTTAATTGCTCAGTCGTATCAGACTCTTTGTGACCCCATGGACTGTAGCCTGCCAGGCTCCTCTGTCCATGGCATTCTCCAGGCAAGAATTCTGGAGTGGTTGCCATTTCCTTCTCCAGGTGATCTTCCTGACCCAGGGATCAAGCCCAGATCTCCTGCATTGCAGGCAGATTCTTTACCATCTGAGCCACCAGTAAATAGTGTTTCCTGGGTCATCTGCATTTTTGGTCTAGACACAAAGGGTACACCAATGCACACACACACATGTATAGTTGTATTATGTTTATATATTTAAACAGATTTATATTTACATTCATTTTAGTATCAAATTGATATATATTCACACTACACAAATTATTTTTACTTGGGGAGAGCATTAAAATCTTTATAACTGAGGGTGAATACAAATATTTATTTAGGAGTTTCTTGTCTTTACATTTCTTATAATTTAGTCGTTGAACTCCTTCCTCTAAAGTTAGAATAGCAAAAGACAAAGTTAATATATAAATGAAAAACATATGACATTAAGACCTAAAACCTAATCACTTATAAAGATTAAATAAGTAGTATAGTTTGGTAAAGTAGCATTTTTTATTTATTTATTTTATTTTATTTTTTTAATTTTAAAATCTTTAATTCTTACATGTGTTCCCAAACATGAACTCCCCTCCCACCTCCCTCCCCATAACATCTCTGTGGGTCATCCCCATGCACCAGCCCCAAGCATGCTGTATCCTGCGTCAGACATAGACTGGCGATTCAGAAATGAATTTTTGGATAGAAGTTTTACTTTTAGTTTTGTTATCTGTGTACATTTTAATTGAAATTCTGGGATTTTTTTTTATTGTTTTAAAGTGACTTGTGTATAACTTTTACTTCTGTCCATCATACCTTACAACTAATATTTAATTCCTATAACACAAAATATGCTTCTCAAGGTAAATATTCATCTCTCTTGTCCATCTTACTTTTCCACTGTAGATTCTTTTTAAACTGATTTTCTTGTAAAGCCACTCCATAGATTCTTAAAATTGAATGATCAAAACAGTTCTTTAATATTCAAGCAAATCTGCACTAAAATTATCCAGTGCCAGTAAAAAATTGCTTTAGTTTTTTAAAAGAAAGAAATGGGAGAGGGAACAGTAAA
Organism: Capricornis sumatraensis; assembly: GCF_032405125.1. NCBI lineage: Eukaryota > Metazoa > Chordata > Mammalia > Artiodactyla > Bovidae > Capricornis > Capricornis sumatraensis. The sequence continues at coordinate 111,299,703 of NC_091092.1, forward strand.
GACCTCTTTGCATTGTAATGTAGTATCTTAGAGAAGTCTATATATGGAATGATGAATCAAAATATTTGACAAATTCATGAATATGTTTTTAAAGCCATAGAATATACATATTCATTATGAAGTTTCCATTGAAAGTATCGCATAAAATTCAAGAAGTGCTTTATCGCTTTTGCCTTAACACTTTCATGTTGTTTTTTGATCTGCGTTGAGATCTGGCTAATTTAATAGTACTCTGTCCATTCCTTTTCTTTGTTGTGAGCCCAATTAATTGCATTTCTCTATTATTATTTAATTCTTACTTAAGGCATCTCTTCTTTCAAATTTCACTTGTGATAATTGTTTTTAAATCTGGCTAGTCATCAAAATCACACAGATGGAAGGGTTATAGGAACTTTAGTCTATACATATTCCCTCAGACTCCCTTTGAATTTCTGATTTAGTAGAATCTGATTGAGCCTGAGAACTGTATGTTGAAAAGTTCCTCTAGGTTCTGATGATTATTCAGATTTGGAACTCTGGTCCTGACCTTTAGCTGAGCATGAATTGTTTCAAGGCAGTCCGCTTTGCTAATGGGCCCTATGTCTCAGAATCATTCCCAGTGTGGACCATTAACTTTATCCTATTCATCCACTACTCATTAGAGCTGAGTGATCTCTTTATTCCAGAGATGATACTCATTTTCATTTCCTGAACAATTAAAGCAAGCAGGGATCAAAGTGGTTCTCCTTCAAGGCCACAGTTCTCTGCTGGAGTAGAATGTGCTCTTTCTAGGAAACCATGCCAGACTTCTGACAGTATAGAAAGTACATTGCTATCTTCCCCAATATGCTGTCTCTCTTCCCCTCCTAAACCACATTCTAGATAGAACAGACATTCCCTGTGGGACCAGCTTGAAAGACAGTAAGCCCTTCTGAAGGGGTTTACCAGGTGGCCCATTGGAAAAGAATCCACCTTCCAGTGCAGGAGCCACAGGAGACACAGCTTAGAGGGTTCAATCCCTGGGTCAGGAAGATCCCCTGGAGAAGGAAATGGCAACCCACTCCAGTATTCTTGCCATGGACAGAGGAGCCTGGTGGGTTACAGTCCATGAGGTCACACAGAGTCAAACACGACTGAGTACAACAGCACAAGGCCCTTCTCCATGGCTGTGGTAGCTACGTTCTGTAACTAAATTTTCAGCTATATCTGACTTAGGAAAAATACAACAGCCCTCCAAGTGAGATCCTACCACCTGAGAGCCGGTCTCTCCTCTCTCACCCCACACAGCTTCAGCACAGTAGATTTCACCTACAGATGATGAGAAAATGCCACTGAGGGGAGGGGATAGAGGAGGAAGCTGGGAAACAGTTTGTGTCGTTTTCATCTGGCTTAATATCCCATAAGAGCACTCAGTGACAGACGACCCTGGTCTCTAACAGGGAATTGAGTGTAATAGACCACTTTGCCAGTATTTATCTCTTCCCCATGCCCGAGCACATTCTACTCCAGCAGAGAACTGTGGCCTTGAAGGAGAACCACTTTGATCCTTGCTTGCTTTAATTGTTCAGGAAATGAAAATGAGTATCATCTCTGGAATAAAGAGATCACTCAGCTCTAATGAGTAGTGGATGGATAGGATAAAGTTAATGGTCCACACTGGGAATGATTCTGAGACATAGGGCCCATTAGCACACCCGAGTCTTCTTTCTCTACTCTCAGCCTACTGCTCAATAAGTTTCCAGCGTATTTGGCAGGTAAAAGCAAAAGCAGCTGTTTTCTACATCTTGTTCCTGCTGTTTAAGGTGCACGACCCAGCCAAATGAATCGTATCAGAGCCAGAGACCCCGGCAGGAGTCCCTTGCTACAAATGTGCAGCCTTTTCTATCTTATCTACTTGAAGAACAAAAGATCTGAAAGCCTCGGAGTAACCTTCCAGGACAATAGTACAACTGTTTACTGAGCTATACATGAGGTGTTTTTCAGTATTGTGTGGATAAGTAGGGTGGCAGGAAGCCATAAACACACTCTGTCTCCCCCCTCAAATTCTCTAGAACCATGGTGATCATCTGAATTATCTGTGATCAAATTGTTCATGATAAATATTGTTCATCTTCATGTATATGGAGAGGATGAAAAAGGATCAGTCATCACAGACATCCTATGAGACAGAGATATTTTTTTAAGTTTTGTAGATGCCACATCTGGTTGGCACCAGTTGGAGTAGAATTTTAACCCCACTGGTGATTGATCTTAGAGGTCAACAGGGTTGAGAGCATTTTGTCTCAAGGGAAGCTGAACACTGGCTCCTGGCTATGATGGCCCTGTGTGTGTGTGTGTGTGTGTTAGTTGCTCAGTCACGTCCCACTCTTTGCAACCCCATGGACTGTAGCCCACCAGGTTCCTCTGTCCATGGAATTCTCCAGACAAAAACACTGTCATGGATTGCCATTTCTTCTCCAATGATGGCCCTGCATCACAGTAAAAGAGATCCAACAGAGATCACTAAGGTATATCAGAAAAGCACCACTTGTGGTTATTGAGGCTCTATTTGAGACTGCCTGCCTGAAGGCTGAAAACTGTTTTATTCATAGCCAAACCTTATAGCCGTCCTTAGTCACTCTGTAGACAAGACTGTGACGGACCAATTTCCCACACATCAGTTGAAGTCCCAGAGACCAGAAACACTGTGTGTAGGCTTTAGCCTGAGAGTCTGAATTCCTGAGTGGAGATTTTGACTATCTTCAAGATATCTTCCACGCTGAGGCTGCTGTCACGTGACTGTGTCCAAGGGCCATCACAGCCAGTTCATTTGCAGGACAATAAAAAGTTGACACAATTCCCAGTCTATATGAAATTGGTCTCAATAGACTCTGGCTCCCTAGAGGCTTTCTCCACTGGGGTAATTACCTCTCCAGTTCAGCTTGCAAGCATAACCTACAGGTTTTTTACTTGGGACGCCTTGCCTCCCTGCACCTTATATGTGCATTACAGGAGAGTCACTGCATTTGTAGCTTTCTGGAACAGCAGCAGAAGCAGTTGCCAGAAATCAACTAAGTTTTGCAGTGGCTCCATTCCTGCTTTTGTTTCTGATCTCCACTCATTGTTTTGTTCTATAACTTGATTTTACCACAAGTTTGGGATTTTCATTCTTATACACTCTCTGTGTTACTTAAACTTGTGGTCTTAATCCTCACCCAACTAATCTGTAGACTCTGATTCTGTCCATTCCATATCAGGAGAAATTTTCTATGATATTTAGTGTGTTTTTTTGCAATATCAATTATATTTATTAATTGCCTAAAGTTGAGAGTGATATTATAAGCATATGTACAATCTAAGAGTACCTTGTCATTGGTCCAGAGAAACTACTGACCAGGGAGCTTCTGAAGTTATCTTGAAAAGACTGGGATTAGAAGAACTCTGTAGATGCCTGTGAGATTTACTGTATTATACTTCCATCACTTTCTTTTTGAAGCTGAAAGAATACATTAGTTTGTTCCTGTCAGGGCAGAAGACCAATTTCATTTGTCTACCTATGAAGATGAATGGATGCAGCAAAAATCCAGAGATGTCTTTAGATATATTACTGTACAGCTCATTGACCATTCTATCAATGCTTTACTCGAAAGTCATGGCTATCTGATGTCAAGTTCCATTGATAAAGTGATTCCCAAACATTACTTTCAAGTATACTTCCCTCAGAGGTCACAGAAGAACTTAAGTGACCTGCAAAGACCTAAAACAGACGAACTTCCAGTTAACCATCACACCAGTGGTTTTAACATTTATAATCTTTTTCTGTAAAGGAAATTACAAGGAGCTAGCTCCATGCACTTGGGTTTAAGAGTTTTTCTGCCCAGTGAGTTTAAACCAAGTGAAATTAGCAAAAATAAATCAAGAAGGCCCTTGTAAATAATGTAATATTCTTTTATATTTAAAGGCACTGTATACAAACACATGAGCACATCTGTGTTACTATAACCTATATGCCTATCAAACACATTAACAAATATGTCACAAGAAGCAGTTATGTCAGAACCCTTTATGAGTTACAGTGGGTTAAAGCAACAGTTTTTATTTATTTGAGCTCTCTTGTCCAAGGAACACGGTGTAGGCCCTTGTTTCCTTAGGGAAAAGTAGGACAGACTAATTTGAAAACAAGGAAAAGCAACAAAGTGAAGCCTTTGATGGTTACTGGGATTTAAGCAATTGTAAATTCTCTCCCTGCTGTAAATTATCTTCTCCCTCTGCTTTTCTCTTTATCTCCATTTAATTCCTTTTGCAAAATATGAACTTGATTCTTCTTGAAAAATATACCTCAGCCTGCTAAAAGCAGACATAACCATCTAGAAAAGTTATATTCAACTTGTTGGGGATCAGTCATTTTTCTTCTACCATCAGTTCAGTTGCTCAATCGTGTCCTACTCTTTGTGACCCCATGGATGGCAACACACCATGCCTCCCTGTCCATCGCCAACTCCCAGAGTTTACTCAAACTCATGTCCGTTGAGTTGATGATGCCATCCAACCATCTCATCCTTTGTCATCCCTTTCTCTTGTCTTCAATCTTTCCCAGCATGAGGGTCTTTTCAAGTGAGTCAGTTCTTCGCATCAGGTGGCCAAAGTATTGGAGTTTCTGCTTCAGCATCAGTCCTTCCAATGAATATTCAGGACTGATTTCCTTTAGGATGGACTGGTTGGATCTCCTTGCAGTCCAAGGGACTCTCAAGAGTCTTCTCCAACACCACAGTTCAAAAGCACCAATTCTTCGGTGCTCAGCTTTCTTTATAGTCCAACTCTCACATCCATACATGACTACTGGAAAAACCATAGCTTTGACTAGATGGACCTTTTGAATGACAAGTAATGAAATGCTCGGCTATCCTCAATCCCAAAGAAGTCCAAGTGTACAGTGAGGTCCAGGGTATTCCTCACCTTTGAACTTCTTTAAGGTGTTCTCCCGCCAAGTGTTGCATTTGGTAGTAGCAATGGTCCACAAATGGAACATCAGTAGATGAATTCAGAACACGTGTCATTTGCTAACTGTTGTATAAGACAAAGCTTTATATGTATTTATAAGTCTTCTAATTATGCTATACCACTATACTTCTCAGTTTTTCAAATATAGTTCCTAGGCTCTTCGTTATTGATATCTCCATGTCATCTGTAAACCGTTTCCTGTCCTGCCCTAAGCCACAGTCTCACTGTTCCTCATAGTCATCTTTTCCCTCTGCCTCTAACTCGGTTTATCAAGTGCTGAATTTATGGATGGTGTCAGTAGTTTGCTGCATAGTTTGAACCAGATAGAACACAAACATGAAATGGTTTTGCTTCAAGCAGATGGTTGATTCATTTTTCTTAATGGCATCCTGAATAGATTCAATTGCTATTTGGTCTCTAGGATATGAAAAAATAAGATCAAATTAAGTTTAGTTCAGCTTAAAATTTCAGTCTCATATTTAGTTTAATGTCCTGTTTGCAGTACCAGCTTAAACCGTGCTGAAGTGATGTGCCCTGGCAGGGAAGAATGATCAGTTTCACCAGCTTCCCTTACCCCACCTGGGTGACATTATTCTCCATTGGCCTGAGAAGTAGGAAAGAAAGAAAGTGGGTATATATCTCCTCTTAAGTAGCATCTTATGGTGCTCATGTATTGTATGTAATAAAGACACAAACACTTGTTTTCTTTGGGATACAAGTGGGGCCTCTTAAGAGGTCTTACAGAAGCTCTTCTGTCTTCTCATTTCTTTAACAAGAAAAAGTATGCTGTGTAAACATGTTTTTGGGCATCTCATCCTAGAGTACTCATGCTCCATACACAGCACTCCTATTAGACAGCTAAACCATAGCTGCCTCCTTCAGTTTCCACTTGACCTACAAAACTGCTTTTGCTACACCAAACATTGGGAAGTACAAGATGCCTCCTCTCCTTACTATATCACCATTTCAGATCAGTTTTAACACTTCAGTAGTCACAGGAAGCAAACAAAAAGTGTTCAGCTACTTAAGCACAGTACAAGTTGGTAGTTAGAAGCCATCCCATCCACTTTGTGCTCCTAGGCTCTATAAATGGTGGACTTGGAGCTACCCTCATTTGTTTGGGGCAGAGGGGTGAAGTACCAGTGTTTTTGTCTCCCTGAGGAGTAAACAGGAGCCATCACACTCTCCTCCTGGGCCATAGACTCAATGTGACTCTGATTCTTTCCTAAATTTTCAGACAACTTTAGAATCCGTGAGATTGGTGGAGTAATGAAGGAAAGGTCGATTTTTGACCTCTTTTGTGAACGCTTTTGAGGTATATCTTATTCCCATCTCTTAGATGAGTAAACTTAGCACTTACAGTTTTCAGTTGAAGGCGATAGCCAAAAATCTAAAATAGCAGAGTCCACTGTGTTCCTGATGTAACAGTGCAGCTTCAGAAGAACTCGTAAGTCAAGTCAGAGTTAGGACACGAGGAAACAGCTAATCAAAATTGCTCTCAAACCCAACAATGTAATTTGGTCGAATTGGATATTTTTTTTAATTGAAGTATAGTTGATTTACAATGTTGTGTTAGTTTCTAGTGGACAGCAAAGTGACACACACACACGTACATATTCTTTTACATTCTGGTTTATTAAAGGATATTGAATATAGTTCCAGTAGGACCATGTTGTTTATATATTTTATATATAGTAGTTCGTGTCTGCTAATCCCAAACTCCTAATTTGTCCCTCCCCCACTCTCTTTCCCTTTTCATAACCATAAGTTTTTTTTATGTCTATGAGTCTGTTTCTGTTTCATAAATAGATTCATTTGTGTCATATTTTAGATTTCACATACAAGTGATATCTTAATATTTGTCTTTCTGACTTACTTTGGTCATCTCTAGGTCCATCCCTGTTGCTCCAAATATAACAGACTATGACTACTTGGCATTTGAACACATTACAGCCTCTTCATAGATGACCAAAAAAAAAAAAACGAAAAGGAAGCAGTTGCATTAATTACCAGGCCTATTGAAGTTGAAACTCCAGAAGATAGAACTTGATCAGGACAGTCTGTGCAGTGTGGTGCAGCTGCTAAATAATGTAGATTAGTACCCTCTTGGGTCTCTACATTAATTCCCGAAGAGCTGGAAGTTTAGGATTTGGTTTGAGCACATCTCTTTAGTTAATCCCTATTGTTTTACACTGGCCAAGGTAGCAGCATTCAAGGTGGCAATTAATGCTCTCCCTCAAGCAGAAACTTCAAGGACTGCTTTGCTTTATTTGCATCAGAATTTGGGACATAGATTTTTGTTTTGGTTTTAGTTCCTCTGCTACAAACATCATTCAGAGAAATGAGGTTTAGCTTTAACATTGGCTAAAATATTTCACTACTTAGGGAAAAAAAAATGCTGAAAATCAAATGTTTGGCACATCCAGCTCTCATTGATAAGTATAAGAGTAAAAAAATAAGTAAAATGAATAAGTTTATCATTTACTGCACGATGATCATAAACCATGCTATATATTTTTTTGTAGAATCAGCCATCTGACATCTATTCTTCTTTCTTTATTTACTAGAAATATTTATATTAATTTGTCTGAACTAAGAGTCTGACGTTTTCTTTGCAAATTGAACCAGAACAGGCCAGAATCTATAATTCTTTTGGAAATCCCTACTCCAAACTTCTGAGAAGCCTATCTTTCAGCATCCTAGCCCACTAAAAAGAGGAGCCTGGCAGGCTGCAGTCCATGGGACTGCAAAGAGTTGGACACAACTGAGCACAGCACATTCATATTTTAAATATATGTGCTTTGGTGCAAATTCTCAGCTTTTATTTCTCATGAAAAATATATTCTTCAGAATGAAAAATGCATTCTTCCACAGTTTCTTAGGCATGCTGCACTTTGATTGAAGTGAATGTTGGGCCACAAGGGTTAATCTGTTATTTTGAAAAGGAATGTGAGAGTCGATCAATTCACTGTGGAGACAACTTTGCATTGCCAACAGAAACCATTAACCTCTTAATTTTATATTGCACAGCACTTTGGGGGAAATAAGAATATTTTATTTTCGTGTATGTTGATTTTATTTAGTTTTCTTTGCATTTTCTCTGAAAACCAAATTAATCATGTTTTCACTATGTCTTTTCTTGGTAACCATTACTAGGATTCCATTTTCTACCTTTCTGTTTTTGTTGTTGATTGCCAGTCTTTTAATGGTTTTCTAACACCCCTCATATTTGCTGTTTTTGCCTAGCTATACGATTCTGCTTATGGCTGAGTGGATTAGCAAAAGACATGAAACAACATTTTAAAACAGCAGTTGAGCAGTATTCTGGAACAAAAACAAAAATATAGTTCTGGGTTAGGATGTCCTCCCAGCTCTATTCAGTGAAACAGCACAGGTTGAGTGCACCGAGACTCCTTGAAAATTCACAGGCCTGGCCTCCTATAAGGGTTGGCTTAACAAGATATTTAGAAATAGAAGACTGCCTATGCCATGACTAGTTCAAAGAATTCTGCAGGCTTTGATTGACATCAGGTCTTTTCACTCCCTGAGATAATCAAAGGATCTCTGTGAATCACTCTCTCTTATTGACTGCCAGGCCAGGCAAAGAGACAAACCACCTGAGATCAACTCTGCCATCATCTTGTAGGCCATTTCATTTCTTTCAACCAGAATTTCATGAATAGAAAAAGTTAGATTTCTAAAAATAATTTTGAGGCTAGATATGTGATTTAACATTATGTTATATTGTATCCTATTCAGTTATATTAGTATTCTACAGATGTGCACAGGAGAGTAAGCTGTTTTTGCCCTTAGCCAGATAAAGGACTGGATTTACACAATGCCAGAGTAGGCAATTGCAACTTGCTCTGGTTGGAAAGTTTCTCCAGCCACCTGTCACAATAGAGAAGTTTTATCATTAGAGAGTCATTTCTCAGGAGTTGCTCTCAGAAGGCTGCAGACATTCTCGTCTGTAATACAGAGAGCTCTGATTATAGCCATGAGCACAGTTATCTGAATGATTATGTGAGGCAACTTTAATTGAATTTTTTCCTGAAGAAAAAATAACTGTATTTGAGTTAGAATACAGGACAAGGTCTTGGTCACTGACTTTGGTCAAGTATTTTTTAATAGAAATAGATTTAATGCTCTATCCTATTCTGACACATTTAATAATAATAAAAGTAACAAAGGTGTGTTCTCCAAAAGATATATCTCCAAGTGTTGGTGAACTATTTTTTTTTTTTCAATTTCTTCTGTGAATCCAATATTTTGGTCTTAGACTACTTGAACTTTTCTCTGTTTTCTCCACAAATACCATTCATCCAGTCATAAAACTATTGGCCTTTTTTCGCAGAACGAATATTGAGCAATGGACAAGACAGCCATAATCTCTAAACTCATTAGAGCTTACAGTCTAAAGTAGAGGCAGTTAATGGGAAACTACAATGTGATGTTATACATGTTAAGACAGAAATAAAAGGGCAAGAGAGAACACAGGGTTTTAGGGTCAGCTACCTGGAGAGCGAGATGTCCACATTTCCAAGGTAAGACTCAAAGGATGAATATAATTTACCCAGGAAAAGGAAGTTTGGTCATGGGATTGTTCTAGGAAAACGGAATAGCATGTTTAAAGCCAAGTATAAAGAGAAATAGAGTGTATGCTGGGAAATTAAAACTAACATATCTCTATAGCTTCTGCAAGTAGTAGAAAATACCACGGGGACTATGAAAGAACTTTTGAGCTATATTAAAAAGTACAACTTTTATCCTAAGGAAAATAAGGAATCACTGGATGATTGAAGAAGATAATTGTTATGTTGCTTTACAAATAAGATACTGTATCGGCTTTGCAGATGAGTAGTGGCATGGCAGGATACCAGCCAAGAGTCCTGTAACCATGTTTGAGGCAAGAAATGCTAATAACCTCAAGTAGGGTATTGGTGTTGAAATGAGGGAGAAAAGGATGGAATCAAGAAATACTAGAAGGTAGAAGAAGGGATTGGTGACTGATGAGCTCATTAGTGGCAAAATGGTGAAGGATATAATAGAAGAGGAAATATCCCAAATAATGGCTAATAAAGGCCATGATGATAAAACACTGAGACAGGAAAAAAGAATACACAGAAAGAAGAAAAGCAAGTTGGGGAGGTCTCAGAGTGGATCCATATTTAGTGCTGTTGTTTCGATGGCTGTGGGACACCCAGGTGGAAATGTCAAGAAGGAGAATGCATAGGCAAGTGTAGAGAACAAGCGGGGAATCTGCACTGGAGATGTGGAGTTAAGAATTGTGAGCTTATGAGGTGTAATTGTGTTTGAGGGCATGGGTAGAATGTTAAGAAAGAAAAGCCTCAGACAGAATCCTGAAGATTTATGGTGTAGGTAGAAATACCCAGAAGACCTTCCTTGCTCCCTTAGCATCACACATCTTTCAGCTCCTTTTCCTTTGGTCCAGATGCCTTTAGATTTGTTCTTACTTGAGTAATGCTATATTCCAAGTTGGCTTCATTAAAGGACATTGATATCTGTAGTATCTTTCAAAGTTAAGAGCCAACATTTATATTCTTATTCTGTATGTAATATAAAAAAGCAGGATTATTTTTAAAACCCTGATCATGGTCATTGGGAAGGATGGTCCTTTTGTATCAGATAATCATGCCTTCATATTTTATAATAAGGAAAAATTCTTGATTATGATGCATAATTTAAGGAATTCTCAGTAAGTTACCTGTCCCATTTCTTTTATAACTACTCTTTTAAAGGTGAACAGATCCTTGAAGGGAGACTCTGCAATCTGTTCCACATGCTATTTATACTTAAAAAGTGTTAAATTATCCTAATCATACTTATAGTAACAATCAAGATTAATTGCAGCTATATTAGGGTTACTTATTATTTGTTCTACTTCAGCAGTAACACAAATCCAATTGCACAAGCAATTTCCATAATCCAAATTGTGAAAGGAAGAGGAGGAAAAAAATACCATGCATAGTTGGTTGAAATAGTATTCAAAATAAATCCATAACCAAATGTTTCTCTAAAATTCCCTTTTTGAAAAGGAGCTGATTCTGAACAGATTGTATATGTGTCTCACTGATGGAAGTGGATTATCTATCTTGAATTGGATTGTGATGACGATGACCCTATTCTAAGTAAACCAAATCTCTTGAACTATATAATGAGATCAGGAGGAGCATTCGGCCTGAGAACGACAGATTGCAACAACGGAGATGACTTCACTAATGTTTATCCAAGCCTCTTTCCTTGATGTACATAATACTGTGATTTTTGTCCTGCAGAGATTCCTGATGTAGTTTTGTATGCTCTTTTTTTCTTATTCTTATTTTCAATTTTTTAAGTAGAGCTGAATGAGTGGCAGGAAGCTGCGAAATCTATCTTACAAAAAGGTGATGAGGGAGAATCTAGAATCTTCTTTTGCTTGGCAGCTGGAATGCAGAAAAACTATCACCAGTAAACATTGGACTAATTCTTTTTTTTTTTTTTTTCCCTTTCTTTCTTTAGGCTGTGAGGAGGCAAAAGTTGCTTGAACAGAGTATCCAGTCTGCCCAGGAGATTGAAAAATCCTTACAGTTAATTCAGGAGTCCCTCTCATCAATTGACAAGCAGTTGGCAGCTTATATCGCTGACAAAGTGGATGCCGCTCAGATGCCTCAGGAAGCCCAGGCAAGTAGAACCTGGGACGAGCTTCTTTGGTTTTTATTATCTGACCAAGACAGTGGTAAATTTCTAACTTAAAATTTATTCATCTAGTTGCACAGAGTGTTATTTGATCGATGGATTTGACTGTTTGGAGATAAGGGGGGAAAGAGCTCTAGATTAGTACTCTAAGATTTATTTTCAAATGTATGTAATGGAGGAACTTGAAATAGACACTTAAAAGACTGGGGCAGTATCACACTGAAGTCTGCTATTTATCACTATTTTTGGTCTATACTTTAGGTGGAGGGAAACCATAGGAATGTAAATTATGAAAAAAATATTTTTGGTGGTTCTATTAAAAATGCAGCCCCAAATATTTTCTTATCAACTCACCTTCATTATCCTGGAATCAGAATTCATATAACCTATATTCTACATTTAATGTGTTGCAAGTAGTTAATAATAAGAAATTAGAGATATAAATTTACATTTTATTACTAATACTAATATTCTCTATACTCATTTTCACATATGATATATTCAGCACTATTCAATCTGAATTATGAAATATATTAAACTAATTTTTCTAGAATCAGAGTTAAAATAGTAATGAAAATAAATCTAAGTCAAATTTATACTGAGTAAATTTAGGCTATATTCATATTAATTTTCAACTTGGACAGTAGTGATGTATTTCTATTTTTAAATAACACTTGCTTGTTTGTAAAATATCATAAGTATTATTTGTATAAATGTCTTTAGAGTTTTCTGATAGTAAGGTTACATATCATATATATATATTAGGAACCCAATACCCAGGGATAACTCAGACTGATACATTATAATGTGAGAAGCATTAGAAGGTTATCTGTCCATCCCCAAGGCCCTCTCCCCACTAATTGGTGGAGATACATGAATGTTTCCACTTTAAAATAAATTTGGATTTATGAAATACTAGATTTATAAATTACGGTTATGATGCCATTACAGTGCATTAAACCACAGTTAAATGGATGTTCAAAGCATCATTGAACATAATAGCATGTGTTAGTTTACCATATTGTATAAGTTTTGTCTGAGAAAGTATTTGAGTGCATGGGATAGAATACAAGTAGTTTGGATAGGCTGAAAAAGTCTAGAGTGGTGGGATTCCTCATTGACTGCTGTAGCAAGAGGTGAAGAAAGTGAAGTTGGGGAAGTTTTTGATGATAAAATCCTCATGATAGTTTTCCACTAGGGCCGTATGTAACCTCCCTGGTATATACACTTCTTCAGACTTACCTAGTTTCGTCAAGTTCTCCAGCATTGTCTATTTTGAAGACTCTTTCAATTTGAGCCACATACAAACTTTTTTAGGCAAGCTTTAGAAAAATGCATGATAGGAATGAAATTTTTACTGAATTGAAAAGAACTACATGATTATAAACTGAAGGCAGAGTAGAACTGCTTATTTTGTTTAATTTAGTGACATGAATTTGGAAGAAGGTTTGATTAAAGATGTCTCATACCTTTTTGAATGTAATTAAGGAAAAATTTGAATGGTATAAATATTAAAATCAGTTATACTATAAAATAAATGGAGTTCCTTTTTCAAGCTGGTAGAATGAAGCTATAAGTAGCAAATTTGAGATTGGCAAAAGTTCTTAGTGTCTGAGGTAAAAATTGGGAACTTTCAGAAAAAAAAATATTGTTTACTTGAAAAGGTTGTTGACCCTGAATGTTTGTTTATTTACTTATGAATACATGATTCCATAAACATGAATATAACATGCTAGTTTAATAACATAAAGATTTTTGTTTTTCTTTCTCAAAAACTATGATAAAAGATTATTAATAACAGTTCAAAATATTGTTGATAACAGCACACAGATTAGGACATTTCAAATCTACTTGAAAAAAAGAGATTTTGGAATACTAACAAGTTCACATCTATTTTCCTTACATTTCTGTTTGCACCTGCATTTCAAGATGATCTTAACTTTGAATTCCCCAGGTGGTAATATATTATAAAATGCATGGCACCCAAAAGCTATAGAAACATTCTTTTCCAAAATTCTTTTTGTTTATTCATTTATTTATTTTTGCCACACCATGCCGCATGTGGGATCTTAGTTCCCTGAGTAGGGATCAAACCTGTGCCTCGTGCACTGGAAGTGTGGAATCTTCACCCCTGGACTGCCAGGGAAGTCCCTCCAAGCTTTTATTTTAAGATGACATCAAAGTGAATTGTTTTCCGGAACAGAGTTAGCAGCTACTCAGATTTACTTCAGGGATTGCCTTTCCTGAAGCTCAATATGAATCTCCCCTGGAAGAAACAAGTAGAGAATAAAGGGATTGTCTGTGAAGTGAGAACTTAGGCACAGCGTGTCAGACAAAGGACTTCCTAAGAATACCACCGAAATGACATTTTTTCTAAGCATAGATAATGAGGCTAAATTTAAGGCTTGGTATAAATGAAACTTCATACCCAATGTGTTTCCATAAATTGGCATAAAAGTTCATTGCTAATTAAAAGATTAACGGGGTTAGCTTTCCCTTTTCAGAAACTGAGTACTTGTTTTAATACATCACTGAAAAGCAGGACAAGACGAATGGCATTGCCGTATTTGGTCATCTTATATCTGTGCTCAGTTTTCCGGTCACATATTGGCCCCATAGATTTGTGGATGTTTGACTCCACCGTGTGGTGCACTGGTAGTTTTACTACTAAATTTAAATCTGTAAAAAGAGTCTTCCTTTTTCGGCCTTTTAAGAGTGTTTGAGATTCTCAGGTATTAAAAACAAAATCAGGATTAAGGGAATGGGCGCAATGTGTATAATATTTTGACAGGTATACTCTTATTTTATATAAAAGCAAATGTAGATCAGGTCACTTTCTTGAGCATAAAGGAGCTTCCCACTGCCTGTGCATATTCATTGACCAGTTATCTGTCATGATTAAGCAAACTGGGCCTTCTGATTCTAAACCAGATTAAAAATATTTTACCTTTTTATTTAGTGCCATGAGCCTCAGGAGTAAAGTTTAACCTTTCAGAAAGTAAAACCATATCCTGCTAGGGCAAACATTGACTGGAGTGTTTTATTTCAAAAAAATAATTCTTAAGAAAACCACGTTCTTAAATCGAATGACTGCAGCATTAAAATGCCAGCCTATATAAAGAGAGGCTCTTATTCAAGTATAAAATTAAGATGACATCTTATTAATTCAAACAGTATAAGGCAAATGGGGAAAGCTCTTCTTGATACAGAAATTGATTATCTGAATACATAAATCAAAAATTTGAAGATATATTTTAAAAATAGTATGATTAAAATATAAAAACCCCATGAGTGTTTCTTTGAAACAACTATACAGAATATAATCTTCAAATTGGATTACTGCAGGGAAGCACATGGCGTGAATAGAGTTGTTTACTCCTTAATTTTACTGAAGAACATGGTAAAACACAGAGATTTAGTTTTATCACCTAAGGTCTGGAGGCAGAAATCCAAGTCCTTATCTTTGCATGGCAGGCCAATCAAGTCAGAATCTCTAGGTGGACTCAGTCATCAGAATTTTGGGAAACCACCCCCCCACCCCAAGTTATCCTAACAGGTGTCTAAGGTTGAGAACTTTGGAAATGGCTAGTCCCAGGTCCCCCCCCGCCCCCCGCCCCGACATCACGTTTCTCAACACTGTTTGACAAACATTCTCACCTATGGCTGAGTCAGAATTTCACTGGGAGGAAGATGGGGTGGAAATCAGACATTGGTGACTTCTATCTTGCTTGTTTCTTTAATCTTATGGGAAATAAGTGAAGGCAGACAATATAGCTGAGAACTCCTACATGAGTGAATTAATTTAGACAAATAGAATTTTCCTTATGAATGTTTTAAGAGGAAGAGGAGCTTAGCTTAGCCATCTTTTTTTTCTAATTCCACATATGTTAATGTGCCAGTTAGCTTCTCTAAATCATTGTAGGAGCTGTGATAACTTTGTATAAATAGCCAATTAAATGCTGTATACTTATTAAGATTACACAGGTACTTTAATCTGTATTTTTCCCTTTTATAGTAATCTCATAGTTTGAATCTCCAATATGTAAGAACAATCTCACATGAGTACCTGTTGAAATGCTCCACATCATTATGTGTTGAAGATACATGTTTTATAGAAGAGAATGTGACCCCTTTACTTAGATTACCGCAAGGAGCGTTGGGGTTGTTTAGCAGTGACTGTGATTGCTAAATTGTTCAGTTTTTTGTCCTGCAGATTCCTGATTTCATCTTCTGCGGCCTCATATCTCACACAGTAGATTTATGTTCATGAGTGAAGTCGCTCACTCGTGTCTGACTTTGCTACCCCATGGACTGTAGCCTACCAGGCTCCTCCCTCCGTGGGATTCTCCAGGCAAGAGTACAGGAGTGGGTTGCCATTTTCTTCTCCAGGGGATCTTCCCGACCCAGGGATCAAGCCCTGGTCTCCTGCATTCCAGGCAGACGCTTTAACCTCTGAGCCACCAGGGAAGCCCATGGAAAAAATAAATGACTACCAAAGGAGAGGACCTCATAGTCAGCATAGAAAAGGGCTCCTATATTTTGCTCATCAAGCTAGGACTTTTGGGTAGTCCAGATATCTACAGAGCAGATATCTTCCTTCTATCTCTTTTTCCATCCCAGTTAAAATATGGTTAAAACTTAGTATCAATAAACAGAAAAGAGGAATCTTCTTTTGACTAAAGAAAGCTGTTAATTATAGATGATTGAATTAGCTGCACATCAAAATAAATCATAATTGAGGTCTTCCTGTATTTATTGAAGCTAAATCTTCTCACTCACTTAAAATATATTTGGCTCTGTTTAAATGAAAACATTCCAAATTTCTCAAAGTCATTGCTTAAAAAATAAAGACCTAAATGCAAATTTTGGTATATCAGATTAAGCTTATGATTTCATTATGGAATAAAAAAGACTTTTATAGTGTAAATAGGCGCATTTGATTGCCAGATGACTCAAAACAGTCTAACTTTACAGCCTACTTCACCAATTTATGAACTAGACGGCATAAACCCATATAGGGAATTCATCCAGGAATAATGTAATAATGAAATGATTTAATCCCAGAACAATAAAATGGAGCATGATTACAGATATTTGGACTCTGATATTAAACTCTGCATAACCGTAACACACATTTTCCTTTCTTTTTACCCAGCAGTAAAATGATAAACAATGCAGTGAATTTTAAATCTGTTCTGACACTGAAATGCTGCCTATGTGTATTACTGTATAGAACTGATTACTCCCCAATATAAAATGGCTATTATTGTTATTTTGACATATTTAATATTGTGGGAAACAATCACAAGCAAGAGTTGCAGAAGATGTGAAAAATTACATTTTTTTCCATGTCCCACATTTTAAAACTACAAACTATTCAAGATCCTTTTAGTACATTTTATTTCTTTAATTTTGTGAGTATGTGTTATATGTGGCCATTTCACCATCTTGAGGATGCCGTATCAAAATTACCATTTGTTTAAAAATTACTCATCTAACTATTAAATTTCCCCATTTGTAGTCTTAACGTGACATCTAATATTTTTATTTCTGAAATATTTTCTTTGGAGTCATTTTCTTTATCTGATGTGAGAAAAGCTTGAACAATTATCTGACATAAAGTTTCCTTTATTCCAGTAAATAGTTACAGCTTAATTTTGCTCACCACTTTCTGTCATTAATTTGATATATGAGAATGGTCTGATGAGGTAAATCATGATAAAAAGCCCTGTTCTCTGCTCAGTTAGTTGTAAAATGCTATATTGGAAATGTCATTAATGTTTGATTTTTAGTTTTATAACTTGCCCTTTACGATCTTTAATGGAAAAATGGCTATTTTCATTTCCATTGTTGTTGCTTGCTCTCAATATATAGTGCTAATTGTGAACATAATTTCTGTATTATCAAATGTCTTATTTTTGTAATGCTATGATTATTTAATTTGCTTTATATTATTTCACTCTTTTTATGAAAAACATCTAGTGATCCTGAGAAGTATTAAGTTGAGAGTTCCTTTTAGAAAATACATGGGGGTTCCAAATCGGCATCATGCATTGGCTACTTCCTTTCATTTTATTTCTTTTGGAAATTACTGATTTAATATGAGGCTAAGATGAGAGTTTCACATGATCAGTTATTTTCTTCAAACATTTACCATCCATACCCTGGTAGATGTGTATTTTAAGTAAACATGTAACTGAGATAGTACAGTCTTTAGACCTTTAGCAGATCATAGAAATCTGGTAGCTACCTTTGGAAATCATTATTCTCTGGATGAAATTGTCATTTCCCAATATTTTCTTCTATATTACAAAAGGGTTTTTTTTTAATGTTATTTTTTTCATTGTCTGATTATAATATCAGAAAAAAAAATGATCCATCTTTTTTAAAAGTAACTTGTAAATGGGAGATTGTCCACTTTGCATAGAAGTTTCCATAATAGTTATTTAAACAAATCACTGGAGAATCCCAGGGACGGGGGAGCCTGGTGGGCTGCCATCTATGGGGTCGTACAGAGTCGGACACGGCTGAAGCGACTTAGCAGCAGTGGCAGCAAAGTGGTAAAGCATTTTTAAATTATACAGTTTCAGAATAATAATCAGATGATGTTAAATAAAGAAGGTGGTAAAAGATATCCTAAGTACAAACTAAAAATTAAGTATCAATTGAAGGTAAGAATTGTGGAATTAATTTTTAAAGGTGCTAGCTAAATATAAGTATGGTACATGATTACAACCTTCCCAAAGTAGATCAATTAGAGATATATATCTATTTTTATCTTGTAATTTTAATAATGAAATAAATTGTCATCTCTAAATAAACACATTAAGTGCATGAGAGTATATTTAGTACATGAGTATATGTTTACACTCACTAAGTACATGAGTAGGATTTCTCAAATTTACTTGTGTGATATATTTTGCCAAAAAAATCAGAAGAATATTTTGAACAAAGAATTATATTCCTCTTGGCTATTAACACATATTAATATATAAAATATTCTGAGAAGTTCTATAGTATTGTTATCCTTAGTTTATAAAATATATTTAGTCACTGTGCTCTTATCATGCATAATACTTAATTGATGAAGAAATTTTGATCTCTAATCCTATTGGAATAACGCTACAGATATGAGAATTTTTCTAGGAATTCTGCCTATAAATTATCATAAAATCTCAGTTTTATATGAGATTCAGCCATCATTTTTTTTTCAGTTTTAATGGTTTTAGTAGTGGTGACCTTTCTAAGAGTACAGAAATTCATCCACTCAATAGTCTATGTTGATATAAATATGAACATTTCAAAGTCCATGTAATTTTTGCATTGAAACTTAAAAATTTGTGGGTTTTTTTTTCACAAGTTACATGGTCCTTCACATCCCCATTTGACAGATAAAAGTTAAGTTTTGGTCATTTGTTTATAAGGCATTTTTGTCCTCATTGTTTTTAAATCATAAAAACATTATGGATTGTTTGGAAAAATGTGAAGTTTATCACCGGAAGGCCTACGTTTCAGTAATCACTAAAACTCTTTTGGCTTTTTTTTTTTTTTTTTGTAATGCAGTGCTACTGGAGGCAGCTTTGAGGGGGTAGTCTTTAAGGGGGGAAAAAAAAAAAAACTTCATAAAAGAAAATCAAATTTTTTTAAAGAATAATTTTATTATTTTTGACAAGTGACAATCCCAGTTGTGGATGTGACTGGTGATAGAAGCAAGGTCTGATGCTGTAAAGAGCAATATTGCATAGGAATCTGGAATGTTAGGTCCATGAATCAAGGGAAATTGGAAGTGGTCAAGCAGGAGATGGCAAGAGTGAACATCAACATTCTAGGACTCAGCAAACTAAAATGGACTGGAATGGGTGAATTTAACTCAGATGACCATTATATCTACTACTATGGGTAGGAATCCCTTAGAAAAAATGGAGTAGCCATCATAGTCAACAAAAGAGTCTGAAATGCAGTACTTGGATGCAGTCTCCAAAATGACAGAATGATCTCTGTTCGTTTCCAAGGCAAACCATTCAATATCACAGTAATCAAAGTCTATGCCTCAACCAGTAACACTGAAGAAGACATACAAGACCTTCTAGAACTAACACCTATAAAAGATGTCCTTTTCATTATAGGGGACTGGAATGCAAAAGTAGCAAGTCAAGAAACACCTGGAATAACAGGCAAATTTGGCTTTAGAGTACAGAAAGAATCAGGGCAAAGGCTAATAGAGTTTTGCCAAGAGAACACACTGGTCATAGCAAACACCCTCTTCCAACAACACAAGAGAAGACTTTACACATGGACATTGGCAGATGGCCAACAATGAAATTAGATTGCTTATGTTCTTTGCAGCCAAAGATGGAGAGCTCTATACAGTCAGCAAAAACAAGACTGGGAGCTGACTGTGGCTCAGATCATGAACTCCTTATTACCAAATTCAGACTTAAATTGAAGAAAGGAGGGAAAACCACTAGACCATGCAGGTATGACCTAAATCAAATCCCTTATGATTATACAGTGGAAGTGAAAAATAGATTTAAGGGACTAGATCTGATAGAGTGCCTAATGAATTATGGACAGAGGTTCTTGACATTGTACAGGAGACAGGGATCAAGACCATCCCCATGGAAAAGAAATGAAAAAAGTAAAATGGCTGTCTGAGGAGGCCTTATATATAGCTGTGAAAAGAATAGAAGCAGAAAGCAAAGGAGAAAAGGAAAGATATAACACCTGAATACAGAGTTCCAAAGAATAGCGAGAAGACATAAGAAAGCCTTCCTCAGTGATCAATGCAAAGAAATAGAGGAAAACAACAGAATGGGAAAGACTAGAGATCTCTTCAAGAAAATTAGAGATACCAAGGAAACCTTTCATGCAAAGATGGGCTCAATATAGGACAGAAATGGTATGGGCCTAACAGAAGCAGAAGATATTAAGAAGAGGTGGTAAGACTACACAAAAGAACTGTACAAAAAAGATCTTCATGACCCAGATAATCATGATGGTGTGATCATTCACCTAGAGCCAGACATCCTGGAATGGGAAGCCAATTGGGCCTTAGAAAGCATCACTACAAACAAAGCTAGTGGAGGTGATGGAATTCCAGTGGAGCTATTTCAAATCCTGAAAGATGATGTTGTGAAAGTGCTGCACTCAGTATGCCAGCAAATTTGGAAAACTCAGCAGTGGCCACAGGACTGGAAAAGGTCAGTTTTCATTCCAATCCCAAAGAAAGGCAGTACCAAAGAATGCTCAAACGACCGCTCAATTGCACTCATTCACAGTTAGTAAAATAACACTCAAAATTCTCCAAACCAGGCTTCAGCACGTGAACCATGAACTTCCAGATGTTCAAGCTCGTTTTCAAAAAGGCAGAGGAACCAGAGATCAAATTGCCACCATCTGCTGGATCATCAAAAAAGCAGGAGAGTTACAGAAAAACATCTATTTCTGCCTTATTGACTATGCCAAAGCCTTTGACTGTGAGGATCACAATAAACTGTGGAAAATTCTGAAAGAGATGGAAATACCACACCACCTGACCTGCCTCTTGAGAAACCTGTATGCAGGTCAGGAAGCAACAGTTAGAACTAGACATGGAACAACAGACTGGTTCCAAATAGGAAAAGGAGTAAGTCAAAGCTGTATATTGTCACCCTGCTTATTTAACTTATATGCAGAGTACATCATGAAAAACGCTGGACTGGAAGAAACACAAGCTGGAATCAAGATTGCCAGGAGAAATCTCTATAACCTCAGATATGCAGATGACACTACCCTTATGGTAGAAAGTGAAGAAGAACTAAAGAGCCTCTTGATGAAAGTGAAAGAGGAGAGTGAAAAAGTTGGCTTAAAGCTCAACATTCAGAAAACAAAGATCATGGCATCAGGTCCCATCACTTCATGGCAAATAGAGGAGGAAATAGTGTCAGACTTTGTTTTTCTGGGCTCTAAAATCACTGCAGATGGTGATTGCAGCCATGAAATTAAAAGACGCTTACTCCTTGGAAGAAAAGTTATGACCAACCTAGACAGCATATTAAAAAGCAGAGACATTATTTTGCCAACAAAGGTCCGTCTAGTCAAGGCTATGGTTTTTCCAGTAGTCATGTATGGATGTTGGACCATAAAGAAAGCTGAGTGCCGAAGAATTAATGCTTTTGAACTGAGGTGTTGGAGAAGACTCTTGAGAGTCCCTTGGACTGCAAGGAGGCCCAACCAGTCCTTGCTAAAGATCAGTCATGTGTGTTCATTGGAAGGACTGATGTTGAAGCTGAAACTCCAATACTTTGGCCACTGATGCGAAGAATTGACTCATTTGAAAAGACCCTGATGCTGGGAAAGATTGAGAGCAGGAAGAGAAGGGGATGACAAAGGATGGGATGGTTGGATATCATCACTGACTCAATGGATATGAGTTTGGTAAAACTCCGGAAGTTGGTGATAGACAGGAAGGCCTGGCGTGCTGAGGTTCATGAGGTCGCAAAGAGTCAGACACGACTTAGCGACTGAACTGAACTGAACTGACCATCCCTGAAACTTAAGATTCAGTAACTTGACATTAATTTCCCTTTTAAGTAGTAATTTTTACTCTACCCACATCCAGTTTTTCTGTGAAACTAAGTATATACACTCTGCACCTTCCAAACTCAGTCTTTGCTAGCATGGTTCCCACAACCTCGAATGGGATCCTGTTTTCTTATTATCTTATCTACCCCTCTAAATTGGAGCAGGAAATGGTAAGCCCCTCCAGTATTCTTGCCAGGTAAGTCCCATGGACAGAGGAGCCTGGCGGGCTATAATTCATGGGGTCGCAAAGAGTCAGACCCAACTTAGTGACAGAGCATGCATGCACCCCTCTAAGAAACTTATCAGCCATATGGAACTTAAATATGCCAATTTCTTGAAATTTTTATCAGATTCTATAGTAGAAATGTATATGTGTCTTGTCCTTTATGGCATAGTTTGAGTTTTTGCTATTATATTGCACATATTTCTACTTTGTAATTAACTCATATCTTTACATTCTGTTTCCCCGGAAATTCTTTAATAGGGTCAATTGTTTTGTTCTCATTCTGTGGAATAAGATAGTAGATGAAGAATTTCCTTTTTGAATTGATAAGCTAAACAGTACAACTATATAGATAAGATTAAATGTTTTTTCTGATGAATGTCTATTCAAAGAATATTTTTATTTTTAAATCATAATTTAAGAGGCAGTGCAGTTGTTTAAAGGGCAGTTGAATTTGCTACTTTACCTTGGAGAAGTCAACATTTTTACCCTCATATGTAAGTGTAGTTGAGGATAGTAAATACTTACCTTCATTTGATTAGATAATCAAATGAATGTTTGAGAACTGTTCAGACATAAGGTCACACACATGTCTACTTTGGCAGTGATGATAATGATGGTTTTTCCTTCAGGACTCTTCTCTTACCCCTCTAGTATAAAAGGCTGATGGAATTATGTGTGTATTTCTTTATTTCCTTTGCTATATACACCTTGAGTGCCAAATGGATTAATGAGTTAAAAACATGTGGACAGATCCTGTTAAAGGTATAGAATTTGAACCCTCTGCTCTCTCTGAATATCTTTTTAATTTTCACCTCATCATTATCCTTTCATGATTTCCATAATGACTATTCACTTTCCTTTTGATTTCTCACCAACCCTCTTATCCTCAGAAGATATCAAGGGGCTCGTATTCATAAATAAATGATATATGATGGCACAGAAAAGTCATGAACAGATATTTGTGCAGACAACTTGAGCAGGGATTTACTTGTACAACTGCCTCTAATCTTATTACCAAAACCAATAGAGTTGTCTACTGCAGACGTGAGAATTTTCCCAGATACTCTGTCTACAGATCATGGCCGTGCTTCATTGCTGGCTTGTCATTATGACTGTACATTTAGAGATGAGAAAAGTTTATGCTCACCTTGATTCCATGAGGCATTACTGTGTTCTTATGACCAACTCCCCTCCCTCGAAGGAGGCTCAAAGGTGTGCTGTGTTGACCAGGTGGCAAATCAGAGCCCTGAGATTTAAACCCAGCTTTATCTATGCTGATTCCCAGAGAGCATCAAGTAGGAAGCATTGCACTTTGCACTTCTCCACATCCAGAATCATCTTTAGGTGTTACCTTTGGCTTCTGAAAAAAGTGGCACTCCTCTACCTGTCAATATTTTCCATTGATTATAGATTTTTGCCCTTCACTCCATTTTCTCTCATTTCCTCCAGGGGTTTTTGTAATGCATTAACTTCATGCATGTTTTTTCTTTTCTTTTCTTTTTTTTTTTTAAAGCTTCATCCAGTGGCTTCTTTTACATGGCCTTAACACATGTTCAATTCTACTGTCCTACATTTCATGTGGAGAGAAGTCTTCAAAACTGATTTAAAATGTTTTTATAAGGGCTTTTCCTTGTCCTTAATCAGACTGCAGCCCTTGAAATTTTGACTTCTACTTTCACCATCCACTGACTCTGTCCTAACTACAGTGCTCACTGACCAGCTAATATGCCCTTATTATTAATAGCACTTATTCTTATTTGATCTGTTTCAAAATTGACATTGTCCACCTCTCGCTCATTCTTAAATCTCTCACATACTTGATTTCAGTGGCAACCTCTCTCTTTCCTGGTTGTCCCTTTTCTCCTTCTCTTAGACTGTTGCTTATCTTTCTTCAGTGTTTCCCTTTTTCTCCCATCCCTTAAATTTCTCTCTTCTACATGGTAGTCTCCTGGCCCTCCCTTTCTGCTTCCCTCTAATGGTTGAGGGCACTAAAATAAAGGCTGTTTGTACAGGTGCATGCAGCTGCTTTGAAAAGAAAGATACACACACATATGTAGCTCTATATGGTGATTAACAAAACACAAATTCATATGAAAGGATTACAGAGTTTATGGAAGCATTCTCTCATTATGAGTTCTTTATTAATTAGAGTTATTAGTAGCAGTAAAACTATTATCTGTGATTCTGATCACTTTTAAAATTTAAACTTTAACTTCAGATTAAAAATACTGCAATTTTTTTTCTTTTAATATATGAGGTTATTTAATACCTCATTCCCACCTGTATTTCTAGTTATATTTCTGGATGAGCATTAACAATCTGTGCATTATTTCAGTTCTGCTAACTGTTCATGTGGTTTAGTGCCCTGTCCACACCTCATCTTCCCTCATTCAAGAGTGCTTTTGTTTTTAAAGCTTTCATCTCCTTGCATATCCAGTATACACTTTAGGACAGTTAAGTATAAGTAGCAACACTGAATGAACTAAAGCATAAACAAAAATGAGGGAGGGGAGATGGTCATAAGGACATAGGAATGCCTCATGGATATCAAGAGTGAGCACGAAGTTTTTACTCAGGAAAGGATTAGAGCCTGTGTTTCGGTCACTTGTAACAGCAAATCATCAGTTTCTCTAATGGTTTGTGAATTGAGAAGGGTCAGCTGGATGGTTTCTCTTGGAATCTCTCATGTGATTGTTTTTATTTATGGGCGGGTACCATGGTGACTTGTAAGCTCAAATGGACTGAACATCCAGTATGGCTCCCTCATGTCTAGAAGATGATGCTCCCTGTGAAGTGAAAGCTCTCCTGGGACTCTACAGAAACACTTCTCCACAGCCTCTCTGTGTGGCTTAGGCTTTTCAGAGCATGTCAGATGGGTTCCAAGAAGGAACCCATGGGTTCCTAAGAGTTGAGTGTTCCAAAAGGGGAGAAACAAAAGTTGCTAGCCCAGTTAAGAGCTTTTCCCATAAATGGCAAATCATTATTTTTGCTTTGTTTTACCAGTCAAGGCTGTCATAGGGCTAGCCTAGATTTAAAGAGGTGAAGAAATAAACTCTGCCTCTTCATGGGGGAATGGTAAGAGGAGCATATGGTATTGGCACTCTTGTTGCAGCCATCTTTGACAGTTGCTGTCTACTTCAGCCTATGTTTGCAAGCCATCAGTATATTTGTTTATGTGTCTCTTTTTTTCTCTCTCTCTGGTCATGGGCCTTTGCTTTTCCTAAACTAACAGTGCAAACTAGTGACTTCATAAGCCTAGTCTCATACATAAGAAAGTTCCATGAACCCACAGAGCTTGACCAGACTTTCTTCTGTCAGTTCTGAGAGAGAACCTGATGAACCTAACTGGGCATAAGCATTCCTCATGCTATAATTACATGTCTTCAGTTCAGTTCAGTTCAGTTGCTCAGTCTTGTCCGGGAGTGGCCAATTATGTGACAGAGACATGGTTGTTAGTGACCCACCATTCTGAAGGGGTGAGCATTTTCCACCTAAGAAGTCAAGACCATAAACCCCCTAAAGCATCTGATGCCCCTAGTGATGCACTAATATGGACCCCTGGTTCCAAATAGGAAAAGGAGTCCATCAAGGCTGTATATTGTCACCTGCTTATTTAACTTATATGCAGAGAACATCATGAGAAACGCTGGACTGGAAGAAACACAAGCTGGAATCCAGATTTCTGAGAGAAATATCAATAACCTCAGATATGCAGATGACACCACCCTTATGGCAGAAAGCGAAGAGGAACTAAAGAGCCTCTTGATGAAAGTGAAAGAGGAGAGTGAAAAAGTTGACTTAAAGCTCAACATTCAGAAAACAAAGATCATGGCATGCGGTCCCATCACTTCATGGGAAATAGATGGGGAAACAGTGTCAAACTTTATTTTTGGGGGCTCCAAAGTCACTGCAGATGGTGACTGCAGCCATGAAATGAAAAGACGCTTACTCCTTGGAAGAAAAGTTAAGACCAACCTAGATAGCATATTCAAAAGCAGAGACATTACTGTGCCGACTAAGATCTGTCTAGTCAAGGCTATGGTTTTTCCATTGGTCATGTATGGATGTGAGAGTTGGACTGTGAAGAAGGCTGAGCACCGAAGAATTGATGCTTTTGAACTGTGGTGTTGGAGAAGACTCTTGAGAGTCCCTTGGACTGCAAGGAGATCCAACCAGTCCATTCTGAAGGAGATCAACCCTGGGATTTCTTTGGAGGAATGATGCTAAAGCTGAAACTCCAGTACTTTGGCCACCTCATGCGAAGAGTTGACTCATTGGAAAAGACTCTGATGCTGGGAGGGATTAGGGGCAGGAGGAGAAGGGGACGACAGAGGATGAGATGGCTGGATGGCATCACTGACTCGATGGACATGAGTCTGAGTGAACTCCGGGAGTTGGTGATGGACAGGGAGGCCTGGCGTGCTGCAGTTCATGGGGTCGCAAAGAGTCGGACACGACTGAGCAACTGAACTGAACTGAACCCCAAATTCTTTGGTTCCTGGAGAGTATGTGCATACTGCTATTTCTTATGGAATGTCGTACTTCAACCACTGAAGATATTATATATAGTAAATATATTTATATATAGATTTGCTTGAGTCTTTGCTCTACTTTAAACCAGAATTCTAATCACATAAGTAATTGGTACTTACTTTATCTTTATAATTGTTAGGATCATTATGCTAAGGATTAATACCAAGGTGTATCTGTATATTTATAACCTTGTATTCTGAAAAACTCTACCACTTAACCCATTTTCTTGGAATAATTCTCATTACTCATTTCAGGGCTGTAGTTTTCTTTGGTAACTGCTAAGCAAACTGGTGTTATTTTCCAGTAATATGTACTGCAATTGACTCCAATTGGTGTGAATTAGGTTACGCTAATATGCATTATACAAATTGTTGTGTGTGAAAATTCTATGGGTCCTGTGGTATAAGTTAATCATTTTCTTCTCTTATTTATGATAATCTGACAGTGACTTACATTTAAATTAGTATAATTTGACCAGTAGCTAATTTTTGCTGGATCTGATAGGAAGAAGTGAATGATTTTGTTGTTTTTGTCTCTGCACACTGCAGGATACGACCCACTCCTGCAACTGACTCAGAAGTTTATAGGTCAAATACAGACATTCTTTTAAATACAACTTGATCATATATGTTTTTTCTCATTTTAGAAAATCATAGAAATTTTTTTTTGGTTATTTAAAGTCTAAAAATCAATCTCTGTAGGAAGCTATTAAATATGTATCAGAAAGCAAGGCAGTAGAGACATTTAGCTTCCCTTTCCTAGATGTTTGAAATTTAACTGAAATATAGCCTAGAATTTCTTAGTAAAGATCAGTATTAAGGAATATTGTCCACATGCAA
The DNA here is from genome assembly GCF_032405125.1 of Capricornis sumatraensis. Classification (NCBI taxonomy): domain Eukaryota; kingdom Metazoa; phylum Chordata; class Mammalia; order Artiodactyla; family Bovidae; genus Capricornis; species Capricornis sumatraensis. Next base: position 111,327,519 of record NC_091092.1, read on the forward strand.
CTTTCTCATTATGACTTATTGCTGCAACAGTTAGCTTTTTTTTTTTTTTTAATTAATAAAGGGTATCATCTTGTCTTTGGTCAGATTTGAATGTAAATTCAAAGGTAAAAGAATGTGATTTTCACGTATTAGATATAAGTAGATGCTTCCTAGGTGTGTCTGCTAGTAACTGTTTGTGATGATCACAGAAGTGGGCGGCTCAGATCACCTTCAGTGAAGCTCACAGCCCTCAACTCCAGCCCCTTCCGAATCCAACCCAGTTTCTGAGCTGAGGCCACATTCTTTCTAGAAGAGCCCTAACCAGTGACTGAGCCTGAGATGAATGTAGGACTTGGCTGTCTCTGTTCAATGTGGGGCTTTTCCAGGGCTCCTCACTGGATTAACATAAACCTTGTCAAATCTGCATCACGGTCTGAGGCTCTACCTGGGAGAGCATCCTGCCCCTTCAGTAATCTGCTCTGAAGCCTACCTGCCTCCCTGGAAGATCCATCTGACACATGTGATATTGACACCTGCTTATGGAAATAATTCAGAAATTACAAGAAACTGTGACAAGATGATAGATTCTTAAATTGTGAAAATGTATGTCATATGCAAAACAACCATATATCTATTTTTTTTAAAGACATGGGACCGTGATAGTATTCTTCATCCTGGAACTAATATTTCAGAGATTTGTATACAAGTCCATATTTCTCTTAGCCAGGACTTTTGTGGCCAGTTAGACAATAACCACGTCTCTTCCAAGCCCTCCTTCTGTTCTTCTCTATCAAGTCCCTGACCTTTTAACTTTTTCTTTTTAAACTTTGCTTTTCTTTTGTTGTTGTTGTTGAAGTATAATTGATTTACAGTGTTGCAGGAGTACAGAAAAATGATCAGTAAAGCATGCTTTTCTTCAAAATAAATAGATACTTCCTACTAAAAATTATATCTGAAATAGCTGTTCATGAACATTGATTCAAAAGGATAATTAATTTACATTAATAATCCCAGTAGGAGATAACTAAGTCATTTCATTTTTCATAGTTTTTGATAAGTAAAAAAAATCTGCTTGTTGTCATGTTGTTAGGGGCTACATTGTAATAATGTTTTGAGAGAGTTTCTGAATTTCATTTTCTTGGAAAGTGACTTGTTCTTTGCAATAACTTTCAGAGCATGCTGACTTATAATGCTGTCCTCCCAACAGAAAATCCAATCTGATTTGACGAGTCATGAGATCAGTTTAGAAGAAATGAAGAAACATTACCAAGGAAAGGAAACTGCTCAACGGGTACTATCCCAAATTGAAGTGGCACAGGTACATATTATTCCATTAACTAAGGACCTTGTTTTAGTTGGATATTAAAATATTGTTTAGATTAGGTAACTTGCTTACTAACAAATTGAGGTTAAGGGTATTATTTGAAAGCTACAAATGATATATAAATGATACATACTATTTTGAATTATACATTTTAAGGATAAAATAGGTTTAAAAATTGTCTTTTATTTAGTATCACATTAAGAATGATTGCTGAATTCTCCCAAATGCATGTGTTCTTTGTGCTGGAAAAATGGAAAAAGTGTTGCTTTAGTTTGTTTTTATTTCTATCCTTGTGTATCTTCCAGAATAAAGGAAAATACATTAACAAATGTATGGCTGGTTATTGTTCGGAAGGCAAAATAAAATCCATGTTTTCTTACACTGTCTTTACAGAAAAAAATGCAAGATGTGTCCATGAAATTTCGATTGTTCCAGAAGCCAGCCAATTTTGAGCAGCGTCTACAGGAAAGTAAGATGATTTTAGATGAAGTGAAGATGCACTTGCCTGCACTGGAAACAAAGAGTGTTGAACAGGAAGTAGTACAGTCACAGTTAAATCACTGTGTGGTATGTATTGCTGATGGCAAATATGTAGCTACCCCTTGACTTCCTTATTGGAATGAGAAGAACAGTATTTAGTATAAGAACAAAAATTTGCACAAGTGAATTGAGAGACAAGAACTATTATTGAAATAGTAGCTGCTTAATATCTCTTCTGAAAATGTCTTCTTTGAGTCTATAATTTTCCAAGGACTATGCAGAATATCATCTTTGTTTAATTCTTATGGAACTGTGAAAATATTTTAAAAGGGAAATCCTGAAAAAGAATATACTGGTCTGGAAACAGCAACAGTGAAAGTATCTGCAGTAGTAAAAACGATTCTAGAAATGAGTGCCAAGGAAGCAAAGCAATCCACACAAGTCATCTTTAATTCTCAGGTGAAGGTCACTCAGTCATATCTGACTCAGGCTTCTCTGTCCATGGAATTCTCTAGGCAAGAATACTGGAGTGAGTAGCCTTTCCGTTCTCCAGGTATCTTCCCAACCCAGGAATCAAACCCAGGTCTCCCACATTGCAGGCAGTTTCTTTACCATCTGAGCCACCAGGGAAGCCCAAGAAAACTGGAATGGGTAGCCTATCCTTTCTCCAGGGTGTCTTCCTGACCCAGGGATCGAACTGCGGTCAATCCAGCTGAGCTGCCAGGGAAGCCCTTAATTCTCAGGGCCACAGGTTCAGTGAGAGAATTTAAAGACAAACATCGAGTACAAAGCAAAAGCGATTCCAAGCCAGACATGCTTACTCTGAATCCTAGTATCTTTCCATTTAAAGTCAGACCTGGATATGCAATGAAATTCTGCCAGACAACAAAGACAGAATAAATAGGTATGGGAGATATAATTATCCTGTAGTGTAAATCTTCACTATAAGGATTTCGAGTAGTGTTCTTTGTTGCAGTTATTGAAAATTCACAAAGCCAGATGACTTCTCAGATCACATAGAGCTGAATTATGAAAGCATCTACTAGAGTAATACAAGTATTAATATAAATCTGTGTGTACTATGGAATGTCAAGGTAGAAATCCACATAGAAAACACTGAGTGCTATTAACATTAAAGGGAAAAAGTTTATCTATTGAGCACTTTGTACTTAAAGTATTGTTTCTGCTTCTATTCCATAACATAAATGAAAAAGAAACCCTTAGGTACATTATCATCGTATCATTATGAATGGGAAAATATGCTTTGTAAACAAGAATTTTCTTTGTGAAAAATTATGGAATAATTTTTATTTGGCAATATTGCTTAGTAAGGAAAGCTGCATTTTGCTGCTGCTGCTGCTAAGTTGCTCCAGTCGTGTCCAACTCTGTGCGACCCCATAGACGGACGGCAGCCTACCAGGCTGCCCCGTCCCTGGGATTCTCCAGGCAAGAACACTAGAATGGGTTGCCATTTCCTTCTCCAGTGCATGAAAGTGGCATCATTATTATAAATATTCTTACCCCCAAAAGAAATTTTGAATATAGTTATATATATTAGAGGAATGGCAACCCACTCCAGTATTCTTGCCTGCAGAATCCCAGGGACAGAGGAGCCTGGTGGGCTGCTGTCTATGGGGTTGCACAGAGTCAGACACGACTGATGTGACTTAGCAGCAGCAGCAGCATATATATTAGATAAGTAACATTGGGAATACATGGGAATATATGTCATCTTATATTTTTCCAAAAAATTGAAAGCAAAATGACCTAAGTACATTATCATCATGGCTAAATATATTCACAGAGGGCAAGCTGTTCATTCTTCTAGGAACAATTCTCTAATGGTACTTCATAAATCTTTTCTGCTAGTCATTATGAACTGGAAAAAAAAAAAAAAAACAAAAAACCACTACCTACAGCCAGGTATTACTATGCCCTGACTCAGCTCAGTACAGAGGAAACAGATGAAAGGGTTTCCTCAATCTGTTTCTCAGGTGATTCAATCAAGTCACCTTTATTTCTCAGGTGAAAGTTGCTCAGTTGTGTCCGACTCTTTTGTGACTCCATGGACTTTAGCCCACCAGGATCCTCTGTCCATGGAATTCTTTAGGCAAGAATACTGGAGTGGGTAGCCTTTCCCTTCTCGAGGGGATCTTCCCAACCCACGGATCAAACCCAGGTCTCCCACACTGCAGGTGGATTCTTTACCATCTGAGCTACCAGGGAAGCCTAAGAAAACTGAAGTGGGTAGCCTTCCCCTTCTCCAGGGAATCTTCCCAACTTAGGTATTGAACCCAGGTCTCCCGAATTACAGGTGGATTCTTTATCATCTGTTTCTGCTTCTGGTTTAAATGTCAGGACCAATTCAGGTCATCCTTCCATAAGGATATATTTTCTTTACAACTTTTGTATTTTTCATTATTAAGATGCTCAGTTTCAGTTCAGTTGCTTAGTCATGTCCAACTCTTTGTGACCCCATGAACTGCAGCACGCCAGGCCTCCCTGTCCATCACCAACTCCTGGACTTCACTCAAACTCATGTCCATCGAGTCGGTGATGCCATCCAGCCATCTCATCCTCTGTTGTCCCCTTCTCCTCCTGCCCCCAATCCCTCCCAGCATCAGGGTCTTTTCCAATGAGTCAACTCTTTGCATGCGGTGGCCAAAGTATTGGAATTTCAGCTTTAGCATCATTCCTTCCAAAGAACACCCAGGGCTGCTCCTTCAGAATGGACTGGTTGGATCTCCTTGCAGTCCAAGGGACTCTCAAGAGTCTTCTCCAACACCACAATCATGGCCTTTGCTTTCAAGATTTTTGTTCTGTTAAAGTCTTAAAAACATGAACATGAACACATGTAAAAACTTATTTCCCTTTATTAATGATAAATATTTTCTCTTTTGAATGAAGTGATGAAAATGGCTATTAGTACTGTGGCTCAGCTAGTAAAGAATCCACCTACAATGTGGGAAACCTGGGTTGGGAAGATCCCCTGGAGAAAGAAAGGAAAGGCTACCCACTCCAGTATTCTAGAAAATTTCGTGGAATATGTAATCCATGGGTTTGCAAAGAGTCGGACACGACTGAGCAACTTTCATTTTCATAAAAGTAAATCATTAACATTTAAAGTTGTTTTTTTTTTTTTAACATTTAGAATAGTCATTTGGAAATATCTAAGATTCCAGAATTCAAGAATTGAATCCCAGTGTGACAGTTAATGATTTAAATGTTTACAAATACCCAGATATATTTATATTTCCTAAAAGAAGTAAATTAATTTTAAAAAATGAAAAGATCAGAAAGAACTCACAAGTATTAATGAAAGAATAATAACAACTTCAAGTGATCACCAAAGGGAGAATTAAGGTGAAAATAGTTTATGTTTGTAGCCTTAATGAATAGGATAATTGCTCAGCATTCACAAAATGCTTTGTTTTAATTGATTTTAATTTGAAAAGGAAAAAAAGCAAACTCAATTTATATTCTAACTCCCAAATAACAGTACTTGTAATACCTACTAGCAACTTTATTTCTTAGGGCCAATAAGTATTTGTTGTTCAGACTCACCATTGAACAACTTAATGTGACAATATATAATGTAAACTATTAAATATGCCTGTATACATATACATGTGTACACATACGCATGTGTACATACACACATACATTCAAACATACATATCTTTCCAAGTAAAGTAACTACAAGAGAAAGCTATGACACTTGTTTAATGAGAATTTGTTACAGCAGTATACTGTTGTGAACCAATATATGTGTTCTTTATAGTTGTGATGTACTTATGAGTTTTACATAATACTTTTTATTAGTCTACATTTAATTGATCAGCTCCATTAAGAAAATAAATTTATATCATTTAATTAACATTTAAGATTATATTCTCTCCTTTTATATGATTTAATATGTGTTAGAATTACAATCTGGCAATTCAGACATTTTAACCTGACTATAACGTAGCACCGTGAGAACAGTATCTAGCTTGGCCACCACTGATTCTCTAGTGACTCAAATACGGTCTAGTATAAATAGGCATTCAATAAACACCAAGGGAATGAGTGAGTGAATTTTTCCCAAGTCACAGCTAGAATTATATAATTACAAAATTTAAAATAGAAGTCATATAGCTTTTAAAAATGATCATTGCAAACATGGGAGGAAGAATTAAATACATGCATGATGTACCCTTACTTTGGTAAGAATAACTGCACAATATGCATGCCTCTGTATGTACATGTAATTACAACTAGAAGAATTAAATCAATAGAATTTTCAAAAGCTAGATATTGACCACAGCTGCAAAATGCTTCTCTGTTAAAACTGAAACCATAAAATAGCAATTCAGGTGATCTCTACTCACATTTTTTTTATTAATGATAGTATGAGTCAGACACTATTGCTTATTATTCTGTTTTGTTTTATGTTTAACTTAGAACTTGTATAAAAGTCTGAGTGAAGTGAAGTCTGAAGTGGAAATGGTGATTAAAACTGGACGTCAAATTGTACAGAAGAAGCAGACGGAAAACCCTAAAGAGCTTGATGAAAGAGTAACGGCTTTGAAGTTGCATTATAATGAGCTGGGAGCAAAGGTGTGTGCTGAAATCATGAACACTGGCTACTTTCCACTTTTCTTATATATTGTAAAGCAAGAGTCAGTAATTATGTGCGATTGATATGTTAGAAAGTCTAAATCATTTACTTTCTACAGATAAATACATATATACATGGATACAGATATATATATATACACACAGACATATATACATACATAGAGATATATTCCCATGTGTGATTCTTATTAAGAAACAATAATTAGTGAGTCTCTACATTCCAGACAATATTAAAAAATACATGAAACTCAGAGACATTTTTATTGGTCCATCAGATAGTTCTGAAAGAGTTCCATTGTTCTAAACTTGTCCCTTCTTTTCATTGCATATATTTACTTGAGATGACTGAAAGGCTGGTAATTTTATAAACTAAGATGCCTACTTATATTTAGGTACAATGGAATTGATACATTCTACATAGAAACAGCTTTACTGAGACCAGTGGGGAGAAAAGAGTCTATTAATATTTTTACAGCTCAGGTTCCCAATTTTATTTAATATAACAACATCAATGAGAAAATTGTCACTTCATCTTAGACACAAATGTAAATGCTTGCCCACATTTGAGAACTAGCCATGCAGAGGCAGAACTGTAATATTGTACCCTGAAAGGAGATTGAAGGTTATGACCTAAAGCTACGAATTGCAAATTACTTATCACTGAGAGAAAGTGAATTTTAGATTCAAATGAAAATCTGAAAATAACGATTCTTATTAGTTGACAATCTGAAACCATAAACACTGGTCACTTCCCACTTTCCTTACATATTGTAAACCAAGAGTCAGTAATTATGTACAATTGATATCTTAAAAAGTCTAAATTATTTATTTTAAAAACCTTCTAATTTATATTTCACATATTTTGAAAGAGCCTGCTTTGTCAAGTAAAAATTATTGCCTGGGCCTTTTCTTTGCCTTGAATAATTTGCACAAGGTCTTTGCAAGAGTAAATTTAACATGCTGCTGCTGCTGCTGGTAAGTCGCTTCAGTCGTGTCCAACTCTGTGCGACCCCATAGACGGCAGCCTACCTGGTTCCCCTGTCCCTGGGATTCTCCAGGCAAGAATACTGGAGTGGGGTGCCATTTCCTTCTCCAATGCATGAAAGTGAAAATTGAAAGTGAAGTCGCTCAGTCGTGTCCGACTCTTAGCAACCCCATGGACTGCAGCCTACCAGGCTCCTCTGTCCATGGGATTTTCCAGGCAAGAGTACTGGAGTGGGGTGCCATTGTCTTCTCTGAAATTTAATATAAATAATGTAGAATAAATAACTTAGAATTTAGAACAGTAAAAATGACATAAGAAGACTTAGTGCCCTGAGTTGATTATTGTTAAGGAGTGAATGGTTCTTCTGAGGATATAAAGACCTATTTATTCCTGAAAATACATATTTGAAAGTATATGTTTATCTACCCATTTGGCACTAAGTAATATCATTAAAGCAAAATGAACGATTACTAAGAAATCATACTTAGTTTTAAAAACATGACAGAACACTGCAAAAAATGTAGGGCAGGCATTTATTTTTGAAATAAAGATTTAGAAACATTAGTGTAAAGGGAATATGTATACATATCATATTACAGAAAATGGCAAAGTCACATATTCCCTTTCTGAGAAAAAAAATTGCCCATATTTAAATCTTCCAAGCACCTTCAGCAGTGATGGTTTTGTTTTATGAAAACAAAAAGGAAATGGGATATCTTAATATATTATCCTTTTATATAAATATACAAGCCATTCTATTTTAATCATCTTCAGATTTTATATCATTTTTACTTGCCTCAGTTCAGTCTATATATATTAATTTTTGTATTAATCAGCTTAGGCTACCATGACAAAATACCACAGAGTAGGTGGCTTAAACAAGAATATTTTGTTTCTCACAGTTCTGGAGGCTAAGAAGTTCAAGATCAAGGTATCAGTCTCGTAAGGACCCTCATCCTGGCTTGCAGAAAGCCACTTTCTTACTGTGTTCTTACTCAATGGAGAGGGAGGGAGAGTAGGAGGGATGGGGGGAAGAAAGAAGAGGATGAGAGGGATGAAAAGAGTGGGAGGGATAACTTTTCCTTCCTCTGCTAGTAGGGCCATAATCCAATCTGATTAGGGTCACACCCTTATGACTTCATTTAACCTTAATTACTTTCTAAACACCCTGTATTCAGATACAGGTCACATGAGGGCTTAGGTTTCAACTTACCGATTTGCAGGAATTTCAGTTCCATCCATGACCCTTTTCTTAAATCAGTTTTATTAGTTTGATTAATATTACCAACTTAGCATAATTGTTCATTGACTAAAAATCAAAGAGTTTCTTATCTAAATCTATTTCATTTCATCAAGAGCTATTACACTTAGCAACATAGATATAATAATACTTACAGTTCCTTATATGGCCCCTGTATACTTTAAATTATATGACAATATACATAAATAGCAATACTCATTGCAACCTCAAATGCTCATACTCAAAGTCTCAATATTATGTCAGCCTCAGGTACATGTTTAAGTGTTCATGAAACAGTGATGGCCGAAAGTTTCTACTGCAGGTGGCACTATTTTAAATGTATCATTTCTCCACCAAAACACCAAAAAGTGTAAAACTCAATTTTCCTTAAGATGGCAGTATCTCCTGTTTTTATTAAAAAATATTTAGCTGGATATAAACAAAATAAATAAAAATCAATAAGGCATGAGTTCTGGGAAGATAGAATTTCTTTGAAATACTGAATCTAGAATTCTTTTCTATCAATAATGCATATAAAAAATAACTATGCATAGAAACACACCATGAAGGTGTATATTTTTTCCTGCCACACAAATAAAATCCATACACTCAAAATGGCAAATGCTTGTGCTTCTCTGAAGGGAAGAATAGAAGGAAAAATCTGTAAAACAAACATTGAATTTGCAGCTTCAACAAATGTGTGCACACCTCTGTTAAAGAAGCAAATTTTGTTGAGTATTGTAATTTGTCTCAAAATTTCAGGGTATTTATTTTCATTGCAGTGTTTAATTAAAAAAAATCTTCACTGTGATATTTCTTCATGCTTATGGATGCATTATTGGTTGTAAAATATATATATATATATATATGGGAGTGGGCTGGTTCCCTGGTGGCTCAGTGGTAGAGAATCCGTGGGTTCGACCTCGATCTCTGAGTCAGAAAGATCTCCTGGAGAAGGAAATGGCAACCCACTCCAGTATTCTTGCCTGGGAAATCCCATGGAGAGAGGAGCCTGGTGGGCTGCAGTCCATGGGGTCACAAAAGAGTCAGACATGACTTAGAGACTAAACAACAGCAACAAAATATATATGTGTGTATATCTTCTCAGAGCTAATATACAATTGATTTTTATTTATTCTATTTTTGTTTACACACCCACATATATATCAAGAGATAATAGATTCTGGGCTTTATATTAAAGCCAACCAATGCATTCCTAAGATGTAGGAACATCAGAAGAGTGATGGAGAAACACAAATTTGTTCATTCTCTGTGTAAGAACATGGAAGAATTTGACTTTGAGAGTCTTAGTTTTAAACACTGAGAACTGAAACACAGGTTTAAGTCATGATTTTCTCTATTAATGAGGATAAAATTGTGTTATGGTGCTTTTTATTCCCTTTAAATGATAAATTAATGTTTAAGGAGAAAGTGACCTATTGTGTTGTTTTTGTGCAAAAGTGAGACACTTCAAAGATGCAATGACAATAATATCGACTCGTCTAAATATTTTACAAATACCTTTGCCTCTGAGAGAAATAGCATTTTTTGCCCATTTTGATTACTTAACAGCAAGGACGAGCCTCATTTGTATATCAGTTCAGTTCAGTCGCTCAGTCGCGTCCAACTCTTTGCAACCCTATGAATTGCAGCACGCCAGGCCTCCCTGTCCATCACCAACTCCCGGAGTGCACTCAAACTCACGTCCATCGAGTTGGTGATGCCATCCAGCCATCTCATCCTCTGTCGTCCCCTTCTCCTCCTGCCCCCAATCCCTCCCAGCATCAGAGTCTTTTTCAGTGAGTCAGCTCTTCGCAGGAGGTGGCCAAAGTACTGGAGTTTCAGCTTTATCATCAGTCCTTCCAAAGAACACCCATATAGAGGATTGTAAATGTTGCCCATGTCTTTGACAGATGATTGAAGGTTTTCTAAAAGAAACATGCCATGTCTTCAGATTGACTTATATCATTTTATTTATTTAAAAACTGTGGCCATAAATTAATTTTATTTATATTAGAGAAAATAGTAGTAGCTTTTCTTTCTCCCTGATACAGGATGCTATCTTTTGGATAAAGGATCTCATCTTTCATAGACTGTGTTTATTCACTATTAATATTCAGAACATGTAATGTTTCTAAAATATGATTTTTTTCAAGTAAGAAGAAGGTTATTTTAAAATGATAAAAATGTGAAAGTTCCAATTAAGTAGCTATAATTAAACTTGAATTGAAAAAGTAAACCAAATTACATTTTATGATCATTCTTTTCAGGTAACAGAAAGAAAGCAACAGTTGGAGAAATGCTTGAAATTGTCCCGTAAAATGCGAAAGGAAATGAATGCCTTGACAGAATGGCTGGCAGCTACAGATATGGAACTGACAAAGAGATCAGCAGTTGAGGGAATGCCTAGTAATTTGGATTCTGAAGTTGCCTGGGGAAAGGTAAAACCTATATCACTGAAGGTTATTTTTAGCATATATGAGGACATAGTGTAATTTGATTTTTTAAGGAGCTGTTAATGTACAACAATAATAGAACTGTAAATAGTATCATGCTTCATTTTCCCTTTCCTCAAAAATTCATCAGTAGTTGAACTGTATATTTCAGAATCACAGTAAAGCAAATGGGAACCTTCAGCAAGATTTGCTCTAATGGTTATTTAGAAGTAGGTAGGTTCTGAATAAGTCCTTACAATATATATACATCATTAGTCAGAAAGTCAGTTCAAAAATGTGACTCTGTGTTCCCTAGCTTGGTTAAGAGAGACTATTCAGATGGACCCCACAACCATGAGGAAGGCAAAGATGCAGAGACTTCAGACAGTTAGGCTGGACAAACTTACAAGATGAGCAAGTTATTGATGTCACAATCATAAAAAATCTCATGGGTCTTTATGGCCCCTGTCATTTCCACCACCAAACAGCCCTGCTGCTGCTGCTGCTGCTGCTAAGTCGCTTCAGTCGTGTCCGACTCTGTGCGACCCCATAGACAACAGCCCACCTGGCTCCCCCGTCCTTGGGATTCTCCAGGCAAGAACACTGGAGTGGGTTGCCATTTCCTTCTCCAATGCATGAAAGTGAAAAGTGAAAGTGAAGTTGCTCAGTCTTGTCCGACTCCTAGTGACCCCATGGACTACAGCCTACCAGGCTCCTCCATCCATGGGATTTTCCAGGCAAGGATACTGGAGTGGGTTGCCATTGCCTTCTCCCCAAACAGCCCTGGGTTTCCTTTAATTCTCAGCTTGTAGATTCTTAGTGTTTCTCTGACAGCCATTCAGACATCATTGTTCTCTACAATTCAAGGTCAAAGCACCAATAGCTCGATTTTTTTTCAGTTGACATATTACTGGGTTACTTGAAAGTATGTTGATATAAACTAAATAGTTGATATTAATAGTGTGTTTTCACCTTAAACTTTGCCAAGCCACTGGGCACTTAGAAAAAAATCAATCATAGCACAACCCGCTTCCTCATTTTTTTTTTTAAGTAACAAACACATGCCTGCATTAACTAGATGTTTAAGATATCTGTGCTTTATTTTTAATGCAAGATTTATATCTTGATTAACCAAATTTGGGAACTTTAATTGCATTATGTAAAAACTTAGTCCTACAGTGAGACCAAAACTGAAAACTGGTTTTCTTTATGTAGATTCGGATGACAAGCAGTTATAAAGATTTATTAACTACACTTTATTTTCAAATAAATAGTAGAGAATGGATTTCTTTTTTCTTCCTGTTCAGAATAGATTTGTTAGAGATAAGATATTGACTTAAGTTATTAGTTCAGGATCATATATATTGTGAAATGATTAGAGTAGTGAGTGTACAGAGCATACAGATTAAAAGTTACATTGGCCTTACTTTTCTTTTCCTCCTGTCACTAAAACAAACATTATATTTCTATTTATTGGGAATCAATGACATTCATGTATTTAAGTGCAGGCTGGGTGGCTGTAAGAAATAAGCCAAAATTTCACTTGGTAGATCTTAGTCACATGATCATATCTAGCCTTCAAGGAGGGTTGCAAAAGATGTCTCCATCTGGCTGAGTAGTCAGTGTCCTGATGAAATGATGAGTAGATAATGTTCTAAAATGAAGACACAGAGGATGCATTCTGGAGGACAGATTTAAGTAAATCAATTCTGACTATCCCATTACTGGCTACAATTGTTTAGCATATCAATTGAACACAGAAATCTAACCATAGAAAAATATTTATGTAATTAAATAGAAATTTATATCTCTGATGATCATTATGTTTGGAAAATATAAGCTTCAGCAAAGTTTAATCTACATGATTTACTGACTTTAACCACTAACAGATTTCTTTTATTCCTCATTTAATTTCAGTAGTCAGAAGTTCAAAGCCAGTTAAATAATTCCGCCAGACTAAAGCCTTTTAATATTCACAGTGTTAGCTAAAGATTAAAATGGTTAAATATAATTCCCTAGAAAAATAATTGGTCCTTTGATAGTTTAAATCCTTCAGCATTTTAGATAGTTCATATTTACCATTTTGCATACATTGCCCATTAGTTTTTCTTAACACAGTCTTGGGATACCAAGAGTTACCTGTGAGAATCACACACACACACACATACACATACATAAATGCTGAGTTTAACTCTGAGTATTAAATAACACAAAACAATTGATGTCTAGTCACTGACGTAACAAGTCATGATTTTCACATGTATTTCAGGGACAAATGTTTATAACAGTCAACATTAAGAACAACAATTACAACTTTACTCAGTTATCCTTTTCTCCTTTGGCTGTCACTTTATTCCTAAAATTTAATGACAGTCACATCACAGAATGTATCATTCTGTTTTGCCAGTGGTTCTCAGTGTTGGTTGCACACCGAAATCATCTGAGAACCTTAAAAGCCTATCAGTGCTGAGGGCCCACCCCCAGAAATTCTGATTTAATTGGTCTGTGAGGTCAGTGTCTCTAAATCTCTAATATTCCACACAGTTTGAGAACTACTAGCTAATGCAATACAAGCAGTCTTAGGAAATCTATGTTCAGTTCAGCCAACCATGTCCTGTATTTTTTTTTCCTCAGACAATCACCTTTCACAGTTTAAAGAGATCTGCCCTCTGGTCCTAGATTATCTGGATAATTGCCTCAACTTATCACTCCTCTTAGCTGTAAAAGCATGAGAACTATTACTTATTTCTAAAGTCTGTTGCACTATCATTCCCATGAAAAATTGCATATCTTTTTTTTTTAAAGAGCACAGTAATTTATCTGTGAAGTGAAATAACACTAGCAGATCATTAACTTGGTACAATGAATGCATCAAGCAGCTGTTACTTAGAAAATAGAACATCTGTTAAATGCCACTGAAGTCACTATTCACTGTCATTATAGTTATAGCTATAATTTCTGTTCTACATATTCTGCCTTCATGAAATTCTTTTTCATAGACAATACATTATTAATAAAAAGTCAATACACATTACTATAAAATTCACTCCTTACTGTTTTATAGTCTTAAAATTTATCATTATATTGTTCCATAATGTTAGCCTAATAATAAAATGTGTTCAAATCCTCAAACCATGACAGTAGTCTTGGGGCCTAAAAAACAACTAATATCATATTTTATCACATTTAAGACATATGAGATCAAGTGATACACTTGATTTAATTATAGATGTTGTGGATCAAAGAAACACCACTCCCTTAAATGTGAATATAAATTGTAAGTTTTATCTCATTTCAAAAGCTTTAATATGTACAAATGCACGTGTTAGAATTGTTGTAATGTGATAATTTGTTCACTTTCTTCCCATTAATGTATTTTGTAGCTAAAGGTGAAAACTCTCTCTCATCTCTGATGACCAGAAATAGTATAATATTTATGCAGACTGACTGAAGGCAGAATTCAATGGGGAGGGTAACCTTTTAAAATACCTTTTATTGGTTAGTCAAACCTTCATATATGGATAACTTGCACAAGAGATAAAAGAAGATCAAATAAGCAAGAATTTTGCAGCATCCTAGTAAAGGAAGGAAGACATATGGAAATGGTGTTGTGACAATTTAAATCTACATTGAGTTCTACTGTTATCTAACATTTTTTTTTCCTGTATCATAAAACCTAAGAATACCAAGTGGATAGTTCACATTTACCTGCTGTTAAAACTCCTGAAACAAGACTTATGACCATGGCATCAGTTCAGTTCATTTCAGTCGCTCAGTCATGTCTGACTCTTTGCGACCCCATGGACTGCAGCACACCAGGCTTATCTGTCCATCACCAACTCCCAGAGCTTGCTCAAACTCATGTCCATTGAGTTGGTGATGCCATCCAACCATCTCATCCTCTGTCATCCCCTTCTCCTCCCGCCTTCAGTCTTTCCCAGCATCAGGGTCTTTCCCAGTGAGTCAGTTCTTCGTATCAGGTAGCCAAAGTATTGGAGTTTCAGCTTCAACATCAGTCCTTCCAATGAATATTCAGACTGATTTCATTTAGGATTGACTGGTTGAATCTCTTTGCAATCCAAGGGACTCTCAAGAGTCTTCTCCAACACCCAGTTCAAAAGCATCAATTTTTCAGTACTCAGATTTCTTTCTACCATGTCATAAGCCAAAATAAAACTGAGTGTTCATAATTTTGCTTTTATTTTTTAAATATAAATTTATTTATTTTAATTGGAGGTTAATTACTTTACAATATTGTATTGGTTTTGCTATACATCAACATGAATCTGCCACAGGTATACACGTGTTCCCCATCCTGAACCCCTCTCCCTCCTCCCTCCCCATACCATCCCTCTGGGTCATCTCAGCACACCAGCCCCAAGCATCCAGTATCATGCATCGAACCTGGACTGGCGATTCATTTCACATATGATATTATACATGTTTCAATGCCATTCTCCAAAATCGTCCCACCCTCTCCCTCTCCCACAGAGTCCAAAAGACTGTTCTATACATCTGTGTCTCTTTTGCTGTCTCAAATACAGGGTTATCGTTACCATCTTTCTTTCTTTCTTTTTTTTTTTTTTCATTACCATCTTTCTTTTTTTTTTCCTCAGATAATATGATTTATTTATTTTTTTTATTTTTTATTTTTTTTTAATTTTAAAATCTTTAATTCTTACATGTGTTCCCAAACATGAACCCCCCTCCCACCTCCCTCCCCATAACATCTCTGTGGGTCATCCCCATGCACCAGCCCCATGCATGCTGTATCCTGCGTCAGACATAGACTGGCGATTCGATTCTTACATGATAGTATACATGATAGAATGCCATTCTCCCAAATCATCCCACCCTCTCCCTCACCCTCTGAGTCCAAAAGTCCGTTATACACAGCTATGTCTTTTTTCCTGTCTTGCATACAGGGTCGTCATTGCCATCTTTCTAAATTCCATATATAGGCGTTACTATACTGTATTGGTGTTTTTGTTTCTGGCTTACTTCACTCTGTATTAATAGGCTCCAGTTTCATCCACCTCAATAGAACTGATTCAAATGTATTCTTTTTAATGGCTGAGTAATACTCCATTGTGTATATGTACCACAGCTTTCTTATCAGTTAATCTGCTAATGGACATCTAGGTTGCTTCCATGTCCTGGCTATTATAAACAGTGCTGTGATGAATATTGGGGTACATGTGTCTCTTTCAATTCTGGTTTCCTCAGTGTGTATGCCCAGCAGTGGGATTGCTGGGTCATAAGGTAGTTCTATTTCCAGTTTTTTAAGGAATCTCCACACTGTTCTCCGTAGTGGCTGTACTGGTTTGCATTCCCACCAACAGTGTAAGAGGGTTCCCTTTTCTCCACACTCTCTCCAGCATTTATTGCTTGTAGACTTTTGGATCACAGCCATTCTGACTGGTGTGAAGTGGTACCTCATTGTGGTTTTGATTTGCATTTCTCTGGTAATGAGTGATGTCAAACATCTTTTCATGTGTGTGTTTGCCATCTGTATGTCTTTTTTGGAGAAATGTCTATTTAGTTCTTTGGCCCATTTTTTGGTTGGGTCATTTACTTTTCTGGAATTGAGCTTTAGGAGTTGCTTGTATATTTTTGAGATTAGTTGTTTGTCAGTTGCTTCATTTGCTATTATTTTCTCCCATTCCAAAGGCTGTCTTTTCACCTTGCTTATAGTTTCCTTTGTTGTGCAGAAGCTTTTAATTTTAATTAGGTCCCATTTGTTTATTTTTGCTTTTATTTCCAATATTCTGGGAGGTGGGTCATAGAGGATCTTGCTGTGATGTATGTCGGAGAGTGTTTTGCCTATGTTCTCCTCTAGGAGTTTTATAGTTTCTGGTCTTACATTTAGATCTTTAATCCATTTTGAGTTTATTTTTGTGAATGGTGTTAGAAAGTGTTCTAGTTTCATTCTTTTACAAGTGGTTGACCAGTTTTCCCAGCACCACTTGTTAAAGAGATTGTCTTTAATCCATTATATATTCTTGCCTCCTTTGTCGAAGATAAGGTGTCCATAGATGTGTGGATTTATCTCTGGGCTTTCTATTTTGTTCCATTGATCTATATTTCTGTCTTTGTGCCAGTACCATACTGTCTTGATGACTGTGGCTTTGTAGTATAGCCTGAAGTCAGGCAAGTTGATTCCTTCAGTTCCATTCTTCTTTCTCAAGATTGCTTTGGCTATTCAAGGTTTTTTGTATTTCCATACAAATTGTGAAATTATTTGTTCTAGCTCTATGAAAAATATGACCTGATAATATGGAGTAATGGCAACCATAAGAATTATTTTGGTGTATTACAAATATAGAAAAGGCATTTTGAGAACATCTAGAACTAAGGATATATGCTCTTAGGGACCACCTTTGTCTCATTTACTTGAACCACTTTTCTTACTCTCTGTGCATATATTTCATGTTCCTCTGTGCAAAAGGTCTCCCTCCAGTTCTTGTCATTGATGTTTCCCAGTAAGAATTTGTCTTACTGTGGCTTTGACTTGCTGTGATAAAGACATCAGCTTCATTCCAAATGATTTCTCAGCAGAGGTGTTACCCTAATTTCTGTATTTCTTAGTTAAACTTCTTGAGAGAGTATCTGTTTGCCTCAAACTTACCCACCAGGGAATGTCAACAACTGTATTTGGGTAAGGATGAAATTGGGGAGTGGGTGGGGGAGGGGTGAGAGTAGAGGCCGAGAAATGCAAGAAGGTCATGTGGTTCACCGTGACACACCACAAAAAAGGGCTGTAGATAGAGCTGACAGTAAACGTTTGTACTAGGATCAATTTCCCATCAACTCTCTACATAATTTCCAATACTGAATGTGCTTGTTTGGGGGTTTGAAAATCAAGTCTTAGGAAGTGTTGGTGCTCTCTTAAGGGACTTTAATAGTATCTCTTTACTTCTGACTGAAATTAAGCATTTTTTTCAGTTTTGTGTGTGAGCAACAAACCCTAGTGATATCAGTAGTTCCTGTGAATTCACCACCAGTCACAGATAAATTTATGAAAGATAATTTTATATGACATTCTAGTCATTCAGTATAGTTCAAAACACCAGTTGTGCTCATCACTACTTTGAAATTATCCTAAATGTCTGTTGCTAGATCATTATAGTTACACATGTTAGGAAAGAAAACATTTATTGCCACCTCACAAATTTAAAAAATGTTTTCTATATTTTATTATAGTATAATTATTTTTATTTAAAATCTAATGTATATAATTTTATGCTTTTAAAAACATTATTATGAGAAGGGATATTTAAGTTTTGCCAGATGCCAAACAGGTTTGTGGCACTAAAAATCTACAAATTTCTGCTATAGCAATTCAGGAGAGCAAAAATTGCTGAATTTTCTAAAAGCAGTTGCTTATTGGTGGATGGGTTTTCCAAGATCTACATTTATCCATACATATACAAATTAAGTAAATATAAATATCTTTAGATTGATAGTATTTATGCTTATTATTAAGTGTATAAAATCATAAATAAATATGACATCAATCATGTTTATGTGTAAATACATATCCATATATACTCGGTAAAGAACTGCAGTATATAGGATATGATTTTCATCATTCCCAAAGGTATGGTTGAAAGTTTAAACCCTTGAAAAATCTTACCATAGTAACTAGATGCATAGTCATTTCAAAAGCATTAAATCTTAAGGCTATAATATATTATGTGAGGCTCAAATGCTGTTCTTTTTACAGGCTACTCAGAAAGAGACTGAGAAACAGAAGGTTCACCTAAAGAGCATTACAGAGCTAGGAGAGGCCTTGAAAACGGTTTTGGGCAAGAAGGAGACCTTGGTCGAAGATAAACTAAGTCTTTTGAATAGTAACTGGATAGCCGTCACTTCTCGAGCAGAAGAGTGGCTAAACCTTTTGTTGGTAAGAGAAGAGGATGAAAGATTTTCAACCCTTCTCCGTCATGAGAGAGACATTATATAAACTTTCAATAATAGTCTTTATGTTCACAAAACCCTCAACTCCATGTAAATGTTGGTTCTTTTTCAATATCTACATTATATTTTTCCATACTTATATTCTGTATGGAGATTGCACCTAAAAGTAATTTGAATGCTACTACATTTTTGTATTTTAGAATTGTGCAAAGTAGGACAAATACTTAAAAATACTGTCTGCTTAATACTATGTCATGGTTTGTCTCTGTAAAATTAAGGAATACCAGAAACACATGGAAACCTTTGACCAGAATGTGGATCATATCACAAAGTGGATCATTCAGGCTGATGCACTTCTGGATGAATCTGAGAAAAAGAAACCACAGCTAAAAGAAGATATGCTAAAGGTAGCAAATAAACTCTTACGATTAGTAATGTTCACACTACACAACATTTATATTAATCATCTTTGTCCTAAAAGATACCAGGGACTTCTTATTAAAAGTGAAAAATATCTTCCTCTCTTCCTTTCCCTCTCCCTCCTTCCTTCCCTTTCTTCTTTTTCCCTTAATACTTTCTTTCCTTCCCTCCCTGCTTCTTTAATTTAAATGAGAGTTCATGACTTAGAAGAGCTCTGTGATCTGGATATCTGTCCATATTGATCTGTCAGCTAATTATACACAACTTAAAAACCTGATAAGAAAAGAATTCTTGGATTTATTTTGGTGTTATATAGCAAATCATGCCAATTTTAGTATTAGTTCTATATGCTTGTGCCTAACACAAAGATTAGTTTCATTGCATCATTCACAACCCATCTGAATAAACACCAGACGTCCAATCTGTATACATTTTGCCTATACAAAGTCTAAATCTTAGTAACAATACTGAGCTTATGTAAAGCTGAACTTTTCATTCTTAACTACATGTAAAGTAGACATGGCTTTGTGTTCTCTCTTTTTGTGTCGAAACCAACTATTAGGACATCCTAAGCTGTCTTTCTTAGTGGCAACTTAGCCTTTACTTTAAAAAAATAAAAAAGGTTCCTGTAAAAAGATATGAGAGTTATAATATGCAAATATATCATATTAATGGTATATTATATGTATTTGATGACATCTTTTCCAGTTAAGTAGGAAGAATTACATTTGAACAAACCTCATAAATTAGACAATGCCTTCCTCTGTTTTGTTGAAATTTTTAATAATTTTATTTGATTAGTGGGTTACTATTTAAAGAATCCTCAAACACTGTAGCCTCTGTCTATACAATTGATTTGCTCATTTTTTTATGAAATCAATATTTTCTACAGATTGCAATTCATTTGTAATGAAAAACTATAAATGTATTGCAGGCTGTGCCCCAAACATACTTGCTCTATTATCTGTACCTTCTTGTGTTCTTCCTTCTCCCTGGATGTGTAGCTAAAGGATGTCACCTTACAGAGAAATTCCTTCAGGGTCTTTGGAAAAATAGGAACTGAGTTATTTCACTCATAGCCTCTCCAACCCCTCGGTCAGGCTCAGCTTTCCTCAGTCACTCTGTCTGTGACATAGAATCCCTATCTGTTAGAAAATCCATTTTTTCCAGTGACAATCGATACGATAAAGCAAAAGGGAATTCATAAGTCCTCGGAAGGAACAGAAGATTGTTCTTCAGCTCCCTTTCTTCCTGAGCATGTGTTAAAGTTGTTTCACAGCTTTGAAATTGAGGAAAGTTACGACTAAATATAAGACACAACAATTGTTGCTGGCAACAGAAGAATCAGGAAAACATCCCTTGTCCTTCTTCAGACTAAGGAAATGCTTTAAATAAACTTAGATCAAACTGAAGCAAGGACAGTGACCTATTTTCCTGAACTCACACACATTTTCACTTTACTCCTGTTTTATGGAAGTTGGCTTTTTCCTGCCTTGGTTTTCTCTGCATGTGTTCTTTTTCCTTCTCTGTCTCTCTAGCCCTCTCTCTAGTTCTCTCTCTCCCCTCCCCCCTCTCTTTTGCTTTCTCGCTCTTTCGGTCTCTTTCAACCTCCATTTAATTACTAACTTCAAGCCCTGTCTCTTGCTCATGGAATATAGCGTTTAAAGGCTGAACTGAATGACATACGCCCAAAGGTGGACTCCACACGTGACCAAGCAGCAAACTTGATGGCAAACTGCGGCGACCACTGCAGGAAAGTAATAGAGCCCAAAATCTCAGAGCTCAACCATCGATTTGCAGCCATTTCTCACAGAATTAAGACTGGAAAGGTAGGAAGATCTGCTCCAAGGTGGAAACTAGTGATAAATGGTCTCTTGCGAAGGTTGCGCAGTACTCTGAAGGGGGCAGGCCACCCTCACAGCAAAGTTTTCAAAAGAAAAATGAAGGCCAAAATGTATTTAAAGAAATTTTGCCACTGAATCTCATGGGAGATCAATCTGTCTCCCTTTCTTCCTCCCTAGCCCCTGTGTCCCTCTCTCTCTGTCATTTTGTTTTTCCTGGCACAGCTCTTCTAGAACTGGTTTACGTATGTACTGGTTTACGTATGTACTTTCAGGGGTAGCTTACAGTACAATAACAAATAGCATGCTGCAGACCAACAACAAAAAAGCACAAAAGACATACATCTAAAGACAGCACTACTGACATATTTTGCCAAATATAATATTGCTTGTGTACAATATGGAAGAAATAGCCAAACTGAGGCCTTGTATGTCTCTTGCATGATCTAGGGTTTTTGTACATCTTTACTGGTTGGGCACATGTGTGTATACGTGTGTATTTTAACTTGCTCTTCCTAGTTGCCGATTCTTACTGTGATAAACTCCATTAGATTATAATGACATGCAAGCCATGAAGACAGATAATTGCAAAGCTTATATATCCTCATTTTTGTAATTTTATATGTCTATTTATACTTACTCTATTTAATGAAGAACCAGGGTATATGGAACTTTTGCATGAGAACCCTTTATATTTGTATAACATATAATTAGGACAAAAATATTATAGGTAGCTTGCAAAAATATATAAACTCAGTATTCTTGAATTCCAGCTCTTTGGAGGAGTGTCAAAATGTAAGGTATTATCTCCCAAATTTATAAAATGTGCTTTGACACAGTTTTCAATATATATGATATGCTTTTAAATACAAAAATGTATGTAAATGAAATACATGTGTTTATATATACAGATAATTGTTAGAAATAATCTTAAATGAGAATAACATTATTACAGCATTTGTGAGTAACTGTGATGTGATATGTCAGGTAAGTTTTGATTCCTGAAAGTTAGAATATGTTTGAAAAATAGTTTTGATAATTATAGATACTCAGTAATAGCATGATTTACATCTAAGGCATTACATGTATCACTGTTATATATAATAGCACATATAAAGGAATTCCTAAAATATATGGAAATATGATATCAAATTTAAATACTTTATTGCATGTGAAACATAATTACTCTTGAAAACTCTCCTACCCAAAGCAAAAAGGTATTCACTTACCTTAATTCATTTCTTTTTCTTTGTAATTAACGAATTAACTTAATTCGTTCTGCTCATTTATATATTGTTTCAAGTAGTGGTTCTCACCTGAAAAACACCTGACAGGCTCTAAAATTTTATTTTCATTTTGTAGTTTGTTTGTTTGTTTTTTGGGTAAGAATTTACTCTGCAGTTTATATAGACAGTTGTTATTACTTCTGGAGATATCATTAGATGAGTAATAGCTAAACAACCAACAGTTATTTCAGTCATCTGAAAGATTAATGCTAATGCCTCATTACTAAGTTTTGTATTCTTCCCATCATACTTTTTTTTAATAAATCACTGAGCTAGAGAATATTTAAGGGCAGACAGGGTATTATTTTCTTGATTTTTTTTTCAGCCGTTAGATTGAGATAAATTATGTCACAAGATTGTGATTTGTAGGTATTGAATAATAAGTAGAAGTCAGCCTGTGCCATAGAAATTAACATAGCATGACCAACAGAAGTTTCTGAATTGTTCTACTTTCTGTAAGAATGTGTCAGTATACTTCCAGATATCATGTGTCAGGTGAGTCACTTGATGTGTTTCTTTTATTACTCATACTGAATAAAAGCATATGAGATTTTAAATCAATATTTTCAACTATATATTAATTGATGACAATCATTTTTACCTTTCAAAGTACTCCTTTTACTCTAAATTGATAGAGATGACTGGATGCAACAGTGACCCCACTTGGGGTCTTTGAAGAGATAATTAAGCTTTGTCATCATGATGAGACAAAAAATATGGCATTAGAACATATGTGATATTTTTCTTATTTTTTCATTGTATCATCTAATGGTACTGAGTTTCCATTGTGCTTGTAAATATGGGGATATACAAGAATGTTAAAGATACTTGCTTAAAAATACATGTCTACAAACACAGGTTTAACTACTTATTGCAGTCATATCATATGCTTAACACTAGTACATCTTCATGGAGATTTTCAGGTAATAATGAGGTGGTCTCATCAATCATATAGTGTAATAGGAAGAACAGTGGACATAGGAGATGGGCTTCTGAACTTTGTCAGCATCAGGCAGAACATGCAACCTCTCTGTAATTCCGTTTCAGTGTTTATAAGATATGGGGGTTGAACTAGATAAGTAGTTTTTGAAAGGAAAACTATCCCCCCTCAAAGGAATTACTATATAGAACTGAGTATATAAAATGGATAACAGCAGAATTACTGGATGGTGGAATCTCTGCTCTTTTATCTTTCTTCTTCCTATGATGAGGTTCAAGGGTATAAGTTATGTGCTTAGAACACAATATAAAATGTCTGGGTTGAATTAGTCAAATTTAAGACTGATTAGTTGTAATAGTCCCTGATAATTCTAAACTTTGTTGGTGCAGTGACACAGGTATGTGTGATGCTGGATTTCTTGGGAATAAAATTTGATCTCAAAGTCCAGTTCCTATTAGAGTAGGGCTTCTGGAAGGTAAGACTTGTATGGAGAATGACCTTCTTAAGGTTGAGTATATGGGTAGTTTTCCCTTAGGAGAAAATCTTGGGAGAAATTTTACCATGATAAAATAAGCAGAAATCAATTGGGAGTGAATATGGAGAGAACTCAGTTTAAGAACTAATTTCAGGATCCTTTTAAAGGTCAACTAGAAAGGGCAATTGAGTAAAGCAGAAATTTACTGTGAGAACTCATTGAAAATGTCTGGATTCACTATTTGGTGAAGACTTTGTGTCCTGTGAGGACTATCCATGTCGAGAAATTCCAAAGTCTAGAAAGCGATGTATATTGGGTTTCTCAGTTTAGATTGGCTGAGAACTTGTCCATCAGCTGCAGTTCTCAGCAGCAGTAATTTTAATTATATCAGTGAGAAACACTGTGGTGAGAGGAAAAGTTCTTAACTCCAAGCCAGAATACCTGGAGTGTGACCTTGGATTTGATCCTTCACCTCATAGAACCTCATTTCTATCCAGAAAAGTAGTAAGGTTATACCTATATTATCTTAAACTCAAGATTGTGGTGAGGATCAAATGATCTAAGATATGTAAAAGTATATATTGAAAAAATCTAAAAAATATTATAAATCATGTAAAGTGGTCAAAACAATTCACATCAATAATAATTTCTATCATTATCTATATTAGACTTAATGGCTGAATTTTGAGAGTTGAAATGATAATTGATGAGAAAAAGAAGTGAAGTCACTCAGTCGTGTCTGACTCTTTGCGACCCCATAGACTGTAGCCTACCAGGCTCCTCTGTCCATGGGATTTTCCAGGCAATAGTACTGGAGTGGATTGCCATTTCCTTCTCCAGCGGATCTTCCCAACCCAGGGCTCGAACCCGGGTCTCCCACATTGTAGACAGACGCTTTACCATCTGAGCCAAAAAAGTGGAGGAAAATGGAGGAATAACTGATAGCTCTTTCTGGTCTCTGCTGGAATGGGCAGAGGCCAAGAACCTGTGCCTCTGCGATTTCCATTGCAAAGGCCAGCCTTACAGATTATCAAAGGAACCAATTTAAGAACTGGAAAGTTCTAACTGTCCCAAATAGGGTCCATAAAGTAAATGAAATGCTATCTCTTCTCATTTCATTTAGGTTAATCAGTAGTATCTTATGGCTTGAGAATGCTTAATCTCTCCTAGTATGTATAAAATCAATTTGAGAAGATGGCAGTTTTGATGGGGAGGGTCAGAGTTTAAAAATCAATCAGCCATAATGTCAGAACCCTGGCTAAAGTTGATGGAATCATAGGAGAAAGACACCATGACTTAACTCTTTTTTATTTAAACCCTCAGAACATGGTAGCATAGCGTGCTGGTGGTTGCAGGGAATCCTATCAGCAAAATAAAGTGACAGGAGAAAAAAGCTTGGAATGGGTAATAGGAAGGCACAAGTAAACAGACTCCTTAGTCTTGTTGTACTTGGAAGCTCTACCCGTCTCCATCATCTGAAAAATGGCGTTGGAGAGGACAGCCAACAATTTGAGAAAGAAGATATTTGAGGTAGACCTTAAAAAAAAATAATAATAAAGGAGGGGTTAGAAAAAAGGACAAATATGAATGAGCTCTTACCAGTCATGCACTTTCAGGTCGTGAAGTTTGGTACTGTGGTACCTAAATGGTTAAGTAAGATGTGATGGATTCAAGGAGCTGACTGTTTAATGGTGGAGTGAGATATATTCATGGATACTGGGCTGACAAAGAGTATATGCTGAGTGGATTTAGCAGCCACTCCAGCAACCTAGAAGAGGTAACAATTGTGATAAATCTATGACAAAACCTCAGGAGCATATAGTATGTTCAGTGAAGAGTAAGTTCAGTTTACTTATGGAATAGAGAATGGAGTATGAAACTTGGTGTGGATGATAAGAATGGAAAGGATGATGAGACATAGTTTGGGCAGAGGTCATGACAACCAGACTAATGATGTATGCTTAATTCAGTATGCATTGAGGAATTCTTGAGTTTTGTTTGTTTTTCATGCCCTGTTGAAAGGTTACCCCTGCAGGAGTTGTGAAGAAAATTCAACTGAATAGTGACAGGAAGTAGGGAAACCAATTAGGGATCCATCACAGTTGTCTACATGAGAAACAGTGAGAAACTGAAGTAAAGAGGTATTTGGGAATGGAAAGGAAGTGACCGTCTATGGAAGTGACTTTCTAAACTTTGTGTACCCATTATCCCTCTTGCCTGAAGACTAAGATTTAGTAGGCCTTGGGTGAGGGCTGATCATTTTCATGGCCAACAGGTTTTCAGATGTTATTGATGCCAATAATCTAAGAACCATACTCTGAGAACCACTGGTCTAGAAGCTAGGCTGAGAACTAGCCTAGAGGTAAATCACTATATATGAAGGCCAAGAAGAGGATGAAATGAAAACTGAGTTAGGAGTGAATACTGAGTGTGAAAGGCTGTCTCTGAGACAGAATAAAATTTACATCAAGATATATTTGTCACACTGTAATACTTAGTTTTAAAAGCATATTGAATAAACATATTTTAGTTATGTCCTACTAATATAGCAATTGCATTACTTTGTAGGAAAATATTATGAAACTTATACACATAATTTCCATAGATTGTGGTTTCTTCTAGAGATTTAGAAATACTTCACATTTCTGTGGAGCTAAAATGTTACGTATTGACTGTGTGATTGGTACTAAACAAAAGAAAGGTGAACTTGTTTTCTCATGTCTTCATTCTTTATTAAAATAGATTTATGTGCCATTAAGTTCAGTTCAGTCACTCAGTCATGTCCAACTCTTTGCGACCCCATGGACTACAGGACGCCAGGCTTCCCTGTCCATCACCAACACCTGGAGCTTACTCAAACTCATGTCCATAGAGTTGGTGATGCCATCCAATCATCTCATCCTCTGTTGTCCCCTTCTCCTCCTACCTTTAATCTTTCCCAGCATCAGGGTCTTTTCCAATGAGTCATTAGGTATTATGTGCCCTTAGGTATTATATACAATATGTTCCTTCATTTCCATATGGGTCTTAAAATTGCTTTTGAAATCCATGTAGCAGTGTGTGTGTGTGTGTGTGTGTGTGTGTGTGTAATTACAACATGAGATTTGAATGGTCTTCTATCACATATGCAAATACTCATAATATTATTGCTGTAATATTATAAAGTGTCAAGATTTTGATCTCCAATCAGTCCAATCCAATCAGTGTTAGCAGGTACAAAAGTAATCATTCTTTGCATCAGAGACATTTATATATTTGTATGTGTTTATTAATATACATGACTATAAGAGAGCCAGTGAGTTTTTCATTTAATGTAGAATATATCAGGAAAAACACATGGTTGCATCTAATTTTATCTTAAATAGTAGCTTAATATGTGAAAAGTATAAATAATTTAGGATATCTTAGATATTGTGACCTTCCGAAACATCAGTGGGAAATAAGTAATCCATCTTATGAATGTGACCTAGGAAATCTAAGATTCAATGGATTTGAGAATTTTAACTGAAAGTCAGTTTTCAATAATCAGCTTTATCAATACAAATACATTTATCTTTTTCCCCTTTGTAGCTTATTTCTAATTCAACACCTTCTCTGACAAAAGAGAACATTGTCTGTTAATTGGTACAGGTATTCTTATTGTACAAATATGTTTTTAGTAAAATTTTCTACAAAGATATTATTTTAAAAGGCATAAATGAAAACTTAGATAAATATATATAGCCATCACGTAATTTTAAAGTACTACATATGTAATAATCACAGCCAAAATCCTCAAATAATAAATTAGTACCCAGACTTTGTATTACTCTACCTGCTAATTTTATTTCACTGAAATAAGCAAGTTGTTAGCCTACCAACAGAATTTCTATACTAACAACATTTTTTGCACATTTGTAATATCCAATCCCTGTAACAAAATTAGTTCTATTGGAACTTGGATAACACATTCCTTGTGATCATTTACAGTGTTTTCAAAGTAGTTGTTAATTGAGTTTGGTGAGCAGGGTCATTTGTTAGAACTAACTGGGTCTTATTAGCATGACATTTAAAATGATTAAAGTGATTTGGTGATTTCTTATCATGATACTTTAAAAAAGGCAAATGATTCCTCCAATCAGTCAACAGATGTAAAAGTAATTACTCCTTGGACCAAAACTTTCAGATGTTTATCGGGGGTTGTGAGAGAGCCAGTGAGTTGCCCTATTTCTCCATTAAATAGCCTGGTTAGAAAACATAGATCCTAATTCATTACTTTGTCCACTCCAACATGCTGACTCTCAGCATATGTTCTTATCTCTTGTATCATCAGATAATTTTTTGTTGCTCTATTATGCTTTAATATAAAAATATCGGCTGCTAAAAATGTCTAGTCTCCCTTAAAACAATGATTTTGGTACTTCTTTCTATTAAAAATAATTATAATTAAACAAAAACCAGAAATGGGAGACGAATAAAGGAATGGAGAAAGGAAGAAAGAAATAAGAAAAAGAAAGTTTTCCAAGTGTAATATTTTTAATTCATCAGTCTCCCGTTATATTTTAGAGTTAAGTTCTTTCTTCTGCTATTTCACTTGCTACTACTAAACTCATATAATCATGAGATAGAAAAGTATTTCAAGTTATTCTCAATAAAAAGTAGAAAGTATGGTGATTATTGAACCACCAACATGTCTTAACCAATTAGTGTATTTTATATCCAATTCTAAAAGGTGTGACAATAACATTAATTTTACCAATTCAAAACCAACAGATATACTATGTAATGTCTCTTAATTAGCTTTACAAATTTGGGAAGTTACCAAAATTTCACATTTTTATCCTCACAGCATCAAAGATAAGCCAGTACCTGATCTAATACTAAAGAATATAGCCAATGAAATGTCAGTTTTCCAAATCAGTTTGTTTTATCTTTAAAATATTATGTCTATGTTCCTTAGATATATCTCTTATGAATTTAAAATAAATCAATGAATAAATCTACAAACTACTTTATCTGATTGCCTTTGTTTTAGATAGATCTTTTAGTACACTTATTTCCCTTTGTAAGTTTTCTTTCCTCTCCAGATATTTAATTTGAAATAACTCTTTATATCATATCAGCACTGTGTCTTTTCTATATCATAGGATGTTACTGATCCATGAAACTTTATCCATTTTGATTTCTATAAATTATTATTTGATTTTAAATCTATACCAATACTGTAATGATTAATAAATTTTCAAAGCTGTAGAATGGAAAGAGGAGACTGATTTGAAGCAATTTTAAGCCAATCTATAGCATTTGAAATATTCATTTTAATTCAGGTTTCAGTGTAATTTGAATGTAGTGGCCATATATCATGATTACTAAGATTATATAGTCCATATTAACAAATGTTTCCTTTGCTCTCTTTGTAAACATAGTCTTTATTATGTTAGTGTACCTATGCACGTTAGAAGTAATATTTAATCAAAAGAAAGCTTACAATTTAAAAATGATAAAATGTATCTGAGTAATTTTGAATGCTTCCAATTTACAATGAATCAATTTGTAATTGATTTTGCTTTTTTCAGTCTGTTGTTGTTTGTTAACTTGTTATATAAGGCACCATTAATGCTAAAACTTTAACAAAGCCTTAAATTTCATTAATCTTAAATCATACAGCAAAGCACAATTAATAGCTGTTAAGCAATCTGAAGCCACATTAAAAATCAAGGAAAACAAAGTGTTGTCTTTCTCAGTTTCTCTGTCTCTTCTTTCGTGTCCGTTGATCTATCTGTTTGATTATTAAACTACCCTATGTTTTACTTTATTTGTATTTTGTATGACTACACAGTCATGCTAAAGCTCTTACGATGAAAAGGTAAGTAAAAAATTAAATTGTACAAAACCTATGTCTGGTTTGTACTTTCTGCTGAGATATTATAACTTTTTATTTTTATCTTCTGTGTATTCTAAAGCTTATCTTGTGTGCGCTGTCAGAAGTATGATTTAATTGTGATTCTAGTTCTTCTTTGGTCATATACTTCCTATAAAGTCAGTAGAATTAATGTATGCTTAAATTAAGATTTCATGTTTGGGAACACATGTAAGAATTAAAGATTTTAAAATTAAAAAAATAAATTAAAAAAAAATTAAGATGATTTATCTACCATTGATTTCAGTTTATTCAAATAATGTCATAATACTGAATCAAAGAGGCAGGTACACTTTATATGACTTAAACTTTGATGACTCACCAATGAGCTATTATTTATGATTCTTTGCTTATCCTCATTTATTTTATAAAATTCCATAAGAATTACAAATTACAAAGCCAACAGAGACCAAAGAATAACATGTAAAACTTTTATTGGTCAGAGAAGTCATGACCTAATGGTGAACCAGTGAACTCTTAAGGAAAAGCAATTAAATTTTCCCAACTTCTTGAAAAATATTAATTATATGGATGTCAAATGGCTGGTCTTATCCTGCCAATAGCATAGCTTAAATAACTGAGGTTAGTAGGTATGGTTATTTTGGTTATAAAATTAGTTACTGAATAATTTGATCTATTGGATGTTCTAAAATTAGTCATTTATAAAGCAAGCACATTTTATGTTTAAAAAATGAGTTCCTTTTGCTATGGAAAATACAGAATGATATAAGATGTATTCCCAACTTTGGGAGTTAAAAATCTACTGGGGAGACAAAATATAAACCCTTGAATGTTAAATACTATTATATTCTAGTATGTAAATACATACTGCAACACAATCTAGGATTACACATGAGGAATAGAGACTCCTAATAAAACCTCTCGAAACTATTCACATAAATGTTCCTATCTCCAGAGGGCTTCCTGAAAATCCCCATACAAAACATGTCTGAATACAGGTAAATGAGATGGACATTATAAAAATTATCTAAATCCACTAAAATTTACTAAATAAACATCAGCATTTTAACTATTAGTAAAACATTACTTCTGTGGGATATTTCATACTAATAATGAACTTTTGGTTCTTCTCAATGTCATAGTCATAATAGTTGCTATTGATCTGTACTGTGGCTAACGTGGCTCCCATATGGTTATTGAATATTTGAAATGTGACTACTCCAAATTAAGTTGTGCGAGAAGTGTAAAATACACTGTGGGTTTTCAATTCGTCACATGAAATAATGAAAGTAAAATGCCTTATTAATTTCATAATGATTATAAGTTAAACAGTATTTTAGATATATTGGGTAAATACTAAATCCATCTGATGCTTTTCACTTTTTAGTATGGCAACTAGAACATTGAAAATTAAATATATGACTTGCGTAATATTTCTATATTGCTGCATACCTCTAGTAAACAAATATCAGAGGTGAGAATTTACTTTAAATAGATAAAATTTTAGGGGATTATTCATGTGAAAAGTATCTTACTTCTAACATATACTCTAATACATCTAGCACTGGAGTGGATAGCCATTCCCTTCTCCAGGGGATCTTCCCAACCCAGGGATTGAACCCAGGTCTCCCGCATTGCAGGCAGATTCTTTACCAGCTGAGCCACCAGGGAAGCTATACATCATTATCCTGCTTCTGTTTATATACTTTTAGCAGTGAGACACTCACTACTTTAAAATGAGTGCTTTAAAAAGACAAAAAAAAAAAAATTGCAGCACTAATTAGTTGTTTCTATATTAAACTAAAATTCAGGCTCCAAGTAATTTCTACCAATTGATTCTAGTTGTTCACTTTGGAACCACACAGAATAATTAAAATCTCGAATCCATGTAATAGTTTTTTAAGAAACAAATCCATGGTAGTCTTTGATCAGGAAATCTAGACTCTACACATACTACTAATGAAATCTAAGTTTACATTATCTTGCTTGAATAATTCATAACTAAGTACTAGTGTTTCCGAAAATCTATTTGTATCTACTTATATTATTTTTGTACCGAGTGGTGTCACATTGCTGCTAGCATTTAGCCAGCAATTAGTATACATCCACGCATGAAGTGCTGGCTACTCCCGTCTCTTCAATTTTATACAATGGAAATTGTGTTACTTACAATTCCAGGTCATTCAAGAGCTCCTTCAAATTTTTCTTCCACTATTCCATGATTAGTCATGCATTCACTTAGTTTTTCAGGAAAATTTCATTTATGAGTGCCTTCTATGTACCAGAAATGACTCTAGGTTGAACAAGACAGACAAATTACTCATCTTTATGGGATGTTTGTGGAGCTCATCCCTCTCATCATGTGTTTTTTTACATACTTGTTGATCTTCAAATAATTCCGGATGAAAATGCTGCACAGGGCAGAACTGGTGGAAAGCCTTTTGTCATCCTCCTTGATCCCACTATATTGATGCAGATTGATTAAGTTTTGTTATTAAGAATAATATGACTTTACCAAACTGGAGTGTCAATTTTTCCATGTTTACCTTTAGAATTCCATGATTTTGTTAAATAAGCTGTTAAAATAAAAATGCCATGTCAACAAGTGTTTATTTTATCCTTCATAAACTGAACGTTTTCAAAAGAGGAAGATATTGACTCGAGCCAATGGATGGGTACAAATTTGAGGGGAAACAGTAAGAGCCAATATCTATTGAGCCTTTGTTGTATACCAAACACCATTCTAACATATTTGATCCTCATCAAAGCTCTATGAGGTAGCTATTCTTCTTATCCTCATGTTACACATAAAGAAACAAAACCTCAAAGAGGAGATAACTTGCCCCAAATCTCTCAACTGCTCAGTGTTGGAGCTCAAGTCCAAACTAGCCATTCTCTTGCCGGAATTTTAGGCTTTTCACCAGAAGGTGAATGGAGAAGGCAATGGCACCCCACTCCAGTACTCTTGCCTGGAGAATCCCATGGATGGCAGAGCCTGGTGGGCTGCCGTCTATGAGGTCGCACAGAGTCGGACACAACTGAAGTGACTTAGCAGCAGCAGCAGCAGCACCAGAAGGTGAAAAACATTCTAATCCTTGAGGGAGAGATACTAGGAGTTCACCAATAGACCTGTAAGAAAGAGCGTATATGGGACATTTAAATAAGGTTAGAAAGGTCCTTGGGACAAGATTAGGGGAAGCTTTGACTATCATGCTGGAGTTTGGACTTTATTTGACTTGTACTTCTTGAGCAGAGAAATAACATAATGAAAGCTGTGGTTCTGGAGCATATTGATCTGATTACCCGACTATAGTATAGAACTGGTGAGGTGGGAAGCATTGTACATCTGTAAGGAGGTTTTTGCCATAGGTCTTGTGTGAGAACTAGGAGAGGTGGTATCTCAGAAAAGAAAGCGAATGATTCATGGTAAGTGAATTGACAAGTATTTGGTATTTATTAGACGATAGAGTGATGTGTTAGAAAATAGCCTGCCTCATGTTTTAGACTCGGATGACTGAAAAAAATGACTTATATTTACAGAACTAGGGAAGTTAATGTTCTGAGCAGTTCTGGGCAAGATAATAAGCTCATTTCTAGACATGTTAAACTTCAAGTGAGTAATCAGCTGGCTATGGAAGAATCTAGATTGGAATTGAAAAGTGAGGTCACAGCTAAAGATAAATGACAGATATTGTGAAAGTTATATTTAAGTTTTGGAAGATAGTGCTGTTGGAGAAGGAGTATTGAGTTATGAATGCCCAAGTTCTGAGCCTTTGAAACTATTATATATGAATATATGGAGAAAGGATGAACTAGAGAGGAAGCACGTGTAGGGCTAAATCAGATTATCCATTATAGATAATGGACCCATGTTATAGATATGCAAGTACTTATAAAGTTATTTTAGGTATCATTTATCTTCATACATTCACAAAATCATATATATATATATATATATATGTGCAACAACGCAGTTACTAAATCTTAGGAAATGTGAACAACTCAATAACATAGACACCATCAAATTAATACTGTATAGTTATAATAAAGGCTATTATTCTTCATCTTTACAATATATTATATAATATATGATTTTAAAGTATAGAAGTATGTTAATAATAGAGATTGGAACACCATTCAAATGCCTATTTATAATACTTACAATCTGTGCTGATTCTAGAACATATTATTATATTTCAGATATTTATTAGGATTTAAAAACTAGTATTGAAAATAAGGCGCTTTAGAAAGACTCCATAAGTCCTCTCTGGCATGTATACAAGTACCTAGAAGATAAGTGTTTATTCATGTTTCCTGTGAGAATTTTTTCTTGTGAATAGCATTCAGTGGTTCACTTTTTCATTAGTAACTAAATACCTTTAGATATTCTTTTTTCCTTGAACACGTTCCCATGTTGTCCTCTAGGAGATACTGTATAATAAAGAGTAAGACTAAGCCTAGGAATCTGTTGGGGAAGAGTGGCAGGGGGAGAGGGGAACAACTTGATGAATATGTCATACTGGCATAAGACACTGGATCTTTCCTAAATTTTTTTTTTCAAGTGGAAAATGTTTAGCTCTAAAGAAAATAAGATTTTTATTTGTCACATGTGAGTTTTCCAAAGCTATCAGATATAAAATATTTTCTAGTATTTTAATGCAAAAGAATTGAATACAGAGGTATAGATGAATAGAATAAACATTTATATCATTAACTGAACTTTAATTTGTGCCTATTCTGTTGAATATATATTTGATTTTCACTGTATTTTCATTTATCAGTCCTCTTCAAATGGTTTCTTTCGAAAAACAAGGGGTTAAAAAGATTTTTGAGACTATGGTAGTTATGAATTTCAAAATCAAAGGAAATGTGATGTTTATGAAGTTGGAAAACATATATTCAGACTTTTCATTTGAGATATTAAGAGTTCAGTTTTTTCTTTTTTTTTTTGGTGTGTGTATTTGTGCTACCAAATAAAGCATTCCTAAGACAAGCATGACATTGTCTTATGGGAGCATGCCTGTCAATTCTGCCATGTTAAAAATGTCATTTAAAATATCTAAGCAGATTGCTATGTATTTTTTCTGAGGATAAGGAGACAATTCTGCATTCTAACTGCTGTTACTGTTATTAGATAAATGAGGCAATTTCTGATGAGATATTTACCCAAATGATATTTATATCAAAATATTTAAAATAAGATCAAATTCAACTTTAGGATATTAACAATTAGACCAGCCAAGTATATGGAAATTGACTTTTGCTGAAAAATCAGAATGAGGAATATTGCATTATTCTGCATGTATGTTTAGCTCTGATGATGTTAAATGTTTGTCTTTATTTGTATCCTCAGGTACTTTCCCAGTTGTATTTCAACACTTTCATAAAATATAATATGAAAACATAATGCATGTCATTATTTTAGCAACAGGAGGTTGAACAAATGCATTTTTTGGCTTATATTTCTAATAAAAAGTAATTTTGATTTAAATTAGCACTATCTTTTTTTTTAGGCCTCCATTCCTTTGAAGGAATTGGAGCAGTTTAACTCAGATATACAAAAATTGCTTGAACCACTGGAGGCTGAAATTCAGCAGGGGGTGAATCTGAAAGAGGAAGACTTCAATAAAGATATGGTAAATTGGTTGTGATAAAAGTGTGAATGAACTAGGAATGAAATGAATAAATATTTCAAAGGAAATTAGATAATTCAAGTCTCCAACTAAATTCTCAGAGCATACCTTGTACATTTTGTGATTCTAATGATTTATTACAAATGCAAAGTATTGTTATTGAACTGTTATGAATGCCAAATTACTATGATATGGGCATACAGAAGTACTTATAGATTCTAATAAATCACCCAACAATGTTTTGTCCATACTCAAAGGACAAAATGTAATGGATGGAAAAAAAAAGTCAAATCAGAAAATGAATTAGAAACTTAATAATAATAATAAAAAAAAGGCACAGCCATCAGAGAGGGCTGATATTTTGCTTCAGTCCTATTTTTGGTAATATAACATTTATTTTGGATAAGGTGCAATTATACATGATATAAACATTGTTTATTAAAACAAGACAATGTAGTTTTACAAAAAAGTTTAACAAGTATTATAGTATATATCTAAAATATGTGTAAATTCATGCTGCTTATTTCATGGGAAAAAAGAAATATAACCATGTGGGTTATTCCCAGACTCATTTCAACATGTCTTTTACGTTTCTCTCTGGCTTGAATGTTTCTGCCTCACATTCCTTTTCACTGACTTATTTTTTCTCCTTGCTCCTCTTCACTCCTCTCCTTTCCCCTCTCCACAACCATCACCTATATGGCATTATTAACCTTTACATATGTCATGCTAGAGATTTCTCAGACATGTATCAGTGCTAGAGACTTCTCAGACAGCGCTTGAAAATGATATCAGAAGGTAAATTATAAGTTGTAAATAATAGGCACATGAAGCAATAGGAGAACCATTTTTACCAACCTCAGTTCTCGTTGGTATCATTTCTGATTTCCTGGAGCTGCCTAACTCAGTACTCCCTGTGTATGGGTTTGATGATCTTGCCAATTCAGCTCATGGAAAGAAAGACCAGACACACCTTTTTCTAAGATACCAAGCTACAACTACCTCTTATTCATGTCAAAGAAGAAACCAGAGGGGCACCAAGTTGGAAAAGAATGCTTCTTACCTCTTGGGCTGTTCACCAACTATGCCCTCTAGCTTTCAGCTGGTGTGGGGAAAGAAGTGCAGTAGGGGTTTTGTTTGTTCATTATTTTTATCCTCAGCCCCAGGAAATGTTTCAGATTTTTAATGACATATTCTTAAAAGGAAGGTTTTTCAAAGACTATAAACATAAGTGTCTATTACATTATTTCATTAGACAAATAACTGGCACATCTCAGATGAAAATCTCATTTCTTTAAAAAAATTGAATAGTTTCTCAGTTGTGTATAGAAGTTAACATATGCATTAGAGATTTAAGTATGCAACATTGAATGCCATGGATGATTATAAACACAAACATGTCACATTTAAAAATTGTCTGCTTCTCTTAATTCATCAGAGTATCTTGGGTACTATTAAAAAGCAAACCTTCTTGATAGAAAGTGTATATATATTGCATTGAAAGAAAGATAGGAAATAGAAGTGAAACATCCAATGGTTACATATGCTACTCTATTGGACCAACACTGTTTAAATAATTCTATTTCAAAATAAATAAAATAAAAATAATTTTCTTAGAGTCTAAAGACCAAACTGCATATTAAAAATATTTGAAGTCATTTTTCTAATCCATATTTAATATTAATTGTATTTATTTTAAAATAACATGCATATGTGACATATTTTTAGAAATTATCTGCAATATTTGATGCTCAGTAGTTGAGCATGTTTTTTTTTTTTTTTTTCTAAAGCTCCAAATCATTTAGTTTAAGTAAAAGAAAAGAAAGAAAGTTGCTCAGTCGTCTTTGTGACCCCACGGACTGTAGCCTACCAGGCTCCTACATCCATGGGATTTTCCAGGCAAGAGTACTGGAGTGGGATGCCATTTCCTTCTCCAGGGGATCTTCCCGACTCAGGGATCGAACCCAGATCTCCTGCATTGCAGACAGACGTTTTACCATCTGAGCCACCAGGAAAGCTAGTTTATGTAAAACAGAACTTATTATATAGAAATCAGTGTACACTTAAAACAATGTATTTTCACTTAGGAGTGTGTGTTAAAATTTAAAATTTTACAGTCTCACATTCACAGAGCCGCATCTATATTCCTCTGTGAAATAACATTATATGTAACAAGTTTTGTTTTCTTCTCCAAAGTTTTTTTTTTGTTTTAATTTCTAGAAATGCATTAAAAATCAAAGGCCAAAGAATGCTTTCATAACAATTCACTTGTCTGAAATGATGTAGTAAATTGCTCCCCCATCTTTCTACATACAACTCTAATCAGATGTGTCCTTTTGAAATAGACAGGAGGAAACTTCTTTTAAAAGTTAAAGTATGGCATATTAAAAAAGAAACTCTGAGTGCAGTATCTTAGGATAGCATTCCCTGAAAGTTTTAAATTGGATTTTTTGTATGTGTTTTAATAACATGTTTTATTATCTCTGTTAAAGATGTACAGCTTTTTTTTTAACCAAAATGAAGACTGTACTTGTTGTTTTTAATCAGAGTGAAGACAATGAGGGTACTGTAAAAGAATTGTTGCAAAGAGGAGACAACTTACAACAAAGAATCACAGATGAGAGAAAGCGAGAGGAAATAAAGATAAAACAGCAGCTGTTACAGACAAAACATAATGCTCTCAAGGTATTAGAGCTAAAATTATAATATACCTTGCCTGTGTTTTTTTTTTTTTTCATGTACAGGGTAAAATCTATTGTTCATAAATAAAATTTTCTTAAGAATCTTAGTCACCAGAAATACATATTTTTTTTTCTGTTCAGTGTCTGTGCTTTAACAATTTTGAGTGCTGTCTTTGATTTTGAAAGATGTGCTGCTTAAAAATTTCAAGGTATTTACTTAGACACATTTTTCTGAGTAGTAATCAAAAGATATTAAATGCATCATTCATTTGTTCATATATTTAATTTTGTAATACAACCTATTTTGTAAGTTATTTTGACATGTGTCTTGAAAAACCTGTTTAACTGTCAGCGTAACCAATTTGTATATTTTTGAGGTTTTCTGCTCTTGATATTTTCTTGATTTAATTTAGAGTAGGTTCACTTTTTGGGGTAACCTAACATTTGTTTAATAGTTCATTTTTTTCAGTTAACTTCATTTTGCCTTTAAGAGAGTTACTCTTTGCAACTAACTAAACATTTAGAAGTCTAATTTCATTTATATAGGAGTCCACTAAAATAATCTTAATGTCCATGAGAAAGAACCGGTGCTCTCATTTTAACCAGCATTAGTATAGAGCTTCAAGTACCCATGTGTCTCATCTGGAATTGCACAGGAAAGACAGAATAGAATACTGGTGTTTATATAATAATATCTAGAAAGTTCTTGAGAAGAGATGGGACATGTGAAAGATTCTGTGAAATAACCTTTTATTTTTTAATGTGCTTTTCAATATTCACTATTTGCATGCATGGCTGATTTTCTAATACTGTTAATTGCTGAGTTTTTCATTGTAAATCACTCTTTTAGAGCTGTGTAGCCACGTAGGTGGATCCACCTTATAGGTGAATAGACTCTGCTTTCTATATGCAAATAAGAGTATAAAACCTTTTCCCATATAGTCAGACAACCAAATAAACACTGCTGAGAATGTAATTACACAATATTGTGCCTGCAAGGAATCCACAAGAAAAGTCTAATTGGCCAGCAGGTGTTCTGAAGGTAACTGCTGATAAATATAGGAAATAGAAAAGGCCTCTTCCCTGAGGGAGTACAAGAGCAAGCCATAATGTGCTCAGAAAATCAGAAAGCTGTGTAATTCACATGCTTCCAACTGTGACCAAGCTTTTAGAAACATCTACACTGGTCGTATGATGATATGTGTCCTACTGAACAGCAGTGTTTAATGGTTATCTGGCATACCTGTAAAGAAATCTCTATAATATCTCTTAATATCTTTACACATTACACACCACCTTGTGCTTAGGAAATAAAAGGAATTTCAGATTTGGTGACCACAAGCCCTTTCTCTTGGCGAAGATATAAGTTGCGTCACCAGTAAGGCATGGCTCAACTCTCTTTCACGTGGCTGTATCTTGGTACCTTTGAAAAAAGCAGCATTCCATCTGGCTCATCCCAAACATTTATTACTTCCATAGGAGGTTTAGAAATTCAACTGAAAATGTAAACTGTAGAAAATTTTATATCCCCAATTTTAAACAAAATGCAGAATGAAATCAAAATCATTTTTCTCAGATATATGTTAAAAGCAATTAATGAAACTCAACACTTGCCACACCAATATACTAAATTCAGTAGTTGTTAATCTGCCAAGTGTTCAAGTCTAGTCCTTATGAAATGTTTCAAAGAAGGTGCAACTTTCCAAAGCAGTGACTATTTCAGCAGTTCTTTGATATTCACTCTTTTCTTTTGCTCCAGTTATATCTATACATGAAACCCTAATTGCTACTACTCTGAAGAAATGGAAACTCTATCCTGAGCTCTTATGTTCCCTTATAAAACATGTAAAATATATTCCCTTGTAAAATAGCATTACAACAAATTCTGTTGATCAGGGAAGACATTGGATGATCTTGTAAGGAGTAAGATGATTAATTTTCCCCTTTTGTGATTCATTAAAGTAGTCACCCTTATTTGTCTCATCAGGTTGATTGAAAACCGTGCACTTTTCCTTTTCTAAATTTTATCATTTTGCATTTGGATTTGATGCCAATGAGAAAGTTTGCCATACAAGTCAAAAAGGAAAATAATTTTTATAATATTTAAATTGTCATTTTCATGCATACTCACAGGCGTACACTTTTCATACTTGAACATATATATAGCTTGAAGCAATTTCTGTGATAACTAAGAACACTTTATGTTTCTAATCACAAAATATTCATGTCCTAT
This sequence comes from Capricornis sumatraensis, assembly GCF_032405125.1. Taxonomy (NCBI): domain Eukaryota; kingdom Metazoa; phylum Chordata; class Mammalia; order Artiodactyla; family Bovidae; genus Capricornis; species Capricornis sumatraensis. The sequence goes on from NC_091092.1 coordinate 111,367,871, forward strand.
GAAACTTTTTTTGCATACATTTCTAAAATTAAAAATGTAAACTACTTGGCTATATAAACTTAAAATTTTGAACCTAGTGCTGAAGATAGAAATTTTAGAATTTTTACCTATTTTAAAATTCAAATGCAAACTCAGCAAGTTTGTGCAAGTATGTAGTTACCTCAATTGAGTTCACGTATTGAACAATTTCACAAACTGTACACAGTAATTCATTTGATTCATTAAGAGTTAATTAAATATGAAAAGATTTCTAAAAAAGTTTGAGCATACTAAGAAAAAATACTGAAAGTGGATTGTTCAGTTTTCTTAGCTTCGTGTACATGGGTTCTGTCACATGAATACACAATTTAATAATCTGCTTGTATGGGTAGCATTTAAATGTGAATTTAACTGAACCTGAACAAGAAGGTGAGAGAACCAAATTATTTTTAAATGACTACAGCCAGAAGTATAATATGCTTATATATTGATATTTTAATAATATCTGCACCATGAACAGGATTTGAGGTCTCAAAGAAGAAAAAAGGCTCTAGAAATTTCTCACCAGTGGTATCAGTACAAGAGGCAGGCTGATGATCTCCTGAAATGCTTGGATGATATTGAAAAAAAATTAGCCAGCCTACCTGAACCCAGAGATGAAAGGAAAATAAAGGTAATGTTGTTTTAGAATGTCAATCTCAGATTTGTTGCTACATTTTAATTTATTGAAATTAACCTGTATGGATCATGTTTTAAATGTTGATGTTCTTGTTTCTTCTATTAGTGTTCTCCCCAGTTTGAGGTGTTTCTCTGTATTTTGTTTTGTTTTAGTAAATGTATTGTATTGTTTTTCAATTGACATAACGTTGAATGAATAAAATGTTTTATTCTTAGACATTGTGAAATGAATTAAGAAATGTTATATGTTTCCTGGTAAAATTGTAATTGACTCTGTGTATCTTTGTTCCAGATGAACAAATGACTTATCGGTATATGGACGACTTCTATCTCATGTTAGCACATTCATTTCATCAGAGCATCTTCTCACATCAGTGTCAAATCTGTATAGATTTATCTGTTGCATATTGTCTGAAGATGTTTTTTTCTGTTATTTTACACTTTTTATTTTGCTTCATTCTCTGTTGAGTTCCTCAAAACTTTAAAAAGGCAATAAATTACTTATTCAATTACCCACTAATATTCTATCTGGATGGTCCCTATTAATAATGAGTAATCACTTCAATTTGGGTCAACCCCCAAAACGCTAGAGGAATTGACAAGAAAGAAATCTGTTAGATCAATTTCAATATTTTGTCAATTAGAGTATCTAAAACTGAGCATTCAAAGAAAAACTGAAATAATATTTGGGTCCTTGGGTGAAGATGACAGTGTTGGCTTCCATACTTGTAAATTATGAAAAGTGAAAATAAAATGACGACAGCCTGTGAAATTTCTGGGACAGGTATGTGCTGGGATAGGTTGATTCATGTGGTTAGCTAACTGCCCTGGGCCCTGTATTGGTTTTGCTCAATAGGAAATTGATCGTGAGTTGCAGAAGAAGAAAGAGGAGCTGAATGCAGTGCATAGGCAAGCTGAGGGCTTGTCTGAGGATGGGGCAGCAATGGCAGTGGAGTCAACTCAGATCCAGCTCAGCAAGCGCTGGCGGGAAATTGAGAGCAAATTTGCTCAGTTTCGAAGACTCAACTTTGCACAAATTGTGAGTTGTTACTGGCAAACCTATATGTGTTTGCAACTAATACTCTAATAACAGAGGCCTACTAACCAAAAGAAAAAAAAAAATTCTGGGTGCAATTTCAAAGTTCCAATCTGCATTCTTAAAGTGGGTAGTTTCCCCTACCTTTGGGCTTCCCTAACTCTAGTGGTTAGTTTTTCAGATTAAAAATGTAATCTATTAATAGAGCATAGGAAAGAGTGCCCTTATCAAAAATGAGAAATACATCTTAATTTCTTTTGCCACATCATTTTTTCATAACATTAGCAGTGTGAATTTGTCAATTTACCATACGTTTACTTTATTTCAGCATCTAATCCAAAAATATGTATTGCTTTCCTGAGACCATCCCATGCTAATTTTACTTTCTTAATGTATACATGGTAAATAATAAATCTTTTGTGAAAGAACTTATATCAACTTGCACAAGGACTTCTTATCTCTTTGACTTAAACATTATAGTTTACTCCTCATACCTGGCTTATCTATTTGATGGGTTAAAAAGTTTATACAAGGATTGTATGCCTAGTGAGATTGCTAATAATTAATAGCAGTTGAAAATATAAAATATTGTTAGTACTGAAATATCATAGGCCAAGAGGTAAAGAAACCACTGTTCTCTTTCAAACAACTGTATGGAAATTTTATGATTCTGTCTTTAAAAATGCAAGTCACAATCATAAGCTTGATCTTTTTAGAACTGTTTTTGTGATAGAGTATAAACCATAGGGATTTTCTAGCAGATACATTTTTGTTCCTATTCTGAGAGATTGTAAATTGAAGTGAAATGATCACCACTCTGTTATTATGCAAATACAGTGCTCCTCACAAAACCAGGGTGTGAAAGTCTGCAAAATGAGGCTTTATAATTACGTTAGGTTAACTTACATGAAACCGACGGGTATTCAACCCTCTTTGACCTAGCTGATGACAGTTTCATTTATTTCAACTCCTAGATGAGACTTACTTGGGTATTTCTTCTTTGATATTGTTGATTCCATTTAATATGGGATGAGTAAATATGTCTTAGACAATTAGCATAACTGTTTTCTAAGCATATAATTTTCTTAATGTTGCTTATTAACTCAGTGAAAAATACTCCATATTATCATTACTTCTCTTAAATGCATTAGAAAAATCCTTGCATACACTGTTTTCTAAGAACTCCAAGTACTTTAATAGCAGCTGAATATTCTGAGAAATTGGAAGTAGTAATATAAGGTATGTTTAAACTGTAATATATTGCATTTGAAGTCCAATTCTATCTGATTGAATGTTTTAGCCTATTATCTTTTATATTAGATATTATGAATATAATATGTCATAAATCACTCAAGCTTACACTAGCAAAAAGCTTGTGCCAGTGGATGCAAAATGAATTGAAAGATTAAGGCAACCATAAAGAAAATTTAAGTAAAATATTTTTGCCTCCATTTAATACATCATTTAAGTCCTTTGCTTTGAATTATCTTACTACTCACTATTTTCTCCAATTCCATTTCCCCCGTGTCTTGACACAGCCTATATGCAGGGTTAATTTTTTTTACAACTTTGTCAAGGTAAGTTATTAACACTTTATAGTTAAATAGACACAGGATCAAAAATCCCCCTAAACCACTCACTTAAAATACCATTGTGTACCTGCATATAATAGACTCTAAACAAATATTTGTAAAATGTAATAAAGATTGCTGAAGTAAATTAAGGATAAGTGAACCAGTATAAAATTTTTGAAATAAATATTCATAAAATAGATTTTCTTCAGAAACCATTTCTTCTTGATTTTTATATCTGGAGGATCCCAAAATACAGATGATGCATGACTTGGGGAAAAAATTGTATGTTAATTTTCCATGATAAAACAAGTAAGAACAATATACATGAAGAATAATCAATTTAATATTACAATTATATTTAACCTTGGATTTTTATTAGATCTGAAATTTGATAGATTGATAGATCAAAGATGTATATAGTCCACTGATTGCTAATACATGTTAAAAAAACTTATTTCACATATCCACTGGTTTAGAGTCATCTTTCCCAATTAATCTACAGTGAGGACATTTGAGACAGCCACAAGCAAACATCTTAACTAAGAGTTATGTTTGGGATAATCTTACCATGGCCCTGATGTAGCACAGGTAGTCAGAGCTTCCAGATTTCTTTCTTCCCCTTGCATTTCCCTTTTCTATTTCTATCATTATTTCTTCTCAAATGTCCCTTTCTGTTATTTCTACATATGAATTCTAGATTTCTATGGCTTTTCAGTTCGTCTTTCATATCTTAGAAGTAGCAGTTCAAGATTTTAGGCAGTACTATGAAGTGCTTAATATTTGAGAACTGAATTTAAAATGAGAAATTAATTGTATTCTTTCAAAGATAAAGACTCAGAAATAAATGAAGCAGTGTAAAATTAGGTACTTCAGGGACTAGGTACAGATCAAAATTACATGTGACCATAGTAAAGCTCAGAAAAACCCTGGTACCTGGCTCTCAGGGAGCCATGGGGCAGCCCTGGGCCAGGCAAGAGTGCAGACCAAAGCCAAGAAGAGAGTGTCTACAAATGATTGTCCTCAGGATAATCCTGGAGACCATAAAGAAGGCAAAACAGACTGAGAGAAAGTGAGTAAGATTTTCTCCAGGTACTGAGCGTGTTGAAGCTCCTGCCCTAGTTAGGATTACACGGCATTTCTAATATGGTTCCTGTTGACTTACAGACCTGGCTGTTCACTGAAGACCAAACAATGACTATAAACTGAACATGAGGAATGTTTTTCGTAAGATATTTTATAACAGTGATCTAGTAAAATAGACCACTCCCTGGGGTGAATGGCTCTGTGAATCTCATTAATTCCATCTGCTGGCTATATGATCACCAGTCTCTTCCAGCCTGGTTTCTTGCATTTCTACCATGGGGATGAGGATATTTGTAATAATGAAATATGGTAGTATTTGTAAAATACCAGCTACATTATGGAGGTTCACTGAGGTTAAGTGAATCAATATTTTTTTCTTCTTCTTCTTCCTGTATATAAGTTAACATTGGAATGAGACACATTATTTTAAAATGTATAGTATATTTGTGAATCATTAAGAGGATTGGGATGAGTAGGTCCCATAGGTTTAAAATGTTATTAACAACAGGTAGATCTTTTTTTTTCAATGTAAATTAAAAATTAGATTTCCTAGTTCTTGGCAAGTAGTTTTGTCTAGAGTTACATAGTATTTGTGGGAAATTTCATGCAAAGCTGTTGATTCTGCCAATGAAGGCATTATTTTCCATAAACTTGGCAATAGAGCATTAGCTAAATTATTTTCTATAGAAAGGTAAAGAGAGAGGAGGAAAAACATAAAGGCTTTTAACATCTAATAGAAAACTATGCCGGAGAAGGCGATGGCACCCTACTCGAGTACTCTTGCCTGGAAAATCCCATGGACAGAGGAGCCTGGTGGGCTGCAGTCCATGGGGTTGCGAAGAGTTGGACATGACTGAGCTACTTCACTTTCACTTTTCAGTTTCATGCATTGGAGAAGGAAATGGCAACCCACTCCAGTGTTATTGCCTGGAGAATCCCAGGGACTGGGGAGCCTGGTGGGCTGCCGTCTGTGGGGTCAAACAGAGTCGGACACGACTGAAGCGACTTAGCAGCAGCAGCAGCAGCAGCAGCAAAAAGCTATGCATAATTTTATCAAGGTTAATTGTAATATTTGACAGTTAACCTCAGAGATCCCAAGAAAATCCAACCACAAAATTTCACACTGAGGATATGCAACAATCCTTATGTGAAACTCCTGAGCAAAATAAGCTCACAGGTTAAAATTAAAATGGATATGAAAAAATGCTTTCTGTAAGTGATGTTAACATGCCCAAATTAAAAGGAGTATGCACACCTGAAGAAATTAGAGATAAGAAGACAGTAAAGGACATGAAAATGTTTTTTTTAATTTTCAAAAAGATTTCAAAAATAAAGATAGAATGGAATTCTTATAATAATAACAAGCCATTTTGAAAAGTGAATAGGAAACTGATAACATAGAATCTAGAAATTAACATGTAATTATTGAAATAATACCTCAACTTTTTAAATGGTGGATTCATTATAGAAGAAAAGGAATATATTAATTGAAAGATGCTGAGGAAATTTTTGCTTTGCTGAAAATACCAGAAGATGGAGACAATAGAATAAAAAGCTCAAACATGCCTGAAAAGAGTTCCAGATTGATAAAGTGGAGAGCCAGGGGCAGAGACATTATTTTATATAAATGACTGACATTTAACAAGATTGAATAAATCTCAATTTACATGAGACCTCAAATTGAATAAAGCTCAATTTGCATGAGTCCTCAAACTGAATGAAGCTCAACCAGTTTGTAATAAATAAAAATAAGTTCACAACCAGCAAAGTGTGAGTGAAACCCAGAACATCAATGATCAGGAAGGTCACCATAAAAGCTACTAAGGACCAAAAGCAGAAAGCTCCATAGGCTGGCCAACTTGTCCTCAATAATAGGTGTTAGAAGACACTGGGATAATACTGTTAATGTTCAAGGTGAATGGTCAAAAGAATCCTGTAAACAGTGATTCAAGAATGAAGACAAACTATTTTCAGATATGCAAACACTATATTTTCAAATAAACGAACACTAAGTTTATAACCTATAGATTCTCACTGAAAAAATTACTAAATGATATGCTAGTGTAAAACAGAACACAGAGCTGCAGAGGAGCAAGCTATATAAAGGTAAATATAAAGCTTATATGTATAAAAAACAAACTTAAATCTTGTAATTAGCCACTAAAATTGTGGCAATTGCTGCAAAGGAAAACATAGAGTTCTATGAGAATATAAAAGTGATTTGATCTCACAATAAGGGAAATACAATAAATAAAAGGTTGTTTCTAGATGGTAGCAGCAAATATAAGGTTTGTGCCTGCTGTGTTCAATATGAATTATTGCCCGTTATCATGTTTATAGGGGAAAAATGTAGTAAACCTTTGGAATAGGCAATATATGCATGACCTGTCTCAGGGAGAAGAGAAAAAAAATTTAAAAACATAAAATACAAAAATACATCTTATTGAAAGAAGGAAAAGAAATGTCCCTTTTCTAAATATGACACCCCCCATTTGCTCTGGATAGCCTATGGCTTCAAAGACTACCTAAATAATACTGATATTCGACAATTTACCTCTGACAACTTTTTATTCAGCTTTTATTTTAGAACCCTAACAGGTATTTCACACACAAAATAGCCAAGTCAAGAATAATTAATTTTCACTCCTATATAAATGGCTCCTACCAAACTCTGCAGCTGTTAGTAAATTCCCTTTTACTTAGGTCCAAAACCTAAACATCATCTTTGATTCCTCCTACTTTTATATTATCCATGGAATTCACTTCAAATTCTGTTGGCTCTACCTGCAAAATACATCTTTAATTGGACCACTCCTCAGAAACTTTATTGCAGAAACCCTTGACAACACTGTATTTTCTCCCATCTCAATTACTTCAGCAGCCCGCTCGTCCTTATTTCCCATGTTTACCCACCTACATTATCGTCTCCTTGGTGAAATCAGAGAATTCCTAAAAGTATATGTGGGATTCTGTCAAGCCTCCGCTGCTTATTACACTTCTAATGAAATTTTATGAGCTTCTGCATAGCTTGGTCCCTGCTTACCATTCCTATTACTCCAACTTTATCTCCCTTTTGGCATTCTCCTAATACAGAGGCTTTAAAGTGTCCTGTATACTTAAGCACATAGCATCATTTCTATTTCAGGACCTTTGTATATATTGTCTCTTTATGGAATATATTTCAAGTAGACTTTCGTATCGATACTATAACTTAGCCATCCTTTCATTTACAAGCTGAAATTAGAGGCTTCCCTTGTGGCTCAGAGGTTAAAGCGTCTGCCTGCAATATGGGAGACCTGGGTTTGATCCCTGGGCGGGGCAGATCCCCTGGAGAAGGAAATGGCAACCCACTCCAGTACTCTTGCCTGGAAAATTTCATGGACAGAGGAGCCCTGTAGGCTACAGTCCATGGGGTCACAAAGAGTTGGATACGACTGAGCGACTTCACTCACTCACTCACCTGCAATGCAGGAGACCTGGGTTCGATCATCCCTGGATCCCGAAGGAATATTCCCTGGAGAAGGGAATAGCGACCCATGCTATTCTTGCCTGGAGAATTCCATGGACAGAGGAACTTGGCAGGCTACAGAACAATTAGAACTTTGTAGAATTTAGACAGGCAATACTTAATAGGTATTTTTTTTCTATTTTAAAAATATTGTATACTCATGGTAATTATACATGCCAACTGTGAGTTTAAGATAACTGTTCAGAACAGCAAATTTTAGTACAGTTACTTCTGGAAGTACATATACTGAGAAAAGACAAAGTTCTCAAAACTTAACACTGAGGAGGTAAAGACTGAATATGAGGTTGAGGATAACAATGTATTGCAAAGGATAGCTTTTACTACATCAGAGGAAATTGTAGTAAGGAATTTAAACTTAAAAGCACACATTGCCAAAATACACAACTTCTTGAAAAGCTCATATAAATCTGTCAGTAGATTTATTTAAATGTTTCAATGAATGTGTTATACCAGTTAATCCTAAAGTGAATACTTTGTAAAATGGGAACATTCATGGACTAATTTTTAAAAATTGTTTGCATTTGAACGGAACTTTATATTTTCAAAATAGGTTCAGATATATCTTATTCACTCCCCCCAATAACCCTCTTAAGTATTATTTTAATTGTCCTTTTACAGAAAGGAAACATAATTTAAATAAAGTTAAGGAAATTGGCCAAGGGTGCATGAGCAAATTGGAAGACACCTAACTTGAACTCAGTGCTTCCCAAGATATGGTGGGAGTTATTCAAAAGAAAGAAAAAAAAAATCTAGTGTCCAAATAAGTTTGAGAAACACTGGATTAAGCAAAGTTTCCTTAGTCTAGAATCTTCCAGGGCTTTTGATATGTAAATGTGATTATGAATTTCTGTGAGAGGAATAGATTCTGCAGACTTTCACATCTGGATACTTGTAGTACAAAGAGGAAAATTTCATTTCAGCTTTAAGATAGGATTCTGTTTGAGTGATTGTGAAAAACTAATGTTCTTCAGGGGGAAAAATGGGGAAAAAACATTACTTTATCATTATGGTTTTGTTGTTTTGGATTTTCTTAAAATGAAGCAGAGATGTACAAAAAAGTAATCACAGAACTGATTGCCATCACCTTATGTCTGAACCTAGATTTGATTCAGCACTACTATTTCTTTGTACATTTGCTTCTTATCACATAATGATAACCATTTAATGGTGAGACTAAAAGAGGAAACAAACTTTTTGCATAATTGCTACATAGATTTTTTTCTTTGCCTTTAAATCACAACAAAGATCATCAGCTGCCAATGCAATATCCTTGGGAATATTGGTAATATAAATAATTTCTGTATTTAGAGACAGAGTGCTCTTTAGTAAACAGAGTTGTGAGTATAAAAGATGAATACAGGTTGCTAAGGGAAGTGGACCAGGAGGTAGTTGCTTAGAAAATTTTCCTCCTCTGAGCTGCAATTTTTTAATTAACATCACATGAGTTAAGAAAAAATCGATCACTCAAGATTCTGTTTCTCTAGACTGTTATGATCATAATAGTTATTGCCATTTCTATCATAATTTTTTTCTGGTCTTTAGTTTATGTAAGACAATCAGATTAATGGTTGTTTAGTAATTTAGTATGTTAGTTTCAATTTCAGTTCAATTGCTCAGTCGTGTCTGACTCTGCGACCCCATGAATCGCAGCACACCAGGCCTCCCTGTTCATCACCAACTCCCAGAGTTCACTCAGACTCATGTCCATCAAGTCAGTGATGCCATCCAGCCATCTCATCCTCTGTTGTCCCCTTCTCCTCCTGCCCCCAATCCCTCCCAGCATCAGAGTCTTTTCCAATGAGTCAACTCTTCACATGAGGTGGCCAAAGTACTGGAGTTTCAACTTTAGCATTATTCCTTCCAAAGAACACCCAGGGTTCATCTCCTTCAGAATGGACTGGTTGGATCTCCTTGCAGTCCAAGGGACTCTCAAGAGTCTTCTCCAGCACCACAGTTCAAAAGCATCAATTCTTCGGTGCTCAGCTTTCTTCACAGTCCAACTCTCACATCCATACATGACCACAGGAAAAACCATAGCCTTGACTAGACTGACCTTTGTTGGCAAAGTAATGTCTCTGCTTTTGAATATGCTATCTAGGTTGGTCATAACTTTTCTTCCAAGGAGTAAGCGTCTTTTAATTTCATGGCTGCAGTCACCATCTGCAGTGATTTGGGAGCCCCAAAAAATAAAGTCTGACACTGTTTCCACTGTTTTCCCATCTATTTACCATGAAGTGATGGGACCAGATGCCATGATCTTCATTTTCTGAATGTTGAGCTTTAAGCCAACTTTTTCACTCTCCTCTTTCACTTTCATCAGGAGGCTTTTTTGTTCCTCTTCACTTTCTGCAATAAGGGTGGTGTCATCTGCATATCTGAGGTTATTGATATTTCTCCCTGCAATCTTTTGCCAGCTTGTGCTTCTTCCAGCCCAGCGTTTCTCATGATGTACTCTGCATATAGGTTAAATAAGCAGGGTGACAGTATACAACCTTGACGTACTCCTTTTCCTATTTGGAACCAGTCTGTTGTTCCAAGTCCAGTTCTAGCTGTTGCTTCCTGACCTGCATGCAGGTTTCTGAAGAGAGTATGTTAAGCTAGATTCAATTTCCAGGAAGATGGCAGACTGATTGACTCCCTCACCCCTCACTTCAAATATATGAAAATTCTGGGTAAAATTTAATTTGAAAGCAATTTAAATACATAGCTGAGCTCAAAATATGTGATGGAACCTCCATTTTCCCTAGTTGTCATAATTGTGCACATCATCCCATGAGCCTGAGCCTGAGCCTTGGCCTGGATTGAGGGCCTCATGGTTTCGAGAAAGGTTTAAAGGCTTTTACTAGAAAACATATAACCTTATACAATATCTACTAGAAATGTAATGAAAACCCTGCCTAAATGTTGAATCTTCAAGGGCTTCCTTTGACAAGTAAAGGGAAAATAGACAAACACAACTCTCAAGGCCAATTCATCTGGTGAGGACTCTTGACTGGAGGAAGAAAATCTGGGAAAGTGAATACTGAGTGTGGGGATCTGAATTTATACCCTAACCACAAGCCTCTAAACTCCTCAACTGAGAAGTTAACATGAAATTTTCTCCAGGCTGTTGAAATCTTTAGAGTCTTCTCACAGAGTCATAGAATAAATCACTCTTTGGGAGAACCCCACAGAGACAAGGACACTGGCGATGGATTCACAACGGACTATTAGAACTCACATGAAGACATAATATATTGTGACGTTGAGTCATCTCACATAATCAAGAGAATGAATACTTCATAACTTAATAGAAAACTATTGCATGCTCTTAAGTAAATATGTTGAAAATAAAATAGAGATCAAGGAACAAAATAAACACTTATGAAAACACTTCCAGAGTTACTTATGCTAATAACACATTGAATAAAACTTCTAGAAACCAAAAGTTAGTCGTTGAAATAAAAAATAACAATTATGTATTTTAAACACCTGATTAAACAAACATGAAGATAAAATTAGTCATTATGGGAAAATTATACCACATGACGATTGAAAATATGAAAATGATTGAGAGAATAGAATAAGCTTTATATCTAATTACAAAAGGCAATGACACAGAGAATATGTGGGAGACAATAGTTTAGGAAAAATGGACAAAATTTCCAGATCTTAATACATGAGACCAGAAATTGAATAACTACATTGGTGCCTCAACCAGAGTGTATTAAAATAAATCTGTGGAAGCATAGAGAATATAAAATACCTTTAAAAAGAGACAGGGTACATACATACAGGAGCAGGAATGGCTTATTTAATTGAAGATTCTGATGATCAGTAAAAAACAAAAATCTTCAAATTACTATTGTATTACTGTTGCAAAATAAACACTAGGCTACTTTTATAAAGTGTATTCCACTCATGTTAGAACTGATACTGTATAATACCTCTTATGCTTGGAAAAAGAAGATGTAAGATTTTATTCTGTACCTCTCATTACCTATACAACTTGGACTGAATATTGGAGCCTCAGGATGAAGTTAATAACTGCTTTCTTATAGAATTAAGAGAGGTAATCAACCACCAGAAATGTTTTAAGTTCTAAAATATTTGTATTAATGTCACTAGTTTTATGGCCAGTACGTACAAGTGTTGGTGTCCGGCTTTCACACAGCTAGGTGTCCTGACAAACCAAAAGCCAAAATGTAAGTTGCTCAGAGTTGGTAGTGTCCTATGTACCTAACAGGAGCAAGCACAAACACATTCTAATTTGATACATTCTAATATGATACTGCTTAAATCTAGACTTTAAATAACTCCCATAGATAAAGTTCTGAGTATATGTGTGTAGAATTAAAATGACAATTCACATGATGTAAAAAGCAGTGGAATCCAACTCTTAAAGACAGAAGATAAAAAAGGTAGAGAGTGAGAAGTTCAAATATAGAAGGAAAGAATGGAGTACAAGTATAGAAAGGTTTTGAAGTGATAATTGTTTAGGATTTTCCAAAAGTATTGCAAGTTCCTAGAGTCAGATTGAAAGTAAGTAAATATCAAATAGTGAAATGACCCAATTTTGTTCTGTTTTATGGCTGAGTAATATTTCATTGTGTGTATGTACCACATCTTTTCTTGATTCATCTGTCAATGGACATCTAGGCTGCTTCCATGTCCTGGCCATTGTAAATAGTACAGCAGGGAACATGGGGTGCTTATATCTTTTTGAATTATGGTTTTCTTCAGGTATATGCCCGGGAGTGGAATTGGTGGGTCATGTGGTAGTTTTAGTTTTTTAAGGGACCTCTATACTGTTCTCCATAGTGGTTGTATCAATTTAAATTCTCACCAAAAAGTAGGAGGATTCTCTTTTCTCCACAGCCTCTACAGCATTTATTGTTTGTAGACTTTCTGATGATGGCCATTCTGACTGGTGGGAGGTGATACCTCATTGTAGTTTTGATTTGCATTTCTCTAATAATGAGCAATGTTGAGCATCTTTTCATATGATTTTTGGACATCTCTACTGGGTCATCTGTAGTGATATGGATGGACTCTATGTCCTAGAGTTATTTATCATTTCAGTCTGTATAACCTAGAGTCTATCACACAGAGTGAAGTAAGTCAGAAAGAGAAAAACAAATATCATATATATATATATATATATATATATGGAATCTAGACGGATGGTACAGATGAGCCTGTTTTCAAGGTAGGAATAGAGATGCAGACTTGGAGAATGGACATGTGGGCACATAGTGGGAAGAGGAGGGTGAGACCAATTGGGAGAGTAGGGTTGACATATATAGACTACTTTGTACAAAACGGAGAGTGGGAAGCTGCTATGTGGCACAGGGAGCTCAACTCAGTGGTCTATGTTGACCTAGAGGGACAGGATCAGGGCATTGGGGTGGCAGGGAGATTAAAGAGGGAGGGGATATGTGTATTCATATTGCTGATTCACTTCATTGTATAGCAGAAACTAACACAAGACTGTAAAGCCATCATACTCTAATAAAGAATCATTGCATTGGGAAAATTAAATATAACTGTATGTTATCATAGTGAAACTGACAAATTCCAAAGCCAAGGAGAGAACTTTAAAGGCAGCAGAATAGATAGATTACCTGGAAAGTAATGCCACATGTAATGACAGCTGATTTTGGATAAATTATAAAAGCCAGAAGGTGATAGAATGATGTTTTTAAAAATGATGAAAGAAAAACCTAGAATTGTATACTCATAGGAACTTTATCCTTTGAGAGTAACATTAAAATAAAGATCTTTTCAGACAAACAAAAGCTGAGAGATAGCCAATGGGAGAGTCTCACTGAGGGTCCTCAGGTTTTTCTTTTTCTGTTTTTAGAATTAGTCACTGTTAATGTTTATTCAGTTATCAATCTATACATCATGCTGAAATAATTTTATATCCTGAATTTTCACTAAACATTATATGTCTTTTCCTATGTTAGTAAAAAGAAATTCTGGATACATTTTTAAAGCCTATATAAGATTCCACAGCATGTATGCACCTCAGGGTTGGTTTTTAACCAGAAGGAGAATGACCCTAGATGGATGATTCATGATGCAAGGAAGAATGATGAGCAAGGAAGATGTCAAACCAATATAAAAACCTGAAGAAATAGTTGCTGTATATAAAATTGTCTAAAGTACAGAACTGGACTAAAATACTGGACATCAATGACACAAAGTATGGAAGGAAATTGCTTGTTTACCTCCTACTTTTCAGGATGCTCTTTCTCTTCTGTAATGTTGAATTATCTCAGTGCTCAATCTTTGGACATTTTCCATCTATACTCCCTTGTGTTGCTTTTATTCATCCAATCCCATAACTTTAGTGCAAGGTTATAATTTCATGACCACATTTTTATAAACAGACCACTCTTTTCCCCTGATCTATAATGGCAACATAACCCTTTCAAAGTTTTGGGTTAAAAAAAAAAAATTCTAACCTCACTTTTCCTTTACCTATTTTTCACACAATAAACAGAGATATTACTTGAAAATATAAATCAGGTGAGCTTTTTCTGATGAAAATGCCCTGATGGATTCTCATCTATTTTAGTATAAAATCCAAAATCCTTACATGAGTTTTACTGGATTGATGATCTTGCCCACTATTAGCTCTCCAGAGTTATCCCTTAGCATTTGATCTCTATTCCTATGCTCAACCTACTTTGACCTCTTCACTCTTCCTTGAACATGCTAGCATACCCCCTTTGCACTGTGTGTTCCCTAAGCCTAAGACTCTGATCCCCCAGATATCTATACGGTCCCCTCCCTCTGCCTTCAAGTCTTTGCTCAAAAGTGTCCTCAGTGACGAATTTCATCGACCCCTTCCCCATTGACTATTCTCCGTAAAATGTACTACCAGGAAAGTTATAAATATTTTCACTTTTTATATCCATCTCTCTTCATAGAGTGGAAGCTCCAAAAATGAAGGAATTTCCTTTTTTTTCCTTTTGCTTCTTTGTCCTCAGAACCAAAAGTAGTGACTAGCCGGGGTGGGGGGTGGGTTGGAGGTAGGTTCAAGAGAGAGGGGATATATGTATACTTATAGCTGATTCACATTGTTGTACAGCAGAAACTAACTCAACATTGTAAAGCAATTATCCTCCAGTTTTAAAAAAAATATCCCCAAAAAAGTAATGACTAGCAAGTGGTAGGTACATAATATATATTTGTTGAATGAATGAATGCTTTATTGATGAATAAAATCATTGTAAGGTCCTCTTAATGCTTAGAAAGAGACCATGCAAAATTCATTGTGCATATTAATAATTTTAGAGTAACCATTAACCTGAGAAAAATAGAGTATAAAATTTTTGAAGTAGAGAAAAAAAGAAATGAATAAGCTATCAAAATAATCCAAACAAGAACTGAGGCTTAAGAACACTAGTAGAATTGACCAAGGAAAGTAAGCCACTACATTAACATAGGACTTTGTCATTTCTAGCTCTCTCCAGGCCAAGGCCATTACAGTATATGAAATAAGATGTCAGTTGCAAGTTAATATTCTTGTAAGTTTAAACAAATTCACTGTTCTGTGACTAAGATTTATATAAAATAGTACCTCAGAAATATTACCTCAAGTGATCGACTTTAAATAACACAATAAATTAAAAATATTAATATAAATGTGTTAAGCTAGACTCATGGCTTATGTTAATATGCACACTTATTGCATAGTTAGGTTATAGCTATGGTAGGTACATAATTTTATATGCTATTCATCTTCTAAATTAGAGTTTCAGTAAAGTACTATAATCACAATTCAATTTGGTGTCAAATATATACATAAGCTTTAAAATAACATTCCCTTTCTTATAGTAATATACTGTATCAAATTTTTCTATTAAGTGGAAATTTAGCACAGTCTTCAGGAAATATTATTGATGGTAAATATCTTAATAATGATAGATTTATCATAAATGTTAAATATAAAATTGAGTCTGATTTACTGGTATATATAGTTTTGTTATGTGCTTTTATTAGAAAATTAGAGTAAATATACCTCATTTTATACCTTATTTTACTAAAATTAATATCCTTTTTCTTGAAATGACAGTGTTTGAAACATGATTACATTTGATATAACTGTTTTGGAGCAGTTTATTACTTATAATTTTGAATGAAAACATTAAGCAAATCTTATCTCTTAATAATCTAATGGGAATAAGTATGAATATCAGTTATTTTGTTGTGCAATAGCAGATTTTCTGAGGGCAGTTGAGGCATGCCAAGACTAGAGTTTTACAAAAAGTATCTCTAATCCTGATAACAACCTCAACAGACTAAAATTTCTAAAGCAACGTTTCTGAGTTCTTATAAAATTAAGAGCAAGGATTCCAACATCAAAATAGTTATTAAATTAACGTAAAGATTTGTTGATGTTGTCTTTCCTTAGATGAGGTATTGTTCTATGATGTTGATTTCTTCCTTTTTTATTTATTTTTTAATGGGAACCTCCTAAAATGCTAAGGGTGCAGGGAAATTGGAATTCCACACACTTAGAAGGGGTCTATAAAGAAACTTATATTTTATTTTGGATACATTGAATTGGTATTTCTTTAATTCAGTAAACATTTATCCAGTGCCTCCTATGTGCCAGACAACACAAAACATGAAAGAACATTGATGAATCCATAGCAGTTATACAGAAGATATGATACTTGATAAGTATAACTCATACAATGAAGAGAGAAAAAGTGCAAGAATGTATACACAGCAATTTGACCTCCGTTTGGAACATAACAATAAAAAGTGTAATTTTCTCCAATCTAAATTTGCTTTCAAAATATGGAACACCAGCTGGAAGGGAGCTCAGATGGCTTCTGCACTGGGGTTGGCAATACCCTTCAAAGCATGCCTGGAACAACTGGTTAAAATAATTAAATCATTTGCACCATCTGTGAATCATTCTGATTCTTTGGTGATTACTTAAGACTCTCATTGTATAGAACAGATTCTTAGAACAGATGAAAAAAATAATTCAAGTGTATAGTTTTCCTAACTTTGATTTTCATTAAATAATTTTTTAAATAAGGTTAATGGCAACCCACTCCAGTACTCTTGCCTGGAAAATCCCATGGATGGAGGAGCCTAGTAGGTTGCAGTCCATGAGGTCACCAAGAGTCGGACACGACTGAGCAACTTCACTTTCATTTTTCACTTTCATGTATTGGAGAAGGAAATGGCAACCCACTCCAGTGTTCTTGCCTGGAGAATCCCAGGGACGGGGGAGCCTGGTGGGCTGCCGTCTCTGGGGTCGCACAGAGTCGGACACGACTGAAGCAACTTAGCAGCAGCATATTGTCTTCAGATTTGCTCAATTATCAGATATTTCTTTTGCCTTTTTGTTATGAGCCAGTGGCTTTTGAAACTTAAAGTGTGTATGAAATTCAGTTTTAGTCTTATTAATACAAATGCACTTATTCACAGAGACTTCACTTCCAACATAATTTTGTTTAAAAATTCAATACTCTCTACCCTTTTATTTCTTTAATCTCTGAGTGTAATGCTCAATCGCTAATAACTAATAGAGAACTAAATGAAAGTTTAAGCTGATTGCATTCTTAAATTTAGTATCATATATTATAATCATCAAGAATTTAACTTTTTATTTCTTATTGGAGTATAGTTGATTAACAATGTTGTGATAGTTTCAGGTGTACAGCAAAATGATACAATGAGAGATATACATGTATCTATACTTTTTCAAAGTTTTTTTTTTTCCCATTTACGTTGTTACATAACAACAGGAAGCAGAATTCCCTGTGCTGTACAGTAGATCCTTGTTGGGTCTCCATTTTAGATATAACAGTATGTGCATGTTATGCTGACTAATCCATGGATAAAAGGTGCGTGGCTAAAATGAAAAACAAGAGTACTTACCTGTGCAAATTTAATATGTTTAGATTAATTCATACCTTACAGGCATTATTAAATGGATAGTAGTACATGGACCTTATTGCCAAGATCAATCAGTTGAGAAGTTTTCCAGGAGATCTATGCAACTAGTTTTCCATAATAGTTACTACATTTGTATCTAATAGAATATGTGAGTGGCAAAATATAAATAAATGAATTATTTAAGAAGTATAGTAACCTATAATGCTTATAACTCTCTTTTTGATCTATACAAAATTAAAATTCTGTTCTGTGATTAGTATCAAGACTATCACAAATATACATGAAACATATGAATAAAATCATCCACACTCTATTTTTGTAGCTACATATATGAATACACTTCACTACTTCCTGAATGGAAAATTTTTTTTAGAAATCTCGGCCCTTTCATATATCAGCTTCTCTAGTGGACAACAGCTTAGTTAATGTACTGCCACAAAGATCTCTTCTTCAAACTTTCCAGAATGCCTTCCACTTCAGTCTTTGCAATTCTACTTCCTTTTTTCTTGGGACTTTCTGGATCTTTGCCTGATGGTCTCCTGTTGTCTTTCAGGATGTAGAACAAATGCGTCCTTCAGCATCCTGTGTGATAAATTCATAGCATTCCCTTCATCCCCTCCATCATGTTCTCCAACATTAGCCGGATTGTTTCCTCTATAGCACTTACCACAATTTGAAAATATGTTGTTTGCTTATTTGTTTATTATCTGTTTCTACCATTAGAATGTAGGCTCCATGAGGGAAAAGACTCTCTTTCTTACTAAATACCATTTTCCCAACATAGAGACTCTACAACAGAGTAGGTGTGCAATAAAAATATGGTGAGTAAATGAATAGATAGATGGATAGGTAACATCTTCTTGTGGAATTCCATCTAGTTCAGAATTATTCATTCCACATTCTTATGGAGGCGCTGCATCAGTCTCCTAGCACCTGAATGTTTTCAATTGGTCCTTATAAAAGGGAAAAGAATAAGAGCAAAAGTGTTGCACTTTTCATAGAACTAAATTTGTACAATGATTGTTCTGAAAGTATAGCTTTCTACAGTTTGTCATGAGAGGAGGCAGCATTAAAGTGCCCTTTCTTTCATCTTTATTTTTTTCTTTTTTGTTTTATTACAATGTTTTTTACTATGCAAATAAAGGTGAGAACTTTGTGAGGTTCCTTGACATTTTTGGTAGTATTTTATTGACCCATGAAATACAAAGGCTGCTGCTGCTAAGTCGCGTCAGTCGTGTCCGACTCTGTGCGACCCCATAGACGGAAGCCCACCAGGCTCCTCTGTCCCTGGGATTCTCCAGGCAAGAACACTGGAGTGGGTTGCCATTTCCTTCTCCGATACATGAAAGTGAAAAGTGCAAGTGAAGTCACTCAGTCATGTCCGACTATTAGCGACCCCATGGACTGTAGCCTACCAGGCTCCTCCGTCCATGGGATCCTCCAGGCAAGAGTACTGGAGTGGAGTGCCATTGCCTTCTCTGAATACAAAGGCTGGCAACCATCAATTTGGAGAAACTTATTCACGTGAAGAGCCAAGTTTCTGTTGGTTGCTTGAAGTTTTGAGAATGAGGAAAGTAAAGCTCTAAAAATCAGTGACTGTCTCCCATTTTATGACCTTCTAGGCAATGAATATTGGCCCACAAGCATTATCTCCTGGAATGAGATTCTGAAATTTCTTTTGTTGTATGTGAGAAACAAATTCAAGAACAAATATGCAAAAAGAGTGTAGTTAGGGTATTGCAATATATCACCTTACATATTTTTAATATGTGCACTGACATATAATAAATACGGAAATATTAGTTGCTCAGTCGTGTCTGACTCTTTGCAACCCTATGGACTGTAGCTGACCAGGCTCCTCTGTCCATGGTATTTCCCAGGCAAGAATACTGAAGTGGGTAGCCATTCCCTTCTTCAGGGATCTTCCTAACCCAGAGATCGAAGCCAAGTCTCTGGCAATGCAGACAGATTCTTTACTGTCTGAGCCACCAGTACCAAAACAGTATTTACGCTTTTTTATAAATATTTTCATCTTCTGGCTTTAAATCCTTCTTTTGTTTCAAAAATATGTAGATCCCATAAGAGCACCATTTGCTTTACCACAGAAATGTTACCTTTCCTGTGCTTCATCAAAATTGCAAACTGAAACCATGAAGATTCTAATTATAAGAGATACACTAATTTTGCCTCCTTATGCTCACATCTCTTATAGTCTTCATTTCCAAATAAAGAGCCATAACAGAGATGTTTGTAATTTCCACAATGTCTTTATATTCCTGATTTTAGTTAAGTCTTATACTTGAAAATTTGATTTGGATACAAAAAGTCAGCAAATTAAATCAATATTCTTAAAAGTATGGAGGAGCAAAAAATTAATGTAGTTTTTTTTTAATTTGGCAAAACACTTTATTGCAGTTAACGCTTTATTGCAGTTGCTCTCTTACAAAGGGTTTTAAGAAATAGAAGGTATGTTAAGACTTCAATTAATTATCCTCTTAAAGTATATGATCTAAAACGAATTTTAATGTGATTGTGTGAATATGGTTTCTTAGAATTAAAGCTTGAAAATGTGCCTGGCAGAACAGTTCAATTTTATATTAGAATTCTTGCTATGGGAAAATACAATGATAATTATTTTCTGGAACACTGAGAGAGAACAAGTTATTTCAGGAAAAACTATCTTGATTGCAAGGTGAAGCACATTAAACCCAAGGTGTCATTAAACTCACAAAACCCTAAGAATTGAACATAGCCTTTGGCAAGGAAAAAAAATGGTTTTGTTCAGTGACTATCATTTTTTAAAGTGATTTATGACTTGGCAAAGTATATTGTTTTAGAAAAATAACATTAAACATAATAGTTTCTATACATACAGCAGCACCTAATTTTTACAGAGGTCAGATGGACAGCAGTATGGTTTACCTAGAACACAGCTAAGAGTCAGAAAAAGAGTAGAACAGAAGCCCTCTGGATTTTCTAGATTGATTTGATAAAGTTCATGAAGTCCACAGCTTCCCTATATTTCCTTATGAGAGGACTATTCAGGTTCTTTTCAGAAAGTTTTTCAATTTCACTGATTGTAGAGATAATTCTCCTAAGCGTATTATCTTGCTTTTCTGCCCTGAGTAGAAGCCAGAAAGAAAAGGAAAAGGAATAAATGACAAAAGTATGAAATAATAACTACAGCTTGAAAGTGAGTCGAAAAAAGAGCCTGCAGAGAGTGATATAGGGAGACATGACCTTGATAAACTCTTTAGTATGGGGCAACATAAATAAGAGAAAGAGGGAGAGTGAATGATATATTATTTATATTTAATATTATATGATTTATAATAAGCCTGGATAATTTAATTGTTTTAGCAATTTATTCACAAGTAAAATTAAGTTAAAAATGATTAATCTCTCATCAACTAAATGTAAAATTGTTTAACACATAGTGGCATATGACATATTAGCTTCCTAAATCCTAAAATACCATTGCCAGCTAATTTATACATCTATCTAAATATCTATTACCTATGCTGTGTGCATGCGCAGTATACATATAACTATATATATATATTTCCATGTATATGTATAGATATATGTGCCTACATTATAAATATTTGCACATTTTTTGCTTGTAAAATATGTTTTGCCTTTTAAAAAATGCCTACTGAATTCATTAAGATGGTAATTTTTATAGTTTACTCTCCAACTTTCAGTCAAGTTCAAAACGTTCTATTCTGTAACCCCCCAGTTTTTATTACAGATATACAAAGTAATTGGCAATATTTAAAATAGGAATAGAATGTGGGGTAATTATCAAACTTAAGTAATCTGGAATCAGGTCATATAATTTTGTAAGTAGTATTATTATATCTCAAGGTAATAGTGCCTTTTCAGATTAAGGGCATTTATATAAAGGTAGTCTCATAAGTTGGGCTTCCCTGGGACTCAGCAGTAAAGAATCCACCTGCAATGCAGGAGCTACAGGAGACGTGGCTTTGATCCCTTGGTGAGGAAGATCCCCTGGAGGAGGGCATGGCGACCCATTCCAGTATTCTTGCCTGGAAAATCCCCATGGACAAAGGAGCCTGGTGGGCTGTGGTCCATAGCATTGCAAAGAGTCAGACATGGCTGAAGTGATTTAGCACAAATGCATGGTGTCATAAGTCAGGCCAAAGAAATAGGAAACCTTTTTTACTTAACAAAAGCAATTTAGAATGCATGGGAAGCATTGAGGTAGGCATTTCAAATATGCAAAAAAAAAAAAAATCTGCCATAATTCTGATGTTACTAAGTATCTGCTTTGTCTCAAGTATTTTTCTCATTGGTTATTTCAATTTTAATTAGTTGTTTGAAATTGAACTCAAGATCAGTAAAATTAGATGTTATATAGGAGCACAGTTTTCTATTTATCTTAAGGTTCCTCATTCATCTTTAGGAACCTCAAGCACCTAAAAATAATTGTCTTTTCTCCATGTGCAGATTCGGCTGCCAGTCATTTCAAGGCCCCTTCAGTCAATTAGGTGTTCAGTGAAGACCATTAATGTTGTCTTAGGTGATAACGTGAAATTCTCTCAAAATGCATTCATCCTGCCTTCTTAGGCATTTTATCTTGGTCGGTGCTTCCATACAGTTCAGTCATTTGATAGTATTATATGCTTTTCTACAGTTTTGATTAAATTGAAAAAATGTTACTCAAAACTTGTTATATAGTCAAGCCAATTAGAAGGGGCCATAGTCATAAACAGATTACATATAGATTTTATTTACCACTACAAGCTCTTTTTGCTTTTAGTATTAAACACTAGTTCAAAGTTATTTCAAATGTAATACAATATTAGTTTAACAGTTCAATCAATATAAAAGGATATTAAAAAATATTAGTATTCTTCATTTCTCCCTCCTGCCAATTTCACTCCCTCTGAAGTAAGAAATGTATACAATTTAGTGTTATCATTCATATTGTATTCTATGCTTCTTAACCATAGTAGTATAAATAGATATGCTTTCCCTCTTTATAAAAATATTGCCTCAGTCTGTATATGATTTTTAAATTTAACAATATCTTTCATGGACATTTTTCCAGTCAATAAATGGGTATCTGATACATCCTTCTTAATAGCCTTAGGAGATAAACCAAAATTTATTCTATCATTTCTCTATGTTTCTGGATTGTCATCAGAGGAGATGTCCTATAAAATCTCTATTTTTTATCCTTTTAAAGTTTCCTTTGTGGAACTTTTAAGTTTCCTTCCTTTTTTAATGTCCTTGTGGTATAAAAGAAGAATATAGTTTTTCATTTTTTACAAAATATGGACTAAATATAGGTTCTTGATTGAAAAAAATCTCTTATTTTTTTAATTTGTTTGATTTTGGGTTTTTTAATCGAAAAATTCTGAACGAGCTGTATGGAAGCTACCATTTATAGCTGTGATTTCATCACATTCTCCTTTTACTTATAGTAATTTTTACCCTATGTAAAATGAACTCAAATATTTGGGTATAACAATTAATGATTGGGTTTATTTGTTTGTTTTTGGTAAAAAGAAAGATCTGACTTATTACAGTGCTAATCTTGGACCCATTTGCCCTGGAACTATATTTCATTTGACATTACCATTTTGACTCTAACTTTTGTAAATTATTTCCATGATATAACATCATGTATCATTACATTATATGCTATTGAGACTTTATTTTTTAATGATTCTCATGAACAGCTTGTAGATGAGTTGTATATATTAAACCACCGACAGTATTCATCTTTTAATGGGAAAGTTTAACCAGCTTCATTATTGTTACAATAATTCTTATAGCCATATAGTTGTACACATTCCTTCTTTCATAATTTATGGTTGTTATTTGCTCTTATCCTTTGTTTGTACTTTTGTAATTCACTACCCTTATTGAACACTACTGCATGCCTCCATGTACTACAGATAATTTTGAAGTTAAGATTCTTAGGACCACTCCATAAGTGGAAGAGAATAAAAGAAAGTGGGCTCACAGTTCAGCATGAGGGTCATTGTTGTTGTTCAGTCACTCAGTCATGTCTGATTCTTTTCGCCCCCATGGACTGCAGCACACCAGGCTTCCCTGTCCTTCACTGTCTCCTGGAACTTGTTCAAACTCATGTCCATCAAGTCAGTGATGCCATCCAACCATCTCATCCTTTGTTGTCTCCTTCTCCTCCTGCCTTCAATCTTTCCCAGCATCAAGTCCTTTTCCAGGCCAAAGGAATTGGAGCTTCAGCTTCAGCATCAGTCCTTCCAATGAATTTTCAGGGTTGATTTCCTTTAGGACTGACTGGTTTGACAACCTCATAGTCCAAGCAACTCTCAGGTGTCTTCTCTAACACCACAGTTTGAAATGAAGCAAAAGTGGCTAGCACTGTTTTGGATTATTAGAGATACTCATGGAATCTCTTTCCCTGAAGATGGAAAGCTTTTCCTACCTGTGATGTCTTGATGTTCTAATAGGAGGAAGTAGACTGGATGTCTAACATTTTTTTATTCCCATCAATTCAGTTCAGTTCAGTCACTCAGCCGTGTCTGACTCTTTGCGACCCCATGAATTGCAGCACGCCAGGCCTCCCTGTCCATCACCAACTCCCGGAGTTCACTCAGACTCACGTCCAAGTCAGTGATGCCATCCAGCCATCTCTTCCTCTGTTGCTCCCTACTCCTCCTGCCCCCAATCCCTCCCAGCATCAGAGTCTTTTCCAATGAGTCAACTCTTCGCATGAGGTGGCCAAAGTACTGGAGTTTCAGCCTCAGCATCATTCCCTCCAAAGAAATCCCAGGGCTGATCTTCAGAATGGACTGGTTGGATCTCCTTGCAGTCCAAGGGACTCTCAAGAGTCTTCTCCAACACCACAGTTCAAAAGCATCAATTCTTCAGTGCTCAGCTTTCTTCACAGTTCAACTCTCACATCCATACATGACCACTGGAAAACTCATAGCCTTGACTAGACAGACCTTTGTTGGCAAAGTGATGTCTCTGCTTTTGAATATGCTGTCTAGGTTGGTCATAACTTTTCTTCCAAGGAGTAAGCATCTTTTAATTTCATGGCTGCAGTCACCATCTGCAGTGATTTTGGAGCCCCCAAAAATAAAGTCTGACACTGTTTCCCCATCTATTCCCCATGAAGTGATGGGACCAGATGCCATGATCTTTGTTTTCTGAATGTTGAGCTTTAAGCCAACTTTTTCACTCTGCACTTTCACTTTCATCAAGAGGCTTTTTAGTTCCTCTTCACTTTCTGCCATAAGGGTGGTGTCATCTGCATATCTGAGGTTATTGAGACTTCTCCCGGCAATCTTGATTCCAGCTTGTGCTTCTTCCAGCTCAGCGTTTCTCATGATGTACTCTGCATTAAAGTTAAATAAGCAGGGTGACAGTATACAGCCTTGACGTACTCCTTTTCCTATTTGGAACCAGTCTGTTGTTCCATGTCCAGTTCTAACTATTGCTTCCTGACCTGCATATAGGTTTCTCAAGAGGCAGGTCAGGTGGTCTGGTATTACCATCTCTTTCAGAATTTTCCACAGTTTGTTGTGATCCACACAGTCAAAGGCTTTGGCATAGTCAATAAAGCAGAAATAGATTTTTTTTTTGGAACTCTCTTGCTTTTTCGATGATCCGGCAGATGTTGGCAATTTGATCTCTGGTTCCTCTGCCTTTTCTAAAACCAGCTTGAACATCTGTCACGGTTCATGTATTGCTGAAGCCTGGCTTGGAGAATTTTGAGCATTACTTGGACTTCCCTGGTGGCTCAGACGGTAAAGCGCCTATCTACAATGCGGGAGACCTGGGTTCAATCCCCAGGTTGGGAAGATCCCCTAGAGAAGGGAATGGCAATCCCCTCCAGTACTATTGCCTGGAGAATCCCATGGACAGAGGAGCCTGGTAGGCTACAGTCCATGGGGTCGCAAAGAGTCGGACACGACTAAGCCGCTTCACTTTCTTTCTTTCACTTTTACTAGCTTGTGAGATGAGTGCAATTGTGTGGTAGTTTGAGCATTCTTTGGCATTGCCTTTCTTTGGGATTGGAATGAAAACTGACCTTTTCCAGTCCTGTGGCCACTGCTGAGTTTTCCACATTTGCTGGCATATTGAGTACAGCACTTTCACAGCATCATCCTTCAGGATTTGAAAGAGCTCAACTGGAATTCCATCACCTCCACTAGCTTTCTTCTTCCTGATGCTTCCTAAGGCCCACTGACTTCACATTCCAGGATGTCTGGCTCTAGGTGAGTGATCACATCATCGTGATTATCTTGGTCGTGAAGATCTTTTTTGTACAGTTCTTCTGTGTATTCTTCCTACCTCTTCTTAATATCTTCTGCTTCTGTTAGGTCCATACCATTTAGATTGATGACAAAATTTCCGTTTGGTCTGGATTCATCATTTTATTTTCACATTGATAATTGTCTCTGACATTTTCCTATTTTTAATAAATTTAAACTTACAATTCTGTAGCTTTACACTAACATTAAATGAGAACATTACTCTCCCCACCTATATGATTTGTTCAACAACTCCTCATTCTTTTCAAGCCAAGATAAAATCCTTTAAAAACAAAAACTTTGTAATTTATTCTTTAACTACTTTTTTTCCTCATAGCATCCAGTTCAAGAAGGCATATTATCACTCAAATTACAATTAAACTACCACCATTCCATTGAATTTAATCAAGCACTTCACAGAATTTTCTCTTTGTGCTCTTTCTTTACTTCTTCCTGTTTGTAAATCTTTACTATACTTTATTTTTCATTTGGTTGATATACCTGAAAAATTTTCTCATACAAATTTATAAAGGTGTATATATCCTTTTAATACTTAAATTTTCAAAATTGTCTTTCTTTTGTTGTCAAAGTGATGGATTCATTGGATGATAATAGCATTCTTGAATCTCTCTCCTCTTCTTTTAATAGTCTCTATATGTTGTCAGCACTGTCTCCTAGTTTCCACTGTCCTCTAACTTTCGCTGCCTTCTAACTTCCTTTGTTGCCACTGAGAAATACAATGTCGGTCCACGTTTATATATATCAATATATATGTGTGTGTGTGTGTGTATACAATACACTTAAATTTATACATATACTTAAATTGTCCTCTTTGTCTCTAACTCTGTAAAGTATCCCCCACCCTATCCCTCAGAATTTGAACTTTTCACTAGGATATTACCAGTGTTTATAAATATGTATCTTTTTTTTTCTTCTTTTACCCTTATTAGTACATGAGCAACATTTTTAACTTTTGTAAATCAGTAATATTTTTAGCTCATGGAAGTTTTTTAAAAATTATTTAAATTATTATTTCTTCCATCTCTTTTTTCACACTGATATTTATATACTTTCCATGTGGGATGTTCTTATTCTGTCCTCCAAGTCTCTTATCTTTACACTTATGATTATAGTGTCTTTCCATTCTTCTGTATGCTGTGAAATACTTCCTGTGGTTGATCACTTAGAAACCATTTGTTTAGCAGTTACTATTGTATTTCCAAAAACACCTGTTGATTTCTTTTTTAAAACCAGGTATCAGGCTTTCTGTATTTTAGTGTAATCTTTTTTAATGCTTCCCCCCCCTTTTTTTTTTTTTAATCAGATCTCTCTTCCATTTTTTCTAGTATATTTCCTGCATGGACTCAGCTTTGTTTCCCTTCTTGAATCCCTGTACCTCTTGAAATGGCCTGTGTTCTTTTCCTCGTGCTTAAAAGAGTATGAAAGCTGTTAGCATAAATGTAAGTCAGGTTTGAGAGACATACTATATAGCGTTGATTGAGAAGCAGCAAAAATAATGGCAGTCATTTTTTTTTTTTTAATCTGGTGAACAATGAGTTAACAAGCCAGAACCTCCCAGGATAATCATGTGGGGGAAAGCATCTTGATCTCTAAAATAAGAAGCGGTGGTTAAAGCTGCCCTCAGCAAGTAGTACAGCTACTGCCCTGTAATGCCTGTATGAAACAAACCAACGGGCACTTACTCCTTCCTGAGCCAAATATATCTTAAATTATCTTCCACAAATGACCCCATAGACACATCTGGAAATCACCAAATCCATAGTTTCATCCCAGACTGTGCCAGAGATCACATAGCTTTCAATAATTGTTCATTATCATTCTCTCTCCACCTACACCTTTTTCTGTTATTTGAGTCCGGATACATATATTCTAGATTCTAGTAGTTTGTCATGGTTATTTGAAGGTCAAATCTACTTAGGTGTGAGGGAGACAGAAAACGTGTATATGAAGTAATTTTCCTGTTACCTCGATGTTTACATTTTGTTTGTATACACACACACACATATACACATACAATGCATAAATTAATAAGCTCAGCAGGTAAATCATGCATGTATAATTTCTATACTTTATAATTGTTTTCATAAAGTAACTTCATTAGAGTTGGTGAGGCTACTTAGAGATTGAGGCTATTATATATGAAAACCATATATGTTAGCAGTTCAGTAAAATCAATCTGCTGTAGTAGAATGACAAATTGAATTTTTAGTGTTTGACATCTTAAATTATATTTACTAGTCAGTCTACATCACCTTCATGAGGAAAACTATCAATTTAGATAAACTACAAGAAATATTTTCTGATAGATACAATGCTAGTGTTAAACATTTTTACAAGTAAAGATTTTAGCTTTTGCTTTATTGACTTTCTGTATTATAAAAAATGAATACCATGTTATATTTTTAATTTCATCAGCAAGTAAAATTTTAATTGTATTTCCTTTTAAATAAGTTAGATTTAAATTTGAATTGTCACATGTGACTAAGGACTGCCATATTGAACAGAGTTATAGGTTTTTTTCACTATCACATTTCTAATAAAAATCATTCAAAAACAGAATTATGGCACATGCATATTCAGGTATAGTTAGTTAGTTGTCACATTAAATAATATAAACTTAAAAGCTGGCCAGATTTTCTGAGATGCTTGAGAATTACAGCATAGAAATTAATAATAATATAAGTCTGTTCCATAAAATCTACTCAAATTGGAAGATCCACAAGACAATAGAAATTAAATGATATAGTGTAGTGGAGTGACATATATTTGCAGAAGTTAAAGTAATTCCAAACTT
This sequence comes from Capricornis sumatraensis, assembly GCF_032405125.1. Taxonomy (NCBI): domain Eukaryota; kingdom Metazoa; phylum Chordata; class Mammalia; order Artiodactyla; family Bovidae; genus Capricornis; species Capricornis sumatraensis. Next base: position 111,396,750 of record NC_091092.1, read on the forward strand.
ATGTTTTCTTGTGTTAATTTATTTTCACATTAAATTCATTATGTGTATATGTGTGTTCATTATCACATGTGTACATACGAAAAAATTCCTGTGGTGGGTATCCGTAAACTGGTATTAGGATAGTTTGCTATTAAAAATATTTATGCTAGATATATAAATTATAAGTTTTATGTGGAGACTTTGGAAAAAGAAAGGAAAAAAATTTCTTGACTGCAAGCCTTCTCACACACTTCCATTTGCTAATAAGCAGTGTGGACCTCTATGATAAAGCAAAAATAAATATCTTCTAAAATTATTTGTATAACAGTACCTCAAATAATGGCTGATTTGTTCACATATGAATTACATTAAAATCTGAGAGACAGTGGAACCAAGACACATACCTGCAATAGCATTTAGTTTGTATGCATTAAATTGAAAAAATGCTGTATAGTTAAATCAGAAATACCTTTTCAATCTATACAAATGAAGATTACATTATGAAATGAAGAAAATATTCGTGTTTGAATTCTGGGAATTTAAAAATGGAAATTATTCTATGACTGTAGATCTCAGCAGTTGTAGCCAAATATATGTTTTAAAAATTATCTTTCTAAGTTGATAGTTTCTTCACTTACTTAATAAATATTCTTGAATACCTACTATAGGCTAGGCTAGATATTATGCATGAGTGTCTGCTGAATTTATTTTATATTGTAATGTACCTAAGGTATGTAACCTTATCTGTTTAATTATCATGTTATGTTACTGGTGATTTCTCGTGAGGTCGGCCATATATGTTGATGCTGATGTGTTGGTGCTTTCCTTGGTGGGAATAAAAGCCTTTTCTGTCATTTATCTCATAGGCTTCAGTTCAGTTCAGTTCAGTTGCTCAGTCGTATTCAACTCTTTGTGACCCCATGAATCGCAGCACGCCAGGCCTCCCTGTCCATCACCATCTCCCGGAGTTCACTCAGACTCATGTACATCGAGTTGGTGATGCCATCCAGCCATCTCATCCTCTGTCGTCCCCTTCTCCTCCTGCCCCCAATCCCTCCCAGCATCAGAGACTTTTCCAATGAGTCAACTCTTCACATGAGGTGGCCAAAGTACTGGAGTTTCAGCTTTAGCATCATTCCCTCCAAAGAAATCCCAGGGTTGATCTCCTTCAGAATGGACTAGTTGGATCTCCTTGCAGTCCAAGGGACTCAAGAGTCTTCTCCAACACCACAGTTCAAAAGCATCAATTCTTCGGTGCTCAGCTTTCTTCACAATCCAACTCTCACATCCATACTTGACCTCTGGAAAAACCATAGCCTTGACTAAATGGACTTTTGTTGGCAAAGTAATGTCTCTGCTTTTGAATATGCTATCTAGGTTGGTCATAACTTTTCTTCCAAGGAGTAAGTGTCTTTTCATTTCATGGCTGCAGTCACCATCTGCAGTGATTTTGGAGCCCCAAAAAATAGTCTGACACTGTTTCCACTGTTTCCCCATCTATTCCCCATGAAGTGATGGGACCAGATGCCATGATCTTCATTTTCTGAATGATAAGCTTTAAGCCAACTTTTTCACTCTCCTCTTTCACTTTCATCAAGAGGCTTTTTAGTTCCCCTTCACTTTCTGCCATAAGGGTGGTGTCATCTGCATATCTGAGGTTATTGATATTTCTCTCGGCAGTCTTGATTCCAGCTTGTGCTTCTTCCAGCTCAGCGTTTCTCATGATGTACTCCGCATATAAGTGAAATAAGCAGGGTGACAACATACAGCCTTGACATACTCCTTTTCCTATTTGGAACCAGTCTTCTACCAAGTTACTAATTTATGTTAATGCATTAGAAATCCTTATTAAAATGCAAATATTATCCCGTGAAGGATAACGCTTTAAACAACTATTAGCCGTTAACACATTATTGACATTCAGTTTATCAGTATAATTAGATGGTAATTTAGCTTGGCCCTAAGGAATTAAGTGAATCTGATGATGTGGAAGGGAAAAATCAACACAAGGCAGGTCAAAGAACAGGTGCAACCAGACCCTTTACAATGGACACTACATATACCTGGCCTCCTGGAAGTAGGATGTTCTTAAAGACTACTGTATCCAGCTCCAACTGACTGTCTCTTTCCCTGCCAGCTTGCCTTACACCAAAAGTTTGTTCTAATTTTAGAAAATGAATATAGATATAAGGAATGAGTTTCTGTAATACTTTATACTAGTTATTTTATGTATGTAGTGTGTTTTATTGTTTTTGAACCAAATGAGAGTGTTAGTCGCTCAGCCATGCCCAACTCTTTGTGATCCCATTGACTGTAGCCCACCAGGCTCCTCTGGTCATGGAATTTTCCAGGCAAGAATACTGGAGTGGGTTGCCATTCCCTTCTTCATGGGATCTTCCCAACCCAGGGATCCAACCTTGGTCTCCTGCACTGCAGGAAGATTCTTTAACGTCTGAGCTACCTGGGAAGAAGGGGTAAATTATAAGCTTAATAAAATTGGTTCATGAACTGCTTTAGATCATTCAAAGATTGATCCTCCCCTTTTTTGTGTGACATAGCTTCACATAAGCAGATTTCTTGATAATGCGGTGAAGAGAAATGGAAATCGCCAAGAGAAAACGTTCTCTTGTTGCTATTGTCTTCATCGAGGATCATAACCAACTCACGTGATCTCATTAGACTTACTATTTAAGGTCATTCTGCCCAGTGACTTGATTGAAAGCATGCAAGGCTGAGTCCGGTCAGAATGATAGTATTGCTATGCCATTTATGTGTATCCAAAACTGTGAACTGAAAAGACTAAACCCTTACCTATCTTAGCTGTGTCATATTCTTTTTTTTTTTTTTTTGTATGCCGTATTATTTGAGTCTTCTTTCTCTAGGTGGATTAATTTTGCCAAATTTGATTATTTGATTTGCCTTTTTAGGGCTATAATTTCTATACATGGTCAAAGAGAAATAAATACAAATAACTCAACTTCCCATATTATTAGAATGAAACGTTTTTTAAGACCTGTGAGACTAGGAGAGAAAGTTACCTGTCTTAAATAACTTAAGTCATTTCCCATTACCGTATTATTTATTGCCCATCAGAACCTATGTAAAAACCTGCAAACCATTTGGGGATTTATATACCATTGTATTATTATTTTTAAATAATTTGTAATAATTAAGGATGCTATTTTGAGAAAGACAGTAAAATATAAATTAACAGGTTTTCATATGAGAGCACATTTTAAATTATTGATAAATAATCTTGTATTAAAGATTTGGCATATCTTCATTCTTATTAACACTAATGAAGTAAAAAAAAATAGTGTTCCATCACAGCATTATTTTTTTGTCCAGGTATTTGTCTATCTTTTGTTAAGCTTTGAATTTGTTGACATATTTTTCTAGATACCACATTTATATTAGATATAGGGATATTTTTAAAGAATATATCATAATGATATGCCATATAGTGCATTTTTCTTCTTGAGTTTCTTTGACCTCATAAGTCATAAACGAGCCACTAACCACAACCCATTTGAAACTTTTATATTGAGGATAGAGAAGTCTTTTAAATCATGGAAGAAAGCATTTTGTTTTAAAAACTTAGATATAATGCATCATTTGTTTCAAAACAGGATTGTCTGTATTTTGTGCATGGAATGTGGCCCGTCAGGAATCAAATTTTAAGTAGTACAAAAAAGTGATGAATTTTAGAGAAACAGAAGTTTATTAAAACCTTTATGAGTAATACCTGTGTCTATTTACAGAGCTCAAAATTCGAAACCAGTTTTCATCTCAACTTTAGGTGTTAAAAATCATTACTTTGTCCTATAATAACCCTTTTTAAACTTCAATTGAGCTTTCCATTTGCTAATAAAAATAGGTACTTTAGGGCTTTCTTCCACATCTCTTGAGTTTCATTCCAGGAAAATGAGCATAGTGTATTCTTTTGGGTATATATCATTAGAAATGAATGTGAACAGAGAGGAATAAAGTGAATTAGTATGGCTACAGCACTTCCTTGCTAATGATGCATGAATATCTATAATGATATAAGGTGGTAAAGAACATTAACAAAAGCAAGTTGATTTTCAAAAGGTTAGACAGGATTTGTACACATCAGAATTCGGAGGGATATAATTATTCTAGGTAGAGTTAATGAAATTCAAATGAAAAGGCAAAATCTGAATATGAGTGCACGGTTTTGCATAAAGAGAAAATGAACACGATACTTCCAATTACACTGATTTTTTAATAACTGTCTGAAATTTTTCTTAAAACCAAACTGAAAGGTATTCAGTATATATAGTTTATTTATTATAGATCTGCATGACTGTGTCAAAAGGAACCATGTATTTTAAGGGATAGATAGTAAACTAAATCTCCAAATACCCAAGTCTCTTAGTTTACTTTTACAATGAGTCTGCATTCATTGTATATGAAAATTATGATATATCTCTCTGTATTGAAAATTATTATATCTATTAGAATTTATAATAAAGGATAACACTCAAAATGTATAACTGAATTTTCTTGAAAATGAGTTGACAATTTTCCAAATATTCTATTTCTCATAAAAGCTCACAAGATCATCCCTTAGCTCCCGCTCTTCAGCTGAATTCATCACTTAACTTCTCTTATCTGTGCTGACTAGATACTAGGTATGAAGACAGTAGGAGGAATGACATCTTCCAACTCGAGCCCCAAATCCTGTTATTTTAAATCTAAAATTATAAGTGCATTTCGATTATCATTCTGTCGATCAAGAAAGAATAAGCGTCATATATTTGGCCAAGGTATACGCAGGAAACCAAACTTTGTAAAAGATACAATTTTGTAAATGTCAGCTAATTTGTGTAATTCTATGAATTTGCAACGTCATAAGTAGATGAGCCATCTAAATTAGGATTATTTTGTTTTTGTATTATCTAAGAAATGTGTACGAAAATCCTGGACCTGAGTGATCAAAAAGAAAACATAAATAGACCAGCTTATATTTTTACTCATCCTTGTGCATGCTCAGTCTGGGATCCTAAACTCCATTTAATTACATTACTGCAAAACTGAGGATGGTCTCCTCATAAGGGTTGTTCAGTAACAAGTGACTGTGTTAGCCTGCTTATCGTCAGAACTCTCCCAGAGACCCTGCCACTGGAACCCTTCAGCTGACCACATCGCCAGGCAGATGGCAGTCCATGAACTCAAAGTTATTGGGAAACTACTTTTAATTACAAAATTTGTTCTGCTTATAGTGTATACAGAGAGCAAAGGTCATTTATCTTTTTGCATTTGTGTGCCATACAGTGTTTATTTCTTGCTCTTATAAAGAATAGGGAAAGAGGCATTTCTGACCAAGTCCAAACAGTCTCTGAGGCCCAAATGTCCCTCTCCTAGCATGTGAATGGCAGGCAGTGAAGCACAGTTGCAGGAAGAGAGGCAGGTTTTCTCTTGGATCTTTGAGTTTTGGGGAATTCTTATTAAAATGTGAATTTCATTCTCAATCCTACATATCTAGGGCCCTACTTTGCAGTTTAACTTAGCAAGAAACTAGCATCAAAGAGAAGGGCTGATGCTGAGAATTTAGAGGAGAAAGTTGCTTAATAGAAAGCCAGCTACCAACCAAAACCACCTTGTCCCTCTTGTACCTCAATCAAGATTAGGGGAAAAAAGTTTAGAAAAAGTCCCTTGGGTATGAATACCACCGATGTAGAACCTGCCCCCAATCCCCACTGCATCCCACCCCATACTTAGTTTTCCAGTCAAATTAGAATTGCATTAAAAAAAAAAAAGTTGTAAAGATTATTTGTTTCTTGGGATAAAACTATCCCTCTTGTGACCTTATGACTGTTGGTCTTTCATTCTCTTATCCATGATGCTAATGTGTGCATATCTCTTATTATAAAATGCTCTAATGCTTCTTGAAAGAGAGGGTATGATAATAGATAACCTTGTTACTAGACTTACCATATTGCATTGTTTTTATCCACTTTTCAGCCCTCTGTCAGCTATAAACTGGAATTTATGTATGAATTCAGTAAAGGTCTTTTCGATATTAGGAAGCTAAAAGAATTGTTCTTTTGTATATCTATACCAGCACACTGTCCGTGAAGAATCAGTGACGGTGATGACTGAAGATATGCCTTTGGAAATTTCTTATGTGCCTTCTACTTACCTGACTGAGATTACTCACGTCCTACAAGCCCTTTCAGAAGTGGAACAACTTCTCAATGCTCCCGACCTCTGTGCTAAAGATTTTCAAGATCTCTTCAAACAAGAGGAATCTCTGAAGGTAAAACCAAAGCACTTCCATTCAGATTTTTACAAGATCATTACATTGATCATTACTGGACCAGAATATTTGACTTAAATATGTATACTGAAGGCATTTTGAGTTACCATATGGAAATCTTAAAACACTTTGTGAGAGAGTTAGCTTTAGAAATCTGGTGAAGAAAGAGAAGTGTAAATTAAAATAAATGTGTTATTTCTTCCCAAAACGAAGAAACTCACAAAAATAATAATGCCTTATATTGAGTTGGCCAAAAAGTTGCTTCGTGATTTTCTGTTGCAGCATACAGGAAAACCTGAACGTTGTTTTTCCCCAACCCAAAACTATTGTTTAGGGCAGAAAGGACTCACTAAAACACAAACCTTGCTAGAGAAACAGTTTATTTCCAACTGATACTTTGCTTGTCTTTCTTTTTCTGTGAAAGGGGAAATTAGATGAGGTTTTAAATTATAGGGGTTCCCTGATAGCTCAGTTGGCAAAGAATCCGCCTGCAATGCAGGAGACCCTGGTTCGATTCTTCGGCTGGGAAGATCCGCTGGAGAAGGGATAGGCTACCCACTCCAGTATTCTTGGGCTTCTGTTGTGATTCAGCTGGTAAAGAATCTGCCTGCAATGTGGGAGACTTGGGCTCGATCCCTGAGTTGGGAAGATTCCCTGGAAAAGGGAAAGGCTACCCACTCCAGTATTCGAAGACCTAGAGAATTCCATGGACTCTATAGTCCATTGGGTTGCAAAGAATGGGACATGACTGAGCGACTTTCACTTTCTTCACTTTAGGGACTTCCCTGGTGGCTCAGATGGTAAAGCGTCTGTCTACAATGCAAGAGACCCGGGTTCAATCTCTGGGTTGGGAAGATCCCCTGGAGAAGGAAATGGCAATCCACTCCAGTACTGTTGCCTGGAAAATCCTATGGACAGAGGAGCCTGGAAGGCTACAGTCCATGGGGTCACAAAGAGTTGGACACGACTGAACGACTTCACTTTCACTTTAAATTATCTGTTGTATTGGGCTTCCTTGGTGGCTCAGAGGTTAAAGCGTCTGCCTCCAGTGTGGGAAACCCGGGTTCGATCCCTGGGTCGGGAAGATCCCCGGGAGAAGGAAATGGCAATCCACTCCAGTATTCTTGCCTGGAGAGTCCCATGGACGGAGAAGCTTTGTGGGCTGTACAGTCCACGGGGTCACAAAGAGTCGGACATGACTGAGTGACTTCACATATATAGTTTTAGTTTTCTATTTTCCACTTATAATTTATAGATTCCATTTCAGATTAGTGTCAGTATCATACCACAACTTTTGGAATGTAATCGAATATAAAGCAGTAAAATACTTTATTTAAAATCACCAGGCAAAAGCCTCCAGCCAAATCTAGCTTTTTTTTCATAGCACCAACTATAAGTTTCTGAATTCCAAACTAAAATCAGGATAAAGAAATGAACTTTAAATTTTAGAGGAAAGTGTCTGAAGATGAATGTAGCATCAAGAAAATACACATAATAGTTTGTGTCTCTACTATGTGTAAAAAAAAGATAATTTTTGTGATCATACATTTCACACTCAAAATGAAACATGCTAGTGTAACCAGAACTTAGTATTTTCCAGTACAGATAGCGTAAGATGACAAACAGACAGTAAGTTTGCTCTCAACAGCACCTATCAGGTAAAGGATTTTCTACTCTAACTGATTTTTTGGTATCTCATTCCGTATCACATATTTGCTTAACTATACAAATAGGTGAAGCCATTTGTTTGTTTTTGAAATCAGAGTAGCAATATCTTGAGTGACTTGAGTTTAGTTTCATGCATTATATCAAATAAACTAAAAAATTATACTTTAAAATAAAATAAGAGATGCATGAATCTCTGGAGCTCCTCCATCCATTTGGTATGGTGCCGTTACTTGTTCTCTTTGAAGGAGAAGTCAGATCACTCATGGGTACAGTGAAGGAAAGAAACTCAAATCAGTTGATGAAAGAGACTTGCCAGCCTTCCTGTCATAATTCACATGAACTGATTTCTCATGACAGCAGAGTTTGTAAGTTCATCATTGTCCTTCAACATGTGATTCACTGCTAATGAACTAATATCCATTCCTTTCTATGTTCATGGACAGACAGGTCAGGAGAGCAGTGACCCTAAACTTATTAAGTTCACAATTGTTCACAATTGAATGTCTTTGTCCTCATACCTCTTAACCTGGCACACTCAGAAGGATGGGCCCCCGGCTGCACTCATAGCTAATTATTTTTTCTTGCAGATATATGTAATAGTATTATTGCTGATACCGATTGTGATGGTATTGATTACTGTGATTTGTAAAACTGGATTATTGTAGATTTAATCTAACTAGATTGTTGAATCCTCATTAGATGGAGTTTGAGGTATAATTCCATGTCACTCTCACTATGTCTCCTGCCACAAGCAAATGGTCTTCTCACCTTTATGGGCTTTTTGAAGGGGGATAGTTTTGATCTCAGTCTTTTCAATGAATATGTATTTCCTCTTAAAGGCATTCATCATTGTCATTATCTAGTAGTAAAAATAGAAAAGCAGTGCATAAATTGTACAGCTGCTGGTTGAGAAGGTTTGAAATTAAATTGTGGTTGATTTTATTCCTGACAGATTTGCATGAATCAAATTACAGAACTGTAGTAGGTAGTGCTGTGATTTAACATACGTATTTTTTAAGTGCAATACAACATAAATAATGTACAATAAGTTAAAATGAGTACTTTCTGAACTAAGTATAAATAATACAGCACATATGATTTCCACAAGTGTTTTGAATTAGAAGGCTACCTAATCATTTTGACAAGAACTAACCAGATAAACAAACACCTATTTACATAAGGAAATCTTCATTTAATATTGCTACACTAGCTAAACGGCTTCCCTGGTGGCTCACCTGGGAAGAATCCACCTGCCAAGCAGGAGACATGGGTTTGATTCCTGGGTCAGGAAGTTCCCCCGGAAAGGGAATATCAACCCATTCCAGTATTCTTGTGTGGAAAATTCTATGAATAGAGGACCCTGGCAATGGGGTCACAAAGAATCAGACACAACTAAGCAACTGAGCTCGCATGCACATTGGCTAAGGCATGTGTAGTGCTAAGTCACTTCAGTCATGTACGACTCTTTTCAACCCCATGGACTGTAGCCCACCAGTCTCCTCTGTCCATGGGTTTCTCCAGGCAAGAATACTGGAGTGGGTTGCCATGCTCTCCTCCAGGGTATCTTCCTAACCCAGGGATCAAACCCACATCTCCTTCATTGGCAAGCAGCTTCTTTACCACTAGTGCTACCTGGGAAGCCCAGCTAAGGTATACCTAGTGATGAATGAGAAACATGTACAAAAACAATATTCTTATGTTAGCACTATTATTATCAATTATATGCTTAATTAGGCCATAGTTACTCATTTGGGACCTGGCACGAATAAAGGTGTATTATTAGGACAAAAATAAGAGTGTGAGTTAGAATAAGGATGACAGCTACAATTTCTCCTCTTCAGTAATGAGGATCATTTGTATTCAGTGCTTAGGTACTTGATAACTAACATGTATTAACTAATACTCCCCATGAATCTATGAAGTATCTAAAGTTATTATCCACATCTTATAGATGAAGATACTTAAGCAATATGAAATAAAGTAACTTGGCAACGTTGACACAACTAGTATCGGCCAAGCAAGGATTTAAACCCAAGCAACCACCTTGCATGAAGTGGTTTCTAGGGTATTATGTGGAGTATAGCAAGGACGAATCTGGGTAAAACATGGTAGAATACTGAGATCTGGCATGGACAGTTCATAGAAAAAATGTCCTGGATTCAAATTCTTATTGAATCTGTGCCAGTTTAAAAAGATGCTATAAAAAGAAGCATCCGTCATTCATGCGCCTGTTGGCCTTATGCTTAGAGAAATAAGTCACACAGGAAGAGACAAATATTGTATGTTGTTGCTTATATGTGAAATCTAAAAAAAAAAATTAAAAAAATGAATGTAACAGAAGCACAGTTGGAGATATAGAGAAAAAACTAGTGGTGACTAGTGGGGAGAGGGAAAGGGGGCAGGACAAGGTAGCAGTAGGGGATTAAAGGGTGCAAATTACTATATTTAAAATAAATAGCTACAAGGATATAGAGTGCAGCAAATATTTTATAGTAATTTTAAATAGAATATAATCTGTAAAAAATATAGAATCACTATATTATACATCTTAAACTATTATAGTATTGTACATCAACCATACTTCAGTAAGAGAAAAAGGGAGGAAGGAAGAGAGGGAGGGAAGGAAAGAGGGAGAAAGGGAGGGAGGAGGGAAGAAAGAGGAGAGAAGAGAAAAGGAAGGTGGAAAAAGGAAAAGAAATGGAGGAAAAGAAAGAAGTCAGACATGCATCATTTCAGTTGTTTCATCTAAACTAATGATAGCACAGATGCTCTGGTTGAGGTGAATACAATGTTTCATGTCTTTGGTATACAAAGGAGTGACAAGAAGTGTAGACACATGGAGGAAGCTCACAGATATTGACAGGACAGTTGGGCCCAATGTCAAGTTTAGATAAGATCAAGAAGTAAAGGCAGCCCTTATTCAACCTCAGCAGCACTGGAGAGAGCTTGACATAAGCTGAAAAATTCAAAACTGCAGCAAAGTCATTCCATCTTCTTTGGCTGGTTCAGCTTTTAGGCAGGACCCTCAAGACCTTAAAGGAGTTATTGGGACGAGCCAGTAAGGTAAGGAGTGAGGATTCATTCATTCAAACGTGTTTGTTAAGCTCTTCTCATATAACAGGCGTTGCTCTAAGTGCTTAAAAAGCAGTCAATGAAACTGATGGACTCCTCCCAACTACAGCTTTTGTTCTGGCAGAGACAGAACATAGCCAAACAAGCAGATAATAAATAAGCAAATGCTGTATGTTAAAGATGATACAAGCTATAAAAAATGAAGTTTAATAAGGGAGTATAAAACTATTGAAGGGGAAGGAGATGGTAGAATGGCAAGAGATGGGATTGTGATTTTAAATAGGGCAGAAAGGGCTTTTGAGCAAAGATTTGGAGAAGGAAGAGAGTCAGCCTTGCAGCCAGACTTGCTGTCCAGGCATGGTAGGTAGGTCAGTGTAAAGGCCCACGTGTTGGGTGTGTGCCTAGCTTGATCAGTGAACAGCAGGGAAGCCGGAGTGCCTGAAGCGGAATGATCCAGGGGAGGGTAGCGGGGCATGAGGTCAAAGAGGTCGTGGGGAATCCAGGTTGTGGAGGGTCTGATGGACCATTGTGAAGACTACTGTTCTTGCTGAGTAAGATAGCCACCATTGTAGGTTTTGGAGAAGACGAGTGTGACACAATCTGATTTATGCTTTAAAAAGATCACAATGGCTGCCCTGTTGAGAGTAGAACTGTAGGAGACCAAGGGTAAAAACAAGGAGGACAGTTGGAAAATGGATGCCAGTGGCTTGGGCTTGGTTGGTAAGGAGAGATTTTTCAGATTTGAGAATGTTTTCAAAGGGAATTTAGAGGTTTATTTCTGTGTTCACCAAAAACTTGAGCATGGTTGTATAAAAGCCCATTCTCAGCAGAGTTCAGACTCAGGAGAATTTAGGAGTCCCTGTGAACTCAGTGAAAGATCCCTTAGGAATGTCAGATTCCTTCTCATCGAAAATGTGGCCTTCTCTACACCAGTCTTGCTGTGAAGTAGGTGCATCAGTGCTGGTAACAGAGATCTTATTACTCTGGTCAAAATCCTTCTCCTTTGAAATCTGTTTCATCACACTTAACCACAAATTTAATGATGGCAGTCACTTGAATGAAGACAAAGCTAATGCCATGAGCAAACTGACCGGTTTTCTATTTTGGTATTAGGAGAATTAGATAATCGATGGAGGCATGGCATATACAAATCAGAACAAAATATCTGAAGGAAAATAAAATAATCAATGTTTTTGTGTATATTGTAATTTAGGGCCATGCTAGATACAGGGTTAGATTTTTCACCACTTCTACTACTACTCCAGCAAAATATTATTGTAATTATTTTAAATTAAATAATCATGGAGCATATAAAATGTCAAAGTGAAATTTGATTACAAATGCTTTTTTGAATTCTACTTAAATTATCTAATGAAATAGTTTGGTGTATGGAAAAATATGACTTCTATTAATGTATTACCATATTGTAAGAGCTGATCTTTTGGTCTATAACATTTGGAATAATGTAATCATTTTGTGATTTCTCAGAAAAATCAGGATTTTCTTTTTCAATTTTAATTTAATTTTTATTTTATGTTGGAGTAGAGTTTATTTACAATGTTCTGTTTCAGCTATACAGCAGAGTGATTCAGCTATATTTAGATTCTTTTCTCGTATATGTTATTACAAAATTTTGAATAGACTTCCCTGTGCTTTAAAGTAGGTCCTTATTGATTATCTATTTTATATATAGTAGTATGTATATGTTAATCCAAAACTCCTAATTTATTCCTCCCCCCACCTTTCCTCGGAGAAGGCAATGGCACCCCACTCCAGTACTCTTGCTTGGAAAATCCCATGGACGGAGAAGCCTGGTGGGTTGCAGTCCATGGGGTCGCTAAGAGTTGGACACAACTGAGCGATTTCACTTACACTTTTCACTTTCATGTATTGGAGAAGGAAATGGCAACCCACTCCAGTGTTCTTGCCTGGAGAACCCCAGGGACAGGGGAGCCTGGTGGGCTGCCGTCTATGGGGTCGCACAGAGTCGGACATGACTGAAGCGACTTAGCAGCAGCAGCAGCCACCTTTCCTCTTTGATAACCATAGGTTTATTTTCAAAGTCTGTTGAGTCTGTTTCTATTTTGTAAATGAGTTCATTTGTGTCATATTTTTTAAATTCCACATTTAAGTGATATCATATTGATAGCTTACGGTGAATGATGTCAGATTCGTGATCTCCAAAGAAGATGATTTAGCTCTGGGGCCAGGGACCAGGCTTGATCACTCAAGAGCTTTTGTGTAACAGAGTTTTATTAAAGTATCAAAAGGAACAGAGAAAGCTTCTGACGTAGACATCAGAAGGGGGATGGAGAGTGGCCCCCTCACCAGTCTTAGCAAGGGAATTATATACTTTTTTAATTAGTTATTACAGTAAATCAAAATAATGTCTCAAGGTTGTAAAGATCTTACTAGACCCACTCCCAAAATATGCACTTTAAGATAACAGGATTAGTCAGAAGGTTTTCAGGAAGGAGAAACATGTCCTCAAGCAGGATACATTATTGTTATATAATCCTTACTAAGGAATGTAGGGAAAAATGTTTGTTCTTTCCTCCTCCTTGAGAATTTTTGACCCTTATCTCCTCCTTGAGAGCCCCAGACCCTTTTCTCCTCCTCAGTCACCCTGGACATTTTATCAAGCTGCCTAGGAAGTGACTCTCTCAATATGATATTTATCTTTCTCTGTCCAATTTATTTCACTTATTATAATCTCTAGGTCCATACATGTTGCTGCAGATGGCATTATGTCATTCTTTTTATGGCTGAGTAATATTCCATTATATCTATCAGTATATACCACATCTTCTTTATCCATTCCTCTCTTGATGGTCATTTAGATTGCTTCTATGTCTTGCTGTTGTAAATAGTGCTGCAGTAAATATTGGGGTGCATGTATCTTTTTGGATTATGGTTTTCTCTTGTTATATGCCCAGGAGTAGGATTGTTGGATCTTATGATAGCTTTATTTTTAGTGTTTTAAGGAACTTCCATACTGTTCTCCATAGTGGCTATACCAGTTTACATCCCCACCATCAGTGTAGGAGGGTTCCCTTTTCTCCATATCCTCTCCAGCATTTATTGTTCACAGACTTTTTGATGATGGCTGTTCTGACCAGTGTGAGATGATTCCTCATTGTAGTTTTGATTTGCATTTCTCTAGTATTTAGTGATGCTGAACATCTTTTCATGTGGTTTAGAGAAATGTCTGTTTAGATTTTCTGCCTTTTGTTAAAATTTGTTTTTGTTGTTTTTATTGAGCTACATGAGCTGTTTATATATTTTGGAGGTTAATTCCTCATTGGTCACTTTGCACACATTTTCCCCTATTCTGTCAATAGCCGTTTCATTTTGCTTATGTTTTCTCTTGCTGTGCAAAAGATTTTAAGTTTAATTAGGTCCCATTTGTTTATTTTTGTTTTCATTTTTATTACGCTAGGAGGTGGATCCAAAAAGATATTGTTGTGATGTATGTCAGAGTGTTCCACCTATGTTTTCCTCTAAGAGTTTTATAGTATCCAGTCTTAACATTTAGGTCTTTAATCCATTTTAAGTTTATTATTGTGTATGGTGTTAAAGAATGTTCAAGTTTTTCAACTAGCACATTTATTCAGCTATATATTTCCTTTTTTCAGCTGCTTTTATGATTTGGGATTGATTTGATTTGCTGTTTATTTTTCACTTGATTGATTTGCTATTGATATTTGTCAACTACTTTACAAATATTAATCTCTTTGCTATAATTGGATTCATACTTAAGTCATTAATACAGTACCTCAGTTTTCACTTCTCTTATAGTGAAGATACTATAGCTATTTACTGCATTAGAGTTCATATTTATGTATACTTTGGTAGTTTCCCTTTGTATTTTTTACATGTTTCTCTTTCATAGGAAATTATTCATTCTTTTCTCCCAGCCATTATTTTATCAGGCCCAGCAGCTGTCCTACTTTTACTCCCATGCAGCAATTTACTCCCATCTCTGAGAAGGAAATGGCAACCCACTCCAGTGTTCTTGCCTGGAGAACCCCAGGGATGGGGGAGCCTGGTGGGCTGCCGTCTATGGAGTTGCATAGAGTCGAACACGACTGAAGCGACTTGGCAGCAGCAGCAGCTGCTAAAATGTACCTTAAAGACTCACTCTGCCTCTTCCCATTCTCCTAGAAAGACTATTTTGATAATCCCCATTTGATAAATTCTGGAAGTCAGAAGCTTCTACATTAGAGCTTACAATTCATGAGGTTGGTAGAAGTTTTGAAGTTGCAATTAAGTTGTATGGAGGCTTTTCTTTTATTCAACTATTGAAGCTGTTCTTTGACCAACTATTATGTCTTTTTTTTGATCCATGATATATGATTATTGATTTATTACTTATGGAAGGACACTATCTTCCTGTGGAAAATGTTTCAACCAAAATCTGTTCTTGTATTTAGGAACAGTTTTTCACATGTGGAGCATAAACAATGCAGGGGAAATAATTGAAAGGGCAACTTACTGTAGAGCCTGTAAATAAAACTTTGAAAAATTTTCTTTTAAAGCTCAGAAAAATTTAATTAATAAGCACTTTAATCCCTTTTGATTGAATACCCTTCCCAATTTGGTATGTCATTAACGTAGTGCCTGGTAGCTAGATGGGACATGAAATGGATAAGGATTAGATTTATATAGGATGTTGCCTTCATCTGTCGGATAAAGACAAATTCCAGAGAGTGAAAATGAACTGGAGTTTGAGTCTTTGGTACTACAATTTTTCTTTCTCAATTTTAAGATAGATATACTCCCCAATGACTGCTGTCACAATAGCTACTAATGGGTTTCTCTAATCCTTTTTCCTTAGAAATGAAAGTTGTGTGCTCTTCTGTTAGGCAAGTTACAAAGGGTCTCAAGGCATTTTTGTTATCTAAAACTGCCTAAAGCTATTATTTCTGCCTTCTTAAAATGTGAAAACAATCATGCATGGTTTTATAACTCTAAAAACATATATACTTGCATTTGTGTATGTATATACATTTAACTGCAGTGTTACGTTTATTAAGACAGTGATGCTGAATCAACAGCTGCAAAAGATACAATTTTTACCATTTGGCATGCTGTGCAAATGAGCCATCTGCTCCTTTTGACCTGTTCCCTATGGTAACCAATATCCATCATAATCATAACCACTAGGAAAAAAAATCTTGTTTTTCTTGTTCACCACTGTATCTGCAACTCCTAGTACAGTCATTGTTTAGTCACTGTCACGTACGATTCTTTACAATCCCCTGAACTGTAGCCCTCCAGGCTCCTCTGTCCATGGGATTTCTCAGGCAAGAATACTGGAGTGGATTGCCATTTCCTTCTCCAGGGGGTCTTCCCAACCCAGAGATCGAAGCTGCATCTCCTGCATTGGCAGGCAGATTCCTTACCACTGAGCCATCAGGCGGGACAATACCTAACACTTAATAGGCACTCGATGGATATCTATCTGTTCAATGAATGGATGATAGTCTGTTAAATCCAGATATAAAGTCTGTGACAGAAGAGGACAGAGCATTAATCAACCTCCTAGTGACAAGAATTTTTTTAAAAAAAGGAACAAAATTAACCTCCTTTACATTATGAGATCAAACTAGTCAATACTAAAGGAAATCAACCCTGAATATTCGTTGGAAGTACTGATACTGAAGCTGAAGTGCCAATATTTTGACCACCTGATGCAAGGAGCCGACTCACTGGAAAAGACCCTGATTCTTGTAAATAATTATATAAATTTTAAGTTTATAAAACTCACATTACTTCATCATATAACTAAAATCTGAAAAATTATTGTAAATTAAAGTTCCAAGTAAATACTCCTTAAAAATTGCCTTTAATGATGTGGTGAGACATAAAATTATTTATAAGTAAAAAAAAAAAAAACCAAGCTTTAAATAAAATGTTAATGGTAACATAAAATATACATAAAGTTATTCCCAGATTTGGCAAGTAGCCTAACGGTTTAAAAAAAAAAAAAAAAAACGGTTTACACGAAGAGAATGCACATAGCTAAAAATATTTGCTTCGACAGAAACTTTGGTTAAGAATCTTATTTACTTTCAATCATATTTACTGTATTTCTAAAGCTACGTGTTACTTATTCACAGGTAAAACTTTTCATTCTCCTATTAATTTTAGGTCCAAATAAATATTTATTTTAATATTTGATATTGAAGATGCAGACTTTAAGTTGTTCCAAGTTTCCATGCTACATGGCTTTTACCAAGAATAGGATGCTGTTTTTTAGATTGTTTTTTGTTGTTGTTATATGTGGAGTTTTATTTTCAATGAAATACGCTAAATTCATTTTTTTCCTAATCCTATTTCAGTAATTTAGAATCCTTTGTTCTGAGTTCAGAATTATTACTTAAACTATTCAAAAGCACTGAAGCTCTAAATGAAGGATAGTTTAATGAATAGTGTTTTTCTTTCTTCCTTGCAATTCTGAATTTTTAACTTGTTTTTCTTTTGCCATTTAAAAAAGCTGATCTGTATCCATTTTCTTGCTTAAAATGGTAATCATGAGCATGTTGATACTTTGATAACATTAAACTAAACCTTATAAATTGGCATTATGTGGGTAAAAGTATTCAAACCTTGGCAATTGCATATAGTTCAATCTACTACAGTGACTTTTACCCACGTCTGCTTATTTCTGAACTCTAGTGCATATAGTTAAACAGTCAAGGAAAAAATCAAGGACTTTGTGTTGTCAATCACACATAATTAATTAATGGATACCAATTATTACCAATTCCCAAATTGAATTTTCCAAACCTGAGGCAAAACATTAAAGAATGTTCTCACCATTAGGGAAATGTCTAGGGTTTATAATGAAAGGATGTTAAGAGTTAAGATCCCTCTCACATAACATGTGTTGTTTTGTTGTTTGTTGGTTTTATTAAATTTGTACGTTTAGATTCAGAACAATTATATGGAACAATGGTTTTGCTTTTCTATCCCAATATAAAATACTATGATAGAAAGCACGTTCTCCCAATATCAAAAACATTAACCATTTATAAAATGTGCAAAGTATTGCCAAATCTGTTTCCTATTTTTCCCAAATAGTGTACTGGCATTTGTGTTAATTTGTACAAATTTAATTACATTCCATCTTGAATAATTGTATGAACCTGCTTGATCACACATACTGGATTTTTTGTTCTATATCAAAATAATAAGATGTTCATGATTGCATATTTCAATAGGATAAAGGAGTATCAAGTGAAAAAAGGAAAGAAAAGCATCTTGTCCATGTTTCCCAATCCCATCCCTCAGCGGTAATCAGTTTTCACGTTTCCCTGGCTTACTGTATTGCCATAGAGTGTTTCTCTGTAAAAGCTCTCTGCCCTTGCTTTGCTCAGTTATACAAGACTTAAAAGCATGTCCTGGTGCTAAAAATTTTAGAAACATAGAATGCCATATGTCTAATTTTTAATGATGAGGAAAGCATTTGCTTCTATGCAACTCTCTTTTACCGTGAGCAAGAGCCAATTTTTCTTTCAAGATATTTTTCTCTGAAAAGATTTTGACAGTGTGTGCAACTTAATGCAAAATGTACATATCACAAAAGGACTTACAAAATCACTTTCTGTTTAGTTGGCACTAATGGACTGGAATTGTCATCTTTGAGGAACAGTTGGAGCAGTGGAGTACAGGTTTTGCATTTGGTGCTGTTGTTCTTGTTGGTGCTCTGTGGCATCTGGGAAACTAGGCATAATTCTAAAAGGACTCTGTCTATTGTTAGATGTCTCAGGTACTGTGAGGTAACCATGGAGAAACTTGGCCAGGAATACGTAGAGATTGTTACTCCACTGTTTATTCTTAACAGCTAAATAACCAATAAAGGTAAAACAGAATAAACAGAGAGAAACCCAAAGTACTCATATCTGTTCAGGCCTGAATGTGTGTCCACAATGGTTCGAGAACAATGTAACAAACCTTAAAGGATCAATGGCTCCATTCAAATTGATTTTCATAAACAGGTTAAGATTCAGAGCTTCAACTAAGCTTTTCACTTCAAATGAACACATACATAGTGAGGCCTGAATACTGTCTTTAACTCTCTAAAAGAGAAATGGAAAATATGGTCCCTGTGCTCTGGTAATTTGTAATGTTAATTGAATACACAGGTCACACTTATAGAAACAAGTTAGAAAGTAATAAAAGTAGGAAAGACATAATACAGCCAAAATACCTAATATAAGGCATGCTGCTGCTGCTGCTGCTGCTAAGTCGCTTCTGTCGTGTCGAACTCTGTGCGACCCCATAGATGGCAGCCCACCAGGCTCCCCTGTCCCTGGGATTCTCCAGGCAAGAACACTGGAGTGGGTTGCCATTTCCTTCTCCAATGCATGAAAGTGAAAAGTGAAAGTGAAGTCACTTAGTTCTGCCCAACTCTTAGCAACCCCATGGATTACAGCCCACCAGGCTCCTCCGTCCATGGGATTCTCCAGGCAAAAGTACTGGAGTGGGTTGCCATCGCCTTCTCCAGTATAATGCATGAATGTTCCTCAAGTTGTGAAAGGTAGAAAGCAATGTGGACTTCCCAGATGGCTTAGTGGTAAAGAACTCTTGCCTGCCAATGCAGGAGACGTGGATTTGATCCCTAGGTCAGGAATATCCCCTGGAGAACAAAATGGCAACCCACTCCAATATCCTTGCATAGGAAATCCCATGGACGGAGGAGCCTGGCAGGCTACAGTCCGTGGGGTCACAAAAGAGTCAGACACAACTTATCGGCTAAACAACAACAAAAAATCAATGTAGACAGCAGAAACTGGAAATAATTTTATTAAGGAGAAAGCCTTTGAAATAGTCATGCTTCGAATACAAGTGACATTTGGACAATGGCACCGCACTCCAGTACTCTTGCCTGGAGAATCCCATGGGCGGAGGAGCCTGGTGGGCTACAGTCCATGGGGTCACTAGGAGTCGGACACGACTGAGCGACTTCACTTTCACTTTTCACTTTCATGCATTGGAGAAGGAAATGGCAACCCACTCCAGTGTTCTTGCCTGGAGAATCCCAGGGACGGGGGAGCCTGTTGGGCTGCCGTCTATGGGGTTGCACAGAGTCGGACACGACTGAAGCAACTTAGCAGCAGCAGCAGCAGCAGCACCCCACTCCAGTACTCTTGCCTGGAGAATCCTATGGGCAGAGGAGCCTGGTGGGCTACAGTCCATGGGGTCGCTAGGAGTCGGACACGACTGAGCGACTTCACTTTCACTTTTCACTTTCATGCATTGGAGAAGGAAATGGCAACCCACTCCAGTGTTCTTGCCTGGAGAATCCCAGGGACGGAGGAGCCTGGTGGGCTGCTGTCTATGGGGTCGCACAGAGTCGGACACGACTGAAGCAACTTAGCAGCAGCAGCAGCAGTAGCTACCACTTATTTATTATGTGCCAGGACACATTCTAAATTTTTTGCTATGATAACTTGTCACCACAACAACCCTATTATACCTGTATTCTGAACTATCCAAGCTGGACATAATGGTTTGGTTCAGAGTGCTGAGAGCTTCTAATTCTGAATGCATTCTCAAGTTATAGAGTTCATAGGATTTGGTGGCCAATTGCATGTGGGTTGATAGAAGATTCAAGGATAACACTAAGAATTTTGGGATGAACAGCTGAGACAGTGGACTTGCCATTAATTATAACATGTGGAAAATTGCAAGACAAACAAGGAAGGGTACAAGGTTGAGTATAAGTTTGGTTTTGAAGTGTTAAGTTTAAGATGCTTATTAGACTTCCATGTGGACATCAAGAAATATATTGAATATCTCTTGGATATATAGAATAAGTTAAGTTCAAGAGGTCTTTGCAGTTAGAGATAAAAATTTAGGAATCACTCTCCCACACTTGCTCACAAAATATGGGTTTTTCTGATGTCCCCTTTCCAGCCCTCTTTCCTATAACCCCACCTCTGTAGATAGTCTCAGCCACTCCCATGGTCTAAATATCACTTGGACACAAATGGATCTTATTGGTGGAGATGGAAACCAGGATAGGCAAGATGTCAAGATGGTGTCATAGAATCACTGCTCATAGTCCCAATAGCGGGGCATTGGCACATGTAGGGACTCAACCGTCGAATGATTGACTCTGCTAAAAGCTACAGCAAAGTGCTTATGGGCTAACAGAAAAGGGACTTTGACTTTCTGGTTCACTGTTGTATTCCCAGTATATAGACTATAACAGGCACATGGCAGATTTTCAACAGATATTTGTTGAGTTAATGAATGAAGACAGACCTGCAGCTCTCAGAGAAGTGGAGAGAAACCTGAGGCCTAGCAGAACTTGGTAAAACGACAGAGGCCAGGGCTGTGTGGTAAAGGCCATATTTAACAGTGCTGAATGCTGCAGAGGCAGGAAAAAGATGCGATCAGGAAGCTATTAGTGAACCAAATAGACATTTTCTCCAGGAAGTAAATAGAGTAAAAAAAAGAAAAAAATGTGAATCACAGGTGTTTTATAGCCATCTGCTCACATTAAGTCATTCTGAGACGTAAAAGATGAAGAATCACTAGAAAGCAATTTTATAATTTGTAAATTAAGTTCAATATACTTCAAGCCAGAATATAATTGAAATATGTAAGTCACTTTTCAGGGAAAATACCCTCAACAATCAATTTCATATTATCTTTTATTTTACTTATTGTGTTATATATCTGAGACTATGGTTTCCATTTTTAAGTAGCTTTTCTTTTTTCTTATGGAAACAGTCTTACTAAAGTAACACTGACAAAACTTTAAGTAAATGTTTTATAAATAATTTATAAATATTTTATTACAAACCTTAAAATAGAAGGCAAAATTTCACATTAATGTTTGTATACACATCCTACGATCGAACAATTATTTAAAACCTTTCCTCAGAGTTTTAAACTCACGAAGCTGTGTTCTTGGTATAAAATAGGACTAAGCATAACTACATGTATGAGACATTCTCATTTTTTGATTGTGTGCCAAAGTTTGTGCAAGTGCTGAACTGAATTCTCTGTTGTTTATGTGTGAAATTCCCATTTATTTTCATGACTACATGGAAGTCATGACAGCGATAGGAATTTTAAATGGCACTTTTAGAAATAGAAATCATACAGGCACTTTTCAGAGTAAATATGAAGCAAATAACTTGCCGTAAGAGGACACATTAAAAATTCACTAAGTTCTTGTTTGAGTTTATTGTCATCAGAAATGCTTACTAATATGTTCAGTTTATCAGCTCGCAGTATCTCCTGCTCTAGCCCTGCCCAGTTTCTTCAGTATCTTGTTTGACATTCATATAAATAGATTTAACATTTATGTGGGAAAAGGCATGCTTTGTAATGAAACATTCTGACAGCAAGGAAGTAGTTGTCACTTTATACTAAATGGAAGAAAAAACAAAAATCAGAATTGTGCACGTTATGATAGAGAACAGAACCTCATTAAATTAGGAGTTACTTGAGGCCTTTATCTCAGCCTGATTAGCTGGCAAATAGGTCCCTTGTTTGGTTTCCTACATCAATTGTCTGTTGTCTCTAGTTTCTCTTTTTTAGTTCACTAAAGACACTTATAGATTCCAAATGGATTCTCTTCTTAAATTGAGACCACATTTCTAAATATTATTTTATCTCAAACTGAGGCCTATATTATGCTGGTTGTGTTACCAATGAGCTCTTATTTAAACAACATGCTTTTCACCTAGAAATGTGAATTACAGCAGTATAGTTCACTATCTTCTGTTTTTCCTTATTTTACATATTCAGGCTTTTACTTTCAATTGTGAACGTTTCTTCCCAATCAAAGTTTTCTCTATCAAAAGTGTATAAATAAGGATCTCATTTAACTTACTTGATTCTAGGAACCAGAGTGGCAAGGATGCTATTTTGAAATATTAAGGACTTGAATTATATAGACTCATGCCTTCCAGACATTGAAATTTCCATTTCCAGGACGTGTCTAACAAATAAACGTCTCATCGGATTGAAATTGGGAGCAGGGAGGTCATTTCATAGGGGCATGTCAACATCAGGAAAGAGGTTAACTAGTAAGTGGGTACTTCCTCATTTTGCCATCATATTTCAGGTAAGATAAGGAACTATTCTGGGAGAGAGAGAAATGGAAATAATATACTCTATAGTGATCCTAGGGATTTTTCTATCTCTATAGCAACTACAGAGACTATGGTTTCCTTTTTAGAGGGTCAGAAACTATAAAGATCAGTTATTTCTAGACAAACCAAAATAGTAGAAAGCTATAAAAGAACTCATCTCTGACTTTAAACTGTGGAAACTGCTACAGAATTTTCTTTGGTGCATATACCATTTTTTTCCTGTGTGCACTGCCTCTGAAATGAGAGTATGTGTAGGGACTTTAAAAAGGATTTCCTGGACTCCAGCCAATTTTGACAGCATTCTGCAAGAATGCACCAAGGAGCTATTATCTAGATATCCAGGGAGTATGACATCTTCTGCCCCAGTTTTTGCTTTTTGCTTTTCTCATTTAGGATAGAAAGTTTTCCTGCTTTGGCAATGTGCTGCCCTGCATTGCTAAAACTGTTCACAACTCGATTCTGAGCAATTCTACCACTTCCCAGAGAATTGGAAGGTCTCCAGAGATTTGGATTAAAAATCAGGAAGCTTTGCAAGGTCAAATCATCTGAGAGAGAATATATATTCTCTCACACACCCCACATCGAAACCATAAAAGAATTTCTTTTAGACCAGTAGGGAAGATACTCCCACCCTTCTCTTCGATTTTACCCCCATAGGAAATGACAGCTATTCATTGTGTCTGGGATCCCAACATGCAGACAAATGGAGCTGGTTGCCCCAGTGTGAATTTCAGTACTCAGCCTTTCAGTGAGCTGATATCAGAGTTGTGGATTTTTGCCCCTGGGCTGGTAGCCACACGAACATGGAGTCTGTGACTCATATCAGCAAGAGTCTAGCCAGTTTAAGCATTGGGGAAGATCATTTGGTCAGTAGAGTTAACAGAAGCAGCAGAGAAAGTCATGTTGGTGCATATTCCTGCCACCTGACCTAATCTAGCTAGTGTGTGCATGCATGCTCAGTCATGTATGACTGTTTGAGACCGCATGGACCATAGCCTGCCAGGCTCCTCTGTCCATGAGATTCTGCCGGAAGGAATACTGGAGTGGGTTGCCATGTCCTCTTCCAGGGAATCTTCCTGACCCAGGGACTGAACCCATATCTCTTGCATCTCCTGCATTGGCAGGTGAATTCTTTCCTACTATACCATCTGGGAAGCCCCAATCCAGCTAGTTGGGTAGCCCTAAATATTACACCCAAGACTCTAGGCTCAGAGTGAAATTTTACCAGGTGAATAAAAGAAAGAAAGAATGTAAGAGGCTTTCTTGAGTGCAGTGACCTCTAAGGCATTGATAACATATCCAAGATCCATCCTGTCTTTTAAACATTTTTGTTACAGTATCTGTTTTCATTTTATTAAACTTTTCCTCCATAAAGAAGTGTCTTATGTGAAATAAAACAAACCGTAGTGTCATACTAGGTTGTTTTCAATTTTGTAGTGAAAGAGGATGACATTGGAACACAGTCTTCTCTGTCCAGAGTTACATTTCCACACTTTCAAGATGCTGAGATTGCTCTTGATAAGATCACCAATCATCTCCCACATATCCACAGTTGACCTTTTACTCCTGTTTCTAGATGCATTTGACTTGTTGGCAGCTCCCTCCCTCTCTCTTGATCTTCATTCTTCCTTTGGTTTTAAAATATATACATTACTCTTCTGGTTCTTCTCCAAGGTCTGATGAGACCTGCTCTTTGGACATATTCATCTCCACCCTGTACGTCTGCTTTCCACAAAGGTTCATCCTTAGGCAAAATTTCACTTTCACTGTAACAAACATTACTGAGCAGTTTTCCCATCTCTCCTACAATTAAACAATACCTACTCTATTCCACTGAGTAGCCATTCTGTATGTAACACAGGCAGAACAGTTATATCCTGCATTTTCTCCAGAAGAGTAATGTCACAGGCTATTTTCTGTGTTTGCATGCCTTCCTTTCCCTCATATGGTAATCCTTGGTCTCTCAGATAAATATCCTGACCACAGAATTAAATTGACTTGCTTAACAACAACAACAACAAAAACTTGAAACCTTCTAATCACAAGGTATTCATGGACTTGAAGACAACACCGGGGAATTGTATAAATAATCTTTCCCTCTTCCCCACCTCTGCTCTCTCTGAAATTCATTCACACCACCCGTAACCATCATGTCTAGAGGACTAGCAGACCTGACAACACAGCTGTTGTCCTTAGGGTGTCAAGGTAAGCACTGACTTTCGCCTTACAAATGACATTATCTATATCCTCACCAGCTTCTGTAGATTCATCTTCCCCCAAGGCAAGTCCTCATGCACCGCAGTCCTGAAGGCAAACTCTGAAGCAAACTCCACCAGTCTGACTGGGAAGGTGCAGGCTCAGCAACAGGCATTCCCTGTCTAACCTCATCTCCATTTCAGACATGGTTGAGATCCTCCCCGATTTTGCCTGCGAGTTGGCCAACATATTCATTTTATCAATACTTGTTCAGTTTTTATGTTTATACAGTTGACTCTTGGACAGCCTGGGTTTTGTTGTTGTTGTTGTTAAGCAAGTCAGTTTAACTCTGTGTTCAGGATATTTATTGGAGAGACCAAGGATTACCATATGAGGGAAAGGAAGGCATGCCAACACAGAAAATAGCCTTTTTATGTTTTCCATAGAAAATACTATAGAGCTGAGCTTCCCTGGTGGCTCAGACAGTAGACAAATCTGCCTGCAATGCAGGAGACCCAGGTTTCATCCCTGGGTCAGGAAGATCCCCTGGAGAAGGGAATGACGACCCACTCCAGTATTCTTGCCTGAAAAATTCCATGGACAGAGGAGCCTGGCGGGCTACAGTTCTTGCGGTCGAAAGAGTCAGATACAACTAAGCAGCCAACACTTTCACTTTGACTACAGAACTATACAATCTGTCGCTGGACAAATCCACAGATGCTGAGCAACCATGGATATTGAGGGCCAACTATAAATTATACATGGATTAACCCTCATGTTATTCAAGGGTCTACTTTATTTATTTATCCTGACAGAAAGCATGTGATCTCTGAATCAGAGAACACACAAGGGATTACTCAAGAGCATCTTAGCACTCGTCCTCATGCCCCAAATCCCCATGAGACGTGAGGTGAGGGCCAGATGTTTACCTGTGCATCTATGGGTTACAGTACAAGAGACAAAACTCAGTATCAGAAACATCAAAGCTTATATAAGGGAGTCAGCATATCTGATAGAGACAGGAAGAGAGGCATGGAGGGACTTAGGTGTCAGAAGGGAGAGACGGGATGAGGACAGAGAAACAGAGACCTTTGCTCTTCTATCCAGAGAGGGGGGCAGGTCTCTGTCTGTTATCCTCAGAAGGTAAGTTGGAATGTAAGCAAAGGAATCCAAGGAAGCTTCTGGGTCTCCCTGGAATAGTACACTAATCTCAGCTCCAAGGTATATTTGCTGTTCAATGATCCTTTAATCCAGATACCAGTGTTCTTTGCTCAGAAAGCCTAGAACATGTGGAGATGGGAGAAGATATATTACCCAACTGTATTTGTCATCTCATTTCCCCTTCTCAAAATCTGATGCCAGCTGCCTATTGAATACCTATAGTCTGATGACCCAAAGGCTTTTCATTGTCATCATACACACACACAGACACACACAGACACACACAAGCATGTACACACAGAACCTGTTCATCCATCTGCAGTCCTTTTACTCAGATACCAGTATTCATTCAGATACTCAGGCCAGAAACCTGGGAGCTAGAGTCGTTCTTCCTCTTTACTCAATACACAGTCACTGACTTCTGCCAAGTTTCCTTCCTAAACCACCTTCTCAATTCAACTCAAATATGAAGGCTGACTGGATTTTTTATAACCTTAATAATATTTTAAGTTTTGAGATGTAGAATACAGTGCTATGTGTGCTTTTCTTGAAAATAATTAATGGATATTGGAAACATGTTAAAGATTTTTTGGATAAGTTTATAAAATATTATATCAATTTGTTCAAAATAATATGGTTGAGGACGTGAATGAGTGGACATATACAGTGAAACAGTGTTGTCTATGGTTTTATAAGTGTTGGCAGTGGATGATAGATTCATGGGGGCTATTTGTACTGTTTTTTTTTTTTCTTTTCTGCTTTTGTATATATTTGAAATTCATGTACGTGTCTGTGTATGTGTGAGATGGTTCCCCACTGTCTACTGAATTACATGCAGTATTTTTAAAGCACATTGTTAATCATCTCCAGCCGCTATTTCCAGACCCATCTTCCCTGATCCTATACATTTCTGAAAAGTCAGATTTGACTGCTCATGTTTCCTGTCTTTGCATGTGTATTAGCTGCTAAGTATGACATCCTTCCCACTTCAGCTACTCAGCTATGTATATCTATCCCAAATCCTGCTTTCTTTATGAGCCCTTTCCATGGCTTGTGACCACATATATGATTCATTCCTTTTCTGAATTTTGAAAAAAAAAAAAAAAACATTTGGTACCATTTAGATCACTCATCAAATAATTTCTGAACATTTAGCTGGGATTTCTACACTATAACTGTTTCCTCCAGTTTTCCAAACCACACCCTCCCTTACCACCTCAATAAGACCAATTCAAAACTTACTCAAAACAAGTAAAACTGTGCTTCACTACCTTTACTTTCTCCGTATTGATCCTTATACATAGAAGAACTCAATAAATGTTTACTCAATTGACTTGTCTTAGACAATTCAGATAAGCAAAATAACCAAATTCATACTTGCAAGTCTAGACAAATATGGAAGATTTTGGCATTTTTTGAACACTGATATATTTTTGAAAAATTATTATGTAATGACAGTGTTTTTTTTCCCCTTAAATATAATCTATGTTTAAAAAATTATGGAGTTGATTTTTGTGATGCTTTAACTTATTCAGCACAAATGCACTGGGTACATACAGTGTACAAGGCATGTGTCTGAGCTCTGGAAACCCTGCACTCATAGGGTCGAGTCTAGTAATATAGAGAAACTAGTAGATAGGTAATCTCATATTAGTCATAAAGGCCATGAAGGAAAATGAACAAAGAAGGAAAACAGAGTACTCAGGGCTGCTACTTAAAATGGAAAGGTAGAGAAGGCTCTTCTGATATGGAAAAGAAGTAAGGAAAACAGCCATTTAAGTTTCTTGGAGGGAAGAATTATTTTTGGCAGAAAGAACAGCAAATGCGGAAACCTCAAAGCAAGAGTACATTCAGCATGTTCGAGGAACACAAAGAGGCAAAAGGGCTGAAATGGTGTGCACTTGTAAGAGGGCTTCCCTGGTGGCTCAGCTGGTAAAGAATCCACCTGCAATGTGGGAGACCTGGGTTCGATCCCTGGGTCGGGAAGATCCCCTGGAGAAGGGAAAGACTACCCACTCCAGTATTCTGGCCTGGAGAATTCCATGGGCTGTATAGTGCATGCTGTCGCAGAGTCAGACATGACTGAGCAACTTTCACTTTTTGGAGGAGACTAAGGAAAAAGTAAGACTGGAATGGCAGGCAGCATACAACCAAGCTGTGCAGAACTTTGTAGGCCCTGATGAAGACTCTGGGTTTCGGTCTTACCTGGTCCAGTGCCTAGGACTCGGTACTTGCACTGCTGGGGCCCGAGTTTAATCCATTTTCAGGGAACCAACATCCCATAAGTTGTGCCTCGTGGGCAAACAATAAATTTGATAAGGAGCATTTGAGAAGTAAAGTAATATGATTTGATTTGTGTTTCATACAAATTTCTTTGACTATTGTGTGGAGAATTGATGGGAGAGGGTCAAGATAAGAAGCAGGAGGGTCATTTAGGTAGGAATTGAAATAATCCAGGTGAGAGACAAGGGTAGCTTATATCAGTTATAACAAGGGAGATGATGAGAAGAGGTCAAATTCTGGACATGTTCTTGGAAGTAGAGTCTA
Source organism: Capricornis sumatraensis (assembly GCF_032405125.1). NCBI lineage: Eukaryota > Metazoa > Chordata > Mammalia > Artiodactyla > Bovidae > Capricornis > Capricornis sumatraensis. The sequence continues at coordinate 111,425,775 of NC_091092.1, forward strand.
TAGGATCATCCAGTAATATGAATATAGAGATTAAAAAAGGATCAAGGAGGATTCCAAGGTGGTCAACCTGAATAACTGTTAATTGATATGTCATTTACTGAAATGAGGAAAATAATGGGAAGAGAAGGATAAGGGGATGCTGTTGAGAATGTGGTTGGGGCTATGTTAAGTTTGAGATGCTCCTGAGACATCCAAGTGTCAAGAAAGTTGTTGGAAGTATGAGTATGGATTTCAGAGTTGAGGTCATGGCTGGAGATGTAAGTTGGAGAGTCATTGTCATATTTATTGTTCAGTCACTCAGTCATGTCCAACTCTTTGTGACCCCATTGACTTCAGCATGCCAGGCTTCCCTGTCCATCACCATCTCATGGAGCTCACTCAAACTCATGTCCATCGAGTCAGGGATGCCATCCAACCACTTCATCCTCTGTTGTCCCCTTCTCCTCCTGCATTCAATCTTTCCCAGCATCAGGGTCATTTCTAATGAGTCAGCTCTTCACATCAGGTGGCCTAAGGACTGGAGCTTCAGCTTCAGCATCAGTCCTTCCAATGAAGATTCAGGGTTGATTTCATTAGGACTGACTGGTTTGATGTCCTTGTATTCCAAGGGACTCTCAAGAGTCTTCTCCAACACCACAGTTCAAAAATATCAGTTCTTCAGTGCTCAGCCTTCTTCATGCTCCAACTCTCACATCCATACATAACTACTTGAAAAACCATAGCTTTGACTATACAGACCTTTTTCAGCAAAGTAATGTGTCCGCTTTTAATATGATGTCTAGGTTTGCCATAGCTTTCCTTCCAAGCAACAGTGTCTTTTTAAAATTTAATTATATTTTTTTTATTGAAGGATAATTGCTTTACAGAATTTTGTTGTTATCTATCAAACCTCAACAAGAATCAGCCATAGGTATACATATATCACCTCCCTTTTGAACCTCCCTCCCATCTCCTTCCCCATCCCAACCCTTAATTTCATGGATGCAGTCACCGTCTGTAGTGATTTTGAAGTCCAAAAAAATAAAGTTTGTCACTGTTTCCATTGTTTCCCCATATATTTGCCATGAAGTGTTGGGACCGAACGAAAATTATGACCAACCTAGACAGCATAGTAAAAAACAGAGACATTATTTTGCCAACAAAGGTCCATCTAGTCAAGGCTATGGTTTTTCCAGTGGTCATGTATGGATGTGAGAGTTGGACCATAAAGAAAGCTGAGCGCTGAAGAATTGATGCTTTTGAACTGTGGTGTTGGAGAAGATTCTTGAGAGTCCCTTGGACTGCAAGGAGATCCAACCAGTCCATTCTAAAGGAGATCAGTCCTGGGTGTTCATTGGAAGGACTGATGCTGAAGCTGAAACTCCAACACTTTGGCCACCTGATGCAAAGGTCTGACACATTGGAAAAGACCCTGATGCTGGGAAAGATTGAGGGCAGGAGGAGAAGGGGAAGACCGAGGATGAGATGGCTGGATGGCATCACCGACTCGATGGACATGGGTTTGGGTGGACTCTTGGAGTTGGTGATGGACAGGGAGGCCTGGTGTGCTGCAGTTCATGGGGTCACAGAGAGTCAGAAACAACTGAGCGACTGAACTGAACTGAACTGAACTGATGAGACTGGATGCCATATTGTTCTTTTTTGAATGTTGACTTTTAAGCCAGCATCAAGAGGCTCTTTAGTTCCTCTTTGCTTTCTGCCGTAAGGGTGGTTTTATCTGCATATCTGAGGTTATTGATAGTTCTCCTGGCCATCTTGATTCCAGCTGGCGCTTCATTGAGCCCAGCATCTTGCATGACGTATTCTGCGTATAACTTAAATAACAGGGTGACACTGTACAGCCTTGAAATACCCCTTTCCTAATTTGCAACCAGTCTGTTGTTCCATGTCTGGTTCTAACTATTGCGTTCTTGACCTGCATACAGGTTTTCAGGAGTCAGATAAAGTGGTCTGATATTCCAATCTCTTTAAGAATTTTCCACAGTTTGTGGGGATCCATGCAGTCAAAGGCTTTAGTGTAGTCAATGAAGCAGAAGTAGATGTTTTTCTAGAATCCTCTTGCTTTTTCTATGATCCAATGGATGTTGATCTCTGGTTCCTCCGACTTTTCTAAATCCATCTTGAACATCTGAGAGTTCTTGGTTCACGTACTATTTGAGGCCTAGCTTGGAGAATTTTGAGCATTGCAATATAGAGATTATTTAAAGTCATGCGACCAAGTAGGAGGTAATACAGATAGATCAGGAAAGATCTATGCTAGAGCACTCCAATATTAAGAGATTAGTAAGAGGAGAAAGATTCTGTAAAGGAAACTGAGAAGCTGTAGACAAGAAGGTAGAAGAAAAAACAGAAGAATTCAGGTTACAGAAGCCAAACAAAGAGTTTTAAGAAAGAGGGAGTGATTCCCAGTATCAAGATGAAGACTGAATTGCCCATTCAAATTGGGCACGTTGAAATCAGCGGGCTTCAAGGCTGATGACTTTTAAAAGTCAGAAAATGAAAAATGCAAGACTGTTAGTTACTCTGGGTGTTGATACATTTCCTTTCTTCTCTTTGCATAGACAACTGAATCATTTCTGACTTGCTTTACAATTTCAATATTGCAGAATATAAAAGACAACCTGCAGCAAATCTCAGGTCGGATTGATATCATTCACAATAAGAAGGCAGCAGCGCTGCAAAGCGCCACAGCCCCGGAAAAGGCGAGGCTACAGGAAGCTCTCTCCAGGCTCGACTTCCAATGGGAAAGAGTGAACAAAATGTACAAGGACCGACAAGGGTAGGTACCACTTTCCTTTTACTTAAAGGAAATGATTATACCTATCTCCCAGGAATTCTAGAGTTCATGTCTATGCTCTTCATGAAAAAGGAGATAGGGAAGAAGAGAGGGAGATGTATCACTATCACTGGGAAAAGGTAAGTGGAATCAGAACAAATGGTGATCTAGTTGAAACCAAGGAGCTGAATTCAACACATTTTTCAGAACCAAAGTTAGCATCATGTTGGAACACTGTAATATCCTCAGAAATTTCAGGTCATGCCAAAACCAATTTAGTCATTGAGTTGAGGTGGTTTAAATAATTGTGCAGTATAATTTGTATACTTTTGGTCAACTTTGTATCCTATAGATTTATAATAGTTTGATATACTTACATTAATATATTGGAAATATAAGCTAGCAACACGAAGTTGACTTTCATGTGTTGTTTCTATGTTGCCCTACTATTTTGTCTCAGGGAATTTGATTTAAAATTATTAATTTTTCATGCTTCCTTAATTAAAATACCTGACTGTTGACCAAATTTTAAAAATTCACATACATTTCTTAGCCTCAGACCACAAGAAGGTGCTGTTTCCTCTTCTAATTTTAGGTGAAGCATAATAAAATTGTAATGGCTTAAAGCAGTTTCTTTCAAAGAGTTGTTTCAAGACAGAATTCTTCATTATTATTGGAGGAAATAAAATCTTTTTTAATAATTACAAGGAACCTCTTTAATATCTCTCATATCTGACCATTTCTTGATGTCTTTACTTCGTTTTTTGTTCTTAATTTACTACATTAGATTCCTAAATCAACACTTCTAGCATAAATCTCGGTGTTTCCAATGATCATGCCTTCTTTGCTCCCAATTATCTTTCATCCAGAATTGTTTTTCTGAAGTGTGAGAACTTAAGTGCTGTCACCTCATTCCTGTGAGAACAAAGTCTAGATTCATTAATTTGAAACAAAAGGCTTTCACATGATCCCTGCTCATGTCAACCTCACCGTGTATTAATTCCTGCCTGCCTACAACTCCTCTGAATTCTGCTCTAGCAATATTAACTTGATTTAAAGATTTCCAAACGTCTTCTGCCCCCTCTGGCCTCCCTGCCTTCAAGTCTCATGTCAAATGTTATTTCCTTCTTCAAATCCTGAAAATATTAGTTGATCTTAGAAACTTAGATATCATTTTAACATTAATGTAATATAGTATCAGCATACAATTCATATAATTACAAATGTTGCCAGACTCAATGGCTACCTGTAGAGTGGGTGCATGCTAAATCACTTCAGTTGTGTCCAACTCTTTGCAACCCCATGGACTATATAGCCTGCCAGGTGCCTCTGTCCAAGGGATTTCCCAGGCAAGAATACTGGAGCGGGTTGCCATGCCTTCCTCCAGGGGATCTTCCCAGCCCAGGAATCGAACCCATGTCTCTTACATCCCCTGCATTGACAGGCAGGTTCTTTGCCACCAGTACCACCTGGGATGCCCCTGCTCCAAAGTCACGTTTTCCTAGAATTTACTATAGAGCAATATCTTTTTTTACTTTTATGTCTCCTACACAAGCTCCTGAAAGACTGAGATATGCTTTTGTCTTCTATAGACACTGACCATTCTTGCAGGAAGGCTGAGGTGAGACTTTCTGCTTTCTGAGACTACCCACCCCCCACTTTCAGTCATCTTTTGTCACTGAGCTAGGTATTTCCTTTTGACAGTCGTGCAGCTCTTTACCTTTCAGTTCACCTTCAACCATAGACTTGAAAAGAAGCGGATCCTCCAATGCCATTCTACAGAGAGAGTAAGCTGAATTCTCACCGCAGATTTGGGTGGCCTCTTTCCCATGTCTGGCAAATGATGGAGTGTCACTAACCCCAGCAGACTCACTCTTTACTTATCCAGATGCTGGAAAAGTATCCTCATTTTACTCTAATTAGACTTCTCTAGGAATTGGTCAGGAGCTGCTAAATTTCATGGGACTGTACTCTAGTCTTGGGTAAAACTGTTTTAAGTTATTGTGTGTGAGTACAGACCCTAGAGTTCAACTTGCTTTAATATCCTGGCTTTGCTGCTGACTGGCTCTATGTCCTTGAGCAAGTTCCCTAACCTTTATGCTCCACAATTCCCTTATCTATAAAATGGGACAAAAATATTTACCAAGTCATAGAGTTGTTATGAGGATTAAATGATACAGTGTATGTCGAGTGTTTAGTGTATTGCTTCTACATAATGACTCAATCAAGCTTGGCAATTTTAATGTTAAAAATAATGGTTTCCTGGCTCTGATAGTCTTCATGCCTGTTAATTCTTTCTTATATGCTCTTACATTTTCCTGAGCACCATAGAGAGCTGATTTAAATTCAGTCCCTGATTTGAAGAACCTCCCAGTGCTAGAGAGAAAATGGACAAACAGCCAATAAATTACAGGTTGATAGATACAAGCAATGCTGGATGGCGAGAACAAGATCCCTGGGGAGTAGAAAAGGAACATCTTACTCCGAGGCAGGAATAAAGCAAGGTCAATGGACCGTTCAAGGTTCTGAGTTACAACTAACAGAAAGAGACTCCGATTGCCTTAGGTAGAATTATATAATTAGAAGAATATCAGGTAACTCATGGAATCAATGGAAAGGCCTGGGATCCAGGTGTAAATATGGGCAGAAATTGTCAAGGAAGACTGATATATGCACCCAGAAACACACCAAGCATCAAGCTACAAGACAAATCTGAATTATAAACTGTTGTCATAGCCATGGTCCACTGGTACACCAGAGATACCATTGCCCCTCTATAGCAGTTGCAACTATCACTAATTTTAGAATTACATTTTCTTACAGAATTGCCAGATAAAGAATGAGTTGTTTATTTTTTTTTCCTCTGAAGGTCCAATTAGTGAATATTTTAGTGTTTGCAGATCATATAATCTCTACTCAACTCTGCTGTGAAGGGTGAATGAAACCCTAGACAATGCATATACAAATGGACATGGTTTATTCTAATAAAGCTTTATTTATAAAGACAGGCAGTAGGTCAAATTTTGCTGGAGGGCCATAAATTGCCAACTTTTGTAATAAGGCATGCTTCAGTCATATAACTAGGTTATAATTGCTAGGGGTTAAGAAATATAAATAGCTGCAGTTTGGGCTCCATTTTTTGGAGTGGTAGTGGCAGTACTCTTGCCTGGAAAATCCCATGGATGGAGGAGCCTGGTAGGCTGCAGTCCATGGGGTCGCTAAGGGTCGGACACAACTGAGCGAATTCACTTTCACTTTTCACTTTCACACTTTGGAGAAGGAAATGGCAACCCACTCCAGTGTTCTTGCCTGGAGAATCCCAAGAATGGGGGAACCTGGTGGGCTGCCGTCTATGGGGTCGCACAGAGTCGGACACGACTGAAGCGACTTAGCAGCAGCAGCAGCGGTGGTAGTCAGGAATTTATCTCCCACCAAGCCCATATAATGGTAGATTCTTGAATCCTTATCAATTAGAAGGTATACGTTCTTTTATCAAATTAATATAGAGTTGATTTACAATGTTGTGCTAGTTTCTGATGTACAGCAAAGTAATTAAGTTATATATATATGCATATATATGTATTGTTTTTCATATTCCTTTCCATAATGGTTTACTAGAGTATGTTGAATATATTTCTCTGGGCTATACATTCTGACCTTGTCGCTTATCTGTTTTATATGGAGTAGTTTGTATCTGCTAATCCCAAACTCCTAATTTATCCTCCCTTGACCCTCTTTCCCCTTTCGTAACCATAAGTTTGTTTTCTATGTCTGTGAGTCTGTTTCTGCTTTGTAAGTTAGCTTATTTTATTTATATCATATTTTAGATTCCAGATATACGTAGTATCGTATATTTGTCTTTCTCTGTGTAACTTATTTCATTTGATATGCCAGTCTCTAGGCCCAGCCATGTTCTGCAAATGATATTATTTCATTCCTTTTGACAGATGAGTAGCATTCCATTGTGTATATGGACCACACCTTCGTTATCCACTCATCTGTTGATGGACATTTAGGTTATTTCCATGTCTTGGCTACTATAAAGAGTGTTTCTGTGAGCATTGAGATGTGTGCAACTTTTTGAATTAGAGCTTTTTTCTGAATATATTCCTAAGAGTGGGATTTCTGGATCATATGGTAATTATATTTTTAGCTTTATAAGGAACCTCCATACTATTCTCCATAGTGGCTGTACCAATGTACATTCACACCAGCAGTGTAGAAGGTTTCCCTTTTTTCCACATCCTCTCAAGCTTTTGTTATTGTAGACTTGTTATTGGTGGTCATGTGACTCATGTGAGGTGGTACGTAATTGTAGTTTTGATTTGTATTTCTCTCATAAATCAAGGCTATACATTCTTAAATAGACAAATGTACAGCATTCATGTTGGGTTCTCAACAAAAATCTACTTTTTTTTTTTTTAATAAGTCAGCTTGTGGTTAAAACAAAATACCTTTGAACCAGTAAGAAGGCATTAGTATATTTTCAGGTATGAGCCAGTTATGATAATGCATCATTCAGCTATTGCCATAATATGATGATACAAATCACCCCTAAAACTCTATAACTTAAAATAAGCCTTTGTTCTCATGCTTATGGATCTTTAGGTTGCCTGTGTTTTGTCTGACTTAGGCTGAATGTGGCTGGACAGCTGTTTCAAGTGATGGGTGAGCTAGGCTATGCTCCAGGATGTGTGTTTCCTCCCTGTGGCTTTATTCTGGGGTTTATATGAAGGACCAGTGGCATATTCTTCTCATGACACATCACCAGAGCATGAACTAAGCCTAATCTCCTAAGAGCATGTATGGCCTATGATTGTATTAAGCTGCTCACATTCCATTGGCAACAGCAAACCTGACATAATAGAATGGGGGAAGTAGTCTCTTGCTACAGTGAACAGGAAAGAACAATAAATACTTGCTGACTAATAATTCAAACTATTATAGGTAGTTAATAATTAATAATGAAGGATTCTTTAGAGCTTGAAAATACCTTAGTGATTTTATCCTGCTTCATTATTTTATCAGTTCAGTTCAGTTCAGTCATTCAGTCATGTCTGACTCTTTGTGATCCCATGGACTGCAGCACACCAGACTTCCCTGTCCATCACCAGTTCCCGAAGCTTGCTCAAACTAATGTCCATCAAGTCAGTGATGCCATCCAGCCATCTCATCCTTTGTCATTCCCTTCTTCTGCCTTCAGTCTTTCCCAGCCTCAGGATCTTTTCCAGTGAGTCAGTTCTTTGTATCAGGTAGCCAAAGTATTGGAGCTTCAGCGTCAGTCCTTCCAGTGAACACTCAGGACTGATCTCCTTTAGGATGGACTGGTTGGATCTCCTTGCAGTCCAAGAGACTCTCAAGAGTCTTCTCCAACACCACAGTTCAAAAGCATCAATTCTTCGGCACTCAGCTTTCTTTATGGTACAGCTCTCACATCCATACATGACTACTGGAAAAACCATAGTTTTGACTAGATGGACCTTTGTCAACCACAAAGATGTTAAGTAACTTGCCCAAACACATGCTTCAATGGCACATACGCATATTTCTATTTCATCAAAATATTTCACTCTAATATATTTGCATAGCTTACTCAAAAGTAATTTGCAAGCAGGAGAAAATGCAGTAGTCTCTTGGCATTCCTGAGGCATAGCTTCTGATACCATCATTAACCACTGAATTCTAAGTGCCATGATGGCAAAACTCACCTCCATTAAATGTCATAGAGTAAAACAGACATTACTGTCTATGTTGATGCAAGTAGAGAATTAAAAGCCAGATTAACTTGTTACAACTTACTCATTATCTAGGAGACCTGCTTCCATACATTGTCTTCCAGCAAATAGAATTTCAACTTGTACCTCAGGAAAGTAACAAATCCTCAAATTATTAAAAGTGGGTCCTTTCCATGGAAACACAGATAGGGCAGTAAATATTAAATCTATGAATCACATGTGTGCATGTACATATCCATGTATACTGATAGATAATCCATATAGATAGAAACATGTATTTACATATATAAATATTTAATGAGAAATTAACTGATGCTAAATGCTGTTTCCATCTATTTCTTAGTAGATTACTTACTGTTGCTAAACGAAACACATGAAAAATGAAACAATTAACATAATATATACCTAGTATTAGAGAAACAATGTACTTTCCTTGTTTCCAAAAGCACTTGAGGGCTGACCAATACCAATACAGATACCCTGTTGTCTTTTTTTCGGATACTGCCTTTCCTAGCCCTCAAACCATTAACAAATTTGTCTGATTTTCAGGAAATTACTCCTCAAGTCTTAGAGGATAGCACAAATCAAGTAAGATAATGAAAGCAAAAGTAATTTGTAGACTACAAATTGCTCTATAGCCATAAGATGGCATTATTGTGCAACAAGATTCTGGTCTGACAGTATGAGGACATTTAAGAAATCAAATTCTATTACCAGTGATTTTTCATAAAGTAAGAAACAGGAAAAGCCATGTTGTGTTAAAGAAGCCAGACACAGAAGAATATATGTTGTATGATTTCATTGAAATAAAGTTCAAAAAAAGGCCTATCAAGGGTTAAAGTTCAGGTATGATTATTTTTGTGGGGAGTAGTAATTAACAAGGACAGGAGCGAGTTCTGGGGTTTGAATAATGTTTTATTTATTCATCTGGATACTGGTTGCATTGATAATTTCCCTTAAGAAAATGTATAGAAGTATACACTTGTGATTTGTATATTTTTCTGTGTGTATGCTTTACTCAAATGAAATTTACACTTACATTTTTTAAAATAATTAACACATTTTTAAGTACAAGAATCCCTAACCTCAGAATGTTTTGAAAAAGATGGAGTTGTAAGAAAAAAGCACGTTACATTGTGTTATTTTTGGCATTTCCCCATGGACCTCTGAAAGGTTTATAATTGATCAGTACAGACTCTTAAGTTTGTGGGCACCACTGCTCTAGAGAACGATTTCCTGAATGCTGGGAGCACAGTGCCACTTGTCAACAGGATGCTGGAGATGGGAGAGCTGGAAACTGCTTCCCTGGGGATTTCTCCTTTGTTTAGCTCTCTTTGTGTCAAGCCCACAGTATTAATGTGCTCACAGACTCTCACTGCCATTTGTAATACATGAAGGAAAATGAGACAATGAAAAAAATGAAGAAATGAAAGGAGAGAAAACAAAAAAAGAAATGAAAGAAATTGGACTTGAAGAGAAAGTGCCTTGATCGCCTCTGTATTCAGATTCTGGGGGACAAGCATGCCATTCTGCAAGCCCATTCCACATGCAACTTTCCCATCAGCACTGGCTATCTCACTGGTAATTTTTCTAATGAAGCTTTCAGTAAATATTTTTCTCTCATGTCAAGGTGAGGGAAATAACCATACAGAACTCACAGAGGGAAAGAATAATATATTAATCCTTATGGCATCTCCATACAGTTTTCTCCTGTAAAGTGGAAGCTAGAGGGACAGATGTATAATCTGGGAGCTTTCCCAGAATTGTTTGTTCCTAAATGAGACATTCAGCGATAGCAGCATTAGCAGCCTCTTCTATTTGTCACAATGCCATATGTAGTTGGGAAGATACATGAGAAGCACACACAGGATCCTGACAACTCAGGAAAGATCAACATTGCAGTCTTAGAATTAGTCTCTACTAAATGTAAAAAGATTCATGCCAGACTGAATCTTCATTTCTCCTCCCAGGTATATGTGTAAGTGCCAGTGCATAATTTTTACTGTAGTTTTTTGAACTTGGTAGAATTAAGAAGTAAGAGGTTAAAAAAAAAAAAAAAAACCTGAATATGGATTTTTTTTTTTTTTTACATCTCATTTTACAATTGCTTCCGTACTGACCAGGGGAGAGTGTTCTCATCCATTCATTCATGGGGACCCTGCAGAGGTAGATGAGTTAAATTGAGGAAGATGACAGTTTCTATGTTTATGTCCCACTTTTTCATGCTGTTGAGACCATGGTATATGGGGAAGGCTTCTGCTTTGATTTTCAATCAAATATGTTTTTGAAAATCAGCACTTATTAAATAATTGATTCCATAGAATTCATTTTTAGAACTTAGTTATCTATGTCGAGAAAATATATTTTTATCTCCAAAGATATATTAAAAAACATACATAGAGACACATATATACTCACCAATTCACCTAAACACTGGAAATATTTAAAAGCTTATTGTTAAGCTTAAAGTGTTTCCCTGTTAAGCATCTTGTTCTCTATCTGCTCCCCTCCATTTGTCTACACTGATTGGTCAGTTTTATTTTATTAGTTACTGGAAGTCAGAAACCATATCATTTTTGCCTCTTAGTACAATTCCCTGTAGAGCACATTTGGTTAATAAATACTATTTGATGATAATGATGATGAAAACTGTAATTTGACAGCATTGATGTATATGCCAAAAATAAATCATCAAAACTTTAGGAAAGGCAAATCTTTTACTAACCTGTCATTTGCTATAATTTCCATGCATGAAGCTCAGCCTCTACACTGCCTTCCCTGGCCTATTTCCTCTTGCGTATTTCAATTAGGGATCACCTCTTGCTGCATACTAGCTTCTTTGTCATGCTACTCTCTAAGAGTGTTTATATTTCTGCTGGGGCTCTGTAAAATCTAAATTAATCCCTAGCTATTGTGCATATCTTTCACAGACCAGTTGTTATACCTTGCACACTGAGAGAGCCATTGTGAGCCAAATAGAGGAGTCTTTTGTTTCTACCCAGAAGCCCAAAATGAAGTCTATGATTTGACTTCTGATGCCAATTACTTGGAGGTTTTACCACCAAAGGCAAAGCTATAAACCACAAAAGGTTAATCTCCTATAGTTGGTGTTAGAAAGTATTTAATGTTAACATAGTGACTGTCAAACCATCTCATTAAAACAAGCCAGTGGGCAACAAACAAGATCTTTATTCTGCAATCCTAGTGTTTGAAACTCTGTCTAAAAAGCAAGCCATTCATGATACAGTGTCATTTGAATTAGATACCTAAACTAGTCTTTGGTTTATATGTCTTTGTTTACATACAATTTATTTGAATTTTTTAGTCGTTGAGGACATTTGGTAAAGGAATTGAATGAAAGAGATCTGTTGTATTTATTTAATAAAAGGGCTTTTTGAAATGTATTAAATATAAGTTTGTTTCTGCCCATCAGCTTACCTCCTGTATGTTCCTCTTGCTAGTTCAAAGCACTCAAGAATTGCAGAGTGATTTGCTTTTTATGATAGCCATTTTATACAGGATCATTTTGCCTTATATCTTTAACATTTTCAGATTCTTATAAATCTTTACAGTTCACTTAGAGGTTAGTTTAAAACTTGCTTCAGATAAGAAATTGACTAGATATAAAATTCACATAATCTCAGAGTTAACCATAGATCAATATCCTGAATCTTTTTCTCAAAGTAATTGAACATTTTTGTTTCCCAGGATAGCTGTAGACACACATTTCCATTCTTCACCATAGATGATTCTACTTTTTCATTGTACAGGGGGCTATAGTTTGCTTGTTTCTTATCTAAATAAACTCATATTTTCATCACTGCCAAAGGGAAAAAGGCTCTAGTATAGACAATAACTGGAAACCTCTAAGACTAGCCTCATTTTGGAAATAATGCCACTATTTGACTTTACTCACTGTATGTTTCTTGGTTTTATTATGCCACAAATTCCCCTTCTCCAAAGATACACACACACACATTTTCCCCCCTCTACACGGGATAGATGAGTTTTAGAAGAAAGCAAAATTGTGCTAAATGTAGCTTTTCTAGAAATTTGCTCAATCAATTAGAATTTGTTTTGGTTGAGGGTAACAGAAGCACAAGGGAGCCATGCCTTCACTAAGAAAGAAGCATTTATTTCTCTCCTTAAAACCCTAGGAGTATACAGTCCAAGCAGGTAGGATGACTCTACTGATTCTTATATTCTATCTAGCTCATCATGTGGGCTCTCATCTCCACATTGCAAGATGGAACACCCACCATGTTCACGTTCCAGAAGTAGGATGGAAAGAGGTAGGAAGAAGGAGCAAAGGATTCACACCAATAGTCTTTTAGGGAAGTTCCCTGGGAGCTGCCACATTTTATTTACACTTATACTTTATTGGCCTAAATCAGTCACATGACTACACCAAAGCTGGAAGGGAGACTAGGAAATGTTGCATTTATTCCTGAATATGATGTACTCTGCCAAAAATTATACAGTTATAGAGAAGTGAGTTTGAGTAGGCTCTGGGAGTTGGTGATGGACAGGGAAGCCTGGCGTGCTACAGTCCATGGGGTTGTAAAGAGTCAGGCATGACTGAGCTACTACTGAACTGTAGAGAAGTGGGAGCATGGATATTGGAAGATAACTAACACTCTTTAATGTGTATATAGAGAAAATGTCTTTTGTTGTGTTTTTTTAAAGAGCCCTAAGAAATACATGACCTTCCCAGGTGGCGCTAGTGATAAAGAACCCACCTGCCAATGCAGGAGACACAGGAGATGTGGGTTTGATCCCTGGGTCGGTAAGATCCACTGGGGAAGGGCATGGTAACCCACTCCAGTATTCTTGCCTGGAAAATCCCATGGATTGGGGACCCTGGCAGGCTGTGGTCCATAGGGTTGCAAAGAATCAGACACAATTAAAGCTACTTAGCATGCATGCACACAAGAAATATGTCAAAAGTATAGCTTTGTTGAGTGTTATTTTCTTTCCCTGCATTCTTTCATAATTTTATGAGCTCTGATTGAGCAAACAGCTTACTGTGGCTTCCTGAATTCTGCAAATATAAAAGTAAAAAGTTTTCATCATTGCCCAATACCCATTTGTTCTATCTCTCCATAACTTCAAAACAAAGTTTAATTAATTAATTTTTGCTTGACTCTTACCCCTTTCCAACAAAGCCACAGCTTAGCTGAGTAAAGACATGGATAATTGGTTTTCACAGTACACCTAGGTTACATATTCTCTACTTACTTTCTTGGACTAAAGTTGAGTCATCTGTAAGTTGTAGTGGTTTAGATCACTGACTCCAAGTATATCCACCATAAAATAAGGATCCGAGACTAAAGCTAAAATTATGACAATGCACTGAAGCTTCAGGACATCCCCTTTTCTGGACATGTAACATGTATGTTACTTAAAAGTAAAGAACTTCTGTTTTAGCAACACCTTCATGCCAGACAGGTATTCAGTGCTTTACATATATGATTTCACCCTCAGGAGAACTTTATTTTCAGATAAGGAACTTGAGGGCTTAGAGGGAACAAATAATTGTCCCAAGATCACATAGGAATATATGCAAGAGCCTATATTCCTATGTGATCTCTTATCTCTGTGCCCCTGGTCTCCTATGTATTTCATTAGGATTTCTTATGTTCAAGGATGATAGTCTCTGTTTCGGATGTCAATCTTTAGTAGCAGAAACAAGGATATATTTATATAAACATTTTAAACTCTTATATCTGAAACCACAGTGTTTCGAAGAGATGTATTTGGAAGGTGGTATATTCACATTCAATATCTTCTAGAAAAACAAACCATGATTCTATCAGGTGCTTTGCAAAGCCAAGTATTTAAGAATCCCTTCAGTTGCTTGAGAAACCCTGCATGTTCTTTGGTACTAATCAAAGTCCTGTTTATAACTCAGGACCAAACGCAAATGTCACTATTTGGAATCATTTGCTCATCTCAATCAATTATTTCACTTTCTGTGTTCTAGAATCCTCTTGCACTGCTCTTAGAAGTGCTTCTCATAAGTTTGTATGTCTTACATAACTATGTGCAACTCTTTACCATCCATTTTGTTCCTATAGGACAGAAACTGTGCCATATACCTTCTGTCACCCCTAAGCCAAACACAGCATAATACCATGATAGCTGCTCAGTATATATTAATTCTTAAATTGATGAATCCTTACAAGAAAATGATAAGCTTCTCACTCTGAAGTTATAATATTTTGGAATGAATAAATTTCCATTATAGTTTTTTTTTATTTACCAGGAATTTCATTTCCATTATAATTTATTCAATAGTGTATTTATGGAGGGTAAATTTCCTCATATTTATTTTCATTTTTCTGTAATGAAGCTGAATTATGACTTTGAAGTATAGATATAGCAATACAAGAATAATCTGAGATCTTGATATGTTCTTATAATTATGGTATTTGAGAGAAGTGAATAGACTCTTCTAAGATAAATATACCCATTAGCTACTAAAGTCAACATAACTTTCTGGTGGAAGGCAACAAACTTTTTGTTCATTTGCTTGCTTGCTTGCTTATTTTAACTTCTGCTGTTGGTGGGGAGAGTGTGATTTGTTACCATTACAAAATTCTAACACTTTAAAAAAAAATTTGTTTACTCTGTGAGAATTGCAAATTCTTGCCTGTAAGGCAATTTTTACAAGAATTATTTTCTTATTAGTTTTAGCTTATCCATGGACAGTCTCAAATTCCTCTTGAAAACATCAATTTCCTCAAGGGAAAACTGCCCATTACAAGCGAAAGATGTGGTTTTTGAGACATTTCTGCTTGAAACAACACATTTTGGAATATCCTATGTGGTTTCCTAGAATGGTTAGATACTTAGCAATAATAGATGGACATTTAAAAAGTCTTACTATTTGAATAATTTTTATGTTTGAATCAATGTAAGTTGTAAATTTTTTACAAAACGTAATTATGTATGTTTAGCTTCTTTTGAAATGCTGCATGTTTTTGTATCATTTACCTTCCTCTAATAATCAGAGATAACATTTAAAATCAAGAGTTGTCATTATCTGTTTTTCTGAGATAAGCAGAGGTACAGTTCTGTAATCTTTATGGAGACCTTCTATAAAATAGCACCATGATTAGGACATTTATGTCAGCTCTCATATTTGTCTTATCCCTTTTCACCTACCACCCAGTAATGTAAGAGTGACCCAAAGTAGCTTTCTATTGGACCCTTAACAAAGTTTGCCAGTAATGGTCAGATACTGCCATAATAATTCTGTGTAACAAACACACTCCCAAATAACTGAGTAATTATTCTCATGCTTAGAGAGTAAGGCTCTTTTTTTAGCCTGTGGGACTGTAGGTTGAATGAATAGACCTGATCTGTGTGTTTTCCTCTGGGGCCCAGGTTGGAATGGCAGCAGATACTTGGTACATATTCTTCCATGGAACAGTCTGGAAGTTCTCAGAAGGGCCAACAGAAATGTGTAATGGTTCTAAAGACCTTAACTCGAAACTGACAAAGTGCCTCTTTAGGTCCACATCCAATGGTCAACGCAAGTCATATGGCAAGCCAAAGTGCAGGAGCAGAGGAATGCACTCTGCTTACCATGAGGCCATGTCAAGAATGAGATACATGATAATACTACAGAATAGAATTGGGAACAACAGTATAAAATAATACACTACCAGAATAGAATATTACAGCATCAGTAAACTTTTTTGATTGTAGATGTCTAACTATTGGGGAAACTCCAATCTCCAGCTTATTGATTCCACTTGAAAATGTATTCTGAATCCACTTTTCCACAAGTTTAATCTCTAATACAATTCACATTGGTTCTTCTATTTTGTTGTGTTCAGTCACTCAGTTGTGTCTGACTCTTTGTAACCCATAGACCGTAGCCCTCCAGGGTTCCCTGTCCTTTACCATATCCCAGAGCTTACTCAAACTAATCCATTGAGTCCACACCATCTCATCTTCTGTCATCCCCTTCTCCTCCTGCCCTCAGTCTTTCCCATCATCAGGGTCTTTTCCAATGAGTCAGCTCATTGCATCAGTTGGCCAAAGTATTGGAGCTTCAGCATCAATCCTTCCAATGAATATTCAGAGTTGATTTCCTTTAAGACTGACTGGTTTGATCTCCTTCCTGTTAAAGGGACTCTCAAGGGTCTTCTATTTTACCAAAGAAAAACTGGTATTTAAAAGCAAATGTTTAAAGACCCCTGAAAAAATTATTGTATTTAGTGTATTAAAACTAACTTGAAGTCAGAGTTTTATTTACCAACTTGAGAGTCTCCTTGTGCTTTGGCATCCTTGGAAGTTGGATTTCTGAATAGCATCATGACTTTCCATACCCAGCTGTCGGCTACTTGAAAGTACCATAAGCTGACTATCACGGCTCACAGTATACCCTTGAAGAGGGCCATCTGGTTTATGTCTCTTGGCAAAATTTGTTTAAAAACAAGCAGCTGCATGACAAAGTAAGAAGGAGTCTCTGTCTAGCTGTGGTAAATAAGTAGGTTTGCAATGCACATAATAAAGCATTTTCTAATTCAAGCCAACTCTTCTGAAAGGGAAACATTCTTTTCTCACAAATAAAACTCCACAGAATTCAATGACAGGAAGGGACTTCATCAGATTTATATTTTAGCAGCTTAAGGGTATGAGAAAAATAAACAAAATAAAGCCTGTTTATGATGAGGTACAACCTTCTGGTAATAACTGACTTTTATATGCTTTTATAGAATCTAATGCTTGGAAATTGTTTTACTTATATCAGAATTCAAAGTTCTTAAAGATCTGTCCTTTGAAACCCTACTATTAGTTGGTATTTAATAATTTACTGAATGTGCTTTCTTTCCTTCTACTAGGTCTCTGTGTATCCCTACTCAGTCTCAAAGAACACATGCTACATTTTTTTGAAAAGCATAAATGGATTTTCCAATCCAGTTACATGTGTTCCCTTAACTCTTAACTACAGGGTCAGACTAGCTTTGATTAAGACGACCCAGAGGGATGGTATGGGGAGGGAGGAGGGGGAGGTTCAGGATGGGGAACGCGTGTATACCTGTGGCGGATTCATGTTGATGTATGGCAAAACCAATACAATATTGTAATTAACCTCCAGTTAAAATAAATAAATTTATATTAAAAGAAAGAATTGATTTGGGTCTTAAACATTTGGAGGTTAAGAATGTCTTGGTTTGGCTTCCTCTGAAAGCAAATCCTGAGACAAGCATTTGAGTTTAGGTCGTTGATTTGGAAGGTGACCTCAGAAAGTTGTGAGAGAGTAGTGAGGTGGTGAGAAAATTAAGAGTTAATGGCTGTTGAACCTCAGCCAGGGTACACTGAACTCTCAAGAACCAAGAAAATGGGTGACGTTCCAACTGGGTCTTCTACAATATGCATCCTGGAGGGGGGCGGGGCGAGGGAGGGCATTATTCCTTTAAATTAGGCTACTGCACTACTGTATCCAGCTGTTTATTCTTTTGCATATTTGAGCTACTTTTCTGATTCCTGCAGTTCTCTGGATCCAAATTTAATCCTAAGCATTTGCATTCTGATATTTGTGTGACTTTCTCATTATTCCTCATTGACATGTTTGTTTACTCTTTTACCAATGTTTACTTTTGTTGTTAGCATATACTTAACTGTAGTTAGGTCTTTGAATTGCTGAGTTTTGCTTTACAACTGTAAATTGGATTTGGATATAGTTTTTTTTTTTTTTTTTAAGTGGGATTCACACTAGTCAGTGACATAATTCAAACTAGAAACTGAAAATTGTAGACACAATCCTGCTTAAGTGAAATTCTTGAATGGCATCACCAATAAATATTTGGGAGATTTGTAAAAGGATTAATTTAAGAAAATTGTATTAGTATGCCAACTTTATTCCAAGTTGTCTGCAAACTATCCAACTGTCTTGTCTCTAGTGTCAAAAGACAAGTTAAAATTGTGATTCCTTTTATACGGTTGTAGAATCTGAGAAGGTCTCTATTACTTGTTTGGATCAGCATGCATGGTGTTGGTTAGACATTCATTACTCCTTCTAGCATTTTAAATGTTAAAGTCCTGAAAGATCAAAACACAATTCTTTAGATATCCCTAGAGAATCTAAGAATAAATTAGTTCTCCCTAGACATGAATGAAGACAAATTTTACTCATTAGTTAATTTTACCTCGTGATCAAAATTCTTTGCAAAATAAAAATCACTTGATTCATGAGTCACAGCATGAAGAGTAATAAGAAGGATTAGAGATCTAGAAGACTGGGAAAAAATGATGACAGAAAAAGAAAGAGGCATTTGATATGTATAAAGTTTAAGGGAAACGTGAGCAAGGCTTGAAGCATTTTAAGGTTGAAGAACACAGGAAAATGAGATAAGTGAAGTTAAATGAAAATCCTTTTTTTTAACTGAAAGAAAGAGAACTGCAAATCGTGTGAAGGTTGTTTTGCTTTGTTTCTTAATAAGGAACTACCTGTGGAAAATCTGGGAAATTAGGAAAGCTAGACTTTTATAACTGTGACTTTCAAAGGTCACAAAGGAAATTAAATTTTGGATTGGGTTTTAAAGCACTGGAATTACTTCCAGTCTTATTTTTACAGGATGCTGTATAAAGCAAGAAAATAGATCACAGCCTAGCTAAAGGGGAATATTCAGGTTGTCACTAACTTCAGTACAGACTGCCTCATGGTCCCTTTGGCTGTGATGACATATCGATCATGGAAGACATGACCAAGTATGATTTTAATAATCATTATTATACAGCCATTTATTGACTGGGCTGGACCGTATGTCTTCTTGAAGTTATAAGAAAAGGTACTAAGAAATATACCTTGTGTGAAGACTACACTATCAGCCTCATCAATGGCCATAAAATCAGATCCCTTATCTGTATATCATTTCAGTATTTCTTCTGTTGCTTTGAAACATCTTAGTCATAAGATATGCCCTTTATCAATGATATTTTCCAATAACTTTTATAGGGAATAACTTTGTTGATATTAAAAATATAATAAGCATGAGATGTTTTCCATGAAGTAGCTCTCTAAATGACTTTCATGATAACATGTCTGCCCATATGGTCTGAATCTTTGTATCAAAGAATGCCCATGGACAGAACTTAAAATACTTATCTCACAAAGTTTCTATTATTAATAAGATAATGGAATTTGAAGATAAAAAATAAAGATAAAAATGCCATTTAGTTTTAGTAAGTAAACTGAGAAAGTAAAATGCACTGATTATACTGCCTTTAAATATATGTATATATGGGTTGTTTTTATACACTAAGAAAATCTATAGACATTTTGGTTTTCATTATGCTGAAAGCAAGTCTCTTGGACTGTCTGAAGATAGTTCGAAAGTGCACTTCATTTACATTTCTTCATTTGGATGTCAAACTTATGAAATATTTTTTAAATCAATACCTAAGGGGTAGATGAGAGTTGATAGAGAAGGAAAGAAGAATTGTTTCTGTTATTGAAGCCTTGTTTCCCTCCTCATGTCTGTCATTAGATGGAAGATGTCTATTACCACTCAATATGCTGGATGAAGTTCTGGTAAAAGAAATTTTTTCCTTTCTCTCATTTGTCTCCCAGGGCTAACATGTGTTTCATGTTGCTAGGTAGTGAAAATCAATTGAGGTTTTCATGGAAATTGTTCTCTTCATCCTAAGGAAAGAATTCTAATGGCAATTTCATTTAGTGAAAAATGACCCTGGAAAGTTAGCATTTAATTAATGCCATATTTGTTAGCATTATTATTTTAATAAATTTACAAAATAAGAGGCCACATTTTGCCAAGCTTCTGGCAGTAATAGTAGTGAAATGCAGTTTCTCCTGGCATGTGTTCATATTATTTTGACATGGTGGATGGATCTAGTAAGATTGATAACAAAATGTTGTGCCTTCGTGTACTAAAATTTAATGACAGTTATTCTGCCAAGCATGAAAATGTCCCTAATAGCTGACATTCTGCAAAAGATTCTCTGTTAATCACATGCCAAGTGTTCACCATATCTCTTTCCTGAGTCTTTTTTTAAAGAGTTATATCCTGTGTCTTGTTCCAGAAATCTAGTAACAAAGTGAATGAGCAGAACAACAAAAAAAGATCTGTTGTATATAATATCTTATGCACAATGATAGAAATTTTCATGATGTTATTTAGGTGACATCTTCAGGTATGTAGCTTTTTTGTGTGCACTTTTAATTTTCAGCATAAAATGTGTTGTCTTAGACAGGGTTCCTCAAGAAACAGACTCTGAGACAGTGATTTCTACTGGGAAGTGCTCTAAAAGCAATGCCTGCGAGAGAATAAAGGGAATGGGATTGGACAGATGGAAGCACTGAAGATGTGTTCATTACAAGAGAGGTCTCAGCTAGTCCCATTTGGAGTTGGGATGGTCATTTAGAATATTCCTGAGTGAGGCAAAGAGGTTGGATATTTGTGGCCCTAAATCCATCTATCATTGAATATGTCTCCCACTTACCCACTGCAAGGCTCTATAATCTTGGGCATGGAAGCTCCTATCTTCTGAGGAAAACTTCTGAGAAGGCTTAAATGGTGATTTGTTAGCAGATAACACTACAACAATGAGAGAAATGCATGCTTCATTTGTAATTCATGACTTTGGGCGACACATCCCAGCATCCACTATAGTAGTCAGTTGCCCTTGTTGAAGCATAAATTAACTAAATATTTTATACCTAGTAATGCATCTTGGTAGTGATAGAGCCCAGCTACTAACCTTTTTAATAGTTTTATTGAGGTGTAGCTGGCATACAATAAACCTTACCATGTTTAAATAATCCAATTTGACAAGTGTTTATAGGTGTATACACCAGTAAAATCATGGCCACAATCAAGACCATGAACATAACCATTACCTTCATAAGCCTTTTAGTAATCCCTCCCTCCTGCCCTGCCTCCACCCCAGGAAATCACTGATCTGGTGTCTGACACTATAGATCAGTTTGCGTTTTCTAGATTGTTATAAAAATAGAATCATAGAATATGTACCTTTTATTTTTTGGTCTCCACTCACTAACTCTCACTTGTGGCTAATATGATTGCTATGTGAGTGCATACATTAAATAAGGCAATAAAAGCATTCCAGTCTAATTCTGATACTAGTTCTTGGACCTGCATTATACATTGAACTATGCCATTGTGTTGGGATAAGTCCTCAGGATTCAAATGACCCTGACTGTTTAGGGAGTTACTGCTTTCTTTGTAATCAATCCTTTTTTATAAGCTCAATTTCGATCAAATACCTTAAAAATGATCTGCTATTCAGGTATAGAAATGGAACATATTTCCTCCACAATTAGTTCAAATTTTATACTTATTATTTATTGAATTGGCAAAAAATTTCCTTTGAGAAAAAACCTGAATAAACTTTTTGGCCAACCCAATATATTTAGTCCTGGAATTAAATAGTACTCTCCCAATATTCTGTTCTACTACCTATACCCAGATAAATCTCAAACTGGTTTCTTGAGATCAATAATTTTCTTTAGTCAGTCATTCATTTAAAAAAGCAACACACCTGTCTGCCTATCTATCTGTATAACTTCTGTAGGGAGATATTTGTAAGTTGTTGTTTTGATGTATTGTGCTATTAAGCATGAGATAAAGAACTACAAACTAAAGTATTTTATAAAATCATCTTAAATTGACCAGATCAGTAGCACCGTCACTTTAATTAAAAAAAAAAAAGTGTACTTTAATTAGACTTCGCAGTTCCATGAGGACGCCACCATTATTTCTCATGAGGCCCTCAGGCAAAAGCATTTATTGTCCTCTCTTTATTCTCACCTGTACTTTATTTTTTTATAATCTGATTTTTTAATTTTGTTATTAACTATCATAAACATTTTGTATGTTGGTACATTAATTACTTTATATGTAGTAGTTATGCTAATTTGATACTGTGTTAAAATTTTTCTTGTTGTGAATATGGACCATTTTTAATGTTTGCAATTATGTATAATATTTCAATGAACACCTTCTTCTTAATGATGCTTGTTAATTGATAGAGTACAGTCCCAAGCATCAAGCCCAGAGGGAAGACCATGTTTCTTACTCCAGCCTGTTATTGCCGTAGTGCTTGTCCAAAATACTGCACTCCCCTAAAGGCCAATAGCAATGTCCTGGTGCAGAACCTTCATCCTGTGGCTTAAACATTAAGCAATGCATATTCTAAAGTACTTTTCTTCCCTCTCACATCACTGTGTTTGACAACTTCTTTACAAATATCAGGACTGGCCACTTAGAACTTTTTTGTTGCTGTTTTTCAGCATCATGCTTAGATTATATAGATGGTGCTCTTATTTTCGTAATTTCTAGAAATGCTTTTGGATGTTGTAAATTTTCACATTCAAGGCACTATGAAACATTCTCCTTCCCATGACCTCATATTTCCATATATTTCTCTGTGTCCATTCCTTGGCTTTGCCATTATGGTGGCACCAGAATGATCTGTATAGCACAATAAGTGAAAGTGAAGTCGCTCAGTGGTATCCGACTCTTTGCGACCCCATGGACTGTAGCCTATCAGGCTTCTCCATCCTTGGGATTTTCCAGGCAAGAGTGCTGGAGTGGATTGCCATTTCCTTCTCCAGGGGATCTTCCCGACCCAGGAATCGAATCTGGGTCTCCTGCATTGCAGGCAGATGCTTTACCGTCTGAGCCACCAGGGAAGCGGGTCTATTGTATAGCACAATAATGGGAGCTAAAAAAATATATATTTCCACTTCAGCCTGTGAGTTCCCTGCACTTGAATTCCTCATTTTAGCATTTACCCTGTTCTGTAGACTTCCTTTTCAACTGTTTTTGTGTCTTCACTTGCTTTCCATTCTTCTTTACATCAATCTCAAGTCAATAGATTCCTTATAAGAGATCTGCCTCCACCCGCCCCCTGTCTATTTTGACACGTTAATCTTTCTAAAGGAGCAAGTCCTGGGCTCACATTCCCCAGCACAGAACCCTTTGACGGTTCTCTATTGATGATCTTAGTTTCAAACCGGTGGCCGCTGGAGACAAGAGAGCTGGAGGATATGCTTTGCTTGGTTGTTTTCTTTGGCCTGCGGGGAGCTTTAAAAAGCACTAAAACAGGGCAGAGGTTGAACTGGTCAACACAATCAGTTTAGCACTTATGGCCTTATACCTTGTACAGCTTTACAATTTTATGTGTCCCAAATGCCCCTGAAGGCATTTGATTTTATAACCCCCTAGCCCAGAGGCTAACATCAAAAATTCATAGCCTGGCATTCACAGCCCTAACTTAGTTTCTCTGACTTGCAATTCCACATACCTCTACAGAAAACTGAACTTATTTTTATCTAGTAATAGATGGGCTTAGTAATGTGCTTAGTCACTCAGTTGTGTCTGATTCTTTGTGACCATATGGACTGCAGCCCACCAGACTCCTCTGTCCATGGAATTCTCTAGGGAAGAATACTGGAGTGGGTTGCCATGCCTTCCTCCAGGGGATCTTCCTGACCCCACAATCGAACACGAGTCTCCCTCTTTGCAGGCAGAATCTTTACATCTGAGCCACTGGGGAAACCCATTTTTATCTAAAATGCCCTTAATCTGAAGACACTTCTTTGGAATAGAACTACACATATACAAATTCTCTTCACTTAAAACCACTAGGAAGCTTTGGTTATAAGAACCTGAAAGAATCCATTGTGTTAAGAGAAATGGGATCTGTTGGGAAGCCACCATATAGTTCACAGAAATGAAAGGGGGAAAAAATGGCAGCCACAGCCCAGGCAGGACAGCATTGAGAACTCAGAGCTCAAGAAAGTCCCTGCCATCAAAATGGCTTAGCTCTAAGCTCTCCTGTCCCTGTTTCTCTCAACTCTGGATTCAGTGTTGAATCTAATTGGCCTATATTGGGTCTTTGTCTCACCTTATAAAGTTTGCAGAGTGCAGTGATTAAAAGTCCCTCTGAGATCATGTGAGATGAGGGAAGATTAATTTTCTCCAAAGGAAAAGCAGGGTACCAGTAACCAAAAAAATGAAATGTTTAGTCAGAGCAATTAACGATAGCAGCCACAAAAAAATCCTTAATTCTCAATGACGTAAATGTAATTTTTTTTTTTTTGCTTTTATGTCTGATGTAAATGTGGGTCTGGCTCAGTCTCTTGTGGGGGTCATATTCTTTTCCCTCGGTCCCGGTACACATAATATTTTGTTTGCCTCCTCCGAGAGTCTCTGGCAGGTCTGAAATTTGATTTTAAACACAATTGTGCCCCTCCTACCATCTTGTTGGGGCTTATTCTTTGCCCTTAGATGTGGGGTATCTTTTTTTGGTGGGATCCGACATTCTCCTGTTGATGATTCAGCAGCTAGTTCCAATTCTGGTGTTTGCACAGGAGAAGATGAGTGCATGTCCTTCTACTCCACCATTTTGCCAACAACATGTAACTCTTCTCCATGTGGGAAGTCAGGAATCTAGACTATGTTTACAACGCTGGTTCTGCCACCTCATTAGGTAAACTTCAGGGGCATTGTCAGAGGGGAACTGAAGACTGGGCACTGATTATTAAGTGCCTCACACAGGAAATAGTATATCACTTTCTCACAGTCCCATTTCTCAATTTTTAACCATATTTGTTCCAAAGCAACCTCAAAAGAGTATGGGAACTACTATGGGATACTGGGAAATTCAGTGAGCACTAATTTTCTCCAGAAAGAAGGGATATTAGACATTTAAATAGTGTGTGTGTGTGTATATATATATATATATATTTAAAGAATATATATTAAATGCATATTTAAATAACATTTAAATTACCTTGTTTAAATGTATAATATAATATATAATATATAAATATATTAAAATATATATATATTTCATTAAATGATGCTTCAGTGAATTACTCAGGTACCCTTTCTCAGGTACCCTCAGCTACCCTTTCTATCAAGGCATCCTTGATCAACTGATCAGGAGACAAGTATCTAATTTCTCTGCTCATTTGGAGCATTGCATTCCATGTATTTATACTGATTCCTATCATAATAATTTATAGTTATTCTTTATTGTATAAATTATATCCTATGCTCTTAGGGGGCAATGATCAAGAGTATTAATTTAGTGTGTCTCCTCATAGCATCGAAAGCATAGTAGAGTTTCAGTGTATGATCTTTGAGACAAGAGTAGCAGTATCTGCTTTAAAACTGTGTCCAAAGTACATGGTGGATTTTCAATGAAAATATTGATGAGTTTTTGAAACATAGAGCTAATTTCTTACAACATTTCATGTTACTCTAGATTTTATTTACCTTGTATTCATCATAAATATAAATTTAATACAATAATATAAAATCCTATTAAATTACTTTCAAGTAAATAAAACATCACAATACTCTATATATTTACAGAAAAGTACATATTTTATATTATTTATGTTTGATATATGTAGTCACAGAGAACCAAGAGCATTGCCATAAATAACACAAAATGGGCTATTCACGTTAGAATGCATTTTATAGAAGATATTTTTAATTGGAAAAGTTAGCATGGATTTATATTGAATGAGAACAATTCCTCAAAATAACGGTATATCACACTCTTGGGTGAGATCTGAAGATACCAGTCATTGAATGATATGGATGGGTAGAATTTGAATAGTTTTAATTTTAATGAAGGATTTCCTGTGACATTTTAAGAGCCCCAAATTAATTTTTTCTATTAAGTAATAGAGATTTTAAAGCTAAGCAGAAGCTTCATTGGCAAAACAGACAAGATTTAGTAGGTTATCTTAAGTGTATCCTAAATCCTCTTTAATATTATGGATAAGATATATATCCTTTTAGTTTCCAGCCACTTCTGCCTATATTGATTTAAAATAAACTCTTCTTTATATCTAATATACCATGTAAGTGCGCAATTTGTAGCACAGTGAAATAATTTCACTGAATTATTTTGCCTCTTTGGTACCTGAGATCATTTTATGAATCATTTATTTTTCTATTTATGTAAGTTGTACTCTTTCAAAGTCTTACCTGTGGCTACGTTCAAAACAGTGAAAAGGGATATTCTACCCTAGTCCTTAGCATTCCAGGGGAAGTGTATTTGCAGTCATACATAGCACATGGATTTTATATATTTTATAGTTGAAGCATTTGGAGGCCAAATTATTTCACAGTTATACAGGCCAGCCTCTTGAAAACTCAGGTGATTTCTCATTTGAAGCAGTATCCCTAATCTTATCTTCAGTCAAATAAGGCAGTGTAAAATATTGCATTGATATGGAAAACTGATGCCTGATTTTTTCATCTAATATAGACTGATGCAATTCAGTAATTCTGTGATGAGAAAGCAAGATTTACCTGGAACAATTGAGTCTCAATATTAATATTGGACTAACTTCATTGAGAATATGACTTATGTATGGCATTCTATCCTTGGCTTCTCATCTTTAGGCTGAGAATAACATCCTCTCTCTGTCTCCATATGTAAAAGATCTTTTAACTCTTTAAAAACCATATGTACTCTGTGAAGCCAAGGAATTGGTAGCACTGTTTTCTGTAGCACGAGTCAACACATTTTTCTATAAAGAGCCAGGTAGTAAATAGTTTAGGCTTTGTATGTCCTGTGGTCTTTGTCACAACTTTTCAAGTCTACCTTATTTGTGCAAACACTACCATAGACAATACATAAATGAATAGGTGTGATTGTATTCTAATAAAACTTTCTTTTTAAAAATCAGCCCCCTCCTGAGACAAATAAACATAGAATTACCATATTACCCAGTTATTCCACTTCTGAATATATACCCAAAAACACTGAAAGCAGGAACTCAGGCAGGTATTTGCATACCCATGTTTATAGGAGCATTATTCACAATAAACAAAAGGTAGAAACAACCCAAATGTCCACTGATATAACTGAATGCATAAACAGAGTGTGGTGTATCCATACAATGTAATATTACTCAGCTTTAAAAAAGAGTGAGATTTTGATACATGTTACCACGTGGATGAAGAGTGAAGACGTTAGGCTCAGTGAAAAAAGACAAAGACAAAAGGAAAAATACTGTATGACTCCACATATATAAGGTACCTAGATAGTCAAATTCATGAAGAAAGTGGAATGGTGGTTACCAGGGGCTAGAGGTAGATAGGAATGGGGAATTCTTTAATGGTAGGGAGTTTCAGATTAGAAGGATGAAATGTTCTAGAAATGGATAGTGGTGATAGTTACACAGCAGTGTGAATATGGACTTCCCCAGTGGCTCAGCAGTAAAAAATCTGCCTGCAATGCAGGAGATGCAGGCAGGAGATGCAAGTTCTATCCCTGGGTAAGGAAGATCCCCTGGAGGAGGAAATGGCAACCCATTCCAGTACTGTTGCCTGGGAAATCCTGTGGACAGAGGAGCCTGGCAGGTTATACTCCATGGGGCTGAAAAACAGTCAGACATGACTGGATGCCTAAACAACATCAATGTGAATATACTTAGTGCCACTGAATTCTACACTTTAAAACAGTTAAAATGCTAAATGTTACATTTGGTAGATATTCTCACACACACAAAAAAGTTCATGGACCTAAACTGCTGATCCCCATCTATAATTGTATGAATGAGCAATATATGGAAGATACATATGAGAGTCATAGACATAGAAATGCTATTTTAAATTATGTGAGTGGATACAATAACCTCAGTAGAGAGTATGGCCAGAAGAGAAGATGGGTCAGGACAAAGTCATGAGGAAGTGCAACATGAAAACAAATAGCCACTGAGAAAGGAAGAAAACCAGGAGATACTTTCAGAGAGAAGCCAGTGGGCAGCAGTGGTCCACTGTATAAGTTTAAGGCATCAGTGATACTGCTCATCAGTGCTGACGACCCATTGGAAGTGACTGACCATGTGTTGATTATGAATACAGTGCCCTCTTATGTCTTCTATTTTGCTTAATGTTTAATTACAATCATGTCCATAGTTACAATATAAGAGAGTTAGAATTATATACTTAAGAGAAGCATTCTGTGTCAGAGGAAATAGGAATGTAGGAAATTCCTTTTGTCATTTATGGATGGATATATAATAAGCAGGAGGAAAATAAAACTGGTTAAACTAGACAAGAAAAGTTTAATAGGAATGAAAGAAAATATTGCTTACTAAGGAATGTAAGAAACTTAAAACAATATTAGCTCGAAAGAGAGTGAGGAAAAGCCACATTTACCATTTTATTATATGCCTATAGAGTAGACATAAAACACATATAATCATTTTGAGAGCGGATAGTAGATTGTGAGCAGAAGAGAAAGCAGAATTTTAAAACTAACATATATTTAAATGTTAAAAACACCACTTCCAATATTTCCACTGAGATGTATTCAATAAAAATGCTCTACAGTGAGTACTATATATGTGGAGTTCCTGTAAATCCTCCAGATAAAATGTTCTCTAGAACTATAAAAAATATTATAATTATTACTGCTGTTATCAGAAAAATAAATACATGTTTTCCAAGAACTAGATAAGGAGCTGATTTCATCATTCTAGGCAAATGCTTGGGCACTGAATGGTTCCAAACACTTTTCATGTAAAAAAAAAATGACAGTGTATACAGAATAGTTTATGAAGAGAACTAAAGAATTTTGGCGTTGCTCCAGAATTGCAAGCTTTAAGAAGACAGTAGGCATTGCTGGATGATAGCAGCTATGTCAGCACCTCTGACTATGGACCTTATCAGGATATCCTGGCTCCCATTCCAGAATATTTGGGTGTTTAATCCGTGGACCAAAGACAAGAACAGAAACACAAAGGAATTTTGTCTAAAAGTAGCCTTCAGTTTGTGTGGAGTATTAACAGGACAAAATCAAGTTTATATTGATAGTTTGTCCAGGAATAAGTGAATGTCAGACACAGTCAAGTACTTAGCTTTGGAATTAGACTGACCTGAGTTTGAATCTTAGCTCCACCAATCCCTGACTGTGTGAATTTTTGCCAAGTTTTACCTGAGTCTCAGTTCACTCCTTAGTCAAATAAGGATAATAAAGGTATCAATTTGACCTTTGTTGGCAATGTTTTGAGATTCTCATCAGTATGTTCTGGTCTTCTCTTCAAGCATCTTTCCTCTTTGGTCATTTCAAGGTTCTTTGAAATTATGAACAGCAGCTCATATTCACCAAAGAATATGGAGAACCATTGGCTCAAAGGAACTTTTTAGTGGGATATTTGATGAGCTTCTGATGTAATTTCTTATGCTTCAAATGTAAGAGTAGGCTTTAAGACACTATGAAACTGTGTTGCAAAGCTCTATTTCATAGAGTTGAGCACAACCAAAATCAACTTGATGACAACAAAACATATTTTTTTACTATTGTAGGGCTTCTCTTGTGGCTCGGCTGGTAAAGAATTTGCCTGTGTGTGGGAGACCTGGGTTCAATCCCTGGGTTGGGAAGATCCGCTGGAGAAGGGAATGGCTACCCATTCCAGTATTCTGGCCTGGAGAATCCCATGGACTGTATAGTCCATGGGGTCACAAAGAGTCAGACATGACTGAGCAACTTTCACTATCAAATATAAGGAATGTTTAATGCCTGGCTAGAAATGGGATTTGTAAAGTTTTACATACATAAACACACACACACTTTATTTACATATATATATATATATATATATATATATACACACACACAATTTGATACATATAATTATTATGGAATGTGAACATGAGAATAATTGGAAATTTCTTCTGGGCTAGAATAATTTCCCCATAAGAATTGAGCCCTTATCCTAAAAAGATATTTTTGAAACTTACTTATTTTTTCTTTAATTTAATAGTTTTACTATCCTACAGTCTTGGTCCCTATACGTAAAAATTATACAAGATCTCACTATTTTCATAGTGTTAGCATGTCAGCATATTTTAAAACAATATCTGTACCTTTATTTTTATCATTTTCATACTTAAAATCCAGTCTGACAACTCCAGAAAAGCAAAGTTATATATGATCATTTATAATAAAAGTCACATTGAATTATTCTTGATAATTCATTTGGCGTAGTGGAGTACAGTATACAGTTTAATTAGTAATTAATTATATGGTTACTAACCCACATTTTATTGAGAACCCAGAAATTTGCAATTATTAGTCTTATATTTGTAATGAGCTCTTTACTTACTTTCTGCTCTTATATTTTTTGGCATAGTGCCGCAATTAATTAGTATCATAATATAAACAGGCTATAAAGTGGGCATCTGGGTGCTTAGATGCTTAGATGTGTAGCAAGTGATACTTTAATTATAATTTGAGTCTAATTGTTGTCAAATAAAATTTTAATTTCTCAGTATAGAAATTAAAATAGATAAGTGAACAATTCACTATAAGAATATAATATAGTTTAAGACTAAATAATTGAAATCACCACACAACTTCAGAAGTTTTATTTAACAAAAGTTGTAATGTTTTAATGAATATTAATATTACATTTTTATTATTTTTCATCATAAAATATAAGGCACATTTCAGAAAAGTATTATTTCATTAAATATCAGATATTACAATTAATTCATAAATATTGCTGTACATGAGCATTTGTAGGGAATCCATAATGGATCTGCAGATTTGGGGTTATTTTATACCAATAATATCTTTCTCTTATTGGTATTTTATTTTATGCCTATAATATCCTTATGAACAAAGCTAGTGGAAGTGATAGAATCTCAGCTGAGCTATTTCAAATCCTAAAAGATGATGCTATGAAAGTGCTGCACTCAGTATGCCAGCAAATTTGGAAAACTCAGCAGTGGCCACAGGACTGGACAAGGTCAGTTTTCATTTCAATCCCAAAGAAAGACAATGCCAAAATGTTCAAATTACTGCACAATTGTGCTCATCTCACATGCCAGCAAAATAATGCTCAAAATTCTCCAAGCTAGGCTTCAACAGTACATGAACAAAGAACTTCAAGATATTCAAGCTGGATTTTAAAAAGGCAGAGGAACTAGAGATCAACAGAGGCCAACATCTGTTGGGTCATAGAGGCTTCCCTGATAGCTCAGTTGGTAAAGAATCTGCCTTCCATGCAGGAGATCCCGGTTCAATTCCTGGGTCAGGAAGATCCACTGGAGAAGGGATAGGCTACCCACTCAGGTATTCTAGGGCTTTCCTTGTGGCTCAGCTGATAAAGAATCTGCCTGCAATGTGGGAGACCTGGATTCGATGCCTGGGTTGGGAAGATCCCTGGGAGAAGGGAAAAGCAACACACTCCAGTATTCTGGCCTGGAGAATTCCATGGACTGTGTAGTCCATGCGGTGGCAAAGAGTCGGACATGACTGAGCAACTTTCACTTTAACTAAAGAAGTAAAAGTTGGATCACAGAGAAAGCAAGAGAATTACAGAAAAAACATCTACTTCTGCTTTATTGACTACACCAAAGCCTTTGACTGTGTGAATCACAACAATTTGTGGAAAATAGTTCAAGAGATGGGAATACCAGACCACCTGACTAGCCTCCTGAGAAATCCATATGCAGGTCAAGAAGCCACAGTTAGAACTGAACATGGAACAATGGACTGATTCCAAATTGGGAAAGGAGTAAGACAAGGCTGTATATTGTCACCCTGCTTATTTAACTTATATGCAGAGTACATCGTGCAAAATGCCAGGCTAGATGAATCACAAGCTGGATCAAGATTGCCAGGAGAAATTCCAATAACCTCAGATATTCAGATGACACCACCCTTATGACAGAAAGTGAAGAGGAAGTAAAGAGCCTCTTGATGAAAGTGAAAGAGGAGAATGAAAAAGCTGGCTTAAAACTCAACATTCAAAAAAATGAAGATCATATAATCTGGTCCCATCACTTCATGGCAAATAGATGGGGAAACAATGAAAACAGTGACAGACTTTATTTTCTTGGGCTCCAAAATCACTACAGATGGTGACTGCAGCCATGAAATTAAAATACACTTGCTCCATGGAAGAAAAGCTAGACAGCGTATTAAAATGCAGAGCCATTACTTTGCCGACAAAAGTCTGTCTCTTCAAAGCTATGGTTTTTCCAGTAGTCATATATGGATGTGAGAGTAGGACCATAAAGAAAGCTGAGCACTGAAGAATTGATGCTTAAACTGTGGTGTTGGAGAAGACTCTTGAGAGTCCCTTGGACTGCAAGGAGATCAAACCAGTCAATCTTAAAAGAAATCAGTCCTGAATATTCATTGGAAGGATTGATGTTGAAGCTGAAGATCCAGTACTTTGGCCACCTGATGCGAAGAACTGATTCCTTAGAAAAGACCCTGATGCTGGGCAAGATTGAAGGCAGGAGGAGAAGGAGATGACAGAGGATGTGATAGTTGGATGTCATCACTAACTCGATGGACATAAGTTTGAGCAAGCTCTGGGAGTTGGTTATGGACAGGGAAGCCTGGCGTGCTGCAGTCCATGGGATCGCAAAGAGTTGGACATGACTGAGCAACTGAAATGAACTGAATACCCTTCTCTAACTTCTTCAAAGCATAATTGTTTCATTTTCCATGCCACAATTGTTTCTGCAATGAAACAGTTGAAATAATTAATATGACATCTTTCTTGTCATAAAACCCGCAACTCATTGTGGTGATGATTATGGAAGTGAAAGATTATAAAATATTTGCCTTAAATTAATATCTTTATATTTGCAAGCTTGGCAGTTTTCTTCTTCTGTCTCTGACCTGCACACTGAAAACCTGCCAGAACTGATCATT
The DNA here is from genome assembly GCF_032405125.1 of Capricornis sumatraensis. Lineage (NCBI taxonomy): Eukaryota > Metazoa > Chordata > Mammalia > Artiodactyla > Bovidae > Capricornis > Capricornis sumatraensis. The sequence goes on from NC_091092.1 coordinate 111,458,991, forward strand.
CTTAGACTCTTCATTCATTCAACAAATTGTATTGTGATCCCGCTATAATTCTAATACTGTGTTTAAAGACTTGAAGTATACAGCTGAATAAAATATGGGCCCTGATCTCAAAAATTTTAGAGAAGGAATAATGATCAACTCCATTTTAATGCAGAGTGATGAGCCCTTGGGGTGGAGTCTGTATTGGGAGCAGTGGGCATACAATGGTGGGGAGGGGGAGTGGGGTTCACCTAACCAAACCTCAGGGCTGCAGTCAGGAAAGAACAGGAAAGATCTTGAACTGAATTCTAAAAAAACTAAGAGGGATTAATCAAATTTAAAAAAAAAAAGGTTAGCAAAAAAGCACTGTCATATATTAAGAACAAAAGCATGAGCAAACTTACCCATTATCTTATTAGCTTTGTATTAAGAACAAGTCATTAAATTGACATTAAGATCTTCTGCATCCCCAGAATCTGCCATCATATCTGGACCAGTATTCAATAACTGAAATATTTAATGACTAAGTTTTTTTGCATTCACTGTCACTACTCTATACTCTATTTCAGAGAGCAATTCCAGGCACATGCTGAAGTATTTTAATGTAAAATAGTATGATGTATGAATTTTTCTTTGACAAACCTACAAAAAACTTATATATATAAGCAGTAGGAGAAGGTGAAACAAGATTGGCAAAATACTGATAATTATTGAAGTTGAGTGACAGATACATGGGAGTCATCATCTTGTTATTTTTACATTTACATATCTTTGAAAATGTTCATAATATAAAACAAAGCTATAGAGTACAACTTATTTTTTTTTTCTTTGGCAGTCGTTTTTAAATGTGGCTCAACAATTAAATTTATATTAACTGAGGGAATCTACAAAAAATCAATCAAATACTCTGATTTTGTTGGTCTGGAGTGGGGCCTGCCTGAATATAGCTAAATTGTGTGTGTGTGTTTTGTGTGAAATTAGCTCCCTAGCTGGTTCTCTAGCGCATAGAAAAAGTTAACGAGTTCTGGATCTGCAATTTCAACACCTGCGATTAGGTGGTGTTAATTATGAGTCATAATTTGACTTGTAGAGTATTAACAGAACTAGATCCCTCATGTTATGATTTTCTCTGAGTCCTTTCTATGACTTGTTTTCAAAAAAAATAGTATATAAAACTAATATATTCAAAGAATAAGCAAAGTTAATGAATTAAGGTGTAGGCACTGGTAAGCACCTTCTTTCTCTTACACATGGAATTAGACTAATGTTTAAATTCACTCCGTGGTGTACTACAGATGGCTCATAGTAGCTTGCTAGAGCCAGTCATTAAACTTTCAGAAACTTTTGGACCATTGTTAAACATAACTGTCACTGAAAATTAAATTATATTAACATACATTAAATTATATTACAAACAAAGGAAATAGACGCTCAGATCTCACCATTGCCTAATTATTTTACTACCTTTTACTTTAATCTCTGATTTTGATACCATTTTTGTCTATTGTATCTGAATGGTGGACTATATAATGGTACACTACCAGCTCCATGTTTACTGGCGCAATGATGATAGCTTGAAATAAAATTTAATGGGTAACTATACTCAGCACTCTGTAGTGGTGTATATGGGAGAAAAATCTAAAAAATAAAGAATGGATATGTATGTGTGTGTATATATACATCCAGTGTATATCCAGTGTGTGTGTGTGTGTGTGTGTGTGTGTGTGTGTGAAAGTGAAAGTCGCTCAGTACTGTCCAACCCTTTGTGATCCCATGGACTCTACAGTCCATGAAATTCTCCAGGCCAGAATACTGGATGGGTAGCCTTTCCCTTCTCCAGGGGATCTTCCTGATCCAGGGATCGAACTCAGGTCTCCCGCATTACAGGCAGATTCTTTACCAGCTGAGCAAAAAGGGAAGCATGACTGACTAACTTTGTTATATACTTGAAACTAAGACAACATTGTAAACAACTCTACTGCTATAAAAATTTATACACACACACACACATATAATGGGAGTATTCAAATAAATCCCCACCCACTTCCAGGAGAGCTGTTAGACAGTTACCAGCACACCACTGACTTAACATCTTATGATTGTTTCTCCTATCTGTAAGATCTTGACCAATAAATACATACCTTGTCTTTTTAAAACTTGCTTTTAGTTATCAGTTTGTAGTGTCATATGTGAAACCAGCTTCTGGACTAATTAGCTTTCTTTTTTTAATTTAAATTTATTTATTTTAATTGGAGGCTAATTACTTTACAATATTGTATTGGTTTTGCCATACATCGACATGAATCCGCTACGGGTTTACACGTGTTCCCCATCCTGAACCCCCCTCCCAGCTCCCTCCCCATACCATCCCTCTGGGTCATCCCAGTACACCATTGGCATTTAATCAAGCAAATGCTTGCCAGAGTTTTATCCACCTGAGTATTTATTTTCATATGTATACTCTAAAGAGAAAGAAAGTATTTTTTTTTCATTCTTTATTTTCATTCTTACCTAAAGATCATATAATTTCATCCCATGTGTGTTTCTTTGGTTAACTAAAATCTTACTTAGTTAGCTTTCATAATATGCATATCCCTTTCTGGCTAAATTCAACAATTTAAAATCCCGACTGTTGTCTAAGAATAGTTTCAAGGTTACAGATTAGCATTAAGAAATTTTGAAAAAGAAAAGTTATAGTGTCATACCACCTCAAAATGTTGATCTACGTTCACTTTATGATTTTTAAAGTGTAGAAAATGAAGCTTAAAGATAAAATGACTAAAGTTTACCCAAGATCCCATTGTTAGTTGGCAGCAGTGCAATGATTATCATCCAAGTATTGCGATTCATTTTCTACTTTCATTTCTACAGGACTATTTGTTTTCAGGAATTTTTATGTTTTTGCCTATCTATTCCATACCAGAAAAGAATATCACAACAAAAATTCTTTTCTTGCAATTCCATCTTCACCTCAGGGACACATAACAATTTTATGTGTGCCTGTGTGTATGTGTGTGCATGCACATTTACACATATTATACCTATCCCAGTGTTTTAACTAAATAAGATTGCTATTCTTTGCTACGAGATAATCTGACTCCCAAGAAACAACATGAGTAATCAGATCCTAGCATCCTGAGGCAAATTTAGCCAAGATGTTTCATGAGATGTTACAAGGTGCATAGGCACATGTTTTATGTTTGTTTATTTATTTGGGGGACAAAAAGCCCTAAGAGTACTAAATAAAACAAGTAACATTCTCTCTGTATTAGATAAATGATGCTATTTCCCTTTTAGAGCTTCCATTTTTTAAAGAAAGCAAAAAGATACATAGTAACTTGTTATGAAGTTAAATGTTAAAACATCCTAAGAGAATCCTGTTAAAAGTGATATCTCTGGATATAAAGCCCTTGCAGGATAACCATGTCAGCCTTATTTCTAGCATGATTGTTGTATATAATAAGGCCTTTAAAGTTTGAGGGAAGGGGTGATAATGAGCCTGGTACTTACCTTGTGGTCGAAACTGCTCCTTCTGAGTTGATTATCGTGCAACTTTGGGTGTTAGCTTTACAGAACTGTGGACCCCTAGAGTGCTGTGGCATATCACCTAAGTCACATTATCAGATTTCGTTCCCAAGAGAACTGGATTTAATATGGAATTGAAGTAATATGTAGCCAATCTAGTGAAGTGAAAGTTGCTCAGTCATCTCTGACTCTTTGCAACCCCATGGACTGTACAGTAAATGGAATTCTCCAGGCCAGAATCTAGAGTGGGTAGCTGTTCCCTTCTCCAGGGGATCTTCCCGACCCAGGGGTCAAACCCAGGTCTCCCTCATTGCAGGTGGATTCTTTACCAGCTGAGCCACCAGGGAATCCCAAGAATACTGAAGTGGGTAGCCTATCCCTTCTCCAGGGGATCTTCCCAACCCAGGAATTGAACCAGGGTCTCCTGCATTGCAGGTGGATTTTTTACCAACTGAGCTACCAGGGAAGCTCTGGCCAGTCTAAGTAAGTATATTTATCAAAGAAGTTTAGTTAGGAATCAGGTCAGGAAAGGAAGTCCATTTTATGGATTGGAAAATAGCTTGAATGATCTTGGGTCTTTCTGAAAGGGGTGTGGTAGTGTATCTATTTCTAGTGATCTATATAAAACAGGCTCTTTTGAGATACACCTGTCTCACAACAGAATTTCCACTGAAAGCTATAATGTATTGGTTCATGTATTAAGCAAATGTGTTATGAAAGAGCCCACAGCTGGAGTCTGTTGTAAAGAAACAGTGCCAAACCATCATTAGAGATTTCTGATCTGAGTGGCATTCTCATCCAGTCCAAAAATATAACAAAGAAAAAATGTGACCTCAAAAGGATGCATTTTATACAGTTATACAGAAAATGCTAATGTCCGCAGGAACAGAAATGTAAATCAGGGAATGGGGCAAAAGTCACTGCCAGGCTTATCTTTGAAGCACAAAACAACAGTGGCAACCAGGCATTGGGATGCTCTGGGGTCAGTGGGACTAAAATTGCTTCAAACAAGGTGTGGAATTGGAGACATGTTCAGTGTTCACAGCCAAAGTCTGGTTGGCAGCTCCTCTGTTCCTGAAAGAAACCTGTACGGGGGAGGGGGGTTGCTGCTTTAGGCTGCAGCCTAGAGCTATAGTTTACAGAAAGCTATAGGCCAACAGAGGCCTAAGAGTAATGATGGAGGCTTATAACTAAGAGTGGTGTCAAGGCTGTTCTCTCACTTGATGAATGGACTGGAATTAGCCCCAATCACATTGCAGCGTGGAAACTTTCAACCTCAGAAAGGCTGCATGGAGCACAGAGGGTGAAGTCAAGGCAACTACAAGATACTACCTTGGAACAGATGAGGGAAGAGAATTAGATACAGGGTTCACCATGGACCTCAGTGAAAAGGGACAGTTGACATGAATAATATGCACCATTATTATTTTTGTTCTATTTACTGAGTGAAGTGTGAATGTGGTTGTCCCAGCAGTCCAATCTGTGCTGCTTAAGGTAAGGGATCATGCTCAATATTTATAGTTTGGACTGGGTTTTGCTTGAGCACAAAATAGGCTGCAGTGATTTTCCCTGTGATGAATCATGCTATCCGTTTACAAACATATTTTTAAACAATCTGATGAAATAGAAGATGTAAAATTGCCAAGAAAAAAGAAACTGAGTTGAAAACATGTTATTTCATCTCCAAATTCTTCTGAGATCACCCTAAAGGAATTTAAAAAAAAAATGCAGTTGCAAAATCTCAAAGAAAGAGGAGACATCTGCAAAGACATATCTAGTCTGTAAAGAAGGAAATTAAGACAAGGATTCCAGATTGTTCTGTGGGACCAAAGAAAGACTCCTGAATTGAAGGCATTAGGTATTTTACAGGGTGGTGATAGTCTTGAGTGGGGCTGGAAATGAACGGTTTGTTTTGAAGCCCCTAAAAGGAGCAAGTAAGTAGATGTCAGATCTCCAGCTCAGGAGTAGACAGACACTAATCCTATCCCATCCTATCAGGCATGAGGAAGTAGTGTGCTTTCTGGTGAGACTGAAAGAGGAAAAACTCTCAACATGTACACAATAGGATCAGTTGATGGAAGGACTGAACCATCACACTGAATGTAGGGGATGAAGTTAAGGTCAATATGTTTAATGGTAAGACTACCAGACTCTCCTCTCCCTCCTGGCTATTAGGTTTCTATGCTCTGAGCAGAAGATTATAAGTTTTTCTTCAGAGAACCTGGTCATCATAAGACAAAAGATCTACAGCTAATAATATATTATGATCCACAATGAAATAACAGAATCCTTACCTGGTTACCCTATATTGAAGCCTGCCCCACATATTCACAGAGGGCTTCCAATAAACATTTAAGTACTTCAATTTTAAGAGATAACCAAGGATTTACAGATATTGAAAGCCTCTAACAACAACAACAAAAACTGAAGCAACCATAAAAAAGCAGTCATATTAGCAAAAAAAAATAATAAATAACAATATAAATAAATCAAGAAACTCTGAAGAGATATAAGATACAGATCTTAAGAAAACTTGTTAAACATAGCTACAGTTATTACCTCAGAATGAGATTAGTTACTGCATTTATACTCTAAAAATATATGAGAATATAGAAAAATATATTTCAGAGAAAGAATAATTATTATTATGTGATTTATATTTAAATTAACATTTTAATAGCAGTTTTAAAGCAGTAGAAATATTTTGTATGATACTATAATAGTGGATGCATGTCATATTTGTCCAAATGCATGGAATATACCACATCAAGAGTGAACACTAACCTGTGAACTTGGGGTGAGTATTACTTGTCAATGTTAAGTTCATCAGTTGGCACAGATATAATACTCTGATACTGGATCTTTATAATGGGAGAACTCTGTGTTGTCAGGAGAAGATAGAGGGTATAGGGTAATTCATTGTACTTTCTGCTCAATTTTGCCATGAATAGAAAACTTCCCTAAGAAATTAAGTATAATAAAAATTAAATAGCAGAAATAAAAGTTCAACAAAAGAGGTAAAAGATAAATTTGAAGAACTCTTCAATAAAATAATATAAACACACAAAGAGATGTAAAATGAGAAAGAAAATACCAGACTCTTAGAGGATGATATTAGGTCAGTGGTTTTTAACTGGAAGTGATTTTGCTCTCCAGAAAACAATTGTCAGTGTCTGAAGATAATGTTGTTTATTACACAGCAGGGAGGGGATGGTACTTGCATCTTATAAACCTGAACTGGAAGAATGTTACTGGATCTTCAGCAATACACAGTACAGCCACAAACAGCAATAATTGTCCAAACCAAAATATCGGGTTTTGTTGAAAAATCTTAATCTAAGTAGTCAAATAGCCAAATAATCAAAATTACAGACAAAATAAGAATGGAAACTATGGAGAGGAAATTATCAAAGATGTGACAAAATAAATGTTTTTAGAAATGAAGAAAATGAGTTTCCAGATTTAAAGGGCATACTGAATAGCCAAGATTAAAATAAAAGTCCACACAAGGCTTATCATCATGGAATTCCAAAACAAGAAGGATAAAGAGAAGTTCGAGGGTCAAAAATCAGAATGGCTTTAGACTTTTTAATGACAGTAGAGACTAGGAGAAAATGGAGTATTGTCTTTAAAAAAGTGAGATATAACTGACTTACAATGTTTCAAGTGTACAGCAAAGTGATTTATATATGTGTGTGTGTGTGTGTGTGTGCGTGTGTGTGTATGTGTATAGGTAGATGGGTAGATCCTTGTTTATGTATTTTACCTATAGTAATTTATATCTGTTAATCCCAAATTCACCCTTCCCTCTCTTTCTGCTTTATTAATCATAAATTTGCTTTTTCTCTGTGAATCTATTTCTGTTTTGTTAATAAGTTCATTTGTATCATTTTTTTTTAGATTCCACATAGAAGTGGTTTCATATGGTATTTATCTTTCTTTCTCTGCCTGGCTTACTTCACTTGGTATGATAATCTTTAGGTCCATCCATGCTGATGCTCAGTTATGTCTGTCTCTGCAACCCCATGGACTGCAGCATACCAGGCTTTCCTGTCCTTCACTATCTCCTGGAGTTTGCTCAAATTCATGTGCATTGAGTAGGTTATGCCATCCGACCATCTCACTCTCTGTCACCCCCTTCTCCTCCTGCCTTCAATCTTTCCCAGCATCAGGGTCTTTTCCAATGAGTCAGCTCTTAAAAGTTTGGGGCTTCAGCATCAGTCCTTCCAATGAATATTCAGGGTTGATTTCCTTTATGATTGACTGGTTTGAACTCCTTTCTGTTCAAGGGACTCTTAAGAGTCTTCTCCAGCACCACAATTCAAAAGCATCAGTTCTTCAGCACTCAGCCTTCTTTATGATCCAACTCTCACATCCCTACATGACTACTGGAAAACCCATAACTTTGACTATACAGAACTTTGTTGGCAAAGTGATGTCTCTGCTTTTTTAATACGCAGTCTAGGTTTGTCATAGCTTTCCTTCCAAGGAGCAGACATTTTTTACTTTCATGCAGTCACTGTCCGTAGTGATTTGGGAACCCAAGAAAAGAAAATCTGTCACTGCTTCCACTTTTCCCCCTTCTATTTGCCATGAAGTGATGGGACCAAATGCCATGATCTTTAGATTTTTTTTTTTTTTAATGTTGAGCTTCAAGCGAGATTTTTCTCTCTCCTTTTTCATCCTCATCAAGGGGCACTGTAGTTCCTTTTCACTTTCTGCCACTAGAGTGGTATCATCTGCTTGTCTGAGGTTGGTGATATTTCTCCCAGCAATCTTGATTCCAGCTAGTGAGTCATCCAGCCTTGCATTTCTCAAGATGTAATCTGCATATACATTAAATAAGCAGGGTGTCAATATACAGCCTTGATGTACTCCTTTCCTAATTTGGAACCACTCTGTTGTTCCATGTCCAATTCTAACTGTTGCTTCTTGACCTGCATACAGATTTCTCAGAAAGCAGGTCAGGTGGTCTGGTATTCCCATCTGTTTAAGAAATTTTTATAGTTTGTTGTGATACACACACTCAAAGGCTTTAGTGTAATCAATGAAGCAGAAGTAGATGTTTTTGTGGAATTCCCTTGCTTTCTCCATGATCCAGTGAATGGTGACAGTTTGATCTCTGATTCCTCTGCCTTTTCTAAAACCAGCTTGCACATCTGGAAGTTCTTGGTTCAAATACTACTGAAGCCTCACTTGAAGGATTTTGAGCATAATTGTGCTATCATGCAAAATGAGCACAATTGTACAGTAGTTTGAATATTATTTGGCATTGCCCTTCTTTGAGATTGGAATGAAAACTGATCTTTTCCAGTCCTCTGGCCACTGCTGAGTTTTGCAAATTTGCTGAAATATTGAGTGCAACACTTTAGCAGCAGCATCTTTTAGGATTTTAAGTCATTCTAAGAAGAATGAATACTCAAAAGGAAAGTTAAAATCAATTTCATTTGCCTTTTGTACAAAATAATTATTTTCAACCAGTTGTCATGTTAGAAAAACTTGGAAAAATAAGATGTTTGTTTATTTTTCATCTCTTCTTCCAAAATTTTAATGGGTATCCTTAAAGTTAAATATCTAATTAAACTTCTTCATCCCATTTTCACCTATATAGCTTTAGATGCATGTGAAGAAAATGAAAACATGTGGTCTTCTATTAGGACAGTCAAAACTGCATTTGATTGCTAATTCTTTCACTTACTATGTGAACAGTGGAAAATTAATCTTATTAATTAATCTCTGAATCTTATTTCTTTCTAAGTAATAACTCTGTTATATAGTTATGACTTGAATTAGCCATAATGTAAAGAGAATGCAACTATAATGATTAATAATAACAAAAATAATAAATCTTATGCTTCCTACCTTCTTTCATCCAGCAATCTATAGCCTTTGTGACACATTTGAATTATTTGGGAGAGTTTGTAAAAATCCCATTGTTCACGGAGAAAACCAAAATCTCTATGAATCATTGAAGTATACTTGATGATATGCAGAGTGATGCATTTAGGGTGAACTATATTTGTGATTGTAATTGCTTTGAAGTGCATCAAAATATATGGATGGATAATGGGATGAATAGATGGATAGATAAGTGATAAAATAGTATAGTTAAATGTTCATGGTAAACTCTAGGTAATTAAAGTAAAAATTTAAAAAAATGAAACTACCATATGATCCACCATTCCACCTTCTGGTTATAAATCCAAAGACCTGAAAATAGGACACCAAAGACATAACTCTATTCGTGTTTCCCATTGCAGCATTCTTCACAATAGCCAAGATATGGAAACGACTGAAAAGCTCCATAATATATGTGTATGTGTACACTCAGCCATGTCATACTCTTTGTGACCCCATGGACTATAGCCTGCAAGGCTCCTCTGTCCATGGGTTTTTCCAGGCAAGAATCCTGGAGCAGCATGCCCCTTCCTTCTCCAAGTGATCTTCCCTACTCAGGGATCGGACCCATGTCTCTTGTGTTTAAGGCATTGCAGGTGGGTTCTTTACCAGCTGAGCCACCAGAAAAGCCCCTCAATGGTAGTCTAGTTAAAGAAGATGTTCACACACACAACATATATACACATACACAAAGGAATGTTACTTATCCATGAGAAAGAATGGGATACTGCCATTTGTAACAACACAGATGAAACTTGAGGTTTTTATACTAAGTGAAATAAGCCAGACAGAGAAAGACAAATGCTGCATGGTATCCCTTATGTATGTAATCTAATAAATAAATAAGTCACAATCATAGAAACAGAGTGTTAAAAAGTGATTTCCTGGAGCTGAGGAATGGCAACACAGAGAGTTTAGATAAAGGGTACAGACTTTTAGCTACAAGATGAATAAGACTGAGGATCAAATGTACAACATGGTAACTCTGCTGCTGCTGCTGCTGCTGCTGCTAAGTCGCTTCAGTCATGTCCAACTCTGTGCGACCCCATAGATGGTAGCCCACCAGGCTCTGCCGTCCCTGGGATTCTCCAGGCAAGAACACTGGAGTGGGTTGCCATTTCCTTCTCCAATGCGTGAAAGTGAAAAGTGAAAGTGAATTCGCTCAGTCGTGTCCAACTCTTAGTGACCCCATGGACTACAGCCTGGTCATGACCCCATGGACTACAGCCTACCAGGCTCCTCCATCCATGGGATTTTCCAGGCAAGAGTACCAGAGTGGGTTGCCATTGCCTTCTCCGTGGTAACTCTAGTTGTTAACAATGTTTGGTATAATTGAAATTTGCTAAGAAAGTAATATTTAAAGGTTCTCACCAAAAAAGAACCCCACAAAATATATTAACTATATAAAGTTATGGATGTAACTATATAAAGTTAAGTGAGTAGATGCAGGGAATCCTTTTCCAATGAGCAAACAAAAGCTCTGATTGGAATTCTAGCTTTTGCTATGGTCTCATTCTGTGTATGATACATTTGCACATGTTTAAAACAGAAAGACAACTGGTAATAATGACTCATCTCTTCCTGACCCAACATAATTAACCCTCTTCCTGAAGGACAAAGTACAGTAGTCACTTTTAGTGTGGGGCAGCTATAGACAAGTAATGTGTTTGCTTCCTTATGGACATATATGTCTTCAGCATGGAGGGCCCTGCTGGCTGATTGCTGGGCCCGCCAATTATGCTGTGACACATTTCCATAGCCTGTGAGAAACACGAAACCACCAAACTAATAGTCATAGCATTAGTGGGAAATCTGGACTTTATTTTACATATATGCAAAATTTTGGCAGAATGTATAGCCAGAGAAATCGTATCAGGATCTATATAGAAAATATTCTGTGTGTTCTTTCTCCAAGGATTTTGTCAGTTATTGTATTACATAAATCTACAATTATTTACTAATTTTGTTCCATATGCTCTTTTGCAATAAAAACTTTAGCAATATTGACCCCCCAAAAAAAAAGTTTAGGTCACAGTACATTCATGAATCTTTATCAGCTTGATCCAGTTCCTTTTGCCTACCTATCATTTAGCCATTTCCTCCATGCCAGTGGTCCCTAAACTAGCAGCATCAGTATCACCTGGGAACTTGTTAGAAACAAAAATTCTTAGGCCTATGATATTAGGAACTCAGAAGGTAAAACTCAGAAATCTGTGTTTTAACAAGCCCTCCAGTCAATTGTTGTTAATTTTAGAACCACTAGTTTGAGCCTTTGAACATGCTGACTCTGCTTCATATAATGTCCATCCTTCTTTCTCTGAGATGCCTCTGCTCACCCGTCTAGACCCCAGTTACTACCTTTTATTCTCATAATTTGGAGAAGGAAATGACAACCCATACCAGTATTCTTGCCTGAAAAATTCCATGGACAGAGGAGCCTGGCGGGCTATAGTCCATGCAGTCGCAAAAGAGTTGGACACAACTTAGTGGCTAAACAACTCTTACAATTCTTTAGGGTAGAATTTTCCTCTATACTGCCATTATCTTTTGTCTTCATTTGAATTCTCCAAAAAGCTGATGCTCAGGAAAGAACTCCAGTACAAACAGGGAGGGAAGTACATGGAACCTCTTAGGGAAGTGAGACAGGAAATAGGAGGGAGCCAATAGAAAGGGTCATTTTCAACCCAATTAAGACTTCTGGTATCCAGAGCTTAATCCTTGTGAGGAATATTTGAGAGATGGCATAAAAGATACACCTTAGAGTTATCCCACTCGAGAGTGCCAAATGAACTGGGGAATTTGTACATCAGTTCCTATGAATCATTGCTGGAGAGCTGCTTCCAGGGGTGTTCATTCCAGAGCAGTTTTGGCTTGCTGTGGGTGGACACAATAGACTTCTGCAGCCAGAGTGAGTCTTCAGGTAGAGCAATCTAAGTGTGGGCATTTCAAAGTTGAGCCACTGTAATACTTTGAAATGGAAAGGCAAGGGGATGTGCACTGGGCAACACTGTATATGTTACGGTGTTGGTACATGTCCTCATTATAACAGCCAATACACACATTAAATTGGGAGTTTCTCATTGGAAGTATAGTATCTTTTTCATCTTTAATACCTCCTGAATTGAACACTGACAACCCCAATATTAAGCACTGAGTAAATGTGTATTAAAGGAATGAATTCATGGTTAAATAAAATATGCAAATACTATACTTCATGTACATTTATAAAGTATATAGAATTTTTTATTTATAGTATATGAGATATTTTATTTCTTCGAAGTTCTATTTCTTTACACACTGTATCATTTTTTTTTAAATTGCTTCTATTCTGTTCTCTTCCTGTACAAGTTGTATTTGCTTGAAAGCATAGCCTACACTGATGTTACTCAAACTGCAGATGAAACACCTAAAATGATAGAAAAGAAACTGCTCTAGTTAAATAATAAAGTAACCCCTACAGGTTTAGACATGTGCCTTCAGGTGTAGGAAAGAAAAAATTTAATGAATATAGTAGTTTTATGCCAAGAATATTTCCCTCATGTACTTGTGCTTTAATAAGATGGAATGTGAAATAGCAAAAGGAGTTTGATTATTATGATGATATTTATTCATAAGTTAGTCAGATATGAAAGTTTCCTTGAGTTATACTGGCTTGAGTTGGGTCAGATGTTAGCTCAGTGAGATTGAAACAAACGTGTCTTACCTATATGATGTTATGCTGGCACTGGTCTGCTCCCAAAGGACATCCATCCTTGGGAGTAGGTGTGGAAGAATCCTCCAAAAGTTTTTAGGACTGGTGGACTCAACTAAAATGAGCATCATGGTCATACTCCTATTAATGGACCCCTGGCATATTTATTTATCATGTGTTTGTATATACAAAATATATATGTGTCTGTATATGTGTATTCATCAGTTCAGCTCAGTTCAGTCCCTCAGTCATGTTCAACTCTTTGCGACCCCATGAATTGCAGCATGCCAGGCCTCCCTGTCCATCACCAACTCCCAGAGTTCACTCAGATATGTGTATACATATACGTATGTACATACTTACACATGCATGGGGCTTCCCTGGTGGCTCAGATGGTAAAGAATCCACCTGCCAATGCAGGAGATGCAAGAGACATGGGTTTGATCCCTGGGTTGGGATGATTCCCTGGAGGAGGGCGTGACAACCCACTCCAGTATCCTTGCCCAGGAAATCCCACGGACAGAGGAGCCAGGTGGGCTATAGTCCATGGGTCACAGAGTCAGACACAACTGAGTGACTAAACATGCACATGTGCACACACATACATATACATAGCCAGAAATCTGCCTTGACATTAATTACTGCTTTTCTAGCTTTTATAAGCCCTTTGGACACTTTCCCTTTGACTTATGGATATATTCACAGCAAAAAAAAGATCATGGTTCTTATTTTCTTTACTACTTACCACCTCTGATAGCATAGATATTTTCTCATTGCTATTTCTAATTGAAATGTTAGTCTGGTTTATTTTTAGCATCAGTTCTCTATTAACTCCATTTGGCTCTTTCAAGTTTTTTTTTTTTTTAATATTGTACTATGTATGCATATTTGAAAACCAAATTACAGTAGTAAAATGGGAATATTTTTTCTTTATTTGGAAAATTATTTTAGAATAAATTGACAATTAAGTATGCCACTGTTATGTTTTTAATTTATGCATTCTTTGAGACTGTTTCCAGGAAACTGAAATGTAGTTCAGTTCAGTCACTCAGTTGTGTCAGACTCTTTGCAACCCCATGAACTGCAGCACGCCAGGCCTCCCTGTCCATCACCAACTCCCAGAGTCCACCCAAACCCATGTCCATTGAGTCGGTAATGCCATCCAACCATCTCATCCTCTGTCATCCCCTTCTCCTCCTGCCCTCAATCTTTCCCAGCATCAGGGTCTTTTCAAATGACTCAGCTCTTCGAATCAGGTGGCCAAAGTGTTGCAGTTTCAGCTTCAGCATCAGTCCTTCCAATGAACACCCAGGACCGGTCTCCCTTAGGATGAATTGGTTGGATCTCCCTGCAGTCCAAGGGACTCTCAAGAGTCTTCTCCAACACCACAGTTCAGAAGCATCAGTTCTTCAGCACTCAACTCTCACATCCATACATGACCACTGGAAAAACCATAGCCTTGACTAGACAGATCTTTGTTGACAAAGTAATGTCTCTAACTTTTTAATATGCTGTGTAGGTTGGTCATAACTTTCCTTCCAAGGATAAGCATCTTTTAATTTCATGGCTGCAATCACCATCTGCAGTGATTTTGGAGCCCAGAACAATAAAGTCAGCCGCTGTTTCCACTGTTTCCCCATCTATTTCCCATGAAGTGATGGGACCGGATGCCATGATCTTAGTTTTCTGATGAAAAATAATAGCTGTATATGTTCATTAATATGGTAGATGATAACTGTTATGTGTATGGGGGGGGGCTCTTGTTAATTATAACTGCCTTACTAAGAAAAGCAGTCTTGTGGAAAGTAATAGTCCTAGTGAAACTGTGTAAGAGATAAAACAGAATTGCTCTTGTAGAATCAAGCTAGGTGAAAAGTTAATTGTTTCAATTTTATTTTTATATGTATATTATTTTGTTCTCATACCAAATGTATTCTAAGATATACAGTGTCATAATATTTATTTTTACTCATGATGGAAAGAAAGGATTGCCCCTATTAAAAAGAGGCAGTTTCATAAGCTGATCTCAAAGTGGAGTATTTTGATTTAGTGAAAACAGGCTATAGAGGAAATGAATATTTTGGCAGCCTAAGAAGCAAAATGTCATATTTTTCTGTTTGGATCCCTCCCTGCATATTTGAAATTTGTATTTTAATGCTTTTGAGAAAGTAATGACACCTAAATGTATTATTATTCACCCTGTAGATCACAATATGTTCACCTCCACCCATTTCATTCTCCCTTGGCAGAAAACAATCAAAGTTAATTTTATAACTAAATCAGGTATACTGTCTTCCCCTCATTCAGAAAGAAACCAGGAAAGACATATGACTGCATCTGCTATAATAGTTTAGGTTTTCTCCATTACAACAGCCATAAAATCATTTTACACATAGTGAAATATCTGAGACTTAAAGGACAATGATACTCAATCTACATGAAGATATCATTCTATTTGTGTGTACAAGTGAGGAAATGTACAGAAGGAGTTATACATATTGTCCTCATTTAAAATTATATATTTAAAAGAAAATGAGCATATATAGCCTTGATAGTTTAATAATATTTTGTAAACATTGCAGTTACATTTATGTCACAATTATGTATACACAATATTTATATTCATATTCTTATATATCTGGATATTATGATTATTATCATTGCCAATATTGAGTACTTACTATGTACCTAACAAACTTTACTATATTATTCCTAATTCTTATACTAGTTCTGTGAAGTGGATCAGTTCAGTTCAGTCTCTCAGTCATGTCCAACTCGGTGACCCCATGGACTGCAGCACACCAGGCTTCCCTGTCCATCACCAACTCCCTGAGCTTGCTAAAACTCATGTCCATAAAGTCAGTGATGCCATCCAGCTATCTCATTCTCTATTGTCCCCTTCTCCTCCCGCCTTCAATCTTTCGCAGCATCAGGGTCTTTTCAAGTGAGTCTGTTCTTCGCATCAGGTGGCCAAAGTATTGGAGTTTCAGCTTCAGCATCGGTCCTTCCAATGAATATTCAGGACTGATTTCCTTTAGGACAGACTGGCTGGACCTCCTTGCAGTTCAAGGGACTCTCAGGAGTCTTCTCCAACACTACAGTTCAAAAGCATCAATTCTTTGGTGCTCAGCTTTCTTTATAGTCCAACTCTCACGACCATACATGACTACTGGAAAAATCAGAGCTTTGACTAGATGGAACTGTTTCAGCAAAGTAATGTCTCTGCTTTTTAATATGCTGTCTAGGTTGGTCATAGCTTTTCTTCCAAGGAGCAAGTGTCTTTTAATTTCATGGCCGCAATAACCATCTGCAGTGATTTTGGAGCCCCAAAAAATAAAGTCTGACACTGTTTCCACTGTTTCCCCATCTATTTCCAATGAAATGATGGGACCTGATGCCATGATCTTCATTTCCTGAATGTTGAGCTTTAAGCCAACTTTTTCGTTCTCCTCTTTCACTTTCATCAAGAGGCTTTTTAGTCCTCTTCACTTTCTGCCATAAGGGTGGTGTCATCTGCATATCTGAGGTTATTGATATTTCTCCCGGCAGTCTTGATTGCAGCTTGTGCTTCTTCCAGCCCAGCATTTCTCATGATGTACTCTGCATAGAACTTAAATAAGCAGGGTGACAATATACAGCCATGATGTACTCCTTTTCCGATTTGAAACCAGTCTGTTGTTCCATGTCCAGTTTTAAATGTTGCTTCTTAACCTGCATACAAATTTCTCAAGAGGCAGATCAGGTGGTCTGGTATTCCCATCTCTTTCAGAATTTTCCACAGTTTATTGTGATCCACACGGTCAAAGGCTTTGGCATAGTCAATAAACCAGATGTTTTTCTGGAGCTCTCTTGCTTTTTCAATGATCCAACAGATGTTGGCAGTTTCATCTCCGGATCCTGTGCCTTTTCTAAATCCAGCTTGAACGTCTGGAAATTCACTGATCACATACTATTGAAGACCAGCTTGGAGAATTTTGAGCATTACTTTGCTATCATGTGGAATGAGTGTAATCATGTGGTAGTATGAACATTCTTTGGCATTGCATTTCTTTGGGATTGGAATGAAAACTGACCTTCTACAGTCCTGTGGCCACTGCTGAGTTTTCCAAATTTGCTGGCATATTGAGTGCAGCACTTTCACAGCATCATCTTTTAAGATTTGAAATCGCTCAACTGGAATCCCATCACCTCCACTAGCTTTGTTCGTAGTGATGCTACCTAAGGCCCACTTGACTTTGCATTCCAGGATGTCTGGTTCTAGGTAAGTGATCACACCATCATGATTATCTGGGTCATGAAGATCTTTTTTGTACAGTTCTTCCATGTATTCTTGCCACCTCTTTTTAATATCTTCTGCTTCTGTTAGGTCTATACCATTTCTGTCCTTTATTGAAGCCCATCTTTGCATGAAATGTTCCCTTGGCAACTCTGATTTTCTTGAAGAAATCTCTAGTCTTTCCCATTCTATTGTTTTCCGCTATTTCTTTGCACTGATCACTGAGGAAGGCTTTCCTATCTCTCCTTGCTATTCTTTGGAACTCTGCTTTCAAATGGATGTATCTTTCCTTTTCTCCTTTGCCTTTAGCTTCCCTTCTTTTCTCAGCTATTTCACAAATGAGAATTCTAACCCAGCAAATTAAATCACTTGCTTGAGTTTACAAAGCACCATTAAACAATAAAGTAGAATTTCAAACCCATGTTTATCTCTCTTCAAATTTCATAAGTTACATAGCTTCCCTGTTTTATGACTTGTTGTATTTTTTTTAATTTTGGTTGTGCTGTGTGGCATGTGGAATTTTATTTCCCTGACCAGAGATAGACCCCACACCCCCTGCATGGAAGCAAATTCCTACCCACTGGACAGCCAGGGAAGTCCCCTATGGCCTGTTTTATTGTTTTTTTTTAAATATAAATTTATTTATTTTAATTGGATGCTAATTACTTTACAATATTGTATTGGTTTTGCCATACATCAACATGAATCCACCACGGGTGTACACGTGTTCCCCATCCTGAACCCACCACCCACCTCCCTCCCCGTACCATCCCTCTGGGTCATCCCAGTGCACCAGCCCCAAGCATCCTGTAGCCTGCATTGAACCTGGACTGGCGATTCATTTCTTATATGATATTATACATGTTTCAATGCCCGTATGGCCTATTTTAAATTGAAAGTATGTCTTCATGCAAATTGTGAGACTATATTGTGGAAGATGTGTACATTTAAATTAAATGCTCACATTTTGTAAAGGAGATCCATGAATAATATATCAGGTCCTCAGAAAGAATTTTACCTTCAACTTTTTAAGAAATTTGGATTATTTTTCTTAGACTGCTGAATCAGTTTCTGTAGCTAACTTTTCCAAAAGATCCTAATATTAAAGGTAACATTGCAGTTCACTAATAGCAAACTATTTTTTCCTACTTTGAGAATTTTTACAGTGTGCTAATTATGCCAAATCAAGACATTGAGATTGCATAATTTTTAGGTTAATATTAGCATAGTCCTGCATTGTTTTCTTTTTTTCAGAAGCAGTGCAGGAATAGCATACCCTGAATATTCTTCCAGCATGACATAACTGTCAAATATTGCACCCTTTTCACAGTCCTTGGTCTGTTAGGACTTTGGACTATAGCAAAGGTGTTTGTAAAAGAGAAGGGCAAACGAGATTTGTGAAATACCAGAGACATTAGTCATATCAGAGATGCTTCTACTTTTCTTTTTATAGCTACTTAAATAATCAGATGTCAAGTGTAGGTGAAGATATATCTACTTACTTGGATACTTATACATTTATCTCAGAGATATTTAGGGTATCTCTCCCTAAGCCAAAATAGTATGTTTAGTCAAAACCCCCATACTCCTACTATATACTTAAGTCAAGCTCTTGATTTGTGTAATACATATATATATATATATATATATATATATATATATGGGTATGTGTGTGATTTTGTGAGTACTTACAATTCAGAAATTCCTTATTTAAGATGACTGAAGCTTTCCCATGCAGCTTTTTCTATTTTAACCTTCTTTCCTGAAAATCTACCTACTTGTAGACAGAAGGAAGTACTATAACACTGATTTTTAGATTCCTTCCAGATATGTAAGCCAATTAGAAACAAGAAAAATTGAAAAAAAAACCACTTTAGAAATCTAAAGAATTTTAAGATTTCTTTAAAAATTTCTAGAGATAACCTGAAGTGTTTGTGAGTCCTTACAAGTAATGCCATCAGCATTGATCTAACTTTATCATTATTATTTTTAAGTTATTAATGTTGTATTCTTTGATATAAGGTGAATTTTATCAATATAACTTTATTCTGAGACACCCCTCTTAAAAAAGTCATAGTCCTTAAGTAAATGTTCATCTTCAGAGTTAAATTAGACCTTGCCAAGTTTGTATAAAGTGTATTAATTGTTTAGAATGGTGTTGAGCTAGATTATCTGTATTTAAAAGTCATTCTGTGTTTTCTGTTATTAAGAGCTACATTTTACTGAAACTATATTGACCTTTTTGAAATGGTTTATGATGTAGACTAAGATATTTTTAAGTTATAAATTCTGTATCAGTGTTATAAAATGTGCCAATTATTAAGTTGTTTTTACCATAGTACTGAAATGTTATTGCTATCTATAGCTTACAGTATGCATTCATTCTTGTCAAAGTGCTGTGTAATGCAGGCAGTATTATCCTAGCTTTATTTATGGTGTACAGAGAGGTAAAATAGTGTACCCAAGCCTTCATGGCTCCTAAATGGAACCAAAAGGAACCAAAGCAAATTACTAATGAACTCTTTTATTCATTCATTTAAAAATGTATTTATTTAAACACTCATTATGTGCCAGGAACTTTGCTTAGGACTAGGAATTCAAAAGTCAATGAGGTGTATTCCTTTCTCTAAAAGGCTCAGAGTCTGCTGGGAAATACAGCTCTGTAAATACATAATTAGTACATGAAGTAGTATATTAATAGAGGTTTTTGTGCAGTGAGAGGAGTTTGTCTTAGGAAGTAACTAATTTCAGGGGAGACAGGCCTCATAGAATAAAGTGACATGGCAGAAGGGTGGCATTTTATGATAAAGCAAAAGGCCCAGGTTAAAAAAGATAGTAGGAGAAAGGTTGGATTGTTATGGAAGTTTTTGAGATATTCAGTGTTTGTAAGTGTAGGATATACACCATGGACTATGTAAATCTCTATGAACATTCATGTTGGAACCAAAGAGGAAGAAGGGATAGCAATGTAGACATAAGTCCAAGAGCGGTCAGAAACTGACTAGGGAAAAGTGAGTTGGGAGATCATGAGGCAAAGTTGTTAGAGGATTTCAAGAAAGGCTATGGAAGTGGGGCTGGAAGGAAGAAGTCAAATTGAAGAGTCATTTCTGGTTTAGAATTTATAGGGTATAGAAATCCGCATGGTGAGAAAGAAAGAGAGGAGCAAAGGATAATCTCAACATTTCTAGCATGGAAATCCTTAACTAAAATTATGAGACTTAGAAGAGAAAATAAGGATTTGTAAACAAGTCATGTTTGAGGTTCACACAGAATGTTCTGGTGAGGATAAAAAAAAAAAAAAAAACAGCTAGATACAGTGCTCAGGTGAGGGTTAGAACCTGGGGCTATGTGCTAATCAGTTTATACAGGAAGGGTAGGTGAAGTACAGCCTGTGGGTCAAATCCAGCCCAACACCTGTTTTTGTAAATAGAGTTTTATTGGGATCTGACCAAACCCATATATGGCTGGTGTTGGGTTACAGTGGCAGAGCTCAATAGTTGTAATAAAGGTTGCGTGACCAACAAGGCATAAATTATTTATTTTCAAGTACTTTATAAAGTTTGCCAACCCCTGCTGTAGGTATTAGCTGAACCTTTAAGATTCAATGCCATCGTATAAGGAAATACCCAGAGAGAAGATCCAGATCCAAAGAGTTCATCTGTAGTAATTAGGTGAACTAGATTTTGTTTTGTATTTTGAGGGAAAAAATGTCCCTGTTTCCTTTGCTGCTGCTGCTGCTAAGTCGCTTCAGTCATGTCTGTCTCTGTGCGACCCCAGAGACGGCAGCCCACCAGGCTCCCCCGTCCCTGGGATTCTCCAGGCAAGAACACTGAAGTGGGTTGCCATTCCCTTCTCCAGTGCATGAAAGTGAAAAGTGAAAGTGAAGTCGCTCGGTTGTCTCTGACCCTCAGCTTCCACGTGAATTGCAGCCTTCCAGGCTCCTCCATCCATGGGATTTTCCAGGCAAGAGTACTGGAATGGGGTGCCATTGCCTTCTCTGTCCTGTTTCCTTTAAGTAATGCAAAAGAGTCCCCTATAATTGGAAAGGGTCACTTTAAGAGTCGATATCTTAAAGAGTTCAAATAAGGTCTGTCTATTCTGTCTGTTCAGGTGGCAATAAATGGAAACATTATGAGAAACAGTTGAAATAGAATGGGTGGAATTTCAGCAGTGAAGAGAGGGAGTAGAGACCAGAGAATGAGTTCCTAAACTCCGGTGTTATAAACACTGTGAGAAACAAACTCAAAGAACTACTCCAAACTGGTGAAGCCTAAGAACCAGACTCATAACCCAGAGAGAATGAAACATAAAATAAACTGGATGTTTCAAAGTAATATGTCAATCCAGAGCTGTAAAATGCTAGCAGTGGATATATCAAATCCAATAAAACTGAATGAGAACACTTACTTTAAAACACTGTATTTGTTTATTTCTTTGCCTAGCTCTATCAATATTTCAAATTATGAAAGTTTTATTTACAATGAGAGCATCCCCGATGGCTCAGTGGGAAAGAACCAACTTGCAATGCAGGAGATAAGGGTTCGATCCCTGGGTCGGGAAGATCCCCTGGAGGAGGAAATGGCAACCCACTCCAGTGTTCTTGCCCGGGAAATCCCATGGAAAGAGCAGCTGGGTGGACTACAGTCCATGGGGTCGCAAGGTATCAGACACGACTGAGCTACTGAGCACAATAACTGGCAGAGTTGGGGGGAGGGTGTGTGAAGTAGGATAGAAGCTTACTTTTCACAGCACACACTTTTATTTTTCCACTGTACACCATTACTTTGTTGTGTTTGTATGCCTTACCTTACAAATTAAAATAGAATCCCCTGCTGAGAAATATATTCTATTTCACACTACATACAAAAATACAATGCTAGAGGATTATCCATCTGAATGGGAAAAAGCAAACTAACAAAACTTTCATAACAAAGTAAAGGAGTATATGTAAATGAATTTTGGATAATGGAGAATTTCTTAAATAGATGTATAAAGTACTAATCATAACATAATAAACTGGCCTATATTGTATATTAATAACTTTTGTATGTCAAAAGACAACATTGAGAGAGTGAAAATGAAAGTCACAGAGTGTGAAAAAATATTTGGAACACACATATAACTAATATAATGTGTGTATCTATAATCATGAAGAAGTCCTATAAGTCTTTAAGAACAATCTGAAAGAAAACTAGAAGTTCTTAACATGTGAGAAGGGGCACAAAGAAGAATTCTGAGCTGCAGACAATGTTTTATAGCTTGATCTGGGTGCTAGTCATAGATTGATCAGTTTTAGTAAATAATGAATGTGCTTTTTCAATAATTTTATTTATTTATTTTTGAATGTGCTGGGTCTTCATTGCTGAATGGGTTTTTCTCTAGTTGTGGCGAGGGATGGCTACTCTCTAGTTGCAACATGTGCATGGGCTTCTGGTTGCCGTGACTTCTCTTGTGGCGTATGGGCTCTCAGGCATGCAGGCTTCAGTAGTTGTGATTCCCAGGCTTTAGCGCACAGGCTCAGTTTTGTGGTGCACAGGCTTTGTTGCGTCACGGCATGTGGGATCTTCCCAGACCAGGATATGAACCCGTGTCTCTTGCATTGCTAGGTGGATTCTTTACCACTGAACCACTAGGGAAGATCACAGATGTGTTTTATGTTTCACAATAACACAAGACTTTGGCCATCTTCACAAAACAAGAAATACAAATGACCAATAAACATGGAAAAACTTGAAGGAACTTATTGGCCAGCCCAATACTTAGTTTTTACTAAATAATTGGATTACTGGGGAAGCTGGGATCAGGAGGCGGGGGCATGGGAAGGTACTATGGTTTGGGGCAAGTGACTAATTTAACTTATATTTATCAGCTCCTCTAATTTGGACCATGAGACTTTAGCCAAGATCCCTCCCACTCACCTACTCAAAGATGAAATATGTAGGAGGCAGTACTTAGCAGCCCAGTGCTGAGTTTGCAGACCTTAAGTATAAAGCCACAATGGATTATGTCAGAAGGCTACTAGGGTATTATTTATTTAAATCTATTTCATGAAATTCAGCACCACCTTAATGGCCTGAAAGTGTTAAAGTATGTCCCAAAGTACCTAAATTACTCCCTAAATGTAATTTATGCTTGAGAATAATCTGATTAACTTGATTTAGAACAGCAGGAAATAAGTTATGCTGCACAGAAATGAAGCAGCAGTGTAATTTTAAATACTGCTTGCATAGTGTATGAGAATTTTAATATTTGCAAAATTTTAAAAATCACTTGGTTTATTATCCCTGTGTTTATACTGACATTTTTTGTCCTTTATTTAGGCAGGTCTACATTTCCTCTTGCTGTCAGGAAAAAAAAATGCAACAACTTTTTTTTTTTTCCCCTCTCTAGTAATAATACAGAGAGTAAAACTTACAGTTATTTCCCTTAATGCTATTTGTAATATCTTTATGTGTTTCCTGTTGTAGCTGCATTTTCCTTCAGTCATGGATGTCCAGTTAATGGAATGAGAGGAATTTAGGGAGCGTAGTGAGTGACTAGAGATTAAATTTATAAATGTAACATTGTAAAACTAGCAAAATTTATATCTGTTCATTCAGGATGTTCCTTAATGGGAAAGAGTTTAATTTTATAAGTAGGCATGATAAAAAATGAAATTTTACACAGTAAATTCAAGAAGAGATTTATAGTTGGCTGTTAACAATACATGTTAAAATGCTAGAAAGTATGTTTAAAATTTTTATGTGATGCTTGAAATGGAGTTTAAAATATTATTACTCACATTAAATGTCATCACATGTAAAGTGCATGCTTTTATTCTTGAATATTTTGTTTGAGCAGAGTTACTCATTTTAACATTAATTTTAATAATAAAATTAAATCAACTTTACTGTTTGCAAAGTTTTAGCAGTTGCAGACTACTGAATGCTCTATATTCAGATATTTACAAAGTGACAGTATAAGTATTGCTGTGGCCAAAAAGTTTGTTTGGATATTTCTGAACGATTTTAAGGAAAAACCCAGATACCCTTTTGGCCAACCTAGTGGTTCATGTCAAGTCTTTAAGTATGCAAAGATTCAGCTTGCAGGAGTTGAGTGAAAATGGAGTAAAGGGAAAGAGGGCATTTCAGGAACACTGGACTAATGTACAGAGTCACGAAATCCTGAGACAGTAGGGCATGGGGGGAAGGGGGAACTGCAGAGAGTCCTTGGTGGCTAGCAATTTCATCCTGCCCCATTTCTGTGGACCTGGAACACAAATGTAAGTAGAGAAGCCTGAGTGTTTCCCTTATGTTCATATCTCCAACTTTGTCTTGCAGCCCTAAGAGGTACCATGATCAACTGTGTGGGCCCTGATGGTTTTCTTCTCTGGGAGAAACTAGATGATAGATAAACTGTGAAGAGGCAGAGGGGTTGGGTGGGAGGAGACTTTGTGGAATCTTCTGGAAGATGGTCGCTGCCAGTGCAGTGAGTGGTGGAGGGACACATCTGCAGCAGCCTAGAAGGAAGAGTATTTATAGCCCAGATGTTGAAGAAATAATCACCTTCCAGTAAATAAAAGCATTGGCAAGAGGGTAAATCTGGTGGTTGGGTAATAGAAAAAAGCAAAGTAGGAAGTGGGCTGATGACTGTAACAGAGGTGGAAAATGACCAAATAACAACTCCTCTGTGGTCTGGTTAGCCTTGGTCTGTTTCTCAAACTATAGTGTATAAAGATGGAGATGGTAGTTGTTAGCATGTGAGATTGTCTTTTAAAAACTATTGTACTTAGTGAGGTAAGTCATACAGAGAAAGATGTTATCTATGTTAGCACTCTATGTTCTCTCTTATATGTGGAATCTAAAAAATTATTATTTTTAGACTCAAAAGCTCAGTATTCATTTTTGTATTTCTAAATACAGAGTAGATGCCAGTTTATAGAATATAGATGATAACATTACAAACAAACCAAAGAGCAACATTAACTATATTCTCAGCAAAACAGTAATTTATGACATTTCTCCAAAAACCAACATAGTTCCAAGTTCAACAATAACAAGGAAAAAAAAAATCACCAGCAGTTGCTACTTTAGAGCTCAAGACATTGTTTTCTACAGAATTTCATGTTTCTACAGTTTGGTTCTCTGTTTCAGAGTATTAATTGCTTTTCAGATGAAAAACCTGGGTGGCAGAGGTGTGTTTGTGTGTGCTGGGGGAGAACCCAGGGTGGAAAAATACTGGGAGTAACAAGAGGTTCATTTCTCTGGTCAGACAACCAAGTGAGGAGGTAGTTATTCTGAGAACTTCTCAAACAGAGAATATTCTATTGATCTACTGAGAGTTGGGGAAATAGGAGCTTCTTTTTGAGACTGAAGATAGCAACAGGACTACTTCTCCTCCAGGGAAGTCAGGACCAGGGTGTCAGTGCAGCTTGACAGTGGCTCTTTTCTGATGTGAGAACTTTAAAAGTATCTTGTTACATTACCACACATGGCAACCCCATACAACCTTGAGTGCCATCATCACTGCTGTTGAGTTTTTTCATTCGGTACTGACGTATTTCTCTTACCAGTGTGTAAAAGGCATCTTCAACATCCTGTCTGGTCTTGGCTGAGGTTTCAATGAATGGAATCCCATAGCTTTTGGCCAGTTCATGGGCTTGTTTTGTGTCAACTGTCCTTGTTGGCAAGTCACACTTGTTTCCTACTAGCACCATAGGTACATCATCCGAGTCCTTTACACGCTTAATCTGTTCCCTGTAGAGGTTAATATCTGCAAATGATTTGCTATTATTGATGGCAAATACACAAAGGAAGCCTTCGCCTGTCCTCATGTATTGGTCTCTCATGGCACTGTACTCCTCTTGTCCAGCTGTATCCAGTATGCCCAACAGACAGGTTTCACCATCTATAACCACCTGTTTTCGGTAGGAATCCTCTATGGTGGGATCATATTCATCTACAAAGTGGTTCTGGATTAGCTGGATTGTCAGTGCACTTTTCCCAACACCACCTGCTCCAACCACCACCAGTTTGTACTCAGTCATTTCACACCAGCAAGAACCTCTAGCTCCACTGCCTCCACTTCGGATAGATTACGACCACAACCGGGAAAGTTGTTGGGAGACCCCGGAACCGCCATGAACAGCCCCCACTAGGGAGCGGCCGGAATGTAAAAAATTAAAAGAATGTATATAAAAAAAAACAGAAACAGAATCACAGATTCAAAGAATATACTAGTGGTTAACTATGGGGAGACCAAGGGGGAGGGGCAAAATAAGGGCATGGCATTGAGATGCAAACTGCTATGTATAAAATAAATAAACAACAAGGATATAGTGTACAGCATAAGGAATACAGCCATTATTTAAAAGATAGCCATAACTTTTTTTTAAATTTTTTACTAGATTTTTTAAAATTTTAATTTATTTATTTTAATTGGAGGGTAATAACTTTACAATATTGTATTGGTTTCACCATTCATTGACATGAATCCGCCATGGGTGTACATGTGTTCCCCATCCTGAACACCCCACCACCACCTCCCTCCCCATCCCATCCCTCTGGGTCATCCCAGTGCACCAGCCCCAAGCATCCTGTATCATGCATCGAACCTGGACTGGCGATTCATTTCACATATGATAATATACATATTTCAGTGCCATTCTCCCAAGCCATCTCACCCTTGCCCTCTCCCACAGAGTCCCAAAGGCTGTTCTATACATCTGTGTCTCTTTTGCTGTCTTGCATACAGGGTTATCGTTACCATCTTTCTAAATTCCCTATATAGGCGTTACTATACTGTATTGGTGTTTTTCTTTCTGGCTTACTTCACTCTGTATAATAGGCTCCAGTTTCATCCACCTCATTAGAATTGATTCAAATGTATTCTTTTCAATGGCTGAGTAATACTCCATTGTGTGTATGTACCACAGCTTTCTTATCCATTCGTCTGCTGATGGACATCTAGGTTGCTTCCATGTCCTGGCTATTATAAACAGTGCTGCAATGAACATTGGGGTACATGTGTCTCTTTCAATTCTGGGTTCCTCTGTGTGTATGCCCAGCCATAAGTTTAAATGGAGAATAGTCTGCAAAACTATTGAATCACTATTGTACACCTGAAACTGATATGATATTGTAAATCACCTGTACTTTCAATTTAAAATAAATTTTACTTATTGTATTTTTCTGAATATTCAAAGTATGAAGTGTGCATTGCAGGAAAACTTAACAATATTAATATATATATATAATGAAAATTAAAATCAGCTACAGCCTCACCAAGATGATACAATGTCAACTATGACTCACTGTATTTTAGATTCTCATTTAACAGCTCTCTGACTCCAGTGATTCAAGTTCCCATAATACATAGGCAATGTACAATTCTTTTTTATAGGGAATACATTCTTCAGATGTATTCTTAAGTCATGTTTTGCGTATTAGCACTGAAAATATATGAAAACAAAGTTATTATTAACCATGCAAATATTTCCAAGATCATTTTGTGGCTGATGGATATAAAACATTTGATAAACTATAAAATGCCATTATTTATTAAAGATATAATTATTTTATAAATTTATTTTTAGTAGAAGGATAATTGCTTTATAATGCTGTATTAGTTTCTGCCATACATCAACAGGAATCAGCCACAGGTGTACATATGTCCCCTCCCTCTTGAACTTCCCTCCCACCTCCCACCATTTACCACCCGTCTAAGTTGTTACAGAGCCCAGGTTTAAGTTCCCTGAGTCACACAGCAAATTCCCATTGGCTCTCTCTTTTACATATGGTAGTGTATATGTTCTCCATTTGTCCCACTCTCTCCTTCCTCCCCGCCTGCCTGTGTCCATAAGTCTGTTCTCTATGTCTACATCTCCATTATTTATAGGCTAGTGATAGAGACTATCTCTTTTGGCTATTATTAGCTGCCTTTTTATGCTACTAGATATTTTTAAGGTGAAAATACAGTTAATCATTAAATGTAATACCTGATAGAATGCATGATAGAATACATGTAGATATATAATTAAATATTGGAAGAAAATAAGAAAAATAGAAAAAAAAAAAGCCTTACAACTATCACTTTGAATTGTTTAATTTGGTGAAAATTCCTCTTGAAAAAAGGAAATCCCAGAGAATTTAATGTAAGGTGCTAAAAGACTCCACTGGAACCACAGAGATCTGAGTTAGAATTCCAGGTCTGCCATTTAATATCTATTTACCTTTCAGTAACTTACTCAGCATCTCACCTTTCTCCAGTGAAAAATGGGAATAATAATTGGTATGTTGCAGAGAGTGTTGCAGGAGTTAATGGAATGCGATATGTAAATCCACAGACCCCAGTACTTGGTTTATAATGTGAATTCCATTCCTTTCCTAGTAAAACAATAGGGAATTGTGACACTATTTGGATTCTAAAATTACTTAAATTTCCTAAGGGGAGGTAGAGATCTGAGAAGATCCTCAAGATATTCAAAACTAATCCGTTGCATCTTAAGAATAGATCTCAGACAACTGTACAGACAGCTATACTGTGAGGTCACTCAATAAGCAGGAATTTTCAGGATGGCTTTTGTTTCATGCTGGCAAATGCCTGTTTGGACAGGCCCTGGCAGACTCAGTAGAGCACGAGCCCACAGACTTTAAAACTTGCACTGTATAGTATTTTTCAACTTGTCAGTACATTAGAATCATCTGGGTGCTTTTAAAAATACCAATGTCAGGGTCCCACCTCCAAAGATACTGGTGTAATTGTTCTAGATTGGGGACCCCAAATCAGTGTTTTATTGCTATTTTTTAATTTTATAATGGCCTATGAAAAGACTCTGATGCTGGGAGGGATTGGGGGCAGGAGGAGAAGGGGATGACAGAGGATGAGATGGCTGGATGGCATCACTGACTCGATGGACGTGAGTCTGAGTGAACTCCTGGAGTTGGTGATGGACAGGGAGGCCTGGCGTGCTGCGATTCATGGGTCGCAAAGAGTTGGACACAACTGAGCGACTGAACTGAACTGACTTACTGATGTGATTTTTATGTGCAAGCCTCTTAACGTAAACATAAAGCCTTGACTCATATAATTTCTGGCTCAGTCTCTTCTGTGACCAGAAATGACCAAATATTTCCTTCTTAATATTCTTTTCATGTGAGATGTTGATACATTACCTTTCACAAAATTCTTCAGCATCACAATTTAAAATGCTAGTGGATACAGTGGAACTAGAAGGAGAAAGGAAGACTAGTATACCAGTTAACTGGTGGATTTCTCACATCTAAGCCAATGTAGAAGTTACAGCTGTCATCCTGAGCGCTTGAAGATCTTAATGAGCACACACTTTTAGCTCCAGATATGACTGAAATTGACAGACATTATGAGCTAATTTTTGATCCAAAAAATCTTTTGAAATTTAGTATCTAGCTTCAAAATAATTTATTAGATATTAATGTACTTTTAAATTTCTGAAGTTTTATTAAAAATTAAGTATTCTCATAGGGAAGAAAACACTAATATTCCACAATAATTGTCTCTATTTTTGTCTCAGTCACAAAGTGTATTCATTTTAAAGGGAAATGGCAACCTTTTATCAAATATTTTAATTCATCCTATATTCAATATTAGTTATTTATGTTAACTGAAACTGACATATACAAATGTGAGAAACTATCAAAATAATAGCTTTATTAATGTAACAACATATATTCTATGTCCATATAATCCATTTATTTTTCTTGATCCCTAATTTTTATTTCTAGGCAATTTGACAGATCCGTTGAAAAATGGCGGCGGTTTCATTATGATATGAAGATATTTAATCAATGGCTAACAGAAGCTGAACACTTTCTCAAAAAGACACAAATTCCTGAGAACTGGGAACATGCCAAATATAAATGGTATCTTAAGGTAAGTTTTTGAAATCTCTTTTTTTCAGACTGTTTTTATCTCCACCACAACATCACGACTGCTTAACTTCTTTAAGTTCAGGTTGTGAAGGATGATGGAAATGTATAATTCCTGA
The DNA here is from genome assembly GCF_032405125.1 of Capricornis sumatraensis. Taxonomy (NCBI): domain Eukaryota; kingdom Metazoa; phylum Chordata; class Mammalia; order Artiodactyla; family Bovidae; genus Capricornis; species Capricornis sumatraensis. The sequence continues at coordinate 111,489,363 of NC_091092.1, forward strand.
CTTTTGTTGTCAGCACCGCACATGCTAGAACTTGTCATGATGATCATTTTGGAACGTTTTGTGTCAGGATGAGAGTCTAGACATAACCGGTTTATCTGATGAAGTGCAAAGTGTAATTGAATCTTGAATATAGAGAAGCATCTTGCAGCAGGGTGTCCTGTGGCTTTAGGGCAGTGTGTGTTTTTGCCTTATGTTGGACTTTGTCCAGGAGGAGAACTTGTGGTGTACTTAGCAATAATGTAGTCACTAGAAATATCCATCATTATAAAATTACAGTTCTGTTTCCCTAAAGACAGTCTGTGGTGATGTAGCAATATTCCTATATATTCTACTGACAAAATTTCTTCTGAGATAGGCCAGAGGCCAAAACAATACAGTAAATTGGCAGTACTTATTGACGGTTTTATGGGTTTTGTTAATGGAAATGCAACATATGGATTATAACCATCGTACAGTTTAATTTCAACTGGCAGTGTCTTTTGATTATGTAGATAAAGTGGATTGTGGAGGTTATAATTTAGGTTATAAAGTATATGGCTTAAGTATAAGAAATACTGGGTTCACTACACCAAATCTTAGGTACTTTCGCAATATTTTTTAGTTCAGATTGTTCAGGTAGCAATTTTCAGTCAAGGAGATTTGAACTGTGACCAGTTTTTGAATGCCAGAAAATATTGATTAAGACAGATGAAAGCAAAGAAAAGGGTAATACATTAAATAGTCCAGGCATTTCAAAATGCTGGTTTCATAAAAGTAATATCATCAACTTAACAATTCTCCTTTTTCAAATATTTTTGCATAGAAAAGATGCCTTCTGATATTAAGAAAGTAACCATTTATACACCCCCTATATATGTGTAAGCTATGTTAATGTAGAAAGTTAATACTGTAAAATTTTGTGTAATTATGTTTATATCAATCAAATCTTTATACTCATCAGCATTACCATTGCAGATAGAGGAAATTCATCGATTTCTAATCTGACATCATACAGAAAATATATTTTTAATAGCACTAAAGTGAATTTTGAGCCAATGTAGCATCACCAGGTCTCTGACTTAAAGAAAGAAATATAAGGCATTCTTGGGAAGATTTATAATCCTCTTACCATTTTGAAAGATGTCTGTCACAAGGTAGTTATACATATTAATCTGTTTTGTTATTAAAAAATATACTCATTATAAAAAATGAGGCACTGTAGAGGTGTATTGTAAGTAAATATATACCCACCTACTACTCCACAGAGAGTGATTGTTTTGGTATGGATATTGGTATATATTTCAGCTTGTCATCTCACTCAGCAATGGATACAGAAGGTTTATTAGGGAGTGTTTTTGGGAATTGAGCAATTGGTTTATGATATTCCTTGGTATAGTTTTCTTGATGTTTCTTATTCTTGTGGTCTGTTAAGCTTCTTGGATCTGTGTGTTCATAGTTTTAATCAAATTTAGAAATTTTAAAGGTGTTACTTAAAAATTATATTTTTCTGCACCTTGCCCTTTCCAGGGACTCTGATCGCATATATTATGCCACTCACTGATGTTCTGTTCTTTTTATTTTCAGTCTTATTTTCTCTGTAATTTATTTTTAAAAATTCCTATTGTCAAATGGACCAATCTATTTTTTTTAGCTTATCTAGTCTGTGGTTTATCTCATCTAGTGTATAACTTTAACCTCAGACACTGTTGTCTTGTGTGATTCAATACATTGCTGAAATGTGATATAAGAATTTTAACATTTTCCGTGTTAATATCTTAACAGACCTCAACATTCAATCTTTACCTTCTGGAAAATACGGAATAGAGTTACAATAACAGTTATAATGTTTCTTGTCTACCAGTACTATCATCTCTGTCTATTTTGGGTCAATTCCAATTATTTTTTCTCCCTTCTATGAGTGTTATTTTCCTGCTTCTTTGGATGACTGGTAATTTTTGATTAGATACCAGATGTGAATTTTAACTTGTTGAGTGCTTGATATATTTGTTCAGATAAATATTGTTGACCTTTGTACTGAAACATAGTTATGTTTGCTTGGAAGTAGTTTGATCTTTGGAGTGTATTACTTGTATACTTTGAGTTTTGAGCAGAACAACCTAAAATCTAGGGCTAAATTTTCCCCACTACTGAAGCAAAACCCATCTGAATACTCGCTCTGATGTTCCTGTATGATGTGTCTGGCAGGAACGGGTACTCTCCCAGCCATATGTGAGCTCTGGTGATTGTTTGCTTTAATTACTGTGTATAGTTCTTTCCCTTGACATTGGTAGTTTCTTGTTGTTGGGCTTCCTGGTAGCTCAGTTGGTAAAGAATCCACCTGCAATGCAGGAGACCCCAGTTTGATTCCTGGGTCGGGAAGATCTGCTGGAGAAGGGATAGGCTACCTTCTCCAGTATTCTTATGCTTCCCTTGCGGCTCAACTGGTAAATAATCTGCCTGCAATGCAAGAGACCTGGATTTGATCTCTGGGTTAGAAAGATCCCCTGGAGAAGGGAAAGTCTGCCCACTCCAGTATTCCAGCCTAGAGAAATCCATGGACTCTATAGTCCATGGGGTCGCAAAGAGTTGGACACAACTAAGTGACTTTCACTTTCATTTTCACTTGTCATATGGGAACTGGTTAGGATTTAACTGGAAACTGGAAGGGTGCTTTCTGCAGATCTCCAATGTTTATTCTCTGTATATCTGTCTCCTCTCTGATGTTCTGCCCTGTGACTCTAGCCACTTTGGTTTCCTTCGATACCCAGCTTCATCTCCTCATCTAAAGAAGACCCCCTGGTTTTCTGCCCTTGTCCTTTGTCATAGCTTGGAACTCTATTCAGAGAGTAAGCTGGGGCACCTGTAGGGGTCACCTCATTTGTTCTCATTTGTTTCTAATTTCTCAGAGATGACTGATTTTAATTACCCAGTGTCCAGTGTCTTTTAAAAAGTACTGTTTCATACATTTTGTTCATTTTTTAAAATTTTTAGCCAAGAAGTTAAATCTAGTGTAGGCCAGAGGCAGAAGTCCAAAGCAATTTTAATGTCATTTGATATTTTATTATGTTTGCTTCTATACAGTCTTGCATGCATGCATGCTAAGTTGCTTCAGTCATGTCCAACTCTTTGTGACCCTTTGGACTGTAGCCCTCCAGGCTCCTCTGTCCATGTAATTCTCCAGGCAAGAATACTGGAGTGGGTTGCCATGCCCTCCTCCAAGGGATCTTTCTGAGCCAGGGACCCAACTTGGGTCTCCTGCATTGTTGGCAGATTCTTCACCACTGAACCACTGGGGAAGCCCTCTATACAATCTTAAAGCTATTCAATATATAATAATTTTAATTGCCTTGAGAATGGACTAAAGGTCTCTACTTCTTCACAGTGGGATTTAGATGTAAGTGAATATTTCATCAGAACTTTGTTTCCTTTAATTGGATAATTGTTTTTAAAACTATTTTAGTCTGTTTTTTTTACTCATTCATTGGTGGCTCAGACAGTAAAGAATCTGCTTGCAATATAGGAGTTCTTGGTTCGATCCCTGGGTTGGGAAGATTCCCTGGAGGAGGGCATAGCGACCCACTCCAGTATTCTTGCCTGGAGAATCCCCGTGGACAGAGGAGCCTGGTGAGCTGTAGTCACATGAGGTCAAAAAGAACTGGACACGACTGAGAGATTAAGCATAGCACACAGTACATACATAAAGAATAAAAGGAACTTCTTTTATACTTGGAAAAAGTTTTTCTAGCTAAGGAACTGTGAATAACACAAATCTTCTAAACAGTTACAGTGTCCTTTCCCCCTCCCCCTGTGATTAAGAAGGTCCAAAATCATGCATATACACTTGTGTATACCTGCATAGACACACATACATTCAAGAAGCCTGAGGTTATCTTTCTAGTCTGTTAAGTCTCAGAAAAGGGTCCAGAAAGACACTATCAGGCATATCCATTGATAAGACAAATGAAATCTGGTAATTTCAGTTCTCTTGGTCATTATCATTATTGATTAACTAACAATGAATTATCATTGTTGTTGTTTAGTAGCTCAGTCATGTCCTACCCTCTTGTGACCCCATGGACCGTAACCCACCAGGCTCCTCTGTTCATAGGATTCTCCAGGCAAGAATGCTGGAGTGGGTGGACACTTCCTACTCCATGGTGTCTTCCTGACCCAGGGATTGAACCTGCATCTCCTGCATTGGCAGGCGGATTCTTTATCACTGAGCCACCAGGGAATCCCAACAATGAATAAGAGGATCTAAGTTTTTGATGAGGGATTATTTTAGGAAACAAAATGTAGATGCTACAGATTGGCAGCAGATAGATTTGTTGCCCTGAACTTGTAATAGTTACTCTGAGGAATATCAACCAAGTAGGCCATGTACTAAACATATTTACGAGGGTACACTGATGTTTCAAACCTTATGTGTATGAGTTTCAGCAAATGTGTCTGTGCTATGCTTAGTTGCTCAATTGTGTCCAACTCTTTGCGACCCCATGGACTGCAGCCCGCCAGGCTGCTTTGTAGGTAGGAATTCTCCAGGCAAGAATACTGGAGTGGGTTGCCAGGAGTGGGTTGCCATGACCTCCTGCAGGGGATATTCCCATCCCACATATTGAACCCAGGTCTCCCTCATTGTAGGTGGATTCTTTACCATGTGAGCCACCAAGGAAGCCCATATATCATGTCTAGATAGGAAATAAAATGATAAATCATCACACGTTATGAGCTTGTCTGTATATACTTCTATTAAGTTGCATTTTATTTGTATTTTTAATTTAAAAAAGATAAACCCTACTGACATTTGGTGTTATTATTCAAAATAAAGTTGCTACCAATAGTGTAAAGAAAAGATTGCCTGGCTCCATGCAACTCAGCTATTTTTTCCCCATCACAACTGAATGATAAAATTAAGTATATTAATTAATATTTTTCAAGATATTCTAAAAATGTCATGCAGCATGGGAAATCTTTTAAAAATATCACATTTTTATATGAGAAAACATCAATCATGTGATATGCCACTAAAATTGGTCTGTTAATAAGCTCACTTAGTTATTTGTATATGTCTTAAATATTCATTCAACAAGCAGTGATTGAATGCATATACAGAATTTTATCATCCACAAAATAGTGACATGCCACATTAGCTTATAGTAGAAGTTCTGAGGATTGTTAGAAGCCATATTCAAAAAGTGTGGGTTCAAATTACAGCTCCTTTAATAGCTACAGAATCCTGTAAAGTGTCTTAACTCTCTACATCTGTTTTGTTCTAAATAATAATAAAAATGAGATGTGCATAAAGTACTTAAAATTTCATTCTCCACAAAATAATTAGTCATTACACATTAGTCTAACTAGTTATACTTCCTAAGTGATTAACCTGTATCTATGAGAACAGGCTGGAGAAGGAAATGGCAACCCACTCCAGTGTTCTTGCCTTGAAAATCCCATGGACGGAGGAGTCTGGTAGGTTACAGTCCATGGGGTCACAAAGAGTCGGACACGACTAAGCTTTCACCTTCTTTCTTTCTATGAGAACAGACGTGCATTTACTGAATTGCTATCCAGAAACATCTGAAATACAGATTGAATAACCAGGTATTTTCAATAATGCTTATTTTTATGTCTTATTACATTTTCTCAAAGTATAACTCTTGGATTAAAAAGTGAGGATAATTCCACTTCAACCAACAAATCTTTCTCAGAAAGCTGGCATGTTTACCTCCTTTTAGAACTAACAAGAGTAAATGTTAATGAGAGTTTTCAAAGGGAAAGCTAAGCACCATGAAGGAAAGTTACAAAAATAATGTCAACTCATCTAGTGACAGAGTGAATTGGTGAGCCAACAAGTACACTGAGTGAAAACAGAAAAGTGAAAATCATAACATGCTAACATTTAGCTCTACATGTTCTTCTAGAGTAGAAAGAAATGAGTTTTAAAGCATGGGTTGTTATTTTAATGGAGCTGAAAATTCTAGAAGTTGGCAGTAGAACTAATAAAAATCAAAATTAGATTGAGTATTTTAAAAGGTGGGCTACCTTTCTACTAGTGGATATGAAGCCTGTTGATTTGATTAGATAGTGCTACTTAGTGAACCGTATTACAAGTTAACAGTCCTTTATAAAAACATTACCATGAGGTAGCAGGAGACCTTGAAATCTTAAATTCCATTTGAAATTCACTTCAGGAGGTAAACAGAAGTAGGATTATTTAGATAAAGCTTTTTCGGCTTTAAATTAGTGAATGGTAAGCATAGGGAATAAAGCAGCAATGTGTTATTGTGGCATGAGTTATCTACTGTTTTTAGGCAAAATATCTTCTTAAACTTAGTCTTCTAATATATCTTTCAACATTACTACTGTGTTTCATTCCTTCATAATATACATTGTATAATAGAAGTACAATATATTTTTATGTATTGCTGTAAATAAATACAGTTAAAAACTTAGCTTTGTAACATAAGGATACACTTTAATTCATGCTGATTATAGATACTTAAACAACATGGATTAAGTATGTCATATCATAATGTTTATGTTCACCATCAAATCTCAAAATAATAGTTTAAATTAATTGTCTAGTTAAGAAAAATGTACTTTTTTTCTTTTCTCAAATTAGAAATTTGCATGGAGAATGAAAAATTACATATAAATTATATAGTTATAATATTACTGTGATCTCTCAGATGAGGAAATAAATCAAGGGAAAAGGCACTAGCTTCTTGGAGTTGGCAAAGGGAAGGCAAAGAAAGAAGCATATAAAAGAGAGTCATAGACAATTTTAGTTGCTCTTCAGCTCTGCCTTACATTGGCTGTTTGTGATGGAGGAAAATTCCAAAGCACTTTGTAAAGGACCCAGTTCTTACAAGTTTAGATTCCAAGAATACACTGGAGCTGGATAACTCCTGCTCCAACATTTGAGACAAGTTAGTTCGTTAAAAAAAAAAAAAAAAGCTATCTTCCTCTTAAAGGATATACCTAGACTTTGTAATTGTCCTCACCTCGCTTTCTGAGCTTACAGCCTAGAAAGCCCTCAAGTGGCAGACACCATCATTGAAAAATCACTGGCTTGCCCAAAAACAAAGAATGTTGAATAAATGTGTATAAGTCACTGACACTATCTGCTATAGTGAATTTTTGTATTTTTATTTGGATATATTTAATACCTAATTAGTAAGGTACTCCCCCAAAGGACTCTACTGGAGATAACTGACTTTGAAATATGGAGTAAATCAAAGGCTATCTAGAAAAAAGGCATATGGTGTAAAAGACCAAATTGAATACAAGCGTGTTTTCTGTAGAGTTGGTTTTTATAGTGCTGATTTTACCAGCTGGCTGGTGAGTTTGAGGGCTTCTTAACAGTTACACTGCTGGGACTCAAATGCTGATAGAGACTTTGATGGAAAAAAATCATTTGAGTAAAAATTTCTGCCATCTGTTGCCCTTCATTAGGACCCCAGTGTTAAGAATAATTCATACAATTGCTGGCCCTTTATATTTCCCCAGCAGTAATAAAATTTCATAAAACTGTGTTTGGTGGTCTCAAAGCTCCCCTGGTTTCTGTAACTGGAGGATGCACACTAACATAAGGGAATCAACATGAAAATTTGCTGCAAAGATAATTTGTCTCTAGTCCCTTGCTTTAGAGTTACAGTGATGTATAAGTATGGGAATGCATCTTAAAATAAGCTTTCCAATGTTATTAGCTGGTAGAGGCATGAGAATTCAGTCTCTTAATACAGTTAAACAGTTGGGCACTTCATTCTTACGTAAATATTGTTTGCCTTTTATTGCTGCTTAGAAACTGCTCTGTAACTTCTTGGCTCCTATGCATCTTTTCAGAAGTAGTAACAGATTTATAGGGAGTTTAGCAAAGGATGGAAAGTCAGAGAGGGGCCTAAGTTGTTGCCTATCAAATGTCTTTTGTAAAATAAGTATATTAAAATAATTGGATAATCTCAATGGCTTGTTCTTCAAGTTCTGTTGTGCAGCATGGTATGTTTAAGATGAAAAATTGCTATACATTATGGAAAAGAAATAAGAACTGAAACTATAAGTTACTGTAATAGCCATAGCAGTAAAGAGCCGCTTAAAATGCATGGAAACACATCATCCCCAAGGGATCCCCATTCTTAGAGTAAGAAATTATCAGGAGAGTAAGAATCTATGAAAAATACGTAAATAAAGTGAAGCATACTAATTGCAAACTCCAAACTGGGGAGAGAAAACCCTGCTCACATCAACAAAGAAGCATTGTGAAACAGAAATTATTTAATGAAAAATAAGATTAATGCTGCTGCTGCTGCTGCTAAGTCACTTCAGTCATGTCTGACTCTGTGTGACCCCACAGACGGCAGCCCACCAGGTTCTGCCGTCCCTGGGACTCTCCAGGCAAGAACACTGGAGTGGGTTGCCGTTTCTTTCTCCAATGCGTGAAAAGTGAAAGTGAAGTCGCTCAGTAAGTGTCCGACTCTTCGTGACCCCATGGACTGCAGCCCACCAGGCTCCTCCGTCCATGGGATTTTCCAGGCAAGAGTGCTGGAGTGGGTTGCCATTTGATAAGTTTTATGTACAATACTTTGCAAAGAGGATGTTCTAGCCACTCTGATCTCATTGCTGTCTCTCCTCGCATACCTTCTTCCTATTCCTTCTAACGCTAGTTCCTTCCATTAAATTTGTTTTCCTTTTTGCTAGAAGTTCTACCCTATCCCTAGTCTTTATCCCCTGTGTCCTAATTCCCTCCGAGGACTTTTGTAACTTCTCTTTACTTACATATATCTGTGTTCTGATGTTATCTTCTCAGATATGCTTTTTATAAATTCTCCTATTTTAAAAAGGCCACACACACACAGGCTTAATTTATCTCCAAATTATCCTGCTTCAGTTTCATCATAACACTGTCATTTTTGAAATTTCAATATATGCACGTTTATTTTCTCTAGTTCCTACCAGAATGCAAATCTTGCAGGGACCTTGTGTTTCATGGTTCCCAATATACCCTCAGTACCTAGAACAATCTTTTCATACATGTAACATATTATATTCACCATAATGAATAACTGGATAAATGAATTATATTTTCATCATATTATTTGCCTAAACAAACTATCCCCAAACTTGTCCTTTCTGCCATTTTTACCCCATCTTCTATGCATGAAAATCTTCCTTTCATGGAGCCACCCTCTCTTCTTTGTACAGAATACTTGAAACACTCATATTTGCTGAAAGTTTAACAATATGATGGCTTCTATTCTCTGATCCTTTGAGTATATCATAAATATCAAAATTCATTCAATGAACGTTTAGTGTCAGCCTACTGTGTGCAAGGGAGGCACTTGGCTTGTGACTAGGGATACAAACTTGACAAAGTGTCCCCTTTCCTTTAGTAAGCTCACAGCCACATGTGTTCAGCACATAAAGCTCAGTTCAGTCACTTGGTTGTGTCCCAGTCTTTGCAACCCCATGGACTACAGCACACCAGGCAGGCCTCCCTGTCCATCACCAACTCCCGGAGCTTACTCAAACTCATGTTTATCGAGTCAGTGATGCCATCCAACCATCTCGTCCTCTGTTGTCACCTTCTCCCCCTGCCTTCAATCTTTCCCAGCATCAGGGTCTTTTCCAAGGAGTAAATTCTTCACGTCAGGTGGCCAAAGTATTGGATGTTTCAGCTTCAGCATCAGCATATGAAGGCCAAGGTAGAAATGCATGACAACATGTTAACACTGGAGCCAGTGTAGCAAAATAAGTGTTTTTCTACAGCAGTTAAGTATTTCTTACCTAGGTAGCGCAAGTGGTAAAGAATCCACCAGCCAATGCAAGAGACATAGAGGCATATTTGATCCCTGGGTTGAAAGGAACCCCTCGAGAAAGAAATGGCAACCCACTCCAGTATTCTTGCCTGGAAAATCCCATGGACAGAGGAGCCTGGTGGGCTACAGTCCATGGAGTCGCAGAGAGTCAGACATGTCACTCCTCTGTAACACTGCTGGGATTCCCGAAGTCAGCTGGGAGAAGATTTTAGGAAACAGAAAAGAGCAATATGGTGAAAGGCAGCATGAGGAGAGAGCGCTCTCTGAACAAGTCATACAAAGAGACTGAGAAAATGTTCTGACATGAGCTGTAAATTTTGAACGATGATAAAATTGACAAATTATAGTACAAGAGGCCTGTTCACAGATGAGTTGGTTCAGGATGAACTATTCATCAAGCTGAATAGCAAGTATCTAGTCATAAGAATGGTGAATCTTCCTACTGTAGAACCAAATTATAGATACAAGCCAGAGATCAGGGTTGTTTGCAAACATCATAGTTAACAAATTTTAAAATTCTTGTTCTTTTGTGAAGCTAGAGTTGACAGCACTTTACTGGCAGTAAACTTGTATTAGGCTATTCTGATCAAAACTAGTAAGGAGGAAAGATTCAGGGACATGAGTGAGTGAAAGATAGTAGAGAAGTCTAATATGAGTGCATATCAGACCACGTGGTGGCATGTTTCCCCTTGAGATTTTATTGGCTTACAATTACTTTCTATTTGTCAATAAATAATTTTACTTTATAGCTTTAGAGTCCTCGAAGTTTTAGTGCCCTCCTTGTCCTAGATATAGTCATTCATTTTACTTAATTGGATTCATTTTGAGGAATAATTCAACCTGAAATAAACTAATATTCCTACCATAGGCTCTAGAACTCCATGTGGAACACTGAACTGATCATTATTAGTGTAAATATCTCACCTATGACATCCTTCAGATGTCTGACAATTAAAAGAGTTTGATATAATACATAATACACTAAATATTATTGACACTGTGAATATTAAATTCTCCAGAAAAGGTATCTTATGGGGCCAAATCCTGCTAGCTGCCTGTGTTTGCAAATAGTTTTATTGGAACCCAACCATACTTATTTACTATCTATAACTGCTTTCTGGCTACAAAGGCAAAGATAAGTGGTTACCATGGAGACTGCCTGGCTCACAAAGGCCAAAATATGAACTATGTAGCTTTTTACAGAAAAAGTTTATTAACTCTTGCATTAGAAGATAGAGTAATAGAGTAATAAAAAGTTGCAATAAAAGTACAAGGGTCCTTCTTACCCTCTCTTTAAATATTCTTTGTTGCTTGAGATAACAGTAAAATAGACTTCAACCATGATTATCAAATACACTAAAAGTCATGGTAAGAAAACGTAAATCAAAATAGACTTGTTATTAGAGTCAACTTCCAACTCCATGCATTAGGAGAAGGGGTAAGATTAAAAGTAAAAAGAGATTTTAAAGTCACATAGGTAGTGTGTGGTGGACTTAGCCATTTTGCAGAGAATATAGAAACTATTATCCTTACTGATAGTACTGCCAGGTCCTCTTGAGTACCTGAGCAGTCTTCACAGGACAATAAATCAAGTGTTTTGTCCAGGAGAGCTCTTGAGTTTGTTCTGCCAGAGCATTTCTCCTATCACCTCTATGGTCCTAAGCATAGGACCCAAGCTGGGCCAATCATATTCTTTCTTGAGACTTTTAAACTTGAGATAAGAGATAAGTTTGGACTTTGTCCGTTCTAAAGAGAATCCCTGGTCAACACCAACAAGCGACCCTTGCTGTGGGCACCCTCTAGAGTCCTGATTGTCCCAAGTTTGATTCTTTGATTTTCCCTTCCATCCTCTGAACTCCATTTCCTGATTGTGGATTTCCTTACTGGCAGAGACAGTTTCTATTGCTTATATGTAAAGAACTCTAATGGCGACCTAGGATCATCAGAGAAACTCTTCTTCTAGCATGGTTCCTTTTGTAAATACGTTTGAGTACCCTTGGAGAGCCTGCACAGCATAACCATTTGCATGTAATGAACAGTGTGCAATACTTTGAGATTGATGTGCAATTTCTATTTGACAGGAGAAAAACAATTAGGATCAACTGTGGTCGTATATTCCAGAATACCAATGTTGTTTTCACACTTTAAGTGTTGTTGGGTCATTATATGAGATCCATAATTTCATCCTGTTGTACCCACTTTTGCATTACCATTCAGTCTTAATTTATTATACACTATTAAAAGTTTTTAGGTAATTTGTTCTTATTGCTACTCAGACATTAAAATGTCTACAGGCTGTGAAAAGGAATAAATTTAATGTTCCAGCATAGTTATCCAAATCCTGGCATTACAACTGATAGTACAGGCTTATATTGTATTGTAAATCCTAGTTAACATGGATTTATTTTGAAAATCCCTTTTACTGCTATTTTTAAATAATACATTTTCAAACATTTTACCCTTGAATTTCTATTTGTTTTTAAATAATATATGACACTTGTATGTGCTTACAAATGGGCAATATATGTATTTTTAAATATTAACAATGGATTGCTGAAACAGCCTTAACTTTAAAACAACACAATTGTTTAAAAAATAATAAGCTACACAGCATGGCTTAACAGAGGCTTGTAAACCTTTGTTTAAGATCCACATTCTGTAATAAGCCAACACTACCAATCCATAGTTTATAGGATTTTGCAATTTTTATCTTAAAATCAGGACTATCCCTAAAAGAGTATTCAGGGCAATTCAACCAGTACATAACCACCCAAGATACTGTCATCTAAGGAGACAGAACTCTTCAAATCCTTCATAGTCTCCTTGGGATATCATGAAGAACAGAAATTTTGAAATAGAATTGTAATGATGTTCAAATAAGAGGAGTCCATGACACTAACCACTCCCATGCACAAGGCTGGGAGTCTAATCAATTAGATGTCCTACCTGAGGGATGGATCTGTCCATGAAATTACCCTTATTTTGGAGAAACTGTGTAGCACCACTATGTTTGAACATTTACCGCTAGCAATTCCTTCTATTTCAATTAACCTTTAAAATCAATACATGTATTCAGCAAACTTTTACCTTGGAGCTACTTTCTGTTAGACCCTGTGCTAGGTGCTTAGGACATAAAAATTAACAAAATTCCAGTCTACTCACAGAGAAGTCAAGCTTCACTAAAGTTGATGGACATTTAAACAATTGAAACATCAATCGTACATTCAGTAGAGGGATATTTAAGCAACTAAAATAACACCTAAGAGGTGTAATAGAGATATGTACAATAACAGGTGTTGGGGGAAACACGAGAAAAGGATTGACTAATTGACTAGAATATTTGGAAGTGCTTCACAGGAAAGAAGATGAGGGGAGCCTCAGTTCAGTTCAGTTGCTCAGTTTTGTCTGACTCTTTGTGACCCCATGGACCACAGCATACCAGGCCTCCCTGTCCATCACCAACTCCCGGAGTCTATTCAAACTCATCTCCATTGACTCGGTGATGCCATCCAACCATTTCATCGTCTGTCGTCCCCTTCTCCTCCTGCCTTCAATCTTCCCTAGCAACAGGGTCTTTTCAAATGATTCAGTTCTTTGCATCAGGTGGCCAAAGTACTGGAGTTTCAGCTTCAACATCAGTCCTTCCAGTGAACACTCAGGACTGACCTCCCTTAGGATGGACTGGTTGGATCTCCTTTCAGTCCAAAGGACTCTCAGGAATCTTCTCCAACACCGCAGTTCAAAAGCATCAATTCTTCGGTGCTCGGCTTTCTTTATAGTCCAACTCTCACATCCATACATGACTACTGGAAAAACCATAGCCTTGATGAGATGAACCTTTGTTGGCAAAGTAATGTCTCTGCTTTTGAATATGCTATCTAGGTTGGTCATAACTTTCCTTCCAAGGAGTAAGTGTAAGTAAGGGGGGAAGCCTACATCCAGAAAAAGGGGAAAGCATTTAAAAAGTGAAGGTGTTAAGAGAAATTGTGGTTTAATTGGGACACAATCAGGATCTCTATTTCGTGAAGCAAAATAGAAATTTTCAGGGTTCATCACACAGAGGAAAGTATTATTTCACTGATTTTTTGTTATAATTATGTGTGTGTTATTTCTGATTGTCAAAATAATAATTGTGATAATATGATGAGTATAAGGGAAAAATATTAGTTTTTAAAAAATTAAGAAGCCAGTTTAGAAATGGATAAGTAGGGAAGATGGTATAAAACCACATTTACAAAAACAAGTCCAGAAAGATACAACACAATACTTATTTAATTAACATTTATAATACTATTTATTTATTTAATTGCAATAGTGTTTAAAGTTGCTTTTAGTTCCTTTATATTTAAAGATTATAAGAAATATTATTTGATGTGATTCTCAATAAAAAACAGGAAGTAGTAACATTATACTTATAACTTTTATGACTTAGAACAATTAAATAATTTTATTCCAAATCACAAGCAAATAACTGAAGGCCTTGGAATCTGAATATTATGTGGCTTACTGACCATCAGCCAGAAGTTTGAAATGTTAAGAACAAATTAAATCACAGCTCTGTCTAATAAGTATTGTGGAAACTAATAAAGAGAATAATATCCACCACTCAGTATAGGGCCAGGCCCTCCTAACAGGCCTTAAGGATATTAAGTAATAAAAATGAAACTTCTTTCATCCATAAAAATGGTATTTAGTGATCAGTATGACCCTAGTTAAACCCATCTTATGTCATTATCAATATGAGTGATGCATAACCTCTTTATTGCTATGGGTTATCATTTGACCCATGGTTCATCAAAATCAGAATATTAGAAGTTATTTTTATTATTAGAGATGATGTTAGACTTGTTAATGATGACAGTAACATTAGTCATAACATAATGCACTTTCCAATTTATGAAGCACTTTCAATTACATTGTCATATTAATCTCCTACTGAGATATAGATTTGGGAGATCCTTTATGAGCTACCAGGTAGCTCAGCTGGTAAAGAATCTGCCTGCAATGCAGGAGACCCAGGTTTGATTCCTGGGTTGGGAAGATCCCCTGGAGAAGGAAAAGGCTACCCACTCCAGTATTCTGGCCTGGAAAAATCCATGGACTATATAGTCCATGAGGTCACAAAGAGTCAGACACGACTGAGTGACTTTCACTTTCATTTTTCTTTATAAGATGTCCATTATTGAGAGAATGGTAGATACAAGAGCACCCATGATTTGAAATAAAAGCAGGATTTTGGTAGAAGGCCAGAATTTGGTAAGCAGCCAAGAAGACAAATCTGTGTGTAGCGACAGCTGATGTTCTCTAAGAAAAACCTTATCAAAGGACTTTCAAGAATCTTCTCCAATATCACAGTTGGAAAATATCAATTCTTTGACACTCAGCCTTCTTTCTGATCCAACTCTCACAGCCATACATGACTACAGGAAAAACTATAGCTTTGACTAGACGGACCTTTGTCAGCAAAATGATGTCTCTCTCTTTTTTTAATACACTGTCTAGGTTTGTCATGGTTTTTCTTCCAAGGAGCAAGCAGCTTTTAATTTTGTGGCTGTAGTCACCATCTGCAGTGATTTTGGAGCCCAAGAAAAGAAAATCTGTCACTGTTTCCATTGTTTCCCATCTATTTGCCATAAAGTGATGGGACTGGATGCCATGGTCTTTGTTTTATGAATGTTGAATTTTAAGCCAGCTTTTTCACTCTCCTCTTTCACCCTCATCAAGAGGTTCTTTAGTTCCTATTTGTTTTCTGTTAGGAGAATGGAAATGACTTTAAGTGGCAATAGCTTAGGGAACTCAGGTTCCCAGGTGGACGGTGTTTGCTCAGACTGGACAGGCAAATTTGGAACTCTTTGTGAAGGACATTGAAAGATCCATGCCCAAGTCTGTGTTTTAGCATATAAATAACAGTTACTGAATGTATTTTAGTAGAGTGTCTGGACAAAAGTGGAAGTTTTGAAGACAAGCTTTGTTCGGGACACTTATGGTTTCTTTTGTACTTCCTAGATTTTTACACTATAATTTTGGTGAGAACTTTGTAAGGCAAGCTGTAGCTTCAGTTCAGTTACAGTCATGTCCAACTCTTTGCAACCCCGTGGACTGCAACATGCCAGGCTCCTCTGTCCATCACCAACTCCTGCAGCTAGCTCAAACTCATGTCCGTCGAGTTGGTGATGCCATCCAACCATCTCATCCTCTGCTGTTCCCTTCTCTTCCTGCCCTCAGTCTTTCCCAGCATCAGAGTCTTTTCCAATGAGTCAGACCTTCACATCAGGTAGCCAGAGTATTGGAGTTTCAGCTTCAGCATCAGTCCTTCCAATGAATATCCAGGACTCATCTCCTTTAGGATGGAATGGTTGGATCTCCTTGCTAACTGAGGGACTCTCAAGAGTTTTCAACACCACAGTTCAAAAGCATCAATTCTTCAGCAATCAGCTTTCTTTATTGTCCAACTCTCATATGCATACATGACTACTGGAAAAACCAGAGCTTTGACTAGATGGACCTTTGTCGGCAAAGTAATGCCTTTGCTTTTTAATATGCTGTCTAGATTGGTCATAGCTTTTCTTCCAAGGAACAAGCATCTTTTAATTTCATGGCTGCAGTCACCATCTGCAGTGATTTTGGAGCCCCCTCCCCCCCAAAAAAAAGTCTGTGACTGTTTCCATTGTTTCCCCCATCCACTTGCCATGAAGTGATGGGACCAGATGCCATGATCTTAGTTTTTTGAATGTTGAGTTTTAAGCCAGCTTTTTCACTCTCCTCTTTCACTTTCATCAAGAGGCTATTCAGTCCCTCTTCACTTTCTGCCTTAAGGGTGGTATCATCTGTGTATCTGAGGTTATTGATATTTCTCCCAGCAATCTTGATTCCAGCTTGTGCTTCATCCAGTCCAGCGTTTCTCAGGATGTACTCTGCATATAAGTTAAATAAGCAGGGTGACAGTATACAGCCTTGACATACTCCTTTTCCTATTTGGAACCAGTCTGTTTTTCCATGTCCAGTTCTAACTATTGCTTCTTGACCTGCATACAGATTTCACTTTGAAGTAGTTTAGCATACTTGAAACAGTGCATCCTCAAATTGTTATTAGAAGAACATACATGACAGATTTTATGATCCTGTTATGCTTATTTTCTTTCTAGACATTCCACATGTAAACACATTTTAAATGGTTTATTTCTACTTAAGTATCCATCTGAAGGTGTTGTGTGTGTGTGTGTTTTGCTTGAAAATAAGGCGGCACATGTGATTAAGATGGACTCATTGTGGTCATAGGGAATCAAGAATCTCACATTAAAAGATCAAATTAATTTTAAAAAATAGGGCCGAAATTGGTTATTTTGTATATCATTGTCAGCTTTCCTCAAATCAGATATTAAGCCCTTGCTTCGAAAAGAGGCAATACTACAGAATGGGTATCAGCATGGGCTCTTTGCTGGTTAGATTCCACCAAGTAACTCTCTCAATATATAACTAAACAAATATTTGTAGAGGACTTACTATGTGCTAAATACTATTCTGAGAAACAGGGATCTGGTAGTGAAACAAACAAGTATACACTCTCGTAGAGTTCTCAAAGGAGAAATAAAGGAAGGTCTGTGTAGTGATAGTCCCATCTTTAATTTCTTCTTTCAGAATAAATATTCCTCTTTGAGAAATATGGTCCCTCATTATCTATAACTGTCAACACTGCAGTAATCATTTAGCACTTCTAAGTAATTTCTACCTTTTGGCTGATGGAAACTTGGAAGCCCAAACCTCTCATTGCACAGAACTGTTGATGAGTAAGACAAGGGAATGATTTTCTCTGTATTTTGTTGGCTATCACCTGACAATCAGAAAGAGCCATAGGCAAATTGCTATGAGAAGGGCTCACCCATGAAGAAGATGGAAAGGGAGGAGGGAAGAATGAAGGGTGTGAGAGATGAAGGGTCATCCCCTAAGTTAAAAAATTAGAGTATAACAGGAGTTGGAAGTTACCCTTAGCATCTTCCCTACACAATCTTTGGCTTTGCTTGCCTGATCACCACTTCATTCACTTTTTTCATTTATTTCTCAAATAACTAAATGGAATAAGAATTATTCTTTTTATTTAAATCTGAATTGTAGAAAGTTAAGGAACGTTCTAGGAAGAAATCCAGCCATCACTTCCTGGGTCAGGGTGTTTTATAGTTTGCACAGAAATAGTTTCATTCACTAAAAGGAAACCTCAATCCTCCAATTCAAAATAAATTTTAAGAAAGGAAACCCCAAACTGAGGCAGTGATGTAGTCATTAATGGTCCATTTGTACAGTAATGGAATAAGTATTTTTACCATGAGCAATATTTTTCCAAATTCCTAGGCTCTACCTCACTTTAAAGTGTTGCATTTGTGTGAATGCTAAAGTTCTTGAGTATCTTGTAAGTTCTAACAGCATCACATTAATACTGAGCTAATCCAAGCTTTGTTAGTGAGAAAAGTATATTCATTGAATGAGTTCTTGGGTCTCCTCCAAATAGAGATGTGTTTTCCAAAGTTTCCTGATCATAAGAATCACAGTATTAGGCCTCTCTCTGGTGCTGCCATGTCTGATTCAATAGCCACTAATCATATGAAATACTGAAATGCAGCTAGTCCTAAGATGAATTATGAGTGTAAAATACATGCTGAGTTTTGAAGACTTAAAAGTAACATAAAAGGAAGTAAACTATCTCATTGCAGGTGAAAATGATACTATTTTGTCATAGTAAAGTAAAACAAATATATTATTAAAAGTAATTTTTTTGGTGTGGCTCTTTGAAAATTTGAGATTTCATTTGTGGTTTGCCTTATGTTAGGGCTTCCCTGATGGCTCAGATGGTAAAGAATCCAACCTGCAATGCCAGAGACCTGGGTTCGATCCCGGGGTTGGAAAGATCCCCTGGAGGAGGGCATGACAACTCACTCCAGTATTCTTACCTGGAGAATCCCAAGGACAGGGGAGCCTGGCGGGCTGCAATCCATGGGATTGCAAAGAGTCAGACATGACTGAGGGACACAGCACAGTGAATGCAGAGTCTGATGTACTTAGTTTAGAATGAAGTCCTATTTATTAAGGCCAAATGTTTTTTTTTTCCCCCCCTTAATAATCAGGAAACACTGGGGCATTTTGAAGGGGAATAAATAATTGATGTTCATTATACAAACTAATTGGAGAGAGCAATGGCACCCCACTCCAGTACTCTTGCCTGGAAAATCCCATGGACGGAGGAGCCTGGTAGGCCACAGACCATGGGATCACAAAGAGTTGGACACGACTGAGCAACTTCACTTTCACTTTTCACTTTCTTGCATTGGAGAAGGAAATGGCAACCCACTCCAGTGTTCTTGCCTGGAGAATCCCAGGGACGGGGGAGCCTGGTGGGCTGCTGTCTATGGAGTCGCACAGAGTCGGACACGACTGAAGCGACTTAGCAGCAGCAGCAGCAGCATGCAGACTATTGGGAAAAGAAAACTGATGACGTGGGGATGGAACAAAGAAATGACTAGGGACTGCCCTCCTTTCCCAGCATCACCTTCTTCCCAGCCTTTTTCTTTCCTTTCTTTCACCCCAAGTTTCACACTGCAGAATTCACTATCAGTATTCTGACATAGGAACAGACATAGAAGTGTAAACAGTCTTAAGTCTCCTGTAGGATTTTATACTTAAAAAGAAAGGAGAAGGAATTCAAGATCAAGGGTTACTGTATAATTTGTGGGATAGGTGGAAGGGGTATGTTTTTGAGATAGGAACTGCAGATACCTCTGATGTGCCACTTTTGGGCACCCTCCCTCTTACTGAAAGTTCACACAGGAATAAAATTCGGGGAAGCAGCATTATTTAGTAGCTTGCAACTGAGCCCTTGGCCTTCATAGTCCTCACTTCTGCTAGTGGCTCAACACCCTAGAGGGCTCAGTTAAAACAAACTCATTCCAGAGTTGGCCACAGGGAGTATTTGCAACTGTCAGAGCTTTAGTGAATGTGGAGTGTCTCTTACAAGAGAAGCTGAAATTTCTGGTCCAATTCCTATCTGAACTACTAATTTTTAATCCATCTTCACAGTGCCTGAGGAGAAAGGTTATCAAAGGGAATAATGTCCAAATTATAGTATGTATCTTGGCCATGGAAGTTATTAAATTTTAGCCAGTATTTGTTATTCTTTCATTTATAGTATGAGAAAGGAGTGTAATGAATCTAACTCTCTGTCCTGGCGTACCTCTCTCATCACATTCACAATAACCACATGGCAATACTCATGCCTTTTTCATATTTCTGAACTTTATTTCTTTTTGTTTTTTGCATCACTTTGTTTCTGATGGGTAAGAAAACAAAAACCCACTATCAGCTGCAAAGTTGTTTCATCTTCAGTTTAAACAGATTCCTTTGTATGGTATTCAAAATCTTGCATGCATATGGCATCATGAAGCTAAATAGGTTTTTATACACTATGTATTTTTTAAATAGACATTTATATTTTCAGATTATTAATATGTTGTAGGTCAATTGAGGACATTTTCAACAATAAAGTATAAAGGAAATCCATAATCCTCCACCTAGTGTCAAAGTGAAATTTTGTTAAGAAACATGATTTTCACGTAATTCATGATCAGTACATGTTGGATTTTATTTAACACATTGATGAGGGAGCCAGTAGCAAGACAAATCAGCTACAAAAGAAGAAACAGGAAGTAAATGCTTCTATATAAGTGCTTAAAAAAAATTCTGGAATTAGATTGGTAAGTTTGATTCAAAACAAGTTAATATCCTACAGCATCTAGGGTTATATTCTCTACTGGATAAAAAGGTCATTTATATGATACCAGTTTTCTACAAGTTAGAGTTTAACCTTACTAAGTAGTGGGACTTCCCTGGTGGCTCAGAAGGTAAAGCTTCTGCCTGCAATGCAGAAGACTGGGTTCAATCCCTGGGTTAGGAAGATCCCCTGGAGAAGGAAATGGCAACCCACTCCAGTACTCTTGCCTGGAAAATTCCATGGACGAAGGAGTCTGGCAGGCTACAGTCCATGGGGGTCGCAAAGAGTCAGACATGACTGAGTGACTTCACTTTCACTTGACTGAGTAGTAAAATGTCTGGACTCAAATTAATAGTAAGCAGTAAGGCAAACAGATTTGCATTTCTCTGAAAATATAGAAGCCCTTTTGAGGGCGTGAGGGACAGTTAGATAACACCCTGCTGTGTTACTTGAACATATACAGCTGTCCCATGGCTTAATTTTCAAGTTTTGTATAATTTTTTCTTAAACTAAAAATAGCTACTGTTAATTTTTTAAATATTTCTTCACCAAGTCTTTTCTTCCTATGGATTTTCAGTTGGAATGTGCTGTATATTTATCACCCATTTGCAATCTATTGGTAAAGCTTAAAGATCAACAATTAATATATCCCAAATGTTCACAATTCCTGAAGTGTTAAAGAAAACATATCAGCAACACAGTCTCACATTTTCAGGACATGGTATTATGAAAAATCTTGACACTTTAAATACTGCTTTTTTAGTGTAAAAACTGTGATAATTGGGTACTTCCAGTAACCACATAAAAAAGATTATCATGATTCCAGTCACCAAAGAAAGCATATTTGTCAATAGGAACAGATATGTCTACCCCTTTAAAAGGTAAATCATGTTGATTCTTTTTTTTTTTTAACTACCATGATGATAAATAGAAAGCAATTGATTTGGTGCTTCTGAAACTTATGTCTGTATAATTTTTATCACTCCATATCATTACAGAATTCTTTGGGAAAAGGTACCTTTGGGTATAGGAGGAAATATTGCATATTTCAGCTAAATAAATTGCAAGAAAAAGGCTGAGGATTTAAATATACAAATTACGCAGGTATCTAATCTAGGAAGCAATATGAGAGCATGAATTTAAAGGTAATACTTGTTACTTACAACTGGCTTATGATCCACATGAAAAAATACAAGGAAAAAGTTTACAAGTAAATAGAATTTTAAGTATACATCAGAAAGAACATAGAGAATTAGAAACATATGCATATATGTTCCATATATTTGGATTCAAAAGTCAGAACTCATAAATCAGTTGTGTAAAATAGGTGTTACCTGGTTAACACATAAACACCAGGACGTTTCTTTAGCAATAGTTGAAATTAAATTTCTAGTTTGGAAGAATCTCCTTAAATTTATGACATTGTGCAGCTGCAAGAAACTTGAGTCATCTTACTATCAGTGTAGTTCATCCAAAATTTATGGAGCCCCTGCTTGTGTGCCAGGTCAGTGCTAAGGAATCATCAATAGATACTGGTTATTTGCTGTGTATGGTATGTATCCCTTTAGCAGTGTGGTGAAGCCTATGAACTCCTCAGAATAATAACTGAATGCGGCATGTAAGTATATAGGATTACAAAGGGCACCAATTAATATCAATGCAGAAATAAGTTTTATCCTTATAATTTTACTATTTATGAGTTATATTACATTGTATTACTATATAAGCTTCCTTTTTAATACATTAAACAATAAGATCCAGTAAAAGGTATAATAAGTACTGCACTTTCTTTTTTTGTTGTTGTGATAAGACATAACATGAGATTTACCCTCTTTGAGTTTTTTTTAAATACACCATAAGGCATTGTTAACCATAAGTACAGTATTGTACAGCAGATCTCTAGAACTCATTCCTCTTGCCTGACTGAAGCTTTATATCCTTTGAATAATAACTCCTCATTTCTTCTTCACCCCAACTCCTGGCAACCATCAATCCATTCTCTGCTTCTATGAATTTGACTATTGTAGATACCTCAGATAAGTAGAGGAGAGGGCAATGGCACCCCATTCCAGTACTCTTGCCTGGAAAATCCCATGGATGGAGGAGCCTGGTGGGCTGCAGTCCGTGGAGCCGCTCAGAGTCGGACACGACTGAGCAACTTCCCTTTCACTTTTCAGTTTCATGCATTGGAGAAGGAAATGGCAACCCACTCCAGTGTTCTTGCCTGGAGAATCCCAGGGATGGGGAAGCCCGCCATCTATGGGGTCGCACAGAGACAGATACGACTGAAGCGACTTAGTAGCAGCAGCAGCAGCAGCATATAAGTAGAATCATTAAGTATTTGTCTTTTTTAACCGGCTTGTTTCTCCTCACACAGTAGCCCCCACATTTATCCATGTTGCCACAAATGGCAGGAATTTTTCCTTTTCTAAGGCTAAATAATATTCCATTAATATACATAGCTTGACTATTGTGTATAGTGCTGCAGTGAGCATGGGCGAGCAGAGAGAGCTCTTTAATATCCTATTTTCAATCCTTTTGTATGTATATCTAGAAGCAGGATTGTTAGGTCGTATGGTGGTTCTGTTTTAAATTCTTTGAGGAAAGGGACAGACACCCCAATATAAACTAACACTATGTGTGTCAACTGAAAGTGCTTAGGCTTCTACCCAGATGGGAGACACATTAACAAAATAAAAGGAAGGGTTCCAACTTGTTCATTAAAATTCAAAGTCTTTTGTCTTATTGATTTTTTAATCCTATCATCCTAAGAGTACATAAATATGTGCATGGCTGATCTAAACTCTTCTCCTTTCCATGTGATTGGTAGATTAAACATTATTTCTTCTTGTATAAGCAATAATGAAGAGAACATAATCAGTACATGCACATTACCTGTAGAATCAATAATTATTTTGAAATGTGATATAAACTAAATTTTGAATAATAGATTTTTTCATATTATAGCCATTATAATACCTAATATTAATGCTTTACATGTACATACCTCTTTACAGTTTATATTTTACTGGAGTTGAATGATTTTCAAAAGTTAGAAACCTCAAAAAACTTTAGGACTGATACCGGACCTAGGTTTTGTTTCTGCAGAGCCAAGGCTGTTTTTACATAGCTCACCAAAAAGGGAGAACCACTGTGGAGTGAAATTTCTTTGATATCTGAAACAATACTGTCGAAGCTTAAAGGTATTATCCAAGTTGTCATAAGGCTATTATTTCTCTACATTATAGAACTGAAAGACAGCCTTAGTGGCTCAGTGCCATGCTTAACCATGCTTTACATTGTTTAGGACTGGAAATGTGCCTGAAATATACATTGTTTTATTTTCCCCCCAAATGGCTTCTGTAATATTTGAAATCTGACAAGCAACCCAATGATTTCCAGTGTAACTGTGAAGTTGTTAAAGGCCCAGACAAAGAGTCAAAACAAACACCTCAACCAACAGATAGCAGAGAAAGCAGACTTGAGTGAAGAAATGGAGGGCGGTGGGGCAGAGAAAAACAACTTCATTGACAATCTTAGAGATCTTTGGCCTCTCGAGCAACCTTTTTGATGCTCCCCAATCCATTTCCAGCAAGTCTGATATTTGGAATGGGGCCCACAAAAGACAAACTGTGGGTTTATGTTTCCCACAACTACACAGATAGAAAGAGGGGACAATGGACCACATCTTTGCTTCTTAGGACAATAGTTGCTCCTGACACCCATGATCCACTTTCCTACCTTTTGTTCTACCTCACTGGCTGTTCCTTCTAAGTTTTTACAGCTAGTTCCCCCTGTTCTTCTTAACTGTTAAGACGGTTGTCTTCAAAATTTTGATCATGCTTTCCCATCAGAACAAAAATGGAAGCATATTTCTTCTCACAAATGAACATTTGTTTTTTTTAATTTTACTATGTTTAAATACACATAGGCAGGTATATAAATCAAGAAAGATAAATACTAATACACATAAAAGGATTAGCATTTTTCTTTCACACTCCAGTTAATTGTGCTGAATCCCTCAGGCATGCCAGTGGCACAATGTGAGACCACATCTTAATCCTTAGGTTTCCCAGGGTTATATGCTCTCCTCCTAGGTGACATCATCAATTTGGGTGGACTTGAATATCATCTTTAGTTTGGTAAGTACTCAATTTGTGTCTCCATTACAGACTTCTCTGAACTAGAATCCTGTGTGTTTATCTGTATATGATACAATTCCTTGGCCTTCATACATGCATCTTTGACTCTTCCCTTAAAATATCTCCTCTGCCCCAGCCCTCATATACCCTAAATCAGCATCTTATTTCTACCTACTAGGTTAGTGAGAAATCAGCATTAACATGATCCTTTAATTTTCTTCCTTTTCTACATCTACTCCACATGCAAGTGATGCACTATGATGTCCATCTTCACAATTTATCTTGAATTTGCCTTCCTTTCCTCTGCTTCACCCCCACATGAAGCTAGATTATCTCTGCCTTCTTGCCGTCTTGGGCCATAATCTCTCATTTACCATTCCTCAAGAGAACAAAAGTGATCTTCTCAAACTGTCAGACAGATAAGGACATTTTCATTCTTGACTCCCTTAATGGACTTTTCTTACAATTAAAATGAACTCCAAACTCCTTATCGTGGCTTACACTGCACTGAATTACTGAATATACTATATTTCTATCTTTTTAATGCTCAAGTCACATTTCTCAGTTCATATATTCTAGTTTATGCCACTGTATCTTTACTTTCTGAAACACCTTAGTGTCTTTGCACATGCTTTTTTCCCACTTTCTTTCTTCCAATTCTACACCCATGGCAGATTCATGTCAATGTATGGCAAAACCAATACAGTATTGAAAAGCAAAATAAAGTAAAAATTAAAAAAAAAAAGATAATGAAGAAAATAACTCTTCCCTTTATCTTGCTAGGCATTTGTTTCCATTTAGATATCATATGATGTGAAATGAATCACCAGTCCAAGTTTGATGCATGATACAGGATGCTCGGGGCTGGTGCACTGGGATGACCCAGAGGGATGGGATGGGGAGGGAAGTGGGAGGGGCGTTCAGGATGGGGAACACATGTACACCCATGGTGGATTCATGTTGATGTATGGCAAAACCAATACAATATTGTAAAGTAATAGCCTCCAATTAAGTAAATTTATATTAAAAAATAGATATCATATGAAATGCTACCACCTCCCACTCCTATCTTCATTACCTCGCAGAAAGTTGATGCTCATGTTAAACCAGTAATAGAATTCAACTCTGCAATGAAAAAAAAAAAAAGGAACAGGTTGCTGATGGAAGCGACAATATGATGATTATGAAAAACACTATGCTGAGCAAAAGGGCATAGACACAAATAAAACATTTCTGTGAAGTTAAAGAATAGCAAAACTATTTTTCAGTAATTTAAGGAAGAAGATAATTGCCTTTACAAGAAGGTTGGAGTTGACTGGACAGAAGGATAGGGAACTTTCTGAGGTAATAGAAAGTTTCCACATTATGTTTGAATTGTAAGTTACATGGATGTATTCAGTTCTCAAAACTGAACCATTGAATCAATTAGATTTGTGCATTTTATAGTATGTAAATCATGCCTTAGTTGGAAAAAATAGCAATATATTTATTCCCAAAATTGTATCAGCAGTTGATGTTCCTTGAGAGATTTGATTTTATTTTGGGGGGCTCCAAAATCACTGCAGATGGTGATTGCAGCCATGAAATTAAGAGACGCTTACTCCTTGGAGGAAAAGTTATGACCAACCTAGATAGCATATTCAAAAGCAGAGACATTACCTTGCCAACAAAGGTCCATCTAGACAAGGCTATGGTCTTTCCACTGGTCATGTATGGATGTGGGAGTTGGACTGTGAAGAAAGCTGAGCCCTGAAGAATTGATGCTTTTGAACTGTGGTGTTGGAGAAGACTCTTGAGAGTCCCTTGGACTGCAAGGAGATCTAACCAGTCCATTCTAAAGGAGATCAGTCCTGGGTGTTCATTGGAAGGACTGATGCTGAAGCTGAAACTCCAATACTATGGCCACCTCATGTGAAGAGTTGACTCATTGGAAAATACGCTGATGCTGGGAGGGACTGGGGCAGGAGGAGAAGTGGACGACAGAGGATGAGATGGCTGGATGGCCTCACCGACTTGATGGACGTGAGTCTGAGTGAACTCCAGGAGTTGGTGATGGACAGGGAGGCCTGGCGTGCTGCAATTCATGGGGTGGCAAAGAGTCGGACATGACTGAGCGACTGAACTGAATGAACTGAACTGTGTGTACATGCATGTATATGTTTTCTATATTTATAAAGTTTTAACAGATGTTTGGTTCAGTTAATAATCATTGACTTATGGCATGCTGCAATTCATGGGGTCGCAAAGAGTCGGACATGACTGAGCGACTGAACTGAACTGACTAAGTGTGATTTCTGGATACTAGTGTAAGTGAAACTCACTTGGCCATGTTTGACTCTTTGCCACCCCATGGACCATAGCCTGCTGGCTCCTCTGTTCATGGAATTCTTCAGTCAAGAATACTGGGCTTGTTAGTCCTTTCCTTCTCCAGGGCATCTTTTCAACCCAGGGTCTGAACAAGGTTTCCCGCATTGCAGGTGGATTCTTTACCACCTGAGCTACCCTTTTGACCACCTCCTCCAATTCCCCTTCCCCGACTCCCCACCCCTCCTTCTCCTGCCTCTGGTAACCACTAGTCAGATCTCTTTTTCAGTGAGCTTGTTTTATTGTTTTTGTTTTTTGTTTTTTTTTCAGATTCCACACATAAGTGAAATAATAAAGTGTTTGACTTTCTCTGTCTTATTTCCAATTCTCACTGCCCAATTCTCTTTATCTGAGAAACTGACTAAATCAGTTGTAGACAATAACTACTGTGTTATAGGACTTCAAAGTTTGAAGTAAAGTGCATTCATACTGCAGAGAACTTTCAAAATTTCAGTGAAATAGGTCTCTGTGACTAGTATCCAGCTGAGCTACTCACTGAAAAAATGTTTCTCAAAGTAGTCTTTTCTTTAGAGTCTTGTTTTTAATATTTGTTCCCAAATATCACAATTGATGTTCCCAAACCTCATTTAAATTCAGTGTATTGAAAGGCAATATACTGAGGCAATTCAATATACAGGAAAGAGTACTGAGTTGAGAATTTAGAGACCTCGGTTGAAGTCTAATCATTAATCCATTATTTACCCTAATACTTACTCTTTCTAGACTGCAGTTTCTTAAATTCTAATATGTGAAAATTGAATCTATTTTTCATGGTTTGGTTCAGTCAGTTTCTCAGACAAACAGTACTGGGCAGTGAGACTTGAAAATAAAACAGCAAAAGACAAATATTTTATTATCTCACTTTATGTGTGATCTAAGAAAAAAAAGTCAAAACTGAAAAACCAAACTCATTGAAAAAGACATCAGACTACCAGAGGTAGGGGAAGGAGGGATAGGGAGTGGGGGGTGGGGAATTGGAGTTAAGTGGATGTTAGCAGGACCTATTGTGGTAATCATTTCTTGAGATATATAAGTCAAACCATCATTCTGCATGCCTTAAACTTATACAGGGATGTATGTCAATTATTTTTCAATAAAACTGGAAAATAAAAAAAGAAAATAATATCTGAAACAGAGTATCAAATTGGCAACCATGAATTAAAGAGGAAAGGTTGAGTGGGGCTACAGTTAGGACCAGTAATGCTAAGGTAAATTCCTAAGTCAAGCTAGGATTAGCTATCTCCCAAAATATTCATTCAAAGCTAGTAAGTTAAAATAGAGTATTGAGCCGAAGAAGACAATTCAAAAAGATTCAGAGCAGAACCACAGTAAAGTCATACCCAGCTTGGGGATCAAAGCCATAAGGTAGTAGCAGGTGTGTGTGACATTGATTTTAACTCGCTAAATTATATTTATACCTTGGATCTCTGAAAGTTGATACTCAATTGTTTTGATATCTTTGTTTATAACACACGTGAGTTGTATGACCTCAATTATCTTTTTTGTTTCATACTTTTATGAATGAGAATATAATCACAACAAAAGTTTTTAAAACACCAGGAAAAATGTTTGTTCAGAAAAATATAGTACATATATAAACAAAAAGATATAGCATGTTATTAGCACTTAGAAAATAACAAATTCTTAGCATCTTTCATATTTAAGTTCGTAACTGAAGATGGTCAGATGGGTGAGAAAGGAAAAAATAAAGACACATTTACTTTTACATTCACCTGCTAGATGTGTTCACTGTAGGCTCCCTTATATATGTGAGGCCTGGGCCTGGGTGACTGCAAGTACAGTTGTCAAGCTTTTTAACAAACTGGATAACCATTTGTTTCTGCACAGCACATTATCTTTACATAGGAGCAATCGGCAGAAAACGTGAAGTAGCCAAGCATTCTGTCCTACAAAACATCACCTTAACAGTTATCCATCATTGCCCAACTGTTGTACAACTGTGTCTACTGCACACAAATACATGAAACTAGAAATATGTTTGATAAATAATTCTTTAAAAAATTATTTTCACCCTAAATTTCTCTGTATCGATGCAGATCCAGATTACCATTTAAGTCCAAAGGTAAATAACACATGTACATACACTTATAACTTCAAGTAGGTCTTTATTTTTAAAAGAATGATGGCAATAGAGTCAATCACTAGACAGTCTTTGACTACTCAGAAAGAAAAGGCTACACACATTTTCTTAAGTCCAGAGGCCACAAATTAGATAACAATCTGTTTCCTGTCAAAGAAAATGCAGTATCTAAAGATAAATGAAACTTTGCCTCAGATATTCAAACCAGTAACAAAGCTGTTCATCTCACTAACTTAAAGATATGTGAATAAAAGAAACAACAACAACAACAAAAACCATTATGAAATGAAGCTTACTGCTTGAGGCAAAATTCGAAACAAGTAAAAAGTTACACAATGTGTTAAAGAATAACCTTTTCAACAGATAGTGGCTAATTTCAAAGACTGATCACCTGAGATGTGGCTCCTCTCCTTCCGCTGTCCCCCTCATTCCCTTCCACCCCACCCCCCTCCTAGTTTTCAGGTTGTTCGTTAATTATTTTCCTAATATGACACCGCTCCTTCCTCTTCTGGAAACCTGGAGGGATCTTTTGATTGTCCTCAGGAGCTGTACTTTCTTCCTGGTGGAAGGCTCCTGGTTCTAGACCTAGGCGTGGTTGCTGAGGAAGATCTGGCCTCCGAGGAGGACTTGCTACTTCCAGGAGAACTTGATCTCGAGGATGATGGAGAATTATCACAGGAGCGAGATGGACACTGTGAACGGCTGAAGTGAGATCGGGCCTGAGATGGCGATCGGCTCCTGGTGCGGGACCTGCGGCAGCGACCAAGCTGTGGCTCTGGCGTGCTTGACTCTGGGGAGGAGTGTCCTGGCTGCGGCCTTGGTGGAAATCTAGGAGGCGACCGTGGCGTGCCATCTGCACCCGCAGCTCACGGCCATCCAGCATGACCCCGTCTAGGGCGTCCATGGCCTCCTTGGCGTGGCGCTTCTCCTGGAAGCGGACGAAAGCAAAGCCGCAGTACTCTAGAGTGAAGCGGTCCCGGGGGATGTACACATCGCCGATAGGCCCATACTTCTCGAAGATGCGCCTCAGGGTGCGGTGTGAGATGCGGTTGGTCAGGTTGTCCACCTTGAGGGAGATCAAGTCGCCCACGTTGGGAGGAGGGCGCCTGTAACTCATGACCTTTGCGAGCTAAGCGGGGAGCCCCCGCAAACTGAATTCTGAGCTAGCTGCAGTCTGCAAAGGTTGCAAGGACGACGCAGGCTCTAAGTTTGCCTTGGCCTTGCTCAGCCTGAAGACTCTGCCTCTTTGCGTCAGTTGACTCAGCCGGTGGCTGCTTAGACACCCCCGAATGTT
The DNA here is from genome assembly GCF_032405125.1 of Capricornis sumatraensis. Classification (NCBI taxonomy): domain Eukaryota; kingdom Metazoa; phylum Chordata; class Mammalia; order Artiodactyla; family Bovidae; genus Capricornis; species Capricornis sumatraensis. The sequence goes on from NC_091092.1 coordinate 111,519,814, forward strand.
GAACGTCGGTCCGCGCGGATTGTCTCCAGAGCTCAGACTGCTGGAGGAACAGCTCTGTACCAGTTTTTCTTTCTTTAAAGTGAAAGTTCATGACTATAACATCATTTTATGACCTTTCCTATATATGTCTAAACACCCAGTTTTAATTATGGGCAAAAGTATATACGTATAGATGTAATTATGTGACTAAGTAGATGGCAGTGCTGATTCATGTATGCTGAAACCATTTGTTTGCTGAAGACAGAAACAAAGTTTCAAAACAGATCATGAACAGATAGGTTGATTCAGTAACACTGACAGGCAGGAGACCATGAGAGCCACCTACAGGGTATGAGCTGTAATCAGAAATTCAGCATGAGAGCTCTTATTCTGCTTGAAACAAATAAAAAAATAAAAGTCAAAGTTATGATCTGTCATTCCAAATTGCATAATTGAATATAACTCAGATTACTAAAATTTACTGTTTTCTTATTAGTTAACGAGATATACTTTTTGATGGAGTAAATTCATTTGATATGACTTGCATTAAAAAATGCTTTTAGAATTAATAATTATATTTCATCAGATTGTTGGCAAGGCATCTTTTCTCATGAATCATGTCTATTAGGCTCTAATAAGTGAGCTTGACAGTAATGGGGTAGAAAATAGTAGTTTATTAATTATTTCTCACCTTCAGTGAGCATTATGTACTCTTTACAAGTGTCAAAGAGAGGGAAATTTTCCCCTCTATCCCTCTTGAGTTCTATTGGCTGGATTGATAAGAAAATTCGCATAAGGCAGATTAACGGAAAAAGGAACACTTTAGTTCTTGTGCACAGAAGTCTCACAGAAATGGCACCTAAGAAATAGCCAAAGCAGGCAACTTTTATACTCTTTAGGTAAACAGTAAATTTATGAGGGATTGACAGGGCAAAGAATTTAGGCTTTGGGTGGTTAATTAGAGAGGACTTAAAACAGTGTGGGCTTGGGGTAGTCAATTAAAGAAGTAACAAGGTTTGTGAATACAGGCTTCTCAGACCAAACTCTCTCTCTCTCTCTCTGGCGATAAGGGTGTCCTTCAGCCTCTAGATGCAGGGAGAGATTCATATTCTGCTTTCAGAGAGAGAAAGAGAAAGGTCTTAAGTGTCCCTTTGTTGGCCGTTTCTTAAATAAATGTGATTTAAAATAATCAATATGCTGTTGAGGCATATGGGGCCCTGAGCCCCAACAAAAGTCACTGCATCTTCTGCATGTTATTAATTCCTATGTATGTGTTCTGGTTTTCCACTACTGCATAGCAACCTACATCAAAGTTTAGTGGCTAAATTTTTTATCATTATTTTATCTCATAATTCTAAGACACTGAAATCCAGGCAGTAGACTGTAGGACTCGTTTCTTCACTGTATCCACTGAATTAGCTAGGGTGACTGGGATGGCTCTCTTGGAACTACTGGGTGTTAGCTGGTTCCCATCCCCCATCCCCCCAGCCCCTTTATCAGAGCCTCTCCGTGCAGTCTGGCAGATTTCTGCTCTAGTTAGATTTCTTAGATAATGGCCAGGTTTATAAGAGACCGTAGTAGAAGCATCAGTCCTCTTAAAGTCTAGTACCAGGCCAATATATAGTATCAGTTCTGCATCTCTTCTATGAGATTCCATTGTCAAAGCAACCATGGGCCAGACTAGGTTCAAAGGAAGGAAAAAAGGATCTCTCACTGAAAAAGTGTGAGGATTTGTGGCCATTTTTAGTCTACCATAGTCAATTCCCTGGACAGATAATATCAACATTCTCACATTAAAACATACATCCACCCCCTTTCAAGACCATTAAGCTCTTATTTTCTTATGATAACATATGACCATCTCGGACTTTGTCATTTTAATTAGGTCTGGATATAGAAAACACTTCAGGTGTATTTCCTCGAGTTTTATTCCTCTTAAACAGAAGACCTGTGGGATAAAATGAGAGGTTATCCCACATATAATACTGAGATGGGCATGAAACTGAAACTCTTAGTTGCTCAGTCATGTCTGATTCTTTGCAATGCCATGTACCGTAGCCTGCCAGGCTCCTTTGTCCATGGTATTCTCCAGGCAAGAATACTAGAGTGGATTGCCATTTCTTTCTCCAGGGGATCTTCCCAACCCAGGGATCAAACCCCAGTCTCCTGCACTGGCAGACGATTCTTTACCATCTCAGCTGCCAGGGACGCCCTAAGATGAACATAGGATGGCCTTAGTTGACAGTTCTATTCTAAAGGAGGAGCAGTTCACAGTAATTTTAAAATTCTAATGGGCTTTTGATTCCAGTTTCTTGGTTTAGGGCCCAGGCCCATTCTTGGGTCACCAATTAGTCCTTTAATATCTTAGTTCAGCCTTTGAGTCATCCTGCTGCTGCTAAGTCGCGTCAGTCATGTCCGACTCTGTGCGACCCCATAGACGGCAGCCCACCAGGCTCCTCTGTCTCTGGGATTCTCCAGGCAAGAATGCTGGAGTGGGGTGCCATTTCCTTCTCCAATACATGCATGCATGCTCAGTCGCTTCAGTGTGTCCATCTGAATCATCCTGCTGCTGCTAAGTCGCTTCAGTCATATCTGACTCTGTGCGACCCCATAGACGGCAGCCCACTAGGCTCCCCCGTCCCTGGGATTCTCCAGGCAAGAACACTGGAGTGGGTTGCCATTTCCTTTTCCAATGCATGAAAGTGAAAAGTGAAAGTGAAGTCACTCAGTCGTGTCTGACCCTCAGCGACCCCATGGACTGCAGCCTTCCAGGCTCCTCCGTCCATGGGATTTTCCAGGCAAGAGGCCTGGAGTGGGGTGCCATTGAATCATCCTGTCTTCCTTAAAAGGTCTGTGTTTGTAGCTAAGTAGCTTTCTTAGTGTGTGCACAATGTTGAGAGTACCAAGTATTCTTTTCATTCTGAACTGCGTCTGTCCCTTTTAGTCTTATCCCATGGTGCTTCTAAAAAGCACAAAATTTCCCTCTCCCTTTCTCCCTCCCACCCCTACTCTCTATTGGGCTTGCCTGAGATTCTTATTGGGTGTTCACTCCATTAAACAAAATCTGCATTCACATTTCTTTCTAAGATAAGACCATATCTACCTTGGGCCACCTCTGTCTGAGGCGAATGTAGGTGGCCTAGCAAAGAGATATGGAGAGGAATGCTCTGAAACCATTCTAAGACCTTAAACACGGACTGTATAGCTCCTTTACTTTACTTCTTTGCCCTGAGACTACATGTTACTTTTCCAGGATTTACTTTTTGCTCTGAGGTCGTTGTTGAACGTTGATTCTTTTCTTAGCTTGGAAGTCTATCCTGGGCATTCTATGTTTTATGTACATTCTTTTCTAAAACTGAATAATTCCTTCTTTAGTTTATCTCTTTCTTATAGTATCAGAGGCATTTAAAGAAGTCAATCATTATTTTTTTTTACTCTTTCTAGATATCTCCTTAGCCAGATTCATGAGTTTACTAGGTCCACTTGCCATTTTCCAAAATACTCCAGGTGATAGTTTTGCTAATCATTTTGCAGTAAATAACTTACAGTCTAGTCCTCCATGTATTCATTGACTTTCTTCGAAGTGTTTCAAAGTTTGACAGAATTATGTCATGGTCCACTGAGGGACACATAATATGCATTTTTTTAGTTGTTTAAGCTCCTTTATCACTTTCTCAATAGAAAGGATTTTAGTTCTTAATTACCTCAGTTTCCCTAAGAGAAACTATTCCCAGGTAAAGGTGAATTGATGGATGTGCTGTGCTTAGTCCCTCACTCCTGCCTGACTCTTTGCAATCCTATGGCCTGTACCCTGCCAAGCCCCTCTGTCCATGGGGGCTCTCCAGGCAAGAATACTGGAGTGGGTTGTCATGCCCTCCTCCAGGGGATCTTCCCAACCCAGGGATGGAACCCAGGTCTCCCACATTGCAGGCGGATTCTTTACCGTCTGAGCCACCAGGGGAGCCCAAATTGATGCATCGGTTCAGTTCAGTTCAGTCACTCAGTCGTGTCCAACTCTTTGTGACCCCATGGACGGCAGCACGCCAGGCCTCTCTGTCCATCACCAACTCCCGGAGTTTACCCAAACTCATCACCATTGAGTCGGTGATCCCATCCAACCATCTCATCCTCTGTTGTCCACTTCTCCTCTTGCCCTCAATCTATCCCAGCATCAGGGTCTTTTCCAATGAGTCAGTTCTTTGCATCAGGTGGCCAAAGTACTGGAGTTTCAGCTTCAGCATCAGTCCTTCCAATGAGCATTCAGGACTGATCTCCTTTAGGATGGATTGATTGGATCTCCCTGCAGTCCAAGGGACTCTCAAGAGTCTTCTCCAGCACCACAGTTCAAAAGCATCAATTCTTTGGCGCTCAGCTTTCTTCACAGTCCAACTCTCACATCCATACATGACCACTGGAAAGACCATAGCCTTGATAGTTTGTCCCAATTAATAAAAATAAGAGTGTACATGTCAGAAATGTTCAAAATTGTATGCACTTTTATCCATTTAAAGCAGCAGTCCCCAACCATTTTGATATCAGGGACTGATTTCATGGAAGACAGTTTTTTCCACAGACCTGGGGTCAGGGGGATGGCTTTGGGATGATTCAAGTGCATTACATTTATTGTGCACTTTATTTTTAGTCTAATGCCACTGCTGATCTAAGAGGAGGTACTGGTCTGATGCCTAGAGGTTGGGAACCAGTGATTTAAAGGACTCTGCCTTTACATAAATTAGTTTCGTCAGAACAAGACATATATTCTTCATGAAAATTGGATCTGATTTATGTCAGAAAGGAGAGGATGCTGAACTAGTTTGGAGGGACTTAGATTCGTGTCCTACTGGTTGGATCTCCTTGCATCCCATCCTGAAGGAAATCAGTCCTGAATATTCATTGGAAGGACTGATGCTGAAGCTGAAGCTGAAATCCTTTGGCCACCTGATGCAAAGAACTGACTCATTGGAAAAGACCCTGATGCTGGGAAAGATTGAGGGCAGGAGGAGAAGGGGACGACAGAGGATGAGATGGTTTGATGGCATCACCGACTCAATGGACATGGGTTTGGGTGGACCCCGGAAGTTGGTGATGGACAGGGAGGCCTGGCGTGTTGTGGTTCTTGGGGTCACAAAGAGTCGTACATGACTGAGCGACTGAACTGAACTGAACTGAACTGATACTTGATATTGCTATCAAAAATCTATCCATAGGCTAAAACTACTTTCAAAAAGTATTTGTTATTCAGATAAGATTGTTAGTTTGTTTTTGAATTAGGTCAAAATAAATAAATATTTTAAAACCTAGAAAGAAAACACAGAGAAAATTCTTAAGATAGAAATATTAATGTTCACCATCACAGTACTTGATGCTGTGTATTTAAACTGATACACTGTAATGGAAAAAACAGATCAGGTGGAGCTCAGATGATTCTGGTATAAATCGTAATTTCTGATTTGTCAGGGCAGATAGAACTATGATTTGGAAGATCAATATATAATAATAATTATTATTATGTTAATAATACTACTCAGCAACTGTGTTGAGACAAACTAAGTAGCTATGTAGTTTGAAAGTCAGCATGTTAAGTTAGGTGTATGATAAAAGCAGCATATGCTGGTAGAATGAGAGAAGGTAATATGAAGTCAAGTTAGAGCTATGAGATATTGGTGGTTGTTCGAGCAGGAAGCATATTGTCTTCTAAGAGCTTCAGTAGCAGGAATTAGGGATTCCATTCTTGGTAAAAATGGCAGATTATGATGTCATAATAGGCCTAGAACTAAGACATTTAAGGCATTTACTTGTCTTGTTCCTCTTCAGTTGCTAAGTCATGTCCTAATCTTTGTGACCGTCACGGACTCATTATAATCATTTTCTGGGTACAGGATGGATCCTAGATAAGACATCGTCCCAGTTTTCTTTTGCTGCATAAGAAATTAGTACAAATGTGGTGGCTTAAAACAACCCCCCTTTAATAGCTCACAGTTCTGTAGGTTGGGATACTGCCATGCAGTGGCTTGGTTCTCTGTTCAAGGTCGTAAAGGTCTGAACTCAGCATTTAAATACTTGTAAGATAATTCTAACATCTAACTCATCCTGATTTGGCATCATTTGTCATTTCTTATTCAAGTTGCTATGTATCAAGTCGTTATGGTATGAGTAGTGATATTTTATTGTTTTTTGGACATTTTGGCTATTATGTTAGGATACTTTGGTCCCTATTTAAAGTTGTTTTGTTTTTATTTTAGCAGGCCTTTCATTTTTATAGGTTTGCCACATAGTTCCTCAACTTTTGAGGACCATGGTTCCATGACAGTCTAGTTTTCAGAACCTATATGGTACCTTTTGTGTTGTGCAGGTGGAGCTACTTCTGGTCCCTCCTCATGCTGCTTATGGGGTCAGAAGCGGCTTCCCCAGGATAGGCCACTTGGTGCTGCTGGTGGGGGAAGGGAATCGCTGGACCACTTGATGAAGAGTACTTCCTGTGCCAGGCACTTGTGACAGGTTCTCCCTTGACTGTAGAGAATGAAGGGTACTTACCAGGTTGAAAACTTTCTGTGGAGGTACCAGGAAGTTTCCTAATGTCTCTGGATAGGGGAGAGGAGTCTCAGGCCCTTCTGAGGAGGAGAGCATTTTCCAAGTGTGCACTTTTTGTGGTGGGATCACTTTTTCTGGCTAAGAAGCCACTGGTGTGTATGGGTGGTGAAGGGGAATCTCAGGCCGAGTGGGGAGATCACTTTATCTGGGCATTTATTGTCAGCAGGGATTTTAATTGTTCCCTCTTTTAGGTTCTGCAGTGCTCATTTGGTATTTGTGGGATTCCTATTTGATGTGATGGAGGAAGAGCCCATTTGAGCCACTTCCTGTTACTAAGTTTAGAGGGAATGCTGGGTTTAGGTCACATTTCTTCTTGGGTAGAGGTCATAAGGTGCCCTGACATGAAGTTGCTAGTCATTCTAAGGGTCCCTAGCCAATTCACCTTCTTCTTTAGACCTTTCAGAGCTCACATTTGGTTGTCTCATATTGTCTCCAGGATATATAGTTGGGCTTGTAAATGGGGAGCAGGGCAAGAGGAGCATAAACCATCTTATATGGACTAGAAGTCCTCTCTGTGCCTTTTAAGTGCTCACCTGATTGGGACATGCTCACTCTGGATAATTTCCCAATCAACTGTGCTGTTTATCGTAATCTAATAATGGGAACGATACTCCATCACATTTACAGGTCTCATACTCAAGGAGAAGGGCTACTACGAGGATCATTAGGCGTCATCTCAGACTTCTGTCAACCACAGAAGGTGTATGTGAATGTACTGAAGCATTAATTAAGCAATTACCATCCTTTGGAAGACTGGAACCTGTTAGGATAGTATGAAAACCAAGGACTTTTATAATTTTTCTACTCACAGTAGATGAAGTACACCTGGTATCAGAAATGCTTAATAAAAATCAGAATATTAAAACAAATTTCAGTATTAGTTGATGTCAGTTTCAGAGGTTTGACCTAAATCTTCATGTATGGCCATGCAGATATCTGCTATGTGAAAAATATGCTAGCTGAAAGGTGAATTTAAAAACTTCACCACCACTCCCCATTTATATTTTGTAGTTATGTGCAAATACTGTGGCTACCAGCAAGTCACATAGAAAATAAAAGTCAGTGATGTTTCTGACTTTAAATGTTTAGAGCAGCTTTATACGTAACACTACCTGCATTTGAACAGGTTGCACATTGTACAAAGTGATGATTGTTGCTATAAGTTGTAATATTATGTACTCTCACCAGGATGGAAAATGTTAAGGAAAATTTTTTGTACTGACCAATAGGGTCTTTTCCAATAGTCAGTTCTTCCCATCAGGTAGCCAAAGTATTGGCGCTTCAGCTTCAGCATCAGTCCTTCAGGTTAGATTTGGCTAATGTGAACTAAGAAGGTAAGGGTATTCATTTCTATGATGCACCCTCTCCAAAACTTTGGATTGGCAGTGGCTGCCATTTTCTCAGTTTATAGCTCGTGCTGGGTGGACTTCTACTACAACTCTTAAGACATTTGGGATTGCAGGAACTACTATCTCTCTATGCCCCTTCAAACCTAGTGGTTCTAATACTGGCTTCTCAGTTGCTAGCCTATGGGTACTTCATCATCTCTTGGTTTCTCTTCATTATTTACACATTTTAGTCTCCTCATTAAATGATACACCATCACTCTTTTAAAGTGTGCCATCAGCTTTTGGCTAGGACTCTGACTAATACATTGGTAGTGGGGAACAGGAGAAACTTTAAGGTAGTTTTGGGGAGGGTGGGATAAACTGCTGGAGAAGGGATAAATGAAAGATATAAGATGGATAAAAGGGATCAACTGGAAGAGAAGGATTTCAAAGCTTTTTGTGGCATTCTATGAATATAACATGACTTTTGTATGTGAATGACTCTAATATAGTCTTAAATTGCTTCTTAATTATTTAGTTGGGTTCCTGTTTCTTTGCATGCACAACCAGGATTGAACAGGGCTAAGAGATATCTGGGATTTATATGACTAGAAGATACTACTAGGATCTATCGAGATTGGTTATATCATATTAGAACATTTCTCTCATGGCATCAGGAATATCCCAACCCAGTGCACATGCTAAGTGTCTATTGAAATTCAGTGCACTGCTATGATGTGTAACTCATTTTTATTGTCAGATAGGATAACGCTGTTTGACTTTTTGATATTTCCTTTTATTATGAAACAGAAATTTGGGAAAGCCCAATAATTTCTTCAGGAACAAGTAATTCAGTTCCGATTGTTACATGTAGATTCAGGTTGTTAAACATAAATAATTCTAAAAGTGGACATGACACAGCTGACAGTTGTCCGTCACTGTAACACTTTATATATCCGAGAATTCAGATCTCACATAGAATCATCTGCCTCAGAGTGATCCACTGCAGGCCCACGACAAATAGGGCAGGTTGAATGTTCTGCCAGCCATTGATCAATGCACTGATAATGGTACTCATGGGAGCATGGTAGGATGCGTAGCATGTTGCCTGCGGTGTATTCTGTGATGCAAATGGTACAGATTTTAGTTGCATCTTCCTCTTCAGAAAATCTTATAGGCAAGTTGTTAATCTGCAGTTCGCTAAGGCCTGTAGGTTGGTGTGGGTCTGCTTCAAGTAATAAGATAAATTGTTCCGGATTAAGGGAAGACCCAGAGTCGCTATCGTCATCTATTATTGGGGTCATTCGTCCATCTTCTTGCCCGGTCTCTGATAAGCCTGTTGATGAGCTTCCTTCTTCACTGTCTTCAAACATCAGTGAGCTAACTTCCGAATCTTCATCACTTGATCTAAAACCAGACATTTGATTAAATGTGGCACTATAAATATCGTAGGGGCTTGAAACTGATGTCAGTAGCAAACTTGAATCAGAATCATACCTAGCATTTGAAGCCGAACGAGGTCTGCTATCACTACCATTAGGTCCACGTCTTTCATTTGGTGACTGTGCCCTTCCCATGTTTTCACTTGGACGTGAGACACTATGCTCTGAAATACTGCCACTGTCCCTAAGGTTACTTGAGTCACTAAATACTGTCATTGTCTGACATAAAATAGTCTGAGTTGTAACAGACATTATACCACTTACGCTAGTACTTAAGCTAGTATTTAAAATTCTATAAACGGAATTTCTGATGGTATTGGCATAAGCTCTCTCATTGGCCTCATCAAAATCTGAAGACATAGGCTCCAGTTCTTCTTGCTCACTTTCTGAAGTGGTGGTGTTGTTTGGTAAGTCCGATGTTAACTGAGTTCTACTAACTTCTCTGTATCTCTGAGAACAAGCTGGACAATTAACTGGACAAGGACTGAAGGGTCTGGTTGGATTTGTCTCCCTCACTTCCCAAGATTCACTACTGCCCATTGTGTCTGAATAACATTCTCCAGGAACAGCATTCCTAGATCTAGAAGTTTCAGTAAGACCCCTATTTTGCAACTCATGTCCAGGCATTTGCTGTCTCAATGTTTCTTCATGCCCAATTCTAGAAAATGTATCATTCTCACTTATGAGAGGTTGCTTAAAAGTCTGAGATGGTATATCTTCATTCATTCTTTGAAAAAGTTCCCCCAGTGAATGTGAAGGTGTCCAACTGTCAGTCCTTGCTCTCGTTCTCCGAGAGTCTGGGCTCCTACTTCTTGGTCGTCTCTGACTTCTAGTCGGTGGGACTTCCATTAATGTTTCCATTGTATCGTGTTCTGATGCAGATGCTGTTGTAAATAGTGACTCAGATTGTGGATTTTCCACTTGCCTTTGGCTGTCTTCCGTATCTTCTCTTCTGGGAAGTTTTGCAGATGCTACATATTCACTTTCTGGATTTGAGTTTTCATCATCACACTCAAGATTGCTTTCTAAGCCAAATCTGAGCTCATCACTGTTAGCACTAATTTCACTCTCTTCTCTCCAAGACTGATTTTCTTTTTGTTCACTTGTCACATTTTCAGTTTGTCTGGAAGTGGTAAGCGAGTCTAGAAGAGAGTCCTCACTGGATTCATTATCTGAAGCATCTCTTCTATCTGTTAATTTAAAAAAATGGGGGGAGGGGCCATAAAAGAACTACCAAAATTGGAACTATCATAAAATAGCACTCTGAAACTTTGTTTAGAAAGCAAACAAAAATGAGAACTTAAACACTCAGATGTTTTCAACTGATTTCACATTTACTTTATAAGTTATACTTTAAAAGTTAATTATCTTTAACTTTAAAGTTAATACTTTAAAAGCTTTGTTATCTAGATTTATAAGCAAAGGCAGGGAAGTTTCAATTCCATCTGAAAAAGAGTACACTAATCCTAGATAAATTTAGAGAGGTTTTTACAAAGGGTATCTGAAGGAAGTCTGTTTTTCAATAGTTTGTCATATACACAGCCCTGTATACCACTGTGGGAGGAATGTCAAGAGACAACATTTTTTTTCAGTCCACTGTCAAAACACCAAAGCAATTAAACCAGGTAAACACCAGTTAAGGTACAGTGCTAGTATTTTAATTCAACTGATACTATTGTCTGATTCTCATTAGTCTCCAACATTACTACTCCTAGGCTCCTATATGCTTTTGATAATGTATAAGTTGTTTTAAAATATAAGATTATTGCCCAAATATAAGCAAAGTTTATAGGATTAAAAGTATTTGAATTTTGAATACTTCTTAATATTACCAAGGTTTTTAATTGGCATTAAGCTGAACGTCAGATCAAATGAATAGACTGAACCTAGCATGGTGCATATAAGACCACATTCCAGAACCTAAGTATTATAGTATCCTCTTCATTAGGTAGGAAAATCCTCTATTTTACACTGGGAGAGAAGGCACCATATCTGAGGTTCCAGCAGGGTTTCTCAGCCTTAGAACTATTTACATTTTAGCACTGGGCAATTATTATTTTGGGGAGCTACCCTGTGCATTGTGTCATATTTGGCAGCATCCCTGGTCTCTGCCCACTAGATGCTAATAACGCCCATGCCTCCTTCTGTGACAACCAAAAATATCTCCAGCTATTGTCAAATGTCCTTTGGGGTGGGGGAGAGCAAAACTGTCCCCAGTTGAGAACTACTTGATTGAAATATAAAATATTTCTTTTTGCTATTTTTTTACATGTCTATATGGATAGAGAGGGCTTCCCTCATAACTCAGTTGGTAAATAATCTGCCTGCAATGCAGGGGACCCCAGTTGGATTCCTGGGTCGGGGAGATCCGCTGGAGAAGGGATAGGCTACCCACTTCAGTATTCTTGGGCTTCCCTTGTGGCTCAGTTGGTAAAGAATCCGCCTGCGAAGCGGAAGACCTGGGTTCCATCCCTGGGTTCCATCCCTGGGTTGGGAAGATCCCCTCCATTCCAGTATTCTGACTTGGATATTTCCATGGACTGTATAGTCCATGGGGTTGCAAAGAGTCTGACATGACTGAGTGACATTCACTTTCATGCTGCTGCTAAGTCGCTTCAGTCGTGTCCGACTCTGTGCGACCCCATAGACGGCAGCCCGCTAGGCTCCTCCATCCATGGGATTTTCCAGGCAAGCGTACTGGAGTGGGGTGCCATTTCCTACTCCAATGCATGAAATTGAAAAGTGAAAGTGACGTCGCTCAGTCGTGTCCGACTCTTAGCGACCCCATGGACTGCAGCTCACCAGGCTTCTCCATCCATGGGATTTTCCAGGCAAGAGTACTGGAGTGGGGTGCCATTGCCTTCTCCATCACTTTCATAGATAGAGAAAATAATTTGGGACATAGGAGGACCTTTCCATTGAGGTACAAAACCAACCAACAAACAAAAACCAATAGTCTACTTCACACTAATTTCCCAATTAAAACAATCCAAATGTGAATCAGGGAAAAAAACCTACCCTGGCATTCTCACCGCAAACCAAGTAAATGTCAGTTCTTTTTTATGAGAAGTTCCTTACCAAATAATGTATGCCACTTCTGTATAATTTACTATTTACTGTTATGAAGTCATTATTAATACTATGAAGTTCCTTTTTCATCCCATCCTATTCCCCCCAAAGAGAAATATACCTGTATTTTCATCTGAGTTTCGTCGTAGATTTTCTTTCATTATTTGAAGCCTCTTCTGCAACTCTTCTTCCGTACTTTCACCTAGGGGGCCGAGCAAATTGTTGTCCCTCATAAGTATGTAATCTTCCTCACTCAGATCACTTACGAATCGGTAGTAATCATCTTCTCGAGCCAATCGGTCTGTCTGACCTCTGTGTCGGACCGAAACTCTGTCTTCTTCATCGTTGGAGTCTGAGCTTTCCATCTCGATGAACAGCTGGGAAATTATCTGAATTTCATGACATAGGGCTGAAACGCAAAAACCTCTTTCAAGCAATTTTCAGCTTCTACTTCCGCCTGGGAGTGACCCGAACACACTCAGTCGGATAACCATCCGCCTAGGTTCCCCCCTGCTCTGCTACTCAGCTACGGCACCTCAGCTCTGCAGCCTCTGGTGAGGCAATAATTGAGATCCGCCTCTACCTCACAACTAGCTTAGGCGTTGCCTAGGCATCCATTGTCTTCCTTAGGTAACTGAGTAGGGACTGGATTCAGGTTGGGTTTCATTTCATTCAAAAGCAACCAATATTTCTGAGGGTTTATAATGTACCAAGCACCATTCTTCACTGTCCACCCTACTACCACCACCTCCACCCCGCCCCCCCCCCCCCCCCCCCCGCAGATTAAGCTATCAGGGAAGCCCAACCATTCAGGTATGGCCTAAATCAAATCTCTTACATTTACACAGTGGAAGTGAGAAACAGATTCAAGGGATTGGATCTGAAAGAGTGCCTAAAGAACTATGGACACAGGTTTGTGACATTGTACAGGAGGCAGTAATCAAGACCATCACCAAGAAATGCAAAAAGGCAAAATAGTTGTCTGACGAGGCCTTACAAATAGCTGAGAAAAAAGAGAAGCAAAAGGCTAAGGAGAAAAGGAAAGATATACCCATCTGAATGCAAGAGTTCCTAAGAATAGCACAGAGAGATAAGAAAACCTTCCTCAGTGATCAGTGCAAAGAAATAGAGGAAAATAATAGAATGGGAAAGACTAGAGATCTCTTCAAGAAAATTAGAGATACCAAGGGAACATTACATGCAAAGATGGGCACAATAAAGGACAGAAATTGTATGGACCTAATAGAAGCAAAAGATATTAAGAAAATGTGGCAAGAATACACAGACGAACCATACAAAAAAGATATTCATGAACCAGATGACCAGGATCAAGTGGGCCTTAGGAAGCATCACTATGAACCAAGCTAGTGGAGGTGATGGAATCCCAGTTGAGCTATTTCAAATCCTAAAAGATGGTGCTGTGAAAGTGCTGCACTCAATATGCCAGCAAATCTGGGAAACGCTCCAGTGGCCACAGGAGTAGAAAAAGTAATTTTTCTTTCTAATCCCAAAGAAATGCAATGCCAAAGAACGTTCAGACTACCACACAATTGTACTCATCTGACACATTAGCAAAGTAATGCTCAAAATTCTCCTAGCCATGCTTCAATTGTACTTGAACTGAGACCGTTCAGGTGTTCAAGCTGGAATTAGAAAAGACAGAGGAACCAGAGATCAAATTGCCAACATTTGTTGGCTCATTGAAAAAGCAAGAGAGTTCCAGAAAAACATCCACTTCTGCATCATTGACTACACTAAAGCCTGTGACTATGTAGATCACAATAAACTGTGGAAAATTCCTCAAGAGATGGGTAGACCACCTGACCTGCCTCCTGAGAAATCTGCATGCAGGTCAAGAAACAACAGAATCAGACATGAAACAATGGACTGGTTCAAAATTGGGGAAGGAGTACGTCAAGGCTGTATATTGTCACCCTATTTATTTAACTTCTATGCAGAGTACATCACGTGAAATTGCAGGCTGGATGAAGCATAAGCTGGAATCAAGATTTCTGAGAGAAATATCAATAACCTCAGGTATGCAGATAACACTACACTTAAGGCAGAAATAGAAGAAGAACTGAAGAGCCTGTTGTTGAAATTGCAAGAGGAGAATGAAAAAGCTGGCTTAAAACTCAGCATTAAAAAAAGATAATGGCATCTGGTCCCATCACTTCATGGCAAATAGATGGAGAAACAATGGAAACATTGAGAGACTTTATTTTCTTTGGCTCCAAAATCACTGCAGATGTTGACTGCAGCCATGAAATTAAAAGATGCTTGCTCCTTGGGAGAAAATCTATGACCAAACTAGACACCATATTAAAAAGCAGAGACATTACTTTGCTGACAAAGGTCCATTTAGTCAAAGCTATCATTTTTCCAGTAGTCATGTATGGATGTGAGAGTGGGACCATAAAGAAAGCCGAACACCAAAGAATTGATGCTTTTGAACTGTGGTGTTGGAGAAGACTCTTGAGAGTCCCATGGACTGCAAAGAGATAAAACCAATCATTTCTGAAGGAAATCAGTCCTAAATATTCATTGGAAAGACTGATGCTGAAGCTGAAGCTGAAATTCTTTGGCCACCTGATGCGAAGAACTGACTCATTGGAAAAGACCCTGGTGCTGGGAAATATTGAAGGTGGGAGGAGAAGGGAACTACAGAGGATGAGATGGTTGGATGGCATTACTGACTTGATGGATATGAATGTGAGCAAGCTCAGGGAGTTGGTGATGGACATGGAAGCTTGGTGTGCTACAGTCCATGGGGTCTCAAGGAGTTGGACACTACTGAGTGACTGAACTGAACTGGAGTTTAGCAATCCTAATTTGCATGCTAGGTGTGTATTTGTGTGTGTGTGTGTGTGTGTGTGTGTGTGTGTGTGTGCATGCCAAAGCCTTTGACTGTGTGGATCACAATAAACTGTGGAAAATTATGAAAGAAATGGGAATACCAGACCACCTGACCTGCCTCTTGAGAAACTTCTATGCAGGTCAGGAAGCAACAGTTAAAACTGGACATGGAACAACAGACTGGGTCCAAATAGGAAAAGGAGTCCGTCAAGGCTGTATATTGTCACCCTGCTTATTTAACTTATATGCAGTGTACATCATGAGAAACACTGGGCTAGAAGAAGCACAAGCTGGAATCAAGATTGCTGGGAGAAATATCAATAACCTCAGATATGCAGATGACACCACCCTTATGGCAGAAAGTGAAGAGGAACTAAAAAGCCTCTTGATGAAAGTGAAAGAGGAGAGTGAAAAAAGTTGGCTTAAAGCTCAACATTCAGAAAATGAAGATCATGGCATCTGGTCCCATCACTTCATGGGAAATAGATGGGGAAACAGTGTCAAACTTAATTTTTAAGCTCCAAAATCACTGCAGATGGTGGTTGCAGCCATGAAATTAAAAGAAATTTATTCCTTGGAAGGAAAGTTATGACCAACCTAGATAGCATATTTAAAAGCAGAGACATTACTTTGCCAACAAAGGTCTGTCTAGTCAAGGCTATGGTTTTCCCAGTGGTCATGTATGGATGTGAGAGTTTGACTGTAAAGAAGGCTGAGTGCCGAAGAATTGATGCTTTTGAACTGTGGTGTTGGAGAAGACTCTTGAGAGTCCCTTGGACTGCAAGGAGATCCAACCAGTCCATCCTAAAGGAGATCAGTCCTGGGTGTTCATTAGAAGGACTGATGCAGAAGCTGAAACTCCAATACTTTGGCCACCTCATGTGAAGAGTTGACTCATTGGAAAAGACTGATACTGGGAGGGACTGGGGGCAGGAGGAAAAGAGGACAACAGAGGATGAGATGGCTGGATGGCCTCACCGACTCGATGGACGTGAGTTTGAATGAATTCCGGGAGTTGGTGATGGACAGGGAGGCCTGGTGTGCTGCAATTCATGGGGTCGCAAAGAGTTGGACACAACTGAGTGACTAAACTGAAACTGAACTGAACTGAACTGAAGATTCATTCTATAGCCATCATCACGGCGTGATAATTTTGCATGTTGTTGAGTCCATTTTGGATCATTGAACGTTTTACTCACAATAAAAATTTAGTTCCCGATAATGGCTGCATAGTATAAAGTCTATTTCCATTGCTCTTTAATAGCTTTTGAGGTTTTGACTTCTTAGAAGCTTTGGGAGGAAGTGATATGACATGGTAGAGCAAGCATAGGTTTTAGAGTAAGATTGGCCTCATATACAGTCTTGTGTGTGCCAATTATCTATGAGGTGGGCACATTACTGAGTCTCAAAATCTCTGAATGTGAAATGAGAGTAAAGTCTGGCTTACAGGACAAAGATTCTTAAATTATATTCTTATTCCCAAGATGCATTGACCTTCCTAAGTACTATTCATTGATGCCAGGTTAAAGACCCTTACCACAGACTAGAATCAGTTAAGATGTCAAAATGAAAGTGTATTTGTCAGAAGTCCCATGATGTTTGACCGCCACACATGATGTTTGACCGCCACATGTTACACACTCTTTCAAACCTACTTTTGGCCTTCCTTATTTTCCATAGGATGCATTCTTTTTTTGAAAAAGAAAAAAAAAATGTTTGTTTGCTTTCTAACAGTTGAGATTGATTTATTTGGGGCATGTTATCAGAAGAATAACAAAGGTGAACCACTAAAAGTGCTGTCAGTACACATGCAGAGGTTGATCAGCAAACCTTTTATTTTAAAATGAATGCAGAAAATATAAGGGATGTGTTAGAACTTAGATCTATGAAAGGATATACAAAAGACATATAACTATATTGACAGACTTGGGGAATGTTCCAAAGTATTATTTTTATTTTAGTATATTTGTTGCTCATCATTTGAGTGTGTCTTTGGGGATGTGTGTATTTAATCAGGAGAAAAACTAAAAATTAACAGTGTTTTTAGTTTGTTATCTTATACTAATAGCTCAAATATAGCTCCATTAAGAATGTTGATTGATAGGAATGGGAGATGATTCATCTGTAACCTTTTAGTCATTATGGTCCACATATACTAGTAAAACCTTCCAAAGTAGCCATGCTAGTTAACACATATTCAGAGTCTAAAGGCCACTAGCCATAAAACTAAGTGAAATATAGCAGTTTTTGCTTTATATCACTGTAATCCATAAGTACGTTTAAGGTTCACATGTGAAAATATGTCATGTGTTGGAAGGTAAGTAAAATTAACCTTTCAACAACACAAGTTTTAATGGCATAGGTCCACTCATATGCTATTTTTTTAAGCAGTAAATACTATAGTACTATATCATCTATGGTTGCTTGAATCCATGTATGCAGGACCACAGATAAGAAGGCCAACTGTCAGTAATACACAGATCTTTGTCTGCACCCCTAACTTCCTTCTTGTTTAAGGGTCAATTATAATGGCTCAAAAATTTAAAATTTACTCAGTTTGCTGAATGTTGCTATTCCACATGGATATGAATGCAGTCTGTGTTGGGTTGGGGGTGTCTGTGCTAACAGACAGCTCAGTGGCCTTTGGCTATTTTGACAGTCCTGAGAGTTGTGTTTATTCTTGCTTTTTCCTTTTATCATGGTGATCATAAGCCTTTTACCCTGTTCAATGTATATTTCATTCATCTGGATTTGCTGGTTGACTCTCCTGCCTGGCCTATAGTAAGAAGCAGGGTGTCAGAGAATCCAAGAGAGAGGACCATGAAGAGCTTGGTTTGAATCTTGCAGACAATATCTACCTGATATGATGAGGAATCCAGGAACTCTCCTTGAGGTATCCGTGTTAAGAACACCTCTGTGATTTTGTTTATTGATCTATAAAGTGAAAATAATTATTGAGTCATGGTAATATGGAGAAGGAAATGGCAACCCACTCCAGTATTCTTGCCTGGAGAATCCTGTGGATAGAGGAGCCTGGTGGGCTGCTGTCCATGGGGTCACACAGATTTGGACATGACTGAAGTGACTTAGCAAGCATGTATGCATTGGAGAAGGAAATGGCAACCCACTCCAGTATTCTTGCCTGGAGAATCCCAGGGACAGAGGAGCCTGGTGGGCTGCCGTCTATGGGGTCGCACAGAGTCGGACATGACTGAAGTGATTTAGCAGCAGCAGCAGCAATATGGTGACAGTTATGTGAGATAATATTTTGAAATCAGGCCCCCTTATTATATGCTCTTAGAGTTTTTGATAACACTTGTCACATTTATAATGTCATTTTTATTTTTAAAAATTGTGTTTATTTATTTTTGGCTATACTGGGTCTTTGTTTCTGCATGGATTTTTCTCTAGTTGTGGGAGGCAAGGGCTATTTTCATTGTGGTGTGCAGGCTTTTCATTGATATGGCTTTTCTTGCTACAGAGTGCAGACTCTAGGGCACACGGGCTTCAGTATTTGCAGCATGTGTGCACAGTAGTTGCAGCTCCCAGGCTCTAGATCACAGGCTCAGTAGTTGTGGGACACGGGCTTAGTTGTTCCACGGCGTGTGGAATCTTCCCAAGTCTGGGATGGTATTCATGACTCCTGCATTGGCTGGCAGATTCTTTACCACTGAGCCACCAGGAAAACCCCTATAATGTCATTTTAACTACCCGTGTTTTGATCTGCGCCCTCCTTTCCTAGTATACCCTCCTTTCCTAGTATAATTGTAAACTCGGAGAGGGAAAATCATCTGTTTTGCCCACAGTCGTGTTCCCTGGGACTAGCATGGTATCTCGCAAAGAAAAAATTTTTCACTAAAAACTTGTAGGAAAAAATGGAGGGAAACGTATTCACTTATTCTTACTCAGATTTTCCCTGTTCCTTCACCAGAATAGATTAATAGAATGAAAGAATGGTCAAATTGATATGATAAATTTTTAAAACCACTCAGAGAAAGGATGGAAGCTGTTCAGAGATGGAGAGGTCTTGAAGTTGTGTCAGCAAATGAAGGATCAGGGAAGTTTAACCTGAAGGAGAGGAGTTGTGATAGCCGTCTTCAAACATTGGAAGGATTATTACATAGGTAAGAGTTTAATCTTGTTCTGAGTAGCCCCAAGACATTCACAGATCCAAAACTACTGGATTTAAGCTATGGGGAGGCAGGCTTTTGACTGAAAAAAGAACCCTCTCCAAAAGAAGAAATTGGGTGCCTCAAGAAATAGTGTATTTTCTAGCACTGAAGATGTTTGAACATAGGCAAGATGAGGGGACGTTGGAACTTGGGAGTGTTTTGTTCTTTTTTTTTTTTTTTTAAGGATTTATAAATCAGTTAGGTGGTTAGGAGATGTGACCTTAAAAATCTGTGGAGTTTGTGATTCTTTGAGTCTTTTTCTCCCAACAAAAGAAAGGCAGGGGAGAAGGTGGGACTGAGAGAAACTGGATGAAGATATCAGGAACTCATAAATGGTGAGAGAAGGAAGTCAGGCAGATCAGAGGATAACTCTGTTTCAAGCAGTTGCTTGGCCCTATACAGAGCCTTGTGTTAGTTGCTCAGTCGTGTCTGACTCTTTGCAACCCCATGGACTATAGCCCACCAGATGCCTCTGTCCCTGGAATTTCCCCAGGCAAGAATACTGGAATGGGTTGACATTTCCTTCCCCAGGGGATCTTCCTGACCCAAGGATTGAACCCAGTTCTCCTGCCTGGCAAGCAGATTCCTTACCATCTGAGCCACCAGGGAAGCCCATAGAGAGCCTTAGAAAGCTAGTTACAATGTTCTTAACAATATTAGCATAGAAAAGAACTAACAAAACTCAAGGTTTCACAGTATTCTAACCTATGTCTCACTTGATAAATTTGCCACATATATCTTAGGGCATACCTATATGAAAGGCATAAATTTCTTTTTTTTTTCAGTGGTAGATGATACCTCTTAAAGAGTTTGTGACTCTGTAAATAACAGCATGATAATGAAAACCCTGAGGTGAAGTACATATAAAATATTTTACATATGTCTAGCTAGAGGACAACAATAATGTTAACTAAATGCTTAGAGAGGCCTGACAATACCATGTATTCACTGTGAAACCTAAAACAAGTTATCTACTATTCATTCATTCAACTCAGTTAGTGAGTAACTTGTGTAAGTTACAGGGGATATTGCATTGAACAAAACAGATAGATGTGTTCCCTGATGGAGTTTTTAGTCTATGGATGGCATTAAGAATGCAGTGAGTGAGAAGTGCAAACATTGGATAACTGCACAGTTAGGCACAAAAGTGGTTCTGAAATTTGTCTAGGACAACGTTTCTCAACCTCTGTACTTTTGACACTTTGAGCAACATGATTCTTTCCTAAGGTGTGCCTGTTCATCATAGGATATTTAGCAATATTATAGATGAGATAGTTGGATGGCATCATCAACTTAATGGACATGAATTTGAGCAAACTCCAGGAGATAGTGAAGGACAGGCAAGCCTGGCGTGCTGCAGTCTGTAGGGTCACAAAGAGTCGGAAAGGACTTAGCAACTGAACAACAGCAACAACTCATCAGGGCTTCCCTGGTTGCTCAGATAGTAAAGAATCTGCCTGCAATGCAGGAGACATGGGTTCAATCCCTGGGTCAGGAAGACCCCCTGGAGAAGGGAATGGCAACCCACTCCAGTATTCCTGCCTGAAGAATCTCATGGACAGAGGAGCCTGGTGTGCTACAGTCCATGGAGTCACAAAGAGTTGAACATGACCAAGTGACTAACATACTTTTTTCACTGACCTCTCCACACTGGAAGGCAAATAGCCCTCTTCTTATTGTGACAGCAATGTCGCAGACATTGCCTAATGTCCCTGAGAAAGCAAAAACATCCCTGATTGAGAATTGGTGGTCCCAGGGGAGCTCTTTTCTGAGGAGGTGACTTCTAACAAAGCTGGTGTTGGTCTTGGTGAAACCATGGAACATGTCCCTTGCTCTCCAATGGCTGTAATCTAATTTTAAAAAAAAAAATAAGAATCAATATAGTGTTATCAGTGCTACAGGAATATTGATGAAAGGCTCCTAACCCACAAGAGTGAACTCAGATTTAGGCTTTTCGGAGTTGAAATCTTGGTCAGTTGCTTACTTAACAACCAACTTAGTGTCTTCAGGCCCAGTTTTATCATGTATGAAAGAGGGTTAAGAAGGTGGCCCATTTCCTAATCTCTTTCGAGGACATAAGAATTCAAGTAGGAAAAAGCATTTATATTTTTTAAAAGACGCTTACTCCATAGTGGCTGTACTAGTTTGCATTCCCACCAACAGTGTAAGAGGGGTTCTCTTTTCTTCACATCCTCTCCAGCATTTATTGCTTGTAGGAAAAAAAAAAAAAAAAGACGCTTACTCCTTGGAAGAAAAGTTATGACCAACCTAGATAGCATATTGAAAAGCAGAGACATTACTTTGCCCACAAAGGTCAGTCTAGTCAAGGCTATGGTTTTTCCAGTGGTCATGTATGGATGTGAGAGTTGGACTGTGAAGAAGGCTGAGTGCCGAAGAATTGATGCTTTTGACCTGTGGTGTTGGAGAAGACTCTTGAGAGTCCCTTGGACTGCAAGGAGATCCAACCAGTCCATTCTAGAGGAGATCAGCCCTGGGTGTTCTTTGGAAGGAATGATGCTGAAGCTGAAACTCCAGTACTTTGGCCACCTGATGCGAAGAGTTGACTCATTGGAAAAGACTGATACTGGGAGGGATTGGGGGCAGGAGGAGAAGGGGAAAACAGAGGATGAGATGGCTGGATGGCCTCACTGACTCAATGGACGTGAGTTTGAGTGAACTCTGGGAGTTGGTGATGGACAGGGAGGCCTGGTGTGCTGTGATTCATGAGGTCGCAAAGAGTCGGACACAACTGAATGACTGAAATGAACTGAACTGAACTGATAGTTGATTTTAAATGTTCTGTTAGTTTCTGGTATGCTTCAAAATGATTCAGATTATCTATCTACGTACCTATCTATAGAGAGAGAAGGAGAGAGAGGAAGAATGTGTGTGTGTGTGTGTGTGTGTGTGTGTGTTCTTTCTCATATTTTTTCCCATTGTGGTTTATTACAGGATATTGAATATATGTTTACCTATGCTATACAGGAGGGCCTTGTTTATCTATTTTATATATAGGAATTAATATCTGCTAATCCCAAACTCTTAATTTATTCCTCCCTTCCCTGCCCCTGGAAAAAGCCTTTAAAACTAAGCCTGGTGCACAGTAAAAGGAACAACGAAGAGAAAGAAGAAAACATGTGATTTCTTTTTTTGGTGATGGTCCACATAGCATATACTTTAAGTTTGTATCAAAGAACATTGTGTGTGTGTGTGTGTGTGTGTAAACCACTAAGAACTTTATGAATAAGAAGTATATTATGGAATTAATTGCCCTTCCAGATCTTGACTATACTTTGACTGCAGGTGATTGTAGAAACAACATTAACTTCCTGGCACAGGACTTGACAGATATGTCAGTGAATTAAAACTGCAAGTTAAAAAAATATCCACATAAGATAGAGAGGCAATTTCAGTTCTGTGTGAATAGCATATACTATTTTATGAATGCCATTGTGTAACTGATTATTCATATGGTGGAAACAATGGTATACCCTTAATGGTTGGTAAACAAAAATCAATTCCATGTAGTAAAAATAACTTACTAGAAGCATAAACTCATAAAAATGATAAAAGGAGATGCAGGACATTAAAAACATGTGATGAGAGAGAGTTTTAGCAAGGCCCAAAATCCTGAAAACATAAAATTGGCACACTGATTTCACTGAAAGTTTAGAGCTTCCATATAGCAAAGGGAACAATAAACAAAGTAAAAAAAAAAAATGGATTAATGGTATTCTTAGAAAAAGTATTTACAAAATCTGACCAATGGGGGTTTACATTACTAATATGCTAAAAGGATACTATAGAAGTCAAGCAAATAGCCTATAAGTGTATGAAATAATGTTAATCACCCCTAGTAATAATTATATACAAGATTTACAGAAATGTTATGCCTCTGTTTAGTTTACTGTTTCTTTCTTCTTGATGGAATCATTTAGCACTAAGTAACAGATTTTAATTTAACATTACCAGAAATGCAGGTGACCCAATCAGTGCCCTTGATTATACTGCAGTGTTCAAATAAATAACATTTATTTCAGTTTTTATAATTCCTATAGAATATTACTGAAATATTTATCTTTGGTAGAAATTTTGTTTAAATTTAAATAGTGTGTTTGTATATCCAGTTTATGCCATTTACCTCATTTATCCCAATCCCAGGAACTGATTGTGCTTAATTGCAATTCAAAAGAAAAAGAATATTTGATTCTGAGATTTTTATACTTTTTTTTTAAGGGTAATAATTTTAAATTGTCTGATATAAACAAAGCAAGTTCCCTTTGTTCCTCAGAGGCTTTATATTAAATGGATTTTTACCTCATTGATAACATATTGTGGTTAAATTTCCCCATGATCTTTGTGTTTCTGTTTTCACAGCAGAAACTAACTCGGTCCATTTACTGTCCTTCATAGAACTGTGCTCTACAATATATTTTTTCATACAAATAGATACCTCTTTTTAAAACTGTGTAAATCCTTGCACAGAGTTTTCCCAGTTGGATCACTTCTGACTCACATTTCCTAAGGAGGTGTGAGGGTGGAGGGGAATGGCTTTAAGAAATGAAGTGCAATAAGTTTAATGCTTTCCTGTGATACAAATATAGGAAATGACCCTGAATGACATCTTTACTCTTGTCTGCTCATTTCTCCCACAGGTATGGTTCTGGTCAGCTATAGAAAAAATTGACATTTGCAGTGGGCCCTTTTATAAAAGAAGTGCCAACTTGGAAATGATTTATTTTAGAAACAGAGAGGATATAAACATATATATCCCCTGTCTCTGAAGTGTGAAGGTTGAAAAGCAAAGGGATGATCTTTAAAGTGTCTAAAATATTGCTTTGTGGCATAGTTTTACAAAATGCTTCAGATTAGTTTTTTTTTTTTTTTTTTATGGTCCCTCATGTTTTGCGTCAGTTGGTGCTACAACTTGAATCTCTATTTTTTAATTTACTTTTAAAAAACAGATATTTCATAGTGGTATGTATCTATCTCCCTTTAGATAATTAATGCTGAAAAAGCCAAAGTCATTCTAAGAAATCAAATCTGATATTTTCCCTAACATCACAATTTTTGCTTTGATTTCCTTTGTTTTTATACAACAAATATTCTCTACCTCCCTCTTCCTAAGAAGATGCACCAACTCAACACTGATAAAATTCCATTTTTAATCTCTGTTTATTTAAGGAGCAAAGATATTGAATGTTCAAATTAGAGCTACTTTTTAATATCAGAGTAATCACTTGCATAAATAAATCAAGCTTTAGCAAAATAGGAAACCTACATTTAACACAATTTCCCAAATATATACATCTCACGTTATAGATATATCTACTTATCCCCCATCATTCCTAAGGAATTCACAACAAAATGATCAAATCAAGTGGAAAACTAGAATAGAAATTGTTGATTATTTGTGATTAGAGTATTTTTATCATCTTTAAGAAAAATTGTTTTTTAAATTAACACAAAGGAGCCCTTAGCCCTATGATATTTTTAGCTCAATGTTTAAATTTAATTATCAAACTTTACTTATAGATTAAAAGATGAACTAAAAATGCAGAATCTATCAAGTAGTCCACATTGCATTAGCTGAAACATATAAAGTATAACAGTGAGTTAAATTTCCTGAGAAATTTGAGTTATTTAAAGTAGCAGGACAAACACTTTAAGGAAAGATTAATTGAAAAAAAATAGAATATATATGTCTATAAAATATAGTCATATAAAGTACGACCATATTTCTTCACTCTGAGCATCAGGGTAATGCAAAAAATAGTAACAACAACAAAAGCAGTGTGGTATGTCAGATTTCACCTTTTAATTTAAAAGAAAATGTTCATGCATAAAACATAGACTGGCGATTCGTTTCTTACATGATAGTATACATGTTTCAATGCCATTCTCCCAAATCATCCTACCCTCTCCCTCTCCCTCACAGTCCAAAAGTCCACTCTACACATCTGTGTCTCTTTTGCTGTCTCGCATACAGGTTCATCATTACCATCTTTCTAAATTCCATATATATGTGTTAGTATACTGTATTGGTGTTTTTCTTTCTGGCTTGCTTCACTCTTTATGGAAAAACCAAAACAGCATTGTAAACTAAAATAAAGTAAAAAAAAAAAAAGGTGAAAAAAATTAAAAAAATAAAAATCATGCTGAAATAAAAAAAATCAGATTTTATATATCTCTTTCTTTTTTATTGTATATTTAAACTCATTCATTAATTTGCCTTTTCCTGTTATTTTCAAATCTCTTTTCAAATAAAAGGATCTCCTTTAAAAAAAAAAAAAAGAAAATTTCACCTCCAGAGGGATTTTCTTTTTTGGGTTAGCTCAATTATTTCAGATCTTGTTCATTTAAATGGCTGATTTACTTTCCTTCTGAGATTTTTCTTCAGTAAGAAGAAAGAAATAGATTTTTGATGTGTATCCTGAGTAGAACTAATTGTTTATTACTAACTTTTAGGATCTCTAAGAGGCAGAAAAAGTGGAAGTGGGAAAGCCTATGGCACTTATAAATCTCCAAATGAAGGGATATATGCCACTGTGTGAAATGTTAAAAGCATGATACAACTTTACTAACAACAAAATTAATGAATGTCTCTGTACTGTATGTTTATTCTATTTTTAAAAAGTTCATTATAGACTAAATAGCTTTCTCTACTGTGCATCATTTTTGTATAATTTTTTTAAGATTGATAAACCCAAACATAACATTTATTTCCTTCAAGTAGCTTCCAACTTTTCCCCAGTAAAAAATGTAGATACCTCTACAGAAAACTTGAAACCTTGCTTAGGCACATATTACATTTTTATGAAAAGACTGTGTGAGTGGTGAGTCCAACCTTGACTTTTACATCTTTTTTTCACATTAGAATTAACCAGAGAGTGCTAAAGAAACATATATCCAGGTCCCAGCCCAGATTTATCAAACGTAAATTCCCAGGGGTGAGGCTTGGGCATCATTGTGTCTTTTTTTTTTTAATTAATTTTTATTGGTGTAGAGTTGATTTACAATGTGTTAGTTTCAGGTACAGCAAAGTGAATCAGTTATACATATATCTACTCTTTTTTAGATTCTTTTTCCATGTAGTTCATTACAGAGTACTGAGTAGAGTTCCCTGTGCTATAGAGTACATCCTTATTAGTTATCTATTTTATATATATTAGTGTGTATATGTCAATCCCTCTAACCCCCTGGAAACCATAAGTTTGTTTTCTACATCTGTTACTCTGTTTCTATTTTGTAAATAAGTTCATGTGTGCCATTTTTTAAGGTTCCACATATCAGTTATATCATACAATATTTGTCTTTGTCTGACTTACTTCACTCAGTATGACAATCTCTAAGGCCACCCATGTTGCTGCAAATAGCATTATTTCTGGGATTTTTATGGCTGAATAATATTCCATTGTATATATGTGCCACATCTTCTTTATTTCTCTGTTGATGGACACTTAAATTGCTCTTCTTAGGGTAACTTATTGTTACCAAACCCACTTGTCCCTATGAGCACTTCACGCTGCATTGAGTCTAGTGTTACCTGCTGATTCCTCTGGGATTTGCTGCAATAATAAACTTTTCAAGCACTAGAAAGTCTTGCCAAGAGACATTAAAGAGTTATCCTAATAGTTTAAAGAAAAATGCTATGGGGAAATAATGTGAGTTTTGCTCTAGTCAAGTGAATCATTATTTCTTTAAAGCTGAGTCTAAGGTACAGCCTGACTGAGACCTCTAGAGAAGAGAAATGGTGGCTCAAAAAGGTTGAGAAGCTTACCTAAGGCTACACAGTTACTGCGATGCTGACCCTGCATCAGAGTGTGCTTTCCTGTTCTATGTCCCTCTACTACAAGACTGCCTCTTATTACTATCTTCTTTTCTACTGAAAAACACATTCAAAGAGAGAGAGGATGTTAGAATTTATACTTCGGCATAAATTCCAACAAGGCTAATTCCTCCAGATATGTAACTTTCCTTATGTTAACACATAACCATTTAGCTGGAAGATGCAACTGAAGAAGTGCACATACAAGTTACCAGGTGATTTGGGTATGCCAGTTCATATTTCTTGTCAAAGTCAATGACTGAATTTCTTAAAATAGTTGTCCTCACAATGGTGTGTGTGTAACCTGGGGATGCATGAAGACCTTCCAAGGAGCAGGCACAGGTAGTTCAAAGGTCATCAACTTTATTCCAAGGTCATCAACTTTCTCTTGTACTCTTCACTGTACCTGAAGGTGTTAGTTGCTCAGTCCTGTCTGATTCTTTGTGGCCTCATGGACTGTAGCCCACCAGGCTCTTTGTCCATGGGATTCTCCAAGCAAATATAGTAGGGTGGGTAGCCATTTTCTTCTCCAGGGGATCTTCCCAGTCCAGGGACCAAACCCAGGTCTTTCACATTGCAGGCAAATTCTTTATGGTCTGAGCCACTGGGGAAGCCCCATATATTCTTCTATAGGTTTATAAATTAGTTGTTAAATCCCTATTTTCCTTATCAAGAGAAGCATTTTCAACAAGACCTTATTTTTATGTTATTTATCAAGGTTTTCATACATGTATATCCCTTTGATCAAATATATATGCTTTATAATTGTAATGATAACTCACTTCCCTGGTGCCTTAGTGGTAAAGACTCCACCTCCCAGTGCAGGAGATGTGGGTTTGATCCCTGGTTCAGGAAGATCCCCTGGAGAAGGAAATGGCAACCCACTCCAGAATTTTTGCCTGGGAAATCCCATGGACAGTGAAGCCTGGTGGGCTACAATCCATGGGATTGCAAACATGTTGGACACGACTTAGCAACTAAACAACAACAATGATAATTCAGTACAAAGAAAAATGTTTCATGGTAGAGCCTATGAATGACAGGAAAAAAAAAATTCGATATATATACATTTGTTGTTTGAGAAAATTGTAACAGGTGATCAATAAAATCATTCAAGTGTAAATATATATCTTTTATTTATCTATATTTATAGTGTGACTCAAATAATGTCCTTTGCAATCATTTAAACTAAGAATGAGAAATTCCAGATGCAAATTTAAAAATCCACAAGTGGTAGCAAGTTTTTCCAAGTTCTTCTTTAGTGGTTACAAAATCAGTTTAGAGACCCCTGACCCGTATCTCTAAGAGTAGGTTGGTAACTCCTGGAAAATTCCAATAGTTCATCTTGCTATGATGATAGTAACTATTTTTAAGAAAGCTTCCGATAAAAATCATTCATACACACTAATTTAAAAAAGATACTTAAACATTCATAATTTAGGAATCTAACATCATTTATAGATATAAATGAAGCTCTTAGTTTGTAAATATCAGAGGTAAGCTAGTAAAATGCAGAAATGTAAACTGCACTGATGTGTGCATAAATTAATGTCACCTACATATTGCCAGTAACAGTATTTTTTAGTCTCTCACTCTCTAATAACCAGACTAATAATTAATTAAAGGAAATATAATCATTTTTAGAATTAGCTATATGATGAATATTTTTAGAATTAGCTATATAATTGCTTGACTTCAACGGATAGATTAAAAGAATAAAGACTTTTGCTTGTTCAAACAGGATTTATCTTTTATCCAAACATTTACCCAGCTGATTGAATTTCACTAGTTTATTTTCCTCAAAGCATCTAATCCAGGTGGGTACTAAGTAAAGTAAAAAATCTCCCCATAGCACTTTGATGCCACCCATAGTTCTAAATGCTTCACTTGTTCACAGTTGGCATTTTGTGAAGGTCCAGGTTACTGAGAACATCTTGGATACTTTGGCAGGGCCCATGAAAACTAAGAAAATGCTGTTCTTGGAGATGGTGTAGTTTGAGGTAAGACCTATGTTTTGAAATTAAACTGATTTGTATTCAAGCTACCTTTTGGGAAAGTTGTTCAGAGAAGCTACCCTGAAGATTCCTATAAAGGAATCTTCTTTTCCAGGATCCTTGTGAATATGCAAAGCTATATCAATGTTTAGCACTAGGAAGTGTTAATTTCATTCTTTCCCCAGTTAGACTTGTCAAATGGAAAGAAAGTTATACAAAAGAATGAACTAGTTATTACAGATGACAGACAATAGCAAGAGATCTTTTACAGGATAAAACTACCTGTTAAATGATTTTAAAGTATTAGAAATGATTAACTTTTGTCAGATACTATACCACTATAGCAAATACCACTCTAATTAAAATAAATGAAAGACTTGTTTCTTTCCTGTGTACTTACTCATTTTTTTCTTTGCCTCATTCATTCATTGGCATAATATTAAGGGCAAATAATGTGCCAGACCCTATGTTAGATGTTGAATATATTGAAAATCTTCTAAGTACAATTCTATATATGTATACAGAAAAAAAATCATCAACCTTGTGTTATCACAATAGATGCCAAATGTTTATGGTATTCATGCAACATTCATAGGACCTCATATGGAATGCAGAGTCTTGCCAGAACAGAGGAATCTGATCACATTTACCTCTCCTTTTCATGTTCATTAATGGTACATCATCCAAATAACACTACAAAATAGAATTTGTCTTGAGAATATATTAGATTATCTTACACACATTGAGGATGTAAAGAATTGAATATATCTAGGGTAATTTTCTATACATATTGCATTATATACACATAATGCAATATGAATATAAAATTACATATCAAATAAATTTTTATGTTAAATAATAGGTAGCATCTATGATAATATATAGTCTTAGATTTTTTCTTTTGATTTTATAAAAATGATGTGAAGTGTATTTCATAACATAGCATTATTAGCATTTTCAAAAATGACAGAGGCAAAATCTAGAGGAAAAGAAGAACAAGAGTATAATGGACAGTACTTTACTGGAAGCCAGAGCACCATTTTATATTTCAAAGATGACAGGTTTCCCCTTTCTTGGTTTAACGTTTTCAGATGTACCTTGCCCATGGCTTGGTTAATTTCAAAGATGAAAATGCTAAACTGGAAATTAAATGCAACTTAATTTCCAATTTAAATTTCCTTCATTTTTGAAGAAGAAGAGATTAATTCTGTAATTGTAATTCTGGAAAATTCTTCGTGGAAGAAGTAATTCTGGGAGAGGTGAAATATGTAAGTGGGGGGGGGAGTTATCTTATTGAAGGAGAGAAGAATCTAAGTTATCATTATTTTGAAATGGGTGTTGAAATCTATTTTCACATAGAAATATACTGTTTTAGTAACTCCCTTGTCATTTTGCTCTTTTTCCATTATAAAATCCTCATTCCATTTAAGATCTGCTTCCTGTTGTATTAGCTCTTCCAAAGTTATCAAGAAATAATAGGCTACATATCATTCTGCAGATCTCAAAGCAATTATTTTTACATTTAAATATTAAAATATTGACCTTTTAGTGTCAATAATATTTCAGTTTTTTAAAAAAAGAAAGCTGTTTTAAGTAATAATAAATCTGTCTACTTAAGCAAACTCAAGAAACACATTTAAAATCTGCTTTTTAAGATGCCAACTCCCAGCAATAGGAATTGATCTTAGGCTGAGCAGAAGACAAGGCTGCATCCAATCAAAATGTCCATGGAAGTTCTGCTCTAGTGTTCTCATGTCCTCATTGGGTAACTCTTAATGCCTACTAGGATGATGGTCCAAAGGTAGATACAGAGCTTACATGAGATGGTAATATGGGTCAGGGGCAATTTCCAGCATACTGCTCACTCTCATAAAAACATAATGCAAATGACAACTATATCATTCTTTGAATCTGTTCACATTTATACAAGATGAGTCCATTTGCAGTGATCTGTACTTTAGGTATTGTAACTAACCAAAGACTCATGATATATTGTATACATTGTGGTGTTGGAGAACTGGCATCCTAATGTGTGACCCTGAAATGTCTCAGTGTTGTTGAACAGATCCAGAGCTGCTTCATGAAGGTCCCAGCTTAGTCTTAAGGCAGCCTCACAGCTCACTTCTTTGTGACACTGGAAAGGTCTTTGTCTGGGCACATGTCAGGCTTCTCTATTTTCCTAACAGTATGTTAATAAACACCTACTCATTTAGTATCCAAAGTGCACCTTTCTCAGATAGAGCTCACTCATACAGTTTCAGATGTTCTGCTGTCTTACTCCTAGCAAAAACCTGACTGAAGGTGATATTTAAGGACAATACTCCAACTCTATGATAACTTCTAAGTAGCCCCTGACCCTACAGTCTTGTTATTCTGTAGCTCTAAGGACTGGCTATCCATTGTTCCCTTTGGAAAGTCAAGGATCTTTCCTTACACCAGAAAGCTACAGGACGACATTACCTTGCCTTCCTCAGAAAAAAATACTATGAATTTTATTTTATTTACTTTAAATTTTTTATTGGAATATAGTTGACTTAAAATGTGTTAGCAAAGTGAATCAGTTAGGTGCTGTACTGCGCTTAATCACTCAACTGCGTCCGACTCTTTGTGACCCCATAGACTGTAGCCCCCTAGGCTCCTCTGTCCATGGGGATTCTTCAGGCAAGAATACTGGAATGGGTTGCCATGCCCTCCTCCAGGGAACCTTCCCAACTGGGGGATTGAACCCAGGTCTCCCACATTGCAGGCGGATTCTTTATCAGCTGAGCTACCAAGGAAGCTTGAATCAGTTATACATGTCCATATATCCACTCTTTTTTATATTATTTTCCAATGTTATGTCATTATTCTTTACCATCTGAGCCACCAGGGGGCCCTATATAGGTCATTACAGAATAGAATTCCCTGTTATACATAGGTCCTTATTAGTTATCCATTTTATATATAGTAGTGCATATATGTCAGTCTCAATCTCCCAATTTTATTTTAACATTATTTACTCAGACTCCATTAGAGATCAATCAAAAAATCATTAAAAATAATTTTTATATTTGCTTTGTATTTCTCAATCCTATCACTTCACTTTGTGTTATCAAAGGATGCCCCCGTGAGGCATATTCTTTTTAGGATTTAACACTAAAACAAAAATTATATCTAATGAAGGATAGTGTTTATATTTCTTATAAGGGTATTTCTTCCTTAGACTGAGGCATTGAAGTGGCCATCTGTCGTTAGTTTAACTTCAGAATCTTGCTTGGGATAATAGATTTAATAAATCTTATTGATCTTCCAACTAAGTTGTGTTAACTTGATTCTTGTTAAATTTACCTTTGTGCCTAAGCACACTCATCAGAACTCAGATCATTACCATGGCCTTTGTTTCCTCTACCAAAGGAATGAAAACAATTTCTCCAAAAGAATTCTGATACCTTAGAAGACATTGCTGCTTTATTCTTTTTTCCTCATACCACCACTTCCAAGATTATAAAGGGACTTTAAAAATCTCTTCTTCTATAATTGTTAGTGTTTGGCTTTCATGCTGGATCAAACGAATGTAGTTAAAACCATTTTGTGGATGGTGCCCAACACAGCCTGGCACCCGCCAAAATGAAGCCATTCAGATTATATTTTAGAGCCACTTTAGGACAGAGAGATAG
Source organism: Capricornis sumatraensis (assembly GCF_032405125.1). Classification (NCBI taxonomy): domain Eukaryota; kingdom Metazoa; phylum Chordata; class Mammalia; order Artiodactyla; family Bovidae; genus Capricornis; species Capricornis sumatraensis. Next base: position 111,552,729 of record NC_091092.1, read on the forward strand.
AGAATTTGAATTGCATTAGATATCCATTAGCATAGGATGGCTAAGGGATTTGTAGTCATTACATGATATAGGAACACATTCTGATTTTTAACAATAGTTAAACTCATTAATTATATTTCACACTGTTATTTCTCGTGCACGCTAAAAGTAATTTATTGACATTATTTTAAAAAATCGTCTTGAGACTATTGACTCAGAGAGTGATCTGCCCATAAGACAAATTTCTACATGTCTACTACATGCCTCAACTTGGATGTCCTGAATTCCCTACCACTTCGACTCAAAATATCTCAATCTTTTTCAACATCCCCAAACTTGCGTTTCTGTGTTTCTTGTTAGCTGATAATTTCATCATTCCACCAGTCACCTGAGCTGAAAATATATTACAATCACCCTAGAATCCTATTCATTCTGCCTCTTTCTCACTCAAATCTGTACACAAGTGCTGCCACTTTGACCTCTGAAATGCTTTTCAAGGCATTTATAATCTGTCATCTCATTTTCAGCACTGTCTTTTGTCATTCGCTATTTTGCACCATTTCATTTTCATTCTTACCACTGTTATTCATCCAACAAATATTTATTTAGCTTCCTCAGTAATAATTATCATTATTATTAATTATATCTAGATGATGTGGGTATAAAGGTGAATATGACAGACATAATCCCAGCAGGGATGTCAGACTTTACATAGGTAATCAACTGTGATGAGTCTCATGAGAAAAACGTGAGAGGGGAAAAAAGAGAAGAGAGCCATTTGGGGAAGAGTTAGAAATCCAAATTTGTTTCTGGGTCAAAGGAAGATTCTCTGAAGAAGAAGTGATATGTGAACAGTGAATTGAAGTATAGTTAAGAATTGACCAAACAAGAATGTTGTGGGGGTGGGGACCCACAGAGGACATACCACACAGAAAGATACAGGAGAGAGAGAGTCACACAATGGAGAGACTGAAAAAGTGTGACATGAGTATGTTTGGAAGGGAGAGGACCAAGAAACCAAGCTCAGAAGGAAGTGGGGCCAGACCCTGGGAAGTCTTTGCCTCATTTTGGAGAGGATTTTCATTGCCCTCTGAGTTTTAAAAGTCATTGAGGAGCAGTCAGCAGCAATGAATTGTGATGAGAGTTGTGATCCAGAAACTTATTTTGCTGATGAGTGAAGAATGGTTCAGAGAGAAGCAAATCAGAAGGGGGAAAAACGTCTATTGCTGTAATCTTGGCAAGAAGTGATAGCAATCTTGACTAAGATGGTGCTAAAGAGGTTACAAGGAAGTGGGCAATTCTGAGGAAGATGCAGGAGGTAGAATTAACAGGGGTTGGCCTTAGACTGAATGACTATGTAGTAGAGTCTGAGAAAGCAATCATGTGTGATTCCCAGTTTCTGACTTGATTTTTCTAGGGAGATGACACTACCATTTGTGGAAATGTTAAAATAATAAGTACTCTGTTGGATGAAATAAGAAATAAGTGCATAGCAAGGAAAAATAGATTTGGAGGAAAGAGGGATGAGTTTGTTTTGAGTGAGTTAATTTTGAGATGTCTGTGAAGCTTCTAAGTGAAGGGTTGAGTAGACAGAGAAATGAAAGTGGATGCTGGGAAGAAAGGTGGACACCATGAACTAGATCTTTCCCAGGCATGTCACACTGCATCACGTTAGTCTACTTGTCACAAAAATTTGCCTGGAGCCTTCATCCCTTCCTTTCTATACCCAGCAAAATATCCCTTATAATAATTCTTCCCTGTTTCCACCATCGTTTAATGTGCTGGTATGATTATTTTTCTTCTCTATGTTCCCAAAATGCTTGTTTCATTAACCTTAATAAATAGTCCCTCAAGTGATACAATTGTGTAATTTTTTGTGATTATTTCCCTAACTAGACTAGAAGTACATTCAGGGCAGAAAAAGTGTTTTCCTCTTTTGTACCCATGCTTAGCACCATACCTGGACCATTGTGGATCTAGCTTTCTTTCTTTAATTTGTATTTATTTATTTTAATTGGAAGTTAAGTAGTTTACAATATTGTGATTTTTTTTTTATCGTACAGCAATATGAATTGGCCATAGGCATACCTTTGTCCCCTCCATCCTGTACCCCTCTCCCACCTCTCTCTCCACCCCATCCTTCGAGCTTGTCACAGAGCACCATCTTTGGGTGCCCTGCATCATACATCAAACTCCCACTGGCTACTGTTTTACATATGGTAATGTATATGTATCAATGCTCTTATCTCAAATCATCCCACCCTCTCCTCCCACCGAGTTCAAAGTCTGTTCTTTACGTCTGTTGTCTCTTTTGCTGCCCTGCATGTAGAGTAATCGGTACTCTCTTTCTAGATTCCATATCTCTGTGTTAATATACAGTATGTCTTTCTCTTCCTGACTCACTTCACTCTGTATAATAGGCTCTAAGTTCATCATTGTGGATCTAGCTTTCTAAGATGAATATATTCATTAATCTATCAAATGGCCACTATATTACAAGCAATGTTGTGCATACTACATGCAAGAGAGAATAGGCCAATGCTCTCATAATCCCACAATCTAGTAAGCTAAGCTGGGAGATAAACTGAAAGAAGGGAAAAAATATCCAAAAGTGGGAAATTTATGCAAAGAGTTAAAAGAGAGTTAGAAAGGTTTGAAAATTGTCTCAAGACTTCTCTGAGGTGGTGATTTTTAAAAATTTAAGATTGACAAAAAATAGCTAGCCAGGTAATGATCTGGGGATACTGGGAATAGCTAGCTCAAAGATCCTAAAAATGAGCTAATTTTGTAAGTTGAAAGAATATCAAGAGCACCAGAATCCCTCATCAGTTCAGTTCAGTCGCTCCATCGTGTCCGACTCTTTGCGACTGCATGAATCGCAGCAATGCCAGGCCTCCCTGTCCATCACCAACTTCCGGAGTTTACTCAAACTCATATCCATCGAGTCAGTGATGCCATCCAGCCATCTCATCCTCTGTCGTCCCCTTCTCCTCCTGCCCCCAATCCCTCCCAGCATCAGGGTCTTTTCCAATGAGTCAACTCTTCACATGAGGTGGCCAATGTATTGGAGTTTCAGCTTTAGCATCAGTCCTTCCAATGAACACCCAGGACTGATCTCCTTCAGAATGGACTGGTTGGATCTCCTTGCAGTCCAAGGGACTCTCAAGAGTCTTCTCCAACACCACAGTTCAAAAGCACGTGTATAATATCATATATGAAACGAATTGCCAATCCAGGTTCAATGCATGATACTGGATGCTTGGGGCTGGTGCACTGAGACGACCCAGAGGGATGGTACGGGGAGGGAGGAGGGAGGGGGGGTTTAGGATGGGGAACACGTGTATACCTGTGGCAGATTCATGTTGATGTATGGCAAAACCAATACAATATTGTAAAGTAATTAACCTCAAAATAAATAAATTTAGTCTTTTGATGAGGAAAAAAAAAAAGCATCAATTCTTCGGCACTCAGCTTTCTTCACAGTCCAACTCTCACATCCATACATGACCACTGGAAAAACCATAGTCTTGACTAGATGGACCTTTGTTGGCAAAGTAATGACTCTGATTTTTAATATGCTATCTAGGTTGGTCATAACTTTCCTTCCAAGGAGTAAGCGTCTTTTAATTTCATGGCTGCAGTCACCATCTGCAGTGATTTTGGAGCCCCCAAAAAAATAAAGTCTGACACTGTTTCCCCATCTATTTGCCATGAAGTGATGGGACCAGATGCCATGATCTTCGTTTTCTGAATGTTGAGCTTTAAGCCAACTTTTTCACTCTTCACTTTCACTTTCATCAAGAGGCTTTTTAGTTCCTCTTCACTTTCTGCCATAAAGGTGGTGTCATCTGCATATCTGAGGTTATTGATATTTCTCTCGGCAGTCTTGATTCCAGCTTGTGCTTCTTCCAGCCCAGCGTTTCTCAGGATGTACTCTGCATAGAAGTTAAATAAGCAGGGTGACAATATACAGCCTTGACGGACCCTTTTTCCTTTTGGAACCAGTCTGTTGTTCCATGTCCAGTTCTAACTGTTGCTTCCTGACCTGCATATAGGTTTCTCAAGAGGCCGGTCAGGTGGTCTGGTATTCCCATCTCTTGAAGAGTTGTCCACAGTTTATTGTGATCCACACAGTCAAAGGCTTTGGCATAGTCAATAAAGCAGAAATAGATGTCTTTCTGGAACTCTCTTGCTTTTTCCATGATCCAGCGGATGTTGGCAATTTGATCAAAAACCAGCTTAAACACTTGGAAGTTCACAGTTCACGTATTGCTGAAGCCTGGCTTAGAGAATTTTGAGCATTACTCAAATCCTCATAGAGGGTGGTTAAGGAGAGATGTTGAGTTATACATCCCCCTTGTTTCTGAAGGACATCATATCATACCTCAGGTGACTTTATTCTTAGCCTCATCTCCCATGTGCAGTGTTTCAGAAAAAGGTCTTAATTAACATGAGATACTCTCTATAGTAATGCCCAAGTGTCACCGAGATTTACCTAAAGGATACATCTGTTCCCATCATATAGTGAGCTAATGGAAGCACATGATATGAATCCAAAAATGAATTTCATTTATGAAAGTTAAGGGCTGTAGAAGTGGTCATAGAAACTTCAAACTTAAAAGCACCAGAGAGTCACCTTTAAGGAATATTTAAAGGCTGGAAAATAGCATAGGATCCATGAAGACAAATTTGCTTGAGGTGATACATTTAAGCATGTATCTTCATGAGGGTATATGAGTTTTAAGTTTATATTGACCAATTTTATTTGCTTGTTTATTTGTTTCCAACATGTCTTATCTTAGGGCATATGTTTCCCTAGTGAGTAAGCACTCTGACTATGCCAGTAGCTATATTTTTATGCAACCTTCAACTCCTCATGCTAAAGCACCTCCAGAATAGAAAATAAATCTTTTCAAAAGTTTCAAAACAGGCTTTCCATATATTCCCCTTAAAAGTACCAGGCAAACATATTTCTTGATTCTTAACATATTGCATGTTGCCAGCAAGTATATTCAAATCTTCACAAGTTATTCATGTAACCAGGCACACTTACTGGTGTGCTTCTGCTTTGGTTGTTCCTTGAAATTGGAAAGTAAGCGCCTTTCAGGGTTGGAGGGGAGGATCTATGAAAGAGGAAAAGTAATTTTGCTTTTAAAATGAGATATACGTGAACCATAGCTCTGCTTTGGTTTTGATTTACCATAGGTACAAAACAGCACCATTGCTTTAGAGCAAGAGTCAGCAAGCTTTCTGTAAAGGGTCAGATAGTCAATATTTTAGATTTTGTGGTCTATGAGGAAGTGTCTGTCACAAATGCTCCATTCTGCTATTGTTAAATGGAAGCAGTTATAAACACTATGTAAACGAAAATGTGCAGTGGTGTTCTAATAAAACTATATTTACAGAAAGAGGTGCAAGCCACATTTGACTTCAGGGCAGTAGTCTGCAGACTCCTGTTTTAGAGCTAATGATTTGTCAGCTGGCATCGTCCGTTTTGGGAAGCCTGTAATTGTGGAGTGTGTATATGTGTTTGTGTCCACACTCAGTCATGTCCAACTCTTTGTGACCCCATGGATCATAGCCCACCAGGCTCCTCTGTCCATGGGACTTCCCAGGCAGGAATACTAGAGCGGGTTGCCATTTCCTACTCCAAGGAATCTTCCCCACCCAGGGATTGAAACTGCGTTGCTTGTGTCTCCTTCATTGGCAGGTGGATTCTTTACCACTGTGCCACCTGGAAAGTCTCAATTAGGGAGAATAACTCTGAAATTCCTTTCTCTCTGTCCTTTTCTGGTTATGCAAGGTAAGGGCTAGAAATGTAGTTGATGATAAGGTTCAATCAGTGCAATTTCAGTGGTTAGAAACAAAGTTGGCAGCCTGTTGGCAAGTCATATTTAGTCTCTGGCAACTTCATTTTCACAGGATCAGTTCACATGGTTGTGCTGTCCTTTTGCCAGCAAGAGTATTATAAATTAAAATGATGTGGGGTCAACCTTTTGTTTAGGATCTTGATGGTGCCTAATCAACTCACTTACCAGTTTTCTAATTTGTATAAAGATCTTCTAACTAAATGTAGACACTTGCAGCCTTTTTCCTGTTCACTTTTTCTATAACAATTAATGATGGATTTATTTAGCTTTGCACCATTTGTTTTTATTTCTGTTCACCTTGAAAATTTGAATATAAAGCAGTGCTATACCTTGTATTTTGCCTTATTCACACAGAATGTCTTATCATACTACACACACACACACACACACACACACACACACACAGACAATGGTACATAATAGTCTGGCAACAGGATGAGTGCCCATTAACCAAATAACAGGAGGAGAAAAGTATTCAATCTTTCTTTAAAAAAATTCACTTTCCTAAAGCATGTGCATAAACATTTCAGAATTATAGTTAGAAGGAAAAATGGCTTTAGAATGAAAATATTTTAATTGATTAGTGTATAAAATGTTTTTGCACGAAACATCAGAACATACAAGCAGAGGATTATTTGCTTAGGAACACTGGCATTACTAAAAATACCACTATGATTTTTCAGGATTACTTGATTATTATTTAATGTGTGAATGAGACCTGCCTCTTCCAGGATATCACTGTGCTCATGAGGAATGTCTTTTTTCCCCAGTGATCACCATTTTTATTGTCAGTAGATTCATAAGTATGGTGCATGCTGAAAATATGAAAGTAACTGATATGTCTCTGTATATACATGTATTATATACACTTTTGTGTGTGTATGTATGTGTGTGTGTATATATATATATATATATATATATATATATATACACACACATATCCATATGTCAAAGTGTTATCCTGCAAAAGAAATTGGTACAGGGAGGGAGGAGGGAGGGGGGTTCAGGATGGGGAACACGTGTATACCTGTGGTGGATATATGTTGATGTATGGAAAAACCAATATAATATTGTAAAGTAATTAACCTCCAATTAAAATAAATAAATCTCTATTAAAAAAGAAAAATATATATATATTATTGTATATTTAACATCCTTGAAACAAAATCCCATTTGCTACAAATCATTCTCACCCCTCCAAATGATAGCATGGTCGAGAGACATTGTGAGTTTTATTTTGATCCACAGCTTTCAGTTCAGTTCAGTCTCTCAGTTGTGTCCGACACTTTGCGACCCCATGAACCACAGCACGCTAGGCCTCCCTATCCATCACCAACTCCCGAAGTCCACCCAAACCCTTGTCCATGGAGTTGGTGATGCCATCGAACCATCTTATCCTCTGTCGTCCCCTTTTCCTCCTGCCCTCAATCTTTCCCAGCATCAGGGTCTTTTCCAATGAGTCAGTTCTTCTCATCAGGTGGCCAAAGTATTGGAGTTTCAGCTTCAACATCAGTTCTTCCAATGAACACCCAGGACTGATCTCCTTTAGGATGGACTAGTTGGATCTCCTTGCAGTCCAAGGGACTCTCAAGAGTCTTCTCCAACACCACAGTTCAAAAGCATCGATTCTTCCACGCTCAGCTTTCTTTATAGTCCAACTCTCACATCCATACATGTCCACAGCTTTGCAATTATGCAAAACCTTCAAGTTTGCCTAATTTCTCAATTCAACTTAATTAAAAATATTCAATTCAATTCAGTTCCAAAAACATATCTCAAATGGCCTCTATATATGAGCAAGGTTATATGGAATTGGCCCCATAAATAGAAAACTGAATAACTGACTTCAGTGAACTCACATGTGACTGAGGCATACGAAGTTATAGTTTACCGTAGATTATAAATCCAGAAGGAAAACACAGTATAATAGAGGATAAAGAGTAGGGGCACAGACAACAGAAATAATTCTGGCTGTGGAACTTTGTTCCACAATGTCAGTAACATTCAGTTGGTCATGAAAAATAAATAGAGTTCACTGGCTAGAGAAGAGAGAGGAAGGGATTTGTAGCTAGATTTAGATTCTGTAACATTCTCTGTGTTCATATGTTCAAAAAATTGTAATTTTTATTATATTCCATTATTTAAATTATAGTTCTATATAATATGAATGATATAAATATTTAAAACCAGATGCCTTATAAAATTTCATTGATTTCCATCATGTTGCCTATGATTTCACTTCCTTTTTTTCTCATATCATTATGAGCAATGATCTCAATTTAAAAAAAGAGCAAGTTTCTCCAAATTAGTAAAGGATTATTGAGTTTAGGATGAAGAAAATATACAAATCATCCAGGGAAATCTGGCCCTTTTGTTCTATTTTGTCTTATTTCTGAAACCACACAATTCCCTGAGATGAATAATCAATCATATATTTGATAACCTCCTAATTAAAGCTCAATTAATAGTAAGCCATTGGACTTTCAATTTTTTTCTTCTGTTTTTCTAATTCCTTCTATATTGCTTCTATACGGATATGTTAGATTCAGCTGTCCTCTGTTTTAAGGGGGGAAGAATATTTTTTGTGACATTTTGTGACATTAAGAATTTTATTTTCTTCAATTGACAACTTTTAATTTTGGTGGAGTAACACTGATAAGAATATTACACTTTGATGAGTGAACAGAAATATCAGTAACATGAATGTTACACTTGAAGCATAGCATCTGGTCCTATTAGTATTACTTGATTATCAAGTGTATCAATGATAAAAATATATTTTAAAATGTAAGGCAAGCATCTTAAATATAGGTCTATATATATATGTATCTCAAGCAAAAATGTTATTTGTTCATTTGTGCAAATTATATAGAACTATTGAATATGAATCTCTTCATATTTCCTTTCTCTTTCATCTCTCAGATGAAATTGGGTGTTGCTTTTCTCCAACTGCAAAGCATCCAAGTAGAATGTTTAGTGTAATGTCACTGACAGTCACTATTATACTAGTTCATCCAAGTGTGAATGAGTGTGTGAGTTAATGATCCTTTTAAAACACAAAGAACAAAGGCAATAAAAATAAATAAGGAACAGAAGTATTAAAATAGGAAGGACTAGTCGTACAAAATAAGGAATGTGATATCTTTATTCATTATTGGAAAGATGTTAGAGCTCAGAAGAAAACTGCCTGATCAGAGTGTGTGGTGGAAATAAAAAACTATCATTATCTATTTCTTCTCCCTAAAACTTTACTTCTCTGATCATGTTTTTCTGTAGCGGTTAAATTAGGAGATGTCTACTCTTACTTACCGTAATATATAAGCCATCACATATGTGAAGTATTTCAAAGGTCCTATGATGGTTAATCAAATGAAAATGTCTTACAGATTAGCTGACAAATATAAAATATTTATTAATTTTGAGAAAATTAGATTAAAATCTCACAGATATTTTCATATTAATAAATTTATTAATTCACCTGTCAAAGAATATTTGACTTAATATGACTAGTATTATGCTAGATGAATATAAATATATATGCATACATATATCTTTATTTGATGCTAATCCAATTCCATTTTAAAGGATAGCAGAAGTAAATACAATTGGAGAGAGTCTATCAGTTAGTATCCAGTCAGGAAAAGAGCTGCTCTAACCTAATACAGTGCTTCTCAACCACAGGTGATTCTGCCCCCTCCCCTGGGGACAATTGGCATCATGTAGAGGCATTTTTTAATTGTCACAAAAGCAGAGGCGCTACCAATATTTAAGGGACAGAGACAGTGATGTTACTAAGTACCCTACAGGGCATAGGACAGCCTCTCACAGCAAATAAATACCCATTCAAAACATCAGTAGTAATGAGTTTGAGAAACCCTGTTCAGGTACAATAAACTTGATATGAGGAACTACTTAACAAAAATATTGAAACAGTTAAAAAGTCCAACAGGGAATAGTGAGGCAGCCCAGAGATTAGCATCTGTGGGACCCAGTTACCTCCTCTAGGATTTTAAAAAATAAGAGAGTAAGAGATATTACCAGGGTTTAAGAGCCATAGCAACTGGGCTAGAGCTGGATTCAGGATGGATGCTACTTCTTGGGAGTCGGAGCCAGGGAAGGAGTCTTTCCACTGCACACTGGAACCTCAGGGGATATGCAACCCCTGCTGGAGTCACTTCCGGTAGAGAGAAGTGGAAAGAAATATCCTTGTTTATCTCTTCCTTCCACCTGCCAGTCTCTAATCAGTGTTTCCCATTGACCAAACCTAGTGGGAAGCCACTTGGCAACGGTTTGGGGGAAATGTAAGCTGCCGTGAACATGAGAGGAATGGATCTGAGAGCACACAGGAAATTACCAGCCTGAAAAATAGGAGACATAAAAATCTCTAATTTATTATTCCAGCACCCATGGTGTTCTCATACACTTGTTTTTCTTTTTCTTTTTGAGAAATATGAAAATATATCAAAAGTAGCAGGTGTAGTAGACAGCATGCATACCAATGGATTAGTACACTATCAGTTCTCAGAAGAAAACTAGGGAAAGAGAAGGTATTTTCTTAAAACAAAGATTATGGGGGAAAACATTAAGGAAAAAATACTGTTATCACGTGTATTGAAATTAAATCCTTTGGTTGATGATTTTTCCTTCCTTTCTTTCAAAACCGAGAAGATAGCATGTGCACTCTTTCCTTTGTTGCCATTATTTTGATGTCAAAACTAAAGAATGTACACATTCTAAGTGAAAAGGCTGAGTGGAGACAAAAAAAAAATACGTGATTGAATAAACAAATATTACAATGCTCTTATCTCAATTAAAACTCAAAATGACACCCATCTTTTCTCCAAATAGAAATTAGGTAGCTGGAGTAGTGAAACTTTCTCTTCCATGGCAACTCTAAAGAAGGGGCAGATGGCATGAGATTGTGGACAGATGGACCCATGGAGAGGCCACATTTATAGTTATTGTTAAAATTTTGCTTCCAATTTCACCCAAACCTTCTATGGCGTTTCATTTTCAGATTGTCAATATTCTCTTGGTACACCAGCATCACCTTATCTTACAGATATGGATGGATGAAAACCTCTTGTTATGAATTTACATTTCTCATTTATTATATTAGGAAACTATTGTAGATGTTTGATTTAACCAAGATGACGGAATGGGGCTTGATTAAAGTACTCATATGTAAATCAAGGTTAAGACTTTATATGAATCATGTGGCAAATCATATCCATGTCCCTGTTCTCAGTCTCAGTGTCTTCAATAAGAGAATGGTTCCGAAAAAATTAGCACAGCTAATAATTAAACAGTACAATGTGCTTACTGCTGTTGCTTTTGTGTGTGTGTGTGTGTGTAAGTCCAATGTGTTTTTTCGTTTTAATTTGCAGCAACATGTATGGACCTGGAGGGCATTATGCTATGTAAAATAAGTCAGACAGAGACAGACAAACACTATATGATATCACTTGTATGTAGAATCTAAAAAATACAACCCACTACTGAATATAACAGAAAAAGCAGACTCACAGATACAGAGAATAAACTAGGGGTTACCAGCAGGGAGGAGAGTTGGGGTGCTATATAGGGGTGAGGGAGTGGAAGTTATAGACTCTTGGGTGTTGGGTAGTCTCAATCCTGTATTGTACAACATGGGGAATCTAGCCAATATTTTGTGATAACTATATATGGAAAGCTACCTTTAAAACTGTATAAAAATAAGGGATGATAACAACGGAATTAAATTCAATTTTAAAAGCTCATCTTAGTTAAAAAGTAGTAATGATTGTTAATTTGCATAGTACAGGGATCCCTGAGTTTCATTAACATATGCCCATAGTTATTACTAGATGGAAGGTAAAACAGGATAAACAAGAAATATTTACCAAAGAAACCAATTGGCCTCATGAAGTCACAAAAGAGATGCACTTAGGGTGTTAAAGCATCAAGAAAGAAGTAAGTGAATAAGTGATAAATAAGTGATGAATTTGTAAAAAAAAAAAAAAGCCCCTTTTATTGCCTTTCTTTGATCTTTCTAAGTGGTTTGTTGAGAGACTATAACACTTTGTTTTTTAAGAATCTCAAGCTACAAATCCATGATACAAAGTGTGTATGGTAATGAGCAATATCTACAATAAAAACTTATGTAGATGAATCAATTCCCCTTGCCTAGGCAGTCCTTTCTAAACAAGTCCCCAGAATTATTAATTGTGGTGGAACCCATTCATACCATCCATTTTTGACAAATCCATGTCTCCTTCAGGGACTTGGCCACCTCATAGGTTGCATTGCCTTGACAGATGAAGATTCTCTGTCTTGGTACCGTGGCCAGTTATTAATTTATTCATTAATCTAGTACATGTTAGAACAGAAGTGTATTTCTTTCTGCACAATTCCTATCTTGGGGCTAAAAGAGGACAAATTTGCTCAGTATAACCAAGGACAGATCAACCAGTCAACTCAAAGCAGGCACAAATTATGCAGGAAATCTATTTGAATCAATAGCAAGATAAAGCAGAGAGAAGAAAGAAGTGGAATCATATGGACAGAAGAGCTATGGCTTACAGAAATTTGGCAAGGACTGAAGATATTTTGTGTGTTTTTTGTGGACCAGCTAATTTTTGGAATTTATTTACAAGATCAGGGTAAGTGGTACTAGCATGTTCATGCATGAGAAAACATCAAGGGAAGACTTAAGTTCAAGGAGGTGATAAAGAAGAGAGGAAGTAATTATTTGCATTAGCCATCAAAGGCAGGAAAATAATCTGCTTGAGCTCAGCAGGGAAAACTAAAGCTAAATATTAAGCAAAATTTTTGTATATCCAAACTATTTTCTTCAAGTAACTTCCATGCTTTCCTACTTTCCCCCAGGGGATTTAGTTTGTTTGCTTTGTTTTGTTTTGTTTTGTTTTAGCTATAACTGATCAAGGTTTGACTTCATGTCAGTCTGTTATTTTTTGGGGGTATTAAAATTGCTTGAACTCTTGCAAAGAGAAGATTGGTGATTATTAACATTCATTTCTAGAGAAAGATAGGAGTCCAGTGATAAGAGTGAAAGGAAGATATCAGCGTGTAGTGACCATAAGGAAGTAGGACACAAGAAAGCAAGATTGCTCAGAGTTCCAGAGATCAAAATATTATGTGTTAATTTGGGGTTGGGGAGGATTTATTCCAGGTGTTTGTATTCTAGCTTGGGAGCCTGAGAATCAAATAAGAAATCTTGCCCAGGAGTGGGTCCGGGGACTGTTAGCTCCTTGAGAAAGATAGATCATCAGGGCAAACCAAGAGATCATGCCAATGAACAACTTTTGTAGGGCTCTTCATTTTCTCTCATTGGGCCAGCAGACTCTTTAGTGATGGGGCAGGCTCTATCCTGCAGATAGGACCCACATAATAAAGTCAAAAGATTCTGCCATGGGCAACATATTTCCTCATATAAATGAGTTAGGTTTTTTTTTTTTTTCCTTTTAATGAAAATGTCTGTTTAACAAAATGTCCCTCGTGCAATATTCCAACCAAAAGGAAAAAATATGCAAGGTGAAGGATATTTATATTTAAATTTCCCTAATGCTTCTCTCACTGGAAAGGAGAGATGAGAGAAGAACAGACTTTCAACAATTTTGTGCATGAAGAGTGAGATGGGAAAGGGAAGAAGGTACAGGCAAAACATCTTCCAGGTATTTACACTCAGACATTAAAGGTCTCTTGCGTATCCTTAAATACATTCCTCTCCAGTGTGTACTTGTTTCATATTCATTCAGTTCAGTTCAGTTCACTTCAGTCGCTCAGTCATGTCTGACTGTTTGCGACCCCATAAATCGCAGCACGCCAGGCCTCCCTGTCCACCAACTCCCGGAGTTCACTCAAACTCATGTCCATCGAGTCGGTGATGCCGTTGAGCCATCTCATCCTCTGTTGTCCCCTTCTCCACCTGCCCCCAATCCCTCCCAGCATCAGAGTCTTTTCCAAAGAGTCAACTCTTCACATGAGGTGGCCAAAGTATTGGAGTTTCAGCTTTAGCATCATTCCTTCCAGAGAACACAGATTCTGGAGATTCAGGAGACTGATCTCCTTTAGGATAGACTGGTTGGATCTCTTTGCAGTCCAAGGGACTCTCAAGAGTCTTCTCCAACACCACAGTTCAAAAGCATCAATTCTTCAGCTCTCAGCTTTCTTCACAGTCCAATGCTCACATCCATACATGACCACTGGAAAAACCATAGCCTTGACTAGATGGACCTTTGTGGGCAAAGTAATGTCTCTGCTTTTGAATATGCTGTCTAGGTTGGTCAAAACTTTCCTTCCAAGGAGTAAGCGTCTTTTAATTTCATGGCTGCAATCACCATCTGCAGTGATTTTGGAGCCCAAAAAAATAAAGTCTGACACTGTTTCCCCATCTATTTGCCATGAAGTGATGGGACCAGATGCCATGATCTTCGTTTTCTGAATGTTGAGCTTTAAGCCAACTTTTTCACTCTCCTCTTTCACTTTCATCAAGAGGCTTTTTAGTTCATCTTCACTTTCTGCCATAAAGGTGGTGTCATCTGCATATCTGAGGTTATTGATATTTCTCCTGGCAATCTTGATTCCAGCTTGTGTTTCTTCCAGCCCAGCATTTCTCATGATGTACTCTGCATATAAGTTAAATAAGCAGGGTGACAATATACAGCCTTGACGGACTCCTTTTCCTTTTGGAACCAGTCTGTTGTTCCATGTCCAGTTCTAACTGTTGTTTCCTGACCTGCATATAGGTTTCTCAAGAGGCAGGTCAGGTGGTCTGGTATTCCCATCTCTTGAAGAGTTGTCCACAGTTTATTGTGATCCACACAGTCAAAGGCTTTGGCATAGTCAATAAAGCAGAAATAGATGTTTTTCTGGAACTCTTGCTTTTTCCATGATCCAGCAGATGTTGGCAATTTGATCTCTGGTTCCCCTGCCTTTTCTAAAACCAGCATGAACATCTGGAAGTTCACAGTTCACATATTGCTGAAGCCTGGCTTAGAGAATTTTGAGCATTACTTTACTAGTGTGTGAGAAGAGTGTAATTGTGCAGTAGTTTGAGCATTCTTTGTCATTGTCTTTCTTTGGGATTGGAATGAAAACTGACCTTTTCCAGTCCTGTGGCCACTGCTGAGTTTTCCAAATTTGCTGGCATATTGAGTGAAACACTTTCACAGCATCATCTTCCAGGATTTGAAATAGCTCAACTGGAATTCCATCACCTCCACTGGCTTTGTTCGTAGTGATGCTTTCTAAGGCCCACTTGACTTCACATTCCAGGATGTCTTGCTCTAGGTGAGTGATCACAAATCGTGATTATCCTGGTTGTGAAGATCTTTTTTGTACAGTTCTGTGTATTCTTGCCACCTCTTCTTAATATCTTCTGCTTCTATTACATCCATACCATTTCTGTCCTTTATCAAGCCCATCTTTGCATGAAATGTTCCCTTCGTATCTCTAATTATCTTAAAGAGATCTCTAGTCTTTCCCATTCTGTTGTTTTCCTCTATTTTTTTGCATTGATTGCTGAGGAAGGCTTTCTTATCTCTTCTTGCTATTCTTTGGAACTCTGCAACCAGATGCTTATATCTTTCCTTTTCTCCTTTCCTTTTGGCTTCTCTCCTTTTCACAGCTATTTGTTAGGCCTCCCCAGACAGCCATTTTGCTTCTTTGCATTTCTTTTCCATGGGGATGGTCTTGATCCCTGTCTCCTGTACAATGTCACGAACCTCATTCCATAGTTCATCAGGCACTCTATCTATCAGATCTAGGCCCTTAAATCTATTTCTCACTTCCACTGTATAATCATAAGGGATTTGATTTAGGTCATACCTGAATGGTCTCGTGGTTTTCCCTACTTTCTTCAGTTAAGTCTGAATTTGGCAATAAGGAGTTCATGATCTGAGCCACAGTCAGCTCCTGGTCTTGTTTTTGTTGACTGTATACAGCTTCTCCATCTTTGGCTGCAAAGAATACAATCAATCTGATTTTTATATTTACAATCTGGTGATGTCCATGTGTAGAGTCTTCTCTTGTGTTGTTGGAAAAGGGTGTTTGCTATGACCAGTGCGTTCTCTTGGCAAAACTCTATTAGCCTTTGCCCTGCTTCTTTCTGTATTCCAAGGCCAAATTTGCCTGTTAATCCAGGTGTTTCTTGACTTCCTACTTTTGCATTCCAGTCCCCTATAATGAAAAGGACATATTTTTTGGATGTTAGTTCTAAAAGGTCTTGTAGGTCTTCACAGAACCATTCAACTTTGGCTTCTTCAGCATTGCTGGTTGGGGCATAGACTTGGATTACTGTGATATTGAATGCTTTGCCTTGAAACAAACAGAGATCATTGTGTTGTTTTTGAGATTGCATCCAAGTACTGCATTTTGGACTCTTTTGTTGATCATGATGGCTATTCCATTTCTTCTAAGGGATTCCTGCCCACAGTAGTAGATATAATGGTCATCTGAGTTAAATTCACCCATTCCAGTCCATTTTAGTTTGCTGATTCCTAGAATGTCGACGTTCACTCTTGACTACTCCAATTTGCCTTGATTCATGGACCTAACCTTCCAGGTTCCTATGCAATATTGCTGTTTACAGCATCGGACCTTGCTTCTATCACCAATCACATCCACAGCTGGGTATTGTTTTTGCTTTGGCTCCATCCTTTCATTCTTTCTGGAGTTATTTCTCCACTGATCTCCAGTAGCATATTGGGCACCTACCGACCTGGGGAGTTTCTCTTTCAGTATCCTATTCATTACCAGACATATATTGGGCACTAACAACATACCAGGGTCTGCTGAGTTATCCAGATATATAAAACATCATTCATGGATTACAGAGCTCAGGCTAATTAAAACAGACAGATCTAAGAGGATGTAATGCTATGGAACTCTGGCAATGTGCTAAATGCTTATCTCCTTTAATTCTCAGTAGAATCCCAAAAGGTAGCCTTAATTATTATTTCCAAGTTACAATTGAAGAAAATAAGACTTTAAGAAGTTAAGACACCGGAGTAAGTGTAAGGGGAGAGTTTAATTCCATGGGATACCAGATTTCACAGCTCATATTTCCAATCACACTTTTGCCTTTCTCATGTAAATGAATCATTAAATTACTTTCAAATCTGTACTTGAACTTGTACTCCTACCTTGCAGAATCAGACCAGCATTATTTATACAATATTTCAATTCATTTATAGATGAAATATTGCTTTGTTTACTAACCTATGAACTTGAACCATGCTAGATTCCTCTGGTTAGGAACAAGCTTGATTCTCTGGAAGAGGGTATGCCTAGCTGCACAGGTAGGGGTGAAGTGAATCCAGCCAGAAAGGTTAGACGAACATCTAGCAGATCATGAAACAACTGCCTTTCAAATGTGCAGAACACAACCCATCTGTAACCTGGAGACTGTCTGTATTGATTCTTCCCAGGGAAGTTACTTATTTTATACATGTGTGCCATGTTCTTTCCATAATGCAGTTCTACACGGTAATACTCAAGTGAATTATTTAAAGAAAAACAGCTGCTGCTAATAATGCTGTTTGCTTTTGTTTGTATCATGGAAGCCGTAAGAATAAGTTTTTTTCCTCTTTCCCCAGGTATTTTTTTTTCCATAGTGTCAAGGAATGTGAGTGATTTGGTCAGAGTGAAAAGTGAAGACCAAGACTTTCCCATTAAGCCATTCTGGCTTTTCCTTCTGGCAGCTTTACCTGTTCCCTCATTTATTCTTTCATCAAATATTTATTGAGTGTCTACTGTGTGCCAGTCACTGCTTTAAGTGCAGGGATAACAGAAAAACAAACAAACAAATAATAAAAAAAAATAGCTTCTCTATTTAAGGAGCCCATATACTAGTGGGGAAGTTAGAAAAAGTATGAAATAAACAAACAAACAGATAGTATGCCAAAAGATAGTGTTAAGAAAAAAACAAAAGCAGGATAAGGGGGATAGAGACAAAGTATCAGGAAATCGACGTTTTGTATATGGAAGACTGTGAAGGCCTCTATGAGGTAGTCTTTGAACAGAAATCTGAAGCAAGTGATGAAATTAGCCATACCAAGTCTTGAGGAGTGGCATGTGTATAACTTTTTAATTTGAAATAAATACAGGAAATCACAAAACTAGTTTGGAATGGTCTGTAGTACCCTTACCCAGCTTCCCTTAATGGCTAACATCTTACATAATTGTGCACAATAGCAAAACCAGGACATGGACATTGGTATACGCTACAAATTTTATTCATATCTCACCAGTATTTACATATACTCATTTGTGTGTGGTTCTATGCATAGAGGCATATGACCATCACCACTATCAAGATACAGAATGGTTCCATCTTCACAAAGGAACTGTCTTGAACTACTCCTTTATAGTCCCATCCATCCAGACCCCTCATCCTCATCCCTAATCCCTGACAACTCTAATCCATTCTCCATCTCTGTAATTTTGTCTTTTCAGTAAATTTATATAAATGGAATCATCATTAGGGAAAGAAGTAGATGAACTGATTCAGGCTTTGACAAGTCACTCTAGCTGCTGAGTGGGAGCAGACCATAGAGTAGCTAATAAGGAAGCAGCTGAGAAATAATGCTGGTTCTCAACCACGATGTTTGCAGTGGAGATAATGAGAAGTAGATGGATTCTGGAGATCTTTGAAAGGTAGCACTGCCAGGATTTTCTGATAGTTGGGATATAGGGTGTAAAAGAAAGAGGAGTCCAAGATGACTCCAAGATGAATAGTGTGGAGAATATGACAGAAGGATCAGTAGATAGTAGAGGATAGAGGTGGAAATAAGAGTCAAAAGCTTGTTAGACATCACAATAAAGTAAAAGAGAGTGTAGTTGAATACAAGTCTGGGATCCAGGGAAGAAGTATGGGTTAGAGGTATATGTTTAAGAGTCTTCTCTGTGGAGTACATGACCGTTGGGGCAGGGCCTTCATAACAGTGCCCATTGCTTCATAGTCATGACAGTCTTAAAATGCTTTGGGACAGTAGTACAAAGGCTGTCGTTTGACTGTGGCTTTCTGCTGTTTCATCTTCTTTGATTAGTGTAGAAAAGCCACGTCTCTGAGAGTCCTTGATACAGCAAGAATATTAGGGTGTACCATCCTTCTTCCACGGTCATGGCTGCAGGGAATCTTGGATGTTTAATGAAAGAAACCCTGGTCATAGTTCAGTACTTCCATATGGGAAGTTGAAGAGTAACAATGATTTATACTGATGAGTATCTCCTGTAGGTGAATGAGGCATGTGCATTACAATGTCACACCACACCCTGAGCTAAAGTTCTCCATTCCCCTTGCTGATCTTTCTCTTCACATTTTTTTCTTCCTTTGTGAAGCCTCTCATTCAACTGAGCTTTGAATTTTGGCTTTGTGGAGTTATAATTCTAGGTCCTAGGCAAGTTATTCCACTTGGCCTCAGTGTCCTCATCTGTAAAATGGACGGTTGATGATACCTTCAGTCCTAACATTCAATAGTTCTAAGAATTGGGGTCCACTGTCTTCTCAGGTATTATCATAGTCTTTACAACCCTCCCGTTTTTGTTTGGCCTTTCACACACTTCAGAGAATGTAATGGGACAGCCTGTTTCCTCAGGGTTTATTCTTTATGACTGGCTTCCCAATTCAGTTAACTCATATGTTCAAAAATATTAATGACTATTGTGACTTAGGTAAATTTGCATTATATAAGTCTCTTTAATTTAAAAAAATCTAATATTTATTGACAGTCCATTAAGTTTCAGGTACTGCATGCATTTTATTGTATTGAATTATCCAAACAACTCTGCCAATCAGATATTATTATTGCTATTATGTAAATAAATGAATCCATTGTGAAAGAAACCAAAGTGAAAGTAAAAGTTGCTCAGTCATGTCCGACTGTTTGCAACCCCATGGTCTGTACAGTCCATAGCATTCTCCAAGCCAGAATACTGGAGTGGGTAGCCTTTCCCTTCTCCAGGGAATCTTCCCTACCCAGGGATCAAACACTGATCTCCGCATTGCAAACATATTCTTTACCATCTAAGCCACAAGGGGAGCCCAAGAAACCAAGGGTCTTGTGCAAAGTTCCACAACTGATGAGTATTGATGGCACGGTTTTTGAAGCTTGATCTGGTCACTTCCAGAGCCACAATTTTCCCATTAAAATATCTTCTCATTGAAAATGAAAAATGTGGAAATTCTAAACACAGTGGTCTGGGGTTGAAGGAGACACATGTCAGCAAGAAAGCTGAAAATTGCATCCTTGTTACACTCTAGTACCAGACTGGCTTCTCCTGGGGAAGTCTTCCTATATCTCCATTTCCACAGGGAAATGCTAGAGTCCACAGTATAGGGCCTTCACCAACTATGTAAGACTGCGTGCTAAATCACTTCAGTCATTTCTGGCTCTTTGTGACCCCATGGACTGTAGCCTGTCAGGCTCCTTTGTCCATGGAATTCTCCAGGCAAGAATGCTGTAGTGGGTTGCCATGCCCTCCTCTAGGGGATCTTCCTGACCAGAGGATCAAACCTGCATCTTTGATGTCTCCTGCATTGGCAGGTGGAATCTTTACTACCAGTGCCACTGAGGAAGCCCATATAAGACTATGAGAATGCAATTAAAGAGTCTTAGAGTAATAGCCAGCCATTACTTACCCAGAAACTAAGTTCAGTATTCCTGCAGCCACAAAGGAATTGAGTCCATAAGATGGTGACTTTATATTTAGACCCAGTGGTCACTTTTCCCTATAATGATTCCAGCCCAGTAGATCACAAGCAATCAGTGCAACCCAGAATAGCTAAGGTAAAGCTGAGAATTCATTGCCCCCCAGTTTTCACTATGCTTGCCCATAGGAAGCAAGAATAAAACATTCATGGAACAGGCTCGCTAGATTTCCAGGGCTCCTAACACCAAGTTTATATGAGTTCTGATAAGACATTGACTATTATGAAAAAGCAGAGACTCCACATACTTAGAATGTATTGTTTTCCTTTTCAGTCACCAAAGGACGATCCTCTGCATATGTTAGCAAAAAAAAAAAAAAAAAGGTACTGATCTTATCATCTCTAATATTAAAGTTTAAATTGGCAAGCTGTACATCTCATACTGTTCATTTTAAAAACCAATATTGATTGGTATCTTGTACTACAACTTGCACCATAGGTCAAGTTCCAATACAGCAAATATCATTCCAATAAAAATTCTGTAAAACTACATCAACAAAACCTTTCATGTTTGAGTCATCAGCCCAATAGTGTGAGATAATTCTGAGTAAAGCATGCTAGGAGGTTCTCAACAATTACTTGTCCTGGCCAACAAAACTTGACTGCACTAAAAACAGCCATCAGTGTAGGGTTGTTTTTAAATCAAGCTTGAGAAGTCAAATCAAAGTCAGCATGCAATAAATGTTTGTTGAATGAATGTTGAATGGGAGATTCTTCTAATCTACCCTAAATAGTGCTGAATTCCCAGCTGCTGGGTCAATACCTGGCATATAGATCATTAACGAATAAATGGACACAGAGTAATATTTTTTTCAGAAATGGAAATTGAGTCATGTCTCTTCCTTGCTTAAAATCATTCATTGGTTTCCATAGCCTCCAGAATATTATTTTGGGCAGGGCTTCTCAAACTTTGATGTGTATAAAAATCACCTGGGGATCTTACTAATAAATAGGCTCTGATTCAGTAAGTCTGGGGTAGGGCCTAAATTTTGGCATTTCTAATAGGTTCCTAGGTTATAACAGTGATGCTGGTCTGGAGACCATACTCTGAGTAGCCTTGACATGAGCTATGTAACATGACATGAAAAAGTGTTCTTTTATGATTGGATTGCAAGCCTCAGTATTTCCCTCAAATGGGTATTTATTCCAATTGTATATCTCTGCTAAAATTCCAGTATGAGGCAATATCCGTCTGGATGCTATATTTTCCCCAATGTGGGCACACTTCCTTCAAGTCTTAGCACAGGCATGGCATCCACCAGAAGACTTCCCCTTGTCCCATAGTCTGAGTTAATGTCACTCTCCTATGCTTCCATTGCAGCATCAGTGGATAAACCTATCACAAACCTTATCATAGTCAACGGTGGGGCCAGTGATGCCATCAAAATGCCTGGATGAGGAGATGAGAGGGGCCTGGGGAATTTGTTGTGAAAGTAGGTTTGCAGAGAAAAACATACTAGTTATTCTTAAATTGTATATTTATTTGAGACGGCCAATAAAGGGGCTGAAGTCTCTGACTCCACTCCTTGACACCATTGGTTATCTCTTTGTAGCATGCTTTTGATTCACCTGTTTCTTCCTTACATGGAATGCTGGCTCCCTGATTATCACCAATACGAACTGTTGGTAGGACAGATGAATCTATTCTTACCTCAATAAGGAAGACCACCACCTTGACAGAGCTTTGGTAGTGTCTCATAGAAGCAAGGGCAAGGTTTGATTTTGTTGAGGCTTTGCATTTTGGTTCAAGGAAGTGTGTCAGTTTAGGGACACAATTAGGATTGGATCAAGATCATAACGTTAGGTTTGGTGGAAACAGCATGGCAAGGATTTTAAGGCAAGAGAGTATTAGGATGGAAATTGCCTATTGATGCTTTCTATCAAAGAGTGGGTAGGACTTTGGCCAAGTTACTGTAAAGAAGAGTCATTCCCCTAAAATAGGAAAGTTATGCTAATGAAGATAGTGACATGGTAAGTTATGTTCATATGGACAGAGAGCTTTGTGAGAATAAGGGGTACGTGACTTTGGTTCTCAGTGTCCAAGCTATTCATGGTAGTTAATGATTTTGGATCAAATTAAAAAAAAAAACTCATGATGTACTGCACAGCACCTTCCATACAGTAAGCATCCAATAATGAGTACATACTGAGGAAAAGCCTGTGGCAAACAAAAGTGTTTTCCATTGATATTTGCTACTCGATGTGGGGTCCACAGACCAGTAGCATCCATACTACTTGGGGGCTTATTAGAAGAATGAAATCTGAGGAGCCACCCCAGACATGGCCACTAATTACACAGGTTCTGTATTATTAAGATTATCCCCAGGTGGTTTGTATTGTATTAAATTTTGAGGAGTACTGTGTGAACACCTATTGAATCCTTAACTTCTGATGAGGTATTATTAGTCCCATTCACAGATGTGGAAGTTGAAGCCAGCAAGTTTACATAACTTGTGCAAGGTCAAACAGTTTGTGGGTGTCTGAGTCAGGACTCCACCACAGACATCTCTGCTACTGCCCAAGAATGGGATGCAAAAAAGTAGTCCAAGGGGGATAAATCCACTAAACATCTAAATATTGATACATGCTTTGGGAAGTACATTTCTTTTTAGTTCTAATTTCTCTTTCCTTTCAAGTTCTCTGATGCAGAAAAATATGAACAGCAGGTCTGGGCAATGTTCAGGTGCTGTGCTTTGATCCTTTTGCCATTCAAGATGGTTTATTTGCATTCTGCAAAGGAATCTGATAACCTCAGTGATGCAGACCACGCCATTAACCAAGAAAGGGCTGATCCACTTTCACTTGAGAGCTGGCCAGCTATGAGTGGCTCACAGGGGAAGAATGACTATTTCCCTATTATAATGATTATTTATAAATAAAAAGCCCCCATCCTTTCTTCTATTATAAAACCTATAGTTAGGAAGTCGGGTGGAGGATCAGAACTGCATATATTTGCATCTGCCAAACTGTATAACTAGTTACAGCATTACAGAGATGGCACTGAGATGAGACCTCAAATATCAGGGTCTAGTGAAGTTAATCTATCCAAACCAACAGGCAATTATAGTCAGCGGATTGAAAAGGTAGACAACCCAATTTGCAACCCCTGTAAAATCACATGGCCTATGATAGCTATTTTGAGGATGTAAATATCAAGTGTATTTCTCCTTCATTTGTCATTTATCTGGTCATTTGATGGGTATTTATTGAACACCTGTGATGAGTCTAGATCTCTGCAAGGTGGCTGCAGGTGTAAGTAGGTCTTCCTGAAAGTCAGCATAATATCAGTACTCCAAACGGGGAGATGTGTGTGTGTCGAAACTGAGGATTTCTGCAGAGGATATTTTGAGGTGGAGTAACAGGCAGTAAAGAATATTCTAGTCAGTCGTTGTACATAAACACATCAGCACCGCTTAGGTTATTAACTTCCTGTTTGTTTCGGGTGCACTTAAGTACTCCCTTTATTAAACAAGCACATCATAATCTGTAGATATTGTCATAAACGGTACAATAAAGCCTTCCACATCAGGGGTGTCATCTACCAAATTAGGTGTATTCCTAAGCTGTCCCAACATGCACACACCTGCACCTCTAGACAGGTGCTTGGCAGACACTACTTCCAGGCGAGCATCTGTGGAGAGACCCCATGGTGTCCTGTACTTTGGAGCTTTTCCCTTTGGCTCGGGAATTAACCCGAGGACTCCTCGTCAGTGTGGGCTTGGTTATATGACAGTAACTTGTTCGAGAATGTGCCTGTAGGTTTAGGGTTATCGAGAGGCTGTTGTAGAAGTAAAACCTCCTTGAGGAATAGGATTCTTTTAAACTTCCTCATGGAACGGGGTTCTTTTACTCAATCCATTGTGCAAGTTTAGTGTAAGGCTTTGATGCTCAACTCCAGATGGTTAGTAAGTAAGTATGCACATGTATAGCTGATTATAAACTATATGAGTGAGTTAAAATCAGCTTTTTATTTGTTGGTGAACTGGGATGAACTAGGATGATGTTAGAAATTGCTGGGGCACCAAACAAATAATACATGTGGTTTTCAACAAACTTTTGAATATGAGTCAATGGATTCACTTTAATCTGCTTTGCTTTCATTACAGTATGTGAATAATTCCGCAACTTCTCATTTGACCCTGTTATCAGTATTTAGCCAAATATTTATGGAATGCCGACTGTGTTCTAGATTCTGGGGCTACAGTTTCCATTGAGACCATTGATGTCTCTTGTGGCTCATAGTGAATGATCCACCTCAAAGTATCAGGTCTGCAGTTTACCACAGTGATTTAGAAAGCAAAGGGGAGTCTGTCTTTGCCTTGGCATACATGCTCTAAGCACTTCCAGAAACAGTCTCCATTGGGTAACACAGGCTGTGTAGGGAGTGGAGTTGAGTCCAATCCACGATCCAGCAGAGAGCTTCAGCCCAGGTTTTCTTTAGAGCCTTTGCTACACACAAAGTTGGCTGATGTGCCATTCAGCATCCCAGCAGCTCTTTCTCCTCACACTAGCAATGGCAAAGCTTTGTGCGGAGGCATTGCTGGCTGCTCTGAACTAAAACCGTCCGTGGGGACCGTCAGAGGTTTTTTGAACACCTTATTCAGGTAGGCAACTGTGTGCCTCTGTGTGTTTGTGGGGGGGGGTACCTAAAATCCGGAAGACATCTGTTGAGAGGAAAGTGCTCTTCCGTGGGTCTGGCTGCCTCTCTGTAAGTCTTCTATTCTGATGCAGGAGCGTGTGAGCAGTAGGTGGGAGGAGATGCTTTTGTATGTGGAATGCTGAGGTCCGGGATTAAGTGATATTGCAACAGCTAGTTAGAAGCAGGATAAAGGGCTGAAGATCAAAGCATTCACAAATACATCCGTCCATTATTTCACTGCTGTCAAGTTGAACCATATCACTGTAGGGGAAATAAAAACCAAAACAAACAAACAAACACAAAAATAAACAGCAGTAAGGGCAAGTAGCCCAAATGTCAGGTTCTTTGAGCAGCTCTGGTTGTCCAGCGTTTGAAGTCTCCTTCTTACAACCAATTTGCTTGGCTCTTCTGGAGGGGGCAGTTCATACCCACTTCCCTCTGTTGGAACATTTCCTTCTTCTATACTCCAACAGAGGACAATAGAGTTCAACAGGGATAGGCGATTATTATTTTCAATGGTTGTGCCCTCTTCTGCTTTCAAAGGTGTTTTTAAGAGACTCCAGCTAAAGGAGTCTCAGTGTGCGTTAAGGCAGCAATGAACTTTTAGGATCAGTACTTACGTTATATTTTCTCTCTTTCTGCTTTACTAAAGGAGTCATTAAAATTCAGTGTGAGTAGCATCAAACTTTATCATAAAAATCAGCTTTGTTTAGAGCACCTTGATTTTTTGTTTCCAAAACTGCCTGCTTTGTTTATGTATACATTGCTACTTTGCTTGCAACAATCCAAATGCTTTGTGGCGCAACATTAAGAAACACAATGTTGAACTTCTATATTGGGTTCTACTTGAGAAAAATTCTGTTTCCAAAAGTTTGATTTATTCAGTTAAAGTTTAAAGATGTAAATTATTTTGTAACAGATTATTTGAGTTGGATACTATGACACTGTCAGACTCTTTATTTTGAGTATTTTTGGAATGAATATATGGCTAAATGATAAAATAGGATGATTTACCTTTTATTTATAGTTGAAAAAGTGACTGAGGTTTTTCTTCCAGTAAGAGTTTAGAAAAGACAGCCAAAACAGGTCCAAACTGGACTTGGGAGATCTCTTTACACTTCTAAATTGTATCTTTATTCACTTGGGTTGGGATTTAATCATCACAAATGGGTCTGCCGTGAAGTAAATGCATTATTTATAACATATGCTGTGTTTTAATAAAGAGGAAACAGTTATGGGCTCGCTGTTGTACATTTGAATGTTGTAAATTTTTTTTGCTATATTTATAGCCTCTTCTTTTTTCTCTCGTGAGATTTACTTTGGAAATGAGGCATGCTCAATAATAGGCTGACATTCAGCTTCTATGTTTTAAATTTAAATGCTGTCAATGTCGTTGTCACATCTGGAATGTGTGGGGAGAAAAGATACCAAGTTTTATTATTTAGATTAAATTGTGGAATTGCAGATTGATATTTTTCAATGCATTTTCATGATAGTTTCTGCCATGGAGGCAGCGTGAGGGCTTTCAGGAAGATGGAGTGGTGTAATTACCAGGTGCACACGTTCATTAATCCTTGCTGGCTAAAGAAAGCTTCAAGTTCTTCTCCAGTGGCCCATTCGTAAAGCTATAAATATCTAAATTGTGTCAGCCAAGAAGTCACACAGAATGGTGGCTCTTTTTGAGTTCAATTTCATGCACTGTTGCTTTGGTCTTGTGAGGAAAGCTCCGAATTTCTTTGGATACTCTTGTTTATAAAGTACCAAAAACAAAATATCAAATCATTGGGGATTTAATTAAAAATATACACTCTTCTTGCACAAGTAGATGATGGCAATAATATGGATCATAAAATATTGTAGCTTCTTTTCTTTAGAGCTCCTCTTTTTATTTTGTATCATCAAGATTATAGCGAAGATTTTGGTGCTATCTTAAAAGGATTTATGGCTTATGGTCCCACAATCTCCATACAACTTCAAATCTGAGTACCCTTTATATTATCTTCAGTAATGGAATGTTTGCATTGCATGTGGAAGCTGTATAAGATTTAGTATAAAGTAATATTTTTAAGTATTCCTTAAGAGTTCATTATTAAATATTCCTTAATAAAGTAATTATCAAAGATGTGTTCTATGCACAATTATTAAATAAAAAGTCTATCAATATATTCCACAGACATCTGTCTTCTTATATATTCCCTTGCTGTTAATAACTAATAGAGACATCATCAAGGACCCTGTTCTTTCTTCAAAAAACAACTAGCAACTCTTGTAATAAGAATAACTGGACAGTGAATGTAAATCCCTTCATTAGAAGGATACCATTTAACATGTGCACAAAGACACACACACAGAGAGACATATATTTTAAAAATCATGATATTGTTTCCCTTGTGTGCTCTAAAATAAAGGAAAACCAGCATGTATTCAGAGTATGCAAAACAGGTTTATATTTTAATGATGTACTTTAAAGGCTCAAAAAAATTATTGAAGTGATTTTCTCATTCTTTCTGATGTTTGACTATGTCAGTCATTAGAAATTCCTAAGATACTTGTAAAAGATTTTGTTCAGAGTATTTCAGAATATATTCTCCCTTCTTCCCACCACCTCAATGTTACAATTGCAAAAACCTGTGGATTTTTTACTTTCAAAATGATAGTAATTAATCTGATCTCAAAACCAATGTCCAAGAGCTCTTTTATTCTCTGGAGAATATAATAACCACACATTTGTCATTCTTAAAAGAAAGAGCAGGGCATGTTTCTGTTTGAATTTCAATACAAAAATGTGTATACACATGGGTGTATGTATCGTGGGTGGATTATTTAAAAAGATTATTTAAAAGAGACAAATATAGGATCCAGGAACTTTTGCTGTGGCTTTTAGTCTCCTAAAACTCAGTGAAACCCTTGTGAATCTCTTTTCTCAGGGTTTTTTAGTAACTGTCCAGCCCCATGATCAGACAGAAGATGATTATAGTCACAAAAAGGAGAAAGCTTGGTGTTAGGGAGAAGAGATACATGTATATGTATGGATGAATTCCTTTGCCATTCACCTGAAACTATCACAACATTGTTAATGCACTATACCCCAATACAAAAGTAAAAGTTTTCATTTTTGTTTTTTTAAAGTACTGTAGTAAAGCAGACTCACTTAAACAAGTCAGCTAAGACAGAGTGACATAGAGAAAGATTTAGTATTCTACCCATCCCCTCCTTTAGGTAACATGTACTCCTTCATCCATTTTCATTCATGCCTAAATTTTCATCCAGCAATGAAGAGAGTCAGCACATGTGTTTAGACCTGGTAAAGCTCGTTTCACTTACCCTTCTCCTTAGCTGCTCTCCTTGGGGCTGACTGACTGCTCTTCTCATCAGTAACTTTGCAAGAAATAGTAATAGCTGGGAGATCATGAAGGAGGTCAGAAACATCCTTTTTGTTGCCCTTATTACTGTTATCAATAAATCAATAAAGCATCTTACATTTAAAAGCTAAAAGGTCGTGCTCTCTGTTCTTGTCTTTTGAGATGCTTGCTCAATAGCCTTGAAACAGGAAAGCTGGCAAGAATGTGGCTCCTTCCATGGCACTCAGATCCTGAGAGAGCACCCTCACATCTGTAAATGGTGCAGGGTGTCCAAGAATTGTATGGGCTTTGGGGATAAATACTGCAGAAATATCCGAATTTATACGTTATACCACTGGCAGCACTAGTGACAGCAACAGGAAAAATAATTGATTTGTCGTTGTTTAGCCACTACGTTGTGTCTGACTGTTTTGTGACCCCATGGACTATAGCCCACCAGACTCCTCTGTCCATGGGATTCTCCAGGCAAGGATACTGGAGTGGGCTGCCATGCCCTCCTCCAGGGGATCTTTCCAACCCAGGAGTCGAACCCATGTCTCCTGCATTGCAGGTAGACCCAGAAGTGTGACCTTCATTGTCATGCTGGACTGTTATGCCATGCACATGGTTGGCCTTTTTCCCTTCTCAATCCCTCTTTTCCACTCCCTTAACCGTTGTTTCCTGGAAGCATTTCCTATCCTATCACCTTTACAATGAAGCCTTATCTCAGAATCTCCCTCTAGGAAATTGTAGGAACTAAGATAATTCTCCAAAGATGAAATTGATTGGTAATATTGCCGAAACTCTCTTAATAAATCTCCATTGTGAGACCAAGCCAAGTCTTTCCAGGTCCATATCCTTTGCCTTTTACTAGTAGAGTCTATTCCATTTCATTATTCAGTTATTAGTCAGCAAGTATCTATTGCATATCCATTTCTAGAATATTATATTTACAGCATAATTAGGGGATTCTACTTAGTGGATACTCTATACCTATACACCTGAGGAGCTGTTTGACTTCTCTGAGCCATGGTTCCTTCATCTGTGAAATGAGCACATTAATGCTGTCTACCTTATAGAGTAGATGTGAGAACTAATAGAATGATACACATAGAGCATTGACAATAAAGTTTGGTGATTACTCATGCTCATTAAATATTACCAGTTTTATGATTATTGATACTCTTTGGGTGTTTAATATAAACTATATAGTTTTATTGATGTTCAATAAAAAGGTAAAATTCCTATGCAAAGAAAAAGAGGTATTGAAGAACTGAAGCTTGAGCCATAGGAAAGAAAGGTAATTGACTGAAGCCTCACTAGATGCCTGAATTCTGGCTCTGTATCCCTTTAGCCTTGGCTCATCAAGAGAAAACCTTGGAGATATTTCTGCTTGACTCAGCAGATCAATTTAACAAAGATGAATGGCATCTTGCTTGAAATGTATTTAGCCATAGCTGCCTTTTGCTAATTTTATAATTTGTAGTTTTTAGTAAGAATTAGGACTGTCTTCCTTTTAAATGTAAAATAAAATGCAGATCAATGTGTCACTTTATTACCTTAAGCCCATCAAACAAATAATTCAGTGTGAAGACAGTAGCCAAGTGAACTCCTCTTGTAACGCTCAGAGACGATTTTAGCAGTGGTAAAATTGCTGCAATTTATATTCATCAATTTGCATGATTTGACTTATTTTAGAAAAGTTATTAACTTGTGAAGAGAAGGCTTCAGAAGCATTCAAATGAGTACAAGTTAGCACTACCAGTATATGTGAAGTTCATTGAAAACTATATTGCTCTAAACTATACTTAGCTATAGTATCTCTACAAAGCTTAATTCCTGCTTCATTTTGTAGCATTCTATTTTGTACTATGAATGTCTCTGGCTTGTCACTGTAACATGGAATTATCACAGCATTTTTTTTTTTTACAATAACCTCTTTTTCTTCGAAGAGGGGAAATTCTGGAAAAAACAGCTCATTCTATACTGCTGATGAATCACTTCACAAGTCATTCCTGAATTGGGATATTGATCTATTCCTCACAAGTTTGTCGTAAGTGATCTAAACAATCTCAAGCCACTATCAGTTAACAAAAATAAGAACCAAAAATTAATTTTCAAAATATCTTAACAAATCTTATCTTCATTTTTGGCCAGATAAACAGGTATTGTTTCCTGTTATTAAAGGGATAAAATCCAGTGTATTAGCAGAAATGAAGTGAAAGTCGCTCATTCATGTCTGACTCTTTGTGACCCCATGGATTATGTAGTCCATGGAATTCTTCAGGCCAGAATTCTGGAATGGGTAGCCTTTTCCTTCGCCAGGGGATCTTCCCAACCCAGGGATCAAACCCAGGTCCCCTGCATTGCAAGCAGATTCTTTTTTTTTTTTTAATTTTTAATATAAATCTATTTGCTTTAATTGGAGGTTAATTACTTTACAATATTGTCTTGGTTTTGCCATACATCAACATGAATCCGCCACAGGTATACACGTGTTTCCCATGCTGAACACCCCCCACCACCTCCCTCCCCGTACCATCCCTCTGGGTCATCCCAGTGCACCAGCCCCAAGCATCCAGTATCATGCATCGAACCTGGACTGGCGATTCCTTTCACATATGATATTATACATGTTTCAATGCCAGTCTCCCAAATCATCCCACCCTCTCCCTCTCCCACAGAGTCCAAAAGACTGTTCTATACATCTGTGTCTCTTTTGCTGTCTTGCATACAGGGTTATTGTTACCATCTTTCTGAATTCCATATATAGGCGTTACTATACTGTATTGGTGTTTTTCTTTCTGGCTTACTTCACTCTGTATAATAGGCTCCAGTTTCATCCACCTCACTAGAACTGATTCAAATGTATTCTTTTTAATGGCTGAGTAATACTCCATTGTGTATATGTACCACAGCTTTCTTATCCATTCATCTGCTGATGGACATCTAGGTTGCTTCCATGTCCTGGCTATTATAAACAGTGCTGCAAGGAACACTGGGGTACACATGTCTCTTTCAGTTCTGGTTTTCTCAGTGTGTGTGCCCAGCAGTGCAAGTGGATTCTTTACCAGCTGAGCCACAAGGGAAGCCCACTAGTAGAAATAATTAATAATAATAGTATCTAAGATGTATATATCAAAGTAGTTTACATGGGTTTAATTATTTAATATTCTAAATGTGTGAAGTAGGTACCACTATTACTCCCATATTAAAAATGAGGAAATATAGCTAAGAGTTAAGAAACTCATTTGAGCCTATACAGTTAGCAAGTGGGAAACTGAGAATCCAAACCCAGACAGTAAGACTACAGACTTAGCTTTCTCATCAATATGCTACTATGAAAAATCTAAGCACCAGCTGCTGCTGCTGCTGCTGCTAAGTTGCTTCAGTCGTGTCCGACTCTGTGCAACCCCATAGACGGCAGCCCACCAGGCTCCCCTGTCCCTGGGATTCTCCAGGCAAGAACACTGGAGTGGGTTGCCATTTCCTTCTCCAATGCATGAAAGTGAAAAGTGAAAGTGAAGATGCTCAGTCGTGTCCGACTCTTAGCAGCCCCATGGACTGCAGCCTACCAGGCTCCTCCGTCCATGGGATTTTCCAGGCAAGAGTACTGGAGTGGGGTGCCATTGCCTTCTCCAAGCACCAGCTGGAATCCACAAGTCACATTTTGGTGTATAACTTTTAGGCCTTTTCTCTGTGCTGACACTTATGCCACATGCACACACTCAAAAAATCCCTATTTACCACTTATTTTTTCATGTTTACAGTGTAGCTCTTATAGCTTTTTTATGTTATATTATGTATTTTTTTTCCTAAAAATCCATGTTTGTCAGTTATCAGCTTATTTTTTCTAGAAGGGGTATGAAATGGTCCTAATTTGTTCATATAACCAACCAAACTAGCAAATATTTTAAGGGCTTACCCAAAACAATATGTGAATCAGGAAAGGATATAGTTGTTCACTGCATATTAAAGTTTATAAAACATCTGTGCTTAGACACAGAACGTGCTCAATAACTGATAACTCTCATTATTAGGCTATATCTAATCTATGCATCAAATTTTACAGGGAAAATGTGACATTATTGAAGAGTAAAATAAAAACTACAATGAAAAGTAACTTTTACTGAACTTTTACTCCATGCCACATTTAACGTAATGGTCACAACAGTCCCATAATTTAGGTGCTATTATTGTACCATTTTATAAACTGCAAGTAGAAAAGGTAAGTAATTTGACAGAGATTATATATGCTTTCTATCTATCCTTCTGGCTCTCTCCCCTGTCTGTTTTTTCCATTCACCCATCCACCCAGTTACTTCTCTCCTTGCTCTCTTTCTGTGACCCTCTCTCTTTCTCCTTCTCTAATTTTTACCTATCTGTCTATAGTGTATAATTATATGAACATATTTTGCAGAATTATGGGACTGAGAAAGAATCTTTAAGTGACCCTTCTTTTGATTAAAGACCACATTGAAATTTAAAAAGCAACAAACACTGTTGTGCACATATGGAAGGAATGTCCTCAACAAAAGATTTACATAGTGTAACATGATAATGACATGGCAGGCCCTTAAAATTTACAGAGCACTTGCAGCTTAATGACATATATGTTACCAAGTTGATACAGCTTGGAATTTGCCTTCTTCTCTGGCTCAGAGGTTAAAGCATCTGCCTGGAATGTGGGAGAGCCGGGTTCGATCCCTGGGTCAGGAAGATCCGCTGGAGAAGGAAATGGCACCCCACTCCAGTACTCTTGCCTGGAGAATCCCATGGAGGGTGGAGCCTGGTGGGTTACAGTCCATGGGGTCGCAAAGAGTCGGGCACGACTGAGCAACTTCACATTCACTAGGAAGACTGACTTTCACCTATTCACCTGACTTCTTATCTTTGATAGTAAGAAGCCTGTCTTAAGCAACTACTCCTGCCCTGTGTGCACTAGAAAATGGATGTCCATGGCATACACACAAAAATCTTATTTTGCTAAATCAAGGCTAAGTTACTCTGCGGCCAATACCTAGCAATGTAACTTAAGACACTTGGAGGTGTGTAATCATTCTGACAGTTTTTAGGTAAATTTTAACTTTGATCACTTTTCAGAATGAAGAAAATAAAAAGCTGAGTTACAGAATTTGTCTTAAAAAGTTTTTACAAAGCAATCTCATGTACATTACCTCATTTGCCTCTGAACATACTCTCTGAAGTTACTATTATTATTTTTCCCATTTTACAGGCTAGATTTCATGTGGCTGTGATTTTAAATATACTTATTATGGTTAATAAATATTCCAATGTCTTGCTCTTATAACTACCAAGAAATCACAGCAACTGGTGAAAGAAAATAATAGGAAAATAATTTTTGATATCATTATTAAATTCTAATCATATCGTTAGAGCATTTCAATTTGTGATTTTTAAGAGGCTGTAATGTGATGGTTTCTCTGACATGTGTTTGAATTCATTTCAGGTATTATAATTCAGACATAACACATACATTATCTAAAATGTGAATGCACATTCATATGAGATCATAAATTATAAGAGTGAGAAATGGCAGTATTTTATTCTGTGTGATTTTTAACTTACAGGAACTCACTGTTGTCTTGGAAATAGAGGAAATACAGTGTTTGATGTGAACTTACTCTTTCTAGAATCCTGACACGTTTTAACATAACTCTCTCACAGAGCAACTGAGCAGGAAGCCCTCAGAGATAGTCACTGCAGCAAGCAGCATGCCTTGCTAAATTGAAGACACCTACCCTTTTCAATTCTTTGGAAATGTTTTTTCCAAGAGACTTCAAATGCTACTAAATTTAGCATCAGTTGAAGACACACCCAGGCATATTACAGTGAAAGCCCCAATGACTAAATATGTTGCCACTATTCACCATGTTTGTGGGTATGTGTGTCTTATCTATTATGCCTTACAACTTATGAAAATAGTGTTAATATTCAGAGTAACAAGTTACTTCCAGCAAATCCTAGCAATGACCGTTTAAAAAAAATAATAACTTAAACACATATAGTATGGCTTTGAATATGTATCCAGTCCTTAACCTTTGTTGTTTTTATGTCTCCATCGTATTCTTTGAGCCAGTGGGGGTTTTGCTTGTTTTTGCATTTCTGATTTTATACTTTTAAAAGATGAATTTCAAAATGTGGATTTTATTATTGAAAGGCCAGTATGTTCTTGCCTAATCTCATATATAATTCAACATGAGGAAGATTAAATATGCTCTTTGGCACTCATGATTTTACTTATTTTAATAATAATAATTTCCATTTGTTACCAAAGATTCTCCTTGATGTCCTTTTTCTGTGTTGCCTGTAAGTTTATCATAATACTATGCCATAATAAGATGAATCCTGACTTTCAAATAGTATTCTTATATATTACTTCTCAGTGCTAGTTCTATAAATGAAGGAGAAGCAACTTTGATTTAAAACAGATTTTAACCCGCACTGGAAATGTTACTTTGAGAATGTCTCTGTAAGAGCTTCTATACAACAGACATGCTTTTGGTACACCTTTGCTTTTGATATGATTTTAATAGAAAAAAGTAATGGGGAATCCAGGCCTTTTTCTCTTGAAAACATCCAGGGAGAATCAGCCCTGACACTAATAGTTTACATTTTCCCTTCAAACCCAAGTGAGCATCCATGTGAGTGGAATGGCGAAGAATTCAGCTTTAAAGGTAGCAGATTCGAGATGATTCTATGGCAACAGAACTGTGTTTGAGGGAAATCAATCATAGCATCTTCTAAACTGTGTCACCTAGATTTTGCCTTAGGAATTTCTGGATTTCCAGAGAATGTCACAACCTCCAGTAGTATATCTTAATAGAGAAAAGGAGGAGATTAGGAGATTTATTTGCTTCCAGTTTATGAGAGATGGGCAAGTGTTAAGAGTCTGTTAGGTTCCCAACAGTAAGATATTCTCCTGTGTCTCATAGTCATGTTGGAAAGACAAGGTCTGAGTTATACACAGTAACCAATTAATGAATATTGGTCTTCAATATCCTGTTGTTGTTGTTGAGTCACTAAGTTGTGTCTGACTCCTTGTGACCCCATGGACTGTAGCCTGTCAGGCTCCTCTGTCCATGGAATTTCCCTAGCAAGAACACTGGAATGAGTTGACATTTCCTTCTCCAGGAGATCTTCCCAACCCAGGGATTGAACCTGTGTCTCCTGCGGCTCCTGCATTGGCAGGAAGATTCTTTACCTCTGAGTCACCTGGGAAACCCCTTCAGTATCTAGTAGACACTTAAAATGGAACATTTATTTGTAGTTTTAGTTTATTGTGAGAAAATCTGGCAGCCTACAACATAGAATTAGTTGTCGTTATTTGAATTGTATGGGTTCAATGTATAGGATCAGTTCCTTGACAAATAAATGAGCCTGTCCTATTCTCCAACACTCCCTACTCCATGAGAGTAACTTGAGCTAGAGGAAACCTGCAGATTTTTCAAAAGCAGTAGTTCAATCAGAGATTCCTATGGGGATTCAGGGTAATAAATTCCTGTGTAATTGTGTATGATAAGGAAAAGATTCCTTATCTATGATATTTAATCATATTTAATAGACTTGAATTAAGCTCCTAATACAGGATTCTGTGTTAGGTGCTGAGGTTACAACAAGAAACAAAGACATGAACACAACCTTTGATTTCTTGGTGTGATAGACCTACAAAAGTTGTCCAGATTTACTAAAGAGAAAATAGAAACGATGCTCCAAACAGTATGTGGAAATTCAGAGGCAAGATCAAGGATGATACCTAGAAGACAATGAGGAAGAAAGCTCTGTTCAATGAAGGGTGTGATTTAGGGAATGTTAGATAAAATAGCAGGCTTGGACTCTGAGCTAAGACTCAGTGATAGACTAGATCACATTGGCTATAGGTTCCTAAATGCTAATAGTGGTGGTAGTAGTGCTGATCATGATTATATATATTTTTTGTTTATGCCAGGTTATTAATATGCATGGTGTTATTCCAACAATGATACACAGAACTTTAGCTTTGATGGATCTATAAGGATACTGAAGATCAGAAATTAGGTAATTTTCCCAAGATCACACGGCAAGAAGTGAAACAACTGAAATTTAGAACCATATCTATCTGACTTCAAAGGCTGTATGGCTGTTTCTCCTCCTTTTTGCAAAGGAGAATAGGGATGGTTCCATATCATCATGGAATGAATAAGATTTTCTATTTACTCTAATGTCTTACATTAATGAATAAAGCAGAGTATTTGGTGCATATTCTTAACCATGATTTTGTTTAATCTTCCCAACTTTTGTGTGAAGTGGTTAGTACAGATAACATCCAAGGAAACCCAAAGGAATTCAGCAAGTACGAGTAAAAGAACCGTATTTTAAAGCCTTTTGTCGAAACCTCTCTTTTTCTCAGTTAGAGAATGGAAGGGCAGTTAAGGTGAATGAGGTAGGATGGACTATTCCCATTTTTAATCTTTTGACAATATTCAAACAAAAGACTCAGCAAATCCCTCTTGATGTGGGAAGCTTTACCACAGTCTCAGAGTGTCTTTGGAGCAGACATTCTCCTCTGCCGTTTCTCTCATCTGTACAGTCTCGGCTCCAAGGAGAGGTCTGTCCACATGGTTTAAGTCTGCCTCCTCCACCTGCACCGTCTATTAACATTGTTCTGTAACTTGGCTCTTTGTCTCTCTTCTCCATGACACTTATTTTCTGCCTCCTCAATTCTGTCTCTCTCCAATTATTATGTTAAGAACGATGAGGTTAGGTGTCAGGGTTTTTTTATTCCATCAGCACATCCCCTGTGTCTAGCAGCACTAAGGATGTAATCAACCCTCAATATGTAATCATGGAAAGAATGAAGGAATCAAGGACATCTGGTCAACAACCACTGTATCTTTTGTCTCCGTCTCTCTACTCCTTTACTGTTATCCTGCCATGCAAATCTGGTGCAGGTTGACCCATCTTTCATTTCCCAGAGAAGTTTGCAGCTACTATGTACCATCCTAACAAGAAACCTCAAGGCCAGCCATTTCTTGGGAAACACCCATAGACTATTTTAAAATTAAAATTAAGGTTTTCTACAAGAGTATTTATTTACTAATTATTTCCAAAACTGTGCAAGATCTCATGTGTATGTGGCGCTCTTTACTATACTGACTCCTAGATTTTTTTTCTTTTAAATACTCTTTAATGGGTGATTCTTAGTAATAGGCATAAAATGGTTTAGAATACCTGAAGATCAAAAGAAACTAACAATTGCAAGCTTCAGGTTATGCATATCAATTGCTATTGAGTAGAGAAAACACACTGAGGCCACCCAGAAGTGGAAAATTACCTAATTTCATTTCACTTTTCAATGTTACTGCATAGGTAGTAGGAGGCTTAATGATAAAGTGATCAGAATTCCTATGTTCCATGCAGATGATTATCTCTAAGTTTTGACTACTGCAAACTTGTCAAGAATATAAACCCAGTTGTTCTTGCAACTGCAAGTAACATCTACCTTGTAGCAAAATTTAGTGGTAAAAGTGTCTAATTTC
The DNA here is from genome assembly GCF_032405125.1 of Capricornis sumatraensis. Taxonomy (NCBI): domain Eukaryota; kingdom Metazoa; phylum Chordata; class Mammalia; order Artiodactyla; family Bovidae; genus Capricornis; species Capricornis sumatraensis. The sequence goes on from NC_091092.1 coordinate 111,590,807, forward strand.
AATTTTTATTTTAGTAACCTATATAATTTTTGAAAATATTTGTCTACTACCACTTGATAACAGAAACTTTATCAGTATAAACCTTGAAAAGAGACTCCTAATGCCTTTTGCTGACTGAATTTTCCAATATCATTTTCCCATTGGCATGTAAATTTTACCCCCATGTTGACAATTTTCATATGCTGCCTTTCAAAATTTCGTTCTCAGTGATATATCCTCATGACATAATCTCATTATAAAAATAGCACAAATGTAGCTCGACCTTTTAAAAATCAGTATCTTATATTCAGCCCATTTAATCACTTCAGTTAAACATCTTAGGAGCAAACAGGTTCATTTTAAGAGGAAATATGGTTTTCAAGATATGTGTCATAGCACCACATTACCTTACAACATCTTGTAAAAGGTGAATTCAAATCACATCTTTAAATTTATTGCAAATTCAATCATAACTTAAGGTTAATGCCTAAATACTGGCAAGTTTACAGAACTGATTCATAAACAGAAGTCTAAAACAAGAGTGGCATAAGTAATTTTAGTGTATCGTTCACACTGCAGAGAAAATTCATTCACATCTTCTTAAGCCTTTTGAAGAAAAAAGACTTCTCATGCTTGTTAATATAGCATCTTAAGTTCTCTTTGCTGTTTGAGATATAAAAGAAAGGAAAACTTCCTCTTAGGAATTAGCCAGACTCTTTCTTTTACTCTCTTCTTAAATTATTTTTCCTTATTTTCTCTTGAAACACACACTGAAGTTATAAAGGATTTTTAAAATGTTTTCATATTTTTATTGTGAAATAATCATAAACTCACAAGGAGTTAAAAATTAGTATAGAAAGTTCCTATATGTACATTATTCAACTTTTCTCAATGGTAGCATCTTCAATATGTATCCCATTATCAGACCCAGAAAATTCACACTGGCACACTACAATTAACTTTACTTGGATTTCCCCAGTTTTGCACATTGTCTTTCATAGGATGTCTTTATGTATTGTTCTATGACATTTAATCACATATTTAGATTCCTATAATCACCACCAACATCAGGATACAGAATGTTTCATCACTACTGAGGAATCTGTAGAATGACTCTTATAAAGTTCCCACAAGTGTGTCAAACCATTACTGGGATTATATCCCAAGTATATTTTAAATTATTAAAACTTACAGATCACGTCTGTCATTATTATAGCACTAGGTTCTTCTTCCTAACCATGGTAATCCTGATAAATTGACATTGATGAATATGAGAACATCTAACTCTTCCTAGCTCTATAAATATACTAACTGAGATCATAATATCTTCTTACTGGTCATTTGCTTGATTGTGATTATTTGAACAAGATGAGAATATTAAGAACAGCCTAGATAAGCAAAGAGGATTTCAGTCTTCTATAGCTAACTTAATCATTGCCCCAACAGGAGGTATACACTTAGTTATCCCTCTGGAAAATGTGAAAAATATGAAAGTGATTGATATTCTTAGATTTTCCAGTACATATACTCTGAAGAGAGCAAGTATAGAAATGTAGGAGCTGTGTTAACTCTCCTGGTTTCCAGAAGAGTTTCTCTTAGTGTCCTAAGTAAGTCATTTACTAAAGGATAGGCCAGTTGGCTGTCCTTTTTGAATGGACTGATGATGATGCTTATTCAGCAGAATAGGATATAGACAATGCATTTTCTCCCTTAGACTGAAAAATGTTCAGGTAGCAATTAATTCATATGCCAGATACTTGGATTAGGCATGGTAGGGGGAAAACTGAATGGTCATTGACCTTAGGATAGCATAGTGGTTAGGAGCTGGGGCTTGAGATTTAGAATTCCAGCTCTGCTACTCAATAGTGGAGTCTTCTTAGTCAAGATAAGTGCTCTGCATAGTCCCTGGCATCTACCCACTATGCACTTTATATTCAATGACTATTATTAGTCAAGACTCTTAAAGGCTGGTTAATGAGGCAAATGCTAGAAACAAAAGGCAATGAAATGAAATAAAGTAATAAAGGGAACATATATTTAAAGGGAATTTAGAAAAGGAAGTGGAAAAGAATTAACATGTTATGGTCCCACTATGTATCTGATATTGTTTTGAGTGCCTTAGCTATCTGATCTCATATTAACCTCACAAGAAATCTGCAGTGTGGTCGATGTTATTTGCATTTTATAAGTAAGCAAGTAAAGACTTGGTTTTAAAGTTAAGTGAGTTGTTTCAACACAGTTATTGATTCAAATCAAAGTCTGTGCAACTCCAAAAGTGATGCTATTGAGGTCTGGAGTAGTGAAGCATGAATCGTAAAGAAAGTGATCCAGAGGATAGATAAAATTTGAAAGAGGTAAAACAAAGGGAAGGGAATTACAAGCTGGAGCGGTGTCATAAGTAAAGCCTCAATGGCGTGAGTCCAAATGTCATATGTAAAGTTTAATTAAGCTGCTTAGTGGGATCAGAATCATTGCTCTGTGGGAAACACTGGAGACATTTTGGCTGGGGATTGAGGCAGGAAATTGTGGGGGAGATTAGAGTCTAAGCAGTTCTTTAGTCCCTTCTCAGAATTATATGAGACATATATGCCTGGGCTGCACCAAGATCTACCAAATCAGAATACCTGGTGTTAATCACTCAAGGAATCACTCAGTCATAGACAGCTGTCTCATAGCTGGCCATGACATAGGCGGGAATGAAATTATAAATTACATTTTAAAAGCACATGTAGGAGTTACAACATGGTTGACAGTTCTATACACAGCAAATTATGCTGTAAGCCAGGGCCTGGAGGATTTTCAAGCAGCTTTTATGAAGGCCTGGTCTAATCCAGCACCATGGACAGCTCAGAGGTCTTATTTCTCAAGAACCTGACATTAAAAACTGTGCTTTCATCTGCAGGCAATTTTGTCTTTGGCCTTGCCAGCTCTAACCTAGAAGAGATACCTTTTATTTTAAAAGGTCATCCTGTATTAAAGCATGTCAAGTTTGTCCTTATCACTCACTCAGCATCCTTGTATAATGCTATGACTGGAGGACGGATTAGGTTTTACTTTGCAAAATTTATATTGGTCACCCCCTTTGTTTGTGAAGATTTCATTCATTAGAGTTTTTTTTTTTTCCCCCCATCCCTCGTGTTCTACACTCCAAATGACTCTTAGTAGTTCTTTTGCCCTTGTAATTGATACTTTTCCCTAGCACATCTTTTTTTTTTTTTGTCAATGGGCCATCAGATACTTGGTGTGATAGTAACGGAATACACAAATCAAGTGGGAGGAATTAATAAGGGCAGCAATTCCAAGATTTGGATCTCTAAGATTAATCTCCTATAGCTTAATTCAGCATTCTAAATGAGTTTAACATATTTGAGGACAGAACAACCCACATTAAAAAACAAGTTTATGTTATCTATGCTAATGAGGCATGTTATAGATAATAGTGTTCTTTTGCAGATGGCAGTAAAAGAAACACTGAAAGGTTTACTTTGTCCATCAGAGAATTAGAATGTGTATATCATGGGATGGTTAGTTTTCAAAATCAGTTTGGATCTCACAAGATGTTGACCCTGTTTTTGAAGGACAAGTCAGGACCAGATACCAGATTGTGCCATGTTCAAGTCACAATTCATTTCTAACCTTTGAGGGCTTCTCCAGCACTGCTGCTTGTTCATTTTTCCTTGTGATCTGCATTAATTTGCTATCTAGCTTTTTGTAGATTGACCTCAGCTGCCACAATTGGGATGTTCTGTGTCAACATATGCCTTACTGAGAGTAACCTAAGCAGGGAGGAGAGTGCCACTGATTGTCTAGGTAATAGGTTGTGACAACAGAGATATTATTCTAGTATAAATGTGTTCAGTTTTTCTGTGCTCAGTGTGTATCATATGTGAAGGCCATGGGGATATGCTAGATGAGACAGACTGAGAGGAACTAGAATGGCTATAGCCTCCCAACTAGAGAGAACCAAATGTTGAAGAGATGTATGCCAAATACAGCCATTTGAGGTTTAAGAGTTGATTTACACAAAACACAATGACAAATGTTACTAAAGTGAAAACTGATTTCCAGTTACTGCTAGCTATGAAACTTTAAATACCAGAAAACTGATTTCCAGTTACTGCTAGCTATGAAACTTTAAATACCAGAAAATTCCAATAAAATATTATAAAGTACATCATTTCCTGTAGGTTTATTATTTGGTTTGTGAAAATAAAATTTCCTAATGATTTATGTAATCAATCTTTGGTGGCTTCTATGATAAAGAATCTGCTTGCAATGTGGGAGACCTGGGTTTGATCCCTGGGTCAGAAAGATCCCCTGGAGGAGGACATGGCTACCCATTCCAATATTCTTGCCTGGGAAATCCCATGGACAGAGGAGCCTGGTGGGCTACAGTCTGTAGGGTTGCAAAGAGTCAGACACAACTGAGTGACTAACACAAAAATACTAATATTAAATAAGTAGTATATTTTGGTAGAAAATGTAAGTTAGATATTGAGATAACCTAAAATATTCAACAATTTAGATTTGTATTTTGTATGAACCACTTTTAAGTAGTTAATGAAGCATGTATGTAAATAAAAATAAGCAACTTAAGAAAATGATTATGTGAACACTTTATTATTCCAAATCATGAATTTTTCAAGCACACCTTTTATTACTGTTTTAAGAAAGAAATCATTTCCATATATTTGCATGTAGATCACATTAAGTCTCAGAGAATTTCCCATAAACTTGTTTTCTTTTATTGCTGCTATAACTAACAAGCTAGTGGATTATTAACTTGGAAAGTTGTACATAAAAACCATGTCCTTAGCTTAAATGACCAAGGATACATTTTTGATTTTGGAAATGTCAATGCAAGTGAAATAATCACAGAATCCTTGGTCATTTTTAGATCTAGACAGTCTTGCAGTATCTTTCAGAAATGAAAAAATAATGTGGTTTTGGGCTTTTTTGGTAAAGTATCTTTCCTTTGTACCTCTTTTGTAAAACTTTGACCAGAAATGGTGCTACAAATAGACTCCAACACCAATAATATATTTCCTAGATAAACCAATAAGGTTAGTTCTTATTTTATTGCATTCAGCTCATTGTAAACAGGCAACTTACGTCCATGATAGAAAACGTTTTTTACCTCTGAAGATCGCTTAGCTTCTCATTTTCACATGTATCCTGTTTTCTGAATATTTTACTTGCAAAGACAATAAGATTTATCATTTTTTTATTAATCAGTCTTATATGAGAAATTAACATTAACCACTCCCAGTGAAATAACAAATGACCTTTTGAAATACTATAATCCTGGGGAAAAAGGGAAAATGACACTTTAGTCAGCCTTTAAAATCATATCAATTAAATATATAATTCCTTTCAGCCTCTTTAAAATGGTCAGCATCTTTAGTACTATACTCATGGTTGCCCCCTTTGTCTACATCCGTGCCTCTGGGTCCTGCAGTAGAAAAAAATAATAATGTGTATTTGTCCCTGCTCCCCATTGTCATCTTATGTCTTTCACTTCCTTCCCTCAATTTCTACTCACTCCAGATGTACCCACTTCCATCATCTGCTTGCTTGGTCCCTTTAATACTCTGAAACGAATTCTGGCATTAGACAACCAAAACCCTCAATTTAGCATCAGTTAAATTCAATACATATTAATTGAGTATCTGCTTTGTGTCAGGCACTACTCTAAACGTTTGGGATGCATCAGTGAAAACAACAGAAAATATAGAGGCTTCTAGATTCTAAGGGGGCTCAAACAGTAAGCATACATAATAAGTCAATTTTATAGTGTGTTAAAAGATGATGAGTGCTGTCGAAAATGAGATAAGCAAAGTAGGGGGTGACTTATACTGGAGTGCATTCTGATTTTAAGTAAGGTATCAAGATAGTCCCCACTGAGAAGGTGACATTTGAGCAAATCCATTAAGGAGGTAAGGGAGTGAATCATCTTAGATGTCTGAGGGGAGAATCCTCTTGGCTTGAGGAAAATGTCAATACAGGATTCCTAACTCATCAGTTTATCTGCGATTCCTGATACTTCATCTGCATGTGGTTAGAGTGAAATGAAAGAGGTATAGGAAAGGCTATTAACAAGGTGATGGTGGACCTTGGAGACCGTTGTAAGAATGTTCTCTTTCTGTCTGAGTTAGATGGGAGCCTGTGGAGGATGTTATGGATAAGATTTGACATGAATTAAAAGGATTACTCTGGATCCTGGTGGCGGGGGGTGGGCTCAAAGCAAGGAGGACACTTAGATTATTATGGCAACTTGATCAAAGATGATGGTGTCTCAGACTAGGGTAGTAAGAGGGAGTCTGAATATATTTGAAGGTGAAGCCAACAAGGATTTCCTGATGGACTGGAAAAAGTTATGTCAGAAAGGTAGAATCACATGTGGCTCCAAGGATTTTTCTCTAATTAATAGAATGTATAAAGTTATCCTCAACTGAAATGGTAGGCTGCAGATAGAGTGGGGTGATTTTTGGAAAGATTCAAATCAAATGTGAGGCATCTATTAACATTCCAGTGGAGATATGAATATGCAGTTGACTGCATGGATTTAGAGTTTAATAATATGGTCTAGAAAGAAAGTGAAAGTGAAGTCGCTCAGTCTTGTCTGACTCTTTGCGACGCCATGGACTGTAGCCCACCAGGCTCCTCCGTCCATGGGATTCTCCAGGCAAGAATACTGGAGTGGGTTGACATTTCCTTCTCCAGAGAATCTTCCTGACCCAGGGATAGAACCCAGGTCTCCCACATTGCAGGCAGATACTTTAACCTCTGAGCCACCAGGGAAGGACATTTAAATTTGGGAATTATTGGTATGAGTTAAAGCTGTGTGGTTAGATGATCTCACAAAGGAAAAGTAAGGATGGGGAAAAGGAAAACACTAAGGATTTCAATGGTAATGTACACCTGTGGTGGATTCATGTCAATGTATGGCAAAACCAATACAGTATTGTAAAGTAAAAAAAAAAATAAAATTTAAATTACAAAAAATCAATTAAAAAAAAAAAAAGAAGTGAGTAAAAGAAAGAGAAACAGAAAAGGAGAATAAAAAGTAGTGACCAGTGAGCTGGAACGATAAACAAGAGAATGTGGTATCTTGACAACTTAACCTTCTACCTACAAAACCTGCATTGGGTGGTGGGAGGAGGGGGGGTCGTCTCATTCCACCTCGTCCTGCCTTCATAATCAGTATATCCTCACTTTGTACCTATAAAACCAAAAGGAGAAGTCAGTATTCTTGAGATATAGCATGTTAATAAATTCAAGGGGTATTCAACGAATCTTAATAATTCAGTGGTGTGATGTGGAAAAATAGAATTCATAGGGAAAGGAACAGAAGTTAGCTCAGGAGATGAATTGACAGTGATGCTGGGCCTCACAGCAGTAGGTCTCCCTCTTCTGAATCCTAGTGGTTGAAGGTCCCTTAGTAAGAAAAAATAAAATGTTGTGAGCATTTATGTCTACATGGCTGAATTAAATCCCCCAACAATGAAATACAGTTAACACAGTATCTTGAAATGAACCCTAAGTGGATTTCAGGGAACCTGAATTCTAAGTATGGTTCTACTGCTGACTGATTGCATTAACTTCAAATCTATCATTAACCTCCTTGTGCCTCATTATCCTCATTTCACCAAATAAGAAAAATGAAATATTCCTCCTTTCCTACCTCGCTTGGATGTTGTGAATTTAAATGTGTGAGAAGTGCTTGAGATGCATAAAATTTGATGGAGTGTTTTATTCATGAATTCAAGGCATCTGAAGTAATTTGACCATGATGGAAAGTTGCTTCCTTGCACATTGTTTTTAGAACGGCATTTCTCTCACTGACCCACCCATTTTTGCAGCATGTTACCTACTCCTAAATGTAAAACAAACATAAATCAGCCTTATAAATAAGCATTACATCTATTATCATTTCATAATATCATAGTATTTCATAATATTCATCATCCCCTTATTTACATATCCAATGTATATTTATTGTGGACATTAAGATAAAGCTTCAGTTCCTAAGCAGCAATGAGGAAATCTTCCATTTTTTATATTTTATATTTCTCTGGCATTTAAAATGAACCTTAATAACCATGATCGCCATTGATCTCTCAGTTCTATGAAGTTGATATGACATATGCTTTTTCCTATTTTGATTTTTATCAATTCTGTCAGAATTGATGTCAATTCTGTCTCAATAAACATGGAAAAATGAATAAATAAAAAGCAAAATAGGAAAAAGCATATGTCATATCCACTTCATGTGTACAGTGTACAGTGTGACTTGACACATGTATATATTGTAAAACATTTACCACAATAAAGTTAAAATCCTTCGCCTCACATAATTGTTGTTCTTATAGTAAAACCATTAAAGTTCTACTCTCATAGCAACTTTCAAGTATACAGCACAGTATTGTTAACTGTAGTCACCATCCTGCAACTTAGATCCCCAGAACTTACCTTTTAACTGAAAGTTTGTACCCTTCGGCCAAATCTCCTTTATCCCCCCACACCCCTCTCTACCATTCTTAGAACTCTGCAATGGTAAGGACTTCTCTGACCTAAATGTCACCGAGATCTAGAAGAGAAGAGCAAGGGTAAAGTATAAGGTGGGGCAAAGCCAGCTTAAAGTGACTAAAAGATTTCTGGGAACAAATATATGTCTTTAAAAGATAGAAGGGATTCTTCTTTTCACCATCTAGATAGTGTTTGAAAAGAAAAGTGTTGTGTTATAACTTAATAACTCTTTGTCACTGCAGCCATTTGCTGATGTCTAACCCTTATGTCAGAAAGTGAAGAGGAACTAAAAAGCCTCTTGATGAAAGTGAAAGAGGAGAGTGAAAAAGACGGCTTAAAGCTCAACATTCAGAAAACGAAGATCATGGCATCTGGTCCCATCACTTCATGGCAAATAGATGGGGAAACAGTGGAAACAGTGTCAGACTTTATTTTTGGGGCTCCAAAATCACTGCAGATGGTGATCACAGCCATGAAATTAAAAGACGCTTATTCCTTGGAAGGAAAATTATGACCAACCTAGATAGCATATTCAAAAGCAGAGACATTACTTTGCCCACAAAGGTCCATCTAGTCAAGGCTATGGTTTTTCCAGTAGTCATGCATGGATGTGAGAGTTGGACTGTGAAGAAAGCTGAGAGCTGAAGAATTGATGCTTTTGAACTGTGGTGTTAGAGAAGACTCTTGAGAGTCCCTTGGACTGCAAGGAGATCCAACCAGTCCATTCTGAAGGAGATCAGTCCTGGGTGTTCATTGGAAGGACTGATGTTGAAGCTGAAACTCCAGTACTTTGGCCACCTGATGCGAAGAGCTGACTCATTGGAAAAGACCCTGATGCTGGGAGGGATTGGGGGCAGGAGGAGAAGGGGACGACAGAGGATGAGATGGCTGGAACGCATCACTGACTCGATGGACATGAGTTCGAGTGAACTCCAGGAGTTGGTGATGGACAGGGAGGCCTGGCGTGCTGCAATTCATGGGGTCGCAAAGAGTTGGACACGACTGAGCGACTGAACTGAAGTGAACTCAACTGAACCTTTAAAAGGGCCCCAACCGTTGGGCTCAAAATTAGAAACCAAGAAAATAAACTTAGACATAACATTTCCTGTAAGAACTATCACTCTCCCACCTAATTTTTAAGTTAACCCTAGACTCAGCAATAACACTGATTCAGGACTTCCTTATGGCAAGCTTTCAGGATATAATTATTATTAGTGACCATAACTCTTCATTTTCCCCTTTTGTCATTGATGCATCGGAATTTAATCATAAATCAATGGTTATGATCCCTTTTAAGTGAGGAGGGGGCTGGCATTAGGTGGTAGGATTGTCATTTTAAAGTCATGAAGCGTTAAGGGAACATCAGTTATTACTTTTCTGAATGTCAAATTGGCCACTACTATTTTCAGATTTTAAGAGGCATGAAGCGTTGGCAGCCACTTTTTTTTTGGTGTTATGATTTCATCATAAAATGAACTTTTATTTGATGACTCTATAAAATTTTGTTGAAATGAATGCATGACGCTTTGCCTCTTTCTAGCAACCTAATCAAACAGTGTTGAAGAAGATCTGAGAACTGTCAGTATATGTACTTTGATTTGCAGGCAAAAGTGTTTCCCTGCAAACAGATCTCATAATTTAACTAAAACCATAGCTCAGATGGTAAAAAAAATCCACCTGCAATGTGAGAGACCTGGGTTTAATCCCTGGATTGGGAAGATCCCCTGGAGGAGGGCATGACAACCCACTCCAGTATATTTGCCTGGAGAACCCCCATGGACAGAGGAGCCTGGTGGGTCACAAAGAGTCAGAAACGACTGAGAAACTAAGCACAGCACACAGCACAGCAGACAAATCTCATAATTCAACTAAAATCATAGCTGATGCATTAGCTTGAAAGGCAAATGGAAAGTTTAGTATAGGAAAGAAAAGAAAGAAACAGCTCTTTTGCATGTCCACAGCAACCTATCAATTTCTTTGTTAGTTAATTTTTGGCTAAATTGCTGAGGTTGGAGAGCCTTAGTTGTGATTAAACTACCAGCATGATTAAGCTAAATATTACATTGAGTTTCAGTTTTAGTTTTCTTCCACACCCTGTGCTTGATCATTTGTCATAAAGATTTGGGTCCTCTCTCAATCCTGATGTCTTTCCAACTGGCAACTCAAAGGACCTTACATAAAGAGGAACTACGCTGATTATAAGAAAGAATATTTTAAACTCTGAGTTCCTATTTCATTTTTTTCCCCTTTCTTAAACATATTTTCTCTACATGATGAATGTGAGTGTTGGAAGGTGATAAATACCACCCGTAGGCTTTAGAACTTAAATGTTGAATTTGACACTCAGAGTTTAAAGGCATCGTGAAAATTTCTCCAGAACTAATGTTCAAGCAATTTGGGTTTTACAGGCAACTCAGTAGTTTTGAATGATGTAGTTATTTTGAAAAAGTAACCATAAAAAGCTATGTTCAGAGAAGTGGTGCTTTGCATTTATCAGAAGAATGTAAAAGTCCGTTGATGAGCTTGCTGTTAGGAATATACTTCACTTCTCAAAATTATATTCTAACTCATTAGTATTTAATTCATGCTTTTGTGCAGCAAACTGAATCTATTAAAAAGATTGGATATTTATTTTTAAGTTAGAAGCATATAAAAGAAAATTATAAACATTTAAAATGCCCTTTCATTATTTTTTTTCCTCTTCAGCCCATCTCTAGGCAGTCACAAAATATATTTCCAAGGTGTACGTCAACACATTTTATAAGCAAGCATTATCAAACATTTCCTTCTTAACTGTAGTATGCAAAGTATCTTCACCTAGTTTTCAGTACCTAGTTTTCTTTTTAATCATACAGTGTTATTTCTTTTACAGTGAAATTAATGCACTCAGAAATGTATATCCATGTAGAAAGTTAAAAGGAAATTGCTATGCAGTTACTGTACTTGTGAATGGTCTATTTTCTATGCATATTTTGCACTGGATGGTAGTGAATACATCTAAAAGAAAATGAATGATCTTTGTTTTTACTGAAGGGATAAGCAATGTACATAACTACCTTTCTTGAGCAGCACAATTGCAAATACTCAGCTTTTCATTATTGTCCAGTCATCATCTTACTATGAAAGTAGTTTGAATAAATGCCTTGTTCCTTTGAGTAGCATATTCAAAGAGGAAGAGAAATTAGAAATACTTTCAAAGGTACTTCAAACACTAATGGTACAGTTCTTTCAGTATTTCGGTGATTTAACAAAGACAATGTATTTTGTTATGTTTGAATATTAAAGAAAGTGTATTTATCAGAATTCTGTTGAGAGCCTATATGTCACAAAGGAGGAATTTCTTGAATTATTAGATAGAAGCTGATATCATTTTTACCCAGTATAATAGAATTTATGAATCCTAGTCATACAAATAGGTAAAGCTTATATGTGTAGATGCATGTATACTGGGCAAGAAATGGATGTGTCTTTATTAATTAAATATTCCATTTAAAGAGTTATCTTTTAATATAATTATGATTAAAGTAGGATGACAGTAAGTATAAGAAACTAAAAATGTCCTAAATATAAATTAAACTCTGATTCAGCTTCTAGCTTACAATCCCAGAATGTTCCGAAGTTCATTAAAACCACAACTTATCCTTGTACTCATGAACTACAGAAGAGACAGTTAATAGACGTTTCTAGCGACGTTTCTAGCTGATAGACTGTTATAGAGCAGAAAACAGTCTGTGGTTTTGAAAATTAAACATATCAATTTGCCCCTCTTCCCCCATTAAGGAAGAGTTCCTTAATTGTGCTAACACGTCAAGTGAACTGTTCCAGTAGATTTTAAGACCCAGATATAAACATCTGTGTAAGGTTACATATTTCAAAGAAACAAAACACCAGAAACCATTTGTTATAAATCTCACGGCTGGAGGGTAATTTGCAACAGAGGTTTATATGTCAAGTATACAGAATTGCTAACATTGTTCTAAAGATGGGAGTGTGGGTGTTTGAGCCTTGAAAGTCACTGTTTATATCTATTAAACTGAAATTGATCATTAAAAGTACCTTCTCTGTCAAGTTCTACCAAATCATCCTTTGCCCCCTGTGTCTTAGACTATTTTACCTGTTCAGCTTGGATTGCTAATGCCATTTTCCCCAGAGCCACTGTCTGTCCCTTTTGCAAAGCACAGATACAGCATGCATAAGTGTTGGATTGTAAAACACTTGTACCAAGGCTTTCTCCAGCTTCTGTTGAGTTCAAGAGGGTCTAGTTTATAAGATCATCTCTGACACATAGACAAGAACAGCCTCCCATTTTCCCAGCACCCTCTCTGCCTGTGGGTGTGAACACATCACTTGGATGACCGCAACTCAGGCGAGGGATTGCACTCAGAACCGCATGAGCATGAAATCGACCAGAAGGGCTGCTGAGCCCAATCCTAGTGCTTCTTATTCAGTAGATCTGGGATGGGGTCCAAGTATTTACATTTTTAACAGGGGTGTAGGTGATGCTGATGCTGATTCTGTGGTCCCTGGGATAACATTTTGAGAAACACTGCTGTAGAAGTCAGAGAATGAAGCTATAGTCCAGAAGATCTGTGTTCCTGTCCCAGTTCGACTTATAACTTAGCACATGAACAAAACTTTCAAGGTTTTAGTTCTCTTCATCTATACCATGGGTGGTTAGATTGGTTTTCTAATTTAAAATTAAATAATCTAAGTAATATCCCATATATATATATCTCACATCCTCTTTATGCATTCTTCTGTTGATGAACATTTAGGTTGCTTCCATGTCCTGGCTATTGTAAATAGTGCTGCAGTGAACACTGGCGTGCATGTTATCTTTTTGAATTATGATTTTCTCCCAGCATATGCCCAGAAGTGGAATTGCCAGGTCATATGGTAGTTCTGTTTTCAGTTTTTTAAGGAACCTCCATAGTGTTCTCCATAGTGGCTGTACCAATTTACATTCCCACCAACAGTGAAAGAGGGTTGTCTTTTCTCCACACCCTCTCTAGCATTTGTTGTTTGTGGATTTTTTATGATGATGGCCATTCTGACTGGTATGAGCTGATACCTCATTGTAGCTTTGATTTGCATTTATTTAGTAATTAGTGATGTGGAGCATCCTTTCATGTGTTTCTTGGCCATCTTTAAGTGTTTTTAGAGAAATGTTTACTTAGGTCTTTCACTCATTTTTTGATTTTTTTTTAATTGAGCTGCATGAGTTGTTTGTATATTTTGGAGATTAATCCCTTACCAGTTGCTTGCTTGGAAGCCAGCAAGAGGAAAAACAAATATTGTATAATTTTGCTTGTATGTGGAATGTAGAAAAGTGATACAGATGAACTTATTTGCAAAGCAGAAATAGAGACACAGCTGTAGAGAACAGACATAGGGATACTGGGGGTGAGGGTGGGTTGGATAAATTGAGGGATTGGGATTGACATATATACACTACAGTGTATAAAAGAGATAACAAGAACCTACTGTATAGCACAGAGAGCTCTACTTATTTCTATGTGGTTATGTAAATGGGAAGGAAGTCCAAAAAAGAGGGGATATATTTTATACATATAGCGGATTCACTATGCTGTATAGCAGAAACTAATACAACATTGTAAAGCAACTATACTCCAATAAAAATTAAGAAAAATATATGTGGGCAAAAAGTTTAACAGTGAATTTCTGATTCACTACACAATGTACCAAAGAAGGATGACTGTTTCCCTTCATTTTTTGCTTTGTCTCCTGTTCCTAGGTGATCTCATTAATGCTTTGGATTTAAATGACAAACTTTCCTGCAAAGCCTTTAAAATATACTTTGCTGCCCTGAATTCTGCCCCAAATGCTGGTCTTAGATGCCCATCTGCCTAATTGCCATTGCCACTGTTGAAGGCAGCACAAACTCAACAAACACCAAATTGAACTTACGATCTTGTCCTTCAAACATGACACAAATCCACTTTGCCCTCTCCTGGTGAATGTCACCAGTCAGTTAAGCAGGCTCAAAGTCTGGGATTTATATTTGATTCCTCTTTACTGTCCTTCAGTTGCCTTGTCAGATCCCGCTGATTTAACTTTCTTCAATATCTCTACAGTTTTCCTCTATGTCTATGTCCCTCATTATCTAGGATAAGCTGCCATCATTTCTCTCTGTGATGATCACAATAATCTTTTAATTGTGTATGTTGTGTGCTAAGTCACTTTGGTTGTGTCTGACTCTTTGCCATCCCATGGACCATAGCCCACCAGGCTCCTCTGTCCATGGGATTCTCCAGGCAAGGATACCTGAGTAGGTTGTCATGCCCTCTTCCAGGGAATCTTCCCGACCCAGGGATCAAGCCAGCATCTCTTATTTCTCCTACAATGGCAGACAGGTTCTTTACCACTAGTTCCACCTGGGAAGCCCAACTCTCTTAATTAGCGGAATTGAAAGGAATCTGCCCCTCCCCACCAGCCTGCTCGCTCTCTAGCCAGAACGCTGTTTTTTGGGTTTGTTTTGTTTTGTTTTCAAATGCAAATTTTGTTACTATATATTCTACTTCAAAGGAGTCTTAGTACTCATGGCCTTAACATGCTCTTCAAGGTCCATCATGCTCTTTTTTTCTGCTACGTTTGTAGTATTATCTTTCACTACTTCTTTCTTCTTACTTTTTTCTACTCCAACCACACTAACTGTAAGATTCTTCTAAATACAGTGCCGTGATCTCTTTTGACTTTGCACATCTTACTCCCTCTGTTAGGAACTCTGTTCACAATCTCCATCCACCACCACCCCTCAGCCCCTACACATATGTCGTACTTCCTGCTCACTGTCAGAACTCCTGTGGTTGTTACCATCTTGGGAAAATTTTTCTGGATCCCCCGCTACCAATTCAGATCAGGTCCTCTTGCAACATGATTTCTTGGTACCCTTTATTTTCCTCTCATATTCCTTATTTCAATTTTTAATTCCACGTTGTTTGTGTTAGTGTTTGGTTGTTATCTGTCTCACCCACCAGACAGTGGGCATATTTTTCTCACCACTGGGTCGACAGAAACACAGACCATGTTTGCACACAACACATGTTCTAGAGAAATTTGTCAAACTGATGAATGAAAAATTATACCTTCATTTTCAGTTCAGTTCAGTTCAGTCGCTCAGTCGTGTCCGACTCTTTGCGACCCCATGAATTGCAGCACACCAGGCCTCCCTGTCCATCACCAACTCCCGGAGTTCACTCAGACTCACGTCCATTGAGTCAGTGATGCCATCCAGCCATCTCATCCTCGGTCGTCCCCTTCTCCTCCTGCCCCCAATCCCTCCCAGCATCAGACTCTTTTCCAGTGAGTCAACTCTTCGCATGATGTGGCCAAAGTACTGAAGTTTCAGCTTTAGCATCATTCCTTCCAAATTACTGTGATATGAAACAGAAATGAGCTCCCCCTTAGGGTCTCATCTGTATCGGGGGGCTCAATATAAAAAGAATCTACCTGCAATGCAGGAGACCTGAATTTGATCCCTGGGTTGGAAAAGTCCCCTGGAGAACAAAATGGCAGCCCACTCCAATATTCTTGCCTGGAGAATTCCATGAACAGAGAGCCTGGTGGGCCACAGTCCAGGGGGGGCAAAGAGTCGGACATGACTGAGCAACTAACACTTTCACTTTGGGGTCTACCTTTTAGAATGTTGGACGTATGTAAACTTAACCAATAGTTTTACTAAGGTTTAAATTTTAGAAAATAAATTGATCACTTTTACATGTGACTCTTCTGAGTACTGAGCCCTTTGTCAGAGTCAGTTGAGCAGGGTCACTGAAACTACCTCTACCTTCATTCACCCTTAGTTCATGTCATTGCTCTCCTATTTCTTATCTGTGTGACTTGGGAGAAATTTAATATTTTTAAACTTTACTTTCCTTTTCCTTAATTTGGGATGCTGATAGTGCCAACTTCTTGGAGGTATTGTGAAGAATAAATAAACATAATTCATGGTAAGCACTTTGTATAATACCTGTTGCATCCTAACTGCTTAATGCATTGAAGCTATTAATATACAGTCCATGGGGTCACAAAGAGTCGGACAGGACCAAGCAATGAAACACATTAATATTAGCATGGTTCTGTTAGGCATTTCCACGGTTCAGTTCACTTTCAGACATTTAGTAGGAGCACAGTAAAAAGTTTTATCAAAGTTTATACATTCTGTATATGGTATCTGTATAACATCTGAATTATTCAAATAGATCTAACTCTTCTTTACGTACCATCTCACAGAAGTTAGCTGACCTGTTCTTCACCTATGTTAATATTTCAAATGAAAAAGAAAATCAAGCATATAAACATTGAAATCATCAGTGTTCCTTAAGTTACAGATTACTTCATAAAATTTCTACTAACCTAGAGTTTAAGGTGAATGATCTATTTTCTTTAGATTTTGTTTAACAACATTTATTTCACAGGAGATATGTACAAACCATGATAGATATAAAGATGAATAAGCCATGCCACCATTTTTTAAGGTGCTTACTACCTTATAAAAAAGTGGATTCACACAAATAACCATGTGAAATAAAGTGGTAGGTTTAGAATGGCCTGTGAAACAAAGGGTTATAGGTATATATGACTAGTGTGATTAATTTTACTTGGAGAACTTCAGTTACCTGAGAATTCTATTTTCCTTTTTTTTTTCATGGTTCTGTTTCTTTTTTCAGTAACAGGGCGTATTTCAGACTTTTTCTCTCATTGAGTAGAACAGTGCTTTTCAAAGTATGGTTCCCACATCATCATCACCTGCATATTATTAGAAATGAAAATTCCTGGGCCCTACCTGAGGGCATACTGAATCAGGAACTCTGGCACTGGTGTCCAAAAATATGTAATAAGTACTCCAGGGAATTTCTGTTTGTTTATGCTGAAGTTTAAAGAACTAGTAGAATAAAGAACTATTTTGTAGTAGACTAGATTTCCCTCATTCGTATCAATTCCTTTTTCTTTTTTTCTTTTTTTTTTGACATGTAGTTGACCTACAATATTGTGTTAGTTTCAGGTGTACAGCAAAGTAATTGGGTTATTATATATACATATATATACTCCCTTTCCTGGTGGCTCAGATGGTAAGGAGTCTACTTGCAATGCGGGAGACCCAGATTCGATCCCTGGGTTGAGAAGATCCCCTAAAGGAGCAAATGGCAACCCACTCCAGTGTTCTTGCCTGGAAAATCCCATGGACAGAGGAGCCTGGCAGGCTACAGTCAATGGGGTCACAGTGAGTCAGACACTGAGCAATTTAACTTTACATATATATAAGCTTCCTAGGTAGTGCTAGTGATAAAGAACCAGCCTGCCAATGCAAAAGACGTGGGTTCCATCCTTGGGTCAAGAGGGCATGGCAATCCAGTATTCTTGCCTGGGAAATCCCATGGACAGAGGAGCCTGGTGGGCTGCAGTTCATAGTTGCAAAGAATTGGACACAACTGAAGCCACTAAGCACACACAGCATATGTATTTATGTTTTATGTTATAGATTATTACAAGATATTTAATATACTTTCCTTTGCTATACAGTCAATCCTTGTTTCTTATGTATTTTATATACAGTGGCATGTGTCCATTAATCCTAAACTCTTAGTTTATCCCTCCCCAACTCTTTCCCCAATGACAGCCATAAATGTGTTTCCATGCATTGATTCTGCTCTTAAATATCCAGATGCTTGCAAACAAAATTCAGCTAACTAGCTTTAGGATTCCCCCTTTTCTGTATGCATGTGTTATCTGTACACACCAAACAAATGGGCCTTTTATCTGAACCAATATAAAACAAGGCATGTCCTATATGAGGACCAGTAGCTGTATTTTTCCTCAAGGTCAATGCATCTTCACTACTTTCCTTCAGTGCTTTTGGAAAGTAGATTTTCACATGGTTAAAGGTAGTGACAGGACATTTACTTGGATACAGTTATCTTAATTTCATAGTGTTCAACATAAGAAGAAAAATTCTCATTAGAAGTGCATTCCCTAAATAGCCATAATACAGAATTCATCATTGAAATTCATCTGAGTAGTTTTGCCTTATTTTTTAGGGGAGAACAAAGTGGTTCACATCAGAGAACAGAACTTGTCTGGCAAAATGCAATGTATTTACTCAGAAACATTTATAGAGGAATTACAATATGTTAGTTATGTTGTAGGCACTGTAACAAGGACAGAGAATTCAGAGGTGAAGAAGAGATCTCAGGAAACAAGGCCAGTGAAGGATAGATACGTAAAGCCATTCAAATGGAGTGAGAGAAGTAATCTAATAACAGCTACTGTTTGTTGAAGGCCTACTGTGTAAGGGGCATTCCATCCTTTGCTTCTTACTCTTGCTACTTAATCTTTGACATAGCTCTATAAAGTTGGAGGTATCAGCATCAGTTTACAGCTCATAATACTGAGACTCAAAGAGATTAAGTAACTTGTCCAAGAGCACACAGCCAGTAAGTGTTGCCATTATGGTTCGTATCTAATCTTCAAGCTCCATTAGGGCAGGAACTGTGTCCATTTTGTTCACCAGTATATACCCAAGGCTTAACGTAGTCCCTTGAACAAAATAGATGACAGGTAAATAATTGTTGAATGAATACATGAATAATCCTGGTCTTTCCAAAGACCTTACTTGTACAGGTAGACTAGTTTGAACAGTGTATGGGAGGAGAAAAAGAGTAGAGAGAATGTGCTTTGAGGAGAGCTTTCATAAAATGTGAAGGAGGAGTCCAAGTTGGATAGGCAAGGAGAAAGCTGGGTGGTGGATCAGGCAGGGAAGGGTCCCAGCCATGGTAGAGAGGTGTGAGAGTGAGTGGCATGTCTGTAAACAAGATGGGGATTAAAGGAGAGACAGGAGGAAGGGAGACAGCTATAGGCTATTGCATGTTGGCCATACTGGCCAAAAAGTTTGCTCAGGTTTTTCCATAATATCTTATTCTGTCACAAAACCCGAATGAACTTTGGGGCCAACCTAGTAACCTGTAGAGGTTCCGATACTGTGCTCTACCTTTCTCTAAGTGAAGTTCATATATCCCTAAGGTTCATCCTGTGCTCCACCTTTCTCTAAGTGAAGTTCGTATATCCCTTTCCGAGTTATCTGACTGGTTCAATAAAAGCTGTCAATGCCTTACCTTCATCCCAAATCTATTAGCTCAGTGTCTATGGATGAAGACCCAAATTCTATACACTTTATTTAAAAACAAGTCCCAGCTGAAGGATGGCCATACCAGTTGAGAATCACTGGTAGGCCAGCGCGTCTCATGCTTCCTCAGCGTCACCCAAAGGGTCCATTGTACCACAGCTCACTGGGCCGCATCTTCATAGTTGCTGGTCCTGTAGGTCTGGGTTGGGATTAGAATTTGTGCTCCTGACACATCCCTCAGTTCCTTGGCAATGCTAATTCTGCTGGTCTTTGAGAACCAGGGTTTTAGCCTAGGCCATATGTATCTAAATGTATAGACAAGTAGGCCCTTTGCTTTTATACACTGGCAAGTGACTTGGATAAGCCTGAATTTCCAAAAGCCCTTTTCTGCAGTTTTGCCCAGTAGATTAAAGGAACATGGAAAAAAGATAAGAAAGGTAGTTACGGGATCATTAAAATTATCCTGACTTGCCAAGGAAGGAGCCTCAAGATCGGAATCACGGAGCAAATGCAGAACCCTAGGCCACTGCCCTCTAGTACACCATGAAATCAACTTCTCTTTTCTATTGAGTCCTGCTCCCAGGCCACAGGTGTGAGGCATTGCACCAAGGCCACAGAAGTGGAGCCCAGAACCAAGGTCACCTGTGAAGTTAACTGAGCCCCTTTGTAACCATTGCCAAAAGCCCCCCTGATCATCACCAGTAAACTTCCTGACCCCAAATTAGGCAAAAATGGCCACTCCAGTAATCACCCTATAGCACCCTAACCAATCACCTAATGCCAGCCTTCTAGCAGGAATTTTCTTTATCATAAGGTTGACTACTAGCCCACAAAAGTGTCAGCTCACCCTAGTCTGTCAGGAGGTCGGCCTGCTGAGCTTGCAGTGCCCACTTTATCTCTGTTCTTTGTTTTAATAAACTTACTCCCTTCTGAAATGCTCCATGTCTGGAGATTCTTTTCCAGCCCATGCTTGAACTGTCTCAAGATTTTCCCACTTCCTTATATCCACATTTATCCCTTTCTTTGGATGGTTGGACAGAAATGTTTGAAAAAGCTTAAAATACAAGCCACTCATTTCTTTTCTTCCTCAAATGTCCCACTGTTGTCAGTGCCCTTTCAAGGCTTCAGCACATCTTTGCCTTCCGATTCTGTCTTTTTCTCTTGGCCTTTATTGATAACAGGTTCCCCTTTTAGATTCTATCCAGGGACTTCCCTCACTTTACAGTTATACTTCTATTGCATTTTGAATAAAAGTGAAATGATGTATTAGATCATTTTTGGAAAACCTTATTTGAAAAAGAAAGTGTGTAGAGCAAACATTATAGAGCTGGTTAATCCTATCTGTTTTTGGTGGCTGAGACCGTAAAGAATCTGCCTGCAAAGCAGGAGATCCAGGTTTGATCACTGGTGCAGGAAGATCCCCTTGATAAGGGAATGGTAGCCCACTCCAGTATTCTTGCCTGGAGAATCCCATGGACAGAGGAGCCTGGTGGGCTACAGTCCATGGGGTTGCGAAAGAGTTGAACATGACTGAGCGATGTCAACTAATCCTGTCATTTAGTGAGAAATCTTTAGTCATCCCCTAACTTCCTGTCTATAGTCTCCACACAATGGAAATAAAATGAGAGAAGAGCGAGAGACTTGTTTTTTAAGGTAAGGAGTCAGTGCCATCACATGTAGGCGGAGACATCAGAAATACGAAGAGTCCACCAGTTGCAGGGAGAGCACTCAGCAGCACCAAGATGAAGGGCCTTTTAAATCCGAGACCTCTCTTTTAGTTTTTGTGCTATAAATGTGAATGCTCAGGTCTGCCCTGATGAAGAATCAACAGATAAAATGTTTCTTTGTGAATGCCACACTTCCTTGGCTTATTCATTATTTATCAAATTATTATTTTCAGATGCATTGCACATAACTACCATGGATACATATTGCAACTGGGGATAGAGCAGTCATTTTATATCCATGCTTGACAAAGAGAACCCACTGCCCAAGCCACACATCCTTCTGTACAAATCATTAATTCTAACTAACCAGTCCATTCTGAAGGAGATCAGCCCTGGGATTTCTTTGGAAGGAATGACGCTAAAGCTGAAACTCCAGTACTTTGGCCACCTCATGTGAAGAGTTGACTCATTGGAAAAGACTCTGATGCTGGGAGGGATTGGGGGCAGGAGGAGAAGGGGCCGACAGAGAATGAGATGGCTGGATGGCATCACGGACTCGATGGATGTGAATCTGAGTGAACTCCGAGAGTTGGTGATGGACAGGGAGGCCTGGTGTGCTGCGATTCATGGGGTCACAAAGAGTCGGACACGACTGAGCAACTGAACTGAACTGAACTGAACATTCATATTTCCAGGCCTCTTTCTCTACCCAGTTTGCTAGATATGTTTGTAGCATTGACCTCAAACTCCAACATGCCATAATCGGACTGCAGCTTGATTCTGAGCAGTCAGAATACCTGAAATTTGGTTTGTTCCATAACAGTGATAGGTCTGTAAATCAGAGAGGCAAGGGTTTGATTGCTATTAAAATTCATTTCATGCCCATCAATCTTGTAGGTGGTTGTTAATCAGCCAAGGTGGCTCATTAAGCACCTTGGAGGATCAGTGTACAATTCTGAGTAACTCTGGCAATTGGAGACATTGCCACCTGAATTTGTATGAGTTTGGTAAGGTTAAGTGGAAACAAGCAGCTTAGGGTTTTGATTACAAAGTGAAATCAAGAGTGGAAGAAGTTGCAAAACTCCAGGTAAATTCATTTTAAATTATGTCCCTTTGTATGCTCACAAACATGTTGAGATTCAAAAGACATTTATTGCAGAATACTTTTTTGTCTCCTTAGAATCCATTGTCTGGTTTTCCTTCATTCATTAATCAAATGTTATCAAGTCTTTATTGTAGATAGGAATTGACCAAAAGCTGGTAACAGAGATGAAAGACACAGCCTTTCAGAAGCTCCTAGTTCAGAAGAATCAGGTGTGGAATCAAATAATTAGAATACTGTGCTCTGAAAGGGGTGAGCACAGAATGTGATAACTGACCAGGGCTTCAGAGTCAGCCACCAAATGAAAAATCAGAGAAAGGAAGGTTGAGTCAGGGAGAAGGAACAGTTTTTCCTAAAGATGCATGAATAAAAGTGAGTCAGGAATGGTTAAGGCAAAGACTAGGCTTTGGTGGACAAAGACCTTCTCACTGTGCATTTCCCTGGTATAGGGTTTGGGAAATGCACAACGAAAGTAGGGTAGTTCCACATCACTGTGGACAAGGCCAATGGGAAAGAGATGGGATTGGAAGATGAGGGGACATGGAAGCTGCTAAAACTACATGGGGAGAGTGTTCATCATGTAAGGAGATACTGAGTCATGGAATCTTTACTCGAGGAAATCCAGTCTGTTTTTCCCCAATTTCAGTTCTAAGACCAAGATTAACTTAATACAGCACCAGGGGCTCAAACTTTAGGAAAGGCTATGCTGTGAAGCTGATATAGTTCAATATACATAGTATTCCCATGCAAATGGAATGGCCTTAGCTCTCAGGTGGTGGTGGTGGTGGTTTAGTCGCTAAGTTGTGTCCAGCTCTTGCAATCCCATGGACTGAAGCCCACCAGGCTCCTTTGTCTCCTTGGCAATTCTCAGTGCTAGAGGTCACAGAACTTGTTACAACCTGCTTAAATTGCTTTGACTTTTAACACTATAACGGAATGTTTTTCACACTTTAGCCTGCATCAAAATGAACTGGAGGGCTTGTTCAAGCACTGATTACTGGGCCCCATTCCTAGAGTTTCTGATAAGGTAGCTGTGGGTAGAAACCTAAGAATTTGCTTTTCTAACAGGTTCCCAAGTAATGCTGCTGTTGCTGGTCAAGGAACCACTCTTTGAGAACTATTTCTTGAGGGGCACATAGACTGGAAAGTTTCCTGGGCCTGGCCCAGTATTTACTGGGAGCACCAGAATTACTGGAACTTGAGCAATACTTAGAGAGTTATATCCTGTTTGCTCTGTAGCCTGGTACTCCCTGTTATCTTTAGAACCATGATAAAGGATAAGGGCTGCCAGCTTCAGTGTTTGTACTATACTCTTTACAGTATTGATAAAACAATAACACAGGTTTGGGGGAAAGCTATAGAACAGATCATCAACCTCAATAATCAGTGTTTAATGAAGTAAAACAGTAAGCTTTACTGTGTAAATTTTGTGCCATACTGATCCTTCCCTGGCTCATAAAAACATACTTTGTTGTTGTTATTCCTGGGTGTAATGTGGGGGGAAGCCTCCAAAAGTCAGAGAGGCACGGGCTTATAAATGGCAGCAATCTACTAGCCTAGGATTCAAAGTACCATGGATAATCCAAAAATAGACTATTTTACAGTTATAAATTCATAAGTGAGTTTGGCATGAGAAAATGCAATTTCCTAATAAGTCTGGATTGTCCCATATCTCACTTAGGTCTCAGAGATGTAAGCCAACCAGACACTGATGTCCATCTTTACCTTGAGAACCCTGGGAAAGGCATCAGTTTCTGCATTTGAACTAGGTCTTCCATAATTTCTGAGATTCTGTTTTCCCAGCGTCTCTGGTTGCCTGGGCTCTAGCCAGTAATAGCAAGTTATTACTCTCTTTTCCTCTGGTAATAATCCTTCTAGGCCCATATGGAGGACTCTCATACAAATGATTCCCCCACCCCCACCCCCAGACTAACTTGTTAGTTACAGATCTTCTCTGACCAAGGCACTTTCTTCAGTTTAGTTCAGTTCAGTTGCTCAGTCGTGTCTGACTCTTTGCAACCCCATGGACTGCAGCACGCCAGGCCTCCCTGCCCATCACCAGCTCCTGGAGTTTACTCATACTCATGTCCATTGAGTCGGTGATGCCATCCAACCATCACATCCTGTCGTCCCCTTCTCCTCCTGCATTCAATAGGCACCTTCTTAGGTTGGAATTAAAGTGGCCTGCAGGCAGGCTTCTACACTGATTTAGAAGAGTAAGAACTGAGATATAGGTAGATCATAACCTGATAGGTCTGAAAAAATAATTGCCCTAAAATTCACATTCCTCTTACTGTATGTTCAAGAATTCGTGCTAGATTTGTTTAGAAGTGATTTAATGTTGGTTAGAAGAATTTTGGGCTTCCCTGGTAGCTCAGTTGGCAAACAATCTGCCTGCAATGTGGGAGACCTGGACTCGATCTCTGGGTTGGGAAGATCCCCTGAGGAAGGGAACGGCTACCCACTTCAATATTCTTACCTGGAGAATTCCATGGACTGTAGAGTCCATGGGTCACAAAGAGTCAGACACAACTGAATGACTTTCACTTTTTCAGAATAGTTTTAGGGGGGTTAAAAAACATGTGATTGGTGGTAGGGGGATTTATGAAGGATCTAAGTATGTCTTCATGTGATTGGATTGTATTTTGGTAGCTGGCCACTTTGGTGGCAACCTGAAGTTGAGACAAGCATGTTTTCTATGAGGGGGCCCCTGCTGGGTTCTGGGCTCTGTCATGAGACTGGAGTAAGTGATAACCTTTACTAATATCAAAGGAATTTCTATTCTTTTTATGTGTCTTTTGGCATCTTTTGATCACATCACTGGGACCTTGTGCAGAAGGGTATCTTCACTCTGCATCCTGACCCTGCCAACTGTTTAGCTTAACAGTGAGATCAATGAAGATCATGTGAACCATTTCTCAACATGGCATCTTTCTATGGTAGCCTTTTAACATTTCTAATACCCTTACTTTTCAGAAATTCCATTTCTTGCCTGGCATTGATGGTGCGATCAATAAAAAGAAAAATAGCGTGAGGCTTAGAAGGATGAGGAAAATTACCCAAGCAATCCATTCACTGATGCATTCATTTATGTTGTCGAAGAGGAAACATTTTTTCCTCTCCCCTCTTAAGTTCACTACTTGGGAGCCTGTGAAGTAAACTGACAAATGACGGATTAGCAAGAGAAAACACAAACTTTATTCATGTATGTACACTGGAGCTCACAGAAAATGTAGCTCAAGAAGCTGTTGGAATGTAGAGCTTATATACTATCTTAACAAGGGGAGTGGGTTAAAATTTCAAATGAAAATAAATGATGGAAAATGACTGAGAAACTTATGGGGGGAGCTAATAGAAAGTAAGGTTTGTTTTAGTGAGGTCTGTTTATACAATTTCTCATTCCTTTGCCAGCTTCTCATCTCTGGTGATAGGAGCCATCCTTTCCCCTGCTATGTGATGCCTCCCTTAAAGAGAGATTTATAATAAGTTGAATTCATTTGGAAGGTTCTGCTTTGGGGTAGAAAGGGGAGTACAGAAAAGGCATCTTTCTGCATCTGTTGATTCTCAAATGTCTTTGGCTCAAAATTATCCATACGCCACAGTGTAATAATTTGGATCCATTCAGTGTGTTTATTCCTTCGATACACATTTACCAAGTAGACATTATATGCAGGTATTAAGGATATGAGTCAACAAAATTAAATCCCTACCCTCATGGAATTTGCATCCTAGTAGACAGCCATACAATAAATAAGTTTATTTATTGTTACATTTATTAACATGTTTACTTGTTACATTTATTACATATTTACACATGTGATTTCAAATAGTGATACATCTTGGGGTAAAAAAGCTGATTAAGGAGATATAACATGATATTGAAGGTGGGTAGTTTAGATGGAGTAGGAAGACATAGCTTCTCTGGGAGACAATACTTAAGAAGAGATAAGAGTTATTTAAAGCAATTAGCCTGGTGAATACTTGGGAAAAATGTTTTAGGCAGAGGAAACAGCAAGGACAAGGGCACTGAGCTCAGGAGAGACTTGGCTTGTCCAAGAAATATCATGGATCCTATTGTAAGGGGAGGATGAGGAGGGAAGAAGTCAGAGATTGGGCAAGGGCCAGATTATGCATAATTTACAGTGCATGATGTCGAATCTAATTCCTTCTCTGAGATTTGTGGGATATCACTGGAGAATTTAGAGCTGGAGAATGAAGTGATCTGATGTATTTTCTTCAAAGAGATTTCTTGTAGCTGAGTAGAGTGTGGGCTTCCCAGATGGCACAGTGGTAAAGAATCTGCCTGCCAGTGCAAGAGACACAGGAGACATGGGTTCAATACCTAGGTCAGAAAGATCCCCTGGAGTAGGAAATGGCAACCCACTCCAGTACTCTTGACTGGAAAATTCCACGGACAAAGGAACCTGGTGGGCTACAGTCCATGGGGTCTCAAAGAGTTGAACACGACTGAGTGACTGAGCACACACAAGTAGAGGTTAGACTGAAAGGGCAATAGTGATGTAAGAAGATGACATGGGGTACCACTCTAATAGTCCATATGAAAGATGGTGATGGCTCAGAGTAGGATGGAATGGTGGGAGTCAGTAAGAGAGTGTGGATTTAGGATACATTTGAAAAGCAGAGATGATAGATTTGCTGCAATGGATTAGATATGCAGTACGAAAAAAATCTGAAAGCTCTTTCTACATACTCTTCTAGGGAAAGTGGAGAAAAACTGTGGAGGAAGAGTAAAGTGCAGGGAGAGATGAAATCAAGAGTTTTATTTTGACCATGATTATTTTCAAGGACTCATTAGACATCCAATTGGAGATGCTGGTAAAGAAGCTGGATAGATTAGTCTGAAGGTCGAGAGAGAGATGTTAAAGATATGGGATTGATTGAGGTCTCCTGGGAAGAGAGCTTGGGAAAAGAGGCTGAGAATTGATCATACTTTTCAAAGAAAGGGAGGGGAAAGAGACAGTCAGAGGAGAGTAGGAAGCAGTAACTATGATATATAAAGAAAACCAGATGTCCTGAAACTAAATGAAAAAAGTACTTCAAAATATAGGGATTGACAGTGTCAAATGCTACTGAAAAATTAAGTTACACAAACACAAAAGAATTGCTGCTGAATTTAGCATTTTGAAATTCATAGTTGACTTTGACACAGGCATTTGCATTGGAAGCATACATCAAAACTTCGTTGTAGTGTGTTACAATGATAATGAGAGATGAGGCCCTGAAAACATCACTGTACAGATGCTGTCGTTCATGCATTAGTTAAACAACATTTGTTGAGTATTTACTGTGTTTTATGTGTTGCAAATGGTACATGCTTGGTCTAGTTGGGAAGGGCCACATTGAAGTCATTATAGTACTCCAAGATAGGTACAATAAAATTTGTGAAAGTGTTAGAGAAGTCTAACAGAGATGGTGGCATATGAGCTCATCTGGGAATTGGAGTAGAATCTTGCCAATATAGAGGAAGAAGGTCAAAAGGTGGGACAACAGCTTGAGTAACTTTGAAAGCAAAAAATAGCATGACCTGTCCTGAAAATATCAAGAAATCTCACATTATTGGACACATAAGGAGAACCATAAGGTGGATGAAGTGATGAGGTCAAAGAGAAGCAATTTGGAGAAACTGACAAGCTTAGACTGAGAAAAGATATATTGATATACTCAAAGATCTATTTCAGAGGGATTACATAGGAGAGATAAAAGAAGAGAGAGACTAGAGGCACAGGCTCCCATCAGAGAGCCTGAATAATAATTCAGAGACATGAAACACCCATAGAAATCTGATATAGATTATCCAGTCCCCAAGGTTGAGCAATTAAACACATTTTCAATTGTTATGCCCACGATATTAACATATTTAATAGATGCATTGTCTGTTGAGGCTAAAAATAAATAAAAATGTTGTACTTCTTATTCTATGTTAAAATGTTGTGGCTGAAAGTTATAGCTGCTTCCTACATAAATATAAATATGTCTTTTGGATTAACTTACAATTTAGCCAACAGAATGTTGACACTTACATTTGTACAATCTGAAAAAGAAGATGGTTTCTGTTTAATATCCACATTTTCAGCAAAAGCCAGATAAAACAGTAAATTATCAGAAGCCTTAATAAATTAATAATAACACTTTAATGAAAAATTTAATTGTTTTGTTTGGATTCACTAAAGAAAAATACATTGAAACAGATGTTCATGTAATAAAGTGATTTATTTTTGAGAGGTAGGAATGAGGGCACAAGGTCAGCCTTTGATAATTAGCCTCAAAGCTGTAACTATGGTTGGAAATTGACATCTGACTAAATAAATTCCTAAGCATTTGCAGGAATTGCTTGCCAAATGGAGGGAGGGAAGGAAATACAGAAGAGTAAAGAAAGAATAGCCAGCACCTCCAGCGTAGTCTGGCTCTTATAGCAGTCTTCTGTGCTATGGCTGAGCTCCTCTGGTTTAGAAGGTACTAAAAGGTGATCTCTTAAATTGCAAGATGCTTTGTTGCCTGTAAATAGGATGTGGCAAGAGATGATTCATCACAGACATGCCATCTTCCATCTCTCACATGAACAAAATCGAAACACTGGAAAGACACCCTGTATTAATATTTACAGTATTTCATTGCTTCTAAGATGTGTGTTGTTTTTAACATCTCTGAAAACAAATATGTCTCAAAGTAGATATTGCAGTTGTGACTTAGTTATAATTGCCTGTCCAGGTGCAAACTTGATCATAACTGTTCATGTTGTAATTACTTAAAAACTTCAACTGATTTATATGCATTTTTATGGTAGCAAACAGAATATTTGGCTAGTTGAATTTTAGTCTTAGCTCTGATGCTAACTAGCTAGGTTACCTCAGTTCACTTAATCCAGCCTTCAAATTCATGATCAATAAAATCACGTGTGTTCTTCCTGCTACAACAGTCTGAGGAGTCTATGAAACATGAGTATAAATGTTGGTGTTACTTGAAGTGGGCCACCAGGTATCTCCTGGCCACTAGGTAAGGAGGATGTGCTTTCTCAGAGTTGTTAAAACTGTTCAGCTGAGGAAATCCAGGGCAGACCATACAGGAGAAGCATAATATCTAGCCCTTGATGTTGAAACAACAAAATAATTTTCATTTTGTAGCTCTGAGTATCAACATGATATAAACCTCTGTGTATCTTCCACTCTAATAGTCTAATAATTTTCTTTCTAAAAAATAAAACCCCAGTTTGATCACATCCCTCCCCCCTTTACAAATTTCTGATGGTGCTTCATGAATCTAAAATCCACATTTCTTAGCATGGCATCTGAGATCTATTTTATTTATTTATTTGGTAGTCTTAGGTCTTAGTTGTGGCTTGTGGGATCTTAGTTCCCCAACCAAGGATCGAACCTGAGTCCCCTGCACTGCAAGGCGGATTCTTAACCCCTGGACCACCAGGGAAGCCCCACAAGATCTATCAAAATGTGTCTGTCACTGGCTACCACGTCACATTTAACCCCCGCACACCCTCTAAACCTAGCATACACCCTTTCCCACTGCTCCCTGAGTCCAGTAGGCACTCTCCTCCATTGTGTCTTTGCACGTTTATCTCCTACGTGATCACCTTGCTCTTCTCTAAATCACTCTTCCCAGGCCAGAACATCAGCAGAACCTGGGCGTTAGAACTATAGATCTTCAGGTGTCATTTCAGATCTGCTGGGTCAGAAACAGTGGTCAGCATTTTAACCAGCCCTCTAGGTGATATTCAGTGCCTACTAAAGTGTGAGAACCATTGATCTAGAACATTCTTTAGTAAGTCTCTGCTAGCAATTATTGGATTCAGTTACAGGGATAGTCAAGAGCGTTGAAAGTCAAGAGTGTTTCTTTGCCGTCTCTGTTTTCAATGTATAGTACACTATCTGGCCCATAATTAAAGCTCAATAATAGTTGTTTTCTGTGCCAATGAGTCAGTTAACCAAATATATTGTTTCTGCCCTGGAGGTATGTAAAATTTGTTTGCCAAAGAAAAAATGTGTAGATTAACGAGAGAATAATTTATTGCCATCTATAATAAAACGCTAGATTCTATAATAAATGTTCGATATTGTCATTGGGCAAAATTGCATTGAGGTTTCAAATAAAAGAAAGCTTATTGGTGATTAAGTTGCCAGGAGATAGCTTTGCCACAGAGATAGGGAAGCTGAAAAACAGAATGTTACTGTTATTGTTGTTTAGTCCTTCAGTCGTGCCTGACTCTTTTGTGACCCCATGGACTGTAGCTGGCCAGGTTCCTCTGTCCCTGGGATTTCCCAGGCAAGAATACTGGAATGGGTTGCCATTTCCTTCTCCAGGAGATCTTCCTGATCCAGGAATCGAACCCACATCTCCTGCACTGGCAGGAGGATTGTTTACCACTGAGCCAGCAGAGAACCCTGAAGAGCAAAATAAACTGTTGTAAAGATGTCTGAGCTGATGGAGGATGAGAGAAGCATGAGCAATAATTAACGCTAGATTCCAGATTATGCAGATGGCTCTCAATACGATAACCAAAGAGAAAGAATGTCTTGGGTGGTGGCAAGTCCTGCATTTAGATGATATTCAGGCTTATCCCAAGAAGAATATAGGCCCAAATAACTAGTTTGACTGAATAGGAACCTGTCATAACAAAAATAGTAAAGCTATAGATAATCACTGCTACTCTCAGATTGTCACAAAACTAATTCAGGGTTGCAATCATTAATTTCTGTATGAACCTAAAGAAAGGCTTGGCTTATCTCCTTAACAAAAGGGTGCATATATTTTAGAAATATTACTTGGTGTATTTTACTCAATTCTCAGAAGCTATAGCTCTTATAAACAGATTGTTTAAAGGAGCAGGCCCATTTATCTTTAGAGAAAGGCATGGAGAAAAGAAAAGATTGGAACATGTGTTTCTGCCCAGATAAAAATAAAGTATGGGGTGAGTTCCTGTCTTTGAAAATATATTTTCTCTACCCCTTATTTGTATACATGTCCCAAGATTTTTATTAGATGGTGCATGTGTGTGGAAGTAGTACCTTATTGGGCTGTCCAATGGATCTTTAAAATTATTTGTTGATTTGGTGTACATACTAGCTATGACATATAATCAGCATTATTTACAATATAAACATGGACAGTTGATTGTAGATCCTAGGCATTTGTTTGGCCATTGTGTGTAGAATGACTTTCATATTTACTTGTGAAGTTGAAGTCGAGTGATCTGGCTTGGATTTTCAGTGCTCTGGGAGATGGTCATTTTCTTCCTCCAGTATTTGATATGATATTGTTTGCCTCTTTTCCTGTCATGAGTAGTAGCAATTTTATAAACTAGGATCATTCTTGTCAGAATTGTAAATGGTAAACATTTTACCACCAGATTTACCTAAGCACCTGAAACAAAAATTTTAAAAGGAAGTAAAATGCCATTTTTGCGACTACAGTAAAATTTTGCATGCAGTATCATGCTTTTTCTCCAGGGGATTTAGCCATGTGGAACTGAAGCCATTAGCCACTTCTTCAGTGGATAAATTCTACAGCCTGGGAAAAGAGGCAGAAAATGTACTGTCACCACTTACAGACTCAATGAAGAGAACAACATGAGTAGTTGTGTTTACCAAAAATTGGTAGAACTTCTTTATTTTAAATACAAAAACTGAATATCTAGCTTTTCTGACTTCAGAATCGGTTATCACTTATTGTTTGTATGATGACAGAAGGAAAACTACCTTCAGTTGAATTTAAGTAGGTAGTATTTCTCTCATTCTTTTTAATATGGGAACTACGTGATCCCAGAATCAGCTTTTTTTTAGTATTTTTAAAAATTAATTTATTTATTTTCATCAGAGGCTAATTACTTTACAATGTTGTAGTCGTTTTTGCCATACATTGACATGAATCAGCCATGAGTGTACATGTGTCCCCCATCCTGAACCCCCTTCTCATCTCCCTCCCCATCCCATCCCTCAAGGTCCTCCCAGTGATCAACTTTTATCTCCATATTTCTTTTTTTAAAGATTTTTAAAGTAATTATTTATTTTTGGCTTTGCTGAGTCTTCATTGCTGCACACGGGCTTTTCTGTAGTTGCGACAAGCAGAGACTAGTGTCTAGTTGCAGTGCATGAGCTTCTCGTTGCAGTGGCTTCTCTTGTTGGCAGAAGAGGCTCTAGGGAGTGCGGGCTTTAGGAGCTGTGGCTCCTGGACTCTACAGCACAAGCTCAGTAGTTGTGGTGCACAGGCTTAGTTTCTCCATGGCGTGTGGGATCTTCCCCGACCAGGGTTAGAACCTGTGTCTCCTGCATTGACGGGCAGATTCTTTACCACTGGGCCACCAGGGAAGCCCTATCCCTATTTCTATACTTTGCATTTTGGTTTCTATTTGCATTGTCAAAGGAAACTTTCATGGGATAAATCTATGAAAAAATTGTTTTGTAACATGTTGCATAGTTCCACATACTATTCTACAATGCAATGTTCAGTTTTTCTCCCCAGAGAAAATAAGAATGAGTTGAGAATAGCATGAAATAAATCAGCCTTAGCCAATCAGGGAGAAGTAAATGAAATTTTGATTGACAAAATGAGCTTTGAAAATGCACAAGTCTTGATTTCAGAACACATGAAACAGGATAAAAAAAAAAAAAAAGAAAGAAACAGGATAAGACCCAAGTTGCAATATTGGAAAAGTAATATCAATTGATTAAGTGTTGATGTTATTGGTGTTATTTGGATATATTTATCAAGAATTTGCCTTGGTCAGCCTAAAACCAAAATATTTTAAACCATGTTTAAGAATTTATATTGAAAACAACAGAAACAAAATAGGCAGAGGGGCAGGACTATCAACATATAATAGGAAAATTGCATTCTGCTACCTGTTATGTCAGGTGTCCCATGTATTTTATAATTTCCTCTTTTGGCACTTAAGCAAAAAAATAACTTATTATCACTTCTGAGTTATCACTGTCACCCACTAGACTACAACCTGCCTGAGAGCAAGATTGTTGCCTGCTTTATTTGCCTCTCACTCCCCAGCATATTCTCAGTGCCTGGCACAAACTAAGTGCTCTGAAAAGGTTGAAAGGAAGAAAACAGGAGCAGATATTTCCGTGAAGTCTGCTTATTCATGGAACAGCAGAGAAATCCATTTTTCTCTCTATTTTTTTTAAATTTTTGAATCTGTAAAATGACTCTCTTCCAGCTCTAATATTCTGTGATTTGATAATTTCCACATCACATTTTCTTTAATAAATTTTGCATGACATGAGCTATTTTTATGCCAGTTATTCTACCTTGCTCTAATTTTCTTTCTCACCCTAGGAAATAAAAGTATCAAACAAATTTCCCATTTTTATAAGTTCTCGATACATGTCACTATTGGATATCTCCATGATTAGCTTGCGTACTGCATATTCAGCAAGAGTTTAGGGAAGAGATCAAGTATCAGTGCTCCTAGTCTATATAGAAGTTTCAATACAAAAGAAATACATATCATAAGAAGATACTGGGTGTATACAGTCTCAATGCAAACAGATGTATTGTAGCTGTTGACATTTCTCAGGCAGTTTGAGTTTAGAGGGAGAGGGCCTGAAAACTGAGTAGAAAATGACAGGCTGAAACAATATGAAACTTCACAAGTTAATGCCACTTTTGTTACAATATGAAAATTATATCGGCTCATGAAAGTTTTTGAGGAATATAGAAAAGCACAGAGAAGAAACAAATCTCTCTGTTAATATCACTTTCCAGAGAAAATCACTTGTAACGTTTTAGTATGTCTCCATGTTAAACATTTCCTAAATCTTTTTTTTTTCCATTTATGGACATGTGGATTTAAAACCTTCATATTTTCATGAAAATGGAATGACATGGTTCATGTTACTTTATAATGTGTTTAATTTACAACATAAAGTCTGTTCTAACAGGCTTGGGTATGTTCTTTGAAATAAATAGAAACCTCATTTAATCAAAAAGTGTCTTAAAATAACTCTAAATGGGGAAAAAAGGTTGGAGTAAAGAGTTTCAGACTATCAATATCAACATTATATTTTTATTTTTTAAAAATGAGAGGATACAACTATAAAACTTGCAGCAAAGATAAAAATCTAACCTTTGAATGAATGTGTCCCTCTTCAGTTCCATGGCAATGAATGGCCTGCCTTCTTCTCTCTGTTATTCCATTAGTCTCATCAACCCATTTTCCTGTCAGTGTTGGTCACTTTATTACACTTAGTAACTGTCATTAGGACATGACACTTGCCTTTTCTCTCTTTTAAGCTAGTGTTTGTTCTTGATCTTATTTTTTAGCATCTTAACCAGTGGCAATCGAGGTTTGTAATCCTGTTGCCTAATTAATGTGTTGCATTTTACCCAAGAGAATTTAGAGCACTATCACTGTAAGAGAAATTTCTGCAGCTCAGATACTCTTCTTTGCTCTTAAGTTTCCTTTTCCACATTTTTAAGTGGCTGGATAGTACTCTCTTGTATTCATGCCAGTGTTTGTTGAAGCAATCCTACCTTATTGGACTTAGAAGGTATTTCCAATTTTGCAATTATGAAACTACAGAGCAAAGATCATTTAAGTATTAAACATCTAAAATAAAACAGAAAGCTGACTACCATCTTGCTTGGACCCCAGGAGTTACCGTTTCTTTGTTTCTGGTCGCAGTCCATCCTTCATCATTTCACTACACAAACTGCTTTCTAAGTTAGGCAGTTGAGGAGGAGGGCATCACATTTTTCCTCCAAGGCAGGTCATCTGACTTGAGTCATCTGGATTAGGGCATCAAACTCAGTTTTATCTCTGGAATTCAAAGGGACTTTAGACAGTCTTCCATTCTCACGATACTGCTGTTTAGTTTGCACCTACTATTACTGCTTTTGTGATTTGTCATCACTTCCTGTGATGGTTAATTTTATGTGTCAGCTTGACTAGCCCACAGTGTGCCTAGATATGCAGTCAAAAGTTTTCTCGAGTGTGTCTGTGAGGGTATTTCTGGATGAGATTAACACATGACTAGGTAGACCAAGTAAAGCAGATAGTTTTTCTTAATATGGGTGGACCTTGTCAGTAATTTGAAGGTGTGAATAGAGCAAAAAGACAGACCCTCTTCTGAGTATGGGAGGATTCCATCTGCCTGAGGGCCACCTAACCAGAACATTGAAATAGGACGTTTCAATTTTCTTGCCTTTAAACTTGAACTGAAACATCAGCTCTTCCTGAGTTTTGAGCCTGCCAGCCTTCAGACTGGAACTCTCTTGTTGGCTCCTGGGCCTCCAGCTTGCTGACTCACCCTGCAGACGTTGGGACTTGGCCTCTATAACTGTACAAACTGATTCCTTATCATTGATTTATTTTTATCTCACTGGTTATGTTTCTCTGAAGAACCCTGACTAATACACAACCTATTGCCCTTCCTACTACTTTGGAAGTCCCCAAAGCCAAGGGCATAACCCTCCATTCCTGGTGATACTAGCTCTTTTTGCTAATCTTTAACAATCAGATATAGTTATTTAGGTCACCTATAAATCATCTTGTTCAAAAAGCTTTACAGTCCCATCTACTGAGGAACATAGAGCCTATTACTTTGGGATCAGACCAGAAGGGATTTAAATCAAATAGTCAGTACCTCTTTAAATGCATTCCCTCAGCAGTGTCCCCAAATGGGACATGTACTGTTATCAAATATTAGTTCGAGGTGATTTTCTTGCCTTCTCAAGGGTTTCTGCAGAGTTTGGGGAAGATGTCTTCTCCGTTTCCCTAAGCAGATCTGTTTTGTTCTAATGGTAGATATAAGATTTGACACAAGGGGAAAGGATTCAGCTTTGCCTAGGCTCTGAATAAATATTTCCCTCTACTTCATGGCCTATTTTTACCTGCCGTTTCATGGTATTACTCAAGGGGAGGGTTTGAAGTGACGAGGTGAAATGAGAAATTTCCCCCTAATATGAAAAAGTATGAGAGAAAGTACAGCTATGCCAAGAAATGAGTGAGATTAAATGAAGTATATTCTAACTGGAGACCTGGATACAATTTTGGGTCCCTGACTCTCTCAGGGCAAGGGACAAAGCATGTCCTACTAGATGGGAATAAGAATAAATCCTTTGATTAAAATGCAGTTATAAATACCATAGACTGCAAAAGCTGAAATAGATCCCTGTGGTCCTCTACCTATATACCCTTCCCTTTAGATTAGGAAACTGAGGCACAAAGAGGTCAATACCGACAGTGTTTCATCTTAAAAACCCCACTTAAGTCTATGTGAATAACCTGCTACTAAAAATGAAGGAAATCATTAATTTTAAACTTTTGCCTTAAAAACAGCTTTGATCCTTTTGATTATCCTCATCGTCTTTCCTTCAGTTGAGCTTAATAAGGACTATGGAATTATGGTTTTAGATAGAGGTTAATTTCATATCTGTCATCTTCTGGCATATTACTGACTCTAATAAAATAATTTTCAAATAAATTTATTTTGAAAATACTGTGAACATTGACATTTCAAAGAAAATGTCATATAAGTACTCCAGAATAAACTTTTCTACACTCTCCTTTATTAAATTTAATATTTTCCAGATAGAATAATCAGACAGATTTAGAAATTTGGGGTTAGGTCTATTAAACAGCATGAATATGTTTTAGTCATTAAATTAAGATGAAAATATAATTTTAAGTATTTGACATCTCCAGCCTTTAAAAAGTCAACATTTAATCATATCTGAAATTTACAGGATAAGATTTTGAAGGCCTTCAATTATTAACATTATTTCAGGGGGGAAAGGCACTTTGCCATATAACTTAAATGTTTTTTCCTCATGAATTGAGTCTGATACAGAATATTCACTATGATAGAGTTTAAATATAATAGAGTCTAGCTACTTTCCTGAAAATACTATTCAGTGAATTTCTGCTTTGACACTGAACTGACCTTGTAATTAACATTGTTCACTATCCTTCATTATATGCCAGATTATAAAATATGACTTATTGGCAGCATAAAAGCACAAAGTTCTGAAATGCAATTTATAACCATGAAAAAGGACTGAGCTTTGAGTGACAGTTAAATTTGAATAGATTGGATGAGTGTTGTGAAACATGAATAATGAAGCATTTTATTTATTTTTTAATGAAGCATTTTTTTGTTAAATCATTAATATGATTGTTTTAGAGGAAATCTGCATCTATCATGTGGCTAATAAGATGTATATAAATGCAAACATTTGTATTGTGTGAAATAATTAAAGTGAACTCAGAGGTTAAAGCGTCTGCCTGCCATGCAGGAGACCTGGGTTCAATCCCTGGGTTGGGAAGATCCTCTGGAGAAGGACATGACAACCCACTCCAGTATTCTTGCCTGAAGAATCCCATGGATGAAGGAGCCTGGTGGGCTACAGTCCATGGGGTCGCAAAGAGTCGGACACGACTGAGCAACTTCACTCACTCAGTTTCCACATTAATTCTTAATTTTTAAAATTTATTTATTTATTTTAATTGAAGGCTAATTACTTTACAATATTGTAATGGTTTTTGCCATACATCAACATGAATCAGCCACGGGTGCACATTTTTTTTTAAATTTAAATCACTTAAGTGTCACAAATAGGCTTATCAGCTTTAAGCTATACATGTTGCAATTGTGTTTAAGCTGTTAATATAAGTTTCCTTAGAGTAATTCTGTTTAGATTTTGAGTTTTCAGTGTCTAGTAATAGTTACCGCTTTAGTCAGTGCCCACTGTGTGCAAACATACTGCACTGAGATCTGTGCATACATCTTCTCATTTAATCTTAAAATTCTCATCTGAGGTTGTTCTGTTTACAGTTTGAATACAGTCTTTCACTTGAACCAGGCAGGCAGTTTTGGTGGTTGTCTTGAGAAGTGGACATTGTAATAATAGTTACAGATAAGAGACCAGATTCATTGAGATATTAATGTATGAACAGTCCCTTCTAAAGCCCCTGGACATTCCAGTAGGTGAAAACCCTGTTTATAGTAACATGCACCTAGAGGCTAAGTCCATTTTGCAGATTAACATAAAGTAGGTATTATATGAGAGGCTTTTTTTTGAGTAAGGGGAAGCATAGTTTTCATAGTTGGTGAATTTTTCAGGAATGAAGTGACAGTGTTCACAACTAGGACCTTTATTAGGTCTTGGATAGTGATGCCACTCCTAGTACTCAATATTCCATACAAGTCATCAGCATTAAGTTGGCATTTGGAAATGTCCACATTAAAGGGGAGTCTACATGCATAGGTGCCAGTATCTGACTTCTTCCATAAGCCCTCTCATGGGACCACGGAAACATTTACACATTCAAAAGGACTTTAAACTTAAATAGACACTGTTGTATTATAAATTATTTCATTCATCCCTTATATTTAGAGCATTCTACAAACTAGGTTATGGAATCTATTCATTCCACTTCAGATTAGTAAGTGTGAGTGTTACCAAATATATGTCCTAGAAACATAGACATTGGGTTTGACACAGTTCAGGACAACTCTAAGCCCTGTGTACTTTTAGCGTTAGAGGACACAGTCAGATGAATCTGGCTTCCAGTCCCAGGATTAACTACATGTTGCTGGGCAAGGTGCTTTATTTCTGCACGTTTTAGTTCCTTTATTTGTGAAAGGCTACTAATAGTGCATTTATTATGGGATATCTGTGGAGGTAATAAAACAGCTAAGACAATTATAGCCAATGAAATGATCAGTAACTATCACTTATCAGGTAGTATGTTGTGTAACTTCCCCAATAGATCAAAAGTGTATTTGCCACATCAAGAGTATGTAGAACAAAAATCACACCTAAATTAAGTGAGGTGCAATGGGTCAGTGAAAGAAGATACACATGATGGGTTCCTACCCCTCCTTTTGCTAAATGTGTCTCTGGCTTTACCTCCTCAGTTGTTGTTCACTGTGCCCCACCCCTGAACTCAGGAGCTGCTGCTGTTGCTGCTAAGTCGCTTCAGTCGTGTCTGACTCTGTGCGACCCCATAGACGGCAGCCC
Source organism: Capricornis sumatraensis (assembly GCF_032405125.1). Classification (NCBI taxonomy): domain Eukaryota; kingdom Metazoa; phylum Chordata; class Mammalia; order Artiodactyla; family Bovidae; genus Capricornis; species Capricornis sumatraensis. The sequence continues at coordinate 111,630,231 of NC_091092.1, forward strand.
ACCAGGCTCCACCATCCCTGGGATTCTTCAGGCAAGAACACTGGAGTGGGTTGCCCTTTCTTTCTCCAATGCATGAAACTGAAAAGTGAAAGTGAAGTCGGTTAGTCGTGTCCGACTCTTCACGACCCCATGGACTGCAGCCCACCAGCCTCTTCCGTCCATGGGGTTTTCCAGGCAAGAGTACTGGAGTCGGTTGCTATTGCCTTCTCCAAACTCAGGAGGGTGAGCCATAATTGCTTTCCAGTGACAAAAATACAAAATACTGTACCAGAACTATACCTGTCAGCTTAGTTCCCTGCATTCTGCCCGTAAATATAAATGACATTCAATCCTATTCTTTGGTTACAAAAGGTGGCCTAAATGAACAGGCACCAGAAAAAAAAAAAAAAAAAGTAATGGCAGTGCAATACTGTACATGATGAGAAATTGATACCAGCAGAACAACTAGTGGAGTTTCTCTTAACCATTTACTGGAGCCCAGAATCAAGTTTCTCCACTTTGCAGTGTTGATGTATATAAATTGAAAGAGACACGTGTACCCCAGTGTTCATCACAGCACTGTTTATAATAGCCAGGACATGGAAGCAACCTAGATGTCCATCAGCAGATGAATGGGCCTTCTCTTATAATGTAAATCTGAAGTCTAAGTCAGGAGCACTAAGTAGCTGCTTGAGAAGTATTTTGAAAAAGTGTGTTCATTCTATGAAAGCAAAACTGTTTAGTAGAAGTGTGGTGTATTTTTTTTAAAGCAAAATATTTATAAACAGTAGTCAGAATCACTTCAGAGTGCAGGGATCAATCATTAGAACTTCAGAAATCAATTGTTTTCTTAAGCTTCATATTATAATTGAAATGTCACCAGGAATGTAAGACATACCTTCAAGAGGGGCCACTTATGTGCTTTTGTTTTCAATGAATTTATATAGAGTCATCATGAGAAGAAAGATTCATCTCTCAGTAAAAATCACTTAATGGTGGGTTAACACTTGATATTTAATCTCTTCTCTCATTCTACTTTATATCTACATTGATTTAAGTGCTAATGAGTGTGGGGCAGCTGTGAGACACTTTATTCCTACATTATAGTTCTCATAATATCTGTCACTGATTATTTCTCATTTAGCATTAGCATCTCTCTACACATATACAGACATGTGTAAAAGAGTGACTTTTAAAGTGCACTGTCCATTCACTGGAGCCATAATTAATCATTTGAAAGCTGTCCAGGAACTTACTGGACATGTTCAAGATAAGCCTTATGTAATACTGTCTCCAAATGACAGTACCACTAGAGGGAAGTACCAAGTTCAAAAGTAATTACAACAGTTAACTTGGTACCAAGTACCACGTTTAAAAGTAATCACCAAAATTAACCTAAATGCAGCTTAGTTGAGCTAAGAAAGTAGTTTCTCTAAATTATTCTATGAATTTGAAATCAATTTTTATACCCAGTGATCAAGTACTCTTGCAAGTTATCGGTGATAAACCATGTGCTTACAAACTCCAGTTTTTTTCCTGAGACATTTTAAGACATTTACATTTCTGATCAAAATTAAAACATGGTCTTATACATGTGAGAAGAACTAGCTTTTCTTAAAAAAAAATGAGCAGTTGCTCAATGCATGGGAAGATGTATATAAGTCAAGCCAATTTTTATTTCCACGAGTGCCTTATCAGCTCCATTTAAAATTGGTTGCTTTTTCTTTCTTATCCTGAGAGGGTACACTGTATTTTACATCAATACTTTTTCAACCATATTGCCTATTTAAATAAATATGGATGAAGTATGAATCTAAATTCTAACTTTTTGTGTTACATTTCATAGGTAGCCTATGATCCTATTTATTACTCTAAAATATTATAAGCAAAATACTTACTCTAAAGCAAATAAAACTGCCACACCATAGAATTTAAATGTTTGTAAAAATGTGTATATACATCTAAATATAAGGCTTTCAATAGTAAGGACATTTAAAATTTTTCAATCAGTCCTTTATTTACCTGTTTTTTGAATGGGTTATTAACAATATATGAAGCTAGTATAAACTTACTTTTGATAAATAGAAATGAAATTATCCTTCTACTCATTGTATACCATTAAGATCTTATATTTTGAAATTATAATAAACTGTGCACATCAGTGTTATCACTGACTTTTATATCTTTAAAAGTGCAACAATGATCATATCTCTAAACATAGGCATAAAATTTCAGCTTTTTAAAAATAGCTTTACAATTCCAATTCAATATGGGTAGAATCTTTTAATAGGTATTTTCAGCAATAGAAAAATAAGGAAGATATAACATAATTCAATAAATATTCAGCAGGAGCTGTGTTCACAGTTTATATAAAGTTCTGAGAATTAATTGCAAGAGGAGTAAACAGTAATAGACATGATGAAGATGAGAACAGGAGTAACAGTGAACACAGATTGAGGGTTTATTATGTTCTTGCCCTGTGGTGAGTCTGCTACAAGACTTTCTCATCTATCAGGTCTGCAAGGTTCCCCATAGCAATCTTCCCAACCTGAGGTTTAGAGATGTTAATTTTCCCAAGGTCATATAGCCATTGAGTTTTAAAGCCTAGATTTCAATTCCAGCTTGCCTGACCTCAGTCTGAGTAAGCATATATGATGTCTCTGTATCTCTACCAGAGAAAAGCCTCTGTTATAAGCGTTTTTCATATTTCAGGGTGAAAAGGTGTTAATTACATTATGTATGATGAGCTGTGGGGCTTCCCTGTAGCTCAGCTGGTAAAGAATCCGCCTGCTATATGGGAGACCTGGGTTCAATCCCTGGGTTGGGAAGATCCCCTGGAGGAGGACATGGCAACCCACTCCAGCCTGGCAGGCTACAGTCCATGGGGTCGCAAAGAGTCGGACACGACTGAGTGACTAAGCAAAGCACACAGCACATCATGGGCTGCGTGTCTGATAAACTCTGGCAACAAAGCATCAACTTGCAGTAATAGATACAGAACAGTCCATCTTTGCCTCAAAATACTTAAAAAATAAAGTTGAAGGGATGAATAGAACCGGGTACAACATAAAGTCCTGGTAAAATAACTGATGCACTTGCTGCTGGGTTATTTTTCTAGGCAAAAGGGGCATGGTGAAGTGAGATGTACAGTTCAAAACAGAACTCTTAGAAGGAGATGATAGCAGGAGGGAAGTAAAGACAGTTCCAAGCTCCTGAAAGGGAGAAATTGAACAAATAATACAGAAGGGCTAAGCCTTTGAAGAATGCATAGGAGGCAAGAAACTTTAGTCAGGAAAGAGGAGGCAATGAAGGACACCCCAAAGAAAAGATGAAAAATATTTCAATAAGCAAATTGACAGATCACAAAAGATATACACCACGCTATGATTTCTCATTACAGCCAAAGACAAACTGGAGTTATTTATGCTTTCACAAGGAATAAATCTAAAAACTAATTGAAGAGGAAGAAGTGATGAGAATATGTTTTAATACAGGAAAAATAGCCCCAAGGTTTCAAGCTTCCTTGTGAGATAAATGCATTTATATTTTTTAGTAGCCAAAAAGGGATATCTAAAAAATAATAGACAATAATTTTCTTTTTATATACTTTGTTGAAAATAATATAGGTTATCTGACAAAAGCTTTTCAGTTAATGAGAAAGAAAGGTAGGTAATCTTATAAATAATTATATGCCCCAGGTAAGGGAGGTCCCTTTGTGTAGTTTTCAAGTGAAGTGAAAGTGAAGTTGCTCAGTCGTGGCCGACTCTTTGTGACCGCCATGGACTGTAGCCTGCCAGGCTCCTCTGTCCATGGGATTTCCCAGGCAAGAATACTGGAGCAGGTTGCCATTTTTATCTTTAATAGCAATTTCTCTTGGTAGGTGTGGGGGGGAGGGGGCGGGCGGCGGAGGGAAATATTTTAGGGATTTTTTTTCCCTTTCTTCTCATTTTCAGGATAGAGTTAACTCACAAATTTGATTAGGAGTGGAACTTAGAAGTGAATTGAATTCACAAGTAACAAAATTAGATCATATTTAGTTATGCATGAGGTCAGATAGTGATAAAATGGGAATAAGCTGAAATTGTTTATTAGCCAGCTTGGGTTCTTTTATGCAGATCCTAAGGAAAAGCCCCATCACTGTAGGATGCATTCTTAATGTCAATTTATTCCTGAAAGCCATTTTCATAAGGCACACTGCAGGCCATAGCTGTGCCTCACAAATTCAAAGGCCTAAACCTTCTGCATGCATAGCAATAAACTCAAAAAAGAATTGTTGAGATGATGATTCTAGAACTTTTTAATGGCCCCAATCATTAGCAAAGATTAAAATTATACTCAACATTCTATATTTACCAAGGCGATAAAGTGGGTTGCTCTATTGGAAAGGGTTTTTTAAATGCAGATTTGAAACAAACAAAATGATTTTGATTTAAACTTCATAAAAAACATAAGTTGAATTAATCAAATGATTCTTTTTTATGAGTGTTCTGATTGTAGTGATTATATTCTGCCCAGGGAGAATAGAATAAGGTGAAGTATGGCTATGGCATTGAATTCACAAAGAGGATTTCATTGTTTGTTTTAACAGCCTTGTACTAAGTAACTGTTTAATACTATGTGCCAAACACTGTCCTAGGAGCACACGGTGCTAAAATTACCTGGTGGATACTTTCCGTTTGGTCAAAAGGGACCATGAATAAAAATCTGTTAGAAAACTCTGTGTGTTTCAGTGTAGGGACCTGACTTCACATGAAGGTGCTCTGAGTCAAGCAGGGTAGTTTAATGAAGACTGGACTATATGATGCCTAGAACAAGAGGGCTAATTTTCACCATTTGTGTTTTCATAATAAAATCATTGAAATCTAAGGTAGAAAAAAATGAATAAATTTTTCTGTATAATGGGCTGACTTTTTTTGTTGTTTTTTGGCTGCACTGGGTCTTCGTGGCTGCACTCTGGCGTTCTCTAATTGCTGTGAGCGGAGGCTACTGTCTAGTTGCAGTATGGGAGCTTCTCATTGCAGTGGCTTCTCTTGTTGCAGCTCGGAGGCTCTAGAGCACAGGTTCAGTAGTTGTGGCACATGGGCTTAGTTGCTCCACAGCAGGTGGGATCTTCCCGGACCAAGGATCAAACCTGTGTCCCCTGCATTGGCAGGCATATTCTTATCCACTGTGCCACCAGGGAATTCCTTGAGCTGACATTTAATGTATAGCTAATGTTGTTGTTGCTTTTTTTTTAAGTAAGTAATCTTTACTGTTTTCCTAGAAATACACTACATACAGAGAGGGAAATCACAGAGCCATCTTGAATGCTTTTCACTTTCATCTCTTGTCACCATTCACCAGGTCTTCCTTCGCCATGTCTCTTCCACCATCATCCGTTTCATTAGTACCATCACCATTACAATCTTAACAGAATGCCTCCTCCAAATGGAAAGATTTTACATTATTCTCCCTAACATTATTATTTTCACAAAATGAAATAATTTTATATTTTAACAAATAAAAGGAAAGAGGGAAGTAGAAGTAAATAGTTCAAGGCAGTGGGCCATGATTTGGAAAGGCCAGGACTCTTACTTGCTCAAATCATACAGCTTCTCTGGATCTGTTTCTTCACCTCTGAAAGGAGGACTGCTCTTCAAATCCTTTTGAATGCTTTGAATTGTATGTCTCCAGCTGTGTCATCCAAAATTTTGCAACTAACTGCCCTCTGAACTCATCTCATGCTCTTTCATCCTTAGGCTCTCTTGCTCACCACTGACCCTCATGCAATTTACAAATACCATCCATCATGCCAAGACCCCTGAAGTCCCACTGGCACTATGAAGGCCTCCCTTATCTACCCATGAAAGCCACACTTTCTTCTCAACTCTATATAAATCATCTGGCACTTACTATGTACTGCCATAAGCCACTAAGAGTCCATTTATGTATATATCGACTTATAGCCTTAGCTTGAGTAAAGATCCTTAAGAATGAAAACTGTATATTGCTTATATTCTTGTTTTCTATAACCTTTAGGTCTATGCTTTTCAGTCTAATAAGAACCTAGTAACTTTTGCTTGATTCTTCTTTGCACCTCAGGATAACATTCTATGATCTAGCAAAGGAGTGTTTTTCTATAAGGAAGTCCTATACTATCGAATATTTTATATTTCTTAATGCTGTTGAAGGAGGATCAGTGTATCTAAAATAAACGGACCAATAAGCATTTCATCCTATTTCCCTTACTTGTATATTGAGGTATTTCACAAAAGTAGTTAGACATCTTGGTTGTTAACAGCATTATCTATTCAGCATGATTATTGTAAATAAAGAAAAATGGATATGCATCAGGAATTATCTTGGCAAATGTTTCAGTTATACAATATTAAACTCCAGTGTGTGTGTGTAAAAAAAATATATACATATATATAAAACACACTATACCTCAGACATAGTGCATTCACAAATGATTTTATTTACTGTTGCCACTAATTTATGTGTTATTTCAAGGACCATTTATAAATTGCTCTGAAAACTATTGAAAGTATGGTTGACCATACTCAATACTAGCCACTTCTGTAAAGCTAAAGCACAGAGATTTTTTAGTCTATTAACCAACATTGAGTTGTTGTGGTTTTTTTGCCTGCTAATAATCAGTGGAACTCTTGAAATTATTTCCAAAGAGAGTAAATATTACAACTTGGAAGGCATGATTATCCTCATCAGTTGTAATTAGACAGCATTATGTTAATGAGCACAAAACCGTTGTGATTTCTTTTTATACTTTTTAAAATAAATTCTTCATTACCTGAGTGATAGCTGCAATAAATTTAGATAAATTTTGTTTTTGAAAAGAAGGTTAAAAATGATATTTCAAACCAGTTTTCATTTTGTCAAATATTTGTAAACATTTTTGTGTGTTATTTTAGGTTAAACATAATTTAGTATCATCCTCTTAATTCTCTAGTCCATTGTCTTAATTCTAAAGCAGAGTCATTTTGATCTCACTGAAAAAGAGGAATAAAATTATGTACCTTGCTCAAAACACAGAATTATATGCTATATATTGATGACATGACTGTTAATGAGGCCTAGGTCCCATACGTTAAATTGCCTCCCAGGAATTTCAAAAATCATGTTTTTATAATTTTCATAGCTTAAAGGTAATTTCTAGTTTGGCATTCTTTGGTCTTTCTTGCTCTTATAATTTTTAATTTTTATAAAATAATTTACAGATTGTTTATAACCTAATATATTTTTTAATGGCATTATGTAAGGCAGTTGAATGTTCTTGAGCCTTTACACTGTAAATGCTCTCTTAGTTAAAAAAAAAAGAAATTGATAGCTTATAGTAAATACTTCATATTTTACTCAACTATTAACCATTGTGCCATAGAATTAAATAATTTTCTCATGAAGACTAAAGTGTATGTTAAGAAGCTATTCTTTCCTTTATATTTAACTTCACATATATTATAACTAATTCTGCATATATTTTATTGATATGATATATAATATACTTTTCCTCTTTGGAGTCTCTCTATGTGTCTAAGTGGTCCATCATTATTCTAAACAAAACATGTACAGATAAATGAAATAAATGGGGGTAGCTTACATAACGGAGAAGGCAATGGCACCCCACTCTAGTACTCTTGCCTGGAAAATCCCATGGACAGAGGAGCCTGGTGGGCTGCAGTCCATGGGGTCGCTGAGAGTTGGGCATGACTGAGCGACTTCACTTTCATTTTTATGCATTGGAGAAGGAAATGGCAACCCACTCCAGTGTTCTTGCCTGGAGAATCCCAGGGATGGGAGAGCCTGGTGGGCTGCCATCTATGGGGTCGCACAGAGTCGGGCACGACTGAAGTGACTTAGCAGCAGCAGCTTATGTAACACTCACACTCCAGCCCCTGCAACTGTTTAAGACAGAAATACCAAAGGAAGCTTGTTGCTAATCAGAGAGATATTTAGCAGTGGCTCAAACACAAACTCTATTCATTGCTTTTTGCTTCTATTTTATCTTTTCTCTGTGAGCCTGAAAGAGAAAGAGACCTGGAAGGGACCTTATCAGAAGTGTCCATCTTTTGTGCTGCCGCTACTTGATTAAAAGGTAGAAGAATGCACTAGGCCTTTCCGGGTGGAAGGAACCGATGGATTTAGGAGCAGTTCTGGTGTGCTGCAGGTTGCTCTTGCCTCAGCTAGAGTGAGGCATGTTGTCATGCATGATCTCCTGCTAAGAAATCTTTTAAACCACAGGAAATTGAACCCAGAACATATCTCTAACTCAGGCTTTTCACCTTGATACCAAATCCTATCTTGAGAGAGTCTGTCAAGGATACAGCTGCTCCCCGGACAAACCTTAGATGTTAAAATAATGAATAATATATATTTTTAGGGCTTCCCTGGTAGATCAGCTGCTAAAGAATCCACCTGCAATGAAGGAGACCCTGGTTCAATTCCTGGGTTGGGAAGATCCGCTGGAGAAGGGATAGGCTACCCACTCCAGTATTCTTGGATTTCCCTGGTGGCTCAGCTGGTAAAGAATCTGCCTGCAATGCGGGAGACCTGGGTTCTGTGTACCAAATGAAAGTTAGTCATTTCATAAATGGTGATATTAATATGTCCCCAGATAAATTGATAAACTATCAGATTTAAATTTTGGCTCTTTTGAAGATAAGTCACTCTTCAGAAGTATTAATTAAACCTAAGCCCTTGTACTCATCACATATTCACTGTTAGCCCCAAGAAATTCTTAATTTCTTGTAATCATTCAATCAATTCATATTCTCAGTATATGGATAGTGTTTTTAAAGTCTAGTGTATGTTGTGTATCTTTTAAAAACACGATTAGGAACTGTCACTTTAAAAATCTATGGCTAGGACCATTTTGAAATGTTTTGAACTTCAGAAATCTGATGGCTTTAGGTTTAGTTCAGGCTGTAGATCACCTGTGGAGATTAGAACTGCCCCCTCCCCCCAAAAAAAGCTTAAGCAGCCCTTTGAATATTTTAAAATAGGGACATTTTCCAGAGCATCAGTTTCTAAAGCTTTCATTATTTCTTGATGTTGCACTTTCAGAATTTAGCTACAATATTTATTCAACATCTAAGCCATGTTTCTTTATCAGTCATATTCTTATACCTTTAATAATCAAACTGCTTATCACTGAAAGGTGTATACATTTCCATGACTCTGGAAGAATTCACCTTAGTGTTTCTTTGATGTGGATTTTCATGTGTGGAATATAAATTCAATTCAAGAATAACAGAGATGTTGCAAAGGAAAGAAAGACTAAGAAAATCAGGATTTCCTTAATAGTCTGTTAAAGCCATCGGCCAGCAGTTAATGAACAGTGTTTTTCCAAAAGTGCCTTCTCTGAAAAATCATCTGATATTATGTCACCAGTATGTTCTCATTGTGCCTGAGATGTGTGGCTTAAGGAAAGGGTATGGGCTCTGGTTAGAAGAGCTTCATTTTTAAGCCAAAGTTAGAGTACTTATTGCTCATCTCATTATAGGCAAATGACAGAGAATGCTTCTCTTTTATAATGTCTGCTGCTGGAAATGAAACACATGAGCAAAGCTATCAGAGAGGGCAACTGGCTGGCTCTTCAGGTAGTACTTCATGGGATGGCCTGTGTTGAAGCATCCCCACTGACTAAACTCTGTCCCTCAGCTGTGGGTCAGTTACCTAGATTGGATTATCCTACCAGCTGCTGCTGCTAAGTCACTTCAGTCGTGTCCGACTGTGTGTGACCCCATAGACCACAGCCCACCAGGCTCTGCTGTCCCTGGGATTCTCCAGGCAAGAACACTGGAGTGGGTTGCCATTTCCTTCTCCAATGCATGAAAGTGAAAAGTGAAAGTAAAGTCGCTCAGTCGTGTCCAGTTCTTTGCGACCCCATGGACTGCAGCCTTCCAGGCTCCTCCGTCCATGGGATTTTCCAGGCAAGAGGACTGGAGTGGGTTACCATTGCCTTCTCCGATCCGACCAGAGAAAAGCTAAATTAAAAGTCATGTCCAGGCCAGAGCACCCTTTCATTTATAGTACTTGTTCTACCTTTTCAAGGACAGAATACTTGAGTCTGCCAGAGTAACTGAGTAACTGATCTCATGACCAGAAGTTGCAGCATTAGAGCGATAGAATGAAACGGTTTTGAATAATATTTCCCCAGGGCTTTGGAAAACCCGGAAGAAGTCTCACTACATTGCAAGTGCATTTGCCACTCTAGTGGCTGGAAAGTGCGAGGTTTCTTTCCTAGGAGAAACAAATTTGTGTTCATCACTTGCCCATTTCTCATATTTTTCTGTAGATAGAAACCTTCTCTAATATGAAGATGCTCTTCATTCACCTTTGTTAATCTCAGAGATTTGATTGTACATTTCACACATTTTCCTTAAATATCTAAATGCTACCCTTCTTACTTTTACTCTGAATGAGAGCTGACTTCACTCTCAAGGGACTTCTTGAACTTCTAAATCTATAAAGCCAGTGGTGACTTTTCCAGGTACATTATGAGGGTCATCTTTGTTGCAAAATTTTGAAGACCGTACTATGTCATCTCTTTGTACTGATTTTATTTAACTTGTGGTTTCTTGGTGAGGGTTTATTAAATAGGATAATGTAGGTAAAAAGCTTTTGTTAACTCTATGGCACCAAATATGGCTTGATATTTCTAGTAGTAGCTATAAGATTCTAATTGGTTTCCAAATCTTTCACTAAGTGTTCTATGTGTATAGTTCTTGTTTTCTTTCAATAACTTTTCATAAGAGTAGGGATTTAAACATCTCTTGATTTTAGCACAATGAATAGTAGCGTAGATGGATTAAAAGGGATTGGTTTTGATTATTTGGGATGAGAGTAGTGGTTGGCAAGAGCTTTTTCAAGGTGACTAACTTGTTCTGCATTTTGCTTGTTATGATGGCTATATGACTGCATTTGTCAAAACTCATGGAACTATGCACCAAAAGGAGTGAATATTATTATATATAAATTTAAAAATATATATTCATTTTTTAAGGAAAAGGGATACCTAAGTATTGCTTATTGATTGAATCTCCAGGAAAAAAAAAAAAAAAAACTTTTCAGTTCATGTTTCAGCCCAGACCAGAACACCTTTTTTTGCTTGCCTTCATGTATAGGTAGCACTCGGTGGCTTTTCCTTGGGGTTCTGGTTGCACACTGCTTGAACCTCAATCTTAGCATTTGTCATAGCAGATTGAAATTCTCTATGTTGTCCAAAGAAAGAGTTGAGACCATTCACTTTTGTACTAATGGTCCCAAGCAGTATTCAGCACATGGTATATGGTTAACTATAGCTTGACATGCTGTAGTCCATGAGATCTCAAAGAGTTGGACATGACTTCACTACTGAACAACAACAAATATACTTAACTGGGGAACTTTTTTCTTAAGAAAGAAACATTATTTCACAGATTTGTTTGTTTGTTTTACTCTCCATTTTAGTCTGTAGGACCTCTGCCTCAAAATCAATCCTATTGTCTATCAACTTCTCTCCTGCTGTTACTCTACCTGGGTTAGCACACTTCTTTTTAATCTCATGAAAGTTAAATAATCTCTGTCTTTCCTGTAGTCATCACTCCATAAAATAGCCTTTGTCCTCTACTTATACCAGCTATGGCTATATTTTGGAGATAATAAGAGCTCCTGGTTGAGAGCTTGAATTTAGAAAGATATCTAAGATTACTTTTCAGACTTCACCATTTTTTACCTATCTGACTTCAAAAAAGTGGCTGAAATCTCTGAGTCTATTCTCAACTGCAAAATAGGGGAGTAATTATGTCTAGCCTGTGGGATTTCTGTGAAGATTAAGTTAGAAATTACATATTCAGTATTTAACACAGTACGTGGCACACAGGAAGTCTTTCAGAAATATTAACTATTATTGTATTTCTTCAAAAAGGTCCGTGTGTGTGTATGGCCTTGCATTATATGTATTAGTTAGCTTAATTTAACATATGAAGAAAATACTTTTATGTTAAATGATTTGCTACAAGATTATAGAACTAGTATTGGTTAGCTATATCCTAGACTGAGGTTATATCCAAAACATAGAGTAAATTTCACCCCTCTCATTACCCGTTACCAACAGTCACTGTTCTCTAGAGAAACTCCTCACAGAATTCTGCTTCATCTCTGTATTCCCAACAGTGCCTAAAATAGTCAGAGGTGTTCCTGACCCTTTGTCCAGAGATGTAACCGAGTCAGAATCCTCCAGAAACAAGACCAATTTTCCAAAGTGTAGGAATCCTTTGACTACTGGTCTTAGTCTTTATTCTTGTGACTTCCTAAGGTTTGTTTCCCAGGTGGTCACAAGTTGACTATTAGGCTACAAGCCAGAGAGAAAACCCATCCTCCCATTTTGGTGATGTAAGTCTCTCTTCAGTCCAGTTGAACCAGTTTCGAGCACAAAGCCCCTCTTAATCCAGAACCAGTCCCCAGGAGAATTCCAGGTCCAATTGACTTGACTATGAAGGAATGAATGTTGGGGCAAAAACTACAATGCACTACACAATCTATCAGTAAGGAGAACCTTGATTTTTTTTAAGAAAAATTTTAGAGCAGTTTTAGGTTCACAGGAAAATTAAGAGGAAGATACAGAGATTTCCCCATATACTCTTTTGCTCCCACACATTCTGGCCTTCCCTATTATCAACATCACTCACCAGAGTGGTATATTTGTTGCAACTGATGAAGCCACACCAGCACACCATAACCACACAAAGTCCCTGGTTTATCCCAGGGTTCACTGTTTGTATTGTACATTCTATGGGTTGGGCAAATACTGATATCTATCTATCATTGTGACAGTCGTATCGAGAATTTTCACTGTCCTAAAAATCCTCTGTGTTCCACTTATTCATTCCTCCCCTTCCCCCACTCCCTCAACTCCTGGTAACTAACTTACTATTTTTACTGTGTCCGTAGTTCTGCCTTTCTCAGAATGCCTTAGAGTTGGAATCATAAAGTATATAAGCTTTTCAAAATGGCTTCTTTCAATTAATAATATGTATTTAAGTTTCCTTTATGTCTTTTCATGGTTTGATAGCTCATGTCATATAAGTGCAGATAATATTCCATTGTCTGGATGTACCACAGTTTATTTATCCATTTACCCACTGAAGGCCATCTTGCTAGCTTCCAAGTTTTGGCAGTTCTGAATAAAGCTGCTATAAACATTCATATGTAGGTTTCTGTGTGAACATAATTTATCAGCTCCTTTGGATAAATATCAAGGAGGGCAATTACTGGATCATAAGGTAAGAGTATGTTGAGTTTTGTAAGAAACTACCAAGCTCTCTTCCAAAGTGACTATGCCATATTGCACTCCCATCAGCAATGTATGAGAATTTCTATTGCTCCACACCAAAGTTATTTTTTTAATATCCAAACCATGTGTCTAATTTTATGTAATTTTTTCTTCAGTTTCATTTAATGGTACTTCTGTGTGGGTCCTTTAGTAATTCCAGAAGATCTTGAATTAGAGCCTAATAACTTAGATAATAACTGAAAGAAATAAATCTAATTTCTGAGAGTATATAGTGTTTTTTTCAAATGTAATTCAGAGGTTCATCTCAGAAAAAATGAGACCCTAAAATAATGACTCAATGACAGCTTTGCTAACTTAACTTTCAAAGTTTAAGTTCTGGGAAATTTTGTCAACATCCATTATATTCTTTGTCTCAAACAATTATATATATGTTCCTTTATTGTTATTCAGTTGCTGAGTTGTGTCTGACTCTTTGTGACCCCATGGACTGCAGCATACCCAGCTTCCCTGTCCTTCACTATCTCCTGGAGTTTGCTCAAGTTCATGTCCATTGAGTTGCTGATGCTATCTAACCCATCTCATCCTCTGCTGTCCCCTTCTCTTTTTGCCTTCAGTCTTCCCCAGAATTAGGGTCTTTTCCAATGAGTTGGCTCTTCATATGAAGTGGCCAAAGTATTGTTGCTTCAGCTTCAGCATCAGTCCTTCCAGTGAATATTCAGAGTTGATTTCCTTTAGGATTGACTGATATGATCTCCTTGCTGTCTAAGAGACTCTCAAGAGTCTTCTCCAACACAATTCAGAAGTATCAGTTCTCCAGTGCTCAGCTTTCTTTATGGTCCAACTCTCACATCCATACGTGTTCCTATAGCAGTGGATAAATCAGAGGATAAAGGGAGAAATTCTGAAATAGTAACTCTCTCATTATCACAAATTGTGAATCATTTTTTAATTTGCATTGTATTCTTTCCTGGGCATTAGGAAGAGACTGGTGGTCATTATGGGAAAGAATATTTTAAAATGTTAGTACTCTCCTGTCAAGTCTTAAAAAGAAAAAAAAAAATGCATGAATGATGAAAAAAAAAAAAAACACCCAGAAAACTAAGGCAATTGTGATTAACTTTAACTTTGGAGAATTTGGGGGAGATAAATATCTTCCATGATCTATGCAAAGGATTCTTTGTCAACCTACTGTGATTGGAACTATAGGCTACCTTAGTTATCTTTGCTTTTTTTGTTTTTCTGAAGCTATTTTGTGTTCTATTTACCCAAAGCCTCTCTTTCTTGGCACTGTGAATTAAAATTAGGCCAGTTCACTATGCAGAAAGAAATCTTAATTAAATTGTTGACACAGACAAATAAGCATGTAAATTAGAGTGTACTATCATTATTCACATGCCCCAGTGCATTTTTAGGAAGCCTAGCCTCAAGTAGGGACATCTTTTCTACATTCCTAAATAATCAAGGAAATTGGGGTGACCTTACATATTAATATATCCACATTGATGAAGCCCTGCTTTTCCCCCCAAAGTATGGGTGCCAATAAACATATCCAGTTTTTGTGTAAAAACCTAAGTCACCTATATAATAGGAATAATCATACTGACTGGGCAGGCCTGTTGTATGGGTTAAAGATAATATATATGAGACACCTGACTCAGGATACATTTCATAGCAACACTAAGAAGATGGAAACTCTGATGTTTTAACATCTTAGAAATCTCTACCTTTAAAAAAAACTTTTACTGCAGTGCATATACATATAGAAAAGTGAATATTTCTCAACTATATAGCTGAATGCATTTTTGCAAACTGAATCTAGATATCTAGGCAGCACCTACTTAAAGATACAAAACGAATAAACAAAACACTCTAGAAGCCTGATTGTTCACTCTTCTGGTCATTCATCCCCCAAGAGTAATCACTAATCTGATTTGTACAGCATAGATTGGTTTTGCTCTCCTATTTTTGTTCTGAATCAGATGATACATGATCTTTTATGTTTGGTTTTCAGATCATTGTAGCTGTGTGATTAATCCATTTTCTGCATGGCTGTGTAATATTCCATTGGCTGAGTATAAAAGTTCTATTGTTATTGAGTTACAATGAATAGTGCTGCTGTGGGTATTCTAATATGTCTTTAGTGTAAAGATTTACACTTTTCTGATGAATATACATTAATACCTAGAAGTGAGTGCATCAGATCTTAGGGTACATTATACACATTTAGTTGTAGTAGATATTGCCAGAGAGCATAAATATACAGTTGGTAAAATTAGTGATCTATACTTTTGCTAGGTAAAGCCACAGTTGTGAGTGCAATATATGTGTGTGCATCCATATTTATCTGTGCATATATAGTTTTGCTTAAACATATAATTGTTGATTTAACTATAAACAAATAATTATACAGATTTAAGTGTTTTTATTTTCATTTAAAGTAACCATGTATTCTATGATTAATGTTCAGATTACAGAAGATTTGTCTGTCCAAACTTGTGGCAAGTATCCCATCTCAGAATAATTTGGCTTGCCTTTCTGGAGTGTGTGGTCAAAATGATAACCCAAACACTTAGGATGTCTGCAAGCCCATATGGATCTATTAAGAGCTACAAAATAGTGAGCTGTTCTTTAAACAGGTAGATCCTGGGCCACTCTTCACAGCTTAAGTATTTCAGCTTCTCTATCCCTCTCAGTTGATTCCTTTGGGATCAATTTATAACCTGTGCCACCATACTCAGTGGCTCTTTTATTATTCTCCCTTCTTCTAAGACACCATTTCAGAGCATCACTGTTGTTATCTGAGTGGAATTGTTGTTCCCTAAATTTCATATTCCTAATATCAAGAAGCACAAAGAAATAGAGGAAATCAATAGAATGGGAAAGAATAGAGATCTCTTCAAGAAAATTAGAGATACCAAGGGAACATTTCATGCAAAGATGGGCTCAATAAAGGACAGAAATAGTATGGACCTAATAGAAGCAGAAGATATTAAGAAGAGGTGGCAAGAATACACGGAAGAAAAAGATCTTCATGACCAAGATAATCACGATGGTGTGATCACTCACCTAGAGCAAGACATCCTGGAATGTGAAGTCAAGTGGGCCTTAGGAAGCATCACTATGAACAAAGCTAGTGGAGATGATAGAATTCCAGTTGAGCTATTTCAAATCCTAAAATGTGATGCTGTGAAAGTGCTACACTCAGTATGCCAGCAAATCTGGAAAACTCAGCAGTGGCACAGGACTGGAAAAGGTCAGTTTTCATTCCAATCCCAAAGAAAGGCAATGCCAAAGAATGTTCAAACTACCACACAATTGCACTCATTCCACACGCTAGCAAAGTAATGCTCAAAATTCTCCAAGCCAGTCTTCAATAGTACATGAACCATGAACTTCCAGATGTTCAAGCTGGATTTAGAAAAGACAGAGGAACCAGAGATGAAGTTGCCAACATCTGTTGGATCATGGAAAAAGCAAGAGAGTTCCAGAAAAACATCTACCTCTGCTTTATTGACTATGCCAGAGCCTATGACTGTGTGGATCAACACAAACTGTGGAAACTTCTTAAAGAGATGGGAATTCCAGACCACCTGACCTGCCTCCTGAGAAATCTGTATGCAGGTCAAGAAGCAACAGTTAGAACTGGACATGGAACAACAGACTGGTTCCAGATCAGGAAAGGAGTACGTCAAGGCTGTATATTGTCACCCTGCTTATTTAACTTATATGCAGAGTACATCATGTGAAATGCTGGGTTGGATGAAGCACAAGCTGGAATCAAGATTGCCAGGAGAAATATCAATAACCTCAGATATGCAGATGATACCACCCTTATGGCAGAAAGCAAAGAAGAACTAAAGAGCCTTTTGATGAAAGTGAAAGAGAAAAGTGAAAAAGTTGGCTTAAAACTCAACATTCAGAAAACTAAGATCACAGCATCCGGTCCCATCACTTCATGGCAAATAGATGTGGAAACAATGGAAACAGTGAGAGACTTTATTTTTGCAGCCTCCAAAATCTCTGCAGATGGTGACTGCAATCATGAAATTAAAAGATCTTGCTCCTTGGAAGAAAAGGTATGACCAACCTAGACAGCATATTAAAAAGCAGAGATATTACTTTGCCAACAAAGGTCCATCTAGTCAAGGATATGGTTTTTTCCAGTAGTCATGTATGGATGTGAGAGTTGGACTATAAAGAAAACTGAGTGCCGAAGAATTGATGCTTTTGAACTGTGGTGTTGGAGAAGACTCTTGAGAGTTCCTTGGGCTGCAGGGAGATCCTACCAGTCCATCCTAAAGGAAATCAATCCTGAATATTCACTGGAATTACTGATGCTGAAGCTGAAGCTCCAATACTTTGGCCACCTGATACAAAGAGTTGACTCCTTTGAAAAGACCCTGATGCTGGGAAAGACTGAGGGCAGGAGGAGAAGGGGACGACAGAGGATGAGATGGTTGGATGGCATCACGGGCTCAATGGACATGAGTTTTAGTAAGCTCCAAGAGTTGGTGATGGACAGGGAAGCCTGGCGTGCTTCAGTCCATGGGGTCGATAAGAGTCAGACGCAACTGAGCAACTGAAATGAACTGAATAGCAGGTCAACTTCACTTATTAAAATGGCTTAAGTTAGATTCAGTGGTTGACCTGGCAGCTGAGCTGCTATTTATTCATTGGTTCCTTTCCACAAACAATTGATGTTCAAATTCAATTTGGGATTGTAGCCTATTCATACAAGAGATACTGCTTGTGCCCATTACCTTTAATCTCAAATAAGCATTTTAGTATTAATGTTTAAAAACAGACTTTACTCACTGGCAGGTCTGCTTCTGACATATCCAGAGTCTTTGTGTGCATTACAAAGGTCACTCTTTATGGCTTGATGATTTAATAATAATAGGTTCCTTCTTTGGACAGACACATTTGAAAATGGTACCACAGCCTGGGGGCTGGTGGTGATGGGATGAAGACCTGTTTCAAGGCACATGACCTAGAGAGGGAAGTATGTATTGACTTTGACACTTGCCACCCTGCTTTGGGTTGGATGTCATTATGCAGTTTACAGAAAGCCCAATGTAGGTGGCAGAAACACACCCATTTACACACACTTACACATTCACTCAATGTATAATCTCTCTCCCCCTCTCTTTTTTTTTAACTATATCCTTCCTATTTTTAATTAAAGAAGTTCCAAAGCCTTTTCATTAACCTAAGTGGGTATGAAAAAATATTGCAATTATATTTAATCTATATAAATTATAAAGTCTAATGTTTAAATTACAAATTAAAATTTTAGTTCAGCTTTAATATTAGAAAAGAACATCTCAACAAATACAATTACAGCCAAAATAGAAGAGTCAGAATGTCTAAGATTTAAGGCAGAGGTTGCAATCCTATTTGTGAAAAAAGTAGGAGAAGAACTTGGGAAAAAGAAAAAAGCAAATTTTAGAAGTCTGGTAGGAAGTACAACCAAACAATTTTGTGTATATTTCATTCGCAAAGATTTCTAGGCATGCATATAGGTAAACTTCTAGGTGTGGCTGCCATGAAAACTAAAACAGAAGGGGATACAGGAGTTATAAATGGAATGTTGGTTTTAAGTGACTTGTCTCCTAAGTGTTGGAGATCTGAGTTCTCTTCAAAGATTTGGTTGAAAGAATATAGTTAATTATTGACTTGTTTTGTGAAATGTCCCTGCTAATTTGTCAACTACTGCAATCCATGACAGAGCTCTGGGCCCCCATCCACAGCACTGCTGGATTTCCCTTATCTACATAGACATTTTTTGATTCAGCTGCCTTTCAGATTCGTTAAACAGGAGGCTTAACTTAAGTTCAAGGGCAGCTAGTTAGAAGCTGACATGGAATATGTTCGTAAGATTATGGAAAAGGAATTATGCAGAACTTTAAAAATAGTATTTTGAAAACCAAAAATGTTGTTCCATTATTTTTTTCCTCTTTGGGAGATTTTATTTTTTAATTGGAGTATAATTGTTTTGCAATGTTGTGTTAGTTTCTGCTGTACAACAAAGCGAATCACCTATCCATACACATATATCCCCTCCCGCTTGAACCTCACCCCCACCCCACCCAGCCCCACCGTTCCATGTCATCACAGAGCACCAAGCTGAGCTCTGTGCTATACAGCATCTTCCCACTAGCTCTCTGTTTTACATGTGGTAGTGTATGTATGTCAGTGGGACTTCCTCAGTTTGCCCTACCCTCTCCTCCCCGCCGAACCTATTTTCAGGGGAGGAATAGAGATGCAGATGTCCCATTATTTTTTTTTTTTTTTTTGAGATCAAATAGACATGGTAGTTTGTGCACATTTTATCCAGTATGGTAGCTTATACAATAAGAAGTTATTCATTAATAATTGACAAAGAAAGTCCCTGGGAACATATGAAGAAAATGATGCTTGTTTTGAGTCTAATACTGGCTCCATCATGCCTGTTGAGAGCTCCTTTGTTTGCCCTAAAAGTAAAGAGCTAATATAAATTAAAAATACCATTTAAGGAGCCGTTTGGCACACTTGAAGTTTACATCACACATATAGGGAGATATGACTGGGAAGAATTTTTCTTTGAGGTCTTCAAATCCTATTGACTTTTGAAAAGTAAAGTAGCCTAAAAACAGCTAATTTCAGGCTGAGTTGTAATTGAGAATGCTTTTTTTATAAGGGTGAGAGATGTAGTTGGAAGGAAAATAAGGAGAAAGAGATGCAGGTTAACCTCAGGGACTGTTACAAAAAAGAGATGGAAAGATGATATTTGCTCAGAAAAGGAGAAGTTACATGAATGAATGGAAGTAAGAGAGGAGCAGATTTCTTAGTTTTATTTTTTTTTACAGAATAGAAAACTTCCATACCTCATAGACTGCAGGAGGTTTTTTTGAAAGAGACTGAATGATCTAATGGAGAAGGTCTAGGTATCTGACAGGTAATCATCTAGTAAAATATTATACAATTAACATGCATCATATAATTTCAAAGGGATATACTGTACATGAGATAACTCTATGAGCTCTTAAGCTGGAAAATAATACAACTTCTTTCTGGCATCCAAATAAATGAGAAATACTACAATATAATATTATTCTTCTTGCTCCCTTTGAAGTACTGGTTAGATATGATCAGCTGGGTTCTCTAGGAAGTAGACTCTAAGATGGAGTTTAGTATGCAGGATACATACTGGGGAGGGCCCTTTGAATCAACACCTATGAAAAGGAGGGTTACAAAGTGGGAGTGGACAGGGAGAGAAATTGAGTAGCAATGCAGACCAAATAAGAGCCTGGGAATCAAGCAAGCTGACATTTTTTTTTTTCTTTCAGCCAGCAAAGAGATAATAAACCCAAATAGCTTAATAGGCAGCAAAAGTATGATCAGCATGGTATCAGCTTTTCACGTCACATGCCCCACAGATGACACCAAAATGAAAGGGACCAGATGCAAGGGAACACAAGTGGTAGGGCCCTCTGTTGTTGAGAAGCCAAGTTCATTCTGCACCTCATGGTGGTGGTTTAGTCGCTAAGTCATGTCCAACTCTTGCAACTCCATGGACTGTCACCCACCTGGCTCCTCTGTTCGTGGGATTCTCCAGGCCAGAATACTGGAGTGGGTTGCCATTTCCTTCTCCAGGGAATCTTCCCAACCCAGGGATCAAACCCACATCTCCTGCATTGGCAGGCAGATTCTTTATTGCTGAGCCATCAGGGAAGCCCCCATTCTGCAACTAAGCAGTTTTATAGCCTGAAGCTATTTTTTAAAGGGAGGTGAGGCAGAGAGTCACATAGCTTACTGTAACAAGAAGGGCAGATGAGAAAATCCCCTATGGCAGCCTCCCTCAAGAAACACACACCTCTTTCAAGATTGCCCATCTTTCCATGTTCTAGGAGGATTGCAGAGCATTCACCAGAACTTGTCAGTCTAAAGTTGAGCTTGTCCATTGTAGCCTATGCAGATACTTGCAGTGTCATTGGGCATGTCCATGGAGCTATTTTCCAACACATGGTTAACCACATGGGATGCTCTGGAGCTAGAATGGCCCTTCTGAGTCGTCCTGAATTGGGCTGAGATGACTGGGCCTTTATACTCCTGCATTAATCTGTCTTCCTCAGAAAGGGAAATGGGACTGAAAGTCCCCTTTAGGGCCTGAATGCTAAAGACAGTCTGCCAATAGTACTCCCAGCTGCTGAGGCAGAAGTTCTCCATTGAAGGGGAATCAGAATAATTCATCAGTGTCCTCTGCAGTACGTAGTTAAGCCATTGTTACCCCTTATGAAAACACTGCTCATTGCTAAGTAATCATTTTTTCAGAATTTTTAGGCCATCTTAAAAATTATGCATATAAATAGATATTTTGAATATTGAGGGGAAACATGCGCTCTAATTGTTACAGAAATGAACATACTCCAAGGGTTGGTTTCTTCTGGGTATTTACATAATTTTATTAAAAATATCAATCCATTTTTAATTAGCTGTTTTTAATAGGCAGTTAAGCTAAGATATTATAAGCCATATATTAGGGTAATGGACATTTACCAGCTGAGTTAAGTTCTTTTATTTGAAAATGCTGACAAACCTTTATCTGTAATTATAGCAACACTGTGATACAGAAGGAGTACCTCTCTTTGTTGGTTGCAACCCTATAATTCCATATGCCTGTAAAAGAAAAAAATCCATTATTAACCAAACAGAAATTATACTGGGCATTAGGTATTACTCATCTCTTTTCCAGATTTGAGTCATATTTTTAAAAATCAGAGTGGTAGCCAGTTACTAACATACATTTTTTTATATGATGAGATTAGAAGAATAGTTCTCCAGTTTGCAGTGGCCTCTATGCAAACACAAGCAAGTCTTTGGCCATTATGAATTAGTTAAACAGTTCTGAATGGAAATACTCTTTATCCTTCAATCCTATAATTTTTCACTCATCATGTCAGATCAATTATTAGAAGGGTTAGAATTCAGGATTCAGCAAATACTTACCAGACACCTATTGTAGGATGTGCATTCTTTAGGACACTGGGTATAGGGCAAATAACAGTGAAGGGAAGGTTTATACTTTCATGGAGTTTCTATTCTCCTGTGGGCAATAGAAAACAAAAATAATTAAACTAAAAAAACACAAAAATACTTTAAAATAGAGTACAATGAGAGATGGTGACTGGTTTGCATTGTCAAGGAAATATTGTCTATGTATTATCATCTGACCTGAGATCTGAATGACAAGAAGGGGCCAGCTATGTGACAGTCAAAAAGAACAGTATGCTAGCTTGGGGGAGCACTAATGCAAAGTATCTTGGGTGAGGATGAGTTGGCATACTCATGGAACCTTAGCAACAGCAAAATTCCAGTATATAGAGTATAGAGGATGAATAGGTTGGAGAAGTAGGAAATAACCAGTTCATACAAGAATTTGAAGTGAGAAAAAAAAAGCCTTGTTAGTCATGGTAAATAGATGTTATTATGTTTGTGACATCAAGTGATTGAAGAGTGTTGACGTTCTGACTGTTTATAGAAAATGGAATGTAGGGTGTGATAATGAAGTAAAAATATCAGTCATTGAATTTAGTAGTCCATGTGAGAGATAATTGTGATTTGGGTAAGGATTCTCATAATGGAAAGACTAAAGTGACAGATTTCAGATTAGAAGTCAATAAAACTTTATTGATAATAGAAAGAAATCTCATATGTTTAACCTGAACAATTATGATGGTGGTATGACCATTTATTGAGTGGGCAATATATGAGTAGGAATAGATTTCTAAAATACATATCAGAAGACCTAAATAGACATTTCTCCAAAGATGGCCAACAACACATGAAAAGATGTTTAGCATCACTAATACTTACATAAATGCAAATCAAAACTACAATGGGATATCACTTCACACCAGTCAGAAAGGCCACCATCAGAAAGTCTGCCAATAAAAAATTCTGAAGAGGATATAGAGAAAAGAGAACCCTCCTGCACTGTTGATAGAAATGTAAATTGGTACAGCCACTATGGAGAACAGTATGGAGGTTCCTAAAAAAACTAAGAATAGAGTTACCATATGATCCAGCCATCCCATTCCTGGGCATGTATCCAGAAAAGACAAAAACACTGATTTGAAAAGATACATGCACCCCAGTGTTCATAGCAGCACTGTTTACAATAGCCAAAACATGGAAGCAACCAAAGCATCCATCAACAGGAGTGCATAAAGAAGATGTGGGGGGTGTGTGTGTGTGTAATATTATTCAGCCATAAAAAGGATGAAATATTGCCATTTGGAGCAACATAGATGGACCTGGAGATTATCATACTAAGTGAAGTAAGATAGAGAAACACAAATGTTATGTGGTATCACTTACAGGTGTAATCTAAAACAAAATACAAATGAATCTATGCACAAAACAAAAATAAACTCAGACATAGAAAACAAACTTATGGTTACCAAAAGGGAGAGGCGATGAGGGATAAATTAGGAGGATTAACAGATACACACTACTATACATAAAATAGATAAACAACAAGGATTCTGTATAACGCAGGAAACTATATTTAATATCTTTTAATAACCTATAATGGAAAGGGATCTAAAAAGTATACATATACACATATGTGTGTGTGTGCATGTGTGTATGTGTGTGTGTTTAAAAGTATGTATATATATGAGTGTGTGTTAGAAAAGAATTTTCCTTTTGACATGTTAACTTGGGGATGTTTATTAGACATGTTGAATAGGCAACTGAATATGAATTTGGATTTCAAGGAAGAGCTTGGGCCTGGAGATGTGTATTAAGGAGCTGTTAAAAGCGACAACAGTAGGGATCTCCAAGAGTAAGTGTATAGATAAAGAAAGCAAATGATCTCAGATTTGAGCCCTGAAGCACTCAAATATTTAGAATTGGAACAAGAAAAGGGCATTTAACATACTGAGGGGCATTCAGAATACTGAGAATTAGAAAAATCAGGAAAGTGTGATAATGTGGAAGACAATAGAAGAAAGTCTTAGAGGAGGAGGGAGTGAATAGCAGCATGAAATGTCCCAAGAGGCTCAGTAAAATTGAGGAGTAATTGGATTTGCCAACATAGAGTCTTTGGTAATCTGGACAAGAGTAGAATCAGTAGAATGGAGAGATGGGAAGGGCCAGAGAGTAGCTTGATTAGATAATATGAGGTTGGAAATTAGATACAAAAATTATAGATAACTCTTTCAAGTTTTACTGTGAAAAGACACAGAAGAATAAGACAGTGGTAAATAATAGAGTTTAGAATGATGAATCTCAATCTGATGAGTTTAAAGAGTTAGCAAGGAAATTTCAAGAACTTATTTTTCCCCATTAAAATGATCTTAAAATATTTTTATCATTTCCATCTTATGTTCCAAGATGACAAATTTATATAACTTTTAGAGAATTGAAAGGGATATTAAGTTGTTAAGATACATGAGATAAGGTAATAATTACAGGATGTTTTCCTTTAGTTGAAATATACCCATTCAGCCTAATTTTTTAAAACTTTAAGCATGTGTAATATAAAAAGTACAGTTTGATGAACTTTCACAAGCTGAACAAACTCTGGTAACTAGCACTTAGATTAAAAACAGAACCTTAGCAACACCCCAGACATTCATTAGTAACTTCTTTCATTCATTCATTGTTATACTCATAGCTAAGTACTATCATGACTTCTAACAGCATAAATTAGTTTTGCCAGGTTTTGAAGTTTATATAATGGAATCAATTTAATCTGACTTTAAATATATAAATGGACATCACAGGGCATTCATTGTCTTCACTAACAGTAACACTACCCCTTTGCCTCCCTCCTCTTTACACAAACTTAGACATACTTTCTCACTTCATTATCACAAAACATAGTGATTTTCATACTATAGCTTATTATTGTTCCTCCCTACTCTATTTTTTGCCAAATATCATTGATTAGTCTTAAAGTACACTTTGCAGTACTCCTACAGTAAAACCACATTAATAATACAGATCCCTGCTGTGTTTTATGTATCTGGGAGTGAGGTAGGAAACACCCTACTCTTTCATGCCCCTGTAATGTAAAAATGTCTTCCTAAAGTGTTCTTTATTGGCCCTCATCTTATGTTTCCCTTATGGCCCAAACCACAGATTTCATGAAGTCATCTGAAGTCTCACCAGAGGTAATCACGCTCTCCCTGTCTAGCTCTGTTAAAGAATTGATCTCTGTTTGTCTTGTATCATAGTTACTTGCACACCTGTTTTGCCTTGCTACCCAGGTTATGATCCTCAGGAGGGCCATCACTCTGCATGCCTTTGTATCTCTCATAGCACCCAGCAGTGTCTTGTGTAGAGTGAATACTAAATAGCTATTTGTTGAATGGAATCTATAAACACTAGAAAGTCATTACTTCCTTAGAAAAATTGAAAGATTAAATGTACAATGCCAAAGGCTCCATTTTTTCTGTTGAAACATGATAGCTAGAAGGATAGGAAATCTATGGGTATAGGATGATATATCTATAGGAACTTAGAAGATAAGCAACAGTTTCACAAGAATGACTTTGTTAGAATTTTATTTTTTCAGACAGCTGTAATATCTCAATAAATAAATCTTTGGCAAAAAATAAATATTTCCATGTTTCCCCACCAGTGCCCCAATTTTATTTGATTTGTTCACAGTAATGATTTTAGTAAAAGCTTGTAAGCATGTGAGAGAGTGTATGTGTGTCTATCTTTTAATTGTTGTTTTTCTCTTCTATTATTATTGTAGAACCTCTGCACATATCCTTTGGACTTGAGACGTTTCTTCCATTACAAAATTCTATACATGGAAGAAATACTTCCATGTTTAGTTTTATAAGTGGACCCTCTATCTTTTTGTTAAGTGAAGAAAAGACAGTTTATTTACCATTAAAACTTACTTATGCTTAGTTTGAAAGAAGTGGAGCAGAACAGTGAAGTAATAATATGAACTTCTCTATGTTTCTAATATTAGAACTTTCTCTGAGCAGTTTTGTGCTTTTACTATCTCCTCTCATTTCATTGCCTTTTCTGTCTACAGTCTACTCAAAAATCCTGTTAGAGCATAAATTTCCTCTTTCTGTGATTCCATGACAACATAAGGATGTGAATTTGAATTCTGTTACTAAATTTCCAAAGGTCATTCCAGTTAGTTCTCCTCCCCCATTTATGTTTTTTTTTTTCCTTTCCTTCTCTTTCCATAATTGAACTCTTGGGGTCCAACTAGCATCTGATTGTCTTTTTTATTTTTGCCATCTTGTGCATGCTTTCTCCTAAAGTAGGAATTAACAGACTTTTCTATAAAAGACCAGATAGCAAATACTTTAGACTTTTTCAGGCCATCCAGTCTCTGCTACAACCTCTCAACAATGCTCTTGTATTATGAACACAGCCATAGAAAATACATATGAGTTTTGTTCTTATCAAACATTACACTGGCATTTGAATTTCATTTAATTTTCATATTTAAAAATATGAAACATTATTTTTCTTTTGATTTTTCTCCTAGCAATTTAAAATGTGAAAACCATTCTTAGCTTGTGTGTATAAACATGAGAGGCAAGTGGGAATGCCCCATAGGCTGTGTTTTGCTGACCCTATGTTTTAAATGAAGTATCAGTAATCACTCTCTTTTACAAAATAGTCCACGAATATCCCTTTTTATTCATCCTTGAGGCAGTGAGTGCAGTTTTTCATCATCCCACATTGCCTTTTGTTTCCTTTAATTTTCTTCAATTCTTCAATTTTTAATTTATTTTGATGTTTGGCTCTGCTGGGTCTTCGTTGCTGCACGTGGACTTTGTCTAATTGTGGTGAGCAGGAGCTACCCTCTAGCTGTGGTGTGTGGGCCTCTCATTACAATGGCTCCTTTTGTTGTGGAGCACAGGCTCTCAGTGCACAGGCTTCAGTAGTTGTGGCATGCAGAATCAGCAGTTGAGGTGTGCAGACTTAGTTGCTCCATGACATGTGGAATTTTCCTGGACCAGGGATCAAACCCATGTCCCTGCATCGACAGGCAAAATCTCATCCACTGTACCACTAGGCAAGTCCCATCCCACATTATTTTGGAAATACATTACACATTCCAATGTACTAGCTGCTGGGGAATGCAGAGGAATTACACCTACTGTTCACTGGTTCTAAAATTGCACTGGAGAAGCAGGATATGTATATGAACAGATAAATGGCATCATAAAGTAATATTGCATTTCATGGCCATTGTTTAGAACTACAGGTCTTTAAATGTTATGATGTAAGTAATGGATTAAATACATTTTTCTAATCAAAAGGAAGTTTGAGAATTTTTCATATGCTTTATCTAGTCTCTTATTTGAGGGAAAAAAGGTTACTACACAAGCTTTTATCTTAAAATGTCCTTTTTCCATCCTGATGGAGTATAATTGAGCAATTATTTTATGTAATTAATTCCTAAAGTAGTTGTGAAAACATTCTAATATTTTATAACTTTGTATTATGAGGTCATATAATAATTATGCCAATCTATGGTTGGAATAAGTAATTATAGTTAATGCTATACTCTGGAGATGTTAAAATATGTCTCAATCAAAATTTTAATATATGTATACCAACTCAAAATATATTACTTCATCATTTCAGTTAGCATGCATTTTCAAAACTTTATCCTATTATCCTATAAGTTACAAAATATCTTTGTCATATCTTTGTAACACTTTTGATTATATAGTATTTGAAAACTTAAAGGTGTTGAGTAAGAACAACTAACCAGATCTTATTGCAAGTGGGATGGTTGAGTTTTCTTTGTAGTCCTTCAGGAATTTTAGCCATAGTTTGAAACACAAATACATACCACATATTCTTAGGCAAACTTTCAAAACGATGGAGTTGTAAAGTACTAACAGTTTATGCATGATTTGTAATCATACTATTTATAATATGAAAATACACATACATTGGTTGTTGAAGTGAATAAGTTGCTAATTTACCAGAAAGCAAAAGAATAAACCTAGAATATTTCTCAGGGCATCTTCCAACTCTGTGATTTATTGCTCGTATATAGTAATTTGCCAAATGACACCCTAGTGAACCAAGAATTAATGCCTCTTCTTAAGTAACTTTCAGTGAGGGACTGATGTATGGAAAGAGTAGCAAGGAAACTTACACTACCATATGTAAAATAGATAGCCAAGGGGAATTTGCTGTATGGCTCAGGAAACTGAAACAGGGGCTCTGTGTCAGCCTGGAGAGGTGAGATGGGGAGGGAGACAGGAGGGAGATTCAAGAGAGAGGGGATATATGTATACATGTGCACCCGTGGCTGATTCATGGCAATGTATGACAAAAACCACTGCACTATTGTAAAGTAATTAACCTCCATTAAAATTAATTAATTAATTAAAACACACACACAAAAATAAATTAGTGAAGTCATGAGTACAGTTTTGTAATATATGAATTGAGCGTTTTGGTCTTGTAATATTTTTCTTTCATAGTCATCAAATTTTTCCCAACTATACCATGTATTTGTTGGTTGATTTTGGACTAATTCTGAACCTTTTTTGACAAAAAACAGAGAGCTCAGCTTGGTACTCTGCTGCTGCTGCTGCTGCTGCTGCTAAGTCGCTTCAGTCGTGTCCGACTCTGTGCGACCCCATAGACGGCAGCCCACCAGGCTCCCCCGTCCCTGGGATTCTCCAGGCAAGAACACTGGAGTGGGTTGCCATTTCCTTCTCCAATGCATGGAAGTGAAAAGTGAAAGTGAAGTCGCTCAGGTGTGTCTGACTCTTCACGACCCCATGGACTGCAGCCCACCAGACTCCTCCATCCATGGGACCTAAAAGGGTCGGATGGGGGTCGTGGTGGGAGGAAGGCCCAAGAAGAAGGGGATATATGTATACATACAGCTGATTCAATTTGTTGTACAGCAGAAACCAACACAATATTGTAAAGCAACTATACCCCAATTTAAAAAAAAAAAACTTTAAATAAAAAAAAAAAAAAGTTAGTGATAGCGGTATTGCCTATGTCAAAAACTGTCGTATTGGTACTGTATAAAGTATAAAACACTGGGACTATAAAATACTAAAAATATTTGGCAAATACTAAAAAGAAATGGCAAAACTATAAGATGACAAAGCTACATGTGAAAGGAAAAGGGGAAACTAGGAAAAGAAACCAAATCTGAAAAGATTCCTTATCCAGTCTACATACTATTTTTAAAAGTTAGCTTAATTGCTCTTAGATTTCTAGTAAACAGTTCCTATAGTACTGAACACACTAGGATACCTCAGTAGAGAATAGTTTCTCTTGAGCCAAATTTCCTTAATGTATACATGATAAATAGTGAGTATACCGTGGGTTATTTTATATTGATTAACATATATTTGAAGCACTAATTCAGAAAAAATATGGAGAAGATGTTAGGAATTACTTAGAGCTGTACTTAAGAATAACTTAAGAAAATAATTAGTCAAGGAAGTTTGCAATGAATATGAGCCCCTCCAGGTTTTGGAAATTCTTCTCTGAAACTTATTCTTTTCTAAAAATAAGGCATTATTAAAAAGTAAAAGACACAAATTCTTATCTATTGAATTGTTACCTCCTAAAGGGGAAATTTATCTATATGAAATACTCCTATGTGGAATACCAATTTCAAAATCTCCAATAAAAGAGCAGAATTTGTATTATAGAAATATACTAACCAATTGAATTCAAAATAATAAGAAAAATATATGATTGGGGGGCAAGGAGTTTTATTTTTATGATTCATTTCATTTATTTGTTTTCTTTATCACTATATTGGGTCTTTGTTGCTGTGCCTGGGCTTTCTCCAGTTGCAGCAAGTGGGGGCTGCTTTCTAGTTGTAGTGTACAGGCTCATCATTGCAGTGGCTTCTCTTGTTGCAGAGCCCAGGCTCTAGGGGATGCGGGCTTCAGTAGTCGTGGCCTGTGGCTCAGTAGTTGCAGCTCATGGGCTCTAGAGCACAGCTTCAGTAGTTGTGGTACACGGGCCTAGTTGTCCTGTGGCATGCGGGATCTTCCCGGACCAGGGATCAAACCCATGTCTCCTTCACTAGCAGCCAGATTCTTTCCCACTGAGCCACCAGGGAGGCCCAGGAGTTTTTAATGTTACATATCATGTCACATAGATCAGGGCTCAACACCTCAAGAGGGAGAGTAAGTTACAAAAATCAAGTAGAGGGAAAATATAGTACCAGGTTCTCCATAAACCATCCTTAATAGCAAACAAGGCACTTGGAGGAATTATGGGCAAGCCCATGGTAATATAATTCATTTACAATGTGATTTATCTTACAGAATTCTCAGATTGTGCTGTGGAATTTAAATAATGCTGGTAAATGCCATAAGAATGGAGAAATCAATTTCAGAGCAACCACTAACAAGTTTGGGATTACCTTTAGTATTTTTCTTCATCCTTATCACTGAAGAGAAAATGGAGACAGAAAATAAAAAGATCAAGTAATATATTTGCTTTCTCATATAGAATTTTTACAGTCTTCAAGGGTAAATGTTTTTTCTCCTTTCTAGCAAGTGATATTCTTAGGAAGCACACTATAAAATAGCACCTATTTATTTGTTCACTTAATGAGCCCAACTCCTTACCTCAGTGTGACATAGTTAAGAAACACTGTCAGTTCAGTTCAGTCGCTCACTCGTGTCCGACTCTTTGTGACCCCATGAATCGCAGCACGCCAGGCCTCCCTGTCCATCACCAACTCCCGGAGTTCACTCAGATTCACGTTCATCGAGTCAGTGATGCCATCCAGCCATCTCATCCTCGGTCGTTCCCTTCTCCTCCGGCCCCCAATCCTGAAGGGAATGACAACCCACTCCAGCGTTCCTGCCTGGAGAATCCCCATGGACAGAGGAGCCTGGTGGGCTACAGTTCATGGGGTTGCGAAGAGTCACACACAACTGAAGCGACTGACCACACACACACATAGGTAGTTTAAAGGCTTCCCAGGTGGCTCAGTGGTAAAGAATCTGCATGCCAATACAGGAGATGCAAGAGACGTGGGTTGGATCCCTGGGTTGGGAAGATCCCCTCGAAAAGGAAATGGAATGTTTCAATGCTATTCTGTATCTTATCATATGTGAAACAGATCGCCAGTCAAAGTTTGATGCATGAGACACGGTGCTCATGGCTGGTGCACTGGGATGACCCTGAGGGGTGGGATGGGGAGGGAGGTGGGAGAGGGGTTCAGGATGGGGACCACATGTACACCCATGGCTGATTCATGTCAATGTATGGCAAAAACCACTACAATACTGTGAAGTAATTAGCCTCCAATTAAAATAAATAAATTACAAAAAAAAAAAAAAAAAAAAAAGGAAATGACAACCCGCTTCAGTATTCTTACCTGGAAAATTCCAGGGACAGAGGAGCCTGGCAGGCTACAGTCCACAGGGTTGCAAAGAGTTGGACATGACGGCACGCATGTATGCAGGTAGGTTAGAAGTTGCCATTTCTACTAAGGTTTCCACAGAGACTGCAATACTATTTTGATTATGCAGATTCTCTTTGGTTTTGTGAGTCCAAGATGCCCATATAGTATATATGGGAAAAAAACAACTTATAAACCCAATTCTGGTATGTGTGTATTTTACACTCATTTAAGAACTTTGGACCACTATTAGCTCATTTTAAATTCTGTTCTGGAGCCTACCCTTGGGATAGTGCTATGTTTGTCTTTGAGTTTTCTTTCCAGTCTCCCTTTTCCCTTCCCTGTCTGTATATCCTGTGGTTATCTACTCTCCTGTTGCTAATATGCTAAACAAATAGTTCCTAATTAATAATATGCTTGCATATGTTTCCCTCCTAGGCAATTTAGGGTGAAATGTGGCATAATTTTACTGATGATTTGATTTATGACATCCAGGTAATTAATATATTTTTGCTTATTAAAAACATCCCATCAGATGTAAAATTTGGAGAAACAGTGTTCAGAGGTCCTAAATTTAAGTTGAAGTAAAGAATCCCAAGCTCCCCTGAGCACAGGCAAAATGTACCCTGACAAAGCAACTGGACTGTCACAGATGGTCTATAAGACTGGAAGGCTAATTTGATGAAATAAAATTCAATGAGGGAAATTGTACACAGTCATTAATCCAACACACCATTACTTAAAATGCTTTGTTGAAGTTGTTTTTACTGTTTCAAATGGAAAAGATAGAAATATATAGAGAAAAGCATTCAAAACCCATATATAACTTAGATGAAACTTCTTTGGATAGCTGTAGAACTTCACTGCATTTGGAAGGTGTGTTGTGTATGATTATAATGCTATTAGAATGTGTTTTAGTATTCTGTCAGTGATTGACTCTACCATGATCATATATGTGATAGAAGCCCTTTAAATATAAAGTGATCATTTTTAACTTTTAAAAATTTGTATGCTTCTTTTTATGACATTGTATGAAAACAAAGTGAACACAATTTCAAAATGTGATTTTGAATCACGATTTTAGGTAATTATGTCTGACACCTCCACAAACTATAATAATGTCCAGCAAACTCAAATTCTCCATCCAGTAATTTCATGAAAAGGAAACTCAAATGATCCATTCCAATTATTTCACAGTTGCACTCATCTCAAATGCTAGCAAGGTAATGCTCAAAATTCTCCAGGATCGGCTTCAGTGGTACGTGAACCGAGAACTTCCAGATGTTCAAGCTGGATTTAGAAAAGGCAGAGGAACCAGAGATCAAATTGCCAGCGTCCGTTGGATCATAGGTAAAGCAAGAGAATTCCAGAAAGGCATCTATTTCTGCTTTATTGACTATGCTAAAGCCTTTGACTGTGTAGATCACAACAAACTCTGGAACATTCTTCAAGAGATGGGAATACCAGACCACCTTACCAGCCCATGAGAAATTTCTATGCAGGTCAAGAAGCAACAGTTAGAACTGGACATGGAACAACAGACTGGTTCCAAATTGGGAAAGGAGTACATCAGTGTTGTACATTGTCACCCTACTTATTTAACTTAATTGCAGAGTACATCATGTGAAATTCTGGGCTGGAGGAAGCACAAGCTGTAATCAAAACTGCCAGGGAAAAATCAGTAACCTCAGATATGCAGATGACACCACCCTTATGGCAAAATGTGAAGAGGAACTAAAGAGCCTCTTGATGAAAGTGAAAGAAGAGAGTGAAAAAGCTGGCATAAAACTCAACATTCAAAAATTAAGATTATGGCATCTGGTCCCATCACTTCATGGCAAATAGATAGGAAAACAATGGAAACTGTGAGAGACTTTATTTTGGGGGGCTCCCAAATCACTGCAGATGGTAACTGCAGCCATGAAATTAAAAGATGCTTGCTCCTTGGAAGAAGAGCTATGACTAACCTGCTGTTGCTGCTAAGTCGCTTCGATTGTCTCCGACTCTGTGTGACCCCACAGATGGCAAACCTAGACAGCATAAAAAGCAGAGATGTTACTTTGCCGACAAAGGTCCGATTACTCAAAGCTATGGTTTTTCCAGTGGTCATGTATGGATGTGAAAGTTGGACCATAAAGAAAGCTAAGTGCCAAAGAATTGATTCTTTTGAGCTGTGGTGTTGGGGAAGACTCTTGAGAGTCCCTTGGACTTCAAGGGGATCCAGCCAGTCAATCCTAAAGGAAATCAGTCCTGAATATTCTTTGGAAGGACTGATGCTGAGGCTGAAACTCCAATACTTTGGCCACCTGATGTGCAGAACTGACTTATTTGAAACGGCCCTGATGCTGGGAAAGATTGAAGGCAGGAGGAGAAGGGGACGACAGAGGATGAGATGGTTGGATGGCATCACCAATTCAATGGATGTGAGTTTGAGCACACTCTGGGAGTTGGTGAAGGACAGGGAAGCCTGGCATGCTGCGGTTCATGGGGTTGCAAAGAGTGAGACAAGACTGAGCAACTGAACTGAAGGATTGGGTCATGACTCTGTTATACAAGGACAACATGACTAAAATCTCTCTGAACAGTACTGATTGTCAATATTCTGTCCATCTGTCTGATCAGTGTGTCTCAGTTTGGGGTTTGTAAAGTTGTAAACCTGTGCCTATTCCACCCAGTTTTACCCATTTCACTTTCATACTGAGGTGGTTAATCTTCAATGATATTTAAGCTAATGGCTCCTTTTCAATTAGGTATGGAATTCAGCCTGACTTCCAGTTTGTGCTCAGGTTACCCTGCTAATCATAGAATTATGTTAGCAGTTTTCTAATTTTATATGTAGCAAAACTTATCTCAAATGTTAGGACTTATATTTCATTAGAGTGTTAAACAGGTTTAAAAATCTTAGCAAGATGTCCTGTGAATACTTATGGTTACTGAAAGCACCACATGTAACAGAGAGAAAAGTAAATGAAAAGACATTGTTTCCTGTTCAATCACACTGTGAATTCTTTTTCATTTGGGAGACTGGAATTAAATAGTGAGATCAAGACACTTCTATATTTATTGAGCTACCAATTGTATATTTAATATTTCATGAAGGTAAACATTCTTGCTAAATTCCCCATCTATTAGAACAACATTCACCTGCTTTTGCTACATTTTTTCATTGAGAAAAGTGTGCTCACGCCTGATAATTATAAGTAGTGAACTCCAAACAATTATCTGGGATCTATGACTTGTATTTACTCATCTTATTAAATATGATTTTAATTTATTGTTAGAGCTATATGATCCACTTCCCACCACAGGCAATTTGTATGATCTCAGGAACATCACTTGTTGTATCCATTTTTGTTTTTAAGCTCAGTTTCTAAAGATCACATTGCTTGCCATCCACTATTCGTATGGATTTATTATGGATCCAAAAGAAATGTTAGCATTACCTTGTGCTCACAAAAGCAATTCCTGTTACCATTTCATAAGCTAAGTTGTTGATTCCACAGGTATATTTATTATTGGGTGCCTATGAAACACCTAGATATATAGAGTACTCCTAGTGATATGTATTAATACAACAGAAGTATTGTATTTGAGAAGAGCCTGCTCATAGCTACAGAAGATATTTCTCTCACTGAACTCCAGGTCTCTGATGTGAAAGTATGGGTGAGATGTAAACAGGCAGGCAGTTTCAGTATAATAAAATACAATTGGTGTCTCTACATGTATGTAACACAGGTGTTCCAATCAAAAATGTCCATATGAGCTAAGCAGGTAACAGAAAAGCATGGGGTAGTAAAGGGCTAAAAAATAAGTGCTAGGTTGTCCACGTACTGAAATATTTGAACACTGTGAAGGGCAAATACAATTGTCGTTAGAACAGTTCGGTTGCCATTTGGGGACTTCCGATTCTCCTCCCAGTCTCTGAATACATCCTAAGCCACACCCTTCTACTTTTATTGATTTTTTTATGTATTTATTTATAGCATGTACCCCTGTGATGGGAGTTCTCTAGAACTGCTGGGTAGAAAAAGATGGTTTGTTGGGAGACACTTTGTACAGTGCTTTTCCCTAGATTCAGAATCCTGTACAAGATACAGATACATAAAACAAGTAGTGAACAATGAAAATAAATTATTGATGACATTTCAATTAGTCTGATTCAAATTCTACATATAAAGAGGAACATAGCAAGAAAATATTAAAGTGGGAGTTAAAATGATTCCTTCATGGATGTGTATATGTCATATTTGGGGAAATTCTTCTTTAGATTTTTTTAAGCAGAGAATTCACTCTGTTGTGGAGAGAAAAAAAGATAACATAAAAATTGTTACCAAAAATAATTTTTGTGAGGATGAGTAAAAGATTAAACAAAATGCAGCCTAGAATTTGCAGTGTATTTTGTTTCACTGCTCTAATTCAAGATTAAAGCGTTCACTTTCACACTAGGCCATTTTTATGTTAGTGTTATTTTCTACTTATTGTTCAACTTTATTCCCATTAAAAACACCCACGTTGATTTCTATACCCAAAGAATTTTAGTTCTTTTCATTCTCATACTTTTGGATGTTCTGTAATGCAATACTTTACACAAACACACACATACACAGTGTGTTTAGCTTTCTATTAAATAAAGAAAAGTCTGTGTTATCAAGTTAAGCATTACTTTCAAACATCAAATGTTAGGGGTTGTTGATGTTACAATGTTACACCATTTTTATCTCCTCATTTAAGCAATTAGCTTAGTGTGAAGAAAGCAAATTTTTTAAAATAAATTTACTTATTTTAATTGGAGGTTAATTACTTTACAATATTGTATTGGTTTTGCCATACATCAACATGTATCTGCCACAGGTATACACGTGTTCCCCATCCTGAACCCCACTCCCTCCTCCCTCTCCATACCATCCCTCTGGGTCGTCCATTCACATCACATCCAATTATTAGAACAAACCTTCTTTCATAGACTAGAACTAGTTTCAGTCACAGCCTTGAAGTTATAATTTGATAAACTCTAAACAGAGAGAAATAGAGTTTAATAACAGCGGGTCTTTGGCTATTGCTGCTTCGAGAAAAGAAAGCAATTATATATGTTCACATAGCGCTGACAAGTAGAAACACAACTTTGGATGGCAGAGAACTTGCATTAGTCTTTTTGACATGTTCCCGTGGTGTGATTTATTATGTAGACAATCAGCTCAACTTCTCAAGTTTGATATCCTTGGAATCATTTGAAATTTAAATTTTAATGAAACTTCATTAATTCCCAGGCCCAAGAAGTAATTCTAATTGCTTTTGAGAATCAGACTATGAAAGAATTCTTTGGCAAACTGGTACCATCTTTTCTCTCATTTGTCATTGGTTGCATTGTAGGTACTTAATTGAAGGTCCTCTGATTATTAGCATGGGTTGGCATCTGTATGCTCCGTGCATTTTAAACAGTAGGCCAGATGTTCAAAGGATCAGTTGAAGCATCAATAGCATGCTAGTGTGAATAATAAAATTTTAATTATCTACAAGAAGCAAATAAAAAGCATAAGCTTTTCCCCTCTTTAGCCTGAAAGAGAAGATGAATGTCTCAGTGGCATTTTAAGAACGAGTCGACTGTGAGAGAATTTGGTAGAAACCTGATAGTTAACTGGTGATTATTGTCTTTGCCTCTTTAGTTCACCCTTCACTCACACACATGGGCACACGCGCACGCACGCACACACACACCCATACACACAAAGATATGGGAATTTGGGGTCGTCTGAAGAAATTTATTTGAAAGATAACTATATGGGCAAATCCTTTAAGACGCTGAGAAAAAAAATGAAAGAGAGGCAGGGTATGATGGCCCACGCTTAAATATTTACTGGTTTAATGTTTGCCAAGTTTTAAATTAATGTAGGTGCTTTTATAGCCAGAATTAATGATCCCAACAATTTGAAGTTAGAGATTTTTTTAAAGTATTCTGAACCTAGAAAACCCAGCAACTCACAGCATGTAAAAATTCTGGTATGTGTATTTTGCACTCATTTAAGAGAGAAATGACCATCAGCCAGGTAGACAGGGAAAGGAATGATTCTTCACACCTACACACTCATTACAGAATATTTCTTAAAATATAGCAAATTTATACATAATTGGTGTGAAAGTGTATCTCTTTTGTTTACTATGTGATAAATAAATTTGCCTTTTCTAATCTTAGGGTTCTCATAATTTGAAATAATGTATATGTTTATATCAAAGAATGAATTAGTATCACTTTGATATAAAGATAAATGTTTATCTCATATACATTGAGGTGTTATATGGTTCATTTGTTTATGATGACCATTAGGTGGATCAAAAATATTAATATCTACTTGGAATTTGTACCACTATCAGCTCATTTTCAATTTTTTGTAGAATTTTCTAAATTATCTCTATTTAGGCTAAACATCTACAAATTAAAAATGTAAACTCAGAGATTTATTTTTTGTTATTCCCCAATAAGAGGCATCCATCCTATCAAAATAATTTGCATGACATAGTTTGCAAAAGTTTTGCAGACTTGTTATTTAGTAAATCTTAATGTCAGATGTTTTAACTTTCAGGTTGTCTTTATTTCAGTTTTCCTATACACTGTTTTTGTATACTTGTCGAATGGATTCTAAATAGGAAAATAACATTTATCCACAACTATCCAATAGTAACCTACTATTCATGAACATCTTGAAGAAATATAAGTAATCATAATTTGCGAATTCACCCTTTCTGAGATGGAATCCTGAGTTTTCACTTTATGGGTCTAGACTTTTTAGGACAAGGGAGAAAATGACACACAAATAATCAAGACCCCAGTCTTATCTTAAGGTTATCATTTTACTACCTAAACCATGGGTGGCTCAGTGATAAAGAATCTGCCTGTCCATTCAGGAGATCCCTGATTGGGTTCGATCCCTGAGTTGGGAAGAACCCTGGAGAGGAAATGGCAACCCGCTCTGGTATTCTTGCCTGGCAAATCCCATGGACAAAGGAGCCTGGCAGGCTTCAGTACATAGGGTTTCAAAGAGTCAGACACAACTGAGTGACTAGAGCACACACACACATCTAAATCTTAGATCAAATTTTCAGTTTGTCACAGTGACCGGGACTAAAGTCATGGCAACAAGTTCACTATGGAAGGAGTTTCAACTCTAAATTCCATCAGAACTTCTGAGGTCCCATTTATTGACAAGCAGCAACTGAAGGGGGTAAAACTTATAGTTGTTCCTCACTCCACAGTAGACCCCTCTTTTCGAATCTCAGCAATATGCTTAATAAAGGCATATTTGAATGAAGGAAGTACATTTATAATTGTGTGTATGTGTATCTGAGCACGTGTTGTGTTAGACATACTTAAAATCTTATTTGAATAGAAAACCCTGCACACAGTTGAGTGGAGAAGTATAATGCACTGTGTCTACACACTTGTGCATTTACCTGGTTGAAAGATCAAAATTTGATTGACTTAATTGAATGTCTAATGCTGTATAGTTACTTAGTTTTTGTTTAGTCTCTAAGTCATGTCCAACTCTTTTGTGACCCCCATGGACTGTAGCCCATCAGGCTCATTAGTCCATAGGATTTCCCAAGTAAAAATACTAGAGTGGGGTTGCCATTTCCTTCTCCAGGACATCTTCCCAACACAGACATCGAACCTGCATCTCTCGCATTGGCAGGCCTATTCTTTACCACTGGGCCATCAGGGAAGCCCATGGTTATGTAGTAGTGACTCACTTAAAATTAACTGTCTTAAACTTTGTCACAAAGAGATTTAAAAAACAACAACAAACTCAGATTAGTTAGTGCTGGCTTTACTAAAACAGGAGATCCGATTTCAATGACTTTTTCCCCTTTAACAGTCAGTTTCCAATCCAGAATTGAATGTCAGGGATATCAGATGCAACTCTACATTGACTTTCTCTTTTATTTTTGGGAACGCTTTTGGTTTGGTTTTTCATGTGCAGCCTATTTTTGTAAGATTATGCCATTAGTGTGCAGGTTATACTTTACTGAATGTTGTAACTGATTTAAAATATTCATGCAAATATGTTAATATGAATTCATGTGACAAGCTGCTTGCTTAAAAAGACCTATATTAAAATTCTTTTCATTTATATTTTTTAAGAAACATATTTACAAATTATAAAATAACACATTCTCATTACACCAAATCAAAAATATGCTAAGTTGTTTAAAGAGCTGATAAATTACTGCCTCACCCTCCTCCAACTCTATTAAGTGTTGGTAGGAATTATCTTTTTACACCAATATTTATCTGTACTCATATGGACATTTTCATATATATGAATATATACATTATGTATGAGTATATATTATATATAAGAATATATATGTGAATAGTTATATACATCTATATTCTTTTCTTTTAAAAATAAATATGGGTCATCCTATATATTTACCTTACATCTGACTTTTGTCACCATTAATTCAAGGACATACCCCTGTGTTAAAACCTATACTCCCATGTATCATTTAATGACTCTTCAACTATTTCCTTTATTCCTTGTGTTTAACATTAATTCATACAGTGCTGTTGATTGTCATTTGTTCTTTACTTTGACAATGCGTAATTTTCATCCTCATCAGCTCTCTACACTTCAAATAACTGATACTAAGCCAGTCTTTGTTGTTCAGCCACGGAGTCATGTCTGACTCTTTTGCAACCCTATAGACCATAGCTCTCCAGGCTCCTCTGTCCATGGAATTTTCCAAGTAAGAATACTGGAGTGGATTGCCATGCCCTCCTCCAGGGGATCTTTGACCCAGGGATTAAACTCATGTCTCCACTTAGCAGGAAGTTTCTTTACTACTGAGCCACCTGGAAAGCCCCATAAGCCAGTCCTTATATACCAACAAAGCAAAAAGAGAAAAATTAACTATCACTGTCAGTTGAACCAAGTCATCCAAAGTATGCATGCATATTTTTGTAGAGATGTTGAAATAGAAACCTCAAATCTATAAACCCATGAGAGGTACTGATCTGTATCATTCAATGGGGTAAGTTCACTAAATGGTCAGTAAGGCATGACCCTCATATGGACTCTGTATTTTATTAAAATAAAGGGTTAACATGCTTCTGAAAAAGTAGAGCCACCCTCTTGGTCTGCACACTTTGTCTTGGCTTTTCCCCATGGATTTCTTCCTTCCTAGCTCATCATTTTATTGGCAAAATACTCTCATGGTGGTGTTGGGCTATAGAATTGTTTCAGATGCTATAATTTATTCAACCAAATGTGCAAAATGCAACAGTCTCAACAAAGACAAAGGGCTCACTAAGAATGACTGGAAAAATGGCCCCAGGGAACAATGGCACCTCCACATTCCTGTATTCCGAGGCTGTATCCAGCAGTCCAGTTAATTCTCAATACTATATGCTGAATGAATCATCTTATGGTTTGAAACACCTTTACTAAGAATTATTTACCACCACTGAAATAGCTTCCCTGGTGGCTCAGATGGTAAAGCGTCCGCGTGCAATGCGGGAGACCTGGGTTCGATTCCTGGGCCGGGAAGATTCCCTTGGAGAAGGAAATGGCAATCCACTCCAGCACTCTTGCCTGGAAAATCCCAGAGACAGAGGAGCCTGATAGGCTACAGTCCATGGGGTCCCAAAGAGTCGGACACGACTGAGGGACTTCACTTTCACTTTCACTGAAATAGCAAGTCAGCCCCCACCAGGCATGGCTGATAAGCCTGTACCTAGAGTACAACTAAAGTAGGAAATAACATTTCAATTTACAGAGCTGTGATAATGGCTGTTTCCCACTGTTTGCAGAACTATGAATTGGCCTTTTCAGTCTTTTCTTGGTGGTGTACTGAGCACTTTATTTTTTTTTTTTTTACCAGCTGAGATGAGGAATAGGAGCCCAAGGTGCAGGTGAAATTGGTCACAGGAGGCATTAAAATGTGGAATAAGTGATAGAGATTGGCTGTGCAACATGGGTGCCTTTAGTTAACAATGCAGTATTGGGCGCTAAAATATGTTAAAGATGGACTTCATGTTATTTTTTTTTTCATATATCCAGATGCCTACACACACAAAACACCAAAAAACAAAAGGAAATTTGAGGAAGTGGTGGATATCCTTAGCCTCGAGTGTGTTGATGGAATCACAGATGTATGCATGTGTCTAAACTGATCAAAATGTATGCATTAAATATGTACAATTTTTCTGTATAAATTTTTACCTCACTAAAGCTTTAAAAAATTGGAAGAGTCAGGATAGCCTTCATCAGAATAAGTAAACAAGTACCAGGCTGATTCAACTTTCTCTTTTATAATGTGATATTCTTTGAGGTATCTGAAAAACAACAAAGTAGATCTGGAGAATTATATTATGAACCTTGCCTTACGCTGCCTCTGGCCTGAGGACTATTAGCTCCAGGCCTATGGGGAAAAGTGGAGAGAAGTGTATCAAAAAGAATACCTGGACTTTCTTTAGAAAAAAAAAAAAAGTGAATTTTTATTGAGGGCTTCCTTGGTGCTAGACCCAGTGCTAATCTGGGTTTTGTTATTGTTCTCATTTTGTAGGTAAAGAAACTGGAGCACAGAGAAACTCACTAATGTGTCCAGGCTGTCTAAGCTAATAGATGCTATAGTCAGGGACTGTGTCCAGACAAACTTGCTTTAACCTCTCTCCAACCCTGTTTCTTCTCTACTCAAAAAGTGTTTCGGCTTCAGACCTGCAAGTTTAAAGGAAAGGCAATCTTGAGTGGCAAGACTAGATTTCAGTCACTTACAAATGATCTTCCTTCTCCTGTTCTTTGTCTCTTTCTCAAATACTCCAAGTTTTGATTAAAGTCGTCTTTCACTGTGATCACTGAAGAGCTACTGAGATAGAATTTGTAAAAGAACTAAATTCCAATTAACTTTGTCATTGATTACTGTGTGACTCTGGAGGGGTGTTGTTAGTTTCAGGTTAATTGAGACTTTATAGTTTATCTCAAAGATTAAAAATAACACTGAAGGAAGAAGCAAACTGGGATCCCTCTCACAATTCATTCTTTACTCTCTTGTACTTCAAAACAGGCTAGATAATGGCTGTGTTCAGATTGGGGGAAATATGGTAGATGAAGTTCCTGTTACCTGGTCACTGCATTTCCAATAACCTTAGAACATAATGATTTTCCAGTAAAATTGACAGATCAAGAATTAATTCAGCAATCTTTCTAAGTCTCTTACTAGAAAATGATTGCTAAAAATCATATTGTAACCACCCGAAGTTGAGTATAATTCTCACTTAAGTCTTTCATTTTCTTAAGGGAGCTTTATAACTCTACCAAACATTTACATTCCTTTGTCATCATTTGAATTTTCTAAGGTCATCAGTGAACCCAATGAAAAGAAATTAGCCTATGAATCTAATTGACCCTCAAATTATATCACCATGACAGCTGGATCTGATAGATAATGGCTTTTGAGTAGGCAGGTCAACTCTTTCAAACAACGAAAAATTGCATAATTTGAAGGCAGATTCCAAGCTAGCTATTTCCCCCTCCCATGGCATCACCCTTATGATTACTTTATAAATGTATATAATGTAATACAATCAAGGGTTCTTTGTTTTCCTACTTGGTGTTTAACTGCTTAGGTTCACTTTTGAATCTCTGCAGCTAGTTATTGATAAAAAACATTTATCTGAAAAATTAAACATCAGGCTTATAGTTAAGACTTACATAGCCTCTTACCATCGTATGTCAACTTACACCTCCCATCCTATGTCAACTTACACCTCCAGACTTACCACCCACTCTTCCTCTGAGTGAACCCTTAGCTATCTTGTTTTGTCCCTAAAAATCCTGGATTCGTTTTTGTTTGTTTGTTTGTTTTCTAATTTTATTTTTACTTTATTTTACTTTACAATACTGTATTGGTTTTGCCATACATTGACATGTATCCACCACGAGTGTATACGAGCTCCCAATCCTGAATCCCCCTCCCACCTCCCACCCCATATCATCTCTCTGGATCATCCCGATGCACCAGCCCCAAGCATCCTGTATCCTGTATCGAACATAGACTGGCACTTCGTTTCTTACATGATAGTATACATGTTTCAATGCCATTCTCCCAAATCATCCCACCCTCTCCCTCTCCCTCACAGTCCAAAAGTCCATTCTATACATCTGTGTCTCTTTTGCTGTCTCGCATACAGGGTCATCATTACCATCTTTCTAAATTCCATATATATGTTCCAGTATACTGTATTGGTGTTTTTCTTTCTGGCTTACTTCACTCTGTATAATCGGCTCCAGTTTCATCCATCTCAATATAACTGATTCAAATGTATTCTTTTTAATGGCTGAGTAATACTCCATTGTGTATATGTACCACTGCTTTCTTATCCATTCATCTGCTGATGGACATCTAGGTTGTTTCCAGGTCCTGGCTATTATAAACAGTGCTGCAATGAACATTGGGGTACATGTGTCTCTTTCTATTCTGGTTTCCTTGGTGTGTATGCCCAGCAGTGGAATTGCTGGGTCATAAGGCAGCTCTATTTGCAATTTTTTAAGGAATCTCCACACTGTTTTCCATAGTGGCTGTACTAGTTTGCATTCCCACCAACAGTGTAAGAGGGTTCCCTTTTCTCCACACCCTCTCCAGCATTTATTGCTTGTAGACTTTTGGATCGCAGCCATTCTGACTGGTGTGAAATGGTACTTCATTGTGGTCTTGATTTGCATTTCTCTGATAATGAGTGATGTTGAGCATCTTTTCATGTGTTTGTTAGCCATCTGTATGTCTTCTTTGGAGAAATGCCTATTTAGTTCTTTGGCCCATTTTTTGATTGGGTCGTTTATTTTTCTGGAGTTGAGCTGCATAAGTTGCTTATATATTTTTGAGATTAGTT
This sequence comes from Capricornis sumatraensis, assembly GCF_032405125.1. Classification (NCBI taxonomy): domain Eukaryota; kingdom Metazoa; phylum Chordata; class Mammalia; order Artiodactyla; family Bovidae; genus Capricornis; species Capricornis sumatraensis. The sequence goes on from NC_091092.1 coordinate 111,674,751, forward strand.
GTTTGTCAGTTGCTTTATTCGCTATTGTTTTCTCCCATTCAGAAGGTGGTCTTTTCACCTTGCTTATAGTTTCCTTTGTTGTGCAGAAGCTTTTAATTTTAATTCGATCCCATTTGTTTATTTTTGCTTTTATTTCCAGTATTCTGGGAGGTGGATCATAGAGGATCCTGCTGTGATGTATGTCGGAGAGTGTTTTGCCTATGTTCTCCTCTAGGAGTTTTATAGTTTCTGGTCTTACGTTTAGATCTTTAATCCATTTTGAGTTTATTTTTGTGTGCGGTGTTAGAAAGTGATCTAGTTTCATTCTTTTACAAGTGGTTGACCAGTTTTCCCAGCACCACTTGTTAAAGAGATTGTCTTTACTCCATTGTATATTCTTGCCTCCTTTGTCGAAGATAAGGTGTCCATAGGTGTGTGGATTTATCTCTGGGCTTTCTATTTTGTTCCATTGATCTATATTTCTGTCTTTGTGCCAGTACCATACTGTCTTGATGACAGTGGCTTTGTAGTAGGGCCTGAAGTCAGGCAAGTTGATTCCTCCAGTTCCATTCTTCTTTCTCAAGATTGCTTTGGCTATTCGAGGTTTTTTTGTATTTCCATACAAATTGTAAAATTATGTGTTCTAGTTCTGTGAAAAATACCGCTGGTAGCTTGATAGGGATTGCACTGAATCTGTAAATTGCTTTGCGTAGTATACTCAATCCTGGATTCTTTATTGCCTCCAGTTTGCTTTAGTTGCAACTACTGCCTGAATGGGCTCCCTATTCTCCCATTATTCTTCACATTTCTTGATATTTAAAGCCCAGCATAGTCAATCTTAGTCCAAAAAACATGCTGCAATAGTCTAGTTCACAACGATCTTATATGTTTTTACTACACAGCATTTAATATCAAATTAATGTCTATCCTAGTTTATTATAAAATGACTTGTGCCATATCTTATATTGTTGCCTTGCATTTTATTATTTATTTCTATATATAGTGGGTTGATCAAAAAGTTCCCTTGGGTTTTTCAGTAACATCTTAAAACCTGAACGAACTTTTTGGTCAACCCAATAATATTGGTGCTCCCACCCTCACTAGAAGATGCAAACATCAGCCTTTGCAGCCTTCTGTGGTTACAGGTACACCATCTCCTAAACAGTTAGCATTTAAAACTTAAACTCAGTAACAAAGAATTGCCTGTGTTGAAAGAAGATAACTTTTTCCTATTAAATATTTGGTTTTTTATTGTACAACCGTATAACATGAGATCTTACCTCTTAACCATCTTTTAATATATGCAGCACAGCATTGTTAACTATAACCATAGTATTGTATAGTAGATGGCTAAAAATTTATCTTGCATAACTGAAATTGTGTACCCATTTAACAACAAATTCGTACTTTTCTCCTCTCCTCAACCCCTGACAACCACCATTCTATAATACTTTGTTTCCATGTGTTTGTCTCTTTTAGTCATGTAAGTGGAATCACACAGTATTTATCCTTTTGTGACTGATTTATTGCAGCTAGCATAGTGTCAGCAAGGTCTGTCCATATTGTAGCTTATGAGAGGATTCCCTTCTAAAGTGGCTGAATAATATTCCATTGTATGTATATATGGTATTTTCTTTACCGTGTATCAGTCTATGGACATTTAGGTTGTTTTCACAGCTTTGAATGTAAGAGTTCCAATATCTCTTTGAGATGGCGAGTTCATTGTTTTTTTGATGAATAAATAGAATGGGATCACTGAATTTTATGGTGGTTCTATTTTTAATTTTTTTAAAGAAATGCTACACTGTTTTTCATAACATCTATGCCAATTTATCTTCCCACTAACTGTGCACAAGGGTTTGCTTTTCTGCATGTCCTTACCAACAGTTATCTTTTGTATGTTTGTCTTTTTTCCTGATAATAGCCATCTTAATAATTATGAGGTGAATATCATTATGGTTTTTATTTGAATTTTTAATTTAATTTTATATTTTATTGAAGTATAGTTGATTTAGAATCTTGTGTTTTTCAGATTATTTTCCATTTTAGGTTATTATAAGATTTTGAATATATTGCCATGTATTATACAATAAATTATGTTGCTTAAATATTTTATATATAATATTTTATATCTGTTAATCCCATACACCTAATTTATCCCTCCCCCACTCCCTCTCTCCTGTGGTAACCATAAATTTATTTTCAATGTCTGTGAATCTGTTTTTGTTTTGTATATAGATTCATTGTTCTTATTTTTTCAGTTCCACATGTAACTGATACCATATAATGTTTGTCTTTGACTAACTTCACTTATTATGATACTCTCTCAGTCCATCTATGTTGCTATAAATGGCATTATTTCATTCTTTCTAATTGCTAGCATTCCATTGTATAGATGTACCGCTGCTTCTTTATCCATTCATCTTTTGATGATGTTGATGTTTCCATGTCTTAGATACTGTAAATAATGTTGCAGTGAAGACTATTTACTTCAATATACACACTTATTTACTTCAAATTAAAGTTTTCGTTGTTTCTAGGTATATGCCCAGGAGTAGAATTGCTAGATCATATAGTTCACTTCAGTTGAGTTCAGTCGCTCAGTCGTGTCTGTCTCTTTGAGACCCCATTAACTGCAGCACACCAGGCCTCCGTGTCCATCACCAGCCAACTCCCGGAGTCCACCCAAACCCATGTCCATCGAGTTGATGATGCCATCCAAGCATCTCATCCTCTGTCGTCTGCTTCTTTTCCTGCCCTCAATCCTTCCCAGCATCAGGGTCTTTTCAAAAGAGTCAGCTCTTCGCATTAGGTGGCCAAAGTATTGGAGTTTCAGCTTCAACATCAGTCCTTTCAGTGAATACCCAGGACTGATCTCCTTTAGGATGGACTGGTTGGATCTCCTTGCAGTCCAGGGGACTCTCAAGAGTCTTCTCCAACACCACAGTTCAAAAGCATCAATTCTTCGGCGCTCAGCTTTCTTTACAGTTCAACTCTCACATCCATACAAGACTACTGGAAAAACCATAGCCTTGACTAGATGGACCTTTGTTAGCAAAGTAATGTCTCTGCTTTTTACTATGCTGTCTAGGTTGGTCATAACTTTCCTTCTAAGGAGTAAGCGTCTTTTAATTTCATGGCTGCAGTCACCATCTGCAGTGATTTTGGAGCCCAGAAAAATAAAGTCAGATCATATAGTAGCAGTAAAGAACCTCCATACTTTTTTCCATATCAGCTATTTGCATTTATTTTTTATGTTTAGTGATGTTGAGCATCTTTCCATTTGTTGGCCATTTGTATGTCTTCTTTGGAGAAATGTCTATTCAGTCTTTTGCCCATTTTAAAAATCAGGTTATTTGATATTTTTGATATTGAGTTGTAGAATTTTTTTTTATATTTTAGACACTAACCCTTTATCACATATATGGTGTACAATTCTGTTTTTGCATTCTGTAGGTTACCTTTTCATTCTGTTGAGTATTTCCTTTGCTGTACAGCTTTGTGGTTTGATGTAATTATGCTTGTCTACTTTTATTTGTTTAAGATTATCAAATGAGGTTATAAAACTTAAGCAATTTATTGATCATTCATTTTTCTAAAAAACAGAAACATGAGAATAAAATTAACACATCCAAGACTCACTAGCCCTCACAGGATAGGAAAAAGTTTTGGACAGGGAACCTGAGAATGTTTTTCCATCCACCTAATATCTGAGATTTCTCACTCATTCTGGGGTCTCATGTTTTGTCACTGCTTACAAGGAAAAGGAAAATGAAGCTATGAAATTTTCATACAAGAGTGTTACAGTATTTATATATTTAATGTAGGCAACTTTTATTTTACATATTCATAATTCCAAAACCTGAGAATTTCTGTATTTATCTATATATGTTAATGGAAATAAGCACCCTTGGCCAAAAAATATTTGTTTCTCCAGTATAAAAGGCAAACAGCAAATCAATTCTAAGCATTAATTAACAATGCTTTATTACTAAGTACCCTCCATTCCTTGGAGCTTTTCTCTTCTATCATGTTTCATTTGTAACATTCATCAGATTTTGCAATTATTCATATCATTTTGCTGTTATTATTATTATTATATTGGGTCCACTCCTTGAGGGACAACCTTATAAAGGCAGGGACTGAGTTTTGTTTTGCTTGTTAATTTATCTTCAAAATATAATACCATGTTTAACATATGGAAAGAAGGAAGAAAGGGTAAAAGGAACAAAGGATGTTAGGAAGGAAAGACTAGATAGGGTTTAGATAGGATATAGTTTAGGCAGGGACTGAATTAACAACAGAAGAAAAATCAGATACTTTTAATATCCAATATATAATTTGAAAATCTTTCTTTAAAATTTAGATATACATTATTATAATAAATCTACTTTATACCTAACATAGTTCTTTGAAGATATCTGTTAAATCACCAGATAATTGAATTTCCATAAATGTATCTGTTTTCTTTCTGTTGGGTCTCCCCTTTCAATCCGGAATAAAGAGTAGACTACTCACCAAGGATTTGATGATAGTTTACCATAGCAGAGAGAAAGATTATCATAATAATGAAAATTTTGTTAAAGTAATAAGACAATCAAATTGGCAAAACCAAATAAACATTCATTAGCATAAAGCTGAGAAGTATAAAAAACTTAATGTGATAAAAGCAAAATTATTTCACATTTTTTAAGACATGAAGTAAGCTCTTATGTGGAATATGAGTAATTTACTTGGTGCCTTTCAGAAAGCAGGAGTGTGTGGTTTAGTTGTGAATTCCTTAACTTTAGAGAACTGTGGGAAATAAAGAACAATTAACCTAACACCAATCTCAAAGATTAAAGGACAGAACCAATAGGACCTATTTAAATTGAAAGAAAAATAAGACTTGAATTTATCACGGCATCATATAGGTAGTATATTGGTAGTAACCAACTATTTCCATGGTCTCTCTTCCTCTGTGACCTTTTTGACTTCCCATTCCATTCAGTGCGTACATTTCCAAGCTGATGTTTATGATAAAGAAATGTAGTGAAATGAAAAAAAAAAAACACAAAGTTTAGCCCTTAAAAATACACACAGATACACACATCCATAGAGATCTTGCCTAGGCCTTGACTCAGCTTTCTCTTTTCTCATTCTACCTGTAATTGTGCCTGTATTTCTTCTTACTCACAATAAGAATTGTCATTTTATAAGCAAATTCCCGGTTCTTCTCCATTTATGATTCCTTCTGCTCTTGCTCAAGTTCTGCTTCAAAAAAATCCTGAGAAAATGTGAGGGCATGATTATCTTTCATAGTTGGAAGGGCAAGATAATAAACAATCATAATTTATTTTTCTATATTGTTAAGATAATTACAAGAAAATATAAACATCTTTTCAGAGGAAATGTGAATTTCTTACTTGATTTAGCAGGTCACTAAAGGCTCTTTGGTCAAAGAGAAAATACTCTTAAATGGGTCACATAGGAAGAGAATTAAGAGCAAATGGAACCCACTCAATCATTATGCTCAGTATTCTTTGTGTTAATTTGGGGGAACTGGGGCCCAGAGACCAGGTAAAACTTCCCTTGAGAGTTATAAACAGACAGGGCTGAAACCCAGTGTGGCATCCTCCTAGAGTCCCCCAAATCATGCTACCAGTGTATTTTGCATTCTTCAGAAATGTAGTGGGTCCCTCAGAGTCTGGTAAAGAAATCCTATAAAATGTAAAGCTCTTATTTTGCTTGAGAAATGAAACCTGATGTTCCAAAACTGATTGGGGAGATGTCCTTGTTGCTTGTTTCAAGGAAGACTTTTATAGCACTTATTTTTAAGTACAGTTTTTCAATATGTTAAACTGAATGTCACCATGGTTTGGAAGATATCTTTAACTTTTTGCTGAGCAGCCACCATTACAGACCTGGGATCATATCCTAAATTTAAATATAAAGTTACTTGGCTGCATTTTTTTTTTTCCTGAATGTGGAACCCTGGGCTTTTTAGAGCTGGAAAGAATTTTAGTGATCATCTAATCCAGATTTCTCACTTTACACATGAGAAAATTGAGTCTGATGTAAGTTAAGTGATTTTCTTCAGCGAGCAGCTTGTTAACATTAGCTCTGAGACTGATGCATGGGCACTTGGGTTCGCAGGCAAGAATTTCTTCTAGTTTGCAATACTGCTTTTTAGTGTGTTTTTAAAATAGTAGCTTTTTTTCTTTTTTAACCATACTTAGTTTCCTTCCACAGTTCTTCAATTTTGTTTTTCCACAGAGTGACTGGATTTTATAAGTAGAAACAGGAAATCTCTCCTTGTGTCTCTCTCAGCTCTTTTTTCTCTGTCCCTTGGTCTCCGTCTATTTTGTCAGTATCTCTGTTTCTCTCTCTCTCTCTCTCTTGCTGGCCTTGCAGAGAGAGTAGGCTAGGAGAGCATACATCACCAAGCGCACCCTGTTGCCTTCTCTTTACAGAGAGAAAGAAGGGAGCAAAGTGAACATGTTCCTCACCAAATATTTTCCTTCCATTGGCCCTGGCCATAGGATCAGGAGTGTCCTCCTATATGGAGCCTCAGGGATCCGTCAGCAAACCAGCAAGGAGTTAGCTGATTCTAGCTTTAGTAAGTACTCTCCATGAATTCTTTGAGGAGAAATCACTTCTCCAAAGTGAAAAATTGCACAGGCAACTAAATCTTTTAAGGAGAAAAAGGAAGTGTCTCCTTGTGCCTCTGGCTCTTTTTTTTTTTTTTTTGGCCCTTCAGTAGCTGTTTGTCTCTCTCTTCCCCTCTTCTCATGTTCCTTCTCGCTCTCTCTCTTCTCTGTCACACACACACACACACACACACACACAACTTCATTATAGATTTGTGTGAATAATAATAGATTGTTAGGGATGGGCTTTTAAGTGATGTGGAAAGTCTTTTATTCCTTTTGTGCATTTTGCTTTTGACTTGAGTGGTGGCTCAGAGGTTAAAGCGTCTGTCCGCAATGTGGAAGACTTGGGTTCGATCCCTGGGTCGGGAAGATCCCCTGGAGAAGGAAATGGCAACCCACTCCAGTATTCTTGCCTGGAGAATCCCATGGATGGAGAAGCCTGGTGGGCTACAGTCCACAGGGTCGCGAAGAGTCGAACACGACTGAGCGACTTCACTATACAAACTTTATTTTAAAAAAAGAAAAAAAAAAAGAAATAATTAAGAGAGACTAAGGTATAGCTCCATGCTTCAAAGAGTTTACAGAACTGGGGGAAAGGGCTTGATGAAAGATATAAACAACTATTTCAGGCAGGATAAAGTGCAAGTTATGAAAGAAGTATGCATATAAGTCTAGCTGCCAACGAAGGGGAAATTTGGGAGTTTTTCAGCAAGATACCATTATAACCAAACCTTAAAAGGTGAGAAAGGTTTAAAGAGGTTAGAACATAGGGAACATCTAATCTAACAGAAGGAATAAAAAAGGAACAAAGGCAAGGTCATGTTCAGGACTGAAGAGTAAAATTTGTGTGACTTGGTAGACGGCAAGAAGAACACCACCTTGGTAATGGGACAACAGGCTAGGGCATGATCTTGAGAGATTTGCCTGCCACGCTAAGAAGTGGTGAAAGGAGCTGAAGGAGAAAAAGATGCACCTTTTTATATATTTCTTTCTTTTACATACCTTTTGAGGGGGAATTTTGTTCAGTTTTTGGTCTAGTAAACTACAGTAGGACCAAATGATCAAATTTATAAACAGCCATGTTTCAGCACACTTTATGGAATAAGGTCCTCATAGTCATTCTCCTTAGTATTTTGAGCATAATGAAGCAGTGAACTGCAATCCCCCAAGCCAAACTTGACTTGCCATCTGTTAAAGTTGCCTACGTGAGAATTCTGTATTTGAAAGCTGAGTAGATTCATTGATCACTTTGTTTCATTCTAAGTTGCCTGAGTCCATGATTCTTCCATGCCTTCTTTCAGTTTGAATATCCATTTCTTCTTTTTTTCCAATTAAGTGAATTCCAAAAATATTTCATGAAGTTAACTCTGACAGTGGGGTAGAGGTGGGGAAGAGAGAAGAGGGGAAGACTCTGGAAAGCAAAACTCTACAATTTTGACTGTTCTTTATTGCCTAAATCTTCCCATAGTCTATCTACATTTATGATTGTTCCTTATTGCCTAAATCTTCCCAGAGTCTTTCATCAAGAAAGAATCATTTCATCTTGCCTTGGGGGTTTGTTTGTTTGTTAATTTATTTTTTTATTGAAGGATAATTCCTTTACAGAATTTTATTGTTTTCTGTCAAACTTCAAAATGAATCAGCCATAGGTATACATATATCCCCTCCCTTTTGGACCTCCCTCCTGTCTCCCTCCCCATCCCACCCATCTAGGTTGATACAGAACCCTTGTTTGAGTTTCCTGAGCCATACAGCAAATTCCCATTGGATATATATTTTACATATGGTAATATGTTTCCATGTTACTCTCTTCCCTGCTCCCCATGTCCATAAATTTATTCTCTATGTCTGTTTCTCCATTGCTGCCCTGTAAGTAAATTATTCAGTACCATTTTTCTAGATTCTGTATATGTGCATTAGAATACGATATTTATCTTTCTCTTTCTGACTCACTTCACTAGGTTCTAAGTTCATCATCTCCTCAGGTTCTAGGTTCATCCATCTCATCAGAACTGACTCAAATGTGTTTCTTTTTATGGATGAGTAATATTCCATTGTGTATATGTACCACCACTTCTTTATCCATTCGTCTGTTGATGGACATCTAGGTTGCTTCCATGTTCTAGCTATTGTAAATGGTGCTGCAATGAACAATGGGATACATGTGTCTTTTCAATTTTGGTTTCCTCAGGGTATATGCCAAGGAGTGGGAATGCTGGGTCATATTGGTGGTTTTATTCCTAGTTTTTTAAGGAATCTCCATACCATCTTCCATAGTGGTTATATCAATTTACATTCCCACCAACAGTGCAAGAGTGTTCCCTTTTCTCCACACCCTCTCCAGCATTTATTCTTTATAGACTTTTTGATGATGGCCATTCTGACTGGTGTGAGATGATATCTCATTGTAGTTTTGATTTGCATTTCTCTCAAAATGAGCAATGTTGAGCATCTTTTCATATGTTTGTTAGCCATCTGTTGTCTTCTTTGGAGAAATGTCTATTTAGGTCTTTTTCCAACTTTTTGATTGTTTTTTTTTTTTTCTGACATTGAGTTATATGAGCTGCTTATATGTTTTGGAAATTAATCCTTTGTCAGTTGTTTCATTTGCTATTATTTTCTCCTGTTCTGATGACTGTCTTTTCACCTTGCTTGTAGTTTCCTTGCTGTGCAAAAGCTTTTAAGTTTAATCAGGTACCACTTGTTTACTTTTGTTTCTAATTCTGTTACTCTAGGAGGTGGATCATAGAAGATCTTGCTTTGATTTATGTCATCGAGTGTTCTGCCTATGTTTTCCTCTAAGAGTTTTATAGTTTCTGGTTTTACATTTAGGTCTTTAATCCATTTCGAGTTTACCTTTGTGTATTTTGTTAGGAAGTGTTGTAATTTCATTATTTTACATGTAGCTGTCCAGTTTTTCCAGCACCAATTATTGAAGAGGTTGTCTTTGCCCCATTGTATATTCTTGCCTCCTTTGTCAAAAATAAGGTACCCATAGTGCATGGGTTTATTTCTGAACTTTCAGTCTTGTTCCATTGGTCTATATTTCTGTTTTTGTGTCAGTACCATACTGTCTTGATGACTGTAGCTTTGTAGTATAATCTAAAGTCAGGAAGGTTGATTCCTCCAGTTCCATTCTTCTTTATCAATACTGCTTTGGCTATTTGGGGTCTTTAGTGTTTTCATATGAATTTTGAAATGTTTTGTTCTAGTTCTGTGAAAATGCCATTGGTAATTTGATAGGGATCACATTGAATCTGTAGATTGCATTTGGTAGTATAGTCATCTTCACAATATTGTTTCTTCCTACCCAGGAACATGGAATATCTCTCCATCTGTTTATGTCATCTTTGATTTGTTTTATCAGTGTCTTATCATTTTCTGTGTACAGTTCTTTTGTCTCTTTAGGTAAGTTTATTCCTAGATATTTAATTCTTTTTGTTGCAATGGTGAATAGGATTGATTCCTTCATTTCTCTCTCTGAATTTTCATTGTTAGTATATAGAAATGCAAGTGATTTCTGTGTATTGATTTTGTATCCTGCAACTTTGTTAAATTCACTGATTAGCTCTAGTAATTTTCTGATACTATCGTTAGGGTTTTCTGTGTACAGTATCATGTCATCTGCAAACAGTGAGAGCTTTACTTCTTATTTTCTGATCTGGATTCCTTTAATTTCTTTTTCTTCTCTGATTGCTATAGCTAGGACTTCCAGAACTGTATTGAATAATAGTGGGGAGAGTGGACATCCTTGTCTTGTTCCTGATCTTAGGGGAAATGCTTTCAGTTTTTCACCATTGAGAATAATGTTTGCTATAGGCCTATCATATATGGCCTTTACTCTGTTGAGTTAGGTTCCTTCTATGCCCATTTTTTGAAGAGTTTTAATCATAAATGGGTGCTGAATTTTGTCAAAGGCTTTTTCTGTGTCTATTGAAATTATCATATGGTTTTTACATTTCAATTTGTAATATGGTATATCACATTGATTGATTTGCATATATTGAAGAATCCTTGCATCCTTGGAATAAACCCAACTTGATCATGGTGTATGAGCTTAATGATATGTTGCTGAATTCTGATTGCTAAAATTGTATTGAGGATTTTTGCATCTATGTTCATCAGTGATATTGGCCTGTAGTTTTCTTTTTTTGGTGTTTTCTTTCTCTGGTTTTGGTATCAGGGTGATGGTGGCCTTGTAGGATTAGTTTGGAAGTGTTCCTTCCTCTGCAATTTTTTGAAAGAGTTTTAGAAGGACAGGCATTAGCTCTTCTCTAAATGTTTGATGGAATTCTGTGAAGCCATCTGGTCCTGGGCTTTTGTTTTTTGGGAGATTTTTTATCATAGCTTCAATTTCAGTGCTTGTAATTGGGTTGTTCATAATTTCTACTTCTTCCTGATTCAGTCTTAGAAGATTGAACTTTTCGAAGAATCTGTTCATTTCTTCCAGGTTATCCATTGAATTGCCATATAGTTATTCATAAGTCTCTTATAATCCTTTGCATTTCTGCAGTGTCTGTTGTAACCTCTCCTTTTTCATTCCTAATTTTGTTGATTTGATTCTTCTCTCTCTTTTTCTTGATGAGTCTGGTTAAATGTTTGTCAGTTTTGTTTATCTTATTAAAGAACCAGCTTTTAATTTTATTAGTCTTTACTATTGTTTCTTTCTTTTTCATTCATTTCTTCTCAGAACTTTATGATTTCTTTCCTTCTACTAATTTTGTTGTTGTTGTTGTTGTTCTTTTTCCAGTTGTTTTAGGTGTAAAGTTAGGTTGTCTATTTGATAATTTTTCTTGTTTCTTGAGGAAGGATTGTATTGCTATAAACTTCCCTCTTAGAACTGCTTTTGCTGCATCCCATAGGTTTTGAATTGGCATGTTTTCATTGTCATTTGTTTCTAGAAATTTTTGATTTCCCTTTTGATTTCTTCAGTAACCTGTTGGTTACTTAGAAGCGTGTTGTTTAATCTCCATGTGTTTGTGTTTCTTACAGTTTTTTTTTTCTTGTAATTGATATCTAGTCTCATAGCATTGTGGTTGGAGCAGACGCTTGATATGATTTATTTTATTAAATTTGCTGAGGTTTGATTTGTGACCCAAGATGTGGTCTACCCTGGAGAATGTTCCGTGTGCACTTGAGAACAAGGTGTATTCTTCTGCATTTGTATGGAATGTCCTGAAGATATCAATGAGATCCATCTCATCTAATGTATCATATAAAATTTGTGTTTCCTTATTAATTTTCTGTTTTGATTATCTGTCCATTGGTGTGAGAGGGGTGCTGATGTCTCTTACTATTATTGTGTTACTGTCAATTTCTTCTTTTATGTCTGTTAGTGTTTGTCTTATGTATTGAGGTGCTCCTATGTTGGGTGCATAGATATTTACAATTGTTACGTCTTCCTCTTGGATTGATCACTTGATCATTATGTAGTGTCCTTCCTTATCTCTTGTAATCTTCTTTATTTTAAGGTCTATTTTGTCTGATAAGAGGATTGCTATTCCAGCTTTCTTTTGCTTCCCATTTGCATGGAATATATTTTTCCATCTTCTCACTTTCAGTCTATATGTGTCTTTAGGACTGAAGTGGGTTTCTTGTAGACAGCATATATATATGGCTGTTGTTTTTGTATCCACTCAGCCAGTCTTTGTCTTTTAGTTGGAGCATATAACCCATTTACATTTAATTATGTGTGTGTGTGTGTGTGTGTGTGTGTGTGTGTGTGTGTGTTCCTATTGCCATTTTCTTAATTGTTTGGGGTTGATTTTGTAAATCTTTTTTCTTCTCTTGTATTTCTTGTCTATATAAGTCCATTTAACATTTGTTGTAAAGCTGGTTTAGTGGTACTGAATTCTCTTAACTTTTGCTTGTCAGAAAAGCTTTTTATTTCTCCATCAATTTTGAATGAGATCCTTGCCAGGTATAGTAATCTTGGTTGTAGATTTTTCCCTTTCAATACTTTAAATATACACTGCCATTCCCTTCTGGCCTGCAGAGTTTCTGCTGAAAGATCAGCTGTTAAGTGTATGGGCTTTCCTTTGTATGTTACTTATTGCTTCTCACTTTCTGCTTTTAATATTCTTTCTTTGTGTTTAGTCTTTGTTAGTTTGATTAGTATGGTGTGTCTCCTTGGGTTTATCCTGTACGGGTCTCTTTGTGCCTCTTGGACTTGATTGACTATTTCCTTTTCCATATTGGGGAAATTTTCAACTATAATTTCTTCAAAAATTTTCTCATACCCGTTCTTTTTTCTTCTTCTTCTGGGACCCCTATAATTTGAATGTTGATGCATTTGATATGGTCCCAGAGATCTCTTCCCTGGTGGCTCAGAGGTTAAAGCATCTGCCTGGAATGCAGGAGACCTGGGTTTGATCCCTAGGTCAGGAAGAGCCCCTGGAGAAGGAAAGTGGCAACCCACTCCAGTATTCTTGCCTGGAGAATCCCATGGACACAGGAGCCTGGTGGGCTACAGTCCACGGGGTTGCAAAGAGTCGGACATGACTTCACTTTCACTTTCAGAGGTCTTTGAGACTATCCTCAGTTCTTTTCATTCTTTTTACTTTATTCTACTCCTCAGAAGTTATTTCCACCATTTTATCTTCCAGCTCACTGATTTGTTCTTCTGCTTCAGATATTCTGCTATTGATTCCTTCTAGAGTATTTTTAATTTCAGTAATTGTGCTGTTTGTCCCTGTATGTATATTCTTTAATTCTTCTAGGTCTTTGTTAATTGATTCTTGCATTTTTTCCATTTTGTTTTCAAGGTTTTTGATCATCTTTACTATCATTATGAATTCTTTTTCAGGTACTTTTCGTATTTCCTCTTCATTTATCTGGACCTCTGTGTTTCTAGTTTGTTCCTTCATTTGTGTAGTATTTCTCTGCCTTTTCATTATTATTTTTTTTTTTACTTATGGCATTTGAGGTTTTCTTTTCCCAGGCTTCAAGGTTAAATACTTTCTTCTTTTTGGTTTATGCCCTCCTAAGGTTGGTCCAGTTATTTGTGTAAGCTTCATATAGGGTGAGAGTTGTGCTTTTTTGTTCGTTTGTTTGTTTTTCCTCTGATGGGCAAGGCTGAGTGAGGTGGTAATCCTGTCTGCTGATGATTGGGTTTGTATTTTTGTTTTGTTTGTGGTTTAGATGAGGCATCCTGCACAGGGTGCTACTGGTGATTGGGTGATGCCTGGTGTTGTATTCAAGTGGTTTCCTTTGTGTGAGTTCTTACTATCTGATACTCTCTAGGGCTAGTTCTCTGGTAGTCTAGAGTCTTGGAGTCAGTGCTCCCACTCCAAAGGCTCAGGGCTTGATCTCGAGTTTTGCGTGGGTCTATATATTCTTTTCTGCTTTGATCTCGAGTTTTGCGTGGGTCTATATATTCTTTTCTGCTTGTTGGGTACACTCCTGTCCACTCTCAGCTGGTGTTCTGCATGCACTTCTGTGTCTGAAGGTGTATTCCTGATGTATCCATGGAAAGAGATGTACTCCACATCCAGCTACTCCTCTACCATCTTGTTCTCTCTCTGGGGGGTTGTTTTTATTCTGGAGCAATAATATGTTGGAGGAGACATGCTTCCATGCATAATTAAAGAACCCATTTAAATTACAGTCTATCCACTGCTGTTCAAGGTACTGTGGACATTAGGGTCTACTGCTGTCATCCATTCCCAATTAATGTCTGTGTTAGATTGATTTCAGTATGCTATGTTATAAAGCTTAATTGTTGTTGATCCCACCTTCCCACTTAATTTCAAGCAGGTCATCCTAGTTCACTTGTAAACTAGCACTTAAATATCACTAGATTCAATATATTATTAGTGGGCAGTTTGGAAAGAACTAATCTTCTCTAGTTTCATTCATTTCAGCCATTCTGGTATAGCCAGTGTTCCAATAAACAAAATTAATTATTCTAAATTCATCACTCTATATATTTGACATCATCATAATAAGCCATATCATTTGGTTATTTATTTTTAAAATTCCTGTAAAATAAAATAGTATCATCATACCTATATTTCAGTCCTACCATAAGCAGTCTATTTTCTCCTTATAAAATATATAATTGAAATAAAAATTACACTTTCATTTAGTTGTTCCCAAGAGGCATTTTGGAATAACACACATCCGTAAATTACAGTTATTTTTTTTCCTCATCATACTATCAAGTTTATGTCTCTTCATGATGATAGAGATGAATAATATGCATAGAACAAAACAAACTACCACTTTAGGATATTTCTTTATATGTGCATATGTCTAACCTACACTTTCTTTTAAAAATATTTACCCTTTTAAAAAGAAGCATCAGTCACTGTGTGATCAGGAAGGCAGCCCAAGGCAATATAGACAAAAGCTGGACACAATTCACATTATTCATGTGAAGACGTATCAGAGTACACTGTATGTATGTTCTATTACAGTTTTACAGGCATACCCAGAAAACCAGAGTGTTTTTGTTTAAGCTAATTTGGGGAACTTACCTACTTTTTGCATCTCCTAATGGACACACTGTTTTTTCTTTTTAAGTTTCTTTTCATTATCTTTATTGAAGTATAGTTGATTTACAGTATTATTAGTTGCAGGTGTACAACATAGTGATCAATATTTTATAGATTATACTTCATTTAAACTTATTACGAACAATGGTTCCCTTCCCTTGTGCTGTGTGAAATATCCTTTTGCTTGCTTCTTTTGTACATAATAGTGTATATCCCTTAATCCCTTACATCTATCTTGCTGCTCACTACTTCCTTCTTACCACTGGCAACCACTAGTTTTTTCTCTGTATCTGTGAGTCTGATTCTGCTTTGTTATATTCATTAATTTGCTTTGTTGTTTAGATCCTACATACAGTATTTGTCTTTCTCTTTATGATTTATTTCACTAACCACTAATATTCTCTATGTCCATCCACCATTGTTGCAAATGACAGAGTTTCATATCTTCTTATCCATTCATCAGTTGATGAACACTTAGGTTGCTTCCATATCTTGGCAATTGTAAATAATGTTGCTATGAACACTGGTGTGCATGTATCTTTTTAATTAGTGTTTTCATTTTCTTTGGATGTATACTCAGGAGTGGAATTGCTGGATCATATGGTAGTTTTCAGTTTTATAAGGAAACTCCATCCTGTTTTCCATAGTGACTGAACCAATTTACATTCCTATCAGCAGTACACAAGTATTCCCTTGTGTCCACATCCTCACCAACATTTGTTACTTCTGGTCTTTTTGATGATAGCCATTCTGACAGGTGTGAGGTGATACCTCATTTTGGTTTTGTTTTGCATTTCTGTGATGATTAGCAATGTTGCACATCTTCTCATGTTCCTGTCAGCCATCTGTACATGTTCTTTGGGAAAATGTTTATTCAGGTCTTCTCCCAATTTTTTTTTCTTTTCTTTTTTATTATTATTATTTTTTTTACTTTACAATATTGTATTGGTTTTGCCATACATCAACATGAATCCACCACGGGTATACACGTGTTCCCAATCCTGAACCCCCTTCCCACCTCCCTCCCCATACCATCCCTCTGGGTCATCCCAGTGCACCAGCCCCAAGCATCCTTTATCCTGCATCGAACCTAGACTGGCGATTCATTTCTTATATGATATTATGCATGTTTCAATGCCACCCTCTCCCTCTCCCACAGAGTCCGAAAGACTATTCTATACATCTGTGTCTCTTTTGCTGTCTCGCATACAGGGTTATCATTACCATCTTTCTAAATTCCATATATATGCATTAGTATACTGTATTGGTGTTTTTCTTTCTGGCTTCACTCTGTATAATCGGCTCCAGTTTCATCCACCTCATTAGAACTGATTCAAATGTATTCCTTGTTTGCTGTTGAGTTGAATGAGCTGTTGATATTTGTTGGATATTAGTCCCTATTGGTCATATCCTTTGCAAATATTTTCTGCATTCCATAGGCTTTTTTTTTTCCCATTTTGTCAATGGTTTCCTTTGCTGTGCAAAACGCTTTTAAGTTTAATTAGGTCCTACTTATTTACTTTTGCCTTTGGAGACAGATACAAAAAGTATAGCTACAATTGGTGTCAGTGCTTTGCCTATGTTTTCTTTTAGGAGTTCTGTGATGTCTTGTCTTATATTTATGTCTTTAATCCATTTTGAGTTTATTTTATATATGGTAGTAAGATGTTCTAATTTCATTCTTTTACATGTAGCTATCCAGTTTTCCCACCACCACATGTTGAAGAGACTGTCTTTTCTCCACTGTATATTCTTGCCTCTTTTGTCATAGATTAACTGACTGTAAGTGCATGGATTTATTTATGAGCACCCTATCCTGTTCCACTGATCCATGTGTCTGTTTTGGACACAAAGGTTTTGAAAGATAGGTAGATTGCAAAACCATAGGTGGTAAAGCAGTTTTAAGAGGCTTAAAAACATAGGATTTATCTCTAAAATTTTTGTGATGTCATGGATTCTAACACATTCTTTCTTTAAGAAAGTAGTCCTCATAATTTTGTGCTATAGTTAATAATTTCTGTTCTTACTGTAACATATTTGCATATGAGTAGTACAGCTGCACACATAGTAGACTTAACTATATCTTTTAATATAGCAGCCAATTCAAAGCTCTCATTTAAAACTTTATTTAAATGATTTTAAATTAAGTATAGATAACTTTGGTTTAAATAAATGGCATACATGGTGGTTACATTTTATTTTCAATATGTACTAGTTCTTAAACTTTGGCACTGTGTTTGTACAATTTGTATTTTCTTATTATAATAGATTTCTTCCCACTTGGCATAAGGAGAAAATATCAGTAGAATTTTCTACAGACTGAAGTAACTCCCTAGAAGCCTATTTTGGATTCATAGAATATTTGATTTAGTCAGAAAGAAAATACATCATGTTTGTTTGAAAATAAGTCACATTTGGTATTACAGTAAAGGTAAATTTAATCAAGATTATGAAGACATTTCTGGACTCATTTATTTTATTAAAATGTATAATCTTCTGTGATATGTTCTTTTGGTTCATACTATAATGATTTTAATTAAAGATAGAAAAGTTCCTCTTTTATTATGAAATTAGTAGAATCTGATGTGGGTAAATACATTTTAGGAAAGTAACTATTTAAGAGAAATAATTTATAGAAAAACATGGTATATTGTCAATTTACATCAAAGTACCAGATACAACTCAAAGTGAAAGAATTTAACTTTGTTAGTGATAGGATATATTATAAAGAATTCCTCGGTAAGAATAGAAACATTACTAATTTTTTTTTCTTCCTAAAATCCTGAGTGCTGCCCAAGCACAGAACCTCACCTAGTTGATTCTCAATGATCACTAAAGCCCAACTTCCTTCCATTTTCCAGTTCATTCAAGCAATGTTTTTGAGTCCTTGAGTTGAAAGATTTAAAGAGCTGTGAAAACTCTTAATAGTATCTGCTGTGAACTGTGAATCACTTTGACTCACCATTTTCACTTCTAGATCTTGTATATATCCCCTCTGCAGTGGTGGGTTGTGTATGTTTGAAGCACACATCTGTGGAGGAGGCTCACTTAGAGAAAATGGAGAATCTGAAAAAAATTACTAATTTATCACTTCAGGGCTTTTATTCTTAACTTGGGATCCAGAAAACCTTTTCTTGTCAAGCTTGTCAAGCCAGTCTATACCTCCTAGCTTTCATCTCTACTCATTCATCTCCTTATGCCCATTTCCTTGAAGCCATGGTCACACATGAACACCCATTTATCTGCTCCTTTGCCAAAAACAGAAAGAAAACTTCAGTTCTGAAATATTTATAAACTTACTTCCAATACTGGTAAGAATTTTTTAAATGTGTGTGGCAAATGCAGGAGCCAGTTGAACGTAATATCCCTCTTTGTTAGAACTCAAGGTGTATGTGTACTGTTTGTCCCAGTTAGACCTGACTTTGAGATCCCTTCATTGGCAGTCATCTGTTGTCCTCAGCCTAACTTAATCATCCCTCTTTACAGTTAACCCATTTTCCCAATTCTGTAGTCTAAGCGATGTCAGTGCTTTTCATTCCCTTCCTGGTAATTTTTGTCCCCAGGTGTCCCCTAGATTGTTGTTGTTCATTCACTCAGTCATATCTGATTCTTTGCAACTCCATGGACTGCAGCATACCAGGCTTCCCTGTTCTTCACCATCTCCCGGAACTTGCTCAAACTCATGTTCATTGAGTCAGTGATGCCATTCAACCATCTTGTCCTCTGTCATCCCTGTCTCCTCCTGCCTTCAATCTTTCCCAGCATCAGGGTCTTTTCTAAGAGTCAGCTCTTCCCATCAGGGGGCCAGAGTATTGGAGCTTCAGCTTCAGCATTAGTCCTTCCAATGAATATTCAGGACTGATTTGCTTTAGAATTGACTGGTGTGATTTATTTGCAGTCCAAGGGACTCTGAAGAGTCTTCTTCAACACCGCAGTTCAAAAAACATCAATTCTTTGGCACTCAGCCTTCTTTATGGTTTACTCCATTAGTCTGTTCTTCCAAAACTTCACAATCCAGCTCAGATAGTTTTTCTAAATGTCTACTCTTCACTACCAAAAGAAAAGTTGTAATACTACTTGCAACCCCATCTGCCTTTGTCCATGCAGTTTTACTTCATTCATAGACTACTTTCATATGTATGAAAGTTTAAAATCTTTAGGGTAAATCTCAGCAGTCATTCATTTTTGTTCTCATTCAACCAGTACTTGTTGACCAGCTCTGTGGCATGTTTTATTGTAGGTACTAGGTATACAACCATGAACAAAACAATGTCCCTTTCTTGTCAAATTTGCATTTTAGCAGGGCAGGCTGACGGTAACCAAATAAATACGCAATAAAATAATAGATAAGAAATGCTACGAAAAAAATAATCAAAGTTGAATGGGAAATGAAGTGGCATTTTAGACAGTGTTGTTAGGGAAGAAGGCTAAGTGTGTGACATCTGAGGAGAGCTATAATGAATTAAAGGAAAAAAGCATGCTACTATCTGAAGGAAACAAGCCAGGATGAGGATCAGCTAAATGTCGAGGCCCTGAGATGGGAATATGCCATTCCAGTAATAGTGAAAAGACTTTTGGTATAATATGATAAATGAGAATGAACCTTATGATATGAAATAGTATCTGTCATAAGAAAAAAAAGCATACACAAGAGCAGAGAGCTCAGTATAAAAAGACAAAGTTTAAATCCTTGCTTGAGTATTTAGTTTGCTGTGTGATCTTGGGCAAGATAGATTTTTTTTCAAGCCTCATCATCCTCCTTTGGAAAATGAGTGTGACGCGTGCCTCATAGATTAAGCTAATGCCTGTGAGATATCTGGCATTATATCATAATCTTTATAAGGTATAAGTATGTTGATTTATTCATTATTATTTTATTATTTACATGCATAGACATTTTCATGAGATAAGTAATGAACATTAGTAGCAGAACTTGAAGATGTTATGAATTTTCAGGATTTAAGACCACTCGGTCAATGTATTTGTTTTAATACAATCAACAAATGTGAGGATATCAGTGATTAAATTCCAATACATTCTTCCATTTCACTTGTTTTTAAAAACTGATGAATTACCAGAATGTAAATGAGTTAATTGCATACTCACTCTTAACTACCACATAAAATTATATGTAAAATTAGCCATCAGACTTCCAATTTGTTGTCATATTCCATAGAAGTGTACGATATATAAACTTTGATGGTAAAAGTCTGCAGGACTCCCTAATATAGGGTCTTGGTAACTACCTCACATTTGACCTCCAGATACAGTGGAACAAAGTGTCAGTTGAATAATCTATATTCATGAACAACATTAAAATAGCAAGGAACACAGTAGCCCACGTAATACTGCAAAACTAAAGCACATTCCAAATTAAACATGTTTATTTTTATTCTGGGTAATATTTGCTAGACTATTTCCAATATCTGTCAAGATTTTAAGAATATCTTAATACTTTCACACCTATATATTTTAAATTTGATAACACACCATTTCTAAACCTAAATCTTATCTCTAATAATAAGATATAAATTTATCTTCCATGGTGTTTGTTAGGATGAGAGAATTTATTTCACTCAAGGTGAAAATCTGTCTTCTATCTGTCTTACTCATGCATCTATAAAGCTATCTGGGCCTCCCTGGTGGCTCAGTGGTAAAGAATCCACCTGCCAGTGAAGGAGATGCATGTTTAATCCATGGGTTGGGGAGATACCCTGGAGGAGGAAATGGCAACCCATTCCAGTATCCTTGCCTGGGAAATCCCATGGATGGAGGAGCCTGGTGGGCTACAGTACATGGGGTCGCAAAAAAGTTGGACACAGCTTAGTGACTAAACAACAATCTATCTACTCATGTATCAACCCATCCATCTATGAAGATTACCATTCAACACATAATAATAGGTGTTAGTAATACAAGAATAATTAACAATATTAAAAGAAAATAATATTTAGGAATAAACATTTTCTGAAGCATAAGGTCAATTATTTATCTCATTTTTTTTTTTGGCACACGAAGCCTAAAAAACTGCCATTCCAATAACGTTATAATAAAAATGGCAATTACTGAAAGGTTTATATCTGTTATTTTTTGTGGTCTTACAAATATACAAACTCCATCTTTAAGCATTCTGATGTACCAACTATTGACTAAGAATTATGTGCAGTATCTTATGGCTCATTTTTCTCAGTACCTAAAAATCAAAGATTGGAGTTATGAAAATTGTAGTAGATGGGCACTAGGGAATTATGGGAAATAATTAGTAAATTTAATATGAAACCTAAACATCTGTTCAAGTCACTCTCCCACAGCTAATGTGGCAGAGAGTATGAGTCACATACTGAGGTAAGGAAAAGTTCTTCTTCCACAGGGACAGATACTGAATGTAATAAACATAACTTTTCTTCTTCAGCTAAATATTACTTAAAAGGAAAGCTTCTGCCATCAAATCTACCTTCCTTTCCTCTCTTATCAACACTCCCTTCCCTTTCACCTCTTGTATTGAACCCCAGCACTGGATTTTCTTTCGATTTCTTGTACCAGTAAAGCTAAAATAGGAATAATCATAAATGTGAAACTCCAAAGAATCTAGCAGCTTGTCCCCTTTGTTGTTTTCCTTTATTGTTGGAAATGTAAATTTACAATTTAAAAGTAAAAAATACAGAATGCCATTGTATTCTGTCATTCCTTCATTCAGATTGATTTATTTGATATAATCTTATTGAACTTTTAATGTAAAAAAGAATGAAATATAATGAAACAAAACTCTTGTAAAGAGACTTTTCAGTGTTTAACTTTCTTTCTAAAGAGAAGAGTAATAAATGTGGAAATGTTAATGGAATCCACGCTCTCTAGTTTTGCCAAGGTATAAACCGAGAGTGATCACTTTCTATCCATTCTGTTACATTAGTCCAAAGTGGCCAACAAACATTATATGCAATGCTCGGCTTCCAG
Organism: Capricornis sumatraensis; assembly: GCF_032405125.1. Taxonomy (NCBI): domain Eukaryota; kingdom Metazoa; phylum Chordata; class Mammalia; order Artiodactyla; family Bovidae; genus Capricornis; species Capricornis sumatraensis. Next base: position 111,696,811 of record NC_091092.1, read on the forward strand.
GGCACTAACGTAGGTAAACATTCTTGTAGGTACGCTACCATTTATCAGGAAAAATTCTATTCATTTAATTTCCGTTTAGGTAAATTATCATGTTGATGGGGGGAATGGCTCATAGGCCAACAGGTCTTCCACTTTCCATTTTAGAATGTACACCTTTCACTGCTGGTAGCTTCCATTTATTTTGCTTGCCTCTTTGGCAGCACAGAGACAAGTTGAAATTCATAGATTCATGAGGAGCTATGAATGAATTAACACATGAATGATAGGAAGTGGTTGATATTCAGTTCATCCAAGTGTTTGGACAATTGCCAATAATTTTGTCACTCCTGTATTATTAAGCAGAGGTTATAGTTTAGAAATTTTAGTTTTGGATAGTATTTAAAGCTGTCATAGACATCATTCTGATAAGGACAAAAAAATCATATTATTTTCTTATATCTGTTCTTATTTTTGTGTTTTTTCCTTAATTTATATTGAGCATTTATATCAAATAGCTTATAAGACTATAATTTGAATTTTTGAATTAAAACTCATTTCTCTATCAATATCAGAGTAAAACAGACAGTAGATGCAGGAGGAATGATACACTTGGAAGAAGCAAGAAAATCAAAGATAGATGGGGAAAGTGGGCCCGTTTCCAATTACATTTCAACTTGTCTGTATTCAAAACATCCTGTCCAAATCACTGCCTTTTCATATCATTTATAGCTTTCTAAATGAAATATGAACACAAGATTAATGAATATTATTCCTACTTTAAAGCCAGCGAATGACATATGAGCATTGAAAAACTAATAATAGTCATCCTCATCAAAGGTGTCTAGGGTTTTCTTTTTGTTTTTTTTTTTTTGTTTTTTTTTTTATTTTATTTTATTTTATTTTATTTTATTTTTAATTTTAAAATCTTTAATTTTTACATGTGTTCCCAAACATGAACCCCCCTCCCACCTCCCTCCCCATAACATCTCAGTGAGTCATCCCCATGCACCAACCCCAAGCATGCTGTATCCTGCGTCAGACATAGACTGGCAATTCAATTCTTACATGATAGTATACATGATAGAATGCCATTCTCCAAAATCATCCCACCCTCTCCCTCTCCCTCTGAGTCCAAAAGTCCGTTATACACAGCTGTGTCTTTTTTCCTGTCTTGCATACAGGGTCGTCATTGCCATCTTTCTAAATTCCATATATATGTGTTAGTATACTGTATTGGTGTTTTTCTTTCTGGCTTACTTCACTCTGTATAATCGGCTCCAGTTTCATCCATCTCAACAGAACTGATTCAAATGTATTCTTTTTAATGGCTGAGTAATACTCCATTGTGTATATGTACCACAGCTTTCTTATCCATTCATCTGCTGATGGACATCTAGGTTGTTTCCATGTCCTGGCTATTATAAACAGTGCTGCGATGAACATTGGGGTACATGTGTCTCTTTCAATTCTGGTTTCCTCAGTGTGTATGCCCAGCAGTGGGATTGCTGGGTCATAAGGTAGTTCTATTTGCAATTTTTTAAGGAATCTCCACACTGTTCTCCATAGTGGCTGTACTAGTTTGCATTCCCACCAACAGTGTAGGAGGGTTCCCTTTTCTCCACACCCTCTCCAGCATTTATTGCTTGCAGATTTTTGGATCGCAGCCATTCTGACTGGTGTGAAGTGGTACCTCATTGTGGTTTTGATTTGCATTTCTCTGATAATGAGTGATGTTGAGCATCTTTTCATGTGTTTGTTAGCCATCTGTATGTCTTCTTTGGAGAAATGTCTATTTAGTTCTTTGGCCCATTTTTTGATTGGGTCGTTTATTTTTCTGGAATTGAGCTGCATAAGTTGTTTGTATATTTTTGAGATTAGTTGTTTGTCAGTTGCTTCATTTGCTATTATTTTCTCCCATTCAGAAGGCTGTCTTTTCACCTTGCTTATAGTTTCCTTTGTTGTGCAGAAGCTTCTGCACAACAAAGGGTTTTCTTTTTGAATTGGCTGCTGACTTACTATGTGACCTCAGCATCCTGGTTCTCAGCCATATCGTATTGAAAAGGAAAGGCTTCAATTAACTTCTCAAGGCCAAAAAATTTCTGAACTTATATGCAGGATATAATAGCCACCTGGGTATTTGCTGACTTGAACACTTATCTAACTTTGGAATTACACCCATATTTTAATATGTACTCCTTCAGTGTTAAAAGCAAACTGTTCAGCAAAACAGCCCCCTTGATCATTTTTTTATTCTTAATATTTGTTTCCTAAAGTTGACAGATATTCTTTTCCAAATCCCATGAAGTTAAATAATGTGTTGCTTAAAGAATACTGTAATGTAGGCATGTCATAGAAAGCCTGTTCATGTGGTCTGCTAAATTATTCTATCTGTGAACATGTCAGATTATTACCCACCAACATGTTTAATACTTTTATTATAAATTCTTAACATTTGTATTAGAACATCAAGGATACAGGGCAACATTTTCTAGAAAAAAAATAATCTCTTTCTAAATTTGTGTTAGTGATAGGTAAATGTAGAAATTTAGTGATTAAAATACATGAGCTTTGGGCGCACTGCCTAGGTGAAAATCCTGGATTTCATCACTATTAGTATGACCTAGGAGAAGTTAATCTCTGTGTCAGTTTCTTTTTCTCTTAAATGGATGTAATAATAATCTCTCATAGGCTTATTTTGACAATAGATATTTCAATGTATGTAACACCTTTAGATGCCTGACATCTAGTTAATCTCTTTATATGCAATTTTTCTTCCTATTATAATAATTTATGGAAGATAAATTATGCATTAAATAAACTGAAATAAAATATTTTTTATTTGTTCATTTCGAAAGGAAATATACAGGTTTTTCTTTCACCTCCTGGGTGCCTTTTAGAGTGAGGCATTGCATGGTTAGTTTGTATAAAGATTCAGTGAGCTTTCTCATAATGATTTTTATTGAACATATGGAAACTATTAAGCGTTAGCAAAAGTCACTATCCACTGAGCTGTATTCAGAGGCTGACAGTTATGTCTGTCTCTCACAAAAATAAACACATGAATAAATGCACTAAGAAATATATTACCTGTCATTTTCATCTCTAAGGGCATTTCAACAAACCATATCTGCATGTTAAATGTACCCATTCTAGTCTTCATATGAGAAATTACTTTTTTTCTGCTAGAATGTACTATGACACATTTAGAGGGGAAAAGTAATAATATAATTGAGACCATTTCTTCTCATTTTATATGTAAAAGAGTGTGCTGTATCAATTTATTTATGTGTATAGCCATAGGCAACCTCTAAAATATTTAAACTTCTTAAATGTCACATATTTCAGTTAATATTGAGCTTATATTGTTTGTTTTGGTGATTACAGTGATAATCTATCAGAAATACACACATACTTATTCTCTCTTTCTGTGTATATATATGTGATATATATATGTGTGTACATGCATGGTATATAAATCCTTATATAATACACACTAATTGTATATAAATTTCTAAGATTTAACTATATATAATTATAATTTCTATTTAATTTCATAATTATATATAATTAGTATGTATTATATGTAAGCATTGAGCTATTTAGATTTTAGACATTAAGGATATATAAAAATATTTATCAATAGTTAAGTAATTTCTGATGAATTAAAGAATGTATCCTACACCAGTAAACCACTAATAGAAACATTTTTTGCTATGAAATAATTAAATCTTTAATTAAAACTTTCTTAAATAAGTTATATGCAGCAATTGAGAGCAGGGACACTGAGGTAGACAGACTTGGGTTCCTAATCCCTGGCTCCAATATTTACTAGCATTGTGATATTTTGCCAATTACTTCAGTTCTCTAGGTCTCCATTTCCTAATTTTCGAAAAGGGAATGTTAATATTTATGGCACAAAATTTTTAATAAGATCTGTCAACTATACATGCTGTTATATATAAAATAGATAACTAATAAGGACCTATTGTATAGCACAAGGAATTCTTCTCAGTACTCTGTAATGACCTATATGGGAAAAAAAAAATCTAAAAAAAGAGTAGATATATATGGGTAACTGAGTCACCTGGCTAGGCACCTGAAACTAATACAACATTGTAAATCAGCTATACTCCAATAAAAAATAAAATAGAATATCAAATCATTATATTGTACACCTGAAACTAATATACTATGTCAATTATACATGTCAATGAATAACAAAAAAAAGAAAAAATAGAAAAGATCAGTCAAGATAATAGATGTAAGCACTTAACACATGGCTTGACGTGTAGCAAACATCCAATAAATAGTGTTCCAATATTATTAATATTTATGTAGTGGGTTTTTTTTTCTCTTTCTGATTGGAATAAGGCTGGCTCACAGCATAGAGTCTTCAACACTTTCCTATCACTCCCACACTCAATAGATGATATTAGCAGTTGGGTACTGTGTTGTTACGTGGACTGGTGTGTTCCTTCTTAGTTGAGTATTTTATCAAGATTATTAAGCTAATCATACCTAATGTAAAGACAGTACAAATTTGAAAATATCAGAAACAGAGACCTGTCATAATAATGAAAGATATAAAACATGTATGTGGTGCAACAGTGATAAATATTGTAGATGTATCTGAGATCCATCATTTGATGGTTAAGCGATGGTGCTCAAGGACAGACAAGACGTGTCAGTGTGTGGAGAATGTGCTGCACTGACATTCATGTATGGGAAAGGAGGCAAACTGAGAAAATACCCCAAACTCAAACATCAAAAGCTCCCAAATTTGAGTATAACTAGAGGAAAAACAGTCCTACCAGATGCTGGTTAATCCAGCATGAACTTGGGGCAGGGCAGAGAGTTGTTCTTCAGCGATTTGGGTTCACGGTGTAACTGATGTCACTTAGGTCTTAAGCCACAGATACCTCATGGGCTGTGCACCCTTTTGAATTGGCACCACCTGGCAGGGAGGTGGTGCCAGGACTGCCAGGGATCCCTTCCAGTACTTGTGGAGATCAGTCGGAAAGAGGGAGAGCCCTGCCTTGACAGATTTTCAACGTGGGTGAACCTGGTCTATTTTGAGAAAAGATGTGCAGTAGAACATATGTCAGTAAGGAAGAGGAGATGATGCTAGTTTTAAAGCTCAAAAGAGCTGGCTTACACTCTTAATTTGGGGGAAGACACATCCCGGGAATGCAGGCTTAATCTCCTCTTAGTCATTCTTCTGAACAGATGGAGTTTACCGTTTACTCCTTTCTGCTTGAGGGTAGAAAATGTAGCCAATGTAATCCCAGGTGTTCTCCATCCATTTCATTTTAGGACAGTGCATCCCTCTTCCTCCAGTGCAGGCATTCACATTCCCCAGTGTTCCTGGAGCACACACGACCTCCAGAGGATGCATCTGTACATATGATCAGCTGGATGCACAAGCTTGTCTCCACAGACCTTCGGTCTGGATGTCTTTAATCCTGGGCACGTGTTCACCAGTCTAGTTAAGGCCATATGGTCCGTGATGCTTTTCACTGAGGTATTCGCTTGCCACAGCTGGTTCTCTTTCTCAGCTAACTGCCATACTCTTTCAGGGACAGGAAAACTGTCGCCACTGTTGTGCTGCACTCCAAGGTCTTAAAGGATTAAGTGAGGTTGCCTTTGCTATTTCTATCTCTCAGGGCCCCTCCTCACAAACCGAGTAGCGTCTGATTTTCTTATCTCCTCTCCCAACTCTCTTTTTCCTCCTCTTGCAGAGTTCTTATATCTGCTGTGGTGGGGAAAAGTCATTTTTAAGATATTTTTTCCCAAATTTTTCTCTGGCTTGTACTTAAACTCAGACATTGAAATAAGAAACAAAAATATGATGAAATGAAGTCCTTTTTCCACAGAGCATGCCTCCTTTCAGGGCTTCCCAGACAGCTCAGTGGTAAAGAACCTGCCTCCTAATGCAGCAGACACATATCCATGGTTTGATCCCTGGGTCGAGAAGATTTCCCTGGAGGAAAAATGGCAACACACTGCAGTATTCTTGCCTATGAAATCCCATGGACAGAGGAGCCTGGTGTGCTACAGTCTGTAGGGTCACAAAAGAGTTGGACATGACCTAGTGACTGAGAACGCATACATTCTAATTTATATAGGGTTCATGCTTTTTTTTTTTTTTTAACTGATGAGATACACAAATATTTCGAGACCTTCATTCTAGGTAAAAGGTAATCATCCTTGTCTCTTACATATTTGAATATAAGTTGTGATTTGCTAGATCCTTCATTTGGCTGGTGGCTTAGATGGTAAAGAATCCACCTGCAATGTGGAATACCTGGGTTCGATCCCTGGGTTGGGAAGATCCCCTGGAGGAGGGCATGGCAACCCACTCCAGTATTCTTGCCTAGAGAATCCCATGGACAGAGGAACCTGGCAGGCTATAGTCCATGGGGTCACAAAGAGCTGGACATGACTGAGCAACTACACAACCAACCCAAAGCACAACACAACCCAGATCTGGATTTATGGTATCACTTGTCTACTTATTATAAATATCCTGCTCAGAGACAAAGGCCCTTTGGACTTGGGGTACCAGGAGATGACAGCTTGGGACCTAGAGATCTTTTCTTGAGTAGATCGTAGTGTTGGTATAATGGATCTGATGTGTTTCATGGACATAGTGTGCAGTTTAGAAAGTGGAAAGACTCAGAATCAGGGAATATTTGTGAGTCCAAGCTTTGCCAGTTGCTATCTGTATGATTTGAAGTGAGAAACTGACTTTTCTGTTTCTCTGTGTGCTCACCTCTAAAACGGGGAAGGGTAGTGTACCTTCTGATCCTTCTCATAAGACTATAATGAGGATTTAGTAGATGAGACTGGGACATGTGCTATTGATGTGCATTTGGAAATATCTCATCTGTTGGCACATACCATATTTGCACGTGCCGCCAGCTCCTCTCTTTCCACTCCAAAAATCACCTATGAAAAAGTGAAAGAGCTTTCCTCTCAAGAGCAATGGAAGAACAGAGGGTAGACTTAACATGGATTATAATAACAACAGCAATAGCAACTCTCACTTCTTGAAGATCTCATGTACTTTGCTAACACTTATATGCTATGTCTGCTCCCCTTGTTCATTTTACCCAGAATGAATATCCCTCCCTCCTGTCCTCTGGATTCCTGCTACCCACCCTGCTAGAAAGGCTCTGTGGTTCTCATTGTCAGCTGAGAAATACTAGACTTAGATTACCAACTTATGTAAAATACACACACATCTGTGCCTATACTCTTTGTATCTGTCAGGTCCAGTCCAGACCCTGGCAGGTGGTCTAGCTGATGAGAAGATGTTTGTTGAATGAATGAATAATTAAACAACTAACCATGTGCTCCTCCATCAAACTCTCAGTTCTACTTTTTGTTTAGTTATGTAGCTGCTAAAGTAAAGCTATAGCCTAAGAGATTCTGTTATGAAATGTCTATAGAACAAGGGAAATTGGAATAATTAGGCACTTTATTAATTATTCTCATTTAAAAATAAATGGTGTGTAGTTTACTCCACATATGAACATAAGCCAGAAACAATTTCTAGAAATCTGGAAGTTCAGGAATAACATCATTGAAGCAAAATGAGTAAAAAGCAGGATCTATTACAGACACTTCCTCATTTACTGGATATTGACTATGTGCATGGAACTATTAAGGATCTTGTGAATAGTTACAAAGAGAGGTATCTGATGAGATTTTTCTGTGGAAAATCTAACAGTGCTAACAAAATGGAGTGTTCCCAGAGATTGATAGTCCTCAAAGCTTGGCACTCTTTATGCACTATTACACTTTGAGTGTCTTCTTTCGGAATCAATGGAAAGAGGTCCTAACTGAAGCCTGTATTTTTGTTACTGTATTATATCTTAAATAGTAAGAGCTTTGGAAAATCTATCATGAGATATAATTATTCTTCAATCCATAACTCTCAACATTTGTACAAATAAATGTTCTGTCTCCATCAGCCTATCTTGCCCACGGAGATTTAGTAAAGCACACCAGTTTTACAAATGTAATTTCAGAGATGGTAATTAATCTGTAAAATATTTTATGTTAACACTTCAGTGAATATGTTCTGTGGGAATATACTGTCATCACATTACTGGCTCATGAAGACATATGATACGTGTATTTGCTCTATGTAACGGCATGCTCTCTGCATTCTGAAAAGGAGATCGCACAGTCTATGAGCATTTAACCATCTACTAGTATTTTACATCATTAACACAACACTTCAGTTCTGTGTCCTCTACCACTTATTTCCTTCTTGACTCTCTTTCACACAGAAAATTCTTGAAAAACTTACCTCTGCTTGCTCTTTCCATGTCATGCTCCCAGCCTCACTCCAGTGCACTGCATGTCGACTTCTACCAGCAAAGTTTCATGGGAGCTGCTCTCACCAAAGACACTGAGGGTCCTTCTTTTGCCAAGTTTGGTGGAGTTTTTCTTTTTTCTTTTCTTTTTGCGCTTTATCTTACTTCACCTGATTAGGGACCAATTGGCACCTCTATCCTGTTTAAAACACTCTATTCCTGATTTGTATGATTCCGACATTCTTACCTCTTTTGTGACTCACAAAGCATATCACTTTCTTTAAGTAGTGATATTCTCCAATGTTTTGTTGTAGGGCCTTTTTCCCCTTGTACTTGACATCCTTACTCTGGGTAATCTCATCTGTGAATGCAATTAGCATTCCTATGTTGATGACCCTTTAACTGTAATTCCAGCCAGATAATTTTCCAAAGTACTCTGTAAAAATAAACAAATATCTATTGGATCTCTATAAATTTGCCTCACAAACTTTAGCTTCAACGCTCAAACCCAAGCATTAGAACTGTGACTCCTACTTCTACCCTCTGGTTCCCTGACTTATTTAATATGCCCACCACCTACTTTGTTGAACAAAGCTGAAGCCTAGATATAAGCCACACATCCAGTTAATCCAAGTAATTGTTTGGTTGATTACTTTTTGAAAGAACTCTCTCTAGGATGTCTTATTTTCCTCTTCTTGAGACCTAATACCAGAAATCACATGACCCTGATCTATTGCTAAGATTTTAAAATAGCAACTCTCACCTAAATCCTAGTATTATACTCTTGCTGTTCTCGTCTATTTCCACACAAAAACTTAAGAAATTTTTCTAAAACAAAAATCTGAGTATACCTATTTTCTGCCCGAAAGCCATGAGTAATCCTTCTTGTCTCTTCCATGGATAAAGTGAAAACTTTGAGATGTGGCTTCTTAGCTCCTTCTGTATGGAACCACAGGTCACATCCTCACTTGTCCTCTCTGCCACCATACTCCACCATAAGCTCCGATGTCCCTCCATAGACTCAAGTCCTTTCAGCTTGCCAAATGATTCCTCCCCTACTGTCTCATGTCCCTGGTGCTCAGTGGTAAAGAATTCACCTGCCAATTCAGGAGTCATGGGTTCTATCCCTGGGTTGGGGAGATCCCCTGGAAGTAGGAAATGGCAACACACTCCTTTATTATTGCCTGGAAAATTCCATGGACAGAGGAGCCTGGTAGGATACAGTCCATGGGGTCACAAAGAGTTGGACACGACTTAAGAGACTAAAACAGTAACAACTAATGTCTTGTCTGTTTGTCATTCTTTTTTTACCCTTTTGGTTACCCCCTAAACTACTCAGCCTTACAAAAGTAAAACTATCTGTATAATTTCCAAATCACTAGATCCTAATATTTCACGTTTTCCCCCCATGGGGACCTGAATTCGTCATAATGGTTGTAACCACCACCATGGCCCATCTCTTCCATTCCTGCTTTACCTGATGAGCTTGTACATCTTCTTCATGGTTCTTTGTGGCAAGAAATTCTTAGTGGCCTTGCCATCCCACTCCCTGCCCCCACATCTGATTAGGTGCATTTTTTATAGTTTTTTGGAAGCCTCTACTTCCTCCGTAACAGATCTTACCTCACTGTGATAGAATAACTTACAAGAAGGGAAGCCATGAGATGGTGAGAACTGGGTTGCTTGCTTCACACATTTATGTCCAAATCTTAATGCCATACATATTTAATACATAGTAGATTCTCAATAAATTTTTTTTCAGATAAACAAAGAGTTTTAACAAATTAAAAAGATTAAATAAGGAGAAGTAATTGTGTTTTGGTAGTTTAGAGTCTGAACTGAGTAATTTTTATGCCACTTTAGATCTTCCTTTTCCCTACCCAGTCCCTTTCAAAATGAAATTGGTGTTTCGTTGTGTGTGTGTGTGTGTGTGTGTGTGTGTGTGTGTTTCTTTTTTAATGAAATTGTTCCTTAAAACTCAGGATCAGTTGAATAGAAAGATGCTCTTTTTCATCTTTTGGAAAAATAACTGTATTTTGGATTGTTAATGAAGATATTATGTGCTTAGTCACTCAGTCATGTCCAATTCTTTGTGACTCCATGGACTGTAACCCACCAGGCTCCTCTGCCCATGGGGATTCTTCAAAGCAAGAATACTGGAGTGGGTTGCCATTCCCTTCTCCAAAGGGATCTTCCCAACCCAGGGATTGAACCCAGGTCTCCTGCATCACAGGCAGATTCTTTACCATCTGAGCCACCAGGGAAGCCCCCCAGTGAAGATATTATAAACGGGCTTAAAATAATAGCTTTAGTCTTCAGATGGAGTCCTTCCTTTTTTAAGACTGAGTATTTTATGGGTAGGAATGACAACTTATTCATCTGTGTACCCAATTCTAAAACAGGGTCTAGAATACGGGAAATAAGTGAAATTGAAAAGTCAGTGGAAAATAAGATATTGTTTATCTACAAAATAAGAAATTACTTTCCATTATTGTTGCTTAATATAATTATTTTTTTAGTCTTTAAAGTGTTGTGTTTATTTTATATCTTATTTACTTGGCTTCTTTTCATGAAAATTAATTTGTGAAAAATAGCATATATTGCTTCCCTTACCAGAACATTTATATTTTGAGAATTGATATTGGATTTGTGTTTAAAAAGAAAAATAAGTTTGAAATTCATGGTTGAATTTATTTTGGTATATTAAACTTCCATTTTAAGTCTTTTTTGAAATATTCTATTTTTGACACCACGAAACTGTAGTAGATCTTGGCATGTTAAAGATGTATGGCAACCCACTCCAGTGTTCTTTCCTGGAGAATCCCAGGGATGGGGGAGCCTGGTGGGCTGCCGTCCCCGGGGTCACACAGAGTCGGACACGACTGAAGCGACTTAGCAGCAGCGGTATTTGAGTCATAATTATTTTAATGGCTACTTCCAGCATGCATATTTTCCATAGGACAACCTCAGAACCATAAAAGGTACAGTCTATACTTTTGGTTTCAAAATTATAAATTTTAGATAAAATGATGCATTTTAAATTTATTAGTACTAAATATAACCTAGATGAGTCTTGATGTTTAAAGATTTATAAACTTATAGTCAAATATATATTCTATTCATAGAACTTGGAGTTCTTCAATTACATTTAAAACAATTTGTTTAGAACATATGACCAGACTAACAAATCTCACCTATCTTTTTAAGAAGCTATATTTGTCGTGTGGAGCTTTTTTTCTGAAAAGCTAATGAACTATTGATTTAATCATTGAGCTCAGAGTTAGAATCTTAATTATAGAGCTACAGATGAAGAAGCAAATGGATCCCAAAAGATTTGCACAACAGAAACATATACCAGGGAAATGCTTTTTAATGTGTTCATGTTTTTGCCCATGGTTTGTGTTGTTTTGGGCTTCCTTCCCTCAAGAAGAAAACTAATGTCTCGAAGAGTCTCCAATTCTAAAAACTATGCCCTTTTGTTTAAAGAACCTCTTCACCTCCCAAGCCAATTTAGGCCAGGAAGTGAAAGAATGACATCTTTTGATATTCTGTTGGGTTGGCCGAAAAGTTTGTTCAGGTTTCCCTATATGATATTATGGAAAAATCCAAATGAACTCATTGGCCAACCCAGTATATCACATAGTCCTCTAAGGCATTGTGTGAGGTTAGGGCTGCCCTGAACTCAGAGTACAAATGGTGGTCTGCATTAATATTTATAAGAAATACATCGAGTCAGAAGCTCATCTTAGTCACTGAGTCGTGTCTGACTCTTTGTAGCCCTTTACACTGTAGCCCCACCAAGCTCCTCTGTCCATGGAATTTTTCAGGCGTTAATACTGGGTGGGTTCACATTTCCTAATCCAGGGGATCTTTCCAACCCAGGGATCGAACCTGCATCTCCTGTGTCTCCTGCATTGCAGGTAGATTCTGTACCTGCTGAGCCATCTGTTAAATAAAATACATTATAGCTCTCTTCCTTGACAAATATACCATCATGATGACATGGAAGTGTGGGTTCAAATTCAAATTATTTGATTGGAGTTCTGTACTAGAAGGAGGGAGCTTGAGAAGAGCTGACCCCAAGCCCTTTCTCAGGGATCCACTGCCTATTTTTCCACCTTCTTTTCATTCCATCCCACACTGGGAGGAATCTTGTGTACATAGATATGGTCACATTATCCCACACACATATATTCACATTCCACCCACTTACTGCAAAGACTTGCTCCTTGGCCATACCTGGAAGATGACTTGGAACCTTTTGGCTAGGGAATTCTGGGATCCTGGTGTCCAGAACATGAGAGTGTGAGTTCCTAATGGGTTTGTTGACTTGGCCCCATAAACTTCTCACATCTGGAGAAGGGTCAAACTGGGCCCTTTAAAACCTGGGGCCCAACTGCAGAGGCCCCTGGTCTCAGGGGCCTAAATTTCTCCCAGAATAACAGCACAGAGCATAGTGTGCTACTGGTCTGCTAACCCAGAGGCAAGAGCACTAAAGTAGTTATATATTTAAGCTTTCTCTACATACTACTGTTTTCCCTTTTTATTTATCTGTTTTAAACTTTTTATTTTGTATTGAGGTATAGCTGATTAACAGCATTGTGATAGTTTCAGGTGAACAGTGAAGGGTCTCAGCCATATGTTTACATGTGTCCCTTCTCCCCCAACTCCTCTCCCATTCAGGCTGCCACATAATATTGATCAGAGTTCCCTGTGCTATACAGTAGGTCCTTGTTGGTTATCCATTTTAAATACTAAAGTGTGTACATGTCCATCCCACACTCCCTAACTACCTCTTTCCCCCATCCTTCTCCCCAGTAATCATGAGTTCGGTCTCTAAATCTGTGAGTCTGGTTTTGTTTTGTAAGTAAGTTCATTGGTATCATTTCTTTTTTGGATTCCACATATAAGAGATGTCCTATGATATTTCTCTTTCTTCCACATACTTCTTTCCCCACTTTTGTTATTCATTAAAAACAAAATCAGTACTTTTATTTTACATTATTAAGAAATAAATAGTTACCATGTACATTCCAGATTGAACCTATGAAAGACACTGAAAACAGTCAGTAACCAAATAGCAAGAAATACACTAAAAATGAGAGTGTCTATGCCAAGCCAACATGTGAAATGGAGGCAGTGTAGATCTGAAACCATGGCACGTGGGATATATTGTTTAAAGTAAGAATAAAATACATCCTAAATCAATTTATTTTCATTTCAGTTGTATAAAATCTCTCAGTCTATCTTAACTTTATTGGAAGGAATGTGGCTCATAAGAGATAATGCATTGAACACAGATAATATTGAGGTGAAAAATAGAATTCTGCCAGATTGACAATAAAGCATTCAAACATATCAGTTTTTCCTACTAGAAAATAGTAAAATTTAGTACTAACTTGTACTTGAATTATTAGATGTATAAAGATTTTTGGTGAATGAATACTAGGTGAAAAACAAATTTTATAGTACAAAAAAAAAAAAAAACAAGAAAGTCAGGAACAGTATTTGATTTGGGGGAAATGAATAAGGCTCCCATACAAATGAATTGTATAGTGTGAAGCAGATTGTATATGAAATATTCATGGCATATTGTCCTGAGCTCCCCTTCTGCTGTTTTCATGTAGATGACTGAATTTCAAAGAGAAATATGCCAGGAACAATTATGTGTGTAAGTGTTACTATTTGGGATTGTTTAAAAAGCATTTCTTCTCTTACTGTGTGTGTGTTCTTTTGTTATTTTTCACTTCATAGTTAGAAAATATTATGGACAGATATGTGAGAAATGCTTAATTTGCTTTTAAGGCATTAATTAATTTAACTATATATATTGAGGTAATTCCTGGCATTCCAGTGGTTGGAACTCCACACTCTCACAGCAGAGGGCTCAAGTTCATTCCCTGGTAAGGGAACTAAAATCCTGCAGGCCACACTGTATAGACAAAAAATATTTTTTTGATTGCTCCAGCAATAAGCGTATAGCTCAGAGCCATGCAAGCCAATGTAATCCAAAATAATAGGCTCAAGGATGAACACATGGCCTACTGGGGGTGATGAGACTCAAGGATGCTTTTGGTGCGGGCTTCTTGGAAATTCTTTCTCTCTTGCTTTGCACTGAGTAATACACAGATATGTTACTTAGAGTTTCTGCAGCTGTTCTAATACCATTAGAGAAGATAACTTCAGTAAGGTTGACCCTCAAGGAGGAGATCAAAAGAACTGAGAGTTATGGTTTAGGAGCCTTGGTGAAACTTCACTTGCAGCCCACATCTGCACTTTTCAAAAAAGCGAAGCAGTAAATCCCTTTTGCTTTTGCTTATTTGAGTCCAGTGTACTGCAATGGGCAACTGACAGAATCTTCACTGTCACAACTTGCACTCCAGGCATGGAGTGAAGCAGAAGAAAGCAGCATACACAGGAGAGTAGAGTTAAAAAGAGCACAGGTTCATTAGAATAACTAAGTTTGAATTCTAGCTCTACCACTTACTTATTCCCTATTTAAGTCATTTAATCTCTCTGTAATGATAACTACCTTGTATATTTATTGTGATGATTAAAGCATAATGATGCTGCCATAAAACAAGCACACAGTAAATCTTCGCTACTATTTTTATTTGGTTGCACCATGACATTTCATTCAAATCTTATAGTCGTGGTGCAAGGTGTTATCATCCTCAATTTATGGGTGAGGCAGCTGAAGTTTTGGTTGAGCTACTTTCCTAAGGTCATAAGTCTAGGAAATAATGGTGCCAGGTTTCCAACCAAGCCTCTTTAACACCAAATTCCCTTCATTCTCCCATCACTCAAAACGTGTTATTCACATGGGCAGGAGTGTTTAACTGAATCCTGCCGACTCCCAATCACATAGAACAATCTCTGGTCCATAGTAGGAATTGAATAAATACCTTCAGAGAGAATAACTTCCTTCACTAATTGCACAATCCAGAAACAGAAAATTATTTCAAAATTTTACAGATTATGTTGTAACAAAGTTCTGTGTAGGTTGTGGAGGAGGAATGAATACATTTGCCCAAGAGCAGTGTTATAGCTGTTATAGTCAGTCCGGCTCATGCTTTGACTGGAAAGGTATGTATTGATCACACAACAAATTAGAACTAGTGAACAACTTGTTTGGAGAAAGGGAGGGTAGGTGTTTGCCATAAACATTTCTTAAAGTCTAGTGTCAGGTGTTTGATTTCCCAATATCATGTCGGGTTTTTTTTCTGTATTTTTACATTAACCCCCAGTATTAAGTCTGTAGGCATATGTTTCAATCCCTAACACTTTAGCATTTCATAGTTTCCCTGCAGGTATTAGATCAAATTCTGAGACTTGAATTTATAGTCAAATAGTTTAGGAGCCTGATGGGCTACAGCCCGTGGGGGTCTCAAAGAGTGGGACATGACTTAGCAACTAAACAACAGCAGTTTCTTCCTGGCATTTATATCTCTGGGACCAGGACGTGATTGCTAATCATATAGATATAGAAATGAATGTTATAAACTGAACCTCATCCACAGTCACCAAAATGGTGGACAATAAAAAGAATGTCAGTGTAGTTATTTATAATGGGAGAAAGGTGACCTGAGAATATTGCATTTCCAGCCACATGAACTAACCTTTTCCCTGTGACTAAGTTCACTTAGCAAAACAAATTAAAGAACAGAAGTTTGTTTGGCAGCACAGAATCGGAGGAAGGCAAGCAGATGGTTATAAGGAACATTTATCCGAGCTATGCCAGAACTGAAAGAAATTAAATTTATTCAGTATAAGAATTGTCTGACTAAGAGAATCCATTTTTTGTGTCAACATGGCCCAAGTTGTTGTTTTGCTCCCCTGAGTTCAGTTCAAACCAGGCAATGTTTATTGCATGACTACTATATGTTATGTTGTATCTTATGAGGTCTTCCTTCTAGGATCTTCTTGATTTATTTCTCTCTACTTCATCTCTGATTCTGACATTTCTTACTTGCTAGTCCCCTCCCCCAACAGGAATGGAGGCAAGATATTTATCCTAATGTCTATCATGTTTATCATTTGTCTTACATTTTTTCTAAATGTGACCTTTACTTAGGTAAATTACATTTTCAGGTTGTTTTTTTTAATTTATTTTTTCAATAAGTATTCTCTGAGAACTTTATATGATACAGATTAAATTGAATCAGATGTTAGGAGATAATAATAAAAACCTATAGATTGGTCCTTTTTGCGCTTAAAGGATGAAGGAAGTGGGGGTGTTTAAGGGGGGGGAAAGAGCCAGTATAAGTAAATAAAATTCATTGCTATCACTTTTCCATCTGTTTGGTCTCTGGCCTATGATTTATCATACTTGAACCTCCAGTTTCTCTTCTGAAAAAAGGCAGGGTTGTTGGGAGAAATAAGGAAATTCCTAGACCTTAATATGTTCAATAAAGAACATAAATTATTCATTATTTTATATTCTTCAGATGATTTATACCTTCTTAGCTTTTAGGCAAGACACATGTACCAGTACTAACTAAAAAGCAGGTTGACTTTCTGAAAGACAAATGCATGCATGAATATGGGGAACGAAAGTCAGTTGCCGTCTTGTCTGATAATATAGCATCACGGTGCTGCCCAGCAGGGAAATTTATACATGTAGTAACTACCGTCACTTGCTTGTGATGTAACTTTGGAATGTTATTATTAAGGTACTTCTTCAGACCCTTCTTTACTGGTCGATCAGTTTCACTTTTCTTCTTTCCTTCATTTCCACTCAAGGAGGTTGTCAGCAGCTTCCTTGTTGCCACACCTGCAAAAACGTTTCTTTTAGGCCTCATTCCACTTGAGCGTTTTGTAGCAGGCTCTCTGGACAAAGATGCCCTCCTTCCTGAGGGTGATTTCACTTCCTTAGTAGCACATTCTCCTTGTTATCCTTATAACGTCTTGTCCTTAGAAATATCTCCTTGATCCCACTTGCTGGCATCTCTCCCCCGGCTCTTCCTCGTATGTTTCTGTTCCTCAGGGTTTTACCCAGACTCTTCATTCTACAAAGTCTCTTTGAGTCCCTCTCATCCATTCCATGGCTTCAACTCCAAGGTTTTTCTCCAGGCTAGAATCCTCTTCCTTCCAGACTTGTGTATCCAGTTGCTTCCATTCAAACTTTCACATATCCTCTTAAATTGTACATGTTCAAAAACCAAATTCATAATTTACCCTCTACCAGCAAGCATGTTTCTCCTTTGACCGTCTTACTTCAGGCAAGGGCACCAACCATCCCCTACATGGCACATACTTTTCTTGGGTCCTGCCAGCTCTACAAACAACTATCTCTTTTTTGATTGTTGGTTTGTTTTGTTTTTACTGAAATCTGATTGATTTATATTATTATATTTCAGGTGTACAATAAAGTGATTCAATATTTTTCTAGATTATATTCCACTAAAAGTTATATAAAATAGTGGCTATATTCCCTGTGCTCTATGTTACATCCTTGTATCTTATTTATTTTATCCCTAGCAGTTTGTACCTCTTAATCCCCTTCCCTTATTGTGCCCCTTCTTCCTCACCTCTCCCCACTAGCACTACTAGTTTGTTCTCTGAATCTGTGAGTCTGCTTCTGTTTTATTATATTCATTGTCTATTTTATTTTTTGGATTCCATGTGTAAGTGAAAACCTACTGTATTTTGTCTTTCTCTATCTGACTAATTTTACTAAGCATAACACCCTCCAGGTACAATCAACTAGCTCTGGAATTCATTCACATCTTTTCATTTGCATTCACTCCTTTGCCTGGGTGGCACACATGTCCTACCTGTACTAATGCATCAGCCTCTTCACTGTTCTTGCCTCCACTCTTGTTCCTCCAGTATGTTTTCCACTCTGCAGAGTAGTTTTTATGAATGCACGCATTACCTTGTCACTCTCTTATTTAAAGACTCATTCATATTTGCCTTTGGATCCCTAACCTCAAACCCAGGGCGTTCGTGTAGCAGGTGCTCAATAAATCCATGATGAATGAATGAACAGCCTGTATAAACATTGGAGAGTTTGCCGTGCTCCTTCTTGGGTCACGCAGGACAGTTTGCAATCAGGGAAATCTACTTGGTCCTTTAGTAGGTAGCTGATAACTTTTTAAGTCTTCCTTCAAGAGATGATGGATTTATCTATCCGCTACTTGAAGTGACTCAGTTTTTGTTGGATAAAAGACTGTCACAGTCATCCAAGGAATCTCTGAAGGCCAGGTTGACTCCTCAGAGTGTGTGTGTGTGTGTGTTTGTTTCCCTAAGCTAACAGGCTAAAGCGTTCAATCTTAAAATATCTTTTCTTAGATTGTCATTCAGGGTTCTTATAGTGGGGCTATAACCCTGAGTAAACATTCTTCTTCATTTCATGCTGAAAATGGGGGTTGAAAACAAAAGGCATTAGTGGAGAATCAAGGATTGACAAGGAGAGAAATAAAAAGAACTGAAAAAGATCTTCAGTTGCCCCATCTTAAGGACTTCCTTCTTGACACCAAGCCTTCTTTCTCTGCCAGAATTCATTCTGTCCTCTACTTGTTTAAGGCAAGAGAGGGTTTAAAAGTATTGGATGTATAACGTTTCCATTTTCACTTAGAAGCTAGAGAACAGAATTAAAGATATGAAAAGTACTAAATGAGTGCTTTTATCAGTAATAGTCAACTCTTTGCATCTCTTTTCTCTAAAATTCATACTATGGCATAGGCAACTCCCTTTCCATCACAATGTGTGCTCTCCCTTTCAGAGTATAGAGTTGCTGCTTTCTAGGATGAAGTTGTCAAAGCAGCAGCTACATTTTCCAGCTCCCCTTGCTTCTAGTTAGAGCCATGTGACTAGTTCTTAACAGTGGAATTGCAGTGCAAGTTACATTGCAGGGATGACTTTTCCAACCATCCCCGACCCACCTGCTGATGTTATGGAAAAGGTTCCAAAGAATTAGGAGGTGAAGAGGCCTAACATGGAAGAACGCAGAGTCCCTAAATTACTATGTGGAAGAAAGCTATGCACAGACAGGAATGCCTGTGTATATTTTGAAATATACATTTTTTTTTTCCTTTTCTTTTCTTAAGCTACCAGGTCCCTTTGTTACAGCAACTGGCATTAACCCCACTGACACATATGTATAACTCTGTGTGCTCCAAAGAAATATAAGCATTATTTGTTGGTGGAAAGAAGAGAAAAAAATATACTTAAGAGGAAATTATTCTGGCTCTGTGTTCAATTTTAAAGCACAGTATAATTAGCAATATTGTATGTTTGTTGCAGGTTTTTGGAAGAATGCTGAAATCTCTGGCAACTGAAATACATTAATTTTCAATTCTGTGTATTTTTTTTTTTAATCTGCAAGTTTTGGTAACACTGATATATACCAGTTTATTTGTTTCTTTTAATTCTCAAATTTAAATATGCAAGTTTGCCTTCCAGGCAGAAATTAAGAACCATTGTGGAATGAGATTAGATCAAAACTTCACAAAGATCGTTTCAGTTCTTTGTAACCTTAAATGAAATAAGCCAATAAAGCATTAAATTAACATGTTGTAAAACTTCCTGAAGTTTTAATATGCTTTTAAGGGGCAACTCTGATCTTATTACCTCTAAAGCTAAAGTCAAAATTGGTGTCTTTCAGTTGATAAAATGGAGATAAAACATCATTTTACCCAATTTAACAAAATATTCTGTTTCTGAATTATAAAATACGGATTGTCTAACAATTCCCAAATAAATGTGCTTACCCAGAAATAATTTTTTTTTTTTTCTAATCAGTAGCCCTGGAGTCTTTGGACCATAAATACGTTTTTCTCTCAAATGCTTTAACCATGACATTTTCCTTCAGACTAGCTCAACTATTTCTACAGAAATTATACACTTCATTTGCATTCAGCCAAGTGAAAATGTAGAAATGATTATAATGATAACTAGTAATTGTTTTGGGCTTCAGAGTTTACAAAGGACTTTTGTATTGACTTTCTCACTTGTTCAGCAAGTAAACTGGTTAGGTAGACAACTGTCATTACCCCCATGTTTTCTGGAAGCGCTGGGGCATAGAGAGACTGCCTGACCTCCTCAAGGTCATACAGGTGCTAACTCTGATAACAGTTTTTCCTACTCTGCTATGCATCTCATGTAAATATCATATTGTGGACAATTTCAGAGAAAGCCTTGACAAAATAAACTCCTCCGCAGAAGTAAATTTCTCTGACTACACTGCATTTATGAAAGTAAAAGTGTTTCCCAACCTGTAAAGTATTTTATTACTGCTTATAGTCATGTTCTTACATACTCAATATTGAGAGCATAATTTTCCACATAATGAAATGTTCTAAATGATTGCTATCCAATAGAACTTTCTGTGATATTAGACATGTTCTAGCTCTGCTGTCCAAGATAGTAGCTACTGGTCATAAATGGCTATTGAGCAATGGTATTTTGGTCATGGAGACTAAGGAATTCAATTTTTATTTTAATTAATAGCAACTAAGACATTTAAATTTCAAGATCCACTGTTGGACAGTGTAGCTATAGAAAATTGACATTTATCTATTAAATGTCATTCTTGTTTTTAAATGTTAGAATTTTTCATTAAACAATATTTTGGAAGTGCTTTTGTTGGATATGATTCAAGTCAAATGCAATATGGTTTCATAGGAGTCAACTGAGAGATATTCAAGTTTTCTTATGCATGTTAATTGTTGCCTTAATATAGTTTTTTTTAACCACTTTAAATGCCTATACGCTACTTGTTTTTCACTTATTCAGAGACCACTGCATATGATAAAGATAAATACACAGGTGGGGATTTAAGGCTCCCAACCTGGTTCAGTCAAACCAATTCTGACTCAATTTCAGTATCAGGGTCCTCTAGTACATTTATTAGAGGAAGAAAAAGGAATTTTGCAACCAAAAAGTGATTGAAAGCTACTGTATTTGTTGGCCATATGATTACTAAATAAATGGGGACTTGCTGCATTTCAGAGACCTAATTTCTTTCTTTTTTTTTGGCTGTACTGGGCTGCAAGCAGGACCTTAGTTCCTTGATTAGGGTTCAAATCTGTGCCCCCTGAAGTGGGAGAAGAGTCTTAATTGCTGGGCCACCAGGGAAGTCCCCAGAGACCTAACTTCTGTTTATATGCTCTTTAGAAATACAAATGATGATGATGATGGCAGTGGTGATAATGATAACATTGATAGTAAGACTTGTGGTAATGACTCTTTTGTGTCAGAAAGTAGTCTAAATAATTTCTGTACCTTCAACAATCATACCCTCCTATGAGGTAGATTCTCCTAATATATTTATTTAGCAAGTGAGGCACCTAAGTTAAGTTATTTGCCCAAGGTTATGCAGCCCAAACAGGGGTTCCAGTTTCTGTGCTGTCTATCCTAGAACCTAACTTAGCATTTAAATGCCTTTCCTTTTCTAAAATAAAACTATATATTCTTTTTGGTACATTCGACAAAGAATACCATTTCCCCCTTGCCATTTTTGACATATTGATGTCAGTACTAGAATTTAGCTTCCTTTTCTTTTTAGGTGGACTATTTTCTTCCTTTAACATTTGTTATTGTTTTTGCCATTGTTTGTTTCTCTGTTTTAATCGGTGTAGTTGTTTTAACTGAGAGGGATACGTGCATGTCAATACTACTACTGGAGGAAAGTCTTCTATTAATTTGAGGTCTCACTCAAATGTAGATTATCAAACACTGTTAGTGAGGAGGGTAGAACAGAAAATCAAATGTTGGCTTCCTTCTTATGGCTTTCTTCAGTGATGGGCAAAACTGCCAGTACCTCCCAAGTCTTGGGCACATGCTTGATTTCATGTTGCTGGAAAAGTAGTAAGTTTCTTCCTATTTAATAGTTGAGAAAATTGAGAATCCTAATTTAGGAATTTCCTCAAAGTTTCTAAGAAAGTAAATGAAGGGATGCAAATCAAATTCTCTTTGGCTCCAAGCCTTATTCCTCTTTGTTTTTTGTTTTGTTTTTTTTTTCCAGTGTATCATATTGTTTCCTGGTTTGTATCTCGTATTCTGTGTTTTCCCTATTCTGAAGACTGATGAAAATTCCTTGTCAGATTCTGAACTTCTTTTCCACTGAATCTCTGTAATTTTAAAATAGAGAGGAGCTTTGTGTGTGTGCGTATGTGTGTGTGCAAGTGCACATGCATGCATGTTCATGTTTCTTTCATAGTGTCAATCAACTGAAATACATTTTGAATTCAGTGTACTGATAACCTTTAAATTCCCCTTCTCTCTTAAATGTTTTATATGGCTGGTGCATGATGCTGAGCTTCTAGCAGAATTTAGAAAACAGAAAGACTATTAGATATTCACACTTCATTTATTCAGATGAAGTATTTGTATTAAGTACTAAATTAGATAATCTTTCTGCTTTGCAAATTATATGGTCAGATCAAGTTCCACAGAGGAGAGATAATTCTCAATATTGGCATTCTGTAGTTTCCCAAAAAATTGAATTAGCCTAGAACAAAATCTTTAAATTTTATAGTTGCTACATTCAATATTTTTACACTCATCCATGTAGTCTGAATTAGGATTTATTGATTTTTTTGTTCCTTTTCCAGTAACTGCTTGATAATTCAGTATATCAGCTAGTCATACAGTATATCAGTAAATTTCACACAAATTTTCTTTTGTGAAAATCCAAGCTCTTTACCTGGATTTTTAAAGCTAATGACCAAAAAGTATGTGTGTGTATTCAGTTTAATCACATGCCACTGTTTTTGGATATATCAGTTAATGTATAGCTACCCTACCCAAAGAAAGACTTAGAAGATGTCCATATTGAATATGTTACATTAAACTAGTTTATATTATGTTTGAAAAGTAAAACTACTTCTCCTTGTATCTTTAATAGTGAAAATCTGGCTTTTATTATATAATTAATATATATTCAATTTAAATGTTTACTATAAAATATATAATATATATATATAAAGAATGGAAAATGTGTAAGTAGGGTTTAAAGCATTGTTTAACAGAAACATAATGTGATCATAGATGTAATTTTACATATTCTCTTAGCTGCAAAAAGTGAAAAGAAGCAGAGAAATTAATTTAATAATAGATATATATTTTGCCTGAAGAATCCCATGGACAGAGGAGCCTGGTGGGCTATAGTCCATGGGGTCCCAAAGAGTCGGACACGACTGAGCAACTTCACTCACTCACATATTATATTTAACCAAATATATTCAAATATGATCATTTAAACATGTAATCAATATGAAAAAGTGTGACATATATTTAACTTTTTTCTGAACAAAGTCACTCAAATCCAATGTGTATTTTACACCTACAGCACATTTCATTTTATAGTAGTCACATTTCAAGTGCCCAATAGCCACAGTCAATCAGTGGCTTCCATATTGGACCGTGCAGTTTTAAAAAATAACATAAACATCTGTGGAACAGGAACAACCTCCTGCTTTAAAAAAAAATGAACACCATCAGTTTCTTGGAAGCCTTCCATTTGTCCCCTCTTTTCCCTCCTCAGCCAAAAGTACCCACTATCTCAAATTTCAATTAAGTTATTCTCATGTTTGTTTGTTTATATATCTTTATGCCATGGGTTTATATCTTTAAACAATAGATTGTTTTCTTGTGTCTGGATTTGAACTTTATATTAATGGAGCCACTCTGTAGGCTTCTCTGTGACTTTTTTCTCTAATGTTATTCTTTATGTTTATTAATATATTTGTATTGATCACTATGTATCCCATTGTATGAATATAAATTTCATATGTTTATAGACATTTGGGTTGGACTTATTTTCAGAAATTTTCAAATCATAGGCCATACTCCATGTGTATTCTGGTACATGTTTTCTGGTGCATGTAAGAATTTCTCAAGTGTATATATTTGCTAGTAGAATTACCAGGTCACAGGGTATGCACACAGAAGTGGAAATGATTGGTTCACTGTAATTCATAGTACACACAGATTTGAGTAAGCTACATTTAAGATTTTGAATTAAAATTCTTTACTGGAGCCAATTAAATTGAGCTGAGGGTTTGTATTTTTTAAATACATGATAAACAAGATTCCTTTGTGGCTCAGCTGGTAAAGAATCTGCTTGCAATGCAGGAGACCTGGATTCGCCCCCTGGGTTGGGAAGATCCCCTGGAGAAGGCAAAGGCTACCCAATCCAGTGTTCTGGCCTGGAGAATTCCATGGACTGTATAGTCCATGGAGTCGCAAAGAATTAGACATGGCTGAGAGACTTTCACTTTCACTTGTAAACAAGAATACTCTTTATGCTTACTGGATCAGTTCAGTTGGTTAACTTTAGAGCATGCTCTTGTTCATTTGTTCAGTAGTGTCTGACTCTTCAGTTCAGTCGCTCAGTCGTGTCCAACTCTTTGCGACCCCATGAATCACAGCATGCCAGGCCTCCCTGTCCATCACCATCTCCCAGAGTTCACCCAAACTCACGTCCATCGAGTCCGTGATGCCATCCAGCCATCTCATCCTCAGTCGTCCCCTTCTCCTCCTGCCCCCAATCCCTCCCAGCATCAGAGTCTTTTCCAATGAGTCAACTCTTCGCATGAGGTGGCCAAAGTACTGGAGCTTCAGCTTTAGCATCATTCCTTCCAAAGAAATCCCAGGGTTGATCTCCTTCAGAATGGACTGGTTGGATCTCCTTGCAGTCCAAGGGACCCTCAAGAGTCTTCTCCAACACCACAGTTCAAAAGCATCAATAGGGTTATATAAATATATATCTATAGCTAGTTACTATAGCTAAGTATATATAGCTATTAATTAGGTTAGTTTTATCTATATATAGAAAATTCAATATATCTATTGTTTAAACAAGACAGAAGTTTGTAATACTTGAGTAAAAGAGGTCAGAGGTGGACAGCCAAAGGAATGGGATTATTTTTCTTTCTGTTGCACCATTTTAGCCCAGAGCTTCCCTCCTGAAGTTTATTCTGTGTTCCAAAATATTTGCAACAGTTTCAGTAATCAGGTCTATATTGCACTGCAAACTAAAAAATGTACAAGGGAAGCCAAAGGGCACATATACTAACTGAATCAAAGAGTAGTTCTGCATGTTATTGTTGTTCAGTTGCTAAGTTGTGTCTAACTCTCTGTGACCCCATGGACTGCAGCACACCAGGCTTCCCTGTCCCATCACCAGCTCCTGTTGCTTGCTCAAACTCATGCCATGAGTTGGTGATGCCATCCAACTGTCTCATCCTCTGTCACCCTCTTCTCCTCCTACCTTCAATCTTTCCCAGCATCAGGGTCTTTTACATAAGTTGGCTGTTGGTATCAGGTGGCCAAAGTATTGGAGCTTCAGCTTCAGCATCAGTCCTTCCAATGAACTTTCAGGATGGATTGATTTCCTTTAGGATTGACTGGTTTAATCTCCTTGCCATCCAAGGGACTCTCAAGAGTCTTCCATCACCACAGTTCTGCATGTACTTTCAAGTAAAAGCTCTGCACATATTACAGAACACTCCTACTTACATCTTATTAGCCTTGATATTAATCATCATTTAGTGTAGTTTTTTGAAACTTACTGTTGAATTCATGAGTAGTTTGGTGCTATATCATGCCTTTATCTAGCTGCAGAAGAGGCAAGAAAAGAAGAAATTGAGTTGTTTCTTGAGTGGTTGGTTACTTATAAGATAGAGGTGAAGGAAAGCAAGTGTTAATATTCAGAACATTGATTTTGATTTCTTAACTCGAGCATGGCAAAACAAAATGCTATTAATCATTTGGGAGAATTAAATTAATTTTAACTTGATAGATTCTGGCATGAGCACTTTCTAAGTTAAAAAAAATAATATTTTCTCCAACCCTCTCATTATTCCAATACCCCACCCCTAATTTTGGATTCAGTTTGTAAAGACTAGAGAAAGTGAAAGATTCAAACCAAATGACATATTTTGGAATTAACTTTATATACTTTTAAAGCTTTGTTGAGATATATTTCACATGCCATACAATTCACTCATTTAAAGTTTACAACTCAGTCATTTTAAATATATTCAGAGTTGTGCAACCATCACTATCAATTTTAGAATATTTTCATCTCCCCCCCAAAAACTCTATACCCATGAACAGTTACTCCTAATTTACCCCAAGCCCCTTTCCTCTCAATATCTTTAGACAAACATGTATTTGCTTTCTGTCTCTATATGTTTGCCTATCTGGATGTTTCATGTAAATGGAATCATTCAAAACTGGGGCTTTTGTGATTGACTTCTTACCTTTAGCATAAGGGTTTTAAGTTTATCCATGTTATACCATATAACAATACTTCATTCCTTTTTATGTCCAAATAATATTCCATTTTGTAGACATGCCACATTTTATCAGCTTTGCCATCATTAATGGACATTTGGGCAGTTTTCACTTTTAAGCTATTATGTACAATGCTGCATGAAGTTTCTGTACAAGCTTTTATAATATATCAATACAAAAGCTTGTACATATTTACTAAGGATAGAATGGGCTTCCCTAGTGGTGCAGATGGTGAAGAATCCACCTGCAATGTGGGAGACCTGGGTTTGATCCCTGGGTCAGGAAGATCCCTTGGAGGAGGGCATGGTAACCCACTCCAGTATCCTTGCCTGGAGAATCCCCGAGGACAGAGGAGCCACGCTACAGTCTATGGGGTTGCAAAGAGTCAGACACAACTGAGTAAGCACACACACACACACACACACACACACACACAGAGGAATAGAATGGCTGTCTCACATGGTAACACTGTATTTAACTTTCTGAGGAGCTACCTACGAAACTGTTTTCAAGACAGTGTACCATTTTCCATTCTCACCAGAAGTGAATTTCCAATTTCCCTACATTCTATTCAACACTGATTATTTTATGTCTTTTAAAAAATTACTATGTTGTCCTAGTGCATGTAAAGTGGTACATCATTATAATTTTAATATTCACTTCCCTGATGATTGATGATGTTGAGCATTTTGTCATATTCTCATTGGCTCTTTATTCATCTTCTCTGGAGAAAGGTCTGTTCAAATCCTTTGCCAATTTTTAATGGGTTATATGTTTTTATTATTGAGCTATAAGCTGTTTTTGTATATTCTAGACACAAGTTCCTTATCAGGTATATGATTTGCATGTTTTCTCCCATTCTGTGGGTTGTCCTTTCATTTTCCTGTTGGAATCTATTGAAACACCAAGTTCTTAACTTTTGAGGAAGGTTAATTTCTCTGTGTGTTCCTTTTTCTTTTGTGCTTTTGGTGTCGTCTCTAAGAAGGCTTAATCTGACCCAAGTTTATAAAGATTGACTCCTATATTTTATTTTAATAGAGTTATTGTTTTAGTTCTTACATTTAGTTCTCCTGTATATTTTAAGTTAATTTTGTGTATAGTATGAAGAATGGGCCCCTCATTCTGTTAGATGTGAATATCCAGTTGCCCCAGTACCATTTGTTGAAAAGATTATTCTTTCCCCATTGAATTGTCTTGGAACTCTTGTGAAAAATCAATTAATCATTTATTTTATTTAATTTCTCTCTAGGCTGTCAATTCTATTCAACTGACCTCTATCCTTATAACAGTACTTCATATACATTTTTTTATAGTCTATGCATCCATACAGTACATCAATACATAGATAATATATAGATGTATGTATTACACATGCACATGCTTTCTGTAAGCAGTGGTGAAGAGCTTGGTTTTGATTACTGGAGCTAGTCTGGATCATTTGAAGTCACAGCTATATCAAATACCAGCTGTGTCACTTTGAGCAAGTTCCTTTAACTACTGGAAGGCTAAGTCACCTCACTTGTGAAGTGGGATATGAATTGTGCCAACTTGGTAATGTTGTTGTGAGAATTCAATTAGACAATTCATTTGAAAGCTTCAAGTCCAGTGCCTGATTCTATGGTTGATTACTCAATATTAGCTGCTATTATTATTGAGTCAGTATTGTTATTATAAAATATAGTTCCTATAAAGTAAAAACTGTTTCTTAATGATTATACATTTTGCTCAGCAAGTCGCATTTCTCTTGAGAGGCAATTATGCAAGTTATCATGTAGGGGCTGTGAAATAAAGGGAAGAGAAATAGAGTGGTGAAGTTGATCATATGTTCTGGAACTTCTAGAACAATGCCAAAATATTCTGTTCCACTGTTTATTCATGCATCAGGTCACATATGCCAAATCCTGGCTTGGAAAAAAAAGGCAAGCTTAGGAGTAGCCTCTGAAATACCATGAGATAATAAGATAAGCATGTAGCTCTGTATCTTTTCCAACCTGTTTTAAAAGAAGCTGTTATGTACTTGTTGAAATCTATCAATGTGCACCCCTTCAAAGACATGGTCCCCTTTGAATAACTTACTCCTTTTGTAACCCCATCTTTTATGTAGGTTTTAATTATATTTTCTTTAGTCTTAATATTGGGTTGGCCAAAAGTTTTGTTCAGGATTTTCTATCACCTGAATGGCCCTTTTGGCAAACCCAATATTTGTCTCTTTTGCTTATACATTTGTTTGGAAGGTTCATCACCCTTATTCCATTGTAAATTCCCTTAACACAGAAGAGAATGTCTCTCTTACTCTGGGGTTGCCCTACCAAAATAACACAGATTGGTGACTTAACAGAAATTTATTTCACACTGTTTTGGTGAATGGGAGTCCAAAAGCAAGGTGTTGAGAGACTTGGTTTGTCCTGAAGCCCCTCTCCTGAATTTGCAGATGACCGTCTCCATGCTTTGTCCTCACGTGACCTTTTTTCTATGTGCATACATTGCCGGTATCTCTTCCTCTTTTTATGATGACACTCATCATGTTGGGTTAGGGTCCTACACTTGTGACCTCATTTAAATGTACTTATCTCTTTAAAGGCCCTGTCTCCAGGTACAGTCATATTGGGGGGTAAGGCTTCAACATATGAATTTGTGAAGGGCAACAAAATTCAGTTCATTACAGCATCTGTATCCTGAAGATAGTCTTCAACTCATTAATTAGTTCCATTTTACTGGGGATATCTTTTTTATGGGGGAATAAACCAATGAAAACGAAAAGGGACACGTGATTTTCTCTGAAGTGTGAAATGGGTCTGGCCCAGCATGATTTTCAGTTAAATACTCTTTGGGGACAAGTATGTTGAATCACTAGGAGAGAAAGTTTAAGAGAAAATTAAGTTGTAACCGCATGTCTGAATTAAAAGAAAATCAGGCTTTATTGGCATGCCAACAAGACAAATAACTGGCCTTATTAGTTAGTAAGGCAGTAGCTATAATCTGCCATTATCCTGACCTACTGGAAATGTTTAATGGCTTATCCATTAGAACCACAAGCCCTTTTTTTGCCCACCATTGAGGTGGGCTAATAGGGAAAACCAACATTTGCAAAAAAAGGCACTGTGGTTTACAATGTGTGCTGGTCACTTAATATCTATAATTTCTTAAAACCCACATAGCTTAAGATGTAAGTCAAATTGACCCCATGTGTCAGATGAGAATTCTTAAGACTCAAAGACGTAAAATAAAGTATCTGAAGACACACAAATATGAAGTTTAGATATTCTATTTGGATGTAAAAAAATTAAAGTAGAATTATAGTTTCAGGAATTAGTGCTGAAACTATGATTTAGGAAAACACTGTGGCATAGAATTTCACTGAGATGAGGCAAATTGGTGCATGTCACATAACAAAGTTTTAGAACAAATAAAACAATTATTTTAGAAGCTTTAAAACATGTAACAATACTATAAATAAAACAATCATAATTGGCCAAAAGATATAGAAACACTTTAAAAATTGGAAAACACTTAGATTATGAATATATAATTTTGAATATTTTAGACAGCGGTGCCCTGGGAGGGTATTTTAAGATTTGGGAATTGGAATTTTAACATGTCCTTTAAAAAATAGTATCTTTGGTTTTTAAACAAACCATTAGCTTGTAATTTCTGAAAATACCAAATAGATCTATTGAAAAAGTATAAAATAATTATATAGGAAGCCAAATAAAAATGAATTATATAGCTCAAGATACTCAAATTTTCAGATGTTTGATTTTGGAAACATACAGTGTCATACTGTGCATGAAAATATAGTCAACCCAGAAAAATGAGTGTTTCTTTATGTCAAAGGGAGGGATCTGTCCAAGTTGCTTAAATAAAATTATGAATATACTTTTTCATCAAAAAGAAACTATATAATAATTCTTATAATTATTTTTAGTTTCTAAACAAAAAACTGTCTCTTACTTCAGATGTGCCACAAATAAGAAGTAAATTAATTATTAGTGCTTTAGTTTTAACTCTTGGTTTAATATGAGAGTTTCCAAAGAAAAGCTGAAACACACAGTGTTAGGTCTCATTTAGCTGGAAAACTGTAGTATCCGCGAGAGGCAGATAACTAAGATTGTGCTGTGGTAGGCAATTCATGTTGAAATGTGAGCTCCTTTTAAATTTTACAGTGTTTTCAATTCATGAGGATACCCCCTCCACCTTTTTTTATTTTTTTATTTTTTTTGGCACCACATGTCAGTATGCTTCATTAAAGAGGTGAAAAGCAGAATTAGGGATGCTAAGCCTCATCGAGTTAATCATTTTGCTGTGCTTAACACATTTTAGCAGAGTGCAGGTTTTAAGGATGAGAAGGAAGTAAATGTTTCCATCACATGTCTCTTGACCCCTTCCCCTGACCTTTCCCCAGATGTTTCTAAAATCTTAATTTGCCTCTAAACTTTTCTCTCAGGTTACATTCTCTTCTGCAAAATGTAGTAACAGTGACAATGTTTGTTGACCTGAAATATGTCATAAAACATTAGTAACATTTTGAGCCAGGCTTCCAAACTCTCTTGTTTACCTCTTACAGCTCCCTTACCTGTATCCATTTTACAAGGCAATGAAATATATTTAGTACATTTTATTATGCTTCAAAATTCTTTAAAAAATGAGTCATTTCATACACACTATTGATACTATGTATAAGATAGATAACTAGTGAGAACCTACTGTATAGCTCAGGGAACTCTACTCAAAGCTTTATGGTGACCTAAATGGGAAGGAAATACAGAAAAGAGGGTATATATGTATAACTGATTCAATTTGCTGTACAGAAGAAAGCAACACAACATTCTAAAGCAACTATGCTGCTGCTGCTGCTAAGTCGCTTCAGTCGAGTCCGACTCTGTGCGACCCCATAGACGGCAGCCCACCAGGCTCTGCCATCCCTGGGATTCTCCAGGCAAGAACACTGGAGTGGGTTGCCATTTCCTTCTCCAGTGCATGAAAGTGAAAAGTGAAAGTGAAGTCACTGAATCATGTCCAATTCTCAGTGACCCCATGGACTGCAGCCCACTAGGCTCCTCCGTCCATGGGATTTTCCAGGCAAGAGTACTGGAGTGGGGTGCCATTGCCTTCTCCAAAAGCAACTATACTCCAGTAAAAATTAATTTTAAAAACTGAGTCATGTCATCCCCCACCCGCTTTTACTCAATAGTTGTTAGCTGACAATGAGTGTTACCCCAAATAGTAACCAATCAAAAGATATGAAGAAGAGTCCACATATAGCTGAGGAGAAACTCTGGAGAAAGCAGATGAATGGCCTAAGAATTCAAACTAAGCAGATTTCTAAAGGGACTGCTGCTGCTGCTAATTTGATTCAGTCGTGTCCAACTCTGTGCGACCCCATAGACGGCAGCCCAACAGGCTGCCCCGTCCCTGGGATTCTCCAGGCAAGAACACTGGAGTGGGTTGCCATTTCCTTCTCCAGTGCATGAAAGTGAAAAGTGAAAGTGAAGTCGCTCAGTCCTGTCCGACTCTTCGCGACCCCATGGACTGCAGCCCACCAGGCTCCTCCATCCATGGGATTTTCCAGGCAAAAGTACTGGAGTGGGGTGCCATCGCCTTCTAAAGGGACTAAACAGTCTCTAAATTAAAATATCTTCTTATTTGTTCACCAAACTTTTTGTAACAATGTTTTCAACTACTTACTCTGGTAACATGTTTGGTAAGCTCTAAGTTAATACTTACAACTGCTGGTGTCAATTATTCACTGAAGCATTGACCTTTTTTTCTGCAGCCATATTTAAAGAAAAACTCTTAAGATGCACATGGTTTTCCTCTGAGTCCAAGACTGAGGACTCTAGGCAGTGGTCACCACATGGTACAAGTGACAGGAAGGAGGGGATCTACACCCTTGGTTTGCTGGAGGCAGCCAGCTATTTGCTGGGACAGGTGTGATGATAGAACAAGTCTGTGAACTCCTTGACGAACCTATTGGATTGGCCAAAAAATTCGTTCGGGTTTCCCATCGCTTCTTATGGAAAACCCCAGATGAACTTTTTTGGCCAGCCCATTAAATACATGGGCTTCTTGATGACGCAGGTAGTAAGGAATCCACCTGCAGGGCAGGAAACACAGGAGACGTGGGTTTGATCCCTGGGTGGGGAAGATCCCCTGAAAAAGGAATTGGCAACCAACTCCAGTAGTCTTGCCTGGGAAATCCCATGGACAGAGGAGCCTGGTGGGCTACAGTCCATGGAGTCGCAAATAGTCAGGCATAGCTGAGTATGCATGCACTAATAAATACATATTTCAAAGCCACACAATATTAGATCCAAGCTTTGGCTCTGCCATATAATAGCTGGGTAAGCTAGCTAAACTCTGTATCTCTGAAGTATAAGGAAAGTGATACCTCTCATGTCTTTAGGGTTGTTGTGAGAATTAAATAACATTCATTCTTTCTGGAAACAATTGAAAGGACACGTGTCCATCACCATTACCCCCAAGGATCTGGAGGCAGAAGATGTCTCCCAGCTGTTTATTCAATGGTCTTCTCATCTCAGTCTTCCTAATCCACTCCTTCCACTCTTTTTTCTAAAAAGGATCAAAAGCACATCCCACAGTGGACTGTATGTTATGGGTCACTGGTCACCAGCAGCCTTGTTCATTGCTGACTGTATGATGAGCTTCCTCATTGCATCCTCATTACCTTAGCCCTCACTCTATGTTAACACCACCTAGGGCACTTTAATTTATGTATCTTTTTAGTGCAGTTTTTATGAGTATATAATTGATTTACAGTATTGTATTAGTTTCACATACACAGCAAAGTGAATCAGTTATATATATATCTACTCTTTTCAGACTCTTTTCCCATGTAAGTCATTACAAAGTATTGAGTAGAGTTCCCTGTGCTATACAGTAAGTCATTATTAGTTATCTATTTTATAAATAGCAGTATATATATATAATGGAATATTATTCAGCCATAAAAAGAATAAAATAATGGCATTTACACAACATGGGTGAACTTAGATATTGTTATACTGACTGAAGTTAGTCAGACAGAAAAAGACAAATAATATATGGTAAGATTTATCTGGAATCTAAAAAGAATGGTACAAATCAACTTATTTATAGATAAGTAGAGCTTTTTAGAAATGATTTACCTGAAATGTTGAACACTTTCTCCTGTTCAAATGAAAAGATATATGTGATCTGAGGATTCAAAGTGTATTTTCTGGATGTCACTTTTGGGTTACAGACCCTAATCTCATTCCTTCATTCCCCCCTCACCCTTTACTTCCTGCCCTCCTAACCTGTATTACGTTCATCTCTGCATTTATCTAACTAACACTTATGTTCTGTTGTATTTTTTTACTGTGAATGTAATAGATCAGGGGTGAGGACTCACTCACTGCTATATTCCTAGCCCCAAAACACTTCTAGGAACTCAGTAAATATTTGCTAAATGAGTGAATACAAAGTAAAATACTCTTGTATCTGCCATTGCATCAATAGTTTTGTTACTTCTTTTGGTGTCTTACCACACTGAAAATCTGAGATGGAAATTAAAATATGAATAACAATAACAATAGCAACAAAAATCACAGTAGTAGCTTTATGATGGTTTCTTGCTTGTCAGGCACTGGTCCAAATGCTTTCCACGGAGACATCTGTCCCCTCATGTAATC
Source organism: Capricornis sumatraensis (assembly GCF_032405125.1). Classification (NCBI taxonomy): domain Eukaryota; kingdom Metazoa; phylum Chordata; class Mammalia; order Artiodactyla; family Bovidae; genus Capricornis; species Capricornis sumatraensis. Next base: position 111,731,030 of record NC_091092.1, read on the forward strand.
TTTGTGTTATTTGCTCAGTTGTATCTGACTCTTTGCGGCCCTATGGACTATAGCCCAGCAGGTTCCTCTGTCCATGGGATTCTCCAGGGAAGAATACTGGAATGGGTCACTCTCCCCTTCTCCAGGGGATCTTCCCAACCCAGGGATCTAACCCAGGTCTCCTACATTGCGGACAGATTCTTTACCATCTGAGCCATCAGGGAGGCCCCATGTAATCCTTACACCAACCATAAAAGATAGTTACTATCATTATTTCCATGCTACAGGTTAGGATCCTGAGGAACAGAAAGATGAACTGCCTCTGTCCTCAGTGGCATTTGGAGAGGAGAACAGGATGTTATCCAGTTCTCACACAGTGTAATAAACACACGAATAGAATATACACCAAGAACTAGGCAGCACAGGGCAGGCACTGTCACTGGAGGCAGGACGTTTGGAAAGACTTCTCTCAGGTGTTGATATCTTATGCTTGGCCTTAAACTAGATGAGTAACGGGGACCCAGAAGCAGAAGAGAAACAAGAGGCTTTTAGAACTAGTACAAGGACTTTAAGATGAGACAATATAGTTGAAGTCCCAGATCCTTGAGTTATTTCTACCCATTAGGCTAAAACAAAGGTGTTGTACTTTTCTAAAATTTCATTGCTACAGATTGCTTAGCAGAAGGCCGTTTAACGGATCTCTAAACTTAAGGCATTTGTGAATTAATTCACAAAATACCTGCAAAAAGCCAGAAGAACCACTGCCTCCTTATGCCAGCATCACTAACAGCACCAGTACCTGCTGCTCATGCCAACTGGAGGGTTGGGTGTTGCTGTCTAGGTAATACTCACCAACTGATGTCCTGCCACAGGTGGTTTTTCCACATTCCACAAATAAAATCTTAATGTTCCATTCAGCATCTAATGAGAATTACAGTCATTAGTTAAATAAAAGACCATTAGGTAAGGAGAAGAATGGACAACACAGAATCCATCAATTTGGTGAATGTTGTCAGATGGTGTCTGGGTGCAGGACAGTTGTGTATCAAAGTAGACAGTGAGAATATTTATGTGCCTTGTATACTGGTTTTTGTAATCTAAGGATGTTCTAGCAAGCTATTAAAAAAAAAAAAAGTGCTTCGGCATGAAAGTGTTTGGAAATCTGTTGGGCTGCACCCTGTGGGCCTATAGAGCCTGTGTTTTCCCAGCTTCAAGGCCAAAGAGCCCAGAGTCAGCAACAGAGACATCAATGGTCGAATGGAGGTTGCATGATTGAAGCGAGGTCCTGGAGTGACACCACACCATGTGAGGCAGGCAGCAGGCAGTCTTTGCTCCCAAGGGAGAGGGGAGATGGCCAGTTATAAGGGAATTGACCTCAGGTGGGCTCATTAGTTACCAGGGAAACCAGTAGAAGCCACGCCCCCTCACCGACCCTTTGATGAGAACAATCACCAGCTGGGCCTGGGGCACGTATGTAAGAAGGTCAGTCCTGTGCCTAAGATACCTGTGAAGCAGGCACCGGTCAGTCCAGGTGGACAGAAAGGAAGAGAACAGGCATGTTGAGTGGCCTGGCCATGCAAAATTTAATGGTGAATTAAAAGGGAGTATTTTAAAATCTAAATAAAGTGGTTACTTTATGTCTAGAATGGTGGTTTTCAAAGTAAAGTCTCCGGACCCTTACCACTAGCATCATCTGAGAACTTGATAGACCTGCGTGGGGCCTTTTGCATATCTACTTAATTGGAAACTCTAGGGCTGAGGCTCAGCAGTTAAGTTTGAGAATCTCTGAACCAGAGCACTGCTACTCAAGGGCCAACGTGGTCAGCATCAAGTGAGAGCTTTGTTAAAAGTGCCAATTCTTGGACCCCCACCCCACCCAAGCCTACTAAATTGTATTCTTTGGGAGTGAAGCCAAGGATCTTGCTTTAACAAGATCTCCAAGTGATTCTTTTTATTTTTTTAATGTATGGATGTGCTAGGTCGTTGCTGTGTGGGCTTTTCCCGAGTTGCAGCAAAGCATGGGCTATTCTTTGTTGCAGTGCACTGGCTTCACATTGCAGTGGCTTCTCTTGCTGAGGAGCATGGGCTGCGGTAGTTGTGGCTCCTAGAGTCGAGCTCACAGGCTCAGTAGTTGTGGTGCTTGGGCTTGGTTGCTCCATGACATATGGGATCTTCCTAGATCTAGGACCAAACCCATGTCTCCTGCATTGACCGGCAGATTTTTTTACCCATGAGCCACCAGAGAAGCCCCTCCAAGAGATTCTTATTCATGTCAAAATGGGAGGTGCTGACCCAACCGTTGGTTCTCAGCCTTAATTGCATATTTGAGTCACACATGCTGTACTTAGTTGCTCTACTGCTGCTGCTGCTAAGTCACTTCAGTCGTGTCTGACTCTGTGCGACCCCGTAGATGGCAGCCCACCAGGCTCCGCTCTCCCTGGGATTCTCCAGGCAAGAACACTGGAGTGGGCTGCCATTTCCTTCTCCAGTGCATGAAAGTGAAAAGTGAAAGTGAAGTCGCTCAGTAGTGTCCAACTCTTCGCGACCCCATGGACTGCAGCCTACCAGGCTCCTCTGTCCATGGGATTTTCCAGGCAAGAGTACTGGAGTGGGGTGCCATCGCCTTCTCCAAGTCGCTCAGTCCTGTCCAACTCTTTGTGACCTCATGGACTGTGGCCTGCCGGGCTCCTCTGTCTATGGGGATTCTCCAGGCAAGAATACCCATGGGGAGAGCTTTTTTCCACACCCAGGTCAGACACCAGACCACTTAAATCAGAATATTTGTAGGTGCAACCTAGGCGTTGGGTGTTTTTAAAAGTAGCTACGGTTGAGACACACTTCTGTAGAAGTAAAGGGGTTAAGGGGACCTTTTAAGGGGATCCCCTGGAGGGAATCTTCCTAATCCAAGGACTGAACCCGAGTCTCATGTCTCCTGTATTGGCAGATGGGTTCTTTACCACTAGTGCCACATGAGAAGCCCTGTATTACAATAGTAACTACCCTATAGAATACTTACTCTGTATCATATTCTGACTGGCTTTTAATAATCACATAAGTCCTGGGAGGTACCAGGTAAAGCTCTTCATTGTGTAGCAGATGAGAAAGTCATGCTGTACAGAGGCTAAGCAACTGATCTGTGGTCGTGGTACATGGCACCTAAAGGGGACATAGTTGTGCAATTAAAATGAATCTATTGTAATTATACTGAAAGGTCCATATTTGCCTTGTATACCTAATTTGAAGGATGCCCTTTGAGTCAATTTCCAGTCCTTGGATTCCTAGATAGATAGAGTTATTTTGAAAATGCTAAACAATGTATTATGTATCCTACACTTAAATTATTAGTTAAATTAATCTGTATTTTTAAGGGAGAAGAGTCCTGTGTGGAGTCTAATTAAAAATAAAGTGACACTTTAGGTTAAGTAACATAGTATCCAGTGACCAGTGTGGAAGAGTGATGTAAAGCTTCTCAAATAACACAAATCAAAATTTGCTATTTCACTGCTTTTTTAAAATAGCAATTAAAATGTTGTCTAAAATATCAGAACTTTTCATTAAGAAGCACTTCGAAAATAGAAAGACTGATATGCACTGTGATTTCCATATAGATTAAATTGAACTTGCAAATGATTTTATAAAATATAGAAACCAAGAGAAATTCAAATTAGATATTTGTCAGAATAAATTGTGTATGTCTAAACAAATACCTATTGAGAAGTAAATGTGTTCTTTTTCTTTCAGTTGTCTGTGATTTCTTATCTGTCTCTTTGGAGACAAAATGTCCTCACTGTGATTTGTTTCCAGTTAAACATTCTTAAGACTGTGTAAATATGGTAACTTCCAGTTCTCTTATTTCTATTGATCTCACTACTGTTCTAACCTAGACATAATCAGTCCCTTATCTTTTCTGCATTTCGCAGGCATCAGTATCCAGAATAATTTGGTGAGCTTGAGACAATAGCACAAGTGATGTTTTCAGAACTCAGCAGTCATTCATTTAATGAATATTCATTGGCCACCAACTAGGAGCAAAATACTAGCTAGGCCACGTGGGGCACACAAAAATGTGTTAATACGGCTGATGCTTCCTAAGTCACACCTATTAGATAAGGCACAGTCATAAATAATTATAGGACAAAAGCAAAGGCACTAGAATGTACAGTTTAAGTACAATTTAAGCCTATAAAGAGAGATTCACTTTCTGTCAGATAAATCAAGGAAGGCTTCATGGAGAAACAAACATCTGAGCATACAAACACAGTAGCAACAGGCTCAGGTCAACGTGGGAGAGGAACGAATGCTATTCCACATTGAAAAAGAGATACTCTGAGTAAATATGAAGAGCTGTAGAAAAGCCAGTGGAAGTAGACCCAATTTATAGTGCCTGCCTGCTTGCCTATGGAAAAGAAAGGGGAAAGTGTTAGTCCCTCTGTCGTGTCTGACTCTTTGCGACCCCATGGACTGTAGTCAGCTGGGCTCCTTTGTCCATGGAATTCTTCAGGCAAGAATACTGGAGCCAATACTGGAGAAGAGTGGGTAGCTTTTCCCTTGTCTAGGGGACTTTCCTGACCCAGGGATCGAACCTGGGTCTCCTGCATTGCCAGCAGATTCTTTACCATCTGAGCCACCAGGGAAGCCCCTGCTCACCTGTAGTGTCTTCCAAATATGGTTACTCACATTTTGCAGTTTCCTCAGAACAATATCAGTTTATGCTTGTTTCCCTTGTGTAATTATAATGGCCTCTTTGACTCCACAAAGTGCCCAGGTTTGGATGATAAATTTAATTATCATTCTGTTTCTAAGAAAACTGCCCACTCCCTGTAAAAGCATGGGTTTGGTTCAGGTCCCACCTAACTCTGCCCACCCCTTAATTTACGAAAGCCAGAACTTGGCATCAAAAAATAAGTTACCCAAGAAGATTTCAATATTTCTGGAGAAGTGGGAAACTCAGGAATCTTAAAACAGTTACAGAAACTGTATAGCTTCTATTACATGGCAGGTTGGAGCCATGAAAGCTGTATACATAAGTCATAATTAAGAGAGAGTAGACACTGAGCTGCAGCAGCCAGATAGTTGCGGAACGAAATGAAACAGACAGACATCTAGGGAAAGCTGAGGCACAATAATGGGAGAAAGCTGCAGTGAAACTGCCTGAACTTCTGGTAGTAAGATTCCTACTGATACCTTAAATCTAGGACCACCTCCATCTCCATTCTTTGTGATGCCCAGCCTCATGGCAGTTGCTGTTATTAAAATCTCTGGAGAATCCACATATTGTTTCGCCTAACATCTTATAATAATCCCTCCCATCTTTCTATCCGTCCAAACTAGCTCAGATAAGCTGTGGGGCCTATGCTCCTGGGGAAAGAGAGTGGTAAGAGGTGAATGCAGAGGGTTTGGGGAAGCAGGATGTCACAGCATTTCAAGAAAGGCAGCATGGTATCTCAGACTGCTATCTGAGGAATGGGAATGGAAAGGAGAAAAGCTAATAGCAGTGGAATCTATGAGGCTTGGCAACTGGTTAGATCTGAGGCATAAAATGAAATAGGAAACCAAAGATGATTCAAAATATTTTGAGTCTGATTTTCATCAGATAAGAAGACAGTAGTGCCATGAATAATAAATGGTTCCAAACATAACTATCATCACCATCGTCATCATCATCATCATTATCATCATCGTCCCCATTATCATTAAGGAAACTGCTCTAAATAGTTACAAGAAGGGTGTTTAATAGAGGCCGTTAACTACCTAGGTGATGGAAGACCTGAAAAGCCAAAAAGAAATGATAAAAGCAACATAGGGATTAGCAATAACAGGAAGCTTCTCCCGTTTCCATGGCTGAGGGTTTAAGCACCAGGTGATGTTACTAGATTTCACAAGTCAAGGTCATCTGGTGGGCGTTGGAATCAGATGGCGACTGGCAGGAGCTGCAGAAACAGAAGGAGGGTGTATCCAGCAAGACGTTAGGATGCTGGAACACCAGAGGAGATTCAGTCACTGCCAGAAAATAACCTCAGAGCAGGCAGAGGGAGAAACATACTGAATTCTCCCCTTTTCCTCCACTAGTCCCTCACACTTATCAAATCCACCCAGAAGTTAATTGGCAAATGAGTCTGGGAAATGTGATTTGTAGAGGACATGAAATGGATCTTAAGGGACAAAGGTAATAGCTGGTACAACATCTGAGCTTTGTGAGGCAAGGGTGAAAAGCAGGAATAATACAGTGTTTATCTGGAATGTTTCATGCACACAGATGCAGGAGAAAAAAAGGAGAAACGTGCTTGCTCAATGAGCCATTCTGACTAGCCCTGTAGGTGGCTGTCCTATGAATAAGACTTTTAGACTAAACAGAGATGGCTACAAATGGCACTGCCATGTAGTCACAACAGAAATACCAGACAGGAATTAATATTGACTTGCTCTGTCACAGTCATCAGCTATTTGTTTTAAACCAATGATCTTCCATCTAAATGTCTGCAAAGAGTATAACTTTTGTGTACCGCCAACATGGACAAAACGAAATTAGGTTTATTGAGTTCTTCATAGAACTATCCTTCATTGAGTGCCTCTTGTAAGAGCAACATACAGAGGTTATAACTATGAAGAAGACAGCCCTTGTACTCCAAAGAGCATTTAGGAGAGGTATACTAATAAGTAATTATTATAATACATTGAGATAGATAATATTATCATGATAATAGGCACTGAGTGATAGCTAAGCACATGGAAGAGGCACCCTAGTCTAATTTGTGGCACTTGGAGACTATTTTCAAGGATATAGCATCTGAGTTGGAGTTAACTCCAGCATGATGTATATTTCTGGGAGCAAAGTATTTCAAGCCAAGGTGGTGTTTATGCAGAGTCCCAGAAAGCCTGAATTGTTTGGATAACTGTATTTCAGGTGCAGAGGAGACAGATGAGACCAAACTAAGCATAGGCCAGATAATAGGAATCTGAACCAATGGTATGTTGGTAAATGTTGAACAACCGGCTCTTAGGGGAGAGAGAGTCTGCTTTGAGGCATTTGCCAGATTCTGAGGCTTAACTATGCCAGCATGGCAAATATTAAGCTACCATTGTGATGTCATTGAGTCTAGAGCTGGGTAGTAGCACAGCAGTGCATAGTTATTTCCATCATACAATAGGTGTAATATTCAAATATGTATGCTTCATTTTACCAAATACTTGTGTTATTCATTTGTTTGTCCATTCATTCATTTTAAAACATTTTTGAACCTCTACTCTGGTTCAGGCATGGTTCTAATTGCTGAGAGGACAGCATAAGAAAAAAAATAGAAAAACATTTGTCCTCAATGAGCTAAAGCAAGTATTATTATTGTGCCCATTTTACAGCTGAGAAATTGAGGCATGTGAAGATTAATTAACATCACACCATTAGTATGTGGAAGACCCAAAGGAGGAAATCAGCCCCCTAATTCTGAATCAAATAGGCCATTTACACTATATTACAATACCAATAGCTGAGCTAGATTTTATCGGAGCTTCTCTATTTTTATTGCCATGTGGTTGGATAAGTAAAATAAATTTCTATGACCTTTCAAATAAATTTAGGTCATTTTTCTTGGAAGCTTGTCTGGTGCGAACTTTAAAATACTGCAATTAATAATTATTATAATACCCTGAAACTCTGCAGCAACCGTGTTCGAAGAACTCCTAGGAGCCTCCATATGTAGAAAACTAAGTCCATCAAGTGAATGAGTTATTATCTGAGAGTAAGAAAGATAGACTTCAAAAAGTGCATAAATTGCAATAAACTTTTTAAAATACAAGAAAAAGGAACTATTTAAACATTGCATTCATTTTACTAAGCCTTTCAGACCCATAGACTCCTGTTTATCTCCTGAAGAAAAAAATTTCTTTCAGATAAACTCATTTACATTGAATATATAGTCAACAAAAGTAATTCAGTCATGAAGGAACTTTTAAAAACATTTAAAATCTATAAATTTATTATTTTATTTTTATTAGAGTATAGTTGTGTATATATGTGGATCCCAGTTTCCCAATCCATCCCACTCACCCTTCTCCATACGTTCATTCTGTATGTCTGTATCTCTATCTGCTCTGCAAATGAGATCATATATGGCATTTTTCTAAATTCCACATATATGTGTTAATATATATTTGTTTTTCTCTTCCTGACTTACTTCACTTTATATGATAGACTCTAGGTCCATCCACGTTTCTATAAATGACCCAGTTTTGTTCCTTTTTATGGCTGAGTAATATTCCATTGTATATATGCACCATGTCTTCTTTATCCATTCCTGTGCTGTTGGACATTTAGGTTGCTGCCATGTCCTGGCTATTGTAAATAATGCTGCAATGAATATTGGAGTGCCTGTGTCTTTTTGACAGAGGATGAGATGGCTGGATGGCATCACTGACTTGATGGACGTGAGTCTGAGTGAACTCCGGGAGTTGCTGATGGATAGGGAGGCCTGGCGTGCTGCGATTCATGGGGTCGCAAAGAGTCAGACATGACTGAGTGACTAAACTGAACTAAACTGTGTCTTTTTATGGTTTTCTCTGGGTATATGTCCAGTAGTGGGGTTGCTGAGTCATATATTTGTTCTATTTTTATTTTTTTAAGGAAATTTTGTACTATTCTCCATAGTGACTGCATCAATTTGCATTCTCATGAACACTGCAAAAAGGTTCCTTTTTTTTTACACCTCTCTAGCACTTACTATTTGCATATTTTGTGATGATGGCCATTCTGACTGGTATGAGGTAATACCTCATTGTAGTTTTGATTTGCATTTCTCTAATAATTAGTGCACAGAGATCCAACCAGTCCATTCTGAAGGAGATCAGCCCTGGGTGTTCTTTGGAAGGAATGATGCTAAAGCTGAAACTCCAGAATTTTGGCCACCTCATGCGAGTTGACTCATTGGAAAAGACTCTGATGCTGGGAGGTTTGGGGGCAGGAGGAAAAGGGGATGAGAGAGGATGAGATGGCTGGATGGGATCACCGGCTCAATGGACATGAGTTTGAGTGAACTTCGGGAGTTGGTGATGGACAGGGAGGACTGGCATGCTGTGATTCATGGGGTCACAAAGAGTGGAACACGACTGAGTAACTGAACTGAACTAAACTGAATAATTAGTGATGTTGAGCATCTCTTCAAGTGCTTTTGGCCATCTGTATATCTTCTTTGGAGAAAAGTCTATTTAGGTCTTCCACCCATTTTTTCATTGGGTTGTTTTTCTTTGGATATTGAGCTGCATGAGCTGTTGGTATGTTTTGCAGATTAATCCCTTGCAGTTGCTTTATTTGCAAATATATTCTCCCATTCTGAGGGTTGTCCTTTCATCTTTTTTATGGTTTCCTTTGCTGTGCAAAAGCTTTTAAGCTTAAATAGGCCCTTTTTGTTTATTTTTGTTTTTATTTTCATTACTCTAGGAGGTGGGTCAAAAAAGATCTTGCTGCAATTTATGACAAAGACTGTTCTGCCTATATTTTCTTCTAAGAGTTTTACTGTGTCCAGCCTTACACTAGGGTCTTTAAATCCATACAGTCTATAAATGTAATCATATGCATTGATTCTAGTGATTTAAAAATGTATGTTAATTCTTTGTCACATGTCTCATAAAAGAAATTATAATGAAGGTGTGTGTTAATAAAAATAAAAAGGCACTGACTGCAATGGAGGTATTTATATAGTTCTCTAAATCTATGACTTTTTCTTTGCCAGAGAACCCCACCCCCAGCAATAGCAGCCAAAACTTGGACTAACTTATCCGATTGTTACACTTCAGATACTTTTGATCTCTTCTCATTCATTTCTTACCATGTGTAATCTTGCTGTCTCTTCCTTCCATTCTTTATTCTCCACTTGCACAGTTCCTTTCTGTATCTGGGGATTACTCATTTAGTGCTTAGTGATTGGGTTAGCCTCCTACCCTCCCCCTTGGCAATCTAACTACACTATTTTATTAAGCTTCCTAAGGAACATAGCAGTTCATTATATTGGTTAAAAGCCCCAAAATATTAATGGCTTTCTAGTTCTCAGAGGCTCAAGTTCACCCACATATTCTGATTTTCATATTCTGGGTTCAAGCAAATTTTTTCAGCTTTCCCACTTACAGTTCCTAAGAACAATTTCCCTCCTCAAGGTTCACGCTGGAAGTCCTCCTGCTTCTTTCCCTACATGGACTCTGATGCTTTTCCTTTCATTGAATTCTCCAAGCTGAGCTCAAAACATGACTCCTCTGTGAAAACCTCACTGATTTTTATCCACTTCTGACGCCCTGCAGCACTTACTTTTCTTACATCGTTTGGGGGACTTAATTACATCTGTGGTTTAGAAACTGATACTTTTATTTCTTATTCATACCACCACTTTCAAGTCTATTCATCTTGCTCTCCAACCACATTGTAAGGTCCTTGAGGTTGGAGAGTATAAGAGAGGGGAGGAGAACAGCTTAAATCCACATGTACTGGGTAAGTTCAAGTTCTTTAACTTCTATGAGCCTCCCCTGCCTCATCTGTAAAATAGGACTTCACTGCTTATCTTATAGAATTGTTTTTGGAATTAAATAAAGGTGTGTGTGAAAAGGGGATTAACAGTGCTTTGCATGTAGTAGATAGTCAGTAAATGCTAAACTTTGTTTTCTCTCTTCAAAGCTCCACATTTCTTATTCATTACTATCCTTGTATTCTTTGTAAAAATGCTTCATATTTCAACTCCAGCACGTACTCTCATTTCTAATTACTCCTGTTGGGAAGGGAACACCTTAGAGGAGAGGCGATTTCTGCTCACTTATTCTCAGTCATGCAAGCTGCTCTGCTTGCTCAAGGTGTATCTTTGCTCATGGTCATGTCCAAGCTTCACCATGTCCTCACACTCCCATTTGGGCAGGGGCAAATGGTCCTGAGCCATAGCAACAGCCTAACTCCAAATATTTACCTGCATTATTTTGTGTTTGTCCTTGGTGTGTGCTATGTTACAAATATGTCAAAATATCACCATTATTTTAGACAACCAGTGAAGGAAAAATCCTTCAATAGTTTTAATATTTGCAGTAACATAAACTCTGTGTCTTTATCATTCAAGCAGATTGAGGCCTTTACTGTGAGCCATGTATTGAGGGATTCTGTTCTTATTTTTAAATTTCTTTAAAATTCTATTCTTATTTTAAAATTGAGGTTCACAATGTCAAAAGTTCAAGAGTGAAGTGCTTTTGTCATCTCTGTTGCATGACTACACAGTCACTGGAAAATAAATCATTGGCTTAAAAAATGATTTCTCCCTTCCCGCCGTGCTGCTGTGTCTGCTGCCTGTCATCTTGAGACGTCATTGGTCGATCTTGAGACTTACAGTCCACCAGCATTTGGCATCCTTTGCTAAAATTCCCATACACCTGAGTAGTGAATGTGTGCTGATGGCAAACTTGTAAATTGTAAAATGTACAAATGTACAAAATTGTAAAATGCTTACAATTTAGGATAGCAGCCGCCATACTCCCTGTGTTAGCTTCCAAGGCTGCTGTAACACATGACCACAAACTGGGTCACTTAGTGAAAATGTATTCTTGCACGATTCTGAATGCAAGGAGTCCAAGATCAAGATCAATAGGCCCTCTAAAGGCTCTAGGAAGGAATCCTTCTTTGCATCTTCCATCTTCTAGTAGAGCCTCAGGCATTCCTTGTCTTGTGGAGGCGTAAATCCCATGCCACCCTCACCTCACATGGCCATCTTTTTTTGTGTGTCTTCCTGTGCCTCCTCCTCTATCCAGAATGATTTCATCTCTAAAACCTTAACTAATTATATTTTCAAAGACCTTATCTACAAATAAGGTAACCTTCTACGATTCCAGATAGATATGAACTTGGGTGGGATTCCACTCACTTTTTTTGGTGGGATTCCCCTTGTCGATTCTGGAAAATGTAATAATACAAACTTTGGATAAATCAGTGAAGGCAGAGTTCATACTTATGTATTACTGAAAAATTTCACTACTAGCTCTTAAACAAAAGGTCCTATGAAACATTTACTTGATTAAAACTACAAATCTGATATTTGGTTTTGTATTCATCATTATTTTTATACTCAGAAGGAATGTTTTATCTAAAATACATTCTATAAGAAACATATTTCTTAATTTCCTAGCATTTATTTTATTAAATGTTTGTCTCCACACTGCTTAATAAATATTTGCAGGGAAATCATTTAGAGTAAATTTCACCTTGGTAGTACCATACTGACATCCTCCAGAAACAACCATGGGAACAAAATCCTCTCAGAAGAACTACCCTCCTCACACAAAATTTTGCTGATATGTATTTGTTAGGAGATGGCAGAGAAGGACAAATACTGTTACATAGATATGTGAAGTGGCATCTAGCTGCCTTTAAACTTAAATTTTTCAGAACTTGACTTATTATTAACATATCCATGAAAGTTATCCAAGACTCATATGCTTTCACTGGAAATGTAACCAAATGAGTCACAATGTTTGAAAATGATATTTGACATCTAATACCATTTCTACAGGGCTTTCCTGGTAGCTCAGCTGGTAAAGAATACACCTGCAATGCAGGAGACCCCAGTTCGATTCCTGGGTCAGGAAGATCCTCTGGAGAAGGGATAATCTATCCACTCCAGTATTCTTGGGCTTTCCTGGTGACTCAGATGGTAAAGAATCCGCCGGCAATGCCAGAAACCTGGGTTCAACCCCTGGGTTGGGAAGATCTCTTGGAGGAGGGCATGGCAACCTACTCCAGTATTCTTGCCTAGAGAATCCCCATAGACATAGGTGCCTGGAGGATCCCCATGGACAGAGGAGCCTGGTGGGCTACAGTCCATGGGATCACAAAGAGTCTGACATGACAGAGCAAATAAGCACAGCCCAGCACAGCACACCGTTTCCTCAAGAATGCCCTGTTAGTGATTTAAAACAATGATGTTTGAAATTATAAAAAGTTAAAAAGAAAAAAAAAAAACTCCTAATTTCTAATCTTGACCCAGCTCTTTTATCAATCTCCCCAATCTCCATCACCAGCCAGTAAGCAGTCCTCAGTAGTTAGGGAATGCCTCCTTGAATAAGTGGCATCAATATTTCTTCACATTTCATGGCTACAAGGGTAGCGCTAAATCCTAGCCTGTTGTTCAGTTCTCCACCCTTATCATCCTAATAACACGTCCATCCTAAGAAAGACTCCATCAAGACCAGAGGATGAATACATATAATTTCTATGGAGTACAGTATTTAAAATGAAACTGCTTTTGGCCTGCATGGTCTCAGTGGGCGCAATGCGAGATTCAGGATGCCAGCTCATCTCACACAGAGTTTAATAAAGGGTGTCCTATAAAAAGCTAATTTCTTGCTGCTAAATTGCTTTTTAAGTAATGCTTGCTGTTGCAAGAGACCCTTTCATAGCACGGACTCAGGGAGCCATATTTGAAAGGCTAGAGGTGCTTTGTGAGATAAGGTAGGATCCAGGTGGAATTCTCCTTACAGGATGACAATATATATAACTAATATCGTCCTTGGAGACTAGTTTGCATGCAGTTGCTGGTTTGGTACGGTTTAGCAGCCTGCTACAGATAAGAATGAGTGATGATGCCCTAGATTTTAATGGAACTTTTAGAGTGCATACAGCAGTGGGGTGCAGTCTTCAGCAAAGAAAAACGAGCTGACTTGCAGGCATGAGAGGTCATCAAGAAAGATAAAGAAATAGGACATCCACTCTGGGCTAGGCAAGGCTTTTTAAAGGATATTATGGAAATGAGCAAGAATCCATTTAATTTTTATAATGCCACTCCATTTAACTTTAAAATACAAGGTCAAGGTACTGTGTTTTTCATAATGATTAAAGATTTGGAATGTTCTTTTCGTGGAATCCTTCTGCATTTGTTTGGCAGAAAAGGAATGTGAGAAGGAATAAAACCAGCATCAGGAAACAACAGAAACATGTTCTGTCCACTGTCCAATCCAGGTTTAAGCGGAAAAAAAAAAAAAAAAAAAGCATTTTTGATGGGTACATTTATCCCTAACTTGCCAGAGGGATTTCTTTTCCTTAAGTTCCTATTCTTTAAAGTTTTATTTGATCGTAGGATCATAGAAAAAAAATTATTTTTCAAAAATGAATCAGTGAGGTCAATTGAGAATCTTATGTCCATGGATCAAACAGTAGAGTCCTTCTGGCTGAAGTTTGTTTTAACCCATCATCTAGTAAACTATTCATCCTTAAATGTATTAAGAGAGATACAGAGTCTATAAAATGGTTGCAGTTTGTATCTTGGTTCTGTCACTTTCGTACCACTGATTCTCAACCTGCCATATCTCTGATATATGTGGTTAATGTTTTAGGAATAAAACAAAAGTACTTGAATCATATTTCTAGGTAGTGTTTCTGTATGTGAAGCAGGGGTAACGGTGGTACAGTGCAAAAGATTTCGAACATGAAATTAGAAGGCATCTCATCCAGAAACTAGGTGTGTGAACTTAAATAAGCTGCTTAACTTCCTAAATCTTAGTTTCTTTAACTTTTTCTATAAAATGAAGTGTCTACCCACGACACAGGATCATTGCCAAAATTAAATTAAATAATAAGAAATGTATAAACTGAAAAGTGCTACATGAGTTTAAAGCATGGTCATTATTTTCTGTCTCTAGAAATTTGACCTTCTTAGAGAAGGTCTCAATCTAGAAAATTTAACCCACAAGTAGCCTTTGGCTTTAAAAGAAGTACATTCCTATTTTTATCATAATACTTATCCTACATACATATCAAGACATAAATTTTTTCCAAATGCTCTGTGTTTTTCTTAGGGATTTGTAGGCAAAAGGAAGTTTTATCAGCTATGTTAAAGGGACACGTAAGAAAGCACTGAGTTGCTCTAAGTACAGAAATACAGAACTTTAAAATTCTAAGCAAATGTGAGATCAATGGGTAAGCATTTTTTTTCCTCACAAAATAGTTAAGCTTATTGTAAAATTGTATAGGTAAGCAAGATGGAAAATCCCAAATTCTGTGTTTCTTCAAGTCTAAGATTCACCATTATTCATTTAGCAGCTATTTATCATTCACTTATTATAAGAAAAGCACTGGGATAAGTCTTGAGAAGACAGTGCTTTAAAAGCTGTCTGGAATAGGCAAAGTGAAGTTTTGCTTTGAAGAGCCCATATTTTTTAGCACTGTTCATTACAACATTAAGATAGTTTGGTGAAATCCTTACCCAGTGGGTGTACCTGCCTGTAGTTCTAAAATTCTTTAAAAACTTTACGGTTCAGCAATTTTTACTTAGTCAAACATACAGCAAACTAAGCTACTTAGTCATATAGTAGCTTTAGAGATGGCAGAGACACTAGGTATCCTGTAGTTCAACCACTTTACTAATAGACAAAGATATTGAGCTCCATTTCTGAAATTCAGTTATCTGGTTGCAGACACATAATAACAGAGCTAAATCAAGAACCTCTTGGGGTTAGAGTTTTTGTTTATGCCCGGCTTTGCTTGGGAATTGAAACCAGTGCCTGTTTGCTGAGTTAAATTGAAAATTTTCTTTGCTCCGGGTGAAAAAATCAACCACAAAAACAGACTTAACTTCCAAATTATGGGTTACAACAAACTAAAGAAATAATTTCTGTAAATATAAAGTCTATAGGGGAGAATGGATACATGTATATGTATGGCTGGGTCCCTTTGATGTCCACCTAAAACTATCACAACATTGTTAACTGGCTATGTTATAATATAAAACAGAAAGTTTTTCTTAAAAAAAAAAAAAAAGTCTAAAGCTTTCTGAAGAGCCAATAAGGCTTCATGAAAAGGAGGATTAAAAATGTCATCAGGACTTTCCATATATTTGGAGAAAGCTAAATGAATAAACTAGCTACAAGAACAAATTTTGATATAATAAAAACATTATTACTACTAATAGTAAACTTCTCACTTGTTGTTGTTTAGTCACTAAGTTGTGTCCGACTTTTTGTGACCCCCATGGACTGTAGCCCGCCAGGCTCCTCTGTTCATGAGATTTCCCAGGCAAGATTTCCCACGCCAATACTGGAGTGGATTGCCATTTCCTTCTCCAAAAGTTCTTACTTATTAAGTCCTTATTATGGACATATGAACTATGAGGTTTCTCTTCCCACCCTCCCTCACCTTAAATTACAAATAGAACAGATTACCTCTCCAATGAAAGGTCAATGAATGGAGGGCAAATGAATTAGCAAACTCAGTTTAAGTGTATTATGTCCACGTGGACTGTTGCTGTCTAGAGGACTACAGCTCAGTCCTTCATGGAACACAGATTAAACTATCATCCATATTCTAAAAAAACTAAGGTCCAAAATATACCTGTGCTGCTTATAGACTAGAATGTGAGAAAAATGATGTAAGTTTTTATCATGGATTTAACAAACTAAAACATTTTTTTAAAGTTTTGAGATTGAGAAGTTTAATTAACTCTAGAGTTTTCACAGTTAGGTATAAAGATGATTTGTTATCTCCCATAACCTTGGTGAAGGAAAATTATTGTTTCTTCCAGCCCTAGAAATTGGATGACCATGAAGGGCTCTGTTCTTTTGGGAAGACATTCTAGCCCCTCATTGCCTTTTAATAGTTTATTACTTTATATTCACCAAGAAAAGTAGATGGGATCATTTTTGCAGACCCTTCCAAGGATAATTCATTCTGATTGGCAGAGACATAACTTTTAGTAGGCTTCCCTGGTGGCTCAGGTGGTAAAGTATCTGCCTGCCATGCAGGAGACCTGGGTTTGATCCCTGGGTTGGGGAGATCCCCAGAGAAGGGAATGGCTACACACTCCAGTATTCTTGCCTGGAGAATCCTGTGGACAGAGGAGCCTGGTGGGCTCCAGTGCACGGGATCCCAAAGAGTCAGGCATGACTAAGCGACTAACACTGTTACTTCCACTTACCTTTTAGTGCATAGTTCCCTTCGTGCCCTTTGTGACAAACACGAGCATAGAGAAGAAACACAAAGTCATGCCATTGAATTAAAAGACATCAGAAAGGCAACAGTGACTGTAATTTATTAAAATAAAAGAACAGTGCAAACAGATGTGACTTATATTCAGCTGTGAAAATTAGTGAGCAGGATCAGGCTTCCATCATCATGGTGGAAATCCCAGCCAAGGTTCTGCAGTACCCAGAAAAGAACAGCTTGCAAAAATCCTGTCATTCCTTGTACATGCCAAACTGCTGACCATATTCTATCATGAGGGTTCATTTCCAGGGAATGAGATCAAGAAATCATGATCTGAATTCCTAATTAACCCTTAGGATTTCTCAGAATGTTAGATGCATAACAGCCTTCACTTCTGTGGAGTGGGGCCATTAGTAACTGACCACACATATTTTTAAGCCACTGTTTTAGATTTGTATAATATCAGTCAAACCTGGCTAAACTAGTTTCATGGTGTGTTTGTTCTTCACAAATAACTACTCAGTAAATAGAGGATTAAATCATCAACATTGATTTTTTTCCTCTGATTTCAAGACTGTCATCTAGGATGAGCTTATTGAAGTTGTCACTGTTCTTTCTGAACCTTTGTTATGCCAGGAGGAACAGATGGCAAAATCAAAAATGATTAGAGAAATCAGTGGGGTGCAGGTGAGAAGCGGGGTGGGGGGGGTGCCTGCTCAGGGAGACCTGCTAGCATCTTCCCTGAGCAGTATGCTAACCCATGACACTTTTAGAAATCTGTACGTCTAAGTTGGTTGACATCCTGACACACACCTGAAGCTTCCTTCTCTGACTGTCAACAGCATTCTCTGGTCAGCTCACTCTAAATCTCAAGGATCACATTTTAAAATGCTAATTAATGCATCATTTTTCCTCCCTTTCCAATTCCTTTTGGTTTTATGAAGGTGTAATTTACATGTGATAAAATTCACCCTTTTCATACACAGGTTGATGAGTTTTGACAAACATAGGTGGTTGTGTAACCAGAACCACAATGAAGATAGACAGTATTCTTATCTCCTCAATGTTTCTTCATACCTTTCTTGCAGTCCCCACCCCACTAGGCCCCTGGCAAACATTGATAAGGAAAAGCACTTTTAATCCGAAAAGCATTGTATGTATATGGGGAGGTCAGTGGTAATAATAGGATATGCTCAGTGGTTTCTACTTTTTTGAGCATCTATATGTGCCAGTCTGCATGTAATGTGTTATACTGCAGCCTCTCCCTTCAAGGAGTAAGCTAATGGAAAAGACAAACAGGCAGTGTAATAACACTAATAGATTCTGCAGTGCTAGAAATGCTCTATAATGTGACTGTTGCACACTTTAAGTATGCCTAATGGAAATGAACTGAGTTTTAAACTTTATTTAATTTTAATTAAATTTATATAGCCACATGTGGCTAGAGGCTAATCTATTGAAAAGTACAGCTTCTATACAGTGTGATAATTTGATGTTATAAAGCAAGAATTTAACCCAGAGCTAAAACTTGAACATCATCAGTGTTATTGGTGTTATCTTATATAGGGTAACCTTTTTAATAGAAAAAAAAATTCTTTAAATAGTCAAGACATGAGAGAGTTTTCTTCTCAAGGGAGCATACATTGACTTTTAGATTCAAAACATGTAAGAACTGGCCTTTAAGGGTAATTCATGAGAATTTCCTTTGGGTTTTTCATTATTCTATACATAAATATCTAATTTTAGATGGGAACTTACAGATCACTGTTTTTATGTAGTTCAGCATTTCATGTGGGTCAGCCTATTCTTTTTTCTGATGAAGACACAGATTAAGTAGAACTCAGGTAAATTGTCAGGAAACAATGTGTCTTTATGGTAATAGAAGGCATTTATAATGCTTTAAATATTCACTTTATGAAAGGTCCAGAGTATTATGCAACTGTGGTTGTCATAGTCTATCAATCATGTATCCAAAAGCTGTTTTTATATGTGTTTCTAATTGTGTATGGATATTTCAAGATCCACAAGTGGACATTACATTCAGTTTATTTGTTTGAAGAGGTTTTATCCATCTGGTCATTATGGGGTCTTTTAATGTAAGGAAGTCTCTCCAGACATAAAGTGTTCATTCAAAATTGTAACCATCTTCTGAGAAAGAAAAAAAAAAAAAGACTCAAATTCTGGATTTTGAATTCCCATTATACATATAACTGTGTTGTGCACGTGTACTAAGTCACTTCGGTCACGTCCAACCTTTGAAACGCTACGTATTGTAGCCCGCCAGGATCCTCTGTCCATGGGATTCTCCAGACAAGAATCCTGGAGTGGGTTGCCATGCCCTCCTCCGGGGATCATCCCAACCTAGGGATCAAACCCAAGTTTCTTATGTCTCCTGCATTGGCAGGCAGGTTCTCAACCACTAAGACCACCTGGAAATTTGCAACTGATAGCAACACGTTCTAAGGAGCAACCAATGGAAAAGTACCCTGGTTGCAAGTGAAATTCTACTTCTAGCAGTATTGCTATTGAAACTATCACAGTAATTTTAGCCCATATGTTTCCTTAACTGTTTCAGAGCCACTTTTTACCCATTAGAAATTTGCTTCATCCACTGGCCAATTCACTTGATCACAATATAATATGGCGCTCTTGGACCCTCTCTGTAGTTCAGGAAGTAACTTCTTAACTGGTTGGCTATAGAGCTTTACTTTTGCAAATTTGTTCTTTTCTTGGACAGAGAAAAATGGATTGTTTCAAAATTGTTCAGTGAGTCCCGAGACTTACTCTAGGAAAGTAGAGCTAACAGTAAGGAAATAGTTCTTATATGTTTGAAATAATCAGTTGTGTGTGCGTGTGTGCTAAGTTGCTTTATTAGTGTCTGACTCTTTGCAACCCTATGGACTGTAGCCCACCAGGCTCCTCTGTCCGTGGGGTTCTTTAAGGAAGAATACTGGAGTGGGTTGCCCTGCCTTCCTACAGGGGATCTTCCTGATGCAGGGATCGAACCCACATCTCTTTTGTCTCCTGCATTGGCAGGCAGTCTCTTTACCACTAGCACCAAGTGGGAAGCCCAATCAGGCATTTACATGAAAATAATTTGGATACTTTCCTGCTAATATTTTTTTTTCCCTGTTTTGAAGCTAATGGCCATTTAATTATTAAATTAATTATTAAAATTAGCCATACTCAAAGGGCAAATTCACACTCAAATGGTATTATTTTGTTTTATTTGTATGTACTTTTAAAAAAATCACATAAAAACATTAGATGGCATCACTATTACTTTTATTCAGCATAAATTTCTCATGAAAGTCTAATTTTCATCTGTATGTTGGCTATAGGTGAAGAAATACATTTAAGAGGTCGTCTGTTTATTTAATGACATAATAAATTCCAAGAGATTCAATGCTGGAATTCATGAATAACTGTTTTAAAAGAGAAAGTGTGGAGTCAGCAATTAGTGGTGGGAACTGACTAAAAAATAAACATTACAGGATTTTACCAGTGGTTTGTGGATACCTTTGCTTGCACTTCTATGAACAGACTTGATTTTTTTTTTTTTTTATGTTGATAAGCATCAGAATCAACTCTCTGCTTTCAGGCAGAATATATTTACCAGTAATTCTCCCATGAGCAAAGCGAGGAGATAAATTGAACATGTCTCAAATGTACACATAATGTTGAACTGTACAAAAAATGTCTTTGAGGGAGAAGCATTGTACTTATACTCATCTTCTGTCAATCTGGTATGACTATGTGGAAAGACAAATAATGCTATTTACTAAATACTTTGTTTTTAAAACAAAAGCAGATTTCAGACTTTATGGATTGTAGAATTTCTAAGTACTCTTTTGTGTCTTTGAGTTTGCCAGTGAAATTTTTATGAAAGCAGAACTTTTGATCTATTTTAATGAAATTGTAAGCCTTCTGTGAATTCTGTTATTAATTTTATTCTGGAGGAAATCTGACCAGGTTAAGGAAATGAGGTCAGGTTAAGATGTAATCCCAGTGGGAAAGCTCAACTACTGTGATTTAAAATAGGAAAAAAGATGCTGAGGTTTTTTTTCATTTTGTTTTTTTAATCAACTTTTCTGTTTTTAACTATTACATAATACCATCTTTCTATCTCCTCCATTTCATTAAAATGTGTTCATAGGTAAGCATTAATTAATGCTTTTCTTGTGATCATATTAAAATCAACTTCATCTGTCAGGCTGTCTGGGCTAAAAGTACACAGTCATATTTTTGATAACAGTTAAGTCTATGTAAATATACCCACACATATTGACAATGCTTACCATTTATTGTGTGAATGAAGAGCGACGTAAATATTGTTTGTTCTGCTAAGGAAGCCCTACATTTTAATCAGATTCTGTCTGTGTTTATGTAATGCTAGAGCATCTGGAATTTTTAAAGTAACAGATTTTTGTGTTTTTCATTGTTTGAGTACTTAAAAGCAGGGGGAAAAAATAGCTCAACTAATTTAGCAAATTTCTTCCTCTTCATTTTGATGTATTGAAATGTAATTTTGAATACAGACTAATGAAGAGTGATAGACTATAAACCCTCTAAGCGTGCATTGTGGTGTTCCGCTTTCCTCGTCCTCTCACTGAATGGAATAGGAGTTCACTTCAGAGTTGTCCCTTCTTCCCTGTCCAACGCCTTCTCATGCATAGAGTGTGAACATTAATTAGATGAATTCCATAAAGTGCTTTAAGCTCTTTGGAGAAAGATACTCTCTGAATAATTATTCTTAACTCCCATATGCTCTTATGATATAAACTATGCTGCCAGGAAATCCTTTTTAGGGATTATAGCTTAAAATGAAATTTTCTTTATTAAAGGCAGGAAGAATATACATACACTGACAGACTAAAACATGCTGTAGTCAACTGCTCTTAAATGTGCAGAAATCTTGAACTATGGAGCCATCCGTGCCCCCAAATACTAAGCAATACTGAAAATTGGTGACAAATTTGGAATATTAATCATTGCATTTGGCTTTGATTTAAGAAAAAAAAAAGCCCATGTACCCTTTAAAAATAGATGTACATATGTTTATTCTAGAGATACATTATTTTAGGCATAAAAAGAG
Organism: Capricornis sumatraensis; assembly: GCF_032405125.1. Classification (NCBI taxonomy): domain Eukaryota; kingdom Metazoa; phylum Chordata; class Mammalia; order Artiodactyla; family Bovidae; genus Capricornis; species Capricornis sumatraensis. The sequence goes on from NC_091092.1 coordinate 111,753,031, forward strand.
TACAAAGAGAATTATGTTATGGTTCTGAAATTAAAGTATGCTTAATTCACTCAATTGACAACAGTGAGTTTTTAAAGAGGTACTTCTCAATTTTAGCTACATATTGGGAATCTCCCAAGAAGCTTTAAAAAAAAAAAAAAAAAAAGAAAGGTATGCCTGGGACTCCCTTGCAGATACTGATGTGATTTGTCACTTGAGGCCAGGGAATGGGGATTTTTAAAGCCTCCTGCAGTGAGCCTAGTGTGCAACCTAGGTAAACCTCAGTTTAACCTAAGAGCATGAGGGACCTCTCATTTGATCCAATACCTGGATGCTACAGGGGAAGATCCAAGAAGGCAACCGACTGGTCCAAGACTGAACGCACAGATGATAAAAGATCCAGCATAAAGGGTGGCTTGGTGATTCCACCCCATACAGACAAAAGAATTATCTTTAGAGTTCACCCAGTTCAAGTACTTCTTGGCAGCAATGTTTGATGGAGATTCTTCTAATTGGATCATTTTTAGGGCAAAAAAATAAAAAGATTAATTGAGAACAACTGAACCCACATTGTAGCATGGAAGATAAAGAGCTTACAGGTTAAAAATGATGAATCCATGGAAGTGCAAAATCCTTTCTTTTTCCTGGTATAGATGATGTCATTGTATTGGTGTAGTTAGGAGGGTCCCTTGTTTCTTGGTGTTAATGTTGGTTGTGAGATAATACATCATTTATTAAGCTCATTGTCTACTGCGTTCATTTGTTTACTCACTAATTCATTCATCTTGTTTTACTGTTTTGGGTCTGCTACATTCTAGACCTCTGACGCTAGGGATACTATAGTGAACAAGAAGCAGTAGTTCTGAAGTTTAAGGAATCAAGGCTTCCAATTATTATTATTATTTTTAATCAGAGCTCATATAAAATTAAAGGCCCACTTATTGCCCTTGTTAGGAATTGCTTAAAGTTAAGTGCTTAAAATATGGATTTTGATTCAACTAGAGAAAGTTCTACAACTGTATTTCTATTCACCTTGCTATTCTGGTTCATAATTCACAGTATACAAATCTACACAGTTTAGGGCTTAGAAAGGCTGCAATATTCCCTATACCTGGCTTTTTGAATGTTGTTTGTTCATGACTGTCCTTGGAATTTGGAATGATAACTGAATAAACTATGTTTGAAGAGTAAGCTGTTTCTAGAAGGTTTTCCCAAGTCTTCCACAGTTCTTATCCCTATGGATGTCTCCTGATACTGATGTTAATTATCCTAAGCAGAGAGATGTTGATGAGCCTCCCTTCACCTCCGCCAAAGCATTGGTATTTCAAAGATTTAAACTTACTGTAGTTTGATTACATTAGTGCTAGCACTCTCAGCAAAATTCTAATTCACACTCTTTTCCCTTTTTTCCAATTCTTTTTATGCCAATGTTGTGTTCTTTGGCAGTCATCAAACCATAGCCAATCACTTTTATTAAGGAGCTCAGCAGTAATGTTTGTAAATTTTTGAATGTGACTTGAAGTTCCCTTTTGCCCTTTATACATTTTTTTTTTCTGTTTCTGAGCAAGGAACATTCAGACAGAAGAAGAAATGGTCATCAAATACCGTGTGTACTACTGTGGGTGTCATTAGTGGTATAGGGAGAAATAGAAAATAGTGTCAAAGATGCATTTAACAAGTTAATGAGGTCTTTAAAGTCACCACCAATGCCACCCCTTCTATGGAAGATAGTAAACATGTGTTACAAAGTCGCAGCATATCAGTTAGGCTCTAAAGTTTAGCTCATGTGAAAATATGGAAGTGTCATGGAGTGCACAAAAAAGAAAACTCATTCTTCTTAATTATCATCAATTAACATTTACTGAGTGACTATCCATGAGAGAAACTTAATTTGCTCCTGAACAGACTAGTTATTTGCACTGTTACTCCTCCTTTGCACCTCCTTCTCTTCCTTCCTTCCTGCTTTTGGTCAACAAAGGAAAGTAGCTACAGTGGTTTCCAGTTTACCAGCACTGGACTCTGAGCTAAAATCTTCAGATATGTTAGAATATATCCACCAAATGTGTAACTTTTCCATTTTTGTGTGCATTTTATTTTTTCTTAATAGAAAATTAGATTTCTCTCATTGGATAATTTGGAAAAAAAAAGGGGGGGGAGGGAAGCACACCAAAAACAAAGCAGCTGTAATGCTACAAACTTAGTGACACTTTGGTATATTTTTTTTCTTGTTTCTGATGACTTTAAGGTGTCTTCTCTACTGTTAGAGTATTCACTGGTGATTTTCAAATGTTCCTCCTTAGTTTTCACCCTGTGGACTTACTTTGCTGTCTCTTGCCCCTCTGTAATAAAGGAGTAAATCAGTATTTCAAGTAAATAAATACAAATATAATACCCTGCACTTCCACACATGCAACTTAGAACTTGAGGGATGCCATCCTATCCCCAGAGTCACACATGAGTTGAGGAGCTCTGTCACAAAGGAGACCAGTGATACCGGATACTGCCCATGCTGTTGACCATTCCTTGTCATTCACAAAGAACTCTTGGGTTGGCTGAAAAAGTTTCTTCATGGCTTTCTGTAACTCTTCAGGGAAAAACCCAAAGAACTTTCTTGGCCAACCCAGTACTTGGAGCTTTGAAGAAATGTCTCTGATCCTTTTGACTTCTTTAACTTCTCTTGAGCTCCCTTTGAGAAACAGGTGCAAGTAAATTTCTGACTTGACCTGTTTGAAACCTATTAGAGCAATTCCACTGAAGTTGTGTGGGCACAAGACTGCAGTGAAGAGAGCAACAGGGAGAAAATCTTTCCCCTGTCCATATGTGGTTAATCCAGAGCGGTGAGCAACAGCCTGCTCCTGTGGCTCTGGAGATAAACAATTTCTGAGGGCTAATGACATTCCAGCATTGTGCAAATGGCTGATGTACAGCTTCAGGTCAGTTCTTCTTGACTTAGGCTGTGTCTGTGTGAATCCCAGCTCTTGGGGAACAACCCTGGGCCATGTCAGGTGCTGAGCCCACAGAAAGTTAGTGAGAAAAGAAGTCCTCTTTGCCAGACCATTCTCCAGATGATACCTGGTATTATTAGTTTGGACTCCTTAGGATTTCTCTCACCTGTCCTACAAACTTAAGTGTGTTTTGTCAGTGTCAGCTTTTAGTGGAGAAGTGAAATATGTCACAGGAAAGGAATGGTCATAGGAATGGTGCCAAACTTTTGTACCTTTAGCTCATGCATAGTCATTTTCTAATATTCTCAGATTGCCAACCGAATTCTGCTTGCGAACAACAAGCACAAATCTCTTACTCCTATTTTTAGCACAGTTGGACCGAAACTGAAATGCTTTCATTGTCTTCCTTGTCCAGTTTAAGTGCAGCAAAAATCTCCCTGGCGATGTAATGGGTGACTTAGGAATAAAACCCAAGATTTAAAGGTACCAGGTTTCCCACGCTTCTCACAGTTGTCACTTTGGGTGTATAAAATTCCTCAGCTTTCTTCTGTAGTTTATGGAGTCTCATGGTGGGAATAGCAGGTTTTTAGCTAAAATTATTGTGCTGTCGAGTTGGGTCTCTAGTGCATCACGAGGAGCTCACATTATTTACAGAGGCTCGGCTATCATTTTTAATCGTGTTGCTTCCATGCCCGTTATCATTCCTGACAAACTCTTCTTGCCTGTGGTCTGTTTTCCTCTGTTTGCTTCCATTTATTTTCCGGAACAACCAGCTGAGCAAAGATTTACATAGCTTTTGTTTAAACAAACCCTGTACAGTTTGCTCTTCAGCCAACATCACAAACGCTTTCAAGACAGTTACATTTTCCTGTTTTAGTCCCAGATTCTGTTTATTTACCAACATTTATTCTATGCCCACATTCCCCATCTTGTCTGTAAGTCTCTTACAGCTGCACACGAAAAGCCAGAAACCATGGCTACTCAAAAGTCATTAATAATGAGATTTTTAGCCACTGTTTCTGCTTGTAAATTCTTCATTTCACATGATATAGTCTCAGAAGACCACAGAGAATTCAGCCTCGCTTATCTCTGGGCTACACATGATGGTTTCTAGCCTTGCCCAATCCCAGTGCAGCTTGTTTGCCATCCAAGAGTTGATTTTGTTTCCATCTAACATGAGCGAATTAAAAAGATTGAAGACTGACAAGCAACAATGTTCTTATTAGAAAAGTAATCAAGGTTTAGAGCCTGTCTGTTATGAAACTCCTGGCATCTGAAGACACCAAAGGCTTGGCTACCAGTGACCTAAGCACCTATTTAAGAGTTTCTCCCATGAGAGAACTAAAGTGATTAACATACTGATAAGATTTTCCTAAAATAATCTATTTATTTCAGAATTATTCTTTCAACTCTTAATTACAATCTTTTAATTCTCCCAGGGTCTTTTTTTCTACCTCTGCAACACATTTAATTACCTATATTCCCCAACCTCTACCATATTAAATTTTTTATGAAACTTTTATTGGGCAATTTATTGGAAGGATGGCCTTGAGTGTCATTATGTTCAATGAATGCCCTATTTTGACAAAGGGATTGCTGAATTATATTGAAATCTTTTTAATCCTCTGTGCTTCTCCTTAGATATAAATGCAAATCTGGTCTTCACATTTGTGATTGGACTGAACTTGAGGAGTACTTCCATATTGATTCCTTCTACAAATAAAATATAATTGGATTTCCCCCAAAGTGTCTACATTCTCCCAAGAGATTGGCTGGTTTTTGTACTGTAGGCTTTCAGTGAACATGAAGGACAATGCCCTATCGTAAAGGCCAGTAAGATTTCTTTTTACAGTGGGAAAGAATTTTAATTTATTTCTAGTATCATTTACATTCACACCCATCTCCTCTCACCCTCTGTCTAACAAAACATTTAAGATCTCAGAAAAAGAGGGGGAAAAGCATAAAATCTTTCTAATAATATATATTTTACTATTATAAATTTATTATATAGCTGTATAACCAGGGCTTCCCTGGTGACTCCGTTGGTATGAGTATTGCAGGTATCCCACCTGCAGTGTGGGAGACCTGAGTTCAGTCCCTGGGTTGGGAAGATTCCGTAGAGGAGGGCATGGCAACCCACTCCAGTGTTCTTGCCTGGAGAATCCCCATGGACAGAGGAGCTATGTGGGCTGCAGTCCATGGGGTCACAAAGAGTCAGACATGACTGAGGGACTAAGCATACATATAACTAAAGCTAAGGACCTGAATATGAATCTTTTTGCAGCTCTCTTATTAGATTATTGCCAGTTACAAATATCTGATTAAAAGCTATCAGAAACTTAAATATGCAAGAAATTTTAAAGAAGCCTATAATACATAAAAGACAGATTCCCTAAATGCAGAGATACATTTTTTGTCTTTGTTTCCTAAAAAATTATCTAAAGTAGTATTTTCAAGTATTATTATAGGCATCAAGAAGTCAGTTGGTATCTTTTTTTTAATATAAATGTATTTATTTTAATTGGAGGCTAATTACTTTACAATATTGTATTGGTTTTTTCTTCTGTGAGAAAACCTTTCTGCTAAGAATGTGCAAAGAAATAAAATGTTTCCTGCTCTCCAGAAAGTAACTAAAAAGAAGATATGGAAGATGGTATACAGATAATTATTATATGAAATACATTGGCAATTCTGAGGCTCAGAAGACTTTTTTATTTATTTTTAAACACAGTATATGATATTTAACTGGGCCTTGGAGTTTCAGAATGGGAAAAAATGACTTTTTACACAGGTTAAGAGTGAAAATCAAGTCTAGAAAATGAAAAGTACAATGTAAAATTTATTTCCTGTGACCTTACTTATAAAATAAAATATCAGATATATATGCATGCATATCTGTTGCAGCATTGTTCATAATGAGAAAAAAAGAAAGGAGATGAAGGGAAACAAAGCATGACTTTTAATAAGAAATTAATTGAATAAATTTTAGAACATGTAAGCTTAGGCTCCTATGCAGCTCTTAAAATATATAAATTTGAGATATACCTGCTGAATAGAAAATAACGACACAATGTAGAATTTTCTATAAAAATCACATGCATAAAAAGTATATACAATAAATTATCAACTGTATTTCAGAATCTACATATGTGCCTTATTTATATGGTGTGATGGTATTTTCTTTGATTATATAAAATACTAAGTGCAATACATATGGAAATATATAAATAGGTTATTTGAATAGGTAGTTTGTAAATGGAATAAAAGGATGAGAAAAGTAAAAAAAAAAAGTAAGAGATTCCGTATCATATTTAGCTATTTTACATTATAAATACATAATTTAAATTATAAATACATTTTTATATAATTTATTTTAACTGGAGGATAATTACAACATTGTAATGATTTTTGCCATACATCAACATGAATCAGCCACAGGTGCACATGTGTCCCTCCATCCTGAACCCTCCTCACATCTCCCTCCCCACACCATCCCTCTGGGTTGTCCCAGAGCACCAGCTTCGGGTGCCCTGCTTCATGCATCAAACTTGCACTGGCCATCTATTTTACATATGGCAGTACACAAGTTTCAATGCTATTCTTACAAATCATCCCACCCTCGCCTTCTCCCGCAGAGACCAAAAGTCTGTTCTTTACATCTGTGTCTCTTGCTGTCTTGCATATAGGATCATCATTACCATCTTTCTAAATCCTGTATATATGCATTAATATATAGTATTTGTGTTATAAATATATTTTTAAATCTTACAAAGTAAAATGTAAAAATATAATCCATATTTAGAAGTAATAATGGGAAATACTGGAGAAGGAAATGGCAAACCACTTCAGTATTCTTGCCTTGAAAGAATAACAAGGTAACAGGTAAATTTGGCCTTGCAGTATGGAATGAAGCAAGGCAAAGGCTAATAGAGTTCTGCCAAAAGAATGCACTGGTCATAGCAAACACCCTCTTCCAACAACACAAGTGAAGACTCTTGAGAACTCCATGAACAGTATGAAAAGGCAAAATGATAGGACACTGAAAGATGAACTCCCCAGGTTGGTCGGTGCCCAATATACTACTGGAGATCAGTGGAGAAATAACTCCAGAAAGAATGAAGAGATGGAGCCAAAGCAATAACAAGACCCAGTTGTGGATGTGACTGGTGATGGAAGCAAGCTCTGATGCTGTAAAGAGCAATATTGCATAGGAACCTAGAATGTTAGGTCCATGAATCAAGGCAAATTGAAAGTGATCAAACAGGAGATGGCAAGAATGAACGTCAACATTTTAGGAATCAGCAAACTAAAATGGACTGCAATGGTAGAATTTAACAGAGATGACCATTATATCTACTAATGTGGGCAAGAATCCCTTAGAAGAAATGGAGTAGCCATCATAGTCAACAAGAGTCCAAAATGCAGTACTTGGATGCAATCTCAAAAACGACAGAATGATCTCTGTTCGTTTCCAAGGCAAACCATTCAATATCATGGTAATCCAAGTCTATGCCCCAACCAGTAATGCTGAAGAAGCTGAAGTTGAATGGTTCTATGAAAACTTACAAGACCTTCTAGAATTAACACCCCCCAAAAGATGTCCTTTTCATTATAGGGGACTGGGATGCAAAAGTAGAAAGTCAAGACAGCTGGAGTAACAGGTAAATTTGGCCTTGCAGTATGGAATGAAGCAGGGCAAAGGCTAATAGAGTTCTGCCAAAAGAATGCACTGGTCATAGCAAACACCCTCTTCCAACAACACAAGTGAAGACTCTACACATGGACATCATGAGATGGTCAACACCAAAATCAAATTGATTGTATTCTTTGCAGCCAAAGATGGAGAAGCTCTATACAGTCAGCAAAACAAGACTGAGAGCTGACTGTGGCTCAGATCATGACCTCCTTATTGCCAAATCCAGAGAGAGATAGAAGAAAGTAGGGAAAATCACTATACCATTCAGGTATGACCTAAATCAAATCCCTAACGATTATACAGTGGAAGTGAGAAATAGATTTAAGGGACTAGATCTGATAGAGTGCCTGATGAACTATGGATGGAGGTTCGTGACATTGTACAGGAGACAGGGATCAAGACCATCCCCAAGAAAAAGAAATGCAAAAAAAAGGCAAAATGGATGTCTCAGGAGGCCTTACAAATATCTGTGGAAAGAAGAGAAGCCAAAAGGAAAGGAGAAAAGGAAAGATATAAGCATCTGAATGCAGAGTTCCAAAGAATAGCAAGGAGAGGTAAGAAAGCCTTCCTCAGTGATCAGTGCAAAGATATAGAGGAAAACAATAGAATGGGAAAGACTAGAGATCTCTTCAAGAAAATTAGAGATACCAAGGGAACATTTCATGCAAAGATGGGCTCAATAAAGGACAGAAATAGTATGGACCTAATAGAAGCACAAGATATTAAGAAGAGGTGGCAAGAATACACAGAACTATACAAAAAAAGATCTTCATGACCAAGATAATCATGATGGTCTGATCACTCACCTAGAGCCAGACATCCTGGAATGTGAAGTCAAGTGAGCCTTAGGAAGCATCACTATGAACAAAGCTAGTGGAGGTGATAGAATTCCAGTTGAGGTATTTCAAATCTAAAAGGTGATGCTGTGAAAGTGCTGCACTCAATATGCCAGCAAATTTGGAAAACTCAGCAGTGGCCACAGGACTGGAAAAGGTAAGTTTTCATTCCGATCCCAACCAAAGGCAATGCCAAAGAATGCTCAAACTACCGCACAATTGCACTCATGTCACACGCTAGCAAAGTAATACTCAAAATTCTGCAAGTCAAGTTTCAACAATACATGAACCATGAACTTCCAGATGTTCAAGCTGGTTTTAGAAAAGGCAGAGGAATAAGAGATCAAATTGCCAACATCTGCTGGATCATCAAAAAAGCAAAAGAGTTCCAGAAAAACATCTATTTCTGCTTTATTGACTATGCTAAAGCCTTTGACTGTGTGGATCACAATAAACTATGGAAAATTCTGAGAGATGGGAATACCAGACCACCTGACTTGTCTCTTGAGAAACCTGTATCAGGTCAGGAAGCAACAGTTAGAACTGGACATGGAACAACAGACTGGTTCCAAATAGGAAAAGGAGTATGTCAAGGTTGTATATTGTCACCATGCTTATTAGGCTTATATGCAGAATACATCCAGCTGGGCTGGATGAAGCACAAGCTGGAATCAAGTTTGCCAGGAAAAATATCAATCACCTCAGATATGCAGATAACCCTTATGGCATCCTTATGGCAGAAAGTGAAGAACTAAAGAACCTCTTGATGAAAGTGAAAGAGGAGCATGAAAAAGTTGGCTTAAAGCTCAACATTCAGAAAGCAAAGATCATGGCATCCGGTCCCATCATTTCATGGCAAGCAGATGGAGAAACAGTGGAAACAGTGGCAGACTGTATTTTGGGGTGCTCCAAAATCACTGCAAATGGTGATTGCAGTCATGAAATAAAAAGATGCTTACTCCTTGGAAGAAAAGTTATGACCAACCTAGACAGCATATTAAAAAGCAGAGACATTACTTTGCCAACAAAGGTCCTTCTAGTCAAAGCTATGGTTTTTCCAGTAGTCTTGTATGGATGTGAGAGTTGTACTATAAAGAAAGCTGAGCGCCAAAGAATTGATGGTTTTGAACTTTGGTATTGGAGAAGACTCTTGAGAGTCCCTTGGATTGAAAGGAGATCCAACTAGTCTGTCCTAAAGGAAATCAGTCCTGAATATTCATTGGAAGGACTGATGCTGAGGCTGAAACTCCAATACTTTGGCCACCTGATGCAAAGAGTTGACTCATTGGAAAAGACCCTGGTGTTGGGAATTGAAGGCAGGAGCTGAAGGGGACAACAGAGGATGAGATGGTTGGATGGCATTACCGACTCAATGGACATGAGTTTGAGTAAACTCCGGGAGTTGGTGATGGACAGGGAGGCCTGGTGTGCTGCAGTCCATGGGGTCACAAACAGTCAGACACAACTGCGCAACTGAACTGAACTGAACTGATGGAAAATACATTCAGAAAGGCAGCACCATTGTCTAAGAATTTCCATAGTCCTTTTGACATTTATAGATAATTTCAATGACCTGACTACAGAGGAAATGCCCTAATTTTAGCATATCTCTTCACAACTTAGATTTTTTTGGTTCCTATGAAATATCTTCAAAACTTTTTTCATCACTGGCTCTTTGTCAGGAGGATATACCATTTTGTTCTTAAAAAAAAAAATAGATACAGAAAATGGTAATTTATTCCAACAACAACTCTTTACCATCTTTTATGTTATGAATTTGGTTTTGATTCCTCCTATTGACATTTGAACTTCTTTCAAATATCCACAGGTTTCCCTCTGTCACTTCCTTCTGTTTTTCAGTCCCTAAGTCGTGTTTGTGACCCCATAACCCACAACACATCAAGCTTCCCTCTCCTTAACTAGCTCCTGGAATTTGCTCAAACTCATGTCTGTTGAGTCGGTGATGCCATCCAACCATCTCATCCTCTGTCACCCACTTCTCCTCCTGCCCTCAGTCTAAGATTGTCTATTAACTTCCATTACCATGGACCACCCTAACACCCTCCAGCTCTCACTGTCCATCCCCTTACAGTGTCCCTAGGTTTCTTTATATTCTTTATCACTTTTGGATATTATACATCTATTTTCTTATTTATTCTCTATTTTCTTCACTTAAGGTAAGTCCCTCGTGAAAGCTCCCTGCTGCATCCTCAGTGCCTAGAATAGTACCTTGTACATAGAAAGCACTCATGAAATAGTTATGGAAAGAATTTTCTGAATGAATGTTCATGTAATTGCCAAATCCATTGACTTCTCTGCCATTTGATCCTGTTCAATAACATCCCTGGTCCTCCTCTTTTTTAGACTCAGAAGCACTTTATTTTATATTTTTAGATTTTTGATTGGAGTATAGTTGCTTTACAATGTTGCGTTAGATTCTACTGTACAGCAAAGTGAATCAGATATATATATATATATATATATATATATATATATATATATATATATATATCCCTCCTTTTCTGGATTTCTTTCCCATTTAGGTCACCACAGAGCATTGAGTAGAGTTTCTTCCTTGTGCTATAAAGTAGGTTCTCATTAACTATCTATTTTATACATAGTGTCTCTAGTTTATATATGTCAATCCCAGTGTCCCAACTCGTCCTACCCCCTCTTCCCCCCTTGGTATCCATACATTCTTTTCTCTTTCTGTGTCTCTATTTCCACTTTATAAATAAGATTACTGACGCCAGTTTTTGCAGATTCCACATATATGTGTTGATATATGATATTTGTTTTTCTCTTTCTGACTTCACTCTGTATGGCAGACTCTAGGTCCATCCACACCTCTACAAATGGCCCAGTTTCCTTCATTGCTGGGATGAGTGAGTGAGTGAAGTCTCTCAGTCGTGTCTGACTCTTTGCAACCCCAGGCTCCTCCGTCCGTGGGATTCTCCAGGCAAGAATACTGGAGTGGGTTGCCATTTCCTTCTCCAGGGATCTTCCCGACCCAGGGATAGAACTTAGGTCTTCTGCATTGCAGGCAGATGCTCTAACCTCTGAGCCACCAGATAGTCCTAGTTATATTCCTATCTCATACCTAAATCTTTTCTTGGCAACTCTCGCCTCCCTCATCTTAAATATGTACCCCCACCAGGTTCAGGCTTGATGTTGCCTCTTTCTCTCGCTAACCTCAACTTGGTTTTATTTCAGTCTCTTGGCTCTAGCTCTTCCATCTGTTTCAGTTCAATTCAGTTCAGTCGCTCAGTCGTGTCCGACTCTTTGCGACCCCATGAACCGCAGCACGCCAGGCCTCCCTGTCCATTACCAACTCCCGTCTGTTTATATCCCACTTTCTCTCCAGTTCTACTACCTGTCCTGCATTTGTAAACCCTGAAGGACTTAACACTTGCAGATCTGTGTAGTATGGCGGTAGCCATATGAATTCAACAAAATCATTTTCCGTTCTCCTCTGAAGTCACCCTCGATCAACTTTTCTGTTTCATCCTGTCTCTGGCTGTTCTGGAGGTTCAACAACCTCTCCACCTTTCTCCCTTCTCTACAGGCCACACTTTTGTTTTCCAATACCTTTTTTTGTTTGTTTTTTTTTTTTTCCAAGTTCCTTAGATAAAAATCATACCACCTTATATTGGAACTGCATCAGATCTCCTTTTGCTACCTTCACGTTGTTTTTTCCAATCCATTTGTAATATTGTGCACGTGTGCTCCATCTCTTAGTCATGTTCAGTTCTTTTGTGACCCCATGGACTGTAGCCCACCAGGCTCCTCTGTCCAACGGGATTCTCCGGGCAAGGATGTTGGAGTGGTCTGCCATTTCCTCCTCCAGGGAATCTTTCCGACCCAGGGATCACACCCAAATCTCTTGCATCTCCTGCATTGTCAGGCAGATTCTTTACCACTGTGCTATAAAATTGTGATCAGCCTTAAAAATCACCCTGATTGTGACATTTGTCTACTCAAACCTTCAGTATCCCCCTTTATTTACAGTATCTGGTATAAAATTTCTCTTCCTGGTATTCAAGGTCCATTCTAATATAGTCTCCAAAGTATGCGTTCCTAACTCTGCCCATGTTTTCACGCCATCAACTTGTCCCCTCAACTTTCAAAATATGGTGATTCTCAGGAAAACTTGTAAATTACTCCTCTATAGACCTTTTGTTTGCCATCTATTCTTGAAGATATTTCTCTCATCTGAACTATAATCACTTTTGCCTATAAAATTAATTTAGAAATTAATCAGGTACTGACAAATAACATGTCTCCCATTGTCTTGAACCTTTATTTAAAACTTCATTTCCCTTTTCCTATGATTACATCTTGTTTCCTAACATAGTATTAACTTCTAAAGATTTACTTCAAATTTTGTAGATTATCTTGTACATGGTAGCAGTTCAGTAAACACCTACTGACCTGAGTTTTTAATGCTTTTGTCTAATTTAATGTGAGGAAACATTGGTACTATTAAAACCGTACCACAAGGATTTGAATAAATGAGCCATTGGTTTTTAAAATATAGTACTTAAGTTATATTGTTTTCTTATAGTCACACCTTAATATTTTTTTAATTTTTAGTTAGTGTTCTTTTATTGAAATATATTTGACATATGACATTTTGTAAATTTAAGGTGTAGAACATGTTGATTTGATACACTTATGTTTTAATATGATTGCTGTTGTAGTGGTAGTTAACACCTCTATCATGTCATGTAATTATCATTTCTTTGTTATATTTGGAATAATTAAGATCTAGTCTCTTAACATGTTTGATTATAATTCAATATCATTGCCTATATTTACCATAGTGTGCATTTTTTTAAAATTGAAGAATAGCTGATGTACAATACTATGTAAGTTACAAGTGTACAGGCAGGAATACCAAGTGGGTAGCCATTTCCTTCTCCAAGGGATCTTCTTAGTCCAGGGACTGAACCCGGGTCTCCTGCATTGCAGGCAGATTCTTCATTGTCTGAGCCTCCAAGGAAGCCCACAGGTACACAATTTAGTGAGTCACAATTTTTTAAAGGATATACTCCCGTTTATAGGTACTCTAAAATCTTGACTATATTTCCCATCCTACATTATACAATATATCCCTGTAGCTTGTAATATACATAATAGTTTGTACCTCTTAGTCCGCTACCTCTATATTGCCCCTCCTCTCTTCCCTCCCCTCACTGGTAATCACCAGTTTGTTCTCTATATCTGTGAGTCTGGTTCTTTTATGTTATATTCACTAGTTTGTTGTATTTTTCAGACTTCACATACTAGTGATACTACACAGTATTTCTCTTGCTCTAACTGACTTATTTCACTTAGTATAATACCCTCTAAGTCCATCCATATTGCTGCAAATGGCAAAATTTCATTCTTTTTATTGGCTGAGTAGTATTCCATTGTGTGTGTGTGTACCATGCCTTCTGTATCCATTCATTTGTTGATGAACACTCAGGTTGCTTCCATATCTTGGTGATTGTAAATAATGCTGCTATGAACATTGGAATGCATTGTATTGATTCAAATTAATGTTTTGGGATATATATATATATATATATATATATATATATATATATATATATACACACACATACATACATGTATATATCCAGGAGTGGATTTGCTGAGCCATATGGTAGTTCTATTTTTAGTTTTTTTTGAGAAATCTTCATGCTGTTTTCCACAGTGGCTACATGAATTTACATTCTATCCATTGGTGTACCAGAGTTCCCTTCTTTCCACATCCTCGCCAACATGTGTGATTTGTGTTCTTTTTGATGATCACCATTCTGGCAGGTGTGAGCCAATATCTCATTGTGGTTTTGATTTGCATTTCCCTGATTATTAGCAATGTTGAGCATCTTTTCATGTTCCTATTAGAAATATGAATTTCCACTTTGGAAAAATATCTATTCAAGTTTTCTATCCTTTTGTTAATCACATTGTTTGTTTGATGTTGATTTCTGTGAATTGTGTGTGTGTGTGTGTGTGTGTATGTTCATGTGTTTGATATTCACTCCTTTTGGTCATATCACTTGCAAATACTTTCTCCCATTCAGTAACTACCTCCTGTATATCAAATAGATATGTTTGAGCTTCCTTCATACATTTAATAAGGCAGGATCCATGAACTAAAGAAATTTACAGTCTTTGAAATTTGCTTTAAGAACATTTCTAAAGGCAATCTAATATAGTGTGAAAGAAAACTGAATTGGGCTAGAAGTTGAAATACTAGGGTAACAACAATCTCAACTTCATCAATTTACCTTAAGCAAATCACTTAATTTCTGTGCTGAATAATTTTATGTGTCAATTTGCCTGGATCAAGCTCAGGGGGTGGATGTGGGCAGACATTTGGTCCAACATTATTCTCGGTATTTGTGTGAAGGTATCAGTGGAGACAATGGTGTCAATACCCCTTCTGTTGGTTCTGTTTCTCTGGAGTATCCTGACAAATGCAATTTCTCTGAACACTGCTTATCACTCTTCAGAGTTGCAAAATAGATGTAAAAGATATCCCTGATATTTCATAGGGTTATTATGTGGAAGTTTTTCAAATTAATTAATATGCTCTGTAACCTATAAAATACAACGGGAATGAAAGACAGTACTGCTCTTAATATTATTGTCCTTAAATAGCATTTTTCCCTGTTGAGTCAGTTTTTTTTTTTAATACTTCTGCAGAATCTTATTCCCATTTTACTCTTGCTAATGTCCTAAGGCAAAGACAATATAATGTTTTGTTTAGCCAAAACTTTAGACATACCTGGCAACTGTGGGTGCCTTGAAATTAACTACAAAGGAAAATCACCATTAAGCACTGCTTTCTTTGCCCACTTTAACAAATAATTTTTTTCTTATACCTCCAATATGTGGACCCTTTTCAAATCTCACATTTTAAATTAAAGTTAATAATGGGCTAAAATTCATATATAGAACTATCAATAGTTATTATCTCTTCCTAGTACCTCAGAGCACCTAGTCATACTGAATATGGAAATGTTATATACAACCAGAATGAGGGTAGGGGGAACCAGGAGCAGGCTATTAGAGCCCTGAATACATGAAAGTTACTGAGATAACTGCCCCCAAATTAAATGCATTTGTTTAGTGCATTAAAGATCAATTGACTTGCCCAACACTATTCAATAATAATAGAATTATTTCAAAGCTAGGCATAATTAAATAAGCTCCAAATATTCCCGCAGTGGCTGTCGTTTGTTTGGTTGATTGATTGTCATTTGACTCCCTATCATCAAAAGCCAGTGGTGGGAAACTTACCCTGATGATAATACTAATTCACTGTAACAAGAAAGCCACTTTCAGTGGACTGAATGTTACCCAGGATAGATGTATATAACCTGCTACAGCAGAAGCTGGGTCAATACAAACAGACTTTGGCATTTGGCCTAGTTCTTGCTACCATTACTTTTCTCTATTAAGGACAGAAAGTGATTGTGTTGGTGCACGGCTGAGTTTCCCTTTTATATAATATAGCAAATATTTTGCCATTTCACAGGTGGAGGAAACAGATCTAGAAGCATTCCTTATGCTTGTCAAAAAACCCATTCACTTTTAGTAGAGGCGTGGACAAAATTTTCTGATCCAGTAAGAACATGTATGAGGGGAAAAACTTCATCTGAGGTGTTACTTGGAAAAATCAAAAGCAAGAATTATTTATTTGCAAAGGAAGCTCTTAAAATCTGGCTGCCTCAACATGTATTTTTTCTCCTTGTTGGATCCAAAATCTTTAAGAATTGACTAAAAGGCAATGAGTAACCTACAATACTTTTGAATCAGATCAGTAGCTAATAAGGACAGCAGGTAATCACTTGCAATTAAAGGCTGATTTACTACTAAAAATTCTACATAATAAAAATGGCTTTGGAATATATATGTATAAATTGACATTTAGAAGATAATTTTATCAGCAATGCATAACAGAGCAAAGAAAAAAAAAATCAAAATGTAACAACCATGTGCCCACTATAAGATTTCATTTTATCCTCACAACAACACTAGGTGGTAGACACTATTATTATTATTCTTTTAGTTTTACAGATGGATAAACTGAAAATTAAGTGACTTGCTTGAAGTCAAATAACTTGTAAGTGAACAAATGATTTTATCTTCTAAATCTTACTTCTCTGGAGTTGAATCAAATCAATCACCTACCATTCTGTAATCAAACACAAATTTCTCATCAATTTCAGTAACTGTGTAATAAGTTCTTTAGTCTGATTTTCTATCTAGTGTACTGTTTTCTCAAACAAGGCAGTATATATCTGACTTTTTAAAGTTATTTAGACGCTGGAACTTAGGCAGTAGATGAGAGTTACTACTGAAATAATTTTTTTGAAATACTTAGGAGTTGTTTTATTAGTACTGTCATCACCTCTATTAAAATAATGTGAACTTATAAAAGGCAGAATACACATAACCTAGAGAGAGAGATTTTTGAGTATAAAGACCATAGTATTTGAATATAGCTGTGATCTTGCCATTGATGATAAACACGTGGATTTAAGAGCAGTGGTCAGCTAATTCTTTCCACCACATGTTTATTTTGACATGTTTCCTCCAGTATTCATGAACACCAATGAAGGTCTTCTTTGGCAAATCATAATGAGCTTTATTAAGTGATTAAATTGTGACTTTTAAAAAAATGATAACTCAGTAATGTTATTTCAAATGTCTTGTACTCATGACATAAGGACAGAGAAATGGGCAGATAAATGACCTTCCCCTTCACACACACATCTATGGAACTCATCTCTATCACAGTTAACAGAATTCAAATATTGCCTCACTATTTTTCTCCATATGCACATACAAACAAGAACACTTTAGTTTTAGTTCTGTGTATGTTTAAGCTTATTTTTCATATTTAGAGAAAGGCCTTATGGTGGTTGTTTCATTTTTCGTATTCACCTATAATTTTTAAAGTGCAGCGTCTGAAATTTTTGAAAACTCTTTTTTTTTTCCTTCAGCTCTTTTTATTCATACCTTTACCAAACCCTCTCTTAACTAGGGACTTCACAGATCCTGTTTTCTCCATCAAGATAGACAATTAACTCTCTTATTTGTGGCACATCTTCCATTTCAATAACCTCACCACAAAAGTCATTCCTGGACACCCAATAAAAAGTTCTATCATTAATAGTTCCCCTATTGGCATTTCCACCATCATTTTTTAAACAGTGTACTGTGTTTTTCTTTGTAATGTAATAACAGTTACTGCAATTTGTGTGTGTGTGTATTTGTTGTTTGTCTGTGCCCAGACTGAAATGCCAAGAGGTTAGAAATGTCTCATATAAGATGCAACCACACTCAATAAAAACTTACTGAACAAATTAATTAATCATCCTAGTCTTAGAGATAAATTGTTACCTTATTTCTTACTTCTTTATATTTTAGATACATAGAAAATGCTGGTTGTCAACCAAAACCTCGAACCCAGGTCTCCCACATTGCAGGCAGACGCTTTAACCTCTGAGCCACCAGGGAAGCCTCAGATACATAGAACTAAAGAGATAATGCTGGTTGTCAACCAAAACCTAAATGTCAGTATTTAACTATGTGAGAGCCTCTCAACTTAATTCACACTTACCCAAAGGCTATTATGCAGGTGCAACATAACTATTTTCCTAAATGTTGATTTTCATATTAAAAACATTCAATTGAATTTTCAAAGCATTTTTTAAAAATATAACAATCCATGCTGAGGGGTAGGGCATGTCCTTTTTAACACTGCCAAATTGTCAAATAGAGAATGCATTAGTATCTTTGAGATTTCTAAATCATCATGTAGAGGTTTTGTTTTTTGGCTTTCAGTGTTGAATAGCAGAGCTTCAACCAAATAACCTTCACATGCTCAGTCAATAATAGAAGAGAACTTTGTTCATGTTTATGATATCTTCTGAGTTTCTACTATTTTTGTGAATTCTTCTCTTTCTGAAAGAAATAATAGCGACTTACCACCACATTATGACAGTGTTTCTGTCTCTTATGGTGATTTTCAAAATGAAATGTGATTTTTAAATCCTTGCAACATGAATCACTCATATATCATTGGGTTTTAGCGCATGTGTGAGGTTTGTTGACCTGTCATTTTCCACAGTATATTACTGTAAGAATACATTGAAACAAATCATTCCACGTAAATGTGGGCCTGAGTAGACATCTTTTGGTTGCAGCAACATTTCAGATGAGCCTTATTCAAGAAAAAGGTAATGTGCACATTTTCATTTCTGGAGATTGGCCATTGAAAAATGCTAGCTTAAAAATCTGTCTGTTTGTACAGTACCTGGTCTGTTCATATAACATCAAAAATATAAATGTAAAAATAAAGCTTCACCTACCCACCAGTGTGCATCTTACCAACAAGTGTATCTGAAAGAAATTAGAGCCTTGTTTGTATTTTTTCATCATGTTAGTACAGGACTTTTTAATAAAAATAAATTACTCTTGAGCATATTTGTTTGGATAACAAAAAAAAAAGAAAAGATTCATCTGATTGATAGTGGACAGAAATTTCATTAAGTTTCACAGCAAAAAAAAACACACAAACACACAATTGCATCATTCACCTTCTTGTTTCAGATGAAAAAGAAAATTAGATGCAACGAATTCTACAGAAATGTTCAGCATGCATATTTTAACCATTAAATACATTATCAAGAATCATGTCAGCATGACATTCTAATGTAACAGCTTTACGAAAACATGTAATGCAATCTAGGAATTCTGCGGTCCTCTCTAAATCAGCTCCAAATATATTCTGCATTGATATATTTCTCATTATTTTGATCCACATTTTTTATATAATGATCACATTCAATACCGTCTGAACCACCAGGGAAGCCCAATTAAATGTACAAACACTATGAAGTAGAATGACAAAATAGTGGGGTTTTTTAAATAGCAAAACCTGTATCAAATAAGCTTTCTCCCAAGAAAAAGAGCTATAATAATGAAACTCTTGGTTTATTATGTGCACAATAATTTAAACATGTATGCAGTTTGCCTAATTTTGTGTGTTTTCTACTTTTCATGTGCCTGTTTATCTCTGTAATATCACAGTAACTGAGTCAGAAAAGAGGCAGTACTGAGTAGGGGAGACTCACTGAAACACACATGGTGATCATCTGGATCCTAGTCCTGGTTCTCACACCTCGAGGATGAGTCAGACCAGAGAAGTCATTTAGGCTCCCAATTCCTCATCCTTTTTTTAAAAAAACCACTTGATTGAGGCATGCTTGATATTTATGAAGCTATACGTTTTTAATGTGTGCATTCGATGATGTTAGAAGTAAGTAGACATCCGTGAAACCATCAACACAATTGATGCCATAAACACATCCATCACTTCCATTCCCTCATCTTTAATATGGGGATAGTAACACATATTTTTTAATTGCTTACCTCATATATCTGTGCAGGTCTAAAGTGAAATAATCATCTGAGAGCACTTTATAAAGTATGTAAGAGTAGTATATTATCCCTACAAGATAACTGTAATAACTGTCTTAGCATAGTATCAGGAAATCAGTCCTGAGTGTTCATTGGAAAGACTGATGCTAAAGCTGAAACTCCATATTTGGCCACCTGATGCGAAGAACTGACTCATTTGAAAAGACCCTGATGCTGGGAAAGATTGAAGGCAGGAGGAAAAGGTGACAACAGAGGATGAGATGGTTGAATGGCCTCACTGACTCAATGGGCATGAGTTTGAGAAAGCTCCAGGAGTTGGTGATGGACAGGGAAGCCTGGCATGCTGCAGTCCATGGGGTCGCAAAGAGTCAGACACGATTGAGCGACTGAACTGACTGATAGTACCAATAATATCTTCACCAATTTAACACAATTTTCTATATGATCAGTAACATTCCTGGTCTGAGCAAGGGATCATAGCAGAAACAATGAGTAGGTAGATAAGTTGTTGCTGAATCTGGAATCTCTTGTGAATGTCTCAGATTGTTCTTCTCCCCCATGCTTTTTTTTTTTTTTTTTACAACTTTCTTTTCACGTTGAAAATATGATAATGCTTTAAACATAAAATACAAAGCTAACTTTGTCTTTACTGATTAAACATCTAAAGTGCTTACTTAAAGGAGCAAATTGAGTTTTAGGTTTTATTGATTTATACCCTTCTTCAATCCACAAAGGATTTGAGACAGTGTATAACAAGGCTTCAAACTATAACATGAAATATTAATAGAAAAAATGGAACCAAGCAAGATAAGCACTAAAATTTTATGGTAAGGCCAATGGCTCAGCAATAAAGAATCTGTCTGCAGTGCAGGAGAAGCAGGTTTGATCCCCAGGTTCAGAAGATCCCCTGGAGAAGGAAATGGCAACCCACTCCAGTATTCTTGCTGGACAGAGGAGCCTGGTGGGCTACAGTCTATAGCATCGGAAAGACTTGGACAGGACTGAAGGGACTGAGAATATATATTTTTATTAGAGATAAGGAAAAGGAACATAAATATGGGGAAAGGGTGGTATAAGTAGGAGTTTGAGGACATACCTCCAGATCGTAGAAGTCCTTCCTAGCCATTTATTTTGATTGTCAAAACAAGATGAGAGCTATTTTCCTAAAATATGTTGGCTGTTATAATTCTGAGTTGTCCCAATTTGCATATTTGTCTCAGTTTTTATGAAAGACAGCATGTTCATAGGACATCAAGTAAATTGGACCTATGGAACTTTAAAAAACTCTTTCCCCTTGATGTTTTCATGGTAGACATTGATTTATTCTAAGTACGTAGAAAAACAGCATTAAAGAGAGCTATGAAATGATGTTACAGATGATATTAGAAGAGCTTAGTGACATTAACTGAGATGTGATGGATTATCATTTACAATTAGGAGTATCTTTTGTCCACTATACCCCTGAGTAAGTTTAATACTATCTACTTGAGCAAATAATGTAGTGAATTATAAATGCTACAATCTTAGTATATAAAGTGAGATAACCTTGTTTTGAAATATTGCATTTGAATAATTAAAATACAGCACTAGGAAAGGCTATGTTGTATGTTCTCTGACTCTTACGTAAAACACCCAGATGACATATCTTGTTTGAGGGACATTAAATTATTTTGCAAATGAATATAGCCTATTTTTTCTGATTGAAAAGTATACTTTTTTTTTCATTGCAAAAATGCATTCAAAATGATGAAAGAAAACCAAGAGTAAAAATCATTCATCTCATTTCCCATTTAACATTTTTCTTGCTTCTCATCTTGTCTAATTCTAACATGCCTCTCTTCAGAAATCTCCCTCCTATGTAGATTCTTCAGTGTCCCTGCATCTTATTTCCTCTTGTTCTGTTCTTGTGTAAAGAAAATGTATTTTTGCCACATCAAATACATGGAGTGGCTCATACACCAGATTATTGTCTCCATTCATTTTTAGCCAGAGGTCTTCAAATTTGTTCAGGTGGTAGGCAGCTGGTGACTCAGTGGTAAAGAACCCGCCTACCAGTGCAGAAGACACAGGTTCATTCCCTGGGTTGGGAAGATCCCTGGAGAAGGAAATAGCAACCCCCTCCAGTATTCTTGCCTGGGAAATCCCATGGACAGAGGAGTCTCGTGGGCTACAGTCCATGGGGTCACAAAGACTCAGACACGACTTACAGACTAAATAACAACTAAGGCAATTGGACATTTCACTGCTCTCTGTAGAATACAGTGAAGTACTTACAGAGTTACTTCATTTTAGCAGCTGGGGACTACCAGAAGAAAGAAATTATTTTAAGTTGCTTAGAAATGTGAAATTCAACTTTCATACTGCCTAAGAGATTAAACCAGAAACACAGGCACACATGTCCACCATGAGAACAAGTTGTCATCCAAACCCAAATGAGCTGCCTGACGTTGTCTTTGCTAATGAGTATTTGTTTGCTCCTTGTTCAGTCATCCAGAACTGCTCTTTAGCAGGACTAGATGGAAACCAGTTGCACTGACTTCTTCCCAGTTTTGAAAATTGGGATGACATTTGCTCATCTCTAGCGTTAACATAGTTCCACAAAGACCACTGACAGCAGGGTAGGACCGTATCCATGCAAGTTCTCTCATGTCCCTGGGATATAATTGGTCTAGGGCCAGAGATTTTAGCTCATTTAGAGCAGCAAGGTGCTCCTTTAAAACTCTCTCACCTATTTTGGGCTTCATTTCTCTCGTACAGTTATGCTTTTTCCAGTCTGATGAACATTGTCCCTGACAGAGCAGACAAGCAGAGGAGCTGAGCGGTTCTGCTTTCTGTATCATCTGTATCCCCATCCTTCCCCTTCTGCCCTAATCAGTGAACCTATCTCTTTCTGCTGCTACTTTCTCCAAACAAAAGTGAAAAGGCCCTGAATGTTGTTGTTAACATCATCACAAGTCTCACTTAC
Source organism: Capricornis sumatraensis (assembly GCF_032405125.1). Lineage (NCBI taxonomy): Eukaryota > Metazoa > Chordata > Mammalia > Artiodactyla > Bovidae > Capricornis > Capricornis sumatraensis. The sequence goes on from NC_091092.1 coordinate 111,775,900, forward strand.
TTCCAGGCTCGACTTTCCCTCACTGTTTGTACTGTTCTATATTGTTCTTTTTTTGAGTATTTGCCCTCAGTTATGTCTCTATTTTCATCCCATGTTGATATACTTTTATCAATAGAATCAGAGCTCATTTAGGATCCCCTGCATGATGGCATGCATCTCGCTCAACACCACACTTCTTTTTAAGAACTCTTTGGGATTATTTGCAATAATGTGGTCAAAATTTTATTTTTGAAAGCCTCACAGGCTCCTTGCACCATTTTTTTTTCTTTCAAAATTTAAAATCATGAGATCACTATGTTTTTTTCCCCTTCTTAATCTCCCACACCACATGTATATTCATACACACTTTCCTGAAAGACAGATGCCTCTTTGTCCTGTAGATTGTCCAAACTGACAATTGTATATTGGGATGAAAGGGTACATAGTATAACATCCCTGGTATAACTAAGTCTGACCCACATAACTGAATAAGTCTTCTGAACCCTTTTAAATTTTGTCTGCAGGTGACTGAGGTTTGGCAATCCACCTGTCTTAGTTCTTTTCTTGCATAAGAAACATCAATGTGTGCTTTACGAAGTGGGAGAGAACGAAATTAAATTTGTTAGAAATCTTCATTCTTAACATGGCTGAGGTAGCGCTTAAATAAGGAGAGAAAAGCACTTGAAAGTGATATCATTCTTATTTCTTAATAGTAAAATTTATAAAATATGACATAAATTTACTGCAGAGGGGAGGGAATGTTTTTTCTTATATAAAATTTGAACCTATTAAATTTAGTTCTTCATTTCAGACTCTGATGATACTTTCACATAATAGATTCAGCCATATCATTAATTTTCTATGCGTTCTTGGTCTGTATGACTAGAGCAAATAAATAAGGAAGTGTAGAAGGATGTCCCAAGAACTGAGAAGCAAAGATACTGTGTTCAGCTTAGTTTGTCAAGTGATTCTGCTCATAAAACCAACCCCTCAATAAAAAGAACATTTCCATCGCCTCAGGCCACCTTCAATTCCTATTCCCTGTAGGCACCTATTGTTAGAATTTCTATCACCATAGATTCGTTTTGTCAGTTCTTGAATCCATATAAATGGAATTGTGCAGTCTGTGCTATTTTGATCAGCATACTATTTCTGAGATTCATCTATGTTGTGAGTACATTAATAGTTCACTCGTTTTTATTGCCAGTTGATACTCCATTCTATAAATGTACCACAATCTGTCTATTCTCCCACTGATGGACATTCAGGCTGCTTTCAGTTTAGGGACATTGTGAATAAGACACTGTGAATGTTTGTGTGCAAGTCTTTTTGTGAGCACAGGTTTTCATTTCTTTGGGGTAAATACCTAGGAGTGAAATGACTCCATCAGATCTTTAAACTGATAAAATATTGCAAAACACTTTTCTAAAGTGGTTATGTCATTTTCTACTCCCACCAGTGATGGTAGAGAGCTCCATCAGCTCTACACTGCACCAGTATTTGATTTTAACAGTACTTTCAATTTTTTCCGTTTTGTGGAATATGGAGTGGTATCTTGTGGTTTTAATTTGTATAACTCTGAACATCTCATGTATTCACTGGCTATTCATAAACAGTGGTCATTTGCCTTTCTTCTTATAGAGTTAAAGTAATATTACTTTGAGGTCATTGATATAACTTGGAAATTGGAAAGGACAGAGACATTTTCCTACTTTTAAAAAAGTTGTCTTTGAAGACTCTATTGAAAAGCCCTGTTGCTTAGTCAGCAGTGTGTTTCTTTTGTAAAAGCACTGCTCCCTGGACATCTTTGTCACTAATATAAAGTGCCAAACACTTTAATTTTCTTTGCTCAGTCTCTGAAGATTGTCTCTTCAGAACCATCAGCACTAATTTGTTGTTTAGAAGCTTATTAGGTATTTTTAAATTGTTGTTTAGTTGGCTAAGTCATGTCCGATTCTTGCCACCCTATGGACTAGAGCCTGGCAGGCTCCTTTGTCCAGGGAATTTCCCAGGCAAGAATACTGAAATGGGTTGCTGTTTCCTTCTCATTTTATTTTATTGTATTTATTTTAAAATCTAGAAATGTAATTTAATCATCTTAAGACACATAATACGCTTATTATATGTAGCCAATAAACTTTTACTGCTTAACATGGTGGAAAACCTAAACATTAAGAAACCAATGTCCTTGCACTAAAAGAAGCTCATAAACTTGCAACGAAAATCAGGATATTTAATTTTATATAGACTATGAAAAACATCCTACAGTTGATAGGCAGTAGGACTTTGCAGGCTAGATGGCTTCTAGTTGAAATTTTATTTATAAACGTGATAGTATTTGGAGTGTGTTTTCATTTATGCATTTAACAGATGTGATTTGAGCACTGTTGTGTAGCAGGCACTTTGCTAGGCACTAAGAAAAACAGCGATGATTCTCTCTCCCGAAGCTCATAGTCTAATGGACTGGAGTGAAAGAATTGCATTAAGTAGAAATGAGGGTATTTGTGATGGAGAAAGGAGAACGGCAAAGGTCTAGGGAATTGCCAAGGAACCACTGTGAGTTGTCTACAGATGAAGAATTGAAGAGTCAGTTGAGAAGCCTAGAAAGTTTTCTCATCCCAGAATGGAATGAGGTTCTGATTATTACCTAAATTATTTGGGCTTCATTAAGCAGATCCTGAGAATTCAGTATATATGTCTGAGCAGGAAACCAACCAACAGAACTGCCCTTCAGGAGAATTAATCTGGAAAGGATAAGTATGATTTTTGGTGTGAGAAGTGGTGAAGCAAAACAGGAGGAAGTCTGACTAACATAGCGAAGTGCACGGAACAACCAGCAAAGGAGGGGGAAGTAGCAATGATAACTGGGCAGAAGGTATAATAGAATCAATAGGACTTGAATGGGGGAAAAGAAAGAAAGGAATAAAACAAAGATGAATTGGCAGCCTGGTAAAGTCAACAAGAGAAATCAGTTCCAAAATGATGTTAATGTTGGCTTCAACACTTTTTCTTTGAAGTTTAAGTCAAGTGGAAGTGCTAAGGAGTGGTTAACAAGAAAGTTTCCTGAGACATAACAAATTTAGAAAACATTAACATTTGATAATTGAATATTTTTCATTTCACAAGTTAGATTTATAGGGAAGTCGAAACCACCATAGTCGGTTTCCACCTTTTTTTTTTTTTTTTTTGCAACTATCTCTGATCTTTTAGAGATTCACGTGAGTAATTCCAGAAGTTTTCATAGAAGACTTGCTTAAGTCCTTTGCTTATTTTTTTTCTTAGGTTCTTCTGGTTTGTATACAGTTCAATAAGGTACAAATTGTTGACACTGTACAAATATAATAGAACCCATTCTGTGCCTCATATGTCTGATTTCCAGAGGATGTATGTGCTCAGTCAACAAGAGCTACAGATTTGTTTTTTATCATCTCATCTAATTCCATGAAGGAGAAGAGCATTACCATACAACAGATAATGAGCTGGAAAATAAGAAAGCTAACCTCAGAAATCAAGGCTTTAAAAAAAAGGGGGGTAGCTTTGGTTTAATGCCTGTATAACTTGGCAAGAGGGACATATAAGACTTAGTGAGGCCCAACATGTGCTTAGAGGTGGCTTGTTAGTGGATGTCTTGGGGGTTCTGTTATCTAAGCTCGATGTTTAAAATCAATTAATTGATGTTAGACTCAGAGATCTGTTTTTAATCCCTCTTTATCTTATTTCTGGGCCTTTCCATTCTCAAGAGCCTGAAAAACTAAACCTTACTTTGATAACTTGTTATTTGTGGAAAGAAATGAGATTCTGGTGAAACACAATTATTTTTTACTGTCTGTCTTCCATACTAGGGTGCTATATGTGTGTCAATATTTTATTTTAACCCTTCTTCAGTGGGAAACCATTCAAGAGTACTGTCATATCTTGCCTAGTTTTATGCTCAATTTATAAGTGAATTCTCCTTGAACAGTTATTAAGATAAGGGGTACCAATACCTCAGGCTTTGATAATCTTAATCACCGCAGCCTCTGTGTTCCTTTTCCTGATCATCTCCCCAAACCTAGATACACAAAGGTACACACCCATGGTCATAACACAGTCACACAAGTGATGTGATTTTATTTGCATAGTATCTCAGTAGTCATAATACAGCATTGTGTATAGTTATTTGCTTGTTATTTTCTGCCCCATGAAATTGAATATAAATAGGAAAATATGAACTTATTTATCATTGTAAAGTCATCAGATACAAAATATTGGGCTGGCCAAAAAGTTTATTCCAGTGTTTTTGTAACCCAAAGGAAGTTTTTGGCCAATCCCAAAGTTACCTATTTGTTGGAGTGAATCAATTTGAAGAGAACACTTACCTGCATTGAACGATTACGTACACTAAGCAGTCATTTAGAGATTATGCCACAGTTTAAAGCACATAGAATTCCTTAGAGTACAGAAAAGGAGTTTAAGAAACAAATTTAATTCCTGATCTCTTAGAAAGCAACATGAATATATTTTAAATTATCTTTGTCCAGTGATTTTTAGCAATGGGTGGGTAAAAGATAGGGTAAGTAGATACAACCAGCTTAATCAGAGTGATACTTTCTGTATTTTTTTTTGAAATGGAGAATTGTGCTGCTTCTTAACTTTCTGCCTTATACACATCATGAGATTGATCTATTTTCCAGCAGATGAAAAGAAAATGTTGCAGTGTAGAAACAGAGCAAGAGCTAGTCATGACACTACTCCTCTCAGTTTCCTGTGTAAGCAATTGTCAAGCAAAGATTCAGAGAGTCCCAAAATGTATTTGGGTCATGAATGCTGTCATGAATGACCATTGGGTCATTGAATGTGTTCAATGAAAATGAAAAATCCAACTACATTCAGAGCCAAGTCCACATCACAAAATTTAGACTTAGCTCTACCAATTATAATCTCAGTTATGTTTTCAATCCTAATTTTTCTTCTGGGGCTCAATCCAGTATCTCCAGCTGCCCAGTTGACATATTTTCCTTCATTCACATCTCCACTGAATGGCTAGATCCTATCTATTGAGCTCCCAAATCTCATTTGGTTTCATTAACTTTTCTCTGTTTGTACCACTGACTCTCTGATCCATGCAACTATTTTTCTTCACCTTAACTACAGTGATAACACCTACTAGGTAGGCTTCTATTTCTATTCTAGAAATTTTCCAATCAGTCTGTTGTACTGTAGCCAATGAAGAATAACACTTAATAAAATTCCTGGCCAGTAGGAGTTGCTGAATAAATAGTTGTTTAGTCAACGAATGACTCAATGAAAATATTTGATAAGCATGGCAAGTACTAATAAGAACTACAACTTCAGAGCCAGTGCAGTTAGACAATGAGATTAAATGAGAATCAAACGTTTCCAGTCCTGAATCAATTCCATTTACACATCATTTTGCCTTTAAAAAACAATGTTGTTGCTTTTTCTATATTCTTACTGCATCTTTTCTACCCACCAAATGGTGTTTGAATAAATATTTGTGTAGCTCCAAATTGATAAGACCTCTGGAAAGAATAAGGAATATAAAAATGATCTGTGTCTCCTTTCAAATATTCTATCTTAAGAGCCAGTTTTTTGGTTGTGTGTAATGTATTCTATGATAAAGTAGCCCATATGTTTTTTTAAACTATCCTAGTAATCACGTGGAAAGAATTTTATGCCTGGAGCCATATGTTCTGTTACCAGGACCACTTAATGAGAGCAAGCATGGTTGGAGACAAGAGCCTCCTTTTGATCAGAGAAAGGTCAATTTGTTTTCTTTACAAATCTAAGTAAACAGAGAGAAAAACAGCTCATAAATGTTCCCAGGTAGTTCTCCTGAACTTCTAATGAATGATTTAGAAGCCAAGAAGGATTGAATAAATCTGTGAACCTAGAGAGGCCTAGAATTGATCATAACAAAGTAAAACCTATTAACTTTGCAAACTTGTGTGCATTATAGTAACAATTTTCTTTAAAAAGTAAGGGTCACTAATTCAAATGTCTTCAGAGAGCAGTAGAATGCATGTATACTCCACCTAAAGGCATTCAAATCATAAAAGTCCTAATAATAAAACATTTCTGAGGACAGATTTTACTTGCAGCCTTCAGTTTCAGATATCCAAAAGCAGAGACTTAACATACATACAGTTTATTCCTTTGGAATCTGCTTGAAATTGAGAAATACATGTCTGGGGGTTCCCTCCCCCTGCCCCCCCAGGGCATTATGTCTTAGGAAAGAAATAAAAAGAAAAAACCAGCCTGAGATAATCTCATAAAGCATGTAGTACTTAAAGTAATTTATGATGAATTCATTTGGTATCCACATTAATAGCAGTGATAATAATGAATGTATGTATCTGATGTGGATGAGATAAATACCTCCAAAGGAAATTTCATTGTAATTTGATATTAGGTAAATGTCCCATTAAAATAAATCGCTACTGTACATAATTTTCCTTTAATTCATTGGCAGGGTGTTTGCTTTGGAAAAGGCACAGTCTAATTCTAGTTTCAGGAGAAATTCTCATTATTCTTTTATAGCAACCATTATCAGGAGCAGATGGGGAATTGCACCAACAAATGCATCTACTATTACACCACACAGGAAAGAGTACTAGATGAAATCTAATCAGACCCCCTCCTGCCTCCATTTCCTGTAACAAACTAACAAAAACATACTTGTAGTTTTAGTGTTATTATTAGTGGAACACAATAAATCAGGGGTCCCCAACCCCCATGCCATGGAACCCTACCAGTCAGGCCTGTTAGGAACTGCACTGCATAGCAGGAGGGAGTGGCTAGGGAGCCAATGAAGTTTCATCTGTATTTACAGCTTTTCCTCACTGCCTGAACCATCCCCCACCTCACCCCAGTCCCTGGTGTCCCAAAGCTTGGGGACCACTGAGATAAATGTTTTGTTGTTGTTGTTTAGTCACTAAGTCCCATCCGACCCTTTTGCCACCCATGGACTGTAGCCCACCAGGCTCCTCTGTCTAGAGGATTTCCCAGGCAAGAATACTGGGTGGCCATTTCCTTCTCCCACACAGGAATTGAACCCGTGTCTCCTGCATTGGCAGGTGGGTTCTTTACCACTGAGCCGCCAGGGAAGCCCCAGTAAATGTTTACTGAAATGCAAAACAAATGAGACGAGGGGAAATACCAGGCTAACAAGGTGCATTTTATTTTTGATTAATCATCTGCAAAGGCTGCAGCTCTCTGATTTAGTTGGCAAGTCACAAATAAAAGATCTGTAGGTCCTTAACTAAAAGTAGAATCTGATGTACACTTCAAATGTGGAGACATTTTATGGTCCAAAGAAGAAAAAACTCCTTCAGTACAACTTAATCCTCAGCTGTGAAGTCTAAAACAGACATGAATGCTACCAATGAATGACACTAACTGGAAATAGTTTATGACTACCTATGCAGAGGGGAGGCCCTGAGTTCTCTCTGGGCTCTTAAAGGGCCCCAAAGAAGAGGGAACGTTTAAGCTGAGCATTACAGACAGGTTATGAGTTTGATCTGTAAAACTTAGGACAGTCAAGGAAGTAGGAAGCCTTTCAGTTTTTATTGGGAGTTGGAGTTAAGGTTGGAAGTGAGGAACAGCTACAGAGAATGCTGCAAAGGCAGAGGGGAGAAGAGGCTGTACAGGCACTTCACACTTTGCCTGGTAGGCTAGTATTTGGACTTTATCTTGCAGTAAATATGTAGGCATCATTCTTGATCTCCTCATTCTGGGCTCCAGACCTTGATTCTTGCCTCCTGCATCTTTTTTACTGAAAAAATTGCCATCTTTCACTTTTTTTCAATCCTTCTTTTTTATGTACTTCTTTCTCCCTCACTCTTGCCTCACTCTTGGATTTCTCCCATTTTTGCCATCTTTCAATTCTTGTCACTCTCCTCATGAGATGCTCTTACAGGGTCATCAGGTCTTCCATGAGAATAGAATCATCTAGCCTATGACTGGGCTAGATTGATTGTGTCCTGTTGCTAAGCCTGCTATTTTGCTTTAGTCTTTGTCTATTTATGGTTGCTTCGTTACAAAAATTATTTATCATCAAATAATAATGTCAAAAGATACTTTCTGAGCATGTTAAAACCTCTGAAGACAGTTGTGACTACATAGTGTAAGAATTAACATGAGAGGCAAACGTGTCCAGTTTATCTCTGAGTAAAGGACCAGAAGTAATTTTTCAGACTCTGACTTGAATTCTAGGGACTGACAAAGAGGAACAGTAGCAATGAGCTTAAGACAGAGTAAAGCAGAAGGTAAAAGAGGATGACATTGCACCATAAATTTCCATCTGGCAGTTTCACAAGTCTCTAAAGTGTCCATAACATTTCATGTTTTCTCTTGACCAGTGAGCAAACTGAGGCAACAATTAATCTGTCTCAAAATAAAACCTTAGCAAGACTACCAGTAAATCACAAGATTAGATTTTTGATATATCCACTTATTCAGCAAAGCTTTGTTTTTCTCTCCTCTTTCCCTCAATCTTTACCTTTTCTCCCAGTCACTTTTTGTCTCTTCTGTTTTCCTATTCTGCCTAGTTTGTGATATTTTGCCGGCTCTTTATCTCCTACATAGCTTATCCAATTTGTCATTGTACAATTCCCTGTAACTGCTTCTTAGCTTCTTCTTTTTCTTCATCTGTCACATTTTATTTTCTGTTGATTTTGTTTTCATGCAGTTTTGGAAGGTTTTGCACATATGCTTTTTTAAATTGATGCAGTCTTTTCATATAAGATGTACTAGTTTCTTTGTCTCATCTTTTCCCTCTATAAAAACGTAGCCGTTCTTCCTTGCCTGTAATTCTTCTCTTCCCCCAATTTGACCAGACTTGGGGATTGAGATATATGTGTCACTTTCTATAATTTAGGAAATTTTCTCTATTCAAAAAGCATACAAGAACTAAATAATAATGCTGTAACTCTAAAACATGCCCCTCCTGTGCCCCTGCCTGCTCCACATATTTCTTGCCTAGCCTTTCTCTAATAATATATCTGCTTTGTACACCTTTGTCCCCTTATACCCAGAGATTCTGCTGCAGCTGGTTTACTGTGAAATTCTGGGCTTTTATATTTTGAAAAATCTCCCTAGGGGAGTCTGATAAGGAGTCATTATTAAGAATGATGCTTTAATATTGGAGTCAAAACACAATAAGCTTTCTAAGGGATGATGAATAATCCAATCAATTTAATTATGATTTTTTTCTATCCCAAACTCAGACTAGATGTTAATTGCTAGAGAAATAGATAAGGATGCCTAGGACAACAGAACATGAATGTGGTATCAGAGCTTAGAAGTTTCTATGGTAGTGAATAATATAGTACTTAAAATATTTAGAAGTTATAGAATGAAAATTAATTTGTTTTGCACTAAGTGAATAAAATTGACTGGGGTTTTCCATTGAATTGTGTAAATCAAGTCACATCTTCGGGCTCAGCAGCTAACTGTGAAACAACATGTACAAGTTTTAACTTCCTGTTTTGGTCCATTATTTTGCCTTCTTAGGCTTTATTATTGAAAATTCTCCTCAGGTCGATCATACACTGTAAATACTTCTCCTAATTACAAAATCTCTTCACACAAATGCAATAGACTATTTAATGAGCTCTCTTTCACAAAATAAAAAAAAAATCTGAAAGCCCTGATTTGGGACTCTACATAAAATGAGATTTAGATCTAACAATTTTAAGTTATTGCTTCATTCTTAGCTACTCAGTTCTATCACCTATCTGGGAAATGGAAATAATAAAACCCATGTTGATTCTACAATTGGATTGTAAAAGTCACTGTAGCCATCAGCCATGAAGTGGAAGAACTGAGATCAAAAATACAAAGCAAGACGCCTGAGATAAAAATTGTGAAGTTTCATTAGTTTATAGCATAATAAACCAGCAACAAGAATTCTTTGATTTGTTAACAAAGGTTCAGAAGGCATTCACTCTACTCAATGTGTTGTTCCCACACTAGTGATATCGGCATCCCCTTCAAGCTTGTTGGAAGCTGAAAATTCAGGCCCCTCTTTAGACCTAAAGAATTAGAATCAACAGTTTAGCAAGATCTCTAGGAGATGTGCACATTGAAGTTTGAGATGCAGTGCTATAGCACACATCTTACAGGTGTTCCATGCATTATTTAAAATTAATTTATTTACTTTAATTGGAGGCTAATTACTTTACAATATTGTAGTGATTTTTGCCATACATTGACATGAATCAGCCATGGGTGTACATGTGTTCCCCATCCTGAAACCCCTCCCACCTCCCTCCCCATGCCATCCCTCAGGGTCATCCCAGTGCACCAGCCCTGAGCACCCTGTCTCATCCATTGAACCTGGACTGGCGATCTATTTCACATATGGTAATATACATGTTTCAATGCTATTCTCTCAATCATCCCACCCTTGCCTTCTCACACAGAGTCCAAAAGTCTGTTCTTTACATCTGTGTCTCTTTTGCTGTCTCACATATAGGGTCATCATTACCATCTTCCTAAATTCCATATACATACATTACTATACTGTATTGGTGTTTTTCTTTCTGACTTACTTCACTCCAGTTTCATCCACCTCATTAGAACTGATTCAAATGCATTCTTTTCAATAGCTGGGTAATATTCCATTATATATATATGTACCACAGCTTTCTTATCCATTCTTCTCCTGATGGACATCTAGGTTGCCTCCATGTCCTAGCTATTGTAAACAGTGCTGCGATGAACATTGGGATACACATGTCGCTTTCAATTCTGGTTTCCTCGGTGTGTATGCCCAGCAGTAGGATTGCTGGGTCATATGGCAATTCTGTTTCAAGTTTTTTAAGGAATTTCCACACTGTTCTCCATAGTGGCTGTACTAGTTTGAATTTTTTTAATAAATATCTCTAACAGCCATGGGTATTGGACACCACTGGAGGTACAAATTAGAGTCATCATCTTTCTCCTGTAACTGCCTCCCTGAGTCTGTTGTTCTAGGCAAAGATTTCCCCATTTCAGTAGTCATTCATGATTGCTGGATCCAGCTAGTTCCCTAACCTTAATTGTGCCTTAACAGTTCATGTTACTTCTCGCCTTTCTGTTCTACTGCATTGTCTAAACTCTAGGTTTAGCCCCAATACCTACCTTGCAGACTCCTGTCCTGACTGTTTTACCTGTGTCCCTGCTTTAACAGTAGCCTAAACTTTGCCCCAGAATCGCCTCCAAACACAGCTCTAGCTCCCACACCCCTGTCCTTCAGTCATTTTCTGTTGCTCCCCACTGAATTGCAAAGTCTTTAATAAAAAATAGAGTCCTCTCTGCCCAAGCCCACTGTTAAGCTAGAGCTACACCTCTCCCTAAACTTCCAGTCTCATACAGTGACACAGAGCCCAAGTGTATACTTGAGATCAGATCACAGAAATTCCACACCATAGGCTGGCCTTCTGCTATCCTCTTGTGGCTCTGACCAAACATGTCCCTAAGGCCTACCCATTCTTTCAATTCCAAATTACCTACCATGGCCTCTCCTTTTCATCCTTCCATTGAGCTTATTTCTCTTCGAACCTGTCATTTATAATTACTTATCTAATCTGTCTGATCACTTTGCTTTCTGTCTTACTGAATATAATATAGCAAATTATCCTTCACACTTATGTCTAATCTTCTCAGCTAGACTTTATACTGCCTAAAACCTAAAAAATTGTATGCACATCTTAGAATCTCTAGGCTGTCCAATGATAAGTATTAATACTAATGATACCATGATAATTATGAGCACTCCTCTCTTCCTCCACTTTCTGTATCCATAGATTCATGCATTCATTCAACAGATACTTACTGAAATCTCTCATGAACCAGATGTGTCAGGATTAAGACTATGAATAGGACACCATCTCTGACTTCAAGGAATTTATGGTATAATCTGAATATAGACACAATTGTTATGAATGGGGCTACCTGTTACTAAGCAGTGACTGTCACATGTAACACTGATCTGAACAGATGTTCAGAGTGGAATATAAATGATGGACCAAAATCAACTAGTTGCAAGGAAGTATCATGTGTTTGTTAGAACACATCTCATGCTCACTTAAGAGAGTAAGATCAGGAAAGCTTATGAATAGTTCAGTGACTGTGCATAGTTTTATAATCATTCCGAGGTACTATGTTCCTAGAATAATGGCCTGTTCCCATTTTTGTAGATTTAATGAGTCTTTTAACTGCTAAAGACATACTATCCAAAATTCTAGTATTTAAAATAATAATACATGAAAGCAGTAGAAAACAACAATCTAACAAGTTTATCCATAATGAGAATCTAAAGGAGATTTGACCCAGTCTTAGAAAACAGGCATTGATTCATTCATTTGGCAGGCATGTGATGGAGTTTGTATGTACTTGGTTTGAGGCAGGAGAATATAAGAATATTAAGTTAACTAGAATCATATGTTCAAGAAAGTGTTCTGAACACTGACTGTCTCGTCTATACATAAAGATTTGTGAGTCCTTTAGATTGAAGTATGGCAGATGTCTCAAGTTCTCATATTATTTCATTTTGTAAACATCAGATTTAGTTATGGGTTATTGTAATTGCCTTATAAATTCTATATTACCTTATTTTATTAAAAATGCTAGAGTGCTATTTTATTTCATGGCAAAAGGCATTTTAAATATATATATTTTGTTATAATGGTCTTTTTTAATAAAAAGCAATTTTTCTGACACTCTTAAAATTTCATTCAGGATAAAAAGTAGAAGATGCTTAAGCTTGACACCGTCAATGACTCATAAAAATGTTCCAGTGGCTATAGATTATTTTTAAATTTATCTCTGTATCTTAGGGATTTCTTGATAGGTTGTCCCTGAAAGCAATTAATTCTAATTTTTATGTGGTTTTATAATGCAAAATACATGGATGGAAACAGAATCTGAAATAAATTTCCTTCTTATATAGTCATGAATGTTTGTTTAAATATCTCTAGAGGTTTTTAAAAAAATACTCTGGCTAAACTGCGCTTGTTCTTTTTCACCTCTCACATCGACAGTCTCGAAGAAATCTAAATAGTTTCTTCACGTTTAAATTTTACAACACTTCATAGACTATTAAACATGGAACATCCTTGTGGGGACAAGAAATCGAATTTGCTCTTGAGAAGGTTTCCAACTAATTGATTTGTAGGACATTATAACATCCTCCAGCTGACAAGCTTTACAAATATAAAACCTGGAGCTGAACTGAGAGGGCGCTTTTTTCCTGACACATAAAAGGTGTCTTTCTGTCTTGTCTCCTTTGGATATAGGCATGTCAGTTTCATAGAGAAACTTTCACATGGAGCTTTTTTATTTCTTTCTCCCCCAGTAGAACTGCATGGGGTAGCACATTGTTTAATCTTTTCTCAAATAAAAGGACACAGGGCTTCATCTTTGTCTTTGCCTTTTTGGTATCTCACAGGAACTCCAGGATGGCATCGGGCAGCGGCAAACTGTTGTCAGAGTATTGAATGCAACTGGGGAAGAAATAATTCAGCAGTCCTCAAAAATAGATGCCAGTATTCTACAAGAAAAATTGGGAAGCCTGAATCTGCGGTGGCAGGAGGTCTGCAAACAGCTGGCCGAGAGAAAAAAGAGGTAGGGTGACAGATTAAAATAGGAATGCTAAAATTTTAGTGGAGCTGTTTAAGCTGCCCTTAAAAGAAAAATAAAAGATTTTGTGAAAGATTCGAACCAGGGTGAAAGGCACTAACATTAAGGATTCCATCAACACTTAATAGCAATAATGAACTTGCTCTTTCTTTTCCTTGAATAATATAATATGTAACTGTTGCTAGTTAAATAGGCAGTGCTTTTTGACTATTTTAAGCTTTGAAGTTTGTGTTAAAAATCACACATGATTGTTTAAATATGAATGTCTTCAGTATACTCCAACTTTCACAAGCTGCATCTCAGTTAATTTTTTTTTTTAACGAAGATGAAAAAAAGGACATTATAAATGACTATTTTGTAGGAAAAGTTGCTATTTGGCCAGATTGTTTAACAGCTACAAATATGACTTACGATGCTGAAAAGCATGATAGTCATATTTATCTTTTAGTTCCACTACATTTTTTAGCACATTCTTGAAGAAGGGCTTGGGCTGAAAATGTTCACATCTACCAGGGAAAACAAAACCTTAGAGATGTTATTGTTGAATTCAATCATCATTTAACTTTCCCTTGAAATGTATTGAAAGCACAAAAAGCCAAGTGTGTGCTGCTGCGGTTGGAAAACATACATATTTTTATAAACAGGGTTTTGTATTATGCTACCAGTTGTTGCTAATGTTTCCTATTTCATAAAGGAGGACTTGCCCTTTATTTACCAAATGAGACTATTGTCATGAACAGTGAAAGCTCAATTCTATTGCCAAGCTCTTGCTTCCTACCTATCATCTACATAATAGGTGGATTTTAATATTCAGAAATCTAGAATAACTCACTGATGAGCATCTTTGGTGAGGATGTATTAGAAAGGTTTTGGAATTGCGTCCATTGTCTTTGCCCACCACTTCTGGCCTGTATAACATCATTTCTGCACTAGACCCAATCTAGTCTAAAATACGATGTTAAGAAATGAGAAAATTAAGGAAAATTGAATAACATGCTTTAAAAATATATCAACTTCATAAAATGGATTAAATTGACTGGAGGATTATTTTTTCATTATTGTATATAAAATGTTGTTTCTCATTTTGAAGTATCTTACTCATATAATATTATAGTAAATCCTTTTAAAAATATTTTCTGTAACTTCTTATCTGAGTTTTCAAAAAGGAGCAAAAAGTTTTTGCTCCTTTTGCATTATTCAGAAAGTGGATACAATTCATACTGAACATAATGAACATATTAGTTGACCTACACATGCACGTGCATGCACACACACACACACACACATACACAGACAAATCTTACTAAAGTTAAATAATAGCATCATCTAAAAACATTTTCATTTTAAATTTTAGTTTAGAAAATACTAGAGTACCTATACATATGAGTAAGTGAGTATTGCTTGCTCAGTTATGTCAAACTCTTTGCCACCCCATAGATTGTAACCCACTAGGCTCTTCTGTCCATGGGATTATCCAGGCAAGAATACTAGAGTGAGTTGCCATTTCCTTTTCCAGGGGATATATACATAGGCATAGACATAAAATAAAGACCCATGCTTTGTAGTTATATTTCTTCCTTGGGCAAGTCATACACTTTTTTTTCCCCCAAATTGAAATCCTTCTATTAAATACACAACTATTCCATTATTTAAACAGCTGATATATTTATACTATTGGCAGGTTTAAACCTGTATAACATCATTTCTGCACTAGACCCAATCTAGTCTAAAATATGATGTTAAGAAATGAGAAAATTAAGGAAAATTGAATAACAGGCTATAAAAATATATCAACTTCATAAAATGGATTAAATTGACTGGAGGATTATTTTTTCATTATTGTATATAAAATGTTGTTTCTCATTTTGAAGTATCTTACTCATATAATATTTGAATAAATCCTTTTAAAAATATTTTCTGTAACTTATCTGAGTTTTCAAATTTTTATTATTGGTCATTGACTTCTGAATGCAAATTAGAACTTACAAATGTTGATAGGACAATATACCTGTTTCACTAAATAAGTTCTAAAATTTAAGGTCCTTCTAAGCTTATAAGAAATTGATGTACACTGACTGTTTTGTGAAATATTACACACATTATGGGTTAATTACAACTAGTAGGGATTTGGCTGTAATTGGTTAGGAAAAAGTCTCCCATTTAAACATTCTGACCTACATTAAACATTGTATCTTTGTTCCTTAGAAAGTCAAGATCAGCTTCCTTGAGGTTTTATTTTTCCTCTAAACTCAGCTTTTAAAGTTGTCTACTTCATGCTACATTTTAAAAATAGATGTTAGCATATTTAAATTTCCACTGAGATCAGTTTTGTGGCAAACTCAGGATTTTTGTATCATTTAAATTTTATGAAATATAAAAGTAATAAAATGTAAGTGCCATTTCTACAAATACACTTACAGTTATTGCTAAGCACCTAGTACAAATAAAGTAAAAATAAATAAAATAATATTTTATAAGGAGCATGTTAACCTAACAATCATGGGAGGGTTTGTAATCATGAAAATATTATTAATCAGTGGTGTGCTTTCAATGTAACCTAAGCAGAAGTTACAAGGAAATAGATTATTGCACAGGTGAAAAATAAGATGACTATTCCAGTTGACAACAGTATTCTTAGTTTGCAGGCGGGATTTAAATACAGCTATTGAAATATCTAATGTTTCTTAGCCCATGTACACCAATGAAAGAAAGGGTATAATTTAAGTGATTAAAGTCTATAAAAACTATGTGAAGCTTTATAGCTACATAACTTTAGACATTTCTCTTTGAAAATGTAAGATATCAGAAATATGAGAAGAAAATTCTCAGAAATTTCAAATAGCAGCAGACATCCATTAAGTTAGTCTGTGTTGGAAGTAAATGAATTATAAAATATAGCCAATTAGCTGTTCAATTTAATATGGAAAATTCACTGTTGCCTCGGTTATGTAGTAGAGGAACTGAATAACATCTATATTTTTAAGGCTGATAATAATGAGTTTAATGATGACTTAGCCATCAAAATGGTCTTTCTAAATGAAGATATAAACAAAAACTTATTGACCATAAAGGGAAGTCATAGGTTAAAACAAAGCAACCCTGTGTATGAAGGCTCTTAAGCCTTGGTTCATTGATAGAAGTCAAGGGGTGCCATGAACTTGAATGGGAGGAAATACCTCTTTGTTTTCACTAACTTCATAACTGAAGTTGAATATCCCTTTGCATTTTGAATATAGACAATAAACCAGAGCAATGCTAGCAGTATCTGAAATCACAGATATTTCCATATCTCATTAGAATTGTCACATATATCTCAAAATATGGTTCATGCTTATCACTACTGCAAAACCGTAGTAGGTATTAAATCTACCACAGTATCTTATTAATGTGTTAATAATAAACAAACAGGCATTACTGTGTCACAAATGTGTTTCTAATAGTCTTAAAACTGTACTTCAATATAATTGACTTCCTTTGGAGTCCCATGTATTTTATATTATGAATTTAAAAGCATTATTCTGGAGGTCCCAGATTTCACCAGATTGCCAAAAGAGTTCATAGCACTGAAAAAAAAAAAAAAAGACCCCACTATGTCTAATCAGTTGTTCATTTATCTGCCCAGACCTCATTATCATATAATATAGTTATATAGTTTTACTCCTTTTGATGGTATAGTCGCTATCCTCAAACACTGCTTTATCCTGGAATATCCCAGGAGATATACCAGTCAAGGGAATGTGGGTAGGCAGGTCTTCAAGCAATGGATTGCTGACACCATAAAAAATTGTATTTTACTTAGAATAATGTTAATTGATAAAAAAATTGAATGAAAGAGGGAAGCAGTGTAGTGGGAGGCAGAATCCCTAAATTAAGGAATCTCTGAATCATTGCCCATAGCAATAAAAAATGATCTGTCCTTTCTTCTTTTGAAAAATGTGATATTACTTCCTCCATTTCACAGATAGGACAATTACTGTACTAACATATATTGAGGAATAACAATTTTAATTTAAATGTTACTTAATTTAAAAGGGGGCTTGAAATTTTTCTTTTTGAGTATTATTTATAGTGAAAAGTTTTAAGCACGTAGAAAAGTTGAAGTAAGGTAGCATAATGAATGCCCATATACCCTCCTCTCTTCCTCCTACATTTCTAGAGTCAGCAATTAACATTTCACCATTAACATTTCACTTTCTCTCTCTTTGTCCCTATCTTCCCCCATATCTGCCTTCCTGTAATACAGGAAATAATGTGCAGACACAAAATTTTGTTGTCTATATATTTGCATATAAATTATAAACACTCCTATACTTGCGTCTGCCTCCAATGCGGGAGACTCAGGTTCGATCCCTGGGTCGGGAAGATCCCCTGGAGAAAGAAATGGCAATCCACTCCAGTATTCTTGCCTGGAGAATCCCATGGACAGAGAAGCCTAGTAGGTTACAGTCCATGGGGTTGCAAAGAGTCGGATACGACTGAGCAACTTCACCTTACCTTATACTTAACCACTGAATATTTCAGCATGCATCTCCTTGGAATAACAACTTGCCACATATAACCATACTTGTTTACCATGCTTGAGAAAATTTAAAATAACACCAAATTATTATTTAGTGTCCTGTCCATGCATCTTTTTGAATTAGAGTTTTCTCCAGATATATGCCCCAGAGTGGGATTGCAGGATCATATGGCAAATCTATGTTTAGGTTTTTTAAGGACCCTTCATACCTCATTGTGGACTTCCCTGGTTGCTCAGATGGTAAAGCATCTGTCTACAATGCAGGAGACCCGGGTTCAATCCCTGGGTTGGGAAGATCCCCTGGAGAAGGAAATGGCAATCCACTCCAGTACCATTGCCTGGAAAATCCCATGGACAAAGGAGCCTGGTAAGCTATAGTCCATGGGGTCACAAAGAGTCAGACACGACTGAGTGGCTTCACTTTCACCTTTCACTTTCATACCTCATTATAGTTCTGATTTACATTTCTCTAATAATTAGTGATGCTGTGTATCTTTTCATGTGCCTCTTGGCCATCTGTATGTCTTCTTTGGAGAAATGTCTCTTTAGGTCTGCTGCCTATTTTTTTATCATTGTCATTGTGGTTATCTTTTTTTTTTTTTAATTGAGCTGCATAAGCTATTTGTATATTTTGGAGATTGATCAGTCACATTGTTTGCAAATGTATTCGCCCATTCTATGGGTTGTCTTTTTGTGTTATGATTTCCTTTGCTATACAAAAATTTTAAGTTTAATTAGGTCCCATTTGTTTATTTTTGTTTTCATTTTTGTTCTTTTAGGAGGTCAGTCCAAAAAAATATTGCTGGAAATTACATCAAAGAGTTTTCTGCTCATGTTTTTCTCTAGAAGTTTTATAGTATCCAGTCTTATATTTAGGTTTTTAATCCATTTTGAGTTTATTTTTATATATGGTGTAAAAGAATATTCTAATTGCTTTATTTTTTAATATGTAGCTGTCCAGTTTTTCCAGCACTACTTGTTGAAGAGAATGTCTTTGCCTCATTTTATCATAGCTTAATTGACCATATGTGTGTGGATTAATTTCTGGGCTTTCTATCATGTTCCATTAGTCTACATGTCTGTTTTTCTGTCAATACCATACTGTTTTGATAACTGTAAGTTTGTAGTATAGTCTGAAGTCAGGGAGCCTGATTCCTCCAGCTCCTTTTCTTCCCCCCTCAGGATTGCTTTAGTTATTCAAGGTCTCTTGTGTCTCCATACAAATATTAAAAATTGTTGTTCCAGTTCTGTGAAAAATTCCACTGATAATTTAATAGGAATTGCATTGAATCTGTATATTGTTTTGAGTAGAATGGTCATTTTAACAGTATTGATTCTTCCTGTCTAAGAACACACAGTCTATATTGCCATCTAGTTTCATTGTCTTCAGTTTCTTTTGTCAGAGTATTTTAGTTTTTAGAGTACAGGTCTTTTGCCTCCTTATATAGGTATTCCTTGGGCTCTTCCCTGGTGGCTCAGATGGTAAAGCGTCTGCCTACAATGTGGGAGACCTGGGTTCAATCCCTGGGTTGGGAAGATCTCCTGGAGAAGGAAATGGCAACCCACTCCAGTACCCTTGCCTGGAAAATCCTATGGACAGAGGAGCCTGGTAGGCTACCGTCCATGGGGTCACAGAGTCAGACACAACTGAGTGACTTCACTCACTCATAGGTATTCCTAGTTTATTCTTTCTATACAATGGTAAATGGGATTGTTTCCTTAATTTCCTTTCTGACATTTTATTGTTTATAGAAATGCAATAGATTTCTGTATATTAATTTTGTATTCAGCAACTACCAAATTCATTGATGAGCTCTAAAAGTTTTCTGGTACTTCTTTAGGATTTTCTTTGTATAGCAGTGTGTCATCTGCAAACAGAGTTTTGCCACTTATTTTCCATTTTGAATTGAATTTACCTTCTATTCTCTGTATTTCTTATAAACTGGAAGTTGAGTTTAGATGAAACTTAAAAAGATACAAGTCAAATGTTTTTGTCAAGAGTACTTCATATAGGATGCTATGTAATTTGTATCACATCAGTACATGTGTAATATGAAGTATTCCCACTCTATCTGCTGCTAAGTTTGATCCCTTGGTTAAGGTGGCAACCATTAGATATTGAATTAGAAAGTAATATATTTTTATTTGAAATTACTAAATTATTTAATGGCTTTCCTACCCATTGATGGAATCCATGGATTCCCTAATCCAGTTGTTATAATGGGGATACAAAATTATTTTCCTAATTCTGACTTGATCCTGCAAGCTGGTTTCATCTATTAAAAAAATAA
Organism: Capricornis sumatraensis; assembly: GCF_032405125.1. Classification (NCBI taxonomy): domain Eukaryota; kingdom Metazoa; phylum Chordata; class Mammalia; order Artiodactyla; family Bovidae; genus Capricornis; species Capricornis sumatraensis. Next base: position 111,796,312 of record NC_091092.1, read on the forward strand.
AACATTTCCTTTTTTTTTCTCTCTTTGTTCACAATATGGATTTATGGATTCTTATTTATTCAATATGCTGTAATGAATTAGTTATCAATCCTGTTGATGCTCACCTTGACCAAATTTAACCAGTGGGAGTTCATTCAAGCTTTCTCCTTAAATGTCCCAGGCTTACCTTGTATTTTCCCTGCCAGGGGTGGTATCAACAATTCTACAAGGGTCTCTGATAGGCTGGAGAATGTTACATAGAAACCAAGACCTGGGCAGCAATGCCTTCTCAAAAGAATTCTGGCGCCTTTATGGCAAGCAGTACTAGGGGAAAAATTGTTTTCATGTTACTTTTGCAAGGATGCAGACATCTCTATCAATCAGAATACATCAAAATCCAAAGAAAGGCTAAGCATATTAAAAATCCCTTACTGTGTTAGATTTCATGTAAAAGCAGTAACTTCTTACTCATTTCAATGTCTTCACTGCTGAATTTTTGAACAAAAGTTTACCTGTATATAATCTATGCTAGTTTGCCAAGCAAATGAATGGCATAAATGAGCTAATGGGAGACATTACTGAATGTACTTAAGGGAAGAAATTGTTTTTTAAAGACCTTAGCTCATTGTTTGCGTGCAAATGGATGCTGTTAATTAGAAATGAGCCTTATCTAATTCATTAAAGTAGGCCTAGTAGGACCTCTTCTTGCAAACCTGCATTGGCAATTCATATTACTCCATTCACCCTTTTTTAAAACAACTGTTTTCTCTTAAGTCTTCCTTAATTTTGGCTTCTCCTTAATTCAGATGCTCCTAACAAAATAGTCTGCATATAACACTTCATTTTCTACAAAATGAAAACCAAAATTTTACTAGAATTCACAAGTCTCTTCACAGGGTATGCCATATTTTAAATGTAGTCAATGTAGGCATGTAAACTAGTGCTAAAATGCTTCTCACACATTCACTCTTGGTCCCCAGGATTTCTCCAGCCCCAACTCTAGTCATTTGCTCTATCCTTTAACTTCCTCATTTCCTATCATCAGTTTTAATTCTGACTCTTCATCCAGCCTAGAGTTAGTGCTCACAAGCTGAAGCTAGCTTAGAATGTAAGTGGTGTGTTTATATAGGCACTGTCACAAAATAATTGCCAATGGTTAAAAATTCAGAGTCTTCATATATTAAAAAGAAAAAGAATATCTCTCTTTTGAAAACTTATATCTGACTACTATGTATTCATTCTTACATTCTCTCAAGGCACAATCAGCTGCAACTAAATGACAGATGTTTCAGACTTTTGCTGCTCATAGTGTAGTCTCTGGACCAGAACACAGACATCACCTGGGAGTTGCTAAGAAATACAGAATCTAATAAATCACAGTCAGCATTTTAACAAGATTCCCAGGTGATTCATGTGTACCTTAAAGTTTCAGAAGCATTAGTTTGGGCAAGGAAGCTTTCTTTTCAGTTTGCCACAACTGTCCCAACTGAGTTGTTTATATTAACTGCTTTTCCATAGACATTTGACTTAATGATACTTTATGTAGACCCTTAAAACTCAACATTCAAAAAACTAAGATCATGGCATCTGGTGCCATCACTCTATGGCAAATAGAAGGGGGAAAAGTGGAAACAGTGACAGATTTTCTTTTCTTGGGCTCCAAAATCACTGCAGATTGTAACTGCAGCAATGAATTTAAAAGATGCTTGCTCCTTGAAAGAAAAGCTATGACAAACCTAGTCAGCATATTAAAAATCAGAGACATCACTTTGCTGGTGAAGGTCCATATAGTCAAAACCATGTTTTTTTTCAGTAGTCATGTACAGATGTGAGAGTTGGACTATAAACAAGGCCAAACCCCAAATAATTGATACTTTTGAACTGTGGTGTTGGAGACTCTTCAGAGTCCTTGGACTACAAGGAGATGAAACCAGTCAGTCCTAAAGGAAATCAACCCTGAATATTCATTGGAAGGACTGATGCTGAATCTGAAGCTCCAATATTTTGGCTATCTGATTCAAAGAGCTGACTCACTGGAAAAGACCCTGATACTGAGAAAGATTGAGGGCAGGAGGAGGAGGAGGCAACAGAGGATGGGATGATTAGATGGCATTACTGACACAACAGACATGAGTTTGAGCAAACTCCAGGAGACAGAGAAGGACAGGCACGCCAGGCATGCTGCAGTCCATGGGGTCACAGAGAGTTGAACACAATTTAGCAACTAGACAACAACAACAATACTGATGATGATGATGATGATGTTGGTGATGATGGTGACAGCACTTAATATTGCCAGGTGCTATTCCAGGTGCTTTACATAGCTCATGTAATCTTCATAACAACTCTATTCTCATTTCCACTTCTATAGAAGGGTGATTGGAACATAGGGTGCTGAAGTTCTTTATCCAAGATCATATAACTAGCAAGTATTTGAACCAAGATATAAGCCCAAACCATCTTAAGTCTAGCATTGTTAATCTAGATCCAATTTTGCATTACTTATCCTAGCTTGGACCTTTTACTAAAGATATGCTTCTGTTGGCTAAAAAAAATATATGTAAAACCTAAAAATTGAGAGTTTTGCTTTATTTGGTGGACATACTGAGGATCTCAGGTCTCAGAAGGAGGCAGCATCTCAAGTAGAATACTGCTCTGAGGAAATGAGTTGGGGAGCTAGACTGTATAGGAGTTATACCACAAAGGGCAAGTAGTAGGAACAAAAGATAACTGTTAATAAAAGAAAACTAGGTATCTCAAGTTAAGGAATTCAATGCTTATCTACTCTTGTGCAAGATGCAGAAGTCTGGGCTCACTGAAATCATTCCTTTGATATGCACCCCATACTTCTGGGGCCAATATCCAGTGTTTTCACATCCGGAAGTCCTGAGCCACACCTTAAGGAGTAGCTGCAATCTGATGGCTGCTTGATGGCAGCTATTCTTTGTTTCCTTCCTGAGTTCCCTCAAGGCTCCTAGGTTCACTGTTGAAGGGCTGCAGTCCTTGATAATGGTGATGTCCTTTTTTACTAATATGGCAGGCAATATTTTATTTCTCACTTCCAGTTTTTGCCCACCAGCTTCTCACTTACCAAGCCCAATCCCTTAGTGGGCCACACTTAATACAAGTGAATAGGACTTGAAATCCATTCTGACCTATCTTTGCAACAGTATTATTGCCACTTCCACCATTTCAGCTGGTGTCTCAAGCATAAAATGACATGACAAAATGTTCTGTCCCTTAGCTTTTGAAAAAAAAAAAAACATTTAGTTTTTGTGTTAAATTCCCTTAATTTTTCCTTAAAATCCTACCTGTGCTCCAGAACCCAGTTTAAGTGCTATTTCCTTAATGAATGTTATCTGCTTTTCTCAAACAGAAGTACTTTGCTCTGTTAAGTTCTTCTTGCTCTTTTTTATAACACTCATGTAACATTTTACATATCTATTATATCTCATATATATGCATATTTTATTTTCCCAGCAGGATTGAAAACTTCAGGAGGGCAAGGCAATATCTTATTCTCTTCTTTATAAGCCACAATAGTTGGTAGAAAATCTAGTGCATTGTGGATGACCAAGGATTATTTTCTCAATTTAAATAGTAAGAAATTTTGTGCACATTCAGATTAAACTAGGCCTTGAAACTTTACACTTGACATTGTTACATAGGTTAAAAATAGATCTACAAAGATAGAACCATTTTTTAAAATGTTTTTATAATATCACCTTTTCATGGATACATTTTTAGTTCTGAAAATTAGACTTGATCAGTTTTAATCTTAAAAATGGTAGAAGTTGGCTTAATATATCATAGTTTAGGTGTTCTCTAGAATTTAATCCTCTTAAAAGAAAAGACTTCAATTTCCAGAGCTCTTTACACCAAGAAGATGCTCTTTGATTCAAACATGTTGTATGTTTCTTTATATTAGTCTTATTGGATCACAACTAGTAAATTCTAGTGATTGAAGTAGGAATTAGACTTGAAACTGGATATTTTATCCTCATCAGCCTATAACCAGAAGATAATTTAGATCTAGTCCATATTACCAAAGAGCTATTTTTAGATTGATCACAGAGAGTCATAAAGATATTTTTATCCACAGGTGTCTATGGAAAAGCTCATCTCTTCTCATCTTTTCTCTGGTGACTCTTGAAAAGCTTTCAAGGACATTCATAACTCTTCATCAAAAGACTATGAGAAATTAGCTTCATAGTTAATCTTTTTATGTCATATTTTATTCTCTGAAACTTGGCCAATTCTGACTAGCTGACTAGTCAGAAACTAGTCAGAAACTAGAAACTGACTAGTTGAATCCAAACATGCTGTTGCATTGACTGGTACAGACAATATCACTACAGATATCCTTCTATCAACTTTTGGTCTTCTATCAACTTTTATAGGGCTGAGGAGATAGGAGCTGAAGTATGGAGGATGATCTCTGGCATGGGTCTCATAGGGTAGCAGGAGTCAAATGAAGAATGAATGGACACACCAGAGAGGAAAAGTGATAGGAGCAAAATCAATGAAACAAGAAAGAATGGATGCAGTTAAGGAATACATGTAGTTCAGTATAGAGAAGTGAAGTAAAGTGAAGTGAAGTCACTCAGTCGTGTCCGACTCTTTGCGACCCCATGGACTGGAGCCTATGGGGCTTCTCCGTCCACGGGATTCTCCAGGCAAGAATACTGGAGTGGGTTACCATTTCCTTCTCCAGGGGATCTTCCTGACCCAGGGATCGAACCCGGGTCTGCCACATTGGAGGCAGATGCTTTACCCTCTGAGCCACCAGGGAAGCCCTCAGTATAGAGAAGCTCTCTTAAATCTCCATTTACTCATCTAACTATTCTAAGCTCTTCATTTTATATGTAAAACTGACATTCTGATTCCTATTCCAAACTGAATGTTGGATATAAATAACTTAGAGGTGTTTTTGAATATTTTTCAAGTGGACTTCCTAGAACCATGTACCTTGCCTCCTACCATTTGAGAATATCATTTCTAAGAGTCAGCTGTGTGCTGTTCCCAACACATTTGTGTGAATTATTCTGGTTTTTAGAATTTTCTTATTCAATTAAATATTATATAACCTAATAATATAGAAATGTAATGAGAAAGAAAATTGCAGTTTCTGTGAAAACTAAGTTAGATGCTTTGAAAGACTGATTAGCAAAAAGTGCTGTTCAATTAGAAGTAGATGAAACAACTATTTAAAGATCGGGTAGAGGGTAGAAACTGCAAAAATCTGGAGGGATTTTGTATTTAGATTTTTTCTGATGTCTCTAAATCTTACACTACTTTAAAAAAATCAAAACTGCAAGTCATAGATTATGCAGTATAAGAGTATTTATGCAAAAGAAAATATGCTGAATTTCAGTCAGTTGCTTATTCCAGAAGTCTTGCATCCCATACTAAATGAATGGTGAGTTAATGATCATTTTTATGCTCTAAATGAAAATAAAATGTTAAAATATGCATAAATGACTTTATATAATCCCTCCAATTTAGCAATATTCTTCTAAATCCTGCCTATCCAGTCATGCCAGTCAAGTTTAGTAAGAGTTTTTCCCTTGTTTGTCTAAAGGACAAAGTATGGTGTGGTGCTAAACAGAGCAATCGAAATGGACCAGGTCATGGAAGATTTCGTACCTCAAAAAACTTTTTTGTGGAGTAGCATAGAAGAACATTGGAAGGTTTTTCAATAGATGAGATTTGAAACCACATAGGCCCTTCTGATTGTGGAGCCCAGGGTGAAATGAGGAGGATGAGACTGGCAGTTGGGTGACTCAAGTAGTCTTGTAGTATTTCAGATTAGAGACAATGAGTGTCTGAGCAAAATAAAGCTTGTAAAGATGAGATAGACTCAAGATACTTAGTAGATGAAAGTAAAATGACTTGGTAATTGATTAAATGAGACGGTGAAAACTTGAAGTGAGAATTCTAGAAGGACTCCCTTCCCCAGATTTCTGGCTTGGAGAACTGGCCAAATGGAGTTCTGTTAGCTGTGAGAGAAAATACAAGGGGCTGTATGTACACAGATATAAAGAAGGCAAATCAAACATGAAGACTTCAACTTAGAATATGATAGGCTTGAGGAGCCTGTGGAGCAATGAAACCAAGGTAGTCAGAAAACATGCATTTGGATGTGCCAGGCTGAAGGCAGTAAGCCTTTTTCTTAGTGGAGTGATGGTAGCAATCCCTAGTCAACTGACTGCTTCTCAATGAGATCTCTTACTCATGTCATTTGCTCACTAGCTTGAAAACAGAAGAGTTTTCCAGAGTACCTATTAACCAATAAGCTCTGCTACGGAGAAAGTGTTCAGGTGTCAGGAAGCTACTGTGGCAGATGAATACTAGTGGTGACTGATGAACTGAAGTAATACCTGTGATCTCCATGGAGTCACAGACTACCACTCATAACTCACAAATCAGAAGAGCTGGTAGACAAAGTATGGGAGATATACCAGGAGAACATACCCATCATAACATACAGAAAAATAAGCTCAACATTCTCATCCTATTAATTTTGGATCAGAAACAGCCCCCATGTATGTTTGGGACACCCTGTTGAAAGTGAGGATGTCTATAAGCATATTTAAAGCGTGGATATGTTGCCGATTAATTTGAGGTTCTTGCTTTGTTGGGTAAGAGTTTGGAGACAAACTGGTAGGTTAGAAGTGGATTTATTAAAAAGAAACACTGCGGACAAAGTGTGGGCCATATCAGAAGGTGAGAGACTCTGCGAGCCCAAACTTTGGGGTGGTTAGTTTTGATGGGCTGGGTAATTTCATAGGTTAATGAGTGGGAGGATTATTCCAATTATTCTGGGGAAGGGGTGGGTGTGTCATTTAGCATATGCTAATGTATTGTTGTTGTTGTTCAGTCCCTCAGTCCTGTCTGACTCTTTAAGACCCCATGGGCTGTAGCACACCAGGCTTCCTTATCCTTCACTATCTCCCTGACTTTGCTCAAACTCATGTCCATTGATTTGGTGATGCCATCCAACCATCTCATCTTCTGTTGTCCCCTTCTCCTCCCACCTTCAATCTTTCCCACCATCAGGATCTTTTCTAATGAGTCAGTTCTTCGCATCGAATGGCCCAAGTATTGGAGCTTCAGCTTCAGCATCAGTCCTTCCAGTGAATATTCACACTTGATTTCCTTTAGGATTGATTGGTTTGATCTTCTTATAGTCCAAGGGACTCTCAAGAGTCTTCTCTAATGCCACAGTTCAAAAGCATCAATTCTTCAGTGCTAAGCCTTCTTTACAGTCCAACTCAATGTATTAGGATGAGCATATACTGAGGCTCATGGTCTACTGGAAGTCAACTTGTCCGCCATCTTGGACCCATTTGGTTCGCATCCATTTATATTGTGTCTTATGGCCATGTCATTCTTTTAAAGGTTGTGCCCTGCCCCCTTCCCTCCTGTTTCAGATACAGTGTTCAATGAAATGCAGTCAATACAGAGTGAGCTAGAGAGCCTGAAACATGAGAAATAAGCACAAAGCAAAACATACCAAATTAAACTCCTTACTTGGAATCCTGTAGATGCACTCTCCCTTTAAGGTTATTGCAATTTAAAATCTGTCTATTGTTATCCATCTGACTCTACAGTAGCTACACCTGCATCAACCATTTTTTAAAAAATATGCCAAAAGACATTTTGCATCCTTTTTATTTTCCTTGTTGCTGAGGGAAGTTGAATTGACTGCCATCAAAGTCTGTCCTATGAGACATGTTTCATATTATGAGCAATCATTTCTGAAGTGCTTTTTATGTCAGAATTAAAAGCCATCATGCTACTAAAAAGGAACACAATATCCACAGGTCAGTATACCATCTTTGTGCTCAAAGAAAATCCTGGTCTAGAGATAAAAATGCATTGATCACTTTACTGATTTCTGCCCAGGATTTAATATAATGGAAGGATGCCTCAGATATGTGTGCTAGTTTGTTCCCATGGTCCTTTTAACAGATCTTGTCTGTTTTAGTAATTCTGAACTGGGATAGTTTGGCCATTGATATATATATATACACACACACATACATACATAATATATGTATATATATGTTATAATTTGCTTTTTCCCATATGTTTATTTAAATGAAAATGTTTCTTTCTTTTTATCTACTAATATATTTTTAAAAACCTTTTCTAAAATGGAAAACACCATACATGTGTGAGCTGTTGATCTAATTATTTTCCACTTATACATTCACTATTGTAATATTATCTCCTCATTTTCAGCAGAAGGCCTTATCTTTTACTTCACAGGAACCTTGCCCAATTAATTACTCTCTCTTCCCTGAATGCACACAAGCATAACTGTATCTTTATCCTTTCTCTACTGACTTCTTACCCTTGACCAAGTAAACATTTTTAGCTCCCAGATTAAAAAAAATAAATTACCAACACTCCTTTCTTAATGTGTTCCACCATATTTGTCAGGATTCTTAACTGTGAATAACAGAATCCAGTTCTGTTTAATGTAAGCAGAAATTGACTTCATGAGAAGGATAAAGACCTGCTCCTATTTCCATACAAAAGGCTAGAAAATCAGGTCAAAAATGGGCAGAAACCAAGGGAGAGGCTCAGTTCCAGGAACTATAATCCAAATCGTACCCTGTATTTGCATGCTCCCGTAGACTATTCCATCATTATTGACAAGGTGAAGAATGCCACTGCTGCCAGAAAGAATTCTAAATGGTCCCTTGTGATTTCTGTCATTCAGTTCCATATTCAAAAACTCAATTTCCTCCTTCAGAGTCCACATTGGTCTTGGGAAATCCCCCCATGTATGCAGGGTTTTCAGATCCTGGGCAGCCAAAGTTGAATAAGGTCTCTTACTTCCCCTTCCTAGTTATTATTCCCATTTTAATCCTTCTCTAGTTACTAATACTTAAACTTACATATCCTCTTTTATGTCATCTCTTTCTTTATTTTTTTGGCTCCTGGTCCCCACCACTGCTCTGATGATACTGCCAAGGCCTCTGCCAAGGCCATCAGTGATATCCTGTAGTTAAATCCACTGGACATATCAAAATCAACGTATCCAGCACCGAATGTGTTCCTCCATAGACTGTAATCTGAGTGGCATCTATTCACTTGCCCAAGCTAGAAACTTGGAAGTAACAGGAGTTAATTTTTTAAATTAATTCTTATTGGAATATAGTTGATTTATACTGTTGAGTTCGTTTCTACTGTATAGCAAAGTGAATCAGTTAACATATACATATATCTACTCCTTTTTAGATTCTGTTCTTTTTTTTTTAATTTAATTTTATTTTTTTTGTTTCATATCTCTTTTTTTATTATTATTTTTTTAATTTTAATTAAAGATTCTGTTCTTGTATAGGTCGTTACAGAGTATTGAGTTCCCTGTGAAGAGTTAATATTGACATTAAGTTCTATGTGTTTACCCTATGAATGGTCTTTGTCAAGAGTTTCCAAATGTTTCCCTGTACAACCTTCACAGTAACTCACTTTTAAAGATCTTTCAGGTCCACTTCACTTCCTGACTGTGGGATAGTAAGCAGGGGATGACAAAATTCCTATCCAGTTTACAAATTATTAAATTGCAGCTCAAAATCATTAAGATATTGTGTGAAGGCTAATCAAAATTTATAAAGATCAAGGACTAAAAGTCAGTAATGCTGACCTCAAATCTATGCCTTTCCTACTATGATATTTACCTCTGTGAACAAAACAGCTAATAAAGATAACAGGGACAAGACAAATTAACAGTGAGCAGCCCCCTGTCTTTACCAGCTCTCCCTCAGCCACTGAAAAAAGACTCAAACCTGTATCTTCTCATGTTTGTGCTTCCTCCAACATCTAAGGGTAATACTTAATCTTTGGTAGCATTAAATGATGTGGAATTTGGATAATAAATAAAGAAAAAAAGACTAGAGAAGACTGAGTAAAGGGCAAGTACATAGTTAGAGAGGCAAAGTTGATCTACAAAACAAAGAGGACAAGAGAATATTTGAATACAGGTCTTGTTTGTGGAGAGTTTCATAAATTGAAAAATTTTGGAGCCATTGATGGATATGAAAATAAAAGAAAGAATGGAATTTCTAAAATCTTTGATAATTTGTATATTCATACCCTCTTTTGATCAAGAAGTGTGGATTAAAATTAGGATTATTTTCCGATGATCTTTTGTTTTTAGACTGGGTTTCTGTGGGTATAACTCTCTGAAAATTATGGGCCTGAGGATCCCTATATATTATTGGGATTATATATGAAAACAAAATTATACCTTTCTGCACCAATGTAGTACTTTTTTTAAAATGATCTGGGTGTATCCATGACAAATATAGCTTGTTTCTCCTAATGATTTGTTTGGTATTTTCTTACCAATTAACTTTGCCTTTGGACAGTGGAAACTAAGAGCAATTGGCGTTGGGGGTTGGCCAGTTAAATGAAACTGCTAACTAAATGCTGGGCAATCACCACCTATGTCCCCACTTGTATTTATTACCCTTGGAAATAAATAGCATGGTACTTTTTGTTTGTTCTTAGTCATTTGGTCATGTCCAACTCTTTGTGACTCCATGGACTGCAGCCCTTCAGGCTCCTCTGTCCTTGGGATTCTCCAGGCAAGAATACTGGAGTGGGTTGCCATGCCCTCCTCCAGAATTTTTGTTTATATTTTTATTTTTTTGTTTGACAATTTACTTAAATTATCAGTCTTATTTTACTCATTAAAAAATAAGGATAATAATGCATCTCTTGTAGGGTTGCTGTAAGGATTTGAGATTATGTAACTAAATTAACTAGCCCTGTGCTTGGCACATAAGGAGGACTTAGAAATTAGTCTCTGGAAACAGGTCTTCTGGTATAGCAAAGTGAGTAGGTCAACAGGTCTACTCAAAACCCAGCAGTAAAACTGTGCAAAATTGTTTATGACTCTGGAAATCAACCAAATGCATATACCTAATTTAAAAGTTATTATATAAGGAAAACTATTGAACTTGAATATAAACAGTGGTAGTCTTTGATGGGTTTGTTTGTTTGTTTGTTTTTCCTTTTTGCCTGGAGCGACTCTCATTCTCCACCCCTAGTTTGGTCATCAGAGTTCTTAGACCAGGGTAGTATCAATATAACATGTGAAAACTAGCACCTTCACTGCTGGAGGGGTTCACTTTTTTGGAGCCAAACCTGTAAAACCCCATGCCCAGAAGCATCAGTAACAGTAGAGAACTAGGTGGCAAGCAAATGTGCCAAGTAACAACTCAGCTGGCCTAAAATTGCTGTTTTGGTTGGGGCAAATACCTAACTGGAAGACTAGCCAGAAATTTGATTTATCAGAAAAATATGAGAAATGACATAGTCATAAAGGACTTGGACAAGTTGTCCATATATCTGCTGGAGGATAACTTGAAAACTGCCTGAAATTGAATCCATTCTCTTACATAAATATAGACTCAATGACAAAAGTTGGAAATTTTACTGACTCAAGGTGTCTGACCATGACTACTGGCCAATCATTGCCTAATAACTAAGCTATGTTGACCTCTAGTAAGCTAGACATATATATAGCAGAGAAGGGCTGTTAGCAGTCACACACTGTGGGGAAGCATTCCACAGATATTGTCCAGATAAGTTATTAAAATTTCAATCATAACAACCCTGGGGGTATGGAGGGAAATCAGAATCTGGAGCTCCTTCATTATATTAATTAAAATGTTGAACTTTGTAGACACATTGTTATATATCTAAAGAAACAGGGCACTGTAACCATACTCACGGCAAAAGCAGACAATAGAAATTGTCTCTGAGTTGGCCTGGATGTTAAAATTAGCAGATAGAGACTTCAAAGCTCCAATTATAAATACCTTCAAGAATGAGAGAAAATCATGTTTAGATAAAGTCTGATGACAGTGACAACAAAAAATGGCTATCAACAGATATATATATATAAAGGAATCAAATGAAAATTGTAGAATTACATAATACCCTAACTAAAATGAAAAATTCCTTGTTGAAAAGGAGATCTGTTCAAAAAAATTCACTGTTCAAAAGTGTTCAAAAGGAAATTTCAGACAACAGAAGAAAGTTTATCAGTAAACTTGAAGATAAATTGTCCCATCTAAAGAATAGAACAAAAAAAGAATGAAAAACAAGTGAGCAGAGACTTAGAGACCTGTGGGAAAATGTTGAGTGTATCAGTGCAGGAATTATAAGAGTCCCAGAAAGAAAAGAAAGAGATCAGGGCAGAAAAAATATTTGAAGAAAAATCATCGTCAATCACTTCACAAATATGGTGAAGTTCAACAAGTTCCAAACTAAGAAACCCAGAGGGATCAACACCTGAAAACATAATAGTCACAGTAGTGAAATACAACCACAACTGGAAAAATCTTGAAAACAGCCAGAGGAAAAATGACTCATCTTGTACAAGGAAACATAATATGATTAGCAGCTAACTTCTCACCTTAAACAAAGGAGGCCAGAGCCAGTGGGACTGTATCCTCAAAGTTCTGAAAGAAAAACAATAAAATATAAATATATAAGAATTCTAGATGAAGCAAAGCTGTCCTTTAAAAACGAACATGAATGAAGACTTTCTCAAACAAACACTATTTCTTGGTCGCTGGCCTGACATACAAGCAAAAGCTGAAGTAACTCTTTCAGGCTGAAAGAAATATCATTCGGTAATTCATATCTATAAGAATAAATGTAGAGCAACACAACTGATAAATATATAGGTAAATGTAAAAAAAAATCCAAATGCAAATATATATTTCCCTTTTCTTCTCCTGTCCGCTTTAAGACATGTTGCATAAAAATAAATATACTGTATTTTTGTATTATAAGAATATAATACAAAAAATTCACTGTTCAAAAGGAGATCTGTTCAAAAAATTCACTGTTCAAAAGTGTTCAAAAGGAAATTTCAGACAACAGAAGAAAGTTTATCAGTCAACTTGAAGATAAATTGTTCCATCTGAAGAATAGAACAAAAAGATAATGAAAAACAAGTCACCAGAGACTTAGAGACCTGTGGGAAAATGCTGAGTGTATCAATGCAAGTATTATAAGAGACCCAGAAAGAAAAGAAAGAGATCAGGGCAGAAAAAAATATTTGAAGAAAAATCATTGACTTCCCTGGTGGCTCAGATGGTAAAGCGTCTGTCTACATTGCGGGAGACCTGGGTTTGATCCCTGGGTCGGGAAGATCCCCTGGAGAAGGAAATGGCACCCCACTCCAGTACTCTTGCCTGGAAAATCCCATGGATGGAGGAGCCTGGTAGGCTGCAGTCCATGGGGTCGCAAAGAGTCGGACACAACTGAGCGACTTCACTTTGTATTATAAATAGATCAAACAAATATGATGATAGCACAAAGGAGGAGGGGAAAAGAACAAAGTTTCCATGTTTTAATGGAATTACATTATTTTTTCCTAGTTTTATATAGGTATAATTAACAAATAAATTGTACATATTTAAGATGTACAGTGTGGTATTTTTATGTAGGTATACCTTGTGTAATCATTACAGTCAAGCTAATTAACTTATTCAAATGTACAACACATTATTATTAACTATGGTCACCATTCTCTACATTAGATCTCTAGGACCCATTCATCTTATAGTTGAAAGTGTGTATGCTATGACTAGCATCTCATTTTCCTCACCCTTAGGCCCTGGCAGCCATCATTCTACTCTCTTTCTCTGGATTCAACTTTTTTTTTTGTTAGATTCCAAATGTAAGTGAGATCATATGCTGTTCGACTTATTTCACCTACTGCAGTGTTCTCTAAATTTTTCCACAAGTGGCAGAATTTCTCTCTTTCTTATGACTGAATAGTATTCCATTGTGGTTGTATATATGTGTGTGTGTGTCTGTATAATCACATTGTCTTTGTGCATTCATCTATTAAGGGGCACTTAGGTTGCTTCCATGTTTTGGCTATTGTGGTTAATGCTACAGCAAACTTCAAAGTGCAAATAATTGTTTCAAGAGTGTGATTTCGTTTCCTTTTGATGTTTACCCAGAAGTGATACTGCTGAATCACATGATAATTCTAATTTTATCTTTTTGAGAAACTGCTGTACTCTTTTCTGTGATGGATATACCAGTTTATATTCCCACCAACAGTTTACAAGTATCCCCTTTTCTCCACATCCCTGCCAATACTTGTAATCTTTATATCTTTTTGATAATAGCTATCATAACAGGAGTGAGTTAAATTAGTTTTCATCTGAGTAGATTATTATAAATTAAGATGTGTATATAATCTTTATTTTTTGTTTGAGTTTGAAAAACATTTATTTTTATACTGGAGTACATTTGATTTATAATGCTGTGTTAGTTTCAGGTGTACAGCAAAATGATTTATATACATATACATATATCTATTCTTTTTTTTCTTTTTTAAATTATTTTCCTATATAGGTTATTAAAGTATATTGAGTAGAGTTCTCTGAGCTATACAGTAGGTCCTTATTAATGATCTATTTCATATATAGTAGTGTGTATATGTTAATCCCAACCTCCTAATTTACACTTCCCTCCCCTTTACTTGTTTGGTAACTATAAATTTTTGAGTCTATTTCTCTTTTGTAAATTAGTTCATTTGTACATTTTTTTTAGATTCCACATATAAGTGATATCATATGTTATTTGACTTTCTCTAACTTACGTCACTTATTATGATACTCTAGGTCCACCCATGTTGCTGCAAATAACATTATATAATTCTTTTATGGCTGAGTAATATTCCATTATACAGATGTACCACATCTTTATTCATTTGTCAATGGACATTTTGGTTGCTTCCATGTCTTGGCTGTTGTAAATAGTGCTGCAATGAACATTGGGGTGCATGTATCTTTTCAAAATATATTTTTCTCAAGATCCATGCCCAGGAGTGCAATCGTTGGAGCATATGGTAGCTCTACTTCTACTTTTTTAAGGAACCTCCATACTCTTCTCCATAGTGGCTGTGCCAATTTACATTCCCACCAACAGTATATAAGGGTTCCCCTTTCTCCACACTCTCACTAGCATTTATTATTTGTAGACTTTTTGATAATGGGCTCTCTTACATGTGTAGGGCCTATCATACCTGTGTTTTGATTTGCATTTCTCTAATAATTAGCAATGTTGAGTATCTTTTCATGGTTCATTGGTCATCTGTATATGTTCTTTGGGGAAGTATCCAGATCTTCTGCCTATTTTTTATTGGGTTGTTTGCTTTGATGATATTGAGTTACATAAACTGATTTTATATTTTAGAGATTAATCCCTTGTCAGTTGCATCATTTGCAAATATATTCTCCCATTCTGTAGGTTCTCTTTTTGTTTTTAGTTTCCTTTGCTGTGCAAAAGCTTTCAAATTTAGTTAAGTTTCACGGGTGTATTTTGGTTTTTATTTTCATTACTCTTAGAGGTAGATTCAAAAAGATCTTGCTGTGATTTATGTCAAAGAATGTTCTGCCTAGGCTTTCTTCTAATAGTTTTATAATATCCAGTATTATATCTAGATCTTTAACCCATTTTGAGTTTATCTTTATGATGTTAGAGAATATTCCAATTTCATTCTTTTACAGTTTTCCCAGCACCACTTATTGAAGAGACTGTCTTTTCTCCACTCTATATTATTGTCTTCTTTGTCATAGATTTGTCATTTGGCCATAGGTGTGTGGGTTTATTTCTGGGCTCTCTATCCTATTCCATTGACCTATGTGTCTGTTTTTGTGCCAATACCATACTGTTGTGATGACTGTAGCTTTGTAGTATAGTCTGAAGTCTGGGAGCCTGATTGCTCCAGCTCCATTCTTCTTTCTCAGGATTGCTTTGGTTATCAGGGTGTTTTGTGTTTCCAAACAAATTTAAGATTTTTTGTTCTAGATCTTCAAAACAAACAAAAATTATCCCTGGTGATTTGATAGGGATTACACTGAATCTGTAGATTACTTTGAGTGAATATAGTCATCTTGACAATATTGATTTTTCCAGGCCAAGAGCACAGTATGTATTTTCATCTGTTTGTGTCATCTTTGATTTCTTGGATTAGTATCTTGTAGTTTTCAGAATACAGATTTTTGCTTCTTTATGTGAGTTTATTCCTAGGTATTTCATTCTTTTTGATGCAATGGTAAATGAGATTGATCCTTAATTTCTTCTCCTGGTGTTTTTTTTCTTTTTTTTTTTTCTTTAGTGTATAGTAATGCAACAGATTTTTCTGTATTAATTTTTATCTTCCACCTTTACCAAATTCATTGATGAGCTCTAGTAGTTTTCTGGTAGCATCTTTAGGATTTTATCTGTATAGTATCATGTCATATGCAAACAGTAACAATTTTACTTCTTCTTTTCCAATTTAGATTCCTTTTATCTCCTTCTCTTCTCTGATTGCCATGGCTAGGTCTTCCAAAGCTGTGTTGAATAAAAGTGGTGAAAGTGGACACCCTTGCCTTGTTCCTGATCTTAGCAGAAAAGATTTCAGCTTTTCATTGTTGAATATGATGTTAGCTGTGGGTTTGTCATATATGGCCTTTGCTATGTTGAGATAGGCTCCCTCTATGCCCATGATCTGGAGAGTTTTTATCACAAATGGGTGTGAATTTTGTCAAAAGCTTTCCCTGAATCTATTGATATGATCATTCAGTTTTTATTCTTCAGTTTGTTAATGTGGTATATCACACTGATTGATTTGAGAATATGGAAAAATCCTCTCATCCTTGGGAAAAATCCTGCTTGATGTGTATGTATATGTAGTGTTTAAAACAAATGCCAAGAAAATAAATTGAAAGTATAGTTTTAAAGCAGAGGAATTAAAACTGTACACTATAATGTGTATTTTTAAAAGACAACATTTAAAAAAGGATGAACAAAGGAACCCAAAAAAGTGAGATGTAAAAAACTATCAAAATGCAGATTTAAATTCCAATATATAAATAGTTACATTAAAAGTGAGTGTATTAAGCATTCCAATTAAAAAGATAGTTATAGCTGGATTTTAAACATGACCCAAATATATTCTGTGTAAAAGAAAATTGGTTTAAGATTTACATATGCAACGATTATAATCTCTATTGGAGGTCTTCCTGAAACACAGTGACTCGTTACTTCTGTCTGGCAGAAGACAGAAGGTAGAAAGGTAGAAAAAGTACCTATTTTTCTATAGGTACTTCTGTGGGTTAGAAGAGTAAAATGTGGCTCAGCACAGGCAAGCAGAAATAGCATGAAGGATTGGTGGGAGAGAAGGGCAAAGGGGTGGGAATAAACAATCAGGGATGTGGTAGCTGGACCATGCAGTGGACGGCACGGCAGGATTGTTAGGAGTGTCTTGGCCAAGGCTCAAGGGTGAGTGAGCTGCAGGAGACCAGGGGTGCTGGGGAGGGGCAGTAAAGCTGGCAGCAGGAAAGCAGACAACATATCCTTCATGTTGCAGGAAAGTGAAGGGCTTCTCCTGCCCAGGCAGGATGGCTCACTGCAGGCAGGCCATCTTGTCAGATATACATATATATATATTTACTTTCAAACTATGTATCTTTGGCTCTAAAATATTTGTATGTATATAGATAGATAGATAGATAGATATACTATGCAAATAGTATCCATAAGAAAAATGAAATGGTGATGGTAATTTCAGGCAAAACAGAATTTAAGATAAAACATAAAAAATGTGAAATTTATAATTATAAAAGGGTAAATTCATCAGAAGATAAAACTATAAATGTATATATAATTACAACAGAGCCCAATATTTCATGATGCAGAATTAACAGAATTCAAAGGAGAAACAGGCAATTTAGCAATAATTATTGCAAACTTCCTACCCACTCAGTATTTTACAGACCAATTGGACATAAAATTAGCAATGATACAGAAGACCTGATGAACACTATCAATAAATTTTACCTGACATTTATAGAATATTCCACCAAATGACAGCAGAATGTGTATTTTTTAAGTGCCCATGGGGTATTTTCAAGGATAGATCATATGTTAGGTCATAAAACAAATCTCAGTTAATCTAAAGTATCAAATTCATAAAAATCATGCTCTCCTAACACATCAGAACTAAATTAGAATTTAACAACCAAGAGAAATGTGGAAGATGCCAGAATATTTGGAAATTAAATAAGACCTAAATAACCCATGGATTAAAAAATAAATCTCTAAGGGAATTAGAAAATAATTTGAACTAAATAAAGATAAAAGGACACGTAGGGACTTCCTTGGCAGTCCAGTGGTTAAGACTCTGCAATGCCAGTACATAGATTAGCAAAACAGATTCAATAAAAAGTAGAAAATTTAAAAATTTTTCAAAATTTAAATGCAAATACAGAAAGTGAATTAGGAGTTTAAAATCTTCCAACTAGAAAAGCCCCAGTCCAGATAATTTACTTGGGATTTATTTCAACTATTTTTTTTTTAATTCCAGTCCTTCACAAACCCTTTCAGAAATAAGAGGAAGGAACTTCTGACTCATTCTATAATAATGAATTTACTCTGATCTAAATCATGCAAAGATATTACAATAAAAGAAATCTATAGACCAATATCCCTCATGAACATAAACACAAAAACCCTCACCAGAAATGTAGCAAACTGAATCTAGAACATAGAAAAAAGATTACATGCTGTAATCATGTGGGGTTTATTCAAGGAATGTAAGCAAGTTGGTTTAACATTCAAAAATAATGAAAGTGACATACCATATTAACAGTAAAAGGAAAATCTAAATGATGATGTCAATAGATATAAAAAAAGCATTTGATAAAATCTGAAATCTTTTCATGACAAAAATTTTCAAAAAAAATCAAGAGTATCTCCTTAACATGATGATGGCCATCTATGAAAAACCTGTCACTAATATCATTCATAATGGTGAAAAACAATGTATTCACCCTAAGATCAAGAATAAGACAAATATATCTTCCTTCAGTACTTCAACATTCAATATTGTACTGGAGTTCAAATAAATGAAAGAAGAAAGAAGTGAGGAATGTGTCATAATAATGCACATAACTCTAACATTTACTAAAAACCATTAAATTATACACCTACTATAGGTGAATTATATGGTATGTAAATTATATCTCAATAAAGTTGGAAATAAAAACACAAACAGTAGAAAATGGGAAGTATAGATGAAGGATGAAGCAGAGTTGGCAATATAATAAAAGTGAAAATGTTAGTCACCAGTTGTGTCCAACTCTATGAGACCCCATGGACTGTAACCTGCCAGGTTCCTCTATTGTTTAATCTCCATGGTGGGTAAGGGAAACTCATTTTACTATTATACTTTGTGTATGTGTGACTTTTCTCTATAGTTTAAAAAAAAGATAAAAAGGTTTCAATATGTCTCTCTTTACCCCATGTAATTTAGGTATGGCTATTTTTGCTTATTTGGAAAGCGGGTAATCTTATTTTTCTTCATATTAGCTACCTAATGGCCTTTTATATATTTTGTTCACTTTTTCATTATACTTTGCTTTTTGAATCATACAGTGAAGAAATGATATGACAGCTTCTTTGAAACCATCAATTCTCTCTAGAGAATAGAAATGCAATTCTCTCCTATATTCGGCTCGAAAGTAATGGTAGTTTCTTCTACTGAAAAGAGAGAGATTATCTTCAATCTTCAAAAACCTACCGACAATTTTTTTCTCTATGTTATGTCAGTCTTTTCTATTAATCCCAGGACCAGGAAATATATATTTCAGTTCACAATGCATTGACTCTGTCATATGTGACTAAGTCTATTTTAAAAATATCTATCACTTGGATTCTCCTATTTTTAACAATGTGCTTAGCTACAATGTAGTAGTCACTTTATGGGTCAAAATTAATCTTGAATAGTCTATTAGGTAGACTTCCTCAGTCCCTTTGTATCCTGTACCTAGTATTTAATGAACTTAATCATTGATGTGGAAGGTAGAATGAATAATTCACTAATGAAATCATCCATGATCAGATTTTAATTCCCAAGGATAATTCAGTAAATGTTAGTACATTTACAGAACCCATTTATTATGTACTTTTATTGTGTATCCTTAACAACTAATAAACATATTGTTTAAAATACAAACAGAATCTTGTTATAGCTCTGCTTATAAACCTTTAATGGTTCTCTGCCACTACAGGGGGAATGTATTAACCTTAGCAAGACTGTTGCGCTCTTCAGAATCCGACCCAAACCTACCTTTCTAGTACCTTCTCTTGCCAGTCCCTTTCCACATGCTTTCACTATGTAAACATCAAATAGACCATGGAGTTTTACACTGTCATGCTTTTGTCTTTACTGTTCCTCTTTCTATGTTTTACCTCCTTTTTCATCTAATGAGTATATTTCCTAGGCTCCTGAGAGGTCATTTCTCCATGTGAGGTCCTAGAACCCTTAGTAGATGGTTTACCATTACACTTAAGATAAAATTTAAGTTCTTACCATGGCCTCCTGGCCTCTGTCCTTCCTTCTAGCCTTATCTCCTGCCACTCTCCTCGTTCACCACACTTTAACAACACTGGTCTACTTTCAGTTCCTCTGAATCTCTGTGTATTTTCTGCCTTACAAGTTGATTTCTCTGTGTAGAACCTATCCCCTTATGCTTCATCTAGTCATCCTTATATTTCAGGGTTCAGCTTCAATGTCATTTACTGAGAGGACTCACTCTGACAACCACCATACCCACCTGACTCTAAATAAGATCCACTCCTAATTCTCCTTAGGGACAGATTACATCCCAAACTACTTTTACAATACAGTTATTCTTAGACCACATGCTTCCATTCAAGAAACCAATTCACTTAGGTCTTCTGAGAAAATTTTAAAAGTTCTTGGAGGATGAGGAGGAAGAAAATGATTATGATGATAATTACTTCTTATTCCCAGCACTATCAGCAATTTCTCTCTGCTTTTACCCTCATCACATATAACAAAGTTAATAATGTTTATTAAATCCTTCAAATATTCAGAGGAAACAGATCTTAGTCTAAAATTAGACATGTTCCCCAAAAGTGAAATAACCTTGTTTGACCACTGACACTATCTCCTTGTGGGAAATAGAATTTGATGTGCCTTTGTCTTTACATCCAGCATATCTATGAGAGTTCTTAGTTGAAATTTCATAAGAGTATTCTCATAATTTTAATTTTTTCTTCATACATGTATCATAGTTTGCATTAATATAATTTTTGTATGATTATTGGCATAATGTCTATATTACCCATCATACTATAAGGTCCATATGGGTAAGGACTGGGTCTGTGTTGTTTACCACTGAATATCCACCACCTAGCACAATGCCCAGAACTTAGCAGATATGTAGTAAATATTTGTTGAAGTCATAGCTACACTTCAATGAGTATCACATTTAAAAAACACAGTTATGTACATGTCTGCATCTTCTATTAGCCTGTTGACATTTTGCAACCACCTATCATGTAGGACAAACAATGTCTGGTACATTGTGGATACTCAAATATTTCTTGATTAAAAATAAATGTAAAATTAACAATAGACCAACTTGCCTGAGTGTTTTATAATCTCAAAGTTATATATATATAGACAGAGGATCCTGGCAGACTGCAGTCCATGGGGTTACAAAGAGTCACACATAACTGAAGTGACTTAGCATGCATGCACATGTATCATTTGAAGATGCCCTATTCACTCAGTCTCAAGACTCACAGTAGATATTTAGGCAATTCATTAATTCTAAAAGTTGAATCTCATCATGCTTGGCCCACATTTTTACCTTTCTCTGTCTTTTATAAATTCACTGGCAAATTTCTAGACTCCAATCATAGTGGTTGACAGTAAAGTTCTTCATACCTAATGGATTGTTTTCATTTTCATTTCTTACTGTGTTATTTACCTGTCTGAGGTCTGTTTTTTGTTGTTGTTGTTTGTTTGTTTGTTTTATCATGGTGAACTCTTAAATATTGGTAATTCAGTTCTTCTACAAAATTTTTGGCTGTCAAAATTTTTGGCCTCAGGACTCCTTTATACTCTAACAAATTATTCAGAACTCCAAAGCAGTTTTGTTTATGTAAGTTACCACATTTGACATTAAAACTGAGAAATGTTTAAAGTATTCATTTATTAATTCCATTGAAGTATCAGTAATCCCACTTTATATTACTTTAAATAATAAATGTCTTATGAAAAGTAACTATTTTCACAATAAAAGATTGTGAGGATAATGACATTGTTTTACATTCTTAAAAGTATCTTTAGTATTTAGTTTAAGAGAAGAGAGAAGATTCTTATATCTATTTCTACATTCAACTTGTTACTATGTCACCCATGACATAGCCTCTGGAAAACTTGTAAGAGAATGAGAGAGAAAATGGCAAATATCTCAGTGTCATTATGAAAATAGTTTTGACCTCACAGACCCCATGAAAGTATCTCAGAGATCCCCAGGGTTGCCCATACCACATTTCAAGAATGACTCTTTGAGGAAATAAAAGTATTCTTGTACCTCCTGTGGCTGTATTTTTTAAAGAATAGTAATCTGCATTTCTAAAGAATTTACCTGGAGTTGTGTGCAGATTTTAAATAAATCACGAGAAATACCCTTTGCCCTTTCTTTTCCAGGATGAAAGTACTGAGCAAAAATATATCCTTTCTCTGTCTCAAAGGAACTTTGGTTTTCCTTGTCTGTATGATGTATTTATATTCCAGTGGAAATGTACATAGTACTGGACAATAGATGACATTTAGCTGAGAGTGGAAATTACGAGTACCCTGAGGAATTCAAAATACAGTTACAGAAATAAAAGTCACAGTAAAACCCACAGAACAAAACTGAGTAACAGAAAAAGGATATGAAATCACAAAAGAAGTGAAAAAAGTAAGGTTAAGATGAGAAAAATAAGGAAAGAAACTCGAATAACATAAAAGCAAAGAAGAGGCAAACACGTTTTTCACTAAGTATTTTCCATGTTTGAATCAAAGCTAAGTAAATGTAGCTTGTCATAATGAGAAACTTCAACTTTTAAACAGAATGCTGTCCTGTGGTTTGCTTAGGCAAGAATACTGGAGTGGGTTGCCATAACCTCCTCCGTAGTATCTTTCCAACTCAGGGACTGAACCCAGGTCTCCCTCATTGCAGGCAAAATGTACTGTCTGAGCCACCAGGAAAGCCCAAGAATACTGGAGTGGGTAGCCTATCCCTTCTCCAGGGGAACTTCCCAAACCAGGAATCAAACTGGGGTCTCCTGCATTGCAGGAAGATTCTTTACCAGCTGAGCTACCAGGGAAGCCCTTTAAACAGAATAAACATTTATAATTAGGTGCAATGTCTTGTTTTTCTGTTAGCCATTCTCATGTTGTATCCTGTAAAATAATAATTGTGGAAAGTGAAGAAGTTTAAATGGCCATATACATTTTCATGATCACACATATAAATAGGTTAAAAAGATCTTACAGATTGTTCTTATATCAAAATTCTCATATCTTTAATTCCCTAGTATGCTGATGTCAGCAAACTTCAGTATAGTGCCAGACAGTAAATACTTTTGACCTGTCAATCATTCAGTCTCTGTTTCAAATACTCAACTATGATGTCACAGTAGGAATGAAGTCTTTATATGTAAATGAATGGATGTGGCTGTGTTCCAATAAAACTTTATTTTTAAAAACCAGTGACAGTCAGGATTTGGCTCATGGTCCATAGTTTTGAAACCCCTAGCATGTAGCTTTCCCTATTTAATTTAATTTTACACAGAACTTGCTTCCCATAACACACGCTTGGTTTTTCATGTAAAATCTCTCGTGAATAATGTTATCACTCTCAAACCCACAATTGGGATGATACCATTATGAGATTGTGAATATAAGAATTTAACCAACACTATATAGGAGGTAATGAGAATAGAGTATGATCACAATAGAGCACATGTCCTTATGATACTTGCAGTATATTGACAGACATAGGAAATTACAAGATACTCTGTGATAGAAAAATTATGAGGAGCTATGGGACTGTATAACAGAGCCCATAACTTAAGCCTGTTTAGGAAGGGGTTACTAATTAATTGGACTTCCCTGGTGGCTCAGACGGTAAAGCATCTGCCTGCAATGCGGAAGACCCGAGTTCAATCCCTGGGTCGGGAAGATTTCCTGGAGAAGGAAATGGCAACCCACTCCAGTATTCTTGCCTGGAAAATCCCATGGACGGAGAAGCCTGGTAGGCTACAGTCCATGGGGTCACAAAGGGTTGGACATGACTGAGCGACTTCACTTTCACTTTCACTAATTAATTGAGCAAAGTTTCATAGAGGAGGTGGTGGCTAACCTGAGATTGGGAAGGTAACTAGAAGCTGTTTAGATAGAGACATAGGGAAGGGCATCCCAGACAGATGGAACAGAATGTGCTGAGTCCTAATGTGGATGCAGTACTGGGTTGCAAAGAGGAGGAAGTTGTTCATTGGATTGTGGAATGCAAAGGAAGATGACAAAAGAGAAGGAAATAGAGATCAGATCATAAAGAGGTTTTTGATCCATGTTAAAGAAGTTAGATTGTATCCCATTGGCACTGGGGAGTTATTGAAGGTGTGAGACTATGATCAGAGACATAATTTAGAAATATTTTTCATTCAGAAGTGTTAAGAATGGATGAGAAGATGACAAGGTGGGAGGCAGAAACCAATTAAGAATTAGCCACAGTAACCAGTCAGAGAGTATGAAAGGGGGAGTCAGTGGTTGGGAGTATGAAGAGAAGCAGGCAGACTCAAGAAAGACATCTCAAGTAGAATTATGAGGATATGGTTATCAGTACACTCTGGGTATGAGGGAGAGGAAAGAATCAAGGATGCCTCTCAGATTTCTAGCTTGAGACACCGGGAGCTGGCTCCCCTATCCTTCACTATCTCCCAGAGTTTGTTCAAACACGTGTCCATTGAGTCAGTGATGCCATCCAACCATCTCATCCTCTGTTGTCCCCTTCTCCTCCTGCTTTCAATCTTTCCCAGCATCAGGGCCTTTTTCAGTGAGTCGGCTCTTTGCAACAGGTGGCCAAAATATTGGAGCTTCAGCCTCAGCATCAGTCCTTCCAATGAATATTCAGGGTTGATTTCCTTTAGGATGGACTGGTTTGATCTTGCAGTCCAAGGGACTCTTAAGAGTCCTATTCTGCACCACCATTTGAAAGCATCAATTCTTTGGCGCTCAGCCTTCTTTGTGGTCCATCCATACATAACTACTGGAAAAACCATAACTTTGACTATGTGGACCTTTGTCTGCAAAGTGATGTCTCTGCTTTTTAATATGCTGTCTAGTTTTGTCATAGCTTTCCTTCCAACGAGCAGGTGTCTTTTAATTTCATGGCTGCAGTCACTGTCCACAGTGATTTTGGTGTCCAAGAAAATAAAATCTGTCACTGCTTCCACTTTTTCCCCTTCTATTTGCCATGAAGTGATGGGACCAGATGCCATGATCTTGGTTTCTTGAATGTTAAGTTTTAAGCCAGCTTTTTCACTCTCCTTTTTAATGTCTTGGAAGGGTAAAACTTAGCCATGACTGAGAGCAGAACAATTAGGGTCACTCACTCTTCATTGCATCTTTCGTCAGATGGCAGTGGCTTTGTTACAAGCTTGCCTGATAGATTATGTCATTCTGCTTCTATAGATGACAGTCCAAAGCATCCTCAGTGTTTTCCAAAATCTGTTCCAGCACCTCTGTAGACGGCACACAACAAAAATCCAAAAGGAGTGTTAGGATTCAGTCAATTGGACCTATTAAAGTAGGATTGAAGAAGAATTCAAACCGAGATCCCCAAAAAAGATTATTCTAGAATTCCTTTTTATCCAAGGACTGAATTTGATAGAAAATATGAATTATGAAAATATTGAGATTCTAGGCAGAATCGCTTTAATTTTTTTTCCCAGTTAGAGGATAATCACTTTACAACATTGTGTTGGTTTCTGCTGTATAGCACAAATAGCCTATAATTATACATATATCCCCTTCCTGGGTAGAATCTCTTAAGATTCGGCTGTTATCTTTTTTTTTTCTTTTACTTCATCTCCTACTAGTCTTTTATTCTCTCATTCCATTCCACACCTTTGCCCCCATTTGTTGCTGTTGTTGGTTTAGCATATTCTGACCACTCTCAGGCCTCAGGACCTTTGTACTATCTCCTTTACTCACAGTGTTCTTTTCCCTTGATACTTGCATGGATGGCTCCCTCATTTCCTTTAATACCTAACTTAATTCAGGCTGTTATTAAAATAGAAGCCCTACATTTCAGTGGCTTACCACTCTAGAAAATTCAAAAAATTGCTTCTGATCAGCAAGCAAGCGACTCCCTCTCCAAATTGTGAATCAGGGACCTAGTCTACCTTGATTTTGCAACTCTGATGTTTTTGACCTGTGGCTTTCAAAATCATTGTGCTTTTCTGTGTGGTTGTTATTCAGTCACTAAGTCGTGTCTGACTCTTTGTGATCCAATGGACTGCAGCATGCCAGTCTTCCATGTCCTTTAGCATCTTCCAGAGTTTGCTCAAACTCATGTCCAGTGAGTCAGTGATGCCATCCAACCATCTCAACCTCTGTTGCCCCCTTCTTCTCCTGCCCTCAATCTTTCCAGCAGCAGGGTTTTTTCCAATGAGTTGGCTCTTTGCATCTGGTGGCCAAAGTATTGGACCTTCAGCCTTAGTTCTTCCAATGAGTATTCAAGGTTGACTTCCTTTAGAATTTACTGATTTGATCTCTTTGTTGTCCAGGAGACTCTCAAGAGTCTTCTCCAGCACCACAGTTTCAAAGCATCAATTCTTAAAGAACAGGGAATATCATTTATGAGGGGTGAGGTTATGAGCCAGGTTTGGAATCAGTGACAGTCACTTTTGCATCCATTCCATTGGCTAGAATTCAGTTATGTAGTCACACCAATTGGCAAGAGAGGATGGGGCATGACAATGAGCTTCAGGATTAAGAGAAGAGAGTCAGATTTGGGGGGAAGTAGCCAGCCAGTCTCTACCATGACAATTTTATTCAAATACCTCTTCTCAATGAAGCCTTCTCTGATCACCCTTTACAAAACTGCAACCACCCTCCAGCTCCACTCAATATTCTCTTGCTTCATTTTTTTTTTCCCTTCGGTAGTACTTACTGCTCTGCTAGAGTCAATGTATTTCACTTCCTTATCTTATTCATTGTCTGGAATGTAAGCTCCATGAGGCCTAAGATTGTTACCTACATTCACTGTCACATCATTGGAAACTAGTAGAACTTTGATAGTTCTACATTGTAATCATACATCTGGACTTCACAGGTGGCTCAGCAGTGCAGGAGATGAAGGAGACATGTGTTGAATCCCTGGGTTGGGAAGATCCCCTGGAGAAGGAAATGACAACCCACTGCAGTATTCTTGCCTGGAGAATCCCACGGATAGAGGAGGCTGGTGGGCTCCTGGTGGGACATCCATAGGGTCACAAAGAGTCAGACACGACTGAGCTACTAAACAACAGCAGCAGATCTGGTGGCACGTTCACTCATAGGTTGGCATTTGACTCTAATTGTCTTTTCCCAACTGTTAAACTTCCCAAATTTGTCAAGGAAGTTTGTCAGAAGAGAGAAATAGAACTGTCAACTGGCTTATCAAAAAGCTGAATTTCAAACAGTCTCCCCGTGTACTCATACATGCTTTATAAATACTTTTCTGTATATAAGTATGTTGGCTTAGGCAAAATTCTGAGATAGAAATAGCACTTCAATATCCAGATCTCCTTTTTTTTTTTTTAAAGTTCTTTTTATTTTCTCTGCCATTTGTTGAATTCCATTAGTGAAGCAGTAGGCTAAAACTGGAGTTTCTGAAAGCAAATTTAATTCAAACAACCACACTATGAAGTGTTTATTGTTCCCATTTTAAGATGAGGAAATTGAGGCCTATAAAGGTTAAGTAACTGCCCAAGTTCACATGCTAACCTAATAACTTTCAGGACTTAGATTTGAACTAATTTTTTTTTTCCTTTGAGAAACTCTCACTACTGAGCTGCACGATTTTCCTTCTCGTTCTTCACATCTACCTGCAATTTGCTAATATTTCCTTAATATTGAGAAGTGAATGCCTGAGGAATGTTGATATGTTAAGCCTTTCAGCTGCACTTCATTTGTATAAGGGGAAAACTGTAGGCAAAGTGAATGAATGGCAGATGGCTGGGTTCTGATGCTAACAACATCCTATAGACACTATGACTTGGAGAAGTTAATGTGTCCCTAAACATGAATTTTTGTTTCTTTTTCTTCCTTAAGTGATACCTTTATATTTAAATATTTCTGGAGTTTCTCAAATTATAAGATACTCACTTGTTTTATTTTGCTCAAAACAGCAAAGCACTGTCTGGGAAAGACGTATTGACTTAATCTCAAATGATGCTTATTTTGGTTGCTTGTAGAAGTCACGTGGTAGAGGAGAAAAAGCAACAGGAAGAACACAAATTTAACAGAAGTAGTGATCAACTTTGGTAGTATGACATCACAATTTCATGAGTTGAATGCCATTGTAAACAAACTCTGAAAAGATTATTTTAAGAGCAACTCAATAAGTGGTGGCATCATGTAGCTCATGGACATATGGCACAGAGAAAAGAAAAACTATCTTTACATAACATAAAACTTTCTTCTGTTATGTAAATGTGTGTTTGTGGCTTGGAATAAACTTTCCAATATAACTTTATTCTAATGTAATATGCTATATAATTTAAAATTAGTATGCACAATCAAAGTAATGAATTGAGCATTATATGTAGACAGGTGATAAGCCTATCTATACTTTCCAAAGTTTCTATGTTATATTTGATTATAAACCTAGGGAGGAACTTCTCACTTGGAAAATGAGATAGGGAGTGACCTTATACTTGCATATATTTGGCATATAAATCTCTGAGGCTTCAATTTCTTTGTTGGGAATATTAGGAAGACAATACACATGGTGCATTGAGTGGTAAAAGGGATTCCAGTGTGTAAATATCTAGCGTTTGGTTGAAACTTTTGCTAGATCCTCCGCCATGTGATTTGGTAGTCTTTATCACTTACTGTAAGAGCAGCCTCACAGAAAATGTTCATTAAGAGTTAATGTTAAAGTCATTGAATTTCGCAACACATCAGTAACTCTTCCTTTCTGATTATGCAAATCTCTCCCTATCATAATATGTACTTCCTCCAATTGTATTAAAAGCATTTATAATATAAACGGCTACAGAGCCAATATTTCGAACAGAAACCATTCTTTAAAAAAAAATAGCTAGATGTATTGAAATGCCTCTAAAAGTAAAATATTTAGCACTTAATTGCAGATGGGTAATGTTAAATATCCCATTCATTATTATTACTACCACATGCCTGAATAAATCCTACCATAAGCATTAAGCGAGTAGGTAAACAAAGAAATAACACTTCATGTGATGAATGCCAATGTAAAGCACGTTTAAACTGTTCTGTCAAGAGACAAGCCTGGAAATGCAAACTCTGTTCCTTCGTTTTTCTGCAATCATCTGAATACATAAATTCAAATTGCAGCTTTTAAAACCTCAAACCACGGCTTTTGAAATTTCAGAAAACACATGCACTTCAAAAAGCAGATTATAACAAGGTCCCGGTGAGTTGGCACCATCTCTTTTTTTTCTTTTTTCAAAGTATAAAAAACAAACCTAGACAAGAAATAACTATCAAATGTTTTCATACCTAAAAAGAAGATGCTGTACTCTTTATAAAAAATTAAGTCATCAAGAAAAAGTTTTCCACAAACATTGTGTGAAAAGAAAGATTATAGCAAATAGCTTAAGCAAAGCTTTTACTTTTTAAGTGATGATTTATTCTATCTGGTAGTTAAGACTTTCCTAAACTAGTATACAGTTAATATCCATAAAATCATATGCAAGTCACTGCCTTTCAAACTGATGCTGAAGGTTAATTAGAAAACGTACTTAATTATTTATAGTACACAGATGAGCCCTAGATACGCTCCGTGTCCAAATGCACTGTAAACATAGAAAATTTAGCAAATTCATTCTGAAAAGACAGTGGTTCTTCACAAATTAATTTATTGATTTAATGGAATCCCTATCAAAGTCCCCAATGAGATTTATTTTGTAATTTTACCAAATGATACTCATAGTACATAAATTAAAATAGCTAAGGTAGGAGAGGATTTAACCTACCAGGAATTAGACATACTTTCATGCTGCAGTGGTTGAAGTGGTTCATTGCTGTCACGAAAATCTATGGTATATCTGCAAACTGAAACTTATTGCATATAAAACACAAAATATAATGAAATCACCACAAATCAATAGAGAATAGATTGTGCTGGGAAAAAAATGTCAATTTCTGAAAAACCCTTCAAGGTCAGGAACTCAACTATATAAATTTAAAATGGATGAAGCATGTAGTTTTTTTTTTTTTTTACGTGTGTGTGTATGTTTTTTTTAATGAATATGTAAGGATCCAGAAAAAAAGCAAAAATCTAAGCAGTTGTCAGGTGGTCACAATTTTCAGAGTAGTTTCAGTGAGAGAAATAACCAAGAAATTGACGTGTTTTCTTTAGAAAGAAACAAAAATATGTTTTAAAAAGATGAAAGGAAAGCTATAAAATATTCTCAACAAATATATTTTTAAGATAAAGTGAAACGAGCCTTTACAAACAAATAAGAAATCACTGAGGCAAAATGGGCAACAGACACAGCAGATGACTGAGAGTAGAAACAGAAATGACAAATATACATGTTTACAAAATTGTTTAGCTTTTCTGTTAATAAAAAATGTAAAAAAAGTCCATGACAAACTACTGTTACCACCAGCATTGCAAAGAAATTTACCAATATGAGTCTATATTCTTAGTATTCTCATTGTTAACTTTTCTTCCTTATTCTCAGGAAATTAACAGATAGATTGAGCCACAATGCATGAACAAATGTAGTTGTTATAGGGTTATTTATTATAATGAAAAATTGGAACCAAACTAAATGCCAAATAACAAAACAATGGTAAAATATGGTGTACTCATATATGGCTTTTTACTCAGATCATAAAAATCAATTTTTCAAATAATAAACAATGACCTAAGGAAATATTCACAGTAGTGATTAAAGGAAGAAAATAGGTACACAATGTTTATGTAGAGTTTGATCCCAATTAAATACAAAAATCCTAATTACAGTGAACAAGTACATCTCTACCACTTTTATTCTTGGCTGGATATTTTTGAAAGGATTAGAAAACTATTCACTTAATTAGTGGTGTGTTTGAAGTGGAAGTGGAGGTATTTGCTTTTAGAATTTTAGTCTAGGTTTGAAACTTTGTGTTTGTTTCATATTACTGTTTCCTATTCTTTGAGCTTTCACTTGTTGGATTTTGGATTTATTCCTCCCTGAAATTGTTAGGTTCTAGAGGTAGGTTGAGAAAAGCCTTACCCATCTGTCTAGGTTTTACAAATGTAATGAGATTTTTAACAAGATTTTACTTAACTAAGATGAGGAAGATCAATAGAAATAAGGCTGCTCTCAGTATATGGGACACTGTGCAAGGTGATCTAGAGTCAAATACTAAAGGTGACAAAGATTTGCAAAAAGAGTGGAAAGAGACAAAGATGAGGTAGACTGACCAGTACCCTTGAAACCTAGACCCAAAGATGCGAGCCAGCTTAGATCTTCTGAATAAATAAAAGATGTCTAGAGTGGGATTGCTCCTCTTTCGGAATTGCTTCTCAGTCCAGTGTCTGAGGGAAAATGGTGCTGCTGCTGCTGCTGCTGCTGCTGCTGTTGCTGCTGCTGCTGCTGAGTCGCTTCAGTTGTGTCCGACTCTGTGCGACCCCATAGACGGCAGCCCACCAGGCTCCCCCGTCCCTGGGATTCTCCAGGCAAGAACACTGGAGTGGGTTGCCATTTCCCTCTCCAATGCATGAAAGTGAAAAGTGAAAGCAAAGTTGTTCGGTCATGTCCAACTCTTCACAACCCCATGGGCTGCAGCCTACCAGGCTCCTCCGTCCATGGGATTTTCCAGGCAAGAGTACTGGAGTGGGGTGCCACTGCCTTCTCCGGAAAATGGTGCTACTACATATCTAAAACAAGCTGCCAGCAGTCAAGACCAGCCTCTTCCTCCTAAGGTTTGCTGAGAAATAGCAGTGGTATTGGCTTCACAAGTGGCACTAGTGGTAAAGAATCTACCTACCAATGCAGGAGACGCAAGAGACACAGATCTGATCCCTGGCTTGGTAAGAGCCCCTGGAATAGGAAATGGCAGCCTGCTCCAGTATTTTTGCCAAGAATCAAGGACAGAGGAGCCTGTCAGGCTATAGTCCATGGGATCACAAGGAGTCAGACACGACTGAGCACAAGCACACAAGCAGTGGTATCACATCTACCATCAGAGATTTCCCACCTCCTTGGTACCCCAGGTCCAGATCAATGTTAAGAGGACTCAGGTGACCTTGGACTAGAACGTATTACTATGGCTCACACCTCAGAAAATCTTTACTTTCTACAGATGAAGCCCATTAAAATATTTCTACCTTATAAGTACTCAAAAGCAATATTTCACCTCTACTATTTTCCCCCTTTAAACTAGGTCATAATAGACTTTCCCTAGACACTTTTATTTGCATATTTTACTGTGTGTGTGTATATATATATATATACACACAATATTGGAGAAGGCAATGACACCCCACTCCAGTACTCTTGCCTGGAAAATCCCATGGACGGAGGAGCCTGGTAGGCTGCAGTCCATGGGGTCACTAAGAGTCGGACATGACTGAGCGACTTCACTTTGACTTTTCACTTTCCTGCATTGAAGAAGGAAATGGCAACCCACTCCAGTATTCTTGCCTAGAGAATCCCAGGGATGGGGGAGCCTGGTGGGCTGCAGTCTTTGGGGTCACACAGAGTCGGACAAGACTGAAGCGACTTAGCAGTAGCGGTAGCAGCATATATATATATATATATTTTTTGTACTATGTATATTTTATTTGTATCATATATCTTTTATTGTATATATATTTCCATTTTTAATTGACATATAGTTCATTTGCAGTGTTTCACATGTACAGCAAAGTGACTCAGTTGTACATACATACATATATATTTATTTTTTCTTCAAATTCTTTTCCATTATAGATTATAAGATATTGAATATAGTTCCCTGTGCTATACAATTAAAAAAAAAAGTGGTCTCAAGTGGAATGGAATACTTAGCTTTGTGGAGAGTGCAGTGTTCATGGTGGGAGTCGTTACCCACCTTACATCTCTCTAAGTAATGACTAGAAAAGTGTATGAAAACTGCAACATGAGAAAATTATGGTCTCCTTCAGCTGAGTATTCATTGAGCTGAAGAACTCCTTCACAGATCTGTGTAGCTTTTGGGGAGAACCAGAAGAACACCCTAGGTGTTTCTTTGGCTTTCCATGTCAAAGGAAGGCAATTGGGGGAGAGACAGGAGCCACAAATTACCCATACACAGGAAATCAATGAATGATTGTAAATGGGTTTTTTTTCTTTAATGTGTGTTTTTAATTGAAATAGTCATGTGGAAGAGTTGTCCATTATTCAAAGTTGAAAGGCTAATTTACCATGTTTTATCTACCAACTGGTTGCTGTTGACTCTGAAGTTCATGATTCCAGTTCTCCTCTCTCCTCTGAGCTCCAGATCTATTTTTTTCAACTAGTCATTTCCCCAAAATATCCAGTACAATTAAATGTACTCAGCTGGAGTAAATGCCATCTATTTAGCCAGGAGCACTCCTAGACCCAGTGACCCAGTACTGAACCTAGATGACCCAGTACTGAATACTGGATGACCACTTATTAGCTGTTTGATCTTAGGCAAAATGTGAAGCCTCATTTTCTTTCATCTGTACATGAGGAAAAACTGGTACTCATCTCACAGTAGTAATGTGACAACTTGTTATCTGATTCAGTGGCTGCTGATTCTTTGCAAACCCATGGACTGTAGCACGCCAGACTCTTCTGCCCATGGGATTTCCCAGGCAAGATTATTGGAGCAGGTTGTCATTTCCTTCTCTAGGGGATCTTCTGAAACAAGGGACTGAATCTCCGTTTCCCATGTCTCCTGCATTACAGACAGATTATTTGCCTTTGAGGCACCAGGAATGTTTTGCCATATGGAAAATGATTAATAATTTTTAGCGCCTAATGCTAACCTCTCTCCTTTCATCCACAAATCCTGTTGAATCTCCTACATTTTAAGCATTCTGTCTTTTCCTTTTCCCTTGCTACATCTTCATGATGTGGACCTTTATATGTGCTCAGTGCCAAAGAATCCACCTGCCAATGCAGGAGACACAGTAGGTGCAGGTTCAATCCCTGGGTCAGGAAGATCCCCCAAGGAGGAAATAGCAACCCACTCCAGTATTCTTGCCAGGATAAACCCATGGAGACAGAGGAGCCTGAAGGGATACAGTCCATGGGGTTCCAAAGAGTCAAATAGGACTGAGCGACTGAGTACACATGTGTGCAGGCCTGCATCCCTTAAATCCAGAGGTCATCTGGATCAAGTGATAATGGCTGAACCATGACCTTCTCTGGAATGAAGAGTGCTCCAGTTCAATTAGTCAGTTCAGTCACTCAGTCATGTCTGACTCTTTGCGACCCCATGGACTGCAGCACGCCAGGCTTCCCTGTCCATCACCAATTCCCGGAGCTTACTCAAACTCATGTCCATTGAGTTGGTGATGCCATCCAACTATCTCATCCTCTGTCGTCCCCTTCTCCTCCTGCCTTCAAACTTTCCCAGCATCAGGGTCTTTTCCAGTGAGTCAGTTCTTCACATCAGGTGGCCACAGTATTGGAGTTTCAGCTTCAGCATCAGTCCTTCCATTGAATATTCAAGACTGATTTCCTTTAGGACGGACTGGTTGGATCTCCTTGCAGTCCAAGGGACTCTCAAGAGTTTTCTCCAACACCATAGTTCAAAAGCATCAATTCTTTGGCACTCAGCTTTCTTTATGAAGAGTGCTTCATCAAGTAGTCAACATCTTCCATTTGATGGAGGTTTTAGTTCTGCAGAAGAGCTCAAAGATATTGTTCTGTGTATCTGGACTGAAGAATTCCGTGGACTGTATAGCCCATGGGGTCGCAAACAATTGGACATGACTGAGCGACTTTCACTTCACTTTGAGAATTCAGGGAAGGGAATACAGAAAGGCTTTTGTGCCAGGAACCCCACCTGGTCCTGCTTGGTTTCAATTCCTCACTCTCTGTCTTATCACCCTTACCCACATCCATTCTCCACAGAATACCAGAGGGAATGGATGAAATGAATCTTGGTCTACTCAAAAAAAATTGGAGTAGTTCATCACCTAGAATTTAAAACAAAACATTCTATCCAGTTTGTAGCCCTGCCTTGAACCAGTTTACCAGCTTCATCTTTTGACCCTTCCTCCCTAAATCTTGAATACTTCAATAGCCAACCATTTCAGCATCATGCATTGATGTAGATATCCTTACTTTGCATGTATAAGAGAAGCCAAAATATTTGTTATTGGCAAAAACTCATATAATTATCACT
The DNA here is from genome assembly GCF_032405125.1 of Capricornis sumatraensis. Classification (NCBI taxonomy): domain Eukaryota; kingdom Metazoa; phylum Chordata; class Mammalia; order Artiodactyla; family Bovidae; genus Capricornis; species Capricornis sumatraensis. The sequence goes on from NC_091092.1 coordinate 111,831,782, forward strand.
AGTCCCTCTGGAAATGAATGCCAAGTCTTTATCGACTTTATTAGCAGAAAATAAGCTTAAGCATATCAGGCAGATAATGCTGATAATAACATTTATTCATAATTATAAGCAGCTAAAGGTAACAGTAAACTGTCATTACATTATGAACCTTTTTTTTTTTTTAATCCTAAAATAGCCAGCAACTTGGTAGCAGCCAAAAGAACTTGAGTTATTTATTCACTGTTATCAGTGGTGGAAGACTATGCAAACTAACCAAATTTCATTCATTTTAGGCAGCACATTTTACCACATTAACATCACTGAAATCTGGGTGAATTTGACTATTTCTGGTAGCCAGGTCACATGTGGTTTAGAAGAAAGTCCAAGGAATAGTAGTAGAGCCCTGTTAAGAAGTGCTATACTGCTGAGACTCCTGATGTCACAAAAAATGACACAGTATGGAAAAAGACATCAGTTAGGAGATCTGACTATAAAGAAAGGTGAGCACCGAAGAATTGATGCTTTTGAACTGTGGTGTTGGAGAAGACTCTTGAGAGTCCCTTGGACAGCAAGGAGATCCAACCAGTCCATCCTAAAGGAGATCAGTCTTGAATATTCAATGGAAGAACTGATGCTGAAGCTGAAACTACAATACTTTGGCTTCCTGATGCGAAGAACTGACTCACTTGAAAAGACTCTGATGCTGGGAAAGATTGAAGGCAGGAGGAGAAGGGGATGACAGAGGATGAGATGGTTGGATGGCATCACCAACTCAATGGACATGAGTCTGAGTAAACTCTGGGAGTTGGTGATGGACAGGGAAGCCTGGCATGCTGAAGACCATGGGGTCGCAAAGAGTCACACACGACTGAGCAACTGAACTGAACTCAACTGAGGGGATCTGATGCCTGGTGATCTGATGAGGAGCAGATGTAATAATAATAAAAGTAAAGTACACAAGAAATGTAATGCAATTGAGTCATCCACATAAAAAAATTATCTTCCATGAAACTGGTCTCTGGTGCCAAAAAGGCTGAGAACCACTGCTCTAAAAAGAAAAGTGGTATAGGAGGCTCAGACTCTAAATATGAGGAAATTTGAAGAACACTGCACCAATTTTTTCACTTATACTTTTTAATGCATATTCAAAGGGAGCATAAGAGAAAAATATATATATAAACCTAAAGAAAATTTTCTTAATAAAACCTCTACGTGATAAATGTCATCATTTAATCAGCAGCATTCCTCACTCTAACCCACATCCTGGGAGTATACACAGTGGTGTTATATGACCTGCAAGTGAAGGTCTGTTTCACTTGGTGAAATACTGTAGTGCACATCAGTGAGTAAATTAGATTATGTTTTACCATCAGTATTGCAAAAAATGGGAACAATTCTTTTGAAACAGAAAAGTGCATAACATTGAAAAGAATGATGGCCAAATTCATTCATTCACACAACAGTTATTTATTTAGCATCTTTTCTGTGCCAGGCATAATTTCAGGAACAAGGGTAACAGTAGTAAATAAAACAGGCAAAATCTTTGCCCTCAGAAAGTTTGATTTCCTGTGTAAGATAGACAATATACAAAACAACCAAATTATGGTGCTTTTCTGTTTGGGGCATGCTCAGTCACTCAGTTATGTCTAACTCTTTGCAACCCCATGGACTGTAGCCTGCCAGGCTCCTCTGTCCATGGGATTTCCCAGGCAAGAATACTGAAGTTGTCATTTCCTCCTCCAGGGGCCAACCCAGGTATCAAACCAGGGTCTCTTGTAGCTCCTGTATTGCAGGTGGATTCTTTACAACTGAGCCACCAAGAATATTTTAAGTACTAAAGAGAAAGATTGACTAGGGAGAAAGAACAAAAATTGGAGAGAGAAGAGGTGTGATTGTAGGTAGAATCATCAGGAAAGAGCTGCAGGAGCTGAGGAAACCAGCCATGCTTGATTTGTGAGGGAAGGTCATTCTAGGCAGGAAAAAACAGCAAGTACAAAAGCTGAGGTCTCCAGAAGGATAAGAGAAAGGGAGAGTAGAAGGAAATGAGGTCAGACAAGTAAGGAGAAAGAGGATCAGCAGATTTTATAGATCAGTGCTTTTCCATACAAAAGTAGTGAGCCTCATATGTAATTTTAAATTTTCTAATGTCATATGTAAAAAAGAGTAAGAACAGGTGAAATTAACCTATTTTATTTAACACAATATATTAAAAATATTATCATGTTGACTTGTACATATTTAAAGGACTAATGAGATATTTCATATTCTTTTTTAATACTTTAGAAATAGTTTTATTTTTATTAGTTTTATCTTTTTATTTTTTACAATAGATCTTTGTTATTTGTCTATTTTAAATATAGCAGTCCATACATGTCAATCTTAAACTCCCCATCTACTCCTCCCCTCCACCTTTCCCCCATAAAAATAGTTGTATTTTTATAGCAGTTTTAGGTTCACAGCAAAATTGAGTAGAAGGTACAGAGATGATTTTTTTTTTGTACTAAGTCTTTGAAATCCAGTATGCAATTTTTTACACTTACAGCACATCTCAGTTTCCCTCACATCATTTCAAGTGCTCAGTAGCCACATATGAAGGTGTCTAGTATATTGAACAGCACAGATCTAGACCCTAATAGAGCACTGTAATGACTTTGCTTTGATTTGAATGAACTGGGAAGCAATAGAAGAGTTTAAGTGCAATGATGACATAATATGATTTGAGTTTTCAATGGAGCCCAAAATAGGACTTGGGTTTTTATAGAATCTGCTGTTTGGAGAATAGAAAAAGAAGACAGTGTCTTCTTATGTGCCTCGGATAGACTTTGGACCAGCTCACATCAAAGAACAAAATTAAGTATGAAAGTCAAAGTGAAGTCGCTCAGTTGTGTCCAACTCTTTGCAACTCCATGGACTATAGCCTACCAGGCTCCTCCATCCATGGGATTTTCCAGGCAAGAGTACTGGAGTGGGTTGCCATTTCCTTCTCCAGGGAAAACTGAGTATAGAAGAACATATATCCAATAACCAGATCCGGTTTGAGGAATTAGTGTAACTATAGTTCTCTCAATGTCCTGTCTGCACAGGCTGTGAATCAAATCCCTTTTCATGTTTCAAGACCCAGGTAGACCATTATCTTCTCTGACATATCTTCTATACCTTTCTATACCCAGAAACTTGTCCTCCACAATATTCTATCATAGTCCTAGATTTACGTGCTTCTTCCCTCTCATGGACTATGAGATCCTCAAGGCAAGGTACATAACTCATTTCTCTTTGATTCGAATACCTGCTTGAGTTCCTGGAAGTTAGTAAGCCCTCCATAAATATTTGTCAACTTGAAGCAAAAACAAACAAAAAATTATCTGAACAGTCCCCAAATGGAAGCAACTCAAGTGTCCACCAACATAGATATATTTTATACAGTTTCGTTCTATGTAGTGAAGAAGATAATCTACACAGAACATGGATGATGATTGTAAATGTTACACTGAGAAAAAGGCAGTGTGTTTAGTCACTAAGTCATGCCCGACTCTTTTGGGACTGCATGGAGTGTAGTCCGCCAGGCTCCTCTGTCCACAGGATTTCCCAGGCAAGAATACTGGAGTGGGTTGCCCCATATACATAATGCTCAATACAGGCAAAATAATAAAAGTTGGCAGGATACTGATTACACTTGGAGGTAGTGACTGCAAGGGTTTTGAGGGAACTTCTAATAACATTCTATTCCTTTGATGTATCCAAGGGTTGGTGTATCTATTTTTTAAAACTATATTGATCTCTATAGTTGTATGAACACTTTGCTATATGTAAATTATACTTCAGTTCAAAAGCTTACATACCACAGATACATAGTTCCCAAAACACAATAAAACAAAAAAAAATGTAAATTGTTTTAAGTGCAGCTTATTTTGCTCAGCTGCTTTCTGATTCAATATGTAAGAATAAGTTTATGGCTAATTGAGTAACATACAGTATATGTGTTTTTATAATTAACAACATCCACTAGTACAACATATGTTAAGTATTTTAAATCAATTCCCTCTTTCCTCCAAGAGGATTTTGTGTTGTAATTTGGAAAACATTTGAACATGTAATAATTTAGTGTTTTCATTTAATTCCCTTGTTTTTGCTTTACAATTTTCCATAAAGATGTATTTCATTTAAGCATCTTAAAACATGTAATTTCACTTTATATACTTACTCTAGTGAAGTTGTTCTCAACCGGAGACAGTTTTGCCCCAATGGTGATATTTGACTAGGCCTTTAAAATATTACATCCTTAAAAATATTATATCGTTAACATCTTTGAAATGGCTTATTTTTAAAAAGTGTGTGCAGCTTTTTTGAGTTTTCTTAAATAAAGAAAGAAAACTTGAGAAATATGTTCTTTAAAACAACTTTATTTTTCTCCAGGTTAGAAGAACAAAAGAATATCCTGTCAGAATTTCAAAGAGATTTGAATGAATTTGTTTTATGGTTGGAAGAAGCAGATAACATTTCTAGTATTCCGCTTGAACTTGGAAATGAGCAGCAACTAAAAGAAAAGCTTGAGGAAGTCAAGGTAATTTTATTTTCTAAAATCTCCCAGGGCCTACTTGTATATGAACCTAGAGGGAATTCCCTGGTGGTCCGGTGGTTAGGACTTGGCCATTCACTGCCGTGGCCTGAGTTTAATCCCTAGCCAGGGAACTAAGATCCCACAAGCTACATGGTATAGCCAAAAAAGAAAAAAAAGGTATAAGAATATATTTTTAAAATGTATTCAGTCATTGATTTCCTGCCCATTGGGATACTGATAGTTCTTCAGTAATTTTTCTCACAACTTGATTTTGTCTTAGCCCAGTGAGTATGTATATATTTTTTAAAGTATGTATGGGATATATAAGTATGTTTCTGTTTGTGTATGTGTGTGTATAAAATGCATAGTGATACTTTTTAAACAGATTTGAAATTAATTTTAGACTTAATGCAGAATTGCACAGCTCCAAATTATTTTAAAAACTGGGGAGAATCTCATTTAGAAATGATCTCATTTCTTATGGAAGATCTTAATTGCCAAATCAATCTCCCTACTTCAGCCTCTAATTAAAGGCATTCTATTTGCCTGAAGCAATGGTTTGGTTTGGTTTGGTTTGGTTTGGTTTGTTTGCAGGGTAAGGGGAGGTGATGTTGGTTCACTTTCGATACTGGTTGAATAAAACTTCTGGTGTGTTCAAGTGGTTTTTTATGCCCACTTAACATGATGGAGAAGAGAATGGCAACCCACTCCAGTACTCTTCCCTGGAGAATCCCCTGGACAGGGGAGTCTAGCCGGCTACAGTCCATGGGGTCTCAAAGAGTCAGACACAACTGAGCAACTAACACACGTGATGTCTGCTGCTTTCTGATTAGCTCTCCTGGCTGACCGAGATGCTTTGATTGTGCTGTTGGATTAACTTTCATGGCTTAAGTTTTAGGAAAGAAACTCCTTTGGATCTGTTTTACTTTAATTCTTGAAGGGAAAGGGAAATTAACATTCAATCATCCCCTGTTACATACTAAGTATTAGATGTATTTACATCTGCTATTTTATTTAATCTTATCAAACTCCCAAAATGGTTACTATCCTCGTTTTACAAGGTCACAGAATCAAAGAGAAATGGAACTGCTTCTTTATCAATGATTCAGTTGATTTGCACATCCAGATTGGACTCCATGTCAGCTACTTATTTCTGTGAAATAAGAAATGTGTACCTGACAGAGGATAAAGTATAAGAAGTAAAATATTGCTTAATTCAGTAAACAAATATTAAGCACCTAGTATATGTCAGATAATGTATTAGGTATTTGAGAGTCAAAAAATAAAAAGCTTTTGATCCATAGTTTGAGGATGTTATGCCATGGAAAAATAAACTCAGTCTGTTCTTAAAAATTCATCTTTCCTAAATATATTGAGTGTTATATATGTATACATAGGAAAGTAATTGATAACTCATTTAAGAGACATGTTTGGTGGTGTTCCCTTATTAATAAATATGCATTGATTTCCTTTTTTTTCCCTTAGTCTAGATCAACACCATCCTATAGCACCATCCAATATCATTTAACAACATGATAAATGTGTTGAATATTAACAATTTTAGTAGCCACTAGCTGCACTTGCCTTTTGAGTACTTGAAAGGTAGCTGATGTGACTGAAGAATTAAGTCTTTAATTTTATTGACAGTTAATTTAAATTTAAATAGCCTCATGTGGCTAATAGAAGATACAAATAAATAAAAGACAGTTATAAAACTATGATAGCTTTGTAGATCATTAAAAAGGGCACTTTCAATGTGATGTTAAATGAATAAGAAAAATTCAGGAATGTGCAGGTATCAAAATTAAGTGTTCTTGAAAGAAAACACCCAAGTTTGGATCACCAGTCTTGTGCTTGCTACTTCTGTGTCCTTGGATCTGATATTTAACCACTCTGTCTCAGTTTCCTTCTATGTAAGATGAAGATAGTAAGATCTACCTCATGACATTATTATATAAAGTTAACATTTTTATATAAAGCATCATATAAAGATAATATATGTGAAGAGGTTAGTTAGCACAATGCCTGGTAGCAGGTATGTTCTTAGTTATCTTTTAATATGATAATGCAATTTCTTACTATGCTAAGTTATAGTATAGAGACCTAATACCTGAGAGGATGCTTAAATTTGCCCAGATTATTCTGAGAGGTGTGTTTTTAGAGTTTTAACACTGTTTAAGGTATTGTTTTAGAGCTTATCATACTACTTAACATTCTTCTCTTGAGGAAAAAAAAATCTCTGAGGGATACAAGATATTCTGATCCTTTGTAGGATGGGCTGATTTACTTAGGCGTAGGTGTCTTAGTGCACCAGCTCTGTGCTCTGTAGAAAATTTGGTATTTAAGGAACTGGTGGGACTCCGATCTTTCTTTATTTTGATAGATTAATCAATAGAGGCAAAGACAAGGTAGTTGGCATTGTGCTGTAATTCATTTTAAATGTTGTTGCATTTGTCTGTTTCAGTTACTGGCTGAAGAGTTGCCCCTGCGTCAGGGAATTCTAAAACAATTAAATGAAACAGGAGGAACAGTGCTTGTAAGTGCTCCCATAAGCCCAGAAGAGCAAGATAAACTTGAAAATAAGCTCAAGCAGACAAATCTTCAGTGGATAAAGGTTAGACATTAACCATCTGTCCTGTCACATGTGTTAAATGCTGCAAGCATTTCTTTTGTTTCATGGTGCTTAATTGGTAAGGCTGGGGGAGAGGGCTGGTTTTATGGATTGTTATTTTGTTTTAACTGACCATTTGATTTGGGTGTATGTATGATTTGTTGTGAATGGAAGGAATGTTGATGGTGAATGATGGTACAGTAATGACCAAATGCCAAGTTATATACCACTATTACTTTACAGAATTATTCTAAAGGAATAGACTGGAAAAAAGATGAAGTGATTCATTCAGTGTTCAGGTGTAGGTTGACAATATTTAAGCAAGATGGAGGTTGTCCAGCTCAATGAGTATCATAAATCAAAATTACTTATCCTTACCAATAAGGTCGCCTGCAATGCAGGAGACCGAGGTTCGATTCCTGGATCCAGAAGGTCCTCTGGAGAAGGAAATGGCAACCCACTACAGTATTCTTGCCTGAAGAATCCCAAAGAGAGCAGCCTAGCAGGCTACAGTCCATGGGGTTGCAAGAGTCGGACACGACTTAGCAACTGAACCACCTCCACCACCACCACCACCACCACCACCACCAATAGTATAGACTTAATCAAGGATCAATGCATGCTAAATTTCTCTAAAAGATGTTTTATTTATTTACTGTTTATTTGTTTACTTAGTTACTTGTGAGTTTTCATCTTTCTTGGATACTTATTAAATCTAATATTTTATTTTTTAAATACAATATTTTAATTTGTTTATCAAATTAATGCATATTTACTCTTTAAAACCAAGTGGTGCATATGAATTTTTAAAAAAGCAACATCAACTGGTCCATCAAAAGGCTATTTATCAGTATTACTGTACTCTTATGACAACCTTGTCATAAATCAAGTGAACATATACATATATGAATCTGTTCTGGATTCTCTTGATTATCAATGTCCTTCCACTAGTACTGCAGTGGCTTTGTAACAGTCATCTTTCTTTTTTTTCAGTTCGGTAGTTTAATTTTTTAATGAAGATTTTGTGTTTTTAGAGCACTTTTAGGTTCACAGCAAAACTAAGAGGAAGTTACAGTGATTCCCCAAAGACTCCTCCCCCCAAATTCACACTTTCCCTTGTTATCATCATCTCCCACCAGAGGGGTTCAGTTCAGTTCAGTTCATTTCAGTCGCTCAGTTGTGTCTGACTCTTTGTGAGCGCATGGACTGCAGCACGCCAGGCTTCCCTGTCCATCACCAACTCCCAGAGCTTGCTCAAACTCATGTCCATTGAGTCGATGATGCCATCCAGCCATCTCATCCTCTGTCATCCCCTTCTCCTCTTGCCTTCAATCTTTCTCAGCATCAGGGTCTTTTCCAATGAGTCAGTTCTTCGCATCAGGTGGCCAAAGTATTGGAGTTTCAGCTTCAGCATCAGTCCTTCCATTGAACATTCAGGACTGATCTCCTTTAGGATGGACTGGTTTGATCTTGCTGTCCAAGGGACTCTCAAGAGTTTTCTCCAACACCACAGTTCTAAAGCGTCAATTCAAAGTACCAGAGGGGTACATTTAACAATCATCTTTCAACAGCTTGAGATACAATTTATATACCATGTAATTCACCCATTTTTAAATGTACAGTTCAATGGTTTTGGTATATTTACTTTTTAAATTGTACATATATATAGCATAAGATTTTTCATTTTAACAATTTAAAGTATACAATTTATGGTCATTTATTATATCCACAATGTGAAACCATTACCACTATCTGTTTCTAAAACATGAAAGAGAAATTTGGTAACCATTAAGCAATAACTCCCCATCACCCTACCCCTGAACCCATCTCCCTAAAAGTAACCTCTAATCTACTTTCTGTCTGTATGTTTTTGCCTGTTCTAGAGATTTCATATAAGTGGACTCACAACGTATCTGTCCCTTTGTGTTGAGATTATTTTACCTGGCATAAGATGTTAAAGTTTCACCCAGGTTGTAGCAGGTATCATTGAACAATATTTTATTGTGTATGTGTGTATGTGTATATACACACACAATGTATATATGTGAATATACACATTTGTTGTTGTTTAGTCATAAGTTGTGTCTGACTCTTTTGCAACCCCTGTAGACCCTGTGGACTGTAGCCTACCAGGCTTCTCTATCCATGAGATTTTCCAGGCAGGAATACTGGAGTGGGTTGTCTGCGTTCTCCAGGGGATCTTCCTGACCCAGAGATTGAACTCACGTCTCTTGCATTGGCAGAGGGATTCTTTACTGCTGTTATATCTGAAAAGTCCCTCCATTCTGAAAGAATAGTCTGAGAAGGCAACAACAACATATATTTGTGTGTATATATATATATGTATGTGTGTGTACATACACATACATATGTGTATATATGTGTGCATGTATACATACAATGTATATACATGCATGTATACGTGTGTGTGTGTATACACACATGTATATAACACACACACAAACCCACATACTTGTTTTACAAAAAAAATTAGGATCTGGTAGTATAAAAATTCAAACCTTATTCTTCTTAGTCCAGATTGTTTTTTTGCTATTTTTGGTTCACCAAATAAATTTTAGAACCAACTTGCCAATTTTTACTAAAGCCTTCCAGAATATCGATTTGAATTGTGTTGAACTTATAGATCAGTTAACATTTTTACACTATTGAGTCATCTAATCTGTGAAAATGTTATATCCCTTCATTTATTGAGGACTCCTTTAATGCATTTTTAGAAATACTTTGTAGTTTTCAATCCAGAGGACCTATACGTTTTATTAGATTTAATCCCAGATATTTGATGTTTTAGTCCTTTTATAAATGGGATTCATTTCAAGTTTTATTTTCTTTTTGTTGCTGATATATAAAAATAGATTTTTTCTATGTTAAACACACATCCAGTGTCCTTACCAGATTCACATACTAATATCAATGTTTTGTAAAACATTTTGGATTTTTTTAATGTGCACAGTCATGTCATCAAATAAAGGTAGTTTCTCTTTTCAGTCCTTAGGATTTTAATTGTTTTTGCATAAACTTGGGCCTCTAAAACAATGTTTAAGAGAAGGGGTGATAATGGGAGGCCTTGAGTCATTTCCTGTTTCAGGTGGTCTGCTTTCAGTAATTAATCATTAAATATTATGTTCCTTATAGGACTTTTTATAGATCCTCTGAATCAAGTTAAATAACTTTTTCCTTATTCTTTTTTCTCAGGTTTTTATTATGAATAGGTAACCTATTCATAACTTTCTCTGCATTTATTAAAAAGATCCTATGTTTTTTTCCCTCTAAATGTGACAAACGACAGTCATTGTTTTTGGAATGTGAAACTACTCTAGGATTCCAGAAATAAATCCTATTGGCCATGATGTCTTCTACTTTTTTATAGATTGCTGGATTCAGTTTTCTAATATGCTGTTTATGATTTTTATATCTTTGTTCATGGCAGGAAATGTTCTGTAATTTATTTTTTAATCCTTCTCGAGTGTTGATAGCAATGTTAGACTAGTCTTAATAATCAAGTTCAGAGGTTCTCTCTTTCTTTGTTCTGGAATGATACGAAGACTGGTGAAAATTGGTGAATATTGGTATCATTTCTTCCTGAGATATTTGGAAGAATTCAGTTGTAAAGCCATCAGTGCATGGGGTGTTATGTTTTGTTTTGTTGTTATTATTGAGGTTTTTTGGTGAGAAAATTTTTGATAATGGATCCATTTTTTTAAATAGATACAGGAATGGTTAGATTTTTATTTCTTGGTGTGTCAGCTTTTATAAGTTGTGTCTTTCAAGGAATTTGTCCATTCCCATGCTATTTTCCCTTTTGAGGTTGTAAACTTTTTAAAATACTGCTAGGGATCCTGTGTATATTTATATTTACAAAGGAGAAAATAGACTACAAACTCTAAGTACCTGAATGGGTCTTAACTGGGATATTTTACTCTATGTGCTAAGGTAGAAAGCTGAGTCTCTTGTTGAAAGAGACCTTCAAAGTGTATAATACAGTGGGCTTTATTCTGAGCTATTCATACCAATGCTAAAATTCTTTCCAGACATGAAGTTCAATTTCTTTAGGTACGAACCACACTCACTGTTTTGATTTATTTTTGCCTATAGGTCAGTGTTAAAAGAAGGCCACTTATTATGCAGTAGTTTTGATATTGACACAAATTTTCATCTACAAGCTTTCATATATGCTCTTATTCTCAGACATCATGACATCTTTAATCCAAACACTATCCAGGTTTTGCCAAGTTCAGATCCCCTGTACCGAAGGCTTCTTCTCCCTTACATTTTGTATCCCCGTGTACTTTCTCCATATATGCTTTTGACCTTCCAAGTATGTTTTGAAACCTCTCATCCACTTTTGACCACATCTCTACTACCTTATTGAGCACATTTAATACCTGTTAACTTTGTTCTATTCAAAATATAAAGCAAACTGTAATCCTTCAAACCAAGAGCAAATCCATACCAAGAAAATACCACAGAAGTATAATTTTCATGTAAAATGAAATTGATTCCTTCAAAAATGGCATAATTGCCTGTAAAGAATTGCTTGTCATTCATCAATACTGGACCAAATTGAGAGCCATGAAAAAGTTACACTGAGAAACATTATTTACATAGATGATTTGAAAAGAAAAAAAATAGAGACTAAGTTTTTAATTGTCAGAATATTCATTATGTTTTTTAGTTGATGATGCTGAAGCAGATCATTTACATGGCTGAAAAAATATTTATGAACTGAAATGAGTACCAATTATATGACATTAAATTCAAAATGTGTGTTTGATCTCTATAATTCAAGCAATTAGATATTTGGGGGGGGATCTTTTATTTTTATATATCAATACTTTCAGTTGTGTAAATAATCATAATTTAAATTTTTTAAGTTAATTTTGTCCTACTGTAAAATGTAAAGTTTCTTCCTTTAATGATTTCAGAATAGCCGCATATACATATAGACACTTGCATGTTGAGGGAAAGTATTTTCCTAGTAATTAAATGTTGTAGACACATAACACTTTTACAAATAAAATCACTCCTCATAAGAAGAGAACAAGGAGGAAAGATGCCCCAAACATTCCTTGATATTACAAAAAGGAACACAAAAATTATAATTGTAGGAAATGTGAGAGAACTGTCAAAAATAGATAATAGTAGCTTTGTGAATAGTGATGCATAGGTCAAGATTTTATCTTTTCTGCAACAGAATAGAATGTCATTTTTTTGTGATAGAAAATTAAAACTAAGACTATGAACACCATCTTGTGTATAGATTTATATTTCTATATCATTCATAATATCTGTGTCTTTATCCCAATATTATAATTTTTATACTATGTCTTTGCCATTAAAGTTCACAGAATTTGGAATCATATTCACTAGTCATATTAAAAAGTATTTGTCTCTTCTCAATCCTAATGCCACCCTATCCCTGTTGAATTAATTTAAGAATGGAAAATGAATGATTAAAGCCAATTTATGTCATTACACAAGTCAACAGTTAAAAAAAATAAGGTGGTCAAGATGATCAAGAGATGGTCTTGATCATCATTAAACCTTAAATTCTCAGTCATTAGAAGAGAGAAGTAATAATGGCGACCCCCCCTGCCTGTATTCTCTAGCACACTCCTCCATTTAAAGGCTAGAGTGAGTGTTAGAATTGTACCAGTAGGCCGTGGTTGCTGGAACACAGACATGAAGTTCCTAAACATAGTATTTCTAAAAACATCCTGCTAATACAATACCTGATGTCAGGTGCATTTTTACACAGCTGACTCTATTACATTGTACCTTGTGTATTTAGCCAACTTACCAATTATTTTGGCGCTTTTATGTTTTATTACTGAATTCAGAAAACAGTGATGAGAGGTAATATAGCTGTTCCTTTAAGAGACTGGTGGACTCTCTAATGGGTTTGTTGCAAAACTGTGTTAACTTGCTGTGGCCGAGCCAGCACCTGTATATAACACAGGTGGAAATTGTTGCTTTGAGGTAAAATATATGTCTTGGTTTAAATTGTGGTTTCCTCCAGATAAGGACCATGAAGTGATAGCCTCATTTTTGTCTAATGTGTATTTTGAGTTTTACAATCTAACAATAATATCCATAAGATCTACAGGATGGCAACGTAATTAAAACTGACGTCTATGTTTTTCTTTCTTTCTTTCTCTGAGTGTCTCACTCTCTAATCTTCATACACATGTCTGATTCTGTGTTGCTTTCAGTATACTCATCATATTTCTTTGTATGTTCTCTGAACTTGTGTGTGTGTGTGTGTGTGTGTGTGTGTGTGTGTGTGTGTAGGTAGGTAGGGAGTGTTCCCTCCCTTCTAACCTCTCCCCACCACTATTACTCTCTTCTTTTTTTTCTCTGTAATGTATGTCTTTGCCTAGGTGGCTCCAGTGGTAAATATCCCACCTGCCAATGCAGGAGATAAAAGAGATATGGGTTCGATCCCTGCATCAGGAAGATCCCCTGGAGAAGGGAATGGCAACCCATTCCAATATTCTTCTCTGGAGAATCCCATAGACAAAGGAGTCTTGTGGGCTACAGTCCACAGGGTTGCAAAGAGTTGGACATGACTGCAGTAACTCATGTGAATTGATAACTATCTATGTCTACCATGAATCTACTTTTCTAAATGCATACATGTCAGGTTTTTTTTGTGCCTGGGTAGCATATGTGACACATTCTCTCCTACTCTCTTTTAATCCTTCTTTCATCTTTTCCTGCCCTTGACACTTTGTGTTCCCTTTTCTTCACTGCTCTTTTAGCAGTTACATGTAGGTATTTTTTCAACTACACATTTCAGTTCAGTTCAGTCGCTCAGTCGTGTCTGAGTCTTTGTGACCCCATGGACTGCAGCATCCTTGGCTTCCCTGTCCATCACCAACTCTCAGAGCTTGCTCAAACTCATGTCCATGGAGTAGTGGTACCATCCAACCATCTCATTCTCTGTCATCCCCTTCTCTTCCTGCCTTCAATCTTTCCCAGCATCATGGTCTTTTCCAGTGACTCATTTCTTCGCATCAGGTGGCCAAAGTATTGGAGCTTCAGCTTCAACATCAGTCCTTCCAATGAATATTCAGGACTGATTTCCTTTAGGATTGACTGGTTGGATCTCCTTGCAGTCCAAGGGACTCTCAAGAGTCTTCTCCAACACCACAGTTCAGAAGCATCAGTTCTTTGGCACTCAGCTTTCTTTATGGTCCAACTCTCACATCTATACATGACTACTGGAAAAACTGTAGCTTTGACTAGATGGACCTTTGTTGGCAAAGTAATGTCTCTCCTTTTCAACATGCTGTCGAGGTTGCTCATAGCTTTTCTTCCAAGTAGCAAGCGTCTTTTAATTTCATGGCTGCAGTCACCACCTGCAGTGAATTTGGAGCCCAAGAAAATAAAGTCTGTCACTGTTTTCATTGTTTCCCCATCTATTTGCTATGAAGTGATGGGACCGAATGCCATGATATTTGTTTCTTGAATGTTGAGTTTTAAGCCAGGTTTTTCACTCACCTCTTTCACTTTCATGAAGAGGTTCTTTAGTTTCTCTTTGCTTTCTGTCATTAGGGTGGTGTCATCTGCGTATCTGAGGTTATTGATATTTCTCCTGACAATCTTGATTCCAACTTGTGCTTCATCCAGCCCAGCATTTCATGTGATGTACTCTGCATTTAAGTTAAATAAACAGGGTAACAATATACAGCCTTGACACACTCCTTTCCCAATTTGGAACCAGTCTGTTGTTCCATGTCTGGTTCTCTTGCTTCTTGACCTGCATACAGACTACCCATTACTTAAAAGCAAAATATTTTTTATCAGTCTTAATTTTGAATCATCTTATAAGCTTCCTGTATTTGATTGAAAAAGTAGAAAGATGGAACATTTCTTTTGTAGACTCATAGCATTATTCAGATGGAAAGAGCTTAATGAAACCAAATTACTCTCACATCTTCTAGATTAGAACACTAAATCCTAGAAAGATTATATGACTTATTTGAGAACACATTATTTAAATTTAAAAATTATTGCAAAATATAGTTTTGATTCAGTGTTTTCCCATGTCATTCCATTGTTCATTTGAAGGAAAACTTGAGGTTTCTTTTCATTTAAAGAAATCATATGAATGATTTTGCTTTGCTTTTTGCCCTTTTTAGAAAACTGAATGCCATGTTTTCAACTTATATTCCAGAACTTTCTTTACTATGAACCACTTGTAATTATCTAATACAAGAAACCATGTTTATTTCAGAATTAGTTATATGTCTACTATTTTTGATGTTAAATAACTTTATAGATAGTATACATTATGCATTCCTATTAGTCATAATAAATTTCAGTTTATTGAATATATTTAAAATTTTGCCTCATAGTTTGCCATATATTTTTAAATGGTAAATTACTATTCTAGTTTGTTCATGCCTGGGAAATCCCATGGACAGAGGAGCCTGGCAGTCTACAGTTTATGGTGTCACAAAGAGTCAGACATGACTTAGTGGCAAAACAGCAATAATAAGAAATTTTACTGGAAAGTAAATTTCAGTTAAGTGCCTTTTAACAAAAAAACTATGACATTACTTTTAAAAACTAAGATTTAAAAATTAATTTATGTAGCAAAGCTTCTATATAGGAGTAAGCTTTGTAATATTGATAATAGTCAAGAATCATCTTCAAAATAAATCATAAAATAAATATTATGAAAGTAAAAATACATATGGTAAAATTCATAGGCCAGATGATCTGCATTGTACAAATAACTGTACCTAAATTTTCAGAAATCTGGTTCATTTTGTATTAATCCTTAATTATATTACTTCTTAATATCCATTCAAGTAGTAAACATTTTACATTTGTTCATTTGTGTCAGGTAAGAAAATATTTGGTCGTTTTCCAAATATGATTGCCATGCAATGCCAGTAGTTATTTGCCATTACAATAAATGTGAGTAAAAATGAGAAAATTAAATCAAGCTAAAGCTTGGCTTTTCCATTCTTTGCTCAAAAACAGACATTTGCTCTGATTGATTATTTTCCTAGCAAAGGCCATGATTAATAGATTGTTCTAGTAGTGAGCATTCAATCCTGCCCTTAATGTGAATTACTTTTTTTTAACGAAAGAAAAGAATCTTTAAAAGCAATTTTTAAAAAAAGTGTTGTTTGCCTATTTACTACTAACATATATAGCCTGATAATTCTTGGAAGTTCATCATCTTGAAAGTTTCTTTTATATAGTTAATAATTTCATGGTAACATTTATTCATTCATTTCAATAATTCATTCAACAGACATCTAATGAGTGACCACTATGTGCCACATGCTCTCCTAAGCATATCATAATCCATTCCCACTCTTGCATTATTTAAAAGATATTCAGAATTACATAGAGCTAGGCATTATAACTTTTCATATCTCTAATTTGTAGTTGATAAATAGTTTGAAGCTGAGAGTTGACTGGCAGAGTAGTAAAGTTTGTAACATAAGCATCCTTGACTTTGCTTCATATAATTTCACAGGAAGATAGGAGTCTTTATTTGGCTGTGTGTCATGATTCATGACTGTGCCTGTTATCCCATCATTATTTTCAATAGCTCCCTCTTTCACTCTCATGAGTAAGCTCCCACTTTGGAAGACTGAAAAAGATATAAGGTTACCCCAGAGGCCTACTTTTAAGAGCCTGGGAGTGGCATCAGGCTCTTAAAGGTAGGCCTGACCCAGTAGTCAATAAGTATTATTATTATCATCACCACTAATGTTTTCTTGACACCTCAATGAGTTGAGACGTTTGGCCTGTCCTAGAAACCTGACTGCCATTACTTTACCCACCAGGGTTCTTGGCCTCCTCATCAATAGAAATTGATCAGAGGCCAGACAAGAAATTCGGGGGGTCAAATACAAATAACAGGTTGCTTTTCTTGCTCACTCCCCAAGGGGGGGCAAGCTTGTTCCTTTCATGGGGTGAGGGTAGGGATATGTCCAGGAATCGGGTGAAAGAGGTGGCTTAGGTGGTTTGCCCACCCCTTTGTTGTGTTGTGTACAGGGGGACAGGCACAGTACCCTGCTTTTGCTTCAGGCTCTTCAGAAGTGGCAGTTGGGTCTTCTGATCTCTCTGTATCTCTTGTCCGGAATTTACCCTAACTGCACATGCATGCAGTTATTTTTATTCTCATATGTTTCTTTGTATTTTGTTGCTTGAGGAGAGATAGGCCCAGGTGCAAGCATTGCAGCCCTGCAGCAAAGGGTCCTAGTTTCCAGCCTGTCCCATTACTACTGAATTAATCAGAATTTAACAACAGTAAGTTTATAATAATGTGTGATTTTTAACTTTCCAAACGACTTCAGGCAGTGCCAAGAATATAGATCAGACATTTCACAAACAAAAAGTAAACTGGAGTTGTGAAAAGGCAGTTTATTGTGGTGGTTAATAGTGAGGTTTATGGATTATAGCTTTCACCCTTCAGTTATAATATCCGCAAAATTCAGGTAATCACATAACATACTTACCAGGTTTTGGTGAAAATTCAATGAGACATGGAAAATGCATAACACAGCATTGGGTGCATTGTAACTGGTCAAAAATGTTAACTTTGAACATTAGGTATAAAGTTAGAATAGAAAAACACAAAGACCAAGCACAAAATTCTGAGTCACCATATTTTTTTTAAGTGTGATAAGAGCAACTTAACAGGAGATCTACACTCTTAACACATTTTTAAGAGTACAATACAGTACTGTTAACTATAGGCACTATACTTTATAACATGTCTCCAGAAACTTTTCATCCATTGAACAATTTACGTTTCCCTTTCACCCTTGCCCCGTAACCATCACTCTATGTTTCTTTGTTTCTGTGAGTTTGGCTGTTTTAGATACCTCATTGAAACGGAACCATGCAGTATTTATCCTTCTGTGACTGTTTTGTTATTGTTGTTGTTTTGGCTAATCATAATATCCTCTAGGAAGATCCACATACTTACATTTGGTGGGGGACTGAATAATACCATCTTAAAAAAAAAAAAAAACAGCTATAAATACGGCCCTCAGGGAGAAAGCTGAAATAAACATGTGCCACCCATTTTATTTATTAAAATAAACAAAATCCACAAGCTGGACCAGAGGAGAGATAGAGGCTCTAAGACTAAGACGCCTAATGGAGAACACAGAGAATTTATATCCTGTATTCTCTATTTCCAGTGATCTCAGTATTCCCATTATCTAGGACTGACTAGCATTTCAGATAAAAAGTGCTGGAAAATGATTTGTTTTTCCTCCTCACATTGGCTGTGAAGTCAGTCTAAGTAGTCCAGCATGATTTTGAAACACCAACATTTTCATGCTGAAGTATAACCAGAACTGCAGATGAAATAACCCTAAGCACCTTTGCAATATGCTCAGCTGACTTGAACTTAGAAATCCAGACAGGGTGTGATTGAGCCTACACACTGCTTCCCTGCCCCCTCCCCTACCTCCATTCATCATGTTGGTTTCCTCTGTTTTGATGGAATGAGTGATGAGAAAGCATTCGTAGAAAGTTTCATTGGTGCTAGATTATATTCAGTCAGGAAACTTCAGCCTAATACTAGACAATTTATTCATTTCAGTGCTGTGCTCTTTTTAAAAATATGACAAGTGAAAGTGTTAGTCACTCAGTTGTGTCCATCTTTTTGTGACCCCGTGGACTGTAGCCCACCAGACTCCTCTGTCCATGGAATTCTCCAGGCAAGAATACTGGAGTGGATATTCCCTTCTCCAGGGGATCTTTCTGCCCCAGGGATCAAACTCTCTCCTGCATTGCAGCTGGATTCTTTACAGTCTGAGCCACCAAGGAAGCCCTTTTAACCATATGGACAAACAAAAATCCAACGCTTGTGCATCACGTCATTTCCATATTAAAATTTTACTTTTCCACTATATACATACTGAGAATGTGCACGGAGTATGTAAATTTGTCATTTAAATATGCTGTGGACCAGATTTTATTAAAGGTAAACTACTTTCAGATGAAAAACAGATGTGACTATTCTTGGCAAACTTTCTTCCCTGTTCACAATGAATTTAACACGAAGAGAAGTATAATGATGATTTTTTTTAAAAAAAAAGGAAAAAAAATTATAACTCTGACCTTCAGTATGACATTTTTTAAATAAGTCCTTTATTAACACAAAGATGTTTGCCCTATAGCAAAGAATATTAGAAAGGAAAAGAAATGATATGATAAAAAGAGATTTTGCTAATATAAAAAGTTGCTCCTCTTGTATCTACAATGCCTTTGCTTCGGAATGACTAGATTATATAGTGCCAACTCTGACACTAGAGGGATTGCCTTTCTTTCTAATAACTTAACGACCTTGAAATGGCATTAAGTGGAGGTTTTCATATACTAACTCCTTAAACTGATGTTGAATAACAAATGAAAATTAAAGATATATTGAAGAGCACAAGATTGTAAATTCTAACCCAGTTTCATTTATTGCATCATGTGCCAAAGCCAATAAATAATGCAAAAATAAAATCACAGGGCTATTTTATAAAAGGTCAGTAATAGCAGAAATGAACTGTTGTCACATCTCTATGCTTATACTGTAAGTTGTGTGAGTTTATTTATGTACCTAAAAGAATTTAATGCTAAATCCTAACTACTTTATACATCTCAGCTGACCCCTAGTACTTCAAGCCTTAGAAAAGAGACACTGTATGTTGGACTGGTTGATGTATCCCATTTTTGTTGGAGACCACCTGCCAAGGCTTATAACAGATCTGTAATGGGTTTCATACCTTTTATTGTGTAGAAAATGGATTGATAGATTAGGCCTGGAGCCAGTGAACCGTGGAACCCCAGGTTTGCAGGCAAGAGTTTATCACCCTTTGATGTTATTTCTGTCTCATGTCAGCTGAGAACGATGAGCTAGATTATCTGAGAGTAAACTGGATGCCAAAATCAGCCTTCCCCTCATTTATCCACCTTATCAGTCATGGCAAGGCCACTGTATTGGTTATGCAGGGACTGGTAAGGGCATGGTGGACATATTTTGTTCTGCTGCCTTTTAATTTATTTACTGATATGAGAATTAATTATAAGACATCAGAGGGACTATTTCATTGTTTGTGGCTAGAGAAAATCAATCTGTTTTGCCTTAGAGGTAAAAGTATTTGAACTGAATGGTGCAGTTCTAATTTGCAAACGTTTTCAGTTATCACTGGGAAAAGTATACACCATCTTTGGCACAGTTGGCCAAGAGTGGATGGAAAAAGATGGACCAGGAAATGGACCAGAAACCAAAGTCATTGCAAGGATACTTCAAGAAAATTCTGTTTGTCTTGATAGTTGCAATCTGTAGGCAATCTGTGACTGATAAGTATACCTTAAAGGCAGTCTAAAAATAAATTTCTTAGAAAGGTGAAACCTTCTGCCTGTTCTTGATATGAGTGAATCAACAGTTTTGAAGGGGGCAATAATACTTGGGCCCACTTAGACATTTATAAAAGAATGAAAATCTGTTTTTCAATCACAATCTCAATGATCATTGTGAATATTGCTTTTGTTGCTATTGCGATTGTTACAAATCCTAGACTAGTAGAGTTACATCCTTGAAGCTGCCTTATTGTTTTGTTTATATCAGCAATGTGCATCTTTCCACTAGAATCGCTGATGATGCTGGTGAAAGATGAGAGAAAAATTAGTGTTCAGATGCTACATAGGTACTCATTCATTGGTGACCAATACAGGATAGCCCAGGAAACAGGAACATTAATAGGAAAGATGCTCAGTGGTTAAGATTTTATAGGGCTTGAGAGTGGATGAAAACAATGTTTAAGCACTAAAATAATTAAGGAAGTGGTTGACATTAACCTCTTCAGTTTGTTTATCCTTAGACTGGAATGCAACATGGTTAAATACTCACTTCTACTTTGAATGAAGAATCAAATTTCTTAAGATACTGCTTTCCAATTTCTCACTTAGCTCTTACGTAGGTACTTCTGAATGTGACCTCACATGTTGTAATGGTTTATGTAATGACTGGTCCTGCCTCATCTTCCTACCCTCCTCCAACCTCAACTCACTATTGCAAAGATCACTAAACTTGGCGCTAATAGCTGAGTCCCAAAGAAGATTCATCACTCACTAACTCAGAAGTATAGGCTATTTACATAAAATTTTCACTTCCGTGTCCTCATGTTTACAAAGGCTTATTTGCTCATCAACAGTTCAGTGAGGAACTAAAGACACAATATGTATTTTAATACTCTTCTATATTTGAAATTATGGTTACTGTTACAAGATGGGTATTATAAAATTCTAAGGAAGAGAGAGTCTCTGTGTCATCACGCAGAGCAGCATTTTTCCATCATTAACACATACATGCACTACTTAGGGATTTTGTTAAAACAAGATTTCTGATTCAGTGAGTCTTGTGTAGGATCTGAGACATGACATTCCCATCAGGCTTCCAGGTAATGCCAATGCTCTAGACCTTGGTCTCCACTTTACACGGTAAGGATATGAAAGATAGCTGTCAGGAATCTGTGTGGGATTTGACTGTCAGTCCCATTCATTGGCAGATTCAGGCAGTGTAATCTCAGATAGTGGTGAGGCTTTTTCTAAAACTGTTTCTCTCTTGGTTTGTGTGAAGCACATCCATCCAACCCCAGAGGATAAACATTCAGCTTTGACAGAACCCATGAGCACTTGCAACCTGTTTATACTTTTGAGACATAAGCCTTTGTGGATTTATAACCCACATATGCCCACCTCATATACCTTGTGCTCTCAGATCCATTCCAGGTCCTCCTCCTCCTATGGTGTATATTGCAAGAAGTTGACCTTGGCCCACATTATCTCCCAGCTTATTCCTTGATCACCAGCTTCTGGGTAGATATAACCCACCGGAGGCTTTGGCAGCAGACTGGAAAGCGGAGGGAGGAAAAAAGTCAAAGTATTTTTTTCCCTCCTTCATTGCCTCAGGCAATGGCTGATAAGAGTATGTAGCTGCTATTAAATCTTCTAATAATGTTCTTAAAACCCTTCTCCACCGGTTACCTCCATTAGTTTGGTATGAATTTTTGTACAGGTGTCTTTGAAAAGCATTGAATCTGCCTTCAGTTACACTTTCAAATTTCCATTTCTTTTAAGATTTGGAACTCTGGTAATATTACTGAGGAACTCTTAACCAAGTTTCACTCCCATTTCAGGCCTTCCCTTAGAGGTCAGTTACCCAGTGCTACAAAAGTATTAGGTAACAAACCCTGTAAAATATTGGGTTGGCCAAAATTTTGTTTGTGTTTCTCTGTACAGGGTTATGGAAAAACCTGAAAGAACTTTTGACCAACCCAATAATTGACTTAAAAATGATAACCATTTTAAATGGCACTCAGTCTGTGGATCAGCTAGGCTGAAAAAGCAGAAGCTTGGATGATCTCAGAAGATCTCACTCGTGCTTTTTCAATCAGCTGATAGATTACTGAGAGCTGGCTCATCTAGGATTCACCACCACTCCATTTGGTCTCTCCTGTTCTACCTAGCTAGCCTGAACTGTTTCTCATGCAGAAAAAAGGATTCTAATAGAGAAAGCAGAAGTGTACACATTCTCTTGAGGCCCAGGCTCGGAACTGGCTTGCTGTCATTTCTAATACACTCTTAAACGAGATATAAAACCAGTCCAGATTCAAGAAAGGGGGAAAGGTGCACCTCTTGATGGTAAGAACTTTAAAAGTCATGTTGCAGAGATGTGCATATACAAAGGTCATCAATGCAATTAGTTGACCATTACCTCTAATCTGTCAGGTTTCTTACTCATAAGTAAGATATTCCATTAGGATACATTCCTATGTACTTAATCAACTGATGTGCTTAGTCGTTCAGTTATGTCTGACTCTTTGCGACCCCATGGACTGTAGCCCACCAGGCACCTCTGTCCATGGGGATTCTCCAGGCAAGAATGCTGGAGTGGGTTGCTATGCCCACCTCCAGGGGATCTTCCCAGCCACAGGGATTGAGCCCAGGTCTCTTGCATTGTGGGAAGATTCTTTACCATTTAAGCCACCAGGGAAGCCCTAATCAACCAATACTAACTCTCATATAATGTTAGCTCAGGATCAATAGTTTCAAAAGCTAGTAGTCTTGAGAGTCACAAAAATTTGCAAAGATACTTTAGTGAAATCCTAGGAGAGTAGCAGCATTTGTTTATTGGTATATTCAGTATTTATTGTCTCCAATATTGAAAGTATCTTGCTAGAAGAGGAGGATGAGTTATGAATGAAATAGACACCTGGGTTTATGAATCAAACATTTGTTGAGAGGAGACAACTTTAGAACTACTTACATAATGATAAATGCAGTTGTTATCATTGTCTTCTTAGATTTTTTAGCTTGTAGACTGACCTACAGTAATCAGGAGACTCCAGATTTCAATAACTTAAGCAAAATAGACATTTGTATCTTTTGCACATAATTCCCAGCCTGGCTACGTAGTCTCTGCTTTAAAAATTATTCAAGGAACCAAGGGAACCAAAATAAATATGCTATCCTCAGTATATTGCTACATTTCAGAATCTCCACGAGTATCGCCCAAATATCCATGTACTTTCTTTCCGATGTCTATACTCACTGCCTCTCTGAGGCAGACCATCCATAGTCTCACTCATTTAGCTAAATCAAGATCAAAGTCCATGGGCTTGGGGATGTCTCATATCTTCATCACATTCATATGTGGCTCCTCATGGTCTAGGGACCTATAAAGTAAATGTCATGCTATCTGCTCCCACCACAACCAAATCTGAATGGTGGAGCAAGAAAAAGCCCAAAGGTATAAGTATTGGAGCACTTCTGGAAGACTTACATTGTGAAGTCAATGCTTTCCCGTCCCTCTTCTCCATACCCCTCACTGCAGACTAGGAGATTTCAGGTGGAAGCTGGGAAGAATGGTTTAATAGAACTTCTTTGAAGGAAGAAATGGAAAGAACCATTGCTTCCTGAATCACCCAGCTGTCTAAGTGCATGTGTGTGCATGCTCAATTGTGTCTTACTCTTTGCAACCCCATGGACTGTAACCCACCAGGCCTCTGTCTGTGGGATTTCCCAGGCAAGAATACTAGAGTGGGTTGCCATTTCCTCCTCTAGGAGATCTTCCCACCCCAGGGGTCAAACCCACATCTCCCTCATTGGCAGGCAGATTGTTTACCACTTGAGCCACCTGGGAAGCCCGTCTAAGTAATAATTGCTTAGTTCAAGCTGTGGTGAGAATGTGAGCATGTAACAGAGTATGGGGCCTGAGACAGTACAGAGGAAGAAGGAATGGTTGTTTTGGATAATAGAAATATATAGTAGATTTGATTCGGAAAATAAAAAAATAAAAATTTTGTTGGGCTCCCTTGTTTTGGATAGTTGTTGTTTAGTCACTAGGCTTAAGGGCAGCCTTTCCCTGGATGCACAAGAAGTTTATATTTCCTTTCTCTAATTCTATCTCTGGCCGGGATGCTGACCTTTGTCTCTGACTTCTTCCCTGGGACCAGAGTTGTTATATTAATCCTGGAGGAGACAGAAAAGCCACCACCTCCACTAACAATTTACATAATGATTTGCCTACAATTTGGCGCTAATTAAAATGTGAAAAGAGTAGTGATATTGTTTGGAAGTGTAATAAGGTCACTCTTTGTTCCTGAGACCAAAGATAATGTCACCAAAAAGGATCTCGTGCATATTTACATAAGAGCAGAAACAGGGAAGAGAGAAGGGATGATATGAACCCAGGTGTCATCATGTAGTCTGGCATAGGCAATGGAATTTTTAAAAATGGAATTCTGCTAGGCTTTGAAGATTTGACTGACTTCTGTATAGTTCTACACATTGCTAGCTTGCTTGATTTAAATTTTGATCTCACTCTGTTCTGGTTATATAGGCTATACAAGAAACTACCCTACAAGTGGTTTAAAACAGCAAGCTTTTATTATGTCTCATGATTCTGAGAGTTGACCACAACATTCTTCTGCTTCACGTGGTGTCAACCAAGGTGCAGAGAAAGCTGGAAAATCCAAAATGGCCTCACATGAGTGGCAGTTTGTGCTGGCTGGGAGGTCAGCTGGGGCCAGGAGGCCAGGAGCCTCCATCTGTTTCCAGTTGGTCTTCCCCATGTGGCTCCTTGGGCTTTCTGACAGCTTGGTGTTTGAGTTCCATGAAGAAGAGTCCAGAAGAACACTAATGTTTAAGTCCTTTTCAAGCTTTATGTTTGTACCACACTTGTTAATATCCCATTGGCCAAAGCTATGATATACAGCTAAGTTCAGTCAAAATGAGAGTGAACAGCATAGAGATGAATTCTGAGAGGCATGATTCACTAGCACTGCCCAGTAACAGTCTATTGCAGTACTCTTGCCTGGAAAATCCCATGGACAGAGGAGCCTGGTAGGCTGCTGTCCATGGGGTCACTAGGAGTCGGACACAACTGAGCAATTTCACTTTCACTCTTCACTTTCATGTATTGGAGAAGGAAATGGCAACCCACTTCAGTGTTCTTGCCTGGAGAATCCCAGGGATGGGGAGCCTGGTGGGCTGCCGTCTATGGGGTCGCACAGAGTCGGACATGACTGAAGCGACTTAGCAGCAGCAGCAGCAGAGTCCTTACTAGTGTATGAACTCTCTGTGTCTTGGCTTCCTTATCTGAATATTGGGACAAAAATAACATTGCAAAAATGGATTCAATGAGAGATACGATACATGCAAAGTCAGAGACATGCCTCTACAGAGTGAGATACCAATAAATAATAGCCATTGTTGTATATATATTTTTTAGTATCATTCCTACAGAGTTAAATAAAAATTTTCCAGACAGTGACAAAACCATAAAACAGTAACAGATGATAAACTTCCGCCTTAATCTGCCTTCCCTTCAAGCTCTTGAGATGTGTCAATAATATGAATGATAGCTGTGTTACAAAACCACCAATACACTATTCTGCAATGCCTGGTTGATTCTGACAAGAGCCTCTACTATTCACAAAATTCCAGGCAAGCAAACCTTATACCTACTGGGGGTGAGGGATGCCAAGGGTTCAGCAAAGGCAAAAGTTCCTCAGTAAATTTATCTTCTAGTCCATCCCCTCTATAATGCAACTCTGACTATACTCTGATGCTTTCTCCCACTAGTCATTTTCATGCAGGCTGGCATCCTGGTGAGACTGCCCAATATTCTTCCCTTTGGTCCTCTGTCCTTTGTTTGTCCTACCCTGCCTGGGCCACCTAGAGTGTGTCTACCTTCTTTTTTCTCTGTTACATCACAAATCTCCAAGTGTGACCACTCCTTCTACCCCTCTGAAGTCCAACAAGACACATCTTGTCTTCTTGTTACCCTCCAACCCCCAGCAGTATTTCTTTTGCTATGTTCATTACTTTCTGCCTCCTGTGCATCAGGCATTCAGTTTGGATCATTCCTTTATTTCTTTATATATCCATACATTTGTACCTATTTCCATACCAGTCTACACTAGACTGTCAAGAATGAAACTTAATTTAATCCTGTTTTGGAGTCTTTCTCTCCCTAAGAGAACTGAAGAATTCTAGCAGTGTTAGGAGTGATAGATAACATTTACTAATAGTTTACTGTGTGTTAAGCACAATTGTAAATACTTCACTTTGTCATAAGAAAAATAACCCAAGACTACCAAACAATAATCTAGAACAAAGCTGAATTTCTTGCTAACCTGGCATATACCAAAGGATCAATAAATAGTCACTATTAAATGACTGATTATTCATGTGGTGGTGGTGATTTTTACTGTTAGTAGAAAAATAGATTTTCCAGCAAACCTGCATCCGTATCTTTAGGAAAAGATAGAAATCCCATCCAAATTTATGTGCATTTGAGAGGACACCTCTGGCACTAAACTCTCAGGCAAATGCCACCATCTGTGTGATTGCCTTTCATTTGCCAATGTGGGCACAGCAGGGACTATTAGGTTAACCTTTTCTTTCACCAGCATCCTCTCAAATAGTAAACACTTGGGCTGTTGCAAAGCTCTAATCCCAAACTGCAGATTTAAAAATCTCTTTCTTTCAGAACATGATGATTGCCCTATTACTGAAACACATTATTTTTCATTATGGGAATACAAAATATGGCTTATAGGTATTAGTAAAGTGACAGAGAAGTCTTATTTGCTAGCATTAACCAAGAGATTTTATGGTGTAAGAGTAAAATTATAAAATTAGTTAAAGTAGCATAAATTTTCACCCTCTGTGACATGTAATGGAGGATTAATCCTAATACACCCATAAGTAACTGTTTCAATGGATGCATTGGTTAGTACTGCCAAAGCTGCAACTAACAGACAAAACTGCATCCAAGTGATTTAAATAATAAGTGTCATCAGGGTGCTGGTTCCAGTTTTTCACTGCTTTATGAATTCTCCCTTTCTGTGTCAACCTCTCAGCTTCATCTGGCTAACCTTATGATGGTAAAAGTTGCCTACAACAGTTTCAGAGCCCAACTTCTGCGCGTGCGTGCACACACACACACACACACACACACACACACACACACACACACACACACTTCTCTTCAGGGTTGTTCTTGCCCAAAGCATCCAAGAACCATCTCCTTGAAATTCATTGGCCTGAATTAGGTCACATGAAGCTGCAACATGATGAAAGTAGATAGGTAGGTAGAAAATTCCCCAAAAGGCAAAAAAAGGGAACAGAGATGGCTGGCTGGCTGGATGGTCAGTTGGATGGAAAAAAAGGTAACCAAACAGTATCCATAATATTTGGGGGACCTGATATTTTGACCAATTAATGGAACTGAGTAGTGATCACAACATGATATTTATGCTCTCCAAATATAGGCAGGTTGTAAAAGTGAAAATTGCTCAGTCGTGTCCAACTCTTTGCAACCCTGTGGACTGTAGTCCATGGAATTCTCCAGGCCAGAATAGTGGAGTGGGTAGCCTTTCTCTTCTCCAAGGGATCGTCTCAGCCCAGGGATCAAACCTAGATCTCCCACATTGCAGGGGGATTCTTTATCAGCTGAGCCACAAGGGAAGCCCAGGCAGGTTGTAGACAGCATTTAAAGACCAAATGTATTTTACAGTAGCTCCCCCCACCCCCTGCCACGGTATGTCCATTCACTCCTTATCATTCCCAAACATGCTGCCTGATTTCCCATTACCAGAACTTGCCTCTTCTTACTTGGGGGCTTTCTTTGTTGATTCTTGGAGCAGGGCAGAAAAGTAGAGGAAGTAAGGTCCTTTAAGGTAGCAGTTGGTAGATAAATACCCCAGCCACCTTGCCCTTCAGATATGTTAAATTCAAGGTTTACTTCCTACATTTTCTCCCAGAGCTCTCAAGTGATATTAAGCTTCACATACCCACAGTGTTAGCTTGCTTGATAATACTCCCTTTATTGGCAGTTTTCCTTATTTCACTTTTCCTCACTCCCCTAGTGTGTCCTGGAACCACATCCCCAAATTACTTGAGTACACAATCTTGCTATAGGGTGTTCTTCTGGGGAGACCCAAATTAAAACAAATGCCTTTTATATGCAAGTTCTTAGGAGGTGACCATGGGCATAAATTGAATCAGAATTCTTTATCCATTGCATTCCCCCTTTGTGTTATATTAGAATGAAAGATGTTACTTCTTCCCCTGACTTTTTCTGTTTCTATATCTCGTGCCTTCTGAGTTCCCAAATAAAACATGGCCACAACCAGGGAAGGAAATGGAATTCGGAGTAAATGCTCTATTTTATTTTATTTTATTTTTATTTTTATTTTTTCAAGAGAGAGTGAATATTTTTTTTAATTCTTCTCTATATTGCAAAGACATAGCAATGATACATAGAATATTTTATTTTATTTTATTTTTTCTTGTTATCACTTTTTTTTTTAATTTTTATTTTTACTTTATTTTACTTTACAATACTGTATTGGTTTTGCCATACATTGACATGTATCCACCACGGGTGTACATGCGTTCCCAAACATGAACCCCCCCTCCCACCTCCCTCCCCATAACATCTCTCTGGGTCATCACTGTGCACCAGCCCCAAGCATGCTGTATCCTGTGTTGGACATAGACTGGCGATTCGATTCTTACATGATAGTATACATGTTACAATGCAATTCTCCCAAATCATCCCACCCTCTCCCTCTCCCTCTGAGTCCAAAAGTCCGTTATACACCTCTGTGTCTTTTTTGCTGCCTTGCATACAGGGTCGTCATTGCCATCTTTCTAAATTCCATATATATGCGTTAGTATACTGTATTGGTGTTTTTCTTTCTGGCTTACTTCACTCTGTATAATCGGCTCCAGTTTCATCCATCTCATCAGAACTGATTCAAATGTATTCTTTTTAATGGCTGAGTAATACTCCATTGTGTATATGTACCACAGCTTTCTTATCCATTCATCTGCTGATGGACATCTAGGTTGTTTCCATGTCCTGGCTATTATAAACAGTGCTGCGATGAACATTGGGGTACATGTGTCTCTTTCAATTCTGGTTTCCTCGGTGTGTATGCCCAGCAGTGGGATTGCTGGGTCATAAGGTAGTTCTATTTGCAATTTTTTAAGGAATCTCCACACTGTTCTCCATAGAGAAAGTTTAAGTGTTAGATGGTGGTTTAGTCACTAAGTCGTACCCAACTCTTGCGACCCCATGGACTGTAGCCCACCACGCTCCTCTGACCATGGGATTTTCCAGGCAAGAAAACTGGAGTGGATTGCCATTTCCTTCTCCAGGAGATCATCTCAACCCAGAGATTGAAGCTGGGTCTCCTGCACTGCAGGCAGATTCTTTACCAACTGAGCTATCAGGGAATACCCTAAGTATATGGGCCTGAAACTGAGATTATAAAGAGAAGTAGAAATGAGCATAAATAAAATGTGAGATTGGGGTTGGCAGAGGAGAGTTGCTTGATTTTTACTGCAGATAGCAGAGCTGCTTAGTGAAGGAATTCTGATTAATTGTGTGTATGAAGAATAGACAACTAACATTACTCACAGAGACCTCTAGAGAAGTTCCCTGTGATGTTTTACTAAATTTGAATAAGACTGTGTTTACTCAATATTATCATAATGTCAAAACAATGATAGAATGGATGTAGTCTTTAAAGACAATTTGAAATTAAATGTATCACATATTTCTACTCAGTTTTCAAGGACTGTGTCATTCCTGGCATTATAAAAGAATTCTGCTCTTTTACTTTCAAAACCTTCCAGAGACAAAATTTCTCAGTATCTGTCTTAGATGGAAGTACACAATTTGATGGAGGGGGGGGGGAAGGAATCAGAAAAAAGTAACTTTTTCAGAAAATTCATTCAGAACTATCTGTAAGACCTGATATGTGTCTTAAATGGTGTTGTATTGAATGGAGTTTAGACTGTGAAAAACTACCAGTTTAGTTTCAGAAAGTTAAGATCTTATGTATCATTTTTAAATTAATTTAGTGATATTTCATGCATTTCCAAATCTCAAACTCATCCCTTAAACAGAAAAGGCTTAGAACCATTATTTTTCACTTCTACATTGTACATTCCTCACCATTTTTCAGAATTTAATTCCAGCTTGTTTTCATTATTTCCATGTTATAAAAAGTACATAACCTCAATTTCCAAATTGTAATTTCTTCTTGTTCCTCACTCTCACATCTCATCCTCTCAAAACCTGTTAATCTCCTTCACTCTTTTTCCATCAGCTCTCTTGTTCCTTTTTCCCCTTCTCTCACCCCATAATTTCTGTACTCTTTTGTCTAAAATCTCTCTCTCTCCCTCTTTTGCTTGCAGTTATGTTCTTTCTTGTTGAAGTGAACAAGGTTGGCTCACTTCATTCCCCATTTTCCTTCCATCCTTTCAGGGTTTATCTTTTATATGTGTTTAAATAAGAAGTTCAAAATAAACTGCTTTTAATTTAACATGTAAAATTAAGAGAGATGAGAATACCCCTAAAGAATCAAGTAAAAAAATGTTTCATGACTGATATAACCTTTTACCTAAAAGCAGTCGTAACAGATTTTGGCATTTGTGGATACATGAATTTGTGGAGAATTTTTAAAAGAACCATTTGAAATAGCAACAACACAAAGAGAACTCGTCTGCTTCAACTGCAAAATGCTGAAATAAAGCTGTATAACTGACAACATTATTCATCTTTATCATTGTTCTACTTAGAATTTGAGCATGAATTTAAGAATGTCAGAGTGTGCATGAAACCCTAATGATTTTTTTAAATCATTTCATCCACTTGTATATTTGATCTCTTGTTTCTGAAACTGAAACTTAAAACATAGCCATAAGTTCCCAGTAACTCATTAAAATATGTTTTTTCCTGCATTCCCTGGTGGCTCAGATGGTAAAGCGTCTGCCTAAAATGTGAGAGACCCAGATTCAGTCCCTGGGTTGGGAAGATCTCCTGGAGAAGGAAATGGCAACCCACTCCAGTCTTCTTGCCTGGAAAATCCCATGGATGGAGGAACCTGGTAGGCTATAGTCCATGGGGTTGCAAAGAGTCAGACACGACTGAGCGACTTCACTATACTGGAAAACATTTAACGTCACCACCATTTTATTTATAAAACATTATCATATTTGCTTCTTAACAAGTTTGTAAGATTATGTATTAGCTATCTACTGCTGCATAAGAAATTACCACAGATGTAGTGGCTTAAAGTAGAATGTGTGTTAGTTGCTCAGTCGTGTCCGACTCTGTGACCCCATGAACTGTAGCCCATCAGGCTTCTCTGTCCATAGAATTCTCCAGGCAAAAATACTGGAGTAGATTGCCATTCCCTTATCCAGAGGATCTTCCTGACCCAGGGATCAAACCCTGGTCTTCTGCATCACAGGCAGGTTCTTTACCATTTGAGCTATAGGGAAGCCCTAAAGTAGAATACATTCTAAAAAACTTTCAAGATATCTATGGGATAGTAGTTTGGACTTGGTTTTATCTGGACTCTCTGCCTCAGAGTCTCTCACAAGTGTCAAGGTATCAGCTTTTGATGCTTCAACTGAAAACTCAGCTGGGTATGGATCTGCTTCCAAATTTACGTGGTTGTTGAGACGACTCAGTTCCTTATGAATTGTTAGCTTCTTGTTGACTGAAGCCACTCTCAGGTCCTTGCCATATGTGACTCCAATATGGTGTCATTTTGCCTTGTCAAAACCAGCAAGAGAGAAAGACTGCTTAAGCAAGACATGAGTCACAATCTGATGTAACTTAAAGTGACACCCCATCATCTTTGACGTGTCCTATTTGTTAGAAGTAAGTCTCAAGTCTAACCACTCTCAAAGAGAGGAGATTATGCAGAGGAACCATTGGGTGTCATTTTAGTCTGCCACCATATTTTCTTTTTCCCACCTGTTGACATTTGAAAATATAATTAATAATTTATGTTTATTTTATGTTTGCATATGCATCACATTTAGCATTAGGGAATTTTTTGCCATTTTGTGTGTCATAATATGTTATTTCAAGAAACTGAACTTGATCCTTCCTTGTTTTGAAATGTATGTGGCTGAGAAGCTGGGTTGTCATAAGCAAGGGTTTCACTGGATTATAATAGATTTTCTCTGTGAGATCCTATGTTTCTGAAACCACCGAGTCTTCAAAGTTCAGGTGATTCAGTTTCATCAGTTTTCATGCAGATTTTCTCATGGTCCTTTAAACTTTCAGATTTAGTATTCGGCATTTTTCTTTTTCTAAAATAGTCGTGAAATGCCAGTTCTTGTTTTACGGGTATTAGGACAAATATTTTTTAGTGAAATTTGAGAGTATCCTGGAAATAACTTTATGTTCTCATTTATGTTTTGAACTTTATATTGAAGTAGTTTTCCTAGTAACTAAAATTCTTGTTATATCCACGAAGAGCTCTGTCTTTTGATGAAGTTTTATTGCAAATAGAAATGTCAAAACATGGCAAAGATAGAGCTGTAATTTTTCATCTATAATTTTAAATATGCATTTGACTTGTATATGTAGAGATCTATACTCACATTTGCTTTTAGTATTCACATAAGAATTTTCATATATATTTTTTGAATAGCTAGGTTATCATTTTGGAGTAGGGATGCATTTATTGTAGCAATGATTCTTATCTTCTGTGGTTTTCAAGTGGGAACTTCCATATGCTTAACATAGCTGGTTATATAATGTTTCAAATGTTCTCGAAAGGAGAATAGTCAAAATAAGAGACCTAGGAGAATAGTAAATATTTGTTCACAATCAGTTTTTTATGTGAACAAAATACCCAACTTTTACATCAGTGCTTTACAATATGGTAGCCATGGCCTCCTGTATGAGCAGTGGTAAGGTAAGTAGTCCAAACTGAGATGTGCTACAAGTATAAAATACTGGATAGTAATACCGTCATATGAAAAATAAAATATCTCATTAATAATATTTACATTGAACATAGGTTGAAATGGTAACAGTTTGGCAATATTAAGTTGAAGAAAGTATATTATTAATTTTACCTGTTTCTTTTAATGTTTGAATGTATAGAAAACATTAATTCACATGTACAGCTCACATTTCTGTTGGACAGCATTGATCTAGATAAACAATGGCCTAAGTAGTATTGAGAGAAGTAATAACCTGGGCACCTGTCTCTGTAGAGAAGAAATTAGATTAACCCTACAATACATATTAGCCCCTGAGTTACTTAGAATTGAGTTATTCTGTCTTGTTAGGAGTAGGTTTTTTTTTGTTCAACGTCTCTGCCTGATGTAACCAGCCAACTAAATAATCAACAAGCAAACAAAAACTTTCAAAGGGAAAACTCACTTTTTGAGGCTATTTTACACACCTAGTATGGAAAAGAAAAACAACACAGATGTAGAACTAGAAGCATGAAGGATATAATTCCTGAATGTCTTTTGGAATTAAGAGTGAAATACTTCATACCTAGAAGATGCTCAACCAATTATTACTGAATAATTATGGTATGAAAATCAGTTACATTTTCTGGCAGCGTATTTATTAGTAGCAAAATATGCACTAATTTCCATGAGCTAATCAGCCAGTTAATATTGCCCTTATGTTACTAAGCCTGTCTTCATCTCACTGGTTTAATCAGCAATGGAACCAGCCGCACCATTGTCTCTCAAATTTTTCAGAACTTTACAGTTTATAAACCAGCATATATTTAACAATGCTTTCTACATATTAGCTTATTTGAGTCTCATAGAAGTTGTAGGAGGTGGATATTGTCTCCTTTGTTGAGGGAAAGAAATCCAGGTTCAGCAAGGTTAACTGACCTTGCTTAAGATCAGCATGTTGCTACGTGACAGACAGTGGTCACTTTCTCTCTAAACTTGGCATATCAAAAGAGATTTAAAGAATTAACCTTGGAGAGCAAGAGTTAAGGGGTGAATATTTTATCTTGTTGCCAGTCTTAATAATCAGTGATTTGATATTAAGGCTGCTAGTCATCTCTAATGAAGGGGAGTTAGTTTGAAGTTGGTTGATTGGTGATTGACAGAAATATTAGTTTTCAGAATGAATTCATTAGAAGACTAAAACATGGGGATTATTCAGTCAATAAATAATTGAACATTTGTTATGTGCATGATACCAAGCTAAATGGATACTTAAAAAGAGCATGGATTACATTGAGATAGAAGACAGAGTAACCTTTTCACCCTCAATAAGCCCTCTATAACCTTACAGTCTGGCTGAACAGATAATTATGTGGTTGGTGGAGATAGCAGTAGAGGACCATAATACAGAAGATGCCCAGGGATGGACAAATATTTTCTCAAATATACTATATAGGAAGCAAGATAGCCTTGGCCCACAGCATTAAGGGAAGCCCTCATCTCATGCAGACCTTGTTGCAATCTGAAGTAAGACTTGAAGCATTCGAGAAAAGAAGAAAGATTAAAAACAAAATATAACAGCAGGATTGCACCTGAATACAGTTCAGTGATCATGTTAGAAACTGGAAAGTCATGTTTGGGCAGATGTTTGAAGATCTTTGTCTGACAAGCTAAGGGACTTTGAATCATTCTTGTCTGAGAGACATGGTGGTCATTAATAACTGTTGAGTATAACTCTGTTCCATTAAGGACAATAAACTCAGGGGCTTGGAGCATCAGTCCACATCAGGGAGCTAAGTGATCTGCTGCAGTATTTTCTCCAGTAAGTGATTCATGAGGGAAGGTCTTGGCTCTGCTAGGTAGATGATATGTGCCCCTGGTAGAATACATCATAATCTCTAGAGGAGCGTGGGTAGTTTGACTTTTCCCCATATGCACCCTTGGGAAACCCTGATGAATTAATCCAGACAGAAGAGACTTTTTGTTAAGAATTGAATTTTATTTTAGAAAACTTCATCTGACAGCAATGCAGAGATTGAATTGCAGCAAGTAGAAACTGCTACAAACCAGTTTGCGATTTTTCCCAACAGCCTAAGTGGTAAGGGCTAGAACTAGCCTCCTGCCCTGTAATGTAAGGCATGATGCAAGATACACAGACGACCAAGAGTGAAGTCCATATGGGAAAGCAGGAAGCAGGATGAAAGAGAACTGTGAAGTTCAGGTGCTGCAAGAAGTATGAGCTCTGCTCTACAAAAGAGAAAGTTGGTTTAGGGGATTATCCAGTTCAACTGAGACCTGATAGCTCCTGAATGGCAAAGCAGATCATTAAACCAAGGCCTTTCACCTCTTGTGTTATTTGTTTTACTACACTGCATTTGACTTCAGTTTCAGACTTTGTAAATCTGAGGTGAAAGCAGCATGAGGCTGGGAACACAATGTTAATAGAAATAGTCTAATGCACTTACTACAAATAAACATGCTTTGTGTGGACTAGAGCAGGAATGTGTGTACTACTGGGATCTAGGCATCTATTCACAAATTATAAACATAAAAATTAGATTTAGATATCAGGACTCCATCATAGATTTCCTGGTATGGAACTTAGATATGTGTATCAAAACAAGAACCCCCACCCAATGAATTCTGCTGTGGGTTCTGGTTAAGAATATAATGGCTAAGAAAGTAAACCACTTTTCTATGAAATGTGTGTTCATGATTACGATTAATTAAAAATGATTTTGAAGGCCCTCCTGCCTTTTACCTATTGGGACACAAAATCTAGATTTGAAAATCACAGTCATATTTCAGAAATATATTTATACTTACCCTTTATTTTTATGTTATTACTTTCTTCAATTTTCATCACATATTTGTTCATCAGTTGGTTTTGACGGACTTCACTTTCTTTCATTCTTACAGATGAGATTGCTCCCTCTAAAAATCAATAGGAGCCTGCTGACTTTATTTATTCTAATATGAAGGCACATAAAGTGAATATGGCCAAAAAATGTTAAAAAGTAAGCCTGTTTTTCAAAAGACTAGATTGTCAATTGAAGCAGAAAATTATATTCAGTGCATTGGATTTATGCATTGTTTTAGTCTTCTCCAACCAATTTAGAAATGCACTTTCTTATAAAATTGAGATTATTACAAATCCTGTGCTAAGCAGCTGAAATAATGTGTCTATGCCAAGGTCATATCTTAAAAGTTTGGAAGAACATACTGCAGTTGAATATATGTTCATGAACGTACTCTATAAAAATTTTGTGATGTATTTGAGTAACTTAATTTTTATTTTTTACCTAATGCTGTCTTAATTTTTACTTTACCTTTGACAATGTTGCATACATATTCATTGCTTAAAAGAAATTAAGCAGACATTATTCTAAAGTCAATATTGAGTCTGCTAATGAAAATGGCTAAGTTAATTAACTAAATGGCAACCCTCACTGAACTTATGCAAAGCTATTTCCCCTCATGATGTGTTTTCCTGAAGAAATGATGCATAAAAATTAAACTTTTATTCTTGATTGTTCTATATCAGCCTCTAAATTGTTACTTTGTATGTTACAACCTGTTGTATTATGAGTAATTCTGAGATCACCTCAATTTAATGGCAGCAGATCAAAGATAAATCCCTCAAGGATCATTTAAACCATCTTTAAAAGATCTTTTTAAAATGGTGTTCTATCAGAGCTTATCACTGATATATAGTTGGTAAGACTGTATTGTATAATTGAAATTTTCTAAAAGTATACACGTATCTTCTTAGCAAAAAAAAAAAAATAAATATTTGAGATAATGGTTTAAAAAATGGGGGAGTCTTTTCACAAAACATACGTATATCAAGCCATCATGCTATACACTTTATCTTCTCATTTTATCAATAAAGCTGAAAAAGTTTTAGAGCACAAACGAAACGAAACTAATATGTTTAATGTAAAAAAATACTGGTTTTTTCCAAAAGTAGTTTTAAATAATAGATTCTCCAGGCAAGAATACTAGAGTGGTACCCATTCCCTTCTCTAGGGGATCTTCCTGAATAAGGAATCAAACCCAGGCCTCCTGCATTGCAGGTGGATTATTTACCATCTGAACTATCAGGGAAGCCCAAGTAATAGATAGATAACCTAATATTTTATCAAGGTGATTTTATGTGTGCATCCATGAGAGATAATAGAGTTTTCAAAATTAAAGGGAAAAAAAACATGTTTTAGCAGAGCCTATATCAATAGAAGCTTTTAGAAGTCTGAATAGAAAAAAAAAATAAAAAAAAAGAAGTCTGAATAGAATTTTTTTTTTTTCTGTATTCAACAAGGATGGAAATAGAAGTAAGAGTGGATCTAGGTTTTCTGACACATGAATGTACTCTACTTGAGCCGTACTCTTTGTCAAAGGATGAAAACAAATTAGGTATGAACATAAGTAGTTATTTGCACAAAGAAAAGAAATCATGACAGATTTTAGAAGAAGCTGACAAATTAACACATACATCACAAAACTGAGAAAAACAGCACAATGTTTTTAGTAGTTAACTGCTCTATAATACTCTAATATATGATACTCCGTCATATTTCTTTCCTTGTTTCCCTGGCTGTAGTCTTCTTTTAGCACCTCTTCCTGTGAGAGACTCAAAAGATAATATCGTCTTTCCTCTAGCATGGTTAATTAAAATTTGACCTTATTGTTGAGGGTTGGGAAACGTTTCTTTCACATTCAGAACTCATTATTGGTGATGTCGTATATATTATTAGAATTATTACCAACTTTGGGAACACCCTATCAAGTTCCTTTCACACAAGAACTATAAAATGAGGGATCCTTTCAAGTTCCTCGTACAAGGACTACTAAAGACTTGTGGTCTAGCTGCACTGAACTCTGCTTCTAGGAAACACTCAGACTTCATTAAGGAGAACAAGTAGCTTGAAAATAAATCAAAGACTATTTATCCCTGCTTTTTTTCAATGGAGTGGAGAAGGATAATGTCTTAGTTTAAATCAACTCAAGAACAGAACTTAAGAAATTGAAAGCAGGAATATTGGTCCTCAGAAGCAAGAATGAAAGAATAGGGTTAGTGAAACAGAAAAGGGAGAAATACGTGAAAAAATGCTCCCAGTTTTGGAGAATCCTCTGAGGTGAAGGAGGCAGAGACATATAGACAATGTGCAAAGGAAATATCCATCACACCCCAGCTATGTTAGAGGTCATGCCAGCACCAAGTATGTGTTACAGGTGAGATAACTGGAAAGCAAAATGGTTTCTGTGTGTGCTCTTACTCAGGCATGGCTGCTTAATGGCTTCT
Organism: Capricornis sumatraensis; assembly: GCF_032405125.1. Taxonomy (NCBI): domain Eukaryota; kingdom Metazoa; phylum Chordata; class Mammalia; order Artiodactyla; family Bovidae; genus Capricornis; species Capricornis sumatraensis. Next base: position 111,870,533 of record NC_091092.1, read on the forward strand.
GCTCCCCCTTTCACTCCTTTTCTGAAGTCTACATTGTTGTAACTCTAGTTAAAAGTATTTGTCCCAATGGAGTAACTTCAGTACTCCATATGACGGTGCACAAAACACTTCAAACCCAGCTCATGTGCCACAATTTTATTCCACATTCCCTTGAAAACTAGGATTGCAAGAATTCACCAGTGGACAAAAGCTGAAAAGAGATTTCTCCATAGAAGATATACAGATGGCCAACAGGCACATGAAAAGATGCCCAACATCACTAATCACTTCAGTTCAGTTCAGTCGCTCAGTCGTGTCCGACTCTTTGTGACCCCATGAATCGCAGCACGCCAGGCCTCCCTGTCCATCACCATCTCCCGGAGTTCACTCAGACTCGCATCCATCGAGTCAGTGATGCCATCCAGCCATCTCATCCTCTGTCATCCCCTTCTCCTCCTGCCCTCAATCCCTCCCAGCATCAAAATCTTTCCCAATGAGTCAACACTTCGCATGAGGTGGCCAAAGTACTGGAGTTTCAGCTTTAACATCATTCCTTCCAAAGAAATCCCAGGGTTGATCTCCTTCAGAATGGACTGGTTGGATCTCCTTACAGCCTAAGGGACTCTCAAGAGTCTTCTCCAACACCACAGTTCAAAAGCATCAATTCTTCGGTGCTCAGCCTTCTTCACAGTCCAACTCTCACATCCATACATGACTACTGGAAAAACCATAGCCTTGACTAGACGGACCTCAGTCGGCAAAGTAATGTCTCTGATTTTGAATATGATATCTAGGTTGGTCATAACTTTTCTTCCAAGGAGTAAGCGTCTTTTAATTTCATGGCTGCAGTCACCATCTGCAGTGATTTGGGAGCCCAAAAAAATAAAGTCTGACACTGTTTCCACTGTTTCCCCATCTATTTCCCATGGAGTGATGAGACCTGACACCATGATCTTCGTTTTCTGAATGTTGAGCTTTAAGCCAACTTTTTCACTCTCCTCTTTTACTTTCATCAACAGGCTTTTTAGTTCTTCTTCACTTTCTGCCATAAGGGTGGTGTCATCTGCATATCTGAAGTTATTGATATTTCTCCCAGCAATCTTGATTCCAGCTTGTGTTTCTTCCAGTCCAGCATTTCTCATGATGTACTCTGCATAGAAGTTAAATAAGCAGGGTGACAATATACAGCCTTGACGTACTCCTTTTCCTGTTTGGAACCAGTCTGTTGTTCCATGTCCAGTTCTAACTGTTGCTTCCTGGCCTGCATACAGATTTCTCAAGAAGCAGGTCAGGTGGTCTGGTATTCCCATCTCTTGAAGAGTTTTCCACAGTTTATTGTGATCCACACAGTCAAAGGCTTTGGCATAGTCAATAAAGCAGAAATCGATGTTTTTCTGGAACTCTCTTGCTTTTTCCATGATCCAGCGGATGTTGGCAATTTGATCTCTGGTTCCTCTGCCTTTTCTAAAAACAGCTTGAACATCAGGGAGTTCACGGTTCATGTATTGCTGAAGCCTGGCTTGGAGAATTTTGAGCATTACTTTACTAGCATGTCAGATGAGTGCACTTGTGCGGTAGCTTGAGCATTCTTTGGCATTGCCTTTCTTAGGGATTGGAATGAAAACTGACTTTTTCCAGTCGTGTGGCCACTGCTGAGTTTTCCAAATGTGCTGGCATATTGAGTGCAGCACTTTCACAGCATCATCTTTCAGGATTTGAAACAGCTCAACTGGAATTCCATCACTTCCACTAGCTTTGTCCATAGTGATGCTTCCTATGGCCCACTGACTTTGCATTCCAGGGTGTCTGGCTCTAGGTGAGTGATCACAGCATCATGATTATCTGGGTCATGAAGATCTATTTTGTATAGTTCTTCCATGTATTCTTGCCACCTCTTCTCAATATCTTCTGCTTCTGTGAGGTCCATACCATTTCTGTCCTTTATCGAGCCCATCTTTGCATGAAATGTTCCCTTGGTATCTCTAATTTTCTTGAAAAGATCTCTAGTCTTTCCCATTCTGTTCTTTTCCTCTATTTCTTTGCATTGGTCGCTGAAGAAGGCTTTCTTATCTCTTCTTGCTATTCAAAACCACAATGAGTTATCACCTCACACCTGTCAGAATGACTATCAACAAAAAGCTTACAAATCATAAATTATGGAGAGGGTTTGGAGAGAAGGAAACTCTTATACCCTGTTGGCGAGAATGTGGAAACAGTATGGTTTCTCAAAAAACCTAAAAATAGACCTACTATATGATCCTGCAATTCCACTCCTGTGTGTATATTTGTAAAAATTAAAACATGAATTTGACAAGGCAAGTGTTCCCATGTTCATAATCACATTATTTATGATAACCAAGACATGGAAGCAACCTAAGTGCTTATAAACAAATTATTGGATTAAGAAGATGTGAGGGCCCCCCATGACACACAAATGCACACACACACACTGGAATAATAGCCATTAAAAAGAATGAAATTCTGCTATTTGCACCAACTTAGATGGACCTAAAGAATATTGTACTGAGTTAAATAAGGTAGACAGAGAACAAAAATACTGTATGATGTCACTTATATGTAGACTATTTTAAAAATCCACCAATGAATATATATACAAAACAGAAACAGGCTCACAGATGTAGAAAACAAATTTCTGTTATTTCTGTTTACCAAAGGGGAGAGGGGCAAATTAGGGGTATGGATTAACACATGCAAACAACTATGTATAAAATGTACAAGCAATAAGAATATACTGTATAGCCCAGGAAATTATAGGCATTATTTTGTAGTAATTTGTAATGGAGTATAATCTAAAAAAATACTGAACCACTATGCTATATACTTGAAACTGATACAATATTGTAAGTTGACTACACTTCAACAAAAAAGGAAATGGCAACCACTTCTAGTATTCTTGCCTGGGAAAGTCCATGGACAGAGGAGCCTGGAGGACTATAGTCCATGGGGTCACAAAGAGTTGGACACAACTGAGCGACTGAACAGCAACTACAATAGGAAGCCCAGATATTTTTAGTACCAAAACCTGCTCCCAAAGATCACTAAAAAGTATTCTTTATTTATTCAGTGGGCATTCTGTTTTTTGTCTGACAGCCCAAGTTATAAGTACTGTGTTGCCAAAAAGTCCATTCAAATTTTTCTGTACAATCTTATGAAATCTCTTTCCCCTTCCGCCCATATTGTGAAGCTTGGACCAGCATCCCACGTTTCAGGGGCTGCCTCAAATGGCTTTTGCTAGTTTAAGCATTGACACACAACTCAGATAAAGGCTCCTCTGTGAAATTATCCTCCTCCACGCACCCCCCACCCCAACCATCCGTCTCTCCATTCTCCTTCCAGGTGACATAGGCCCTCTGGATTCCATGCCCTCAGAGTGCTTTGTGTCTGTCTACATTGAAGTACTCATCACTTGGTCATTTAATTATGTGGTTAAAGGCCTGTCTTTTCTTCCTGTGTAAGTGCTCATCAAAGGAAGTAATGAATCCCCTAGCTCACTGGTAAATAAAAGGCATATAAAAGGCTGTACATGTTTTTTTTTTCTTTTAACCATAAATCCAACTGTTGTTTTTAATTACTGAAAACAATCTCAAAAAATTTCAGTTCATGATTCACCTGTGAAATTCACTCAATCTAGAATTCTGAGTAATCATATAAAAGTGATGATAAAGAGCATGACTTCAAGTTTATAGTGCTAATTCCAGCCTCAGTTTGTACAGATACATTAGCGAAAAATATGCAGATGACACTACCTCACATGCCCAGATGACACCCCTCTTATGGCAGAAAGTGAAGAGGAACTAAAGAGCCTCTTGATGAAAGTGAAAGATGACTGAAAAAGCTGCCTTAAAACTCAACATTCAAAAAACTAAGATCATGGCATCTGGTCCCATCACTTCATGGCAAATAGATGGAGAAACAATGGAAGCAGTGACAGACTTTATTGCAGGGCCAGGGGGGAGCACCAAAATCACTGGCTTCCCTGGTGGCTCAGAGGTTAAAGTGTCTGCCTGGAATGCGGGAGACCTGGGTTCGATCCCTGGGTCAGGAAGATCCCCTGGAGAAGAAAATGGCAACCCACTCCAGTACTCTTGCCTGGAGAATCCCATGGAGGGAGGAGTCTGGTAGGCTACAGTCCATGGGGTCACAAAGAGTCGGACACGACTGAGCGACTTCACTTTCACTTTCACTTTTCACCAAAATCACTGCAGCTGGTGAGTGCAGCCATGAAATTAAAAGATGCTTGCTCCTTGAAAGAAAAGCTATGACCAACCTAGACAGCATATTAAAAAGCAGAGACGTTACTTTGCCGACAAAGGTCTGTCTAGTCAAAGCTATGGTTTTTCTAGTAGTTGTGTATGGATGTGAGAGTTGGACTATAAAGGAAGCTGAGTGCCAAAGAATGCATGCTTTTGAATTCAATCTAGAATTGAGTGGTGTTGGAGAAGACTCTTGAGAGTCCCTTGGACTGCAAGGAGATCAAACTAGTCGATCCTAAAGGAAATCAATCCCAAATATTCATTGGAAGGACTGATGCTGAAACTGAAACTCCAATACTTTGGCCACCTGATGCGAAGAGCTGACTTATTGGAAGAGACCCTGATGCTGGGAAAGATTGAAGGCAGGAGGAGAAGGGGATGACAGAGGATCAGATGGTTGAATGGCATTACTGACTCCATGGATATGAGTTTGAGAAAGCTCTGGGAGTTGGTGATAGACAGGGAAGCCTGGTGTGGTACAGTCCATGGGGTCACAAAGAGACAGACACGACTGAGCAACCGAGCACACACACACAAGAGGCAACTGTATATGGGTCTCAAGTTTCTACTTCATGTGTAGCCTTTGGGGAGTGAATCATCAGTACAGAAGTTAAGAGCAAGTTCCATGTTTGCCTTTCAAAGGAAGATTTCTTTTAAGTTCACAAATAGTGTCCACATGCTCCAAAACTTTGGTTCCCTTCTGTATCTCTGAGTTTCCCTAAGTCAATCCTGAAAGTGGTAGCTTCCAAGGCCTGAGAATGCCTGTTTCAGCTCTCTGCTGGAAACACTGAGTGCCTCAAATGTGGTCAAATCATCAAAAATGTAGCTTCAACCTTAGCCAGAGCCAGGAACTGCACCTCCCGCACCAGCAAAGCCCTTGGGCTGGACAAAATCGTTGGCCATTTGGTGTTGGTCATTGCATTAGATCCATTACACAGGTGATCTGGCAGGAATCCCAGCTTTGGAGGAAAGATGTTTAAATCCTGTGAATAAATGACTGAAGCACCATAGCAGTTGATTGTGTTGAACCTGTATCAAAATTGCTTTGTTAGGCTCTATTATATTGCTCATTATCTTACTGTGAGGAAAATTAAACTTACATCTGCTTTGGGTGACAAGGTATCCTGTTGTCCTGGGATTTTCCACATTTTAGGTCTATGTCACAGGCTTCTAATAAGCCCTCAGAGAACATCTTTTATGTTCATGCACATCCAGGTGTCAGACCAACACAGTCTTTTTCTCCTTTAAACTCAGTGACACACTCAGGGTCGTGTACATTTCTCTGTTCTCTGCCAGTGTTGAAATTTATTCATAGAACGTTCAAGCTAGAGAAGGCACCTCAGAGCAGAGCCATAATCATCAAGGCTCAGAGTAACTTACAGGATATAATAACAATATTTTTAAAATTTCTTTGGCTTTTTTTGTTGGGAGATCATTTCCATTTTTTTAAAGTTCTTTATTCCATTTTTGCTTTTCTTCTGAATCACATAAGCAAGTTTAAAAGGTAGTTAAAATTAAATAATAATATGATAATTCGATCTTGCTAAGCATTTACTGTCGCCATGCTCAGATTCCAAATTTCAGCTGACTGCCACCACAGGCTTCAGCTAGCTGGTCCCCACTGGATGGCTAAGCCAAATCAGATATTTGTACATACTGGCCACAAACTTCCTCAGCAACAAGCCAGGGAGATGATGGATTTTTAATGATTTCCAATGGAGTTTGCTGTCTTCATATATTTTCAAAGTTAGATGAAGAATTTACTGAGGAGACATGAGTTGAATGAATGCTGCATTTTTAAGTGTGTGTGTGTGTTGTTTTTTTTTTTTAATACACTGAATCGGAAGCACCTCCCTCACTGATCCACCCCTTGAAGCAGCTCCAGGAGACAGGCAGAGAAAAGTACTAGAGACTAGAAGTATTGGAGGCTGAGCCACAACTCCTTGGTCATCTAGAGCAGGAGTCAGCAAACTCTGTAAAGCTGCAGAGTTAATATTTTAAGCTTTGGAGGCCATAAGATCTCAGCAGCAGCTATTCGATGCTGCCTATAGAGTGCAAAAGCAGCCATAGGCAATATAAAAACAAATGGGTTTGACAAGTATCGATGAACAATTAATCAATAGTCAACCTAAGAAAGAAATGAAATTTTTTATTCCAGTTAACCTGAGGATTATAACTTGGGATAGAGTGTTTTAGAGAGTTCTGAGGATGGTTCCAAAGAGGTAGGGGGTGAGGGGAGCCAGTATGTATGTGATTTGATGAAGAGGTACATGTATTCAAGCATATATCTTGGTAGAAACTTACTACTATTCGCAAGGAACAGATATCTTAGTTAATGCTTTGAGTATTTTTCTAAGTATGGGAAAATGCAAGAAATTGAGTTCATAAAAATTTTTCTCCTGAAAGTTCTCTAACTCTTAGGGGGCCATTTCTGCTGGTTTTCCCAAAATGCTTCATCCTGAACTTTGCCCTGAATTCTTTTCAGAGTGTACTGTAGGTCAGCAACTGCAGTGGCTAATGACTTGCTTCTTATAGAAATAGATGGTTGGCAGCATTATTTACAATCCTTTCTCTTTTGGTCTTGATTTCGACCAAGGTTTGGGAGGCTTTTTCTGACCAGTTTATCCCAGGGTGTTAGGAATGTTTATTCCCAGGTCAGGTAAGGATTTCATTGATAGGCCCCTCAATGTGCTTTCATTGGACTAGGCCTTGTCATTAGTATACAAAAGCCTTTGCACTACCTATTTTACTAGTCTGTTATGGCCCAGGAAATGGTTTCCTCTTGTTGCTTCTTCTCATAGCTAGAGTTACACTATTGCAATGGTTGATCTTCTAGAAATACATATTGAATCAATTGTATCAAATTGGTAAGTCATTATTATTTTTATCTGAGGGCCAGTCACACATTTGGTAATTCAAGAAATAATAATCCTGTAGAGTAGAATACAACTAATATAGCTATGACTATTAATAAGGTCATAACTGAGCTTTAATTAGATATAACCCAGTATCTCCCCAAGTCATCAGACTTAGTCTGTTTTGAGGCAATTGCAATCTTTAAGTGAAATGATATATTGTCTTTGTACAAAGAGTTCACCAAGTGAAAGTGTTAGTCACTCAGTCATGTCTGACTTTCTGCAACCCCATGGACTATAGCCCTCCAGGCTTCCCAGTCCTTGAAATTCTCCAGGCAAGAATACTGGAGTGGGTAGCCATTCCCTTCTCCATGGGATCTTCCTGACCCAGGGATCAAACTCAGGTCTCTTGCATTGCAGGCAGATTTTTTACTGTCTGAGCCACTAGGTAAACTCATATATACCAGGGAAGTCTGTATATACAAGGCAAGTGGTGGGTCATTGTGATCCCTTATAAGATCGAGAAAGGATTCTTATCTTCTAAGGAGTTATGGCTGACACCAGAAAAAGGAAAATTGATCTTTATGGTTGAGCAGGTATTTCTGTGGTTGAGGAGATCAGTTAATGCATAATTTAGATACATAGTGGACACTAGAGGGGAGAGAGGAGGCCCAAATGGGCAGAGAAAAAAAGTAGTTTTAAATTTTTGTTGTCTTAAAATATGAATTTTATCATCACCAGGTCCCAATAATATTGTATTCATGGGCACAAATTTGAATTGTATTTAATTTCATTTAGTTTCATATATCTTGTGTCTTTTAACTTTTTGTCATTTATTTAAAATGTAAAACAACCTTAGCTCTCAGACTGTGTAGAAATAGGTGGTAGCTGGATTTGAACCATGAGCCATAGTTTGCTGCCCTTGACCCTGGACCCTGGTTGAAATGTCACTAAGTCACTAAGTCACTAAGCCATGTCTGACTCTGTGACCGCATGGACTGCAGCACACCAGGCTTCCCTGTCCTTCTCTATCTCCCAGAGTTTACTCAAACTCATATCCATTGAATCAGTGATGCCATCCAACCATCTCATTCTCTGTTGCCTCCTTCTCCTTCTGCACTCAGTCTTTCCTGGCATCAGGATCTTTTCCAGTGAGTCGGCTGTTCACATCAGGTAGCCAAAGTATTGCTTGAAATGACTTAATGATATGGTTGAAATGGGCTTAGAGCAAAAATGCCGACAGAAAACATCATTGTTTTGGCCCTGACTTCTGCCCATGTTTTGTGGTTTTTTTTTTTTTCTTTCCCCTCAAAGAAATCAAATTTTCTTTACTTCTTCACGTTCCCTTCTGCATTTTTTTCTCTTCCAGCTACATGTGTGTGTGTCTGCTTAGTCGCTCAGTCTTGTCCAACTGTTTGAAACCTCATGGACTGTAGCCTGCCAGGCTGTTCTGTCCATTGGGATTCTCCAGGCAAGAATACTGGAGAGGGTTGCCATGCCCTCCTCCAGGGAATTTCCCAACCCAGGGATCGAACCCAGGTCTCCCGCATTGCAGGCAAATTCTTTACCATCTGAGCCTCTAGGGAAGCCCTCTGGCTACATGAAAGAACCCATCCACCTTCAAGCTTTATTCTCTTTCCTCGTATTGTCTACATATCTAGCAAAGCTTCAATTTACCATATGCCAGTGACACATCCTCCCATTTTTGTATTCAGTACCAACGAACACCTCCCCACCCCCCCCGCCAAGTATCACCATTTCCAGGAGTGACTATTCTATATCACTTCATTATTTTATTTATCAGTAAGATTAAAACTCCCAGGGACAATGATTTTCTTCATTGTCAGGCATGTTTCATTTTGTGAGTAGTGCAATATGCATTTGCTTCATGGTATAAATAACAATAATGCATCAATTTGCAACAATATAGACTACTATACCGAGAAAATATGAATGTGAGTTCTGTGGATTATATCATTTGTTACAAAAATAGTTTGTAATCTTGATATTTTTAAACATAATAAAATGATTTCATTCAGAAGATGGCAAAGAGATAGGATTCCTTTTCAACATGCTGAATTTCTTTCTCTGAAGAAATGAGTTTTGGAAAACAACAAATGTTCTAGCCAGAAAATGTTGAAATGAAAAACAGCAGTCCATTGTCATATCAGCAGAACTATCAAATATGTTTATGTATTTGAACACTCCTGGATTAATCCTTTTCTAAAATATTTGGTTCTGCTTTAAAAAGAAATCATGAGGATTAATAAGTCTTTTAGGCACATCGATCCTGAAGCAAGAATTGCAACATGGCTTGTAGGATTGTTCAGAATAACTTTATGTAGTGATGGCTGTTTTCCATCTGTACCAGCCAATATTTTGTGGGTTTTGAGCATTGTAAGTGTGGCAAGTACAACTGAAAACCTGATTTTTAAATTGTATTTAATTTTAACCAATTTAAGTTTAAAGTTATATTTAAATAGTTAAGATCTTTTTAAAAGAAAACTTCTAAAATTGCGGATATGTGATTATGCAGTATATTCCCTCCCCCCTTTTTTCTCTAAAGTGCATATTCTGGAATATAATGATTTACATAAAATTAACAAAAAAGGTTTTGATTTTTTAAAAATTCTATTATTAAAATAGCCAATTTTAACTGATACCTCAAGGATTATCTTAGTAAATATGAAGCAGCTATAATTTGTTGTGATTCTACTTGCTTGAATAAAATTACACAAATCATGGCATAGTTTCCCATGAATTTTGGTCAAGTAAACTAATGAACAAAACAAACACAAAATAGAAGACAATGTTAGCTAAGAACCTGAAGGACCTTTTTCTGTATCAGTCAGGCTGCTGACTTTACGTAAATAAGAACAGGTCCTTTAAGTAAATAAGAACAAAGACTGCTGATGAAAGATTGTGAAAATCAAAGAGCTCTTTCCTTGTTTTAGAATCAGTATGAGCTGGGAGAGAGGGGGAAAGAATACTATGGGGTTAATTTGTAACAACACATTCTATGGTGTGTATATATCATATAAAATTACATTTTAACTTCTTTGTGAGTTTTATTGTCCTTAGGGTTTAAACTGTATGTGATCAAAATCACATTATGTAGTAAAGAGTGTGTGAGTAGGTGGATAGTTAGGTGGGTGTAAATCCCTATAAAATCCATTTAGAAGATAAATGATAGCTATTGAAGTTTGGGCAAATCAATTTCACCAATTCACTTTACTTGTCTAATGCCTCTGGGTGCCGTTATAGGACTTGTTTCCTATCTTTACAGGAGGTTCGAATCAAGGTGAACAGTCCAAAAATATTTTCCATGAACTATGTGTATTATTAAGGATTATTTTACAATGGAGTTAGTTGTTTTTACTGCAAACTAAGAAATTAATGAACAAGAATACTGCCTGTGAACACCAAGGTTTATTTAAAAGCTAATGTGGGTTTAGTGTGGTAATAAGGGCAGAGTTCTCCAAGGACTGCAAACCTATTTATTGTACATCAAATTTTACTGACTTTGAAATCTCCCTCGAAGTATTCACTTACCTCATCATGTATTATGCATTTCAGATCTTCAGCAACAATAACAAAATTCAGGTGTGGCCATCATGTGGTTATGCAATGAAACTAATATACACTGTGATTTGATACAGGAATCTTCAAATGTTACTTCCTCTTAAAATTAGAAGCAGTATAGGAAATATAGATCTTTAAACCTTGTAACAGCCACATACTTTACAAAGAAAATCCACTTACTTTTATTTTTTTTTTATGTACTTATTTTTAAAATTTTACTTTATTTTACTTTACAATACTGTATTGGTTTTGCGATACATCAACATGAATCCGCCACGGGTGTACATGAGTTCCCAATCCTGAACCCCCCTCCCACCTCCCTCCCCATACCATCTCTCTGGGTCATCCCAGTGCACCAGCCCCAAGCATCCTGTATCCTGCATCGAACCTAGACTGGTGATTCGTTTTTTACATGATATTATACATGTTTCAATGCCATTCTCCCAAATCATCCCACCCTCTCCCTCTTCCACAGAGTCCAAGACTGTTCTATACATCTGTGAAACTTTTGCTGTCTCGCATACAGGGTTATCGTTACCATCTTTCTAAATTCCATATATATGTGTTAGTATACTGTATTGGTGTTTTTCTTTCTGGCTTACTTCACTCTGTGTAATAGGCTCCAGTTTCATCCACCTCATTAGAACTGATTCAAATGTATTCCTTTTAATGGCTGAGTAATACTCCATTGTGTATATGTACCACAGCTTTCTTATCCATTCATCTGCTGATGGACATCTAGGCTGCTTCCATGTCCTGGCTATTATAAACAGTGCTGTGATGAACACTGGGGTACACATGTCTCTTTCAATTCTGGTTTCCTCTGTGTGTATGACCAGCAGTGGGATTGCTGGGTCATAAGGCAGTCCACTTACTTTTAAAGTAAGATCCCAAGAGTTATGCCATGGAGTTTGGGGGGCGGGGGTGACTGTCCTATAAATGAATTGTAATTTGTCACTTTAAAATTGCATATACATTTATAATTTTTAAATGTCTGGTGGCATATAACCATAATGCATTTTTCAGTTTTATATTCATTATTCTTTTAGGTTTCTAGAGTGAAAGAAAAGAAATGACTTCCTAGTGAGGGATATTTTACCAGGAGATCACTTGTGAAAAATGATTGAGTTTTGTGCCTAAGAATATCTTTCCTAAGTTCAGGTTCTCTAGTAACTCTAATCTATTGAGATAGAAAATATACATGGTAAAATGAGGTCTCCAAATATTCCACACCAAATGTGTTTTATCTGAAGAAAGATAATGTTCTATACAAATTATTGAATTGATATTACGAAATTTTGGAAGTTTAAAAAAAAAACCTTGGTTGACAAGACAGTATTTGTTTAAGCTGCATTGGAATGCACTGTTATTTAGCTGTTCTCAAGGTGAATTCGTGTTGGCAGTGAAGGTTTATACTTAACCATATAATAGGTGACTTGGATCAATAAAAAAGATAATAGATTTATGGATAGTATATAGGGCAGTGGCCTGAACAAAAGCAGTTGCTAGGTATATAGCCGCTGAATTAACTGAATGTTCCTGCCAGTACTGTAATTAATATAAATCTAGTCTTTAGCTCCAAAATCCATGACATCAACATAGCTAACAAGAAAATACATCAAGAATTGAGTCTTCTACATGTATTCCTTAATCCTCTCGACTTATCTTTCATACTCCTGTATTCCCCGAGTCACATTTCACCAGAGCAGCTGCCAGGCAAGACCTGTTCTTGCAGTTCTAGTGAGCTTGGGCATTCACATGTCGACTCAAACAGGAAGCAGAGTTAGAAATGCGACATATGCAAGGACATAAAGTACTTTGAAGAGAGCTCTGCTTCTGTTCGTCAGCTTCACCTTCTTTCTTCTGTATTCTAGTAGCAAATGACTGACTGGTTTGTATGATTGGTCATTTAACAAATGGTATACCATGTAAGGAAGGTGGTTTTTGTTGTTGTTGTCCAGTCTTTAAGTCATGTCCAACTCTTTGCTGCCCCATGGACTGCAGCACGGCAGGCTTTCCTATCCTTTACGGGCTCCTGGAGATTGCTCAGATCCATGTCCATTGAAGAAAGGTGATAAGGGTATACACATATATAAATTCAGTCAAGGCTATGTGTGTGCGTGATGTGTGGTTGTTATGTGTGGGTATTTAAGCTTTGGGGAGAGATAAGGCAGGAAGATACAAGTTAAAAGAGAATAGTAAAGAAAAAAAAGCATTAACTGACAGAGTCAGATGAAGTAGCATAGATGATAAATGCTGTAGAATCTTTTAGAAAGAATAATTATTTCCATCCAAAGGAATTAGGCAATCTTCTCTGAGGAGGTCACACTTTCATTAACCAAAACATGAAGGATGGAGGAGAGTTTTATATGTGTCAATTAAGAGAAAAGATACTTTATTGAGAGAAAAGAAGGCATTTTAATGACAGAGTGGATGGTGAGAGAGGAATAGAAGGAAGAAAAGCCAAGGGGCAGAACAAGAACGATGAAGTCACCATTTTCACCAAAATGGAGTTTTGTAATTAGAAAGATGTGAATAGTAGAGAAGGTCAAATTGTTGAAAGCTGTTTCTTCAAAAGGCGGACTAAAAAATTTGGAGAAAATTGCAAGTCAGTCATATGATTTAAGCAAGTAAAATGAATGGAATTTTGGAAATTTAATTTGGTAGTTTGATTTGGAAGAGGTCAATAGGACTTTATCATTCCACATATTTTCAAAGTTATGAAGAAATTATACTAAGATCCAATCAGTAACTAAAGGAATTTATTTCAGGGAATGCTATGAAATAAGGTGGACTTCCTTTTGTACTCATATCAGTGTGTTTTGTCAAAGTCATATAAAGGGAGATATAATAGTACACTGGTTAAGAGCATATGCTTCTAAACTTCATATTGGGTTCAGATCCTGGTTTAGTTACTACTTTTTGGCTCTGTGACCTTAAGCAAGTCACTCAGCCTCTCTGAGCCAGTTTTTCATGTGTAAAATGGGGACAATAGTATACTAGTACCTACATCATACCTACTAGTACCAGCTTCCCTGGTGGTGCAGAGGCTGAAGCGTCTGCCTGCAATCCGGGAGACCTGGGTTCAATCCCTGGGTCGGGAAGATCCCCTGGAGAAGGAAATGGCACCCCACTCCAGTATTCTTGCCTGGAGAATCCCATGGATGGAGGAGCTTGGTGGGCTACAGTCCACGGGTCGAAAAGAGTCGGACACGACTGAGCGACTTCACTTTCACTTTCACCTACATCATAGAACTGTTATTACTAAATGTTGTTGATTTATCAATAACACCTGGAATAACGCTGAACACATTATAAGTACCACACCAGTTTTCTGTTTCTATAGAAGAAGGATACATGTGTATCTATGTAAAATAGTCATTTTGTTATTAAAAAGCAATACATATTCATTGCAGAAAAATTCATAATGCAACTCAGAAAAAATAATCTGTTACCAGAAACTGTAGCTATTAAACTTTTGGTACAGTGTACATTTCCCCATGTCACTAAATATTCATCAGTGTCACTTTTTAAATTACTGCAGAGTATTTCACTGGATGGATGTTTCATAATTTTTAACCCATACCTGTTGGTGAGCATGTAAGCTATTTCAAACGCTTTACATCTCTATGAGGCTGTGTTCCTATAGTTTATGTACACATTGTTGTCACCTTAAGATAAATTATTAGAGATAGAATTTCTGGTCTAAGTGTAAGAATATGTTTATATTTAGATATGTACTGGAAAAGCTCTACCCCATTCATTCCCAGCCCCAACCCTTAGGGATATTCCAATATACTTGCTTACCAGCAATGTATGAGGAGACCCAGTTCCCTGAACTATTGTTATTATATGATACCACCATTTAGTATCTTAAGATAAAATTTTTAAAACTATGCCAAATCAATAGGTGCAGTTGATTTGAACCTCACTGTTTGAATTTCACTTCTGTAGTTCCTAGTGAAGTTAAATGGTTTAATAGACTTATAGTCAGTTATAGTTCTTCTTTCATGAATTGTCTGTTTCTGATGCTTGTTCAGTTTGTTTTTTACAAGTTGATCTTTTTCCTATTGATGTATGACCTTTTTCCTATTGATGTATGACAATGTTTTTTTCTTAAGAGTGTCTGTAAAATTATATAAGATGGATTGATTTGGGTTTTGATTTTTCTTTTGCTTATTTGATTTATTATGTTAGAAAGTTTTACATTGTTACAAACTGAAATTGGTCTCTTTATGGTGTTAAATACAAATGGTAACTTTTACATCAAAAGTAAAAGAACATTTAAAAATGAATGACAAATCTACCAAAATACAGAAGTTACCTTTTGCAGTTATATGAAGATCATTTAATCATGATTTCATATTAATCATAATCCAACAATTTATTCAATGAGCAATCTAGTTTTTCTTATAGTCTCATATAATAGAGTCATGAATTACCAAATGTCAAATAGTAGCTCTTTTGTTTTCAAAATGTATTTATATCCGAAATATGTTGAACTACATTTCATTTATATTATTTCATAATAAAGTTGACATCTAAGTGTATATCTCATTAGTGATAATGAGAATTAAGGGTATAGATTGTTCTCACAAAAGTGAAAACTTTTTAAAAGTATGAATTTTAAGACTCCATTTATGAAATAATATGTTAGATTGGAATGATAGTAGAACATATGTTTTAGAAGGGAAAAGAAAAGTAGAATTTGGAGTCAGAAAAACCTATATGCTTGTGGTTACGGCCGAGTTTTTCCACTTACTAGTAGATTTAGATTATTTATAGCTTTGAGCTTTAATTTCCTCATGGGTTAATTACAAGGAATGGATACTTTTCAGGCTTTAAAAATATTTTCATTGGATCTTTTAAATTGAAGGACAAGAAGAGAACACATCGAGAATAAGTACACAGACAATAACAAGAGAAGTTGATGGCTTTTTTTGAGTTTTTATACCCATGCTACTAGTACCCAGATCAAGGATTCAGACATTACCCTAGGAGTCTCCTTTGTGTTTCTTCCCAGTTATTAAGCCTTTCCCAGCTACCACCTTCACCCAAGGATAAGCACTCTGCTGACTTAGGACACCTCTATTAGTTTTGCCTGTCTTTGAAATTAATATAAATGGAATCATACAGTATATGCTCTTATGTTTGAATTCTGTTCATTATTTTTGTGAGATTTTTCTATACTATTTCATGTACCATACTCTGTTTTCTTATTCTGTTTATAGTATCCTATTGTGTGAATATATCACAGTTTATCTATTCTACTGTTGGTAGACATTTGGGTTGTATCTAGTATGATGCTATTATAAATAATGCTGTTATGAGGTTCATGCCCTTTACTGCATATATACACGCACATTTCTTTATTATATACTTGAAATAGAATGACTGGATCATAAGATATGTGTGTGTTCGGCTTTGGAAATAGCACCGAACAGTCGTCCAACATGGTTGTACTAATTCACTCTCACGAGCAGTGTATGAGTTCCAGTTGGTCTACATCCTCATCAAGAGGATACAGTTTCATTCCTTTTCCTTCTAGCCATTCTGGTGGATGTGAACTGGTACCTCATTGTGTTTTAATTTGTGAGCATCTGATAATTAGAGCTATTTTTGTATCCACGAATGTCAAGTTCCTGTGCAAATCTTTGGCCCATTGGGAACAAAATAATAGTTACCTGTCTTTTTCTCATAGACGTCAGAGTTTTTTTAATACAAGTTCTTTGTCAGATAGATGCATCGTGAATATCTTCTTCCAACTTAAACCTTGGTTTTTTTTTTCCCTCCTAATAATATGTCTTGATGAATGAAGTTCAATGCATCAATCTTTTACTTTATGCATGTGCATATGTTAAGTCACTTCAATCGTGTCTGACTTTTCGACCCCATGAACTGTAGCCCGCCAGGCTCCTATGTCCATGGAATTCTCCATTCTGCACTCCATGGAGTGGATTGCCATGTCCTCCTCCAGGGGTCTTCCCGACTCGGGGATTGAATTGGCAGCTCCTTCAGCTCCTGCATTGTAGTCTGATTCTTTATCGCTGAGCCACCAGGGGTACTGCTTTTTATGTCTTATTTTAAAAATAATCGCTTCACCTAAAATCATCAAGGTATTTTCCTGTGTTTTCTTTTACACTGATGTCTGCAGCAATCAAGAATTGATTTTTTGTATGTGGTGTAGAGTAAGAATCAAGATACTATCCAATTAATCTGGAACCAGGTATTGAAAATATGATCCACAATCCACCAAATTAAAGTGGGCACCATTGTCATAAATTAAATAAATGTACGTAGTTTATTTGTTCTCTCAGCCATATCACACATAATTAACTAAAATAAATATTGACATCTGCTTATAAACATTCTTAAACTTTTTTTTCAAAATTGTCTTAGACATTGTTGACCCTTGGCAATTCCATATATATCTTAGAATTGTGATATCAATTTTATTGAAAACTAGCTGCTGTAATTTTGATTAGGATTGCATTGAATTTGCACATTATTTGAAGAGAACTAACATTTACAGTATTGGAACCTTCAACAAAGTATATTCCTCTCTTTGCTCAAATTTTCCTTAATATCTGAATAATGTTTATAGTTTTTAGGGTAGAAGTCTTGCTCTTTGGTATGAATTATAAAATTACTCCCCACAAAAGTAAGAATTAATGCTCTTAAATTCATCATAAGAGCACTTACTTTCTAGAATTTTGACAAATGCCTTTTTAAAAAGCAATATAATAGGCAAATAGTGGCATATCATTGCTATTTTAATTCACATTTCAGTGACTATATAGTGGTTGGACTTTTCTCTTGTTTATTGACTGTTTGCATTTTTTGTCAAATTCCTATTTATATTCTTTATTCAGTTTTCCAGTAGATTATCCATCTCTCTTCACCCTTTGAAGGATCTTTTTATATGCAATAATATTACCCTTTGGCTGATAGATAACACACATATTCCCAGTAGTTATTGTTTTTAATTCTGCTATTTGGCCTTAATTTCTATGTGAACAATGCAAATATTATATTTAATAGTTTATTCACATTCCTGTCACTTCTAAAGGGCTTCTCCACACCAGCAGTTTATTCTATCATTATTAATGTTTTTTACACTTAACACTTTAATTTCCCTAGAATATTTGTGATCTAAGATACAAAGTCAACATTTAGTATCTGTTTATTCGTAAAGTAGGCACCTCTATCTATCTTAATATTAACACTTCTACACATTTGATATTAATATTCAAGAACTGAAAAGGAAGCCTAATCTTGTGTGAAATTAGGTCAAGTTTTAGTTAGATACTAAATTAAGACATAAAGGAACTGAATGTCTTTAATTGTTTTCTTTCACCACAGAGTGCGTGTTGTATGAAGAGCATGGTTTTTTAATACTTAAAAAGATTACTAGGAAAAATGACTTATTTTGGTAGTAAAGTGTCTCTGTCCCCTATTTTGATAAGAATATTAAGTAGTAAATATAACAATAAATTACTTTAAAGCACATAGAAACTGACACAAAACAGAACTCTTAGTTTGCATCATAAATTATTCACATCTGTTACCTTTTTCCAGGAACTGTATAGAAGAAGCCATTAGTTCCTAAAGACCATTTTGAAGGGCAGAGAGGGAACACGGTAATTATATGCTAGAAGGCCTCAAATTCCACCCTATGATTAACTTAGTGATACTGTCCTAGAAAAATAATCAGATTTTTGACTGATGGCTTTAGATACGGTGTGTGTGTTTGTGCATGCATGCAGTCATGTCTGACTTTTTGTGACAGCATGGACTGTAACCTGCCAGGCTTCTCTGTCCATGGAATTCTCCAGGCAAGAATACTGAAGTGGGCTGCCATTTCCTACTCCACACTAGATATGTTATATCCTATTAATAATGATTTGCTACTAAAATATATAATTTCTCAACACTGTTTTTGGTAGCAACAAAAGCTAGTAGCTTTCCTTTCTAAATTAACTTATTTCTTTGTAAAGGTAAAACTTTTATTTTTCAAAAAATATGGTGAAAATCCCCTATCCCATTTACCACCTGCTCTAACATCCCCAAACATTAATTTTTAACTCCAGAAATATACTTACAAGATGAATTCCTAGAAGTAAAAGTTCTAGGTAAAAGGTTATATGCATATGGTAAATATTGCCAAAATTGCCTTCCACAGGAGGTACACCAATATGTACATCCCATGTATAAGAGTCTGAATTTCCCACAGCCTTGGCAGCCAAGTGTTTTAGACTTGGGTTTATTTTGTCCATACAGTATTTGGAAGTTTCAGATCTCTCATTGTAACCAAAGAGTAACTTCTTTTTGTATGTTTAAAATCCATTTGTGTTTTCTTTTTCTTTTTGCTTTTCCTCAAAGTGCCCTTAACTTTTGTCCTGTGTTCTTTTTGGTTGTTGGCCTTCTTCTTACTAATTTGCAGAAGCTCTCTTTATGGGTTAGGAAATTAGCACATTATCTGAGATATCTGTCACAAATTTTTGTTTCATAATTTGTCATTTTTCCTTTTACTTTACTTTTAGATTTCTTCACCATGCATAAGTTTCTGATTTTTATATAGTCCAATTTACTAATATTTTTGATTTTTAATTAAAGATGACTTGAGGATTAAAGTTAATTTAAGATTAACTTGAGGATAAAATTACATGTTTTTATGTTGTTGACTACTCTGGACATGTTTTGCTTCTTACATTAAGAAAAAAAGAAATTAATCCTGAGTCTGGAAATTGTTTTTCTTGCATTCAACTGATATTTATTGAAGATCTACATTGTGTAGGAATCTAGTTATTAAATTAAATGTAAATAACAAATTAAATAGTATAAGGTAAATGCTATGATAGTGGGAAGCATAGGTTTGTGGGGATATGTCCAGTATAGGTTCCATAACTAAGCTGAAAACTCCTTGTGCCCCATAATCTCATTGTAAGCAATCCTTTAATTATTCCAGATGTTAGATCTCACCCACTGCATTGTTTTCTGTCAGGGATGGTTCTATCTCTATAACTAGGAAGGGATGAGTTGGGAGTATGAGAAGGAAACCTACTATCTTAGCTAAAGGTTACCCAGATTTCTGCACATAACTATAAAGCCTAAATGAAACATGAACTATTTTGTAATCAGATATAAAAGTGAGTTCACACTTGCTTTTAGAGATTTTAGGAATGTATTATGACTTTTATCTCCAGTAGTGTTGGAATCTAGTGACTCTTAAATGCTGTGCATTGAAGCAATAAAATGCTTTTTATATTTACCTGTGAGTAGAAAATGATCCAATAAAAATAAGCTGTTTAGTTCCCTCCTTAGAGATGCTGGAAAAGATACGTTGAGGGTATTATTAGATGATATATGCATGGTACTTTATTTGTGATATCAGCTGTCACACACGCACATTCACATGCATGTATAAATATAGTTCAGTACCGTAGATGTCCTCATGAAATCCACATAAGCTTTGATCTAATACTACATTTACTTGGTTTTATAGCAGGATACAAGTCAGACAAAGCCGATACAGCCTCATGATTCATTATGCATGGCCAGACATTCCATGCTACCCACACATGTTGCTTCTTTTGACTCATCCACACAGGGAAAAGCTGCCAGGGATGAAAACCAGAGTTTATACAGGTCACTTAATTTATTTTTTCACTTTTCTTCAGATTAAAAATTATCTAACCAATCTTATTTTAAATATTTAGAGAAAGAGAAATGTTATGAACCTTAGTAATCCACTTTACTGAAATGCAGGTTCAACCACTGGGTCAGGAAGATCGCCAGGAGAAGGAAATGGCAACCTACAGCAGTATTCCTGCCTGGAAAATCCCATGGACAGAGGAGCATGGCAGGCTACAGTCCAAAGGGTCCCAAAGAATCAGATAGGACTGAGTAACTAAGCAACAGCAATAGCACTCCCTTTTAGTATCAGATGACTGTATTCGAAATGTACTTTTTGGTATCTCAGTTCATTTATTTGCAGGTCACTTTAGATAGAAGCCACATCCTCTATTTCCCTGCTGTACTTTACTCCATTTTAGTCATATAGGCCCATGGGCCATATTTCAACTCCCAGCTTCTCCAATCCAGGCATAGTTCCATATAAGAAACAAGCCAGATACGGGATTTCCTGTTCATTGTAAAGTTCATGTCCCAAGAAAACATTGTTGTGGAAGTCTAAGGTCAGTCCCAGGCTGTCCTACATCAGCCCAGGCTAGATGTTAGCCTATTACTCATGCATTTGCATGCATTTTGCACAATATATACAAATGTAGTCCTAATACATTCCAGCTCTTTGCATCAGGTGGCCAAAGTATTGTAACTTCAGCTTCAGCATCATTCCTTCCAATGAATATTCAGGGTTGATTTCCTTTAGGATTGACTAGTTGGATTTCCTTGCAGTCCAAGGGTCTCTCAAGAGTCTTTTCCAACACCACAGTTCAAAAGAATCAGTTCTTTGCCACTCAGACTTCTTTATAGTCCAACTCTCACATCCATACATGACTACTGGAAAAACCATAGCTTTGACTAGAAGGAACTTTATTGGCCAAGTGATGTCTCTGCTTTTTAATATGCTATTTAGGCTTGTCATAGCTTTTCTTCCAAGAAGCAAGTATCTTTTAATTTCATGGCTGCAGTCACCATCTGCAGTGATTTTGGAGGCCAAGAAAAGAAAATCTGTCACTGTTTCCATTGTGTCCCCATCTGTTTGCCATGACGTGGTGGAACCAATGCCATGATCTTCGTTTTTTGAATATTGAGTTTTAAGCCAGCTTTTTAACTCTCCTCTTTCACTTTCATCAAGAGGCTCTTTAGTTCCTCTTTGCTCTCTGCCATAAGGGTGGTGTCATCTGCATATCTGTTATTGATATTTCTCCTGGCAGTCTTGATTCCAGCTTGTGCTTCATCCAGCATGATTTCACATGAGGTACTCTGCATATAAGTTGATTAAGTATTATAATGTAATGTTATATTAGAAGATTACATTATATTATAATGTATATATTATGTTATACTACATTATATTACATATTGCATATTACATTATATAAATGTCATATTACATTGTAATGTAATGTTATGTTAGAAGAGTATTATTAATAATACCATAAAGAGTTGCTATTGTAAGTTCACACTCTTCCTGTGTACCTGTTTTAGCCCTTAAAAATCTGAAGAAAAAGGCTTTATTCTTGCTTTTCCTGGCTCTCTGCTTACACTTGAGCTTGGGCAATAATCGCTAAGGATTTTATTATCATTTACTGTCATGCAGAATATTGCTCTCTTTTTCTCTATTATTTTAGTTGGAGGATAATTGCTTTACAACATTGTGTTTGTTTCTGCTATACAACAATGTGAATCAGCTATAAGTATACATGTATCCCCTCCCTCCCACCCCACCCCCATTCCACCCCTCTAGGTCATTGCAAAGCACTGAGCTGGGCTCCCTGTGTTATACAGTAGCTTCCCACTAGCTCTCTATTTTACACATGGTAGTGTATATATGTATATGTTACTCTCTCAATTCATCCCACCCTCTCCTTCCCCTCCATGTTCACAAGTCCATTCTCTGTGTCTGCACTCTGTTTGCTCTGGGCTATTTGCATGGGTTACTTTATTTAATCCTATTGTGACCCTATCAAGTGGGTTCTACCATTGCCCCCATTCTGTAGAGGAGGCTTTGGGAGTTAAAACCTGACCAAAATGTATGAAAAGGACAGAACCACGATCTGAAACCAAGCAGCATAACTCCAGACCTTATGATGTTGAACAGCATACCACACTGCTTCCCAAGTTATTTCAAATTTTCAATCCAGGACAAAATTATAGAAAGTTATAAAGTTGAGATAATAGTATCGATGGGACAGATTTGTTGGGCACATTAAAGAGGATATTAAGTGAGAAACTTCTAAACATGTTTTTTGGCACTTAATAAAAACTACTGATAATCATTCCATTATAATTTAATTCAAAAGTTTTTTACTTTCTATTTCCTCTCATCTGATTCTGTTTTACTTGGTTATATTAGAGTTCACAAACTACAGTTCACAAAAATGCTTACATCACCAGTTTTCTTCATAGATGAAAGAATTTCCTTGTACAATTTTCCTGACTGTAAAAGAACATTAGAAGCAAGTATAAAGAGAGAGTGTCTGGCATATAATATGCAAGACACCATTACGTTAATGAATGAGTGGGAAAATGACGAATACACTCTTTTACTTTCATTAGTCGAAGTTGGGTGTACATTTGTGTGACTGTGTGTTTTGAATTTTAAAAAGAAAGGTTTGTTGCCTTCAAAGCATAGAATTTTTGGAAAGATTATTAATCAATCATTTGTCATACATGAATTAAATCCTAACATATAACACATGTAAGTCATCAATATTATGCTGTTAAAATACCAAATTCAGTAAATTTCTATATTTCAAAACAGTAGTTTTTAGAAATATTTATTTTTTAAATTTAAATCATGAATCTTGTATTTTTTATTTCCTTGTAGGTTTCTAGGATTTTACCTGAGAAACAAGGAGAAATTGAGGCTCACATAAAAGACCTTGGACAGCTTGAAGAGCAATTAAATCATCTGCTTCTGTGGCTGTCTCCTATTAGGAGTCAGTTGGAAATTTACAACCAACCAAATCAAACAGGACCATTTGACATTAAGGTAAGGACTTCTTGCACTAAACATTATTTTACAAGAGTGGGAATATCGCTGAAGTAAATCTCTCATTTGTTATCATTATCATTGTTGTTGTTAACTTAAAAGGATGTTCATAACCTACAAATTGAGAGTTATGTTTATTCAGTGGAAATTTTTAGGACTTAAGCCCAGGAGGCAGCATCTCGAGTAACCCTGAGAGAACTGCTCTAAGGAGGTGAAGGAAAGAGCCAGATTATATAGAAGTTTTGCAACAAAGGGCAGGTAGTCTGCACATCAAAAGATTATTGTCAAAAAAAGGAAAACCAGATATTGCAAGTTAAGAAATTTAGCACCTTTCTATGTATGGGAAGATGCAAGAGTTTGGGCACACTGAAATCATTCCTTTGCTAAGCACCTCAGCTCTCTGGGGCCAGTATCCTGTATTTTCATATCCTGAGTTTCCTCAGGACTCATTATAGGGAGTGGATTCTAGATGACAGGTATTCTTTTCATTCTTGAATGTAGTAAGAGCTCACTGGCTCACTTTGGAGGACAGTAGTTGCTGGTGACTGTGACATGCTTGTTTATTGATATGGCAGGAAATATTCCATTTCTCATTTTTACAATGCTGTTGTTGCTGTTCAGTTGCTCAGTTCTGTCCAACTCTTTGTGACCCCATGGACTGCAGTACTCCAGGCTTCCCTGTCCTTCAGTATCTCCCAGAGTTTGCTGAAACTCATGTCTAATAAGGCGGTGGTGCCATCCAACCATCTTATTCTCTGTCGTCCCCTTGTCCTCCTCCCCTCAATCTTTCCCAGCAACAGGGTCTTTTCCAGTGAGTCAGCTCTTCGCATCAAGTGGCCAAAGTATTGGAGTTTCAGCTTCAGCATCAGTCCTTCCAATGAATATTCAGGGTTGATTTCCTTTAGGATTGACTGATGTGATCTCCTTGCTGTCCAAGGGACTCTCAAGAGTCTTCTTCAGCTAGTGAAAGCATATTTTATATACATATATAAAGCATATATATGCTTTATATATATGAGATATATAAACTATATATATAATGTTAATTATAATAATAATATTATTAGTATTACTTGACTAGCATTTTTAGTTTTTTCTTCTGGCATTTACTAGCAATAATGTTTCATTAAACTCATATCACTAGAATGTCTTCATCATGTTTATTATTATAATCCACTTTCCATCCCTACTTTAATTGTACTTAACATGTGTGTAGACTGCTTATCTAAAACTGAAGTCATTTTGAAGACAAAGTGCCTACAAAATAAGTATCAGCCCATTAGTAGACATTATAAAACCCTCTCAGACTTCTGCCAACTACATCCTCTTGTATTCAAGACATAACAAATTATATATCATTCTATATATGTGGTTTCATGCCATGCCTGTTTTCTTGAACACCTTCAACTTACTCCTAGTAGAGTGAAAAACACTTTTAGAATTGCTTATAAACCTCTGTATCTATCTCTTACAGCCTTTGTACATTGATTGGCACTTAAATTTTAGAGACCTGAGTATCTCATCACATTCTTCTTTGAATGCAGAGGGTGTCTACTTACTTATCTCCCTTGTCCCATTCATTTCTGAACACCCTTATCCCAGGACTCAGTGCATGGTGGTAACTTGTTAGCATTTTAAAATCAGTGAATAAAAATATTAATGAGGTACCCAGAATGGTAATGAGATGGTCTAAGAAAGCTTAGGGATCCAGACAAACACACCACTGTCTCCTCCTTTCCATGCCCCTGTACACACTGATTGTTCTTTCTTTTCTCCCTTCCCAAGAGCCCATTTCAAGGATTTGTCCCAAATATAATTCCTTGTTTTTGGATCTCCTATGGGCCAACAACATTAAGTACTCAATCACATAAACCAATTCACTTCAAAGCACAATCCATAAATCAGTGTAATGATGGGCATTTTCAGACTAAATAAGTTAAATAATATCTTTGAGTCAATTACTTCATTGACTCAAATTATTCAGTGTATTTACTTTCCAGGATTATAATAGCCTCATGTTTTTATCTCTGTTCAGTTGGTCTTTCAGTAGGAGATAAGGATAAAAGCAAGTATGAGGATCTTTCAGAGAGATATAATGAACATTTAGGAAGGATGGAACATTTAGGAATGAGGAAAGGAGAGAGATATTGAAAGGTTTGCCACAACTAAAATGAGTTATATTGGGTTGGCCAAAACCCAAACAAACCTTTGTGTCAACCCGATATTTGCAAAATGCACTACATTACTTTTACCTTACTTTTTCCTGACATGTTTACATCTCCCATTCTGATAGCTACCCCCAAGAGCAGATGGTATTGTAAGTCACAGGTAGATATCATTTCATCCATGCAAAACCCAGGCTGCTCAACCGGTGGCATGGTCTTGGGTTCAGTTTGACAGTTATATTCAAGTCACAATAGGCTTGATCCAGAACAAATTTAGGTAGATTTAAGAAGGTATACTGGAGAAGGAAATGGCAACCCACCCCAGTACTCTTGCCTGGAAAATCCCATGGACGGAGGAGCCTGGCAGGCTGCAGTCTGTGGAGTCGCTAAGAGTCAGACACGACTAAGAGACTTCACTTGCACTTTTCACATTCATGCATTGGAGAAGGAAATGACAACCCACTCCAGTGTTCTTGTCTGGAAGAATCCCAGGGATGAGGGAGCCTGGTGGGCTGCCGTCTCTGGGGTCGCACAGAGTCAGACACTACTGAAGTGACTTAGCAGCAGCAGCAGCAGTAAGAAGGTATACAGGGCAAAGTACCAGCATAGCCAGTACAATGATGACACAGTGGAGGTCTTGACACCAGGGTGTGGCTTCTGATGAACCTGTCACCCTGAATTTGGGTCATGTGTGGTCAGAGGGATAAGACTGGATGAGTGCAAAGCACACCACATTTTAAGTCATCAGTTCTGGCCTCCTTTCAACTCTTCCACCTAGCTAGCACCTGGTGTCCTGAGAGGTATTTCACTAGCGCCCATTCTCCAGTTCAACTGTATCTCATCAATACTGATTTTTCATTACTCAGTAAATAATCTCAACAAAGAAGAACAGTTAAATAATAACCTCAGCCAGATTCTCAATTATCTTGGATCAAGTTGTCCTTAAATATCTCTTGTTAGTGTGACAAGAGGAAAGGCTATCAACTCTTTGTTCCCAACCAGAAATAGCTTTTTGGAACTCAGAGATAAAAGCACATTCCTTCACTTTTAAATATAATCTGTGCTGAAAATGTGCTTCTTCAGTAGAATGATGAAAAATATATTCAATATGAGCTCTCTACATGGAATATATTTAAGAGGAAAGATAACAAAATCATCTGATACAAATGGATATTGTTGACTCAACCAAAGTAACTTTTATCCCAGTGTGTGTACATCAGAATGGTTCACAAATATGAAAAACTTTCATTGGGTCTTTGTCCATGGCCCATAGGTTCCTGCCAAATGGGCCCCTGCAGTTTAGCATGAAAGCTACTCTCAGCTGTGTTAATCACTTTCCTTTATTAAAGCTCCAAGATACCACTCTCACTGCTGTGTATAGTTTCAGAGAGTCATGATATTTGCCCTCCTGCAGCTCAGTCTAAATCACTGAAGGGAAAGGCAGCTGCTTTTTCCCTGGCATAAAAACTGCTTGGCTTAAGCCCTCTGTGCATATCCTGAGTTTTTCATCTTTGAAGTGTAGATTTCAAAAATATTCCTTTAGACATTTTCTTCTGCTTGTGGATGTATCCCAGGCAGAAAAGATCATAAAATCATATATATGATGACTTGAAAGGTTCTTCCCATAACTCTCAGACCCCTAACTTGTAATCAAGAAATAAAGACCTGTGTGAATAATTTACTAACCAACCTAGTTCTTTATTTCTCTTTGTCTAGCTTCTATCTATATTCACTGTCTAATAAATGATTTATGAAGATTGCATGGAATTCTTCTGTTAAAAGATGTGTGATTTTAATCTGTACAGCTTGCTGTAGCCCTCTGATTAAAGAAATTAAACTTTTTTTCAGTTAAAGAATTAGGGGGAAAATGGACTTGGCTTAACTTCAAACTGCTGGAAACCAAAAAGTTTACAAATAGCTTTGAGGACATGCCCATTTTTTTAATACAGAGAAAGAAAGAACTTTAAAAAATATCTTGGGAATGAGTTAATGCAAAGAAAGTAGACACACAAGCACCCTCTACTTCCTAAATTTAAACAAATTTTCCTTCTCTGGCCATGGTGACTATGGCTACCTCTGAAACAAAGAGCCTAAGGCCTTGCAATCTAGGTCATTTGTTTTCTCTAGTCAAACTCTGAGTACCTGTTAGAAAAATATGCAATATCCTCTGAGAGCCTCAGTTTTGCCTGCTTGGCACTTCATGCTTATTGATGAAATGCAGCTAGCTGTGTAATGAAACCCAAATAAAAAAAGCCTTAAGGGCTCTGTTCTAATACATTGTTTATGCTGGTGTGAAAATTGACTGCACATCGCTTGGTTTGTGCAATTTACTCCCGAAATATTCCTATTCAGGAAATCCTGCAAACAGCAATATTCATCTTGAAAATCACCTCACAGAACCCTTAGCAAGCTGAGAAACATAATCAATGAGATCGTGATGTAGAGGGCGAAAATTAGGTATAATCACAGCCCTTTCCCATCAGTCAGCCTACTAGAAGGCATGAATTTGAATTTTGATTTTCAAATGTACTCTCAATTTAGACATAGAATATGTTGATTTTCGATTTCAGAAATGATAATTGAATGCTAATAACCAGGAACCAGTTAAAATTTCTATAAAGGGTCTTATGCTTTTAATCTTTAATAAATACTTTCAGTAATGACCTGGAGATATACTACTTATTTGACATGAAACTGCCTAACTACTGTTTTCCAAACATTTTATTAAAATAGGAGGTGGGGGAACATATAATTTTATGTTGCCTTACTGACTGAATTATGCACATATTGATGACAGGGAGGGTCCCCTCCTTCCCTCGCCTTCCCCCCCCTTCGAAAATTACTTTCCACCTGTGACCTGTTAAAAAGCATGACAATGTTGTACTGGCTCCTCCTTACCATGTAAGACACTTAGTTGTCTCTAAGGTCAATTTCACACTGAAAAATACCAAAGGACACAACTGTATTGATTGAATGTTAAAGTATCTGAACACCAAAATTCTCTTCATGTGTTCACATTGCTGTTAGTATTATCAAAGAAAAATTGCATAGGACAACTTAACATGCAAGTATGATTTTATTCAAGTCTATTGCAATAGGGGAGAGGGAGTGCACTCAACGCTGTTGAAAGAAAAGGCAAGAAAGATTTTAAGCATTGAGATGAGCTAGGGGAGAAGTACTAGAGGACATTAACTGGGAGGCTGTTTTGTTTTGTTTTGTTTTGTTTTGTTTGATTAGGCTAGTGTTTGCTAGTTGTCACTTATTGAAGGTAAACTACTCTGCTCACACAGAGAATGGGTGTTAGAGTACTATCCTTCTGGATATTTAACCTTGTAAAAGGATGGCTCCAAGATCCTTAGAAAGGATATTCCTGGGTTCTAAAATATTTACATCTCAAAAGGGCAGTAAAGAAATTTACAATAGAAAGGTTTCTAAAGTAAATGTACAAAGGAAAGAGATGCAGTCCTATGATCAGGAAGAAACCGATCTAATTTTTTTTTTCTGTAAATTTTAATTAAGCTAAAGGAGCATGTTACAGCCATCTTTCTCGGTTCCTTTTGTGTTCAAGGAAGCTAGGTTTCTGATTGAATAACTTAGAAAAACTAGTCCATGTCTTTCATTTTAGAAGTATTCTGTTGTTGAAAGACTAGTTGAACTGACTTTGAGACTTGGGTGTAGAGAATATTTGCAGGATAGTGTAAGCAATCAGTGTTTAATGAGGGAGATTTTCATGCAAGTAAGAAGAAGAAAGATTGTCAGAGCAGACTTCAAACCAAGTTCTGAGGCCAGAAGGTAGCCACTTAAGAAAATTCCTAGATGTTGTGCTAGAAGCATTTTTAGATAATGGAGTGAGGATAGCAATGGCCATTTGATATATTTCTTTGTTTGCAGTTTGAATGTTTTTGGTGATGGCACAGACATCAGAGAGGTTTTAGTAAGATTGTCCAGTCATGGTTGTTTCCTGGGGCAAAGAACGAAAGATGTGGGAGTTCTGGTGAACTTCCTGAGTAGCCCATACAGCAGCAGCTCTAGGCATGAAGATTGTCCATACATAATCTACTGTGCTGATGAGTCTTTTGAAGTATATATCAAGTTATTCAGCTTCAGCTCTCAGAGCGTCTTTAGACCCTAGGGGTAAAATTTTAGCTCCAAGAAAATCTAGACTCTCAATAGGGATTTGGACAGTCAGCTTTTAGTCTTCAGTCATGCCAAGACAGGAGAATGGGAGAAACATTGAAAACATTAATTTGGAGAGTGGTGGCCAGACATTAAAGGAAATGAGAATAATTGAAAATCTGGTCATAACTGACAAAATGTGTCAGACAGCGGGATCCAGTACAATCTACAGGTAGATAGCAAAATCATGCACTTTCAAAAGAAAAGTAAAATAGCTAAAAAACATTGAAGATGACCAGAATCTAATTACCCACAAAGGTGTGCTATAGTTTTATATCGAGACATGCTAATTTTCCATATAGCAGCCTCCCATTTGATCAAAGATACTCAGATTATTCTTGTTTACAAAATAAGGCTGGGCTCTTTTATTACATAGATGGAGCAGGAATAATAATTTACCACATAGGCCCTTTAAAGTTTGTTTTGCTGAATATTTTCATAAGGAATTTCAGATTTGACTTTTTTAAAGTTTCATAGGATTAAGAAGCCAAACCAAGAATTTGACATCAGATTTTACCTGCCATGCCTATAGATTTGGGTCAATTCTTCTATTTTCGAAGTCCTTAAAATATCCCAAGGTCTCTTTAGCCTGTCAGGGAGTGACATTCCTCATTCATCTAGAAGACTGGATGTCCTGTAAGCCAGGTACTAGGCCAGATTTTCCAAGAGGGCTTTGTAAGTATTGGCTCCATAAAATAAACTGTGGTTTTCTAAAACTGTCAGGTCATATCTGATTCTATGTACATCATTTTTAAATATGACATTCCAGTCAATGTCTTGGTTATATAATCAGTTTTGTCAATTATGTCCTGTTACAAGAAGGACAGATTCTTATTAAACCTATGCAAATAAATATATTGCCATGAATGTAAGAATACTTGATAAGTTTCTGAGTTCTGGAGGAATCAGGCAGGGAGAAAAGATAAATGTTTCATTTCTTTTCACAGAAATGTAATCTACTAAATTGCTATGAGTTATAGATAGCTTAAGGAAAAAAGAAAAAAGGAATTCTTTATGTTAAGAAAATGGAACATTAAAGCATCAACCATATTTCCAAAAAAAAAAAAAAAAAAAGAAAGAAAAAAGCCCTAATCAAATCATCCTTAATCAATTCATTCAGTTCTATGTAATTGATTCTTGTTTTACTTGCTCTCGGGTTAGCAGTTTCCTAAAACCCATTAGCTTCTCCACTCAAGTTCTGGAATTCCTGACTCAGTCCAGTGGTATGGGTCACAAAGTTATTTAAGCAAGGCTATCAGAAGTCTGTGTCCTAGCGTACCTGGCATAGTCCTTCCCAAGAGTTTTGGAGACAGTCGCTTTTTCTTGAAGATAAGCATTCTGGCCTGAAACTGACAGGAAACACTTTCAGAGAAGACTCAGAATAAAACAACAGATATCTGTAAATGACAAAAGACTTCAAATAATCATGGTTAAAGACCTGATGAAAGTTCATTTGACAAGGAAATTTTGTGATTTCTGTGGTACACACCATTTTAATGTAATAACTGAAATTATGACTGATAACATGCTGCCATTGTCTAATATTAGGCAGAGCAGTACCAGGATATATAATGAACAGGGAGCATTAACAAATTTCTAGGAAGTTCATATAAGTACTGAAATATTTAGGCTAATAACATTTGACCCATACAAATACAACCTAAGGAATTATCTCTTCTTATTTGATGATATGCTACATGCAACACAATGTACCACATAAACCTAATTATTTTTAATCTCTTTATTTTTAGGTTAGAGAATAAATCCTTTGAGATTTTCAAAGCAGCTTAAGATCACAATTTATTTAGGATTTGATTTGTGAAGGCAAAACATTAAAGGTTGTCAAAAATGTGAAAAGTTTTGAATACACGGAGAACCAGGATCATAGGACACTAAAACAATGCTTGACTATTTATTTAACCAAAGTGACAGTAAAAGATTTCAAAAATAAACATGATTGTAAGAGGCTTTAGCTCTTTCAAAAGTGAGATACTTCAATTCTCTTAATCACAGACATGATAAAATCAATATAAAGTACCAGAAACTACTCTAAGACACAGAATCATTATGGCCTAGGTGGATTGCTCAAAAAGTAAAGAAAGACTTTTTATAAGCTCTTATTATACTGATGCTGAAGCTGAAACTCCAGTACTTTGGCCACCTGATGCAAAGGACAGACTCACTGGAAAAGACCCCAATGCTGGGAAAGATTGAAGGCAGGAGGAGAAGGGGATGACAGAGGATGAGATGGTTGGATGGCATCACTGTCTCAATGGACATGAGTTTGAGTAAATTCCAGGAGTTGGTGATGGACAGGGAGGCCTGGCGTGCTGCAGTCCATGAGGTTGCAAAGAGTTGGACACGACTGAGTGACTGAACTGAAGCTCTTATTAAGAACAGACAAATAATCTAAGAAAACTTTGTCATTTTAATAAAGAGAAATTAAATTCTAGTTTTTTATTAGTATATTGTTGGTACTAAAATAATTTTTTGTTTGTTTGTTTAAAAACATATCCATCCAATCATTGCCACCTTTGACCACATGACATAAAATTCCTTTTCTACAAACCGTTTACAGCTTTCCATGTCTATTCACATTTTGTCCTACACTTCCCCTCTTCCTTCTGGAACAGTCATTTTACCTTAGGACAGCATCATTCCCTTCTTGCTTAACAAAAACACATGCAATATACCTGGCATGTGTTGCATACAAAGTTGTTTATCTTTGACATCATTGTTTCTAGATATTATATATTTATATATATATATATATAATATATTATATAGGTTTTAGTCATTGGTAAATTTTATTTTACAAAGAAAACTAGAAAGCAGATAAATTTGAACTGTCACATACTAGCATTTTGTTGCAGACTAGCAAAGCTTATGAAAATAAATTGAGGTTACCTGCTCAATAGGAGAGCTAAAACTTCCCACCAGTAACTGTGGGAGGAGACGTTTAAGATTTTCTTTGGACCTAATATGTAATCTTGTGGAAGTTGTGGACTAAAACTTCAGCGACTGACTGAAGTTATGACATGGGGCTATCTGGGGGTCTCCAAAGCCCATCTGAGTATATAAAATATCCAGTTTGTTTCTAAAGAAACTATTCAGCTTCAGGTGATTAATTTGGGGGTTCCTAAGTCCCTTGTGAGCCCCCTGTAGAGGCAGGGAATATATAGTTTAAACGACTCTAGGGAGTTGAGAGAATGGAGTGGGAAAGGAAAAGCCTGGCACAAATGGACAGAGGGATGGACAGCTCAAGGGAGTCAAAAAGAGGATACAAGGCAGTAGAAGGAGAACAGAGTAGTGAAGATGTTGGGAACAGAGAGATCTTAGAAGAGCCAGTTCAAGGAGATCATAAGTTTCTCAAAGAGGTCAACTGAAAATTCCAAATTATCTTTAGTAAAATCATGCCAACAAGGAGAGAAGCAGACAGCTCCATAGCAGTAGTCTTCAGAGTAGGAGACTCAGAAGACAGAATTTTTCCTGGAGAAGGGAAAAACCAGAGTAATGGCAACAAGGAAAGACAATTCAAATGAGATCTCTCCAGAGAAAGAGTACTCTAAATATCAAAGAACTGAAGCTCAACCGAATGAGATCTCATTGAGAATTTTCCAGGTTCTAAACCAGTGGTAGCTTTCAAACAAGTAAGCCTGGGACTCTAACCCAGCCTTAAGAGTATACTCAGAATCTAAAGACTCAAAATCTGTTCTTGCCGTGCTTCCAAAGATTGTCATCTGCAGCACTGGATTTTGAGACAGACTCATCAATGGATCTTCAGTCAATCATTCAGGAGTGTGGAATTCTCCAGGTAAGAGTAATGAAGTGGCTAACCATTCCCTTCTCCAGGGCATCTTCCTGACCCAGGGATGGAATTCTGGTCTTCTGCACTGCAAGAGAGCCATCAGGAAAGCCCCTTTAGAGATTAATGTCTAGTTCATCCTGGGTTAGGAAGATCCCTTTGAGAAGGAACTGACAACCCACTCTAGTACTCTTGCCTGGAGAATCCCATGGACAGAGGAGCCTAGTGGGCTATAGTCCATGGGGTCAGAAAGAGTCAGACACAACTGAACCACTAACACACACACATAGTTCATTATTTGGAGTAAGATAATTCACTTACAAATAGTTAATCCTTTAGATAGATGTATACCAGCTCAGGTTAAATTGAATAAGATATCTGATTTAGTTTCTTTTTATTTTTTAAGGGGTAATGTTGGGAAGGTGAGGAACAGCGAAGAGGACACTGACCCCTTAGCCTAGCAATCCTCCAATCCTCTTTCTTAGTAAAAAGTTTCAGTGTTTTCTATTAGTTAGGAAAGTATTTCTATAGAATATGTCTTGAAAAATAATGAGTGGAACTTATTTGACAAAAACACAAGATATTCTCAGTCACCATGCAACTAGACAATTTTTCTGGATTTTTTTTTTTTTAAACCCTGAGTTTAGGTTGACTCTGGGGAAGAGTATAATTCTGGCTCTGATAAAACCTGAAAAGATTGCTGGAGTTTGTGGGTACCATATTTGAATGAAATTAGGCATCAGCTTTTCTCTTTGAACTCTGGACTATCAGAATTCTTCCTCTTACTTTCCATCCCTTCTACTCAATTCCAAAATCCATTGCTGAGCTGAAAGAGCTTGATAATGGGAAGAAAAACAGAAGACCCAAGTTCAAATCCCATCTCAGACACTTACTGACATTATGCCATTGTCTCACTCATTTACCCTTCTTAACCTGACTTTCCTCTTCATTGAAAGTGAAAACCAAGCCAATTTCCCTGGGGCACTATTGGATTAAGGTAACACTGAGGTGGGAATACATTTTTCTAAGGCAATAGAAAAAGGCGGTGAATAGGACCTTCCTTTTGTAGCTGGAATGTTGATAAGAGCTCTTAAAAAGAGAAATCAAGCTTGCAAAATACCCCCTCTTTCAAAAGAAAGCAGCAAGTTGCCACTAGAAAACCACTCCAGAAAGCTTTCAGGTAGTCATGAGAGTTTCATCATTCACCAAACCAGATTGCCCACAGAAGTAGAAGATTCTAAACTTGGGAAGAATTTCTTGAATTGAGAATTTCTGGAACAGAGAAGTCAAATAGGACTAACAATTTGTTGGTCAAGAAGAAATAGGTGTGGCTTTTACGGTTCTCTTCCTTATGAGGGCAGGGAGGAGGTCAAACGCTCCCTGCCAAGACAAGGAAGAGAACTCCAAATGAACCTCTATTACAGTGGTATTCAGACCATTCTGCTTATAAAATTTAAAAAATATGAATAGTTTGGAAAACTAAGTATCTGCTAGCACATTTTAAAGTTAACATCCATTTCCTTCCTTCAGTCCAGTTCAGTCACTCAATCATGTCCGACTCTTTGTGACCCCATGAACTGCAGCACGCGAGGCCTCCCTGTCCATCACCAACTCCTGGGGTTCACCCAAACTCATGTGCATCGAGTCGATGATGCCATCCAGCCATCTCACCCTCTGTCATCCCCTTCTCCTCCTGCCCCCAATCCCTCCCAGCATCAGAGTCTTTTCCAGGGAGTCAACTCTTCGCATCAGGTGGCCAAAGTATTGGAGTTTAAGCCTCAGCATCAGTCCTTCCAAAGATCACCCAGGACTAGTCTCCTTTAGGATGAACTGTTTGGATCTCCTTGCAGTCCAAGGGACTCGCAAGAGTCTTCTCCGGCACCACAGTTCAAAAGCATCAATTCTTCAGCGCTCAGCTTTCTTCACAGTCCAACTCTCACATCCATACATGACCACTGGAAAAACCATAGCCTTGACTAGATGGACCTTTGTTGGCAAATACTATCTCTGCTTTTTAATATGCTATCTAGGTTGGTCATAACTTTCCTTCCTTGGCATATTGTAAATATTGACATTTTAAAAGTGTTCCATTATTCTTTAGAATATATCCAGTGGAATCCAAATATCATAGGAATAGGATATATACTATTACCCACTTTTAAAAAAATACAAAAAACAAGCACATTTTTAATAATTAGAAGTTCCATATCATTCCTCTTTCTTTTTTAAATCATATTTCCATTTCACTTCCCCAAATAACATGCAAAGAGCTGTATCCTAATGTAATATATGTTTATGCTATAAAGTCTTTTATTAACCACTCTTTCATGCTTCTATATGACAAATACACACTATGGTTTCAAATTCAGTGTTTAAAACAATTTTATGTGACTGTAAGTTGCTAAGTATTTTTTTAAAATCCTTTAGATTGAGTTATATCTACAACCATTAATAATAAGTAAACCTAGCAATAACTAAATTGCCTAAATATATGCAACTTTTGATGAGCGATTATTATACATACCCAACAGATTTTTGGAAATGACTCTATGAATGAAATGGCTGAGTAAATGCATGATGGTACCTTGATTAAAACAGGATTTCAATCATTAATATTTTGAATTGTGTTCTGATTTGGCACAAATATGTCTTAGGTAAAATACACCATTGAGATACATCAGAAAAGGTATGCTTTTATTTTGTAAAGTTGGAGCACTATTATTAACTCCAAAGTAGGAATGATAATTGATGTAATGTATGTACCACAGGAACAAGCCTAGGCAAATCCCTTGTAGAAGCTAAGAACTTGAAAACTGCTTCCATGAATGCCATCTATGCCCACATATCTCTAGGAAATGCTTTGTATACCTCCAGGGGCATATGCCAGTCTGAAGAGTGCCACTCTAGGAGAAATTGAAATTTCTAGGAGAAATTCTATGAGAAGGGAACAAGGGCAACTCAGTCCCTGGCTGGATACTTGTTAAACTCTCAAAACACTACCAAGTTTATCTTACCACAGTCCATGCCTTTAACCACAGCAGTGTTCCTTACTCCAGCAATACTTGGATCACACTGTTGATTCATGCTGAATTTACTAATGTCGAAAATCACTAATTCTTTTTCACATATGCTGCTTCTAGTTGACTTGTCTTCCATCTTGCCCTTGTGTCATCTACCTTTTTAACAGTTAGATGCAGGTCCATGAGTACCTTCCCTGGCC
Source organism: Capricornis sumatraensis (assembly GCF_032405125.1). Classification (NCBI taxonomy): domain Eukaryota; kingdom Metazoa; phylum Chordata; class Mammalia; order Artiodactyla; family Bovidae; genus Capricornis; species Capricornis sumatraensis. The sequence continues at coordinate 111,907,268 of NC_091092.1, forward strand.
CTACTCAAGCTTATCCACCTCAGTCCCTGACACTTAGGTTTGGTGCCTCCCATTACTGATCAAATCATGACCAAAGCAGAGAAGACACAAGAAACTCATTGCCATGGAGAGGCAGCCTCTGTATCTATTCTGTGTCTGTTTCTGGTTCATCTCTGGTAATTTCAGTTTCTCCATTTTTAGTGACAATATCTCCATCTAATTATGACCTCCTCTGCCTAGGTTCCCATTGTTCTGCCCTCTTACTACCCTACTCCTTCATTCATTTCTCCAACAAAGAAAATCTGTTCTTGACTCCAAACTGCTTAAAGCTTTAATAAATGTGTTAAGCCATTAATCCAGTTGAAGTAGAGATGGGGAGGTAATCTTCAGGTTCTGGTTCTATCATACATTGCATTGCAATCTCTTAGGTCCTTTTCAACTTCAGGCTTGATATGTCTGCCTTCTACAACTTCATCTACATTGTGAAAACAAAGTTCTCCACTAGATCAAATTCTAAGGCAGAGCTCTTCAGCATATCAATAGAAACTTCCATTTTGACATCAAATTAAGCCATTCATTTCCTTTGATTGTTCAGTTAGTTATCAAAGTCTAATTGCTTTATTGCCTACTCAGTTCATAGTGTTCCATTTTGTCTACAAATGGTAATCTGGAGATTTCATCAAAAATATTGCTGATGTGCACATGAACTTTATTTTGCATATCCCTGATCAACCTCTCTAAGCAAAGGAATACATGAGACTAAACTAATGAAATCTTCATTCAGCTAACAAATCATTTATTGATTAACTACAGTGTCCTCCTGTGTTAAGGTGACCCTCATTCTCAATTTGCTTAGAGATGAGTTGATATATAAATATACTTCATTGTACTAAATGCAGTCAGTGAAGAAGCATTCACACTGTAATGTAGGGAGTACAGTTATAAGATGTTGTGATAGCCCAGAAGAGTGACACCTAACGTAATTGGGGTATTATTTAGAGCACAGCTCTTCCATGTGGTCCCTTGACGAACAGCATCACCAAGAAGCTAGTTAGAAATGGAACTCCTTGGGCCTCTCCATAGACCTCTTGAATAAAAATAGGTGGGAGTGAATATCAAGAAACTATTTTAACAAGCCCTCCAAAAATGCTTTCACCTACTAAAGTTTGGGAAGCTATGCTCCAAAGACAATCTCCTGGGAGATATAATATCTGAACTGAATCTTTAAAAGATGAGTGGGAATTGATAAAGTGAAATGTGTGTGAGGAAAAGGAAAAGGGTTTCAGAGAGAAAAGGCAACAAGAACCAAGATATGAAAGTGATTAATGGTATGGAGTATGGGAAGAAAAAGAAATACAATGATATTAATGTGTAAGCCCAGATGTGTATTTCACTTTAAGGAGCTTAGACAGTATCTCTGAGAGATGTGGGAACTTTTAAAGAGAGGTGGCTGGCAAACGCTCAAATTTGAGGAGTGTCACCAAAAAAGGAAAGCAGTCAGGAGATGAGTGTGGTAGTTGAGGAGTAACATGGCCCTGGATGAGGACTTTGGTAGTAGGGGCAAACAGAAGATAATATAAAGGAGTTGTATTGACATATGTACATATATAAAACAGGTGACTAATGAGAACCTACTGTATAGCTCAGGGAACTACTCAGCGCTCTGAGATGACCTAAATGGAAGGGAAATCCAAAAACAAGGCTACATTTTTACATATAGCCGATTCACTTTGCTATACAGCAGAAACTAACACAACATTGTAAAGCAACTATACTCCAATTAAAAAAAAAAAACAAAACTGTATTTCACATTGTTAATGGTGACCCAGTGATAAGCCATGAAATCAGCTTGATAAATAAGCTATTGTGTAGCACAATAAGAGGATTCCCAGGTGGCTCTAGTGGCAAAGAACCCGGAAATATAATCCCATTTTTGTGTTTATTACATGTGGTATGGGTATTTTATAAAACTATTGTTTTCATTTAAATTTCATTTCGTTTCTGTTTCTGATTTTAAGAGAATCTACATATCTGCATGGTCCTTTTACACAAAATGACTTAGTACTCCAGCAGTAAGCTCATACTGGGTCATTTATTCTAAGATTGAACACGAATTCATCCTTTAAGACAAACTTCAAAAGTGAGAGTTGTTTTCTTTATTGAAAAAAATAATACTTTCTTGTGGAAAAAAATGCAAATCCTCCCTTGTATCTCCATCTCTCAGCCACTCAGTTTCGCTCCCTTCAGCTACTGAAGTTATCAGTTCCTTCAGTAGCACTCCAAGGAGAAGGTGTGAGTGTATGAGTGTTTGTGTACATATTCTTTCTTTTTCCTGTCTTCTTAAAAAGAAATAGTCAATAGAATACTATAAACACTTTCTGCCATGTTTTTTCCCACTTAATGATCAAAACAATTATTTTCCATATTAGCACAAGAATGGTCTCATTTTTGCAGTTGTGTACTATTGTATTCTAAGGATGTACCATAACCCATTTGACCAACATTCAGGCTAATGAACATTTAGTTGATTTTCAAGTTTTATTCCTGCTACAGTAATACAATGTATAACTTTAAGCTCATGTCATTTTTCACATAGCAAGGATCCCTATAGGATAAATTCTTAGAAGTAAAATGACAGGGTCAAAATGACATCTGTTATTTTAGTGAATATGGCCAAAGAGCCCTTCATACAATATTCCCATCAGTAATATGAAGGAGTTTGTTCCCAGACATCTTTGCCAACTCATTTTGTCATCAACCTTTTTATTTTTGCTAAGCAAGAAAAAATGTCATCTCATTGTCATTCGAATTTGCATTCTTCTTTTGAGAGAGGATGAAATTTTTTGAATCACAAAATGTTTCTGAGTCATTTGTATTTCCTTTTCTGTACACTGTTACACATTTCCACTTCTTTTCTATTAGGTTATTGGTCTTTTTCTTATTACAACAAATACTGTTTACAACTGTATTTATAAAGAGAACATGCTTTTTTAACAGGGATTTTAATGAATGTTCCTTATGACAAATAGATTCTAGTCTGAAGGTTATAACCTGAAAATATTAGAACAAACCTTTGAATTGCATAGAAATAGTCTTTGCCCTTTTGAGCAAACAGTCCCACACAGAAACTCAACGTGATGACAATTTATAGAATAAGTGCAGATTTAATTTTCTCAAAAAATTTGGAACTGGCATGTAAATATTTGCCTTCTCTATCAGTCTAACTGTATGTAATGGCTATGACAGAGTTTGTCCTTTTAAAGCACCTATGTCAACTGATTCCCATTCTTTGAAAATGTTTCATTAACTGAAGAAGGCTTGTAGCTTTATTCAGTGTTGCATTTTCTAACCAAGTCTTAAATAACTATGTAGAAGCTTAAAATTTTATTCCCACACCTATTTTTCCTTTAGGAAATAAAAAACGTGCTTTCCCAAACTTCCAGAGATCTCATCATGGTTTCCTGTTTGACTTGCTAGTTTCATTAGTGTCCTGAGATGTAATTTATCTAGATCAAGAGAGTTAATTCTGAGCAGCTGGGAACTTTCTAATCTCTTTACCCATCTTGGGCTCCTCTCTCTGCTATGTGTTTTATTCTTCGCACTCAGAATATCACTGCTGCTGACATACGGAAACAAACCCAATCAAAATAAAAAGGTTCCCACTTCTATTTTCCATCTACCAGTAGTTTACCATCTTTTCCAAAAGCAGACCTATCCTTTCCTTGATCATTCTATTGCTCCAAGTAGACCTGTAAACGTCATTTTGTCACCCTAAACCATTTCTATACTTTGTTAAAATCATGTTGTTACTGCACTACAGTTTAATTTTTTTTTCTTACTTACCAGTCTTCTACTCTCTGTTAAGAGCAAGTTTACATAATGACACATTGGAGTAGGTTATGTGAGAACATTTGAAGCAATGTTAGTGTTATTTTTTTAATTTCTCTCAAAAGAAAGCTCTGCTCTGTGTACGGATGCCATCCATTTCTGAGTATGTGTGAAGGAGAAATGTGGGAAGATTTCCAATAGTTTTCAAACAATTTATCTTTAAGTGAATGAATGAACCACCTGGTTTACTGACTATATTGCCCAGGAGATGGGCTTGATTGGCAGGCAGAATACAAGGTAGAAACAATGGACCTTAAATGAGGAAGGTTTTGAACTTGCAAGTTACCACCCTTGGTGGCAGTAAGCATTTATAGAAAATAACAGACTGGGATTTCACATCCCTTCAGAAATGCGGTGCACTTGCCTTTTGCAATACTCAAAAAGTCCCATTTTTCTAATCATAACTTCAAAAAAAAATACAACTACCTTTCTTACTTGTCTGTCTCAAAAACCTGTGTCTGTGAAGCTGTTTATTTGCAAAGCTGTATCCCTAAAAGATAAATGTTATATCCATAAGTATGAAAATGGATTGAAATTCCAGGCTTAACACTTACCCATTCCCAATTCTAGTATACACCATGTAGAGCCATGTTTCTCAAACTTTAATGTAGTTGGAGTAACCTGAGGATATTTTTCAGATGCACTTCCCTGGTGTTATTGATGCCACTGGTCCGGGAACTACACTTTGAAAAACATTGTGATGGATTCTTTTTTAAAATTATGTATTTATAATTTATTTATTTGGGGTGGTGTGCATTTTCATTGCGGCACGTGGTCTTTCTCTGGGTGGGGCAAGCGGGAGCTCCTCTCTAGTTGTGGTATGCGAGCTTCTTATTGCGTTGGCTTCTCTTGTGGAGCACAGGCTGTCAGGCAAGTGGGCTTCAGCAGTTGCGGCATGCAGGCTCAGTAGTTGTGGTGCACAGGCTTAGTCTGCGCCATGTGGAATCTTTTTGGACCAGGGATCAAACCCATGTCCCCTGCATTGGCACCAGGGAAGTCCATGTGATGGATTCTTAAGTAGGCAAATAGTCATAAGTATAATAAATACACGGGAGAAGTCATATAGATAGGTCTTGGGGTCAAATATTGACTCACACAAATGCAACTTCTTTATTTATTCCTCACTTATCTGTGTAAGCTTCCTCCATGCTGGATAGTGAGAAAAAAAGATCTCACTCTGAAACCAATTTACCAGTCTCTTTATATGAGTTGGTATCACTTGAATAAATGGCCAGTCTTTAAGATTCCTTTGCCCTCCTCCTGATCCTCTGTAAGATGGTGTGTGGATTGACAGGTGAAAGAAAATTATTGATACATGGCATACATGATCTACAGTCTTCACGCAGGTCTCTGTACTCTATTCGACCCTCTGGTCTCTCTCCCAGTACCCCTTGTCTGCCTGGCAAGTTTGTCAGCTCTCTTGACTTCATGACTGTGAACTTGTATTTTCATCAGGAAATGCCATGCTTTGCTCATTAAACTATATTGGTTGCTAAAGGAATCCTTAAATCTGTGAGTTACTTCAGAAGAGTACTTAAAATTCTAAATATGTAATTATGACAGCTCTATAAGGAAGTATGACTATCATTATAGGTAAGGATGACTGCCAAGAAGTTATAGCAACATACAGCCACTCATCATACTGTTTTGGGAGAGTGTGGACTTGGTGTTTACAGATAGAACACTATATCAGTTGCTGCAGGGAAAAACAAAAGCAACAGAAGCTATAGCCATAATCTTTGTGATTTTATTTTAAAAGGGGAGGAAAAAGAAAAATATGTAGAAAAATCATTTAACACTAAAGAGAACGCTTTAAGAAATATTTATTTTAAGTAAAGCTATTTTACTGTTTATTTGCATCTCATTAACGTGTACCAATTTAATCTACCACTCATATTTGAGTTTAAAAAATTACCAAAAGGATTGGTTTAAATTAAAGATGAATATCTCTAGTGAAATTCTGTAGGGTTGTAAAAATAGGGCTTTAAGGAATACCATAGCAATATTTCCTCTTTAGTATACAGTTCTGTATCCTGCTGCTGCTGCTGCTGTTAAGTCGCTTCAGTCATGTCCAACTCTGTGCAACCCCATAGATTTCACTTATTATATTAATTTGTATGTCATTGAAGGGCTTCCCTGGTGACTCAGTGGTAAATAATTTGCCTGCAATGCGGGAGACCTGGGTTTGATCCCTGAATTGGGAAGATCCCCTGGAGAAAGAAATGGCAACCCACTCTAGTATTCTTGGCCTGGAGAATTCCACAGACAGAGGAGACTGGAGGTTTACAGTCCATGGTACACAACTTAGTGAATAAACAACAATAACAAATACCATTGAAAATAGATATAAATTATAAATCTCATTAACAAATACAATTCTAGGTTGTATATTAAAAGTACTCCTTTCATCTAATAGGCACAATTAGCTGATGTTATTACATTCTTTGGTCAGTTGTATCGAATACACGACTTAGACATCACCTTTGTAGTTCAGATACTTCCAAATTGCCATCTATCTGCTGTTCTCTTTGTCATGGATTTCTCTCATTCTTCCTGGCTATCTTATGAACCATAGCATTGGTATGACTCGACTTATTCATTCTCATGTTTGGAAGAGAAATGTGTACATATTGTTATATTTGAAGTTATACATATTATGGAGGATAACAAATACTTCAAATACATATTTGATACATATATTTTTTGAAAAAGAAACACCTTAATTGTAAATTAACTACTTAAACTGTCACCCAGTGTAAATGCATTCAATTTGCTCTGTAATTTCAAAACAGTATACATTAAAAACTGAGAGTGTGCATAACCAATACTTCTGATGTCACAGCTTCCATCTTCTAAATACTTCATTACCTCCTCTGGAAATAATAAATATCAATTATTCATCATAAGAAGGGCACAGTGCATATAGTTAATAACAGAAGCCATAATTATTTAACTTGGATTATTTTAATAATAGTTTTAATTTTAAGATGAGAAAACTCAAGTTGCATTTATAATAACATGATATAACATGCTAGTCATTCAAATGAGATTGATTTTATTGAAATTAATAATTCTGTCAAGCATTCAAATGGCAAAATATGGAAGCACTCACAAGAAAGTGTAGGATATAACTAAAATTCTACTTATTGACCCATGAAATTACAAAGCCATGCATGCATACTTTTAATTTTCAGGGCTTTTTGAGAGAACTTTTGTGATTAACATGTAGAGAAAATATAGATAGATAAGCATCTTTGTCTTCTAAATTATTTGAAGTAGGTGATAAGAAACACAAAATTAATAATTCATGGTACCATTTATTACAATATAACTTCTAGTATTAGCATAGTAATAGGTATTAGTGATTTACATAATTGGAGAGATAACACAAAAACAAAATTAGGCACACATCCATATACATTCCCGTGCTTCACTCAAAACTAGGCAAATGTTATCTGAGATTATATCATATATATGACATAGCTGAAGTCAGATTTTTTAGAGATAGCATTATTCTTTTATTATTTTTTGTATCTTCAATGAGTTATGAAAAGAAAAATGACTAAATAAAACTTTAAAATAAGTTAAATAGAATTGTGGATACCTTATAAAATGAGAACAATGATTTAAAGTGGCTTTAGGATAGAGAAGTAATCTGTTCAAAGTATTTCTGATTTAAATAGAGCAAAACAATCAATAGGGTTATGAGATTCCAAATGAGTAATAATTAGGTTGTTTCCAATTTTTCACTACCGTGAAAAGTGCTGAAAGTTCACTTGTTAGGTCTCTTCAGTAACTCATGTGACAATACCTAGAAGTAGAACTACTGACATTAAGATCAGTTCAGTCACTCAGTTGTGTCCAGCACTTTGTGAACCCATGGACTACAGCACACCAGGCTTCCCTGCCCTTCACTATCTCCCGGAGCCTACTCAAACTCATGTCCATTATGTCAGTGATGCCATCCAACCATCTCATCCTGTGTTGTCCCCTTCTCTTGCTGCCTCCAATCTTTCCCAGCATCAGGGTCTTTTCCAAGGAGTCAATTCTTCCCATCAGGTGGCCAAAGTATTGGAGTTTCAGCTTCAGCATCAGTCCTTCCAATGAATATTCAGACTAATTTCCTTTAGGATTGACTGGTTTGATCTCCTTGCAGTCCAAGGGACTCTCAAGAGTCTTCTCCAACACCACAATTCAAAAGCATCCATTCTTTGGCACTCAGCTTTCTTTATAGTCCAACTGACATCCATACATGACTACCAGAAAAACCATAGCTTTGACTAGACAGACCTTTGTCAGCAAAATAATATCTCTGCTTTTTAATATGCTCTCTAGATTGGCCATAACTTTTCTTCCAAGGAGCAAGTGTCTTTTAATTTCATGGCTGCAGTTACCATCTGCAGTGATTATAGAGCCCCAAAAAACAGTCTTTCACTGTTTCCACTGTTTCCCCATCTATTTGCTATGAAGTGATGGTTCCGGCTAAGGTCTGTCTAGTCAAGGCTATGGTTTTTTCTGTGGTCATGTATGGATGTGAGAGTTGGACTGTGAAGAAGGCTGAGCGCCAAAGAATTGATGCTTTTGAACTGTAGTGTTGGAGAAGACTCTTGAGAGTCCCTTGGACTGCAAGGAGATCAAACCAGTCAATCCTAAAGGAAATTAGTCTGAATATTCATTGGAAGGAATGATGCTGAAGCTGAAACTCCAGTACTTTGGCCACCTCATGCAAAGAGTTGACTCACTGGAAAAGACTTTGATGCTGAAAGGGATTGGGGGCAGGAGGAGAAGACAGAGGATGAGATGGCAGGATGGCATCACGGACTCGATGGACATGAGTCTGAGTGAACTCCAGGAGTTGGTGATGGACAGGGAGGCCTGGTGTGCTGCGATTCATGGGGTCGCAAAGAGTCAGACACAACTGAGCGACTGAACTGAACTGATGGGACTGGATGCCGTGAATCTTAGTTTTTTGAATGTTGAATTTTAAGCCAACTTTTTCACTCTCCTCTTTCACTTTTATCAAGAGGCTCTTTAGTTCTTCGCTTTCTGCCATAAAGTTGGTGTCATCTGCATATCTGAGGTTATTGATATTTCTGCCAGTAATCTTGATTCCAACTTGTACTTCATCTAGCCCAGTGTTTCTCATTATGTACTCTGCATATAAGTTAAATAAGCAGGGTGACAATATACAGCCTTGACATACTCCTTTTCCAATTTGGAATCAGTCTGTCGTTCCATGTCCAGTTCTAACTGTTGCTTCTTGACCTGCATACAGATTTCTCAGGAGGCAGGTAAGGGGGTCTGGTATTCCCATCTTTTGAAGAATTTTCCACAGTTTGTTGTGATCCACACAGTCAAAGGCTTTGGTATAATCAATAAAGCAAAAGTAGATGTTTTTCTGGAACTCCTTTGCTTTTTCAGTGATCCAACAGATGCTGGCAATTTGATCCCTGGTTCCTCTGCCTTTTCTAAATTCAGCTTGAACATCTGGAATTTCACAGTTTACCTACTGTTGAAGTCTGGCTTGGAGAACTTAGAGTATTACCTTGCTAGAGTGTGACTTTAGAGTATTAGAGTACTATTTACAGTACAGTACTACTGACATTAGAGTATTTATATCTTTATTATTATCATAAACTGCTTTCCACAGTAACAGAAAATGACATGAATTTATTAATTTAATTTGTGTATCTGGTTGAACAGGTTTTCATTTCTTGTCCATTGAAACTTGTTATCCATGAATTGGTTATTCACATACTTGGCTTGTTGTTGTTCTTGTTGTTTAGTCACTAAGTTGTATCTGACCATTTGCCTAATTTTATTTTTAAAAAAAAATTTTGGAGTCTAGTTTATTTACAGTGTTGTGCTAGTTTCCTGTGTACAGCAAGTGAATCAGTTATACATATATCCACTGTTTTTTTTTTAATATTCTTTTTCATATAAGCCATTACAGAGTATTGAGTAGAGTTCTCTGTGCTGTACAGTGGATCCTTATTAACTATCTGTTTTATACAGTAGCAGTGAATATATCCTGGTGGGCTGCAGTCCCTGGGGTTGCTAGGAGTCAGACACGACTGAGCGACTTCACTTTCACTTTTCACTTTCATGCACTGGAGAAGGCAATGGCAACCCACTCTAGTGTTCTTGCCTGGAGAATCCCAGGGACGGGGGAGCCTGGTGGGCTGCCATCTATGGGGTCACACAGAGTCGCACACGACTGAAGCGACTTAGCAGCAGCAGCAGCAGTGAATATATGTCAATCCCGTCTCTCCCCTACCTTATCCCCTAGAAACCATGTTTGTTTTCTACATCCGTGATTCTATGTCCATTTTGTAAGTTCATTTATACCCTTTTATTTAGATTCCACAAATAAGCAATATAATATATTTATCTTTCTATGTCTGACTTATTTCACTCAGTATGATAATCTCTAGGTATATCTATGTTGGTGCAGATGGCACTATTTTGTTCTTTTCCAGTTTTCTATGGATTGTTTGCTTTCTCTTACAGATGGTATGAGTCGTCTGTATATTCCAAATTTTAGTAGCTATACACATCTAAAATATAGGTCCATAATTCCTTACCTGAAACCTTATCATAGATTTTACAGGAGAAAAATGAAATATGATCACTTTGCTGGAATGGTAGAAATCATAGAAAGTTGCAAGAGCGTAAAAAATAAGTATGGCCGACTAGTCGAAGACCTGGGAACCAAAATGAAAGCTAACATATTGTATGAACCAAAGAAGCGATATTCCATCATATGTTGTTTCTCTTCTTTTCAGAAACCTTCACATTTGCCTTGTTTTCTATACATGCTTAAGGAAAAGCTATTTAGAAGAGAAATCTCAGATATTTTTAATGGCTTTTTTAATACACGTTTAATTCAGCTACTCATTTGATTACTTGAGTTTATGAGTTATTGAAGACTTTAGAAAGAGTTGTTTTAGATAATGACTATAATTTTGGTGCAACATTTAACAGTAAAAAACAAAGCATCTTTAATTTTATCTCAAGTGTGTATCAGTCACGATGTCAGATTGAATTGCTCTTTTCTTTGCTTTCAATGAAAATTCCCCTAACTGCCGTTTTATATTTTAAAAAGAAACTTCTAGTCTTTTTGATAATACTTGATTTTAAAATAAATGATCTCTGTCGAGATTTCAAGAAACTTGTCCATTTACCACATGGATGATAACTTAGGGTTGTGCTCTATTGGTTGAAAATAATGCAAATACCACTGGCCAAGGTGAATGTACAAAGCAAGAAAAAGATGACTCAGAGACCTGGAAAAATTACTTTGTTATATACGTCTATCTATTCCAAAGATTTTTAAAAATCTTTTAAAATCTGTCTTCCTTAACCCCTTTGGGTTATTTAAAGCAGTGTTTTTAGGGATAATTCAGCTGGAAGGGAAAAATTCAATTATGATTAAAGTTCATCAGAACCATGTTCAAATGTAGTTTAAGAGTCATAGTGTGCATAGTAGTACATCTGAAAAAATATATAAATGGATAGAGTTGCAAACAAGATTCCACAAAGAAAAAGGAAAAAGGAAAGAAAGGTGTTCATATGAAATCCTAGTATTTCATGTCCACTGGAAATATAGACCATGAGGAGTTAGACAGTCTTTCATCTGTTCGTTCACATATTCATTAATTCAGTTGTTCTCAATCAGAGGTGATTTATTCTCCAGGGCAATTTATCAATATCTGAAAATACTTTTGGTTGGCACATCCAAAAGAGAGGAGGAAGTGCTACTGGCACCTTATAAATAGTGACCAGGGGTGCTCCAAAACCTCTCACAATACATAGCTCCCTACAGCAAACAGTTACCCAGACTGAAATGTTAGTAGTGCTGAGGTTGAGAAACCCTGATTTAAACTAAAATTGCATATGAATCAAAACTATTTTATTCTGGTTCTAAACCCTGTGAGTCATCAAATAAAATCTCATTTTCTATCTGTATCATATTTAAATTCAGATAACCTATAGTATAGTGAATAAGTGTACAGGACATGCATCAGACAGACCAGGGTTCAAATCTCACATCCACCATTTGCTTGTGCCTTAGGCAAGTTTCTTAACCCCCTTTTTAAAATCTGAACCATGTCTGCTGAAAGGCTCTACAATGGAGATTGAATGAGATTAATTAAAATGGTTAATGTTAAGTGCTTCCCTGGTGGCTCAGAGGTTAAAGCGTCTGCCTGCAATGCGGGAGACCTGGGTTTGATCCCTGGGTTGGGAAGATTCCCTGGAGAAGGAAATGGTAACCCACTCCGGTATTCTTGCCTGGAGAATCCCATGGACGGAGGAGTCTGGTGGGCTACAGTCCACGGGGTCACAAAGAGTTGGACACAACTGAGCGAGTGACTTAATGTTAAGTGCATGGCAGAATGTTGGTACTTAGTGAGGGTGAAAGTGTTAGTCGCTCAGTCATGTCCAACTCTTCGTGACCCCATGGACTGTAACCCATCAGGCTTCTCTGTCCCTGGAATTCTCCAGGCAAGAATATTGGAGATCTTCCCAACTCAGGGATCGAACTCTGGTCTTTACCGTCTGAGCCATCAGGGAAGCCCTGGTACTTAGTAAGTTTTCAGTAAATTGTAACAGTATTACCTTCGCATAGACTAAATCATTTGATCCTGACCTACCATGAATAATCTGGTCATATACCATATCTAATTGTTTCTAAGACACTATTGATTAGAATATGCATGATTATTTTATCTATCATGAAGAAGAAAGTGCTGTCAGTTAGACTATGGCATATCATCATTTATAGTCTCTCAATTCAGAGCAGCACATTTGTGCAAATAAAATGTGGATCTTAGAAATTATTTTTGCCATGCCCATCAGCAAGTCTTATACGCAACTGAACAAGGCTGCTATTGACCATAAGCATAAAAGCACAGCTTCCCAGGATGATGTGATCAGGCATCTCCCTTCAGCCCCTCCAGGCCAGAATACTGGAGTGGGTAGCTTCCCTTCTCCAGGGATCTTCCCAATCCAGGGATCAAACCCAGGTCTCCTGCATTGCAGATGGATTCTTTACCAGCTGAGCTACCAAGGAAGCCCCAAAGTCTCATACAGAGGGGCAAAAGTTGTTTTTAATCCTTTAGCCACAATATCTGTCACTTTCATCCATTTTATAATTAAAGATGCTGAAATTAGAAAATTTAAGTGACCTACCCCATTGATAAGCCTAGAAGCCACAGGTTCTTATTCCTGAGTCTGATTACTTCCAAGAACACTGTAATACATCAAAGCAGGAGTCAGCAAACTGTAGTCCAAGGGCCAAATTCAGTCCACCATGTCTTTTAGTAAATCAGTTGTTATTGAAACATGGCCACCATGCTCATTTGTTTACGTATTGTCTCTAGCTACGTTTACATGACAGTGATAGAATCCAAGATTGGACAAGGCCTAAAATGTTTGTTTGTTGAGCCCTCTCTAAAGTATAACTTTAAATTGTTTGACATGTCTATGAGTCAGTATAAGGGGATAAAAGACAAAATATTGCTTGTGTTTTATCTTTATAAATAACCGCCCATATAATTTTTCTGTGTACCTGAAGGTTTTGAGAGTCACTGATGCCAATCCTAACTTTTTCTTTGGATCAGAGACTGGCTAACTTTGTCTTCAAAAGGCCAGATAGCAAAGGTTTTAGAATATGTTTTAGGATTTATGGGCCATTTGGTCTTTATTGCAATTAACTCATGCCAGGACTGGCATTTAGATAACCAGTCAAGAGCCTACATTCTTCTCCAGTAAGGACCTAGGAACATAGTAAAACCTGGGGAGCAGCAGTTTCAGTGAGTGTCCTTTGTTGCTATTAAATCAGATCAGAGATTTAGTCCTCATTTAAGAACTGTATCTATAAAGATTTTTAGAGTAAGTGCATCAGGTTTCTACAAACAAGTACTTCCCTCCAAGCAATGTACATTTAACGAACCCACTTGGGAGCCTGCTTATAACTACTATCCATTTTCTATCTTCCTTCAGTCTAATCTTAACACAGCAACCAGAATGATCTATTAAAAAATAAATAAAAAAAAAAGTCAGATCACATCACTCCTCTGCTAAAAACCCTCCTATGCTTCCTATTCTAACTCAACCCAAGTCCTCACATCATTGCCCAGCAGGACCTACCCTCCCCCATCTCTCTGGCTTGCTTCCTGATACTCTCCTCTTGCTCAGTAGACTCTTCTCACCCTGGCTTCCCTATACTTGTATTGATCATGTCATGCACACTCCTGCCCCAGGGCCTTTGCACTTGCTTTTTCCTCTGCATGTATTGCCCTTCCCTGAAATACCACATGATTCATTCCCCTCCTAATCTTTATTCAAATGTCATCTTCTCAGTGAGGGCTTTTCTCCTGGGCGCACTTTCTCAAATATCCACCTCCCATGTTCCTTAGCCTGCACATACATCTCTTATCCCCACTTGAGACTTTATTTTTTCTCTTTAACACTTTTCATTCTTTGATATGCCATAATTTATATTTTGGGCTTCCCTGATAGCTCAATTGGAAAAGAATCTGCCTGCAATGCAGGAGACCCCAGTTCAAATCCTGGGTCAGGAAGATCCACTGGAGAAGGGATAGGCTACCCACTCTAGTATTCTTGGGCTTCCCTTGTGGCTCAGCTGGTAAAGAATCTGCCTGCAATGCAGGAGATCTGGGTTTGATCCCTGGGTTGGGAAGATCCCCTGGAGAAGGGAAAGGCTACCCACCCTAGTATTCTGGCCTGGAGAATTCCATGGACTATATGGTCCATGGGGTCGCAAAGAGTCAGACACGACTGAACAACTTTCACTTTCAATTTATATTTATATTTTATTGTCCATGGTCCCCATTAGAATGTGAAGTTCACAAAAACAGAAAATGTTTCTGTTTTATTCACTGCTATATATCCAGTATCAAAACAGAATTTAGAACATAATAGTTGCTCTTATATTCAGTATATATTTACTGAATGAATTGACTAGATGCTGGGGAGAGTTGGGTAAGATTTCATTTGCCAAAGGCATTCTACCACCCAACGGACTTTGAAATCCTATCATTATGAATGGAGGGCTTCTAAGAGTAGCTTCTGGTTATCAGTCTCATTATTTGATGGTTGTACCTATGTGTACTCTTTGGTTGGCCTTGAATAGCCTATGTCCCTTAATAGATTCTCTCTTCTTGGCTTCCTAACACTTGCCACTTTAAAAAATCAATACAGCGTTATATTTTGTATATTTGGACAGATTATTTCTGAAATCTATAAATCTCTAAATCAGAAGAAAGCCTCCCTTTGGTGGGCTGCCCTTAATTAGCTCAGAATGGAGAGGGAGAACCTGTCATTCTTTGTCAATCAGCTTGGCACGTACTTGATAGGCTGCAGTTACAGTGAAGGAGAACTGTGTTGCTGTGGTCTAGCAATCCTAATTGTGGATAAATAAAAGAACAGTCACCCAGCATGAAGGGAAAGAGAAAGAAACTCAACAGCACAATGTTATGTTTTTCCATCCATCAGCCTTCATTTGTCAGACTCTGCCTGACAATCTAGGCCAGAGAAGTCAGGCTCTAACACAATATTGATTCCATTTCATTTTTCGTTTCTTGCCACCCTTTTTAGCAAACAGTTTGTATGTGGAATGAGAGATGGTGCAGTCAATATACGTGACTAGGGCACATTTATTTTAAAGGCTTACTTTTTTTTTTTTCCTTCCCACAAAGCTGTATGTTTGTTTGTTTCACTATAATATCGTAATTGTCAGCTCTTGCTGCAGTAACAAATGACCCCCCAATTCCGGTTACTTATAACAATAGACATTGATTAACCATTCATGTGTCTGCAGATCAGTGGCAGAAGACACAACTCCACACTATGGGTCAAGATGAGATTTTCTCATCCTAGATTGTGAATCTGCTCCAAATGTCTTCTCATCCAGAACCCAGGCTGAAAGAGCAGCTCCTTTATGATACATTATTCTCTCATGGTAAAAGACAGGAACTGGAGGTACTAACAAATCCTGAATTGCCTTTAAAGACCCAGCTCAAAGCTGTCATGCAGTTATGTCTGCCCACAGTCCATTAATCTAACTGAGGCACATGGTGAAGTCCAAAGTCAATGGGGAAGAGAGTATATTCACCCACAGGGCAGATATTTTCACACAGTCAGTGAATAATAATGAACTAATAAGCCATTCATAATTTTCACAAACATCTTAGAATTGATTCCAAAATCTTTTTTTTAATATCTCAACATCTCTGAAATTGAAGTATTTGCCACAATAGTGCCTCCAAAGTTAATTTTTTTTTTAACTTTCTTAGCAATTCATGACATAATAGTGATCTTCTATCCATGATATCTTAGACTTGATAGGAAAACCATTGATTGTGATGGTTGACAAAACAGTCAAATGGCAGGAAATACTCTTTATAAATAAGGAAATTAAGTGAAAAGGTACTTAGGTTTGCTAAAGAATATAGTTGTCATCTTTATATATTTTCTGTTTTCAGTAGCAGTATATGTATCTTATTCAGACAGCTTGTTTGAGTGGAAAACTGTATATTAGATGGATGTTAGACAGATAGCTCTGTCTGCTTACCTATTCAGAGATTCATATATATTCATTTTTAGAATATCAATTAGAAGTCAAGTGTAATTCCCCTGTTTAAAAACCTTTTTGTGGTTTTTCCACTAAGGTCTTGAGGATGATATAAAGATTCCTTCTTTCCTTTGGTTCTTGCTTCTGCTTCTGCATCATTTCCTCCCATTTCCTCACGTGGGATCTCCATGCTGCCTCTGTTTCCAGTCTTTGCATACACCAGATTCTCTCTTGACTACTTTCCATCATCCATTCCTTTGTCAACCAGGCACCTGAGCTGTCTATGTTCCAAGTTTTTGCTCAAACCTTTCTTCTCCAATAAGGCCTGCCCCTACTCTCTTTTTGTCCCTCAAACACAGACCTGACCAGTTGCTCCTCCATGCCCCATTGTACATTGAACATTGCTAGTCATTACACCTGTTGCAGTCCAAGTTTAATACATGATTGTGTGTATCCTTCTGCCACATATTATTCCCAGTTCCTAGCCAAGACTTTGAAATATAGTAAATATTAAATAAATGTTTGGGAAATGAACAAATGAATGTTGGAACATATGTGAAAAGGCTGTTGATATTCTTTTTACTTTGTGAAGATGGTAAAGAATCTTCCTGCAATGTAGGAGACACAGGAGATGCAGGTTAAATCCCCTGGAGAAGAAAATGACAATCCACTCCAGTGTTCTTGCCTGGAGAATCCCATGGACAAAGGAGCCTGGCAGGCTACAGTCTGTGGGGTCACAAAGAGTCAGACACGACTGAAGCGACTTACATGCACACATACACACATATATATGTGTGCATATATATATATATTGATACACTGTAAGGTTAACAATAAGTAAAATGATAGAAATATAAAGAAATTCAAAATAAGGAAAACAAGGCAAAATACATATCTCCTTAGCAGTACCAAATTTCTAGTTTAAAAAGAAATGTGTGCATACAATCAGTTTAATATTGAATTAGAAATATAATAGTCAATTAATAATTTTTTTTAAAATATGAGTGTACATTAATTTGCATGTGAGTTGCTACTTTCATCCCCAAAGGTACTGTTCAATCTTTTTTTAACACTAACCATTGCTTCGCTGCTTGTCAGGACCAACACTACCAGCAGTATAAGTAATGCTGTCTAAAAAGAAATAAAACTACCCTTGGTGGATTCATGTCAATGTATGGCAAAACCAATACAGTATTGTAAAGTAAAATAAAGTAAAAAAATAAATAAATAAATAAAATAAAAAGAAATAAAACTGAAGGTGCTTAGAGAGTTAATCCATTTTGAATACCTATCAAGGCAGAATTTTTTTTTTAAATACAGTGCAGTATTTTCCTAGTAAGTATTAATGGTTGTTCCTATTACCTATTCAACAAAAATTACATACCTAAAATTATGCATGAGATTGTAGTGAACTGTCAGCACAATGATTAAAAAAAAAAAAAACTCTAGTTATATCATAAGGGTCTTAACTCCTGGTGTACAATCTTATATTACAGAGGATATATTAAAAGTAAGGCAGAGAAAAAACTTAAATGGAAATGTTCTGTTATTAGAAGTGAATTTTTTGGTTGAAATCCCATGAAGACATTCTTGTCTGAATTTTCTTTGAAGTTTAACACTTTGTACTTAGAAAAAAGTGGCCACTATAATTAGCCGTGTTTCCATTTTAGTGGTGAACTTCTTCACTTTATCTTAAATCATATAAAAATGTGAGGTCATTGGGGAGATAAAAGATTTACTTAAGCCAATTCTCTGACCTGGATATCATCACTTTGACACTCATAAACCCACAAAGAGACATTCTTGGAATTTTTTAAAGGCTATATAAGAATTTATTTTTTGTGGGAAAAGACAGGGTTTTCTCTCATTTACCCATTGGAATGATACTACAGAATGCACTGGAGTTAAAGAAGAGGAGAAAAAAATGAACATTATAGTAAGAAGCATGACTGCCAGTTTTAGCATATGCATGTGTGTTCACACATACACACACACACAGAATACACACACATGCTCTACTCAACAAAGTAGGATGAATTGGAGGTTTAGTGACACACACTTTCTGTTAATAATATCATCTCTGCCATTTGCAAGCTATATTGCCTTGAAAAATTGACCTAATCTCTCTTGGTTTCATCATCTGCAAAATCATATAATACCCTTTATGTAGGAGTGTAAGTACGAGAACAGATGTACAAAAAATAAAGTGTTTGACACATGGTAAAGTGAAAGTGTTAGTCACTCAATTGTGTCCCACTCTTTGCAACCCTATGGACTGTAGCCCGCCACACTCCTCAGTCCATGGAATTTTCCAGGCAAGAATACTGGAGTGGGTGGCCATTCCGTTCTCCAAGGGATCTTCTTGACACAGGAATCAAACCTAGGTCTCCTGCATTGTAGACATTCTTTGCTATCTGAGCAATCAGGAAAGCCCAGACACATGGTAAAGTTTCAGAAACTCTGTTTTGTTAATATTATTATATCACTTGATAGGAATCACTTAATAGCACTGTAGCAGTTTGTTGATATTTTCAGCACAGTTAATGATTTAAGCAGCTTTTTCTTATCTTTGCATAGTCATGTGATTTGGCTGGTATTTGTTTGTTTGCTTTTAAATCTTTCCATGTCAAATCTTAATTGCATGTGAATAAGTGAAGTTGCTCAGTCATGTCCAGCTCTTTGTGACCCCATGGACTGTAGCCTACCAGGCTCCTCTGTCCATGGGATTTTCCAGGCAATAGTACTGGAGTGGATTGCCATTTCCTTCTCCAGCGGATCTTCCTGACACAGGGATCGAACCCAGATTTCCTGCATTGTAGACAGACGTTTTACCATCTGAGCCAGCAGGGAACTCACTTAATTGCATGAAGGGATATCAATTTTTTTTTAAATTTTTCAGCTTGATGATCAGCTTCTCATAGTGTATTTTTTTACATGAGCTTAAGAAAACTATGGAGAAGGCAATGGCACCTCACTCCAGTACTTTTGCCTGGAGACTCCCATGGACGGAGGAGCCTGGTGGGCTGCAGTCCATGGGGTCACTAAGAGTCAGACACGACTAAGCGAGTTCACTTTCACTTTTCACTTTCATGCATTGGAGAAGGAAATGGCAACCTACTCCAGTGTTCTTGCCTGGAGAATCCCAGGGACAGGGGAGCCTGGTGGGCTGCCTTCTCTATGGTCGCACAGAGTTGGACACGACTGAAGCGACTTAGCAGCAGCAAAAAAACTATACTAAGGAACATATGAAAGGAATTTAATCAGATTTACTACAGTTAACCCTTCAAGCAATAATATTTGACCCTCAATAATAAATTCACAAATTGCAAATAAATGTAGTAAGGTAAATTGTAGAAAGTTATCCTCAAAATGGCCTTTCTAAAGTGATTTATCAAAGGTATGCATAATCAGATCCTAGTTCTCCAAAAAAATCATAAAGGGGAAGTACTCACAAAGAATTAAGAGCTGAATATGATTTCTCTTACCCATTGCTTTTTTCTGTTGGACCAAGTATAAATCTCATCCAGGTACTTAAACTCTCCATTTTTTCATTAAAGGATGAAGAGATGGCAATAGTGTTGATGGAAGGACATGGTACTAGGAAATATTTCTATAAATGGAAATGATGTGGACTTCCCTGGTGGTCCAGTGGTTAAGGAAGGCTTCCCAGGTGGCTCAGTGGTAAAACATCTGCCTGCCAAGCAGGAGACAGAGGAGATGAGGGTTCAATCCCTGGGTCAGGAAGATCCCCTGGAGGAGGAAATGGCAACCCACTCCAGTATTCTTGCCTGGAGAATCCCATGGACAAAGGAGCCTGGTGGCCTACTGTCCATGGGCTTGAAAAGAGCTGGACACAACTCAGTGACTAAACCACCACTACCACCAGTAGTTAAGACTCTGTACTTCCAGTACAGGGAACTGGAGTTCTAGCCCTGATCAGGGAAGATACTGCTTGCACGTGGTGTGGCCAGAAATTAAAAAAAAAAAAAAAATAATGGAAATGATGTGACTTTGCAATGCTCATTCATCAGAGAACTAAATCTAGGGTGAATTCAGTGGCCTGAAAAGGAAATATTTTACTTTCTCTAATAAGTGCAAAACATAAACATTTCACATGGCATCCCATAGCCCATCTAATAAGCACCTCCTTAGAACTTGTAATAACTTAGTAATATCTGGACTGCCTTCATGTCAGCCTTGCTACTCTTTCTGTTCATTTGCCCGTGAAGATTTTATGAATTAAAATGTGTGTGTTTATTTCCTGAGGGAATTCCTTGTCATAGCAAGTACAGTGTTTTAGCCATGGTTGTTTACCAGTGCCTCCTAAAGAGTGGCATCAATTATTTGTGATCTTTGGAATTATTTATTTTCAGTTGAAGACTGAGTACAGGGAGAGCTTCCCCTGTGGTCCAGTGGTTAAGACTCCAGGTTTCCACAGCAGAGGTCACCTGTTCAATGGTTCAATCCCTGGTTGGAAAAATCTGTGTGCCGCTCAGGGCAGCAGGGAGAGGAACCTGTTAGTGCTAATCATTTGCTGCATTCATGAAACAGTAGTAAAATTGTTGACTATTTGTGCTCATTGTCTGAAGGTATAGAATTTGAACTAGGTGCCCTTGTAAATCATTCTAAGGGAAGAAGGAAAGATCCAACCCTCACCAAGTACACTCTGATTTTGAACTTGCTACACTTTTGCTGTTTAAAAAAAAAATCACATTTAGAACTTTTTATCATAGAGAGTGAGTTAATACTTATAATTTTAGGTTTGTTTCTTCCATAATTATTGTCTCTAAAGGACGTGTGGGTGTGTGTTTGTGTGTTGCACACATACTCATGTAACACATAGAGTTAACATTGTGGACTCTTTTCACCAAGTGGCTACCTCCCACTGCTATTTATTATAAGAACTGAAGAAATAATCCTTCTCAGGAGCATGTGATGAGCACCCACAAGTTATAAGAAACACTACTGTGCCATATAAGATTATAGTAATTTTGGTTCAGAGGACACCCTGCTTGGATGAGCTGAGAGAGAGCAGGGACAAACACAGTGGAGAAAGGAAACAGTGGCATGAAGACACATACACACCGCAGTGGTGGGAGGCTACAGGGTAGGAGAGGGAGGAAGAGGATACAGGTTAATCAGGAATTGCTATCTGGGGAAGAGTGCCCAGGCCCTGACTGATGCCTGACATTGATTAATCGATACTCCATCCTACTGTTTAACAAGTGTTCCATCCAGAAAGTCTTCTGTAATATTTAAGTTCACTTCCTTCAGCTTCAATTTATGCACATGTCTTTGGTTCTCTTTTCGGGAGAGCTAGAGAGCAGCCAGTGGCAAAAAACTTTATATTCATGTATCTAAAGAGGGTGTTTTTTTTTCTTTTGTTGTGTTTTGTTTTGTTTGGTATTGTTTTTTGGTCATATGATCAGGCTTCAGTCCTCTCCAGACTAAGGAAAGCAGATTTTTAAAGACAACTGAATCATTCCCCAAAAGGTCTATTTAATTTGACTGCTTAATAATTAATCAGCCTTGATCCTGTGCTTTAAGTGTTTACTCTTTGGAAAGAAAGTTAGTCATTTTGACAGTGATGTGGAAAGATTTCTTTGGTTTCTAAATATCTTGAAACAAAATTTGGGATTCAGAGCCAAAATAAGAAGTGTGTGTGGTAAAATGGACATTAGGGTTACTGAGATTATTAGAGTTAACTATCATATTTATCCATATTGACCACATGCATAGATCATACTTCTTATAATTGCATTTTACCTTTTCTGAAAAATAGCAAGTATCTTCTCTGTTTCTACATAATAGTATTATGACAATTCAAGTAAATTGGGGATATTTTTTTTTTAACTTTCGTATGTGACACAAAGACCTCTATTTCTTTTCTCTGCACTGAAAACTACTTTGTGCCCCTCTGTACTGCACAGAAATTGATCTGCAATACATGTGGCCTCTCCAAGGGTATATTTAAATTTAGTAATTTTATTGCTAACTGTGAAGTTAATCTGCACTGTATGTGCTCTTTTTCCCCAGGAAACTGAAGTAGCAGTTCAAGCTAAACAGCCGGATGTGGAAGGGATTTTGTCTAAAGGGCAGCATTTGTACAAGGAAAAACCAGCCACTGAGCCAGTAAAGGTAATGAAGCAACCTCTAGCAATATCCATTACCTCATAATGGGTTATGCTTCCCCTATTTATAATCGATGAAATAACTTGTAAAGAAATATTGGCCATCTGCAGTAGGAGAGGCAGAGCTGTCTTTTTGATCAACATTTCCTATTTATATATTGTGATCTTAAGGCTATTAACGAGTCATTGCATTAAAGGACTCATTTCTGTCCTGGTGCGCTGCCATCAATACAAAAAGTAGTCCCACCTTCAAGGTAGATTAAATTCTTTGAGGCTTTATTGCATTGCTTGCCAGGCTTGATGCTTTTCATATTGTTTGGCTTCATTCAGATCAAGCTCCTGTATCATACTGTCTATCTCCAGCAGCTGTAAAGAATCACAATATGGTCCATGACCTTTCTTTTCTCTGTTGCTCTTTCTTACGAGAGAGGAAAATCGGCATTTGGGCATCAGTACTTTATTGGGTCAAGAATTTTTAGTGAAATGTCATGTAATTGCTTCTCTCTTTGATTAAAAAAAAAAAAGCTGGCCTGAGAGAAAGGTTTCTACTTCTTTCCTTTCCTCATGTGCATTTTGAAGTCTGGGACACATTTATTCACAGGCTATTACATGAGGAGAGAAATGGAAAACCAGTTCTGTTCTCAAAAAATAGGTAATCAATGGCTTTCATTTGCAAATGAGAGTCCAAGTGATAAATAGAAGTTAGGTATAGGTTACCTTATTTTCTGTACCTGATCAAAATTATAATGGCCCCCATTATGATGAAGGTTCCCGAGAGCCTGTAATGGTGGCTGTTTATTGATCAGTCCTGGCTTCTCTAGCTAATGTTGCAGGCTGAGATTTAGTGAGCCTCACCCTCATGTTTAAAACTGCTCTAAAACAGTGCAGGTCAATAACCTCATTATACAGAACTAGTTTGTCCTTGCAAATAACATTACCATGACTTACACTCTGTCTCCAAGGTCACTGCTTATGCTTGGCCCAAGCTTCATTTCTAGAAAATTGTTTGTTTTCCTTACAGTTTACAAGAGGGTTTTTCTTAGGTAAATTAAAAGGTTTGGGCTAAATGTAATATCCAAACAGCAGGTGCTGAAAGGCCCAGATTTCTGCAGTAGATATCCATAGACATTTATACAGGAATATATTGTCCCCACTCCTAACATCCTCCCAAAGTAATTTGCATCCAGTCCAGGCCGGGAATGATCAATTTCATAAAGTAACAACATGTACAGCTTTTAGACTGGAGAGCTAGAAAACGTCCTGAAAGTAGCAAGTTTCAGGGTTTCTTTTGATGCACTAAAGAAAGCCAGTCCCAAGCAGCTACCTTTCTTGATTAACAGAGTGACTTTCATAGCAGGCAATGAGATGGACAAATGGACCATTTTGTAGATCTGCTCTGCCTACTCAAAGAGTTTATGCAGGGTTTGACATAATTGCTACAGATTACAAATATGCCTTACAGTTGGCTTTTGCTTTTGAGCCTATGCAAAAAAAGAGGCAGAGCCTTCATTGAAAGTCAATGAGAAAATGTGTATTCATTGTATGTACACCATCCAAACCTTGATGCTAATCAGTCATATCCTCAAATTCTGGGCCACTGTGAGTTCAGAACTGGGATCTGCCACCTCTTGAGGTCTCTAATTTCTACTGCAGCATTAGTGATGGAAGAGGGGGATTACCTTCCTGAAATGAGAGAGCAGGGGGGTGGTAACTTCCTTGTCTTTCACATCCTTGGAAACCGTTGTGCAGAGTCAGCCCTCTTCTTTCTTTTCTTTTCCCTTCCTTCACCATGTCCTTTTAAATCAGTTCATGGCGGATCAGCACAGCTTAAATGGAAACTCATCCCTGCTCTGCCATTTACCCCTCAAGTTGGGAGAGGAATCACCATATCAGGTTCATAGTGGCCAAAGGGCAAAATTGAGTTGGGAGATCAGGAGTGAGGAGAAATAGAATATTCATGTGCAGCTTTTGATAAGGACCATGCATGACCTTGGAAATTCTTGAAGATTAGCTGGGGCATCTGGTTGCCTGAAACACTAGAGGCTCAGAAACTACCTCATCATTAAGGAAAAAAGCACTCTGAAAGCTGACAAATGTTGGAAGAGGAAAAGGGAAAGAAGCTAGGATATAGAGTGGCTTCCTCTTGTGTAATAACAAAATATTAAAGGATGCTATCTAAAGCTGACAAAAAAGAAAAATGAAGACAAAAAATCACAAACAAACAAAACTACCTCATCCTTCAAAACCTGGAACCTAGCAATACAAGGTACCAAGCTGGGGGAACTGTTTAAATCTGTGCATGGATCAAAAACTTTTTAAAGATTAGGGATGATTTTTCTAAAGAGTGAGCCATTGCTCTGATAGTACATAAATCAACCGTGCATTTAACTTTGACTTCATATATCAAAATTTTTTAATTTTACTATTCCTAATTGACTATGCCAAAGCCTTTGACTGTGTGGATCACAAAAAAATGTGGAAAATTCTGAAAGAGATGGGAATACCAGACCACCTGACCTGCCTCTTGAGAAACCTATATGCAGGTCAGGAAGCAACAGTTAGAACTGGACATGGAACAACAGACTGGTTCCAAATAGGAAAAGGAGTACATTAAGGCTGTATATTGTCACCCTGCTTATTTAACTTCTATGCAGAGTACATCATGAGAAACGCTGGGCTGGAGGAAGCACAAGCTGGAATCAAGATTGCTGGGAGAAATCTCAATAACCTCAGATATGCAGATGATGCCACCCTTATGGCAGAAAGTGAAGAGGAACTCAAAAGCCTCTTGATGAAAGTGAAAGAGGAGAGTGAGAAAGTTGGCTTAAAGCTCAACATTCAGAAAACGAAGATCATGGCATCTGGTCCCATCACTTCATGGGAAATAGATGGGGAAACAGTGTCAGACTTTATCTTTTTGGGCTCCAAAATGACTGCAGATGGTGATTGCAGCCATGGAATTAAAAGACGCTTACTCCTAGGAAGGGAAGTTATGACCAAACTAGACAGCATATTGAAAAGCAGAGACATTACTTTGCCAACAAAGGTCCATCTTGGAAGGAAAGTTATGACCAACCTAGATAGCATATTGAAAAGCAGAGACATTACTTTGCCAACAAAGGTCCATCTAGTCAAGACTATGGTTTTCCAGTGGTCATGTATAGATGTGAGAGTTGGACTGTGAAGAAAGCTGAGCACCAAAGAATTGATGCTTTTGAACTGTGGTGTTGAAGACTCTTGAGAGTCCCTTGGACTGCTCTTGAGAGTCCCTTGGACTGCAAGGAGATCCAACCAGTCCATTCTGAAGGAGATCAGTCTTGCGTATTCTTTGGAAGGACTGATGCTAAAGCTGAAACTCCAATACTTTGGCCACCTCATGTGAAGAGTTGACTCATTGGAAAAGACTCTGATGCTGGGAGGGATTGGGGGCAGGAGGAGAAGGGGACGACAGAGGATGAGATGGCTGGATGGCATCACGGACTCGATGGACATGAGTCTGAGTGAACTCTGGGAGTTGGTGATGGACAGGGAGGCCTGGCGTGCTGCGATTCATGGGGTCGCAATGAGTTGGACACGATTGAGCAACTGAACTGAACTGAACTGAATGCCTTTCCTCCTTAACTTTCAGGTTTTTCGCCCTTTAATAGAAGGAGAAAGGGTACAAGTAGCCTGCAATACATTTCCATGAGAAAAGTTTGGTTTTTGTTTTGGGGAGGAGGTACATTTGGAAAATGTAACAATTATAAAGAAGATGGTGATAGTCTTTCAAAGGAAAATGAAAATCCCTCATGGTGTGTATATAAGATCCAGTATTTAAATGGATAATTAGTATATCCACCAGTTTCAGACAATCTAATTAAGGACACAGCAGAGAATGGTTCTGTTTCTTAGAAAATTGGCTGTCTATTGGCACCTCTACATTCTACATCAGACAGGCTGTCTGCTTACCTCCTACGCTAACCTCCCAAGCTGAGTCCTCTTTAAGAGCTTGGCTCATCCCTGTTCAGTTTTATATATATATATATATATATATATATATATATATATACCCTTCATTTCATCACCTTCTCTAAGGTTTCCTTAATTTTCAAAGATGGTAAAATTTTAGTTTATTTTCCTGTCATCCATAACTGATCAACTTCTTATTTTCTTTGAGAACTTCCTCTTAAAGATCAAACATATATTAGGAGACAGTTCTACTAATGATATAAATGTAACACTAGATCTGTGATGCAAATTTACTGGGAAAATCTTAAAATAAGATAATTGAAGAAGTAAGTATCTTTGTTTTGCTTTCTATCTCCTCTGTCTCTCTCTCCCCTACAGACACACACACACACACACACACACACACACACACACACACACACACACAGTTTTATTTCATTTGATTTGTACCTTGTTCCTTTACCTTAACTTCAGAAGCTGTTGAAGATTGCTTGGATAAGTTCGATAAATTGTTGAATATTTTGCTTAAGCTATACTTTTGGTAATAATATTTTATGGTAGTGCTGTTGGTGGAATCATTTTAATATGTTCCATTTTCACAGAGTAGTGAGTAGGTTCCTCAGTAGCCCCGAATTTAGCAGTTAAAAAGCAACGAAGACAACTTCCCTCAGTAGCAACAATATTTATTACAAAAAAGAAAAGCCATTTGTTATTTGACTTAAATTTTTTTAGTTCTTTAGAACTTAAGCATTTGGATGGCATTCTCTTATATTTGCACTTTCTTTAACTTTAATTTTGGAACACCACTCTTCCTGTTAAAAAATTTTAAATGTGTGTACATATTTTGAAATACTTATATCACCTTCCATTATTAGAACTGAGAACATTAATGAAATTTAAAATGTCTTAGTTACTTGGTGAAGTGATAAGATCACACCAGCTGGTTTGCTTCACTGACTTTTTAAATTATCCAGAAAAATCTTAACATGAATCTAATAATATGTTTTATTACTGCTCTTGAATTTTTTTTTTAATGTTAAGAGAAAAAAATGAGGTGTTAGGAATTTTCTATATTTGGCCAAAGGGTTCCACCCCAACCTTTAACACAAAAATAATTGCTGTAAACAAATGGTCAAGAGGGCAATTATCATCTTCCAGGCATCACTTCCTCCAATATAAGCTGAAGAATGACAGCATCATTAGTCATTTTCAATTATAGTCAGTCACAACCAGGGATGTTTCATTTTCCCAGCTGTTTTGTTGTTAATTAACTAGATTAAGCTGTTGTTCCCCCCTCCTGAGTTTGTTCTACTGCCAACATCAACATTTGAAATTTTGAAAAACTCTTTGGGTTTTTTTTTTTTTTTTTTGCCTGATAATTCAAAATATATCACTCACAACAGATGTTCATCCGAAAATTCATATACAATATAAAAGGTCAAGTGGTGTCTTGTTGGTGAAAATATTGCCCAGTTACATATTATGATTATAACAGTACTTGGATCTTTATAAATCATCTATCAGACTATGATCTCATTTATATGATGTAATTTTTTTTGTAACATCAGAATCAGTAGCAAGATAACAGATATGAGTCTGTCCCCCAGATGAACAGATCCATTTTGACTGACTCACTTGATCAACACAATTTCCATGTCAATGGTAATAGAAACAGTTCAAGGAAGAATTATAGGGAGTAACAATATTAGAGAGATTTTATAATTTATTAATAGAGTATCAGAATTTCATTTTTTAATGCAAATAAGTTTTACAACTGAGTAAAAAGTCTTGACCATGAGAGACTGAATCAGTGCTAATCACTTATGCTTGACTATAAGGAGAACCCCGCTTTCCCAATGAGAAGATAAAATTTATAATAAACTTTTGAGCAATTGATAGAATCATTTAGGAATGTGAATGAGATTGTCAAATGCCTAGTTATATTTAATTTCATAATTGATTAGCACTTCCAATATTTGAAATCTCACATTTTATAAAATAACACGCTAATTAAGAATATTGCTTTTGCCACATTTGTATTTTATGAAAAGAGTTCATTCACACACGCAGACACATACACTCACACACATATATGCCAGAATTCTAGAGCTTACTGTCTTCCTTCGAAGTTATTTGCAATGGCAGTGTTTTAATCCCCAAATGGTGCAGTCAAAGCTCTCTGTCCAGAGACAACTAAGAACGTACCTAACAGTTTTTATCTGGAAGATGAAAGGATTAAAGCAGGGCAGAGTTAAGAAAAAGTAACACTGCCTCCTATTTGTCATTTCTGGGGTGGCATAGTAGCCTTGTCTCTGTCTTACCCTAAACATGACCTTTGGATGTCCATATCTCTGTATAGTTTATTTTCTGTGGCTGTTTATGTTTACTTGAGACCGTCATACCTAGCTAACTGCCATTTACCAGAAGGCCTGGTTTTCACTTCCTCAATGTTATCGCCGGAATATTTATCCCTAACTTCAGTGCCCATTCCCAAAATATTAGGAGAGACAATCTTTCCATTGTTCTTAGATGTGAATTCTATATCACCCCATTAGAATAACTTATTGTTTAGCTTTTTAAAACTATCTTTAAAACATTTGCTTACAATGACTTTTACCACTAGTAAACATGAAGGTATACCCTAGGAATAATTGTTAATAGTTTATCAATTTTCTTCACTTCCTTTTTGTTTTATTAACCAATTCTGGCAGATAACTTCTATATGCATCCCAAATTCATATCTCTTGAGAGTATTTCAGGGTACTGTGGAACTTTGTTGTTCAAAATAAAACAATTGAAACACAAAAGACATTATAAGCTAATATGAATTGACTCTTTTGTGAGAAAATATTTTGGGGAAGAGTCTCAATTTAGGCTTACTCAGTAGCTCATGTTGGAACTGGACAAGCATTTTAGAGATCTGAATTTCACCTCTGGTCCTCAGTTGTATTAATTGCATTTATAGACACAGACATGGAAACATAGATGTTTCAGTTATAATATTCACATGTATGTCTATGTATATAAAGTCATAGGATGATTCATTTATATAACAGATATTAATATCATGCCAAACATTAACACAAGAGAAAATTATAAGATTTTAAAATTTTGAATATCCCAAACACAAGTAGTTCAGAGTTAAATTCCATTTTATATTTAAAAAGGAAAACTATATTCAGAAATAATGTTTTGTAATTAATTTTCACTCTTCATGAAGAAGAAATTTCACAGTTTGATATAATTGTCTTAACATTTAATGACTACTCCAGGGAAATTATACACACACACACACACACACACACACACACACACACACACACACAATGGAGAATAATGCTCAGGTACAAATGCCCCCTAGAATGAATTTCACTTTTCCCTTAAAAAAAATAATCTCAGAGTTTCTCCTTTTTGGTAAAACATGAATCTACTATGACTGTTGAGTTTTGAGCTCTTGTGAGGAAATCCTGGGATCTGCAGTTTTGCTTAGCACGTTCAAAGTCTGAAAACTCGGGACACCTAATCAAGAGTAGGACTTGATAACTATTATCCTACTGATTTTATATTTAAAGATGTTGGAATTTAGACATGTATTTGATTCCTTTAAATTTGACTAAAGATTAACATCATTAGCAAATCATTACCTTTTACATTTTTTTATGGGTACGGCTTAAAGTCTATTATGTGAAGAATGCTCCATTAGTTGCTGCAGCCAAACATGTTTTGCTATCTAAAGGAACTTTACAGCCTAATAGAAAAGATGAGAGAATAAAAAATAAGGGTACAGGCCAGGGAACAAAAAAGGAAAGCAAAACCAAATGAAAAATTATATATATTATAATATATATTATTTATTATATATAAACATGCAAATTTTATATAATATAGTATTTATTATATTTATAATAATAAATTTATTAATTAATTAATAATATATTTATACCAATAGTCTAAATAATATACATTTATATATAAATAATATATATTTATCCATACTATATAAATAGCCAATTTCAACTCTAAGTACAACAGGTACTTGAAAAGTGGCAAGAGTGTTTTTGTGACCAGCTGAATCAAAATCTACAGCCATTTTATGTGATGTCATTTGCTAATATTTATGAAAGATTGGTTAACATACACTTCTGAGCTTCTTTGTGGTATCAGACGTTTGTGGTACACTGTGGGCTACTACTTAATATTTTAAATCTCTACATCTGAAATCATCTAAATGCCTTATTTACCCATCTGGAAAAAACAATGGGCAAAATAACATTCTAGTAAATGAATAGACCATTCAGAGTTTTATGTGTTAATAAAAGAGAATTGATTATATAAACATGTTATTTTCATGATAATCTAAACCAAATCTTTTAAGCATTGGAATATTTTCATTTTAACTATCTTAATGAAAACTTTTATTGACTATCTTCTGTTTTGCTTCATTAAGCAGTGCATAATAACTAACCAACAATTTTATAGTACTTTACAGTTCCCAGAGTTCTTTTCATATAAAAGATCTCATTTAGTTAATCCAACAAAGCTATGAGTTAGGTGGTAGTATTATATACGTTTCAAGGATGATGAATTTGACTGACCTACCTGATTTTGCTGCTGCTGCTGCTAAGTCGCTTCAGTCGTGTCCAACTCTGTGCAACCCCGTAGACGGCAGCCCACCAGGCTCCTCCGTCCATGGGATTTTCCAGGCAAGAGAACTGATTTTGCTAGTAATCACAAAACCAATAGTAATGAGTTAGGACTGAAATCCAGGACTTCGGATACTAAAACATAGTGTAATTTAAAACTTTCTTAATTTTCAGGGTCATCATTATAAGCATCAATTATTGTTCTGTTTCATTGTACAGTTACTGATGCTGAAAAAGATTCTCTGCATGGGTGCCAAACTGAATCTCAGAGACAGAGTTTTGGGTGAAGTAAAAGAGAATAGCTTTATTGCTTTGCCAGGCAAAACTGTGTGTCCCTATGTGGGGGAATTGGGTGAGGAGTTTTATAGAAATGGTTCAAGGGCTGAGTTGCTGATAAGGATAAAGGTGTGTACAAGGCTTGCATTTCTTTAATCTGGCCTCACGGGTCTCCTGATGAGCTTCTGTGGATCTTGAGGTTATCAAACCTTGACTCTGGAATGAAGAATGCTTCATCAAGTAGCTAACATCTTCCATTTGTTGGAGGTTTCAGTTCTGCAGAAGAGCTCAAAGATATTGTTCTGTGTATCCCTTGAGGTGGAACCAGGAGGCTGCATCAAGGCTGCTCTGCTGTTTCTTGACTGCTCCTCTCTTGTCTTTGCATCCCCTGCCTTCCCTGATTAGCAAGTGTTTGAACCTGACCTTTGGAACACAGGGAAAGTCATGGAGGCTGAATGAAGCCTATTTCCTACCAACAAGAAATAAGGGACAGAGAAAGGTTTTTGTGCCCAGGATCCCCACAGTGTCCTACTCAGTTTCATTGTGCACATGGAATATGAAGGTCAGTACTGATCACTGCGTCTTCAGTTGAGACCCAGATGAAATAGTTAATTTTATTTCAGAGGCAGGCTGTTAGATAAATACTTTAAATATTTAAAATCTAACTCAGTGCAGTGAGATGCTTACACCATGAGAAGAAAGTGAAACCTAAGCCAACTGTAGAAACAGCAAATTCCCATCTCTCCTCGCCTACTCACTATGGGGCCATATGCTTGCTGAGTGTAAGAGTGGGCAGATCTCAGCAGTATGTAAATCAATCTCTAATCTCTCTCTTTTCCTCTCTCCCTCTTTGTCTCTCAGCATATACAGGTGACTTCCTGTAGGTTACATAATGTATAAGACCATTTGCTGCACCCTTATCCCTTCAATAAGTGATCCAAGATCATGATGTTTTCAGATAGCTACTTTTACATTTATTGTCTCTTCCCTAGTATCTATTGCTATTTGTTGTTGTTGTTGTTATCAACAACTTCTAGCTCCTCTTATTATTCTTTCCCTGTGAACTCACTGCTATTTAGCAGGGGAATCAAAAGACCAAATACATATATATATATATATATATATATATATATATATATATATATATATATATATATATATATATATATAAATTCACCAGCCTTGGATGATATTTAATTCTCAATGTTTAGCTCTGATGTCAGAACAGAAAAATATCTTCCACATTTCATGACTTTCGATGGTAGTTTTCCCTCACTGATCAGAGGCATTTTTGTTGTTGTTGTTTGCTTTTGGATTCAAGGCTTATGTTTTAATAAATAAAAAGAAATAATATTCATTGGTGTGATAGTAAATGTTTAACCGCATGTACTCTGGGAGAAGAAATTATAAGCCCTGACTTGACATAAAGTCAGACAGAATAAATAACCTTAAGAGCACAGATGATAGTTAAAATAGGAAGTGATAACTTTTTACTATTTATTTTAGTATTTATTCCCTTTGCAGCTTTGCTTAAGTGGGGTTTTTCAAGAAAATTAAGTCCTATAGAAAATGATTTAAGACCTATTTTCTTATTTTTATCAAGGATGATACATATCTACTCCATTGAGGATGGCTAGGTAATTCATTGCTTCTAATGGATGCCTTAGGCTCTGGTCCTGGACAATCAGCATCAGCATCAACCGGAAAATAGTTAAAAGTGTCAATTCTTGGGCCCCACCCAAGATCTGTTGAATCTAGAACTCTGAGGTTGAAAGCCAACTGCTGCTACTGCTGCTAAGTCGCTTCAGTCGTGTCCGATTCTGTGCGACCCCATAGACAGCAGCCCACCAGGCTCCCCCGCCCCTGGGATTCTCCAGGCAAGAACACTGGAGTGGGTTGCCACTTCCTTCTCCCATGCATGAAAGGAAAAGTGAAAGTGAAGTCGCTCAGTCATGTCTGACTCTTAGCGACCCCATGGACTGCAGCCTACCAGGCTCTTCTGTCCATCAGTATCTCCAGGCAAGGGTAACTGGAGTGGGTTGCCATTGCCTTCTCCATGAAAGCCAGCAGTCAGTGGTTTACCAAGTCTTCCAGGTGATTCTGATGGCCCCAACATATGAGAACCAGTGCTCCAAGATATTATGATAAATTATTTTATCCTCCCAATCCATTGAGAAAGTTTGACCTGGGACCTTTGAGTCCTCTGCTTCCAGCCAGTAGAAAGGGAAAGAATGGATGGAGAAACCTCACTCAATTTTTATAAGGATCAGCCCACAACTGACAGATATTACCTCTCCTCACATTCTATTGGCAGTAAGTTATCTTATGATTATCCAGTGTTATACTGGAAGTGGCTTGGATCTGCTCCTGAGGACCTATTAGCAAATTTTCAGGCACTTTGTGAGCTACTTGATGTTCTTTTGGTAACTAAAATTGGCTATAGTTGGACAATCTACACCACAGAAATTAGAAACACTAAAATCAATTTGTTTCTTTGTTTTCCCCAGAGAGCCACTTGTTAACATATACACGGTCACTGACCGTATACGGGCTTGGCTGACCCCCTGCAGCTAAAATGACCCTCAAAATGGTCCTGCTTTGAACCAAATTGGCTGAGCCTTTATACTCTCATCTTGATCAGTCTTTGAAAAAGGGCTGCCCTGGGAATGGCAAGTCCTTAGGCAAGGCAGATCACTACAGCAGAGACAGTCCCAGAAGGAACTGACACCTGACACCTGAAGGATATCTACTGACATCTTCTTCACCATTTGGGACAAGAGTCCTTCCCTAAAGTGGACTCAGAGGCGTATCCCCATGTGTACCTCAGCCCCTCCTTCCAAGTATTGCTAATAGGATTGATCTGGGGTGAGCCAGGGCAGTAAGATAATTTTAATGTCCTGTGGAAAATTCTGGTATACAGCCACACTAGATACTATTTAAAACAGTCAAGCCAATTGCTGAGATGACATTTTTTGTTTATTTGTTTTGCTTTCAATAATGTTTGCACTCTGTTTGTCCTTTCAATGAAATTGTGCCTGGAGCAAGAGCCTGTATGCAGCAAATAATCAATACAAATTTGTAGTGAGGTTGGTTGAAGTATTTAATTAAAATACCTTTGAAAGGAATTCCACCCAGAAAAGTTAATTTAGAAGTAAAATATGATAGAAATACAATAATGTATTCACAAAATAAATTAATAACTCAGTGAATTAAGTTACTGCAAGATGTTAATCGAATAAATAACATGCATGCTTTTCTATTAAAGAGGAAGTTAGAAGATCTGAGCTCGGAGTGGAAGGCGGTAACCCACTTACTTCAAGAGCTGAAGGCAAAGTGGCCTGGCCCAGCCCCTGGACTGACAGCAATTGGAGCACGTAAGTATGCTGGATCGCATCCTCTGTGGCTTTGGACATTTGCTCGAAAGCACAACAGTGAGATGTTCCCTGGGTTAAAGGGAAAATGAGTTGCAATGCTGAAAATAGGAATACACTTGGGTTATTTACAATGCAAAATGTCTTAGAGCTTAGGTTCCTTGGAAAGAGATTGACTGAACATATGGAGTCACCAAAGTATATAGGGGTGTGCTCTCCAGAAATGTACCTACAGTGAAGAAAGACCCATAGCAGAGATAGCAGAAGGGGCTGGGGAGCTGCAGGGTGATTTGACTGCAAGAGAGGCCTCAGCCCACTCCACAGGAGCCTTAAGGCTGAGTAGGTTGTCCAGAGCCCTCCTGAATTGCAAGAATAGAGCTTGGCCTTTGTATTCCTGAACCAGCCAGCCTTTGCCCAGAGGCTGCTCACTGGAAGGAAAAGGGAGATCTTAGAAGAGTCTTCTGAGGCCAAAGGCAATTCTCAGTAAGGAATACTATCAGTGCTTCTAGTCGGACAAATGGGTGTGTTGTTCCTGAAGAGGGAATCAGGATAGAGCTTCCAAGACTAAATATGTAAGGACCCCATCTCAATGAATCCTATATCCTATAGATAATCTTATTCAAATATGCCTACACAGGATCTTCCCTGGCAGTCCAATGGTTAAGACCCTGTGCTTCCACTGCAGAGGGCACAGGTTCAATCCCTGGTCAGGGAACTAAGATCCTGCAAGTCATGCAGTGTTACCAAAAATATAAAAACTCCCCAAACCACAGAAATGCACACAGTCCCCCTAGCACTTCCCTCTGTTCCATCTGAAGACAATCTTAAGAGCTCTTCCATTTTTAGTTCAAGAAAAAGGAAAATGGACCATGACTACCACAAGTAGACTTGGGGGAAGAATGTTTCTTCATTTAGCTATAGTTTTAACTTTTGTTTTTACTGCATATTTTCAGTCTATTCTTTTTCATCTTCTATTCGTTTCTTAGTAGAAGGTATGCATGAAATCTCATGGCAATGTTAAGGCTGGCTTTGAGTCCCATGGTCAAGGAGCCAAAAATTTTTTTCTGCTATACCAATTCTAAAATTAGATAGAACTAAAAAATATCTTTTTTTCTGTTCTTGTTTTTTGCTTCCTTTTTTTTTCCCTTTTCTACTTTTCAAAGATCAGATATTTGCAGTATTTAACTATGGTTCTTCAAGTAAAGTTGATTTTTATTTCATATCAATTAGAAATATACCACAATGGAAAGATCACCCAAGGTAGCACAATGATAATTCAGTAGAAGGCATAAACAGCGCTTAGGTTAAAAGATGGTCTACAATCTGGGAACAGTGTGTCTGGCATGCCCCTGGGGTTTCTAAGAAGACATCAGAGTTAAACTTGATATCAGATACTTTAAAAAGATGTGTGAGCATTCTTTCTTCTTCCTTTGTTTTGGTCAATCTGGGACACTAAAATTGCTCTATCAGTGTTTATCTTCAATTAATTATATCAGGTTTATTTCCTCTTATGACCTATAATTTTTGGTTCCCTCAGCACACATGCATAGTTTGTCCCTATATAATCATTTATTGGTATTTGTTTTCTAGCTTTCTCCTGATATTCAGTCTCAGATTCTCTAACTCTGTAAAGAAATTGGGTTCCAATAATTTGTTTCTATTTAACTCTGATATAATTATGGGTTTATGCTCCTATTTAAGCTACTTTCAGATGGTTGGAAGTTTTGAAAGGCAGGGCACAGAAATCTACTTAACCTGTAAAGTTCTTAGATGTGACTACAACAGTTCTTTTGGAGAACAGATTCAAAGTTCCAGTTTCAGTTTCCAGAAACATATTTAATTCATCTACTTAATATCTATTGAGTAACTTCTGTGTATTGAACATTATACTAGGTGCTGAGAATGCAGCATAGAGTAAGTTAAGTTCCCTCCCCTCATGAAACCCTTCTAATTGACCTTTGAACAACATGAGTTTGAACTATGCAGGTGCACTTATGTGCAGAATTTTTTCAATAATAAATATTCCAGTACTACATGATCCATGGTGGGTTGAATCTGTGCATGTGAAGGAGCTGCCTAAATGGCAGAAACATGAATACACAGAGCAGACTGGATTTTCAACTATGCAGTAAGTCAGCCCTAACCTCAGTGTTAATCAGAGTTCAGCTGTACTCCGATTGGAAGAGAAACAGGATGAACAAATAAAGAAAACAGATACTGTCTCAATATTGTTCAGAGTTACAGAGTTTAGTCCACAGATTGATATCAAATGGGCACTTGTTAAAGATGTAGAATGCCAGGCCCTACTCCAGACCCAGTGCATCAGAATCTATATTTTAATAAGATCCCTAGGTAATCCATTTGCACATTGAATTTTGAGAAGCACAGTTATGGAGAACAGGAAAGCAGAATAAGAGGGAGTGAGCAGGAATGAAGGCATGATTGCCTGAAGTTGGGTCATTGAATCTTTTCTATTAAGCAAATACTTGAGAAAGCTGTTGGAAGTGAGGAAGTAAGCAAGGTACACATCCAGGAGAGAGCATTCCAGTCAAAGATAGAACAAAAAACAGAGGTAATGAGGGTACTGCAAGCACAGCGGGTTGACCTCCCGACAGAACAAGGGATGCTGACCTCTTTTGTGCATTAGTAGCCAATTTTTATAGGCTCAAGACAAAGAAAATTCCTGCTGGAAGGGTGGAATTAGGTGAGTGATTAGGGTGGGTATTTTTACCTAATATGGGGTCAGGGAGCTGGCCAGTTTAGGTGGGGCGAGGGGTCTCGTGGCAGTGATTGCTATGGGGCTCAGTCAGTTCTGGAGATGACCTTTGTATGGGGCTCCATATCTGTGGCCTTGGTATAGGGCTCCACAGAAAGTGAAAGTGTTAATTGTTCAGTCGTGTCCAACTCTTTGCAGCCCAATAGACAGTAGCCCACCAGGCCGCTCTGTCCATGGAATTCTCCAGGCAAGAATACTGGAGTGGGTTGCCATGCCCTCCTCCAGGGTATCTTCCCAACCTAGGGGTCAAACCCAGGTTTCCTGCATTGCAGGCAGATTCTTTACCATCTAAGCCACCAGGAAAGCTCACTTTCTATTAATCAGAAAGCCAGCAATCTGGGGAGACAGAGAACTCATGTCCCCAAAAAGCAATTCTGACAATACTGCTCGGTCATGACAGTTTTTAGGGAAAAGGGGAAATAATCTCAGTTAATCATTGGAATGGGATGTCAGAGTCCTTGCCATCCTTTACTACGTGCAGGCTTGGCGACGTCTTGTGGTCTTTGTTTAGGTATTTTCTTGTTCACACAGTTTGTTCACATGGGTTTTTTCCATGAGGTTACTGAAGGCAAAGCTAGAGAAGAGACCTGGTCATCTGTTAATTACTTATTCTTCATTTCTACTTCTTTGATCTATGGAAGGAACCAACAAGTTAGGCAAGGCATTGTATGATCAAAAGATGTGAAAGATGTGCTCAGGCCAGTGATGATTAGAACTTGGGGGTGCCTGGTTTAAAGTTAGTGAGAAGATATGAGGAGACTCCTGCAGACAGCTCTTTTCTGCCAAAAGCTGCTTATAAAATCAAACATTCCTTTTTCCTTAATGTGGTAGTTTAAACATCAGAATTAAGAATTGTTTAAATTTCTGGAAGTCAGGAATATAATCTGAAATAAGTACAATATAAAAAGGGAAAATGTAATTTGTAATACAATTCTGTTATCTGATTATTGTTTCATGTAGTATATTGTAACACAATATGATTTATCATTCATCATTGTAAATTTTTTTTTCCATTGCACTCCTACTATTATTCTAGCTGCTTTTGTATATATGCCTTTCTCATCAAAATAATTGCCAAGTATGTATGGTTATACACAGTATTTTTAGGGTAAGGATCACAAGGCTCGGAAGGGAAATAGATGAAGGCCACACAAATGGAAAGAAACAGAGCCAGGTTTATAATCCAAGTGTGTCAGGCTCCAAAGCCTGTGTTGTTGTTGTTGTTGTTGTTGTTGTTGTTGTTTTGCTGTGCCTTGTACTATCTCTCTGTCCAAAGACCTAATGGAAATTCTAGATAGGAAGGCAGTTAGCCCATAGTTAATGTTACTTAACTCAGTCTTAAGATGTATGAGGAGTAAAAGTAAGAAATGTTTTTCTGTCTTCTCTAATTAAGGAGTAGAAGAAATCAGTTTATTGTATCTGAATTTCTTAGAATCATAGAACTCTGAGCCTAGAATAATCATCGGAAGTACCTAGTTGAATGTATTTCTTCTATATGTGTGGAAATGGAGGCCCAGGGACCTTTTTAAAAACACTAAACCAAGCTCCTTTATGATTTAATCTATGTAACATGATGAGGTGGTCCTGCCTGAGCTATATAAATTGTTTCAGGTTGCAAGACAA
This sequence comes from Capricornis sumatraensis, assembly GCF_032405125.1. Classification (NCBI taxonomy): domain Eukaryota; kingdom Metazoa; phylum Chordata; class Mammalia; order Artiodactyla; family Bovidae; genus Capricornis; species Capricornis sumatraensis. The sequence goes on from NC_091092.1 coordinate 111,946,501, forward strand.
AGAGGCATACTGGAAAAAAAAAAGTTTTTGCAGCTGTTGCTTAGATACCTAAGTGTATCATTTTTCTTATTTAGTCGTTATGCTGTGTCCACCTCTTTTCAACCCCATAGACTGTAGCCTGCCAGGCTCCTCTGTCCATGGGATTTCCCCGGCCAGAATACTGGAGTGGGTTGCCATTCCCTTCTCCAGGAGATCTTCCTAACCCAGGGGTCAAACCCATGTCCCCTGCTTGGCAGGCGTATTCTTTACTTCAGTTTTCTGTTTCTGCATTAAAACACTCTAAATGTAATGGCTTTAAACAAGGGTTATTTACTTGCTTGTGATTTTGTGGGTCGGCAGTTGGGCTGTGTTTGACTTATTAGGTGTTCTAAAGGTCTTGCTAGGGGCCATTCTTATACATGCAGTTATTTGGAAACTCAACAGAAGCTAGATGGATTCCCTCAGATATCTGACAGCTGGCTGTTGGGTGGAGAACCTTGGCTCTTCACAACCCTATCATCCTCCCATAGGCTGGACTGGGTTCATTATATGGTATTCTCAGGGCAGTGTTTTGAGAGGATGAGAGTAAAAGCTACAAGATGTCTTGACACCTAGACTCTGTCATTAAGACAACATCATTTCTGCTACATTCTGTTCATCGAGGCAAGTTTTCAGTCCAGCCAAGGCTCAAGGGGTGGAGAAATAGACTTCACCTTTTGAAGGGAGAGCTGTGATGTCACTGCCAATGGATGTGCATACAGGGAAGGGATGGCTTTATTGTGGCCATCTTAACACCCAAACCACTATACTGAGAAAAAGGGAAGAAAGCGGAGATGAAAGCATTGGTGTATGTGCAGAGTCGTACGTCAGTGACTCTGAGACGTACTCTCAGTCAGTACGTCAGTACTCTATACTGTACATTAGAATCACCCATTTCTTACTAAAGCACAGATTGTGGGGCTTCAGTCTGGAGGTCCTGATTCAGTAGATATGGGATAATGCTTGAGAATTTGCATCTCTAAAAAGACTCCACATTGCACTGATGCTGCTGGTCTTGAGACAGCACTTTAAGAACTATTGCCATAGGTCTATGATCAGTGAGAAAGGAGTTCATCCCTGCTTCCTGCCTGCAATGTAGCATGGAACTTGAGTGAGAGCCAGTACTTTGGATGCCAAAGGGAACTCCAGTTGTTCCAGCACCAACCTCACCCAGAACTTTGGAGCTTGGAAGTTCAAGGAGGTGTATAGCATGCTAAGCCTTAGCAGTACTTGCCTAGCAGAGCAGCTTAGACCTACCTGTGGATGGAACAGCCATGCTTATATGCAGCTCCTCTCAAGACTTGTAAACGATTAGGTAGGCAAGACTTTGCATGGGCCTGAAGGCCTGCTTGGCAGATGGAGACAAAGAGTCGACAGATCGAGTTGTAAATGTCAGTGTAAATCCTTTCTTACCCACAAGCTGCTGGGTCTGGGAACATTCACATTCCACTATACCCGATTTAGCATTTCTGAAAGAAATTGCATATAGAACATGCTTTATGTCAAGATTCCAAATCAGGATATTGGAGTTCTTCAGATTTCCCAGGGTAATAACTGGGAATGAATGACCATTGTATAAATAGACTCATAGAAGTGCCAGTTAATAGAGGTTTCTGGTTGATTAAACACTGGTAAAGCCATCTCTTCCTGTAATTAATTTTGGAGAGAGCCATTCTCAAGTGTAATTAGGCAAGTGCTGTATTGGAGATCAAGAAGCCTAAATTCTAATCTCAGTTGTGCTACCAACTAGATAAGGGATCGATGCACTCTCTTTGTAGAGAGTCAGATAGTAAGTATTTTCAGCTTTGTAGGTCTTGGTATCAACTTTGTCACTGTATACTAGAAGCAGCCACTGTATACTAAAGTTGCATGTAAATCAACAGGCATGGCTATGTTCTATTAACAGGTTATTTACAAAAACCAGATAAGGGCAGATGGGTCAAATTGGGCCCTTAATGGCCTACCCATGTCCCCTCAGCACTTGTCCTTCTGGCAAACCCTCAGGCTTCTGAAGGCAAGTACCTATCACTCTGCCCAGGCACTTTCTCTTGCCATAGGAGAAGCTCACTCACTTGTAGAGGATGTGCTAGAACAGTACTCAACCACTGATGGAGAGGAATTGACAGATAAATAGCACACCCTCTTCATTCCTTGGGTAGGACAACTCCAGGGCTGAACACCAGAGGTCTTTAGTGAGTTGAACCACAGTTGGCTACACTGATGACCTGTCTTATTAGCATGCCCTATAGAGACTTCCTTCCCATTCCTATTCATCTCCTTATTCTTCCACCACAGCTTCCTGGTGTCATCTGCCGATTAAAGTTGTGTTATTGTTGTTTAGTTGCTAAGTCCTGTCTGACTCTTTTGCGACCCCATTGATGGTAGCCCACGAGGCTCCTCTGTCCATGCAATTTCCCAGGCAAGAATACTGGAGTAGGTTGCCATTTGCTCCTCCGGGGATCTTCCCAATCCAGGGATCAAACATGCAACTCCTGCTTGGCAGGCGGATTCTTTACCACTGAGCCACCAGGGAAAACCATCAATTAAAAACTATTTGTATGGCAACCCATTGCAGTATTCTTGCCTGGAAAATTCCGACAGAGGAGCCCGGGGGGCTATACCTCAAGGGGTTGCAAAGAGTCAGACATGACTGAGTAACTAACATACACACACACTCAAATCCTCATTTTATAGTCTACTTCTGAATGAACCGAAATTAATACAAAGAGGCTTATAATTAGTGCCATGGTTGTACTTTTTACAGGAGTTTTGTTGTGATTCCCATTCTGTAGATGAGAAAACCAAGCAACAGAAGAGTTTGTCCAAAGTTACAAAGCTAGTAAGTGGCAGAGTGGGTATTTGAAGATACATCTCTGTAGAAAGCTTATGTTATTAATCAGAACAGTGTATTTCAAGCAGTGATTTATTGATCATCTAAAGTTTTGAAGGCTGTGCTTAAATATCAAACACATATAACATTATTTCTACATTTATGATTTGCACTTCACTTGCCTCTCTAGAGTTCAATAAAGCAACCCAAGGCTAGTTCAGTTATCTTTTAAGTATCTAGGCAATTTGATAAAAACATGTGGTTAATTGGAACTTAAATATAATCTTGGAATACTGTTTATTTGTTTGATTTAAATTCTGAGAAAAAAATTCATTTATTATGAAAATGACCTTTGTCTGCAGTGATCATGAGAGAAGGAGGGAAGGAAGCTGTCAATTAGTTCTCACATTCTTACTCCTCTTTTGGGTCCTCATCCTTCTCAGAAACACAAAGAAGATTGCCACCCAGAGCCTTTCCAGTTTTGGCTGGGCTTCCAACTGTTAATTCTGCCTCAGCTGAACCTTTTGGATAAGGCTCATCAATTTCAGCCATGTCTTTCTCTATTTCATTAACAGATGACTGTTTTCTTGAAAACACTTAGAACAAGGCTATACCATCCTTGGTTTTAGAATTAAAACCTCTAAACCTTAAAAAAAAACTCCCTGAAAGTCTAAAACCCTAGGAATATGATTTTATACCAGAAAATAGGAGGTCCCCTAATCAATTATGATAACAGGATAAGAAATGAATTTTTGACCCTTCCCAAGAGATTTCAAAGCCCTGAGCAACTACAGAGACCCTCCAGCTCTTGGCAGGAATAAACTAATTAATTAATTAAATCTTATTTTTATATATCAGTGAGGTGAGGATGCTTGAAATATAATGAGATAGAAAGGAAAGTGACAACAGTAAAGCCTGACTGAGGAGTCCCCAGTGCTGCTTACACTGATGAGAATGAAGTCTTCAGATGTAGGCAAGGGGAGTCTTTGGTTCCAGGCCAGGTTCTTCAACAAAGTTCCCTGGTTCACAGGGAGGATATAACAGTGGTGTCCTTGTTAATATCCAAGACAGTGATTGATTGTGAAAACCGGAGTATTTAGATGTTAATTATCCATTTTTGTGATGATGAAGTTCCCTTTGTTCTTTCTCTCTTAACCTTTTGGCAGTTTTATGGCTTGGTTACCATCTCCGGTTAGGGCTGAGCTTTGGGGTCTGCACTGGCAAAGGAAGAAAAGCTCTCATCTATCATTTCTAATGCTTGTTGGCAGCATTCCTGGAAGTCTCTGTGTGTTGGGGGTGGGGTGTGTAGGAGAAGGAGGAGAATAACATCAGTGGTTGAATAAAGTATTCTGATCATTGGGGATTTTTCAGTTACTCATATCCTGCATTTTTATAGAAATAAAGGGTTTATTACAGTAAAATTACCATAGCCTTCTTTTATTATTTAACTCCTTCCCAAAAAGGACCTTTGCTGGAAATCATTATAGAATATACCGTAATGTTGTATTTCTTCTCAAGCTGTTATCAAGGAGAAATTAGGACTCTTTAAACACATTCAGGAGAGAGTAGGCACCCCACAGTCCACAAAAGTTAGGCTTCTCCCTGTATTCCTAATATTTTCCAAAATTTCACTGAATCATTTTGAAACTAAATGTAACTTAACCCTCAAAGAAAGATTTCAAATGGAGGAAACTGTAATAGTTTGCACTTAAACCATAGATTCTAAGATTGTGGCCTTTGAGAGGTCATTCATTCTTCCCCACTATCTTCAGGAAAAGCGCACTCTCTCTCTCTCAGGAGCAATCTTAAGGTTAACTGCATTCTCTTTTAAAAATCAAGAGTGGGTGGCATTCCCCCACTGTTGTTATACTTGAAACCATCTTTCAACTGCGTAACACAAGTTCCAGTTACTGTCTAAATTACTTTCTGAGTAGGAAAAGTACATTTTGACATTATTTGAAGTCTGTTACCTAATCTCCCTTCAAATTTTGCTTTTCTGGCACAAATCATGTGAGTCCCCATGGCCTGTGAACAACAAAAATGTGCTGTCTCAAATGTTTAAATCTCTCTGTGCCTCAAGTGTTTCAACATCTCTGTGCCCCCGCTTCTAACATCCCAAGTGTGTTTTCCATACTATTTTCTGTCGTGGGCTTCAGAACTGGATCCAGTTCCATAACTGCCATTCTACTCACAGCTCAGTTACATCACAGTGTCAGCTTTCCCTTTTCTCACCTTCATCCGGTGATATCATTTTTGCCTGCTATAATGTTCTACTGGCTCCTACTAAATTTGACAGCTGTTTGAGGACCTGTTATTTGGTTTTTTGGCCACATTTTAGCTTAGCCAGTCATGTCTTTCTGAGCGTGTGCGTGCATGCTGTTGTATCCGACTCTGCGAATCCCCGGACTATAGCCTGCCAGGCTCCTCTGTCCGTGGGATTTTCCAGGCAAAAATACTGTAGTACACAGGACTGCAAAAAAAGTCAGACACAACTGAGCACACATACATGCCTACTAGTTAACCAAATGGAGGTGGAGTATAAGGAGAGGAATGTATGACCAGGAGATTAAGAGAGAGGTCCAACCTAGAGATGTAAATGTGCAGTGTTTAGCATAAAGTTGAGTCATGAGGTGGTACTAGTTAAAGCCAAGCAGTGACTATAGATAGAAAAGAGAAGATACCCAAAGACAGATCCCTGAAGGACTTCACTGGTGAGAAGTAAGGATTATAGTAATAAGTTCTGAAGTTGGAGGAAAACCAAGACAGAGACCTGGAAGCCAAGTGAAGGAAGTGAGTTAAGAGGAAGGAATTGATAAACGGTGTCAAATGTGCCTATAAGTCTAGTAAGAGAGGGCCGAAAATCACTCTTGAATTTAGGGAAAACTTGGGGAAAGTGATAGAAGGATGCAATCCATAAATTTAAGGAACCCATATATCCAACAGCTCACTCAGTGTCTGCACTCGGCGGTCCCCCAGACTCTTCGAATCCACCATGTCCACAACTGAACTAGGGAGTTTCCTCTTCCCTCTTTTCTTGTACCTCCAGGCAAGAATACTGGAGTGGGTTGCCATTCTCTTCTCCAGGGGATCTTCCCAACCCAGGGATTGAACCCAGATCTCCTGCATTGCAGGCAGATCCTTTACCATCTGAGCCACCAGGGAAGCCCTTGTATTTCTTATCTCAGGCAATAGCAACACCATCCAATCAAGCCAGTACTAGTAAGTGATCCTGGAGGGAGACCTCCTTCTCCCTCACTTGCCTCATCGAATCAACAACCAAATCCTACTGATTGTAGTAATACTTCAATATCTTTGAAGTTATTTTGTCCATCTGCATCCCTTCCACCACCATCATGGATGCCTGGCCTCCTAACTGATTTCATTCACCTCCCTCTAATCCATTCCCCATAAAAACATACTCCATAAAGAACAATCATGCAAAGTATAAACCTCATTCTTTTATAATTCTGTAATGGTGCCCCCACTGCTTTTAGAATAAGTCTCCAAATCATGAACATGCTCACCAGATCTTAGACAATGATTCCCCTGCTTACCCTTCTTGTTCCACTGTCTGCCTTTTTCTTCAAAGTCCAACCCTTCTGGCTTTCTTCAGTTCTTTTAGCAGGTCTGCTTCTTCCTGGGCTCGGGGTTTCCACACCTACTACTCTCGCCTGGATGACCTCTTTTCTTATTCATCCTTTAGATCTCAGCTGCACAGGCTCTTTCTTTGAGCTATTACATGGCAAGGTATACCTTTTCTCTTTCGTATCCTTGCCATATTTTGATTAACTATTTGCGTCATTACTTAATTTTCATTTGCTAACAGACTGTAAGTTCCAAAAGGATCCTATTTTATATCTTGCTTATCAAAACATGCCCTTTTGTGTATGCAGCTTTTATTCAATGACAAGCATGTAATAGTGTTAAACTTATATATTTTGACCAAATTGACAGTAATTTTAGAGTTGGATCAAGTACGTTGATCTCCTATGTAATTATAATGCCAGAGAGACTAAGTGCTTATATGGTTGTCCAGCTGTTTAGTAGCAGAATCTGGACTCAAGCCCACTTCTCCTGAGTTTGGTTACAGTGCTTGTCCATATTCTTATATATCTCAATTTGTTTTTTGGCTTAGACATAGCTGACAGATACATTCATCTGCACATCTGCAATGGTAAACCCTAAGTTTTTTTAAAGGCTGCAATATTGATCAAATAGGGATGTGCTGTGGCTTTGATGCAAATTTTATAGCCTAAATCATTCCCATCTCGTTCCTTAACTCTCATTCTTATATCCAATTTGAGAACCTCTACTTTATAGTGTAACATCACATGCTGTATTCCTCTTAACATTTATACAGTTTATTTCTTCTCTTGTCTTCAATATTTTAAAGAAAATATGTTCTAATCTCCTTTTCCAAAGTACTTTCCAGCCTATGATGAGTTCATTAAACAGACATTCCATGTAGCTATTCAAATATTTATGCAAGATTGCTAACAGCACTAACTCTACCAGTGCCTAAATTGAATTATAACCTACCATAGGAGAAAAGTCAGAATGTTAACACCTTCAGTTCTTGCTTTTGAGATAGTTATCACAACTTCAAAAAATCATTGTTATCCCACGTTAAAAAGCAGAAGCTAAAAAAAAAAAAAGCAGAAGCTAAATAACATGCCACTAGGAACGTGGGAGACATTGTTAAAATAAAGTAATTGCCACTGTCACTTGTTTCCCAGGACTGTTCTTTCTTCTTGAAGAAATTGATGGGTAAAAGATATAAATAAACTTCCTATGTTTACTATGGATTCTAAGTACAGGAGGTAGTTTTCCTTCTCATGTTGAAATGAGTGAGAATGTTGTTTCCTTGATTATTAGTATTTTTTATTGGAGTACAGTCAACTCAATGGCCATGAGTTTGGGTAAATTCTGGGAGTTGGTGATGGACAGGGAGGCCTGGTGTGCTGCGGTCCATGGGGTCACAGAGTCGGACACAACTAAGAGACTGAACTGAACTGATAGTTGATGTACAATATCATGTTAGTTTCAGGTGTCCAGCATGGCAATTCATATGTATATTTTTTTCCTCAGATTCTTTTCCCTTATAGGTTATTATAAAATATTGAGTATAGTTCCCTGTGCTATATTAAAACATTTAACCCTATAATTTGGTGATAAGCATTTTTGCTTGCTGAATCCAACAAGACCAAAATAGGAGCCCTATTATTTTTCTTCCTGATTCTTATTTGTTTAAGGTAAAACATGCCTCTTTCTTTTGAACCTGCACTCCATGTTTAACAAATAAGGACAGGACTCAGAACAGAAACGTACACTCAGATTTGAGGTTTTTTCTCAAGGTCAGGACCCAGTTTCACAAGAAATTTTATTTTTTCCTGGTACAGCTGACATCCATTCCCACCAGCTGAAAGACAAACTTGTCTAATAAAGCTTTCAGATTCAGTTTGCTCTCTGCATACAGCTTGAGGATCTCTGGAGGTCATTCACAGCATGTGCTGCAATCCCAACAGGGAGAAGTAATGAAAAGATTCTGGTTAAAAAGCTGACACTATCCCTTCTAACCTCTTTGAATGTGAATATAATAAGCAAGTTTATAGACACAAATCTCTGTGATTCTGGGGATTTCCATCTTGATCTCTGACTCCAAGGGACATTTGAATGCATGGATTTGTATCTATTATCTGGGTGAATAAATGCTTCATATTGAGCATATTGAAGAAAATGTGCTTTACAACAAAGATCTGATGTAAATCAGGCAAAACAACATTGTCACTCCATGTTTAACTCCCTTAGAGGGTCTCTGAGGTCTCACAGTCTGGTTCTATTTCAGTAATACCTAGGTATATGAGAGCTTTTTTCAAAAATAATACCTGCTTTCATTTCGATTCCCCCTGGCTTTTGCATTGACCCGAACACATCTAATATTTATCTTCGAGTAACATGCATTAACGCCTTGCTCTGTACCAGGCATTTTGCTAAATATCCTTTATGGATTGTTCCATTTAATCTTACAACAGCCTTATAAGATAGGTTCCACATAATTCCTTTTTTTTATTTTTTTGTTTACCATAGGAGGAAAGTAAAGCTTACAGAGAGTTGTTATCCCAAAGACTGTCATATCCTAAGGAGGCACAGTGCAGCAGTATATCTTCCTAAACTCCATACCTGTCCTTAAATTTTTATGTGAAACATACTTGGTCTTAGTAGTACAGGTGATGCAAGAGACTCCGCAGACCATGGAATCGACTCTATTGTAGCATTCATACTTATGCAATGTATTTTCCAAGTGAATTCAAGAACCATAGTCCTGCTTATCCCTATTTTCTTCTCTTGTATGACATCCAAATCTTATATTAAAGCCATGCAGGTGAACTTAAGTCTTCAACAACAGCACCCCTGATGCTTAGTACTAACCTTGTAAATATTTAAATGATTTCAGTAAAAAGCAATATATAATAGCTTTTTTTCCCTCTTTCTCTCTCCTGGAAGATAGGGCCATGGGAATGAAAAAAGAAAGCGTGGAGATGGTAAACCTGATTCTCCCATGGTGTTACTATTGAGCTTTATTTACTCTCCCAGTTCTACATATGTCAGCCCAAGCTCAAACACCCAGTACAGTGGCAGAATTATAAACAGTAGATCTGGGAGGAGACCACAAGGCACTATAGGTCTAGTGCCCTGCTACAATTCAAAATCAGTTAAAGAAATCTATTTAAACAGTGCTTCATTTCATCTTCTCATAAAGAATACCACAACCCCCTTGGTAAACTCTTTTCACTGTGCGTGTTCAGAGGTGACTTTCCAAAAATACTGAATAGTCTTTTCTTTGTTCAGTTGCTGTGGTGAATAAGTGGACCCCACTTTTTAGCATGAGATAATTGAAATGAACATTGCCTTGGACTTCATCCAACCAAGCACACAAACCAGAAACCTAGGGTTCATCATCTCTTCTAGAGAGCCTCCTGTATGCCCTCACTGCCAGAGTTTGGACAGGCATGTCTGACTGACTCCTTGCAACTCCATGGACTATAGCCCGCCAGGCTCCTCTGTCCATGGAATTTTCCAGGTAATGTCATAGATGCCCCAACAGTATGTCCCCATACCTCTTTTTGCCGCCCATCTCCAATTTCAACCAGTCCACTGCCCTCCTCCTTTTCATGCTTCACATGGTAGGTCTTCTTAAGATTTCACTTGAAAGGAGTTAAATGTTTAAAAAGCACTAAAATCCACTGGACTAGATGATGTTGAAATTTCCTTGAAAATAAAAGAAGGTGGAATTAACAGCCTTGTTAGAACTCATCAAAATGGATCTTGTTGGCCCCTCTACTAGCCAGTGCCCCACTTAAGCATGCTCCTAGACCAGAGTATATTTTTCACAACTGGATAAATCTGGAGCATTATAGTAAAAGCCAGTGTGAGAAAGACAGTGGGTGCAAGTGGATTGAAACGGATGAGCGGGCAGAACTGAGTGGGCACAAAAGAGGAGCACAGGAATAAGCCAAACCGAGATGCATGCTCGAGGAATACACTGGCAATAGCAGAAGAGCTAAAGGAATAAGGCGGGTCAGACTGCCATGGGAATATAACAGAAACAAGTCATGACTACAGTGAGTGAAGCTGGAAATGGCGAAAACAAAATGTTGAAATCTGTATGATGGTATATGATAAAAAGCTTTACAAGTTGATAATACCTACTTTTATCTTAAAAATATCTTTCAAGAAAGATGATCTTGTTGCTATAGTGGGGAAACTGAATAAGTGGGAACTCATCACGGAAGCTTCATTATTCCTATTTCTAGTTTCTCCTTCTAACTATTAATACGTTGGAGAGAATAGGAACTTATTCACCAAATCATAGCATACTGCAATTAGGAGATACCTTGTGAAGTTTGGAAGCTGTAATTTGGGACAAATTAAAAATCCTTACTTGTATAAAGTTACTAGTTTAGGAGAATTTGCTGTTTCAGTGAGCTGCTGCTGCTAAGTCACTTCAGTCGTGTCCGACTCTGTGTGACCCCATAGACGGCAGCCCACCAGTCTCCCCCATCCCTGGGATTCTCCAGGCAAGAACACTGGAGTGGGTTACCATTTCCTTCTCCAATGCATGAAAGTGAAAAGTGAAAATGAAGTTGCTTAGTCATGTCTGACTCCCAGCGACCCCATGGACTGCAGCCCACCAGGCTCCTCCGTCCATGGGATTTTCCAGGCAAGAGTACTGGAGAGGGGTGCCATTGCCTTCTCCGATTTCAGTGAGAGGTAAAGGTTAATGACATAAATCACTTCAAGAAGGTTTTAAATCAGGGGCTGGCAAAATTTTTTTTTTAATGTAAAGAGCTGAATAGTAAATATTTTTGGCTTTGCAAATCAGAAGGTCAACTCTATTACTGAAGTACAGAAGCATTCATAATCAGTATATTCATAGATTAATGAATGTGATTTTGTTCCAATAAAACTTTATTTTCAAAAATGAGTGGTGGGTTGGATTTGTCCTGAGAACTGTAGCTTATTGACCCCTCTTTTAGATAAAAATTTACAGATAGGATCATAGTAATTAAGAAAGATAATGTAGATTGTTGAATGTGTTTCTCCAATCCTTTTAAAGCTTCTTCCAAAGAGAAAAATATTTCTTATCAATAGTGTTTCTAATGCTTACTCAGAAGAAAGAATACCATTTGCCTAGCATAGAATGGAAATTTGTAAAGCCTTCATAGTAAAATAAAGAGATGGTATTCCACTGTCATTTGGAAAATATTTAGGGACTTACATAAATAGAATTAAACTAAATCATTTTGTTTGCATTTTGGGAACATTTCCTCATCTCAGCAACAGAAACACCATAAAAGGAGGATTTTAGGGGTATTTTTTTTGCTGTTGTTATAAACATATTTTTAATTATTGAGGTACCCTTACATAGATATTATTCAGTTCAGTTCAGTCGCTCAGTCGTGTCCAACTCTTTGCGACCCCATGAACTGCAGCACGCCAGGGCTCCCTGTCCATCACCAACTCCCGGAGCTTGCTCAAACTCATGTGCATAGAGTCAGTGATGCTATCCAGCCATCTCATCCTCTGTCGTCCCCTTCTCCTCCTGCCCCCAATACCTCCCAGCATCAGAGTCTTTTCCAGTGAGTCAACTCTTCGCATGAGGTGGCCAAAGTACTGGAGTTTCAGCCTCAGCATCAGTCCTTTCAATGAACACCCAGGACTGATCTCCTTTAGGATGGACTGGTTGGATCTCCTCGCAGTCCAAGGGACTCTCAAGAGTCTTCTTCAGCACCACAGTTCAAAAGCATCAATTCTTTGGCGCTCAGCTTTCTTCACAGTCCAATTCTCACATCAGTACATGACCACTGGGAAAACCATAACCTTGACTAGACAGACCTTTGTTGGCAAAGTAATATCTCTGCTTTTGAATATGCTATCTAGGTTGCTAACTTTCCTTCCAAGGAGTAAGAGTCTTTTACTTTCATGGCTGCAATCACCATCTGCAGTTAAGTAGAGGTAATAATTTCAAAATCATCTGGAATCAAATTACTGCTTACTCTTGTAGGGATGACCATGTTATACATCACTTCTGAGCTTGTTTTCAACACTGAAACCACTGGCACACTTCTACAAAGATAGAATGGTCTTCCAAAGAAGTAGATGAGCAGAAAAGCCCTATCATAATGCCACTTCAACTGACTACCACTTAAATAATGAACTAGTTGGAAAGAGATAAAGTATGTAGTTAGAGTCAGCAGGAAATGTCACTCTCAGGGAGATGAGAAGCCATTTTCCAATATCCTCTCAGTTACAGGTGAAAAATTCTTTCTCCAACTGTTAGTTGCCATTTTATGTACTAGAAAAGATCATCTTTTACGAGAATTGGAAGACAAGACACAGACTGGGAAAAAAATAATATTAGCAAAAGACACATCTGATAAAGGACAATTATTTTAAAAACAGACCAAAAGAAAAGACACCTATAACTCAACAAACAGCCTGATTAAAAATGGGTCAAAGACCTAAACAGACATTTCACCAAAGAAGATTGACACATGTCATATTAGCATATAAAAAGATATCCCACCTATAGATCATCAGAGAAATGCACATTAAAATAATGAGATACCACTGCCCGCCTATTAGAATGGCCAGAATCCAAAACATTGACCGCACCAAATGCCAGTAAAGATGTGGAGCAATAAGAGCTCTCATTGACTGATTACTGATGGGACTGCAAAGTATATTAGCTCTTCTGGAAGACAGTTTGGTGGTTTCTTTACACTAGAAAACACACCATACTCTTACCATATAATCCAGCAATTTTCTGCTCCATGGGATTTTTCCAAAGAAATTGAAAACTTATATCCATACAGAAGCCTGGACCTGGATGTTTCCAGTAGTTTTGTTCATAACTGGCAAAACTAGGAGGCACTCAAGATGTCCTTCAGTAGTAGGTTAATGGATAAATAAACTATATTACAACCAAGCTAGAGAATATTATTCAGCACCAAAAAGAAATGAGCTCTCAAGCCATGGAGAGACATGGAGGAAACTTAAATGTTTATTACTGACTGAAAGAAGTAAAAACAAAAAAAATAAGTGAATCTGAAAAGTCTACACACTGTATGATTCCAACCATAGGCTATTGTAGAACAGACAAAGGTACAGAGACACTGAAAAGATCAGTGTTGCCAGTGGCCCTAGGAATGACATGGGGAGAGATGAACAGGCAAAGCACAGAGGATTTTTAGGACACTTAAAATATTCTGTATGATACTATAATGATGGATACATGGCTTTATACATTTGCCCAAACCCATAGAATATACAACACCAAGAGTGCACCCTAAGGTATACTTTTGGTGGTATACTATGGACTTTGGATGGTTATGATATATCAATGTAAGTTCATCCTTAATTTTTAAAAATGCACTGTTCTTGTGAGTGATGTTGATAGTGAGGAAAGCCATTGCATATATGGAGGCAGGGAGTATGTGGGAATACCTCTGCACCTCCCTTTCAGTCTTCCTATTAACCTAAAAGTGCTCTAAAATATTGTTTTCAGTTTTTTTCACTTCAAAGAAAGCATTAGTATCATCAATTTATCAATAAACTAATTCAACAAATAACTTATTAAGCCTTACCATATGCTATGTTGTATGCTAGAGGTGAAGGATATAATATTGACCATGAAAAACACAATTTGGGGGCTCTCAGAAAGTAAGAGAATTAACTAACTACATTTAACAAATACTAGGGTATAGAATTGGAGAAGGCAATGGCACCCCACTCCAGTACTCTTGCCTGGAAAATCCCATGGACGGAGGAGCCTGGTGGGCTACAGTCCATGGGGTCACACAGAGTCAGACACGACTGAGCGACTTCACTTTCACTTTTCACTTTCATGCACTGGGGAAGGAAATGGCAACCCACTCCAGTGTTCTTGCCTGGAGGATCCCAGGGATGGGAGAGCCTGGTGGGCTGCCGTCTATGGGGTCGCACAGAGTCAGACACGACTGAAGCGACTTAGCAGCAGTAGCAGCAGGATATAGAATGTTATGGGAGAATCATAATTCAGTCTGGAATGGGACAGTTGGTAGATGGAAAGTTCTCTAGAAAAAAGGAACTTTGAATTGAGATTTGAAGGATACATAGGTGTACCTAGGCCAACAGATGGGGGGGTGGGGTCAGATGAGTCAGAGTTCTCCTCTTCTAGGGAAATGGCAAAAGTAAAGACAAAGCCAAGGATCCTGGCATTTCTTGAAAAATTCAAGTATGGACGAAGCATTGAGTTGGGTGAGGAGCAGGTGAGAAGGGATATGTCAAGGAGGAGGTACTGAACGATGCCTAAAATACCACAGCCTTACATTGTTCCTTAAGGATTGTTAGAGAAATCAATCACATTTTATTTGGAGGACAATTGAAAGCCCCTGGAGCTTTTTGAAGAAGCCAGTGGCATGATGAACTTGGGTTTAAGAGAACTTGGGTTTTGTTCTGCAAAAGAGTAGAGGATGACTTAGGTAAAGGTAACACTGGAGGCTGTGCCGGTGGTCCAGGTGAGAAAGTGATGACTTGAACTAGAGAAGTGAGAAAGGGAATGGAGATTAAAAGGAGACTAAAGAGATACTGGGTGGATGGCGGTGGAAATTACTAAACTGTGGATGATGAGTTCAGTTTTGGACACATCAAGTTTGAGCTGCTTGCAAGGCCTCTAAGTAAACTAGCCATATGAATCCAGAGAGAGGTTTAGGCTAAAAATATGGATACCAGATTTCCCTGGTGGCTCAGACAATAAAGCATCTGCCTGCAATGCGGGAGACCTGGGTTCGATCCCTGGGTAGGGAAGATCCTCTGGAGAAGGAAATGGCAACCCACTCCGGTACTCTTGCTTGGAAAACCCCATGGATGGAGGAGCCTGGTAGGCTACAGTCCGTGGGGTCTCAAAGAGTCGAACATGACTGAGCGACTTCACTTTTCACTTTTTTTGTCATGGATACCAGAGTTGTCCGCATGCACAGTAAAACATAGCTTAAGTCTCAAGAGTGATGATCTCCTAGGAAGTACATGTAGAATGAGAAGAGGGCTTGGGACAGAATCCTAAGAAATTTCTACATTTGACATCCAGGGGAAAGTAAGCCAGCGAAGGAGACTGCGGAGTGGCCAAAATCAGAAATAGAGAACCAGAGGGAATGAAGCTAGGCTTTCAAGAAGTTTCTCTTTCAATGGGTAGAAGAAAAAATTGAGGTGGTGGTAAGATTCTTCCATGGTCATTTTGTCAGAAAGGTTCTGTGAAAGTATATTGGAACAAGGGAATTAATAATAACTAGAAAGTGTAGTCAGTAACGGTTCCAGCTTGGGCTGAAGTGATGAATCACGGACTCTAAGCTGAAGAGGGCAGTAATTGAGGAGTAAAGATGGAAAAGTCAGGAGAACGGTTATCTCTAGGAGGATAGAATAGGTTGTGCTATGGGGGACACAAGGATGCACTCCAAGGTATTGCATGCATGCATGTGTGCTTGTCATTATCTGAGTCACTGCTGAGTCTTTGCAAACCTGTGGACTGTAGCCCGCCAGAGTCTTCTGTCCATGGGATTCTCCAGGCAATAATACTGGAGTGGGTTGCCATTTCGTACTCCATCAGGGCCCGTTCAGTTCAGTTCAGTTCAGTCACTCAGTCATGTCCGACTCTTTGCGACCCCATGGACTGCAGCACGCCAGTCCTCCCTGTCCATAACCAACTCCCAGAGTTTACTCAAACTCATGTCCATTGAGTCGGTGATACCATCCAACCATCTCATCCTCTGTCATCCCCTTCTCCTCCTGCCTTCAATCTTTCCCAGCATCAGGGCCCGTTAGGTTTGCAGAAAGTGTGTTGTCAAGTGACCCTTAGTCTAGTGATGTTTGCATTCATCCGGTGTGGAATCTGGATCACTCTGCCAGCTTCAAGTTTAATAATCCTCCCGGCCCCGCCCCCCATCTTTGCTGCATATCTGTCTACCCATTTTTCCTGTCTTCTCCTCACAGTTTTCCTTAACTTCCTCTCCACTGCAAATTATACTCAGAACAAAACTGGCGCCACTTTCCATTGATTTTGATGTCAGGGCTTGGAGTGACAACACCATGTGGAGAACTTTGAACCTCCTGCTGACTCATCATTTGCTTAAAAAAAAAAAAAAAAAAACTACTCATCTTCTTCCTGAATTCACTGGGTAAATTTTATGCTCACAAAATAGGCAAAACCTCTAGAACAAAAGCCGTGTGAACATCAGAAGTCTTGGTCTTGCCTTGATTTCTAGACTCAAAAGTATCACAGCAGTTTTACAAAGAGGAAGAGGGGAGCTTTTGAAGTATTTTTTGTCGTTCAATCCAATTGTGAACCAATTTATTTCGTGGTTTAAATGTAAGAACCATGAATTGTCTTTCCAGTGGATTATCATCCTCAATACCTATAAGAAAAGAACAAAGATATTGTTTGAGAATAGAAAATAGTGCAAGGAGAGAAAAAAAAATCAGTTTAAAATGTGTCTTTGGAAGTTTGTCACACAATCCCTGCCTCCAGCTCTGCTCACTGAAGAGTCATTGTTTCCATGAAACAAATTGGTCAGTTTCATTTCACCTGACCTAAATGTCTGAGTCTTTATATTTCATTCAAATATGTCTCTTGTCTCCTTTGATTTTTGTCTCAGTCCTTCATTGTTTTACTTCCTTTGTCATCCTGTAAGACATAAAAAGAAAATCTGCCACCCCAAATCCTTTAATATCTTTGTCTTACTGGCATTTATGTTTTGAGTTTCTGTATTGTCTTCCTTGAAAGTGTTAGTAGCTCAGTCACATCTGACTCTTTGCAACCCCATGGACTGTTGCCTGCCAGGCTCCTCTGTCCATGTGATTCTCCAGGCAAGAATACTGGAGTGGGTAGCTATTTCCTACTCCAACTTTATGGTTTATTTGCTTTTTGAGATTAGATTAGATTATGAATACTATAGTAGATCAGTTCATTCCATTTTTCCGTAGTTTTTACCTAACATTCTCAGTATAATATAGATATTTTTGAAATTACATTATACCTTGAGTATTAAGACAGTTTGCATTAATCCACAGGCAAGGTTTTTTGAATTATTATTCCCTTAGCTATGATTCTGAAACCTTACCTTCAGTGCCTTTGATAGTTTTAGCCAAGCATCGCCCATGTTCCTTGCTTTTAAATTCTCTACAGTCTTGGTTTTTGAGGTTGCATGTTCTCTTGTTTTGTTTAGTTTTGCTTTCTAGCACCTCTGTGGTCCCTTGTTGCCATTTCTACTAGTTGACATATTCCCCTGTCAGCCCCTTAAATGATGGTAGTACCTAGGACTTAGCCCATGCAATGTGTGCATCCCTTTACAGCCGCATCTGTTCCAATTGGTCATAGCCTATGCTGTACTTATGGCCAAATTTCTTTTGTAGTTTTTAAATCGTGCTTTAAAACTTGTAACAAAATTTACCATCTTAAATCGTCTTAATACAGTTCAGTGTGTTAGAGAATGTAAGGTAAAGACTCCTAAAACTATGCCAGTGATTAGCTCAGATGTCTTTCCTAAACTCTTGTCTTATATTTTCACCTGCAGGCCAGCTATCACCTAGATGTTTTACAGATATTTCAAACTCAGCATACCCAAATTTGATATACCATCATCTTTTGAAAAATCCACACTTCTTTTTATATTCCTTATGTTGGTGGATGGCACTCACTATCCAAGTTAGAAATCAAGGTGTCTTTCTGACACTTTCTTTATTCCTTAGTATTAAACGATCATTTACCACCAATTTTGTTGAACTTGTAAGTCAAGCAACCCTCAGCTTTCTAACATAGCCCCACTATTTTGTTTTTGTCATTTTTTTCAGTCATCATCTACATAGCCTCATGCTTGGTCTTCCCATCTCTCTCAACCCATCTTGCACACTGAAGGTCCATTGATAATGAACTTTTTAATGTACTAATTATACCACATTAGTCAAGATTTTAGAATAGTTTTCTTTTTTTTTATTTCTAGAATAAAAGCTAAATTCCTCAGCTTGGTATACAAGGTCTTTCATAATTTGGTACTTGCTAGGATGTCTAGGTTATTTCCTAACTCTCCCACCACTTTCTTGATAACCAGATAACACTAAGCTATTTTTAGTGCCCCAGTCACCAAATGCTGCCTTTCTACTTTAACATATGCTTTTCTTTCCACTAGAAATGCAGATGTCACCATTTAATTTTGTTAAACTCAACCTTAAAAGTCTCAGCTCAAAATATTATTTGTGTGAATACTTTCCTTTCTGCCTAGTCTTCAAGGGAAGACAGGTACTTCTTTATTATACTACCATTTTGCTATTTACTTCTATTTCAGCAAATATAATTACATTTTACGGAAATTTGTTGTTGGCATATATGTCTCCCACTAGAATAGAAACTTCTTAAAGGCAGCAATAGAGTCTCATTTATTTTTGTAACTCTGGTGACATGGTTAATAAAGATGTTTGGGGCTACAAGAAAAAGAATACCCATTCAAAGTGGCTTCAGCCATAAGTATAATTAATTTCACCTAACTGAAAGTCCAAACATTGGAGCAAGCTCCAGAAACAATACAAACAGCTCTGGTTCTCTTTCTCTATGATATTCTTAGTTCCGATTTTCCCTCTGGGTCAGCTCTGACCCCTCACTAGTTTCCTTCCAGTTTTGAAGGTGGCTGCCAGCAGCAAATGGGGCAATATGATTTGCTGTTACAGTGAGAGAGGATCTCTTACCTCAAGGCTAGATTAAGAGATTTATCTATCACTCAGATCTACCAATCTAGGTTATATATCTACTCCTGTATCAATAATAGTCTTCAGAGTGATGTCATAGGATGGTTGACTTCAACTTTGGGGTATTAAACCAAAGTTAAGAGGAAGGGATTATCTTGATTGGCTTGGAATCTAAGCACTTAAATGAATCTAAATCCACCTCTAGAACTGGGGGATGGAATCCATGGAAGCCTGAAAAGAATTGAGAACTCTCCTAAGTAGTAGAAATGCAGAGTGGGTGTAAGGGCATCCATGAAAGAATGTTGCTCAGTTCACCAACAGCTCAGTTCCCTGAATGTTGTTCAGTATTCACTCCATTGGCATGGTGTTGGGCCCAAAGCTGTTTAGTTACTGTTAGTTCAGTGAAGCTATGAAAGACAATCTTATCTGCAAGCTATATATAAAGTAGGTGACAATGAGAAATATTTTTAGAAACATTAATCATATACAAATTAATTATACACATTGGGAGGCTGTTCCTAAATTTAATGTCTTGTCCTTCCCTTGACCTTTGCCTGAATCTTATCTTGCCCTTAATCTGGAAGTTGGAGCTTCCCAGGTGGCGCAGTGGGTAAGGAATCCACCTGCCAATGCAGGAGGTGCAAGAGATGAGGGTTCAGTCCCTGGGTCAGGAAGACCCCCTGGAAGAGGAAATGGCACCCAACTCCAGGATTCTTGCCTGGAAAATCCCATGGACAGAGGATCCTGGTGGCCTATGGTCCATGAGGTCACAAAGAGTCAGACATGACTGAGCACACACACACACACACACACACGCACACACAACATCTGGAAGTTAGTTGGAGCCATTTTTAAGGTCTTAACAACTGGTTTAATAGCATTAATTGAAATGTCTGTAACTCAGCTAAGGGGGGAAAAATCCAGCCCAGCATAATACAGTATTGTTAAGGAAAATGATACTTTCACACAGCTATTTTGCTTTTTAGTGTCTTCTCAGTGTCTGCAGACCTAATAAAAAGGGATTATCTCAGCATCCTATAAGTTTAATTTTGAAAAACAAGAAGCCATGAATAATGGAAATCATTTCAAAACATCTCCACTCACATCTAAAATATGAAACGGCTAAATCAGAGGTTCTTAATAATTTAATCAGTGAAGCATAACTGGAGGATTTAGAAAAAGCGCCTAACCTATTAAAAGATTCTTCAGCTACTGCTTAATGTCAGCATCAAGTTATTTCTTGCACTGGCAAACAGCCAAGCCATTCCCTGGTCACATCCACTTTTCAGCATTTAGTAGTCCTCTCAATCATCCTGGTCAGAGCCCCAGGAATGTTTTACAGCAACTCTGCAATAATGGTACATTACTGTTAGGTCTTGAATTTTGAGATAGTTCATCTCCCAGAAAGGATGTGAATTGAGTAATAAGACCAAGTAGAGTGAGCTTTATTAATGATGCTCAAGATTTTAGACATATTCTATAACCTTCAATCAATTTTAAAAGCACTTCCCATACCCGAGTTTTGCTCTAAACCAGTCCAACTGTGTTACAGTCTCAGATAATACAATGTGAAAATTTTGCCTTTCAAAATACAGAGTTGTCAGGAAAAGTTATGTATTAATAATAACTTCCTTAGCATTTAACCCTAGAGATTACTTCCTGTGTAACACAGAGCCAAGTGCTATATTTATCTAGAGTATAATTGTCCTTTGTTATGACATATATTCACAGCTTTATTAAAATAAGAATAACCTGGGACTTCTCTAGTGGCTCAGTGGTAAAGAACACCTGCCAGTGCAGGAGACATGGGTCCGATCCCTGATCCGGGAAGATCCCACGTACCATGGAGCAGCTAAGCTCGTGCACCACAACTATTGAGCCTGTGCTCTAGAGGCCAAGAGCCGCAACTGCTGAGGCCTGCGTTCCCTAAGCCTGTGCTCCACAGCAAGAGAAACCACTGCAGTGAGAAGCCTGTGCACCACTAGCGAGTAGCCCCCGCTCACCACAACTAGAGAAAGCCTACATGAGCACAAAGACCCAGCACAGCCAAAAAATAAAGAAAATTATGTAAAAAAAAAACCAAAAACTTGATTACCTATTTCTTACAGAGGCCTTGGAAACAAATATTTAAATATATTCATCTATATGACTATCTTACTAAGGAAGCCCAGATGCTTCACCAAGTTAGGAGTTATTCAGTAATAATATTTGAATGAAACCCATTCTGTTAGACTGAATTCACACTATCAAAGTCACATTATAAAAGCTTTCTCATTGATGAACCCATTATTTCTTTTTGGAAAATATATGAAATAAAATATTCATGTTGATTTCTAATGATAAACATTTTGAAAACATTTCTTATATTTTGAAAATTTTGCTATAATGCCAATAATCAGAATGATTTGTGTAGACTAAAATGATTTTCAAAATAAGAGATGTATTTGCTTTTTATAATCTAAATAGGAAGTCTTAAAATGTAGTCCTGAGCTAAATAATTCATATGAAGTGGTAGAGATTTACTTTCCGAAGGTCCATGCTACGTAATGGTTTCTAGTGGGGTTGACAACATTTACACCATTGGATGGTTGGACTGGCTCAAATATGTAAAACTTTTAACACTAATCTCATGTTCTAAAAATCTATTAGGCAGAGGTAAATCCCTTAAGACCTACATAAATCTAGCTGATCACCCACATCTATTTTTTGATATGCAAGGGCCCATAGATACACATCTTGAGAATTTCGAGGGTCTGCTGAATTATTTTCAAAACAATTCAGTCTAAAATTTACAATGTTCAGAGGTGACAGATTTTAAAGTTCAGCACTGGAATTCACACAAATTCCTTCCAATTCTAAAATTTTATAATTGAATCAGTAAAGAATAATATATGGAAATATGTAATCAAACAGCTTTTTTTTTTACATAAAACTGCCATCAACATAAGAATTCAGAGTTCAGACGTAACTCAAGTTGTCAACAAAGACCTCAGTGACATGAGATTCTGATCATAAAAGATAAGAAGGATTAGAATAAGTGAAGAAGGTACTTAAGCCTGAGGAACAGCTTGGATAGATTCATTTTCTAAAGAATAAAAGCATACTGAGAATTTCATGAAGAGACTGGCTAGTCAGAGACAACATGGGCATTTGGGCTAAGTAGTAGAAAATAATTTTCTATAAGTAAAGTGAAGGCAAATTCAGATATTTAAACATGGTCCTATGGTGTTTCTCACCGTTTGTCTCCTCCTCCTCCCTACCTCACCAATCTCATTACACATGGTAGTGATATTCACATATATACACGGGTATATTCATGTTAGGGGCTACAATATACATAAAAGTGAGTGAAATAACCTGCAGGATAGCCAAATTCAAGCTCTGACTGTGCCCTCTTCTCACAATCAGAAAAGCGTATCAGAATGTTAAGTGACTGAGAGTACTGCGATACTGACAATCGTCAATCTCCTCTAATTTATAAAAACTAATGAACCATTGCAAAAATTCAGCTTTTGTTTGTGATATAAAGTGTTAGTCACTCAGTCATATCTGACTCTTTGTAACCCCATGGATGGTAACCCACAGGCTCCTCTGTCCATGGAATTCTCCAGGCGAGAATACTGGAGTGGGTTACCATTCCCTTCTCCAGGGGATCTTCCTGACACAGGAATCAGACCCAGGTCTCCTGCATTGCAGGCAGATTATTTACCATCTGAGCCATGAGGGAACCTCCATCTGTGATATAAGCCATCCTTAAAAGATCATGATACCATTGTTTGGCAATACTTTACTGAAATCAACTGTAAGGGGAAGGAACGGGAGTTTTCAAGATACTTGATCAGAGTAATATCATGAAGCAGTGATCAGCGTGATAGAGATTCTCAACCTAGAGGCTGGAGATTAGTGAGATTTCCTAGTATCACTGAAAGCAGTTCTCAAATCATTGAGCAAGTGTTGTCTGTGGATCAAATAAGTTATGTGTCCCCACATATATGTAGTAGATATTTTCAAAGTGATGTTAAATGGTACTACAATAAATAAAATGTAAAATTAGAATATGACTGAATTCAGAATAAGTGGATTTTTGTCACTATTTTTCTCAATCTGTGCAATCTGGAGATGCGATTATTATGCAGAGGCACGTGACATTTTTGAGGTTGCAGAAGCATGTTCCTAATGGGAACCACTGGCACAGTAAAAAGCTTATTGAATTGAGAATTCAGAGCCCTAGATTCTGGTCCTCATTTGGTCTCAAGCCAGCTGGGGAATAGAAATCTTAGACAAACCATTCAACACTTTAGGCCTTGATTTCTTTAGTTGTTAAATGATCGGTTTCTCTCAAATGAAACAACTTTTGATCATGCCATCAGATATAGTATCTATGGCTCTAGGTATATAAAATAAGTTAACTTCTCTGAAAATTAAATTTCTATGTCTATGGCATTGAAAAATAGTGACTGATAACATATTTTTATAGAATAGTTTACTTACTCACTTATATGACTAAGTGATAACAGAATCTGATTCAATAAACTGCAAAAGATCATCCCTGAAAATAGATGAATGAAAGATCCCTGACTTGTTACTGTTTCACCTGTTAAAGTCACCCCATTGCAGTGACCTTAGGCCGCCACTGTCAGTGACAAAGATTGTCCATTTTAGCAATTCAGTCTCACAGTGCTTCAGTCCTTCAGTTCAGTCACTCATTCATGTCCAACTCTTTGCAACCCCATGGACTGCAGCACATCAGGCTTCCTTGTCCATCACCAACTCCTGGAGCTTCCGCAAACTCATATCCATTGAGTCGGTGATGCTATCCAACCATTTAATGCTCTGTTATCCCCCTCTCCTCCTGCTTTCAATATTTGCCAGTATCCGGGTCTTTTCCAATGAGTCAGTCCTTCACATCAGGTGGCCAAAGTACTGGAGCTTCAGCTTCAGCATCTGTCTTTTCAATGAATATTCAGGACTGATTTTCTTTAGGATGGACTGGTTGGATCGCCTTGCAATCCAAGGGACTCTCAAGAGTCTTCTCCAACACCACAGTTCAAAAGCATCAGTTCTTCAGTGCTCAGCTTTCTTTATGGCCCAACTCACATCCATACATGACTACTGGAAAAACCATAGCTTTTACTAGATGGACCTTTGTTGGCAAAGTAATGTCTCTGCTTTTTAGTATGCTGTCTAGGTTGGTCATAGCTTTTCTTCCAAGGAGCAAGCATCTTTTAATTCCATGGCTGCAGTCGCCATCTGTAGTGATTTTGGAGCCCAAGAAAATAAAGCTTGTCACTGTTTCCGTTGTTTCCCCATCTATTTGCCATGAAATGATCGAACTGGATGCCATGATTTTAGTTTTATGAATGTTGAGATTTAAGCCAGATTTTTCACTCACCTCTTTCACTTTCATCAAGAGGCTCTTCAGTTCCTCTTTGCTTATTGCCAGGAGAAATATCACTAACTGCAGATATGCAGGTGACATCACCCTTATGGCAGAAAGCTTCAGTCCTTACGTTCTTCTATTCCACTGTTACATCAAATTGAATGGGAACGTCATGCTGAAAATAGTGAATTGGCTCCACTTTTTGTTAGTGAATTGACCTTTCTGCCTAGCTATTTACTTCTGTTCGGGTCCTTATTTTCCACGAAAAGTGTACTTTATGAATTGAATATATAGAAATTAATTTTTGGTAAGAATATCTATTGGCACATAACAGCCATGCCTTTGAGGTAGGACAAAAGTAGGAAAAACAATGCAGAATTTCCACCTTTAAATCTTTGTGTCTTAAAACATAGGTTAATATAGGCTGTAATTTTATTATTGATATATTGTAGCCTGGTAGGCTACAGTCCCTGGGGTCGCTGAGGGTCGGACACGACTGAGCGACTTCACTTTCACTTTTCACTTTCATGGATTGGAGAAGGAAATGGCAACCCACTCCAGTGTTCTTGCCTGGAGAATCCCAGGGACGGCGGAGCCTGGTGGGCTGCCGTCTATGGGGTTGCACAGAGTCAGACACGACTGAAGCGACTTAGCAGCAGCGGCAGCATTGAATGGTAGTTCATATACAATGTCATATAAGTCACAGGTATACAATATAGTGATCACAGTTTTTAAAGGTAAGCCTGGTAGGCTGCAGTCCATGGGGTTGCAAAGAGTCAGACACGACTGAGCAACTGAACTGAACTGAAAGTTATACTTTACTATACTATAGTAAAGGTATAGTTCATTTATAGTAATTATAAAATATTATCTATATTCCCTGTGTTAGACAATATATACCTGTAGCTTATTTATTTTATACATAATGGTTTGTACCTTTAATCCCCTATCCCATATTGCCTTGCCCCTCTTCCCTCTCTCCACTGGTAACCATTAATTTGTTCTCTATATCTGTGAATCTCCTTTTTTGTTGTATTCATTAGTTTGTTGTATTTTTTAGATTCCAAATATGTGGCGTCATATAATATATTCTTTTCTTTCTCTGACTCATTTCACTTTAGCATAAGACTCTCCAAGTGCAACTATGTTGTTGCAAATGGCAAATTTTCATTCTGTTTTATGCCTGAGTAATATTGCATTGTTTACATATGCCACATTTTTAGCCATTCCTGATTGATGGACACTTGGGTTGCGTCCACATCTTGGCAACTATAAAAAATGCAGCTGTGAAATTGGGATGAATCTACTACTTTCCTGACTTCTACTTTCTTCTATAGGCTGTAATTTTAACAATAATAAAGGAAATAGACTTTACTTCAAACCAAAATATCCTGGGATAAAGGGAACATCAATTTTTGACTCAAGATGGCTGTTCTCTTGCTCTCTGTCCATCTCTTGCCTGACTAGTGCCTGCTTCACCTGTATCTTATGCACAGGACTGACCTCCTTACATGGGCTCCCCAGGTAGTGCTAGTGGTAAAGAATCCATCTGCCCATGCAGAAAAGACGCAGTTTCGATCCCCTGGGTCAGGAAGATCCCCTGGAGGAGGACATGGCAACCCATTCCAATATTCTTGCCTGGAGAATCCCATGGACAGTGAAGCAGGCCACCACCATCCACAGTGTCACCAAGAGTCAGTCCAAACTGAGTGCATGTGCGCTTGCGCACGCAAGTGTGCACATGCATGTGCACACACACACACCCTCCTCCATACTCGCCTCAGGCCCCAGCTGGTGATTGTTCTCATCAAAGGGGTGGTGAGGGGTGTGCCCTCTACTGGTTTCCCTGGTAACTGATGAGCCCACCTGAGGTCAATTCCCCTTCCCCTTGGAAGCAAGCCTACCAGCCACCATGTTCTGCCCAACCTGCGGTCACTGCACTCACTGGGGTGTCACTCCAGGACATTGCTTCAGACATGTAAGCTCCTCCAACCATTAAACCACTGATGTCTCTGTCACCGACTCTAGGTTCTTTCTTTGGTCTGGAAGCTGGGCACACACAGACCTGGGAGGCCTGTAGAGTACAGCCCAATGTTACCTTTCTCCTAACAAAAAAAATGAAGCATAGTTTTCTGTTGTGGACTGTGTAATTAACTTTACCTTAGAGTATAGAAATATAACTCCACTTTACTTAAAACTTCATTTTCAAGTACTATTTTCAAATGCAAAAATTTGGTGTAATTCTGTCTTTTATATAAAACACTGACATCATGGGAATAGTACCAGTGTTGCTAGGTTTAAATATGATTTACTGATTCTTTTAAAGGAATAAACATTAGCCCTGATCCGATAAAATTTTCTGTTCTTAAGTAGCAGAAATAAGAGGTTCAGCTTCACAAATCTTTTTAAGTGAAAAAGTAAGCTATGCTCCTATTTCAGAAACCATGAACTATAGACTCACAGCTTTTCCAGGCTCTCTTTACGCTCTTAATTTGAGACCCATTCATCCAAAGGATTAGGACCATGAGATTTCGGGTCTGAAACGATAGGAAGTATGTGCATTGCTCCTAAGAGTAATTATGCTATTGCTTCAATAGTGTGATTTATAACCACTTAACAGTGTTTTTATTTATGATTACCTCTCCTTGAAAAGGAATTTGAGATGGCTTGGTGAGCATGATTTAAAGAAACAAACATCATAATCTTATTTTTGTGCCTGTAACAAGCAATTTTCCCTTTGTAAATGGTACTTGTTTTCTACCTTTGATTTTTGGTTCCTATTGTTTTGCTCATAGTTACTGCACTTGTGGGCACTGCATGCTCTTCTACAAGTTAAATGAAAACATGAATTGATTTTGATGGAGCTAGTTGAGCTACTTCAGTTAGCGTGTTTGCCATACCTGCAGTTTGTAAGGTGTTTACTGACCCAGAACTTTAAAAGCTAAGTTTAGCTCAGCACAATCAGATCAAACTAACACAAGATAGCAGTTACATTTCCAGTGTCATTACAGAGACAGAGTTCAAGACTTTAGTATTGGGATTTGTCAAACTCTTTGGTGTTTTAGTTATAGGATGTGTTCAGATTTCACTTACAAAGCTGCTATAACCAGCTTTGAAACTCAGCTATAAGCAGAGTATAAAAACCTTTTTATAAACCTTTAAGTAATAAATATGCCACCAAGTGGTTGCCTGCCTTTTGGTAAGTTTCCAGGACATTCAGCTGAATATTGAACTATACAACATGTGATGTCAATACATAATTTAAATAATATTACCCCAGAATTGAATGCCATGTTGCTTTTATGTATTAGAAAGGAACTCGTGTATTTAGGTGTCTCAGGGGTCAAAGACGGTATGTTAGATTGGATTTCCTGGAAACATGTTCTGAGACAAAAAGTTGCATTCATTAGGTATAGTGGGAATGAGTATTGGTAAGGAAGTGAGGGCGGTGTTACTGGACAGAGCGGGAGAGGCTGATCCACAGAGCAGTGAATACTGCAGTCATGGGGTCGCAAAGAGTCGGACACGACTGAGTGACTGAACTGAACTGAAACCAAACTAACAGAGAGCTTGGAGCTGGATTCATCCTTCATAGTTGTCTAAAATTCAGGCAGGTGAGCTGGGCCTTAATATCCTTGTACAGACCAACAGCAAGCCTCAGGGAGGGATGCATTAGCAGTCATTATTAACAGCACCTGGTGTGTGGGTCCGTCGACTCCACGAGAAGTGCTATGGGGCCCCACAATATCCACCACAGAGAGGTTTTGGCATATTCTTCTTTACCCCACAAAGGTTACAAAGAAGGAGGTGTAATGACAGAAAAAGAAATTGGTTGTTTTTCACTGGGCCTACATGTGTCAGAACCACTGATATTTACAGGATGGTCTTTATTTTGGTATTCAAAGATCTCTTTTAAATCTCCTTAGCCCAGAAGGGAAAGGAAAAAGTCCACACTTCAGCTGGTCTATGGATTCCTTTTGTAAAAGTTGTAGTGAAAAACACATAAAATGTACTATCTTAACCATTTAAAGTATACAGGGTGTTCATTTTCTGCCATTGCACAACAGATCTCTATAAATTTTTCATCGTGCAAACAGAAACTCTATAGCATATGACAGGATTTCATTAAAAAAAATTCTTTTTTACTGTGCTGGGTCTTCATTACTTTGCACGGCCTTTCTCTAGTTGTGTGAATTTCTCATTGTGATGCTTTTTCTTGTTGTGGAGCACAGTGGGCTTCAGCAGTTGTGGCCGGTGGGCTCAGTATTGTGGCTCAGTAGTTGTGGCACACGGGCTTAGTTGCTCTGCGGCATGTGGAATCTTCCTTGACCAGGGGTCAAACCCATGTCCCCTGCATTGGTGGGCAGATTCCTATCCACTGTACCACTCAGAAGTCCAGGATTTCCTTCTTTTTAAGGATAAATAATATTCCATTGTATACCTAGACCACATTTTCCCTATCCATTCATCTATCAATGGACATTTAGGTTTTTACCACCTCTTGACCTTTTTCAAAAATGCTGCAATGAACATCAGTGTCCAAATATCTTTTTAAGATCCTATTTTCCGTTCTTTTGGCTATACAATATATTCAGAAGTATGATTGCTGGGTCATATAGTAATTCTAGTTTCAACTTTTTAAAGAACCTCCATACTGTCCCACAGAGGCTGTACCATTTTACATTCCCAGCTACATTGCACATGGGTTCCAATTTATCCACATCCTTACCAACACTTGTTCTTCTCGTTCTCTCTCTCTTCCTCCCTCCCCCACCTCTGACTTTGATTTGCATTTCCCTGATGATTAGTGATGTTGATACCTTTCCATGTGTTTATTGGCCACTCATGTATCTTCTCTCAAGAAATGTATATTCACATCCTTTGCAGATTTTTTAATTGGGTTTTTCATGAATCCCTCTTTCATCAGTCAACTCAGAGCCTTCCTTCTTAAAATATAGATTGCTTGGGAATTTCCATGTAATTTACTAGATTTTGATCCTGGAGAAGTATTTTAATTTACCCAAATCTTAGTTTCCTCTCCTGCAAATTGAAAGCAATGTTGCTCTCCCTGCCCACACTCAAGTGTTATGGTGAGAAGTCAATGGAGAAAATGACTGAAGTGACACTTTCACGCTTTTATACTGTATAGCTCTGTACAGATGTAAGGTATTATTATGAATTTAGGCCAAAAGAATTTACATGTTAAGACTACTTAATACTACTTCATTTATGTTGGAGCTAATGGTTCCTTTGCTTTGTTCTAGCTGATGAAACTCTAGATTGAGACTCTAATGAATCAATCTCTCTTTCCATCACCTTCCCTCTCTCTTATGCATCCCTTCAGGATTCCGCTTCATTCTAATCTGGATAACAACAGCAGCAAATGTTGGTTGAGGCCACTGTGTATCAGACATCACACTGGGTTGGTGATGAAGAAAAGGATAAATTTGATCTTTTAAGTAGCTTATCTCAAGCGTGAGGCTTGTGAGGGAGGGCCTGGCACATGTTTAACAACTTGAAAAACTCACTGCTAGTTATTTTGCTTCTGAGGGTAAAAACATAGCTTACCCAAGCAAATATGAGACTCATTTGGACTGAATTATGTGGAGAACACTGCTTACCTGGTTTTGTTCACGTTTTACTACAGAATCTTATCTTTAATATTCAGGTAGGGGCAATTCTGTTGAAAACAAACAGCAGATTGGATCCTTTAAGAATTTTTCAAGGTGCTAAAATTTTTGCTAGAACAGCAGTGTATTTGCTATTATGAGAACTATGCAATGTTCTCTAGCTGCTATGCTGTGGCTAGTCGCTCAATTGTGTCTGACTCTTTACAACCCCATGGACTGTACCCCACCAGGCTTCTCTGTCCATGGGGATCCTCCAGGCAAGAATACTGGAGTGGGTTGCCATGCCCTTCTCCAAGGGATCTTCGCAACCCAGGTCTCCTGCACTGCAGGCAGAGGGAAGCCCAAGAATACTGGAATCGAACTGGGGTCTCCTGCATTGCAGCCAGGCTCTTTACCAGCTGAGCTACCCAGGGAAGCCCTGTTTTCTAGCTGGTTATACCCAAATGAATGTATGCATTTTATTCTGATGTCAGTTTTAGAATTGATGATCATTCTTCATCAATAGCATGGTCTTTTTTATGGTCTGATCTGACTTTTCTTCCCTTTTTTTCTGCACTGGTCTGCCTGCTTCATGGCTATCATTATTTCATTCTCCACTCTTTTCATTTACATAGTTTTAAGTGTACTAACAATGAATTTTTACTAAAGGCTTGGCTTTTCAAATATCCTATAAAATATTGACTTGACTGCCTGAATTATAGGCATCATAGAATGATTATGTGTATCTTCAGTTCTCTGTTTTTCACACTTTAACTAGAAGACTCTTTCTTAACTATGTTCTCTTTGTTGGATCAACATTTTTTTTATTTCTGTAGCAATGCGAGGACCATTTTAAACTTGTTTTGGATGCAAGTCTTTAATTGGTAAAAATGGAGGTTGTATCATTTATTGTTCTATAACGAGTGACTCGCACATGTAGTGGCTTAAAATAAGAATCATTTATTTAGCTCATCATTTGGGGGTCTGCTTTGGATTGGGTGTGTCTAGGTGATTCCTTTGTTAGTCTCAGCTAGACTCACTCATGTATTAATGGTCAACTGGTAGTCAGTGGCCTCACTCCTGTGTTTGGTGCTTGATTATTGGATGAGACAATGGATGTGACTGAGCCACTTGCCCATCATCACTCAGTAGGCCAGTGAAGTTTGCATAGTGGTGAAAGGTTTCCACGCATAGCCCAATGGCCAAGAATTTCTCAAACCTTTGCTTGTGTCATGTTTAATAATATCCCATCCATATTCAATGAATGGAGAAATATACTACGGCTCTTGATGGGAGCATCTGGAATATCTCATGACAAGGGTATAGATGCAGGAAGAGAAAGAATTTGTGGCCATTTACTCTCTACCAGAGAAGCTTTCACTTTTATCATCATGACATTGCCTGTGTCATATTATTTACTGTTCCCTCATAGCCTTAGCTTCAAGGATTTACTGTTTCTTCAGTGTCTGCCCAGTATCCTGTGGCTAAGAGAAGTGCTGAATTTCACTTAACCTATACTTCTAAGGTATAGGAGAGCGTAAACTTAGATGGACTTAAAGCAGGGGTCCCCAGCCTCCAGGATCTAATGCCTGATGATCTGAGGTGGAGCTGGGGTAATAATAATAATAATAGAAATAACAGGCACAATAAATATAATGTGTTTGAATCATCCCCAAACCATCCCCCCACCATAGTCTGTGGAAGAGTTGTCTTCCACGAAAATGCTCCCTGGTGCCCAAAAGATTGGTGACCACTGGTTACCAATGTGATGCCCAATGTGATGTAAAAGATGTCCATGCCCACTACAAATGTTAGGCAAGTATATAAACCACGTGTGCGCGCACACACACACACACGAGAAGGAGAGAGATTGAGGAAGAGAAATTTAAAACCCTTTGAATTAGTGATTTTGAACCAGAAGCAATCTGCCTCCCCACCCCCTCTCCCCCTGCCCCCTGCCCCGGTCGTTTTCAGAACATTTGATAATGTCTGAAAACATTTCTGGTTGTCAAAACTGGGAAGGTACTCTGGCCAAGGATACTGATAAACATCCCACAAAGCACAGGTGAGCCCCCCACACCAAAGACTTATCCATGCCAGATATCAACAGTGCTAAGGTTGAGAAACACTGCTTTTTATTGACTGTATGTGTGAAGAATTCATATGAGTTATGAACCCATATATGAATAAGAATTCATGTATACAAGTTAAAAGATTCAAGCAAAAAAAGGCTATTTCTGTCTTCAAATTAGTGTAGAAAGGATCCTTGTTTGGGTGAAGTCAGGTTGGAGATGGTCCTCAAGAATAATATTCAACTTGTGGGAGAAACCAGATTTACTTGATTTTTTTTTTTTTTTTTTTTGCCCACCACTCTGTGCAGCTTGTGGGTTCTTAGCCCCCCAACAAGGTATATGGCCTGGGCCCTCATTAGTGAGAATGCAGAGTTCTAAGCACTGGACCACCAGTGAATTCCCTCACTTGATTTTTATAATCCATATTTTTGTGAGTATTTCAAGGTGATCTTCTCTCCCTAATTAGAATGAACATTAGATGATTTTGTGGATACCATAGGCTATAAACTACAGCTCTTGGAGTCAAAAGTATTTGAGTAATTAATAATATTATATTTTGACTGGGACATGTATAAAAAATATCTGATGATCATATCAGTCTTAGAAATAGGTATAGTGGTTAAGTACACTGTCTTGGCATTGTCATTTGTTAATGTGAAATCCTCAGCAAGGTATCTTACCTTTTAGTAAAACGGAAATAATGCCAACCTGAAAATCATTTGGTAAACATTAAACGGGGCTTATCAATAACCTTGCCTGGCATGTAGAAAACCCTGAGTAAATGCTTGTGGTGAGATTGTAGGTGGTGATCTCTTTTCCAAGTGGCAGAAAATATTTCTTACTTGGATTATATACTTAGTAGAAGAAAAGAATCAATTAAAAAGTGATAAAGTAGCATTGCTAAGCTTTAAATGTCTATGAGTCTTACTGTCAACTAATTAGTTTCTCAAGTCCAGAAACATAGTTGGTTATCATGAATCCTTAAGTTCCATTTCTCCAGGACTTTCCATGTATAATATAAGCTCCTACTGTGCTAAAATATAAATAATTGATGATAGTTGAATCATATATATTATTTCCTCTTTAGAATGATGAGAAACAATATAGACAAAAATACATGTTTATGGTTTCAGTGTTTGTTTCTAATTTTTCACTTGTACTTGTAGACTACACATATTTAGAGGGAAGTGAGTTTCTTTTAGAGTCTATGCATGATTTCTAACTTTGGTACCATGCACTTTCTCATACGGGTTTTATTAAACTACACGCCATCCTTCTAAATACTCAAAAAGAAAACTTTCCCTGTGTTGCTTGCATGGAGAACAGTTGTTTTATCTATTGGTGATATGGATAATAGCTAAAACAGTCTTTCCTATAGCTACTGTTAGATAATAATTCAATTTAACCACATATACAAAATGGTACTTTTTAGATATCTGTGTTAGTGTGAGTCCAATAATTTATCATTTTAGTCAGTGACTGATTTTTCAAATATCAAAGGAAAGAAAACCAAAAATTACCCACATTCATACAACAAAGCTAGAAATAGAATATGTGTTCCTTGTTGTCTTATCAACCAAAGGAGACTCGTGAATTACAGAAAAACCATGTGTGACTACTTCAAAGAAAGTATTCCAAACACATTGTGTATGTGTTTTTTAAAAGATTTGGTAGTTCCTCTAAAGCTCTAAGTAAAGCTGTTAGTCTGACTAATCATGTACCCTCGAAACCAATTAAAATTTTAGACTACAGAAATGTTCTTCAAACACTTTTGAAAAAATGAGAGTTTCCTCCTAAAGCCAACACCTTTTAATTAATAAAATACTCAGAGCAAAGCTGTGGTTTGCAATAGTATATTACACCTACTGTTACTCATGCTACTATTCCAGTCTGCCAAATTTGATTCCTTTCAGCAATTTTGAGCTTGACTTTTTGTATGCCAACTATGGAAAGGAAATAGTTTTTAGTAAAGTTATTTTAATTTTCTAATGAATGCCTATGAAACACATTATGCTACAATTAGTAGTCAAACTACACAAGGTCTGTGTGTGTGTATATGCACTTATCTGTTCATATATACATATATATGATGTGTCAGTCTATTTATCTTTATAACCTATCTACTTGGCTTAGTTATACACATTGTAATACATGCCGTTCTGACATGAACTGATTAACCAAGGACACTAGCGCCTGTTGCTGGTGCGATGGTTAATAGTGTGACACCATAAAGACTCCTCCCCATGCTGGAAGAGATACTTTCTCCTTCAGACTTGAGAAGGATGACCTTGGTTTTAAAGAAGCAGAGATTTGAAGCAACCATTACTAGAGCCAACTTCTTGTGACCCTGGGCGGTGGCCTGAGGCAAGGGGCGGATATCTCAACAAGCATATCAAACTGCGGGGGCATTAAACAGGAAGAAAAGGATCCCCACTGGCTGGAGGGGAAGCCATTTTTGGTGCTTCTGAAGGAGGAGAACCTGGAAACCCATCCTAGAATTTTGTGCTTAAGATTCTGTGTATTCATTTACATATCCTAACTGCTTCCCTAATTAGGGTTATGGGTTGAGAGAACTCTCAACAAATCTTCTTTGCATCTTTTAAATTATACAGTTAAAAGAGGACTCCCCTGTAATGAGTAAATACCCCTCCCTGACACTTGGCATCAAGATTCTGTTGCTCAGTCTGGGCAAAACCACTTAAACTACGTCTTGACCACCTAATAAGGTGATTTGCTTATGTTTTTAGTAAAACGACATAGAAAAGAAACAACCTCATTTTTTTTTCTCTTTGGATAAAAATAAAGGCATCTGAAAATGCAGCGTGAGTTGGTATATGATATATATAATAAAATAAGACCTCAAAATTTTTCCTTTGAAGCATCTTGCTTAATAAAAAAAAAATAAAGTGTATGCACATACATGAATCTAGAGGCAAGTCTTTTTGTGTTTAATTGCTCAGTCATGTCTGACTCTTTGCAACCCCATGGACTGTAGCCTGTCTGTGGGATTCTCCAGACAAGAATACTGGAGTGGGTAGCCATTCCCTTCTCCAAGGATCTTGCCAACCCAGGAATTGAACCCAGGTCTCCTGCATTGCAGGCAGACTCGTTACTGTCTGAGTCACCGAGGAAGCCCCTAAGTCTTTTTAGGAAGAATGAAAAATTTTCCAAGTAGTGTTATAGATAGAATTGGCCCTAAAAATGTGTGTGATAGATGAAAATTTGCCTCTTTCTAGTTTTTTATAGCACTTTTTTGTCTATTCTTGGAGACCCAAAGTTTCTGGAGTTCAGAATCCAGCTCTGAAGTACTATCAGCTATGCTGTAGCCATCGTAAAATCCCCAAACCTAATAATGGTGCAAGATTTTGTTCTTCCTAGTGATTATTGCATTTTAGTAATAAAATGTTAAAGATTCAATGTGTTTAAGACCCAAAAGACTAGTATAACTCAATGCCTCAGAGAGATTTTTATTTATTTATTTATTTATTTAGATGTTTAGTTATAAACTTACCCTGGTACCCCCCAAAAAGACAGAAATCTAGAGTTGGGATTTGAAAAGGAATTGAGGCTTTTGTCTGGGGAAGGGAGAGGAGTTTTTTAAAAGTATATAGAGCATATGGAAGGGCAAAAAAGTGTGAGATGGTCTGTTCTAATTGGAGAATGCCACATAGAGACTGAGGTGACCAAGAATATGGGAAGAATGGAGGGAGATGAGGCTAGAGTCGGAAGTCTGGTTCAGAGAGCACAAGACCTGGAAATTCATGCTAATTTAGAAGGTGAGCAGCCAATAAACACTGGTTGAGCAGCAGAAGGGAAAAACACACACAGTGTGTCTACTGTCAGAGCAGTACTAGGAGGATTGGTCTCATTCATGTATTCAGAGGTCATCACCTGCTAGAGTCTATGACGCCCTTCTCCTGCCCTCAATCTTTCCCAGCATCAGGGTCTTTTCCAGTGTGTTAACTCTTCACATCAGGTGGCCAGAATATTGGAGCTTCATCATCAGTCCTTCCAATGAATATTCAGGGTTGATTTTCTTTAGGATTGACTGGTTCGATCTCCTTGCTGTCCAAGGGACTCTCAAGAGTCTTCTCTAGCACCACAGTCCCAAAGCATCAGTTCCTTGGCACTCAGCCTTCTTTATGGTCCAACTCTCACATCCATACATAACTACTGGAAAAACCCCAGCTTTGACTGTGGCCTGCCCGATGAGTCCGTAAATCAGATCCTTTGCCCATAGCGGTGGCATAGATGGTTGCATTGCTCTGCCTCTCAACTCTCCTCTGAATCTTTTTCAGCTGTCTTTGTACTTGGTGATACTTTTTTCCCCATTGGAGAATTTTGTGATATTACCCTCTCAATGTTAATTGTACTTTTTAGTCATCTTAAAACATTATTTTTCAATCTCTGGTCCTAGCCTTTCTTTCCAGTAGACTTACCCACTCCAAAAAAAATGTGCTTTCTAGAAAACAATTGAGGTCTGATGATTCTCTGCCTTCTTATTCTTGGCTATATAGAAATTTAAGATGACGTGATCATTTCCACTTCATTAAGCTACTTCTTTGTTGGTCAGAAACAAGTCTAGAGAAAAAAAAAAATCTCATTCCTACTCTCTTTTGACAGTGAATTTTTCAAGTCATTTAAAAAAAAAGCATCTGACATCTCCCAGAACCTTGAAATCCTCCCCAAAATACTGTGCATTGCCAGAATATCTATTGTTTTGTTTTTTTAAGAACAATCTGTCCATATTTCCTAGTCAGCTAGGCATTCCACAGTTAGCTCCTATGGTGATATTTTATTTTAGCTCTCTTCTCATCCTCACCCATGTGTTCTCTCCAGGAATTCGGCTCTTCTCTTGGAATCCCTTTTAAGATTTTTAGAACCTATTGGCTCTCATGCTTTCTCCTACTAGACTATGAAGTCACAGGATGCTATTTCTGCTTCAGATTATGTTTCATGCTTTCTAGAAAAAACCTTAGAGTAGTGAGATAGCTTTGGGAAACTATTTCTTCTCCATCTTCTCAGTATCATTGTCTTTTCAGTCATTACTTCTTGGTGTTATTTTTTTTAAGTCTTTATTGAATTTTCTACAATATTGCCTCTGGTTCTGTACCCTGGCATTTTGGCCATGAGACATTCTGGATCCTAGATCCCCAGCCAGGGATCAAACCCACACCCCCTGTACTAGAAAGCAAAATCTTAACTACCAAACCTCCAGGGAAATCCCAATCTTGGCATTAGCTTTTTTTTTTAATATAAATTTATTTATTTTAATTGGAGGTTAATTACTTTACAATATTGTATTGGTTTTGCCATACATCAACACTATCTGTCAGGTCACTTTTTTTTTTTCTTTCTGCCTTGTTCAAGATTTCTTCTTCCACCTGTAGGAACCTCTTGTTCTCCCCAAGAATCTTGAGAGATAGGAGACATGCCTCCATTCCTTTCATCATCTTCTCTAACAAAAAGACAACCTTAAAAAAGCTGAAAGTGATATAACCATGAAAAGTCATTTATGGTCACGTCAGAATGGAATGCCATATGACACATTTTCTTCATGCTTCTAGAATAATTGCCTTATTGTCCATACCACCAAGATTTCCCATTGAGATGCTGTGTTTTGCAGCTTTACTCAAAACTTTCCTTCTGAACTACGCAGGCCACTGTTTCTTCACTACCAGTCTCCTGCGTGTATCAGGCTCCAGAAGCCATTGCCTGTGAACTCAGTGTGACACTCCATATCTTTCATCACTCACCTGTGATAATCAAGCTGTTTGTTAATATTTAGTATCAGTTCACACCAGCAAATTCAGTCCTTCAGTACATTTAGGGCTATACCAGGCCTTTGGCTGAGTTTTTCCCCAAATATTTTATATATTTCAATCCCTTATCTCTAACTTCTCACCATATTTGTTTATCATTTTGCTTCTTATTTATCATATATATATATATATATATAATACCTAACACGATTACCTACTAGTGTCAGGAACTATGCTAATATTTTTCCTCTTATCTTCCTGGTATTGTGCTATGTGCATGTCTTGTATTAGTCATTGAATCTACACAGTTGCCCCTATGACATTAACCCTATCATTATCCTTACTTGCTGAAGAGAAAACCTGAAATTTAGAGAAGTTTGGTGACTTAACCAAGGTCACAGTGTTCCTAAGACAGAAAGAGGTATTCTCTCCCAGGGGGGTTTTACTCTGGAAATTCAGATCCTAACTATTACTATATGCTACCTTACACTACAGTGTTCACCATTATTCATATTAATTTAATATTTCTTATAACTTTGAAACCATGTATTATCCAAATGGAAAAAACATTACTAGTTCTCATTTCTCAAAAATAACTAGCTTAGATTTTCTTCCCTGCTAGCCTCTTTATTACCAGTCTGAAAGCAAAAGAAAAAATATATATATATAAGCCGCTCCCAATATAAAATACAGAGCAAAGACAAGAACATTTCATTGGCTTTGATTTCTCTAGAGTCCACCACTAAAGTAATTTATTTCCTATTCAGGGAAATCGTAAGTTTGAAATAAGATCTTATCCAATCTTTACTTTTTTTCCCCCTCTTGATTAAAAAAAAATAGGTAAAACTTATTCACCTGGCACAGTCTGAATACTTTCTATTTTTCTTTACCAGTTCCACAACCTGTATAATTGTCATTGAGAAGGACTTTCTAAATTAAATTAATTGCTCAGCCATGAGGATAATCAAAACCATTTGAAAGACTGTTAAATGTTTATTAATGAAAAGTTGGGATCTTGAATTTTTCTATCATGCAGTACTGTCTAAAGTGTTCATATGGTTAGGAGAAAAACACATGATGTCATAAATAATACTTTGGTTGAAATTGTTGCCCTTACATCAGTTTTATTTTTATTGAAATTGTCTTCTTATCTTGTGTTTCTAATATATTTTTTTCTCTTTTTAAAAAAAATTTAGCTCCTAGTCAGACTGTTGCTCTGGTGACACAACCTGTGGTTGCCAAGGAAACCGCTGTCTCCAAACTAGAAATGCCATCTTCCTTGCTGTTGGAGGTCCCTGCACTGGCAGATTTCAACCGGGCTTGGACAGAACTTACCGACTGGCTGTCTCTGCTTGATCGAGTTCTGAAAGCACAGAGGGTGATGGTGGGTGATCTTGAAGACATCAACGAGATGATCATCAAGCAGAAGGTATGGGGGAAAACAGATCACAGTTGGCAGAGGTTTGTCTTGAAAGTGAAGACTTTCCACAAGTCACTTAATTCTCCAAGACCATTTGCCACCAGTTTTTATACAGCTTTTTTCCATCAGCCAACACACTCTTCTGTTTACTCTGTTCAGTCCAAATATGATCAAGGAAACAAATTAATGCAGTTGTCTAAAACAGCCATAAACTGCACAGAAATACTGGGAGTAAAAAAGCATAACCCCTAAAGTATAATTGGCTTAATGAAATTCACTAAACAACTAGTATTTTAAAAATCTATTTTACATCAAATAAATACCTCATTTGAGCTATTTACATTTAAACTGTTTGTTTTGGTACTCTGCAGCCAAAATATATTCCAGAATCAAATGTAATAATCCAGTCTTCTGAGTTGTCCATGCCAATTTTCCTCCTCCAGTGATAAGGATAATTGAAAATAAGCTACAAACAAGAAAAGTAACAAAACATAATGCATTTTTAAATAACATAGATCTTAATATTCATATTTACTTTTAATGCTATGCTCAAACATGTTTTTAATGCAAAGATTGCATTTCTCAGCCTCATTGCAATCCACTCTGCAAAATTATGACATCAATGAAAGACATAAGAATACACTGAAATAAATATGATTTACCTAGCTAGAAAAAATATACTACTATGTCTTTTATATTTCTGAATGAATAAGAAAAGTAGTTTTGAAAGGTTTATATGCTATAGCTTTTCACTTGTAAATGATTTTTCAAGTCTTTATTCTGAAGAAGTAATAAATTGTACTGAAGTTGTTTAACTGTTACAGAGCTACTTTTTGAAAAAACAGGGAGTAGGGGCAGACAGATTTCTTTTTAAAATGAACTTCAGCAATTCAGTAGAATGCAAATTATTTAATACTAAGCAACCTGAAGTTAAAGTATCTTCATCTTAGACTCAGAAGACCTGAATTCAGTGGTCTTTTCTTTGTCATTTGCAAGTGCATGATTGTGGTCAAACTATTCTCTGGATCTTGTTTCCTCTTCTGAGAGCAAGGCTCAAAGAATTCACATTCACATACATCATATAGTGTTGGTTATGTTTGAATATAAAGATATGTAAATATATATATGCTGTTGCTGCTACTGCTGCTATGGGGTCTGACTCTGCGCGACCCCATAGATGGCAGCCCACCAGGCTCCCCCGTCCCTGGGATTCTCCAGGCAAGAACACTGGAGTGGGTTGCCATTTCCTTCTCCAATGCATGAAAGTGAAAAGTGAAAGTGAAGTCGCTCAGTCATGTCTGACTCTTAGCGACCCCATGGACTGCAGCCTACCAGGCTCCTCCGTCCATGGGATTTTCCAGGCAAGAGTACTGGAGTGGGGTGCCATTGCCTTCTCTGAAATATATATATAGTTATCTATATATTTGTATAAATGTATAGTTGGTTTTATTACTGCTTTATGACAAGTATCATTAGCCAAATTTTTCCCAAAAAGCAAATGAAACTCATAGATATCACACTCCTAATAAGTAGCAGAACAAAGATTTGAATCCACGTCTGTCTGGTTTCTAAGCCTGTGTTCTTACAATGTATACTGCCTGCCAGTATTAACTGTAAATGTAGCTGCCATTTGGTGATACATGTGTATTTGTATATATAGTCTGTGTCAGATGCAATGCTAAGCATTTTACAGTTGCAATGTGCTGATATATACAGCAAGCTTCCCTGATAGCTCAGTGGTAAAGAGTCTACATGCCAATGCAGGAGACTTGAATTCAGTCCTGAGTTGGGAAGATCCCCTGGAGAAGGAAATGCAATCCACTCCAGTATTCTTGCCTGGAGAACCCCATGGACAGAGGAGCCTGATGGGCTAGAGTCCATGGAGTCGCGAAGAGTCGGACATTACCGAGTGGCTGAGCACACACACACATTATATACGGAAACAAGAGGCACATTCTTTCACAGCATCATATTGAGTTATACCAGTACTTCTGGAACTATCCCTAACCAGAGGAGGCAGTGTGTTATAATGTTTAAAACAAGGGCTTTGAAATTAGGTTGCCTGAGTTTAAAGCTTGGCTTCTCTACTACAGCTGTGTGACCTTGGGTGAGTTATTCAACCTCTCTGAGCCTGAGGTCATCTGTCTATACAATGTAGATAATGACACTATCTTCCTTATAGCAGATCATGAGGATGCAATTGGGTTGTACATGGAAATGCTTCCCACCTTGCCTTGATCACTGAAACTATTCAACTAATGTTAGTGATTAATATTAGATTCTAAGCAAGCTATATAAATCTGCCTGTTCATGGCCTTTGTGCTATATGTCTATAATAATATTACATAAAAATAAGAGCTCATTTCCACACCTGGACCCCATTGTGCCCATGACATTACAGCCTCCTTTAAAAGCCAGTAGATACTAGAGTGGGGAAGGCAGTATACACTCTCTTGTGAAATGTTTGATGCCTCTTCAAAGTGATGGTCTTTAAATTACAGGTCCAAAAGTAATTCAGAGAAGTTCAAGTGCCATGCCTGGGGTCACGGAAAGCCAGTACAGTTGTCAATCCAATGGGGGATTGCTTCTGAAATCCGCCATGGATAACAAAATCTGCAGATGCTCAAGTCCTATAATTGGCAGATAGGGAGGGTCAACTCTGCTAATTAAAAAACAAAAACAAAAACATGTAATTGGACCTGCACACTTCAAACCTGTGTTGTTCAAGGGTCAATTGTATTTAAATTTGTTCACATATACACACACACACACCCCTGTAATCTCTCTTCTCTTGCTAAATAGTAGGGGTGGTTTTCCTGCTTCTTCCCCTTATACTGAAAAAAAAAATTATAAAGATCTTGCCAATTCTTGCCTTGTATAGCTTCAGTCACTACATGATCAGTAAAATGACTCTAAATAAACATTAAACAAATTGTGTGGGGGGGATAAGAAAAAAGAGGAGTTTGGGGAAGTATTTATTATGATATCAGAAAATAAGTATCTCCTATATATGGAGTTTTAAATAAATTCTAACTTTACTGTTTGAGGTATAAGACATGAGGCAGTATCCCACAAGTGCTTTATAAACTGTAAAAACGCTATCTGCCTGTTTATTCATATATTCTTATAGTAAGTTTATATTGAGCTACTACTTACTGCCTGGGAAATACAGAGTTGGATAAGATAGGGGGAAAAAGCATTGACAGCACTCTGTTAGAAGTAAGTTTTAGCACATATTTAGCATTAATGATGTCCCAGCCACTTTTCTATGTACTTTGTGTATCTGTGTGTAGACTTAGTCACTCGGTCGTGTCTGGCTCTTTGCAACCTCATGGACTGTAGCCTGCCAGGCTCCTCTGTCCATGGGGTTTCTCCAGGCAAGAGTACTGGAGTGGGTGGCCATGCCCTCCTCCAGGGAATCTTCCCAACCCAGGGATCAAACCCAGGTCTCCTGGATTGCAGGCAGATTCTTTACCATCTGACCCACCAGGGAAGCCGTTGTGTGTACTACTTAATGTTTACAGCAGTACTGTGAGACTTACACTAAAGCACAGTGAGGCTAAGTAACTTACCCAAGGGACTTCCCTAGTGGTCCAGTGGTTAAGAACCTGCCTAGCAGTGCAGGGGACACAGATTCAATTCCTCGTTGGGAACTAAGGTCCCGCATGCTGTGGAGCAACTGAACCTGTGTGCCGCAACTAGACAACAAAAGATCCCTGCATGACAGACCTAACACCTGATGCAGTCAAATAAATAAATATTTTAAGAGGTAACTTGCCCATGGACACAAAGTAAAAAGACAACAGTGAGATTTGAACTCAAGCAATCTGGTCCCAGAATCCCCACCCTTAATCACCACAGTTTTCTGCTTCCCTGGATATCCTTGGGTGATGCTCCAGGGACTAAGTTCATGGCAGGGACATCTAACTAAGCCAGGGAGGAGGATGGATGTCAGGAAAAGCTTCTTGAAGAAGATAAAACCCAAGCCAAGCATTTAGGAACAAGTTGGAATTAACCAGGTAGATTAAATGACAGAGGCCAAGTGCTTTTCACTGAGGTAAGCAGTGCAGTATATTATAGAAAGTGTGATTCCATCTGGCTGGAACTAAGGGAATGAGGAGGGAATTGATGTTGCATAGAGAAGGGTAGAGCTAAAATATGCGGATTCTTCCTTACCAGACTACAGAGGGTTTTTGTTTTTTTTTTTTTAATTGACATGTAGTATTACAGTAGTTTCAGGTGTACAATGTAGTGATTGGATATTTTTATCCATACAGATTTATACAATTTAATTCATTAATCTGCTATAAAATAAGCCATCCTACACAACTATTACACTATTGACTAAGGAGTTCTGATTATGGCCCACAGGTGGTGGCAACCCTTAAGGACTTTTAAACAAAGAAGTACTGATAAAAGCATCAAATGTAGTTTAGTTGCATATTATTGATAGGTTTCTCTCCA
The DNA here is from genome assembly GCF_032405125.1 of Capricornis sumatraensis. Lineage (NCBI taxonomy): Eukaryota > Metazoa > Chordata > Mammalia > Artiodactyla > Bovidae > Capricornis > Capricornis sumatraensis. Next base: position 111,990,328 of record NC_091092.1, read on the forward strand.
TGCAAGCAACAGAAATATCCTCTGATTAAATCAAGCAGAAAGTAAACTTGCTCTAATTAGCATGAAGGCAGTGCGGAAAGATAGGGCTTCCCTGGTGGCTCAGTGGTAAAGAACCCACCTGCCAGTGTAGGAGACGTGGGTTCAGTCTCTGGGTCAGGAAGATCCCCTGGAGAGGGAAATGGCAACCCACTCCAATATTCTTGCCTGGGAAATCACATGGACAGGAGCCTGGCGGGTTACAGTCCATGGGGTTGCAAAAGAGTTGGACATGACTTGGCAACTGAACAAAAACAAATGGAAGAAGACCCAGAAAAAAAAAAGGGATCTAAGTGTGCCTGGGCATTTAGTTAGCAGGCTCTACTTGAGTCTCCTTGTGACCCTCTTTTTCTCTTTATTCTGTGTAGCTGTTCAAAATTTAAAGTTCTAAGAGTCCAGCTGACCTTGCTTAGGTCACACCCCCACCTCTTAGCTAAAAGAGAGCAGAGAACATTGATTTAAACCCCTCTCCTTCCAAAGCTCCTTACACTGGAGGAGAGATCATTTACCCCCACCCCTACCCCAGTCTAAGCAATATGTTTATTTCAACTTTGCAGTATAGAGACCTGAAATAAAACTATTTATGCCCCAGTACTATAAATACAATTTTGACACCTTCACATTCAGTAATTGGTTCTCCAAAAAACATAGATTGCTTTCTGGATAATGTGAATGAAATGTGATAAATAAGTTTCATTTTTTTACAGAGATTAGAGTTGGGGGATTGTAATTGTAGCTGCAGAGCATCAGAAATTAGAAAAGATGATGTAACAAAACATCTTATGACTCTGGGAGAACTTAATTTTTATTTTATTAACTTCAGATCAAACTTTAGAGATGTAGTGATTAAAATGCGGTCCCCAGAAAGGGAATAACAAGATGGCATTTGAATAAGTTAGCTTTTCATAGTTCTAGGCCTGAAATTGAAAAATCACTCATTTGATATTAAGCTTCTGTTCTCCTTTAGTGTAAATTGTTTAATTAAATTCTTATCTTAGAAAATTGGGGGCTGCTACCATTTAGAAATGAAGATAATATTTACTAAGTGAATTATATGAAGCAAAAACTGAAAGTTAACATTACAACTATAATTTTGTAAAAGATTGTTATATGTAGCCATTTAAAATATTAAGCAACTCGACTGCTTAATTTTAGAGTAAAAAATATGCTATTGTAGAGGAATAGAGATGTGTGTGAAATATGCAAATTAAGCCTTTAAAAGTAAAACACCCGTGAAGCTCTAAGTTTATTTTCTAAAATTGGGAATTTATAGCAGAGGATGATTTGTAATAGATAATTTAGTGTCGGAGAAATCTGATAAAAAATATTTGTCCTATTTCATCACATGTTTAAGTAAAATTGCTCTGAAGTAAAATTGTTTTGACAATTATTCACAGTTTTCTTTTACTGACATAATATATCCAGTGAAGGAGAAAATATGTCTAGAGTTTTCCTCTGAAAGTGATGATTAAGTATGACCCTTAAGGAAGGGAAGTTGGGGGAGAGACAGAGGAAGGGGAGGAGAGAAGGAAAGAAAGAGAGGAGGGAAAGAAAGAAGGGGAGAAGGGAAGAGAAGCAGGAAGGAAGGCAGGAAAAGAGAAAGGAGAAATAGAAGGAGGGATGGAAGGTAAGCAGGAGAGAGGGTTGGGGAGCTAGAGCTGTAAATGGAAAATCTGGGCAGTGGATAGATAATTGGATTGTTATCAACAGATAGGATTTACGTGGCCAGGAGATATCACTATTTTTTCTACTAGTGTCTGATTACCTGTGCCAAATAAATTACAGTCTTTTTTCAAGTCATTTTGGCCAGGTGTTCAGGGTAATTCACCACTAAATCTGAACCACAGGCACTTGTATTGAATAAAGAATCGAATAGGCAAAGAGTTTTGTCCTCTAATAAGACCTCTCCAGGTTGGGGTTGAGACAAATTGACCAATCTGGACAAGATGATAATAGCATTGTTCAAGATTCATTTTTAACTGTACATTATACTGCTACCTGGGAGATTTCATTATCCAAAGATTGAATAAGCAGTTTTTGTGGGTACAGTGTATATTTAAATGGGAAATAATTACTTGGATGTGCTTAATTTTTTTTATTGTTAAGGTCAGAGTCTTTAATAAAAATTCTATGATTTTTTTTTTTCAACTCTGGCTGTATCTACACAAAGAGCAATTGCATGGCTCGAGAAGCATTCTGATTATAATTTTTGTCAAATACATTCAACCATAATCTGATGACAAAAGAACATGTCTAGCGTCAATTTAGAAGGATTAAGTGGAACATTGTGGGAGTTGGGGGACAATGGCATCAATTGTTTAAACTAAAAACAGAATAGTTCTTGGTATTATTCTATTGCCATGAGCATAGAAGAAAAGAGGGTATTACAAATAGTTTCCATTATTCAACAAATGAGAAAGGTTACAGATAATATAGTAACTTGGTATACAGTCACTTCGTGAATGTAGATGCCCTAATGGAAATACAGGCCTCTTGGGAATAGATGTTTCTTCTTTTTCCGTGGGCCTACCCCTTCTTAAACATCTCATCATTTCTCCACTACAATAAAAAACCAAACAGTTTATTTCCATGGGTATCCAATAGATTTCAAAAGTTAGATGACAGTCATCTTAGTGTGAAGAGATTAATTATTCTGTTTTTATCTTTTCTCAAACAACCATCCAGTGGTTGTTTCATCTTTTCTCAAACAACCATCCAGTGCTCATCTCATCTGTTCTTTTCTGCACAACCTTGTATAAGAAACACCATACCAGAGTTTACTGCCTTCCTATATGTAGAAGATGTGTTGCATTCTACAGAGAGTAATATGGCACTATGTTTGGCTGAAGATATTTGCAAATTTGTACTACAATTATCTTCTGAAAAATGTACATGTCTCCTGTAGAAAGCTGTGGATCACTATTCTGCATGCAGTTTTCTTTCCTTACCTCATGAGAGCCAAATTCACTGTTATCTTCACTGAAGATCATTAAGATATGTCATCAGTAGTATGACTTATACTCTCAGATCATGGCAAAATTAACTCCCATAAAATACAAAAGTCATAGAGTTGCAAACACAAAAAAATCCATTTTTCAAAATACTATAATAACCTTTTTGATGGAAAATGATATACACTTGTTTTTGCTTAAAGATAAACATAAGCTTTACCAAACCACGTATTTCAGTGTATGTGAATGGAAATGCAAATCTTACTACATTTCAATTCAGTTCACTGTAAAATTTTCTGTCAAAACCTTGGCAAGTAAAACTGAACCATGATATTTACATAAATTCTGTTAAAAGCCAGTATATTGTGTTTTCAATGAAATAACATTGGGATTCTGATAAGGAAGTTTATGTTTGTCATTGTTTTTAAATAGTGAATTGTATTTACAAATAGTTTCCCTTATTCAACAAATGAAATCTTCTTGCTTGGGTTTAGATAGGGATTCCTTTATATGAAATGGCTTTTTTTTTTTTCCCCACAAAAATACCTAAAATCTGGGATCTCTCTTCTCTAAGAAAGCAATATAAGTAATTCATTGTCTCTGAATCTTTTTTGAAAGCTGCATAATGTTATTATACACCAACTATTATTACCTGCTTTGGAGGCTTTTATAATTTGGGGTCCTTGAAGTCTATTATTGAAGTTACAGTGTGTTATAGAAGTTACAGTGTGTTATAAATTAGATCCTTATTATTCACTGTTAAGGTAATGCTAGGTAATGTTAGTGTCAGGTACATGCTACTCTGTTCATTAATTCAACAAATTGTCTTTGAAAACCCATGTTACAAAGTATATTATAAAATGATGCTGGAAAGTGATAGTGGAATAAGTTTGAATTTAAATTTGATTTCCTGTGTATGTTAGCAAATAATTGAAGAAGAGATAAAGCATGGATCTATTAGTGTTTTTGTTCATTTAGCCACAGTTTTCTATAAATGATTACTTAGGTTACAGCATATATATATATATATATATATATATATATATATATATATATACACACACACACACACATATTGCTAAAATATCTATAAAGTGGTAGATACTTTTAATAGTCTGCAATGAAAACAAATACTACTACTATTTCTTTCCTCTCTCACTTCCTACTTTGGAGACCTCTGACTTGCAATGTCACAAGGAAATTATTAGAAATATAATGACTACCTTTTAATGGCTTTCAGTGTAAGACTGGTTTTGTTTATCTGTAGTTTATTGAACACATGATGGTGAAAGATGTCAGTGTTATCTACTCTCGGGGATTAAAAATAAGAATAATTTAGGCTCCAGTTTTAGAGTGTATCTTCTGTGAGGGAAGAATAAAAAACAGAGAGTGATAATTGCCACAAAAGAAAAAATGATATGGTGTTTTCAGTTTTATATATATTTGAAGGAATGAATCATTTATTTTCTCCCTCTTAATATGTGCCTCCCTCTCTCATATAGAAGACAATTAAACTAGACTTCTCTTTCCAGATGTCTTATTAATCTTTATTAATCTAGGGGTGAAAATTTATTTTTGTATGATATGTTCCAATGTTTTAAAATTGCATAAACTAAGGTTCAGTTCAGTCCAGTTGCTCAGTCATTTCTGACTCTTTGAGATCCCACAGACTGCAGCACACCAGGCCTCCCTGTCTATCACCAACTCCCGGAGCTTATTCAAACTCATGTCCATCGAGTCGGTGATGCCATCCAACCATCTCATCCTCTGTCATCCCCTTCTCCTCCTGCCTTCAATCTTTCCCAGCATCAGGGTCTTTTCAAATGAGTCAGTTCTTCGCATCAGGTGGCCAAAGTATTGGAGTTTCAGCTTCAGCATTGGTCCTTCCAATGAATATTCAGGACTGATTTCCTTTAGGATGGACTGGTTGGATCTCCTTGCAGTCCAAGGGACTCTCAAGAGTCTTCTCCAACACCACAGTTCAAAAGCATCAATTCTTTGGCGCTCAACTTTTTTTATAGTCCAACTCTCACATCCATACATGACTACTGGAAAAACCATAAACTAAGGTAACTGATTGGTAAATTTCCAAGGTCATCATAGCGTCATTTTTTGAGAGAGAGGCAGTAACATATGGCCATGTTCTGTTATCGTTTATCCATTTACTAAAAATGACACTCGAGTTTCTAGAGTGATTGGAGTTAATTCTTTACTAGAGTTATAATAATGACTTTGAATATAATTTTAATAATTCATAAAACCTTCCAGATTTCCTCATCTTTATATTCTAGATTCTGTGTAAACAAGTAACATCATACTCAGGAACTACTTATTTCTTGTGATTTGTTCAAGGAAAAAAATGGCTTCCATATTATTTATCTCAAGATTAGAAATAGTTGGATTTACCTGATGTAGTCTCTCTTCAATTATGACAGGAGAATAAACTTTTTAATGATAGACTTCCTCTCCCCCCACCCTACACCAAACTGATTTAATATCTGTTCAGCTCTAGGATTATTTTGAAACCTTTCAACTAGAAACAAGAAAATGAAAGCCAGGGAGAAGGGTTGGGGCAAAAAGACCATAGATAAATCTCTACTTAAGAAGGTGGAGAGAAGAGAATAATTTACACTTAACTCCTTCATGTTTTTTCCCTGTAAACCTGAGGGAAAACAGTTTGTAGCAACTCTGTAGAGACTAAGCTTTTCTGTCATGTCATATTATATGAAAATCATAAAAAGCTGCCACTTTTAGAGCCATAAATGCCCTTTGAGAAATTTGACATAAAAATCAAACTGCCACTTTACCACACTTACCCATGTTCGATTTTTTCTTCTTTTAGTTATATAATAGGTGTTAGGCATTAGAAGGAAACAGTTACTGGGGGCAGATAATAGCAGATGGAAAGAATGCAAGCAGGCAAGAAGCTATATATAAGGAGATTTTACAATAAAATTGTCCTCTAAATCAAAAGGAGGATGTATTTTATTTTTAGCATTAGGAAACTTTTTAGATGAGAACTGTGCAGCCATTTCAAGGTGTGAATTCTAATCAAATCCAATTACGAAGTAGCCACATCAATGATTTAGGGTTCCTTCATACTCCTTCAAGTTGATTATAATGATTAGAAATGTAGTGTTGACTGGTTTGTCAGAGCATTAAAGCCTTTGAGGTCTTGCCTGCCTTCTCAGTGAAATTTGTTTTGATAGCTCCAATCTGTATTGGTCTTTTAAATCAGTGATTGACTACAATATTATTTTGCCCTTTAAGTATATGTTTTTTGTAAAGCTCCTTCTGTTGTCTTGAACCTCGCTTATAAACATTTATTGTCATTCAACTTTTTATATTCTTTTATTCTAGCCCTTGAAATGAATTTAAATTCCCTTAAAGACAGGCATACTATTTGCTGTAGCAGCTAAGGACATACATGGTGTTTTATAAACATTGTTGATTTACTTTATCTTCATGGATGACTAGTTTTATTTAGCATTTGGAATATAACAATCTGTTATAGAACCATTTGCATATTTATGTTTATTTTATGTTTTAAATGCAGTATGATTTATGTCTGTTTTTGGTCAGTGATGGATGAAAGACTCCTGGGAATTAAATTTGCCACATCAAGTAAAAACAATTATAGTTTTAGACTCAAAGAATTGTAGGAACTAAAGGAGCATATTTTTCCCAATTAATACTGTTCAGATTGTTTTTGGCTGCATGTGACAAAATCCTCTGAGCAGTAGCTTATCCAGATAGTTTTTTTTTTTTTTTATTACCAAGGAAGACCTTCAGAATTATGTATTCCAGGGTAAGTCCAATAGCCACAAACTCTTGTGTCCTGACTCTTCCTTGAGCCATCCCAGCTATCCTAAATGTTTGACTTTCATTCCTCCCTGTGATCTCAAGGTGGCTCCACTGCCACTAATCACTATGTCTTTGACTTAACGTGAAAAAGGGGGAAATGGGGAGAGTAAATGCATGTGCCCAGGTATGTCAGCTCTTACTTAAAAGGAAAGCAAAAGGTTTTCTGGGAGCCTTACATAGAAGAGGTCTACTCACACTACAGAAACGTGTCACATGACTGCTCCTAGCTTTAAGGGATTCTGGGAGGGTAGAGTATTTTAAATAAGTAGTTGAGTTTCTTTATTTACAATTCAGAAGAAAACTGGTGACCTAATCCTAAAACCCTGCCATTCTGAACAAAAAATGTGGATTTTTTAGTTAAAAAAAAGAATGGGTATTTGGTCAGCAACTGGTGATGTCTGATGAAAGTGAAGTGAAAGTGAAAGTAGCTCAGTCTCCTCTGACTTTTCGCAATCCCATGGGCTATAGCCCAGTAGGCTCCCCTGTCTATGGGTTCTCCAGGCAAGAATACTGGAGTCGATTGCCATTCCCTTCTCCAGGAGATCTTCCTGACCCAGGGATTGAACCCGGGTCTCCTGCATTGCAGGCAGATTCTTTACCATCTGAGCCACCAGGGAAGGCCTATGTCTGATAGTATGCTCTTAACTAAGGCATATTTCTCTACTTTAGACTTAAGTAGCTTTTTAAAAAATTAATTAGTTGTGGGATCTTTGATCTTTGTTGTGGCATGCAGGATCTTTAGCTAAGGTTCCTGACCAGAGATTGAACCTGGGCCCCTTGCATTGGGAGCATAGATTCTTAGCCACTGGAACACCAAGGAAGTCCCTAGACTTAAATAGCTTCTTAATAAGCTAAAAAAAAATGATGTAAGTTTTCTCTTGTCTTCTTAATTCTTTCTTTAGAGATGGTATGGAGGTGTGAATGAAAGAGTAACCCTTGGATGAATGTTTAGTAGTAGATATCACGTGTTTTACTTTACAATCACACTGTACAAAGGTCACTGAAAACAATGTGAATTAAGTGAAAAATGGAAACGTGTTGTGTTTGTATGTCCTATTCTCAAGGAATAACTTCCTAACTAACCAAATGTGTTGTCTATAATTCTCTAAATCTACAGTGTTCAATACACGAGTCATATGTGGCTATTTAAATTTCAGTTAATTAAATTTTAAAATCAGTTCTTTAGTTGCATTGGCCACATTTCAAATGCTCAGTAGCCAGATGTGACTCAGTCAGTCAGTCAGTTCAGTCACTCAGTCGTGTCCAACTCTTTGTGACCCCGTGAATCGCAGCACGCCAGGCCTCCCTGTCCATCACCAACTCCTGGAGTTCACTCAGACTCATGTCCATTGAGTCCGTGATGCCATCCAGCCATCTCATCCTCTGTCGTCCCCTTCTCCTCCTGCCCCCAATCCCTCCCAGCATCAGAGTCTTTTCCAATGAGTCAGCTCTTCACATGAGGTGGCCAAAGGACTGGAGTTTCAGCTTTAGCATCATTCCTTCCAAAGAAATCCCAGGGCTGATCTCTTTCAGAATGGACTGGTTGGATCTCCTTGCAGTCCAAGGGACTCTCAAGAGTCTTCTCCAACACCACAGTTCAAAAGCATCAATTCCTCAGTGCTCAGCCTTCTTCACAGTCCAACTCTCACATCCATACATGACTACTGGAAAAACCATAGTCTTGACTAGACGGACCTTTGTTGGCAAACTAGTGACTACCATATTGGACAGTGCAGACAGAAAACATGTCCATCACTGCAGAAAGTACTATTGGACTGCTGCTGCTGCTGCTGCTAAGTTGCTTCAGTCGTGTCCGACTCTGTGTGTGACACGTGTGTGATCCCGTAGACAGCAGCCATCAGGCTCCCCCATCCCTGGGATTCTCCAGGCAAGAATATTGGAGTGGGTTGCCATTTCCTGCTCCAGTGTGTGAAAGTGAAAAGTGAAAGTGAAGTCGCTCAGTCGTGTCCGACTCCCAGCAACCCCATGGAGTGCAGGCTAGCAGGCTCCTCCATCCATGGGATTTCCCAGGCAAGAGTACTGGAGTGGGGTGCCATTGCCTTCTCCAAGTATTGGACAGTGATGTTCAAAAAACTCTAATACACATGCTCTTTGTTTAACTTTATTTCAGACATCAAGGAAACAAAATTAAATTATTTCAATCATTTGTTTTACTACCTCCAAATGTTTTTAAAATTGGAGAAGGAGAAAGCAGACACTTTCATAGCAGCTTTAATAGCCTGACAAATTCTGAAGCAGTCCAGTAACATCAATATACATAGTATTAGGTCATCAGTTTTCATGTTCTGAATAATTAAGACACACATACACTCATGGGGTTCAAGGGAAAATGTAAGCAATTAAAAGATTACCTGTTCTAGCATGATGATCTAACAAGAAAACAAATATTAGGGCCTACTTAATATAAAATTTATTTTTAAAATATCAAGGTTTTCTTCCTTGTCTGCGTTGCCCTTTTCATAACATAACCTCTTTACTTGGTCTTGACTTTTCATTACAAGCCCGTGTTTCCTTGGCCATCCAGGCTCGCTTCATTGCAGCACTATCCTAAGACACAAGTACATAGACTTTTTTATCTTCTTTCTCAGCCCGTGCTCCAGCAAGAACAACCACTCTTGCCTTTCCTAATCAATTGTGATGCTGTTAAAGAAAAAAAAAAAAAAAAGATGATGAGTTAAAATTTTGACCAGCAAATATACTGTTATTCCTAAGTGAGAGAATATCTCAACATTCTCCCAGCTGTTTTCTGAACACTAGATCCATCATGAAGTGAAGTGAAGTCGCTCAGTCGTGTCCAGCTCTTTGCGACCCGTGGACTGTAACCCACCAAGCTCCTCCGTCCATGGGATTCTCCAGGCAAGAATACTGGAGTGGGTTGCCATTTCCTTCATATGTTAATAGATCTTCACCATGACAAAGTCAAATAAGCTGAGAAATGTACATGCACTTTACCTATCATAAAGATCCACAGTGTGTACATCATTAGAGCAAAGTCACTGATGAGTCCTGCACAATTGTTGTCATTTAGGTCAGCATTTCTCAGTCATTTCTCCATGCAAATCATTTGTGTAGAATATCTTGAGGACCACAGTTTAGAAAATGTTCATTTTCCTTAGTGAAATATGCATGTCATTGTGAGTCACTTGACTTCTATATATGCAATTGTTTTTACCAAATTAATGTTTCAAAAGTCTTCTTGGCACCAAATCTATAATGTATAAAGTTATTAATAGGATAGAAATTTTGCCTCTCACTATTGTATAACTCCCTGGAGCAGGAAATGACAGCCCATCCCAATATTCTTGCCTGGGAAATCCTCTGGTAGCTCAGTGGTAAAGAACCCACCAGCCAAGCAGGAGATGTGGGTTTGGTCCCCAGGTCGGGAAGATCTCCTGGAGAAGGAAATGGCAACCCACCCCAGTATTCTTGCCTGGAGAATCCCACGGACAGAGCAGCCTGGTGGGCTACAGTCCATGGGGTCACAAAGAGTTGGAATGATTTAGTAACTAAGAAACAACAATAACAATAATTATATACGTACCAGGGAGCTAGGCGCCCTCCCAAATAAATATCTGAGGAAAATAAATTAGCACAGTATTCTGTAAAATTAGTGTTATGTATAAAATATATTTATATATTACATATAATTTTCTTTAAAATATTTATTAAAATCTGGAGGAGATTTTAAAGAGAAGCACACAATATAAGGTAGTATACATTTAAATCTAAAAGACAAAAATCACATGCTTTCCACATTTTGTTTGAAATGGAAAGCTTTGTCTCTTTATTCAAATGTTCAGTTACAGAAATCTGCAATGAGAATGCATAAGAAGAGCCAAATTCTATTTATATTTATTCTCATTCATAGGATGTTAATACTTCATGTTTTCTAAAATACATAATATATTAATAAAATATAACATTTTGAATAAATATAGTTTAGTATGGGTGGGTCACAGTTTTTTAAATGGTAGGTGTGCACAAAGTTTAGTGACTACTGTTCCTCAATGTGTCAGATGTCAGTTGTTGCTGGGCCTATTATTAGGTACCCTTGGTACTTCTGATTGTATTATTAATTGTCCCCTCAAGAGAACTAATCATATGATATGAAAGATTAAGCAGATTTAGTTAATATAAAGGCCTCTCTCATTTATTTTCTTTAACTCTTCTTTACTAAATAGAAAACTGCTTTTTCAACAGAAAGCAGAGAAATGGCCACCACAGATATTTTCCAAGACTTTGTTTCTTTAAATGTTTTTTTTTTTTAAACAATCAGAAGGCATGTTCTACCTAATTTCTCTTCTTTCTCTGACCCTTAAAGCTTAGGTTTCAAAGTAAAAGTTAATTTGTTTGAAATTGCTTAGAAATATCCTCTATTTGACCAACTTCCAAATGGCATCAGATCTACTTTTAACCTTTTATATTAAACCTCTTATCCAATTTTTAAGACACAACATGTGTCATATCTTTTCTTCAAAAAGAAATAAAGCAGTTGTAATTTTAAGTATTTTGAAAGGTGGGTGAGGGATATTTTTTGATCATTTAGTTATTTTTCGCTTCTCAGTACATACCGACTTATTTCAAACACCTCTAATTATGTGGCAATTTACTGTACGTGATGATGAAACTCACCAGTATTTTTCAACCTCCTATTTTTTTAAGGTATAATTCCATGCTAAAGCCCTATTTTAGTTCTCTCTTTTTTTTGCTCAGTGTTATTTTTATTTTGTCATCAGGATCAGGTGGCCTATAATTCTTTAAAGGAATAGAATATATAACTGATTTACAAATTCACTAAAGCTGAGATGCAATTTTTCTTTCCCATTATCAGAAAGTCTGTAGTCAATTATAGTTTTCCTATTAGGAAAGCATTTATTTGCCCCTAAATAGTAAGACTATCGAGTCATGCTATCACATTCTTAAATTTTACCTTTAAGAATGAATATATTTGGCTTTGAGCGTTGACCTGAACGTTTCCTAAATAAAACTCATCTGAATTCTCAACACCAGATATATAAGCAGTATAATTCATCTTTGTTCGTTTTTCCTAAGTCAAATAAAATTCAGCTCAGAGCCTTTCTTCTAGGGTAGCCAGGGATCCAACGTCTTGGTCATTTTTCAGGGTCCCTCCTCCTCTTCAGGATCGTTTGAGAGTCTTTGAGAGGCTTGTGGGTATGCAAAAATCTCCTAGATGACATTACGGTTCTACCTTTTTTTTCTGTGTCCAGTAGTCTCATTCTAGATCATTTTCTAAAATCCAAGGTTTTCTGGAACAAAGAGCTCAACACATTTTGGAGGCAAAGATATCTATATTTCAGGGGCACAGCCATGCCTGCCATCTAAAAATGAAAAAGGAAGCATACCTGTTTTTTACATTTAAAGACAAAATACAATTTCTTTCTCCATCAAGTTATCTTACCACCCTGTTCTTCAAAGTCTTAGAAGATTGCTTGCTAAGAGATTCTGAAAGAAAGCAGCAAACAGAAGCTAAGGAATCCTAAGAAGGATGAGATCTGTGTTAGCTCCTGTTGGCTATCAGGTTGTCACTTCTAGGGGATGCCTTACAGGCATTTGCCTGTCACTGAGCTTACAAAGGAGAAGGAAATGGCAACCCACTCCAGTGTTCTTGCCTGGAGAATTCCAGGGCTGGGGAAGCCTGGTGAGCTGCCGTCTATGGGGTCGCACAGAGTCAGACACGACTGAAGTGACTTAGCAGCAGCAGCAGCAGCAGCAGCAGAGCTTACAAAGGGGGAAAATGGGACTGATTTTTAAAATTACCTTATAGTCTATGATATAATTTACTGACTAAATCATAATAAATTTAAGAAGGAAAATGAGTGTCATTATTAATGTCAGAGAATAATATTTGTCCAGAGTAAACTTGATACATAGTGACCTTATCTACAGATGAAGAGAGAAAATTAAAGTAATATTAACACTTCACAAACTGAATTATGTGATGTATAGGTTCTTTCTTAGAAAACCTGAAGTTAATGTCTTTTTATAATCTGTTTGAAAAAGCAGAAAGTAAAAGAGCAATTGAGGCATGATGAAGTAGATTTTATGATTGAATAAAACGAGTAAAAATTCCTTTAGACTAAATCTGGCCATAAATGAGAATATTTTCAATTGCAACTAATAGAAAATCCAATCCAAACTGGCTTTAACAAGAAAAGGACTTTATTGACTTATATAACAACAAAAAAAAAACCTTATGTGGGCTTCAGGCATGGCATGCTCAAGGTTCCAAGTTCATTGCTCAGTTTTGCCCTTCAATATTTTCATAGTAGTTACAGTATACATTTCACCTATCATACTATATTGAAAGGAAATAAAACTTTCCTTTTTGACCCTCAAATGAACGTACTGAGGTTCTGCCTGACTGAACTAGCGTATGGCCTAACATAAATTCATGCCTAAACAAATCACTGTGGCAAGAAGAATGAGAATTCCTACCCTTATTCCTTGATTTCACATAATGAGATGATGTGAACAGTACCAACACACATACTCTAGTCACTACTTCATGTTAAAAGGAGCTGACAGTTGATCAAGAAAGGCTTTGCATAGGAGTCAATATTTAAACCAAATGTAATTGCTTTATAACCAGACTAACAGTCTTATAAACATGGTTCATTTTTTGTTTAATTCTATTTTCCTATTTCTTGGTAGTGTTTTATACATAATTCTGACATGAAAGAGAAAGAAGACACAGGATATCATCTTTTTTGGCATTTCATTGTCTTTCATTTCCCATCAAGAGAAATGGAATGTATTATATAAACATATAAACAAGGATTTCCAACTGATGAATGGGAAATATTTTGTCATTAACTTATTTCACTCCTTTTTTGTCTTTTCCTGTTCTTCTTTGTCAACTCTTTAATGACATCACCGATTATCGGCTTTTATTCATAAAAAATTGAATATCGTAGTGAAGCACACTGTTGTTATAATTTTGATACTACCCCCTCTCCTCCCAAAGAAATGTAATGCCAAAGGATGTTCAGGCTACCACACAATTGCACTCATCTCACACGCTAGTAAAGTAATGCTCAAAATTCTCCAAGCCAGACTTCAGCAATACATGAACCATGAACTTCCAGACGTTCAAGCTGGTTTTTGAAAAGGCAGAGAAACCAGAGATCAACTTGCCAACATCTGCTGGATCATCAAAAAAGCAAGAGAGTTCCAGAAAAACATCAATTTCTGCTTTATTGACTATGCCAAAGCCTTTGATTGTGTGGATCACAATAAACTGTGGAAAATTCTGAAAGAGATGGGAGTACCAGACTACCCGACCTGCCTCTTGAGAAACCTGTATGCAGGTCAGGAAGCAACAGTTAGAACTGGACATGGAACAACAGACTGGTTCCAAATAGGAAAAGGAGTGTGTCAAGGCTGTATATTGTCACCCTCCTTATTTAATTTATATGCAGAGTACATCATGAGAAATGCTGGACTGGATGAAGCACAAGCTGGAATCAAGATTGCCAGGGAAAATATCAATAACCTCAGATATGCAGATGACACCACCCTTATGGCAGAAAGTGAAGAAGAACTAAAGAGCCTCTTGATGAAAGTGAAAGAGGAGAGGAAAAAAGTTGGCTTAAAGCTCAACATTCAGAAAACTAAGATCATGGCATCCGGTCCCATCACTTCATGGGAAATAGATGGGGAAACAGTGGAAACAGTGGCTGACTTTATTTTGGGGGGCTCCAAAATCACTGCAGATGGTGATTGCAGCCATGAAATTAAAAGATGCTTACTCCTTGGAAGAAATGTTATGACCAACCTAGACAGCATATTACAAAGCAGAGACATTACTTTGACAACAAAGGTCTGTCTAGTCAAGGCTATGGTTTTTCCAGTAGTCATGTATGAATGTGAAAGTTGGACTATATTGTAAAGTAATTAACCTCCAATTAAAATAAATAAATTTATATTTAAAAAAAAAAGTTGGACTATAAAGAAAGCTGAGTGCCAAAGAATTGATACTTTTGAACTGTGGTGTTGGAGAAGACTCTTGAGAGTCCCTTGGACTGCAAGGAGATCCAACCAGTCCATTCTGAAGATCAGCCCTGGGATTTCTTTGGAAGGAATGATGTTGAAGCTGAAACTCCAATACTTTGGCTACCTGATGCAAAGAGCTGACTCATTGGAAAATACCCTGATGCTGGGAAAGATTGAGGGCAGGAGGAGAAGGGGACGACGGAACATGAGATAGTTGGATGGCATCACCGACTCAATGGACATGAGTTTGGATAGACTCCGGGAGTTGGTGATGGACAGGGAGGCCTGGCATGCTGCGGTTCATGGGGTCACAAAGAGTCGGACACGACTGAGTGACTGAACTGAACTAAACTGAACTCCCTCTCCTCATTAAGAGGAACTTCAATATTAAGTGAACATTTTGCTTCCTTCTTTTTCTCATATTTGTAGAAATAGTATGAGCTTTTCTGGTGTCAGGCATCTAAAACTTCGCCTTGTGTGTTACTGACAAGTGATGCAACCTCTCTGATACTCAGGTGGAGCATCTGTAAAACTGGGATAGATAATGCTGTGGCACATTGTAGTTATGCACATTTTAAAATCGCTGTAAATAGATGTCAGCTCTGCAGTTGTGTTTGTTCTAGTTGTGTGTTATTTCTCTTCACATTTTCATTTTGTTTTAACATATCAGTGTTATTTTACATCATCCATCAAAGTAAACAATTAAAGTCACTCTTTAAAACAAATATTAATTTTAGATGATTAAATAGGTTTGTGTGGAGGGTTCCTCTTGCTAATCATAGCAATTACCCTTGGTGAAAAATGATAGACACTTGAAAAACCAATTAATCATGATGTGTATTTTTGAAGCACAAATAAATCAAACTTTCAAATCTGAGATGGAATGAAAAAGGCAATGGTAGTGTTTCAAAGCCCCTTGTCATCTGATGCTACAAATTTTTAAAAAGAGGGAGAGATAGAAACTTGTTTCAGATTGTTTTCCAAGTGCTTTAGAAAATGTGTGTTTGCCTAATTGATGAGAATTCTTAACTTGGATTAAATGGAAACTCTTTGAAGTGCAGTAAGAAAGGCACCTTCTGTTGAAAAAGGTTTTCAAATAACAGTCTAATGAGTGGGCCTCAGGTCAAAATGAGGTAGTTTTGAGAAACTCTGTGGCTAGAGACAGGTGCATTTGAGCCCAGGGTGATATGCAAGGAGTCCACCCCACTTTCTTTCCTCCAAATCAGTCGTTATCTTATTTAACTTTTTATTTTATATTGGAATATAGCCGATGAATAATGTTGTGATGGTTTCAGGTTGACAGCAAAAGGACTCAGCCATACATATACATGTATCCATTCTCCCCCAAGGACTTCCCTGATAGCTCAGCTGGTAAAGAATCTGCCTGCAATGCAGGAGACCCTGGTTCTATACCTGTGTTGGGACAGTCCCCCAGAGAAAGGGATAGGCTACCCACTCCAGTATTCTTGGGCTTCCCTGGTGGCTCAGATGGTAAGGAATCCGCCTCCATTGTAGGAGGCCTGGGTTTGATCCCTGGGTCGGGAAGATCCCCTGGAGGAGGGCATGGCAACCCACTCCAGTATTCTTACCTGGAGAATCCCCATGGACAGAGGAGCCTGGCAGGCTGCAGCCCATGGAGTCACTAAGAGTCAGGCATGACTAAGCGATTAAGCACAGCACACAGCACGTTCTCTCTAAAACTCCCCTGTCATCCAGGCTGCCACATAACATTGAGCCGAGTTCCCTGTGCTATACAGCAGGACTTTGTTGGTTATCCATTTTAACAAATCATTCTTACCTAAAGTCCCCAAGTACTTGATGAAAGAGGAATGGGAAAAATTGTGCATGCTATATAGGAAACTTTTGCCCTTAAAAGTGTTATAGAAATTAGTGCCAAATGCCTAGCACTTATGTGCTTAATGATAATGTCACTGCCTGGGTTCCTGGGATACATGCCCTGAGATGCAGGTGAGCACACCCAACGTTTATCTGGAGGTATTCTTGGAGTCAGCAGGAGGGGCAGAAGAGGAAGTTGGGCTGTGATGCAATTGCAGTGGAGGCCTCATCCAGCCATTTCAGAAGTCCTGAAGCTGTGAAGTGACTCTTCAGAACTGTTGGGATTTGCGGACACGGGACTGAATTTTGATGACTCAAGTCACTCTTTGGGTGTGGCCTTCTCAGGGACAGAAACCATTCTGTGAAAAAATACACATAGGAAAGCAGTAATAAGAAAGCTGAATCTTGACCAGAAAGGCAATAGAAAACTTGTTAAGGAGTCAAGATAAAAATGTAAGAGAGGAGAATATTTTTTTGTAGCCCAGCTAGGCCCCCATAGGATAAGAGGCAGTGGTCCTATATCTAAATCCCAGCTTTGCTTCTCCATAACTTATTTCTTGTATTTGGTGATGATCAAGCTCATCCTTTCTCCCTCCCCCCACCTCCTACACACACACACACACACTCAGACACATACATACACACACCTCATAGGGCAATTATATAAATACTAGTCTGTTTTCTTAACTAAATTACTAGACCTGGTTATTGTTGCAGCTGTGGGGGGCGGGGAGGTAAAAATATGAGTTGGTACTTCAAGCAAGATTGTGAAATTATTCCAATGACAGAAATAGTACACAGAAACGGAATGAAATCTTTAAAGATATGACTATTAAACCATGTTGGACAAATTGAACTATGAGGAATCAAAGGAGAAATTTAGTGTTATCCCCCACTGAAAAATTATCAAATGTATTGTTGAACAGAAGGCAGTGACAGTTCCAGGGAGCAATTGTTTTTATATTCTGTAAAGAATAGTGAGTTTTAAAGTGTGTGGGTTGCATGATGTTGTGAATTATTCTAGGTCAGTATTGTTATGCACAACTGACTCTTAGGTTATTTTCGGTATATAACAGTAGCAGAAGCTTAGTAAGTGTTAGTTACTCCCTCACAGATATTATGATCACAATCTGTGTAAAAGATTCACTCAAGGCAGACATGAGAATATTCTAGCATCTAGGGGAGCAAGATTCAGTTAACCTGAAAGAGAATATCAGGCAATCAGAATCTTTGGATGTGGATACACAGAATAGTCTGGGCATCAAATCTGGGGTAGCATCAAATCCCAAAAAGTACTGGCTCCATAGCTTGCTGGATTTTTATACCTGGTCCTTAAGAAAGATGAGGAATGTCTCTAATATATCTTAAATCACACTGATATTATCAATGAAAGTCCAGTTCTAATATTCATTTTGATTATTTGCAAGACTTCTGATGTTGACTGTGATAAAAGTAGTTTAAATGCTTGTAGCCCCTGTGGGAGGAATCTGGCCTTTCTGATTAAAGTCTGACCTCATCCCCCATATGGATTTCTGACTGAGGCAACTGACTGCTAACACATGCATCCTATAACATATATAATCTCTGTGCTGAAGTATGTTAAAGTAAATTACAGGTTTCATAACATAATTCATCATTTTTGTTACTGAAAAATGGCTTTGGGGAAAAACAGCTTTATTTTTTTTTACCATAGACATTTTAACATACATCAGATCAAGTTCTGCTGATTCATAATCTTCAAGGTCAGGTTTCTTATCCAACTTACCTTTTTTACAGTAATCATCATAGACAGTTGAAACATACATATGTAATAGATTTTTCTTGATTTAGGGTATTTAGCTTTAAGAATATATCTGATAAACAAGCTAACTCTGGGTCAAGTATATTTGCCATGATTTTATCTTTGTTTATAAAAATTTTAAGTGAGACAGTTCTTTCATGTTTATGTCTTAGCTACATGTGAAATTTCATCATTTTTAATGGTCCAACTACAAAACAAAACACACAGCCCCCAAATCAAAAATTCGTTGTAAATATTGAGAAGAGACAACCATTTGGTGTCAATTCAATCATGAATGAAATGCTATTATGTGAGAACATCTCCCTAGCTTGTATAGGGGTAATGGGGCATGGATTTACAGATTCGGCAATAACTGAGAGATTGAAAAGATATGTAGCTTTTTTCCTACAGCTTTGCTTAATGAAACCCTCAGTGTGTGCAGTGAAAAGAGCTTATTGTTTTCTTTTCATGCAAATCATCTTAGTTTTTATGTTTATTTAATAGTCTGTAATTTGGAGTAATATATTCTTGTTACTTTTTCTGAAACTGTTGAGAAGTGGCAAGCAGAAAATGCTAACAGGAAATGGACTAGCAAATACCCCATAAATCTCTCCCTCCCTCTCTTCCTTCTTTCCCTCCTTTGTTTCCTTGTTTCTTTCTTTCTTTCTTTCCTCTTTCTCTCTTCCTTTATATCTGTATTTTCTGCTTCATCAATAAGAGAATTGTTGTCATCACACCTGCTGATGGTGAATTGTCTCTGAATCCATATGAGGTTGTAGGTAGACTTTTGGGCTACAGCTGCCTGGTGCTCTGCAACTGGGTCAGGGCTCTGGAATGATATCCTAATTTGATATTCTCCTCCTCCCAACTTCATGGTTAAGCCAAGGTAGACAAAAGTCATAATCTGAAACTGTGTCAAAATCAACGCCTAGTAACTTTGCTCCTTTACAAATAAACATCTATCCACTCTACAATGTTAAAGATTTAAATGAAGTGAGTCGTTCATGTAACTTTTACACTGCCAGGTGAGTGTGTGAAAGCAGATACAGCCATATCATAGGCTTCAGGTGTAACCTCATATTCTCTATACCTTTGTGTATCTGAAATACTGAATCACTGTGTTCTATAAAACAATCTCATCGTGTTTTTTAAAAGCTAGAGCAGGTAATAGAAAAGGGGGAGAGGAACATAGACAAAGTTGATCAACATGCTACTTCAATTCCAAATTCTCGTTCTAAATGTCATCACCATCAGCACTTTAAATTTACGCTTTTTACTATTTTGCAACTATTTTCTTTTCATTACTGTTATTGATGCAAGCCTTTAGGCATGATATTTATGTACAGGATTTATGCAGGATCCTTCTACTAAAGGTGTGATAACTCATCTGTTGTAATTTAAAAAACATCATCGTTTTAAATTTTTTTCATAATTTGGTTTTGCTTGGAATGTTCAGCAAAAATAAAACATAGGTATGATTCATCTCATAAAAAATTAAAATAAGAATTCATATTATTTCAGGTATTTCTTAATATCAACACCTCTATAAATCAGCAATAGATTTTTTTCCTAGTTTGAGGTGTAAAATTCTAGGCTTAATTAAAATCTCACTGATGTTTCACCACCTGATGGTTCTATATTTGAATTTTCTTCCACTTGGTTTTCAACTTAGAAAGAGAAGAGTGGAGAAAAGAAAACGGGGGATATTGATAATTGCTATTCTGCTCTCTGTCCCTGGAGCACTCATTGTTTTAAACATCTCATTGAGAAATATTTTGCAGATCTCTTCCCTCTACTTGCTTTGTGTGTCTTCATATTTCTACTTGATCATTTTAAAGGAAACCGTCTGCCACTATTCTGAAGGTCATTTACCTGAAAATGATAGACAGCAGCTCTATTCAAACAACTGCTTAGTAATCATCTATCAGTTATCATTGTTCATTAGTTCCCTGTTTCAGCATCTAGGGTTTGCCTCCCTCTCTCCTTCCCCTTCCCCAGCACTTTATCAGAGAGCCTACTGATTCATTCATATCCTTGGGCTAAATTGGCCACCCACTGTGTTCCTGTTGTCTTGTGTATGATAGTGAAAAGATTTAATTGGATATTGTTGAAAAGACACGAGGCTAACTCTCAATTTTCATATGTGGTTCTTCCCTCTCCCTCTTCACCACCTCCTTTCCTTGATGAGAAAATCGTTCTCTCCATGGTAACAAAAAAAAAAAAAAAAAAAAGCTTTCAGATTGTTGGTAGTAGTTGCAGAGAAAAGAAGTCAAAAAGGAGAAGAGGTTTAAAAATGAAAAGGGAGAGGAAGACAGCTGGGAAGAAGACTTAATGTTTCTGAGTGGGTGTGAAGGGGAAAGAATAAAGCTGAATGAGCGAAGCTGAGCTAAGGGAAGCAGCTGTTTTGTACTCCAGAAGGCAGTGCCCTTTCTTTTCACGTGGACTGTCACTCCCCAAAAGATAAGGACTTTATTTTGAAAATTTTCCAGGATTCACTCCTGAAGAGTGGCTTGTTAGAAAACAGCAACACCCTGATTTCCTCAGGGAGTCACCCTTCATTAATTAAAAAAAAAAAAAAAAAAGGTATAACATTTCTGTGAGCTCCAGTTTCCACTTCTTAACAGGGACGTTCACATGGGCTTTTGGTAACAGGACAAAGGCACTGCAACAGTATGCCTGTCCCACCTCTGGATGACTTTGGTTAGAGCAGGTTAGCCATGCAAAGCAGGATTCTCATTGCTTTTGGCATCCTATGTTTTCTAGATTGTGGAATTGTGTAACCCTTGTCACTAACTCTGAAATAGTATTGAACCAGGCTAAAGAAGTCTACCATATTGCGACAAGCCATTGAAAGCTAAGTGACTGTAGAACCATTGTGGTATGCTGAATAATGGTTCCCCAAAGATATTCATGTCCTAACCACTGGAACATGTAAATATGTTATTAATACCTTACATGGTAAAAAGGACTTGGCAGAGAGATTAAGGATTTTGACATAGGGAGATCTTCACAGGTTATCCTGACGTGCTCAATGTAATCAGAATGGTCCTTATAAGAGAGAAGGTGATATGGTAATACAAGCAGAGTCAGAGAGAGAAAGAGAAGATGGAACATGGGGCCACAAGCCAAGGAATGCAGGTAGCTTCTAAAATTTGGAAAGCCAAAGAAGTGAATTCTCCCCTAAAGACCCCAGAATGAATACAAGCTCTTCTCTGTCACCTTGATTTTAGTCCCTGAGGCCCATTTTCAGACTTCTGACCTCCAGAATTATAAAATAATAAATATAGGTTATTTTAAGCCATTAAGTTTTTGACCATTTTTTACAACAGCCATAGGAAACAAATACAACCATGTACATTTAATAATAACCAATTTTGCAAAATTTTAATTGAGCTTTCTTTTTGGAGTTTATTTTTCTTAAATGTAAGGAGTAAAAATAGGATATAGAGAAAATGTCATGATCCCTCCATTTTAACCATAGAAATACATATTTCCAGTATTTAAAATATTACAAATTTGAATGCAACTGTGGAATAATGACAATAAAGCAGATGAAAGGAAAAATATCCATTTGAAAATGAAGTTGGAAAAAAAATGAGGAGTAACAAACTGATTTTTTTTTTCTTTTTCTGGATTTGTTTCACTCATTGTACTCTGTTTTAATAAACGGCACTGTAGTGAAACATTGATGAATTCCATAGCATGGGAAGCACAGTCACTGGAGCAGGAAAGTGACGAATAAGTTTGAGAAGAGTAAGTTTATAAAGAGGCCTTGTGGATATGTGGGCAGGGCTAGGAGTTAGACAAACTGGGTACTAATGCTTTTCTACTCCTGACTGACTATCTTTGGAGGAAATTATTAATCTTCTCTAAACCTGTTCCTCATGTGTAAAAATGGACATAATATCTAGCTAGGTAAAGTTGTTATCAGGATTAAAAAATGATGTTTGTAAAATGCCGGCGACGGAATGAAACACCAACACTGCAGAGTGGTTTAAATCTTTATATTTTTAACACTTGCTTCTTACAGCTGCTTTATTTTATATCCCTTGCACAACAACCTACAGGGCAAGCTGCCAAGCACTATGATTCCGAGACTATACAGTGCGCAGGCGCAGGGCAAAATAACCTTTACCTTGACTTACTTACTGCAGCTAAGACTTTGTTTTGGGGAACTTCCTTATCAGCTTAGAATCCGTTTTGTCCCAGGGTCTGTTCCTTTTGAGGAATCAGAGAAACATCCTTGTGTGCAAGAAATGTTCTTTTCCCACGGGAACAAACAGGATTCTTAGCTGAACATCTCGTTTGCAAGAATGTTCAGCCCTGGTTGAGAGTCTCGTTTGCAAGCACTTCTCAACCTTCCTTAAACCTAGTTCCCTACACTGGGCAGAACATCTCGTTTGCAAGAATGTTCAGCCCTGGTTGAGAGTCTCGTTTGCAAGCACTTCTCAACCTTCTTTATACCTTGTTCCCTACAGTAAAACATATAGCCCAGTTTCTGCTATTACACATTGTAGCTACTTAAGAAGTTGTTGCTATAACATAATGGAGGAAAACATTGGGAAAGGAGGATCTAAGCCATTTTATTCCACTTGCACCACCAGTTAGCTTTGTGGCCTTGCATCAATTATGTCATCTTTCTGTTCCTCATTTTCTTTGTCTATAAAAGAGAGTAAAAGTACCCAGCTCAGATGGTTTCTGGAAGTTAATATATGTAAAGTGCTTAGGACAATGTCTGGCACATAGGTAACACACAATATCTAGTTGTTGTTGTTGTTATTGTAATTGTTATGCTGTAAGAGTTTGAATTTTTGAGGAGTGCAGTGACAAGTTTGCGCAGGTATTTTTAGCAAATACTGTATCTAAGTGGATCAAGAGTAGGGGCCAATGATTACTATTAAGATTACAGGCTGGATACTTATTTAACCAAAACTGCTTAGGCAGTTGCATCTCTTGGATTCCCTTTCTTATTTTTTTTAACCATCCATTTGTGCTGCCCACTGTGCAAATATTTGATGTGCATGACTCATTAGGAACTCATGTAGTATGAGTTACTTTTGTCATTACTTGTGGATCATAGCATCATTTTTGTGAACCAAAAGCTTGGAATTAGCTTTTGCCTTTATCCTACCTAGCTTTGTGAAGTTTTAATTGAAGTACTGACCTCATTAACACCTGCTTTGGCCACTATCTTAGAGAAAACTTCCCCTAAAAATGAGGTTGATCATTAATGTAACAGATAGATAGAGAAGGAGGGAGAGGGACTTGAGATTGAAGTATCAGAAACTGGAACCAACTTATAGTACTGATTTACTTATTATCAGTTTCTGTCGCTGCCTAGTCTCATGCCAATAACGTGAGGCAGCAAAGGGTGAGTCATTTGACTCACCTCATATAAATAAAGCAGAGAAAAGTGGATAGAGTATTCTTACTGCAACCTTGCTCCAGGGCTACCACTGCTTTTTAAATTACTTAAAATTTATTGAAAGGAGTGTTAATAATATGTATCCATCCCAATAAAACAGAATTAAAGTTAACTCTTCCTTGTAATGTAAACAGCTTGGTTAGGTGTGCAGCATTGCAAAAAGCATTTAAGAACTGATTACACATGCCCTTGGAGCAGCTCTAGTAGCTCCCAGTTAAGAAGTTGTGTGCGTTTTCTGATCAAATAGAACATAAAGTTTCCATAGTCCTTGGAATCGGCTTCATCTGAACTGTGTTCGCTTGGAACTATGCCACAGAAAGCAATTCGCCGCACGCTGGGCTCCTTTCAGGCTGCAGTGTGAGTGTGTAATTCACTGACACAGTGTGCTAATGTAGCCCCATTTTTATAGGATGAGAACTAGTCCAGTCTCTAGGGAGCTGAAAGGGGGCACAGCTTGTCCCCATAGAATATGTCCCCTCCCTTAAAAGCTATCACAAGGCAAGTTCCAGTTGAGTTAAAGGCTGCTGTGCTCCCACAGGGAAATATATTCTATTGTAATTTCTACATTCCCCCAGTAACAGTCTGGTCTTTGTTTACTGAAGAGAGCTTTTATGTCATAAAATGGCATTTTTTTTTGACAGAGAAGCAGAATCATTGTTTTATTATAGAAATTTCCTCTTACACCAGCAAAAATAAATAGCTGGTCTCTTAACTCCTGATCAATGTCTGACACCTCCTACCCCCAGCAACACTTCGCTGCAAGTGTATTAACACTCCGTAATAGTGACTCGACTCACATACCAAGAAATGATCTCCATAAATGATTTATAACTAAGCCACGGCATAAACACATAGCACCCAATCAAGGGCAAATTTTTCCCTTCCCCAGTCACATAATTTCTGAGAAGAAATAGATTAATGTTGGCCTCAGAATATGCAAAGTATGGTTTTTATTTTGAAGCATGAGACCCAATTGTTAAGCTTTTATTCCTTATATATATTCCCCAATCTTACATATCAAACCATGTTGATGTGAAAGTATGATATAAATTTGTGCATACCTCACTTCTCTGTTTGAATCTCACCTCACCTTTGTGAGTGCACTCTCTCTCTCTCACAAACACACACGCACACATATTTTCTACTTCCTTATAAAACTCAAAGAGGTTTCCAAACCATTAAGATGGCATTCCTCAGCACCACTACATTACTGTTCACTATTCATGTATTTTCTTCACGTCATAACACTCAAAACAGAGTGAAGCTGGATGGTTGAAACCGGATGGATTAAAAATATCCTACAATATTTCCCAATTACTATTCCTATAAAGAAACCTGGATTAGCCATATTTGACTAATTTGTACCTAAGGTATTTGAATTCTTATAAATATATTTATTGCTTTAATCTCCCCAAGATTGGTTGATATAAATGTAATTACCCTCATTTTACAGACAAATAAACTGAGCCCAATTCTCTCCCTCTCTGTGCAACATGAATTGAACAGCTGTGCCAATTATTTTGATAATGCAAGTCTTCACATCTACCATTTGAAGATAGGAAAAAAACATTTGGATGCTTGAATTATACCAGTTGAGTGTGTACATGAATTTAATCACCTCTAGATAATTCTCATTACTCCACTTCGCTTGCTGTATACAGGTAGCATCAATGAGCAGCAACATCTCTTGCTCTGCCTCGGTTTATTGATGGCTGCAGTTGGCAATAAAAACCAAGATTCTTGTATCAGTACTTAAATAAGCAGCATCTCTAAAATGTTTTGAAGACATGGAAAGGCTGAAGAATTTTTAGCACAATCATTTGTTTGCTTTGACTCATTTTTTTTTTAAGGGATTAGTACAGTACTTGTCAAGCTTTCTCCGAGAAACGAGAGTATTGTCTGAACACTCATTTCTCAAAGACAGTATTATATGGCTGATGCAGTAATAAGACTAAAAAAGGGACACTGAAAAGTCAGGTTCACAAAATGTGGCACCATAATATTCTATTGATAATTCTTGTTATTACTGATACTAATCTTTAAAGTTATGTTTCTGGAGAAATCCCAGTTCTCATATTCTGAAAGTCTCCATTTATTCTTGAAGATTCTTTAAAAATATATATTTATTTATTTTTGGCTGTGCTGGGTCTTCGTTGCTGCATGTAGACTTTCTCTAGTTGTGGGGCACGCGCTTCTCTAATCGTTGCACGAAGGCTCAGTAGTTGTGGTATGTGGGCTTAGTTGCCCTGCATCATGTGGGATCTTCATGCACCAGAGATAGAACCCGTGTCTCCTGCATTGGCAGGAGGATTCTTTACCACTGAGCCCCCAGGGAAGCCCCTCCGTTTATTCTTTAGAGCAAGAATTTAAGAGTTTAACAAAGTATTCTGAATGCTTACTTCTTTCTAAACTGAAACCACAGTCCCTTTCTACCCTCATCCTATTTGATATATTACAAATAAGATAGAAAATCTGTTTAATAATTCTCTGGGATAGTTCTTTACAAGACTGGGGTTGAATTTATTTTACTTATATGCAATGGGGTTATTTTTTCCTGAAATAAAAGGATGCCTCAGGCTAAATTAGAAATGTTTTGCATGTTTGCATGACAGGAAATTTAGTCAAAAATGAGATAGATGAGATTTTTCTTGGATTGCTGCAGTCGAGTTTTTCAGTCTTCTCCTCAGCAGGACTTTGGATCCAATGGTGCAAAGTCAATAGTTCTAAAATGCCACTTTTATTTTGGCATTTCTCTGTTCTAAGACCTCTAAAGAGTCCCCATTGCCTTCAATGTAATGTCTTTATTCATTTCGTAGTCCCAGCCTCAGCCTCTTTGCCCAACTTGATCAGAGTCATCATAATTTTCTGCCCACTACAAAGCTGCCCTCCTCACTTCTGCCCAAACAGCCTAGTGTATTCAGACCTTCATACATTGGTTTGAGCTCAGTCCTTGTCCTGGAAGCTCCTCTCTCTCATCGCGAGGTCATTATGGATCCCATTCATCCTCCCAAGTTACAGTCCAGGTTCCTGGTCGTCTGTGACACTTTCCCTGAACATGCTCATATTAAAATCCCATTCTTCAGAATCTCATTAGCATAGGGTCTGCATCAGTGGACTCTTGCATTTGTCATTTACATATGATCTTCCATTACTGGCTAACTGCCTGTGTGAGCACACCTGTGTAGACCTGAGGGTCGTCTCCCTAACTCCATTGCAAGTTCATTGAAATCACTAGGGATGCTCTTTTATGCCATCCTATCTCACTCACAAGATACTTGCCCTATTCTGCTGTATTGTGCATAGAATACTGTCAAATATTTCCTGCCTGTTTGATTGACCCGTGCTCAATTATCTGTCATCTCTAGCATCCTTTATCAGGAATGTATATAGGCTTTGGACAACATCTTTTGGAAGCGAAATCAGAAGGTTCTGTACAAGGCAAAATATTAGAAACAATGCTCTCAAACAGTTACATTTCACTATTCATGTTATGTAATTTATCCTCCATTTTATTAATTTGGTTCACTTATAATTCAATCTGCTGAAAAGGGTACTCTGATGAGATAAAAGAAAATTTATCTCGACCAGTTGAAGTTAAAATGATTCCGAAATGGTGTTTTTCAAGATAGAACAAGAAATGAATAATGCAAAGCATGAGCAGGAATAGTTCTAAAATATGTGTATTGTAAAATAATTTCAGTTTTTTCCTTTCTTCTAAAATATATGTAGGGGTAAAAAACCACTTATTGTATTGGGTCAAAATACCAAAAGCCTGCAAATGTGATACATGTGACAAAAACTGATCTTAAAACTGCCCCAATTATCCTTTGTCAATATTCTAAATTTACAGAACAATAGGGTTTCAAGACATGTGAACGATGGAGAATAACTAATAGATCTAATGTTGAACAGCTAAAAATATCAGCACCCTTTCTGTCAGCTTAGAACTGTATTTGCAAATCATTATCAACAAATTGTAGTCTGAAATTCTTCTTTATTCTTGACTTTGAAATTATATTTCAAGATCCCTAATTTAGTACGCATTATTTACTTACTGGCTTGTACAACTGAAATGAGTTTTCATTTTTGCATGTTAAGGATTTTATGAAATGGCAAGTAAATCAATCCTTCAAGTTTTCTGTGACAAAATAACTTGGAAATGATCATCATAATCTCTTTTTCAACAAAAAGAAAGAATTTATATCAAAAAATAACTTACTAATATTAGATTAATTTGTATTATACCATTATAAAAAAGGTTTCACATTTAGGAGGCTGAGGCACTTTCCTTAGATATCTATCACATTTTTGTTTATAAAGTTAGCAAAATGATCAGTAATATTTATAATACATGCAATGTTCAAATCATTTTCACACCCAGGGTGGAATTTATTTGGTAATTATCTTTCTTGTTTCCCATTTCTGTGTCCAGTCAATTGGTTAATCAGCAATTTTATTTATGGTTATCTGTTGACTATATTTCCAAGACAGAACTAAGAACTTCCAAGGAAGGAATTTCAGCCAGAAAGAATAAGGTGTCCAATAGATTACAAAAATCTTGACTCCTGTAGCTTCAATTTTTCTAGTCTTTATTGTTTCCCATTTTCTCATGATAAAATCCAAACTTTTTAAAAAGCCCACCATAAACTACCTCCATTATCTATGCCTATCTAAGTTTATCTCCCATTATTTCCAGCAAATCCTAGACACCAGCCAGCCCAGCTGAGACTTTATCATATCCTTGCCTTTACTCCTGCTTTCCATTTGCTAATAATGCTGCCCACCCCATGACCTAGCCAAATCTCCCAAGGTTCAAGGGCAGTGTGAACCATTTCTTCCATGAAGTCTTTCCTGAGAAGTCTCATATATGGTTCCTCCCTTCACTGATTCCTTTTAGTGGTTGTTTTTAGCTTTACCAACCACTTTGGTACTTTTGTGTGACAGTTTCTCAGATCCACATTCTAACTTCCTATCCTACCCTGGGAGGCCAAATAGCACGGGCAACAGCAATGGACCTGCTAACCCACTTGTTGTGTCTTCCTAACGGGAGGTACCAGTGGAGCAAAAGGTGACAAGAGAGAGAGTCCAGAGGTGACTAGGCTCCCTTACTGACAGCCACAGATCCTATCAAGGTCCTCTCCCTGCACCTACTTCTCAGATTCTGTTCAAGGCTTCCTATCTCAGGTTTTTTGTTTTTTGTTTTTTTTCTGTTTTTGGTAATATAGTTAAACTTCATTCAGATTTTTCCATAAGAGCACATGGAAAAACCTAAATGAACTTTTTTGCCAACCGAATACAATGTTGTGCTAAATTCAGATGTATAGCAAAGTAGATCAGTTATACATTTTTTAAATGCACTCTTTTTTAGATTCTTTTTCCACATAGGCCATTACAGAGTATTGAGTAGAGTTCCCTGTGCTATACAGTAGGTCCTTTTATTTTTTTTCCATTTTAATATATTTATTTTTTAAACTTTTTCATTTTTTATTGGTATATAGCTGATTAACAATGTTGTGATTGTTTCAGGTGGACAGTGAAGGGACTCAGCCATACATATGCATATATCCATTCTCTATCAAATTCCTCTCCCATCCAGGCTGCCACGTAACATTGAGCAGAGTTCCTTGTGCTATATAAGTAATTGTGGTTGTAAATATAGCAATGTGTACATGAGTAGGTCCTTACTATTAATAGTTATCCATTTTATTTGTAGTAGTGTCTATGAGCCATTTGTTTATTGCAGAAACCCTGACTGATTTAGTGCTTAATAAGTTGGATAGTTAATTTTACCTCGTGTGATCCCATTTCATGTTCCTGTCCCATTGAATCATACCTGTATAATAATTAGATCAGACTATATGATAGCTATACTACATTATACTATTGCATAGGTACTTGTAACTGTATCCTAAAATCATAGCTTTTAAGTAGACCCTGGGGCCAAATTGCCTGTATTTGAAGTCCTACCACTTACTAACCTGTGATTCTGGACAGACTTCTTTTTTTACTTTCATTTTCCTTATCTGTAAACTAGGAATAATAATAGTACCTACCTCTTAGAGTATTATGAAGATTAAATTAAGAAATTTTTTATTTAGAATTTTGTACTTACACAATAGGAAATGTTTCAAGCATTTTATAGATATTAGCCAGTTAATTCTCTTAACAAACTTAAGAAATAGATACTCTTATTATTTTCATTTTGGTGATACAAATGAAGAAGAAAGTAGTTAAGTAACTTGCTGAAAATAAGAAACCAAGTAAATGGCCCCCAAGATTCAAACTCAGGCAACCTTACTCCAGAATCCATTCCCATAACCACTAATCGATGATAGATTCTTCTGGTGCATGGCAAATGTCAAAAGGCAGGTATTGTTGTTGTTATTTATTTCTCACAGTATTGGTTCTTTATGAGCCTTTAGTATTTGCTAGATTATGAGTTTCTTGAGAAAAGAGGCCAAGTTTTATTTTTGTCTGTGTATTAGTGAGTGCTTGGTATTTAGTTGCAGTTAGTAACTGTTTGTGAAAATATTAGCTATTTCCCATGTATTTCCCAAGGCCACCCTAGTTTTAGGTAAAACTGATATTTAGCTAAAACTGGAAATGGAATTTGAGCTCTCAGCAGCCATTATTGTTGCCAGAACCACAGGTTCCCTTTTTGATCCCAAATTCTTTTCTCAGACAATTCACCTCTTTCCTGATAGGTCCCCCTGCTCAATTCTATCATCACAATGACTTTGCTTCTCCAATACCACTGGTGCTGAAAGGGTCCCATCTCAGACAACTTACAACCATCCTGCTCTGCTTTTCCTGACCAAAAGAGAGATTTTTCGCCCAAATATGTATCTTTTAGCTTCATGATTCCTCCTTACAGAAATTTAGAACAAGTTCTCAGGAACTAAGCAAGAGGCGTTTGATTGACATAATTTGCATTTAAATGTGTTCTTCACCATCACTAATTAACTGGTGTTTCACACAAGATATAGTACTCAACTCTTATTCTCTGCTTACTTCAGGGTTGCCATCAAGATTGGCTACATAATTTGTGAGCCCCAGTGAAAAATGAAAATGCAGGGCCCCTTGTTAAAATATAATAGAAAAAAATTTAAGATGAAAACATGCATTAGTTTCATGTCCATGAACCTGGCCCTGCTCAAGGTCCCTGCCTACCCAGGGCAATTCTGACTGAGAAAAACTGGACATTTTTTAGACTTAGCTTTGCTGTCTTTTGTAGTCCAAAAACTTGCCCCAAAGTTCCTTTTGGTATGTTTTTCAGGATTCCTGGTGACTTACTTTGCTGTCCAGTGTTGATGAGCTACAAATGTAGAATGGAACCATCACCATGTAATACATATAAATAATCATCCTTTCCTTTGGTTCAATTTTAGGCCCAGTGAAAATAAGGGTCATGCTCTTTAAAAAAAAAAAAAAAAAGTAGCAGCATTTTTTTTAAAATGCCGTACTAATTCACTTAAATTGAATCTTAAGAATTATATTAATAATGTTCAGAAATTATGAACTATACATCCAGATGGTATATTATCTGGGTCCAAAGAGTTAATGAGAGGCTTAGGGACTAGAAGGGCAAAAGTGGGTGTATTCGTTGGGAATTGCATTTAAATGTCCTAAGCCAGGATTAAACAGCAAATTATTTTAGTAGAGAAAACAGCTATGTAAAATGAAATAGACAGGAAGCCTGAGAAGTTGGGATAATCACTAGACCAAAATGCAAGTCTAACCCAAAATGAAGGAAAAAAGAGAGAGAGAACTGGGTAGAAGTACCCCAGTGTGCAACCTGAGGAAGGGTCAGCAAAGCTGTCTGGGAGACATTGAGCTTGAGTCAGCCAGAGGAGCCCCAGGCCTCCTAAGAAAGGCTCTGCTTTAGTATCTCCATTACATTCAGTCCTTGGTGGGGAGCAGTTCATGGGAGGCTTGGCTTCTTCTCTCCAACGTAGTGATGGATTTCTAAATCCAGCAGCTGAAGTCCTCAGTCACTTGGGTCCTGGTCATAAAAGGCTTGCACATTCTTCTGGCCACCACAGTGGGTATTAGCAGCAATGGCCCTTAAAGACCTGAAAGCATGAAATATTAGAAGAAAACCAGAAGAAATCTTGACATTAGCCAGGACAACTATTTTTTGGACTTGATGCCAAAATCACAGGCAACAAAAGTCTAAATAGACTAGTGGGATTGCATCAAACAAAAATGGTTGTGCACAGAAAAGGGAAAAAAAATCAACAGAATGAGAAGACAGCTTTTGGAATGAGAGAAAGTATTTGCAAACGATGTATTTGATAAGGAGTTAAGGGAGGGGGGTTCATGATGGGGAACACGTGTATACCTGTGGCGGATACATGTTGATGTATGGCAAAACCAATACAATATTGTAAAGTAATTAACCTCCAATTAAAATAAATAAATTTATATAAAAAACAAAATATATAAGGAAATCATACAACTCAGTAGTAAAAATAGTAATAGTAATAATTATCAGATTTAAAATTGGGCAGAGGACCTGAATAAACATTTTTCCACAGAAGACATCCAAATGACCAACAGCCCTATGAGAAGTACTCAACATCACTCATCATCAGGGAAATACAAATCAAAATCACAGTGAAAATTACCGCACACCTGTTAGAATGGCTATTATCAAAAAGACAAGAGATTACAACTGTTCATGAGGCTATGGAGAAAAGGGAACCTCCGTACACTGTTGGTAAGGAGGTTTCTCAAAAGACTAAAAGCAGAAATACCGTGTGATCCAGCAATCTCACTTCTGGGTTTATATCTAAAGGAAATGGAGTCAGGATCCCAAAGAGATATCTGCACTCCCTTATTCACTGCAGCATTATTCACAATGGCCAAGATATGGAAACACTTCAAATGTCCATCAGTAGATGAGTGGATAAAGAAATTGTGGTATAGGTATATTTACATTGGATATTATTAATACTTAAGAAGGGGGAAATTCTGCCATTTTTGATAACATAGATGAACTTAGAAGGCATTACACTAAGTGAAATAAGCCAGATATAGAACAGCAAATACTATGAAGTCTTACTTATATGTGAAATCTAAAAGCAATGGGACTCTGAGAAACAGTAGAATGATGGTTGTCATGGGCTGAGGGTAAAGGAAGTGGGATGATATTGGCCATAGGCTACAAACTTCCAGTTATAAGATGAATAAGTTTTAGAGATATAATGTAAAGCATAGAAATACTAATAATGTATACTTGAAATTTGCTGAGAGTAGATCTTAGGTGCTTTCATCACGCACAGGCACACAAAAGGTAAGTATGTGAGATGGTGGATATGTTAACTAGTTTGATCGTGGTGATCATTTCACAATGTATACATATATCACAACAAATTTTATACTTCTATATATATTTTCTATTTGTCAAATATACCCAAATAAAGCTGAAAAAAACCTGAAATATAGAGCTTAAAATTTACACACCAAAAAATTGTATAATTTAGACAAATAAGCCCCAAGGACCAAGTGAGCCCTACTTCTTTTAGAACACTCCCTTTGATACCCTAAATTTGGTTAGATATCTCTGCTGTATGCTTTGATAACTTCTTGTGCCTTTCCTATCATAATACTCCCTCAGTTTATTATAATTGCTTGTTTACTGCCTGTCCTCACTACTAGTTCATTTTTCACTTGAGAATAATAAGTTTTCCTCCTTCACTGCTATATCCTTATGACTAGCTCAATGACTGGCATAACATAAATACTTAAAAATGTTCACTGAAACCCAAATTGGAGTACATTCTACAAAATGCCTGGCTCATGTTCTTCAAAACAGTCAGTGATAAGAAATTCAAAGAAAGGCAATGAATTATTTCAGATTAAAGGTGACTAAAGAGATACATGAGGTTGGACCAGTAAATGAAAGGCAATTAAAGGAGCAATCTTGATATTATGAATAAAGAACATAGATTAGGTTATAGTACTAAAGCCACATTGCTGCTGCTGCTGCTAAGTCGCTTCAGTTGTGTCCGATTCTGTGTGACCCCATAGATGGCAGCCCACAAGGCTCCTCTGTCCCTGGGATTCTCCAGGCAAGAACACTGGAGTGGGTTGCCATTTCCTTCTCCAATGCATGAAAGTGAAAAGTGAAAGTGAAGTCACTCAGTCGTGTCCGACTCTTTGCGACCCCGTGGACTGCAGCCTACCAGGTTCCTCCATCCATGGGATTTCCCAGGCAAGAGTACTGGAGAGGGGTGCCATTACCTTCTCCATGAAATTTCCTGAATTAGAAATTAAGCTGAGATTATATCAGAGAATGCACTTGTTTTTCTTAAAAACGAACACTGAAATATCAAAAAGACATTCTATCTACAGATTATTCTCAAATGGTTCTGAAAACAAATATAATATTACATACACAGATACTATATATATATGTAATATTAGAATGATAAATGATAAAATGTGACAAAATATTAACAGTGAATCTGGGTAAAGGGTACATGTGAATTCTTGGACCATTCTTATGAATTTTCCATAAGTTTCAGATTACATAAAAGTAAAGTGAAGTGAAATTGGAAGTCACTCAGTCATGTCTGACTCTTTGTGACCCCATGGACTATACAGTCCATGGAATTCTCCAGGCCAGAATACTGGAGTGGGTAGCCTTTCCCTTCTCCAGGGGATCTTCCTAACCTAGGGATCAAACCCAGATCTCCCACATTGCAGGCGGATTCTTTACCAGCTGAGCCATACACAGGAAGCCTATATAAAAGAAAAATGCTTTTTAAAAGGTACTTATTGAGTGAATGAAGGACAAAAGGCTAACCAGTTAGAAGGTGCTTATGAAGAAGTGACCAACTGAGATGCTGGTAGAACATTCAGAGAAGTAGGGAAGTTCTGCCCAGCAGGAAAATATCCAAGTCAGTCTACAATGCACATGAGAAGTGAGGAAGTGGAGGACAATAAAGACAACTTTGAATTTGGCCCATCTATTTGCAGAGGCAGCCGAATGCAAGAATAGAAGCCTGGATTAAGGTGCTCAGTGAGGCAGTTGAAAGCTAGACAGATGATTAGCATCCTCACAGGTAAATCTTTTTCGGTTACTAGAAAGACTACAGTTTAGAACCCACCTGACTTAAATGCTGATTTTCTTCCAGACATAAGGTAATTCTATAAACTCTCTCACCTTGTCAATCTTTAATGTTAATTTTTTAAGTTGTAAATAAGAGTCTAAGGTCTCCATTTTTACATAATATGTAAGTTGGATTCATGCTTATTTCCTGAAAATGGCAACAACTGAAAATCACCATAGGCCTTTGTTCTAAGTTTAACTATGGGAAGATTGTTGATTTTTGTAGAAAAATACTAAAAATATAACAAGTTTCTAGTTAAGGTCTTTGCTTAGACATATAAATACTAAATATTCAACTACACATATAGAGTTTTCTATTGGAGTATTATTTAGGTAGAATTTCATTTTAACAAATTACATTACAAAGTGTAATTCTTTCTAAGAGTCTAAAATGACCTACTTTTGGTATGCATGGCTCCATTGTTTAGCTGCTTTTTCATAGGATTGCTATTTATAACCACTTCTCTCAACCCTGGGGAGACTTAGTAGGATTAACGACTTCTGATTCACTTTGTATTTGAAGATCTTTTTTTTTTTTCTCCATCTTTGCTCAGCTAGTGGAATCCATGATGAATTCTCATCTCCAAGGGGTAAGCTGTTTTTAGCAAAGCCCAGTAGCTGGCTTATGACTCCTTAGAAATAGCATTGATTCCTTTCTTCCTTTGTGCTTGTTTCTTCCCGAATGATAGATCCATGTAGATGTGCTCAATTATCATGCTTAGGTACTGCTAAGCATGCCATAGTTTTAGTTTTATTCACTTAAGTTATAAGTATCTGTGTTCATATAAGAAAAATAAGCATAATTAGCATTCTACTGGTTTGGTATGACAAATATAGACCACTAAACCCAGAATAAAACATTTGAACAATGGAATACAACTGGAGGTCAAATGAGGATGAAGATTAGAGGAGAAAGAGAGTACCATCTGCTACCAGATTGGGGGTAGAAAATGGAATTTTGTAGATGGATATTTTGGAAGTGGGTAGTATGAGTAATGATTAGACCCAAAGTGTTCTCTCATCTGTGGGTATCTCAGATGAAGGTCATTGTATTTGAGAATTTATAGGATTATGAAACTAAGTTGTCAAGTCAAAGAAATTGTGATAGCAAATAGAGTACACTCAAAAGAAAACCAAATGAAAAGAAGAAATAGTTGTTCCTACCATTGCGTGGATGTGTCCTGTTTTTTAGCATGAAGATCTTTCAGTCACTGTTGTATACAATGTTGTATACTATCTTAACAAAAAACAATGTTAAATGAATGTCATATTCAAGTCCTTCCCTTTAGTTTTGGAAAGAAAAGTCCTATTCTGCTCTACTGTGAAACCACTGTTTAATTAGTGTATTCAGTTCAGTTCAGTCAGTCATGTCCGACTCTTTGCGACCCCATGGACTACAGCACACCAGGCTTCCCTGTCCATCACCAGCTCCTGGAGTCTACTCAAACTCATGTCCATCATGTCAGTGATGCCATCCAACCATCTAATCCTCTGTCATCCCCTTCTCCTCCTGCCTCCAATCTTTCCTATTAGCATCTCATGAATCCCATATATATAATATATATTCACACATTATTACTATTGTACAGTTTCTTTTTTGAAATGGACATTTGTCCATGTTGACCAGAAAGTGGGATAGAGCTATAATTTTGTTTTGAAATATTTTAGAAAGGCATGGTTTTATTGCAGTCTTGAATCTCCTTGGATTTTTAAGGAGGCTGCTTCAAAGGATGTCATTAATAATCTTCTCAGGTGCTTACAAAGTATGTGTCTGTCAGCAGAATTAGAGAATCACCCAACTAGAGAACAGGTTTCACAATACCCTGAGACCTATTTTGTTCATTAGAGAGGAAAATGGCTTGTTTTAAGTCTAAATTGACATGCTTGCTAATTTCATCAGTAAAAGCTGTTCATTGTGGTCAGGTTTAATTTAGAGCCTGGTAAGGTTCAGATTAGAGTTGATCAAGTTACTTCTACAACAGACTTCTTAAAGGAACTTTGTAATCCTAAAAGAAGGGAAAAATCATAACCATCCTTGGGGTTATGTATCCATAATTTAGATGCAAAGAATGGCCTTGTTGTTTGAGGATGGGTTAATATGAAATCAAAGGAAAATGACAATAAAGATCATCTTTGCTATATAAAAATTTTCAAGTGTCATAAAACACAAATTTTTACTTAAATTGCATAAATCATGCCTAATGAGTTTATTTACTACTATGTCTGTAAGACCTGAAACAGTGCCTAGCACTTGATATTTATAAAATGAAAGAATGAGTCAGTAAATAAATGAATGTATGTACTTTGCTAGCTCCAGGCATTTAGAGGGGAAGATTTGAATTTATGGGTTCTGGGTAAGTCTATTTTTCAAAAATCTATTATTGAATGTATTATACACTTAAGAGTTTGGAATTCCAAAGTAACTTTTCGGCTTACTATGTCACAGATGACCAGAGTGTAACATTCTAATCCTGGAAAATATCTTTCGTAAAAATCTGTCTGTGACTATATGGTTCCTACTTTAGAATTTGTTCAGGACTCTCCAACTGACTTATGCCACTTACTTCAATAGCTGTCTTTGGCAATTTGTTCCATATTTCAAACACACTTTTGTGTAAAGAAACGATAAAAGTTAGAAACCTGAAAATTGGATTTTTCTTCTGAGCAATCACAGCTTACAAATGTGGAAAATTTGTTAAAAGTTAACCCCTTCAATTTTTCAATACAGAGAGGGGAAAATGCTCAAAATAGATGGGCAATGTTTGGGTAAGTTCTTCCTATTATTTTAATAGCACTAAAAGCAACTGAGCTCAAATCACAGGCCTATTTCCTACCCCTTCACAAGAGAAACATTCAGAATGATCAAAACTTGGCCTTTCTAAATACAAAAGTCTTTAGAAAATCAGCACCAGTCAAAGGGCATAGTAGATAACTAATTTCCATGAACTTTACCATCTACCACATTTCACCTCTTGACTTTCATTGGCCTCATGTGGTAGTAGAAAGAGCATAAGATTTAAAACCATGAAGACTTCTGGCTTAGTTTTTTAGTGTGGTTATTCAGAGAATAAAAATGAGGAAACATGTGTAAAACATCTGTCACATAGCAGTTTTAAAGTAATGCAAACCAATAAAATGTATTCAGTTTTAGTACAAGGACAAAGGAGATACCTTACTTTTCCCAAACTTCTTTGAAAATATCAGTGGAGTTTTGACCTTTCGTGTAGAGAGAATAGATGACAGAGGCAATAAATGGACACTTGAGGGAAGGAGAACATTGCTACCTATAAAGTATATATTGTATGGTCAGGCTACTCAAGATGGCTGTTCCCTTGCTCTCTGTATGTCCCTGACTGACCAGTGCCTGCATCACTTCTACCCTCTGCACATGACTGACTCTTATGTACAGTACCTGGTGTGGGCCCTGACTGATGATTGTGTTTATCAAAGACGCAATGAGGGGCGTGCCCTCTACTGGTCTCCCTGATAACTAATGAGCCCATCTGATATC
Organism: Capricornis sumatraensis; assembly: GCF_032405125.1. NCBI lineage: Eukaryota > Metazoa > Chordata > Mammalia > Artiodactyla > Bovidae > Capricornis > Capricornis sumatraensis. The sequence goes on from NC_091092.1 coordinate 112,028,881, forward strand.
ATTTCTGCTGTAACTAGCCATCCCTCCTCCCTTCCCCCAATGCAGATTACCCTCACTTGCTACCCACCTTCTGCTATACATGGTGGGGTGTCACCCCAGGACCTTGCTTCAGACATGTAAGCTCCCCCATCCATTAGACCACTGGTGTCTCTGTCGCTGAGTCTGGGCTCTTTTTTCAGTCATGAAGTTGAGCAAGTGCAGGTTTTGTGGGTCTATGGGGTGCAGCCCAACATATATATATATATGAAAGTGAAAGTTGCTTAGTCATTTCTGACTCTCTGAGACCCCATGAACTATACAGTCCATGGAATTCTCCAGGCCAGAATACTGGAGTGGGTAGCCTTTCCCTTCTCCAGGGAATCTTCCCAACCCAGGGATCGAACACAGGTCTCCCACATTGCAGGCGGATTCTTTACCAGCTGGGCCATAAGAGAAGCCCATATATATATATATATAGTTGGCTCCATTCTCTTTGGTACTTTTGTAAAAGCAGTATTAAAGTCAGTTTTAATACAAAATACAAATACTAACTTCTAGTCTGATGCTTTCTAAGCTTGCCTGATGATGAGCATTAGAAAATTTGTTTAAAAGGTTGATTCGCAGCCCTCCTTAGAGCCCATTCACTCTAAAGTGAGGCAAAGGAATCAGTTGAATCTTACTAGAGTCAATTTTGGGAAAAGATTAATTTAGCTCATCTACATCATCTTCTCATTTTATAGGTGAGAAATTTTAAGCACAAAGAAGTTAAATAAGTTCTCTCTCTTAAATCACTTCTCTGTCTTTTCTGTTTCTAAAATATATACCTCAATTTTGACACTGCACAGCATGAGATTACAAGTATAAATAGCCATCAGTGTCTTAAATATATTTTCATAATTCAGAATTACATTGGTTTCTCATGGCACTCATATATTGGTGTACGTAAACCCAGGAACACTGAAATGACTCCATCTAAGCTCTTAACTAGTGAAGCAAACCCATAATCAAGATTTTCACTTGAAATATTTTTGGTATCGAAAAATGAAACACATTTCTTGTTAAATTGCTCTCTGTAAAGCCTAACACATTAGAGATTTATATCTAATAACATCTTGTTTTATTTCTAAAAGTGCCTTGGTTGGTTTTTGAAAATTACCCATAAAAGGAATGCGCAGTGCTGGAGGAACTCAGGATTGTTCCATTTGTTCCTTCAGGCAACACTGCAGGACTTGGAGCAGAGGCGCCCCCAGTTGGAAGAACTCATTACTGCTGCCCAGAATTTGAAAAACAAGACCAGCAATCAAGAGGCCAGGACCATCATTACTGATCGAAGTAAGTCTTTCTTTTAACAGGCACATGAAACTTAGGGAAAGATGTATGAAAAGCTTCTATGACGACTTAAGTTCATACACCTCCATTATGTTTATAAAAATATTGAGACTATTGTAACTAAGGTTTTTCAGTTCATAATGTTATCTTTCAATAACCGAATGTAATTCCAGGAAATAGATAAAAGATAAAATTCATCAATCCAGATTTATGTCGTTGCAAAGCATGGAGTGGCGAGCATGGGTGTGGCAGAACACCCCCTCCTCCTCAGTTGTCATGTATCTGGGCTGGCATCCATGGAGATGCCATTCTCTCCGTCATATCCTTGGTTGTTGGTTCAAGCAGGCGGTTTCTTCCAGGACCGTTTTTTTCTTTCCTGTCTGCAGTGGCACTTTCAGATCTGCATGTCTCTCTGCTGCTTGTTTGCCCACATTGTGTAATATCAGAGATCTTTGTACCATTCCTCATGCCACACTGCAGGGGAGGTAGTGGGAACTTGGAGAGGTTCTTTAAGGTCTACCTGACTAGACATTGCACATACTCTCTTTACACAGGATGCTTCAGAGTGACTGTGCATGGGGTCAGAGAGAGGGCTAGGGAGGAGACAGAGTAAGGAAAACTGCTCTCCATCATATTTTTCTCAAAGGCTCTTCTTAGAAATAAGGCTGAGGTCACCTCAGCTAACAAAGTCTCTTGGATCTCCCTGGGTTTCTGCCCTTCCTTCCCCGTCTCTTCCTTCCAGGGATACATACTGATACTAAATTTTCTTACTTCCCCTGCAATGTCCCCTTATGTCCCTCCCCACATCTGGAGGAGTGTTTTCTAGTGCAGGAGGAGGGGGAAAAAAAAAAAAAACACCTTTGTTTAATCATTCTTTTTTTTCCTTCCAAAGCTTTGTCTTACACCAGGCCTAGGCTTTTGAAACTTAAAAACCAAGAGTCTATCTCTTCATAATATACATTCTGTTGTGTCAACACTTTCCTGAGGAAGTAGAAAGCAGAGTGTTTGGCTGCCAGTGTGTTGGGGGAAGGGAAAGAGTAAAGAGAATCAAAAGTTCTGGTTAATATTTTGAAAGAAACATTTAATATTCAGAAAATACTACTCATGCTTGCATTTATTAGGTAAATAGTATTAATAGCTATTATTTTGTTGAATACCTCCCATGTATCAGGCAGTATGTGAGATGTGTATGCGTATGTGTAAAATCTTTACAAAATCCTGTTGGCTAAATTTCATAATCCCCATTTTATAGATGAGGAAACGGTTTCAGAGAATGATTAATCAAATTGTTCATGCTAACAAAACAAGCAAAGAGCAGATCTTGGAATTTGCAAATGTCTTTTTCTGGCTTATAAGTGTGTTCCTTTTAAAATGTTTACCACTTCTCATCTTGTTTTGTTGTTTTTGTTAATGACTTTAATCACTAGGACTAGGACTAAAGACTATTTCAATCTGCAATTATGGATGTTTAGATTCACTTTCTGAAGACATTTCCTCTTTGAGTTGTAGTGAATATTAATTAAAATAGACTCTTGATTTTAAAATTTTAACTCTTTATTGTTGATCAAGCAATGTATTTGGATATATGCTGATGTATTATTAGGTGCCAGTAGCCACTACAACGGGCTCCCCAGGTGGCTCAACAGTAAGGAATCCGCCTGCCAAGCAGGTGATGGGGGTTCTATCCCTGGGTCAGAAAGATCACCTGGAGAAGGAAATGACTACCCACTCCAGTATTCTTGCCTGGGAAATCCTGTGGACAGAGGAGCCTGGTGGGCTACCATCCATGGGGTTACAAAGAGTTGGACATGGCTTAGGGACTAACCAGGAGCAGCAGCCACTACAGCAAGTAAAGTAAATCTTAGTAGCTTAGAACAGTAGAAGTTGACTTTTTTATTCTGGTATATTCCACAGTAAGCAGCCCATAATGAAGTCATTCAGGGACCCAAGCCCCTTCTAACATAGAACATCAAAGTGTTATGCATTTAATCGGGCAGGTGAGGAACCAGTATTGACCACTGGCATTTACTATGAGCCATGCCTGGAAGTCGTACACATTATTTTCTTCATAATCTGTTGGCTGGAATTTGTCACAGGGCCACATCTAACTGCAAGGGAAACTGGAAAATATTATCCAACGTTGAGTCCAGGAAAAAGAGCAATTAATTTGGAAAGAAACTAGTCAGTCTCTTTCACAGCTAGTTTGGATAGGAAGAATGTGCTTAAGTTCTATAATTATGTGTAATGTATAGGATATCATTTCTATAACCAGCCATACAAAAGCAAAATTGCCTTGTAATGACCAACATAGATAGCTGTCCAACTGACAGAGTGTTCCTCCCTCATAGTGGAACCATAAGGCTTCCCTCACCAGGCTGAGACACACAGGCCCAAAAGAGTGAATCTTAATGAATGAGTTATGAGACTGAATCCCCACTACACAGTTAAGTACTCTGTTTCTTGCCTGAGAAATATGGAAATTTGGCTAAGATGTTTATGAAAATCTGAACACACTATATAGAAAGTCATTTGTTATTTTCCTAATGAAAAATAACTTCATTTTTCTCCCTAAGAGGAAAATAACACTAATCTATTTTATAGTATCCATTCAGCTTTGTCTAAACAGTTTCCATTATCCCTTGCAATCTTTTTTAGATCTTGTATTAATGCTTTTTCATGATGTAGATTAGCACTGAGTGACCAGAGGGCAGGTTTGTGTATCTCTGCTAATATCCAGTGATTTGAATAGTTCTGCTTTTCTTAGCTTTTGTCTTTTAGAAATGAATACCTTTTTGAATATTTTCAGCAGAGTGGAAAGATTCCAACCCATATGGTCCAATAAAGCATTTTCTTAAAAGCAAGTGCCTGTTGAGACTTGTCATGTTGCTTATTAAGAGCCTAAACCGGAATCTTAGTTCTAAATATTCCTGGAGCCTCTATTGCTGGTACCAGGATAATTCTGACAAGATATGTTTATCTAAACAATGTCATTTGCAGCCTTGCTGTACTTCAGTTTATCTCTCCATCTGAAATCAATAAAGTGGGATGGAAATTCAATACTCATAAAGTTTCAATCATGTACAAAATAGAATTTTTCTTGGTATAGATTTGGTTTTCAGGGAATGCGTAGAAATAAAATACTAGCTCATAAAAGTGTATTTTCTTATTTGAATATTTCACTATTCCCTTTTTATTGCCCTGAAGCTTCTAGAAATACTTAAAAAGGAATCAGCTAAATAAAGAAAAATATTCAATAAGTATATAATACTATATTGAAACATGAGTCCCTCCTTGGTAAATCCCAGTTCATAACTTTGAACAGTTGGGAAAATCTATACATAGTTATTACATTCTGTCAGGAGAAAAGTCCAGTAAAAAGCAATTCTTCTCTCCTGGTAATACCCATGCTAAAATCTCAAGTAATTGCGTCTGCATAATACCAGGCATGTTTCACTCTATAAAACTGTTTCCATGGTATCTGTTGTTTTCAGGTGATTATATTGATGGAAATCATGTTGTAATAATCAAGGTGAAAGTGTAAATTTCATTCTAAAAGCAGTCAGGTGAAAAATTCCCCTCGCTCTGTCTGATGTTCAAACTGCTCATTTTCCATGACTCCTTTGGTTGCTGAATGTGTCAACCATTCCTGGTCATTTTCTTCTGCAGAAGCGCTAGGTCAGGGGACAAAAAACGGATAAGAAGGATCTAAAATTGCTCCCTTGGAAGTTTCTGAATTATGCAAAACTCTTGTGCATATCTGTTACTACTGCAAATCTTGGTACCATAGTACCTCTCATAACAATGAGGAGGATATGGGAAAAAAGAACTGCTCTTTTACTGTTCTGTTTATTCCTCAAATAATATCGATGGACATGGTTTATCTGACATTTGTATTTGAGAACTTTGCTTTTATGCTTCTCCTTCCATAACCCCCACCATTGCCATTTTAAAGATCTATGGCAGTGGTCCCCAATCTATGTGGTACTAGGGACCAGTTTCGTGGAAGACAGTTTTTCCACAGACATTGTTGGGTGGGATGGTTTCTGGATGATTCAAGGGCGTTAAATTTATTGCACTCTCTATTTCTATAATTATTACCTCAGCTCCACCTCAGATGATCAGACATTAGGTTCTGGAGGTTAGGGACCCGTGATCTATGGCAATAGCACATCCAGGTATTAAGGGCAAGCTGCCTGGGCTGGCCACTTACTACCTTTGTGACCCTAAACAAACAACTAGTCTCAGTAAACTATCTGATCTCAGTTTTCTCCTCTATAAAATAAGATTATTTCTGTCTACTTCAAGGTTAAGGGAATTAATTGAGGTATTGCATGAAGAGCACTTAGATCCCAAACATAGTAAGAGCTCAGTGAATGTTATCTCTTGTTTTAATTATAATCTGATCAGGTTGTTTGAATGCTTAGGGGGAAACATTTAAAGTATTTAATAATCTCTTGCTCAGATGGTAAAGAGTCTGCCTGCAGCACCAGAGACCCAGGTTCCACCTCTGTGTCGGGAAGATCACCTGGAGAAGGAAATGGCAACCCACTCCAGTATTCTTGCCTGGAAAATCCCATGGGTGGAGGAACCTGCAGGTTACAGTCCGTGGGGCTGCAGAGTGGAACACAACTGAGCCACTTCACTTTCTTTACTAACTGTGATTTTTTCACTACCTTTCTTTATATATATATATATATAAATTTATATATTTCAATTAGAGGCTAATTACTTTAAAATATTGTCTTGGTTTTGCCATACATCAACATGAATCCACCACAGGTGTACATGTGTTCCCCATCCTGAACTCCCCTCCCACCTCCCTCCCCATACCATCCCTCTGGGTCATCCCAGTGCACCAGCCCCAAGCATCCTGTATCATGCATTGAGCCTAGACTGGCGATTCATTTCACATATGATATTATACATGTTTAAATGCCATTCTCCCAAATCATCCCACCTTCGCCCTCTCCCACAGAGTCCAAAAGACTGTTCTATACATCTGTGTCTCTTTTGCTGTCTCGCATATAGGGGTTATCGTTACCATCTTTCTAAATTCCATATATATGCGTTAGTATACTGTATTGGTGTTTTTCTTTCTGGCTTACTTCACTCTGTATAATAGGCTCCAGTTTCATCCACCTCATTAGAAATGATTCAAATGTATTCTTTTTAATGGCTGAGTAATACTCCATTGTATATATGTACCACAGCCTTCTTATCTATTCATCTGCTGATGGATATCTAGGTGGCTTCCATGTCCTGGCTATTATAAACAGTACTGTGATGAACACTGGGGTACACGTGTCTCTTTCAATTCTGGTTTCCTCAGTGTGTATGCCCAACAGTGGGATTGCTGGGTTGTATGGCAGTTCTATTTCCAGTTTTTTAAGGAATCTCCACACTGTTCTCCATAGTGGCTGTACTAGTTTGCATTCCCACCAACAGTGTAAGAGGGTTCTCTTTTGTCCACATCCTCTCGAGCATTTATTGCTTGTAGACTTTTGGATTGCAGCCATTCTGACTGGCGTGAAATGGTACCTCATTGGGGTTTTGATTTGCATTTCTTTGATAATGAGTGATGTTGAGCATCTTTTCTTGTGTTTGTTAGCCATCTGTATATCTTCTTTGGAGAAATGTCGATTTAGTTCTTTGGCCCATTTTTTATTTGGGCCATTTATTTTTCTGGAATTGAGCTGCAGGAGTTGTTTGTATATTTTTGAGATTAATTCTTTGTCAGTTGCTTCATTTGCTACTATTTTCTCCCATTCTAAAGGCTGTATTTTCACCTTGCTTATAGTTTCCTTTGTTGTGTAGAAACTTTTAATTTTAATTAGGTCCCATTTGTTTATTTTTGCTTTTATTTCCAATATTCTGGGAGGTGGATCATAGAGGAACCTGCTGTGATATATGTCGGAGAGTGTTTTGCCTATGTTCTCCTCTAGCAGTTTTATAGTTTCTGGTCTTACGTTTAGATCTTTAATTCATTTTTAGTTTATTTTTGTGACTGGTGTTAGAAAGTGTTCTAGTTTCATTCTTTTACAAGTGGTTGACCAGTTTTCCCAGCACCACTTGTTAAAGAGATTGTCTTTTCTCCATTGTATAGTCTTGCCTCCTTTGTCAAAGATAATAGGTGTGTGGATTTATCTCTGGGCTTTCTATATTTTTCCATTGATCTATATTTCTGTCTTTGTGCCAGTACCATACTGTCTTGAAGACTGTGGCTTTGTAGTAGAGCCTGAAGTCAGGCAGGTTGTTTCCTCCAGTTCCATTCTTCTTTCTCAAGATTGCTTTGGCTATTCAAGGTTTTTTGTATTTCCATACAAATTGTGAAATTATTTATTCTAGCTCTGTGAAAAATACCATTGGTAGCTTGATAGGGATTGCATTGAATCTATAGATTGCTTTGGATATTATACTCATTTTACTATATTGATTATTCTGATCCATGAACACGGTATATTTCTCTATCTATTGGTGTCCTCTTTGATTTCTTTCACCAGTGTTTTATAGTTTTCTATATATAGGTCTTTTGTTTCTTTAGGTAGATATATTCCTAAGTATTTTATTTTTTTTTGTTGCAATGGTGAATGGAATTGTTTCCTTAATTTCTCTTTCTGTTTTCTCATTATTAATGTATAAAAATGCAAGGGATTTCTGTGTGTTGATTTTATATCCTGCAACTTTACTATATTCATTGATTAGCTCTAGTAATTTTCTGGTGGAGTCTTTAGGGTTTTCTATGTAGAGGATCATATCATCTGCAAACAGTGAGAGTTTTACTTCTTCTTTTCCAATTTGGATTCCTTTTATTTCTTTTTCCTCCCTGATTGCTGTGACCAAAACTTCCAAAGCTATGTTGCATAGTAGTGTGAAAGTGGGCACCCTTGTCTTGTTCCTGACTCTAGGGGAAATGCTTTCAATTTTTCACCATTGAGGATAATGTTTTCCGTGGGTTTGTCATATATAGCTTTTATTATGTTGAGGTGTGTTCCTTCTATTCCTGCTTTTTGGAGAGTTTTTATCATAAATGGATGCTGAATTTTGTCAAAGGCTTTCTCTGCATCTATTGAGATAATCATATGGCTTTTATTTTTCAATTTGTTAATGTGGTGTATTACATTGATTGACTTGCAGATATTGAAGAATCCTTGCATCCCTGGGATAAAGCCCACTTGGTCATGATGTATGATCTTTTTAATGTGTTGTTGGATTCTGATTGCTAGAATTTTGTTAAGGATTTTTGCATCTACCTTTCTTTTTAAAAAAATGGAAAAAGAGTTTTAGAAGATCAAAAGAAGAAAGTTAGTTGCTTTGGAAAAGATGGAATAATCTATATAAACAGAATTAAACAAATATTTGAGAAAACCTTTATGTGAGTGATAATACAAAAAGCAAGGCAATTTATGTAAGCTATTTCAATATTTACTCTAACCTTAGGAGGTGGGTTTTATTATAGAGACAGAAAACTGAAGCTCAGAGAGCTTAAGTAACGTGCCTACAGTCCTAATAAGATGTCATGTGAGGGACTAGGATTTAAACTGATGTCTATATAATTCTGAAAACTAAGGCACATCAAATAGTAAAGGCTTGCTAGTCAAAAAATACAAAGAAATATTTACTTAAAAACTTAAAATATTAGGAGTAACTTCAGTTTCCTATAATCTGTATATAGTGTTTTACTTCTCCCATTTATATTGTTCTCTTCTATCTATTTGCATGTCTAATTATAGGATTGTCACTTACACGTCTTGGAAATGTACACAGTACTAGTTGTTCAATCTTGACCAAGTAGGTTCACTTCTCTAAGCCATGGTTCTGTCATCTGTCATGTGGGGTTAATAATAATACTTAAGCTAGTAGGGTGATTATAAAGATAAAATTATGTGATGTTTCTCAACTGAAGACCTGGCATATACTAGATGCTCATTAAATGGTAGATACAATCAAGATGAGATGAATTTGATGCAGAAAAACTGGAGCTGGGAGAATATGTAGGGGAAACCATAAGTGAAAGTGAAAGTTGTTCAGACATGTCCCACTCTTTGCAAGCCCATGGAATTCTCCAGGCCAGAATACTGGAGTGAGTAGTCTTTCCCTTCTCCAGGGGATCTTCCCAACCCAGGGATCAAACCCAGGGTTCTCACATTGTGGGCTGACAGATACCAGCTGAGCCACAAGGGAAGCACAAGAATACTGGAGTGGGTAGCCTATCCCTTCTCCAGTGGATCTTCCTGACCCAGAAATCAAACTGGGTCTCCTGCATTGCAGGTGGATTCTTTACCAACTGAGCTATCAGGGAAGCCCTAGGAACTTCAAAACAAAATACCAAGTCTTAAGAGAGTTGTTTCTTTCAAATTGTTTTTCCAGCTAAGACTTTTGCAAAGTGGTCCAGATTGACTTTGTATAAATTTTAAGAGAATGAATTTGTATCACATTGCTTAAAGAGCTGGTATACAGGGCTGTAGAGAGGAGAATGCTCTACTGTACAAGAATAAAAATACACTCGCAGGATTTTTGAATTAAGTGACAATTTTATAGCAGCTTTGTCAACCCATCATTCATTGCTGCAGCCAAATGTAAGAACTCCTTCATGGTGAAATAAAAAGACTTTGTTATTCTCCACATTTTTATGAAATCTCTATTGCTAATGAAATGCCAGCCAATATCTTCCTCTCAGGTATTGTCTAATAGAGAGTTGCTTATTTTAGAAGAAGTGGATTCAAGCATATCAATTTCCTTCTCTTGACATCCAGTACTTGCTGTCAACTGTTATAACTATTACAAGCAGCTCTCAAAATTCACACCCACCAGGATGCTGCTGGCAACCAAGGAATTCAGTTCAGTAAATATTTGAATGCTTACTCTGTGTTAGTTAACATCAGAGGTAATGGAGAGGATACAGGGAGGAATGATTCAGCCTTTGTCTTAAAAGAGCTCACAATCAAATATGGGTATTTGGACAAGTGTATCTAGGCAAGGCAATCTAGGGTAAGAACTTCAGTAGAGAAGTATTACGAGATGCAGAGAGATCACACAAGAGAACGGGAAATTGGATCTGAACGAGAGGGTCTTGGCATGCTCCCTGGAGGTTAAATTTTGTCTAAAAATTCTACATTTGATTAAGATTCTGAAAAGAGGAAGAAGCTGGAGAGGGAAGAATATTTCAGGAAAGAATGATAGGAGAATACGTAATTAGACTTACTTGGTTAGCTATGGTATGATGGATGAATGTATAGGAGTATGTGTCTGTATATGTGTGAGCACATAGGTCGTGGAGGATAAGGCAGTAGACAAAGTCCACGAGAGCCTGAGCTAGAGCAGGGGCAGTGGAGTGGAAAGAAAGAACTGAATTAAGATATCCAGTTGACCTAGCATTAACAGAATTAGGACATTGATTCAATATGTGGAACTGAAGATCTAAGAGAGTGCTGGCCTTGAAAGATTATGAGATTCAGTGCTTCAAAAAATGGTAACATCATAACCAGAGAGAACTCAGGAAAAGGAGTTGATTATGGGTGATAAAATAATGCACTTAAGATACAGCTGATGATGAGAGTGAGAAATAGTGGAAAAACAAGAGGAGGCTTCAGGAATAAAGTTATTTCTAGACAGATTCGGAAGTTACCTGGAGTGAATAAACTTACATAGAGATAGGGTGCTGAGTGAAAAGCAAAGCAGACCTAAGGAAGAGCCTGAAACTAGGTTTACATTTAAGGGATGTAAGAAGAGTTAGCACCGCTTGCCAGACCCCCAACCAGTGGCAACTTGCAATATGTTATAGGTGCATTTAGATACACATTGATGAAGAGCATATAAACTTTGCACTATATTTTGTTTTCTGTATCTTCTGATGTCCAACTAGTCTAATAGTAAAAGTTTTGGTGCAGTGGACCTTGATGTTATACCAATGATTAAACAAAATAGCACTTTCTCAATCCTACTACAAAATAAGAATTTTAATACATATTCTATATTGTTATTATTAATCCTTTCTTCCATTGTTCTTGTTTGCTAGGAGTTCAGTTCAGTTCAGTTCAGTCTCTCAGTCATGTCCGACTCTCTGTGACCCCATGAATCGCAGAACGCCAGGCCTCCCTATCCATCACCAACTCCAAGAGTTCACCCAAACACATGTGCATTGAGTCGGTGATGCCATCCAGCCATCTCATCCTCTGTCATCCCCTTCTCCTCCTGCCCCCAATCCCTCCCAGCATCAGAGTCTTTTCCAAAGAGTTAACTCTTTGCATGAGGTGGCCAAAGTACTGGAGTTTCAGCCTCACCATCAATCCTTCCAATGAATACCCAGGACTGGTCTCCTTTAGGATGGACTGGTTGGATCTCCTTGCAGTCCAAGGGACTCACAAGAGTCTTCTCCAGCACCACAGTTCAAAAGCATCAATTCTTCAGCGCTCAGCTTTCTTCACAGTCCAACTCTCACATCCATACATGACCACTGGAAAAACCACAGCCTTGACTAGACAGACCTTTGTTGGCAAAGTAATATCTCTGCTTTGTAATATGCTATCTTAGTTAGTTACTGTTAGTTGCTCAATCATGCCCGGCTCTTTGTAACCCCATGAACTGCAGCCCACCAGGCTCCTCTGTCCATGAAATTTTCCACGCAAGGATACTGAGTGGGTTGCCATTACCTTCTCCAGGGGATCTTCCCAACCCAGGGACTGAACCTGGGTCTCCTGCACTGCAGGCAGATTCTTTATCAACTGAGCTACAAAGGAAGCCATCTAGGTTGGTCATAACTTTCCTTCCAAGGAGTAAGCATCTTTTAATTTCATGGCTGCAATCACCATCTGCAGTGATTTTGGAGCCCCAAAAAATAAAGTCTGACACCGTTTCCACTGTTTCCCCATCTATTTCCCATGAAGTGATGGGACCACAGGACCAGATGCCATGATCTTAGTTTTCTGAATATTGAGCTTTAAGCCAACTTTTTCACTCTCCTCTTTCACTTTCATCAAGAGGCTCTTTAGTTCTTCTTCACTTTCTGCCATAAGGGTGGTATCATCTGCATATCTGAGGTTATTGAGATTTCTCCCAGCAATCTTGATTCCACCTTGTGCTTCTTCAAGCCCAGTGTTTCTCATGATGTACTCTGCATATAAGTTACATAAGCAGGGTGACAATATAAAGCCTTGACATACTCCTTTTCCTATTTGGAACCAGTTTGTTGTTCCATGTCTAGTTCTAACTGTTGCTTCCTGACCTGCATACAGATTTCTTAAGAGGCAGGTCAGATGGTCTGGTATTCCCATCTCTTAAAGAATTTTCCACAGTTTACTGTGATCCACATAGTCAAAGGCTTTAGCATAGTCAATAGAGCAGAAATAGATGTTTTTCTGGATCTCTCTTGCTTTTTTGATGATTCAACGGATGTTGGCAATTTGATCTCTGGTTCCTCTGCCTTTCCTAAAACCATCTTGAACATCTGGAAGTTCACGGTTCATGTATTGCTGAAGCCTGGCTTGGAGAATTTTGAGCATGACTTTACTAGAGTGTGAGATGAGTGCAATTGTGCGGTAGTCTGAGCATTCTTTGGCATTGTGATTCTTTGGGATTGGAATGAAAACTGCCCTTTTCCAGTCCTGTGGCCACTGCTGAGTTTTCCAAATTTGCTGGCATATTGAGTGCAGCACTTTCACAGCATCATCTTTCAGGATCTGAAATAGCTCCACTAGAATTCCATCACCTCCACTAGCTTTGTTTGTAGTGATGCTTTCCAAGGCCCACTTGACTTCACATTCCAGGATGTCTGGCTCTAGGTGAGTGATCACACCATCATGATTATCTTGGTCATGAAGATCTTTTTTGTACAGTTCTTCTGTGTATTCTTGCCACTTCTTCTTAATATCTTCTGCTTCTCTTAGGTTCATGCCGTTTCTGTCGTTTATCGAGCCCATCTTTGCATGAAATGTTCCCTTGGTATCTCTAATTTTCTTTAAGGGATCTAGTCTTTCCCATTCTGTTGTTTCCCTCTACTTCTTTGCACTGATCACTGAGGAAGGCTTTCTTATCTCTCCTTGCTATTCTTTGGAACTCTGCATTCAAATGGGAATATCTTTCCTTTTCTCCTTTGCTTTTCGCTTCTCTTGCTAGGAGTAGTGAGTTTATTAATCAGCATTCTCCAGAAAACTCTCTCTCTCTCTCCTTACATATATATATTCACACACATATACACACACACATCTCTCTAGAGAGATGCATACATATTGATTTTTATATGTTTATGTTTATTTAAATGCACACACATTAAGAGAAAACGAGTGAGGGATTTGAAGGAATTGGCTCATGCCACTGTGAGAACTGGGGTGTCTGAAATCTTCAGGGCACTCTAGCCGGATGGATAGTCAGAGAAGAGTTGCTACTACAGTCTTGAGTCCAAAGGCCATTTGTAGGTCAAAGTTGTTTTTCCGTTTCTACGCACCATAGTCTTTTCTCTTGAGGATTTCAGCTGACTGGATGAGGCCCTCCATGATTATGGAGGCTGATCTGTATCACTCAAAGTCTGCAGATTTAAATGTTAATCATATCTAAAATGCACCTTTATAAAAACCCCAAGGCTGATGTGTAAACAAACAACTGGGCATCATCGTCTAGCCAAGTTGACGCATAAAATTAAATATCACAGTGAGGCTCATTCTGCCATGTGTTTCTTCATATATAAATTTCATTATTTCTTTAATTATCTTTTATATCCAGTTAATAGGGTACCTCGGAGAAGGCACTGGCACCCCACTCCAGTACTCTTGCCTGGAAAATCCCATGGATGGAGGAGCCTGGTAGGCTGCAGTCCATGGGGTCGCCAAGAGTCGGACACGACTGAGTGACTTTACTTTCACTTTTCACTTTCATGCATTGGAGAAAGAAATGGCAACCCACTCCAGTGTTCTTGCCTGGAGAATCCCAGGGACGGGGGAGCCTGGTGGGCTGCCATCTATGGGGTCACACAGAGTTGCACACGACTGAAGTGACTTAGCAACAGCAATAGGGTACCTGGAAATATATATTAAATAATGGAAATGATCTTTAACGTCTTAATGAGTTTCAGAGCTCCATTTCAATAATTGCAATTCAGACATTACAATTTTTACCTGTAAAAAACAAGTGTATGTATTTTTTCTTTATTGTGTGAAACTAATACTGAACATCTATCATGAAATAATTCTATTTTAATGTATCTCATTTTTTAAATGTTATAAGAGAATTAATATAAAAATATATTTGAATAGACTTTAAAATCAAATTAATTGCTATGACTATATTTAATCATTAGTCTTTCATGTAAGTGTGTAATCAGAAAAATAAATGTACTCTATTTAAAGTGATGTAGCTACAATTATGAACATAAGTACCATTTTCTACTAATTGCTTATTTTTTCATTATGTTTCTTTCTAAGGAAACAGATTTAGATTAGCAAGTGTGCCATTCATCTACTCTAAAAGCTAAATATAATGAACGTAACTATAAATGAGTAGGCTCCTCTGTCCATGAAATTCTCCAGGTGAGAATACTGGAGTGGGTAGCCATTCCCTTCTCCAGAGGATCTTCCCAACCCAGGGATCAAACCTGGGTCTCCTGCATTATAGGCAGATTCTTTACCATCTGAGCCACCAGAGGAGTTCCAGATTTTCATACACTAGCATTTTCATCTTATGGCCTAATAGGGCATTGCAACTGAAAACCTAAATTTCTTTTATATTTGGGTACCTCTGGGCCTAAGGAAGAATATTACTCCCTGCTGATACTATACAGTTTAGATGAAGCTATGCCAAGGGTTAGATATCTTCCATGGACTGCTCCTTTTTACTATTATCTCGGCTCTCCTCAGGCACTGAAAGAGTGTTGGGATTATTTGAGATCTGTAATTTCTTTCTTTACCAAATATCCTCATTAATAATTTGAAGTGACATAACAAATTGCTGGCCACTAGTCTCTATTCTTTTATACCTTCCTTAAGGGAAACATTTATGAAGTAAGCAGGATTAATGGGTTGTGACTTTTTATATGTAAAAGACTGAGCTGGGCTTACTCCACTCGAATGAAGAAAGGGAATTTGTGTGTACCTGTTGCTGCAAAATAACCCCCAAACTCTATGCCTTAAAAGAGCAACAATCATTTTTTATCTCTCACAGATTCTCTAGGTCAGGAAACCACTAGTGACTTGATTGAGTGGTTCTGTTTTGGGATTTCCCATGAGATTGCACACAGTAGGCACCTGGGGCTACAGGCATGTGAAAGCTTGACTGGGGCTGGAGGGGTCACTCTCTGGGAGGCTCATTCATGTCATTCGTGAGGTGGCGCTATCTAGCTGGTTCTTCTCTCCATGAACTTCTCCGTGGGACTGCTTGAGTATTCCTGTAACTTAGCCTCAGAATTCATACTGTTCCTTCTCTAGGAAATTATTTGTCACAGATCAGCCCTGATGCAGTGAAGTGGAGGAAGGAGAGACTCCAAAAATCATAAATAGCAGGAGGTTAGGATCACTGGGGATTTCCCACATGGCACTAGTGGAAAAGAACCAGCCTGCCAATGCAGGAGACGTAAAGAGACATGGGTTTGATCCCTGAGTTGGAAAGATGCCCTAGAGGAGGGCATGGCAATCACTCCAGTATTCTTGCCTAGAGCATCCCCATGGACAGAGAGGACCTTAGTGGACTATAGTCCATGAGATCACACAGAGTCGGACAAGACTGAAGCAACTTAGCACACACACACAAGGATCATTGGGGAGCACTTTGGAGCAGACCACCATAGGATATTTTTTAAGCCTTAGAATGAAAGTTTTATGAAACATGATCACATGTTGCTTTGACCATCTCCATCATACACCCCAACAAATGTCCAAGCTCCCCTTCCCCTGAAAATGGCAGACCACTGATGTGTGCCCTTGATCCCCCCTGTACACACTGAAAGGAAAGAGAACCCATGAAGACTTTTCTATAGCTGCTGGACATGGTGGTAATTATGTCAAGTACACCCAGCCTAGCTCCATGTGGAGATTATGGGATTTGGAAAGAAAGCTCTTGAGCTGTGGAAGCCTACCAGACAGACCTGGGCAGCTAGCAGTTGGCTGTTGGATAATGATGACAAGGATTATGACAGTGATGATTATTTCTTTTATGTTTGTGAGACAAACACCTAAGAATGGCTCTCCTTAATTTCATTCTAAGAGTAATGTGGTGCTGAAAGCAGTGGATCTAAGATGGGCAAATGTGGTTTAAATCCTGCCCCTGCTCACCATTAAAGATCCTTGGCAGCTTACATAGTCTCTCTCTGATGCTTTGCTTTTTCATCTATAAAACTGGGCTCTGATGCCTTCTGTACCAGATTGCTCTCAGGATTAAGTGACGTGACATCGAGAAAAGCCCTTCTCAAATGGCAAATCACTACAAAAATAAGTATCTTGATCATCTTGAATTGCTATGACAAAATACTATAGACCATGTAAGTGAAATAATAGACATTTATTTCTCACAGTTCTGGAGGCTGAGAAGTCCAAGATGAAAGTGCCTGCAGATTCAGTTCCAGTGAGAACCCCTTCCTAACTCACAGAGGGCCAGTTCACAGAGAGCAGAATGCCAATCCCATCGTGAGGATCCACCCTCATGACCTCATCTAAACTTAATTGCTTGCCAAAGGCCGCATCACCACATACCATCACATGGAGCATTAAGGCCTCAGCATGTGAAAACTGGAAGGACACAAGCATTCAGTCCATCACATTCCGCTATCTTCCTCTTTGACAGTTCCACTAGGTCTGCAAGGTGTCAACAGTTACAGGGCCCTGCTGGAAGGGTAAGCGTTTTCTACATCTAGAAAATGGGTACATGAAGACTGAGAATAGTTCTTCTGTCTATACATAGAAACTTTACCACTTGTTCAAGAAGTTTTCCTTCAGAGAGTGTTGATTCTCTTAAATTCCAGTCTAGGGCCTTGGGAAAAAAAAAATAGGTTCTACATCAAGACTTTCTGAATGAAATGCTTTATAGTATTTTATTCAGTATTAAGATAAAGAAAAACTATTTATGCAAGGCATTCTATTTTTATGGTTTCCAGCTACTGCATATTCTAATTTATTGCCAACTGTAAATATTCTGACTCTGGGCAGCAGGAGTCAATCTACTGAGAGTCCCCTGTGAAGTCTACAGGGCAGTGATAGAACAGTAAACCTGGCTGTCACAGTCAGACTTTTCTCTTCAGTAAAGGAGCCTTAGAATTGTTGCCTTGAGCCACAGCTAGCTTGCAGAAAAGTAAATAAAATTGGTGGAGGGAAGGAAAGGCAGAGAGTCATGTACCAGCCTGATTTCATTTGTTATCAGAAAAATGTGTAATAAACAAGAGAATGTTTGAAAAGATAAAATTGGGTCTCAAATGTACAGAATAAGAATGAGAAGAAAGCACCTCGCTCCATAATTAAACAGAAAACCGTGCCATGAATTGATAAAATGCAGTCATCCTGAAAATGTGAACATCAAGTGTAATTGTGCAGAAAGATAAGGTCATATGAACAGCATAAGAATATGTAGGTTCATGTTGGCCTGTTGAAACAATGGCACTTTACTGACTCCTCCTGAGAAATTTGGTGGAGTCTGAACTGTTGTAGGGACCACTGAAAGGGAAAGCCACAATGCTATTGGGCTGTAAAATGGGGGGATTTTCTTGATGATTGCTACTACTTGGAAATTGCTCAGAGTTTTAGAGTATCAGGTCATGTGCCTCTCAGTGTTGGGCACCAGGCCATACTTTGTGGCACATAGCAATAAATCGAATGGGAGTCTATATATATATACATATGTATATATATATATATATATTTTTTTTTTCTTAGCATTTGGCAGAGCACCCAAAATGTCAAGGTTTCCCTCTCAGTAGTTAGGAGTTTTGATAACTGGAAACATCCCAGAGAACTCCAGAATATATGAAATATTTGAGACGTTAGACTGTTAAAATGTTTACCTATTTATTTGGCAAAATCAGATTTTATTCAAATCTGAAAATATCTCATAAATAATAATGATATTTTAGATCAGTGTTACATTTTATATGAGCTGGACCAAGAACTCTGATGCATGTTTGAGTTGATTTGATTTCCACAATGTCACCTAAAGCTGATACAGTTATTCCTCAGTTTCTCTGGGGGATGGTTCCAGGAGACTCGGTGAATACCCAAGTCTACAAGTGCTCAAGTCCCTTATATAAAATAGTGAAGGACAGTGAGTAGAGCTGGCCCTCTGGCCACAGATATAGAGGACCAACTATATTGTCCTCATTAAATGAATGAAGGTATCAAGGATGATAGCTATTAATACCTTGTTCAAAGTCACCACACAGATAGAATATGGTAGAGTCACAATTTAACCCAAGTCTTTTGATTCTAAAAAGGATATTAGGTGTATGTTCTTTCCCCGAACCTATGCCAAGGGAGACAACATTTGAGATTCAGTTATTGAAAGTTTGTAAATAAATATATATGTGAAATAAATAAATGTATATAGGTTTTTCCTGTGGTCATGTATGGATGTGAGAGTTGGACTGTGAAGAAGGCTGAGCACCAAAGAATTGATGCTTTTGAACTGTGGTGTTGGAGAAGACTCTTGAGAGTCCCTTGGACTGCAAGGAGATCCAACCAGTCCATTCTGAAGGAGATCAACCCTGGGATTTCTTTGGAAGGAATGACGCTAAAGCTGAAGCTTCAGTACTTTGGCCACCTCATGAGAAGAGTTGACTCATTGGAAAAGACTCTGATGGTGGGAGGGATTGGGAGCAGGAGGAGAAGGGGACGACCGAGGATGAGATGGCTGGATGGCATCACTGACTCGATGGACGTGAGTCTGAGTGAACTCCGGGAGATGGTTATGGACAGGGAGGCCTTGTGTGCTGCAATTCATGGGGTCGCAAAGAGTCGGACACGACTGAGCAACTGAAAGGAACCGAACACATTTATATACCTAATTGTATTCTTATATATTCATGTATACATAGATTTATATGAAAATTTTATATGTAATAATGATGTATATTTATGTATTTATTAGCTTGTGATAGATTATTTCAATAAAGTTAAATTATACCAGGTATTTACTGAATCATGAGACTTAAAGATCCCACAGTTCAGTTCAGCTCAGTCGCTCAGTTGTGTCTGACTCTTTGTGACCTCATGAATCGCAGCACGCCAGGCCTCCCTGTCCATCACCATCTCCCGGAGTTCACTCAGACTCACGTTCATCGAGTCAGTGATGCCATCCAGCCATCTCATCCTTGGTCGTCCCCTTCTCTTCCTGCCCCCAATCCCTCCCAGCATCAGAGTCTTTTCCAATGAGTCAACTCTTCGCATGAGGTGGCCAAAGTACTGGAGTTTCAGCTTTGGCATCATTCCTTCCAAAAAAATCCCAGGGCTGATCTCCTTCAGAATGGACTGGTTGGATCTCCTTGCAGTCCAAGGGACTCTCAAGAGTCTTCTCCAACACCACAGCTCAAAAGCATCAATTCTTCGGTGCTCTGCCTTCTTCACAGTCCAATTCTCACATCCATACATGACCACAGGAAAAACCATAGCCTTGACTAGATGGACCTTAGTTGGCAAAGTAATGTCTCTGCTTTTGAATATGCTATCTAGGTTGGTCATAACTTTTCTTCCAAGGAGTAAGCATCTTTTAATTTCATGGCTGCAGTCACCATCTGCAGTGATTTTGGAGCCCAAAAAGATAAAGTCTGACACTGTTTCCACTGTTTCCCCATCTATTTGCCATGAAGTGATGGGACCTGATGCCATGATCTTCGTTTTCTGAATGTTGAGCTTTAAGCCAACTTTTTCACTCTCCTCTTTCACTTTCATCAAGAGGCTTTTTCGTTCCTCTTCACTTTCTGCCATAAGGGTGGTGTCATCTGCATATCTGAGGTTATTGATATTTCTCCCGGCAATCTTGATTCCAGCTAAGGGGATTCATTCTTAACCTTAAGGAAAGTCACCTTTAAAACTTCTCTGATAAGGAGCCAACATATGTTAAAAAACAAAACAAAAAGCTTTCCAGCAGGAGATTCTGTTCCTCTATTTCACTGATAGTTCAGAGATGGGAGTGCACCAGGGAGTAGGTCTCTTTCTCACACAGTCACATTTGCAAGTTACTAAATCCCAGAGATAGGAGTTCTAAGCAGCATCGTGTCTCTCTGTGTGTCCCTAAGTGTGTGCGTGCATGTGTGCATGCTCAGTTGTGTCCGACTCTTTGTAACCTCATGGACTGTAGCCAGTTAGCCTCCCCTGTCCATGAAATTCTCCAGGCAAGAATATTGGAGTGGGTTGCCATTCCTCCTCCGGGGGATCTTCCCAACCCAGGGATCAAACCCGCATCTCCTGAGTCTCCTACATTGGCAGATAGATTCTCTACCAATGCACCACCTGGGAATCCCATCCTCTGCCTAGTATATGTTTTATCTCCTTGACTGAACTGTAAGCTTCAAAGGGTGACTCCTTTATGTTTGAATTCCTGTAATTCTAGCATTTTATTCTGAGAATAACAAGCACACCATAAGTACTTACTAATTGAATGAACTGTCTCACAGGGTAACTGGCAAATAGTGTAAAGCTACAACCTGCCATGAGTCACCATTAGATAGAATTAGCCTGAAGAGAGTAATAAAATGCCCTGCTTAAAAAGCAAACAAAAAGCGAGCAAAACCCATGGCAAACACACCCAGACTTTGGAATGATGAGTGGCTTTTCAGTTGTAAGAGATTGAGTCTTTTTAGTACCATCTCTTCAACAGAACAGATTTTAAAAGCACCCTGGTCTGATTCCTATTCACATACCTCATGCTATGCTGTGCTAAGTCTTGTCCAACTCTTTGCAACCCCATGGACTGTAGACTGCCAGGCTCCTCTGTCCACTGTATTCTCCAGGCAAGAATACTGGCATGGGTTGCCATTTCCTTCTCCAGGGTATCTTCCCAACCCAGAGATTGAATTCAGGTCTCCCGCATTACAGGTGGATTCTTTACCATCTGAGCCACCAGGGAAGCCCCCACATACCTCAGCCTTCCAGAAAATATACTGGGATGTGTGAGGTGTTCTCCAGTTCACTTATGGTGGCTTGGCTGATTTGAGCGAAATGAGAATGCCATGTAAAAAGAGAGTTCTTTCTAAATCTTTAGAACCCTCAGCACCTGCCACCACCACCCCAAGCTTGAAAGTAGAAATTTGGATTCAGATTCTTGGTATCTTTTCTACTTTAATGAAAATGGCATTTTCCTTTTTATCATGATATTTGTTGAAAGGGTTCAAAGAGCTCAACTCAGGAAGTCAGGATACAACTTAAGACAAAATAAGAATGTGGATTTGTGTTATAAAAAGAAAACAGTGTATGACTAAGTAGCTTGTCCCCAGGGGAAGTAGAATAAATATCAGCTTGGGGCAGCTAACAAGATGTGCTGTGGCCATTAAAAACATTACATTCCTTGGCTTTACACTTCATTAGGTAGGTAATGAGTTGTACATATTTTAAGACTTAAAACAACCAGACTGACCATGATAGTTTGCATCAGTTAGTACCAGAATCTGGGATAGGCACTTGGGAGATGGTTTATTTTAACAGTACGAATCATATTTCATTTATGTTTTGATGAAATGGTATCATTTCATTACTTTTACATCCTAGTGCTAAATATATATATATACACTAGCAAGTTGCATGGCCATTCAAAACAGGGTAACTTTACGTATTTTCTGAACTAGAGATTATGTAATAGGTCTTTATCAGGAATATAGGAGCTAGATTCCTAATTCAAAATTCCATCCTCTAAAGTCACTGGCATATACAACTGTCTAGTTCAGATAAAAATTGTTGACTATATAGGGAAATAAAAGTAATTTTCCTTCCGCCCTTTTAGGTTCTTAGCTGAGACACCTGCCATAATAAAAGATAAACAGGAGAAAAACAGAAGTTTAATAACATGAATACCCAAGAAAATTGAGTAATTCCCTGAAATGGCCCAAGCCACTACCTGTAATATTCAGCTAAAGACAAAAGAAGATATTGGTGGTGGGAGGGAAGCCAGTTATGGGAGGCTGCCAGGAAAAGCACAGTGAACAAGAGTAAGGTTGTTCTGCAGATTTAAATCCATGTCTTCTCCTTTGATGAGAGTTTCTAGAGATTGTTTTTTTAATTTTTAAAAAATTTATGTTATTGAGGTATAGTTGATTTACAGTGTTAATTTCTGCTGTACAGCAAAATGATTCCTTTATACATATGTATATATACACATTCTTTTACAGATTCTTTTCCATTACATTTATCACAGGATATTGAATATAGTTCCCTGGGCTATACAGGAGGACCTTGTTGTTTATTCATCATATACATGAGTTTACATCTGCTAACCCCAAACTCCCACTCAATCCTTCCCTCATCTGCCTTCCCCTTGGCAGCCAGAAGTCTGTTCTCCATGTTTGTGATTCTGTCAAATACAGCATTTCTTAAAGACAGTTTACTGACAACAACTATACTGTTATTATTGTTGGTGTTGTTGTTCTGTAGTTGCTGAGTCGTGTCCAACTCATCTATGACCACCTAGACTGTAGCCCGCCAGGCTCTTCTGTCCATGGAATTCTCCAGGCAAGAATACTGGGGTGGGTATTCCTTCTCCAGAGTTTCTAGAGGTTTAGAGTCATTCTTCTTTTCCTGGTACAAAGAGGGAGTGAAGTGAAGTGAAGTTGCTCAGTCGTATCTGACTCTTTGCGACCCCATGGACTGTAGCCTACCAGGCTCCTCCGTCCACAGAATTCTCCAGGCAAGAATACTGGAGTGGGTTGTCGTTTCCTTCTCCAGGGGATTTCCTGTCTCCAGAGGGAGACACCCTTACAAATGAAGATTTCCGTTATAAATGTAAATATCTCTTACAAATGGGTAACTTCTTCTCAGTTTTCAGAGCTTTTCCCATGTCTGCTTTTTCTTAAAAGAAGCAGACTGAAATACTCCTTATACAAAAGAGTTATATTTTGGGGTGACAAATTCTGTTCCCCTTCAGTGCTTACTAATTAAATTCACCTTCAAGCTTTTAGAAAGAAATTAGATACAAATTGACTTTCTTTTAAAAGAAATAGAACTGATGACACTGGTGACTTTCTTTTATAAATGTGTAAATCTGAAAATATTTTATAAGGACCTACTATATACAAATAAATCAGTTTGGGTTAAAATATTACGTTACTCATTTCCCAAAAGCTGAATTATATTTTAAACTTGACCTAATATTTTTACTTAAGAGTGTGAATTAATATTTAAATTATATGAAGGGCAAATATAGCTTAAAATAATGAAATTTTCATTCACACATTTGTATATCAAATGTTGATTATGTACTTACAGTGCTTAAGGTTTCAGACTAGAAATTATATGGTATTCTAAGAAAGCAATAATATGCTTTCCTAAATTAGGGTGTTTGTTACTAAATAGAAATAAATTTAGTGTAATATTAGTTAAGATTTATATATGCCACAGAAGAAATAGAAATAATATTTTTATAAATATATGGATTTATGATTTTTTTATTTCCCCATTGTTAAAAACAAATTACTGAATATATTTGAAGATCTGATTGACTTCACTAGGTAGTTCAAATGGGGAAGCATTTCATTTAGTAACTAAAAGAGCACTCAAAGGAAATGTTCAAAATGAAAGGTATTTATAGGAAGGGTAAGGCAAGGAAGCAAGAGAAAAAAAGAAAGGGTTAGTTTTAGGCCAGGACACATTTTTTAGGGGGAGGGGAACTGCAGGAGTTTTATCATGCAAATTGCTCTTGTTCCTCTGGGAGATGGAGAGGGCTCACAAGACAGATTACTTTCTTGATGATGACCAGAAAATTGCAGACTAGTTGATTAAGGTTACATTTCTGGTGATGGTTGAAATTGGAATGAGTTTAGGTATTAAATCTAGGTTGGATATCATGGACCTTAGCACAAGTGATGCCATTATGGGCCTATAGTTTTTCTCTTTAACAATCCCCCTTTTGATCACACTCTCAGCCTAACAGAGATGTAATCAAAATGTAAGGCATTAGCTTCACTCTCAACTACAGCTATGAAGCTTTGTTGATCTTTGGCCTGGTACCTATAGATCATGATTTTATTTTATTTTATTTTTTTTTTGCTGAACCCTGGTGATACTCATAGGCCAGAACTTGAGTCACAATTTTTAACTTGGTCATTCTCTTCACTTACTTTCTGATGTTCTGGTTTTCAGTTCAGTTCAGTTCAGTCACTTAGTCCTGTCCGACGCTTTGCAACCCCATGGACTGCAGCACGCCAGGCCTCCCTGTCCATCACCAACTGCGGGAGTTTACCCAACTCATCTCCATTGAGTCGGTGATGCCATCCAATCATCTCATCCTCTGTCGTCCCCTTTTCCTCCCGCCTTCAGTCTTTCGCAGCATCAGGGTCTTTCCAATGAGTCAGCTCTTCACATCAGGTGGCCAAAGTATTGGAGATTCAGCTTCAGCATCCACTCCTTCCAATGAATATTTAGGACTGATTTCTTTTAGGATGGACTGGTTGGATCACCTTGCAGTCCAAGGGATGCTCAAGAATCTTCTCCAACACCACAGTTCGAAAGCATCAATTCTTCAGTGCTCAGCTTTCTTTATAGTCCAACTCTCACATCCATACATGACTACTGGAAAAACCACGGCCTTGACTAAACGGACCTTAGTCGGCAAAGTAACGTCTCTGCTTTATAATATTCTATCTCAGTTGGTCATAGCTTTTCTTCCAAGGAGCAAGCATCTTTTAATTTCATGGCTGCAATCACCATCTGCAGTGATTTTGGAGCCCCAAAAAATAAAGTCTGACACTGTTTCCACTGTTTCCCCATCCATTTCCCATGAAGTGATGGGACCAGATGCCATGATCTTCGTTTTCTGAATGTTGAGCTTTAAGCCAACTTTTTCACTCTCCCCTTTCACTTTCATCAGAGGCTCTTTAGTTCTTCTTCACTTTCTGCCATAAGGGTGGTATCATCTGCATATCTGAGGTTACTGAAATTTCTCCCGGCAATTTTGATTCCAGCTTGTGCTTCCTCCAGCCCAGCATTTCTCATGATGTAGTCTGCATATAAGTTAAGTAAGAAGGGTGACAATATACAGCCTTGGCGGACTCCTTTTCCTATTTGGAACCAGTTTGTTGTTTCATGTCCAGTTCTAGCTGCTGCTTCCTGACCTGCATATAGGTTTCTCAAGAGGCAGGTCAGGTGGTCTGGTATTCCCATCTCTTAAAGAATTTTCCACAGTTTGTGGTGATCCACACAGTCAAAGGCTTTGGCATAGTCAATAAAGCAGAAATAGATGTTTTTCTGAAACTCTCTTGCTGTTTTGATGATCCAGAGGATGTTGGCAATTTGATCTCTGGTTCCTCTGCCTTTTCTAAAACCAGCTTGAACATCTGGAAGTTCACGGTTCATGTATTACTGAAGCCTGGCTTGGAGAATTTTGAGCATGACTTTACTAGTGTGTGAGATGAGTGCAATTGTGTGGTAGTTTGAGCATTCTTTGGCATTGTGTTTCTTTGGGATTGGAATGAAAACTGCCCTTTTCCAGCCCTGTGGCCACTGCTGAGTTTTCCAAATTTGCTGGTATATCGAGGAGGGGGATCTTTTTTTCCTGTTGGTCAGCATCTGTGAACATACAGTTAAAACTTTTGAGAGGATACAGTATGCCAGAGGATTATTATGAAATCGATAAGCAAGGTGATTCCCAATATCTGGAGTGCATTTTGGAGCCCTAGTGCCCAAAACTTAATACAATGAGAGGAAGACCTACCCTCCCCACCCCACATTGAAGGAGTCACTCTTTTAAGTCAAGTGGCTTACTCAGTGATGTTATATAAGTGGGTTTTAACTTCCTCAGAGATTTCAGTCCAGCATAGCAGGTAGCATTGGTTACAGCACCACCACATCCTTGCTTAGCTAAAAGAAAATCAAGGGTTATCTTATTATCAGGGCTTCCCAAGTAGCTCAATGGGTAAAGAATCCACCTGCAATGCAGGAGGTGCAGGTCAGGATGATCCCATGGAGAAGGAAATGGCAACTCACTCCAGTATTCTTGCCTGGGGAATTCCATAGACAGAGGAGCCTGGTGGGCTGAAGCAACTGAGCACACATCTTATTATCAGAAACAACCTTGGCCAGAGAGTCTAAGGATTTTTGTTGGTCAACTGGTGTCTTAGCAACAGAATCTACAACATCTCTAAGAGTTAAGGAAAAATTCCTGGTCATGATGCTGCAAACTCGGCATCTGTGCACCAGTGCAGGATCAAATCTCAGAGACAGAGTTTTGGGTGATGTAGAAATGAATAGCTTTATTGCTTTGCCAGGCAAAGGGGGACACAGCAGGTTCCTACCCTTAAAATTATGTGTCCCAATCCTGGGCATATTTGGTGAGGACTTTTATAGCAGTGGTCAAGTGCTGGGTTGCTGATAAGGATCAGAGTATGTACAGGACCTGCATTCCCTTAATCTGACCTCAGACATTCTCCTGATGAGCTTCTGTGGTTCTTGAGGTTATCAAATTGTGACCTTCTCTCTGGAGTGAAGAATGATTCATCAAGTTCTATCTTTTATCTGTTGGGGGTTTTAGTTCTGCAGCAGAACTCAAAGGTATTGTGTATATCTCTCGAGGAGGAACCAAGACCCTTCCCCAAAGCGGCACTGTTGTTTCTTGGCTTCTTTTCCATTGTCTCCACATCCCCTCCCTTTCCTGATTAACAACTCTTTGAACCTGCCCTTTGGAACCTGGGGAAGGAACAAGGCTGAAGCCTATTCCCTGCAAATAACAAATGGGGGACAGAGAAAAGTTTCTGCATCCAGGAACCCCATAGGGTCGTGCACAATTTCAGTCATATTCTCATCTCCTCCTAACCAGGAAAGTAGCTCTGCAATGGAAATAGTTCTTGAATCATGAAGGCCTCTTGGTAGGTCATGTTTAGAATAGTTGGGAGAGCTGTTAAATAACCTAGCAGGCATAGCTCAGCTGTATGCTAACCTAGGCATTCATGAAAGTGAAAGTGCAAGTCGAGTCTCTCAGTCATGTCTGACTCTGCAACCCCATTGACTATAGAGTCTATGGAATTCTCCAGGCCAGAATACTGGAGTAGGTAGCCTTTCCCTTCTCCAGGGGATCTTCCCAACGCAGGGATCGAACCCAGGTCTCCTCCATTGCAGGCGATTCTTTACCAGCTGAGCCACAAGGGAAGCCCAAGAATACTGGAGTGGGTAGCCTATCCCTTCTCCAGCGGATCTTCCCCACCCAGGAATCAAACTGGAGTCTCCTGCATTGCAGGCAGATTCTTTACCAACTGAGCTATCAGGGAAGCATTCACAGGCCCAAAGAAAACGATAAACATCACAAAGACCCGAAGGGCACAATCCATTCCTGTTAAGGAAGTATTGTTAATGGATATATTCAAGGGTATATATGTTATATTTACCTGTTAAAGGCAGGGTTAATTCAGGTTTTTAGAGCATGTGAGAAGAGAATTTCTTAGTCTGAAAGAAAGAATCATTCTAAACTCCAGAATTTTTTCCCGTTAGTAATGGCCCAGGAGATACAGATGAGGGTGTTATATTTCCAGGCCAATTCTAGAGTGAAGGAAAGAAAAAAGAAAGAGTTTCATGTTCAGTTAACTTGAGAAGTCTTGGGCAGAAGCAGTGGACAAGGGTACAGGCTACTTCTCTTCTCCATTGATTTTCTTCAAGGGTCTTCATCACTGTACACACCAGATGTCAGATGGAGTCCTCCTTAACTGTGAGATGTGTACCTGAGGCTCAGTACCTTCTAGTTTTGCAGCAGTGTCAGTGATCAGGAAGTAGCTGATAGAGTCCTTTCCAGCAGGGCTCTGTGTGTATGTGTGTGCTCACTGACTCTCTGAGATCCCATGGACCATAGCCTGCCAGGCATCTCTGTCCATGGGATTTCTTGGGCAAGAATACTGGAGTGGGTTGCCATTTCATTCTCCAGGGGATCTTCCTGACCCAGGGACTGAACCCACATCTCCTGTGGCTCCTGCATTGCAGGCAGATTTTTTACCTGCTGAGCCACTGGGGAGGCTCATATAATGTTGCCTTTATTCTTAGTTGTTTCAAACCAGAAGGGTGGGAGAAAATGGAAATGTTAGTTTGGTGAGTCATAGCCAGATATTTGAGGAAACAAAAAGAATTCAGGATCCAGTCCAGTTTACTGATGTACAACAAAAGCTCAAATACAATTAGGAGGACTAGAATCTACTATCTACAAAGGTGCAAACAACTTTTCTCACTACAGGTATCTCATTATTTTACCAAAGATAATCACAGTAAAGCTAATTAGTTTGTATTTAACTTGGCCTGCTTATTTATATGAATAGAGCAAGAATAATGACTGACCATATACATTCCTTTTAAAGGAGTGCTTTGCTGAAGTCTTATAAGCAAGGTACCAGGTCAATTTTTCTAGGCAGCTCCTCAAGATCATTTGGTCATATCTGAGTCTATGTGTGTCTCTCTCACATGTGACATTCCAGTCAAAGCCTGGGTAATATAGCCCATATTTCTAGTTGTGTCTTGTCACAAAAAGACCAATATCTTATTCAACTTATGCAAATAAATATATTGTCATGAAAATGAGTATACTCACAGAGTTTCTGAGTTCTGGGGGAATCAGGTGGGAAGAAAAACTAGATACCTCACCTTTGTTCATGAAAGTACACTTTACCAAATTACAGTAAATCGTAGATAACTAAAGTGAAAAGCTATCTTTAAATCTGGAGAAACAAAACATTTGAGCATCCTTTTCAGTTCATGAAGCTCCATGTTATTAATACATGTTCTTCTTGGGTCCAGTTTTTTCCATCAGTTCTCTTGACCTTGCCTGATGATTTAGGATGATACAGCCAGTGATCACTCCAAGAAGTTTACAGGGATTCCACTAAGGCTTATATGATTTGCCCAGTGAAGTGGGTGTCTTGATCAATGGAAATTATGAAAGATGTACCTCAAGTGGGAAACACTTTTTCTATTAATTTATTTGCCAATGTTATTGAAGGCATTAGCCTTGCAATGGAGGAAAGCTTCAGCCCATGCAGAAGACTTACATACAATAATGAGCATGTATTGATAACTCCTTACTAAGTGGCAGTTGAATGAAGTCCAACTGCAGGTATTCAAAGGGTCAAGAGGTAGGAGGTCTGAGGACAAAAAAAAAAGTTTTTCTTAAACGTACTGTGGAGGGTGCAGGAAATCAAACACCAAACTTAGGATTGCCAGGATGCTAGGACAAGCAAAATGGCCATCTTGGGTTTCCCATAGCCCTGACTGTTTAACTTACAACCATTATTTTCCCATCTTAATTTCTCTGATTCTGGAGAAGACTGTTGCCATGTTACAAAAATCTGGTAATGAGGGGTCATTTTTTTGCAGAAGCAGAATGAACTTCACCCAATTGTACCACAGTCTTTGTAATTCCGTTCCCACTACTTTTGCATGAAGGTCAAGTAAGGCATTTCCCTGATACTCAGGTTCAGTCATTAGTATGAGCCTCAACTTTGGTGGCAGACAGTGTTTTTCTCTGTGTGTGTGTTTGTCAGAACTTACCAGACTTCCAGGAAGTTCACCCAACTTCTGGAAGATTTATAACACATACCTGTACAGTCACAATATAAGAAAGGCTTAATGTTACTTTTTGTTTGACAGTGCTTCCAATGAAATTGAACTTATCAAATAAGTCTGATTAGTTTAATTAATCTTTTGGAATGTCCCAAGGGTCTTCTGGAAAAATCTCAAGTTTCCTCCAGATCAAAAACACATCACTTTTAGAATTTCATTTTGAGAAATTGGTCAAAGTTGTCAAAAGATTTGGACACCTGACTAAATAGGATCACAGATTAATATGAAACAATGCTTAGCTCTCTATTTAGAAGATGAAAAAAAATTAAGTTCAGTTTAATGATAAGTACAGTATTGATATTAAAGCTTAATGTTAAACCCTTAGAATAACAATTTAATATTTGCTAGCCTGATTGCACAAGGAAAGTTTGCCTTTCTCTCTTCAGCCTTTTGTATTCTTTTAGTTTGTCCTTCAAAACCAGAAGTTCTAGTTTATACTCAATTACTGTCATTTCCCTTAACAAAAATGTGTCCTTATTCCTCACATGTTTTCTTAGCAAAAAATACATCCTACTTTTCTTGTATATAAAGATGTTTCCTTTTTTAATTGGCTTTAATTACATTAGAATTCTTAACTCTTAGAAACATTAATTTCTAATAAACATTTAGAAAATAAACAAGTGTGGAGTATTTCTTACACTAGTATTCTTTAGATTGACAGAATCGTAAGTACTCTTTAAAATTTCTAGAAGTGTGCTTTCTTATCACAGTTTCTTAGCATGGAACAAGACATGTTTAGAACCAAATTTATCTTTTGTTTCTCTGTAATTAGAAGCCAAAGTAGATGAACCTATATTCGTTGTTTCAGTATGTTTTCTCCTATTCAGAAGTATTCTAAATATCCATTGATTTCCCATCATTTAACTTAGCAAAATCTAAGATTTCAAGTCACCAAAAAGACCTAGGAAACTGTTTTTATGTATTTATACCATAAAATATAATTGTTGCTTAGAAGTTTACCTATAAACCCTTATGGGACTTCAAAGGTGGCTCAGTGGTAAAGAATCTCCTGCCAAGCAGGAGACACAGGTTCAATCCCTGTGTGGAGAAGATTCCTTGGAGAAGGAATTGGTGACCCACTTCAATATTCTTGCCTGGGAATTCCCATGGACAGAGGAGCCTGGCAGGCTACAGTCCATGGGGTCACAAAGAGTTGTACACAACTTAGTGACTAAACGACAACAAATAAACTCTTATTCCAATTATATTTAAGTCATTTTCTCCCAACAAATAGATTTAGGTTACTTATGAAAACTCGGAAGTACTAGAAGCTGATTAGCATGGCTCTGAGAAAAATCTTCTGAGATTCCCATTAGCAAGTGGCTTTTATTTAATATCCACCTGAGGCCTCCCACCAGACCTGGTCCAGTTTTCAAATCAGACCTAGTCTAAACTCACACCCAGTCCAGTTTTCAAATCAGACCTAGTCTAGCTCCAGCAGTAACCACCAACAGTTTCTGTAGAACTTTGGACTGGGGGAAAGGATTGAATCACCAGACCACAAAGAATGGGGACTGGGGACTGATTGCATACAAATGGAGAATTGCAGCTGCCACCATCCATGCCCAGTGTAGAATCTGGGGAACGATTCCAAATGAACAGGGAATGGCAGATTAAGCCATCAGCAGTCCCTAGCATTGAATCCAGGGGCAGAGGTAAGGGCTGGCATTTTCTCCTGGGGAATTTCAGTCTGAAAGACTAGGGGCTTGGTTCCAGGCAGAGTCCTTTGCCAGCTCAGTTGAGCCTTTAAAAGAATCATCTGCCAGTTCAGGCTGACCTGCCCAGTGAAGGAAAAAGTCAATTAGATTCAGAGCTCAAATGCAGGAAGATGAGAGCTCAACCAAGAGGAACTCACTAATGGCCCTCAGAAATGGAAAGAGTGAACTCACAAGGGTTTGTAGGGTACCATACCTGTGTTTCTCATTGTCTCTGAACACCTGTGAGGTTCACTTCAGATCTCACTGCTACCACTAATCTATAAAAAAAAAAAATTTGACCTATTGCTCTTGAAGATAAAATTGCCTTTTTAGATGATGGATGAATCAGGCAGCATCCTATCTAGCAACAAGAATGGCACTCCAAGCGGTTGTGCAAAATGGACATTATTTACAGAAAGAGATGAGCAAGGGAGCAATTAGCAAAGGAAAGGATTAGTTTTAAGCCAGGACATCATCTTTTTTTTTTTTGAGGGGGTGTAGGGAAGGCACAAGTTTTATCATGCAGATTACCTTTTCTTCCAGCAGATTATCTCACTGGTAATGACTCAAAATTTATAGATTGGTTGATTAAGATTGTATTTCTGGTAAAGGTTGAAACTGCAGTTAGGTATTAAATCTAGGTTTGGCATCATGGGCTTTAGTGCAAGTGATGCCATTTTGGACCTGAATTTTTTCTGTTTCAAACTATTTATACTTCTGTACATCCATGAGTTTATTTATTACTTCATTTAATAATTAGTTCTTGGCTATTGGGGGACAGAGATATATATAAAAGTGAATAAAATATAAATCCTTTTATAAAAGGGTTGGTAATATAGGGGGATACAGATGTGTACAGGCAATAACATTGATAAGAAAACAAAGCATAAAAGCAAGTCACAAGTAATATAAAATAGAAATGCAAAGGAGAAAGAGACTTGGCTGCAGAAGAGTACAGACTGTTTTGGTTTTTTATTAATTTAGCATAGATTTCCTAAAACCAGTGCTTGGCACAGAGTAAGTTGTTTTGTTGGTGGGATGGTGGGGTGATGGTCAGTGGGGCAGCAAATAACGCTCAGGAACTGAGATTGACTTTGCCAGTAGTCAATTTGACATAGGTTTACTGTGGAAATTTTACAAGCCTCTAGCCTGGAGGGTAATGTCTCTTAATAAGCCTAGAAAGAAATAACATACTCCAAACAAATGAGAGATCAGTTACACTGTTGTTCCGGGCAAGAGGAGATAAGGGAGTAAAGTCCAAATCTAGTGAAGGCGCACCCTTTCTATGAGGTTTTGGTTGTTTCTCAGGAGAGGGCTTTGCCAACTGAGAGCTGACATCCAGCTGCCAGTGAAAAACGAAGGGGTAGATTTGCCCTGAGACCAAACCTCTCAGATGTTTCTCACAAATTCTCAGTATTTACGGTCTAAATGCCCCCTCACTATAGTGGCTTCTCCACATGTTCTTATCAATAAGTCCACTGCAAGGACCCTCAATAGCTGAGGTCATGACATCCTGATGCAGCTTATTACTTCATTCTTATATCAAACCAACTTTACTCCTAAAGATAAGTTTTTGCTTGTCTCTGGACAAAAGTGGATTAAAACTACTTCTGTTAAATCATAAGTAAGTGGATCTGAAGTCTTATCAAGTCAGTGCACAACAGTAGGTTCAGGTGATACGTTGCCTGTGTACTGAAGTCACAGTGGAACAGTGGAACATATCATGGAAGAGGTGAATCTGGAAAGCTGCGAGAAATATACATTTCAAGTGGAAGATAGACTAAAAGCATGGAATTAGAGACCTTCAGAACTAGAAAAGACTTTAGAGACCACCTAGGACCCTGTTTCTCCTACTTTCTGTTTTCACTGTGGGAGAACTTTGGTCTCACAGTCTATGAGCACGCACACTTTCTTTATAGCAGGATGCTAAATTGAAAGTGTCTGTGACTGAGAGGCTGAAGTACTGCAGGTAGCAGACTACAGAGGTGCCATGGTTGAAAAGGGGATGGCTAGAAAATGATCCAGAACACAGTGACTTAGAAAAATGTACAGTTTTCTTAGATAAAATGCTGCTGTAGCACTCCCCAGTTTTTCAAATCACCCACCTTCATGAGGGGAGGCATTGACCTCCCCACTTTAAGAGATGAGTTTCTTTAGGAACACCTGGAGGGAAATCTGGAGAAGTGGCTCATTGGATTCCCAGTTTCTGAGGTGGATATGATTGACCTTTTCTCCCTGACAGGAGATTAACTCAGGCCAGAGAGGTGAAAGTGTAACAGGAGGGAAAGGGACAGGTCACAACTTTTGAAAGAATGACATAGCCCAAAGACACAGCATAAACTGATAAGAATAAAATGGGTCCAAGATGGCAGACAAGTTGACTTTATTGAGACCTTGATCCCCAATCAGCAAGCTAAATGACACATCCAGAGGTGCCATGACAGTCCCAAGGCACTGTCAAAAGACCAAAGAGAGGGCAGTGGCCCAAATCCTGGAAATCTCCAGTCTTTCCCAAAAATACTTGGAATAATCCTCTCACTCATTCAGTACAGTTCAGTCGCTCAGTCATGTGCAGCTCTTTGCGACCCCATGAATCGCAGCACACCAGGCCTCCCTGTCCATCACCATCTCCTGGAGTTCACTCAAACTCATGTCCATCAGTCAGTGATGCCATCCAGCCATCTTATCCTCTGTTGTCCCCTTTTCCTCCTGCCCCCAATACCTCCTAGCATCAGAGTCTTTTCCAGTGAGTCAACTCTTCTCATGAGGTGCCCAAAGTACTGGAGTTTCAGCTTTAGCATCATTCCTTCCAAAGAACACCCAGGGCTGATCTCCTTTAGGATGGACTGGTTGGATCTCCTTGCAGTCCAAGGGACTCTCAAGAGTCTTCTCCAACACCGCAGCTCAAAAGCATCAATTCTTCGGTGCTCAGCCTTCTTCACAGTCCAACTCTCACATCCATACATGACCACTGGAAAAACCATAGCCTTGACTAGACGGACCTTAGTCGGCAAAGTAATGTTTCTGCTTTACAATATACTATCTAGGTTGATCATAACTTTTCTTCCAAGGAGTAAGCGTCTTTTAATTTCATGGCTGCAGTCACCATCTGCAGTGATTTTGGAGCCCAAAAAAATAAACTCTGACACTGTTTTCACTGTTTCCCCATCTATTTCCCATGAAGTGATGGGACAAGATGCCATGATCTTCGTTTTCTGAATGTTGAGCTTTAAGCCAGCTTTCTCATTCTCCTCTTTCACTTTCATCAAGAGGCTTTTTAGCTCCTCTTGACTTTCTGCCATAAGGGTGGTATCATCTGGATATCTGAGGTTATTGAGATTTCTCCTGGCAAGCTTGATTCCAGCTTGTGCTTCTTCCAGTCCAGCGTTTCTCATGATGTACTCTGCATAGAAGTTAAATAAGCGAGGTGACAATATACAGCCTTGACGTACTCCTTTTCCTATTTGGAACCAGTCTGTTGTTCCATGTCCAGTTCTAACTGTTGCTTCTTGACCTACATAGAGATTTCTCAAGAGGCAGGTCAGGTGGTCTGGTATTCTCATCTCTTTCAGAATTTCCCACAGTTGATTGTGATCCACAGAGTCAAAGGCTTTGGCATAGTCAATAAAGCAGAAATAGATGTTTTTCTGGCACTCTCTTGCTTTTTCCATGATCCAGAGGATGTTGGCAATTTGATCTCTGGTTCCTCTGCCTTTTCTAAAACCAGCTTGAACATCTGAAAGTTCACGGTTCATGTATTACTGAAGCCTGGCTTGGAGAGTTTTGAGCATGACTTTACTAGTGTGTGAGATGAGTGCAATTGTGTGGTAGTTTGAGCATTCTTTGGCATTGTGTTTCTTTGGGATTGGAATGAAAACTGACCTTTTCCAGTCCTGTGGCCACTGCTGAGTTTTCCAAATGTGCTGGCATAGTGAGTGCAACACTTTCACAGCATCATCTTTCAGGATTTGAAATAGCTCCACTGGAATTCCATCACCTCCACTAGCCTTGTTTGTAGTGATGCTTTCTAAGGCCCACTTGACTTCACATTCCAGGATGTCTGGCTCTAGGTTGAGTGATCATACCATCGTGATTATCCAGGTTGTGAAGATCTTTTTTGTATAGTTCTTCCATGTATTCTTGCGACCTCTTCTTAATATCTTCTGCTTCTATTAGTTCCATACCATTTCTGTCCTTTATCGAGCCCATCTTTGCATGAAATGTTCCCTTGGTATCTCTAATTTTCTTGAAGAGATCTCTAGTCTTTCCCATTCTTTTGTTTTCCTCTATTCCTTTGCATTGATTGCTGAGGAAGGCTTTCTTATCTCCCCTTGCTCTTCTTTGGAACTCTGCATTCAGATGCCTATATCTTTCCTTTTCTCCTTTGCTTTTCGCTTCTCTTCCTTTCACAGCTATTTGTAATGCCTCCCCAGACAGCCATTTTGCTTTTTTGCATTTCTTTTCCATAGGGATGGTCTTGATCCCTGTCTCCTGTACAGTGTCACTCATTAGCATATGAAATTACCCAGCCTATGAAAACTAACCACACCACATTTCGCAGCTGCACTCACCTTCTGTGATGGCCCACCCTCTGTGGAGTGTGATCCTCTCTGAATCTGAATAAATCCACTTCCTACCTGTCACTTTGTCTCTCACTGAATTAGTTCTGTGATGAGACATCAAGAACCTGAGCTTCATTAGGTCCTGAAACCAGGTACTGTGGGTTTTGACTGGGTTCGAGTCCCGGCCATGGGGGTTCAAGTCCCAATCTGAGGTAAACAGTTTCAATAGCACTGAGTCCTAACCACTTGACTGCCAGGGAGTTTCCTGTCTTTATATGCTTATATGCCATAGGTCCCGATTAGTCAACACACAACTTATACCTTTTATAGACTTTTTTTAAAGGGAAAGAAAAACAATATGAAAGCATTTTCATCAGGATACGCATGAAGATACAGTTGATCTTTTCATGGAACCAAAATACTATGATCAGGTAGCATTGAAATAGATTATTTAACTGAATAAATTTTAAAATCTATATAATACTAAAATAAATGATTTGTCCAAGACATGGATTTTTGAAAGTGTGGTAATCTAGGAGCAGTAAGTAATATAGCTGGAATGCTGCCCCTTCAGGATTACCAGAGAGGGAGACTGGCTGATCAGTAGGGCAGTGGTGGTGGCTGGCAAGCCTGCTGCGTTGTATAACAACATGTGTCCATGCTGAGTCACATCTGAGTCTGCAACACCACAGACTGTAGCCCACCAGGCTCCTCTGTCCATGGGATTTCCCAGTTAAGAATATTGGAGTGGGTTGCCATTTCCTACTCCAGGAGATCTTTCAGACCCAGGAATGGAACCCACATCTCCTGCCTTGACAGGCAGATTCTGTACCACTGACCCACCTGGGAATATATAGAAGGTGATGTTCTGATTCTATTTAGCTATGGGGCACTGTTCACACATGGTAATGATAACATGGTGGACTGGAAGAGACTACCAAAAAATCATGCCAGTGCTTAATTGGTGAGTTACTTCTCTATTCCCTGAAAATGACAAAATCAGACCCACAACTGCATGTACATTTTTTTTTCTTTTTTTTTTTTTTTTACTTGAGCATCTTTACACTTCTCCAAGATCCATCCTTATTCTCTTGACACTTAAAAATGATTTGTCAGACAATTTAAGTCTTTGTTAACTCTTCTATACATTTTAACAGCATTTCTATTATACTGGATAGAAATAGATATTCTATTTCTTGATATTCCAGAGGAATATTCTTCAAGAATCAACAGGTTTTTGAATGTCATTACAGTGTATGTAAAATACGCTATTTTCCCTGAAATGTGTACTTTATATTTCTCACAATAGATCTTTCACAGATGAGGAAAATGCGACCTAGGAAGGTTAAGTGAGATAGCTAACAAGTGTCCCAATTAATATCCAAACTTGGTTCCGGCTGTTTCCAAAATATTAACTTTCTTTTCTGTATTTGTTTTCTATTCTTCTGTGTATGCTATACAAGTTTCCCACTGGGGCTCCTTTTCAGGGTCTTCCTAATACTTAAAGTCACTTGTAAAATGAGTACTTTCTTTGAATGAGAAATCTATTAGGCAGAAAAAACAACTTGGCAATAAATTTCAGGCATTAACCCCATGCCAAGCAATTATCAGAAGGCCTAATGTTTTGAGCCCTCACAAGTGTGATCTTAGATAATGGAGGGCGGCTTGCATTGTGAACCTTCTTGATGCTTTATATTGTGATATGCTTCATGGATTGGCTCCCTAAAAACACACACACACACACACACACACACACACACACACACACACAAAACTTGTAAAGCATTCTGGGAAGCTCTGCCAATTAAAAAACGGAGATTGGCTGAAGGCTTACAGCAATTGAATTTTGAATACAGATGGTGCCAAATTAAATGTTTCCATGCCAACAGACTTTTCCTTAATACCTTTTAGATGGGAGGGGGAGCATAAAAGGAAACCATCTTTCAGCAGATATATATTCCTACAACATATTTGCAGACTGATTTTGGGAGCTAATTTGTACTTAACTAGGAATTGTTTTAAGTGGATCTGAATATTACTAAATTATCGTAAGGAAATATTTTGAGAATAACAGAAATAAGTTCTAGGAACCTCATAAAGACATAAAAAGGGCATGGTTTTAACAAATGTTTATTGGTCTATAGCCAGTTATCCAGGATTTTATATTAAGTACAACTTAAACCATTGATCAAAGATTTCTGGATTCTTAAGGTCTGTTAAGATCAAAAGTTTAGAATATAGGTATAGCAAGAAAAAGTGATATGTATCCAATGATTTGGAATTGATCTTGATATATATATATATTCAGATTTATGGATTAGCTTTCACTATCTGTTCCTTGATGATTTTTAGACTGTTGAATGTTAAATCATTTCAGGAAGTACTTTTTAAGAAGTTCATTGATAGTCTTCATATCATGTGGTGTGTTACCATAGGTGTAGTATCTTGTCCTCAGCTTTGCATAGCCAACAACTAGATTTTAATAATTCACCTTGAGATGATGAGGCTCTGGGAGACTGACTTATGCTACACAAACTCATGTGAGACTGGCTTAGTAATCATTTGAAAGAGAGAGTAAATTCAAAGTATTATTTTATAACACAGCATAAAGCTGTCAGAAAAAATTAATGATGATACTTTGCTCGTAGTGCCTTCCCCAGTGAGGACTATGAAGAAGATCAAATTATGGATGGCAAGGTTTGGTGGTCACCAAAGAATGAGAGTAAGAGTAGTATCATATCATTAAAGGATAGTTCATTAAGTGAGAGAAGCTAAATGTACTTCCCACCTTTACTAGTCTGGATGACTTCTAATATGGAAAGAGAGAAACAGATAATGAATCAGATGGTACCAAAAGCCTAATAGCAAATGTTTGCTCTCTGGCTTTCCTTTTGCATTCCATGCAGCATGTCATCTTCCACACATATGCACCCTTACCTTCCTCCTTTTCTTATAGTCTCTCACAGACCAGAACAAAACTCAGGGATATTGTTGCTGTTTAGTCACTCACTCACGTCTGACTCTTTGTGACCCCGTGGACTATAGCCCACCAGGCTCCTCTGTCCATGGAATTCTCTAGGCAAGAATATTGGAGTGGGTTGCCATTTCCTTCTCCAGGGGATCTTCCCAACCCAGGGATCAAACCTGTGTCTCCTGCATTGGCAGGCGGATTCTTTACTGCTGAGCTACCAGGGAAGCCCTTAGGGTTGTTAAGTAGATATGAATCAATAGTTGGAAGTTTGTATTAGGCAAGAACACTGGAGTGGGTTGCCATTTCCTTCTCCAATGCATGAAAGTGAAAAGTGAAAGTGAAGTCCTCAGTCGTGTCTGACTCTTCATGACTTGATGGACTGCAGCCTACCAG
Organism: Capricornis sumatraensis; assembly: GCF_032405125.1. Taxonomy (NCBI): domain Eukaryota; kingdom Metazoa; phylum Chordata; class Mammalia; order Artiodactyla; family Bovidae; genus Capricornis; species Capricornis sumatraensis. Next base: position 112,068,509 of record NC_091092.1, read on the forward strand.
GCCCCTCCATCCATGGGATTTTCCAGGCAAGAGTACTGGAGTGGGGTGCCACTGCCTTCTCCGAGTCACATTATTACTCATTACTTACTACTCTTTACTTACTACCCTTTATTTGCTTGATTGAACTTATGTACATCATCACCAAACCCTTACAAAACAACTCTTTCCACGTGAATTTCCAGCCCTAGTGGCAATTTGGGGAGAAGGCAATGGCAACTCACTCCAGTACTCTTGCCTGGAAAATCCCATGGACAGAGGAGCCTGGTAGGCTGCAGTCCATGGGCTTGCTAAGAGTCGGGCACAACTGAGCAACTTCACTTTTACTTTTCACTTTCATACATTGGAGAGGGAAACGGCAACCCACTCCAGTATTCTTGCCTGGAGAACCCCAGGAATGGAGGAGCCTGGTGAGCTGCCGTGTATGGGGTCGCACAGAGTCGGACACGACTGAAGCGACTTAGCAGCAGCAGCAGTGGCAATTTGAGAACTACCACCACAAGGAATTCTGTTGTAATAGGGATATAAGGTGTGACTAGAAATGCACATTTTTATGAAGTCATCCAAGGCTCCACCAGTTTACTTTAGCAGGTAACTAATATTATCCACCATGTCTTTTTTTTCTAAATTTACTTTTAGAAGATAATCTTTTTTTTTGACCAGATTTGTGGAATCTTAGGACTCAGAGCTTCTAGGAATTTATGCGTATGCGGAGAAACTTAAAGAGCTGTAGAGGCAGAAATATATAAGTACATACATAGAAATAGACATGTATATAAAATAGAAATATATATAAGTAGAAATATATTGCTTAAAACTGTAAAAAATACATCCTAAAAATGTAAATTACAAATACAAAGAATTCACTGTCAAATTGAAAAGAGCATGCTAAACTTGAATGAAATAAGGACCCTGAAAACAGATGTTTCCCTTCCTCTCCCACTCCTCTGTCGGCCTCATACGCAGTACACTCAGTAACGCACAAAGCTCTACAACTTAGCACAGGCTTAAAACCAATTCCTAACCCAGGTAAATAATGGAAAAGTTTTCTGTTCTTCTTCAATCTTTATTATTACTATATTAATTTACAAATGATAATCACACATAAGAGCATGTATTGTTGCCCTATGAAGATGAAGAATCAGATGAGAATTAAGTAAAAATAAAGGATACACTTTCATTAAAGATCCAGTTCTCATGACTTAGTCCCAAACCCTTTGTACTCTGCATTCATTCCTTGAATTGATTCTCTTTAGAGCTGCAAAGTTGGGAATATGACTCACACACAAACATTCCAAAAGGATTGACTTGAAAAACTTCCTCAAAAGAGAGACAGAGACAGAAATACAGAGAAACAGAGGTAGAGAAAGAGAAAAGGTAAAATAACATTGTTTGAGCAGAGATGGAAACTGAACAGTGAAGTTGGTTACTAACCACTTTAGTATATAGCTTTTATTTAAGCTTGTAATTTGGTTATTTTTCATGGGAAGATGATTAGTAATCTAAAATGCATATTTTTATAATATAATCTGTTATCCAGATAGTAATTCAAATTTTGAAGGATATTTGTTGTTAAAGGCTGGTTTATGCCTACCACTGGATATAACAATGTTTATTACAAGTATAATAGTTTCGAATACTATTTAATGGCATAGGGAAAAAATAATTACAACATTAATACTAAGTTTAAAATGTAGGATATGTGTACTAAGTAAAGGAAGTCAGAGAAAACCAATGATATTACTTATATGTGGAATCTAAAAAATAATACAAATGAATTTATTTACAAAACAGAAACAGGCTCACAGTACATAGAAAACAAATTTATGGTTACCAAACGGAAGGTGGGAGGAGGGATAAATGAGGAGTATGGGATTAACAGGTACACACTACTATATATAAAACAAGTAAGCAACAAGGACCTACTGTATAGCACAGGGAACTATATTCAATATCCTGTAATAACCTATAATGGAAAAGAATCTGAAAAATGTATACATATATAATTGAATGACTTGGTTGTACACCTGAAACTAATTATATTATAAACCAACCATACTTCAATTAAAAAAATTAAAAGTAGAATATGAAATTATTTATGCCATATGATCCTAATTTTGTTGAAAAAAGAAAAGAGAGAGCCAGTGAGACACATTGTAACTAGGAGGAAATAGCCTTAAACTGTTTAACAGCTCTCGCTGATAGAGTTTTGTCGTTGTCGTTCGGTCACTCGGTTGTGTCCGATTCTTTGTGACTCTATGGACTACAGAACACCAGGCTTCCCTGTCCTTCACTATCTCCCAGAGTTTAGTCAAACTCGTGCTTTGAGTTGATAATACCACCCAACACTTTCATCTTCTGTCATCCTCTTCTCATGTTTATGTCAACTTAATTATTTTCTTTTATATCTATCTGTGTTTTCCTAATTCCATGTAATACAGTATGTTACTTTTATACACAGAGAATGTTTTCAAGTATGTTACAGTGGGATGGTGTTTCTCAACTTTTTATTCATTGTTACTCTCTAAAAAGCTTTTTCTACTTTTTTGGCTAATCAACCCCCCCTTGAAAGTTTGATAACATCAGTTCAGTTCAGTCGCTCAGTCGTGTCCGACTCTTTGCGACCCCGTGAATCGCAGCACGCCAGGCCTCCCTGTCCATCACCAACTCCTGGAGTTCACTCAGACTCAAGTCCATCAAGTCAGTGATGCCATCCAGCCATCTCATCCTCGGTCGTCCCCTTCTCCTCCTGTCCCCAATCCCTCCCAGCATCAGAGTCTTTTCCAATGAGTCAACTCTTTGCATGAGGCTCTATATTTGTTTATATTGTGTCCCTTTGGAGAGTCACAAACCATTGTGACCCTAAGATACAACTCAGAATTTTTGTCCCTCAAGAATAAATTTTTACCCCTTTAGAGCACTGTTGCCCTGTTGAGAAGGCATGCAGTAGCCCAAGAGACAAAAAATTCTGATTCAGTAAATTTTTAGGGGTAGTGAGAGAGTCAATTCTTAGATAGGTTGATAAGAAACCCAAAGGAGGAGGAGGAAGAAAAGAAAGGGGTCTGAGGCTCTTGAGAAGGAGAAAAGGACATACTTTTTTTCTACATTCCTTTGTCATAGTCACATAAAGTTTTTTTTTTCTTTAAGCCCAGAACTAATGATTACACTATCTAAAAAATAATGCAAATGAATTTATTTACAAAAGAAAATCACTGCAGATGGCGACTGCAGCCATAAAATTAAAAGATGCTTGTTCCTTGGAAGAAAAGCTATGACCAACCAAGACAGCATATTCAAAAGCAGAGACATTACTTGGCCAACAAAGGTCTGTCTGGTCAAAGCTGTGGTTTTTCCAGTAGTCAGGTATGGATGTGAGAGTTGGACTATAAAGAAAGCTGAGTGCCAAAGAACTGATGCTTTTGAACTGTGGTGTTGGAGAAGACTCTTGAGAGTCCCTTGGACTGCAAGGAGATCCAACCAGGCCATCCTAAAGGAAATCAGTTCTGAATATTCATTGGAAGGACTGATACTGAAGCTGAAACTCCAATACTTTGGCTACCTGATGTGAAGAACTGACTCACTGGAAAAGACCTTGATGCTGGAAAAGATTGCAGGCGGGAGGAGAAGGGGATGACAGAGAATGAGATGGTTGGATGGTGTCACCGACTCGATGGGCATGAGTTTCAGTAAGCTCTGGGAGTTGGTGATGGACAGAAAAGCCTGGCATGCTGCAGTCCATGGAGTCACAAAGAGTCAGACTGAGCGACTGAACTGAACTGAAATGATGATTACACAACAAAACAACTCATTTTGCTCAAGGATATGTTTTTCCTTAAACTCTGTACCAATGACTATAAAACAACAAGATATCCTTCGGGAGGATATGTTTCTCCTTCTTAAGACCCTTTTGACTAATCCTGTCATCTTAAAATATATGTTGTGGGAGTGAGTCTGGTAAGATCTGTCTATTGTTAGTTCTAATCCCGTTGTCTTAAAATGTAAATTGTGGGAGTGGGTCTGGTAAGACCTTTACAACCTTGAGACATTCTTTTGATTTACTATAATAACCAGTTGAGAAACTGCATAGCTCCCTTGCTTGGACTAGTTGGGGGGGGCACTCCCTATCCTCCTTCTGATGTCTATGTCAGAAGCTTTCTCTGTTCCTTTTTATACTTTAATAAAACTCTGCCACACAAAAGCTCTGGACTGATCAAGTTGGTCCCTGGTCCCAAAGCTAAATCTTCTTCTTTGGAGATCACAAATCCAACACCATTCACTGTAAGGTATCAGTAGGAACAAAGTAAGAATGTTTTTTAATAGTGGTCAGATATTTCAGAAGCAATGTATAACTGCACCTACTTAATATTATTCAGTTTTTACAGAATCCTGAAATATAAGCATGTGTCTGTTTTTAGGGGCTTTCCTGGTGGTTCAGCTGGTAAAGAATCTGCCTGCAACGTAGGAGACCTGGGTTTGATCCCTGGATTGAGAAGATCCCCTGGAGAAGGGAAAGGCTACCCACTCCAGTATTCTGGCCTAGAGAATTCCATGGACTGTATAGTCCACGGGGTCGCAGAGTCAGACACGACTGAGCGACTTTCACTGGTGGATCAGTGGTAAAGAATCTGCTTTCAATGCAAGAATGCAGGCTTGATCCCTGTGTCGGGAAGATCCCCTGGAGGAGGAAATGGCAACCCACTCCAGTATTCTTGCCTGGAGAATCCGTGGACAGAGGGGCCTGGAAGACTACAGACAGTCCATGGGGTCACCAAAGAGTCAAAAACAACTTAGCAGCTAAACAATATCATCTATTTTTTAGGAATAATAGTAATGATGGAACATTTGTACACATTTAACAGTCTTTAAGAATTTTCCTTTTTTCCCCCACTGTCAGGAACAAATAACTTTGAACACAATTCAGAACAACTTTCATGAAATATGGTTTATTTCTTATGTTTTTTTCTTGACTGTATTATCTTTTCTACCACCTACTTCTTTGTAGGTCTTTTCTTTTCATTATTGCTTATTTCTTTACTTTTTCTCTCACATAAAACTGAGGGAAGATGTGAGCTTAGCATCCTCAATTCATGGTTCCATTGTGGTTATTAAAATGTAAACTAAAACCTTGCAAGCACATGGTACCTTATAGATAATTTTCTCCATTTAGACAGTTACACAAAAGCCTGTGAGGATTCTAGTGTCATTTCTGAAGCTATTTTTTAAAAATCCTATATCCTTTTCTCATTGTAAGTTTTCACAACATAGAAATTTTCATTTTTAGGGTTAAAAAAATACCCTGATGAGTGGAAGAACTATTCAGCACAGCAGGTTATAAACCAATTAGGATGATGTCCTGGATGGTGATTTCCACGAACCTCTCACATTAGCTATTTCAGCTTTGTCTTTTAAAAAAAGAAAAAAAGCCATTCAAAGTGAATAGAATAATGAAGAGGCTATTTAGGAAGGTTTGGACTCAGAGGAAGGGAAAAAAAATCCTTTCATTAGGTTCCAGATAACAGCTAGCTTAATAAGCAGCAAGAGGCAGAGATTTACTGTAGGAAAAAAGTAAAAGGGTAAAAAATAAAGCAATGAGATTGAAGGTCAGTAATATCATTGAAACTGGCACCAAGGCAGGTTCCTATCAGATTATTTTGTTTTCAGAAATAGCTATACTAACTTTGCTTTGAACCTCTTGCTAAGACCTGTCTTGGAAAAATCTAAGGTTCTTCATCTGTGTGTACCAAAATGCCTAAGGACAAGGCTGTTACCTAAACTTTCTTCAAATTGAGATAATTTGTGTACGGATTTGTGGCTAACGACTTAGTGTATGTACTACATAATTTCTACTGCTTCATAGCACAACTGTTTGTAATTTTCAAGAGCACTGTAGTAAATGCTCACCAGCCAAGAGTAAAGCATGGGATCATCTTTGTCACTGGAGCCAATGTTACTTCTGCCTATGGCCGTGACTAAGGTAAAGATAAATTTGTTCCAAGCTGGAGCTTTTCACTGGCAGTGTAATAAGGAAGCACTTTGAACTGGACCCTGGAGTATAGGAAAACTAGGGAGTCTGATTGTTGCTAGGAAGAATGTTGGTGAATTCAAGATAGTGAAAGAAAGGAGGGGAGCACTTTTGGTAGAAATGGTAGGAAACTGGCAGAATTGGGGGGAAAGAAATCTTTAGAGATTTCACATATTGCAAACTCCTTTTAATAATTAGATTGCAAAAGCAAGTATCAAGTAACTGGATAGAAATCCATATTCTGACTGGGCTAGCTGATGAGCAAAATCTAGTCTTTTTTCAAATTTATTTTAGCAGATTTTTGTTTGATTAATTGTAAATAAAATCATCTACTCCTGTTAACTTCCTGATACTTTGCCTAACCTACTTCTTTCAAGTGTTTGCTCCTACTGTGTAAGGAAGTTCATATTCTTTAAGTCTCCTGTCTGATTTTGCTTCTTAAATTGCCAAAGTGAACTCTAAAAACATGTCTCTGTCATTTCTTTTATATCGAATCCCTTGTGGTCCATGCTCTAACCACTTCACTGATGCTATTAATGACCACCAAAGAGGTTCATGGACTTCCCTGGTGGCTCAGTGGTAAAGAATCTGCCTGCCAATGCAGGAGATATGGGTTCAATCCCTGGGCTGGAAAGATCGCCTGGAGAAGGAAATGGCAACCCAGTCTGATATTCTTGTTTGGGAAATCCCATGGACAGAGGAGCCTGGCAGGCTATAGTGCATAAGGTCACAAAGCCTTGGATTCAGCTTAGTGACTAAAACAACAAGAAAAGAGGTTCATTTTGAGGTTCTAGGGATTACCTCTCAATCTTCATCCCCAGAGACATTGCCTTGAACACAGGAATAATGTAACCTTTCCCAAGTCTCTCATTTCACTTTCCTACATTTAGTCTGCCTGTCTCCACAGTATCCCAAGGCCTGGCCTTGGCTCTTCCACTCATAACTTCAGTTACTCATCACTATATGAATGACAGTTCTCATCATAACACCTCTGACTTCTTACCTGTTTGATCCATTCTGTGTAGCAAATTGTCTACATTGCCTTTCTTCTTGGGAATTATTATAACTTTATAGTCAACATGAAATTGTGCATCCATGTTGATGTCCAACAACAACCATTTTCACCATTTTTTGATATAAAAAGAACCAACATTTGTCTTATTTATCGGAAAATAACTCAAAAGTTAAGCAAAAAAAAAAGCCCTTATGCAAGTAATATTTTCCAACAAAGAGGCTTTAAGTGAAGAATTTGTAGGTATCACATATAATCTGTGTTCCAGAAGGAGCATAGTAAACTAGGCATACATACCTTACTGGAAAACAATGATCACAGTCTCTTAGTTCCATCATTTCCTATGAGAGGGAAACATCATTATATGAGTAGGCCAGAGCTTCTAAGACCCCCTTGGAGAAGGAAATGGCAGCCCACTCTGGTACTCTTGCCTGGAAAATCCCATGGACGGAGGAGCCTGGTAGGCTACAATCCATGGGGTCGCAAAGAGTCGGACACGACAATTGCAAGGTTTTTTATGACCCCATTAATCTCCTGTCAAAAACTTTCATGAAGTACTCAGGCAATACATTCTATACAGAGGGAAGAATTTAGAAAAAGTCTTATATATTTAATCTTCTCAATATCTTACTAATCTGTTCTTATCTTTCCATCTACCAGCCATCAGGTTTTACCTGGACCCCTATACTAGCATCTTACTCTGTTTTTCTGCATCTTTACTTGCCCTCCTTTCCAATCTGTTCTTTATTAGCAGTATAACTAATCTTTTGAAACTCAAATTAGTTGGTGTCTTTTTGCTGCATGAAACCTTTCAGTGGATTCCCCTTGCACTGAAGAAAAAGACCAAAATCCTTATCATAACTCACAAGGCCACTGAGACCTATGAACATCCCCTCTGTTAGCTTTATTTTTTTTTCCCTAGTGAGTGATAAATTCAGATTAGTGGATTCTCTTTTAAAGGCATAGGTTCCAAGGGCATATCAATATTGAACTAGATAGTTGACTTACGTTTAGTATTCCTTATGCAGCTTTGATTTTGTATATATTCTAATTCAGTCTCAGACACATAGTGGATCATCAAGAATACATTTTTGATGAGTGATGGATAGACATAGAAACACATAAATGAATACATTAAATACATAAATGAATACATGTATACAAACACACCATTATCAGATAGTTAGATGGCTCCTTATTTCTAAGAACTTATCAGAACAAGAACTTATCAGCAGATTCCCCGGTGGCTCAGACAGTAAAGCATCTGCCCGCCATGTGTGAGACCCAGGTTTGATCCCTGGTTTGGGAAGATCCCATGGAGAAGGAAATGGCAACCCACTCCAGTACTCTTGCCTAGAATATTCCATGGATGGAGGAGCCTGGTGGGCTACAGTCCACGGGGTTGCAAAGAGTCGGACATGACTGAGCAACTTCACTTATCAGAACAAAAGTATAATCTTGCTTAAGACCAAATTCAGGCAGTGTTTGTGTGTCTTTTTTTTTTTTTTTTTGGTTAAAAAGCGTCAGTTTTATATATTTTAAAAGGAATCTATTCCCTTGCTGCAAATAGTATAGGCACAATGCTACCCTGTTTCTCTTTTTAAAGAAAATAATAGTAATACCGTATGTTTGTTGACAGCTTTGCAGTATAAAGCACTTTTCACACAAATTACCTCATTTTAAATTTCTCTATTTCTTCTGCTACTATGGGAATTCTATTTAAGAATTTCTCTTTAAAACTAAGGCAATTACCCCATTCAGTTCCTGTATTCCTTAACAACACCTTCACCAAGGTATTGTCTCTCTCTTGTGTCTTTCTTGTCCAGATTTCTTGTACAGTTATGATTCACCCAGAATAAATGGAAATAGTAGGAGCAATACACAGAATTTTTTATTGTTCCTTAGAAACTCAAACATTTCATTTTAGGGGCTACCATACTATGTTAGGAATTGCCATACTGATGTTCAAAGTTTATTTACATACTTTGTATGAAATGAGTTTCTCACTTGAATTGGGATTATTAGAAGAGGGAAATGGTTACTTTTTATCTCCTCCATACTTCACATCATTCACTGTAACATTCACAAGTTGCTGAGGTTTAAACAAGCAAAGATTATCTCAAGATGGGACCTGGGAAGGGCAGTTCAATCCTCTCACACCCTTTCCTTTTGGGCTTTTCAGCTATCACTGTTGTTGTTTATTCACTAAGTCATGTCTGAATCTTTTGTGACCCCATGGACAGTAGCCCACCAGGCTCCTCTGTCCATGGGATTTCTTAGACTAGAATACGAGAGTGGGCTGCCATATCCTTTTCCTGTAGATCTTCCTGACCTGGGGATCAAACCCGTGGCTCCTATTGCAGGTGGATTCTTTACCATCTGAGCCATCAGGGAAGCCCTTTACTGCTGAGCCAAGTCTAAAATTGACTTTATAATCACTGATCCTATGTTTGTCTTAATAACCATAGATATATTAAATGAACTAGAACTGATCAATATTTTTGATCTCACATTTTACATTTCTGGAGAAGCATTTGAAAGGATCAGTTGATGCTATACTTCATTAATTCATTTCCTCTTTCCCCCCTTAATTCAGAAGCCCCATGTTCATAAAGCCTAAAACAAAATTGGAACAGGTACTTTGGTTTTATAACTTTGATTAAGTGAATATATTTCTTTTGTTTATTTGTTACATGTTTGTGATTATTTTTGTTGTTGCAGTAGTCATAAATTCTTATTTCTGACTTTAAAGTTTCCACATGTTCTTTTATACTCCCCTCATGCCAAATTTGGGTTGGGCCCTGAGTAGAAAAACACACTCCCTCTCCTTCAGTAAGTAAAATAGACAATAAATAGGCAATTGCCAAGTAGGACAATCAGTGTGTTCAGAGGTAATGATATAAATTTAGTGCTCTGGAAACCATAATGTAGGATGCCCTATGCAAGCCCCTGATACAAGACATGGGTAGGGTAGAAGAGAATGGTCAGGAAAAAATAACCCGTGGCAGTGACTTTTGAACAGAGTGCTGCAGAGTGAAAAAGGGTAGAGAACATTCTGGGCAGAGGGGAAACATAGACTCATGTGAGACCTGGGATAACATCCTGCCTGTGGAGGACTCTTACGTGGCCGTATAGGGTTCACAACAGGTCATAGAAGTCAACAAACTGGAAAAGAAAACGGGCCACATTACAAAAGATCTTGGAAGTCAGGTAAAAAGTTTTGATTTTATACTGAAAGCAATGGCAGGGTGACCTTAAAGGAATTTAATAAATGCTGACAGATGCAGATCTTCATCTTCAAAAGTTTTCTCTGACCCGAGTTTTGAAGATAGATGGGGAGTGCAAAAGGCTGGTATTAAAGCAGTAGTTCTCAGTCGTGGCTGCACATTAGAATCACTGGGAGGAGCTTTTAAAAATGCCAGTGCCTGAACTCCACCCCAAACCCATTAAGTCAAAAATCTTTGGGAATAAGGCCCAGACATTGATATTTGTTAAAGCACCCCAGATGTGCACATGAGGTTATGATTCACTAAGAGAGAGCATCAGGAAGCTTTTAATTAAAACATTCTAGAGAGGAGACAACTGGATGATAGAGAGGTTAGAAAAGCCATTAAGGAGGTTGAATGAATGACTTGGCTTCTTGGTTAAAGGATAAGAAAGAAAGAGGAATCAGAGATGATTTGTAGATTTCTGCTTGAATGACTAGGGTAGAGATGATGTGATCAATTTTGGATATGTTGAATATTCTAAAAGAATTTTGTAGGAGTTGGCTATGTGGATATGGAGCTGAGGAGAGAGTTCTTAGGTTTAAAACACAGATTTGACTATGATCACTGATAGGTGGTAAATGAAACACTATAAGTAGGTGAACTCACCAGTGAATATATGTAAAGTAAAAAGAAAAAAAAGGTCCTCTGGGAATAACAATGTTTAAATGATGTGCAGAGAAGGCTGAGGAGTGGCCAAATAGGTAGAATAAAATTTTTTTTTTAAATCTTGCAATTTTTATCATTGGAAGGTTTCAAGCAAGCAGGAGGTTTCAAGAGGGGCTTATCAGTGATAGCAAGTACTGACGGGAGATCTGGAAAAAAATAAAAACCTTATCTAGATAATCTCCGGTACTGTAGTGATTTGAAAATTACTGTTCACATCTTAAAAAGGAATTCCTGTGGCAAGAGTTAAAATGGAGTGGATTCAGAAGCGTATTTAGGATGTGAAAGTGGAAATAGTGGGTGTAGACTAGTGCCCCTCAGACTTTAATGTGCATACAAATGGCTTTTGGAATCTAGTTTAAAAATGCAGATTCTGATTCAGTAGCTATGAAGTGGGACCTGAGATGAGTGTGTGCATTCATTCGTATGTGCCTGTTGTCACTAAGTCGTGCCTGACTCTTTGCCCCGCTGTGTACTGTAGTCTGCCAGGCTTCTCTGCCCATGGGATTTTTCAGGCAAGAATACTGGGGTGGGTTGCCATTTCCTTCCCCCAGGGATCTTCCTGACCCAGGGATCAAACCCTTGTCGAGATACTGCATGTCTAATAAGTTCCTAAGTAACACTGCCACTGCTGGTACACAAACCATTCTTTAAGTAACTCTGATATAAATAAACCACTCTTTCATAAAAGAGAAAGTCATAGGATTGGCCAGAGTGAGTGTAGAGCCAAAAGAAAGAATTTTTGTTTTGTTTTTTGTTGTTTACTTTTTAGATGAGGTTCTAGACTGAGGTTGAAGATAGAAAATGGGTAAAAATGAAATCATTTCTCTTAGGAGGTATAAGAATTTTGAATACTGAATACAGGAAGGGAATTAGGCATGAGTAGGACTCGATGGACATGAGTGTGAGCAAGCTCCAGGAGTTGGCGATGGACAGGGAAGCCTGGAGTGCTGCAGTCCATGGGGTCACAAAGAGTCAGACACGACTGAGCAACTGAACTGAACTGAAGAAGGCATGGTAAGTCACTGTAGTATTCTTTCTTGGAGAATCCTGTGCACAGAGGAGCCTGGTGGACTACAGTCCATGGGGTCACAAAGAGTCAGACACGACTGAAGTGACTAGCATGCACGCATGCAAAGAGAAACCTAAACCTGAAGAGAAGAGGGTAAGGAAGACTAGAAATAAAGAAAAGTCCGTTAGTAGACAATACCTGGCATTTTGCTTTTGTAACACGTGACACCTGTTCAAGGAATTATTGTTTTTATTCCTTAACTTAATTGGCTAGCCTGTGGACTGTGCTTGTGAGAAGTGAGCCCACTTTGTTTATCAGGTATAACTTGCAGTTTCTGCACTCATCAAATCAAAGTTTGAGTGAAAAGGTGTAGGGATGAAATTCAGTGTATGTTCAGGGTGGGAAAAAAGTCTTTTTTTATTCTACACATTTAAAAATATTTTATTCCAACAAATGCATCAGTTTTGATGTGCAGATCTGTGCTGGCGAATGGGTTTTATTGTGTGCACTGCATGCTGGTGACATGGTAATAAATTCATGGTGCTGGAGTTATAATGATGCTCTTTAGCTCTACTTTAATGAACTCTTGCTGCACCCTTTTGAGTTGTTAGTACTTTATTTGCTACATTTGACACTTAATTAGTTGACGGTGGGGACAGGCGGAACAGATGGATTGTCCAGTGATATGTCGTGTCTATATCACATTGAAACAATTTATTTTCTGTCTTGTGAATGACCTACGATTGTAAACTAAAATATTTTTACATAGCTATAGATTAAGCTTCTCCTCCAACTTTAAGCTTTCATTTCAACCAGTAGTTCCCCTTTGCCAAAGGAAGCCATTATTTTTTAAGTTGATTCATTTCAATGACCAAATCACATTTCAACGTCTGCCTGTTTATGTAATTAATAAAATAATTTACATGTTCCATTATGACTGCATATTGGTATTTTCTTATAAATCTACAACTCTCCAACCAGTGGCAAAAATGTGGTCCTTTTTCCTTAAATCATCTTTCCTTAAGTATAGGAACTAACATACACTTTCCTATATTTTATAACCAAAACAGAAGAATGAGCTTTTGTCAGAAGGCTAACTCATTTTCTCTATGAGAATATTCAGCATACTTTCAAGGAGATATAACATGATCTTTGACATTCTGTTGATTAGGAAATTAAGCAATCCTCCCCGTGTACATGTGACTTTAAACAAAATATTTTATCACTTTCACTCCTATAAATTCTGTTTACTGTCTTTTAAACTTCTGTGTTCCACAGATGGTATTTTTTCTTAATTTAAAAGTGGCTTTAGTAACTTAGAAATGTGTTTAAATTATATGTTGCTTTGTGCTTGTGAGAGAGCATTTTATGTGACATTTTATAATGAAAAATTCTAATACACAGAAAAACTGAAAGAACTGTAAATGTCCCTGAACTCACCACCTAGACTGTGCTGTACAAATTCATCCCTTTCTCTGCCCATCAGTCTCTACTATTTTCTGATGCATTTCAAACTAAATTTAGAGACATCAGTACTTTTTATTCCTAAGCACTTCAGCATGCTTATCATTAACTAGAGCTAAGCATTCATTTATAGTTCTTTTTGTTGTTTTATTTGCTTGGTTTTTTTTGGGGGGGGGGCAAAATTTGCATAGAGTCAAAAGTATAAATCTTATGAGTACTGATGAATGGGCACACCTGTGTGACACATACCTCTATCAAAAGAAAGGAAAATATCACCTCAGAAAGGAAAGAACCTTTGGATGTTAACTAGACTTATTACAGTGATCAGTTCACAATATATATAAATATCTAATTATGTTGCTTACCTGAAACTAATGTAAGTTTATATATCAATTATATCTCAAGTAACAATAATTATGATAGTTCAATTCAGTTCAGTCGCTCAGTCGTGTCCGACTCTTTGCGACCCCATGAATCGCAGCACGCCAGGCCTCCCTGTCCATCTCCATCTCCCGGAGTTCACTCAGACTCACGTCCATCGAGTCCGTGATGCCATCCAGCCATCTCATCCTTGGTCGTCCCCTTCTCCTCTTGCCCCCAATCCCTCCCAGCATCAGAGTCTTTTCCAATGAGTCAGTTCTTCACATCAGGTGGCCAAAGTACTGGAGCTTCAGCTTCAGCATCATTCCTTCCAAAGAAATCCCAGGGCTGATCTCCTTCAGAATGGACTGGTTGGATCTCCTTGCAGTCCAAGGGACTCTCAAGAGTCTTCTCCAACACCACAGTTCAAAAGCATCAATTCTTCGGCGCTCAGCCTTCTTCACAGTCCAACTCTCACATCCATACATGACCACAGGAAAAACCATAGCCTTGACTAGACGGACCTTAGTCGGCAAAGTAATGTCTCTGCTTTTGAATATACTATCTAGGTTGGTCATAACTTTCCTTCCAAGGAGTAAGCGTCTTTTAATTTCATGGCTGCAGTCACCATCTGCAGTGATTTTGGAGCCCAAAAAGATAAAGTCTGACACTGTTTCCACTGTTTCCCCATCTATTTCCCATGAAGTGATGGGACTGGATACCATGATCTTCGTTTTCTGAATATTGAGCTTTAAGCCAACTTTTTCACTCTCCTCTTTCACTTTCATCAAGAGGCTTTTTAGTTCCTCTTCTTTCTGCCATAAGGGTGGTGTCATCTGCATATCTGAGGTTATTGAGATTTCTCCTGGCAAGCTTGATTCCAGCTTGTGCTTCTTCCAGTCCAGCGTTTCTCATGATGTACTCTGCATAGAAGTTAAATAAGCAGGGTGACAATATACAGCCTTGACACACTCCTTTTCCTGTTTGGAACCAGTCTGTTGTTCCATGTCCAGTTCTAACTGTTGCTTCCTGGCCTGCATACAGATTTCTCAAGAGGCAGGTCAGGTGGTCTGGTATTCCCATCTCTTTCAGAATTTTCCACAGTTTATTGTGATCCATACAGTCAAAGGGTTTGGTATAGTCAACAAAGCAGAAATAGGTTTTTCTGGAACTCTCTTGCTTTTTCCATGATCCAGCGGATGTTGGCAATTTGATCTCTGGTTCCTCTGCCTTTTCGAAAACCAGCTTGAACATCAGGGAGTTCACGGTTCATGTATTGCTGAAGCCTGGCTTGGAGAATTTTGCGCATTACTTTACTAGCATGTGAGATGAGTGCAACTGTGCAGTAGTTTGAGCATTCTTTGGCATTGCCTTTCTTTGGGATTAGAATGAAAACTGACCTTTTCTAGTCCTGTGGCCACTGCTGAGTTTTCCAAATTTGCTGGCATATTGAGTGCAGCACTTTCACAGCATCATCTTTCAGGATTTGAAACAGCTCAACTGGAATTCCATCACCTCCACTAGCTTTGTTTGTAGTGATGCTTTCTAAGGCCCACTTGACTTCACATTCCAAGATGTCTGGCTCTAGATTAGTGATCACATCATCATGATTATCTGGGTAATGAAGATCTTTTTTGTATAGTTCTTCTGTGTATTCTTGGCACCTCTTCTTAATATCTTCTGCTTCTGTTAGGTCCAGACCATTTCTGTCCTTTATCGAGCCCATCTTTGCATGAAATGTTCCCTTGGTATCTCTAATTTTCTTGAAGAGATCTCTAGTCTTTCCCATTCTGTTCTTTTCCTCTATTTCTTTGCATTGATCACTGAAGAAGGCTTTCTTATCTCTTCTTGCTCTTCTTTGGAACTCTGCATTCAGATGCTTATATCTTTCCTTTTCTCCTTTGCTTTTCACCTCTCTTCTTTTCACAGCTATTTGTAAGGCCTCCCCAGACAGCCATTTTGCTTTTTTGCATTTCTTTTCCATGGGGATGGTCTTGATCCCTGTCTCCTGTACAATGTTACGAACCTCATTCCATAGTTCATCAGGCACTCTGTCTATCAAATCTAGGCCCTTAAATCCATTTCTCACTTCCACTGTATAATCATAAGGGATTTGATTTAGGTCAGACCTGAATGGTCTAGCGGTTTTCCCTATTTTATTTAATTTAAGTCTGAATTTGTTAATAAGGAGTTCATGATCTGAGCCACAGTCAGCTCCTGGTCTCGTTTTTTTTGACTGTATAGAGCTTCTCCATCTTTGGCTGCAAAGAATATAATCAATCTGATTTCGGTGTTGACCATCTGGTGATGTCCATGTGTAGAGTCTTCTCTTGTGTTGTTGGAAGTGGGTGTTTGCTATGACCAGTGCATTTTCTTGGCAAAACTCTATTAGTCTTTGCCCAGCTTCATTCCGCATTCCAAGGCCAAATTTTCCTTTTACTCCAAAAAATGGATTAAAACAATGTAGTTGGTTGGTAGAAGGACGTGTGCTCATCTCCTCCTGTGAGAGCACCAAAATCACAACTAGCTTTTGAGCAGCCATCGACAGGAGGACACTCTGTCTGTATGCTAAGTCACTTCAGTCATGTCCAACTCTTTGTAACACTATGGACTGTAGCCCACTAAGTTCCTCTGCCCATGGGATTCTCCAGGCAAGAATACTGGAGTGAGTTGCCATGCCCTCCTCCAGGGGATTTTCCCAACCCAGGGATGGAACCTGTGTCTCTTGTGTCTCCTGCATTGGCAAGTGGGTTCTTTACCACTAGTGCCACCTGGGAAGCCCATGGGACCCACCAAGAAAGATACCCCATGTTCAGCGATAAAGGAGAAGCTGCAATGAGATGGTAGGGGGGACACAATCACAATAAAATAAAATCCCATACCCGGTGGGTGGGCAACCCACAAGCAGGAAAATAATAGTACCAAAGAAGTTCTCACAACCAAAGAAGTTGTGAAGGTTTTGAGCCCCAAATCTGGCTTCCCCACCTGGGGATCTGGTAAAGGGACTCGGAATCCCCAGGGAGTCTAACTTTGAAGGCCAGTGAGATTGAATTGCAGGACTTCCACGGTACTGGGGAAACAGAGACTCCACTCTTGGCAGGGCACAAACAAAAACCTTATGTGCATCAGGACCCAGGGGAAAGGAATAGTGACCCCCACAAGAGACTTACCAGACCTACATGCGAGTATTGGCAGGTCTCCAGTAGAGGCTTGGGTCAGCATTGGCACGCTGGGGGAATGAGGGGAGGGGGCTGGAGGACACTGGAAGCAGCAGTCCTGGGAGGTGCCCTTGGTGTGAGCCCTCTTGGAGGTTGCCATTAGCCCTACCATAGAGCCCATAGACCCCAGGGCTGGGTCACCTCAGGACAAACAAAATTGAGAGGGAGACAGCACAGCCCCACACATCAGCAGACAATTGGATTAAAGTTTTACTGAGCACTCCCTGCACCAGAGAGACCCACTTTTACCCACCACCAGCCCTCCCATTAGAAAGCTTACACAAGCCTCTTAGCCTCATCCACCAGAGGGCAGACAGAAGAAGCAAGAACTACAAGCTTGCAGCCTCCTGAACGAAAACCACAATCACATAAAGCTAATCGAAATGAAAAGGCATAGGATGATGTCCCAGATGAAGGCACAAGATAAATCTCCAGAAAATAATAATGATAGTAAATGGAGGGAACTTTTTAATGTTGGCTTTAGTTTATTTCAGCTGAATTTGAACATGACTGAATATGATTGCCAAGCTCTATCATTCCAGGGAAATGATACAGATGTCTATATGCTATTTGTTCATCCAGGCACTGGAATGACTGAGTTCTTCCTAATAGCCTTGTAAGATGACTTTCTATCTCTGACAGAAACATCAAGGAGCATGTATTTCACAGACCGTTAGAGCTGGAAAGAACTCCAGGGATCATCCAATCTACAACCCACCTTTGCTTAATAGCTCAGGATTTGAAAAGTCCTATGATGTTACAAAAGTGCATAACTGCCTATCTTTCCCCTGTAATTAGGGGCCAAATACTCTGCTCAGTGTCTTGTGTCCAACAGTTCTTTAATCTTCATAGATTATTAACCTTCTTGTTATTATTATCCCCATTCTACAGAGAGCAAACCGAGTGTGAAAATAGCATTAAATTACTAATCTTTGGCATATGCAAACTAACCTTAAATGTTAGACTGATATTATAAAATATTGTTAATTATTTGTTCTGGGTCTGTCGTCTGTGAATTTAAAATGAAATGCTTGGCTGTTCCTGAATTCCAGCTTTTGGGGGATTTAGAGGAGAAGCATATATTCAAATTAGTCATAGCAGCTAGGATTTAATCATTTGTCTATAATGCCCCCCCCTTTTTTTTCAATTTTTTGGTCTGAAATGTCTTCTCAGACATTGTATTCTGTTTGCACAGCAACCACATTCCTCTCTCCTGTTCCTAAATAGAGTAAATGCCCATTTCTACTAGCTACATTCAACTTCATGGTTAGTATGTTTCTTCCTCTTAATGGGTTTGAGACTTCTCTTTGCAGAGTTTAACTACAGATAAAACTTCTACACAACCATGTTTAAATTCCATATGGAAGTAGAAGGAACACATTTTTTTAAATTAGAGGATAATTGCTTTACAATGTTGTGTTGGTTTCTGCCATACAAGAATATGAATCAGTCATAAATATACATATATCTTCTCCCTTTTGAACCTCCCTCCCACCCCCTAAGAGGCACATCTTAGTATTTCCTATAAATTGGGTCATTATTATTTTTACTTTCCTTGGCTCCTCATAAATCTTTGACTATAAAACATTGATGTATACTCACGTTACTCAAGGTATAGTTGTACCCTAACTTTATACAAGAATAGAATAATGATGATTTCTTTGTTTTCAGTACCCTTCTTGATAATGCCTAGCCTTTTGGTGACTGTTTTGGCCTCAGGGAACAGTTTGTTTTGATTACCATATTTTCTTCCTGATACTAACAAATGGTTCACAGTGTATTAAACTTCAGTTGGGAAAATTTCCTTACAGTTGACCACAGTTCAAAAGATGACACTCTTTACCCATTCAAATGACTTCAAAAGATTTACTTGTAATTTAAATATTTAAGCTCTGTGCTTTCTACCTGGAATTCTTATATACTCTTGGACTCATTGAGATCCACAGAGTGCTCCCCCTAGCAGATAACAAATGTTTGCTGGTGATTGTAATGCCTGTACAGAGAAACAATAACACCTTACTTTAGTATGGTCCTTGAGTTTTTTATCCATTGTTGAATTTTACCTTCATGATGATACAACTATCATTATTTCAGTTTTGCAATTGAGGAACTTGAAGCTGTGATGAATCAACTTAATGCAAACTACAATAGCTGTTTCTTTCCAAATCCAGGGCTATAGCCCATTACTAACTGCTAGTCAAGGTTTCTTTCTAAAACTTAGTCACAGTGACTTCTAATTCTCAGACAGTAACTTGAGTGCAGAACTGGAACAGAGCTGTTCTTTGTTCTCTAGCAATATATATATTCAAAAATTCAGTCATTTCAGTTTTGAACATTTTCCCTTAGAAAAGATGTCGAGGGAATTTATATCAGTCAAGATTGTATATTGATAATCAAACATAGCTAGCTTAAAAACTTGAAGTAAAAGACTGGTTAGTACTCAATCAACTGAACTGTTTCTTTCTCTGCAGTATTGTGGTTCTTGACATGATTGCTTGGTTTCCAATTTGACACTCCTGGAGATCTGTAAATCAGGACACATGCTGAGTCTCAGTCTGTCATTCTGAGCCCCAGCATTGGTTATTTATTTCTTTCATTATCCAGCATCTACTTACTGCACAATTCCCTTGAGAAACTTACCCTACTGGACCTATGAAAGACGAAATACACACATTAGGGTAGCTCTTCAGTTACCAACATGTGCTGATTATCTGAGTTTATAAACATAGATTTCTTATTATTTCATTTTAGTATGTCAGATGACTCTGATATAAATATAAATCTACAGAATGGGACCAAGTACATTGCCATACTATATCTTTCGTCTGTCATTAATATCCTGGGTGAAGTGTTGCAAGTATGGTGAAATTCTGTAGTTTGAATTGTTGCCCAATTATGAACAGTTACCAACTCTAACTACCTTGATGGTCCATCTCCAAAATAACTTTTCTCTTTGATGATCTTCAGATTTTATATTTACTTTCATTCCTTCACAAAAGAAAATAGATTTTAAAAATTCTAAAATTCTCTTCTGTATACATTCTTCAGGGTCTACTCTTAAGATAGCTATATCAATTATACTGTTTGGTTTTTTTTTTTTTTTTTTTTTTTTTTTTGGCTATGTCACATGGCTTGTAGGATCTTATTTCCCCAACCAAGAACTGAACCTGGGCCCTTGGCAGTGAAAGTGCAGACATTCCTAACCACTGGGCATCCAGGAAATTCCCTACATTTGCCTTTTTAAATTTGCATAAATGATTGCTGCTCCATTAGTCTCTATGTTCTGATTTGGTTCTATGACTCTAGTTTTACTCACTGTCCAGTGAGTGTTTGTCAAAAGTCCTTTATCACACAAATCTAAGTACTCAATCGTATTGTGTCCTTGGTGCAACCATTGCCTCTATTATTCATATCTGCCCAAACAATACATATTTCACATCAGCCCTTTTCGAAAAGATGAATTCTCCAAAGTTGTATGTATAATACATTCTACAAGTCTTGAAAATATATTATTAAATTTTTACTGAAGTATGATATACATTAGGAAAAGTGCACATCACATAAATGTCTTGCTTGGTGAATGTGCAGAAACAGATTACAACTGTGTAAACAACACCCAAATCAAGAAAAACTATATTAGAGGACCCTTAAAAGTCTCTATCATGTCTCTTTCAGTGACTACCAGTCCCACAAAGGTAATAGCTATCTTGACTTCTATAATCATCTTACTTTTTCCTGGTTTTGCACATTTTATAAATAGAATAATACAGTATGTCCTTGGTTTTGGCTAACTTCTTTCTGTCACCATTATGTTTATGAGATTAATACATCTTATTTAATATAGATGTAGATATTTAATTCTCATTGCTGGGTAGTATTCTATTGATAAATTTACCACAAGATATTTATCCATTCCACTGTATGGTAGGTGGGAATTTGGGTACTTTCAAAGGTGGATACAATCTTCTAATTTTGTACATGTCTTTTGGTGAATATATGTATGCATTTCTCTGGGATATGTACCTGGGAGTGGACTATAAGTCAAATCATGTTTAAATATCTTTGACAAGTGGACTAAAGAAATCTCTGGGGTTTATCTTTTTGCAAAGAAAATAATCTCTCCATAATTTCTGCTTTGCAAAATGGATTCTCACATATGGTTAGTTATTTCACAAGGGGTGATACATCTGCTGTCTGTCTTTCTAGTATTCATCTGATTGTACTTATGTTAATAACAATATGATAGTTTATTGTTGTGATTATCCTCTGGAGCTCAGTATGTTTCAAAATTTGAAAATGCCCATAAAAAATCCTTATCCAATAAACACATGCACTTGTCTATGTTACTTAGTCTAAGATTTAATTAAAAAGACAGACTGAGGCAAAAAGACATGCAGCAGATTTTCTCTGACCTACAGTTTATTTTAAGAATGTCAGAGAGCGATCATTGATTAGTTTTGACTTACTGGATTCCTCCCCCCACAGTTATTTTTAATTTATGGACTTTTTGAATCAGATGAGACTATTCCACAAGTAAACATGAATATTAAAGATGTTTTATACATGAAAATATGGTCAATGCAAAGGCATTAAATCAAAAACAAAGGATGCCCAGAAAATATGTTTGCTTATAATAGAGATCGTAGAAAGTAAGAGGAAAATAATAAGGGAAATCTGAAAGACTTAACCCAGTGTTTAAATTATATGGACTTGAAATGCAATAAAGAGATGGTGATTGCTTTCAGAGAAGAAAGATTCAAGGTCCTGCATAAGAGTTAAATTTGGAAATGTTGACTTGGCCAAAAAGTTCCTTCTGGTTTTTCTGTAGCATCGTATGGAAAAGCCCCAATGAACTTTTTGGCCAACCTGTAGCACTTGTACATTATTCTAGAGAGGAAACATGGATACTTGAAAAAGTATGAATGGACAATTCATTTGGCAGGCATCAAAAGTATACCATGTGCCAACCATGGGGCTATGCTCTAAGAAAATTTTTAAATGAATAAAATTCTAACCTAGACTAGATTCCCCTAGAAGCAGACCTTGAATCAATGACTTAAGTAACAATGGTTTACTTATATGATGATCTCAGGCAGTACCAGTAAGAGAGCAGGACAGTGAAATATGTAAAGGAAAGAAGCCAGTAATTGAGCCAATTACTGAGCAGTTTACTGCTGTGAACAACTAGAGTCCAGCCCCAGTTAGTGAAGTCTGAGTGAAAGTGAAAGTGAAGTCACTCAGTCGTCTCCGACTCTTTGTGACCCCATGAACTGTAGCCCACCAGGCTCCTCTGTCCATGGGATTTTCCAGGCAAGAATACTGGAGTGGATTGCCATTTCCTTCTCCAGGGGATCTTCCTGACCCAGGGATTGAACCCAGGTGTCCTGCATTGCAGGCAGACTCTTTACTATCTGAGCTACCAGGGAAGCCCTTAAGTCTGAGAGATGGTGCAAAATACACCTGACAGTTGTTATCAATAAGGGGCAGTTAACTCCCACATTTCATCCATCATTGGCTGATTGACTTGTCAGTTCTCTACAGTAAGATTTCTACCACTCTACTAAAATCATTTTCTGCGTGGTCTTCAGGAGATCTCTTGTGGTCAAAGCCAGTGCATACTTTTGGCATGGATTTTTGGAAATCTGACTGCTTAGGTCTAGGTGTTGGCTCTTGCATTCACTATCTGTATGACCTTAGGCCAGTTCTTTAACATAGACCCTATTTCTTCATCAGTTAAATGAGGAGAACAGCAACAACAGTAATGACACAAACAATGATACCTACCTCATAAGATTATCATGGTGGTTAAATGAGTTACATGTAAAGAGCTTAACACAGTACTTTAAGCAGAGAGGGTATTCAAATAATGTTTTATTATGATTTGTATTAGCTCCTGTGACATCTGTGGTATATAAAAGTGTTAACCACACTGTGTTTTTGAAATTTTCTCTTATCCACATTTCTATGGACATGCCTTTTCCAGGTGGTCCTCCTTCCACTCTAGCCATTCATCCATCTAATTGACTACTTATGCTGTATCCTGTCTTTGTCTTGTATTTTCCAGGACTCCACCTTTAACCCTCTGTTTTGCTCAGTCTATACACCATACCAATGAGAATGTGTTCATATTGGTGGCTTCAGTTTTTACTTTTCTCTAGTGATCTCTAATCCTGAATTTCTCCGTCTCCCAAAATATGCAGCTATACCGTAGCATCTTCAGTCCAACTGACTGAAATAATAGTCCTATATGGAAGATCCTCAGAACTTTCCACTGGATCAGTCTAAGACTGAACTCATTGCCTTTTCCTTAGAACCATTGATCTGTATTCCTCGTGAAAGTGAAAGCATTGTTGCTCAGCCATTTCTCTTTGCAACCCCATGGACTGGAGCCCACCAGGCTTCTCTGTCTGTGGAATTCTCAGGCAAGAATACTGGAATGGGTAGCCATTCTCTTCTCCAGGGGATCTTCCTGATCAAGGGATCAAACCCTGGTCTCCTGCATTATGGGCAGATTAGATTCTTTACCATTGAGCCACCAGGGAAGCCCCTTTATTCCTTGAGGAGATGATAAATAACACCTCCATTTAACAGGCACCAACCAACCAGCAGCCAGGGAATCTTAGACTCCATTGTTTCCCCAGTGCTTAGGCTAATGCCTGGTATCAATAGATGGTAAAGAAAATGGTAATTGGCAGGATGGAAATATTGATGCAGAGGAGTAGATGGATTGTTGAGTAACCTATAAATCTGTTTATTTATTATCTCATAATCATGCACAATTGAAGGTCAGAGATGAGAAAGCACATCTTTAGTGGGGTGCATACCCAGTAAACCATTTTCTGTTAGTAATTTATACACACATGACCCCTTGGGGATAAAAACCTTCATTGCTGTGATTGAACAGGCATTCAAATAATATGTTTGTCTGAAATGATGGTATAGACTATAGAAGCTTCCTTCTTTTTCCACAATTAAGAAATATCTACCCACATGATCAGAGAAACTACTTTCCTTCTTTCTCATATAAAGTGATGGCCTTTAAAAAATATAAATTATGTCTATCCTATTGAAATGAATATAAGATGCACAAAATATTCACTGGCATAAATGCAAATGACTTACCATGTTTTTGTCAAAAAATACTAGGCATTCTAAACATTTTGATAGCATAGTAAAATGTTACCAATTAAGGCTAATTAAGGCAAATTGTAATCATAGCCTTTTAGAGGAAAGTCAATTTTATTATTTCCAAATACATGTAATATGTGTATAACAGCAGGCCAAGGAAAATAAAGAAGTGCCAGCTATGCATAGCAAAATAGCCTGCTATGATAAGTTGGAAAATGGTTTGCAATCAGGTTATCAATTGTTTCTATGATTGATAAAGAATTCCAGAACACTTAAAGAGACGTTTGCTTATATTTTAAGTTGCTTTTTTATAATAGCATTTACACTAGTAATTTTGTAAACTGAAGATTAAACAGACTAGTTAATAACTGTAAACCTCAACTATAATAAGTGCTATACTACCCAGTGGGGGAACAACAGCAAGGCAACAAACAAACAAAAAAATTGGTTTTCACAGATTACAAGGAGGTACTGACATTTAAACAGAGGGTGACATGTTAAGCAAAGTTGAAATATAATATGCTGAGTGGATTTGCAATGCAGAGCAAACACCCAGACCAAAATGAACTCAATAAAACAGTATCTATCATGAATGTCACTTACTCGGTTTTACCTATTCCAGGCACCAGCTTCTTTCATTCATGTCACAGGCACTAATCTTGTGGGGTCTATTTAGCCTTGATGGTTATTTATAAAATATCTCAAGTACTTCTTTAACTCATAACTTGGAATAATTTAAGAGAGGCAACAACAGGTTTAATTAAGAAGCACTAAGCTTATGCCATGAAATAAGAAGCACAGTACTGTGCTGTATAAATTTTATTTGTCCGTTGCCCATCTCTACCTCATTCTCCACTCTGGGAGGCTACTGTGTGTCATCAGTGGTCTCCCATGTCCTCTGGCTTCCAATTGATTTAGCCACTGGGGAGTGGGAGTTGGAAATAGAAGAAAGAGGGCAGAGAGGTCAGGATATTTATTCTCCTAGTTCCCTACCCATGAAGTTGCTTCAGGCTAGGTCCCTTGACAAAAGGTTACTGCTCTTCCCAAGGTGCTTTCTTGTTATGATTCTCAGCTTCTGGCCATTTCTCCCTCCTCTGATATCTTGGGCCTAGATGTATTAACATCTCCACTGCTATAAGACCCAGTTTCTTATATTATCTCTGGTGATTTTCCTACACCCTGATTGTGTTATAATTTGTTCCTTTGTAAATAAATTGCTCAGATTATCCAGGCCAGATCACAGAGGAACATGTATATCAAGCTGAGATATTCCACAGGACAGTGTGGGGACATTGAAGGGTTTAAGTGAGGGAATGAGGTGATTAGATTTATCTTGTTTATTACTGTGTCTACAGTGTGCAAGTTACATTGGAAAATAGACTTGAGGCAGAGAGACTATGTAGTCTATTGCAAACACGTAGGCAGAAAATGATAGAACTTTGCATTGGCAATGTGTAGAAACAAGGAAGGAGTTCCGTATGAGAGAAATTAGTAGCCAATTATATATGGTGTTTTGCGAGGCTTAGGGAAAATTCTAGAATGTCTGTCAGATTTTCTGCTTAAGGAATGAAATAAATAGTGGTTTTATTACTTGTTTTCTATGGCATTATTTCCATTTTATGAAATCAGCTTAAAGAAAGGATTACATGGCCCTCAAAGAAAAGAAAAAACAATCTTGTCATGTTTATTTTGAATATTCTAAAATATTCCAGAGCAGAATCTACAGGGAATTGCTATCTTTGACTCACAAGGATATAAAAAAATAGCCTCAGTGTAAGTCTGTCCTACTTGTAGAATATAACTGGCGTGAATTCTAAAATATTGTTACAAGAAGTTTCTAAATATGCAGGAAAAAAAAAATTTTGAGACCAAGTGGTTTTCTTGGGAGTTGAGAGAAATATCAATAGGGGAGTGAGGAAGTGAGATAGGTAAGGCAAGACAGCCAATTAAGGATGATGCATAATCAAGCAGGTTACCTCGATAACCCACTAGAGCTGTATCCCACTGGGAAAGCTCTGGAACCTTTATAAAACACATATCTCAGAGTTATCTTCCCTAGCATCAAGGGTGCTATCATATTCATACCCCAGAGCCTACCATCAGCCATTGATGAGAGGCTGCTTCTGGGAGGCAGGGTGGTGAGAGAGTGGAGAGGGGTTGGCAAAGCATACTCTTTGGGGTAGCACAAAGCCTACAAGCAACAAAATGTCAGCGATGGTATTGGAAGTAAGGCTGCTGGGCACTGACGTGATAAGGGTGGGGGATTTGGACATTCTGTTATGGGAGCTTTCAAAAAGGTTATTCATATTTTGCTCCAGAGATGCAGAACAGACTGAGTTACATTTTTCACTTATACTGTTGATGTTCTAGGTCACTTTCAGGAAGTTGACTTAGCAAAAACTCACGTTTACCTTTAAAACAAGTAAGAAATACTACTGTCTGTCATGCTAGCTGTAACACAATGAGCAATTTCTTTTTATAAGTAGTAAAAAATTGAGATAATATTTGGATGTTAAATTTCATGTCTTCTCCGGACTAGCATTTACTCCCACATATTCATTTTTCCTTCCCTTCCAGTTGAAAGAATTCAGAGTCAGTGGGATGAAGTACAGGAACACCTTCAGAACCGGAGGCAGCAATTAAATGAAATGTTAAAGGATTCAACACAATGGCTGGAAGCTAAGGAAGAAGCTGAGCAGGTCGTGGGGCAGGCCAGAGCCAAGCTTGAGACATGGAAGGAGGGTCCCTACACAATGGATGCAATCCAAAGGAAGATCACAGAAACCAAGGTTAGTATCAAACATATGTTCTTAAAAACTAAAAAAAAAAAAGATGTGTTCTTAAAATAAAATACACTGGATAAAATTATACCGTGGATTAAAATTTAATGGTTTTTTATGTAAATTTATTAAAAGAAAACATAGACTGAGGGAAAAAATCTATATAGTCTTCTTGGATGGAGTGGCTTCCATTTCTAAATTAGTCATTGTTTAGACTACACCAAGCTACACAGCTTGTTTTTAATACTAGACTTATTTGAAAAATAAACCCTGAAATCTCAATAGCTGAGTACAGTGATGATTAATTCCTTGGTTGTGTCATAGTCCAATAGAGGTCAAAGAACTCTCCTTGGGAGCTTTCCCCTAAATGGTGAGTTGCAGATTCAGGATTTTCTAATTTTATTAAACTATAATTTTAAAATCATGTCTGCCCTAAGTCACCACAGAAGAATAAGAGAGAATGTGGTAAAGACATTGGGTTTTAGGGCCAGGCCTCAAAATTGTGGACATTACTTCCATCCATATCCCATTGGCCAGAACTTATTCCAAATTAATTTCAAGAAGAATAAGTTGGAATAACAAACTGGTGAACTTTTAGCTACTCCTTGCCGTAGCTAGTTTTCCAAAGGATCTGAACAGCTAAGAGGACACAATTTTTATTTCTATGACAAGAATGTTAGAAAGCCATAAGTTTATAGTATTTCACAAACAGTACATTTGTTGGAGGCATCACCTAAATGAATAAAAATTCTCTCTTTCACAAGATATTGGTTACCACTAAAATGTTCTCCCTTTGACAAGGGTAGACGAATTAGGAATTTCTAAGCATGGTTTTTCCAATTTCTCATTTGATTATGTGAAATACAGAATCCATGTGGTTATTCTTGAGGGTTCTGGTCTCATCTATCAGGTACTCAGTATGTCATGCTATTTCTTTTTTCTCTCAAAAATTTAGGATTCTATGAATCTACCAGATAATGGAACATATTGGTTAACTGGTAAGGAGAGTTTACATGGAAAAGTAGTTTGGACTGGACCCTTGAGTTTGAAATGAGGGGAAGGAGAGGTGAGAGGTGTATAAAGATGAAATTGATCAGGGCAAGAAGACTCTGAAAATTGGCAGTTAAGAATATTAATTATAAAATAAAAATGTATTCTTTCAATTCTAAAAAAAAAAAAAAGAAATACTCTTAAAACATACAAGAACCCTAAAGTGATGGCAAGAATGATTAAGGTTTAATAGCTTCTGAAAGAGCAAGGGGCTTTAAATAAGAGACAGAAAGAGTTGCAAAAGTAAATATGAGAGGAGGAAACAAAACAGTTTTTTCATCAAAACAAGCAAGGCGTTTTGGACACCTAAAACAAAGACAAGATTATATTATAATTGCTATCCTTATCAAACTTTTGAAATAAAAATTTTCTTTTGAATAGTCAGTCTAAAACTGCGCCTTAAAAATGGCTCAGCCATTATTTTTGGAAACTTATGTTTTTGTCTGTGATATTTAAGAATTTAATGATATATATTGTTACAACTTCACTGTAGGTTCCTAACACAAATAAAGCTGTAATTTTCATGTCCATTTCCTAAATGACATATGCTAAAACTAAAGTAATAGTAATACTGACATTTAGCAAATACTTGGTACTTGTCAAAAACTATGCTAATCACTGCGTATATTGGCTTAGTTCATCCTCCCGAAAACTTTTCATGAAAAGTAGTATTATTGTTCCCAGTTTACATACAAGAAATTGAAAGCCTAGTGAAGTTCAGTAACTTCTCTTAATAGCAATAGAGTTGGAATATGAATGCACAGCAATTACTTTTGTAAATGACCTCCCAGATTTCTTCTTTAACCCACTATCTGTGTGGCTAAAACAGATCAAAAAACACTGTAAGGATCCAAAAGGGAGAAAATTGTAGTTGTGAACTGACAAATAAGATTACCAGTGAGCCAACAGGTGGAAAATGAAAGTAGTGAAACAGCCTACTAGGGAGAAGTTTTCATATTCCGTTTTACTGTGGAAAAACTAAAAAGATAAGTGTAGATTGTATTCCATTTTTAATGAAACTCCAATGTTTAATTCTTATAAAAGTCAGGGAGCCTGATAAAGTGGAGGACTGCCTTTATGTCTGCCGTGTTATCACTCCTGAGTGATATTAGCTGGCTTATCACTTATAATTTTCTTTTAGGAAAAAAAGTGTGAAGATAGATATAATAGACACTGGTTAATTTGACCAGAATCTCCTTGCTCCATGAATTCTTTCTTACTCTCTGTATCTAGGATTAGCATAGAGATGGTGAGCCTAATAAGTCAGACTGTATCTATAGACTTGGAGAGCTGTAATTACAGTAGCCAGCTTTCCTTGGTGTAGCATCACTGATGACTACCCTCCTCGTCACAATGAAATGGTTTCAAAGCCAACCACTGGCCCTCTTATACTCTTTGAAAACTGAAACCAGTCATTATACCTGAACTAATGAAAAAAATCACTCATCATTCTGATATTTTAATGATTCATAATCACTAACATTTGTCTATAGTTTCTTCTGCTTCTTATCTACATATTTTTAATTGTCTTCATATTGTAGATAAAATTTTGAATTCTTATTTTAAAGGTAGTATTATCATATAAATATATATGTTGCTACATATATATGTTGTTAAAATTATCATTTTAACTATAATATTGCATTCAGTTCCATCTTTCACCATTTCCCTACTAATTTAGAAAACCTCTGCTCTTGGTTAGACAAAATAGTGGAGAAAACATTGAAATAACAGCCCCTTCACAAAGTAAAAATCAAATTTGAGATGGCATCTGAGAAAAGTCCATCTTGAAAACATGTACAAGGTGGAAGGAGATAGCAACAGGAGAGTATTTGGCAAAAGAATAGACTATAGATGGTCCAATGACTCAACAGTTAATGAGCAGATCATTAAGAGATGCCCATAATATATGTCTAGTTTCTTTCTTTTCTATAATAACCCTGAATGTTGTGTAAACAAAGAATAAAGTAAGTAGATGATTTTGTTAACTGCACGGCTTCATTTGCTCTTCTACATGGACCTAATAAAGTAATATACTTTTTGAGATGGAAAGACAGATATTAGGGGAAATCATGCAGGATTTCCATCCTAATCAAAATATTTTCCAGTAGGCTATAGCAGAAGAGATGATGCCATTTAACTTTGATAAGAGGTAAGATGGAACACCATTAGCACCTAAAACTGCCAGCAGTGATCATCTTGGGCTTTCTTTTATTTGGCACAATCTGGGTGTACTCCACAACCTGTTTCCCAGGCTGTTAAGATTAGTCTAAACTTGGCAGTGGATTCTTTGGAAAAAGTATTTCTTAATGATTTTAAACTTTCTTTTCCGGTGTCAAGAGAGATTTACCCAGACTCAAAGTTTTCATTTATTTTTCCCCCTTTCAGCTTTTGAAAGAGCAATTCCTTTTTTTGTCTGTCTTGTGATTGCTTTTGTGTCAAATTCAGCATAAAAGCTTTTCAAACATGATGGCATTAGCTGTTTTGTGCTTGGCTGAGCTAAGAGTACATGAATTCAATAGAGAAGTGAAATCTTGTTTGAGCCTAGCTGATTTGGCTATATAATACTTAAAACTATCTGAAGTGAGAAACTCAATAATTTATCAAATTATTAAATACAGGTTTCTGAGGGTGTAAAATATTTGGTTTTGAAGACATTCATTTGGGAACTGGAAACAGAGTGTAATCATGTGATTAATAATAATTTTAAAAGTTGATCTTGTATGTAGTAAATCTGGTAGCTTTTTTAGGATTGCAAATTATTTTACTAGAAAGAAACTAACCAGGGAGAACTTCTTTTTCAAACATAGATGCAGAGCCTGACTGTTTTCATTAAAAGAGGGAATGAGTGGTATTAGATAGTATCTTTATCTACCAAAAAGATATATACAGTAAGGGAAGCTAAATCCTCCTTTCACATATTTTATTTACTAGTTAGATGAGCATAAAATTAAACAAGCAAATTGACCCCAATAGTAGTTTTAGGCTTGAATTCCTGATACAGTAATGACAAATTTTATTAGAAAACTTCTTGCTAGGACCTGCCATTTTTTCATGCATTTTCTATATTTCCTTTTGCTCTCCCCTAAAGACTCCATGTGATTAAAGAGAAAGAGTCAATACCTAATGGTACTTTTCATCTCAACGTATGCATGAGTCTATTAAACTTCTCAAAGAATACAGAGTGCTTCCTATATCATTGATAGAGCACAAGAAGAATAATGGGTAGTTTCCCAGGTCATACTACAGTATATAAATATTTAATGCAGTCACCAAGACTTGGATGGCATTATGCTCTGATTGCACCATATTTTGCCTTAGTTCCTTTTCACAGTTTAACTTATTCCATGCTTGAAAATATGATGTGGCAACTCTGTAAATCCACTCTTCTATACAAGCAGCAAATTGCAAAATTGTTAAAATTGCTTTTTCTAAACTCTGGAAATTAACCAAAGGTTGGCAACAATATGTAATCTATTGAATTTCACTAAGAACAGCAGGGTTTGAGGCTTTTTAACTTGGCCTATTCCCATCACTTTCTTCCAACTACATAGTTCAGTTCAGTTCAGTTCAGTCACTCAGTGGCGTCCAACTCTTTGCGACCCCATGAATTGCAACACACCAGGCCTCCCTGTCCATCACCATCACCCAAAGTTCACTCAAATTCACATCCATCGAGTCGGTGATGCCATCCAGCCATCTCATCCTTGGTCGTCCCCTTCTCCTCTTGCCCCCAATCCCTCCCAGCATCAGAGTCTTTTCCAATGAGTCAGTTCTTCACATCAGGTGGCCAAAGTACTGGAGTTTCAGCTTTAGCATCATTCCTTCCAAAGAACACCCAGGGCTGATCTCCTTCAGAATGGACTGGTTGGATCTCCTTGCAGTCCAAGGGACTCTCAAGAGTCTTCTCCAACACCACAGTTCAAAAGCATCAATTCTTCAGTGCTCAGCTTTCTTCACAGTCCAACACTCACATCCATACATGGCCACTGGAAAAACCATAGCCTTGACTAGATGGACCTTAGTCGGCAAAGTAATGTCTTTGCTTTTGAATATGCTATCTAGGTTGGTCATAACTTTTCTTCCAAGGAGTAAGCATCTTTTAATTTCATGGCTGCAGTCACCATCTGCAGTGATTTTGGAGCCCAAAAAGATAAAGTCTGACACTGTTTCCACTGTTTCCCCATCTATTTCCCATGAAGTGATGGGACCAGATGCCATGATCTTCATTTTCTGAATGTTGAGCTTTAAGCCAACTTTTTCACTCTTGTCTTCCACTTTCATCAAGAGGCTTTTCAGTTCCTTTTCACTTTCTGCCATAAGAGTGGTGTCATCTGCATATCTGAGGTTATTGAGATTTCTCCCAGCAATCTTGATTCCAGCTTATGCTTCTTTCAGCCCAGCGTTTCTCATGATGGACTCTGCATATAAGTTAAATAAGCAGGGTGACAATATACAGCCTTGGCATACTCCTTTTCCTATTTGGAACCAGTCTAGCCTTAAAAATAAACAATCTTAAAGTGACCAGAGAAAGAGAATAGAATTTATATAAAGCATGTTTTCTGACCACAGCAATATAAAACTAGAAATCAATGACAGAAAGACAAATGGGAAAGGTGCAAACATGTGGAGACTAAATAATATGCTATTAAGAAAGCAATGGGCCAATGAAGAAATCAAAAGGGAAATCAGAAAATACCTCGACAAATGAAAACATAAAACTCCAAAAATCTATGGGATGCAGCAAAAGAAGTTCTAAGAGGAAAGTTGATAGTATTGTAGGCCTTCCTCAAGAAAAAAGAGAAATCTCAAATAAGTAGCCTAACCAACCATCTGAGAGAATTAAAGAACCAAACCAAAGTCAGCAGAAGGAAGGGAGCAATAAAGATAATATGAGGGGAAATAAAATATAAACAAGCAAAATAAAAGATCAATGAAACCAGGAGGGTTTTTTTTTGAAAAGACAAACAAAATTTATAAACTTTTAGCCAAGCTCACCAAGAAGAGAGAGAAGACACAATAAACAAGATAAATGAAAGAAGAGAAATAACAGTCAATACTAGAGAGATATCAAAAAATTGCCAACAAATTGGATGGCCCCAGAAAAAAAAGGCAATTTTCTAAAAATATATAACCTGCCAAGATTGAACCAAGAAGAACCAGACAGGGATAAATTGGGAGATTGGAACTGATATATGTACACTATTGATATTTTATATAGAATAAATAACCAATGAGAATCTATTGTATAACTCAGAGAACTCTACTCAGTGCTCTGCAGTAACCTAAATGGGAAGGGAATCCAAGAGAGGAGACATATGTATATATATAGTTGATATGCTTTGGAGTACATTGTAAAGCAGTTATACCCCAATAAAAAGTAATTTCAAAAAAGAATCAAACAATTTGAACAGACTAGTCACTATGGTGAAATTCAGTATGTAGTTTAAAAAAAAAAAAAAAAAAGAAATCTCCCAGCAAACAGTAGTCCAGGACCAGATTGGTTAACAGTGGAATTCTACCAAACATATAAAGAACTAATACCTATCCTTCTCAAACTTTTCCAGAAAGATTGAAGAGGATAGAACATTCCAGAATTCATTCTACAAGGCCACCTTTACCCTAGTGTGAAAACCAAAGACACTACCAAAAAAAAAAAAAAAGGAAATTATAGGCCAATACCTTTGATGTATATCAATACAAAAACCTCAACAAAATTTTAGCAAACCAAATCCACTGGTACATATAAAGGATCATATGTCATGATCAAGTTAGATTACAGATGGTTCACTATTTGCAAATCAATATACCACATTAACAAAAAGAAAGGTAAAAATCACATGATCACCTCAATAGATGCAGAAAAAGCATTTGATGAAATTCAGTATCCATTCATCATCATCAAAAAAAAAAAAAAACTCAACAAAGTGAGCATAGAGGGAACATATTAATATCTCCACTTAATAAAGGCTATTTATGACAAACCCACAGCTAACATCATACTCAGTAATTAAAAGCTGAAAGCCTTTCTTCTGTATTCAGAAACAAGAGAAGGAAGCCCACTCTCACCACTTCTATTTGACATAGTATTGACAGTCCTAGCCATAGGAGTCAGACAAGAAAAAGAAAGACAAGGCATTCAAATTGAAATGAAAAAAAGCAAAACTATCACCATGTATAAAGTAATGCTTTATATAGAAAACCCTAAATAAAGTCTCCACTCAAAAACTAATAGAACTAATAAATGAATTCAGCAGATTTGCAGGATAAAAGATTAATATACAGAAATTTGTTGCTTTTCTATACACTAATAATGAACTATCAGAAAGAGAAAGTTAAAAAACAATCTTGTTTAAAATCACATCAAAAAGAATAAAAAGCCTTGGAATAAACTTAACCAAAGAGGTGAAAGACCTATACTCTGATGAGGTAAATTAAAGATAATGCAAACAAAGAGAAAGATATTTTGTGTT
Source organism: Capricornis sumatraensis (assembly GCF_032405125.1). NCBI lineage: Eukaryota > Metazoa > Chordata > Mammalia > Artiodactyla > Bovidae > Capricornis > Capricornis sumatraensis. The sequence continues at coordinate 112,102,957 of NC_091092.1, forward strand.
CTTGGATTGGAAGAATATTGTCAAAATGCCCATACCACCTACAGCAATTTACAGATTTAATGCAATCCCTATCAAAATACCCATGACATTTTTCACAAAATTAGAACAAATAATCCTAAAATTCATGTGAAACCATAAAAGACTTTAAATTGTTCAAGCAATATTTAGAAAAAAAGAAAAAAAGCTGGAGGTGTCACCTTAGACTACAGCAATCAAAACAGCATGGTATTGGCACAAACAGACTTGTAGATAAATGGGACATAATAGAGAGACCAAAAATAAACCCATACATCTATGGTTAATCTATGCCAAAGGAGGCTGGAGTATGCAATGGAGAAAAGACAGTCTCTTCAACAAGTGGTGCCTGAGAAACTGGACAGCTACATGTAAAAGAATGAGATTCTAACATTTCCTCACACCATATACAAAAATAAACTCAAAATGGATAAAAGGTACAAATGGAAGACCTGAAACCATAGAACTCCTATAGGCAGAACACTTTCTGACATAAACCACAGCAAGATTTTTTGGCTGTCTCTCCTAAGGCAAAAGAAATAAAAGCAGAAATAAACAATGGGACCTAATTAAACTTAAAAGCTTTTGCATAGCAAAGGAAGCCATCAACAAAATGAAAAGACAACCTACAAACTGGGAGAAAATATTTGCAAATGATGCTACTGACAAGGGATTAGTCTTCAGAATATACAAACAGCTCATACAGCTTAGTATCAGAAAACAACTGAATCAAAAAATAGGAAGAAGATCTGAGTAGACATTTTTCCAAAGTAAATATTCCAGTGGCCAATAGGCACATGAAAAGGCACATTCACTAATTTTTAGAGAAATGCAAATCAAAGCATCAGTGAGATATCACCTCACACTTGTCAGAATGTGCATGCATGGTCAGAGTGGCTATCATCAAAAGGTCTGCAAATAACCAGTGTTGAAAAGGATGTGAAGAAAAAGGAAACTCTTGTACACTTTTGGTGGGTATGTAAATTGGTGGAGCTGCAATGGAAAACAGTATGGAGGTCCCTTTAAAACCTAAAAATAGAACTAAAAATTCCATTCCAGTGTACATATCTGGGGGAAAATGACAACAGTAACTTGAAAAGATACTTGCACCCCAGTATTCATAGCAGCACTGATTACAATTACCAAGATGTGGAAGTAACCCAAATGCCCATCAACAGATGAATGGACAAAGAAGATGTGGTACATATATGCAGTGAAATATCGGTCATGAAAAGGAATGAAATTCTGCCATTTGTAGCAACGTGAATGGACCTAATATTATCCTTAGTGAAATAAGTCATACAGAGAAAAGACAGTGTATAATATTATTTATATATGGAAACTAAAAAATAATACAGATGAATATATATGCAAAACAGAAACAGACTCACAGAGTGAATATTTTCCTCTGAGATCAGAAACAAGGTAAATACGTCTCCTCTCACCATTTCTTCAGTCGTGTCCAACTCTTTGTGACCCTATTCACTGTAGCTTCCCAGACCCCTCAGTCTTCCCAGGTGGCTCAGATGGTGAAAAAAAAAAAAAATCTGCTTGCAATGCATGAGACCTGGATTCAATCCCTGGGTTAGAAAGATCCCCTGGAGAATGGAATGGCAATCCACTCCAGTATTCTTAAGCTTCCCAGGTGGCGCTAGTGGTAAAGAGCCCGCCTGCTAATGCAGGAGACAACAGAGAAACAGGTTTGATCTCTTGGTCAGGGAGGTCCTCTGTAGTAGGAAATGGCAACCCACTCCAGTATTCTTGCCTGGAGAATCCCATGGACAGAGGACCCTGGTGGGCTACAGTCCATATGGTCACATAGAGTCAGACAAATGAAGCAAAGCATTCTTCTGTTCTTCACCACTTCTATTTACCACTGTACTAGAGTTTAGGTTGGGAAAATAGGCACGAAAAATAGGTAAAAAGTATCCATATTGGAAAGGAAGAAGTAAAATTATCCCTGTTTGCAGATGAAATGATCTTGTATATAGATAGTTCTAAGCAATACACTGCTGCTGCTAAGTCACGTCTGTATAAAACTAATAAATTAATTCAGCAAATTTGCAGGATAAAAGATCAAAATACAAAAAACAGTACTTTTTCTATAAGCTGGCAGTGAATAATCTGAACAGTGAAATTCACAAAATTATTTCATTTTTTGAATCAGTTCAGTTCCGACACTCAGTCATGTCCGACTCTTTGCGACCCCATGAATCACAGCACGTCAGGTCTCCCTGTCCATCACCAATTCCTGGAGCTCACTCAGACTCACGCCCATTGAGTCCGTGATGCCATCCAGCCATCTCATCTTCTGTCGTTCCCTTCTCCTCCTGCCCTCAATCCCTCCCAGCATCAAAGTCTTTTCCAATGAGTCAACTCTTCGCATGAGGTGGTCAAAGTACTGGAGTTTCAGCTTTAGCATCATTCCTTCCAAAGAACACCCAGGGCTGATCTCCTTCAGAATGGACTGGTTGGATCTCCTTGCAGTCCAAGGGACTCTCAAGAGTCTTCTCCAACACCACAGTTCAAAAGCATCAATTCTTCTGCACTCAGCCTTCTTCACAGTCCAACTCTCACATCCATACATGACTACTGGAAAAACCATAGTCTTGACTAGATGGACCTTAGTCGGCAAAGTAATGTCTCTGCTTTTGAATATACTATCTAGGTTGGTCATAACTTTTCTTCCAAGGAGTAAGCGTCTTTTAATTTCATGGCTGGAGTCACCATCTGCAGTGATTTTGGAGCCCAAAAAGATAAAGTCTGACACTGTTTCCACTGTTTCCCCATCTATTTCCCATGAAGTGATGGGACCGGATACCATGATCTTCGTTTCCTGAATGTTGAGCTTTAAGCCAACTTTTTCACTCTCCTCTTTCACTTTCATCAAGAGGCTCTTTAGTTCCTCTTCACTTTCTGCCATAAGGGTGGTGTCATCTGCATATCTGAGGTTATTGAGATTTCTCCTGGCAAGCTTGATTCCAGCTTGTGTTTCTTCCAGTCCAGCGTTTCTCATGATGTACTCTGCATATAAGTTAAATAAGCAGGGTGACAATATACAGCCTTGACACACTCCTTTTCCTATTTGGACCCAGTCTGTTGTTCCATGTCCAGTTCTAACTGTTGCTTCCTGACCTGCATACAGATTTCTCAAGAGGCAGGTCAGGTGGTCTGGTATTCCCATCTCTCTCAGAATTTTCCATGGTTTCTTGTGATCCACACAGTCAAAGGCTTTGGCATAGTCAATAAAGCAGAAATCGATGTTTTTCTGGAACTCTCTTGCTTTTTCCATGATGTAGCAGATGTTGGCAATTTGATCTCTGGTTCCTCTGCCTTTTCGAAAACCAGCTTGAACGTCAGGAAGTTCATGGTTCACGTATTGCTGAAGCTTGGCTTGGAGAATTTTAAGCATGACTTACTAGCATGTGAGATGAGTGCCATTGTGCGGTAGTTTGAGCATTCTTTGGCATTGCCTTTCTTTGGGATTAGAATGAAAACTTACGTTTTCCAGTCCTGTGGCCATTGCTGAGTTTTCCAAATGTACTGGCATACTGAGTGCAGCACTTTCACAGCATCATCTTTCAGGATTTGAAATAGCTCCACTGGAATTCCATCACCTCCACTAGCTTTGTTTGTAGTGATGCTTTCTAAGGCCCATTTGACTTCACATTCTAGGATGTCTGGCTCTAGGTTGAGTGATCATACCATCGTGATTATCTGGGTTGTGAAGATCTTTTTTTGTACAGTTCTCCTGTGTATTCTTGGCACCTCTTCTTAATATCTTCTGCTTCTGTTAGGTCCAGACCATTTCTGTCCTTTATCGAGCCCATCTTTGCATGAAATGTTCCCTTGGTATCTCTAATTTTCTTGAAGAGATCTCTAGTCTTTCCCATTCTGTTCTCTTCCTCTATTTCTTTGCATTGATCACTGAAGAAGGCTTTCTTATCTCTTCTTGCTCTTCTTTGGAACTCTGCATTCAGATGCTTATATCTTTCCTTTTCTCCTTTGCTTTTTGCTTCTCTTCTTTTCACAGCTATTTGTAAGGCCTCCCCAGACAGCCATTTTGCTTTTTTGCATTTCTTTTCCATGGGGATGGTCTTGATCCCTGTCTCCTGTACAATGTCACGAACCTCATTCCATAGTTCTTCAGGCACTCTGTCTATCAGATCTAGGCCCTTAAATCTATTTCTCACTTCCACTGTATAATCATAAGGGATTTGATTTAGGTCATACCTGAATGGTCTAGCGGTTTTCCCTACTTTCTTCAATTTAAGTCTGAATTTGGTAATAAGGAGTTCATGATCTGAGCCACAGTCAGCTCCCGGTCTTGTTTTTGTTGACTGTATAGAGCTTCTCCATCTTTAGCTGCAAAGAATATAATCAATCTGATTTCGGTGTTGACCATCTGGTGATGCGTAGAGTTTTCTCTTGTGTTGTTGGAAGAAGGTGTTTGCTGTGACCAGGGCATTTTCTTGGCAGAACTCTATTAGTCTTTGCCCTGCTTCATTCTGTACTCCATGGCCAAATTTGCCTGTTACTCCAGGTGTTTCTTGACTTCCTACTTTTGCATTCCAGTCTCCTATAATGAAAAGGACATCTTTTTCGGGTGTTAGTTCTAAAATGTCTTGTAGGTCTTCATAAAACCGTTCAACTTCAGCTTCTTCAGCATTGCTATTTGGGGCATAGACTTGGATTACCGTGATATTGAATGGTTTGCCTTGGAAATGAACAGAGATCATTCTGTCATTTTTCAGACTGCATCCAAGTACTGCATTTCGGACTCTTTTGTTGACCATGATGGCTACTCCCTTTCTTCTGAGGGATTCCTGCCCGCAGTAGTAGATATAATGGTCGTCTGAGTTAAATTCACCCATTCCAGTCCATTTTAGTTCGCTGATTCCTAGAATGTCAACATTCACTCTTGCCATCTCTTGTCTGACCACTTCCAATTTGCCTTGATTCATGGACCTGACATTTCAGGTTCCTATGCAATATTGCTGTTTACAGCATCGGACCTTGCTTCTATCACTGGTCACATCCACAGCTGGGTATTGTTTTTGCTTTGGCTCCATCCCTTCATTCTTTCTAGAGTCATTTCTCCACTGACCTCCAGTAGCATATTGGGCACCTACTGACCTGGGGAGTTCCTCTTTCAGTATCCTATCATTTTGCCTTTTCATATTGTTCATGGGGTTCTCAAGGCAAGAATTCTGAAGTGGTTTGCCATTCCCTTCTCCAGTGGACCACATTCTGTCAGACCTCTCCACCATGACCCTCCTGCCCTGGCTTGCCCCGCGGGCATGGCTTAGTTTCATTGAGTTAGACAAGGCTGTGGTCCTAGTGTGATTGGATTGACTAGTTTTCTGTGAATATGGTTTCAGTGTGTCTGCCTTCTGATGCCCTCTTGCAACACCTACCATCGTACTTGGGTTTCTCTTACCCTGGGCGTGGGGTATTTCTTCATGGCTGCTCTAGCAAAGCATAGCCGCTGCTCCTTACCTTGGACGAGGGGTAAATAGCAACAAAATATTAGGAATAAAAAAAAAAAATGTAAGACTTTTCTGTTGAGAACTACAATGCTAAAAGAATGTAAAGTTTAAGTAAATGGAAAAACATGCCATCTTCCCACATCAAAAAACTTAATATTGTTAAGATACCCATATCCCTAAATAGACCTACAGACTCTCTATAGTTCTTATCAAAATCCTCATTGATTTTCCTATATAAATTAACAAGTAGGTCCTAAAATTTGTACTGAAATACAAAGGACAAAGAATAACAAAAGTAACCTTGAAAAAAGCACAAAGTTGGAGGACACACAATTCCTAATTTCAAAGCTTACTAGAAAGCTAGTAATCAAGATGGTGTGGTACTGACATCAAGATAGATATAAAGATCAATGAAATAAAATTGAATATTCAGAACTAAATCCTTGCATTTATAGTCAATTGATTGTTGGCAAGAATGCCTAGACAATTCAAAGGAAAAGTCATAATTTTGTTCAGAACTTCATCTTTGCATCACTGAATTATCCACATATAAAATAATGAAGTTTGACCCTACCTCAGAACATACAGAAAAAATAATTTTAAAGTGGATCTTAGAGCTAAATATAAGAACTAAACTATTACAACTCTTATAAGACAACAAAGGAGCACAATGAGTTAGGCAATGTGTTCTCTGAAAAGACACCAAAAGCCAAAGTGCAGAGAAAAAGTATATAAATTGGACCTCATCAAAATTGAAAAGTTGTGCTGCAAGCAATATTATAAAGAGAGTGCAAGGATGACCCACAGAATGAGAGAAAATATTTGCAAATCATCTATCTGATAAGACTTGTATGCAGAATACTTAAAGAACTCTTAAACCTCAGCAAGAACAAGAAAGACTCAATCATAAATCAGCAAAGGATTTTTAAAACATTTTTTCAAAGATGTACAAATGGCTAATAAGCACACAAAGTGATGGTTAACATCTTTTGTCATAAAGAAAATACAAATGAAAACCACAATGAGATAACCACTTCATACACTCTAGGGTCACACTTGAGTAGGTATGTCAGTCAGGATAGGCTAAGTTATGCCACACTAACAAACTATCCCAAATCTAGAGACAACACAAAGTTTGTGTTTTATTCATTTTATATGTCAAGTATAGATTCACAAGGGCATTCTACTTAGCTTACTCAGGGACTGCAGCTGATGAGAGCAGCATCTTGATACATACTTCCAAGATCAAAGAGTCAGAAACACAATGAATGAAGTCATTTACTCTTAAACTGCCTACCTGAAACTGGTATGTAGACAAAATCAGTTGTTACTATCCCCAGTTCAGTGGGGATGCGATATGTGATCATCTGGTATGAAAAAAAGCACTGAATGTTTATGAACAGTAATGTATGTAGTATACCATAGTAGGCTCATGGGATTTGAAAATAGCCATGGAGATGCTACTTTCTGGGAATGTGTTCTCTGGTGTTCTGTCTGGAATCATTTCTACTCAACCAAATCCACACCCTCTCAACCAGACTTCTCTTAGATGCCTGGGGTAGCTGGGTGATTTGTTCATTACAACATTGCTTCAGCCTTTTAATAAAGTCAGCAAATTAAAGAAAGAGCACAGATAAAGAGAATGCTTTCCAAAATGTCATAATGAAATTAAGGTAATGAAGCACTTGGAGGGCTCTCCTCCCTTCTTTTTGTATAAAGCTTATTCCAAAGAAGCTGGAAGAGAAATGGGGCCTGAAAGTAACGAAGGGGAAAAATAAATTGTATGCCATTAGTTTAATTATAAAAATTCATTACATGAAGCCATGTAAGACAGAAAATAATGGAACTCTAATGGGTTGGCCGATAACACATTTACTAGCCTGCTCTCAGCTTGTAGTCATTGTCAAAAGGACAAAAAAGTAGCAACTTTGGTATGTAGTCCTCAAAGCTGTTGAAAAGATGAATCATGTCCAGTAAGCTGGAAAATGAGGGCTGTTTTTTTCAAATAGTATTCCCTGTATAGACTGTTACTTTCTGAAACAGTGTTGTTTGGTAATGTCAGAGGTTTAGTAGATGAGTCTTGAAGTTAATGGTGAAAGGCTTTACTTTTGAAATGGCTTCCTTACAGATATTTTAACATTTCTATTATATATCCATAAAGAGGTTTTATAGGTCATTTTAATTCACACAAACAAGAAAGAAATTGTATTTCTTTTTCCCAATAAATATGTATAGAACTTTAATTCATACTCAGGAGTAAACTGTTTAGTGATTTTTTTAAATAAAATAAATATGTATTTTTTGCTGTCTCTGTTTGGCAATGTGTTACTTTATTATACATAATAATTTTCCAATCATGCTGTAATCATCAAGGAGACTATTTTATATTCTTCAAAATCCAATTATAATAAATCCAACCGTCTTCCTTAAATTCTTTCATGTGGAAGCATATCTTCTTTAAGTAGATTGAACCCTGAATTTGAAAGCCAAGAAAACTACATTTTTGTGATGTCTCTTTCACTGACAAGCTATGTCACCTTCATCAAGTCACTTAACCTTTTAGAGGTTTTACACAAGAAGAAGGTGTTGCAGGAAGAGGAGTCCCTTCCAGGGCCCAAGAGTGGGCTCTTGTCTAATGCTTGGAAATGAATTGTCCGAGAAGACTTCTGTGCTGACAAAGCAAGAGACTTTATTGGGAAGTGGTGCCTGAGTAGAGAGAGCAGGAGGGTAAGGGAACCCAGGAGAACTGCTCTGCCACGTGACTCATGGTCCTGGGTTTTATGGTGATGGGATTAGTTTGGGGGTTGTCTCTGGCCAATCACTCTGACTCAGGGTTCTTCCTGGTGGCATGCACATTGCTTAACCAAGATGGACTCCAACAAGGAGGATTCTGGGAGATTGGTAGGACATGTGGCATCTCCTTTTTACCTTTCCTGAATTCTTCCTGTTGGCAGTGGCTTGTTCTGTGTTCCTTACCAGGACTTCCAGTCCTAAAATGACTCATGCAAATGGTTACTATGGTGCCTGACCAGGGTAAGCAGTTTCAGTCAGTGTTTCCCCTCACAAAGGGAGACAGAGGAAAGGAGGTAGCAAAAGATGAAAGTGGATATTTATGTAAGGATCATATATTTGAGGGAGAGGTCATATACCCAAGGAGGGACATTTGAACTTCATCTTGTAGATAACAGGGAGCCATTGAAAGGTTTAACAGAGGTGTAATGTGGTTAGTATTTGTATTTTAAAAAGATTGCTTGAGCAGCTATCCAAGGATGGAAGGTCTGGTTTGAAAGTAAAAGGAGGGAACCAATAAAAAAGGTTATTGCAAAGTCCAAGTAAGAGGTGATGAGGGCTTAAATTAAGGCAGTAGCCATGGAGGTGGAACATTTGGATATAAGGGCACATTGTGATATAACTTCCTTATGGGTTTGCTCCAGCCTCCTTCACCAGCTGAGGATCAGCCTACACTACAGGAGAAGAAGGTTGGGCTAGGGACAGAATCTTCATGAATACCCACATTAAGGGACAGGCAGAAAAAGGAAAACTTGAGCCTTTAGAGTATAGAGAGGACACCCAAAGAGAGGGGACCAGGAAGGATAGAGCCTCAAGAAGGACAGAGCAGTCAGTAGCACCAGTTGCTGTCTGGAAATCAAGTAAATAAGAACCTAGAACTGTCCACAGACATTGATCATTGCTGACTGAATTGGTTAACTATTTTCGCAAAAATGTGGCATGACAACCTCATGACACTATTAGCATACAACTATAAGCATGTATTTCTTAAGTTTGCAGCTTGTCTGGGTGACATTGCCGCACATAGCAGGTTGAGTGGAGTGCCTCTCCGTCACATGTCACTCATCCTTCTCCAGTGATGGGCAGGCCAGCTCACTACGTGTTTGATAATGGCAGCTGTGCAGAAGGGCCAGCCCCAATGCAGAAGCACGTTTTCAGCCTCTGCTTGTGTCATGCCTGTTAACATACCACTAGACTTAGGCAAAACAAGTCATATGGCCAAGCTCATTGTCAAGGCCGGGAAGGTCAGTTGTGCCTTTTGTAGCAGAAAATTCAAAGTCACACGGCAAAGGACATGGATACAAGGTGGGGTAAAGAACTGAGGTCAGTAATCCGATTTGCCACAGTGACTTCCTTCAGAATAGTTTTACTGAGGTGGCAGTGGCAGAAGCCTGATTTTGATGGATTGTGCAGTGGCGGGAATGTAATCAAATTGAGGCAATGAATGAGTGAGTATTCGCCTTTTGAGGAGCTTAACTGTGAAGGGAAAGAAAATGATAGCAGATTTTGTTGCTGGTTAAAGATGGGGAAGAGGCTCATGTTTGAAAGCTGTGGAGAAGGATCTTGCAGAGAGGAAAGAGGCTGAAAAGACAAAAAAGGGAGTGCATGGAGGAATAGGAGCAGGAGTGTCAAGTTGGAGGAAACAGTGTCCTTCAGCACAAGTCAGCTCTTCCCCTGAGACTGGAGAGAAATTTATGCTTGATGTTAAATTGTGTGTACTCAGTCACTCAGTCGTGTCTGACTCTTTGCAGTCCCACGGACTGTAGCCTGCCAGGCTTCTCTGTTCATGGGATTCTTTAGGCAAGAATACTGGTGTGGGTTGCCGTGCCCTCCTCCAGGGGATCTTCCTGACCCAGAGACCGAACCCAAGTCTCCCACACTGGCAGGCAATTCTTTACCACTGAGCCACCAGGGAAGCATGCGGAGGGGGTTTGGTGGATGCATAGTGCAGATACACATGGCACAGTGCCTGGAGAGAGGCAGCCAAAGGGCAGAGAAGATTTTCTATATTTAAATTTGTCTTGTCTTGCCTTAAAATGTGAGCTTTATTTCACACAAGCAATTTGATTTTGATTTTGAGCTCATAACACACCTAAGGCGTAAGCAGTATAAGGAGCCCCATCCTGTTTTACAGACAACAAAGCTGGAACCCAAAAGGTTGAAGGCTTTAAGATCAAACTGCAAGACAATGGCCAGTCCAGACTCCCTGGGAAGATGCCTTTTCATTACTCTACATGGCTTTTCATGATGTTCCTTTGAGTGAGAGCCATTAAAATTTTTTTAAATCAAGTTCACCTAAAACAAACCTGAAGTTCACTTGTGGGTGAACATCCCCAAACACGTTTGATAAGAATACTTAAACAATACTCAGCTTGAAAGTTCTAATTGTAGGTCTGCATACTCACAGCTTCCCGGGTGACTCAGTGGTAAATAACATCGCCTGCCAATGCAGGAGATGCAAGAGATGTAGGTTCAATCCCTGAGTCGGGAAGATCCCCTGGAAAAGGGCATGGCAACCCACTCCAGTATTCTTGCCTGGGAAATTCCATGGACAGAGGAGCCTGGTGGGCTACAGTCTATGGGGTCACAAAGAGTCAGACACAACTGAACACACACACATACTGCAAACTCACATTTATCTTCTAAATTAAAGGGAGTCTTTTAGAGGTACGGCATTGTAGACAGTGTCTATGAGGTAGTGGGTCCCTTTCTTTCATTGAATGGAGGCTCACTGTGGTGGCTGTAGTGTGGCTCATTAAAAATAGCAGTAGCAGTAGTGGTAGTAGTAGTAGTGATTATAACTAATACTTTTTTAATGCTTTGGGTATACCAGGCACCACTCTCTTTTCCCTGGGTTTTACAAATTCATCCTCATATTAATCCTTCAAGGTAATAAATACTGTTAATATACATATTTAATAAAGGGGGAAACTGAGGCACAGAGAGCATAATTAATTTTCCCATTTGTCACATCATGAGTAAATGATCAAGTCAGGATTCAGAGCCAGCAGGCTCATTCTGTTGCCCAAGCTCTTAAATACTCTTTCCCTTCCTCCTTTGTTTTCTCCCATGTTGGGTCAATGTTCCTAAAAAGAGTTCTGACAAAGAAAACAGAGAAGGTAAATGTTAAAAAATTTGTATACTCAAAATTCTTGAATTCAACTTGTGCCATAATCCATAATCATTTTCTCTGTCTAAAATACTGTGTAAATACAGAGTACATATTGTGGCAGCATCATATGAGGTTTGAATATGAAAATTTCTTCCCTGGTTGGGGACACAGTCTTATAAAAATTGAGCATTTTCTATTCTTCATAGAAAACACACACACAGGCCTCCAAAATCATCTTTTTTTAATAAGCTAGTGCTCACAGTATTTTAAATTTCTTCATACACCATGATCACCACACAATTCCCTGTAGAGTATACCATTGTAAATGGAATTCAGAAGGAAAAAGAATGTGTGTGAATTCCATTGTATTTTGAATTTACACTTCTGTGGTCTGGCCTTGTCCCAGGACTGAATTTCACCGTAGTAGGCAAAGCTGATCAAGGTCATTGTTCATGTTGTGAATGATACTTGGCTAAAGCCCAAGGTGATCAACATAATAATACCTTAGGAAGAAGGGAAACCTGTCTGTTCTGTCTTTAAGGGAGAAAAGGGGGCTGCCTTGAGAACCTTTGAGTTTAGATAAGGGCCTAAGCCCTGTCAACGTGAGTCAAGGTCAGTGGGATTTTTTTCTTTTTAATCCTACATCACAGCAAAACCTGAGCAGTATGCAGTGAAGGGCAGCATTCAGTCAAGATTTCCTTAGGTATAAAAATTTAAATTTCAGTGTGAATACAAATTTGAAGCAAAATATATGGCCTGTGTATTCTTCTCTTTCAAGCATTAAAGTATACAAAAAAAACTCTGGTTTGAAGTCAACCCTTACTGTTTTATTACCTTTTCCTATGAAGTCTCTAATTAAATTTTACCCTGCTATGTCCTTCAAGATTCTGGAAAATTCCAGCATACTTTTCAACTTCTACTTTTGGAATTTTTTATGATCTATAGATTCAAACCAAAGAATATATCTCTTATATCTAAACTTTCAAGTAGTTACCCATGAGTGAGAGTTGACTTCCATGATTGGCTTTCCTGGATAAAATAAATGATTTTAATTATGCTTATTAAAATTATAATTAGCGTTTTATATTGCTAAATCTCCGGGAGGAGGAAATGCCAACCCACTCCAGTATTCCTGCCTGAAAGTTCCCATGGACAGAGGAGCCTGGTGGGCTACAGTCCAAAGGATTGCAAAGACTTGGACATGACTGAGCAACTAATAAGTGTGCACACATTGCTAAATCTCTACAGATGCACTCTTGGTTCATAATAGGTGATTTTTTAGCATTTGCATTTTTCTTCAAAAGGAATTACTTTACAAAAAGGTAACTAAGTTATCAGTGTCAGTTTTGTAGTTTCTTATGCTGCCAATTAGAGATTTAATAGATGATTGATAATAAGCTCTTCTTTTAAGCTCTGAATACCATCTTATGGATAAGGGCCAATTGGGCTTTCATATCTTAGTGTACATTACTTTTAACACTGTAGGTTAAAAGTGGCTTAAGTGAAGAGGGAAAGGGGAAAAGGTAATTTCGTACTGTTAGAAATTTCTAGAAAGACAGTCTTTGGTGTGTGTGTGTTTCACCTCAGAAAGGCTTTTGTCCAGTGTGAGGCTATAAAAGTGGAAAAGGGGTTTATAAGGAGAAGCGGGTATTCCACAAAGTTAAATTTTAATTACTTTGTAGTACAGTGACTATACTCTATACCTTTAAAAATTGTCTCTCTTTTTATAGCAAAACTTATTGATGCTCGCTTTAGTTGGTTGCTGCTAGTTCAGTTATCTGGGTCTATTTGCTGTTTGCAATAAATGCAATTTTTTTTTTTTTTAAATTCTAGAATAGACTGTTCTAATTAACTGAGAAATGCCAGATTGCATAGTGACTATACATTTTCAAGGAACAGGAGTCTACTCAAATATACTGAAACTATGCTGAAAGTACTAGTATCTGATTTTCATCATCATAAACCGTATTAACATAAAAGAACACATACTAAAACAAGAGCAATTACTGTTTTCACAAACAACACTTAGTTTCAATTTTCTCGTTTCTCCTTCCAGTTCATGTCAATGTACTCTTACAGATTTAAGAAATATAGTGAAGATAGAAATTGTGTTCTGTTTTTGTCCTTAGGATTTCTGTGCACATTTACTACATATTAGACCCTTGGGTTGATGTATTGTCTTATTTTAATGTCCTCTCATTAAACATTGAAATTGTTTCTCATTTTTTACTATCTTAGTTAATGAAGATCTTTATTCCTATAGCATAGTTCTTTTAAATATTTTACTAGGACAAAATATTAAAATTAGATTACTGAGTCAATGGGAATAAGCATTTGTATTTCACTTGATATATATTGTCAAACTGTCCTAATAGATACCATTCCCAGAAATAGTATATGAATGTGCTAGTTTGGCTACAGTCTTTCCAGCTTTGGATTTTATTTTTTTAAACTTAATTGGTGTCAAATTGTAATAGTCTATGTTTTTCATTTATTAGAAAGTTGATTTTTTCTTTTTCTATAAAAATAGCTGTTAATTCTTTTTCTTGTTAGAATTACCTGTTATTATTCCTTTGTCCATTTAACCCACCATGTTGGATTTGGTATAACTGTCTTACTAATTTAATAATACTATAATGTTTACAAGCCTCTCCCATGCATTTGAAGCAATGTTTAATAGAAATGTGGGGTTAATATGCATCCAAATGAGCCTATCATTGGTTTATTTCTTTCTTTGGTATATGATATTTCAAGTGATAAAATAGTGATACATGCTTTGATAATACTCAATTGTTAAAGATAATAAAAGAAAACATAGATCATTTGGTTTAACACAATTTATATATTTAAATTTTTATTCTGATTTTAAAGTAGAATAGTTGTAAGTATTATGAATAAGCTGATCGTTTAAAGAAGTTCAAAACAAGAATAACAGCATTTTTTTTTTTTTGAAGCTCAATATTTTCTGTATGCAACTTTAGTTGAGTGCCAGTAGATGGCACTAATTACATAAACAATTCAACAAGTTAATGACGGGGGGGGGGCGGTAAATACATGTGTTATTTTTTTCTGTTCAAATTTTGGTATATGTCATATATTCAACAATGATTTGGGAGCTTATTTTTACAGTTTGTTCTCTCCCATGATAAAAAGACAATTAAGCCAAGTTTGTTTCCAATTAATTGCTACTAAATTGAAATACCTGATACTGAGTATTGCTCAAGATGCTGCATTTGAAAACTTTTGTCATGAAAAGTGGGTTAGCTTATATTGTCAAGATTGACTAAACCACACAGGGTCAGTGAAAAGCAGTCATGCAGACACGCTCTGACCCAAAGATTCAGAAGTTACTTATGAGAAAGTCCAACTAGAGATTTCAGAGAAAAGTGACATTCATTCTCTTTTTCCATGTGCATCTATAGCAGTTGGCCAAAGACCTCCGCCAGTGGCAGATAAATGTAGATGTGGCAAATGACTTGGCACTGAAACTTCTCCGGGATTATTCTGCAGATGATACCCGAAAAGTACACATGATAACAGAGAACATCAATGCCTCTTGGGCAAGCATTCATAAAAGGTATGAACGCCATTATTTCTAAAACTATTTGCTGACTTCCATGATGGGGTGGTAACCCTGGGTGGACAATGCAGACTTGCTTTCCCATCCTGCTAACCTGGGGCTTGCAAGGATCCAAGATGAGAAATGCCAACTAAACTCACATTCTTTCTCAAGTCCTCTTATTTTAAAGATGAAGATTGGTGAAATCAAATGACTTGCCCACAGTCAGAAAGGTAGTGACATAGCTGTGCAATTAGACAAAAATAAAAGGTGGATTTGTAGGTAGATGAGCCATTTACCAGTCTGCTTTGAGAACTCTATCCAAAGAAATATTGTTCTACTCCATCACGACACATACTGCCCCATCTTTAATCTGCAAGTACGTCATTTTGGGGTTCATGATGGAGTTACAGCTACCGATGGTGCCATCAATGTATCTCACTCTGTGTACCCAATGGGAAAATTTGTGCAGTGTAACATGACTCATAATTTCATTTCCCATTATATACCTAATGACAATCAATGGCTCTTAGAGACACCATCTCTTCAAACTAGGTCCTGTCTCTATATTATCTAGTCTTAACCCCTTGGGCTTTTCTTTCATTAGCATTATCCTAATTATATTAATAAAATTATAAACAAAAACATGAATTATGTAACTAATTGATAAATGATTGTCCTTCACGTTGGTCTAAACTCCTTGAGGACAAAGGCTATCTTTCTTATTTGACATATCCTGAAGCAGGTGATACAGTAGGGAGCTGGTAAACATTTGTGTTTTTCTAATTGAAATGTAGCTGATGTACCATGTTATGTTAGTTTCTGATAAACTACCTAGTAATTTGACATTTGCACATATTATGAAATGATCATTATGATAAGTCTAGTAACCATCTGTCCCCATACAAATGTTATAACATTATAATAATGTTATTCACTATATTCCTTGTACTGTATGTTATATCCCTATTGCTTATTTATTTTATAACTGGAGATTTATACCTCTTAATCCCCTGCACTTATTTCACCCCTTTACCTCTTCTTCCCTTCTGACAACCACCCATTTGTTCTCTGGCTATATGACTCTGTTTTCATTATGTTTTGTCTGTTTCATAGATTCCACATATGAGATCATACAGTATTTGTCTTTGTCTAACTTATTCACTTAGCATGATATCCTCTAGATCCATCCATGCTGTCACAGAGGGCAAGATTCTAATATTTATAGCTGAGTAATATTTCAACCTAGATAGCATATTAAAAAGCAGAGACATTACTTTGCCAACAAAGGTCCATCTAGTCAAAGCTATGGTTTTTCCAGTAGTCATGTATGGATGTAAGAGTTGGACTATAAAGAATGCTGAGCACCAAAGAATTGATGCTTTTGAACTGTGGTGTTGGAGAAGATTCTTGAGAGTCCCTTGGACTGCAAGGAGATCCAACCAGTCCATCCTAAAAGAAATCAGTCCTGAATATTCATTGGAAGGACTGATGTTGAAGCTGAAACTCCAATACTTTGACCACCTGATGCAAAGAACTGACTCATTTGAAAAGACCCTGATGCTGGGAAAGATTGAAGGTGGGAGGAGAAGGGGATGACAGAAGATGAGATGGCATCACCACCTCAATGGACATGAGTTTGAGTAAACTCTGGAAGTTGGTCATGGACAGGGAGGCCTGGTGTACTTCAGTCCATGGGTTTGCAAAGAGTCACATTGAGCGACTGAACTGAACTGACCCAAAAGAATCTGTGATTTGCCAAGCTAATTTGACTCATGCCTCTAAAGTTCTTCCATGTTTCCTTCTCACATACACTCTACGAAAATTCATCCACTTGTGTAGTTTCAGTCTGCTGATGACTATCCATTTATACCATTTGCAGCTGAGAGTCATCTTTGAATTTCAGACCAGCATATCTGATTTACTTCTTTTTATTGTGATGTCCCGTAGGAATTTCAAACTTAATAGCCCCAAAGCTGAACTCATCTTTTTCCTCTTACAACCTCTTTTTCCAGATGCAACCTGCTTCTCTTTCTGCTTCTCCAGGTCTCAGTGTAAGTGCCATTTCCTCCAGGAAGCCTTCCCTGACTACCAACCCCAAAGCCTATACTCTTTTGGCCCCCTGTTATTGTGCTTATCTCACTACCCTGTCCTTAAGTGTTTGCTAGTCTTTGTCTCTAAGGAGAATGTTTATTCTGTGAGGGTATACACAGTGGCTGTTTATCGACCATATTACCTAGCACTTATCTTGACACACAATATCTCCCCACAAAACATTTTTTGGTTAAATAGGGAATTGAACAAACAAACAGACAAAAATAACTGTTAATGTTCTGGTGTGCCAGTAACTCAACACAGAAGAAAAATGTACCTATTAGGATCACTTTCGGTTTCAAGTAACAGAAAACCCAAGTTCAATAGCTTACCTAATGGAGGTCTGTTTCTGTCACTTAAGGAGAAGTTCAGAATTAGGCAGGTGCTGACATGAGCACAGTAGCTCAGCAATGTCAGCCCCGAAGGCTCCTTGTTCTTCTTGGCGTTTCGTTCAGAATATATGCATTCCAGCAGGAAGAAGGGGCAGCAAAAGGGGCAGTGCTGGTGTCAAGAAAATATGGCTTTCCCAGGAACTTTTGGGTCAGAACTATGCCCCCAAACCACCTCCGGTATCTAGGAACTGGGGTTGAGCCAGCCAGTAGGGAGTGTCTGCCATGAAGGGTATAGAAGGAAGAAACTGATCAACTCTCATGGTGTAGCTGGGCAGCATGAAATTCCCTGGAGAGACCACCAGTCAAATCCGAGTAAATACAGTACAGTCATGTAGGTCATATGTTCATGCACAATGCACTCTTGTAGGATTGTCATAACAGTGGACCATTTGGGCTTGGTGTTGGTTCTGGTCACTGTGAAAGGGCACGAGGAGAGCTGGATTCTCTATTGACTAATGATGCCTTTACATGGAAAGTTCACATTCTGTGTATGCTATATGTGTCACCTGCACAGATTAAACCATATTTTACCTGACTCCATCTTCTTATGTTTTATATCCTTATAGATTGTATGCTAGATAGCTAAAGAACAAGAAAACTCTTTATGTGATCTTTTGTATTTTGACCTTTTTATCCAGTATCTCGCCCAGCTAAACCCAGAAGTGAAGGAACATCACCAGCATCACCTAGATTGGTGCTGTTCAGTAGGGTAGACACTAGCCGTAGGTGGCCATTTAAATTCAAATGATTACAATTAAATAAAATTTGAAATTCATTTCTTCCAGCTCATCAGCCACCTACCATGTGCTCAGGAGTCACCAATAGTGAGTGGCTTCCCCATTGAACAGTGCAAAATTGAACATTTCCATCATCACAGAAACTTTTATTGACTGTCCTTCTTTAGATCATCTTTGTTTCCATTCCCCTATGCAGTTTAGCATACATATATAACAATTGCATACCATAATACTTTAAAAAATAGTTTTTGGCATGTTTTGTAAATGAAAAGTATTTCCTTTCAAAGTGGTTCATGTTATTCCATTTCCTTGCTTGTACCTTTGTCTTCTGTTTGTCCATTTTCTAGAGTTGATGTTTAACATCTCAAAAACTACAACTATCCCAGAATATAAACACTTTGACTTTTGTTGTTAATCATATAAACATAATTTTAAAGGAAAAATTATTGATATTTGGGTTTGGGGGAAAAAGTATGTCATGACTTTGAAAAATATCTGTAACCAAGACTTCTTAGGTAGGAGAAACTGTTTTGAAAACATTCTGACTACATCATTTCCCATGGTTCCAGTTTTACCACTGAACACTGATACATTGCCTGCACTGAAACTTTCCATCCATATGGATCAGTTCAGTTCAGTTCAGTCACTCAGTCGTGTCCAACTCTTTCCGATCCCATGAATTGCAGCACACCAGGCCTCCCTGTCCATCACCAACTCCCAGAGTTCACTCAGACTCATGTACATCGAGTCGGTGATGCCATCCAGCCATCTCATCCTCTGTTGTCCCCTTCTCCTCTTGCCCCCAATCCCTCCCAGCATCAGAGTCTTTTCCAATGAATCAACTCTTAGCATGAGGTGACCAAAGTATTGAAGTTTCAGCCTCAGCATCAGTCCTTCCAATGAACACCCAGGACTGGTCTCCCTTAAAATGTACTGGATGGATCACCTTGCAGTCCAAGGTACTCTCAAGAGTCTTCTCCAACACCACAGTTCAAAAGCATCAATTCTTCAGCACTCAGCTTTCTTCACAGTCCAATTCTCACATCCATACATGACCACCGGAAAAACCATAGCCTTGACTAGACGGACCTTTGTTGGCAAAGTAATATCTCTGCTTTTTAATATGCTATCTAGGTTGGTCATTGGAGAAGGCAATGGCACCCCACTCCAGCACTCTTGCCTGGAAAATCCCATGGATGGAGGAGCCTGGAAGGCTGCAGTCCATGGGGTCGCTGAGGGTCAGACACAACTGAGCGACTTCACTTTCACTTTTCACTTTCATGCATTGGAGAAGGAAATGCCAACCCACTCCAGTGTTCTTGCCTGGAGAATCCCAGGGATGGGGGAGCCTGGTGGGCTGCCGTCTATGGGGTTGCATAGAGTCGGACACGACTGAAGTGACTTAGCAGCAGCAGCAGGTTGGTCATAACTTTCCTTCCAAGGAGTAAGCATATTTTAATTTCAACATATACAAAAACTTTGTGCATTTGGAAGCCTACATAAAGCAATAAAATCTTTACTTCAGTTTAAAATTTTTGAATGTTAAATAAGGTACAAAAAAGTATTACTCAGAAGTACTTTACTTTGGTATCATATACTGGCAAGCTGTAGTTCCAAGACATAATCAAAAGCAAAAACAAGCTAATTTTGTTTTGTAGTTTAGTGTTCAACTTAAGTTTATTAATTGGTTAGAGGAATCTTCAAATTCTATACTGACTTTGATGGGATCTTTAATTACCATTTTATACAGAGAAATACAAATAGCCACATGGACCTAAAATGACTTAATCTAGCATTCATGAATATTTTAAAAAGCTGCTTCTCATGTAAATCCTATACTTTGGCAATTCATAACAGAACATAGATCATCATTGTGACATGTGTAGGAAAATATTTTGTTTCCCTGATCATATGCCGTATAGATATGCCGTTAACATATAAAGCCAGAAATGTGGGCCTTTGCAAGTTCATTTCTTTTCCTTCACTCTCTGTGAATAGATATGAATTGGTGAATAAGATGATATTAGATGTGATATTACATATTATTATGAGAAGCCTCTAAGGATTAGATTTCAAGGACTGCCATCTGGCTGATGACTTTATGATGACACTGTCATGAGATTTCATTTCCTTATTTCTGTTCCAGGATCACTCTTTAAACAAGAAATGAGCATTAACTCTGAATTGTCTGTCTGTAGCTATAGGAGGACTTCTCCAGCTACTTCAGCAAGGAGCAAACTCATCAAGTAGAGGGACTGGTCCTAATACCAGCAAGTTCAGCATGACTGGCAGTCCTTCACAAAAGCTCCCAGATACCTGAGAAATCTCTCTAGGTTTTAAGAAAGATTTAACATGTATTTGTGTGCATGTATAAGTGTGTATATGCATATTCATGAATATATATGCACATATGCTATCCCTAAAATTGCATTTCAGTATTCTCCTGTCCACTTTAATAATATGCTTCAAATGTTCATAATTACAATTAAAAGTTGAAAAGCTGAAGGATTATCATCTGTGTTCTTCATCTTTGGCAACAATGAAGCCCTTGTAAATCACTCCTTGCTTCTCTATTTCTAGGTCTTTTTTTCTTTTTCACTTTAAAGAAGGAAGAAAAGGGAGAAAAAATTGAGCCCTATATTGTGTGCACCAAAGAGCTACTGTAACTGAGTACTGGATCTCCTCTTTCACATCTTTCAGCATATTTGTTTTAGTAACCATTCTGCTTTTTTTCTCTGGGATTTTTCAATTTCTTCTTTCTTCTTGCTTCTCCCCTTCAGCCAACCATCATGTTCAAGTTTCCCTCATCCTAAAAGAACTTTTTTAGGATACCAACGTTTCTATCCAGCTATCCTTGTTTCCCCTTTACCACCAAAAAATTTTAAAGCAACAATTGGCATTATTATTTCCTATTCTTCAGCTTCCAGTTATGCTTCAACCCACTTCAATCTGGCTTCCCTTACACTACCACTTTCCTGAAGCAAGGACTCATTAAGATTGTCAAAAATTTTTATGATAGCTAGTTGCCCTGTTTTAATTTATCCATCTACTTGACTTCATTTTAACCTTGGTTCAGCTTATCAACTCTACTAGTTGAAACTTTCCCTTCTTTGATTTCCAAAACAATATTATTTTGTGATTCTATTTCTCTAGTAATACAGTAAGCATGAAGTGCATGGTGCAATGCCTAGCACATAGCAACAGCTCAGTAAATGTCATCTATCATAAACATTTTAAAAATTCATTCACTCAGTGAATATTTTAGTGCTGGGTATGTGCTCAGTAGGCTCAGTTCTTGGTCCAAGGTATACTGCAGAGAAAAGCCCTCCCCTCATGAAACTTACATCCTGGGAAGGAAGTGAGAAACAGACATTAAAAATTAAAATAGTTAAATGTATGGGATATAAGATTGTGATAAGTGCAACGTGGAAACATAAAGAGGGCAAGCAGTTGAGAATGTGTGTATGAGTGAGCATGGGGTGGAAGAGAAGGGTCATTACTTAAGTATGGTGGTTAATAAAGATCTCAGTAAAAGGGTGAGGTTTAAGCAAAACCTAAAGAACCTAAGGAAGTGAACCCTGTAGACTGTTGGAAGAAAAACCGTACAGGAGGGTTCTAATAACTGGAAATCCTCTGAGACAGGCGTATGCTTGGCTGGTTGAAGGAACCTTAATGAAGCCTGTATGATAGTAATGGGTCAAGCAAACAAGAGTGCAGTAGACAAGGCATTCAGAGAGGTGAGAAGAATCTGATTACATTGAGCCTTATAGGCCCCTCCATGGACTTTTGCTTTTACTCTGAATGAAATGGGAGTCATTGGAGGGTTTTGAGCAAAGGAATAGCATCTTTAACCTCTCTGGCCCCTCTGCAATAACAGACTGAAGGAAAGCAGTGAAACCATTAGGAGACTGTTGTCATAATTCATTCAAAAGACAACTATGATTTGGACCAGAATATGAGAGGTGAATGTGGTAAGAAATGGTTGACTTCTATGATATTTTAGGACACAGCCCAAAAGGTTTTGTAATGGTTTAGATTTAGGTATGGAAAAGAGGCATCAAGGAAGACTATGGAGTTTTTATCCTGAGCAACTGGAAGATGGGAGACTCACTGAGATGGAGGAGGCTCTAAAAGTAACTCATGTTTTAGGAAGTACATATGGACATGCCACTTTTGAGATGTCTATTAAGCATCGAGGTGGAGATGTGGAGTAGATAGCTGGCTATAAAATCTTAAGTTCTAGGCAATGACAGGGACCCAAGATACAAATCTGGGAGTTGTAACAATAATCAGTGTACACTCTCTTTGCTGTATACAACCTTTAAATCCTGGTGTTCCATTCTTAAATCTCTCTTTTATTCCTCTACACACATTTCAACTACCTTTGTCTGTCAACTTCAACTACCATTAAGACTCCTCAGTGGTTTTTTTCCAGCTCACATCTTTGTCCTCTTCTCTAGAACTATACTTCCAGCCACCTCCCATTCATCCCCATCTGCATTAACTACAGGCTCCAAAATGTCTAAAGTGCCCCTGAAACAATGCATGTTTCCTATGTTTTTAGGGAAAGCATAACTTAATTGCTTAATTGTCTTTAATGCTGGAAACTTAAAGAATTACCTTCTACTTTTTCCTCCCTCTCTGGTCTCTACTCATACCTGTATTAAGTTGGCTTCTAAATTCTGTGACTTCTACTGCAAAAATTTCTCTTAAGACTAATGCCTTTTCTTTATTCTTCTTCATCACCTCATCCTAAAGCCTCTTCACATTATACCTGGTAGATTGTGACCACGTTTTCTCTGTGCTCCCAACCATTGAATCTCTACACTCACTTGGTATTCACACTGCCCCAGAGTTATTTTCCTTAAAGCTAATCTTCTGATTTCTATTTCCTCTTAGCACTCTTTTTTTTTTGCCTCTTGAAATCTGATGGATGATATTTTCGTAGGTGATATATTCCCGAAAGCATGCCCCAATTTTTCCAACATCAGAAACAAACAAAATTGATTTATTTTCAGGGAAGAAAAACAAATAATACCACAATGTGTGCTTGTTTGTCAGTTTGTTTATTTAGCAAAGGGACAGGCATGTGAACTTCATAAAGTAGTCTTCTACTCTGTTCACAAAATGCTGTCCTTTCTCAAAACATTTTTGGAATTCCTTTTCTGGAACTCCTTGGGAACTGTTTTCTGATCTTCAGAAGACTGTTATGTTATTGTGTAGCCACACCTTGTGTTTGGGGTAACAGACACTGTACTCACTAATTGTCTGTGTATTAAATGAAATGAAGCAGTTCATCAGATATTGGGCACTAAATGGCTTTGGATTATTTCCAGAAACTTAGAAGATGAAGATTTACTGCTGCCCTCTAAGCTACATAAAGAATATGATATGATGCTAACAGGAGATTTGTTGAAAATATGACTTCTTAAGTCAGAGACTGCCTATTCTATTTTTGTAGCATGTTATGGTCGTAAATATTAATGCTACAAAGGACCCTAAAGCCACCAGTTCAAAATTCTCAATTTAGAGTAGCCCTATTTTTAATCCCTCTCATGCAAAATATACCTTCTTGTCCATTTTTAGGACTAAAGGGGATTTGGTATATTGAAAAATTCAGTCGTTTAGCAACTCTTCTAGATACACTTCTTTTAGCAGTAGGAGGACATTTCTCTAGGCTCTTCGAGACAGAGTTGTATATATAGTTATAAGGCACTATGGTTTTTATACTGCTGAGACCCTGTCTTCTAAATGATTATGAAGCATAAGAATTCTCGCCATCTCACAATAGGATAATGTATTAATATACCTGTAATGCAAACCTTGGGGCTCTGGGCCAGTGAGTGTTGTATCCATGCAAATCTAAAAGGTTCATGGTGGCAACTGCCTGCTTCACTTTATGTCATTTCCTTTAAAGCAATTAGAATGTTTCTAGCTTGCAGGGATTGCATAAAAAGGGAGACATTTGGAATCATATCATTGGTGATTTACTAGTGTGGAAAATTACCTAGTCATGTAGCCAAGTAGCTGTGTTCGTTTTAACCCAGTCCTGCAGTCCTAAACCAGGCCCTCCAAGCACACCAAAATACATGCCTACAAATGCCTCTTCATACTATTTACCCATGAAAAGACTTTAAAAATTTAAAAAAAAAGATATAATTGTTTCCTAAAGTGAGGTTATAGAATGCCAGCAGACCTTTCTTTTCTTCATTCATTCATTCATTTAATATTATGGTTTCTAAAAGTAAAACAAATGAGTGACAGTTTCGCTTGCTTCATTTAATTGAACCATTAATGTTAACAACAGCATCCATTATATTACTTTTCAATTATATTTTCATTTTTCATTGTCTCCACATCACTATCATTCTCAAAGTCTTTAAAACATTCAATAAAATATATAAATTAGCTGGACTTTATTTTTAGAAAGATGAGCTATTTTGACAAATTGGTATAATCATCATTTGATTTGGGATTTTCTCTCTCGAATTCTAACAGTCATTCTACTTTGGGGATCTTTTGTCTTCATTCAATTTATAATAGAGATTTATTTTCTTTCTATAAACCATTAATTCATATGTATTTCTGAAAGTAAAAAATATGTAGAACATGTAGGTATTAGTGAGTTTTTATGGAATTTATTCTTTTCAACTTCCTCCCCCAGAGAAGGGGGTCACTGAAGCATGTCTAGGTAGTGATCAAGAGCAGCTCTTTCTTAGTCGCCTTTTATCACTTGGGAAGCATGATCTCATCCCTGACTCATTGAGACAAAGAGCCCAGCTCAGGCTTTTTGTGTTGTTTCTTGAGCCCAGTAGATTCTGAACTCCTGGTAGCCACTACATACTTCCCAGAGCCCATCAGCTTCATGTCTTCAGCCCTGCATACTACTTCATGTTTCTGTGCCATTGCTGACCCACAGATCTATGTGTCTTGTTTTCTAAGCTCAGATTGTACCTTTTGGTTTTGTGTTTTTATATTTTACCTATACCATTGATCTGTGTTTAAAAGTTTCTTCTATACTTTGAAACAATTTTCTCCTGATATAAAATGATATCTACTAACTATAGAAAAATTTAAAACTTGAGAAATAATCACCATCAACATTTTTTTAGCATTTTCTTCCATAGTTTGGTAAATGTATTTTGTTTATATTTATTTAACTTACTCCCAATTTAGTAACAGTTGAAAGCATTCCCAGATTGTTGTTTTTTTTTTCCTTTTGAAAATCCTTACTACCTTTTTTTAGGGAAGTAATGCATACATATTATCTTTTCAAGAGAAAAAAAAATGAGAGGAGGAATACTTTCTTGAGGTACATTGTGACTTATTAAATAATCAGAAACAAAAGCAGTATCTTCATGCCTCCAGCCAATGTTTTATGCTCTGGCCATTCTGCCTAGCATCAGTACTCAGCCAAAGAGATAAAAACTGTTTAAATTTGTGGGAAATCAATTCCCCATTCAAATCAGTGGTGGTGTGTTTTTAATATTTTCTAATATTCAGCTTCTCAGTTACCCTTATCAAATCTCTAATATGGCACTCATGACCATTCTGTGGCCAGCCAGTGTCTTCATGCCATAGAGAATTGAAAGCAAGTCAAACAGACCTAATCCAAGCCCCTTTGGAGACTTTAACCCACATTTCATAGATTTATGGCTACTCATACAATTCCTGAGGAGTTATGTTTTTCTTTTGTATTGCAAGTATTTTAAATCTACCTAGTGAAATTGAATTAGCTATTAAACATCAATTTTATCACAACTTCTTTTTTAAATTTTTAAATGAAACAAACACTCAACAAAAATGGTCAAACACAACTTGCATCCTGAGACAAATCAAGTGAATAATCATCATGAAGTCATAATAATTATTTATGATTTTTATGTTTTTTGGTAGCAAGATATGACTTATTAATGTTTAATATGTGGGTCACACCTAAGTTGCCTATTAAGACAGACATGCTAAAATGGCATTGTTCTTTTTAGCTGTGAGTATAGCTGCTGACCTCTACTTAGACAGAGCTGGTGTTCCAAACCAAAATCTGTGTCTCTGAGGCCTATGCTCCCTTCATTGCTTTTTAATGGATACATATCAACTTGGAAGGAGGTTCTGGCAGCTTTTCACAGTAATCTAATCTCAGCTCTGTCCTCTTCAATATTTCCATCAGTGACTTGGATGAAGACGTAGATAGCATTCTTATCAAATTTGCCAACGACACAAAGCAGAGAGAAATGGCAAACACAGTAGACGAGTATCAGGAGCCAAAAAGATTTCAGCAAATTGGGGTGGAAGGCTGAATATTGAAAGGTGAAATTAGTTCAAGAGAAAAGTAACATAAAAGACAAAATCCAGCTGACTTAAGACTGGAAACAGAGAGAAGATTCCCTGAGATGGAGAGTTGTGTGCAGGTTTGTGAAGAGCGTTTCCATGAGATACACGTATAAGTATGTGACAGAGGTAACACTGGGCGGAAAGAGAAGCTACCCTGCCGTGAATCTGAGGCCTGGAGAGAGTCTAAGGGGAGGTATGGAATTTGTAGTTCCCTCCAGAGATGTGCTGAATTGAGGCAAGGGAGCTGGGCCTTTGTATTCCAATACCAGCCAGTTACTGGTTCTGGGTCACTCTGTGGGAGAGGGCAACTTTGGATAAAACCTACAATTGAGGGCAATTTCCAGTGAGAGTGGCAGCTGTGAGCTGTTAGCAGCCAGTGATCCCACCAAAAAGGGCGTGGGTTTTGGGAGAGCATCAGTGTATATCCTACCCAAGCATTGCCCCAAAGTGTGGTCCCTGGACTAGCAGCATTAGCATCATCTATGAGCTTGCTAGAAATGCAAATATGTGGGTCCTACCCCAGCCTACTAAATCAGAATCTCTGGGGATGTGGCCCAGAAAACTTTTAACAAGCTGTCCAAGCTCCAGGTCATTTCTATGCATATTAAAGTTTGAGAACCACTGCACTGTGTCAACCAGGAACATTCAGAATTGGGAGATAAGACGGGTTTTAGTGACAGTCATCTTTCCTTCTCTCTCTCTCTCTCACACACTGCAATAGAGCAATAGGAAAGGAAAATTAGGGAGCTGTTAGGCTGAATCAATTCAGGCATGTAATGTAGTCTAAGAACTTATATTTCAATTTAGCAGAGAGAGAAATTTTGTGATCAAGCTGTCCAAAGGTGAAACAGCCTGCCTCTTAAGGTTGTAGAAGTATTCAAGAACAGGCTGGGTAATGCCTTGGTGTGATAATTTCAAGCATCAGGTAGACACATGACTGACTTTAGCATCCTGATCATCACCCTCCCATGCTTTTCTTCTCCCTTTTTTTTCCCCTAATTGAGTCTCTGCCAGAGCTAGTTAACTCAAGAAAGGTTATATGGCCCAAAAGAACAGTTTAGGCATTATCAGGTTAAGTCAAAGTAAACAAACTTCCATAAAACTAATCAGAGTTTCATTATACTGTATGAATTATGAATACACAATGTGTGTTTGGGAACACAAGAGGAAAAGAATAGTCTGTATAGCATGCATACATTCTAGAATTTTGTGAAACCGATTTCTCTAGGAGAATCTTACAGGCCGCTATAAGGACAATGCTCAGTACTCAGTAAGCATTTATAAGATAGATCACATAACATGTAGCCCAGGCTGCCTCATGGAGAGCATTTCACTGTAGGTTACCTAAGTAGTATTCTCAAGTGCTATTAGAGCAACTTTTCAGTAGGGTATAAATTTATAAATTTGCATACCAATCAAGGGAAGCTGTGTTATTCTACCTTTGGACTCTAAACATGCATATTTTCTATTATTCCTTGGATCTATTATTTTCACTTCATATTCTATTAGAAGTTTAGGAACATTGTCATGGGTGGGTGGATGGTTAGATAGATGACATAGATATAGATAGGTGGGTAGATACATAAGGGAGAGGAATCAGAGAAAGAGAAAATGAAAGAGGAGGAAAAGAAGGAAAACAACTATGGAAACAATGACAGTAATGACAGAGAAAGCTCGATTCTCTGGCACAACATATTTGAGTCATACTGAATCTTTGTTTTCCTGAAACAGTCCACAATGAGAATAGAAGGTAGATCATTCAGAAATCACACAAGTAATCTTGGATCCCTTTAGTAAAAGAAGTCTCTCTATTTTAGCAAATAGCGATAAGCAAGAGAGTCTATTACAATTGCTGCAATCTGCTAATATGTATTTTTTTTCCCCTGAAACAAATTCCATTAACCCTCCTTGATACTCTGTCCTCATCAACATGTTAATGACATGGGACTAACTCTTAGAGGCTTTTTTTCCCCCACACAAAACATAATCTGCAACCTGCTAATGATTGCATTTAGCCTAATTGTAAGGTTGCTGCTAGTGACAGAAAAATGTATCCTGGCAGATAGACACTTCTAGAAGCTCAGCCAAGCACTTGGTGTGTGTGAATCAGCCTCTATATACTTCTCACTTGGCAACCATTCCTGATGGAGAGACCCAGTCTGCTCTGAGGAGAGGCCAGGGCTATTCAGTAGAGTACCTGGAGAAGCGCAGTTCTAGCAGGATTTTATAGACCTCTTGGCATGCCAGTGGCTCAGGACACCTTGACCACAAGTCCTTAATCAGAAGGGCAGGGCGGCCTGCTCAGGCTGAGTTCTGCACTCTCTTGTCAAATAACAAGCAAAGAGACAGACATCTTTACCAATTGCTAGTCCACATTCTAAATGAATATAACATTTCACACATTTGAGTTCACTGAGTCTGTGTTGCCAATTTCATTATCAAAATATTTATAACTCAGGAAAGGATACTAAGATGCAGAGAGTCTATTACTTTCACAAGTTCAAAACCCCAACGTTGTGACAGTTCTGATGCAGAAATTCTTGTATTTGAAGAAAAAGAAGAAAGACTTTTTTTTCTTTTCCTTATGTTTACATTGAAGTATCATTTGTATGATCTTGGGTTTGCTAATTCAGGGGTCCCCAACCTCCAGGATCTAAGACCTGAAGATCTGAGGTGGGGCTAATGTAATAATAATAGAAATAATGTGAACAATACATGTAATGAGCTTGAATCATCCTAAATCCATCCCCACCCCAAACCCTAGTCCATGGAAAAACTGTCTTCCACAAAACTGGTCCCTGGTGCCAAAAAGGTTAGGGACCACTGATATAACTCTTTGAGAATTTTCTCATGTAGGGTGATTTGTTACTTTTTAATATTTTGAAGAAATCTAATGCATATATATATATACACACACATACATGTAAGTAATTTTATTAACTCTTTTCTATCTTTGCCAGCATCATTAATATGACTGATTCCAAAAGGGCATCTAAGCAAGTATTTGCCATATTTCTTGGAAAAGCAAGTTTCTCTCCATTTTTCTTTATCTCTTTTCCAAACTTTAACCAAATTTTGCTTTTGAAACAGGTTATCTGGTAGAGCCTCGATTCTAACTTTGAAAAAAAAGACTCAAACATTGACAGTTACATGTGTACTAGTGTCATTATTACATAATGAAAATATCTGAGGAGAGAAGACTGATATTGACCTATATTTTTCATTTTCTAGTTAATCACTTTGGTAAAAATTAAGCATTCTTTTCCAGATACTGCAATGGTTGTTGGAGATGCTGAATGAAATTCTCCTTGTATTTATATTTATGAATACATATGCTAGGAAAGTATAATAATAATATCTTTTTCTCTAAGGAGAGACATAATATTTACTAATACTAGCTTTTGTTCCTTCTAACATATATACGAAGAATTTTCCATACTGTTATAATTTAATGAGGGAATCTACAGAATTTTAAATTTACTTGCACTGGGTTAATAACCAAGATTTTTTTTTAATGTGCCCTTTGTAGGCACACACTTATTTAATACTACTATTGTGTCATTTGAGTACATATTCCACTCACAAAACAACTATGCAGTACTTTTAGTTCTAACACCAAGGCTACACCAATACTTTTATTTTTAGCACATCATTTTTTATAATAATTATGTTGCACGTTGCAAGTTTTAAGAGCTACTTTAAAATATATGCTCCAGGAAAAACATGATCAGGTGGGGGAAATTATGATGTTCATACTTTCAAATGAAAAATCAGATACATATGTGCCAATCAAAAACACTTGATTTTTATAGGATAATGAACTACAACTTAACCTCTAGAGACAGCCATTTTTTCCTCCAAGAACTCAAACTACTTAATGATAAAGTATTAAACTTAGTCCCAGAATCTAGTTATATAATGATACAAATGTTATAAACAAGAAAGGGAAAAAGAAAAAAAAAAGCTTATCCACAAATTATTTGTTTCTGCTGACAACATTTATTGAAGAAAGTGCATGAATGACATACACAGTGGTCTCTCAGAGGTGCGGAGTAGCCATAAACTCTGTGTTTTCCATCATTACAGCAGGGACTTAGAGAGCTGGGCTCAACTTCTGAAAGTTGCTTGGGGAGCCAATTATTTCTAAGTAATCACTGTAACATTTTTGAAATTAAATTCAGCAACTTCACTAACACCAGGTGAACAGATAGATCACACTCAGCAGCATGGCCATGCTGAATGGCATTCCTCTTTCCTAGAGGTGCCATCTCATTCATTGTCAGTCCTGTAAACAGGCCTCACCTCTCCTCGCCTGGATTGTGATGTGGGGAATTTTATCTCTCTGTGCTCACAGGACTCATAGAGCAAAATAAGACTTGGATTAACAAAAATTTAACTCCCATTCTGTGGCGAGCAAGAGCAAGTGTAGCATAACTACACTTACCTGAATGAACATTAATAGGAAAGTGACCAGACTGTTCAGTAATCTACTTGTGTGGGGTTTTAAAGTTAGAAAGATGGTAACGATAACCCTGTATGCGAGACAGCAAAAGAGACACAGGCGTATAGAACAGTCTTTTGGACTCTGTGGGAGAGGGAGAGGGTGGAATGATTTGGGAGAATGGCATTGAAACATGTATAATATCATATATGAAATGAATCGCCAGTCCAGGTTCAATGCATGATACAGGATGCTTGGGGCTGGTGCACTGAGACGACCCAGAGGGATGGTACGGGGAGGGAGGAGGGGGGGGAGGTTCAGGATGGGGAACACGTGTACGCCTGTGGTGGATTCATGTTGATGTATGGCAAAACCAATACAATATTGTAAAGTAATTGGCCTCCAATTAAAATAAATAAATTTATATTAAAAAAAATAAAGTGTTGTACCACCATCTGTGCTATCACTATCACTGACATATACCTTAAAACCAACTATAGCAGATCAGTTGATTAATCACTAAGGGTCTTATTTAAATGGCAAAATCTAAAGAGCATTTTTTTTTTTTTCAGAAAGCTCATGCCAGTACTAGAATGAGCCAGACACTTTACAACTTGGTATCCATAATTTAAGTAGTTGTCCCTCGAAGGATTTCTGATTCCATTTCCTTATTACTCTGGTTGCTAGAATTTGAAAAAACACACTGAGGTAATGACAGGCTAAAATAAAATGTGTTGATTTCATTACTAAAGCTTATCTCTTATTATTTTTTATTTTTGCCAAACTTTGCTATGTATACGTTTACCTCAGGATACTAGCAGCGGATGGTGTTGTTTTTAAAACCGTGAATGTATAGTTTTCTCTAGGTAATTTTAAAGAATGCTGGCTTACTTGAGAACTTTTTTTTTTCCCTAAAGCTCAAAAACAAACTCTTCAAAGATTGAATTACTCTAAACAACAGAAAATGGGAACTTTGTTTTCCAAAAGAAAACAGAGTCTATGGAAAAGCTGCTTATAATACTCAGCAGTACTCAGATTGTTGACTAATCTTAAAGGAGAAAGACATCAATTAATTCATTGATAAGCATTAACATTATCCTCTCCCAATAATTCGTATCATAAAAATTTGGGGCAAAATAATTTAGATGATGTTATAGTGAGACACGGCTGAGCGACTGAGCAATCATGTGCGTATAATATATATATAGTAAATGAATGTATATAATAAAAGAACACTCATTCATTCAGCCTTGATGTCTTTCCTACGCAATGGTTAAAACTTGCATCAAAAACTACTCTTTAAAAATCCGTCCTAAATCCCATATAAGTATAGCTGTGGTATAAGAAAGATATTATCTCTTCTTTAGGGATATCCAAAAAACTAAGAATATTCATAACGTGGTTTGTCTTAGAAGAAATGCTCACCTTTGGGTGAATAGGGATGTTTGGGAAAAATAAAACTCAAAGAAGCACTGCCTTTAATATGCCTCCTCTCTTGTTATTTCTGTCACTTCTCTGTGCCCCTGTCCCCATCTTTGCCTCCCTCACTCCCTATTCCTTTAGATCTCCACTTCAGCCTCCATGGTTTCTCCATTATTTTCAGCAGTTACTTCCAGTGGGTCTCACACTTTGCCAGGTCTTATATTCCGGTTATTGCCCATGTATCTCCCCATCTCTGGTGGCTGGAAAATCCTTGTCTCAGGCCCCTTCAACATGTTCTTGCCTTTCCAGTTCTTCTGCTTCTCGGCATTTTTTTTTTTTTTTTACTTTTCTAGATTCAGTCTTTGTTTCATATTTCTCTCTTCTGACTCTAAGCTTTTATCCACTTAGAAAATGGTATATCAGAGTGCTGTTCCTCCGAGCAGATCTTCAGCACAGCCATCTAAATGCTGACATGATGTGAGGTTACCTTGCTATTGTGCACTTTTTCCATAGTATAAGCAAACTGCCTTGATCCAGGTCAAAAGGTATCATAATTAGGAAAATAAAATACACAAAAGCCTCCTCAATTATTTTACCCTAGAAATAGAGAAATGATTTTGAACCAGATACATAGAATAATACTCATGTCACACTAACAGTGTTCTCCAGTTAGCATCTTATGGTAAATTCATTCCTTAGGACCTTGATATCTAGAAACTTTTCATTTTCAAATGATAGGTACCTATCTACTAATTGCAAATTATTTTAATATATCTTTTACATAAAAGACTGTCCCTTTTGAAAGCTCATTTGGAAACTAATTTGGGGGGGGAGACAGTTTTTTTAAATATTCACAATGCGTTTTTATGCCCCCATTTGTAGTCCAAACTCTGACTCTGTTAAACTTTGTGTGTAGCTTTTTAAAAATAAGTCTATACTTTTTCATTCCTGTGAGAACAGGTTTTCCAGAGTTGGTGAACTTAAAATAGTTATTGTATAAGTTAGAAAGTTGATTTGTTCTTTCCGTCGTGTTCATTGCTTTTTCAACACAGCAAAATTGTAAATGTAAACTTCTCCCCTAGAAGATGAGCTGGGCTGCAATTTTCAGCTAATTGGAAGAAGCAGCCCTGAGTTGAGCACTGTCAGGCTGATTTGAGTCTTAAGATATGATGATGATTATTGTGTCAAATGTAATCAAGAACCTGGGCTCTGAACTAACTGAAGGCCTGGCTGTTTTTAATTCAGGTCCATATATGAAGTAGACCTCTGATTCACTGGTAGTCACAGCTGCCTGTAAAAGCAAGCAATTTTAAAAATACAATTCTGTTCTCTGTGGAGCTGTTAGGATCAGGGATTGGATACACAGAGGGCAAATATTCTCATTCTGTCCCTTAAAATTTCTATTTATTTTCAGTATAATATCCTCATCTTGAAATGTCCCTACAGCTCTGTATCCGTGGTTTTCAACCTCCTCAGATCCAATGCCAACCCCTTCCTTTCTTATAACAAATACTTTGTAACACTTTCTTTATAGTCATAAACTAAAATTTATAGATAATATATCCTACCTGTAGACACTTTAAAAAAGTGATGTTGTAAGTTTTATATTTAAGAGAAATATGAGCCATTTATAATAAAATAATATGTCTTTCAGTATGGAGCAGTTCAGTCAGGATCACACTAGAACACAAGTGAAGGTTCTAGTTGACGACACTGTGAACGCAATATCAACCACTATGGAGTGACACTAGTGTGTTGTATATGGACTCAAATACTGTGAGTGGCACTGGCCATCCATAGTGTAATTTTCCAAAACGCTAAACAACTTTTAACAAAATCCATAACAGCACTAGGTAAAATTTTCCTTGGGCTTTCATGACAGTTGGGCTTCCCTAGTAGCTCAGCTGGTGAAGAATTTGCCTGCAATGCAGGCAACCCCAGTTCGATTCCTGGGTTGGGAAGATCCTCTGTAGAAGGGATAGGCTACCTACTCCAGTATTCTTGGGCTTCCCTGTTGACTCAGCTGGTAAAGAATCCACCTGCAATGTGGGAGACCTGGGTTCAATCCCTGGGTTGGGAAGATCCCCTGGAGAAGAGAACGGCTACCCACTCCAGTATTCTGGCCTGGAGAAGTCCATGGAATGTATAGTCCATAGGGTTGCAAAGAGCTGGACATGACTGAGTGACGTTCACTTCAGTTCCTTTTCTGAAAATTCCAGTGTCTATTACAATCTTGACAAAAGTACTTTATGTATGTATGTAAAATTGAGTTAAGTTTTAGGTTCAGGTGTTTACAGGGTCTTGCCCTACATGAGTGTCTAGTTGGACATTCAAAAGGGTAACTTCCCTGGTGGTCCAGTGATTAAGGCTCTGCACTTCCAATGCGGGGGGTTTGGGTTTGATCCCTGGTGGTGGAACTAAGATCCTACATCTTTACAGCCAAAAAGAAATAGAAAAGTACTGTGGGTCTTGGGACAGTGTTTTGTTCATGGAGTCTACCATCTGTAGCCCTTCCCCATGGAATGCCAGTAGCACTCTTCAAGCACTCTGTTAATCAAAACTGTCCCTCAGTTTCCAGAAAGCCTCTGTTGTATTGTCTTTAAAATTTGGTTAAATATTTTTTCATGATGAGAACTGAACTATTGATTAATGAAATAACAATATTCTCTAAAAACCTAACCTCTTTCTTGGTGATCCAGTTGCAATTTTATATGACTAATGAAATCAGCAAACTTTTAAGATCTGCTTGATTGTCTAGAAAAGTCTTTAAATATTCTGTGACTATCACTGCAGTTAAAATCTATTTCCACCATCTTTAGTAAATGCCCTGGTCTCTACAAAAGGGTGATGATGACATTCATCTCAGAGCTATATTAATTAACTTCTAAGTAGATGTTGACAAATGCAGTTGAATTCTGTGTTAAAATCATAGAATATATTACTGTAGCTACCATGATGAATGCTTCTTAGATGGAGGCTGTGAAAGAAATACAAACCCATTTCTTGAAGAGACTAATCAGGTAATTTAGTAAAACAAATACACACACAATCAGTTTAATATATATATATATATATATATATATATATATATATATATATATTACCTATATGTTTGAGGCAGAAAATTTTTTTTCATTGAAGAAGTTTCTTCAATGGGTAAGCAAAATGCAGCCATCTATTTGAATTTCATCAGGCATTTGACAGGTTCTCTCATTATATTCCTATGACTAAGTTGGAGAAATACTGGTTAGATGCAAGGCAAATTGGATGGTTTAGCAACCATTTCATGCTTTTACACAAAGAATGTACATTAATGGGTCAGTATCAGGAGTTCTCTGGTGGTCCAGTGGTTAGGACTTGGCACTTTCACTTCTGGGGGCCCGGGTTCGATCCCTGGTCTAGAATTAAGGTTTTAAAAAAAGAAAAGGAAAAAAAAAAAAAGATTAGTGTTAAGCGGCAAGGGAAGATCTCTGGTGCTGTGCTATAGTGTTCTATTCTCATCCCTGACAAACTGAATGTTTGTTGTTGTTTTTTTTTTTTTTTAAGCAAATGAACACTTCCTTTGATTGAGCAATTAATTAGTTGGCCACACCACACAGTTTGCAGGATCTTAGTTCCTCAACCAGGGATTGAACCCAGGCCCAAAGCAGTGAAAGCATGGAATCCTAAGCACTGGACAGCCAGGGAATTCCCATGCTGGATGTTTTTGTTAGAATCTGAATGGAGCTACAGAGAGGACATCCATTGAAATCTATGAATAATGCAAAACAGGGAAAGGAGGAGTATGTTGGCTGACGGAGCCAAATGGGTGCTTGAACAGGATGACTTTTTAGTCCCTTTCAGTACATGTTATCTCTAGACCAGGCTCAAACTTATAGGCTATCAGAAAATTTGCCAAAACAATGGATTCATCTTGACAGAAGTTATTGTTTGCTTTGCCCTTTGTTTTTGCAATGCACTTAAAAATATATTGAATTAACATTCCTTGCAGGAGTAAATTTTTTTTCAAAAAATAAATGGTTTTCATGTAAGAGTAGCAGAAATTCAGTCATTGACAATCAAATGTGACATGTTGCCCAGTGAAATAGCCTACCATTTCACTTTCACTGCTAATTAAAAAATTGATGAAAGATATAAGCTCCAAAGATTTAATATCTGTGCTTCTACAAAGGGAAACATAATTTTGGTCACAGGATTGCTTATTCTTATTTTTAAACATATTAGTTATAACTGAGTGATAGTCTATTATACAATCAATTCTACTATAACAAGAGATATCCACAAGTTATTCTGAGGTTCAACTGAAATAGTATAGGTGAAAGTAATGTATAAATTTTAAAATTATATGCAAATATAAACTATTATTCAATAAATTTACATCAAGAAATAATTACTATTTATAAGTATTTTAAAAACGAGGAATTGGGACATTCTCACTTTTAGAAGCTATGCCCGGTTCATAATAGGCTCATTGACTTTAATTTGGTTTATTGAGTGTCTATTAAATACTAGGAACTGTGGGGTGAAGCCTTGTGTCAAGGGATTAACAAAAAGTTGATATTGATGGATGATGATGATAAAGATATAGAGACATTTTGTAAGCGATATAATCATAAATAAGAGGATTCTTAAAAGCATGTGCAGCTCTCAGAGTGATTCCTTTAGTGTTACAGTTTTAATTGAAAAAAATAAATCATTAATGTTTGACTATTCTTCATAAATTTGAATTGATCTTATAGATGGCCATCAATATATTCTAAATTATCTAGTTCTTTTAAATGTAGTTTCTCCCTATAATAATTAATAGTGAGAAAGTAAGAAACTTTAAATCTTTATTTTGATCATTCATTTTAACTAGCTCAAGTTATTTGTAATCCTACAAGTCTTATAAATCATATCTGAGTCATTAAAAGGATTCAAGATGAAAAGAGCAAGGGCAATTCTTTTAGAATCTACCAAGACAGAGTCGCTTTGAGAGATTAATTCATTTCTCCACCAGTCTTATTAAAATTTTTTAGCATAAAATTTCTAGGAAAGAATGTGTGAAGTGTTTGGCGTTCTTGTTAGATATTTCTAGTGTAAAACATTTCTCAGAGATACAGATTTCTGGATAATTTCTTTATAATTAGCAAACATTTACTAAGTTACCATTATGAGAAGGTCACAACTGTATGTATTATAATTTTCTTTTATTTCATAAGAATAAAAATATTTTATTACTGCCCACAATCCCCTCTTTTAAAATGTTAAAATCCTCAAACCTACTTCAAATCCAGTGTGCAGTATTCATTTTAATAGTTTTCTTAGATGGCAACTGAAGATGATAAACAAAGGAATAATCTTTTTTTGTCTTCACACAAATATACACCATAATCTGAATTCTTATAATAATCACAGAAAGTAAGGAGCTTTTGAAAATAGTACTATGGAAGGACTGATGCTGAAGCTGAAACTCCAATACTTTGGCCACCTGATGCAAAGAACTGACTCCTTGAAAAAGACCCTGATGCTTGGAAAGATTGAAGGTGGGAGAGGAAGGGGACAACAGAGGATGACATGGTTGGATGGCATCACCGACTCAATAGACATGAGTTTGAGTAGGCTCCAGGAGTCGGTGATGGACAGGGAAGCCTGGCGTGCTGCAGTCCATGGGGTCACAAAGAGTCGGACACGACTGAGCAACTGAACTGAACTGAATATCCTTTATATTTACCTCACAGGGAGATTGACATATGTACCTTGAGATGTAAAGTCAGAGCAGACTAGATTAGATGTTTCATGTTTTGCCACTTACTTTGGTAACTTGCCCAGCCTCTCAAAAAATCATGTTTCTCATCTATAAAATGCTGCTGATAATGACAACCTGCCCCATTAACCTCATCAAGTTGTTTAACATATCAAAGAAGAAGATATATGTGGAAAAGCTCGAAAACTAAAGAGCATTGTTTTAGTGCAAAATACTATGGCAATAAATGTTGAATTTAAAGGACTCTCAAAAGTGCATTATTAACCACAAGAGAGTGCTGAGTGAGGAACTAGGTAATAAAAGTCGCAAATATTTAGAGACTATAACTTGGAGTTTATATCAGGAATTATGAAAATCATTCCTATTTCTGAATTCCATTGAGAGACCTGTACTGCAAGTTCATATAATCAGCTGATGATGTTTTTAACTCCTTCTTTCCTTTTAAAGGGAATCGCTATATGTTTACCTTTTGATGGTAGAAAACTGAACCAACTTGCCTTGCTGTCTTCTAAATGTTATATAACAGCATCTACTGTTCTCTTTTTCTCTAAGATATTGAGGATGTGAATATATATTTGTTTGACTGCAGTCTAATGAGACTTCCAAGAGATGATCTTTTAAATTGGTTTCTATCCTAGTTTTCATATATCCTTTTAGAAGAGAAGAAAGCTACTCAATCTATCTTATCAAAACAGGAAAATACATCTTTTAAAGAGATTAACACTACAAGTGACCAAAATTGACTTAAAGATTCACATTATACAAATCACAGAGAATTTATGAAGAGTAGAAATTGTATCCAGTTATAAACCCAACCCTAACCTAAGTTTATATTCTTCTGGATGGCAGTATCAATGTACATTTTTCTAAATGTCTTTTACCTTAAGGTATTATATCAGTAAAAATATATATATAAAATACAGATATTAGACTAAAGAATGTTAATCTCTTTGTTAATATTCCAAGGTAGGAAAAAAAAATATATATATATATATATATCTTGAATACTACTTGTTCGTAATATTTTGTATATTTTTAATCAACTTTTCTCAGTGATAAATGTCTGAAACACAAGTCAAATGATGTGAGCAATGCAAAGAACAGTACAAAGTACATTTTTACTGCTGTCTCCTAATTTATTTTAAGAAATATCCCAATACTTTTGGGGAAAGTATGTAATTATGCTTGTTTCCCTAATGATATATTGTGCAAATCTCAATTTTTAAAATGCCCATAGAGTGAAAAAATAAGAGTTGGAATGTGTATTTTAAAATTTCTTACATGATTGATAATACCTATATTCTCTTTCCATCCAAATATAAAGTCCAGGTGATTTTTTTTGTCACTAAAATGTCTGTATCTTTGAAGAAAATAGCTAGCTTCAAAGCTATGGTGTATCTTTAGAAAACTAATCTATTTTCCATGCAAGTATGTTGCTTCTGCACATGTTAAAAAGTCATCCTGTGTTGTCTGGGGGTGGTGAAAAGATGGGAATGAGTTGTCTGAGAAGTAATCAGCAATACTTTGGGAACATTTAGGTCATAGTTTCCAATTAACTCTGAAGTGTTTGAGTAATTTAGTACCAAACCTCAGGAGAGAGGGGATAAAAACCTCTTTGATGTATATGTCAGTGAATGGCAAACCAGCAAATTTGCATTGAAAATGGATTTGCTTGTTTGTTTGTTTTGAAACAGAGACCAGCTAGATCTTTCTACTGTAGTTGGAGTGAGAGAATATCTTTACATGTGTGGGTTCCCTCTCAGTAGGTTTCTATGTGTTGCAGTGATGGCTCCTATGGTCAAATAACAAAGAGATGAGTTTTTGCTCCAAAACAAAGGCCAGGGTTCAGTGGCATAAACTTTCTGGCACTTTCCTTTTTTTTAACGACTGCCGTGAATATATCAGAGAGGAGTGGACACTAATATCCATTTTCAGAGTTAGAAAACCGTCTTTTTCAGGATTCAATACTTGAACTATAATCCTAATTCCACCACTTCCTTGGGTTCAACTTTGGGAAAGTCACGTGGTTCTCTCAGAATCAGTCTTCCCAACAGCAAAATGAAACTAACAATGACCTATGAGATATATCTAAAAGATTTCTGATTATTATGAAAATTAATTCAATTAGGCAGACTTTTGTGGAGCATCCATCGCTGTATTTTGAGATAAAGCCCAGCAATGATCCCCACTTCCTTTGATAAGAAAAGGGGAAAAAAATGTGTTGAAAAAAGATAGATTTATCACTTGTTAAGGAAATTGACATAGAAGTTCATGAATACAGTGTGATGCATATTATATTCAAGCTACTGTTAGGCAATCCAGATGAACTACAACCTGAATCACATTGTCAGTTCAGTTCAGTCACTCAGTCATGTCTGACTTTTTGTAACCCTATGGACTGCAGCACACCAGGCTTCCCTATCCATCACCAACTCCCAGAGCTTGCTCAAACTCATGTCCCAAACTCATGTCATGAATCATACTGTAACTATAGGTAAATATCTAAATATCGGTCTCCTCCACCAGACTTGAATGTGTGAAATG
Organism: Capricornis sumatraensis; assembly: GCF_032405125.1. NCBI lineage: Eukaryota > Metazoa > Chordata > Mammalia > Artiodactyla > Bovidae > Capricornis > Capricornis sumatraensis. The sequence goes on from NC_091092.1 coordinate 112,143,629, forward strand.
TCAAAGTCCATGTCCATGTCTCACTGACTTTAGTGTCACCAACACCACGCATGAATCCTGGCACATAATACATGTAGACGAGGTACATGCATCACCTAATGCTTGAGTTGTTGGTAGGCATGTGGAAATAAGAATGAGATTCAGGTTTAAAGATAACCTGTATGGAAGTTGAAGTCAGTGGGACAGAATGAAACATCCAGCTGGAAGCAAATGAAGAAACCAAACATACTGTAGGTAGGAAAAAAAAATGGGAGGTTAACTTATGAAATGGTGAAAGAATAAATCTGAACATACTTTTTAAATTTTTGAAGAGTTCTGTAGATAACAGATTTTAAATTTATTTTCTGTGCTAGCTTAGAGCTTTCATCTCATACTCTGTGTCAATAGTTACATTAAAAGGACAGAATATTTTTCTCACCTTAGAGTTCAGTAACAGAGGAGAAAAGAGAAACATTCTCTCAGTTGCCAGAACCCTTCTGGGTCATCTATCTAAGTAGATATTTTCCAAAGACACATAAAGCCATAGTCTTAGAATTGTTGCTAGAAATGGAATGAATAGGATACTGGTCCAAGCATTATTGAATGATTTTGCTTAGATTCATGCTTTTCATTAGTGCACATTGCCAATAGAATTGCTGGAGATTAAAAGGAATCCTTCCTACAAACTGCTGTATTAGCCATAGGTAATAAATTCTAGCTGCCCCATGAAAATACAATACAGACTTATTTTTTAAACAAAAGCAAAATTAATTCATTGGCTAGCAAACCAGTAGAATCTGTTATGATTACAGAGAATTTGAACTTCAGGTTAACTCTGGCTGTATGAGTAGTGTTTGGCCTAAAGTCCAAGTGCTTGCTGCTAAGGTACTCATTTTCTCTGATTTATATCTAACAAACAAACAAACAAACAAAAAAACAAGTATCCTGTAATACTTTCCCTAAAACTATCATAGGAAATGATAGTTGTTAAAGTGCAAATAAACCAGGAAGGAAAGATTGAGTGTTTTATTTGGTTACTTCCTGATAATACCAGGGCACAGATGAAAATGTTACTTAGCAGAAGACCAAGTGGTGTGAATTTCCCCAGTTGGTCACACTTTCAGAAACATCTGGGGGAAATATCAGATTGAGCCTTTTTTTCCCCCAAAATATTCAATGTGTTTGTTTCTGTTTGCTTATATATAATGTGTGTATATGTATTTGTGTGTGTGTATAATCATTTAATACAGTGCAGTGATGAACTATCATCCCTGCATATGTCTAATCATGGAATATTGTCCATACGTTAATTAAGCTCTTCAGCCTTACCTTGGAAAGTCATAGGCTTCCCTTTTTTCTTTTGCTTTTTATGTATTAGGTTGACCCATAACAAATTAGTGATTTTCAACTTAGATAAAAATCTGGAGTCTTAGAGATTTATTCAGAGATACCATGGTGTGGGTGTGTGTGAAGGATCAGGCTATACTCTGATTGCCTCATTGATAATCAGTTCTTAAAAAGAAAATGGAGATGCTGAAGACATGCCTTCTGTGATTTTTCCACTTTATACAGACTTGTGCAGGTGGGGGGTTGTACTAAGCTCCAACACTTTGTCCTTTCAGTAGATTCTTGCTTCTAACTGGTGATAATGGCTTATCTATAGATCTCCTTAAAGGGCAACCAAAGGTATAGTAGCCCTTCAGGCTCAGTTGCTGAGTATGAGAATCCTCCATCCTGTCTCCTTTTGTGACCACAATCTGTGCAAGTGGTTGTATATTTCTTCACATACATTTTTTAGCAAGTATATTTTTCAAAGTTTTATTTAGTATGGCAATTCAGCAGGTCAAGTTCCCCAGAAGTCAGATTCTGAGAAAGTGATTAATGTGTAGGAATTTCTTTCTTTCTTTCTTTCTTTCTTTTTTTTTTTTTTTTTGGTAGAGTGCTCTCAGGATGAATATCTGTGAGAGAAGAAAGGGAAAGAAGCAGGATAGGGCAGAAGGAAAAGCTGGGCTTCCATTCATTTGTAACCTCAACATCGATCGATTCTCCTCCCCTCCCGAATTTTCCAAAGCTGGAGCAAGAGGGCTAGACTTTAATAAAAAGTCCGCACATTAACCAGTCATTGGAGGCAACCTGCCTGCATCCAGCAGCTTTCCCAGGAGTTAAAGCAAGACACATTGCTGCTTAGTCAGTCATATCTGACTCTTTGTGACCCCATGGACTGCAGCAGGCCAGGCCTCCTTGTCCCACACTGTCTCCCAGATATTTCACAGGTTCATATCCATTGAATCAGTGATGCTATCCAACCATCTCATCCTTTGCTTCCCTCTTCTCCTTTTGCCTTCAGTCTTTCCATACTGTTCATGGGGTTCTCGCAGCCAAATTACTGGAATGGTCTGCCATTCCCTCCTCCCCTGGACCACATTTTGTCAGAACTCTCCACTATGACCTGTCTGTCTCAGATGACCCTGCATGGCATGGCTCATAGCTTCAGTGAGTTACGCAAGCAAAACATACTTCAGTCCTGAAAGAGGAGTCTGGACATCCCAGCACAGCATCCACTATACCAGTAGTTCTCAAAGTTTGGTCTCTGCAGTGTCAGTGATGCTCAAACTTGAGCATATATCAGAATTGCCTGGAAGACTTATTAAAATACAGCTCGCTGGACTCCACAGAGGATTTCTGATTCAGCAGATCTGGGTGGGGCTTGAGAATTGCCATTTCTAATAAGTTCTCCGATGGCACTGATACTGCTGGGCTATGGAGCATACTTTGAGAACCACTGTACCACACTGCCTATATTTACCTATGGAGAATGGTGTATGGTGCCCTTATGAACAGAAATAAAACCTTTTGAAGTCAGCATCCCATTCCACATGCCATCAAATTCTCAGCTATTTTTGTGCATTCTATACCTGGACTTGCTGATAATTAAAATTTGTTATATAGAAAGTACTTAACTGATGCAGTAAATTATATTTGTAAAGCATTATTACTATTTTATGATAATCTGGTCATTGTTACTTTAAAGTTCACGCCAAATTTTCTCCATGGTTCATAATTTGATAACCTGGATATTATCATTAAAAAATAATAATCTATGTTCGAGTCTTTAGTTTTGTTCTAGGTAATTTTTTTATTACTTTATGATTCTAATTGCTACATTTTTTATTTGTCATAGATGTCATTTAAAGGCATATGATTATGGAAAATTTTAAAGTATGGTATATATTCAGAACTATTTTGAATGCACAAATATGGCATACAAGTACCTTCGACTCATCTAGTCTGGACTTAGCACAATTAAAATTTAAGAATTCAGTGTGCATAGATGGATCTCAGGAAAAAGGATGCAGCCTTAAATCTCCCACACAAGCCAGAGATAACAGTCTCACCTCTGATTGAAGAGATTTCCTGCCATTGCTGCCACTGAATTTTGTCTAACGTACTTCCAAATTAGAAAATATTCAACCCAATGTTGTCAATATTTCAGGTCACAAGGGTGTTGTTTAGGAAAACGGTGCCTTACTGTCCTGAAAGAGTTACTGCTCTTCCCTAAGGGCCTAATTTACAAAGCAGCGAACTTGGTGGGAGGATTGGGCTGGAAATCTCATTGTCTCGGTAGAACACTTTCATCTGATTTATGCGCATCACATTTTCCAAATAACTCTTTGAAAGTTATTTACTAGTTACTTTCTCTGGAACCAAGGGTAAGTGGTGTTTCTCTTTAAGGTTAGAGAAGCTGGGATGCATCAAACACAGCTCATCATGATGATGAAGCTGATAATAAAATGCACAGTATCTAATTCTCTGCCATGAGGGAGTTTCACACTGCCCCTTTTATTTTGTGTGACTTTGGAGTATGTTAGAAAATACATCAGTGTCTAACCCTGCATTTGTCTCCTGCAATGTGACAGCTTATTTCTATGCCAAATTTGGAGCTAGAAGTGGAGTAAATCTTAGTGATTTCTAGTGTACAAGCCAACCTAAAATATTAGCTAGCACTGGCTGAAATTGCCCCATTTGTTGGTCAGAAATGGTCAAACGTTAGCAATTACACAGGCGTCAACCTGTATGTTGTATGTTTCACACTAGATTATAACATTACGTTTCTCAGTTTTGTCACAACGGTTCTGAATTTTTAAATCATACTAAATAAATAAATAAATAATAAAAGATACTTTGCTCTTTCTCCCTGCATTGATAGTTTGCCTGAAAATTAATAAGCAAGGAACTAGCAGTTCAGGCTAGCCATTGAACTCCACGAGATTTAACTGATTTGCCCAACCAGAGCACCAGGCTACCTTTCAGTTATGCGGTATTCAAGTTTATTTAGGAGTTGATAAATAGCTTAGTGCAATGCTTCCTTTTTTCCAGTTGCTGCACCCTCATAAAACTATTCTCCTCTCCACCAGTTAATGCAGACAGAAGATTTTTATCCAGTATGAGCACCAAAACTACACTGTGGAAGACTGTATGCTCAGCAAAAACCTCACCCATGATGAATAAACAGCTCTTCCGGGGGCTTTGCTGCCGCTGGCTCGGCAAGAGTTGTTTATTGCCTGGTTTGCACATCCCATGATAAAGTTGCTGCTGAAATAAATTGCAGTTTTGCATAATTATTGACAATCACATCTTAACAAGCAGTATGTATCATATTCAAGTGTTCAGTTTATTTTAAATCCATTTTTAGCTTATGTTGAATCCCAGAAAGTGTTTGTGTAGTAATAGAAGGTAAATACGACTTTTAAATAGAGTACTAATTTCCTTATTGCAGAAAAAATTTACCTGAATCTCTTTAGATGGGGCTGTTACTGCCTCAGGCAATTTTCCTTCCCAAGTTACTATTATGTAGATGTTTGCTGAGGGCATACATGTGTGTATCCACAATACATGCATTATATATGTTGTCAGAAAATATGAATAGCTCTTTTGTAGATTTTTGTGTCATTAGGGAATTTGATTCATTCCTTCTATAAGATTAGAGAAATGAGAATAGAATGTGGGCATAGGGAATTCACATTTTTGAGCAACTATAATATGTGACTTATAATGTGTGAGGCACTCAGCTTCACACACACTGTTGTATTTTCAGTCTCATCTATACAACAATATGTATTGCAGATGAGAAATCAGAGAGGTTAAGTAACTTGTATCACACTCGGAGGAGGACGCTGGGATTTGAACCCAATATGTCTGGATTTTAAGCTCCAGTTTCTCCATTACCCGTACAATTTTTCTTTTGGAAAATATTCTTAGTTGTATGACCATCAGGTAATGCAAAAGGAAGCTAATACAATAGTCAGAACTATCAGAACATGCTGATGTTATGCAGATTACATTTTGCACAGTGTTTGCTATGAAATATGTAGTTTTTCTACTTCTTAATCGTTTTGTTCGCTTTTGTTCTCCAGTCCCCTTCTCCTTCTTCCTCCAGTGTTCAACTTTCCATTGTAGGTTTGCATTTCTCCTGGCCTATTTAATCATGGTTCCCTGCCTCAGGTAACATTAAAGGTAGGCATGGTAGATTTTAGGGTTTTACCTATAGAGATTAGTTTCAACTTTTACCACCCATTAAAATAACCTTTCAAAATTGACCAGCCAAAAGTCAAATGTTTTTTAAAACAAAGATTTTTTTTTGGAAAATGAACTTTCAAAAGTCTAAAAGTCCAAATACACACACACATCCTATTCTAGTGGTTGATGCTTTCAAGTCGAGTTTTAGCAGCAACTCACATTTGTTGCAATGTTATGATTTAGTACCTTTGATTTTGCTCTTTTTGTGGGATTCACTGGCTGCACCATTCTGATATTTGAGGATAATTGCATCTGGACATTTGTTCATTTGCAGAGTGAGTGAGCGAGAGACTGCTCTGGAAGAAACTCATAGATTACTGCAACAGTTCCCCCTGGACTTGGAGAAGTTTCTTGCCTGGCTTACAGAAGCTGAAACAACTGCCAATGTCCTGCAGGATGCCACCCATAAGGAAAGGCTTCTAGAAGACTCCAAGGGAGTAAGAGAGCTGATGAAACAATGGCAGGTAAGTCAAGCGTTTCTGCTTTTATAACTTGTGAATTCAGCCAAAGAATCCTGAGCATTTGTCCTTGTATTTGATATGTTGTGGACAAAAATAGTGGTTTTATGTGGCCTTATATATTTCGGCTTTGGGGCTAGAAGAAGAAAGAGGGAGAAGCAAAAAATCATGTCTTATTTCATTTAACACCCCAGTCTTCTAAATAGTATGTGGTTTTGACCAGGAAAAATTTGCGCATGAAGCTGGAGCTTTGATAAGAAGAAACTTTGCTCAGAGAAAAGGAATTAGGGGTTGGTTTATTAAATTTGAAAAAGTTGCCATTTTTGAGTGTTTATTTAATATTTTATAGGAAAAGCATCTGTATGAATTGTCTGTTTTATTTAGCGTTGCTAACTGAATCAGTTTCCCTTCATTACTTTCCAATACATTTTGAAATGTTAATCTGGCCTTTTGTAGCTTTCCTCCTAACATAATCTGTGAAAATAAAAATGAGATGGCTAACTTTGTCATAGTTAATGATCACACAATTTTCAGACAGTTGTTTTTCCTAGAAACAAAAATTATTGCTATAAAATTTCATATGCATAAACAGCAAAAACAGAAGTTTCAGGTTGTTTTATTTACTTGAAATCTTGGTGTGAATCATATTCTATAGTTCAGGAAGGCTCCTGATATTTAAATACTTCGGGGACATGATAGAGTTTTCCCTGACCTATGTTGGAGTTTGGTTATGTAGAGCTGAGTTTTCCGACTTGAAATAAGAACTTTACTAGTACCACAAAGAAACTTTGGAGTGTTCGAATATATGACCCATTTTTAGGACTAACTTCAGTTTTTTAATATTTTAAAATTATGGCAAAAAAAGTGATTGTGCATTCCAGGTTGAAAAGTAATTCCAAAATCAAATCATAGTAAGGCAAGTTTCTTCTCCTCCCTCTCCTTGTTCTCCTTCTTTTCTTCTGTTTTGATATGAGATCTGATCTACTTTGTATATAGAGTAGATGACAGTGGCAGTTCATAGCTTCTTGAATTCCTCATTCTTGCTTTATCGTTCTCCTCAGACCCCACTTGCTCCTTCACAATGTGTGTTGAGTTACTTTGATCATTCGGAGGTAGTTTGCATAGATAAAGCCAGGTATTGTTCTACACAGGTATCTCCTATGGCTTGCGGATGTAAATGCAGTGCATGGTTTGTGTTTTTGGTCATTCTTAGCTAAGTGGTTAGAAAATATGCTGCTAACATATTTGACTTATGGTTGCTACTGCTGCTGCTAAGTCACTTCAGTCGTATCCGACTCTGTGTGACCCCATAGACAGCAGCCCACCAGGCTCCCCCATCCCTGGGATTCTCCAGGCAAGAATACTGGAATGGGTTGCCATTGCCTTCTTTCATTAAAAAATTTATCTTGCCTTGTAAATGCCCATAAAGCCACCCTAGAGTTTTAAATATGTGGATTCACATATTCCCATCAGCTATGGTAAATAATGAGTAAAACTTTAAGTGGATTGTTTTTTAGCAGATTCCTTTCAAAATTAAAGATTATTCCAGTGACTCAATTTTGTAATAGGGATTTAATAAAATATTTCTTAAATTCATGAATAAGTATTGTTGAAGACAAAACAAGAATACATCCATCTATCTCCTATATATTTTATATTTGTACCTACGGTACTTATACAACACAAATTCATACTGAAACTTATCATGAGAAACTGCAAGATTCTGAATCAATAGGAAAAAATGGCAGTGTTTCCTAACTATGTTTATTATGAAAGTGTGGAGAATAAAGTGCATTTTGTGCTTAGGTTTCTAATCTCTTCAAAAACAGCTGGAAATTATGCTGAGGAAATTTTCTTAGCTTATTCTCTATTACTCATTAAAAAATCTATTTATTCTTAAAAACCATGTAAAATTCCCTTAGAGTTCCTGAAAACCTTAGACATACCATTTTTTTCTTAACTATAATAGGACTAAGATTCCAATGTTATTTTAAAACAGAGACCATTTTCTCATTCCCTCTCTATTAATATTGTGTCTTCTATAAATTCCGCTTGCCTGAGGTTGAAACTACATTTTATGGATAGGAATGACATTTATAGCCAGCTCTGATTTTCAGTTAGATGGCTGAATAATGGTCTTTTGATGAAAGATTTGAAGATGTCATGGTAAAAACTCTAAACTACTGAAACTATTGATTACTGTTAACAGCACATTTCAGCTGATAGAATTGAATCAAGATACTGGGGTTTAAAAGCAACAGCTTGAAAATAAAACTACATACCTTAGGAAATTACATGCAGTTTCAATATTTCAGCTAAATGGAAGTGTTTGCTTTCCCCCCCCCCGAAGATTTTTTTTTTAATTTTGAACAAAAGGAATGTTCTATAATATGTGTGAAGGAATCAAGTGTAATGGTATGCCTTTCACTTCATTTGCAGATGCTGGTAGCATTATATTCTTTGTATGATTCATGATAGATAGCAAGAATAGTGCTTACATATTAAAAAAGAAATTCCAAATGCCTAGCCAGAACATCAGCTTTCCCAGCAGATCCCAATATATCTATCCAACCCAAAGCAGTGGTGTTTTACTTTATACAAATGCTGCAGAATGGAGACGGGGGTGAAAACCTTCACAAAATAGATTTTTCTCTATGGCTGTCAATCAGTTTTTCTATATATGGCGACTCCAGCTCTTGCTAGACTGCCTATCACTGCTTATCACCCACTTCATAGGATGTTTAATTCTCCCAGCAATAATTATAATTCCTGGGTTTGATAAGCATACATGTATTATGAAACATATGCTTCCTGAATAGAATTAACCTGATTAATTCCACTCTGAAAGCCATTAAAGTTTCTTCCTTATATGAGAAAAAATAATGTTATTTATTTTGCTTATTAAAAGCAAGGTCAAAAAAATAAATAGAAGCAAGGTCATATTTGTCCCCGTACTTTAGGATGAGGAGATCTTTTCTTATACAGTATTGGTATTTCTGACAGTATAACTGACATCATAAAGCCAATGTATTTTTACAGCATGCCATAGAGAGGCCTGTGAAGTGACAGTTTGAAAAGTTTTAAATTACAAATTTATTCTTAAAATGAAGAATTATATTCATAATTGTGTCAGATTCTTCCTGTGTCCAAAGCATTTCCTACTTTGGCCCTCAGAGAATTGGTAAAGATGGCCACAGTTCTAAGTGCTAACATAGAACTATTGGTAACCAACTGAAAATGGGTAGACTCTGCATCTTTGCTAATATTTCACAAGAATTTCACCAATCTTAACTGATTCTCTAAGCACCCCTAAGAGATCATTGTAATAGCAGCTTGTAAAGAAGGTATGTGGGGATGGGTGTGCAGTGGGGAGAGATGGTCATAAAGGTAAGATAATTAGGGTCTTTTTCTCAGCAAGAGAGACTATGGAGCAATTAATATTTAAGATGCCCTCATCTGTGATCTGGTTCCTGTCTCAGGCCATATGTCTCAACTGACTCCCTCTTCTAATTTCATTTGTTTTACCTGTGTCTCCTCCCAACCTCCTCCAGCCATTATAGAAAAACTCTTCTACTAAACAAAATACTTCCAGAGAGAAAAGGTTGATAAATTTTGAATTGTACAGCAGAATATACCTGGAACTTGATTAAGCTATCTTAAATTTCTAATACATTGTTGAAATTGAGGGAAAGTAGCTTCTTCAGTGTTGCTCACAATATATTTTGGCCCACTGATTAATTCCAAAGGAATAAGGAAGAATGCAACCTCAATAGCAAAATTAGTATCCTGAATAAATTAGATTGTCACATTTGTTGGTGCATTTGAAAAGAGAGGTAATCTGAGTATCCCTAATTCTAAGAAAAGAAAACCCTTTGTATATATAGCAACCTTTTTTGTTGCTATAATTTGAATTGAGTTTTACATGTATTTTTTAATCTTTCTACTTTGGTGTCCAAAGATTATGAAAGTTTATTTTGATGTTTTTATTTTGCCTAGTGATATCTGCCTGCCATTTTTTATAATATGCAAAACATAAATGTATGCATATATTATATACATATGTATTACATTTCCATAAAAATGTTGATTAATTCATCAAATCTTTATTAAACACCATTAGATGTCTAGCATAGGGTTAGGACTAGCATTACAAATATAATTAGAGGGATGTTTTTCAAGCATAGTTCAAAGAACTAGGTTACATAATCAATTTAATGAGTATCAATTCACATTTTTTAACAGAAAGGAATAAAATTAGTAGAATAGAAAAATAACCAGAGTCTATCCCTCTTAAATAGGAGTCAGTATTATTTTGTGAAGCTTTGGTTTCAACTATTTGCATATGCATATGTATGTATTTGTGTACTTACTGGACTAGTGTGTAGCACATATTCAGAAACTTTTGTATTGGAGTATGATTTCTGCCTTTGGGATGCTTACATTCCAGAGGTGAGGATGGTTACACTATGACAAAATTCTGGTAGTGTGATGAGTGTTACAGTAGAGGGCTAGACAGGGTCTAATAAAAACAGAAGATGATTAAGTTAAGCTTGCCAGAGTCTCCAGGAAACTCACCTGGAACACTGCTTTTCAGTCTTGGAAAAGATTTTGTAAATGCTAATTTCTGGATTCTACCCCTAGAAAATCAAACTGCATTGATCATAGCGTGTCCTGTCCATGCTTCTCCTGTCCAGCCAAGGTTGAGAACTTCTGTTTAGAGAAAGTTAGAAGAATGTGTCAGAAGTGAGCTAGATACAGAGTTGAAAAGGGATTTCTGGCATAGGAAACAGCATATTGAAAGTCCTGGACGGTTGGGTAGTTTGAGAATCAAAAGGTACTTCTTTACGGCTGGGGTGCCTGGGGTAGGATTATTATAAGAAATGTGACTGAAAAGATCAGCTGAGGCTAAATTATGTAGAAAGGCAGCATGATAGAGTAGATAGAGTATGAGCCTTGTAGGTAGAAAGATCACTTATTTTACCACTTGTTGTCTAACCTCTAAGTCTCAATTATACCCTTCTATACAAAGAAAGTAATGCTTCACAGAATTTTGTGAGAAATAAATGATAGGATACATGTAAAATGCCCACCAGAGGGGCAGAGCATTGCACTCAAATTGCTCGGTATGTGTTAGCTGTCTTTTCCCTCCTTGTTTCCACCTATGTTTAAGAGTTTGGACTATTTTTAGTCTATGAGAAGTCACAGCATATTTTTAAGCAAGGAAATGGAATAACCTACCTTATGTTTATGTTTTTGAAAGATCACTCTGGTAACTATAAGGAGAATGAATTGGAAGGATACAAGACCTATCCAGGAATAAAAGTTAGAAAGTTATTTCTGTAATATTCCAACCAATAAATGACCATTAAGATGTTGAGGCTGAACAAAGGAAACATATATGTGAGCTGTTTGGAGGTAAAAACTAACACTGTGATGCACTGGGTTGGCCAAACATTCAGGTTATTCTGTAACATCTTACAGAAACACTCAAATGAACTTTTTGGACAACCCAATAGATTATGGGAGGAAGAGCTGAGGGGGAAATGTGAGGTACAGTAAGGAGTCACTGACTGCTTACCATTTGATATGACCAGATGCCTACACAGAGTTGCAGAATTAAAGAGGAGAAATTGTTATAGGGAGAGAAAGCAGCCAGTTTTTCTTTCTCAAGATTATTCCAGCTATTCAGGGTCTTTTATGTCTCCATACAAATTTTAAGATATTTTTGTCCTAGTTCTGTGGAAAATGCCATTGGTGATTTGATAGATTGCATTGAATCTGTAATTTTCCTTGGGTAGTATAGTCATTTTCAGAATACTGATTCTTCTAATCCAAGAACATGATATATCTTTCCATCTGTTTGTGTCATCTTCAATTTCTTTCATCAGCATCTTACAGTTTTTGGAGTATAGCTATTTTGTCTCTTTAGGTAGGTTTATTCCTGGTTATTTTACTCTCTTTGATGTGATGATAAATTGAATTGTTCCTTAATTTCTCTTTTTGATCTTTCATTGTTAGTATGTAGAAATGCAACAGATTTCTGTGTATTAATTTTGTACCTGCAACTTTATCAAATTCATTGATGAGCTCTAGCAGTTTTCTGATAACATCTTTAGGATTTTCTATGTATAGTATCATGTCATCTGCAAATGGTGACAGTTTTATTTCTTCTTTTCCACTTTGTATTCCTTTTATTTTTCTTCTCTGATTGCCTTAACTGGGACTTCCAAAACTATGTTGAATAAAATTGGCAAGAGTGGACATCCTGATCTTGAAGGAAATATCTTCAGCTTTTCACTATTGAGTATGATGTTAGTGGTAGCTTTGTTGCATATGGCCTTTATTATGTTGAGACATGTCCCCTCCATGCCCACATTCTGGAGAGTTTTTTCATAAATGGGTTGCGAAATTTGTCAAAAGCTTTTTTTGCATCCAATGAGATAATCAAATGGTTTTTATTCTTCAATTATACAATGGAATATTACTCAGCCATTAAAAAGAACAAAATAATGCCATTTGCAGCACCATGGATGGACCTAGAGATTGTCACACTGAGTGAAGTAAGTCAGATGGAGAAAAAGAACTATTGTTTGATATCACTTATATGCAGAATCTAAAAAGAAATAATATGAATGAACTTATTTATAAAACAGAAACAGACTCACAGACTTGGGGAATAAACTTATAGTTACCAGGGGGGAAGCTTGGGGGAAAGGATAGTTAGGGAGTTTGGAATGGACATGTACACACTGATATATTTAAAATGGATAACCAACGAGGACCTATTGTATAGCAGAGGGAACTCTGTTCAATATTATGTAACAACCTAAATGGGAAAATAATTTGAAAAAGAATAGATACATGTATAACTGAATCACTTTGCTATACACCTGAAACTATCACAACATTGTCAGTCAAGTAAACTCCAATGTAAATAAAAAGTAAAAAGTACAATAAAATAATTAAATGGATAACAAAAAAAGAATGCAGCTGGTTTTGAGGTGTCTGTGAATAATAAAGGTGAAAATAACACCTCCCTTGAGGCACTTTTGAATGTGGATCTAATTTGGAGAAAGATATAGGTCAAAGATATAAAACTGAAGGACATCAACATGGACTCCATTAAAAATGCATAATATTACACAGAAATCAGTGTCATTGATACTTGAATTTCTCCATTCAGAAATATATCTAGAAGTCACTAAAATATTACTTGCTGTAGCACAGAATTGGTCTTAAATGATGCCATCTTGTGCTATTTAAAAAGACAGCTCTGAAGATTCTTGTAAATGTTTTGACCATGAAAAAAGGCAAAGAACTAGCAAAGCTTTGGTGTAAAATTCTTACTGTGGAGAACGCAAAAGTATTTGGGTAATATATCCAAGATCTTGAAAAACTCTTTCCAGTTAGGGCAATTAATTTCTTCTCTTATATAAAAATGGAACATTTTGATTTACTTCTTGTTCTACAGTAAGAAGTTTATACACACTCACAATACTATGGATGGTAGTACTCAGGAATAGATTCAAGAGCCACGTGTTTTTTATTTTACTATAGTCAATAATTTATTATGTCCCATGGGGTTCTCGAGGCAAGAATGTCACAGTGGTTTGCCATTCCCTTCTCTAGTGGACCATGTTTGCCTGGCATGCTGCAGTCCATGGGGTTGCAAAGAGTCGCACAGGACTTAGTGACTGAACAATAACAATTATGTTCTAAGTTTGGACCCTGAAATCCTTGTAGATCACAGAGAAAACCCAAAAAGAAACAGTGAAAATAATTAAAAATTTAGAAATAAAGTCAATGAGGACAAATGTTCAAGATTGGTGTTTTAGTGTCTACAATATAGAAAGTAATCCATTTATCATTAACCAGTGATGGAAAACAATCACCTCAGTGTAATACAATGAGTTTAACCACTTGATTATAAGAGTTATGACATGCTGAATCATCTTACCATGGTCTCTTTCATATATGAACATGTTAATTCAGTGTATTGAAACTTCTGGACCTACTTTTTTGGTATTACCATTAAAGTTTGCTATTATTAACATAACTTTGTAATTCAGTTATTGGATTCTGTCATTTTATACATACTAACTAAAAGAAAGGCCCATATAGGTAAGAAGACAGTATGCCTACTGAAAACTGAATTTTGATAGACCCTAATAATCATTGTTTTTTATTCCCCACAGAACTTTTGTGAGGCTTTTATAAATAAAAATATTAAAGCACTTTGAAAAAGTTTCTTCAAGTGAAAGAGTCTTATTAATGTTATGAATTACCATTAGAGAAAAGCCAAACTAAAGATGTACTCTTAATATCATACTCTAAAATCAACCGACTAAAATTATATTAATACGGATAATAATAACTAAATTGTTCCATATTTATAATTGGCAAATCATTTTTACTTTCATTCTCTAATTTGATTCTCACTGAAAAGCTCTGGTATTGGTACTATTCCCGTATTCAGATAAAGAGGGTAAAATTATGACAGTTCAGTAATTTAGCTATTATTACTTCTTTGAAAATCAACTGTCCTGCCATTCATCACACTACCATCTTTTCAGTCAGAGAAATTTCAAACCAAATAGTCATTTCTATCTACATTGCCTTCTCACTTGCCATACTTTCTAGTTCGCTTTCAAGTTCTATCAGTTTTACATCTCTAGTCTGTTACACCTGTTCATTTCTCTCCAGTCTGCTTACCCACCACTCTGATTTATACTCATTATCTTTTACATTCCCTCACTCTTTCCTGCATTGCTCCAATCCAGCCTGCAGATTCCCATTTTCAATTAAGCTTTGTAAAACAGTTTTTATTGTAACTACCTGATAAATTCTATGAGAGCAGGTATTTTATCCACTTTATTCTCTTGTATATTCCTATTGCTTGAGACAGTGCCCAGCACATAATGTGTGTGTGTGTATTCAGTCATGTCTGAATTTTTGCGATGCCATGGACTATAGCCTACCCAGCTCTTCTGGCCATAGGATTTCCCAGGCAAGAATACTGGAGTCCAAAACTGTGTTCTACACATCTGTGTCTCTTTTGCTGTCTCGCATACAGAGAGATGGTATGGGGAGGGAGGAGGGTGGGGGGTTCAGGATTGGCAACATGTGTACCCCCATGGCGGATTCATGTTGATGTATGGCAAAACCAATACAATATTGTAAAGTAAAATAAAATCTGAAAAAAAAATATAAAATAAAAAGAATGCTGGAGTGGATTGCCATTTCCTCCTCCAGGGGATCTTCCCAATCCAGGGATCAAACCCAGGTATCTTGTTGTCTCCTTTATTGGCAGACTGATTTTTTATGACTACCACCACCTGGGAAGCCTTCAGCACATAACAGGTGCCAATAAATATTCATCAAGTGAATGAAAGAATATATGACTCCCTGTTCAAACAAGTTTTATGACTTCTCAAAGACCTCAGAATATTCTACAAACTCCTTCACCTGCCCCACTAGGATTAGCCCTCAGACTCAATTTCCTATCTTATTTCTTCTTTTTCCTCTCCATGTACCCTTTGTTGTTGTCAGTGTTGTTTAGTCACTGAGTCATGTCCAACTCTTTGCAACTCCGTGGACTATAACCTGCCAGGCTCCTCTGTCCATGGGATTTCCCAGGCAAGAATACTGGAGTGAGTTGCCATTTCCTTCTCCAGGGGATCTTCCCAACTCAGACATGGAACCCGAGTCTCCTGGCAGGTGGATCCTTTACCACTGAGCAGCCTGGGAAGTCCCTGTGCACCCTTAACTCCTACTAAATCGCACAGCTAGCCTGTATACTTTTGTGTCTTTGATGACTTCTTTCTTTTCTTGGGAATCCTTTTCTTCATCTCAGTTTACCCAGATGCAACTTGATTTTCAAGGAAAGTCATATTCACATTCTTCCCTTTTCCCTGAGTCCTAGAGCTAGAAGATATCGTGTCTCCTTCTCAATTCCCAAGGCATTTCTTTGCACTTTAAATAACACTTAATGCTTTCTATGTTGTTTTAGAGGGGCTGGAGAAGATACCATTTAGTAGTGTGGGCTTTGAAGCTTGACTGCCTGGGTTTGACTCATGATTCTGATACTTACTGACCATGGATACATTTCTTAATTGCCATCAATTTAAGCAACTGTAAATCAAGGGAAATTATAACATTTATGCTATGAATTGATATATGTGGTACATAAAATGATATTTGATATATAACAAGCAACCAGTAAACATAGCTAGTATTATGTTATTACTATTATCAGATATATTAATATAAAATATACATTTTTATAAGTAAATTTTTGTAATGTGTCTTTCACTCTAGAGTGCTTAAGGGCTCAATCCTCATATGGGTTGAGAAACTCCTTAATAAGAAATGAATGAATTAATGAAACCATGCCAGAAATATTGGCTACCATGAGTGTTGAAACTCTGATTTTTTAAAGCTTCATCTTTTCTAACCAAGAAAAAATTAATAATCTTTAGTAGACTTTAGTTCTTAAATGTCAATATTGACTCATGTTTGAAAAGCTCTTCAAAGTCTTCAGGTACAAACAAACCTTAATACTCCCATTCTTGAGAATAAACACTCTACACTGAAAATGGAAAAGAGACCTCTTGCCTTTTATAGTGACCTCCTTGGGGAAATCAATTGACTTGCGACCCTTCTCTTTCAGTCAGACACCAGACATTGAAATTCCCTGAAATACACTTCAGTAATAATAGTTTATTTTTCTCAAATGGTCTGACCAGCATTTGGAAGTCACATCAATGGCTTATAGATATGTTAATAAAATTAATAAAATTATTTTTAATTCGTTCTTTGAGGGAGTAGTGGTGAAGATAGCCAGAAGTATGAGACTGTTCACTCACTTTCTTTAAACTCCAGCAGAGCCTGGACAAGATCTATATAATTTCAGGTTTTCTTCTCTAAACAAGAATAGAGAAGGTCAGAAAAAGTTTGACCACAGAAAGTCAAAAAAATTCACATCACTTTCTCCTCCTCCATTCAAAGATTTCTTAACGGTCAGGGGTCTTTGAAAGCAGAGTCTCTAGGCAAAATCAATAAATAAAGAACTTCCTTTACATGATGGGTAGCAGTCCCCTCTTCTTGTTGGAAAATTTTGAAATTGTGGATTGGAGGGATCAAATAAAAAACTTTCCAGTCTTTTATTTACAAATTATTTTTAAAATGAACTTCATGAGAGTCTCTCTAGTGCCTTTCATAATTCTGATAAGAAAAATTTTCAGGTATTAATCAAAGATTAATAGTATTCAAAATAGTTTAGATTATCAGCATGTGATTTTCATTCCACATGAGGTCCATTTGCAGTTTACATGGTTTTCTAAATTACATTAAAATAAAATGTCAAAAAGTTTCACATTCTTTTTTTCATTTTTCACAACATCAGTCTTTGAAGAAAGGTTATTGAACAAAGGTCTATGCATAAATCAGCCATTCCCCATAGAGGTAAAAGAAGCCATTACACCTGGTTGTGAAAGAGAGTGTCATGAATGTGGAAGAAATAAATCAGTCCCCACTGGAGATCATATCAGTCTAGATGGAAGAATGTCTATAACCTAATAGTGAGAAAGCAACAAATTACTTTTGTTTTTTCTTTCATCCGTTGCTGTCCTTGAGAGGTTTATTAACAGTTAACCATTCAATATTATTAGTAGTATAAATGTAATCTTGAATTCTCTGAAGATTTCAGTTTTTTGCTCTAATTTGTATTCATCTCCAACACCTTTTGCAATATATTATTCCTTAGGAGTTATAGAAAAAGTTATTCTCATCAGAAAGCAGCGTTTCATTTGCTCTCAGGAATCAACCACATTTCACCTCTATTCTTTGCTCCCAATTCAACAATTCAACATTGGATTTGATTCAAGGAGGCAGCCCCAAATAGAATGAGACTTGGATGTTTATGAGCTGCTTGACCAGCTATTCTTCCCAATAATTTACTCCATAAATTCTGTTTTTACAGTATTTTCACAAATGGTTAGGAAACTGTTGTACATTGCAGTTTTAAAAACTGAAATGAATGTAGATGACATTTTTACTTAAATTGAAGAAAGTAGGGAAAACCGCTAGACCATTCAGGTCTGACCTAAATCAAATCCCTTATGATTATCCAGTGGAAGTGAGAAATAGATTTAAGGGCCTAGATCTGATAGATAGAGTGCCTGAAGAACTATGGAATGAGGTTCGTGACATTGTACAGGAGACAGGGATCAAGACCATCCCCATGGAAAAGAAATGCAAAAAAGCAAAATGGCTGTCTGGGGAGGCCTTACAAATAGCTGTGAAAAGAAGAGAAGCAAAAAGCAAAGGAGAAAAGGAAAGATATAAGCATCTGAATGCAGAGTTCCAAAGAATAGCAAGAAGAGATAAGAAAGCCTTCTTCAGTGATCAATGCAAAGAAATAGAGGAAAACAACAGAATGGGAAAGACTAGAGATCTCTTCAAGAAAATTAGAGATACCAAGGGAACATTATATGCAAAGATGGGCTCAATAAAGGACAGAAATGGTATGGACCTAACAGAAGCAGAAAATATTAAGAAGAGGTGGCAAGAATACACAGAAGAACTGTACAAAAAAAGATCTTCACAACCCAGATAATCACGATGGTGTGATCACTCATCTAGAGCCAGACATCCTGGAATGTGAAGTCAAGTGGGCCTCAGAAAGCATCATTATGAACAAAGCTAGTGGAGGTGATGGAATTCCAGTGGAGCTATTTCAAATCCTGAAAGATGATGCTGTGAAAGTGCTGCACTCAATATGCCAGCACATTTGGAAAACTCAGCAGTGGCCACAGGACTGGAAAAGGTCAGTGTTCATTCCAATCCCAAAGAAAGGCAATGCCAAAGAATGCTCAAACTACCGCACAATGGCACTCATCTCACATGCTAGTAAAGTAATGCTCAAAATTCTCCAAGCCAGGCTTCAGCAATACGTGAACTGTGAACTTCCTGATGTTCAAGCTGGTTTTCAAAAAGGCAGAGGAACCAGAGATCAAATTGCCAACATCTGCTGGATCATGGAAAAAGCAAGAGAGTTCCAGAAAAACATCGATTTCTGCTTTATTGACTATGCCAAAGCCTTTGACTGTGTGGATCACAAGAAACCATGGAAAATTCTGAAAGAGATGGGAATACCAGACCACCTGACCTGCCTCTTGAGAAATCTGTATGCAGGTCAGGAAGCAACAGTTAGAACTGGACATGGAACAACAGACTGGTTCCAAATAGGAAAAGGAGTGTGTCAAGGCTGTATATTGTCACCCTGCTTATTTAACTTATATGCAGAGTACATCATGAGAAACGCTGGACTGGAAGAAACACAAGCTGGAATCAAGATTGCTGGGAGAAATCTCAATAACCTCAGATATGCAGATGACACCACCCTTATGGCAGAAAGTGAAGAGGAACTAAAGAGCCTCTTGATGAAAGTGAAAGAGGAGAGTGAAAAAGTTGGCTTAAAGCTCAACATTCAGAAAACAAAGGCCATGACATCCGGTCCCGTCACGTCATGGGAAATAGATGGGGAAACAGTGTCAGACTTTATTTTGGGGGGCTCCAAATTCACTGCAGATAGTGACCGCAGCCATGAAATTAAAAGACGCTTACTCCTTGGAAGAAAAGTTATGACCAACCTAGATTTCATATTCAAAAGCAGAGACATTACTTTGCCGACTATGGTCCATCTAGTCAAGGCTATGGTTTTTCCAGTGGTCATGTATGGATGTGAGAGTTGGACTGTGAAGAAGGCTGAGCGCCGAAGAATTGATGCTTTTGAACTGTGGTGTAGGAGAAGACTCTTGAGAGTCCCTTGGACTGCAAGGAGATCCAACCAGTCCATTCTGAAGGAGATCAGCCCTGGGATTTCTTTGGAAGGAATGATGCTAAAGCTGAAACTCCAGTACTTTGGCCACCTCATGCGAAGAGTTGACTCATTGGAAAAGACTCTGATGCTGGGAGGGATTGGGGACAGGAGGAGAAGGGCACGACAGAGGATGAGATGGCTGGATGGCATCATGGACTTGATGGACGTGAGTCTGAGTGAACTCCGGGAGTTGGTGATGGACAGGGAGGCCTGGCGTGCTGCGATTCATGGGGTCGCAAAGAGTCGGACACGACTGAGCGACTGAGCAGAACTGAACTGAACATTTTTACCTCCTATGGGCAAGTGTTGACATTTTCTGTTTTGGAGTTGAAAACAGTGGTCATTATTGGAAGGAAACCATTGGAATTATCAGACAACTCTAAATTCATTTCTTATCAATAGCCTAAAAGAATTTTAGGCCAGTAACTATATAGAATAAAAGTAAATCTCAAGTGTAATAAAGTGTCTCTCAAATGACAATATAGACACATACATTTTACTACCCTATTTGCTTTTCTTTCTGTATTGTTTGCCCCAAGGTCTCATGTATACCAGTGTGTACCAATTAATTCCTACAATATACATGTGAATAACCTCATTTGCATTTCTCTACTCACTATTCTGGGCACAAGGTTGTCTTAAGGACATCTTAGTTTTTCTCAGTTTAATCCATCTCTCCTATCATTTTCTTAGTGTATCTGTCTGTCTCTCTCTTTGCCTGTCACTTGCTTTCTCTCTCTCTCTCTCTCTCTCATTTTTCATTTCTGTTTCTTTTCAAATGACTTTCAACTAGGCAGAAAGTACATTTCATGTCTCTGTGCCTGCCTCCAAGCTCTAATTCTTTCACTCACCCAGGACTCTCCTTGCTGAATTCTTTCTCTATTTAGCGGCTATCATTGATGTTGGACAAATGATAGAACCTCATTTCTTAAAGGACCAGAAGATCCCCTTGAGCAAATAATGAAAGGATTTAGCAAATCAAAATATGAGCTATGTGAATGGATCCTGAAGATACTTTGCCAAGAGAAATCAGCCAGACACAAAGGATATAATTATTGTGTGTGTATATATTCCACTTGTATGTGGTACTTAAAATAATCAAATTCATAGAGATAGGAAGTTGAATAGTTACCAGGAGGTGGAGGTGGGGAGTTAGGGGACTTTTTGTTTAATGATACCTGAGTTTTGGTTTGAGAAGATGAAAAAGTTCTAGAGGGAGTAATGGTGATGGTTGCCTAACAATGTGAATGTACTTAATGAGACTGAACTGTACATTTTAAAATGGTTGAAATAGTAAATTTTATGTTGTGAATATTTTGTCACAGTTCAAAAAGAGCAATATGAGCCAACAGAGCTGTTGAGGGACTTTTTGTGGAAGTAGTATGGTAGCAGAGAGTGTGGGTATCTTATTTTATAGGTCAAGAAATTTGCGTTCAGACTCTGACCACTGACTTGCGTGATCTTGAGGAAATCAGTTGCATTGTGAAGCCCAGGTTTATCCTCTGGAAAATAATGGTGCTAGATAAAATAAAGTTGCATGCTTCTTTAAGTTCACATGTAATCTATACTCTCTTTACTTGGGAAGTTTATTAAAAATGCAGTGTCAGAAGCTGACTCTCTAGGGATGGGCCAGGGAATCTGCATATTTAAAGAGCCCCCAGGTGTTTCTTGTGCCCATTCAAATTTGAGAATCACTGGGCCAGATGCTTGCTTAAGGCCATTTTAGCTCTTGAAATTTGACAAATTTTGATTCTGTAAGGCAGATTCTCAGTGCTTATGCAAGAGAAAGAAATGAAGAAAATATTAGACTTTCTGCTTGTGTTAGAGAATTTTTCACTTGATATCCTCATCTCTCATGCCTAGCCAATCAAGAATGGTATTGTTTATTCCTCCCACTGTTTTGGAGAGGCATGGGGAAAAAAATAAGCCAGATGGTACTGAGGGAGATTTAACATTACCATTTTCTTTCTTTTTCCCTTTGCATATTGTGTAAAACTGCCCATGCCTCCATCTGAGCCATGATGATCCATTTAATGTTATGATTTAATGGCTCATGACATTAAATTATAACGTAGCCTAACATGATCAAATTATAGGATCAGAAGGAAAGTTTCTTTTCTCAGGGTGATTTGTATTCCTTAAGCAAATTGTATTATTGGATAAAGTTTTCATAATTATTTCTGAGCCTTAATTTAGGGAATCTTCTCTCGTCCATAGAAATGCATTTTATAAAACAGGATCTAGATTATAATCAATGCCTCAAAAGTAAAATTAAGAAAGGGAAAAAAGGTTTTATTTTGCTTTGCTTTTATTTTGTGTGTGTGCATGTGTGTGTTTAGAGTACTAAAATAAATTCTGTCTGAGACTGTATGTGAGATTAAAAGTGAAACAGAATAATCAGATAATTATTACATACTCACTTGAGTGGCTTATCCTAAGAAAAGCATAACCCCTGCAACAATATTTTACCAACCAATCAGTGAGGTCCTAATCACTTTTATTTTGAATAAATAGTTTTACATCTGTAATATTAAGTTTGTTTTCCTTTTGTATATGGGCTCAAGCAATAAAATATATCATCCTTGATTAATTCAAACAAGATTTTATTCTGAACCAATTTTTGTTGTTTTACTTATTTGAACTTTGCTCACATCTCTACATTTCTCTGCATATAAAATATTTTGTGTTAGAATGTGATTAAAATAGAAAATAATTAGTTAATTTACAAGAGGGAAAGAGAGAGAGGGAAAGGGTAAGAGAAAACTACAGATCACAACATGCTTTTCTATTCTGTGAAATCTGTCAGGGCCACAGAGAAAGGCCTACCCAGGCCTAGTAACAAAAAGGAAAAAGAAATATGGTGGGAGTTTCTCCTGCTGCTTTACCAAGAAGTCTGAGATGAGTTGTGTCAGAGTTTAGATTCTGTAAAACACAGACAATTTACCTGTCTTGTGAGAATCTTTAAATGAGTTTAGATAGGAGAGGCATAGGAGTTGAAATCCAATAATATATGCAATAATGATCATGCCAGAGGTGCACATAGAAAGCAAATTAGTCCCGTAAAAGAGGAACCAAATTGAAATTCCTTCTCTGAGCAAGATTTCAAACACCCTATTCTTTTACTTTTCTGTTTATGAAAATGGAATACCACCAGAAAAGCAAGAATTTGGAAGACAAGATGAAAAAAATAAAATTGGAATTGTAAGGAAGAGACAACTCACACAAACACACACATGCAACGAGAGAGCATTTTGTCTACACGGTGTATCTGATTGAGAAGTCCCTTTGCTGCAGGGTTCCTCGCAGACAGTGACTGACTCTCATGCTGTGATTTATTTTCTTTTATATGGCACTGGAAAAACAACATTTATCTAAACTCCTTAAGGGCAGTGTTGTATTGTTATTCTTATATGTTTGTGCTTAGTTGCTCAGTCATGTCCAACTCTTTGCAACCCCATGGACTGCAGCCTGCCAGGCTCCTCTTTCCACGAGGATTCTCCAGGCAAGAATACTGGAGGGGGTTGCCATGCCCTCCTCTATTCCTATGTAGTATAGTCTAACAAGTAACTCTAGACGTAAGATAGGACTTGTGACTCAAATAGCATATTCCACTCCCTGTCATAAAAATTACATCAGTCTGCCTGTATTCAAGGGACACTGCTACAAGATGACTCCAAATAAAATATACATTTGAATTCTGTATAGGATAAAAAAGAGAGTAGGGTTATTTATTTATTAAATCTAGCAGCCAGTTAATCATGGATGATGTTAATAAAAGCATAGAGCAGTCATCAAGCACAGACCAACATGTGGCAGAAATTATACCCTGAAGAAGTAAGAGATATAACTATGTACATGTCATTTCAGGTTCTACAGTGTAGTATCTGCTTTACAGACACTGTTCTATAGTTGCAGTAGATCAAACGATTAACTCTAATTTTCCTCCCTTTCTGCAGCCACAACCTTACCACCACCTCCTTAGGAATAAAATGTATCTCCTAACCCCTGGCCTTAAGGGTTGAATCATGTGATTTGCTTGAGCAAACAAGCGAGCAGAATTAACTGTACTAGTTTGAAGCTTCGGCCTTCAAACAGTGTACTAGTTTGAAGAAACCGGCTTGCGTTTTCCAGGTTCTGCTTCTTGACCCTATGTGCAAGCAGAGCATGTTCCATCTAGGCTGGTGGTGTCAGAAAGAGGGTGACAGACATGAGCAGTAGGGCTGTGCTAGTCACGCACACCCAGGAGAATAAATGGTTGTGTTTTGAAACCATAATGTATTTTTCTGCATTACTGTGGCAGTAGCTAATTAAAACAGCAAATACGTTTTTATCTTTCCTGACTGCCTATTGAAAATTAATAATATCAGCCATTTTGTGGTAAAAAAGCCTGTATTTTAAATTTAATGGTTCACTGCTAAACAAAGTTTTTCAAAATAATTAGATCTTTCCTTGTTGGGTGATTTCATTATTTTAAGCTTATATGTCATAAATACATTGTTTATGTCTGTTAATTTATTTATAAATACCATCTGTCATGGTTGGAAACACTGCCAGTCTTGAGAGAATGCACACAGTTCCATGTTACAGATTTTAAAACTCTCCTTACATCAAAGTATTGCATAATAACATGTTTCATTTTAATACATCACACATTCCCAGGAGAAAGTAAGAGATACTTATTTGGTTTTGTGAGAGAGAAAAAAATAATGAACATTACTATCTGGTTTACCCCTCGTGGTGATATGGAATCATAGCTGTGTTAATTACCCTTGCGATTTGTCTTCACAGAGATAATTATATGTGAACTTTCTTTCCAATTTGTTATGTAATATTAGAAATACTTCTAAAATTGACATGGATTAATTATGTTACCATCTTTATTATAATCATTAATCTACTTAATTGAGTGTTTTAAAACTATAGTATTCAAAATGTGTGTGGTAAGTCACTTCAGCTGTGTCTGACTCTGCTACCCCATGGACTGTAGCCCACCATGCTCCTCTGTCCATGCAATGCTCCAGACAAGAATACTGCAGTGGGTTGCCATTTCCTCAGGCGATCTTCCCAGGGATTGAACCCCCATCTCTTATGTCTCCTGCATTGGCAGGTGAATTCTTTATCACTAGTGCCACCTGAGAAGGCCAGTATTCGAAAAAAAAAAAGACTTATTAAAAAGAGATTTTTGAAATAATACTTTTTGCACGCCTTTTGAATAATTGGATTATTCAGTATTTCTTCATACTGAATCTAAGTCATACTGTCTGTGTAAAAATAGATGTCAGCTGAAGACAACCAGGCAATGGATTTGTCTTGACAACAATCTTTTTATATATCCAGACTTCATTTATTATTAGACATGTCTGTTTTTAAAATTGATACTTCTTTACCTTTCTGTATTTAGGGAAATGACACAAGAGAATAGCATTAATTTCCTCTGTCATATGGGCTGAATTATATTTGAAACTTTCAAGAGAGATTGTGTAATCAATTTAAAGAGACATTTGAAAAGATTGCTGTTAATATATCTCTAAAATGAATTAGCAGCATAAACTGTAGCTAGGTGATTTAGGTACAGTTGTAATTGTTAGTAATCCCAGGAGAAGATACAATGCATGCTGTAGTCTCTCAACCAGTGTAACTGCTGAAAATTCTGGGAGACTGTTCCTCTGCAAGGCTTCCTGATATTATTGTTCCTAGCGGAATTTTATTCCAATACTATATTTACAACAGCAGCAGCCGTTAACTATTTCTGTGTTACTCCAGTCATAGCTATTACTGAATTATTCACCTACTATTTTGTGGTTTAAAGAATAAGTGGACTTCATATTCTAGAGACAATGTTAGTCACTCAGTTGTGTCCAACTCTTTGTGATTCCAAGGACTGTAGCCCACCAGGCTCTTCTGTCCATGGAATTCTCCAGGCAAGAATACTGAAGTGAGTTGCCATTTCCTTCTCCTTTCTAGAGAAAGCACTTGAAGAAATGAAAGAAAGTTTGCCGTAGATCTGTATATCCCATGCATGCATGCTCAGTCGTGTCCCACTCTTTGCAATCCCGTGGACTCTAGCCCTCCAGGCTCCTCAGTCCACGGAATTTTCCAGGCAAGAATATTGGAGCAGGTTGCCATTTCCTTCTGCAGGAGGTCTTCCTGACCCAGGGACTGAACCCACGTCTCCTGCATCAACTGGTGGATTCTTTACCACTGAGCCAGCTAGGAAGCCCCAAGTGCTCAGGGCTTGCTCAGTAATGTCCTAAAGAAGGAAGGTCAGGTGACATGTCTTGCTGCTCCCTCTTCATGTGTTGTGAGTATTATTCCTGTAGAAGAGGAGTCAAGAGTGGGAAGAAAATGAAACCTGTCAATACTGTGAATATATAAATAATAAAAGTGGCAGGAGTACTGATTAATTCTGAATCATTCTTTATAAAATGACTGGAGCCGTGAAAATGCTCAGTCTGCACAGCTGATTGGGAAATATATGCAATCTGTTGATCAGAATTCATTTGTGAATGCTCTCTTCCAGAACTTTCTGTACTGGAGTTCTTAAGATTTTTGTCCCCCCCAAAATGAAGAACTACCTTAGGAGATGGTGATTTAAAACAGAAGAAAGCATTTGTCCACCTTAATAGCAATTTTCAAACAAATAGTTGATACAAATAAGTCAAAATACAGTTTCCTTTCAAAGAAAAGTTTCAGAATACTTTCAGTCCCTATATATGTTTTGTTTGGTGGGAAAATAAAAAAGCTAAATTCTTGTATCTTTAAGTAGAAATTTCAGCATAAATAAATGAAAGCTATAGATCTAGTTCAGTGATCCTATAAAAAGGAATATCTTCATCACTGGTCTTTTAATTTCAGGTGGTGTATACATATTATTTTATTTTTATAAGTAAAGCAATTGTGTTATTACATATAGTGTTATAACAGTAGAAGTCCTCTCAGTTAAATTCAGTAATAATCAATGTACATTGTTTATTATATTTCTTTCTGATTTTTAACCAAAACTATGACAGAAACTTAATTGGTAGGATCAACTTACCACATTTACAAAATTATTACTTTTGTTCAAGTGTTCTTCCTTTAACATTTTTTATGTTCCTTAAACCAAGCTACATACTTTTTTTTTGTTTTGTTTAGTGCATAGGATTTAAAACTTTGTTTCCTAAAATTTCTTCTTCATAAAGCCACATCTCCAACATGCATTCTTTGCTACTTCATTGAACTAGTAAAATACCTAATCTGTTTTCAAGGATTTGTTTCTTAACTGTGGTGGTTTTAGCTAAGAATAATGTATAAATATTTTCTAAATAATATTAGAATGCCTAAATTTCCTATGCCTGATATTACCATATTTACTGCTCACTTTAAGGTCTCATGATACATTCAATTCAGGTAAATTTTTAAATTATTTATTTAGAGGAAGAAATAGAGATATTTTAATGTACTAGGTTATTGATAAAGCCTAGTAAACAATTCTGGTTTTTTTAGTCTCACAAAATATCATCCATCCACATCCAAAAACTTAAAATTGAATTTATTGTGCTTTCTCTTTTATCTTGAAAAAATATTTCATTGTAAAGACCAACTAAGATAAGAATTTTAAAACTAAAAAACTGTAAACTAGGCATCGTCTTCTTAGTATTTACTTTAGAAGTCTAGCAATAGTTTTTCTTGTCATCAATACATTTCTTTGTTTTCTTTAAATTCAGACTGTGTATTTAAGTTCAGGTTGTAATTTGAGCTTGTTAAGATCTCACAGTAATGGGCATGGTGAAGTTTACAACAGCTTTTGTACAGCATACTTACAGAACCATGGTGAACTGAAGGACAAGGGCCTAGTAGAGCACAGTCAGAGAAAGACTCAAAGCATGGTCAGCCAACCCTCCCCTAGGCCTGCAAGCTGGTAGTCAGCTTTAACTTTTCCAAACCTGCACAAAGGGGCCTACAGCCCTTGGCTGAGGAGGGCATCCTAACCACTGCCTTCAGTTTGGGCTGCCCATGTTTGTACTTTTACTCATTTCTGATGACAAAGTATTCATTCTGTTTTACCTTTTTCACTAACCTTAATGTCGCTATATACCCAGAATAACTTAAGAACATATAAAAAAACTGTTTTAGTCTTCTCACATAAATGCTTCCTTTAAAGGCAACCTTTTGCAAAGCCCCTAAACAGCAGTTTTTATTAATGACTACATAGTAGCCCCACCTACAGGCACCAGAGGCTGATGGGAACCAGATTTGATGATGCTCAGTGGGCCCCCATTTTTCAACACATTCTTTTTCCCTATTTATTTTTTAATTGTATTTTTTACCACTATTTAAAGCTATGATTGATGAACTACTCAAACTTTCAAACTTTAGAGAAAAAAAATCTATCATCAAAACTTTCTTTTTAATCTTTAGTATTTAAAATGTATATACCTCTTTGGTACTTAAAGGGAAAATATGGTGAGGAGCTTTGTGGTTGTGGGAATGTATACAATATACATTTCATCCTATTGAAATAACTCCAGACTTGCTCATAAATATGATGGTAGCTGCTAGACTTACAGTCTCTTTTCAACTTTAATTACATGTGTTTTTCTCTTGAAGCTTGAAACTATGCTATCCATAAATTAGAGACTCAGAGGGCTGAAGGTGAAATCTTGTAAATTGTTGGATCAGCTTATCAGATGGGGAACATTAAACCCCTGGAGATAGCTATTTAAAGCATGTCCATCTACGTCTTTGCAGTACTGGGAGTTCTAGGACTATGATAGATCCCTTCATCTTTTTAAATTTATCTAAGTGTCTTCAGACAACATATAAGACTTTCATGTGTAAAGACTTTGCACATAAGTGCTTTTCTTTTAAGGCACTTAATATTTTTAGTACCCTATTATCATGCAATAATCTGCACAATATATAAGCAATTTGATAAGTGTAGTGTATATATACACCCTGAAGCTATCACTACAATCAAGATAATATACATATACATCACCTCCCAGAAAAAACAAAAACAGAATAATAGAACAGGCCCATCTAATCACCTTCCAGTATAAAACAAAGAGTTGAGTTTTAAAAATTTTTATGTTAAGAAATTATAGAGTCCCTCCCTTGGTCTCCTATACTGCTCCCATATTACTGCTAGGAAACTGTCATTCAATTTCAGATATTATATAACAATCAGAGGAAACAGTTGCAGACGAGAATGAAATTAGAACTGTATCTGCAAAACCTTTTCTCTTAAATTCTCAAACTAGCTCTGGTGGCTGGAGGCGAAATGGATCTTCTAACTATTAGCAATAATCATGTCAATACATAAGAAGGACTCTGTAAATTGTAAAGAGGAGAGAGCAAATTTCACTGCTCTTTCTACACATAATTAATAGAAATGCGAAAAGGCACCTTATCACTTGCTTGTCCCCTTCTAGAAAAGAAGACTTATTCCCTTTCTGTAGAAGAATATTTATTTGAGAATCCAATTTTATTTTAGACTTGAGCCTAGCACTTTGGAGATATTCCGGAGACCATAGAATTCACAGTCAGTCATTAGTATATCATGTTAGGCTTCTTTCAGGTACTGCCATCTACAACAGTCTGCTTGAAAAGCCTGAAAATATGACCTAGTAAAGTTAAATTTGACTAGTGTTTTTTTTTTCTATTTCTACTCCTTGCCTGTTGCAAATTATTGCTATCTAATCCTGATAGCTGGTGTGAATATGAAATTTCTTAAGAGAATTTGATAACTTTCGAATCATTTGGTCTTTTCTCGTTTTGCTTGATGGGTTCAGCAGAACTTTCCTGGTTGTATTGCTTATAAGCCAAATCTCAGTTCATAATATGTATCAGTCAATTTTGCTACCTAGTAAACAACCAAAACATTTCAATGGCTAATAATAACAAAACAAGCTATTTGTTTACTCATAGGTGTCAAGGGGTACACTTAAGTGGGGCTTCCCAGGTGGCACTAGTGGTAAAGAACCCACTGCTAATACAGGAGACGTAAGAGATGCAAGTTCAATCCCTAGGTTGGGAAAATCCCCTGGAGGAGGGCATGGAAACCCACTCCAGTATTCTTGCCTGGAGAGTCCCATGGACAGAAGATCCTGGCAGGCTGTAGTCCATAGGGTCACACAGAGTCAGACATGACTGAAGCAACTTAGCATGCACGCATGTGCATTTATGTGAGGCCTGCTGGTGCAGAGGTTAAAGCGTCTGCCTGCAATGTGGGAGACCTGGGTTCTATCCCTGGGGCGGGGAAGGTCCCGTGGAGAAGGAAATGGCAACCCACTCCAGTATTCTTGCCTGGAGAATCCCATGGACAGAGGAGCTTGGTGGGCTACAGTCCACAGGTCGCAAAGAGTCGGACACAACTGAGCGACTTCACTTTCACAAGCTGTCCATGGGGTTGCAAAGAGTCGGACACAAGCAACTTCACTTTCACCTTTCACTTTCATGAACTGGAGAAGGAAATGGCAACCCACTCCAGTGTTCTTGCCTGAAGAATCCCAGGGACGGCAGAGCCTGGTGGGCTGCCGTCTATGGAGTTGCACAGAGTCAGACATGACTGAAGCAACTTAGCAGCAGCAGCAGCAGCAAGCTGATTTTGGTTAGGCTTAGCTTGACTCTGCTTTCCTCCAAGCAGTAGGTCCAGGTTAGTTCTGCCTCCGGTATCTTATTTTGAGACTCAGGCTGAAGAAGCGGTAGCTTCCCAGGACAGTGACAGAGCACAATCAATGTATTTCGAGTTTCAGCCCTTGTCTTGGTCAAAGCGTGTAATATAGCTAAGCCCAAAGTCAAGGGATGGGAAAATACTTTCTACCTACATTGAGGTCATGGCAGGGTGTGGATGTGTACTGCTCTTAGGGATGTACAAGTGTTGATGTCAATAATTTAACCTGTTCCACAGTCTGTTGGAGATAATCTCAGCAAATTAGACAAATGGAAGCCTGAGTGATACTTATGAACATTGCAACCCCTAGAAAAGAAAGTAGGATCTCTCTGACTGTGCCTGAATTTCCTACTCTAATCTTTCAAGTTATAATGAAGCCTCAAAACATCCATTGGACAGGAATAAATTTCTCATCCTTTGGGATTCAACATATTAAATAGGCAACATCTCATTATAGTGATAACTGCAATAGCCATTTTCTTCAATTTAGGAATACAAATGTGGATGTGTTAATTTTCAATTAAGAGTTCCAAACTTATTATCTGCTTGGCAGCCCTTCCATGTGACAATCCTTCCATCTGACTATTAATGTTGGCTTTCGACCTAAATTTGAAAGAAACACCTAAACTTCAAGGGCCACAGCAGTAATTTTTCCAACCTGTTTTTCTCTGGTTAAGGAAACAAAGATTATACAACTCTTCTTAATTTGACCAGTGCAAGCATGTAATGAAAAAGACTTCCTGTGATGAGTAGAAATAATGGAAGCTTTGAAAGTACTTTTTAAAAACGGGGATATTGGAGCTAGTGAATTGACCTCAAACAAAACAAAAACAAATACAGCACTAGTCAGCATTTCCCAGGACGGATGATAGCTAGAAATGATAGAGATTATGGAAGTACATTGCATTATGGGGCATGAACGTGAAGATCAGGAATACAGCCTTCCTTAATGAAATAGTGTCAACTGTTGTTGGCAGGGCATTGTTATTAAAAGAAGGGCATTGTTGTTAAAAGAAGCCACCAAAAGTGAAACAATCCATGATGAAGTTAAAAAGCGAGTGTGTAAACCTCATGTAAGGCAACTCAGGCCATCCCAACAAAATAATATAGAACTTTTCTTTATATGTGGAACCAGAGTATATTAAAATAAGTTTATTTATGCCCATTGACAACTACTTTGAAGATTTGTATAGGAAAAAAGGTCTCCTGAAGCATCATTCCATACTTATTTGATGTTTTTTTCTTTTTATAAGGCTTTGTCAGTCCCAGTAGGAAGAAGTCAATGTTATTTTATCAATATGAAACAGTGAAATGCTTCCCAAAATATGTTTGCAATGGAAGTGTCACTTCTAAAATATGAGAGGTTTTCCTGAGTTGGTAAAGAATCTGCCTGCAATGCAGGAGATCCTGGTTAGATTCCTGGGTTGGGAAGATCCCCTGGAGAAATGAAAGGCTACCCACTCCAGTATTCTAGCCTGGAGAATTCCATGGACTGTGTAGTCCATGGGGTCGCAAAGAGTCAGACCCGACTGAGCAACTTTCACTTTCTAAAATATGACATATTACAGCACATTTATTTAATACCACCCTTTCATTTTTTGCCCCCCAAATATTTACTTGTTTTTAAAGCATATTCTGAGTGTCAGTATGATTGTTGTGATAAAACCATCTCACAGGGAATTGCCTGCAAGCTCTCCTGAGCTTGAAGAGACCCATGAAAA
Source organism: Capricornis sumatraensis (assembly GCF_032405125.1). Taxonomy (NCBI): domain Eukaryota; kingdom Metazoa; phylum Chordata; class Mammalia; order Artiodactyla; family Bovidae; genus Capricornis; species Capricornis sumatraensis. The sequence goes on from NC_091092.1 coordinate 112,175,900, forward strand.
GATGTGTAACTGTCGATCAGCCCCAACCAGAGTGAGTGACTGCAGGGCTCAGTATATACTGATAACTCAGGAAAGGTTGTGTTCCCTGGTCCTTTCCAGAGCTTAGTCAATTGAACTCTGCTTAGTCAGTTCCAGAGCAGGGAAACCTACAGGTGGCTGGTGATCTTGGACAGGTGGATGATGGAATATTGAGGCCCTGTCTGTGGTCAGCCATATAAACACGGGCTAAGTCTGATAAGTCAGTGTAATTGCCTCTGTCTCACTGCAATATGTTAATACTTTAAATATGTGTTTACAATGTAATTATTCCACAACTGAGGCGGCATAGCCACATCAGTCCTCTTGTCACCTTAGCCATGTCCACTGGTTTTGTGGTGGGAAACCTGTACAGACACAACCTGAAATTTCCATCGTTCATGCTGAACAGTAATAGCCACCTGCTATATAACATTTAGGAGTTCACTGACCACTTTCACATCCACTAGCACACGTATTGAAATAACTGTGTGAAGTGTTGAATCCTTGTTCCGTTCTCTGGTTGGTCTTATTTGCTGCCCCTTTGCGTTGGTGTCTCAGTCAGGGTCTCAACAGAAAATAGCACCTTCAAAGGAGGGTAATTTGAGTATTGATTTACATGCACTGCATACACCAGGACTTCCCTGGTGGCTTAGATGGTAAAGAATCTCCTGCCAATGCAGGAGACCTGGGTTCGATCCCTGGGAGAAGATCCCCTGGAGGAGGGCATGGCTTCCCACTCTAGTATTCTTGCCTGGAAAATTCCATGCACAGAGGAGCCTTGGTGCGCTACAGTCCATGGGGTCGCAAAGCGGCAGACGCAACTGAGGAACTAATGCTTTACACACCCAGGGGTGGGCTGGGTATAGGGAAATCACAGAAGATAGCAAAAGACCCCTGGCCTAGCAGCAGAGCTGTCACCTCTCCTAGGTCTGAAGGGATTAGAAAGGGAAGAGAGTTTTCCAAGAACCCAGAGAAAGAGAGCTCACATAGATCTTACTGCCTTAGGTAAAATAATGGCCTTCTTTCAAGGGAGAAAATAGCCTTAAACTGACACCCAGGGAAGGAAGCCAAGGAAATCAATACCCTGACCTCAGTCTCTTCCTTTCCTCTTCTCTCTTACTAGTTCTCTCCATTAGTCAGATCCAACCAGAAAACCAGAAGGCGTAGGAGCCCATTGATATAATCCTACCAGTCAGCCCCTTGGAGGGTAGAAAAAGGACGGGAGGGTGGGTCTACAGGGACGAAGAAAATAGAGCTGGCACGGCTGGTTTTGTGATTTGTTTTTTTCCCTGCATGATACAAAATCCAGAGAAATAGAATCAAATATCTCTTTTGTTAACAATCTTAGCAACCTAATAATACTCTTTCTTTAAATATTTAATTCTCCTGAACTGCTTCAGAAATATAACTCTGCTGCTGTGATTTCTATTAATACTCATTAGTAGTATCCACCATTTGCTAGTTAGTTCGTGCGCTACTTTGTATGGTATCACTCACTCAGTCACTCAGTGGCTTAGTCATGTCCAACTCCTTGTGACCCCATGGACTGTAGCCTGCCAGGTTCCTCTGTCCATGGGATTTCCCAGGCAAGAATACTGGAGTGGGTTGCCATTCCCTTCTCCAGTTGTATGGTATGGAACAGGCTTAATTTCAAGGACTTAGCATTCTAGTGCTTAAAAAAAAATGACCATGTTTAATTGTGAGAATTTTAGAAATACACCACTTAAGAAATACAAATTAGTTAGATCATTCACAAATCGTTTATTTTGAGCCCACAGTAGTTTCAGTACTGCGCGAAACAAAGACCATTGTCCTTAAACAAGTTAAAATCAGAATGAAGTCACCTACAAAACAACCCACCATTAAACTTTAAGCTTCTCTTGAATGATTCTGTTGTTTTAAAAATATCTTGAGTGTTTCACAGTGTCAAAGCAATGTATACTCAATAATAGCTTGTTAAATCGAATCAAACAAGACTAAAATAGATTTGATCAAAACCATAGTTTATGCAATTGACTTTCTAACCATGTCTTCCCTATAAATAAGCAAGAAATGTTTCCCTTAGGAGTTTAAATATCTTCTATCTAAGTAATTCCTGTTACTTCCTCCTTAAGTAATATTCAAAAATATTTATTATGTATCTAATAACTACTTAACACTGTGCCAGGTGCTATGAAAGATGCCGAGGTTCTAGAATGAACTCCTAATGCTTTAGAGTCCCAATTAAATAACCTAAAGTTAAACCAATTTGAGGAGGGAACATTATTCCTTTGAGACTCTAGTTTTCTCTTGATTAGAAAGTATTAAACATTTCAAGTAACTAAACAGATTAAGGAGAATTCAAGGATGCCTCTCACTAGTAAATTTAGATTAGTCTGACAAATTTAAGACCTTAAATGGAACTTTTTAATAATTAGAAGTAGGGAGAGAAAATTATAATTATAACGTTTGTAGAATCTATATTTATCACCCAACCTCCTTAATCATTTCCTAAGTGTATCTGGTGATCAGGATTTTATAACTCAAGAAAATATTTCTGTACATTCCATGAAATCTCTTCTTTCAAAAAGCTCTTCAATTTTGTATTTTGTTAAAAGTTAAAAGCCTCCATGAAAATGAGACAAAAATCAGTGAAAGATTGTAGCTATAAAAATCAGATGTGATTTTTCTCTTGAATAACATCTGCTTTTTTATAATCCTTTCATGTTAAACTTTATAAGAATTAATTATAAAAAAGCTTTATTGACAGTTAAACCCTATTTTGGAAAGACTTTCATGCCCCCCGCCCTGGCCATCAGTGGTAATAGTTTTCTTAGTGTTCAGTAGTTAGAGATAATCCTTAGGTACATTTCACACTATGTAAAGTGTAATTTCTCATCACCTGCATATGGTTTGTAGTTCCAGAGATGTAATTTGCTTAATATCAATACCATGTAATGACATTAGTACAAAGGCATTTCCCTATTACACTGTATTATTTTCAGTTTTATTCTGTAGTTGTTAATAGGATCATTAGGTGTTGTTATTAGTCTTAATTCCTATTTAATTAGGTAGGTTTGGGATCTTTATTTGGTAAAGCATTGTACTCTTTAAAGCAAGCAATTGAAACCAATTACTGAATAGCTGTACCAATGGAGTTTAATATTAAATATGAAAAATATACATATTTCAGTACCTTAATATCTCTAATTTCACTTTAATGATTTCTTATATGTAACAACCATGTGTATGCTGCTTATGACTATCAGTGTATAAATATTGACTTTTTTTCTTGATAGTTCTACTTCCACACTTACTAAGGTCCCTCTGAGTCATTGAAAAAAAAGTTAAAACCGAAAGAACAACACTTAGTCAAGGTAATGAGGGAAAACATAAATACAGTGTATCCCGTACTGGGGGCTTCCCTGGTGACTCAGTGGTAAAGAACCCACCTGCCAATGCATGAGACATGGGTTCAGTCCCTGGGTCAGGAAGATCCCCGGAGAAGGAAATGGCAACCTACTCCAGTATTCTTGCCTGGAAAATCCCATGGACAGAGGAGGCATGGTGTGTCCATGGGGTCACAAAAGAGTCAGACACAACTCAGTGACTAAACAACAACAACATCCTGTATTGGACCGAACCAAAATTCTACTGATATGTTATGTGGTATTTTTTTAATATATTTTTAAAATGTTTCGGCTGTGATGAGTCTTGGTTGCTGTGCGCAGGGCTTTCTCTAGCTGCGGTGGGCAGAGACTTCTCTTCATTGCGGGTGTGCCAGCTTCTCACAGCAGTGGCTTCTCTGGTTGCAGAGCACAGCTCTAGGGCACACGGGCTTCAGTAGTTGCAGCGCATGGGCTCAGTAGTTGTGACGCACGGGCTTCGTTGCTCCTCAGCTTATGGGATCCCCCTGGACCAGGGATCAAACAATGTCCCTTGCATTGCAAGGTGGATTTTTAACTACTGGACCTCTAGGGATGCCCTGTTATGTGGTATTAATAGATCATCTTTCGTGACAGTAACAGTTATTGGAAATTGAATAGTCGTATGGGGGTTTAGGAATACTGATAATATTAATAGCAATATTCCTAAAATGTCGTTCCCATTTATCTTCACCTTTTTCCATTTTACTAGTCCTTCAAGACCATCTCAAATTCCTCTTCCATAGAGCATTCTGCATTGATTTCAGTCAATGTTGACTTCTCTCTTTTATGAATTCTTCTTGTACAGTTGAATTAAAGAACCAGGAATTAGAACATCAACAGAGTATGTTAAGAAGCAGAGAGGGGAGAGTTTCAACCAAGGGCCAATCTAAAGTATCCCACTACTATGGACTCCATACTGATTATAGTTGGTAATTAAATCTTATCTTTCCTACTGATTATAAACTTTTCCAGGGCATACTGTTATATTCCCCAAATTGCCTACCTGGGTTCACAGCATGCATGCAGCTGGTATTTGTTGATTTATCAATTCACTGAGTCTTAACAAATATTATTCTTAAGACTTTCAAATTCTAAATAAAATTGAAAGTACACCTTTCTGCTCCTCGTTGTCATCCCTGTTGTTATTTTTCAAAGCACCCCCAATTATCTCTTTCATAGCATTTTCTACCAACTGTTATTATTTTACTTATATTGATATATTTGCTTACTTGGTTATCATCTGTCACCTTCACCAGACTGTAAGCTCCACAAAAGCAGAACCATTAGTATCCCCAGCATGTAGCACAGTGCCTAACATATGAGAGGATCTCAGTATTCATTGAAGGAATGAATGAATGATATACAGATATTACTTTATTATGAACCATTTTTTTCCTAAGTTTGTTGTTATTCAGTCAACTCTGGACTGCAGCATGCCAGGCTTCCTTGTCCTTCACTATCTCCTGGAGTTTACTCAAACTCATGTCCATTGAATTGGTGATGTCATCGAACCATCACCTCCTCCGTCGCCCCCTTCTTCTCCTGCCCTCAATCTTTCCGAGCATCAAGGTCTTTTCCAATGAGTCAGCTCTTCACATCAGGTGGCCAAAGTATTAGAACTTCAGCATCAGTCCTTCCAATGAATATTCAGGGTTGATTTCCTTTAGGTTTGACTGGTTTGATCTCCTTGCTGTCTAAGGGACTCCCAAGAGTCAATTCCAGCACCACATTTTGAAAGCATAAATTCTTTGGCACTCAGCCTTTATGGTCCAACTCTCACATCCATACATGACTACTGGAAAAATCCTCTAAGTTGTTTTACATATATTTTCTCTCCCCATAAAAGGTTCTTAGGGAAAGGACTACAGGTTATACATCTCCTTTGTTCTTCCACACTGCTCTGTATCAGTGCTTTCCTTAACATGCATCAGAACTGCTTGGAGATTACTTGGTCCCACTCCCTCCAGAGATGCTGATTCATTAGGTCCCTGGAGACGCCTCTGCTTCTAGTCTCTGGAGCACTCTTTGAGTCATACTGCTCTATGATACTACAATGTATGGACACATGTTCAGTAGAGGGATGTGTGTTTACTTGCTTTGCAAAATAATAAATGTTCTTGATGAGTCATAGAACCTTGAAATTTGCAAGGACTTTTGCATCATCTACTCTATGAATGGGAAATAGTTGATACATGTACTAGGGCACTGGCCCCCATTTAACCTGTCTGTGACCTCGGAAGCCTCAAGAGCTCCCCATCACCATCACTGCACGTGAAGCTACTCTGTCCTCAATCTAGTCTCATCACATCCATTAATGATGAGGAAACTGAGATTCAGAGACTCTGAGTCTCTTGACAGAATCTCACAACCCAGGTATCAATTCATGCTCAGATTTCAGCATCTGAATAAAAATTTCCTGAAATTTGCTGAAGTGGCTTCTGTGAAATTTGAGTGTCCATAATATGCCAAACAGAGAACTTCATTCCAATAACACAAACTTTCCTCATGCCTTATTCATCATTCCTTGAAGTTTCTCCCAAGTAGGTTTATACTAGTAAAAGTTAAATTGCATCAGAGCCTTCTTTATATAAATCTAGAGTAACTTACTAACATTCATCGCAGTTTTGTTGTTTCTTTAGATGATTTTAATTATATATGTTTTCTTTCAGCAATGCATCTTTTCTAATCCATCAGTATTATGTTAGCAGTTAAGTACAAAATAATTGAGAACAGACTATGACAAATTGAACTAAGCGCCCCCCCCCCCCGAAAAGGAAGCAAATACCCTTGTGATTTAAGCTTTTTTTTTCAGTCCTTGAAACTTTGAGAATATCTGTCTTTATTAACTTTTACTTTTTGCTGATGGTTTCTCTCATTTTATTATAGCTCATAGCATTGTAAATTAATTTAACATGAAAGGATAAAAATGTTTCTCTTGAAATGTTTCTCATTAAATTATGGAAAAATATTACAATAAATAAAGGAAAGGAATGCCTCTAGTACCAGCTTCTGTTTGCTCAATTATTGCAGTACCAAAAGTGAATTATTGCACAGTTAACTCAGAGGCAATATTATAGCCATTATGTTATAAAACAGATGAGTTGCAATCTCCCCCCCGCCCCGAAAAGGTACAGCATAGGTCCTTTGAAAGTGAAATACCTTTTTTTCTTGTGCTCCATTTAAATGCATACTAACTCCAATTTTTTGAAAGTTCTTGCTAATGATGGGCCCAACTTTATATAAAGAACTGCAAAGTAAATCTTATCCAATTACTTTATTCAGGGGAGTCATTAAATGGAAGTACCTCTGGAATTTTGGAAGGTATGTACTGCCAATTAGCTGAAGGCACTACTCAGTGTCCTTTCTAGTGTATTTTTAATTGAAGACAACCTCTGCAGATAAGGTGAGAAGTTGTTACTTAGTGGTACTTGTTAGGATGGGATCAAGGGTTGGAAAGGCATTTATCTATATCCTTTCTCCCCTTACAAAGAATGGTACTTAATACATCCAAAGCACATAGGCAGAGAAGATTAAAGATGTACTTATCATGAGCCAAAAGAATTGTTCAAGAGTAAAAAATGGAAGCAGCTTGAGGCTCCTTAAGTAGACAGGCTTTTTTTTTTTTTCCCCATATGGAATTAAGTGCATTAATGTTTATAATCCTATGGAATATACCTCTATGAGCAAATGTCTAAGTATTCTACAATACATAAGTTTTTAACGAGGCAAGTATTTGAATAATTTATCTCCCCCACCTGGTGACTCAGATGGTAAAGCATCTGCCTACAATGCGGGAGACCCAGGTTCAACCCCTTGGTCGGGAAGATCTCCTGGAGAACGAAATGGCAACCCACTCCAGTATTCTTACCTGGAAAATCCCACGGACAGAGGACCCTGGAGGACTACAGTTCATGGGGTGGCAAAGAGTCGGACACAACTGAGCGACTTCACTTACTGCATAAATCATTAAAGATCGAAAAGACACAATCACCTATTAAGTGCAAGGCTCTCTGATATGCCCTGAAGAGTATGGCAGTTAACCCAACCAAATCCTACTTTACAAGAACTTTTTTGATAAGACACAAACAAATAGTTACAATGCCATGGAGAAGGGCTTCTCAAGAAAGAGTTGGACATGACTGAAGCAACTTAGCACATGATGCCATGGAGAACAGTACCTCCCACCAAAGAATAACTGATGAGAGTATTATGACAATTCTTAGTTTGGAAATGTATTGGAAGATTTTCAGATTCATTAAGGTGCTTAGTTAATAAGCTATCAAAACTGTCATGTGATTTAAATGATCAATTTTCAAGAGTTTTAAAATACTCTATTAGAAAACACATTAAGCATTCAAACAGTATTTTTTGATGATTCAGAAAGAATTACAGGATTCTTGCATTGCCTCAGAATAACTTAGAAGTGAAGTGAAGTCGCTCAGTTGTGTCCGACTATTTGTGACCCGTGGACTGTAGCCCACCAAGCTCCTCCATCCATGGCATTCTCCAGGCAAGAATACTGGAGTGGGTTGCCATTTCCTATATGCATATTAATTAACCCTGTGTAAAAAGTCTTGATTCTTCCAAGTTAGAAGTCAGAAGCATTGTCTCCAGATTGTTTGCTGCTGCTGCTGCTAAGTCGCTTCAGTTGTGTCCAACTCTGTGCGATCCCATAGACAGCAGCCCACCAGGCTCCCCCATCCCTGGGATTCTCCAGGCAAGAACACTGGAGTGGGTTGCCATTTCCTTCTCCAATGCATGAAAGTGAAAAGTGAAGTCGCTGAGTCGTGTCCGACTCTTCACGACCCCATGGACTGCAGCCCACCAGGCTCCTCCGTCCATGGGATTTTTCAGGCAGGAGGACTGAAGTGGGGTGCCATTGCCAAAACCGAAACAGCTTCAATGCAGAAACCAAGGAGTTTCCAGTCGTTTAGGCTGAGCTGGTTAGAGATGGTATAACTGAGCTAGTTTGTCTAATGCAGTGACTCTTACTGTGCTTAGTCGCTCAGTCGTGTCTGACTCTTTGTGACCCCATGGACTGTAGCCCACCAGGCTCCTCTGTCCATGGGGATTCTCCAGGCAAGAAAACTGGAGTGGATTGACATGCCTTCCTCCAAGGGATCGAACCCAACCCAGGGATCGAACGAAAGTCTCCCAAATTCCAGGCGGATTCTTTACCATCTGAGCCACAAGGGAGAGGCAGTTTTCCCCTCCAGGAGACATTTGGCAATGTCTGCAGGTACTTCTAATTGTCACGGCTGAATTTTAGAAGGTTAAGGCCAGGTATGCTACTAAATATCTTACAATGCACAGGGTAGTTCTCCTTTACACAATGAAGAATTCTCTGGTCCAAAATGTCCATAGTTCTGGGGTTAAAAATCCCTGGTCTAATATAGTGCTTAGTCCCCTTTCCTGAACTTCTACCCTCTTTCATAGTAATCTAAAATGCCTAAGAAATTAAAAAATCATTTATTCATTTTTACATGCTGTAAAATAATGAAGTGGTTTTAATTAGTATACTTATTATATCATAAAACATTGATAAAATAAATATTGTTTACTTAGTCAAGCTTTATTATAGCTTATATTAGCATATTATTTAAGATTTCATAACATTCATTTAATATACTTTATAATAGTATTCTTTATAGAAGACAGATGTTTTACTCTTTGCATTTTCACAACAACTTTTAACTCTACACAAGAAAAAGTATAAATTATCAATTAATATGTTTTTAAATGACATGCTGAGTTTGAGAACGAAATATCCATGAAACTGTAGACTAAAATTTGACTTATATAAAGTCAAAGAAAAAAAACTGCTTTTGTGACAAGATATTTGAATTTTTTTACCTTTTAACTTCACTAAAAACTTAGCTGATTTTTCTTTTTCTTTTGGTCTCTAAACCATGAGATAAGAGAGACTGAAGATGACATTTTCAAGCACATTTTGCAAATTACATTTTGAGCAACAGTTGAGCACAGTTTCTTTTTTAAAAAATTATTTGCTATTTTTGGCTGCACTGGGTGTTTGTTGCTGCCTGCAGACTTCTGGTTCCAGTGGCTTCTCTTGTTGCAGAGCACAGGCTCTAGGAGCTGTGGTGCAAGGGCTTAGTTGCTAGGCAGCATGTGGAATTTTCCCAGACCAGGGATCAAACCTGTGTCCTCTGCATTGGCAGGAGGATTCTTATCCACTGCACCACTAGGAAAGTCCTGAGCAAGTTTTGCTCTGAGATTTGTATTTAATTCATAAATGGTAAAGAGTTGGAGGACGACCCAGGCTGTCCAGTTCAAGTCTTCCAGTTAGGATACTACACAAAAACGGGTTCTCCAAGTTTGCTGCACATTTGATTTACCTGAGCAGCTTTTAAGAATTCGGATGGCTCTTTGTGCGTTGAACACGCGCAGAGTAAAGATGGTCCTCTGGCGCTTCACCAGTAGTCTGCTGCGGAACCTTCCCCAAACCAGAGGGAGGCTGCAGCCTGCGCCGTCTTTGCACAGCTACCGGCGTGCAGGCTCCTGATTCTCGAAGGAGGGTCCAAGGCACCACAAGGGAGTTAAAACGTCCACCGGTGTGTTATTCTTAAAAGAAGGGCTGAGAGCTTTGGAAGCCCAGCCAGGGCAGTACCCCTTCACAGAGATTCCAGGCTAGCCTGGTGACTGAAGGCCTAAGGTTTAGAATTCTCTTGGAGAAGCACTTTTGGGGTGGCTGGGATGTCCACGTGATGGTTCCTGCCACTTCAGCAACAGGCTGTGACAAGAAGTGGAGAGCAACAAACATGCCTTCTACCTGGGTACTGTGTTTTAGGATTTTGCTGACGCAGAGGATGTCCTACCTGGTGTTGGTCAGATCCTTGGAACTTCACATGTTTCCTGCATGAACCTGTGTGAGCAGCTGTCTCCGGTGGAGAGGGGGTGGGCTGCTTAGAAATTTGGGGACCAAAATCAATTAGGTGATCTTTATTAGAAAGATTGCAATAAAATGTTTTAAAGCAAATAAAAATAGGTGGGTCTGAGTAAAAACAAGAGGGTACAGAAAGGTTTAGGGATGTGAAAGTGAATGAGCATCAGTTGGCATCTAGCTGTACCTCTTTCCAGCTACATTACAAAAAACTAAAATTACGTTTGTCATATATTGACACCAATGATGAAGATTTCTGGATGGAGTACCATAATATTTTTAATCTTTGAGGTTTTAATTATACTATTAACACAATCATCCAGTTTTCTTTTTGATGAATTGGTGAAAACATAGGTTGTCTGGATATATTTCTAGAAGAAGAATAATCCCGGTGGTTGTCAGGAGCTGGGAATGAGGAAGTGAAGAAGTCTTTAATGGGTATTGTTTCACTTTTACAAGGTGAAAGAGTTCATGGGGATGGATGGTGGTGATAATTGCTCAATGTTATGAACATAGTTATTACCACTGAATTGTATGCCTAAAAGTGGTAAAGATTTGGGGAGGGATAAATTGGAAGGTTGGAATTGATACATACACACCGCTAAGTATAAAATAGATAACTGATAAGGACCTGTATAGCACAGGAAATTCAGTCCTCTGTAATAGTCTATAAGAAAAGAGGATCGCAAAGTGTTTGTATAACTGATTCAGTTTACTGTATACTTGAAACTAACTCATTGTAAATCAACTATACCCCAATAACAATTTTTTAATGGTTAAAAAAAAAATAAAAAAGAATTTGGATGCCCAGCATGAATTCAGCCTTTTTATCAGGAAACTCATACTCTAGCTGGGGAGAGAGAGGAGAAAGTTAGTAAGAGAAGTGTGTATGAGACTTATGATGCAGCAGAATAAGAAGTTTGATAACTGTCAGGTGGGATCAGGCAAGGCTTCTTAAAGGAGGCAACACAGGAGTTGGGTTTCAAAGGCTGAGTGGAAATTCACTGGTTGAAATAAACTCCTTAAGAGGAATTATTTCAATAGAACTGGCCATAAGACCAGAAATAAGTGCTGTGTAAAATCAATACTAACTGTCAATTTACTTGGTGTACTTTGCTCTCACCTTCAGGAAACAAAATCAGAAATATAGTAAAAAAAAAAAACAATTTGAATGTATTTTTTAATCTCTTAAAATGACTTATTTCAAGGAGGAAATTTAATATAATAAAGGAGAAGTCCACCCCCGCCTCTGCCAAAAGTATATTATGTATGAACTTGATGATTAAAAATTTGGATTTCTATATTGGTGATGTCATTTATTTTTTAAGATATTAATCATAAAATGTCCTTCCTGCTGACTTTAACAAACTTTAATGAATAAAATACAAAAGTAGTTTTTATCATACTAGGCTCATATGGTAAACAATCTGTCTGCAATGGGAGAGACTGGGGTTCAATCCCTGGGTTGGAAAGTTCCCCTGGAGAAGCAAAAGGCAACTCACTCCAGTATTCTTACCTGGAGAATTCCATGAACATAGAAGCCTGGTGGGCTACAGCCCACACAACTGAGCGACTAACACTTTCAGTTTCACTTCCATACTGTAGTGAGTTTTTTGAACTAAAACAGAACAATGGTCAGTGAAAACTAAGTCCTTGATTCTAAACGCCTTGAGCAGAGGCTGTCTCTCTGGTTGTACCATCAAATCAGAGAAAATTTATTAATTAATTGTTGACTTGTAAAATGAATATCTGTGGGACCATCTTTGTTCTCTTCATTTTTTTAGAGCAGCTCCGTCCAAAAGAAATGTGAATTACATATGTCATTTAAAATTTTCTGGTAGCTACACTAAAAGTAAACATAAAGAGGAGAAATTAATCTTTAATAATGCTTTGTGTAACCCCATATACCTAAAACATTATCATTTTAACATGTAATCATTATAAAAGTAATTAATGAAATATTCTTTTTTTTCCATATTAAGTATTTAAAATCTGGGAGTGGTGGCTCAGATGGTAGAGTCTGCCTGCAATGCAGGACACCCAGGTTCAGTTCCTGGGTCAGGAAGATCCGCTGGAGAAGGGAATGGCAACCCATTCCAGTATTCTTGCCTGGAGAATTCCATGGACAGAAGATCCTAGCAGGCTACAGTCCATAACGTCGCAAGAGTCAAACATGACTGAGTGACTAACACACACAGAAAGTCTGGGATGTTTTACTCTGATAGCACACCTCACTTCAGATAAGCCATATATCAGAAGTGTTTGGTAGCCATATGTGACCAGTGGTTACCACACTACAAAGAACAGTTCCAGTTCAGTTCAGTCACTCAGTCGTGTCTGACTCTGTGCGACCCCATGAATCGCAGCACGCCAGGCCTCCCTGTCCATCACCAATTCCCAGAGTTCACTCAGACTCACATCCATCGAGTCAGTGATGCCATCCAGCCATCTCATCCTCTGTCGTCCCCTTCTCCTCCTGCCCCCAATCCCTCCCAGCATCAGGGTAGTTCCAGAGATCCCCATTAATCCCCAAAGAAAAGAACTTCTAGTCTTTCACGGCTAAGTAATTCTTCACTGCTAACCTTGGGCGCTTTTCCAAAGGTAGTCTACAGATTTTAAACGTTCTCTCTTAGTATCTCTGAGGCTTCAGTTTAATGCCGTAGTATTCGTAAAGAATGTCAAACATTCTTTTTTTACAGAATACCCTGAAAGAGCAATTAGAAGTTTATGATGCACATAATGGAGAATACAGGTCATTTTCCAAGCCTGTTTTAGAAGCACAAAAACCGTAGTCATTTATCACTTCTGAGAATACTGCCTTGAGGATGTCTTTGCTTGGGAATTGGTGATATGGTGAGAACTTCATGATAAGAAAACAGTCTTTAAGGACAAGATTAAAAACAAGATACCAGACTAAAATTGATAACAGGAATGAAAGATTTTTTTAAAATGGAAACCTAACTTAGATAATCCATAGGGGTACATTCGGGAAACACTAGTCTGAAAAGAAATCCCACATTTGTTAACTTACTGAAAGTTACTTGACTCCTAGCAACTTAACTAGAGACGTCCCTTGTGGCTGGACTCTGTCTTGATTTTCAGGTAAACCTATCTACCTTTGCAAAGCCACTGGGACCTTTTTGCATCGGGAGAATCATTTAGAGCCATTCAAAGTAAAATTAGTTTCAACACTTTGGAAAAAACTATTAATGAGCAATCAGACACCTGACCTCAAGATTACTTGTGAATTGTGAATCAACAAAATAAACTCAAATGTTCATTTGCTAAAGGGAATGGCTATGCACTCCCATATTCTTGCCTCCAGAATTCCACGGACAGACAAGCCTGGGGGGCTACAGTCCATGGGGTCACAGAGTTGGACACAGTCTGTCAGTTATCAGGTGTCTTCTAATTCGTATGTAGTCTTCCGAAGTTAGTTTATAATTCAGATGTTTGGGATTTGAAATGAATTTTCCATAGGGGGAAATATTATAAATAATAACAAATTTTCTAAGCTATCTAATTTTTAATTTGCCTGTATGCATCACTTAACTGTCATTTATAATAGTTTTTCCCCAAGTGTGTACTTGCCACTAGAATAACAAAAGTGGAGCATTGTTACATGGTACATGGTACGTGATTTGATACTTTTAAAATGTTAATGGTTAAGTATTTATTTAATCTGCTTTAGAAAACGTGGCTGGTTCCAGAAACAGTTGATTTTAAGATCTCATTGCTTAGAATGAGACTAAGTAAAACAAAATGGGCCAGTACAAGTCAACTTACAGAAAAATGTCCAGTAAAGAAGTAGACAAACATAGCAGTAGTTCTGAAGGTGATTTGTGAAACTGATTACAGTTGTTTCACTCATGGAAAATGCCTGCAGAGCTTCAGTGAAGAATGCCAGGAGCTTATTTCCCTCCTGTGATGTCTGTTGCCTCCTTCCTTCCCACTCCCAGTTCCTTCTTCCTCTCACTTGTATCCCCTTTCTTTTTCTGATTTAAAAGGAATAGGAACTCCAGAAAGGTGGGAAGATGGCAGGAAGGAAATGGAATGAGATAGGTCTTGGAATGATAAAATAGCTTAGCCTTGAGGGTTAGAGAAGTCTTCCATGATATCTTCCATGAGGCCTAAAAGATGAGTTTCTCAGGTCTCTAAAATCATGGGAAAGTGATTTTGAGATAATCACGCCTTGATAAGGACTTCCCTTGTGGCTCAGCTGGTAAAGAATCCACCTGCAATGTTGGAGACCTGGGTTCGATCTCTGGGTTGGGAAGATCTCCTGGAGAAGGGAAAGGCTACCCATAAAGGCTTCCAGCTTTGGTCTGGAAGCTAGGCAAGCAGAAACACCTTGATAAAACTAAAGTTTGGATTGGGAGAGATGAGGCTGGAAAGTTAGCAAGGGTCAGAAAAGATTTTTTAGTTGGGTAACAGTGGTAAACAACTTAAGTTTCTTTGTTAAGCAGAGGAGTGTCTTTATATTGAACGAAAATTGGCTTGAGGTAGGAGGATGCATGGCCAGGCCACTCAAGATGGCTGCTGTCTTGCTCTCTGTCCACCCACCCCTGCCCAACAGTGCCTGCCTCAGCAGTATCTAACACACAGTTCTGACCTTCCCACACACTTGCCCCAGGCCCTGGTTGACAGCTGTTCTCATCAAAGGAGCTGTGAGGGGTGTGCCTTCTACTGGTTTCCCTGGTAACTAATGAGCCCATCTGAGATCAATTCCCTTAAAACTGGTAATCTCCCCTCCCCCACCCCTGGGAACAAAGACTGCCGCCATGGTCTGCCCACTCATCGGCCTGCTGCACACACTGGGATGTGGCTCCAGGACCTCCTTTCAGACAGGTAAGCTTCCCTGCTCCATTATTAAACCAGTGATATCTCTGTCGCTGACTCCGGGCCCTTTCTTTGATCTGGAAGCTGGGCAAGTACAAGCCTTGGAGGTTGGCCAGGTGCAACCCAACAGAAGAACATGAGGTCTAGGACAAAAATATCCTCCACTAGAGTACTAATGAAATCCAGACAGGACACAGTGGTGTGTAATTGTGGTAGAGAGATGTGAACTGATCCCAGAGTTGGTGTGTTGTTGTTTTTGAATCTAGAGTTGGCCGTATTTTGCAATGGATTAAGGGGAAGGTAGAGGCAAGTGTTTCTGGTTTGGACAGCTAGAAATGTTTACCAAAGTGAGGAACCCATGGCTCAGAGTGTGTTGAAAGGGGCAGAGTGTTTTAGTTGTGCCCAGGATTTAATTTATAGAGGTGACAGAGTGACAACAAAAGAAGCTTTATTACTCGCATTTCCCAAAAAACACGTAACACAATGTGGGGCTTCAAGGGGAAGGATCAGAGTCATTCAGGAGGCAGAAGGAGCAAAGGAGGAAGTTTGATTTCTTTTATGGTTTCTCTTGTAATGTGGTTTCTCTGAAAAGGAATGGGTGAGGCAGGTTATGCGAGTTTAAGCAAGTTGTTTAGGATTGGATAGCTTGAGTAATTTCAGCAGGCTCTAGGATATGGAGGTGGTCTCCAGTTATACAATACCTGGTTCTGGAAATATTGGCTTGATGTGTGAAAGTTAGATAAAAGAGGTGGTTGGGGACACAGGTTTGGGGTTGGTTGGTTTGCATATAAAAGGCAGCCTCCAAGGGGAGTCATTTGCTTCTTTTGGAGTTAGCTACTCTTGGGAGGCGCAATCTCTCCCTGGCCAGTGAAGCCCCCAAAATGTCAAAGTGTTATAAAATATAGAAAAATTTAAAACATGACTAATAAAAGGCTCATCTGGAATTCCATCACCTCCACTAGCTTTGTTTGTAGTGATGCTTCCTAAGGCCCACTTGACTTCACATTCCAGGATGTCTGGCTCTAGGTGAGTGATCACACCTCTTAATATCTTCTGCTTCTGTTAGGTCCATACCATTTCTGTCCTTTATTGAGCCCATCTTTGCATAAAATGTTCCCTTGTTATCTCTAATTTTCTCAAAGAGATCTCTAGTCTTTCCCATTGTTTTTCTCTATTTGTTTGCACTGATCACTGAGGAAGGCAGAGACATTACTTTGCCAACAAAGGTCCGTCTAGTCAAGGCTATGGTTTTTCCAGTAGACATGTATGGATGTGAGAGTTGGACTATAAAGAAAGCTGAGCGCCGAAGAATTGATGCTTTTGAACTGTGGCGTTGGAGAAGACTCTTGAGGATCCCTTGGACTGCAGGGAGATCCAACCAGTCCATCCTAAAGGAGATCAGTTCTGAATATTCATTGGAAGGACTGATGCTAAAGCTGAAACTCCAATACTTTGGCCACCTGATGCGAAGAGCTGACTCATTTGAAAAGACGCTGATGCTGGGAAAGATTGAAGGCAGGAGGAGAAGAAGGGGCTGACAGAGGATGAGATGGTTGGATGGCATCACTGACTCAATGGACATGAGTTTGAGTAAACTCCAGGAGTTGGTGATGGACAGGGGAGCCTGGCGTGCTGCGGTTCATGGGGTCGCAAAGAGTCAGACACAACTGAGCACACACACACACACACCAGCATGAATTAACTGCTCCATAATTATTTCTGTTAATTAAAGGCATGTTTTAATGAACAACTGAAGTAATGCAGCTGATTTTTTCATAAAAATTTTAAATGCATTAATTAGATTTTAAAATAGTCACCTTCGGCTATGGGATTATTCCTGGGATTTTGTTGCCATTTAAACAGTTTTGATACTCTTTTGGTGGGGAGGGGGCATCATTTTCAGTAGTGTGGTTTCTTCTTTTTTAATGTCCTCGGAGGTATCAAATTTTTATATTTTGAACATGGGTTTGATTTTTCTAGTATTAAAAGCCTGTTGTGGTTTATAAATGAAAGAAATGATAAACCTAGCAACCAATTTTGAAAATAAAAATGTAGATACCTACTAAAATTTCTTACATTATTACAGTTTCAACAAAATAGGAGTTTGATTCTTAAGGTATAACGTTACTCAATACATTAATAGACAACATTCATTCATTTGAATGACTGTGTTCTTGGTCAGTTTTCAAAGTCTTCTTTCTGTATAGTCATCTCATAGATGCCTGTACAGATAGAAATTTCTCAGAATGGCTCTGAGAAATATCTTGACTTAAACTTCATTGATTCTGAGACTCATGGTACATGGTGACAACCTTGTTAGCCTGTTTTTGGAGGAACTCTGAACCCCATTCAAAAGATTTCCCCAGACTATTCTGTGACCAAGGCTGTAGACCGGAAATGTCAGGGCAAGATTTTCCAAGGATAACATTTTCATATAAAGCATTTTCCTCCTGTTGGAAATTAGTTTATTGAATGCAAGGTGTTACTTTCTAAGTAGCCTTTCATATTAATATAATTGCCTATTGCAGTTGTGTCAGAAAGAAATTGTCCCTCAAACTAGCACAAGGAAAGAAGAGTTCTGAGATTTGGCATATAGTTTTTCAAAGTGTACTGTTTCAAATATGATATGCTATTTCAGGTCCACTTCAGTCATTTTCAGGAACTTTTTGACTTTTGATTCCTTTGTATATGTATTTTATCTAATCCATGTCCCGAGATTCCTTTAACTCTGGAATTCTACCTTTTTTTATGAACAGAAAACTTGGTTTTATTTATTCCCTTGACATAGCTGTGTTTCAGATATATCAATTATAGGCTATGCATCCATTATTTTAGGGTAAACTTATAGATGCATCAAAACTACTTGAGGGCCTGTTAAAACACAGATTGAAGGGTCCCATTGCCAGAAATTTTCTTTATTGACTTTTGCCACTAAAGACATTTCAGTGGAGAAAAAGCTGTAATCGATTAGATCTCCGTGGAGCCTGAAGATTTCTAACCAATTCCCAGGGAATGTCATTGTTGCTGATGGAGAACCACACTTGGTAAACTACTAATTGAAATGCCATTTTAGCATTTAGGCGAGTAAAGTCTCCTACATGATGAGACCTAAGAAGTTATTTTTGTTTAATTTGGTCAGTAGTGTCTTGTAGGCTAAACTAGGTTCAATTTGTGTTCCTAGCATTTGTGAGGGGTACTCTGGAAATAGCTAAGATTGATTTTAGAGATAGGGATGAGCAGGGAGAAAGAAAAAAATTTCTTAAGCCAAGCATTCAGTTGTTCACTGAGAGAAAGGGAGGAACTAGAAATTTCTTAGACTGGTTCAGCAAGGCAGGTCCCTTAGTCACAAAGGAGGGACCTATAAACGGCTTAGCAGGGGTGATTGCCTCAAATGGCACCCAGGAGCCTAGAAGGATTCACGACTTCCCCTTCAAACATGATTCATGTCTTCCTTCACTCATGTTACTTCTCTTTGAGGCTCTAGACTCTCTGAGCCCTGTGCTTGGCTGACCAGGGTCTTGTCCTCTGGAGTGGACCTTCTCATTGGGAAAAGAGCTGATAAATCTGTGATTTATATTATTTTTAAATTCTTTTTTTTTTTAAATTTTTACCATGTTGTGTTGTTTTCTCCCATACAATAACGTGAAACTGAAACTGAAAGTCACTCAGTCATGTCCAACTCTTTTCAATCCATGGACTATACAGTCCATGGAATTCTCCAGGCCAGAATACTGGAGTGGGCAGCCGCTCCCTTCTCCAGGGGATCTTCCCAACCCAGGGATCGAACCCATGTCTCCTGCATTGCAGGCGGATTCTTTACCAGCTGAGCCACAAGGGAAGACCTACAATAATGTGTCAGCCATGATTATACATGCATCGCCTCTCTCCCCTTCCCCCATATGTTTGTTCTTAAATAATCATTCTAGCTACCATGAGGATAATAAAGTATAGATGGTGCAGGAATATAGTCAATGCCCTGCTTTGCATTCAATCCCCTCAGACCTTTGTTCTGTCAGAAATCCCCTTCTTTCATGACTTTTGAGCCCCCTTCCTTCTGATCCTTTGTTGTCAGTTTACCGTTTGCTACCTTTCATGTAATAAAAACACCCACACCCTTAGCACCCTCACCCCCATTCCCCTCCAGCCCCCTTCCAGTTTTACCTCCCCTCTCTCCTTCATTTCATGGCCAATCTTTGTGAAAGAGTAGCACAGCTGCCCAACTCCCTTGGTTACCCGCAATTCACTTTTCAACCCACACTCTCCAGCTATTACTTCTGTATGCCAGGCAAACTGCTTTCCTTAAGAAAACCAATGTCCTACCCTTTGCCAGATTGCCTGAGTCAGCTGCTCTGTGTAATGCTTTTCTTCTTTAGTTCTTTGACATCCTCTTACCCAGGTTTCTATTCTGACCTGTCTGCCTGTCTTTCTAACAGGAAAAAACAGAGACGTTTCCATAAGTACGGAGGCTCCCCGTATCCCATCCTTAGCCCTTCTTCACTTTCCATCCCCCGTCCCTTCCCTGATCTCATCTTCATCCAAAGCTCCAGTTAGGGCCTATAAGCAGATGACTCCCAAATCATCATCTGCTTCCTGTATCTTTCTCTTGGCGATCTCATATTTATTTCTGCAACTTCTCTGTGAACTTTTTATGTTTACACCACAGGACTAATAAGCACAGGAAGGGTGTACTTGGTAGTGTCTGTTCTGAATTCTTGGGCTTTTGCTACAGCAGATGTTAAATATTTTTGAGCCTTACCCCGGTCCACAGTGATTTCAAAATTAGCATGCCCCAAACTGAAAGAAAGAAAAGAAAGAAGTGAAAGTGAAGTCGCTCAGTCATGTCTGACTCTTTGCAACCCCATGGACTGTAGCCCACCAGGCCCCTCCATCCATGAGATTCTCCAGGCAAGAATACTGGAGTGGGTTGCCATTTCCTTCTCCAGGGGATCTTCGCGACCCAGGGATCAAACCCAGGTCTCCTGCATTGCAGGCAGACACTTTAACCTCTGAGCCACCAGGGAAGCCCCAAACTGAAATTCCCAACAAATTTGGACATTTGCTTCTATTCCCTGTTTCAGAAAATGGCAACACTTGTTTACCCAGTTTTCTGAGCCAGAAGTCTCTGGATCCAGCCAGATTTGTCTCTTCTGTACACACATCTACATTGACATGAAATTTTACTAATTCTACCTCCTAAAAACTCCTGTAAAACAGACTTTTCTCTATGACTATCCCTCATTTCAGATCATTATCACTGTGGAGTCAAGTACCTGCCTGATTCGTATCCTGTAGCCTTAGGCAAATATTTTAATCTCTTCTAGCCTCAGTTTCCTCATAAAATTTCTACTTCTTTGGCTTTCTGAGAAGATGAAATGAGATGATTCATTTGTCAATTTTTGCTTCTGTTACTGATGCTTTTAGTGTCATATCCATGGAGTCAGTGCCAAAACCAGTGTCATGAAGCTTTTCTCCATGTTTTATTTTAGGGGCTTTACAGTTTCAGGTCTTACATTGATATCTTTAATCCATTTTGAATCTTTTTTTTTTTTTCTGGTGCTAGAAAAGGGTCCAATTTCATTCTTCTACATGTGGATATCCAGTTTTCCCATCACCAATTGTTAAAGACACTATCCTTTTCCCACTGAATATTTTTGGCACCCTTGTGGAAGAAACATACTGATTTATTTCTTGACTCTCTGTTATGTTCCTTTGGCCTATATGTCTGTTTTTATGCCAGGGCGTGCTGTTTCATATGAATTTTAGAATTTTTCCAATTGTAAGAAATGCCACTGGAGTTTTGATAGGGATTACATTGAATCCGTTGATTGCTTTGGGCAGTATAGACATCTTAATGATATCAAAGTCTTCCAGTACATGAGCACGGCATGGTTTTTTATTTGTGTATTCTTTATTTTCTTTCATTAATGTTTTGAGTGTACAAGCCTTTCACTTCCTTAGTCAAGTTATGCCTGAATGTTTTATTCTTTTGGTGGCTATCACAAATAGAATTGTTTTTCCATATTTCCTTTTTAGATAGTTTATTAGTGTATAGGGACACAACTGATTTTTGTGTGTCAATTTTGTATCCTACAGTTTTGCTGAGATTACCCCACAGAAAGTCAGGGACATAAAATGCAGTCAGTGAAGATTAGTCAGTACGATTTGTTGTCAGCAGTTTTATTGCTATTAGTCTCACTTAGAAAACCACAATGGCCTCTTAACTGGTCTTCCTGCATCTAGTTCAGTTCCCCAGTAAGAATCATCTAACATGAAGGCTGATCCTGTTCAGTCCATACCCATGTTTGAAACTCTTCTGTACCCTCAAGATAAACCCCCACATTCTTGGAGTAGCATTCAAGGACATTCATAATCTAGTTTCTCCATGGCCCCATTTCCTTGACTCCCCATAAAGGAGATACATAGCCAAAAAGATCAAAGCTACCTAGTCATTACTCACCGTCTGTCTCTAGACTTCTATTTGCTGGGAAGACCTTCCACCAAACCTCACCTCCTCAGCCCAGATGTTGTTGTTCATTCAGTCGCTCAGTCATGTCCAACTCTTTGCAACCC
The DNA here is from genome assembly GCF_032405125.1 of Capricornis sumatraensis. NCBI lineage: Eukaryota > Metazoa > Chordata > Mammalia > Artiodactyla > Bovidae > Capricornis > Capricornis sumatraensis. Next base: position 112,197,635 of record NC_091092.1, read on the forward strand.
CATGGACTACAGCACGCCAGGCTTCCCTGTCCTTTACTATCTCCCGGAGTTTGCTCAGATTCATGTCCATTGAGTTAGAAATGCTATCAGCCCAAATAATTCTTATTTATTCTTTGAAATAATCTCAAGCTCCAGAGTAGACTTCTGAACCACAGGGGATCCCCAGTCTCTCAATCAGTAAGTTTTACAGGATAAGCATGCCCCACACACAAACTGTTAAGTAAATATTTCAAAGTTAAATGGTTAATAATCATATTTACAGGAAGAGCACATGGCAACAAAGTGGTGGCACTTGTATAAAAATACAAAAGGATATAAGATTTTCAACTCAGTATTATTTTTTCTGGCATTTTAATATTAAAATGTTTGATCATGCAGCAAAAATTGAATTTTACAGTGAACATTTGTATAGCCACCAGTTATATTTTGCAATTAACATTTTACTGTGCTTGCTTTATAGTATATCCATCCATCTATCCATCCCTCTTTATATGAGTAATTTTTGGTTTTGTAAGTTGTCTTTCAAAAAACTAACATGGTATTTTTTTTCTTTCTAACATGGTAGAACAAAATAAAATTGTTGAAACAATATAAGTCGTAGTGTTTTCTTATTCAGTCTGTTAAAGTGTCCATTAAAAATAGTACTAGGGATTATAAAACATGTTTTATTAATACTCTACTCTACATGAGATGTGGACCATTAACAAGACTTGTTATAATTAAAGGGACTGGGTTTGCGAAAATAGAAACAGCCTAAAGTTTGCTATTCCAGTGGAATGTTTTGTGAGGACTAGTTCTTGTACAAAATTTAATTTTGACCTATATTTTGTTAATGCACCATGGGTTAAGCTGCACTATGACACATGCTACATAGATATGGCAGTTTTGAAACTGGATGATTGTAGTTCCTTTCACATTAAATCCCCATAATACTTGAATTTGTATCCATTACCATTTTAAAGAAAATTTTCAGACTAGCAGATGACAACTGAGAAGAAAAATCGACATGGCAAGCCCCCTTCAAGCCAACCAACATATAGTCAATGTGTCCTCGTAAATTAGTAAAGTGCAGCTTTCCACAGTCACAGAACGACTTTATATGGTGCCATAGCATTCCTAAAGTGGGAATACATCTTCCATGTAAAAGGTTGCTTTAAGTTTCCATGACACTTACTTAGTGCACTGTAATGACCATATTATTCAGTTACAGAATTAGTAGCACACCACTATGGATGGTTCAATTCACATTGTGATTACTCATTCCACAACAGTCTTGAGGGTTTACCACGTGAAAATCATTACAGTTAGGTAGTGTATGGCAGAAGTTCGCCAACAGATCTGTGAGGATTTCCTTAATCAGCAGATAAATATAGTGAGTGAAAGAGGGAAGGAGAAAACAGAGAACTAATGTAAGCTTGTTACCTTCCTTTCTTAGGAAAGCTTGCCCTTTATTTTGAAATTATGTCCATCTGACTTTATTTTGTTAAAATGCCCCTTCCTTTAAATTATGATGGTAACAGTATATTCTGGGATTTGTGTTAATAGTTTACCTGGCAAAATTATCATTTGGTAACTGTTAGTTATCTATTAGCCACAATAAAGCTGTGTATCAGACAAAGGTCAGTAGCTTAAAGCAATAAGTATTTATTTTTAAAATTTTTCATTGAAGTATAGTTGATTTACAATACTGTGTTAGTTTCAGGTGTACAGCACAGTGATTCAGTTATATATATATATATAATTTACATATACATATATAATATATATATATATAATATATTATATATATGTAAAGAATCCGCCTCCCAATTCAGGAGACACAGGAAACATGGGTTCGATCCCTGGGTTGGGAAATGGCAACTCACTCTAGTATTCTTTCTTGGAGAATCCCATGGACAGAGGAGCCTGACAGGCTATAGTCCATGGAGTCTCAAAGTGTCAGACATGATTGAAGTAACTGAACATACATGCATATATATACTACTAATTCTGGAACTGAATAACATGGTCATTATAGTGTATGTTAATCTTTTCCTATCCCAGTAGTATGTGTATGTTAATTCCAACCTCCTAATTTCCCCTTTGGTAGCTATAAGCTTGTTTTCTATGTCTGTGAGTCTCTTTCTGTTTTGTAAATAGGTTCATTTGTATCATTTTTTAAGACTCCACATATAAGCAGTGTTCACACAGTCAGTTGTGTCTGACTCTTTGCTTCGCCATGAACTGCAGCATGCCAGGCTTCCCTGTCATACTTGTGCTTCTTTGGGCTTACTTCACTTAGTATGATAGTCTCTAGGTCCATCCTTGTTGCTGCAAAGTTGTTTTTATGGATGAGTGGTATTCCATTATATTTATATATATGTGTGTATATATATATATAGTGAAGTGAAGTCGCTCTGTCGTGTCTGACTCTTTGTGACCCCATGGACTGTAACCTATTAGGCTCCTCCGTCCATGGGATTTTCCAGGCAAGAGTACTGGAGTGGATTGCCATTTCCTTCTCCAGAGGATCTTCCCAATCCAGGGATCGAGCCCAGGTCTCCTGCATTGTAGGCAGACGCTTTACCATCTGAACCACCAGGGAAGTTGAGTATATATATAGTACTACTATATAAATATATATTTATATATGTTACATCTTCTTTATCCATCCATTGGTTGATGGACATTTAGGATGCTTTCATGTCTTGGCTATTGTAAATAGTGCTGCTATGAACATTGGGGCATATGTATCTTTTCGAATTATGGTCTTCTCTGAATATGTGCCCAGGAGTGGAATTGCTAGATCATATGGTAACTCTGTTTTTAGTTTATAAGGAAACCCCATATTTTTCTCCATAGTGACTATACCAATTAATATTCCCACCGACGGTGTAGGAGGGTTCCTTTTTCTCCACACCTTCTCCAGCATTTCTTGTTCGTAAATAGATGATGACCATTCTGACCAGTGTGAGGTAATACCTCATTGTAGTTTTGATTTGCATTTTTCTTATAATTAGCAATATTGATCATCATTTCATGTGTTTCTTAATCATCTGTATGTCTTCTTTCAAGAAGTATCTATTTAGATCTTCCCATTTTTTTAACTGAATTGTGTGCAATTTTGATATTGGGCTGTATTGGCTGTTTGCATACTTTGGAGATTAATCCCTTGTCAGTCACATCCTTTGCAAATATTTTCTCCCATTCTGTATGTTGTATTTTCATTTTGTTTATGGTTTCCTTTGCTGTGCAAAACCTTATAAGTTTAATTAGGTCCCAATAAATATTTCTTTAGTTCACTAGTTATTGGCTTGATTTAAGTTGAGTACTTCATCTGCTCTGGCTGGGCTAGTTAGAGTGTTGTTGAGAACTCATGTGTCTAAGGGTGAGTGGATCAACATGGCTCTGTTGCTCATATCTTGCTCATTCTTCCAGCAGACTAACTGAAGCATGTCCTCTTGGTAGAGGGAGAGGGTGGAAGAGCAAGAGAAGAGACAGAGCTTTTTAAGCCTCCACTTCTATCAGGCCTGCTAATATCCCATTGACCAAAGCAAGTTTTATTTCCCATTCCCCACTGCCCACCTCACCCACCCGCCATGGTAAGCAGAATAATGGCCCCCTAAAGATGTTCACAGTGGTTAAAAAAAAAAAAAAATCTGCCTGCCAAGGCAGGAGACACAGGAGCCGTGGGTTCGATCTCTTGAGTCAGGAAGATCCCCAGGAGGAGGAAATGGCAACCCACTCCAGAATTCTTGCCTGGAAAATCCCATGGACAGAGGACCCTGGTCGGCTACAGTCCATGGGGTCGCAAAGAGTAGGATACAACTGAACACTGATGTATGTCTGTGTGTAAAGATGTTCACATCCAAATCCCCAGAACCTGTGAATACATTATGCTTCCTGACAAGGGTGAATTAAGATTGCAAATAGAATTAAGGTTGTTAATCAGGTCGCCTTGAGATAAGAAGATAATACTGCATTATCTGCATGGGTACAATATGATCACTGGATCCTTAGATGGGAAAGAGGATACCAGGAGAGTAGGAGTCAGAGACAGAGGGATACGAAGATGCTGTGCTACTGGCTTAGAAGATAGAGAAAGGGGCCACCGGCCAACGCGCGTGGGTGGCCTCTAATGGCTGGAAAAGGCAAGAAAACAGATTTCCCTCTAGTTTCTCCAGACAAAACACAATCCTACCAATACTTTGATTTTAGCCCATGAGATCCATTTCAGATTTCTGACTTCTAGGACTGTAAGAGAGTAAATCTGTGTTGTTCTAAGCCAATTGGTTTGTGGTGATTTGTTACAGCGATACATGGAAACTAATATACCCTCCATGTTCATTCTTTTCGGTAGCATCAATATTATTATTCACTTAAAAAAACTCAGTTCTTCTTTGTTCTTTGCTTTTAATCTTAATAATACCTGTCAAATTATAGTCTGATGTAATGTGTTCTTTTTTTTTCATAATAGATGTGAAAATAAATGAAAGAGTTTAAACTGTTCATGTGTGTAATGCCACAAATCGCCTCCCTATCTAGTGTTAGGCACCTCACATTTGGGGAAACATGGATCTAGGTGGTCTAAAGGAGCAAGAGATTGTACAAAAATGAGAATTTCCCAGAGAAAGATGCATTTGGCCATTGGGTGAAACTTTGAGCAGCAGACAAAGGTAGAAGAGAAAGACAAATGACCCAATATGACTCTGGCCTACTATTTGCATTTGTATCAAGGAATCTGAAGCTTGCTAATCTTGATATGTCTTTTAATACTGTTGGCTTGTTCTTTTCCTTGACTGGAATGTTCACCAGGACCACCTGTCTTCTGGGTTCAGCTTAGATATATCACCCTCCTTGGAAGAATCTTCTGAGCCCCAGTTCTCCACCAGCTAAGATTCACACTCCCTCCTTTCTGTAAAAAAACCATGAACTTCTTTGTAGAGGTTTCCTCAGTCATTCTGATACCATGATAAAGAAGGTGACACTTGGCTGGTGGCTCCACCCTGTCCCATATCCCAATTCCCTGAGGGGAACAAATATCTGGGGATACCTATAACCCAGTCATATGGATTTTGGCATATCCATTGGGAAGTCCCATTTCAGAGCATTTATTGACTGTGAATTTCTTGAGGGCAGTGATTTTTATCCTGTTCTTCCTTCTCTTCATTATTCATAATAAGATACGTGGCGAGGAGGCGAGGTGAAGTCGCTCAGTCGTGTCCGACTGTTTGCTACCCCATGGACTGTAGCCCACCAGGCTCCTCCATCCATGGAATTTTCTAGGCAAGAGTACTGGAGTGGGTTGCCATTTCTTCCTCCAGGGGATCTTCCCGACCCGGGGATCGAACCCAGGTCTCCCATATTGCAGGCAGACGCTTTACCGTCTGAGCCACCAGGGAATCCCTAAGGTGTCAGTAATTGTTGTTTGAAATCAAATGAAATGAACAGCAAATGACTTGTCCCAAGGTCAGACACTTAGCTTTATTTCCCTTCCCTTTGCTACCCTCTGGCGCCAGTTGTATTTACTGATAGGTTACATCTATAGGCCAGACCCATCTTAGTTTCCAGATTAATCTTAGTGGCTCTAATAAGCACAACAGAGAAGTCTAAGCTTGCTATCTGGTGGGATTTGTACTTAGAATTCTGTGGCTTACAGACTTGGTAGGAATAAACCCAGGATCCCCAAATGGTTTGCAAGTCCCAGCATTCCTGATTTCTTGATTTCCTTCCTTTCTCTCCTCTACTGGCCTCCCTATCTATTATTTTAATTATTTGAATACTATTAAACCCTTAGCAAATTTCTTATGTACATTCTCTAGAAGTGACTTCCCTAGTGGCTTAGACAGTAAAGAATCTGCCTGCAATGCAGGAGACCCAGGTTCAATCCCTGGATCGAGAGCATCCCTGGAGAAGAGATGGGAACCCACTCCAATATTCTTGCTGGGAGAATCACTATGGACAGAGGAGCCTGGCAGGCTACAGTCCATGGGGTTGCAAAGACTTGGACATGACTGAGTGACTCGGAGAAGGCAATGGCACCCCACTCCAGTACTCTTGCCTGGAAAATCCCATTGATGGAGGAGCCTGGAAGGCTGCAGTCCATGGGGTTGCTGAGGGTCAGACAGGACTCAGCGACTTCACTTTCACTTTTCACTTTCATGCATTGGAGAAGGAAATGGCAACCCACTCCAGTGTTCTTGCCTGGAGAATCCCAGGGGCAGCGGAGCCTGGTGGGCTGCCGTCTATGGGGTCGCACAGAGTCGGACACAACTGAAGCGACTTAGCAGCAGCAGCGCGACTAACACACTTTCTCTAGAAACTCACAAGTGAGTGGAGGAAAGATGTCACTGGGCTGTAGTGGAAAGAACAGAAAACTAAAAGTTAGAAGCCCTGAGTTCCAGTAAAACTGGAACTGTAGTGGGACTTAGGGCAAAGCTCTTAACTTGTCTCAGCATCAATATCCTCGTCTATGAAATAAGATTAATGATAACCTCTCTTGCGTATACTTCAAGGTCATTTTGAGTTATATATGCATCCCCCCATATAGACTAAACCTCAGATGCATACAGAAAACCTATAATGTTCTATAATAACCTTTGTATTTCCAGGACTTTAAAAATCAATGACCAACATTGATCCTATCTAACATAATGATAATGTGTTGTGTCAATATGCATGGGAGTCTCTCTGCTTATTGATGTTAATGAAAGTTTGTATAGTTAAAGCAGGACAGAACTATAATATTAATGTCATCCATTATGTTTTTAGCAGGTTTATTATTTTTCTGTATAAAGATAATTTTGACTCCAAATTAGGTAGACAACTTTAATTCATTTACAAGTGAAATTTATGGCAACATCAGAAGAGCTGCTTCTTTTAAATATAAGTTCTCTAACATTGAAACTAATCTCTCTTTTAGGAGAGGGAAACCATGTGGTTTGCAAATTCATTGGCATTATGGAGCTGAAGTGGTGGCTTTCTGAAACCTTTCAGTTTCATTGTTCTTTGTTTTATAAATGGAGTAGTGATATTTCTGGGTATAGATGAAGCATACTGATTTTTTTTAAAGTAGCATAGTTTGTAAACCCCTCATTTCACCATTATTCTCTTTTCTAGCCACGTAGAAACCTCTCTTCTTTTTTCCTAGGATGATTTCCTTTCTTTAACCTTTTCAGTTCTAAGCCCAGAAAAATAGCTGTGGTTCTTTGAGGGGCCACACAAAATAAGTATTGTCCAATGCTAACACTTTGAATTATGATACTGTAATTACCTACCAAGTGAACATTAATCACTACTTGATTAGAATGGAATTACCTGTTATATTCACATTAATAGCAAATGAGCTTTCTCTGATTGATGTTGTTATAATGAATACAAAAAGAATTAATAATGATCTGGCACTCACCAAAAGTGGTGTAATCATTAAGGGCATACCATCAAAAGGCCAGTAATACTTTACAATAAGTGAGTATTAATTAAAGTAAAATCACAGTGAACTCCTGTTGAATTACTTAGATCCATATTACTAAGATATTAGACTATTGGGATTAATGTGATTGCAGTTTACTTTATAAAAATTAATAATGACAACCATTTAAAATGTTTAGGAAGCAAGGACTTGTTTGTTCAATAAACAGCTACGCTAGCTATTTAGCTTTCTAGAGTGACTTATTAGTATAGGGACAGCAATGAATAATATCAAACATCATATATATGTATTAATTTATATCATTTTTTCTGAAAGTATGCATTTTATTTCCAGCGTTTATGTTCATTTCCAATAGACTATTCTAAAGGGCTTCTAAATTATAGATATAACATTGACTCATTTCCATTAAAAAAAAAATCCTTGAAAACTGGACTGCAGTGAATATTGAACCAGATGTTAAGGAAACACCCTAGTCAGAACTGAGGCTTGGGAGCACAGAAGCAGAACTAAACTGTTCATATACAGTTTCTAAAGAGTAATTGCGCATACACCTATCATAGGGGATAAAAAGTCAGGCACTCTCGGTCAAGGTGCTTTTACTTTCTTTTCCCTTTTTTTTAAAAAAAAAAAATTAGTAATTTTTGAAATTTTCTTTGGCAGCCAGTCCATAGCAGAAAGCCAAGAGTTTTATTTTAGCTAATTGATCAGAATATCATTCTTATGATTTTGCTATGTTGAATATTTTTAGAGCAATTTAGAATGATACTAAAATAGCTATAAAGCACGTTGTCTAATGTGAGAGATAGGATTTAAACTAGATTAAAATAATTATGTCTTAAAAAAGAGTACAGGTAAAAACTGATCAAGTCTAAATGTGATCTATATTGGAACTAATAGCCTTGTACCAGCATCAACTTCCTGGCTTTGATAATGTACTATGGTTAAGATACTATCATTGGCAAAACCTGGATGAAGGATACATGGGGACTTTCTATACCATATTTACGCTTTCTTGTGAGTCTTAAACTATTTCCAAGTAAAAGTTGTTTTTAAAAAAAACAAAATATATATTTTAAGGAAGTGTTCTCTGTATAACCAGTGGCTAATTATTCAGTCTAAAATGAACATATAGAGGTGTTTGGGAACTGCTTAATTAATTGCCTTTCTCATCTGGAATTAAGAGATGATGAATTAGAAAGGGAATATGTGTGCCAGCATATGTTATGGAATATATAAATATATAAGATAAAATAATCGAAGCTAATTATTTTTTGGCATGTTGTAATAGGTCCATTGGACACTGTTTATATAGGAAGCCACTGTAATTATAAAAATGAACACAGCCAAAGAACCAAGTCAATTAACTGAAGTTTAAAGGTGTACTTGAAATTTGAAAGGACTTACAATGAGCTTTGCATTTATTTTCACATGAGGCAGACACATTTTGTTTTGATTTCAGTCAACATTGGATGGTACAGTATCAAAGAAGAACTCTAAAATATGCAGTCAGTATCCTGATGTGCTTGCCCTTCCAAAAAAGGGGCACCATGGTGAATACAGCCTTCAGAGTTAATAACTTCTAAGAACAGACCCAGCAGTCGTACCAGCATGATTTAGCTCCTGCTGTGACAATTATTATTTTTATTTTATTAATTTTACAATTAAATTGCAGAGTTAAACTCAGACATGTTTCAAGCTGTGGCTTTGTTCAACTATCTCAGTACTTCAAATAGATAACTTCAAATGTTCATGAACAGTGAAAGCAGACAGCCTGGGTATTATTTTTGTAGCACTAGTTTTGTGTGAAACACTAAAAAAACCCTACTAATTCCCATAGAAGTTTCACAAAGTAGTTTTGTTATATATCTAAAAAATAAAACAGATTAAAAGAGAAGAGCATATTCTAAAAATAGCTACATCAAGAGCCAAATCCACTACTTTATCATCACGAAGTTACTAAAGAGCCCTGTGTATGTAGCACCACTGGGCATTTGACAAGAGGGGACAGATGAAGAGGAAATTTGTCTAGCTCTCAGGAATCTTTCATTTTAATCATGTAAATTTAGCAACTTTAGACAGACTTGTTAACATATATCTTATATACATTCAGCATCAAGATAAATGTTGCAGTTGTATAGGAACTATGAAATAATTTACACACCATCTCAACAGTAAATTCTTTTTATTTCATATTGGAGTTTAGTCAGTTAACAATGTTGTGATAGTTTCAGGTGGAAAGCAAAAGGGCTCAGTCATACGCATACATGTATCCATTCTCCCTGAGTTGTCCCTCCCATCCAGGCTGCCACATAACACTGAGCAGAGTTCCCTGTGATATAGAGTAGGTCCTATCTACAGGGGATTCTTACAGAGAAGTTGATCTTTCTAAAAGATTCAGAGACATGCACCATTGCTGATAAAATCATAGTTTTCTTTTGTCTCCTGGAAATGAATTGGAGTTAATTTGCTCAAGACAAAAAGAGGAGAGAGATTAAATAGAAGATTGTTAACTAACAGACCGCTGGATGATTAAAAGAAGAAAAAACTATAGTTGCTAAATTCCCAAAGAAGCCATTCCCCTTTGTCTTGGTGCATCCCACCTTAGTGGGTAAGTCAACTGCTAGCCCTCTGGGCACCTTTCCTGGCTCTGTTCCCATGTAGCTGGGTATTCACAGACAACCTAGCTTTGAACAATGTTAGATTCCTTCCTGATAGACTTAGGATGTCTAAGTTCCCTTTTGGGTCTGCACTTGTATGTTTCACTCAAAGACCATCCTTTGCACTGGAATTGTCCTGCAGTGGAGCATAGTGATGAATGTGTCATTCTGTGACTGGACACTGGTTATGGTTCTGTCAGAAAATCGCAGTGTAATCTTCCTATAAGCCTCTTAAATTCTCTAGGCCTAGTTTCTAAAATGGGGATAGGAATAAAGTTTAATATTATGAAAATTAAATGAGATAACTTACATAAAACACGCAGCACTGTTCCCTGCATGTTGTGAAGGCTTTGTATGTGTTCAGTTCAGCTCAGTTCAGTCGCTCAGTCATGTCTGACTCTTTGCGACCCCATGAATCGCAGCATGCCAGGCCTCCCTGTCCATCACCAACTCCCGGAGTTCACTCAGACTCACGTCCATCGAGTCGGTGATGCCATCCAGCCATCTCATCCTCTGTCATCCCCTTCTCCTCCTGCCCCCAATCCCTCCCAGCATCAGGGTCTTTTCCAATGAGTCAACTCTTCGCATCAGGTGGCCAAAGTATTGGAGTTTCAGCTTCAGCATCAGTCCTTCCAATGAACACCCAGACTGATCTCCTTTAGCATGGACTGGTTAGATCTCCTTGCAGTCCAAGGGACTCTGAAGAGTGTTCTCCAACACCACAGTTCAAAAGCATCAATTCTTCGGTGCTCAGCCTTCTTCACAGTCCAACTCTCACATCCATACATGACCACTGGAAAAACCATAGCCTTGACTAGACGGACCTTTGTTGGCAAAGTAATGTCTCTGTTTTTGAATATGCTGTCTAGGTTGGTCATAACTTTCCTTCCAAGGAGTAAGCATCTTTTAATTTCATTGTATGTGTTAGTAGTTTTATTTATTATTATCATTATTGTTATTAATAATAATGATCCTAGTTGTTAGAGGAGTTGATTCTGTCCACTTCTCTCATAGTCAGAATAGGTTAAAGGGCCTTATTTCTGGTGGTGTGTTGTAAATACATACATTAATATGCCTCATTTGTATATGGTCCTTTGTAGCTTACAAAGCTCTCACTTAGGTTCTTACTACAGTTTCAAAAGAGAGTGTTAAAAAGCCAGAATTTACAAAAGTTCAACTCAGAGACAACATAAATATTAAATATTTTGCTCAGTGAATTTTTTTGGTTTAGTTGACTTAGATCTTCTCACGTCTGATATCATCTGTTTTGTGATGAACAGAACACTGACCAGAGTACAATCTTGTATGTACATATTCATTCAGCCTGAGAAAGATCCAGCAGTACGGAAATTGGGATAATCCAGATTCCCCAGTGAAGGTTAGGAAAATTTTCAGAAGGTCCTTAAGCAGTATATTAAAATATTAGCTTGAAGCATATCATATTGCCAATATTTGAACGTTTTAAACAAAATTAAGATTTTAGGGGGCAAGTTTCAACCTAGTAGTTAAAAGAAATTTTTGTAATTTAAAGTTACAAATTGTTTCCAAATATTTTCCTGCAAAAAGTAGTGAGGAAAATAGATATTGCTAGTAAATTATACCTGTGAAATTCAAGATCATTTAAAAAAAAATTATAACACAAATGTAGAGTAGTACTGGTTGCATCCTCCAGTGTCCAGATTTAAATGATCATAAATGCCACCCTCTCCTCCCCATGACCCATATAGTTGGCCAAGTGTCTTGGTCTATTTTTTTCCCATGGATCACTTACAGGGATATCTGATTAAAAATGGTGGATCATGAAACTTCCCTAAAATGAGAATAGAGCAATTAAGAGGATGTTTACCTACCAGGAGAAAGAATATGAGAATAGAAACAATCAAATATGAGAGATTACAGATTTTTTAATATGTAGAGGGAATGGGGGAATTAATATCTCTGGGGAAACAAGATACTAAGTATGTAGAACTTAGAAAATCCTAGAAATGAAAGGTTCCAGGTAGTACAGAAGTCAGGGATAAGCACAGGGCTGAAAGTAAGGGGATGTATCAAAAGTGTGTCTCAGAAGCAGTTAGATCCCCAAGCCTCTCAGCCGTCTCCATGGAATCAAAAGTACTGTCTCTCCCCTGCCCAACAGGAGACTGGAGGTTTGTTCTCTAAAGAAATTACACTAAAACAGCTCAATACCTGGGGATACCAGGTAGAGAAGTCAGGGAAGAATTCCCACAATGAAAATAATATGCTAAATAAAGTCACCCATTTTCCCCAAGATTCAGATTCTGATTGGCTCCAGGAATATCACCAGCAAATATATACTCCCAGACAGAAGATTTGATTTTTTTTTTTCCTCCAGAGAAACAGTGTCTTAGAGAAAAGACCTGTTGATCCTCTTACTTGGGGATCTCTGCCATGCACACAGAATGAAATTCACCTGTCAAGAAGCCTTTATAAACAAAGCTTATGATTCATTTTAGTGCCTATATCTTAAATATGAATAGAAAACAGAGGACCAGATAACATTTGAGGAAATGAGACCAAAATACAAAAACAGGAAGAGAAAGAACTCATGGAAAAATAGATACCAAAAATTAATACCCCTAGAGAGATGAGAGAAAATACTGTATCCATGAAACAAAAAGAATCTTTTATTAAAAAGAAAAATTAAGAAAAGGATGTGCTTCTGGAACATAAAATTACAATAGCCAAGATATAAAATTAAATGGAAAATGGGAAGTAAATCTCTAAGAGCACTAATAAAATAAAGACTAAGAAAGGAATAATGAAAAAGAAAAGATGGTAAGATTAAAGGATCAACCTAAGAAATCCAACATCTGATAAAGGAGTTCTGGAGAAAATATAGGGAAGAATTTCTCAAAAATATATATATAAGAACAAATTCCACAAATGAAGGCATGAGTTTTAAAATTTAAAGTGTCCTTCAAGTTCTCCACATAATTAAAAAAAACTCATATCAAATCATATCAGAATAGCAATAAGTTTCTAAAACCTTATAGAGAGGACTGGGAGGTAGAGAGAGATTGAATGAGTGAGAAAAAGAGAACTGACTAACGGTAACATTAATTAAGGATTGAAAATCAGAATGTCATCAGACTTCTTAACAGCAACACTTGAAGACAGAAGCTAAAGAATCCATATCTTTACAATTCTGAGAAAACACAATGTTCAATTTAGAATTAATATAGTCAAGCATTCAGGGTGTCAAAACTTACTTTCCAAGTACCCTTCCTTAGGAAGCCATTAGAAGACAAGCTCCATCAAAATTCAAGAATTAAATAAGAGGAAGCATGGAATCTAGAATTCAAGACAGAAGAGACATGATGGAAAGGTTTAGGAGAACAGTTGTGCTACAGGTCTAGAGAACATCCTATTTCTATTTGTCTCTATTGGTATTAGAGACAAAACTTCTTATATAAACCAGTAAGATGCTGGATGAAGTATAACACATATCCATTTAAAGCTGAGCTCAATACAACATACACAGGAATTCATAAAAGTGGAGCCAAAATCTCACCCAGGTGAATTTTGCTGATAAATAAGAAACTCAGGTTCTAAAGCCTGTCAGGCATAGGAGGAAGACAAGTCTTGACTGAGTTATAGCTGAGATCCCAATAAGTGATCAAAAATCCTTTAAAAGCTCTACCTTTAGTGAAAGAACAACCTGGGGAAAATCCATCTCTTAGCAAGAGGAGATAGCAAGGAATCTTGCCCAGCTCCACCTAAGCTCTGAGTAGGGAAAATGGCTACTTGGAGAAATTTGAAAAATCAAAACTTCCTCTCATGTATTTGGTATTTGAATTAATACTACCTTTATGGTTCTACAAAACCTCAGATTCAGAAATGTTCTTAAGTTATTAGCACCCTGAGAATCAAACACTTTCTGGAGGGACGTACCTTCAACTAAGTCCATGCAGGGTTTCCATAATTAATACTGTATCAAACATGTACTCACAATCTAAAATTGTAAAACATGCATGGAAATGTCATGAATAAGAATCATGTGGGGGAGGGGACTAGATTGTCCTCCAATATTTGGAGGAAATAGAATGATGAAAATAAAAAAAATGAGCATGTTTAAAAAGCTTAAAGATAACAGAAGTTAAAAACTTGAGAAACAAACAAGGTATTATTAAAAAAACAGATACAAAATTTAAAGTACCTATTTTGCCTTCTATATATTAAATACATGGACTTTCCTGGTGGCCCAGACAGTAAAGAATCTGCCTGCAGTGCGGGAGATGGGGGTTCCATCCCTAGGTTGGAAAGATCCCCTGGAGGAGGGCGTGGCAACCCACTCCAGTATTCTTGCCTGGAGAATTTCCATGGACAGAGGAGTCTGGCAGGCTACAGTCCATGGGGTCGCAAAGAGGTGGACACAACTGAGCAACTAAGCAAGCACACAGCACATATTAAATACATAATCGATGTAATAAAAAAGTCAATGGACATTTTAAACAAAACCTTGAGAAAAATCTGAAAAGAATTAGTAAACTGGAAGATGATCCAAAGAAATTACTTGGAACACTGAATTGAGATATTAAAGAAAATTTAAGACATATGAAAGATAGCATATGTATAGCATATATTTAATGAGAATTTTGAAATAAATAAACTGGGGAGGAGGTAATATATTCAAATAATTAAGGGTGAAAATTTTCCAGAAATGCCAAAAGACACGAATCCTCAAATTTTAGAAGCCAAGCTATCCCAATTAGGATAAATTTTTAAAAAAATTCCTCCTAGACACATTTCAATGAAATTGCCAAACATTAAGGACAAGTGAGATCTTTAAAACACCCAGAGTAAGAAAAGATTACTTACAAAGGAGAAATTGCACACTTGTCAACTGTGGCAAAAAAAGTCATAAAAACATAGACTCAAATGTCTACATAGAATATTATACCTTACTGAATTATTATTTAATACCTGGGATAAAATTAAGCCATTAAAAAAAACAACCAGTCAGAATTTTAGCATAAAGGTAGAGGGCTCTCAAAAGAATTTTTTGATGGAGGCTAGGGAAATGGACAGAGAAGGCAATGGCACCCCACTCCAGTACTCTTGCCTGGAAAGTCCCATGGACGGAGGAGCCTGGAAGGCTGCAGCCCATGGGGTTGCTGAGAGTTGGACACAACTGAGCGACTTCACTTTCACTTTTCACTTTCATGCATTGGAGAAGGAAATGGCAACCCACTCCAGTGTTCTTGCCTGGAGAATCCCAGGGACAGGGGAGCCTGGTGGGCTGCCGTCTGTGGGGTCGCACAGAGTCGGTCACGACTGACGCAACTTAGCAGCAGCAACAGCAGGAGAATGGAGGGGAGAATGGAACAAATAGAGTAATTGCTGTGTTTGTGAATGAAAAAGCACCGTTAGAGTAACTTTAAATTATGTAGAATTGGTTGGAAAGACATACATAGGTGAACATTTAAAACTAAGCAAACAGAAAAGTTGTTCCAGATAGAACAAAAAGTTATACAAAAAATGAAATATAATAATTGTAGAAAATATTTGACTTAACCATGAAAAATGTTAGTCACAATAACATAAACCCTAAATATTGATTTCTTAATACTTTTTTTAAAAAAATAGAAATTCACAGGAAGCAAGAATGGTATAGAGTTCCTCTGTACCCTTCACCTTCACCCACTTCCCTCCCCTAACAGTGGCTGCATTTTACTTATACTGTCAAAACCAGGAAATTGGCGTTGATACTATATATGTGTTTATTGCATTATATCATGTGTAAATTTGTGTGACCAGCACCATAATTAATGTATAGAACTGTTTCATTCCTACAAGTATCTCCCTCATGCTACCCATCCTCTTTGCTCCCATCATCTTCCTGGCAATCACTAATCTGTTTCCATCTCTTTATTTTTGTCTTTTTTGAATATTGCCCAAAGGGAATCATAGAATTCATGACCTTTTGGGATTATTTTTTTCACTAAGCACGAAGCTCTTGAGATCCATCCAAGTTGATGTGTGTATCATTGTTTCATTGCTTTTTATTGTTTTGTAGTATTCCATTGAGTGGATTACCAAATTCTATTTAAACATTCACCTATTGAGGGGCATTATGGTTGTTTCCAGGTTTTGGCTATTACAGATCATCCTGCTATGAACATATGTATATAGATTTTTACGTGGATGTAAGTTTTCATTTCTCTGGGATAAGTGCCCAGGAGTAAAATTGCTGGGCCATATGGTAAATGTGTATGTAGTTTTTGAAGAAACTGCTGCTTTCCAGGTGGCTCTATCATTTTATATTCCCAGTGGCAATGAGTCAATGATTCAGTTTCTCTGCATCTTTGTCAGCATTTGATACTATCACTATTTTTTAATTTTAGTTGGTTATTGATATCTCATGATGGTCTTAATTTGCATTATGCTAATGACTATCAATGTTGAATTTTTACAAAATTGGTTTATTTGCTATCCAGGTATCATCTTCAGGGTACTGTTTCTTCATGTATATTGCCCATGTGTTATTTTATTTAACTGTTGAGATTACATACAATGTACACAGATGAGAAAGTAGGATTATCGGTGGGTAAAGATTGCCGGGAGAAATATCAATAACCTCAGATATGCAGATGACACCACCCTTATGGCAGAAAGTGAAGAGGAACTAAAAAGCCCCTTGATGAAAGTGAAAGAGGACAGTGAAAAAGTTGGCTTAAAGCTCAACATTCAGAAAACGAAGATCATGGCATCCGGTCCCATCACTTCATGGGAAATAGATGGGGAAACAGTGGAAACAGTGTCAGACTTTATTTTTTGGGGCTCCAAAATCACTGCAGATGGTGACTGCAGCCATGAAATTAAAAGACGCTTACTCCTTGGAAGGAAAGTTATGACCAACCTAGATAGCATATTCAAAAGCAGAGACATTACTTTGCCAACAAAGGTCCATCTAGTCAAGGCTATGGTTTTCCCTGTGGTCATGTATGGATGTGAGTGTTGGACTGTGAAGAAGGCTGAGCGCCAAAGAATTGATGCTTTTGAACTGTGGTGTTGGAGAACACTCTTGAGAGTCCCTTGGACTGCAAGGAGATCCAACCAATCCATTCTGAAGGAGATCAGCCCTGGGTGTTCTTTGGAAGGAATGATACTAAAGCTGAAGCTCCAGTACTTTGGCCACCTCATGTGGAGAGTTGACTCACTGGAAAAGACTCTGATGCTGGGAGGGATTGGGGGCAGGAGGAGAAGGGGACGACAGAGGATGAGATGGCTGGATGGCATAACCGACTCGATGGACATGAGTCTGAGTGAACTCTGGGAGTTGGTGATGGACAGGGAGGCCTGGCATGCTGCGATTCATGGGGTCGTAAAGAGTAAGACACGACTGAGCAACTGAACTGACTGAAACAGTGCTAGATCCTTATTTTTCATAATTGTAATTCAATAGATAATGACTAAAAGTTATAAATCAAAAACTTGGAATATAAGCATAATATTTAGGAACATGGATGTACAAAAACAGAAAAGAGTTTGGAAAAAAGGAAAAAGGTGGAAAGGGTATGCACTTTTTCATTTTAAGTCTATAGTATTATTTCATGTTTTGTAACTATATACATGCCATACTTAGATAAGCTATGAAAATAAATTCTACTGCTGCTGCTACTGCTGCTGCTGCTAAGTCGCTTCAGTCATGTCTGACTCTATGCAACTCCATAGACAGCAGCCAACCAGGTTCCCCCGTTCCTGGGCTTCTCCAGACAAGAATACTGGATTGGGTTGCCATTTCTTCCTCCAATGCATGAAAGTGAAAAGTGAACGTGAAGTTGCTCCGTCACGTCCGACTCTTCACGACCCCATGGACTGCAGCCTACCAGGCTCCTCCATCCATGGGATTTTAGGTATGGTTTATTATTAAACCAAATTAGAGAATCCAAATTCAGGATCAGAAAGTAGAGTTTGTATATTGTGCCAAGTCACCTCAGTCATGTCAGACTCCTTGCAGACACGACTATAGACTGTAGTCTGCCAGGCTCCTCTGTCCATGGGATTCTCTAGGCAAGGATACTGGAGTTGATTGCCATGCCCTCCTCCAGGAGATATTCCACACCCAGATATTGAACCTGCATCTCTTACGTCTCCTGTATTGGCATTCAGGTTCTTTACAGCTTGATTTCTTATTAATTGCATTGTACCACCTGTAAGATTTATAGATCTAATTGTTGAGGCATTTTAGTTGCTGACAGTTATTTTATCTTCACTGTCAATATCAGACATCTCTACTTAAAAGATTCTATCTTTATGAATCTTCTTTTCTTAGTAGCGCTTTCCCCCCCCCCCTCCCCACTACAACACATTTTATGTCACTGGAAAAATCTGTATAAAGAACCAAATCTGGTTCCCATGAGAAAAACATTTACCACAGCTTAAATAAAGGTTAAGGGAAATCGGAGGGTAAGAGTGCCCTGCCTTGTGTGAGCTCTGTTACTGCCTCACTCTTGAACTCAGGCCCTGTGTGATGGAAACCACAGGTGTCTTGAAGAATTCTCTGCGTGGCCCTCTGATTCGGCCCTGAGTGAGGTCTGCTCTCTGGCCTCAGCTAAAATCCTGGGGAGCCGCATGGTAGGTGGTTATCAAGAATGTGTGCATAATCAATGCAGAAGGAAATGCACTGATGTTCTCAGCAAGTCACACACACACTTCAACTAGGAAGGAAAATAAATAATTTTATCAAAAACTAGTTCTCATATATAGGAATATTATTAGAAGTGCTATATATATTTATATATTCTATATATTATCTATTTAATAATACATTAAACAATATCTAATAATAGTATTTTCTCATACTTTCATACTTCAAACTTTAAGATATGAAGGCTAGAGCAGGCTTTGAGTTTGTGAGTTAGGACACAACCACATCATCACTAGACAAGCATCATCTTTACCAAAACATCCCCATATAAACAGATCTTAATGAAATTTCCTCAAGTC
Organism: Capricornis sumatraensis; assembly: GCF_032405125.1. Classification (NCBI taxonomy): domain Eukaryota; kingdom Metazoa; phylum Chordata; class Mammalia; order Artiodactyla; family Bovidae; genus Capricornis; species Capricornis sumatraensis. The sequence goes on from NC_091092.1 coordinate 112,216,673, forward strand.
TTCTAAGTGTGTTAAATCAGGAAGTAAAAGTAAGAGGTTAGGATACTGTTAGCTAATGAAATCACTGTCTTATGATTTTTGATGAGAAAAGATTTTTTTTTTGAACCAAGGAACTTCCAGAACAGCTTACCATCTAAATACTACTTAAAAGAGCCATCTTATGCCTCACTCACCTCAGCTAGGACCTCTAAATTGGAAGAATGTTTCTACCTGCTGAAGAATAATTATTAAGTTGTTTGAAAATTGTCCATGGGCATCTTGTCTTTGTGGAGAAAGCTCAAAAAGCAGTCAAAAGTAATGTAGGGTGAGGAACATGCAACTCTACTGGAAGTTCCCCTGGATGGTTAATGATCCAAGGAGCACATGCCAAGAACTGTTATGACCTTTGTGCCCACCACTGTAAACACAGTGGGGCTTCAACAGACCTTAGTGCAAAGGCCTGAAGGACAATAGGATATGGACGTTGCTCGATAAACCTTTGTTTTTAAATCTGAGAATACTCTGTCTTACTCTTAAATCATCAGTGTTGCTATCTTTCACTCTCTGTCCGCAATCTTTGTGATTTTTTGCCCCCTTTCTCTGCGCAAATGTTATGTATGAATGTCTTTTTTTAACCACCTTTAAATAGATAATATCCTTCTGAGTATATGTAGATGTTTGTGAATTGCTTCTTTTTCTTCTGTTTTCCCATTTGTTATTCTTGATATTTCTTTCAATCGTGGTTTCTGTGTGTAAGACTCTGTCATTAGCCTCCTTCCATTTTTCCTTCTAAAAATTTCTTTCCCATAACTTATTATAATATAGAAAAACTAAATGTATTATTATTTTATTTAAAAAGATAAACATACCATTTAAATTATTAACTAATAAAAATTAAATTCAGTCTTTACTTACATAATCTTCCCTCAACATGGGTTTCTATGCATTTGGGTACATATGAAAATCAGTGACTATTAATAAAATAGAAATCCCCACCTCTTGTCAAAACAAGAAACATCAGTCTTTTCCACCTGACCTCTTAAAAAACTATCCTGTAGAACCCATGAGACATGAAGGGACTGAATACGTGTGTGTGTGTGTGTGTGTGTGTGTGTGTGTGTGTGTGTGTGTGTGTGATTGCAGTGACATGAGAAATGGATTCACTATCTGTCCTTTTAGCAGATCTCCATAAATACTATTGGACCTTAGCTTTAGAAAGGAATGTATTGTAGACAGTATGAAGTTGTAGAGAATTCTCTGGCAAAAACATGTACTACGATTACCCCGTGCTGTTGAAAAAGAGCAGATCCAAATATTTTGACAAGGCACAGTAAAGCTTAAAGTCCATTTTTTAAAAATAAAAGGAAGGGTAAATATTCAAGACCTTGGATTTGCAATGAATCCTTAAATGTGATAACAAAAGCAAAAGAAAAAAATAGAGTTTCATCAAAATTTAAAACTTTTGTCTGTTGTTTAAAAAATCAAGGAAATAAAAAGACAACTTACACAATGGGAAAAATATTTGTAAATAATGTGCTCCATAAGTAGTATCCAGAATTTTTTTTTAAAAAAGCTCTTGCAACTTAAAAAAAAAACAACAGACAAGACAGAAAACCAAATAACCCAATTAAAAAATGGGCAAAGAATTTGAATAGACATTTCTCTAAAAACGATATAATGCTAAGTCACTTCAGTCGTGTCTGACTCTGTGTGACCCCATAGACGGCAGCCCACCAGGCTCGCCCATCCCTGGGATTCTCCAGGCAAGAACACTGGAGTGGGTTGCCATTGCCTTCTCCAATGCATGAAAGTGAAAAGTGAAAGTGAAATCGCTCAGTTGTGTCCGACTCTTTGCGACCCCATGGACTGCAGGCTCCTCCTTCCGTGGGATTTTCCAGGCAGGAGTACTGGAGTGGGGTGCCATCGACTTCTCTGAAAAACAATATATTAATGACCAACAAACACATGAAAAGACACTCAACAACATTATTCATTAGGGAAATGCAAGGCAAAATGGCAATGAGATACGAAACTAAATGCAAGATAAGTGTTGGTGAGTACATGGGGGAATTGGAACCCTTATACATCGCTACTAGAAATGTAACATGGTTCAGCCACTGTGAGAAACAGTTTAGCAGTGTCACAGAAAGTTAAATATAGATTTAATTTAATTCAATAATTCCATACCCAGGTATATATGCCAAAGAATTGAAAACAGGTGCTCAAATAAATCCTTGTATGTTAATCCTCATAGCCACATTATTTGTAACAGACAAAAAGTATAAACAACTCAGTTCGTGGATAAAGAAACCGTTGTATATACAGTTCACTCTTGAACAAAGCAGGCATTAAGGGTGCCAAATCTACACGCTGTTGAAAATCTGATTATGTATAATTTTACAGTCAGCCCTCTGTGTCCATGGTTCTGAATTCACAGATTCAACTAACAGCAAATCATGTAGTAGTGTATTATGTATTTAGTGAAACAAATTTACATATAAGTGGACCCATACAATTCAAACCCACAGTGCTCAAGGGGCCACCGTACACGCAATGGCATGAGATTCAGCCATAAACCGAATGCAGTACTGATACATAGATGGACTTTGAGAAAATGGTACTGACCAAAAGAAGACAAACATTAAAGGACAAATATTCAGTTTTTATCAAGTATTCTTAGTAGGCAGCTCCACAAATCCAAAATGTAAAGTTGTTGTTGCCATGGGGCACAGTGAGGGTTATGTGAGAAGTAAATGCTGAATGAGTAAGGGGTTTTATTTTGGAATGATGGAATTAGACAGAGATGGTAGTTACACAGTGTTATGAATGTACTGTCACTTGAATTGTTTGCCTTAAAATTGTTAATTTTATGTAATGCAAACTTCACCTGAATTTATTTTTTTTATTTTTTTTTTTAAATCTTTAATTCTTACATGTGTTCCCAAACATGAAACCCCCTCCCACCTCCCTCCCCATAACATCTCTGTGGGTCATCCCCATGCACCAGCCCCAAGCATGCTGTATCCTGCGTCAGACATAGACTGGCGATTCAATTCTTACATGATAGTATACATGATAGAATGCCATTCTCCCAAATCATCCCGCCCTCTCCCTCTCTCTCTGAGTCCAAAAGTCCATTATACACAGCTGTGTCTCTTTTCCTGTCTTGCATACAGGGTCGTCATTGCCATCTTTCTAAATTCCATATATATGTGTTAGTATACTGTATTGGTGTTTTTCTTTCTGGCTTACTTCACTCTGTATAATCGGCTCCAGTTTCATCCATCTCATCAGAACTGATTCAAATGAATTCTTTTTAACGGCTGAGTAATACTCCATTGTGTATATGTACCAAAGCTTTCTTATCCATTCATCTGCTGATGGACATCTAGGTTGTTTCCATGTCCTGGCTATTAAAAAAAAAAGAGAGACTATGTTAAAAATAAAAGAGCATCCAACCTAGTTTTAGCATATTTATTTGTTCTAATTACAAGACAGTACCTGTGCTGCCTAATCTAGCATACAGTAAGGGGCTTATTAATTCTGAAGAAATAGTTATTGAATTAACTAATGAGTATGTTTTAGTCTAGAGTCCCCAGGAGCAGACCCAGAGTTAAGAATTGAATTCAAACTCTGAGTCAAAGCAGACACTGAGGAAAGGATTAATCTCAGAGGGGAATGAATGATACCTGTGGATACAGAGAAAAGGAGTGAGACAATGAAGAGAAGGCATTCAATAAATGATGTATTTTCCAGCATCCTACCATTGGGTTAAGTTCTAGTGGGACTAGTCTGAAAAGTGAAAGTGAAAGTGTCAGTTGCTCAGTTGTGTGAGACACTTTGTGACCCCATGGACTGTACCCTGCCACGCTCCTCTGTCCATGGGATTCTTCAGGCAAGAATAATGGAGTAGGTTGCCATTCCCTTCTCCAGAGGATATTCCCGACCCAAGGATCAAACCTGGGTCTCCCATACTCCAGGCAGATTTTTTACTGTCTGAGACACCAGAAATACATGCTTCAGTTATCCTACCCAATGACAAGGGACCTAGGGTATTTATATGCCAGCTCTTCACAGACAATGATTCAGGACTGCTTTCGAGGGGAAATTGCTCCAGTATTTTTGGTATGCCACTTTGGCAAGAAAAACATTTTTGTGGCAGGAGAAAGCCATCAGACCAAAATAACATGGGTCCTCACAGTTGGAACCAGACCAGTGTGCTCTAAACTGGTGAATATGTCTTAAATACAGAGATCTAAGGTAAAGCCCTAGGATGGTTGCTTCATAGGCAAGAATTTTATTTTGATAGCCCAAGGTATGTTGGTTAGGAAAGTTAGGGAAAGGTTGATTATTTGTGACTGTAGCACAATTCTACTCTAATACATTTTTGTTTTATTAAATAGCATCACTCTATGAAATTTGATGAAACATTTAAGTTATATGTGGATCTTTATTTAAAATATTTAATTAATTCATTTGTCTTTATCAGGTCTTAGTTGTAGCATGTGGTATCTAGTTCCCTGACCAGGGACAGAACCCAGGCCCCCTACATTTGGAGTGTGGACGCTTAGCCACTGGACCACCAGGGAAGTCCCTGGATCCTTTTTTTTTTTTTTTTTTGCTTTTCTATTTAAAATTTTTGTTTTAATGTTTATTTTTACTTTATTTTACTTTACAATACTGTATTGGTTTTGCCATACATTGACATGAATCCACCATGGGTGTACATGCGTTCCCAAACATGAACCCCCCTCCCACCTCCCACCCCATATCATCTCTCTGGATCATCCCTGTGCACCAGCCCCAAGCATCCTGTATCCTGCATTGAACATAGACTGGCGATTTGTTTCTTACATGATAGTATACATGTTTCAATGCCATTCTCCCAAATCGTCCCGCCCTCTCCCTCTCCCTCAGAGTCCAAAAGTCTGCTCTACATGTCTGTGTCTCTTTTGCTGTCTTGCATACAGGGTCATCATTACCATCTTTCTAAATTCCATATATATGTGTCAATATACTGTATTGGTGTTTTTATTTCTGGCTTACTTCACTCTGTATAATTGGCTCCAGTTTCATCCACCTCATTAGAACTGATTCAAATGTATTCTTTTTAATGGTTGAGTAATACTCCATTGTATATATGTACCACAGCTTTCTTATCCATTCATTTGCTGATGGACATCTAGGTTGTTTCCATGTCCTGGCTATTATAAACAGTGCTGTGATGAACGTTGGGGTACATGTGTCTCTTTCTATTCTGGTTTCCTTGGTGTGTATGCCCAGCAGTGGGATTGCTGGGTCATAAGGCAGTTCTATTTCCAATTTTTTAAGGAATCTCCACACTGTTCTCCATAGTGGCTGAACTAGTTTGCATTCCCACCAACAGTAAGAGGGTTCCCTTTTCTCCACACCCTCTCCAGCATTTATTGCTTGCAGACTTTTGGATTGCAGCCATTCTGACTGGTGTGAAGTGGTACCCATTGTGGTCTTGATTTGCATTTCTCTAATAATGAGTGATGTTGAGCATCTTTTCATGTGTTTGTTAGCCATCTGTATGTCTTCTGGATCCTTTTTTAAATAAAACAACTTTCAGCAGTCTCTGGGAGTAAGTCTTAGCAACTTAAGGGCAGGACTCTAGTTCAAGAAGCATTTCTGTAACTTGGGAATTCTCAACCAGAGACAATTTTTTTCCCTAGAGGGCATATAAGAATGACTTAAGACACTTTTGGTTGTCACCTTGGCGTGGGGAGGGGGAAGGCGCTACTAGGATGCTGTTCAAATTCTACAATGCACAAGACAGCTCTGTACAGCAAAGAACTATTTCATCCAATATGTCAGTAGTGCCAAGGCTGAGAAACTTGCTCTAAACCAGTGCTTTCCAATAGAATTCTATAGGATGATGAAAATATTTTCAATCAGGGCTACCTAATACTGGCGTTACTAGTCAACACATGGCTGTTGAGCACTTGAAATGTGGCCGCTGTAGGTGTGTGCCAGTTATGATGCAGCAGCCTGAGGAAATAAATATGACTATAGGTGATGGCACCCTACTCCAGTACTCTTGCCTGGGAAATCCCATGGATGGAGAAGCCTGGTAGGCTGCAGTCCATGGGGTCGCGAAGAGTCGAACATGATTGAGCGACTTCACTTTCACTTTTCATTTTCATGCATTGGAGAAGGAAATGGCAACCCACTCCAGTGTTCTTGCCTGGAGAATCCCAGGGACGGGGGAGCCAGGTAGGCTGCCGTCTATGGGGTCACACAGAGTTGGACACAACTGAAGCGACTTAACAGCAGCAGCAGCATATCTTTACAGACTTTGAAGTCAGAGCTCATGGTCTAGTAGGAAAAGACAGATGCTTAAAAATAACTTATTGTAAAATAATGTGGTAAGTGTTATAACAGAGGATGAATAACAGGCTAAATTTGAGGCGTTAGGACTCAGACAAACAATTAACACATCTCTAAGGCACATTTCCACTCCTGGCTCAGAACCTTGTAACGTGTAAAAACTGTATTCTTTGAAAAAAAAAAAATTGTTGTAATCTTTTGTCATGTAACTCATTGCTTTATCTTATTTTACCCTTTTGTCAGAAAATACATATAAAAGACTAGAATCTGATGGGGAGTTCTGCTTTATTTAACAATCCTATTGAATTTCTCAAAATAATTTACGAAGGAAGTCTATTAAAGTATTGATTTTCTCATAAAGGATAATACAAATGGCATGACGGTCTCTTTAACATTTTAATTGAGCTTAAAATTAGTCTTGCATTTGAAGCAATCTTGCCCAGAAAAACTGTTGGAGAACTTAAGGGGAAAAGGGTAATATAAAAAAATTGATGGGCCACCTAGGCAGTGAGAACATTAAAATCTGAATCAAAAATATGCTTAGCCATTGTCACATCTTTCTTTGAAGCTTAAGTAACTCAATACTCCCAGTAGGATACCCAGTGATTCAAAGTGACACGTATGCTGTCAGCTCATTTCCCTTCCCAGTGTGTGGGTGCAATTTGTATCCACAGAAATATGTGGAAAAACTTAATAGTCTTGAGTTCCAGAACCTTACCAAAAAATATCTTTGTCACCTAAACAAATTAATGATAACATAAGAAAAACAAACATTACTTGACACGGGCCAAAAGCCAGTTTGTGAATTTAGAAAGGGGAAAAAGTGAGATTGGCCTCACAGCAAACAGACAGATAATAATGTTTTCTCTGTTCACTGAAAAGTCATTTTTGAGGAACAAATCTTCCTTATAGAAAAATTCCAAAAAATATATAAATACTACCTTTATAAGAAATGGGGTTTAATTCTCCCTCCCTACTTGAGTGTGACCCAGACTTGGTGACTTGTTTTCAAAAATTAGAGCACAGAAAAGGACAGATACAGTAGACTCTTGAACATCATGGGTTTGAACAGTACAGGTCCAGTTGAATGCAAATTTTTTTCACTAAATACATGCCATAGTACAACAATATGTGAACCATGAACTTCCAGATGTTCAAGCTCGTTTTAGAATAGGCAGAGGAACCATGGATCAAATTGCCAAGCATCCACTGGATCATCAGAAAAGCAAGAGAGTTCTAGAAAAACATCTATATCTGTTTTGTTGACTATGCCAAAGCCTTTGACTGTGTGGATCACAATAAACTGTGGAAAATTCTGAAAGAGATGGCAATACCAGACCACCTGACCTGCCTCCTGAGAAATCTGTATGCAGGTCAGGAAGCAACAATGAGAACTGGACATGGAAAAACAGACTGATTCCAAATAGGAAAAGGAGTACGTCAAGGCTGTATGTTGTCACCCTGCTTATTTAACTTACATGCAGTGTACATCATGAGAAACACTGGACTGGATGAAGCACAAGCTGGAATCAAGATTGCAAGGAGAAATATCAATAGCCTTAGATATGCAGATAACACCACCCTTATGGCAGAAAGCAAAGAAGAACTAAAGAGTCTCTTGAAGAAAGTGAAAGAAGGGAGTGAAAAAGTTGGCATAAAACTCAACATTCAGAAAACTAAGATCATGGCATCCAGTCCCATCACTTCATGGCAAATAGATGGGGAAACAGTGACAGATTTTATTTTCTGGGGGCTCCAAAATCACTGCAGATGGTGACTGCAGCCATGAAATTAAAAGATGCTCACTCCTTGAAAGAACAGCTATGACCAACCTAGACAGTATATTCAAAAGCAGAGACATTACTTTGCCAACAAAGGTCTATCTAGTCAAAGCTATGGTTTTTCCAGTGGTCATGTATGCATGTGAAAGTCGGATTATAAAGATAGCTGAGCACCAAAGAATTGATGCTTCTGAACTGTGGTGTTGGAGAAGACTCTTGAGAGTCCCTTGGACTGCAAGGAGATCCAATCAGTCCATCCTAAAGGAAATCATTCCTGGGTGTTCACTGGAAGGACTGATGTTGAAGCTGAAACTCCAACACTTTGGCCACCTGATGTGAAGAGCTGACTGATTTGAAAAGACCCTGATGCTGGGAAAGATTGAAGGCAGGAGGAGAAGGGGACGACAGAGGATGAGATAGTTGGATGGCATCACCGACTCAATAGACATGAGTTTGGATAGACTCTGGGAGTTGGTGATGGACAGGGAGGCCTGGCGTGCTATGGTTCATGGTGTCACAAAGAGTCAGACATGACTGAGCAACTGAACTGAACTGAACACAGTCAATTGAATCCACAGATGTGGCGTTATGCATACAGAGGTCTGACTGTAAAGTTATATGCCCATGTTTCAACTGTATGAATGGCACCTCCTAACCCTGCCATTGTTCATGGGTGAACTGTGATAGCTACAACAGAGAAGAAACCTGGGAGGCACCTCCTTAACTAAGTGGTCAAGTTTAACATCGCCATTGATAATCTTGTTGATACCATGTTCCTCCCTGATAGTAGGTGATGAAAAGGGCAGTTCCCATAACCCCAGTGTAATCATGAGAAACTTCAGTCACAGCTTAAAAGACACTCTGCAATATTCCTGATTGGTCCTCTTCAAAATTGTCAAAGTCATGAGAAACAAAAGAAAAGTGAGAAGCTGTCCAACTTGAAGAGATCAAAAAGACGTTATGACTAAATGCGATGGGAGATCCTAGACTGGATCCCAAAACAGAAAAAAGATGTTAGTGGAAAAACTGGTGAAATCCGAATGCTATAGTTTCATTATTAATCTCTCTGTTAGATTCCAGTCTTTTATATGTATTTTCTGACAAAAGGATAAAATAATAGTGTTATACCAATGTTTGTGTAAATGTTTAGATAAATGTGCCATGGATATATGACATCATTAGAAATTGTGTATTAGGCACCTAGCAAGATGTCCATTACATAGGAACCTTTTTTAAGCAGTATAATGAATGATCAATAGAATTTATGTGTGTGTCTTATTAAAGGCTAATTTTCAAAAAATGTTCAAATCATGACTCTTATAGATGTATAAAATGAATTGTGTCAAACATTTTATTAAAAGATTAATGAGAGAATCAGTAAGCTGTTACAGTTGGTTTGAAAGAGTCTGAGGAACAGACATAAACAATGAGGAATACTGATAAAAATGTGTTAATAGATGCAATACTGGTGACAGTCTACACAGAGGAATCAGTTGCACACCAAGAGACAAATACATTTGCCTTTCTATGAACAAGAATCATTTGCGTTATTACCAGCCCCCTTCAAACTGACTTCTAACTCTACAGTTGCAGAATAGCCCAACTAACCACTAAGGTGCTTACCCTAAATAATCAGATAACTCCTAAACATTTTCTTAGACAGGAGATAGTATTCCATGGAAAAGTCACACAGTCATCTTGTAATGGGCTTCCCTAATGGCTCAGTTGGTAAAGAATCTGCCTGCAATGCAGGAGATCCGGGCTCGATCCCTTGGTCTGGAAGATCCCCTGGAGAAGGGAATGACTACACACTCCAGTTAATTCTTGCCTGGAAAATTCCATGAACAGAGTAGCCTGGCTTGTTCCAGTCCATGGAGTCACAAAGACTCAGGCACCACTGAGTGACTTTTACTTTCACCTGCAGTTCTACATCCACAGATGCAACCAACTGCAGATCCTGTAGTACTATAGTATGAATTTAGTGAAAGAAAGCTGCATATAAATGGATGAGCACTTCAAACCTATGTTGAGTCACCTGTTTTTGAATCAAGATAGTTTTTGTAAAGGTGATCATTTATGGAGTTTTCTTTTTTACATTACTCATTTTAATATAGGTAATCATCTTCATGGTTCAGAAACCCAAAGTTACAAAAAGGTGTACAGCCAGAATTCTTTTCTATCTCTGTACACTGTCTACTTTGTTCCCTCCCCAGGAGGCAGCCCAAGTTATCAGTTTCTTGTGTATCATTCAGGATATATTTATGAGTTTTTAAGCAAATATACATAAATTTAAGGATGTATATGTTTCCTTGTGTATATATTTTTATATAAATGGTGGCATATTATACATGCTTGTTCTGTATCATGCTTTTCTTCTTCATTAATATCTCTTGGACATTGTCTTGTATCAGTACATAAAGAATATTAGTTTGCAATGGCTACTGTAATAAGATACCACAAACTGCGTGGCTTTAACAACAGGAAAGTATTGTCTCACAGTCGTGCAAGCTTGAAGTCTGAGATCAAAGTGTTTGTAGAGTTTGTTCCTTCTGAAGGCGATGAGAATCTGATCGATGCTTTTCCCCTAGCTTCTAGTTGTTTGCTGGCAATCCTTGGCATTCCTTGGCTTGTAGATCTCTGCCTTCATCTTCACATGACGTTCTTGCTGTTTGCGTGTCTGTCTCCCAGTTTCCCCTTATAAGGACATCAGTCACATTGGATTAGGGCCCAACCTAATGACCTCATTTTAACTTGATTTCCTCAGTAAAGACTCTCTCTCCAAATAAGGTCACATTCTGAAGTACTGAGGGTTAGGACTTTAGCATTCACGTTTTAGAGGGGGACACAGTTCAGTCCCTAACAAAAAGCACAGCCATTCTTTTAATGACTATGTAGTGTTCCATTATGATGATGAAGCATCATTTATTTAGGCAGTCCCCTGGATATTTTTTTTTCAATGCAGTTTTTCTCCTAGTAATAGCCTAAGTTTCATAAAATATCTAAGACTTAGTGAGATATCATTTAAACAGTGATAACCCCTGTAAACTTCAAGTGCCTTGAAGGCAGTGTTAATATATTAAGGGAGGAGGGGAGACTTTTACAGACCATACAAAAAATAAATACTTGAGAACAGCCTGAGGATGTATGGAAAAGTCTAAACATCTCTGCACTGGAGAACAGAGAGGGGGCTTGCCTAATGTGCAACTCTCCATAAAGCTTCTGTAATCCATATCACATAGTGTTAGCACACACACAACAAAAGCGAGACAAACAGATCACTCAAACAAAATTTCAAGTCCAGAAGGAGATCAGATTGTTTGGAGAAACATAATGAAACAAAAGTGTTACTCTAATTCAGTGGAGGGGGAAAAGATGTTTTATTCTATAAATGCTGCCAGCCCTCTTTGCCATCCCTCTTGGAGAACAGAGTTTATCTCCTAGCTCATGCAATATAAAAATAAATTTCAAGTACATTTAAGTTTTAAATATAAAAAGAAAGATCCTTGGGATGAGAAACATCTTTTCTAAACAAGATAGGAACTCAGAAGTGAAAAGAAAAAGCTAGACCTGTTTACTACATAAAAATAACAGAAAACATAGTCAAAAGATAAATGATTAAGTGGGTATAGTTTGCAACATATATAAAAGGATGCATACCCCTAATACACAAATATGTCTTACAAATTAATTTATAAGGAGACAAACAATCCAATAGAAAACCAGTCAAGTATAGGTGTATGCAATTCACAGAAAAGGACATCCAGTTAGCTGAAACAGAACTGTGAAAAGATACGCAACCTAAAAGTAGTCAGGAAAAGAAAAAAAAAAAAAAAAAGGACAGCAGTTTCCATTCATCAGATGGACAAGAATTAAGAATTATTACTTCTGATGGTGGAAAAAGATTACTCAGTCATTGCTGGTAGGGACATAAATTGCTGTGGTGTTTGAGGAAAGAAATGTGGTATTATCTCTTAAAATTTTAAAGTGCACATACCTTTTGATCTGTTACTCCATTTCTGAGAATCGATTCTACAGAGATAAAAGTACCCATATGAAAGGCTATATATGTAGAGAATGTTTATTGCAGCATTGTTGATAGTGGTAAAAAAAAATAGAAATAAAGCAAATATCCATCAATGGGGAATTTTCTTGAATAAATTGTGAGTTATGGAATTACTAGAGTAAATTATTTTTCAATTAGATCTGTGGCTGCTTTCCTGAAGGGTTAACCATGATACCTTCTTAACAAACAAAATAAATTTTAATAAACACGTGAACCCATTTTAAAAATGAAAGAGACAGAATCAGTCTTCTAGGATTACCTGAGCATGGTGGAGGAATGAAAGGATACATACCAAGTTAGTAGTTTTTGTTATCCTGAATTTTCAAAGGAGAGAGTCAAAGAATAATGAGAAATAGAATGTATCAAATTGCATAAAAAGTGAAAAATTGGGATATAAATTGTGACACAAGTATGTAACCATCGAACATTTGCATGGACAAGGATATAAATTAACATGGAAAACTTAATATATTAACATATTATTAGATGATTGGATTAAGGACTTGTTTTGCCTTTGAATGTTTTAATATTATGTTTTATTCTATAAAGAAATATGGGTAGAGGGGAAGCCCTGACAAGCATAGTATCTGCCATGTAGGCACTTAATAAATAGTAGCTATTTATTATCATTAGAATAATACAGCACTACACATCTTGATATGTTTAGATAGCACCTGGCAGCCCTGAGCCTATAATTTAAAGACAAATGACATCAGCATTACAAAACAAATTGTAAAATTGTAGCCCTGGTGAAGGAGGACCATTGAGTAATATGGTGTATATTGACCTGGAGCTGGAAGGTTGGTGCTTAAAGCAAGTCAGATTCTCACTTAGACAGGCTGTCCTAGGACCTTTCCACGAAGCAGAGTCCTTCCCTTACTGTTTCTCTACCCCTTGCCCCATTTTTGCATATTCAGCTCTAACCCAGAGGGGAAGGAGGTATGAAAACAGACTCCCCACTCATCAGTCACTGAGATCAGTGGGAAGATTTGTGACAGTTTAGCAGCTGTACATTTGCCTTCCTGCAGATGGTTTCCTTGTCCTGTCCTGGATAAAGCGCTGAGGCTCTGACCGCTGGAGCTTGTGAAGTAGGAACTTTGACCACTTCCCCCTAAAGTTACTATAATTAGCAGGCAACTTGTTAAACAGTATATGACTCATAAAAGGACTGCTACAAATTCCTGCTGGGCTATGTGTAAGCACAGGGCAAAGGGAAGCCTCTGGAAAAAGCTGTATTTTTGAATCATTTTCTTCTAACCTCAGTTCCTAACTGGCCCACTAGTCACCCAGTTATACAGTGAGCCCATGGAAAAGAAGTAGTTTGTGGTCAATATATTGATACCACAGGTACTTGAAAATATTCACTAAGCTGTATTTTTTTAAAAAAAAATTTTAATATAAATTTATTTATTTTAATTGGAGGTTAATTACTTTACAATATTGTTTGGTTGTATTTTTAAGAAATTATCTTCCCTATACTAGGGAAGAGCTACACTGTGAGTCAGGCGACGTGCATTCTGCTGCTAGTTATGCCGTTAACTAGCTGTATCGCTTCTAGTAAATCCTGTGAACATTCTGTTCCCTCATAAGTAAATTAAGAGGCTTAGCTATATGATCTCTAAGGCCCCTCTAGCTCGTGATTTCATAGTTTAGTACCTTTATTTAAATAGCATCAAACTAGTAGCTTTTCATTATAAATACTGGGTCTAGCTAATGACTGTAAAGTTGAAATGTGCATATATTTTCAAACCCTCACAGAGCAAGGCACTATCTCTTTCAATAGCCTATTTTAGGTCCTTTTCAGTGATACAATTGAAAACAAGTTTGTGGGTCCACAGCATCCTACCACCCTGATTACTGTGAAGCTCATTCAGCTTTGTCATAAGCTTATCTTTCTGCCACTTAAGACAGTATAGTATTGAAGATTTGATAATTCAGAATTTTCTTTCATAGTCATTCTTTTTTTCAGTTCTCAGACTCAGCTGTCATAATGAGAGAGCTATGTGTCCTATATATTAATTCCTTCAGTCTCTTAAAACCGAATCACCTTGCTATGCAAAGCGTGGTTCACGGACCTCAAGCCTCTGCAACACTTGGGAACTTGTTGGAAATGTGGAATCTCAGGCTCTGTTTCAGAGCTGTGGAATCAGAATCTTCACTGTAACAAGAAAGTACTAGGGCTCCTGTGGGCACGAAGAGGGAGTAGCCAGGAAACACAAAGCCAAGAAGGAAAAAAAAAGTGAGTAGGAAGCTGAGCAAGGGAAAAACTTCAAGATAGAGGAGGGGCTCACACTGCCAGGGACTGTCTGGATGCTGACGCAGCTTGATGCAAACACTCCCCCGTGGAGTTTGAGTAGATAAGAGGTTCATGATGATGTAATCAAAAAATTTACAGTGGAACCAGAGCAAGCACTCTGACTGTGGTGAGTTGAGGGTTAGGAAAGTGGAGGTAAGGGACGAAGAAGACATGGAAGGAGTCTGGAAAATGCAGCAATAGAGAGGAACATAAGAATACACAGGGCACCCCAGCAATGGAAAGACTGAGTCTGAATTCATTAACAAATGATCTAATTAAAACTCACAATGTCATAGGAACTTATAGACTCACTGAATAATAGCTGAGATACATTTTTTTTTGCATCTTTGAAAGAGCAAAGGGATCATTGCATATCAAAGTCATCTTTTAGTAGTGAGGTGTTCTGCTGTGCCATCTTATTGTTCTTATTTTTCTTAGTTTGAATTCTTTCTCTTATCTTGAAGATGAAATGGTAATTTTACTTCTTCTGTAACTTACTTTAAAGATTGGTACAAACTCCCTGGGCAGGTTTTCCGCTGAGTATGTCCTGATAACTTCACTGAGACTTGCATTAAATGTTATTGAACTCAGACCAGTCATCAGCTATGGTTAGATAGCCCATAGGCATGCTCCTTTCTTTTCCCCTTTCAAGTAGATCTGAACATGCAATTGTAGGGAAAGAAGGAAGAAAGAAATTCAAGAAGCAGCAAAATGAAAAAAAATTTGGCTTACGGAGAAAGATCTTTCTATTACAATAATTATAATGCCAATTATATGTATTATATATAATGCCAATTATACACACACACACACACACACATATATATATATATATATATATATATATATGTCCTCCAAGTATATACATGTAGAGCAAAGGAAAGCAAACTCTACCTTCCAACAGTGTTTTAATAAAATTCTACTCAGTTACATATTTCCCTAAAGAGAAAAGTCAGTCTCTATATAATAAGTATTATTCATAGATTGCTACTCTTCAGAGCTCTTCATTCCACCTTAATACCATCTTTCTTAGATGATTCACAAGACACTTTGTTATTTTCCAGTATTTCCTGTCATTTTTATAAGCAAAATTATTCCAGCTGTATTCAAGGGAGTGAATCAAACACTGTGCCTGTCTCCTCCCAATCCTGCAGTGTTTTAATTCTGGAGTGTCAAAGGCAGCTTTGAAAGGGAAGTGAAGTCACCTAAAGGACAGTTAGGGGGTCTGTGTATCAGGGAGAGATGGAAACCCCACCTCTTTGAGCCCAACTGATTTTTTTTTTCTAATTTGTATTTATATATGTGTGCTGATTTTGTGTGTTGATGAATATGAAACTCAGATCTGTTCTTTGTGTGAGGTAGAAAGATCTTTTCTCTCTCTTACACCCCTTCTCTTTCCTCTCCTTCCTCATCTGAAACATTATTAATAAGCTGATTGGGGTAATCATTCTGAGAGACTGTTGTTTGAGAGATTCATTCATTCATTAAGCAGTAATTGATCACTGACTAGGTGTTAAACCCTGTACTCACTGTTAGGCTTGAGAATGAACGTGATAAAACTCTTGGCCTCAAGGAGCCTGGAGTATACAGTAGTTGGAGAGACAAATGGGGGGCAAGTCAGTCACAGGGCAATGTGTTCCATGTTCAAAGGTTCATGCCAAAGTCTATATACTCTGAGCTGGAGATGTCTCTGAGACTGCCCAGGAAAACCTCATAGTCAATTAAATTATGGTGTGTGGACTAAGAGCATACTGCGAAAATCTGCTACTACCAGAGCAATTACCCACAGATTTTTTGATATCTTCAGGGTCCACATGAGCCACTGTCTTGCCTTTTTATAAGGGAGAATCTAAGTTCTGTGTCATGTAATTCTCTGAACCTTCTTGGCCTTTCCCCTGTCCTTTGCCTGCCAGTAGCTTAATCATCCTTGAGGGACCATCTCCCACAGCTCCTCAGCCACACTTCTGGATTCTCCAACCAATTACATTTCTCCCTTCTTCAAACCTCTAAAGCTTTTTATTTGTACTTTGCTGCTGCAAAGTCACTTCAGTCGTGTCCGACTCTGTGCGACCCCATAGACGGCAGCCTACCAGGCTCTGCTGTCCCTGGGATTCTCCAGGTACTTTATTTGAACGAAATTGTGTCTAGTTTTTAGAGAACATTCTCTATCATTATAATTATCCTGTAAACTCTATAAAAATAGTTTTCATCCCTATAGACCCCTGCAGTATCTAGTGGAGTGCCTTAAATAAATGGGCAGTCAAAAAATCCCAACAAATGTTAAGTTAAATTGCTCCAAATTGTGTATTTAGTTTTATACTGGCATTCATCGATAATATACTTTGAAATAAAATCCCAAGATCTAATTCTGTTTTTGATTACTTATTTAAAAACTAACATTTTAATCCAATTGAGTTATGTCCTTCACTGATACTTGAGATCCAAATTTATTTTTACATCGTTTTAAATGTCATCAAGTGATTCACATCAGTTTTTTTTCATTTTTTTTCATATCAGTTTTTAAAAAATATCCTTTGAGTGGATCAGGGAAAGTAAGCAAGCATCATCAGAATATGGTTCCTCTTTTAAATTCAATATTTCTTTGATGAAATATTTATTTGTGGACTTTTCCTCCAGTGGTTCTTTTCTATTGATAGATTTGGGGTCTCAAATCACTTCAGAAGTCCATCCATTTTAAGATGTTTTCGCTTTGTGCTTTTTTCACTTCATAGATAATCAACTTTATGTCTTAAAAATTCAGCAAATGATTAAGCGAATTAGAGGAGTTATCATCATTAACTCCCAAGTTTCTTTCTTTCTGAGAAATTGAAATTATATTTTTAAATTTCACATACCTCCTCTATCACACCGGCAATGAACATGACGCAGTTGTGAGCAGCACATACAGTAATGGTCAGCCTATCTGAGAAATCATGGAAAAGAAAGGCTCCCAGACCAAAGTAAAACACTCACATCACACAGTTTATGAAAGTCAGTGAAAACACACAGTGAGAAACAAGGGGGGAAGATATGGGTACATTAATACCCTTCAGCCTGAGTGTAAGTAGGCTGGAGGGTCCCATTACTTGAATACTGGGATACGTATTGTTTTTATGTCCTGTCTGTACTGTATCAGGCTTCCCCACTAATGGCGTGCTTACACGATCCCAGTTGATTTTCCCGCACTGGAGCCAGCACTGTGTGGTCACTGGGTCAGTGGCACACACTTTATCTGAAACGAAGACAAGAATGCACAACCACAGCGGTAGCTTGCCAATTAGCCTGATGCATAGCTGTGTCGTTCTTAGAGAACTTAGAGGTCTAGAATGGCTGTCACCAATGGGTGGCTGAATTAAGACCTCATGAATATTAAGTGCACATGAATATTTATGTTATCCTGAATATTTAGCTCTTGTATATTTAGTGTCTTCTCATATATATTTAGCATATTATGAATATTTAGTGCCCAGGTGCTTCATGAATATTAGGTATCTTTGGGCCTTCCAGTCCTCATTATCTATGTTTAACACAAATGTGCTCTACCTGTTAACCACTTATCTTCTACTTATCTCATTCTAAGAATTATGTCTATGTCTAACAAACTTTTCTCCTAGGTGATTGCACCTAAAACATCTTAAAAGGTAATCAGCCATAGGTATACATATGTCCCCTTCCTCTTGAGCCTCCCTTCCACCTCATCCCTCCCCATCCCACCCCTCCAGGTTGTAACAGAGCACCGGGTTTGAGTTCCCTGAGTCGCAGAGCAAATTCTCCTCAGCTGTTTTATATATGGTAGTGTATAGGTTTTCATGCCACTCTCTTGAAACCAGCCATAGTGGGAGTATTTACACCACAGAAGTTGGCAAATGCTACAATTAGAGTTCCCCCCTGCCCCCACTTACAGACCCAAAGCCAGTTACTTAACATTTACCACCATTCCACTGCTTACAAGGCCCTTCATGTTCTCACTTTATGTAACCTGCTAAGCCTTATCCCTCTTTACTGAACTCTACAATCAAATGAAGTATTTTATTTCTTGTTTCTGTCCCTTCTTGCACATAGCTCCTTCTCTTAGGAACAGCCTGTCCCTCCTGTCTCACCATTGCTTGGCTAGTTTATAAACCCCTTTCGGAGAGCAGCTCATACAGACAATCCTGCTGCTGCTGCTGCTGCTAAGTCGCTTCAGTCATGTCCGACTCTGTGTAACCCCATAGATGGCAGCCCACCAGGCTCCCCCGTCCCGGGGATTCTCCAGGCAAGAACACTGGAGTGGGTTGCCATTTCCTTCTCCAATGCATGAAAGTGAAAAGTGAAAGTGAAGTCGCTCAGTCGTGTCCAACTCTTCGCTACCCCATGGACTGCAGCCTTCCAGGCTCCTCCATCCATGGGATTTTCCAGGCAACAGTACTGGAGTGGGGTGCCATTGCCTTCTCCAACAAACATTCCTAAATATCCCAAACTGGTTCTCATGTATCTTTAATGTGTTCCCGCAATACATTTATCTTATCCTTTGTCATATGGTATTTTAATTGTTATGGATTTGTAATCCCCTCTAGGCTATACGCTTCTTTAGGTCTTTTCACACTTTTTCATACACACACACACACACACACACACACACACACACACACACACATATATATATATTCCACATAATAGATGTCTACTTAATGCCTGAGTGAATAAATGACAGAATGGAATCAGTGAAAAGACACTCAATACTGGTTTAATTTGTATCAAAATGGTATCATTTCATATATTACTTGGTATGGTGCTATGATCTCACTCTTTGTGTCCCTTCCAAATTCATATGTTGAAATCCTCATGTCTGATGTGATTGTGTTTAGTTGGTAGGGCCTTTGGGATGTCTTAAGCCATGAGAGGTAGAGCCCTCATAAATGGAATTAAAGCCTTAGAAAAGAGGTTCCAAAGAGATCCTTCACCCTCACGTGGTCCTTCCACCACATGAGAACATAGCAAGAAGGCACTGCACGTGACCGTGCTGGTGCCATGATCTTAGACCTTCCATCCTCCAGAACTTTGAGAAATACATTTCTAATGTTTGTAAGCCACTGGTATTTTGTTAGAGTATCCCAAACAAAGACACTTGGGAAAAAGAACACGACGCCACTGCCTGGCCAGACTCTTTTAAGAAAATCCTAACATAGAAACCAACATCTGCCTGGGCTAAAGGACCAAGAACCCAACATTAGCATTTCTTCCCACCAGCCACCAGCTCATACAGAATGTGTGTGCGTGCTCAGTTGCTTCAGTCGTGTCCAACTCTTGCGAGCCCATGAACCGTAGCCCTCCAGGCTTCTCTGTTCATGGGATTTCCCAGGCCAGAATGCTGGAGTGGGTTGCTGTGCCCTCCTCCAGAGAATCTTCCTGACCCAGGAATCAAATCCCCGTCTCCTATGTCTCCTGCACTGGCAGGCGGATTCTTTACCACTAACGTCACCTGGGAAGTCCTAGTACATAGTCATATTTAAATAATGGGAAGTGATGACATTAGAGGAGATCTCTAGGGCAATGGCTCTGATGACCATTAGAATCAACTAGGAAGCTTTAAAAATGCCCAGGCTGTACCCCAGACCAATCATACCAGACTCGGGGGAAACCCACATATCAGAGTTCTAAAAAAATTATTATTCCTGGTGATTCCAGTGCAGCTAAAGTTGAGTCCCAGCTATGGTCTTCTTTTAGCAGAAGTGAGAATTAAGGCAAGAGTTTTAGCAGCCAGCTTTTCCACACCCTTTCTTAAACACGGATATTGTTTCATTGGTAATTTGTGAATAGTTGCATATGTTAGCAAAGCTTGACTGCAAAAAATTTCTGCTCCCACACATTCTGATCCCATCTTGACACTGCATAACTGTTGGCGAAGGCAATTTCAACAATGAAGAAGTGGGAGAAATGACTACATTTTATGTAAATATGTATGCATTTCAAAGCAAAAGGACATATGTCGTAGTACCATTTAAGAGTTTTAAATGAAGGACAATACTTAAGATTCCTCTGTAATCAAATTTCTCAGCAGTAGAAAGCATTGTCTTTTCGTTACAGCTATTAAACATATGGCTGAGAAAATGTTACCCTACAAGCCTTAAGATTTGAAATCTAACTTTCTATTAATGCATGCACTTTATTACACAATCATGTCTGCTTTCTAATTATATTTGAAAAGTAGCTATCACTCTCTTTTTAAACTTAAAGGTAATGGCCGTGAAATGTCAATACTATGATACTCTGATAGACTTGATTATATGATGATTGTTAACATCATAAAGTTCTTATCTATTTCTTACATACTAATATACTTAACACGGAGACTAAAACTCAAAATGGTCTGAGAAATTCTTTCTAGTTAGTCTTTCTGGGTTTGGACAGAGGACAAACAGTCCCTTAAAGCTGTGATCTACTTCCATCTTTAAAAGACCCTACACATGGACTGGGCTTCCCAGATGTCACTAGTGGTAAAGAACCCACCTGCCACTGCAGGAGACAGAAGAGATGCGGGTCAATCCTTGAGTCAGGAAGATCCCCTGGAGGAAGGCACAGCAGCCCATTCCAGTATTCTTGCCTGGAGAATCCCATGGACAGAGGAACCTGGTAGGCTACAGTCCATGGGGTCGCAAAGAGTCAGGCACAGCCGAGGCCACTTAGCATGCACACACACGGACTAGATGGTGCATATGTGACAAATGTAAATGAAAATTTCAAATGATGGGAATGCCCAGAAGAGGACCAGTGATGAGGGAGGGGATGTTACTGTTTAAGAACTAAACTCAACTCGGCCATTATCCTTCTTGTTATGCAGCTAGAGCAGTGTCTCTCAAAAGTTGAACATGCACCAGAATCCCCTGGAGGGCTGGTTAACACAGAGACTGGTGGACCCCCGCCCCCAGATTTTTTTATTCCTTTAGTTTGGAGTTCAGCCTGATACTTTGCATCTCCAAGTTCTCAAGTGGTGTTGCTGGTCGAGGGGCCATCATTTGAAAACCACTGCTCTGGAGAAAGAGAAAGCAGCCTCTGCTTGCTAGATTTCCTTAAGCCTTGTTCCAGTTTCCCATAGACCTTCTGTGCTTGCTTCCTTCCATAATAACCATCATCATAGCAGCAGCTACTAATTCTTGAGTACTCAATACTAAGCACTGTGTATTACATCACAGCAATCCTTTGGGGAAGATACTATTATCAACTCCACTTCACAGAGAAGGAAACAAAGGAAATCGGCCAAGAGTTACAGAGTTGTGATCAGACTCATGCCTAGGTCTGGTTGACTCTAGAGGCCAGAATCTGAGTCCGTCCCACAGAAGTTCATTTTGTGCTCTGACTTGTTACAACCAACGCTTTCTAGCAGGAGGCTGAGGGCAGCAGCTGGACTGAGGGGAATTGAGCAGGCATTGCGGTGGAAGGTGGCAGTGAGGGGACCTGAGCATCCTACCTAACACAAGGAAACAGTGGTTATCTTTTCCTCCAATGCCATCTTGACTGCCATGCCGCCCTCTTCCTACCCAGCATCCATCTGAGAGGTAACAGGCAGCTCTGTTGAGAGGATCCAGAAGCTTTCGGGTGCAGGACAATGTTGAGGCATTTGTTCCTGGGGATAAATCTGAGATGCTTGCAAGGCACATTCAGATGCTATTTACAGTCTTCTAGGAATCATAAATGTCATGTCAAGAATGCCTTTATCATGTGAATCATGGAAAGACTTTAGACCTTAAATTATATGTCAGTGATGGTTTTTCCTGTCCTTTATTATTAAGTGACAGATACTTACATTAACATTTTATTGGTACTTTTATTGAGGGGGATTTCTCTTTTTTCTTTATTTTTGAGTTCACACATTATATGAGAGTTATTCATTTGCAACTTTTGCCCCTAAATACAGAGCATCCAGTTATGAAAATGCCCTGAGGCATGAGAGTTTCTATTTTGGCTTTAAGAACTCTGACCAGCCCATGAAACTAAAATAGCTTTGTATGTATATAGTCAGAATTGAACCCAAAGCATTATCTTTTAAAACTCTGAGGAAGTTATGTGCTGCAATTTTCTAACTGTAGGAAAATTTTACTTTAAAATTTGAGGGATGAATGTAGTTTATATAAAATGTAGGAAGTTTTGCAAACCCAATTAAATCTTGTGTATGCAGTGTGTCTGCATCTGTTTACTTTGCTGACATTTAGAGTACAAGATCCCGCATACTGTTCTGTGATTGCAGATTGGAGGAGGTAACATCTTAGATCATGTAGAAGAGATGCTGTGGATATCCTGTCCATGTCCCCTTAGCTTTGGGGGTGGTAAAGGGACACATGGGTCTTGACCAAAAGTGCCAGTAAGAAATAAGGAATGAGAGTGTTGTTCAGTCGCTCAGTCGTATCTGACTCTTTGCAACCCTGTGGACTGCAGCACACCAGGCTTCCCTGTCCTTCACCATCTCCTGGAGCTTGCTCAAGTTCATGTCCACTGAGTCGGTGATGCTGTCTCACCATCTCATCCTCTGTTGCCGCCTTCTCCTTTTTCCTTCAATCTTTCCCAGCATCAGGGTCTTTCCCAATGAGCCAGCTCTTACCATCGCATCACATGGCCAAAGTATTGGAGCTTCAACAACAGTCCTTCCAATGAATATCCAGGAGATCTTCCAATGAGTATTTATAGAGGTCTGTGAAAACCTCAGCTTTCTCCCCTCACTGGGATAATTTTGAAGCATGTCCCACAAATTCTCAGAGGGTCCCCAGGAGTGGGGGACCCCCACTGCAGTTGCCCACATAAGTAATCTGCTCAACAAAGCATTTGTGATCATTTCTTCCCCTTCCTGTCTCGCTTTCCTATTCCCTACAGTGTTTTCTAGGATCACCTCCTAAATAAACTGCTTGTACCCAAATTTACTGAGACTGCATGATGGGCATGGAGATTGTTATTCTGGGGCTTTAGTGGAGATGCTGGCAATATTATGGTATTTATGCATATATAACCTGCGTAATGTTGGGACATGCTTTTTCAGTATTATTTCCTGACCAAGATTGCCAGTCTATATTGGAAATGGTTAAAAATAAAATAGTTAAATTGAGCCAAATGCTTTCACATCCGATTGTATAATTAAACGAGTAAAAGGGAAAGGAAATTATTAGCAACTCTATCTTTAAAGGCAACTAATGGCCAAGGAAGTCATGAAGAAAACTCTTTGTGTTGATAAACCAAAGGCCTGTTCTAGCAGACTTCTGTGTTTATTGTTCTGCTTCTGACTATTTTATTCCAAACAAATAGACGGACTTGTAATGATACCCCACCCTTCCCAAGCACAGGGCCCCCATTCTTTGAAACAGTAGTGAATTCAGTTGCAAGGAGAACATGAAGAGGGAGGGTGCATATAAAAGGACTGAAATGAAAAGTGTGACCATCTCCATTGTGGACGCCATGCCAGTGGAGAGTTGATGGTGGAGCATGGTGGGAGAGCTGAAGCAGCAACTGACTCTGTCTCCAGGGGATTGTCAAGGGTCAGATGCCACCATGGAGAGTGGCAAATGTTCTTTCTCACCTTCCTTGATTTATCACTTAGGTGACTCAAAGCCGAGGGCTGATGAGCTGTAAGTGGGCTGCATGGCTTGTTTTTGCCTGCTGAGCAGTTTAAAGATTTCAAAATCATTTCAAACATCAGCTTTGGTGTAGTGTATGTGTTAAGCCAAGTACTGCAACTTCTTATTGAAAATACTGTATAACCCTCCACAATCTCTTATTCAGAGGTAATGTTGTCAAAGATTTATGAGGTCAGCAGCCTGTAATAATTTTTTTCAAATATCTAGTGGACCTGGTGCTCTGATAAGTCGTAATTTCAGAGATGTGAATTTATGTCCATGTTTTGGGGTCTGCGATTTTCATTTTGATTGTTTTTAAAAATCCTGCATTTGAGGCTAAATTAGGAGAAATATCTCTTTTGTGGCAACATATAGTGTGTAGAGTAACATAAAAACTAGGTGATGTGTTTTATGAAAAAGAGCATAGTCAGAGTATACCAGGCATAAGAACTTTGAATTCTATTTATTTTTCATGGCTTCAGAGAAGATTGTTCTGGGAATAGAGAATTCCATTTGGGAAACCTAGCACATACATAGTTCTCACAGTAGCAGAGTTAAAATACTTCGAGGGTTCATTTGAAAAAGCCTCCAGAATTTTTGCATGTTGGGAATAGCTTTATATTCTTACACAGTGCACTCAGGATTTCTATTCAAAGCAAAAATAACTTTGCATTGACCTTGGTTATTCTTTCACATTGTAAAATTATTCCTTCAGGGTAGTTACTCTCACTCTTGATTTCGTGATACTTCAGATCATCTTTAATTTACTCCAAAGATTTTTAGAAGAGTCAGCAAATCATTTAACTTGAAACATCAGTGAGTGAAATGCAGTTTTTTTTTAAAGAGGAGCAGATAAGGAGGGAATTAGGAAGTTGTGTTTAATCGTCCTTCCTCTTTGCATTTATGAAAATGCTGTTTCTGCATCATCTTCTTTACTCTTTTAAATTATTTATTTATTTGGCTATACCAGGTCTTAGTTGCAGCATGTGAGCTTTTAGCTGCAGGGATCTAGTTCCCTGACCAGGAATCATACCCAAGCCCACTGCATTGGGAGCGCAGAGTCTTAGCCACTGCACCACCAGGGAAGTCCCTGGCCATTTTCTTATATCACACTGTTTCAGGACCTTATGCCCTCCTCATTTTCATGGGCCTTCACGATGCAAAAAGACAGTTACCAGAGATAACGCTGAAATAGTGTCTTTCTTCAGTGGTTCATATATCATTTTATTTGTGAAAATCTAATCAGCATCTCTTTTGTAAAGTAATAGACATACTTCTTATTAAAGCTCAGTACTCATGCATCCATGTGTGTGCATGCCGTGTTCGTTTGCCAAATGGCTGCATGGGCCCTAGCCCTCCTATTTAAACATTGAATTATGTCATAAATGTTGTCACAAACATGAAGACATTTCATTCAAAACTGATTTTCTAGTTTACCCATTTAAAAAAAGTTGAACAAGAAGGAAGAATAGCAAAATGTATTAGTCCTTTTCATACTGTCGCCATTAATCAAAAATACTTACATTCTAAAATGTCTTAAATGGGCCTGAGGTAAGCAAGTAATAGCTCTGGAGTAGTTTCTGCCACTTTTCCTCCCCTGATTTATTTTTTTTCTTCACGACGTTTTCACTCCCAGTAATTTAAGCATCCCCTACTTTGGTTTTTTTTTGTTTTTTTTTTAGGACTGTGCTGGGTCTTCATTCCTATCGTTACAGTGAGTGGGGGCTACTATCTAGTTGTGATATGTGGCCTTCTCATTGAAGTGGCTTCTCTTCTGGAGCACTGGCTCTAGGATGCTCAGGCTCAGTACCTGTGGTACTCAGGCTTAGTTGCTCCATGGCACGTTGATCCTTGGTCTGGGATCTTCCCAAACCAGGGTTCGAACCCACGTCTCCTGCATTGGCAGATGGATTTTTAACCACTGGACCACCACGGAAGTCCCCATCCACTACTTTTGGAGCTTGGGTGTTGGAGAGGGAGGACCAGAAGGAAAGGCCAAGCAGGAGGGACATTTAAGTATCAGGATGCTTAATAGTCACCTGAAGAGCTTGTCAAGAGGCAGATTCCTGGGTGCCGCCCCAGAGATTCTGATAGAGCCAGTCTGCTGCAAGGCCTGAGACTCCATTTCTAACAGGCTACCCGGTGATACTCAGGATGCCCGTTACAGACCATTGAATAGCCCTCACTGGAGACAGGGCAGTGAGAAAGTGAGGTCAAAGTCACCAAGATCTGGTGCTGTGAAAACACCTCTTTTTTTTTTTTTTTTTTCCTCTCACTCTACCAGTTCACTCGTCTACATGATTTTATTGAAGTCCCTTAAATTCTAATTTTTAAATGTTTTTGCTTATCCATTGAATTTATTAATTAAGGAAAATCTCTATAATACATATGTTTTCATCTTTCTTTTTTATTTTTTAAATGATAAAAATATGATAACACATTTACAGGAGACTTGGAAAATACAGAACAAAGTTACATGTCGTTCCACTACGTATTGCAATTGTTTAAGGAGACACATTGAGATTTTTAGTTAGAGTTTCAATATCAAAGTCAGACATTAATAGAGTGAATGTACAAAAATCTCTGTAATATGAATTGCTTTTATCCAAGAATATGGTACATCTTTCCAGTTGTTATGGCTGAGTAATTTATCTTTTGTTTTTAATTGAGACATCATTGTTTCACAGTGTTGCATTAGTTTCTGCTGTACAACAGCATAAATAAGCTATATATATATATACCTATATCCCCTCCTTCTTGAGCCTACCTCCCCCCACCCACTCCTCTAGGTCATCACAGAGCACCGAGCTGAGCTCTGTGTGTTACACAGCAGCTTCCCACTAGCTGTCTGTTTTACACATGCTGGGTGTTATATGTCAGCGCTACTCTCTCAATTCATACCCCCACCTCCTTCACCTGCTGTGTCCACAAGAGAGTGGGCCCACATCAGGTGGCTTTCAAACTATGCTTCAAGTAATTTTACAAGTACTACAGGGTGTCTCAGGGGCCAAAGGGGGACATGGGATGCAGGGGTCATATGAGCTCTTTTTCAAGGCTCCCAACCCCCTACTTGAACACTTTTATCTTTGATCTCTTTCATATATTCCACTTCAGAGTGTGATTTCATGAAAAAAAGATTTTATAACACATTGGAAAGAAATAAAAAATCCCAAGTCTGAGAATGACTCATTGCTTTTAAAATGTACAGAACTGAAAACTTCCGATCTAGTATGCAGTTCTAGAAATTCTCTGGTCCTTCCACAACATCCAGAGTGTTTTACAGGAGCAGGCAACCAGTGCCTTCTTTCTGCTCACAAATGTAACACTTCAGCCCATGTACCAGAAAGCCCTTTATCTGATGGGTTTTTAGCTAAACAGACTGCTGCTCAGAGTAGAGGGCAACATCAAGCATTTCTCTGCAGAATCACGTCTGATTCATTAAAACTCCAGCATTCCCCAAATAGATATTAATTACCTTCTGTTACAGAGTTTTTTAGGACATAATTCTTAATTATATCCCTAACTATTGTGTGATTTGACCATTTTGAAACGAAAAAACCATCCTATGGAATTCCACTCAAAGGAGTTTACTCCAACTATTGCCATTCTGTTGGTTTGTCTAATTTATACACCAGGCTAATTTTTGCGTGGTGGTATCATTTCATTATAATCAGCCTTTATTTTTAATAAGACAAAGTATATATCAAATTGTAGATGTCAGTCTTTGTATGAATTGAAAGCCATTAATCTTCCAGGGTGAGTTTATGTTAACCAGATTGTAACGTTCTTCTTTTCATTATGTTCTTTAAATCCCCTTCACCTCATAGGACACCAATACATTTCTACTGCCTTGAAATCAATTAATTCCAGTTCAGTGATTGAAATTTTTACCATAAAAATATAACCTACAGTGTAAAGTTTTTTTTTTCAGATTATCAGCTAGAACTGGTATGTTTTATTCTAACTAGTAATTTCACTTATCTACTTGATTTTTAAGAGCGGGATGGGAAAATGAAGACTGATCCCTTTCAATATTCAAAATTCATTCTGCAAATGTGCATTGGGGATGCTCTGTGTGCAAGGCACTGGAGAACAGTTAGAGATGTGAAGATAAGACCAGGTCCCTGCCTGCAGGCATTTCAGTCTGTGCCAAAGTTAGGGAATTGTTCTGTCAGTAGACAAGTTGTGACCCACATTGGCTCTGACAAGAGACCTGATGGCTTCAATAGCTAACTGGTAGAGAGAGGCCAGAGGGACTGTCCTGGCTATTGGCATGGCACATCCCCAAGGAAACGGACCAGCTATCCCAATGACAGGCTTTCCTGGCAGCGGTCTCAAAGGTTACAGGTACAGCCGAGCGACTAACACACACACATCCCAATGACAGTAGCCAAAAGGAAGTGGTAGACTTAGGTCTCCCTTCTCCAGGGGATCTTCCTGACCCAGGAATCCTGGGTCTCCTGCATTGCAGGCAGATACTTTACCATCTGAGCCACCAGGGAAGCCCCAGTAACTAAGATAGGAATCACTAAAAGGGGGGATCTGGTAGAAAGGGAAGAGGGTGTCAGCAGTTTGGTTTGGGAGGGAAGAGCGAGGCAGATTTTATGCAGAGAGAAGCAGTTGCTAGATAACGAGAGTCTAGTTCCTTAGAGAAAATTGACAAAATGGAGTCAGCTACTAGCCTTGGCTCAATGACTCAGCAGTAAAGAATCCACTTGCCAACGCAGGAGATGTGGATTTGATCCCTGGGTTGGGAAGATCTCCTAGAGAAGGGCATGGCAACACACTGCAGTTTTCTTGCCTGGAGAATCCCCATGGACAGAGCAGCCTGGCAGGCCACAGTCCCTGGGCTTACGAATGAATCAGACATGACTTAGTGACTGTACAACAAGTCAGGTACCCAGGGTTCAAAGTCAGGTTCCAACTTCACCTGAAGGAAGCCCCTGAGGTATAAACCGCCACCACAGTAGTCCAGCCTAAATGACTGAGGACCTAAGTGGTTGTCAGTGGAAGAGGCTGCAGCCCAAGGAAGCTCAGCTCAGACCCACTGGCTACAGGGATTGAGGAAAAGTACCTGATACAGTGTATGGCATGGCACAAGTAGGGGCTCAACAAATGGTGGCCGTGCTGCTGTCACTGCTGTTTTTGTTTTACAAGACTTAGGGAAATAGGGACTTTCCTGATGGTCCAATGGCTAAGACTCTGAGGCCCTAATGCATGGGGCCTGGATTCAATCCTTGGTTGAGGACCTAGATCCCACATACCACTACTAAAGATCCCACATGCCACAACCAAGACCTGGCACAGCCAAATAAATTTTTTTTAAAGAAGACTTAGGGAAATAATCTAATACTGGAGATAATCTGCTTATGGACCTAGAGCATCTCATGTTTGACTGACTGATTTTTATTTACCCAAGATTAGACATGATCATTGGACTTCCCAGGTGGCTCAGATGGTAAACTGTCTGCCTGCGAGGTTTGATCCCTGCGTCGGGAAGATCCCCTGGAGAAGGAAATGGCAACCCACTCCAGTACTCTTGCCTGGAAAGTTCCATGGACGGAGGAGCCTGGTAGGCTACAGTCCATGCGGTCACAAAGAGTCACACACTTTCACCAAACATGATCATTAATTCAGGAACAGCAGCTATGAGGAATCCAGGACAGAAAAAGAGTGATAACTCGCTATATCTTGACTGCCACTGACTTGCCACAGGACCTCTCTAAACTTTGGTCTTCTTCCATGTACAATGGAAATAATAGTACCAACTTCATGGGGTTGTTATGAGAACTATGTGAATTACTGCACTGGACTCATTTAGGACAGTGAGTGCTCTTGACACATAGTGAGTGCTCAAGTTCATCTCAGACCCTGTCTGATATTGGGCACCCAGGTCCTGATACATTCTGGAGTGGGTTGCAGAAGTTTATTGATTTAGAGGTAGGAAAGGCTGATCTTTTACTCTGTAGATCTTTAGCATTTGGGGCTGGTAAAGTCCAGAGCAGCCAGAGGCTAACAAAGACTTGTCAGAAACCATAAATGACCATTTTCACAACTTCTACTGCATTTGCCATTTTCCCCCTAGAATGGTTTTTCTAAGACAAGAAAAAGAGTAATTACTACAGATAGCACACAGAATTTTTTTTTCACAAGGTATTTTCAAAAATTGCAATGAGGAAAATGTATCACTTCTGTGAAGAAACACCGTAAGGAAAATGATTTGAGAAATCTGCTGGAAAGAAATATAGCCCTTTACCAGAAACAAGTGTCAGAAGGAAGTCACAGAAGGCAGGCAGAAGGAATTAGTGTAATCATGAGGAAATCGAGAGCCCACACCAGTTACCAGAAGCACACCAGCAACATTCATCTCACATCTTTTTCATGCTGGTCATGAGTGAGCGTCTTCTGAATTGCCTGGCTGGTTAGAATTGATTCGGGCATGAAAGGTAATGGGGCTGTGGGCCAAAGACTCTTAGCCTTTGACTTTGGGCTTGGGGTTGATTCCCTGGAACTACCATATTTGGCAAAATCCCTTGGAGATGTATTCCTTTTCCCATTATATGGAGAAGGAGTCCTTAGAGCCCGGGGAAGTCTTAGCTTTCCCGAATGGAAGTCTTCCATCCAAAGAGTAAGCCATATCTAGATTTCTAGAGATGAAGAGACACCAGGCTCTGACCTTCTTCTGGAGGCCCTTGCTTATTTACTAGCCTATTGTCTTAGAATCAGTATTCCATTTTCGTAGTTTGGGTATATCAGAACAGTTCTTGCTAACCCTCTGTCCTCTGGGAACCCAAAACCTGCTTGTCTGGAATTTTAGATCCTACTTGACTCTTAACCACCTTAACTAGCTGACTTCCCTCAGTATTCTTCCGTGGACTTATGAGGGTCACTCAGATTTCCCAGTTTCCTTTGAAACTTGACCTCTTTTAAGTATGTGCTTCATTTCTTTATAATCAAAACTTTAGTTCCATTCCTGCCTCACTGCTTTCATGACTAGTGTAAAATAGGTTTCAGCAAGGTCCTAAGAAAATACTTGTTGCTTCCCTGTTTATATTTGCACTCAAGATAACATTTAAGACTGTGCAACTCAAAGAATTTGGTGACAGCTTTCTTCATCACTCCCATATCTTATCAGTCATCAGAGCTTTCTACTTCATAAAAATGTTTTTTGCTCTTTACTTTCCATGTCTCTATTAGTTAGGATGGGCTAACTGCTTTGCCAAACATTCCTCCAAAGGTATGACTGTAAAATGGCTTAAAACCAGAAACCTAATCCTTTCTCACGGAAGCAGCCAAGGTGATTCCATGTTAGTCAGTGTTAGGTGTGGGGTGGGGGCGGGGAGTGAGCTCATACAGGCCAGGCTCTTAACATCTTCCATACCCACTGTCCAAGATGGCCCTTCTGAAGACATTCTGGAGCCAAAAGGCGACAGTCACACGAGGTGGCCCATATTACCCACACTCACCTTCCATTGACCTGCAGTTTGTGCTGTGACCACAGGGAAAAGCAGAGAGGCTGGGAAGAAGTGTGATTGGGCAGGCAACTGCAGAGAAAAGTGAGGGTGTCCCTAGTGGCACAGTGGTAAAAAATCTGCCTGCAGTGCAGGAGACCCAGGTTTGATCCCTGGATCAGGAAGATCCCCCAGAGAAGGGAATGGCTACCCACTCCAGTATTCTTGCTGGGAAATCCTGTGAACAGAGAAGCCCAGCGGGCTCCAGTCCATGAGGTTGCAAAAGGCAGACATGCTTAGTGACTAAACAAGAACAAAAGAAGGAGTGAAAGGCTTCGAGAGCAGTTAACCACTGCCACAGTATGCATGTCCTGCCCAGGCTCCTGCATCACTTTTCAACGAGGTTGCTGCTCTGGTCTCTAACCTCTTACCTAGATCCTTAGCCATGCTCCCCCTCCACAATAAGAAAACTCTGTGCTACCCTCAACTTTAAGGATTAAAGGTCAAGCTGCTTACGGTGATAACAGCAAACACTGATGTGGCATTGAACATAGTTCTGACCGTTATTTCATCATCTCATTCATCTCACAATAACCTAATGAGGTAAGCCGAAGTCTTATTCCCATTTCGCAGAGGAAGAAACAGACACAGAGAGGGTGAATGACTTGGTTGAAATCCTACAGTTAGCAGTTCAGCTCGAGTATGACCCAAAGAGTGGCAATCCTGATTTCTTCATCACTGTATTATACTGCTTATCCTAATGTTATTGCGTGGGCCATTCCATCTTCCTTAAATGCCCTTCTTCATCACACCTCCTACTCAAACTTCAAGAAGATCTTTCAGGAAGCCGGCTTTGACCTCACCTCGTCTTTGTCTCCTAGCATCCTGGACATTTCTCTGTCTCTTACTGCTGTAGCAGTGGATTCATCACCCTTCTAGACAGTCCTTAAGGTGATCAGATTTGTATTCCCTATGTCCCTACAATATCTAAAACAGTTCTGATGGAAATATAATGCAAGCCACACATGTTATCTTAAATTTTCTAGAAGCCACACACTTTATTTGATCCAGTGTATCATTATTACATGCCATCAGTGAAAAAGTATTGAAGTCTTTTGCACTGTTTTCCATTCCAAGTCTTTGAAATCTGGAATGCATTTTGTGAGTACAGCTCATCTCAATTCAGACACTGTGTTTTCATTGGAAATATTTTATCTGTATTCAGATTTCATAAAATGTACAGTTGAAAAAAGCGAACTCAAGTACTCAGGTTGTTCTAAGCATACTGAAGTTTTTTCAGTAACTGAACAAAGTATCACTTTATAAATTCATATTTCAACTAAAAATTTAAAAATTCAGTCAGTCTCACTAGCACCATTCAAGTGCTCATAGCTACCTCCAACTCGTGGCCACTGTGTTAGGCAGAGCTGCACAGCTCTAAAACATGGTAGGTTCTAAATCGATGCTTATTTGAATACACTAATCAATGACAATGTAGAAAATTGTCAGTGGTTATATCAAAATGGATAGATTGTTAGCCATTGCATACCCTAGCCTCCAGAGAGCCAAGTTTTATATCACTGAATGATATCTTTCTTCTTCCTTTCTGGGCAGAAAGTTTTAGAAATTAAAATCATTTTTCAATTTTCCAGGATGAGCATTTTAGTTGTGTTGTAATTTACACTAACACCTTTCTCTTGTTTCTTAATATGTAAACATTGTTACAAATGGTATTTTGTAGGTCATGTAATATTGCCCAAGAAGAGTTTAAATTGTATGGGATTAGAAGAATTATTTGGTTTCCTTCTGCTTTTCAGAGTGGAAAATCCTCAGAGCAGTTTTCATCTAGAAGTGCTGCATTTGAGATATTTCACAATTCCCCAGCCCTGAGTCAAATATAGGTTGGTGCGTGAGCAGCAGTGTCTCTTGGCTAATCAAGAGCATCTCCTTTCGCTCTGCTCAGTGTTAGAGAAATGGGGAAAGTCAGCTGGGTTTAGAGATTAGGTAAGAGACTCTGAGGCATACCTTTTGATCAGTCATAAATCATTTCCTATTTATGAAAGCATACATTAATACACCTATAAAATCTCCAGATAAGTGGTGTTTTACTTTGCCTTCAGAATCTCTGTGAGGAAAGATGCTTCTAGTTTTCTGAGTGAATAAAAATAATGAATCCTGATTACCAGGTATGTTAAAACTGATTTGCAAAGCCAGTGGAAAAACATCTAGTGCATAGTGATAAGCATCTTTTAGACATCAGAGGACATGCTGACTTAAAAGTCTGTATTTTTTTCTGTAACAGTGTATTTTGAGATGGAAGTGGTTATTATTCAATTTGAATTGGTCTTCTATATTTGTATTCACTTATTTAAAAATACTGGTTTGGAAATATTAAATTTGTAAACTTTCCATAGCAATCTAGTATCTATTTTTGGACATCCCATTTGGATACAGAATAGCTATAGACTCTGATCACAAACTGATTTCTACAGTCTGTCTCAGAGTAGCAATTGGCAAAATTTTGTAATTATTGAGTTACCCATGCCCTCATCAATAAGTTTCTTGTACTTCCTGTTTTGAAATGCTCACATCATTGTTCATTGCCTGACTTCTCCACTTACACGTAACAAACACAAATACAGGGATCCCATCTCTTCTCTTTACGACTATTTCTCCTATGCCTAGCACCCTGTCAAGGACATTAATAGATGTTTAACTCCATTCTTTACCTGTTCACGCTGGGACAAGAGTCTTTGCAAGGGTTCTGCCCCCATTTGTGAAAATTCAGGCTCAATACGGCTCATAATGTTATAGATGATTTCTCTGTTTTCCTACTCATGACTCCTCCTCTTCCTATAAGGCTTAACCTGACTGACAGTGACCCCTGCTACTTACAACATTGGCCTTTTAGGGGATGCCCTTGGCACCATATTTTATGTGATAGTTTTATGATGTTGAAGACTATTTCCTGTGATCATGCTGTGTTCTCAGATAGCAACCCTAGATTTATTTATGCTTGTGACCCAAGGCATGAAGTTAACCTTGAAAATAAGTTAAAATTTGAAAGGTAGTAAATCCTAGGACTCGGATTCATAATTTATCTCAGTAAAGAATCTAGAGACTAGGTGTCAAAGAAGGGACATAGACTAGAAGTTTAAAAAAAGTGGGTTCTGCTCTAGCACTGAGGTTAACTCTGAGCAAGCTGCCTTACTTTTTTGGACCTTAATTTTCTCATCTGGAAGATAAAAGGATTAACTAGATCAGGAAAGTCAAATAAGTGGTGCCTTTACTTGGCCCTCATTTGCCCGTGAGAGACATCACTAATCAGTGCTGTCAGAATATTACTCAAGACGGTGCTACATGCAGCTACCAACCACTCACATAGTCAGCACATAAGTGAAGCCTCTGCTGCTGCTGCTGCTGCTGCTGCTGCTGCTGCTGCGTCGCTTCAGTCATGTCCGACTCTGTGCGACCCCATAGACGGCAGCCCACCAGGCTCCGCTGCCCCTGGGATTCTCCAGGCAAGAACACTGGAGTGGGTTGCCATTTCCTTCTCCAATGCATGAAAGTGAAAATTGAAAGTGAAGTCGCTGAGTCGTGTCCGACTCTTGGTGACCCCATGGACTGCAGCCTTCCAGGCTCCTCCATCCATGGGATTTTCCAGGCAAGAGTACTGGAGTGGGGTGTCATTGCCTTCTCTGAAGTGAAGGCTCTACATGTCCTTTAAGATATTGTCTGGCTTTAAAATTTTAACAGCTCTATTAAATAGATTGAAAAGCAAGAGTACCATAATAACCATTCTTCACCATCAGGAGGCATTAAAAAATAAAACAAAATAACCTTTCTCTTTTGCTTCTACTGCAAGTCACCATGAAGAATTGTTCAGGTTGTAAAGCATACAGTTCACCACGTGGATGGTATGTCTTTGTTTGTTCAGTGCACAAACTGCACAACTATTCATGGGCTTGTGCTTCCACAGATTTATTTCTAAATAGCTGTTTATTTCTAAATAGTTTTTTGACTTCTAGCTTGTATAATTTTATATATTATTTTGGGAAGATTTATGATATATGAAAAATACCACCATAGGGGGAATTTTTACATCCCATGCTATTCATTAATAGGATTATATATATATATTATATAATTATGAGTCATTGGCATTGTTTTAGGCAGCAACCACATTGTAAAGCAGTTATCCTCCAATTAAACAATTAAAAAAATTAAACAAACACATAGGTACTGAGAATTCATAAGACATTAGCCCTTCCATTTAAAACAATAAAAACAAAGAAAATTAGCTGTCAATGATTAGAAGAGAGTATGGTGGAATAACATACATTTTTTGTACATTTATTTCATGAATATTTTTGATGTTCCAGACACTAGGGATGCAACATAAATGAAGAAGACAGGTTTTGATCTCTGTCTTCTTTGATCTGTAACAGTCTAATGGAGGAGGAAGGAAATTACACAAGCATCTCCTATATGTTAATAGCAATGTGGTGATAGTGCTATGAGTGTATGTAAAGATAACTCCACCCTGGTTTGTGGGGGAGGAAGGGGTGAGGAGAAGCAGGAGTTAGCCAGGTCAGGTGGGAGATTTGCAGAATTTCTGGCAATGGAAATACTATATGTAAAGGCCTGGAATTGAGAAATTTCATGACAATCCAAGGAACCAAAAGAAGCGCAGGAGACTGGAGACAAGGAGGCAGTTTCAGGACACTAATGAAGTTATCTCGGTGAGTGATCCAGATGATAATGATGATACAGACCAAGTTGTGGTGGGGATGAAGAGCAGTAGGAAGGACACAGACATGATAGCTATTTAAAGGGCAGAGTCAATGCTACTATGACTGTTAGATTATGGTAGGTGACTTGGAGAAAAGACATCTAATTTCAACACTCAGGTAGATGGTGATACCTTTCTTCTAAAACCTTTACAAAGGAAATGGAGTGTGTTTGAAGACGGAAAGTGCTGAAACAGGAGGGGTGATACTGAGTTCAGTCTTGCATGTGATGAGTTCAAGTTGCCCATGGAACATACAAATGGATATGGCCAGGTAGCTGGCCATGTGAGCTGTACCTATGGAAAAAGTTCTGAACTAGAGCTATTTGATTGAATTTTGTCAGTTGGTAAGGAATTAAATTGGAGAAGGAAATGGCAACCCACTCCAGTGTTCTTGCCTGGAGAACCCCAGGGACAGGGAAGCCTTGTGGGCTGCCATCTATGGGGTTGCACAGAGTCGAACACAACTGAAGTGACTTAGCAGCAGCAGCAAGGAATTAAAACCTTGCAAGGATTTGAAATGGTTTAGGGAAAAGTTTGTAGACAGAAGAAAAGGCCCAGGAGTGAACCTAGCAAAACACAAGCATTTCAGGGATAAGCAGAGGGAGAAAAAAAAAAAAAAAAACTTGTAAGCGAGACAGGGAAAGTAGCAATTCAGTAGATAGGAAACAAACCAGGTGCCTGATGTCACAGAATCCAAGGGAAGAGAGGCTGTCAAGAAAAAGTAGCATTCAGGGATGTCAAGTGCTGTAAAAGAGACATAAAAGATAAGCACCAGAAATATTCCATTAATTTAGCAATGCAGTGCATACTGATAACTTTGATGTGAGTAATTTCACTGTTGATTTTGGAGAATCCAGTAATTACTCAGCTGTAAATAGAGAACCAAGATTGCAAGGGGTTGAGGCATCACTAGGAATTGAGAAAATCAAGGAGCTAATGTAAAGCAGTCCTTTCAAGACTTGCAGCTGTGATGGGAAAAGATAAAGACCATAGTAACAGAAGACGAATGTAGAGGCAAAAAGAGCATGGTCTTGAGTCTTGAGCATCTGTAAATGCCAGTAGGAAGCAGACAGGAGAGAGGGGGAGGTTGAGGATGCAGACGAGCTGACGGATAACCAGTAGCTTCATAGCTCAGTTGGTAAAGAATCTGCCTGCAGTGTGGGACGTCTGGGTTCAGTCCCTGAGTTGGGAAGATCCCCTGGAGAAGGAAAAGGCTTACCCACTCCAGTATTCTGGCCTGGAGAATTCCTTGGGGTCGCACAGAGTTGGACACAACTGAGTGACTTTCACTTTCAGACAGAACTGAAGGCACATTTTCTAATGCAGTTGTAGGAGAGGTGGGAAGAATAGATGTAGTTGCTGGTACTTTTGTAACTTCAGTAAAAGGTTAAGATAAGGTCCTTCTATGGACTTTATGCTTCTTGTTGAAGCAGAAACAGTAAATGCGGAGTGCTGGGATGGTGTTAGGGTCTGAGATCCAAGGAAGAGTGGCAATTTGAAATCGCTGCTCTGGGATATTAGAAGTGTTGACTACAGAATCAGTGAACAATGAAATCCTTTTCGTTTGCAGTTTCAAGTCTATTTCATTGCTTCTGAGTTTACAAAAACTGTTTCAGAATTTTCCTTGTACTTTTTTCCATCTCTTTTCCTTCTTTTTTTTTCTCACCTCCCCGATTTAAAGCTTCCGATTTTGAGAAAAAAATTTGATATATACTAGGGGCCATGAAATCTGATAAAAGATACTATAAAGTAAATGTTGATTTCTGGTTTATTGGCTTGTTTGTTATTATTCATCTTAGGCCACAAATCTACCTTGCATCTGATGAGGGGTTCTAGTAAAGAAGAATCGTTTTTAATTATCTCATTAATTTAGGACCATGTGGCTAGTCCAAACAGATAAACAGGCCAAGAAAAGTCTACCTTGATTTTTTTAACTCCCAGGATTGGTTTTCTACCTAATCAAAAGAACCCAGTAATTACTCAATCTCATTTTAAATGGTGTCGTTTTCTGTGCAAACAGTTTTACCCTTTAGCTGATTTTCTAAGTGTTAAATTGAAAAAGATTCTCTCAGAAGACTTGGCTGTCATGTCCTCGAATCTCTGCTGCGTTAGAGTTGTCCAGTTTTCACAGTGCTTTGTATTCAGAGGACCTGACCTAAGTCATGATATTATTCCATTAAAAGAGAAACACCTTAGCCCAGGCCGGGACTGGGTCTGTCAACTTCATCTCCCGGCACCTGGTGAGTGCTCTGTGTTTATTGAATGAATGAATCAGTGGACGGTTGAATGGACAATGGCAAATGATAATCCTACCACCATACCAAGGGAAATGCGGACAACTGCTGTGATTTGGAAAACTGGAGGGAAAAAATTGTTAAAACAATCATGCAGTAAACTGGACTGCTCGGAAGAGAAGCTGGAGATCCATTATTTACATGCCAAGGTTACCTACTATCTATGACTTACCAAGGTGATCAACTCCTTGACTCTCATTATCACCCTTTGTTCTGCAGTTACTTGACTTCTTACATAACTGATCCCTTCATTCATTTATCTGATGGCTTGTTTGACAACTCTGTTGAAAACGGAAGCTGCAGCATGCCAACCTGGAACCAGGAGATACAGCAGTGAGTCAGGCAGACCTGCTTCCTGATCTCAGGAGCAACCAGACTAGCAGGAGGTTCCCATTGCATGGTCTTCTCTCTGCTTTTCTTCAAGAGGAAAAGGCTGATGTGTATAATTTGCTATATCTGTTTGAAGTTCTGTGATTAGTGATTTGGGATTCAAACCAATTCTTGATCCATGACTTAGGAATCAAAATTCTGAATTTCGTTGTTCATGTTCTCGGTTTTTGTTTTCTCTTTGTTTTACCTCCTTGTTCTCCTTAGACATAAATAGAATGTCCTAGAAGAAACCTTTGATTGGCAGTGGAGCCCCACAAAGCCATTTTTGTAAACATAAATTTGGTATTACATGTCTAGTATGACCTATGTACGGAATGAATTATTTCTCCATAAAGGAGAATTCAAAGGAAATTTTAAGAAAGTAAGTTCTTTCCATTTTGTATTGCCAACAAATGCAGAAACCCTGATGTTCATTTGTGGAGAGGAACATGGCAGATGATACACAATAGATACTGTAGCAACGTTCACTTATATTTCCTTTTTTTTAAAAAAAATATAAAGGATCTTTCTTTCAAGAAGCTATTCTAGGATCTTTCTCTTGACAGTGTCCTAGTTCTTATCTCTGCTGTGCACAGGCTCACAAAATGTTTTCTTTGAAGAGCATTTTGTTATTGGCTCTCCTCCTATTTTCCTTCCTGTAGTAAACAGAACTGAAGGTGTTTACTCCCCATAGTGAGGAGGCACCTGCGTGCACATACAGTGGCCTGAGCATCAGGCTTTTCTCTGCCTGTCATTCCCTGACTGTGAGCAACAGGCACAGTGAGCACTTCTCCACCCTCAGTGAACCCCAGGCAGAAAGGAAGCTGTCACAGACCTTTTGTGACTTGGTGAGAATGAGTAGGAAGAAAGGTTGCCTCAGCTGATAGTGACAAAACATTAGGACTCCGTGAGAACGTTTTTCCTGCTTTACTGATGGCTGTGCATTCCCTCATCCTAATTTGCCCAGGGGAGTCCGACTTTATGCCTGTTACCCTCGTGTCATTATTAAGATGGCCCCTGGACTTCCCTGCTGGTCCCATGGTAAAGAATCCGCCTGCCGATGCCAATGCAGGAGACACAAGTTCGATCCCTCATCCAGGAAGATGCCACATGCCATGGAGCAACTAAACCCATGAGCCACAACTGCTGAGCCTATGCTTTAGAGCCCATGCTCCACAGCAAGAGAAGACCAAGTACCACAATGAGAAGCTCATGTGTTGCAATGAGAGAAAAGCCTATTTAGCAACAAAGACCCAGCCCAGCCAAAAATTAATAAAAGTATATTAACAAGCATACCCCCCCCCATATTCTCAAAAGTGGTCTTGTTTGGACAATAGAGTCGCCCTTTTAAATGGACACATGAGTGGAAAACCTTAACCACCAGAGTTGCTCCTAGGTTACCAAGTCTGTGTCTTCTGATGTGAGAACTGGGTACCTTTAGGAAATGAAATTATGCATGAGACACATGCAGAGTAGGTGAATGCAGTGAAATGAGTACAAGATTGAAATGAGTACAAGATTGAGCTCAGTAGATTGAGCGCCTACTGTGTGCTTAGCACCTTGCGAGGTGCAGACAGCACAGAGGTCAGTTCTGCCCCAGAGCCAACCTTGTATGTGCAAGCCAGACCCGACAGCTCACTGTCTTTCCTTGCTGTCTTTTCATTTTTCCCCTTGACTTATATATGAAACGCATTTGTGATATTCCACTTCTGGGCTTTTGGGGGAGGTTTAATG
Source organism: Capricornis sumatraensis (assembly GCF_032405125.1). Lineage (NCBI taxonomy): Eukaryota > Metazoa > Chordata > Mammalia > Artiodactyla > Bovidae > Capricornis > Capricornis sumatraensis. Next base: position 112,257,361 of record NC_091092.1, read on the forward strand.
TCAGTGTTGTTGTTCAGTCACTCAGTTGTGTCCAAGTCTTTGCAAGCCGATGGACTGCAGCATACCAGGCTTCCCTGTCTTTCACTATCTCCCAGGATTTGCTCAAACTCATATCCCTTGAGTCACTATGCCATCCAACCACCTCACCCTCTGTCACCCCATTTCCTCCTGCCCTCAATCTTTCCCATCATCAGGGTTTTTCCAATGAGTTGGCTCTTAGCATCAGATGATCAAAGTATTGGAGTTTCAGCATCAGTCCTTCAGAGAATATTCAGGGTTGATTTCTTTTAAGATTGACTGGTTTGATCTCCTTGCTGTCTTAGAGACTCTCAAGAGTCTTCTCCAGCACCACAGTTCAAAAGCATCAATTCTTCACCACTCAGCCTTCTTTATGGTCCAACTCTCACATCCATGCATGACTACTAATGTCAGTGTGTCATGTTTTAATTAATTTATAGAACATCATATCATGAAACTGTTGAATCACATCTTTTTCCTAGGCATCAAATATATTCTCAGTGTAAATCTGACATCTAGATATGAAGAACAAAAGTAATCAGGAGAATAATTGTAAGATAATTGTAAAGAATGATGATGTAATGTGTGGCCATTTCAGTGTGTTGCTACAACCTACAGCATCTTGTGTTTTCCTTAGAAAGAAGACCTCAATCCGGAGATTCAAATCCCTCAGCCTGCCTCATTTCCTATCACCCTTTGATGGGAGATCACATAGCTGTGACAAAGAGCCACGTTGAGAAAACCATGGCATTGTATTGTTTGTAGATTTTTAAGTCTACAAACTCCCTTTGACTAAAGGAAGTTACTGCCAGTACTAGAAACAATTAGAGAAGCTGACTCCGAGGGTCAATATAGCAGAGGTCACTTCAGAAAAGAGAAGCAACTCCAGGTATGATAATCAGAGAATGATTTAGTCCAGAGGATTAGATGCATACTAAATCTTTGGAAAGGCCAAAGGAGCATATTTTCAAGCTCCCAGCACAGAATTCTGAAGCCAGGTAGAACCAGTCCACAAGGGAACTACCATCTCTGAGATACTGCTGAAGTCCTGAATTCAAGAGCATCATCTACAACTGTGAACTAAGATTCAGGAAGTGGAAATGTAGAGGCTACCATGTTTAGCTCCTGTTAGCACTTGCCTTGCTTCAACCAGGAAGCTGGAGAATCCACTTTGTAAAGATGATACGGGAGATCTCACGCTTCTGTAACTAAACTTGCCAACAGAAACAGCCAAAGGGGCAGGGAACTGGCCACTACTCTACTACAAACTTCTGAGTCATCACAGATAGATTTCCTTGATGGACAGTTGCCAGATGTAGCAAACACAAATAATGCATTCGACATCCTTACACTGGGGAAAAAAAGATCCATTGTTTATCCAAAATTCATATTTAACCAGCACCCTGTATTTCATCTGACAACCCTAGCTTTTTAAAACCTACTTCATATCCAGAACCCTAGCAGCATAGACATCTGGCCAATGCGATTTTCAACTCCCAACCTGTTCAGTTAAATGGAGGGTAGTGTTGAGGTTTCAGTGAGTCAGTCTGTTGTATTAGCCAGTGTAGATTTCCTAGCAAGATTGGCTGAAGCCTTTCTGCCCCCAGACACTTTTGCTGCCATCTGAATCTTTCACTTCACACTCTTATACTCACTTATCTCTACCAGTTTGAGATCCATTTGGTTTAATTCAGCGTCCTCTTTTTAAAAGGTAAAAATCTCCTAAATGTGAACGTGGTCAGACTATGGTCTGGGAATATGAGTCAGGTAGGAAAGAATGTTTATTAGGGACCTGAGGAAATGCAGGGGGCTAGGGGTAGAAATGACTGTGCACCAGTAGGCAGAGTGACAGGCATGTGCTCATCTCATTCATGCCCATCTCAGGTGTCTTTTTAAGCACACTGGTTTATTTCTTTTTGGATGTGCTGAGTCTTCATTGCTGTGCAGGCTTTTCTCTAGCTGGGCCAAACTGGAGCTACTCTTTGTTGTGGTGTGCAGGCTTCTCATTTTAGTAGCTTCTTTTGTTATGGCACATGGGCTTCGCTGCACCACAGCATGTGAAATCTCCCCAGACCAGGGATGGAACCCGTGTGTCCCTTGCACTAGCAGGCAAATTCTTATCCGCTGCACCACTAGAGAAGTCCTCAGGTGTCTCTTGCTTACTGTTTTGCATTGGCCAGACTCGGGATCCAAAGTGACATTCATTCCCTTTTGTACCCCGAAAGATGTATGCGTCTCAAATCACAAAACCCGCAGCAGTGGTATCACAATGACTTAGACCATCCATGTTTGAGATCAAACAGCTGTGACTATCCTGGCCCAGAACATATACAGCTGTTTGTTTCAGTGGAAATTGGAATTTGGGGGTCTGGACCATTGACTTGCAAATGGCTTTTGGTTACAGAACTCTTTGTAAGTTGGGGACTGCTTTGACTCATTTCCTGAGGAAAGATGTCATAAGGAAGAACGCCAGATTTGTGCCATGCTCATCAACTATTTAGTGAGAAAAAATGTCAGCCTAGAGCATGAAAAGAAATACTGCCTCTCTGAGAAGTCAAAATGGATGAAAAACAAGCACACAAGCACGATGCCACTCTTCAGAACCACAGAAGCTCCTTTTTTGCTGTTCCCCATCTTGCCTAGGATTTTCTCATCTGCCTTTAAAACAGTGGGATAGTTCTAAGTTTCGAGGCAACTGATTGTAACAGAAAATCAGTAGTAATTGGAAGCTGTGGGATGTTTGGAGAAGTAATGGAGGTAGCTGCTCTCCACATTATCCTGTAGGACTTGCCTTGGCAATGAAATCAGGCAGTGGAAGCTTGGCTGAGCAAGTACAAGCAAACAGTCCTACAGAGAATGGTGCCATGTCTTCAACCCTTTTATCTCTGGTGGTGAGTGGGAAATCGGGGAATTCTTTGGCAGAAAACTTTATCTAGGGGTTAGCAAGGGTTATTTGGCTAAAAGAGGTTATTGTTAACAGTGAAATCAAACTTTCCATGAGTTGTTTGCTATTAAAGCAAATTGAAAATAGGCCTTGCATCTTTGATAAGGGAGGTGAACCTCGTAGATTAGCTGGTGAGCTGTTTTTTTTTTAAATAAACTTATAAATGGCTTTTTTTTTTTCTTTTCAAAGATGCAGTAGCCATTTTTCTCTCCAAAAAGTCTGCTATTTTTCCTAGTGTCTTACTCTTGGCTATGAAAACATTATTGCACATAAAAGCATGATAGATCTTTGACAAGAATTTGTCATTATCCTTAAATCCAAAACCCTCAAATTATATTTACTAATTATAACTTAATTCCATACATTTATTGATACTTTAAAACACGTGAGTTATTTTGTAACTCGCAATATCACAAAGATAAATTTAATCTCATAGACTAAGTGTTGTGCCTAAAAGAATATTTCAGTTAGGCAAAGAGAGACACATAGAAAACAGTTAGTGAAATTCTCAGTGCTGTATATAACTCAGACATTATATGGAAATTTTTTTTCTGTGAATATCATCATAAGATGTTGAAAAGAGAAGGATATGAACATACGGTGTTTAAAAGGTTCAGATCCTCTTCTGAGTGCTTCAGACCTATTATTTAACTGTGATCTTAGATCAGAAGTCTGATTTTTTAAAAGTTTTGTTTTGCCCTGAATGTTAAAAAAATATGACTTCTATATCATATGATTGGCTGTGAGAATGTAAACCAGAAGCCCAGTGAAGAATCATTTTATATCTTTTGGTAAATACCATGATTGAGGATACTTACAATCGAGGATCTGGGTAGCCCAGACATGTGGGGGTTTGGGAAATTCCAAAGCTTAAAATCATATAGATTTTACAGTGAAGAAGCATCTCAGTTACCTTTGAGGCTTCAGAAATGGACTGGCCAAGGGATATTTTCTTGCTTTCTCAGGCTCCAGGCAGTTTTCCAGATGTAAGCATTCATGCATTCAGGGAGCTATAACCTGTAGTTTCCACTTTTCTCGCGATTGCACTTAAAACCATGAGTACAGGCCCTAGGATTTACGGAGATCCCCTTCTTGGGGCAAACAGATCCTTTGAGCTTTCATCTGTCAGTTTGTCAGTGTTCACTTCTGTATCTGTGAAGTTGCCTGCAACCTCTGAAGTCTAAGATACAGAATGAATGGAGAAGGGTACAAAAATCTAACTCATATTCATAGGCTTGTCTCTCCAACAGAGAGGCTGTTTTGTCCTTTTTTTTTTTTTTTTAATTTTCCCTAATCAAGCCATTAGCATGAAACAAGGACATGTAATCTTACCAGGGCAAAATTGGGGTCATGCCATAGGCTAGCTGAATGAGCACTCTGTGGCGTGATGATGTATGGCCACTGCACAACAACGCCTTCCCCCTATCAAATCTGCCCTTTAATTACATTTTAAATCTCATTTGAAGAGATTTTATCATTATGGAAATTGCTTTGTAAATGTGCCCATGATGAGACCCAATAAAAGTTGGCTTAGAAGAATCGAAGACAGAGGAGATGAATCAGCAGCTAAAACCCTAATAGCAGACCAGCATTTGCCTGGCTTTAGGTAAACCAGTCCATGCAATAACAGAAATCTTCATTGACCCAGAGGTGTATTTTCCCTGGATTATTACAGGAGAGATCTGCTCTCCAACTCAACTAGTGTTAGTTTCCCCAGCCTCAGAGCCATCACTTGAATTTATCACTGCCCAGATGAATAATACATTTGCCTCATGTTCCTGACTTCATGCTTATAGGCACTGTAGGCCTATGGTTCTTTGAAGGAGCAAATACTTTCTTTCTTTTTTAAACATTAGCTTTATTTCCTTATATAATTCAGTGATTCTTTTCTAACAATTTTATGTATTTATTACTTTTGATTATTTATTTATTGTTTTGGCACTGTGTCTTTATTGCTGCACACAGGCTTTCTCCAGTTGTGGGAAGCAGGGGCTACTTTCTAGTTGTGGAGCACGGTCTTCTCATTGCGGTGGTTTCTCTTGTTGTGGAGCATGGACCCTAGGGTACCCACGGGCTTCAGTAGTTGCAGTGACTGGACTCAGTAGTTGCAACGACCAGACTCTAGTGCACAGGCTTAATAGTTGTGGTGTGCAGGGTTGTTCTGTGTCATGAGAGATCTTCCCGACCCACTGATCAAACCCGTGTCTCCTGCACTGGCAGGCGGATTCTTTACTATTGACCCAAAAAGGAAGCTCTGTGATGGCTTTTTTGCATGAGATAAAGAACACCTCTGCTTTCTTTTCAGGGTCATTAAAAAATATCTATACTGCTGGATTACACAAGGCATGTGAGGAAGATTCTTAGGTAAAGGGTAAATTCAAAATGTTCTTTCTCTCCAACAAGGATTGTCTCATATCTTTGTGTAGCATAACTGATCTGAAATTTCCTTTTAACTGTATTCTTAATTATCTCTTTCTTCGATCTTGAACTGGTTCACGGAGCTACTGGGCAGAGATCCTAGAGCCATAGCTACACTTTCCTAGGGGCACCAACTTCTATGTCTTTCTCCAGGCCCCTGGCTGAATGCCCCCCTTTTCCTTCCTGTTCCCTACCAACCCATCTTTTATTTGATATTGTTTTCCCAAGCAGATGGCAGAAAGGGGCACATTGCTTGAATGTGGTGAGAGTGACAAGAATTTCCCTGTAGCACTCAAGGACTGCCTTTGGCTATGCCCCCTTCCCCAAATCTTGTCATATTTTGTGTTTATGAATATTTGTGCAGGTTTCTCAAGAAAGGATCCGTCATTTTCTCAAAGGCATTCATGACCTCCAGGAGATGAAGGACCCTTATGCTAGACCAATGGCTCACTCTCACAGGGTGGTCCCTGACGTAGCAGTATCAGTCTCGTCTGGGAGCTTGTTAGAATGCAGATTCTTGAGCTCTCTCCCAGACCTATAGAATCAGGAACTCCAGAACTGGGACCCAGCAGCCTACGCTTTAATAAGCCCTCCAGGTGGTTCCCAAGCTCACTCAAGTTTAAGAACCACTCTGCTAGACAAACCACCAATACATGCTGAAAACTCATATTTACAGGCCTGGGAGAGAGCAAGCTCCAGGAGTTAGTGATGGACAGGGAAGCCTAGCGTGCTGCAGTCGATGAGGTTGCAAAGAGTTGGACATGACTAAGCGACTGAACTGATGTGGATGACATGGAGAAAACAGACCCCTCTCTCCTTCCTCCCATGGACCTTCCCCTCTGGCCACATGGAATGACTCAGTGCTGACTTGTATTCTTATCTTCAACTTATACTTTTGCCTCTGCTTCAGATTACATTCTCCTACTTCTTTCTTGATCAGCGCCTACTCATCCCTCAAGACCCTACTCATATATCATCATTTGTCTGATGGCCTCCGTTATCTTGGCAGTAAGGCTAATTGCTCTGTGTTCTCATAGGGCTATATCCACTTTAACAGTATATCCGCTCTAACAATTCCATGTTATTTGGGTTGTGTGTTTTCTTCAGACTTTTTCAGGAGACTGTGGACCCTTTGAAGTAAGAAACTTGCATCTTGGTTTTATGAGTATTTTCAGATAGAGTTGAAGGAAGGATACCCCTCCCCCAATATTTCTGCCAGTCCACAAAAGGGAAAAATCAGAAGCAGGCAAAAGGATTTTTTAGCAAGTCTCTTTATTTTCTACCCAGTTCAGTCACTCGATCGTGTCTGACTCTTTGCGACCCCATGGACTGCAGCACGCCAGGCTTCCCTATCATTCAGCAACTCCCAGAGCTTGCTCAAACTCATGTCCATCAAGTCGGTGATGCCATCCAACCATCTCATCTGTTTTCTACTCAAGATTACCTCAATTATTAGCTTTTACCCACATTCCCTTCTCGGTCCCCTATTGGTGAGATTGGTTTGTTTTTTTTTTTTTTTCCTGTTAAACTCTGAACTCTATCGGAAATTTGAGCAGAAACATACTACAACTATGCAGTTCCTTTGTCGCTTTCTAAGAAGGGTGGACCAATAACATTTGTCCATTGTAAAGTACTATGGACATGGCCTGTTTACCATCTCTTTCTTGGGGTAACTAGACTTCTTCATTTGTAATCAAGAGCAGTGACAATGATGAAATCCAACTGAAAAGTTTCAAAGCACTGTGAGGCAGGTTTCTACTGTTCTATAACAGATACTACCATGTAGCTCCCATGTAAAAATTTGTATGTCAAATAATCTATAAAAACATCCTTTTCTCTGTTCTAGTTCTTTATTTAAAAAACTTACATAATTTATCTTATGGGCATGGAAACACATAAGCCTTCCCAAACCTTACTCTTCTGGTGATAGTTTTTTTAATTCTCCATGTTTTCAGATGAAGGAAGCATTGTCTCATGGCCAAAGGCCTAGAATACCCTAGGATTGCTTCAGTAAGATGTTCTGAACTGAACAGAGTGCTTTGGGAAGGATTAGTAGGTATAGTGAAAAAAAAAAACAACTCATGATTAGTTTCTGGCCTCAGCAAAATAGGTTCTAGCAGTGAAAAAATATCTCAGATATTTTACCAGATACTTTTTAAAATTTAGTTTTCTCATCTATGTCATGTTTCCGTTGGCAGATATGCTCATGTTACCTACCTTTATATTAATGTCCACATACATATCCCTCTCTATTTCGAGGAAAAGTACTCTAAAAAGAGTCATTGTTCTCTCCCCATCACCATCTGTCCTCTTCCATGAGAGAAGAAAGCTAAATAGGATGAAGTAACTCCCTAAGCACAGAAAAACCATTATACTCTCCAAAAGTAGTAATGTACTCTACTTCGTAGTAGATATAAATTAACTTACGAAAGAACACCAGGGAATCAGACCCAATCATATCAGCAGGGCTTTAGTTAACATCATGGTTTTAGAAACTTCTTTAACATTCAAACGTTATGGATACCTATAATTCACGTTAAAGGTAATATTTCTAAGCTTTAGGCTGAAAAGTACCCACCAATGAATATAATTGTGTCCCAAGTGTGTTTGTAAATTACTTGGAAATTGTCCTATTTAAAGTGAAAGAAAATATAGAAATGTTTTAGATTTATTGCATCATTAACCTTTTCTAAACAATTGCCTCAGTGTAGGGGTGTTTTGTGATTGTGTCAGGATATTATGAGGATTTTAGGGGGAGTGGGAAATGGAATAAAGTTGTTTTTCTCCATTTACAACATCTATAATTAAAACAAGCTAGAGGAAATTAGCTACATGGCTGTTATGATTTCTAGCATATTATCAAAAATAATTATGGCACTTGGCCATATGTTCTTGCCTTCTTCTTACAGATTGCTATTGGGATAAGATGAGATTTGACATCAACTAATTGCTTATTTGTAATATACAATCTTCAACTACAGTTTTTCTCTAGAGGAAAAAAAAATAGCTCTGTGACAAAGAGATTCAGGAAATAAGCACTTTTCTAACTTTGAACTCTATACATAATACAGACAAATTGTACAGATCAATATAACCAGATGTGTCTTGGTTCATGGGAAAATAGTAGTCTATTTTAAGAATGAGAATATATTCCATTCACTTAGAGCCATTCACAGTGATTAGAGGTATTAGTTCAGAGTTGATTGAGGAAATATAAATAATTTAATAGCTACCTAGAAAATCATTCCTTTGCCTAGCTAATCCATTCAGAGCATCACAATATGTTTCTCAATCCAAATATCTCACATTTGCCTTAATGAGTTAATTATTGTATTGGATTACATGTAGCCCAAGTCAGAATTCACCTGTTTTCTAGTTGAGAAGTGGAGGAAAAGTGGAGGTGGGGACAGTGAAAATAAGAACATAAATTCAGACAAATCTCTAATCCAATCCTGCTGCTGCCATATGAGAGCTGTGGAATTTGGTCAAGTTACTTCATTTGTGCAAATTATAGTTTTCTCAATTAGGGAACGAGAAGACTTTCTTTGTAGAGCTGATGTAAAAGATGTATAAGGGATGCTAACTCTTAGTTTCCTGCCTCATTTCATCCATCTACTCCACCCTCACCCCCAGCCCTCATCATGGCTCTGCAGTAATAAATGTTTCAGTGTCCAAAAGGCCCATCTGGTCTTTCTCAGATAAGGGCAGTTATCTTCAAACAGGCTGATTCCTATACGTAAAACGTAATACCAGATGGAAAGTACCTTCAACATTGTAGACTGTGCATATGTGGTTGTCTCTATGAAAGAAATGCAGGATCTAGAGTTTTGTGTCAAGGTCTTTCAGGACTACCATTGACAGTGATCTCCTGAAAGATATCTATCTCATGTAGCAAAATGCTCGGCCAGTTATGAGCAATTAATCTCTATAGCAGTATCTGAAAAAAATAGTGCAACATGGTATGGAGTTTTTTGAGGCATTTTAGATATATTAGTAAAAAAGAAAACTCAGTCTGTCTAAGGACTTGTCTTCCATCACCAACATTATGAAGGCATGCCATTCTTTTTTGTAACTCAAGTACTGAGCCAAATGGATACCAACATTAGTTCCCTGCTGGTCCATGGCATCTTAATTTGAGAAACATCCAGTGCAGTGTTACTCTACCTATCCCTTCTCAGGATTTCATGTCCCTTAAAACTTACTCTTGCATATTTTGGGAGTGCCTAATAGGATATATTTTAGGTAGAAGTCTCCTGGTCCTATATGCAGCTTTGGTGTCAATGTCATTGCCTTGTCATTGTAACTGACTTGACACCAAGGGGTGTGTGTGTGTGTGTGTGTGTGTGTGTGTGTGTGTGTGTGTGTGTGTTTGCAATACAGCATATATAATGTTTGTCTTACTCCTCATGAAACCTAAAATAACGTGTCTATCTTTCAAATGCTTTTATGAGTAGTTGTCACTTGGTCTAATTCTACCTTCCAAAGGTAGAGCAAAGAAGCATGAAGTTGAGTCACACATGCAGCTATTTCAGTAATTTATAAGCACTTGTAGAACACAGAATCTCTCTTCCCAAATCCTCTTTTTCCAGAGGCACAGCTTTATTGGTTCATGAATAGCTGGGGCTGCCTATCAGCCAAACTTCCTGTCTCCATTCTCTCCCTGCTGTCATTTACCCTGAAAACTGCTCCCTAAACAATTATTTTCAAATTCTTTTCTTGACTATGTCAGGCTTGCAGTAGAAGCTCCAGTGGAATCTTATCATTTTAGGATCAGTTATAGTGTCCAGGCTGCTATCAAAGCTCACAATGTCCACTCTGTACCCTTTGGATCCAGTTGTTGACCCTTCACAACACCACTACCTCTTAGATCCTGCTCACGTTTCTGGCTCTCCTCTCTGTGCATTTGGTATTCATTTTCCTTGAAAAGACCTCATGTCTTCTTTGCTCTCAAGCTTGGAGTCGTGGAAGAAGAGGAGAAGAGTCCACATGGATATAATTTTAATGAAAGCTCTCGACAGATCAGACACTAAGTTAGCGTTTAGATGCTTTACTCACATCACCTCATCTAATCTTTACCAAAACCTTATAAGATAAGTATTATTAGCCCTATTTGTGGATGAAAAAAAACAAGTTTTGAAGTATTTTATAATTTGCCCCAAATCACAAAGCCAGCAAGTGAGGTAATTAGAACCTTAACAGATCTTACGACGCTAAAGACTAGGCCTTGCCCATGGTGCAGTACTTTGTCTCACTCTATGTTAATCACCCCCATCCATTCCAGACTTTAAGACATACTCATGTCTTTATGTACTCTTTAGTTACATGGATCTTTGTAACTCTTCGTCAACTGCTTGAAATCAGATTCCCCACCTCAAGTATAAGCTCTCAATATAAACATTAAAAAAAAAAATCATCCCCTAAACTCCATTGATCCTTCATCCCTCTTCAGGTACTATCTTATTTCTCATCTAAATGTCATAGTCAAACTTTCCGACAGTCCTGTCTGTTCCATTAACCTTCTAAAGTCTTTTTCTTATATCTATTTCTTCCTCTCCTCTGAAACTGTTGCCAAGGTAACCAATGAGTTTCTTTGTTGCCAAATCCAATAGACAGTGTTCTATTCTAATGTAGCCAAACTCCTCTTCTTCTTCTTTTTTTTTTTTGGCTGGACCATGTGGCATGTAGGATCTTAGTTCCCTGACCAGGGATTGAACCCATGCCCCCTGCATTGGGTATGTGGAGTCTTAACCGCTGAATCAGCAGGGAAGTTCCTAACCAACCTCTTAACACTGTTTGACACTGTTGCCTGCTCCTTCCATTTTGAAACCCTTTTTCCTCTCTTGGTTAGCATGACATCAATTCCTTAGTTTTTCTCCTACTGATTTGGCACTTCCTTTTCTGTCTCCTTTGCTAGGTTTTCTACCCCACCTAACCTCTGAATGTTACCAGTTTCAGGACATGCTCTGAGGGCCCTTATTCCTTTCTCTTTTCTTTCTCCCTCAATATACTTCAGTTCAGTTCAGTCACTCAGTGGTGTCCAATTCATTGTGACCCCATGGACTGTAGCACGCCAGGCATCCCTGTCCATCACCAACTCCTGGAGCTTACTCAACCCCATGTTCATCACATCAATGATGCCATCCAACCGTCTCATCCTCTGTCATCCCCTTCTCTTCATGCCTTCAATCTTTCCCAGCATCAGGGTCTTTTCAAATGAGTCAGTTCTTCGCATTAGGTAGTCAAAGTATTGGAGTTTCAGCTTCAGCATCAGTCCTTCCAATGAATATTTAGGATTGATTTCCTTTAAGATTGACTGGTTGGATCTCCTTGCAGTCCAAGGGACTCTCAAGAGTCTTCTCCAACACCACAGTTCAAAAGCATCAATTCTTTGGTGCTCAGCTTACTTTATAGTCCAACTCTCACATCCATACATGACTACTGGAAAAATCATAGCTTTGACTAGACAGACCTTTGTTGACAAAGAAATGTCTCTGCTTTTGAATATGCTTTCTAGGTTGGTCATAACTTTCCTTCCAAGGAGCAAGTGTCTTTTAATTTCATGCCTGCAGTCACCATCTGCAGTGATTTTGGAGCCCCCCAAAATAAAGTCTCTCACTCTTTCCATTGTTTCCCCATCTATTTGCCATGAAGTGATGGGACTGCATGCCATGATCTTCATTTTCTGAATGCTGAGTTTCAAGTCAACTTTTTCACTCTCCTCTTTCACTTTCATCAAGAGGCTCTTTAGTTCTTCTTCACTTTCTGCCATGAGGGTGGTTTCATCTGCCTGTCTGAGGTTATTGATATTTCTCCCGGCAATCTTGATTCCAGCTTGTGCTTCTTCCAGCCCAGCATTTCACATGATGTACTCTGTATATAAGTTAAATAAGCAGCCTTGACATACTCCTTTTCCTATTTGGAGCCAGTCTGTTGTTCCATGTCCAGTTCTAACTGTTGCTTCTTGATCTGCATACAGATTTCTCAGGAGGCAGATCAGGCAGTCTGGTATTCCTATCACAGCTTGTTGTGATCCACACAAAGGCTTTGGTATAGTCAATAAAGCAAAAGTAGATGTTTTTCTGGAACTCTCTTGCTTTTTCAATGATCCAATGGATGTTGGCAATTTGATCTCTGGTTCCTCTGCCTTTTCTAAATCCAGCTTGAACATCTGGAAGTTCACGGTTCACATACTGTTGATGCCTGGCTTGGAGAATTTTGAGCATTACTTTGCTGGCATGCAAGATGAGTGCAATTGTGCGGTAGTTTGGACATCCTTTGGGATTGGAAGGAAAACTGACCTTTTCCAGTCCTGTGGCCACTGCTGAGTTTTCCAGATTTGCTGGCATATTGAGTGCAGCACTTTCACAGCATCATCTTTTAGAATTTGAACTAGCTCAACTGGAATTCCATCACTTCCACTAGTCTTAGTATCAAATAACCCCACATTCTTAAAGCCAGCCCAGACTCCCAACTCTGAGTTTCATATATGTATTTGAAATCTCCACTTCACAGTCATTTTAAAGGATAACATGTAACTAGAATACAAAATTGACTTTCCCCTAGTTTTCACCATCTCAGTTAATGATACATCTGTCTGTTGCTTAAGTTAAGAATTTGGAGTCATCGTTGAGATACCCCTCTCCTTTACCCTCATCGTCCAATCCCTGAGTATGTGTAAGTAATCCAACATCCGGATTATATCTCACATCAGTCCACTTCTCTCCTTCTACAATCACCCCAGTCCAGGCCACCGTTATCTCATCTGGGTTAGAGCCCCTGGCCTCTCACTGGCCTTTTGTTTCCTCTCCTGCCTCCTTTAATTTCCACGTAGCAATGTAGTGATTTTTTTGAAGCCTAAATCACACCATGTCACCACCCTGCATTAAAAGTCTCTACTGTTTTCCATTGTACTTGAAATAAAATTCGAACTCCTGACCATGGGACAGCAAGGCTCCACGCTATCTCCAGCCTCTCTGACCTCCTAACCAGCCACTTTTCTTTCTTAGGAAAGATCTTGGCTAGAATGTACTATTACAGAGCTGATGCAAAGGTCCGCCCTTTCACTTGGGAGGAATTTGGTGCCCTTAGGTTTGCCCGTGACTAGGGTCTTCTCATCTTGTAAGTCCCAGCTGACACTGAACCTTCTCACTTAGGTGTTCCTTGACCACGATGATCACAGAGCACCCGATCACCGCTGTTATCACCACATCTCTGCCGTTATTCTCATTGTAGCTCCCTCATGTGCTACCGTCAGAGCCCCTTCTGATTTTATTGAACATCTATCTGTTTACCAGATTTCTCCCTGGTTTATCTTGTTTCTCTCTCTTGTCATCCTTCTATGCTGTGAATGTCAAAAAGGCAGAGATACGGGGTTTTTTCATCACCGCAGACCTGGGTGCTGATATATCAAATATTAGTGGGAGGAAGGAAGGACAGAGAAAAAGAGGGGAAGGGGAAGGGAAGAAGGGATGAAGGAAGGAACTAGGCCTGGGGACTACACCTTTCATACATCAATCATATAGATTCCCACTGCTCATCATGAAATCTTGGACTTAAAATAGGCACTTAACGCATGTTTGTGGGATGAATAAGTAGGCAGACTGTTTTGCACTGTGACAGAACAAAGAGAAACCAGGAAAAACAAGATGCAGAAGCAAAAAGATAACATCCCATCTTACATCCAGCCTAGTATATCTGAAATGAGCCATTCAGCTTTAGAAAGTCATTTTCAGAATAGAGTAAACCAGAGGGTCAGACAAGGAAAGAAAGCATCATGTGTTTCCAGCATTTGGGATTGCTTAGGGCAGACTGACAAATGGGATTTTGCTCCGTTTCCTCTGGGGTAATCCACCCTAGGCCAGATATTTTTAAAGATTAGATTTTGAAATAAAGGTTTGCACCTGGGAATGTACTGCGTCAGGAGAACAGATCCCTTCTCACCAGTGTTTGAGTGCTTAAGTGTGAGAATTTTTGAACACGATATGAAAGTGAAGACAACAAAACCCGCAGGATAATAGTCTCTGAGGACCTTAATAACAGCCATTTTTAAAGCAAAGCCTGTGGGCACCTAAATCCATAGCTACTCCTTTAAGATGCATTGCAATGCAGTGGACCTGAACACACACTCCTTATCTACCTAGAGCACCCAGGCTGTGAGCCAAACGGCACTCCTCAAATTAACTCGAGTTTCTCTGGGGATGACAGTTCTCCTGCTTTAAAAAAAAATTTGTAATAGCCAGGTAGAGAAAAGAAACAAGGAGTTGGAGTCGTACCCACTGTGAATGTGTAGCTGGCTGCATTTCCTGTGTGAGTTAGGAACTCCAGCAGCTAGATTAGAATCCCTATAAGGTCACGATTATGGGTCCAATTCCTTTCTATGGGTACTTCTTAAAAATCCTTTAGGAAGGATAATTCTGTTTTGTTTTGCTAGTTTTAATTTCAGTCCATAACAGACAGATACTTCTGTAACATGCAATAAAAATAAATGACTTTTTAAAAAATTACAAAAACGAGACACACAAAATGCAAGCCCATGCTTTTTTATTTTTAGATTGGTATACATGTTTCTGAAGATTGACTCAATTTCTGCTCTCATAACGAAATGTGTGTGTGTGTGTGTTTAACAAATCATTTTGGATAACCAAGCTAAGGGAGCTTTATTTTGGCATGTTTAATTTTGTTTTATTTAACTTCTTTAAAGCATCAACACCTTTTCAGAATAACTGTGTTGGAGAAATTCATTCAAAGAGATTTACATACACTACTTTATTCTTACATAGAGTTTATTGAACATAAATCTGCCTGTTTCTGGCTCATTCAGGATCATTGTCATTAACACTAATTATTTTGCTTTGCTTTAAAGTTAGGTAATGCCTACAAGGGTAAATAATATATGTAGGGCTGTTAGTTTCCACACTGTGTGACCCTGGTCAACCCTGAGTGCCCGGGGCTCCTTTTACACCTTTCAGGTTCTCTGTCAGGGGTCACTTCCTGCTGCTCTCTGTTTAGCCCTTAAGGATAACTTCCCTTCTATTTTGGATCTTCTGATTCTGACCTTTTAAGTTCTTGGAAACCAGATCATCACCCTTTCTTTTCCTATCAAACTTGTTTGAATTAGGCAAAAATTACCGGTAAAGAGAACTAATGACCTTATCATTATTCACATACTAATTGCTTTCAGAAAAGATTAGAGATGGTGTGTCTGCAATGAATTTTTTAGGGAGATTTGGTCACTTACTCTTCCTATATCTTTTTGTTGTTTTTGTTTTATTGCTTCTCAGTTATATTCAAGATAAGGAGATTATCATTTGCTGAGTTCTTGTCTAGACACAAATAATACCATACACATAGGAAAGAGAATATGTGGAATCTATTACCTGGTGTTTCAGAATAGTATCATAACCATTTGTTTGGATAATAAAAAGAAGGGTATAGCAGTAACTAATTCTTGGCATTGTCCTTCTTTATTTTTCTTCTAATAAAACTTTTATAACTTTTCATATTCTTCCCTGGTTGTCTTACTACTTAAGATCACCCTGGATCATTCTACTTTTTGAACAAAATCATACAAATTTAATATTTAATAATCTCATATTTGTCCTTTATTTTCTTTATGAAACTCTATTCTTACTGGCTTCTTGAAAGAATGTCTTTATCCTACTTAGTTTAAGGACCTTGACTCCATTCCACCTGGTTCTTCTTAGAACTCATTGTCTGTTGCAATCAGGTCATGGAATTTGTTGTACTAGCTCATAACCCAAACTCCTTCCCACATTTCTGCCCTTTCCAGGCTTTTCTCACCAAATACCCTCTTCCTCTTCCCTTCACCCCTCTCTTCCTTCTCCATCCTTCAAGGCTCAAACAAAGTTCCATGACTTTGTAAAGTCTATTTCCATCCCCCTTTCCCCCACATTGATTCTCATAAGAAATCATTACATCGTCCTTATTAAAGGCTTATGGAGTAGTAAATGGAAGCCCACTCCAGTATTTTTGCCTGGAGAATCCCATGGACAGAGGAGTCTGGCGGGCTCCAGTCCATGGGATTGCAAAGAGTTGGACACGACTGAGCAGCTGAGCACATGGCACACATTAAAGGCTTATTGGGTCTGGACGATGTTCAAAGTATATTACCCAAATTATTCCATATAATACTCAACCCAGCAGGTAAGGTATTGTTATTTAATATTTGGTGAAGCCAGGGAGATAAAAGAGTCTTTAAACTTATGCAACTGTTAATGAAAAGAGGAGGAAGAGACTAAAGCTGTGTCTGTGCACTTTCCCGTCAGTTTTCCCTGGAGGCTAAGAAAGGCGACTTATGCCAGAAGGAGTCTAGATGCTCAGGAAAGAAGGAGTGGTGAGATTTGAAAATGCTCCCAGGAAACACAATACTCCCTACTCCTAAAACTGCCCTCCAGTAAGCATATTACTTGTCTCATATCCAAACTTCCTTGATATTCGCAGTTGAAATTTGCTCCATAATTATACATAACTTTAGACTAAAGGTCTCTTTCTGAGGGGAGGGGTTACATATTCTTTTTGCAGTGGCACCCATCTTCTCAGTTATTTTATGCTCTCTCTTGTGGAATTGGATATATCTGTCCACTGCCTCAGATGTGTTTAACAGTCTCCATATTAATAAGACTGTAAAATCACTCTTGGAATACAGAAAACAGCGTTAGTCTACCTTGTCTAATGGTAGTGCTGGATTGCTGTAATTTGGGCAAGAGTATTATTACTAGGAAAAATTAATAGGAAACCTTTTTAATTAATAGGAAGAAAGTTAGAGGCAATAGAGCCTAGTGGGTACGAGTCCAGTCCCTGGAGTCCGATGGCCAGGGTTTGAAAAATCTCTGCATGGTTTATTAGCTGTGTGACCTTGTGCATTTTTTACAGAATCTCTCTGTAATTTCACTCTTTTATGTGTAAAGAGAAGATATTCATAATGCCTACCCTAGAGAGTTACTGAGAGGATTAAATGAGCTCATGTATATACAGTACTTTAGACAGTGTCTGCCGTAAAGGAAGTCTTATTATATATGTTGTTGCTTGGCCTCTGTTGTTATATAACAAATCCATTCCCCCCCTCCCCCCCGTTCATTAGTTCTTGTTCTCCCTAAAGAATACAATCACAAAAACAAGAGAAAACTTACACTGAATGTAGCAACTAAGGCTTGAGGGATGTTTTCTTGTTAAGGCAGGAGTGAAATAAAACTCCTTAAAAATATCTGTGGAAATTACTTTTTGCCCAGGTTGGGTCTCCTCTGAGAAGTCCACTTGACTCTGCATCCCAACTTCCTGCTTTTCTGGGGTCCCTGAGTCTAAAGGTTCATCTTAAGATAAATGCCATGGTGGTAATTTTGTGCTAGTGTGAGCAAGTGCCTTCCTACTTCCCCTGTGGATGTCTCCCTCCCTGCCTAGGACTCTTGCTGCCTGATTGCACTGAAAAATCTCCACTGCAGCATGCCAACTTCCTAAAGAAACCTTCTGGTCCCCACGGATACTCATCTCCATGGCCGAGCAACCAACCTGGGTCCTGTAGCTTGACAGAATCCCTACCAGCCCACCAACCCAAAAGAACATGGTCAAACTGTGTCCACGCTGTAATGTCACCTCATTACATGTGATGTTCATATGGTTCCTTTAGACAAAGGAATGAATTAGTGCTGAGAGAATTTCTGTTCCGTCAGCAAGGGTATTTTGTAGTAAGGAAACCTCCATGCAAAGAAGTTTTGCTCACAGGTGGTCCCAGATGCCCAATAGCAAAGTGAAAAGGGTAGTCGGGTTTCCATTTTTCATTTTGAATAAATCGATCCGTGTGGGTAAATTTTAATCAAAATCAGCAATGCTTGGAGAAGGAAATGGCAACCCACTCCAGTATTCTTGCCCGGAGAATCCCATGGACGGAGGAGCCTGGTGGGCTGCAGTCCACGGGGTTGCAAAGAGTCGGACATGACTGAGCAACTTCACTTTCACTTTTCAGTATCTCTGATAACCTGTTAAGTAAGTAAAAGTTTTGTATTAGGGTGAAGATAATGCTAATCAAGAGTTTCTTTAGACCTGACCTGTTTGTCTTGTTGTGATAATACATAACATTAATTTGGTCTGGGAATATCATATATGACCTAATTCATAATTTCATAGCTTAAAAAAGAGCCAAATTTTAAAAGCTTGAATGATCAGGATAGTATTTATCAAATTTAATAATTACTGAATACATGAAAATACATTAGTTTCAATGTTACTAGAAATTAAACAGTACATGAAGAATCAGCTTATTCAGCCAGAAAGCATGCATCTGAACAGCATGTCTTCACTCATTAGAGATGTAATCGTTGATCACATGATTGTGGAATAGGATTGTTTTGTAGAATTCTGGAGATGGAGTTGAGTCTTTTCTGTAATCTCAAAGTACAGTAGACACTTCTCTGTTGTGGGCCCAAAGCCACAACCACTAAGAGCTTTAAACTGTCAGCAGCTGGAATCCCAACAAACAGCTGGATCAAACTTCATTAGGTAAGAACTTACATAGCCATGGGGAAGAAATGATTCCATGATTCCTGCACATTACTGGCCTGCCATCATTTGTGGAATACAGTCAAAAAGTAAAAAGGACTATTAAAAATCTTTGAACTTTATTTGGTAGTTGTATGACCCTTGTGAGTATTGTGTCTCTGTTTTGGAACTCTTACTCTCAGATAAAGTAAAATGATATTTACTGGAAAAAAAAAAATCAGCAATGCTGTCTTTCTGTGCGCTCTTGCCTCAATAGTTGTTTTTTTTCTCCTTGTTAGCAGTAACCTTGTTCAGCTTGAATAAATAACCACTATTCATTATAGCCAGTGCTTATCGCAAATGGTGTGTAGACAGCCTACGATCTTGCAGAATCAAAAGAACTGCATCCCTTGACCACATTTAACACTTTTGGCAAGTCAGTTACACATTATTGAGCCTCAGTGCTCTCATCTGTAAAACAGAGAGAATACCATGTACTTCACAGGGCAAGGAGTAGGAATAACTAAAGTGATACATTTGTAACTGCATTGTAAACTGTAAAGCTCTCTTACTATACATGTGACATTTGTTGCTCAAAACCACCATCATGAATTAGAGAAGTAATACTGAGTTGAGTTACTTTCTTGCCAATGTTAGGACTTTCCTTAAACTACTTCTGAATCGCCAAGGGAAGAAATTTTAATCTGAGTATCTATGCGGTTTGGCAGGGAATTCTCAATGTGTAGTTAGTAATATGAATGAGTTAAAGAAAAAGTGCACACTAGATTCTAGAAAAAGTACAAGGATAACTGTCTTTTGCCTTCCTCTTATATTTCCCACAGTGCTATGGCTAGACAAATAACTGGTCCTCAACAAATACTGCTTTTATCCATTTTATATTCATTTCTTTCTTCATGATACAACACAGATGTTTAAATTCAGGGCAGTGTAAATGGCAAAGATGAAAATTAGCAGACCCATGCATCACCATCCTATTTGTGCTTGGGAAGACCTCTCATTTATTCAGCAAAATCTTGATGACTTCACAATACACATAATCTCTAAGGAACTATTGGTTGAGCCTGGGTCTCTGCTCTAAATGCAGGATGTAAAAATTCAAATGTACTATAATTTATATGCATGCTAATGTAGAAAGCTGACTGTATCAGTCAAAATATCTTCATTTGTTGACAACAAGAGGTTTGATCTTAATTCCTTAAGTGTATGCTCTGAGGCACAGTTTTAGGTAGCAAACAAATCAAATACAACAAGAAGAGTAAAGTAAAAGAGAAAAGTAGGGGGCATTATCTTGAGAACTTGAATCTGTTTGGGTTTTAGTCCTGAATTATTTAGATATGTTAACCTCACTTTGCTCTTTCACTGAAGAAGTGGCATATTCAGCAGGGCGTGTTTTCCCATGTAGGTACACAAATGTAAATTGCATGTATATTTGATCACGCTCCGTTCAGCAAGAAGCCCAATACTAGTTTTCTACCACATCAGCTAGTTTCAAAATCAGGCTATTTCCTTCCGGAACAAGCCTGTTTTTGATGGGATAAAGATAGATGTTCCTCGATCTGTTTTAGTATTTCTATTCTTTCAAATTCAGACATGATTTTTCCACATTCCCCTCCTGCCTTCCAGTCGAAGGGAATGAGACAATTCTTAGAGTCCATGAGTGATATTTTGGCTGCCCAAAACCGTGACAGGGGCCGTTCATCTTCAATCTACCTGACCCCTAAAACATTCAAAATCCTGTATCTAAGAGGCTGTGACTGAAAACACAGGCCAGTTCCTCAGATTTTGTAATATGTTATTGCTGCCACTTTTCCTTCCTTCCTTTAGAGCAATTTAATTCAATTTTAGAAAGGTGCCGGGGTGTGTGGGGGGGGTACTTTTCTAGTTACACAGATCAATCCAATTGTTCAGAGCTTCAGAATGAATTTTTAAAGTTGTTGAACAGAAGCATACAAATCTCTCAGAGCAAGTCAGATAATGTACAAAGCCTCCATTCATTGTGTGGGCAGAAAGGAATGCTAGTAGCCAGCAGCTCTCTAAGGAATGTTCCTTTGGCTTTGACCGTTCTGCTGGGAACAAGGAGGGAAACACACATAGAAAGTGAATTTATAATGTCTCTGGCTTATAATGGCAAAATGATAAGAAAAGTTGGCTGTGTAATATAAACTGTCAGTTGCATATTCCAGGCCTCCTCTCCGCGAGGTCCCTCCCACATCCACAGGCCTGGCTACCGTTTGGTGAGGAGTACAAAGTGGCTGTTTATTATTATTGACTGGTGAGGCCTGTGCTCTGAAATTCATTCTGTCAACAGAATGTAAGCAAAGTTGGCATTTTAAAGCAGGGCTCTTTCAGTCGCTGGGTTTTCTCAGGATTGCTATGCAACAGGATCAGTGCTGTAGTCCCCGGTTCAAGCTGAAAATGTTACACAGGAAGACATACCATGTAAAGGTCAGATTCTTCTACTATGATAATTTTCTTGATCTGTGTATAGACAAATGAGGTTGAAGGCATCACTTATTATAACTCTTATAAAGGTCCTTTGGACTTTTCCACCTGTTGAGCCTAAAAATGTGATGGGATTTTAGATGGGAAATCTTACAAATACGTGATGTTCTAATAAATGTATGAGATTGTCTTACCAAGGTGAATTTAATGTCTATTGTCAAGAGGATTCTCTCGTATGATCAAATCCCATGAATGTGCTGGTGCTATGAACCAGTTCAACCTTGTTGATTAGTCTGTCCATGCTTTTGTAGTTAGAGTCAATTCTACACAGTACTATGTGCTTGGAAAATATGAGTTGACTCAGAGTGTAATATGGTGATTGGCACCAGGGTGCACTTAATCACGGAGTTTTATTTCCTATCACTTCCATAAAACAGTGTATTTTGTCCATGAACTGGAAGACAGAAGTTAAGAAATTTATAAAGTTATAAATACATTATGTCCCAATTCATCTCAAGGAATAAATGTATTATACCTAATAAGACGCCCATTTCGAATTTGAATTTGCATAATAACATAAAGAGATAATATACCAGGAAGAGTTGGAGGTGTATCTTCTTGTTAGTTGGAGGTATATCTTCTTGTTAGTTGAACCATTAAAATGCCTTTTGAACTAATAGTCTAATTTTTTTTTTTTTTTTTTTTTTTGCCATTCTCCAAATTCATAGTCACAGCCGGTCTCTTTTTTGTTTAGTAATTCTGCATGTGTTCTTCTCACTGATGCCCCGTAGGACCTCCAAGGAGAAATCGAAGCTCACACAGATATCTATCACAACCTAGATGAAAATGGCCAAAAAATCCTGAGATCCCTGGAAGGTTCTGATGACGCGGTCCTGTTACAAAGACGTTTGGATAACATGAATTTCAAGTGGAGTGAGCTGCGGAAAAAGTCTCTCAACATCAGGTAAGAAAAGATCCCAAACGAAAATAGGCCAGAAAGAAATTAAAATGGCAACCTTCCCCTCATTTTCCTAGCACAATATCTTCTATGTTTATGTAAATCCTCCAATTTCAGAATGACTTGTTTTATTTTTAATAAATGAATCATTTATTTGCTCCGTATGGAGATGATAGCTGAGGGTTCAGATGCGATCAGAATGGTGCTGTTTTATAACCATGGGAGACATATATATGAAGACATTTGAGTGAATTCAAATGAGGAGCTCAGCGATCCTGATTTCATAGCATTTTCTCTTGGTTTATCACATGGTGATTCAAAAAGTGATAAAACTGATGTATGTTTATTATGGAATTCTTTCTTTGGCATTATTCTAAATGCATTACTGAGGACATTCTTCAAATACCATAACACGTTATAGTTAGCAACTTAAAGGAAATCTCCCCAGAGCTCCCATGGCTAGGGAGAGATGACAGCTCCTTCCTGCCTTTCGTTCCCTCTCACATTGCATTTCCACATCCTCTCTAAACTATGCCTTTAGCTATTCTATACCCCCCTATTTCACACTTTGCCCTTTTCTGTGTTAACAATTGAAAAGTTAATGAATACGTCCCAGCTTTGTTGTAAGGAGGGCAGAGTGACACTCTTGCTGTACCCATTTTGCAGTAGTTCAATGGAGGCTAAGGAACGGAGAGTGAGGAAATAAAATGCCCGGGGCCATCTGGGTGACATAGGAGGTGCAGGGGTTGCACAGCAGGCTTCCTGCTTTCTAATCAGTTGCTTTGCCTAATTCATGTCTCTTTATAAAAGTATTCTGTGTCCTTTTCTCTTTTCTTTCTTTGTCGAGAGGAGGTGTGTTATTGGCAGGGAAGGAGAAGTGGAACGCACTCCACACTGGGAGTCGTTACCACCACTCGGTCGTAAGATGACCAGAGGGAGATTGTTTTTCTTCTTAATAAGTCCTTGTAAGTTGTCCCAAATTTGGACGTAGAGTGTCTTTGCTTCTATAATGAGGAAAAAATATAACTGGAATTTCTTCATTTGAAAGCACTCTTGTAGAAGTCTGCACTTCATCTGACATAATCATGATGGTAGCAACTAACACTTACGGTATGCTTCGCATACCATGCAGTGTCGTGGGCACTGTCAATTTGTTGACCCATTTAACACTCTCAGCTGCTCCAAGAGAGACATTCTATTATTATCCTCTCTTTGCATTTGAAGACACTGCACAGGGAGTGGCTAAATAGCTTCCCCAAGGTCACTTAGTAAGTGGCAGATCAAAGATTGGAACATAGGGAGGTCTGGCTCCAAAGTCTGAGCTTTGAACAATCATATTATGGCAGAGAATATAAAGGCAGAAGGAGAAGTTAAGTCTCACCTAGTGTTTACACATAAACATGTCATATGTGAAAGGATGAAACAGAGAAGCCGATTTCTGGGAGGAGAAAAATATTTGTATCTCTGTGGTCCCACCCTCACCCGCCAGCTTTGTACCCCAGCTTCCAAGGCATTTGTTTTTCTCTCCCTTTTCGATCCATGAATTTTGTATGGACGTGTCACTGTGGGCAATAAGGGGCAATGGCATTTTCAAAGATAAGGAAGCTCCATTTGCGTTCTACAGGTTCATCTCTTAGAGAGGTCAGTGTCTGTAATGACACCGGCCACTTTCAGAACATCTGTCATTATCAAGGAATGAAACTCGTGAGATGGGAATGATACCGGTAGATAAAGAAAAAAAAAAGTTATGCTTTTCTTGCGGGAGAGAAAAAGAAAGATGCTACACCTGTTCTGAATGTCACCCAGTGCCTTTTCTCTCCTTCATGTGAACTTGATGAAATAAAAGGAGAATTGAAAGCGGCGAACAGCATGTCAGCCAAAATATGGGCTCTTCATTCTCAGCAATTTCCCATATGCCAGCTACTGCAGTTGAATTCTTGCTGTCATTAGTCAAGTAGAAAACAGTTACCTTAGCTCATCTGAGGTACTGCAGATTCGAGATTTTAAATATTCAGATCAATGGTTTTGGCTTTTAAGTAGGCCTCTCAAATAATGCAGAATGTGTTATAAACACTCACTTATAAAAAAAAGCAAGGAAGTCATTCTTCACATTAAAGCGATTCAGTTTATTTCCTGACGCTTGGCTGAAATAAGGGTATCAGTCAATCTGTGCTGAATGGCAGGGTTCAGCTGGGAAAAGCACGTAGAGGTAGTAATTGGGGATGGTTATGGGATAGGATAGATGAACCCTGGAACACTCAGATACAGAACCCTCAGTGACAGAAAAGCTTGCATTGCCAATCTGGTCAGTTCCTCCATCGGCATTATTTTATAGTGAAAAGTCACTACAATTTAAAAAACTTCCAAGGATGCCCTGGAGAGACAGCCCTGGGTTTAACTAAGCTACAACACATTATAACGAAAACTTATAATTTTTCATTGTTTCATAAGAGATTCTGAGGCCATTTTTATATTTCTCTTCCTATGATTGTGATTCTTATTTAAGTCCTCATCAGGTCATTCCGTAGTGAAAATTTTGTCTCTGTCTTTTTACATTGAGACCATCCATTACAGATTTACAAAAATATTCTTCCTTGGACACTGTTTCTATCCTATTATCCCTCTGGTCAAGAACTTCCATCTCAGTGCCCATATTTCACTCACTAATTTATCTGTTCATTCAGCAAATATTTATTGGATATTTACTCTATAAAAAATACTCTTCTAGGCATGGAGAGTACACAAGTGACAAAACACACCAAAGAAAATCACTGCTCTCAAGAAGCTTATATTTAGTGTCTAGAATCTAGTGAACCTTCCACTCTCCATCAACCATGCCTAATAAGCCCTTTCCCTTTTGGTCCTTTCTCTGTTTCCCACTTCCTTCCTCACCAAGCAGCCATTTAGTTACTGCCCAACATGGATTCTCTGCTTCAGATAAATTCTGCTTTCTAACCCCCTCCCTGCTCTCCAGCAATTTTTTCACTGTCCCATATGAGTATATACTTTTGTCAGTCCTCACACTTCGAACACAGTCTCTCCTCTCATCCTCCAAATATTGTCTCGAATTCCATAATCAAGGTTTCCCTTTCTGCTTTTTTACCAGGTCTTCCCTGTACTACTCTCATTACACTTGGTGGCAAGTTCTTTGAAGTATTCCTGAGTTGTTTCATTGGACTATCCTAGCTACCTTCAGCTAAATCAGACAAACACAAAACTCCAAGTTATAAATGAGTTAGTGAGGTAGAGTTGAAATGGTCCTGGACCAACAGCTGGGCCATGTGGTTTCTCCTCTGGCTCTGTTACTACCTAGCATCTACTCTTGAGCAAATCACTGTAATGCTTCAGAATTTAATTTTCTCTCTTGTGGAAATGAGGAAGTTAGACCAGACACACGGGTGGTCTCTTCAAGTTCCCTTGCAAATCTACAATCCTGTTATTTTAAATTCTACAATCACTCCTTGTGATGGCAAATTATTGAGCTTTTTACCTAGGTTTTCTTATGTTTAAAAGAACTGATTAAGTTCAAAGGTATGATATAAGAGAAAGTAAATACAATGTCTTGGAGAGAAAAGAATTCCTTAATTGAAATTGTATCTCATAATTTAGTTCAAAGAAAGTATATGCCGTCTGTTCTACATGTGTTATCACATTGCATTTTGTCCAAGCGATATAAGAAAGAGAAGTAAATACTGGGTAATAGCTAAGTGCCATTGAACTAAAGATTAACTGCTTTAAGTGGGAGAAAAATAGAGGGAAAGTTTTCTACTTAAGTACACACACACACACACACACACACGCACACACACAGAGTCATTGATGACATCATCCAACATCAGCATGGCAATGTGTCAACTAAGGTGTTTCCCATTCTAAAATGTTCTGTGTCTACAAACCTTGTGTTTTTAATTTTGAAAATGTGAATAATTTGAGAAGTGATCAAGCGAATTTTTTACCTAAGAATTAAGTACAGACATTTTAATTTAATCTGCCACTAAATTTATTTTCCAGATTATCGTATATATTATTAACTATGAGAATCACATACATCCACATAATTTCAGCAAAATTTATATTATGTGAGGTTTTTATACTTGGGGAAAAACTTGTAGATATTATATAAAGATAATCCCTTTTATGAAGTTTTGAGCATTCATTTGAGAGGTGAGGACCCCAACATTGTATGGTCTGCAGCAGCAGGAAATCTCTTAGAAAGTACAAGGTATTAGAAATTAGAATAATTAGAAGTCTTTTCTCTGATGGAGGACAAAAGAAAGCAAAGTCTTTCTGTCTTTGAAAGAAAAATGCTGCTTGGACACTGAGTGTCTCTGACCTTTTCCTTATTCTTGAGATATTAATTATGTTTGAAAGTTGGAGTTCATCTCTTAGCGGGAAAAAAAGATGTTTACTTCTCTTTGAGCTTAATTCTCTTTATTTAAAGCCCCATAACTCCCATTTTATTTCTGTGGTTCCTTAGTATTTCTGCACTCTTACCTTTTCTTTCTGTATGCCTGCATGCTATCTTTTTACACAAGAGTACCAAAGATATACAGGGATATATCATTAGTTTTATAAAGGAAGTCAAAGTGAAAAATGAATTCAATATAACACATTTTGCTTTAAGAATAGATGCCTTTCAGAGTAAAGTTTTATTAAGGATTTCAAACTAGGCATCAACTGAATCACACTTGAAATATCTGTGTCTAGAGAAATAACAATCACCTTAGCAGCCCTATAATTCTTAGAGTCCTGACACTGAAGAGTTTCTTAAAGACCAAGTTATATATCCCAGCATACCTAAAGGTTCTGCATTTTACCTAAACCTTAAAAATTACAGAAATTATCTGCTTATTAAAGATTGCTACTTGCCTTGTTAAAAGCTAGTAACCCCTAAGCTCTTATCCTCACTAATAAAGATTAATAGAAAATGCATAGAACCTAAGTGTGTCTCTTCAAACATCCTCTTTAATTTTCTGTTGAGTAGGTAGGGATAAATAGAGTATGTTTGCCAATTAACAGGAAATATATTTTGCTCAGGGACTCCAAAACATTTGCTGGAAACCATCAAGGTTGAAGATTTCCTCATATGAGGAAAGTTTGTAGTTTCCATTTCCCATGTCAATATGACAGCTCAGGTTTTGTGTTTCAGCAGGTGTCTTTGTACCTTTGTGTCTCAGTTCCCACATTTGCAAAACAAGCAGGTTGAATAATCTCTAAAATTCCTTTTAACCCTAAGAGTTTATGATAAAATTGGGTAGGGATGGGGCAGTCATTACAAATACAAAGGAACATTTTCACAAAAAACTCCAAATATAAATATAGGTTAATCATTTAGAAATATCTGGTATACAATCTTGAAAATAAAAATGGGGCAGCTGCTTCCAACAAATGCATTAGAAATGTGTCTTGATAATACTCCACTGGCTTAGCATGGCCAGAGAAAATGTTTTCTGAGCTCAGAGCATTTCATTACAGTTAGATTTCCTTAAAAATCATGTCACTGGCAAATTCCACCTTTGCCATGTGGAAACCAATAAGTAATGCTTAGGGCACATAGGAAATACTTTAAGAAATTCTTCCTCTAAGAGTGGTGCTGGAGCTCAGAGCCTTGTTCAAATTATAGAAACTCAGTATCTGCGAGTTTATTTCTTTTTTGCATATACATTCATTTGATTATTTTTCAGATTTCAAATTTGTGGTTACCAAAGGGGAGAGGGAGGAGGGGAGGGACAAATTAAAAGAATGGGATTAAGAGATACAAACTACTATGTATAAAATAGACAAGCAGCAAGCATATATTATATAGCATAGGGAATTATAGCCATTACCTTGTAATAGCTTAAAATAGCGTATAAGCTACCAAAATACCAAATAACTGTGCTGTACACCTGAAACTACTATCATATTGTAAATCAGCAGTAATTAAAAATTAAAAAAAATTTCAAGTGCCAAAAATCTTGGGGTGAAACCTAGGAGTCTGTACGTTAAACAAGCTGCTCAAGTGTTTCTTATGCACACTAAAGTTTGAGAACCATGGCTATAGATTTGCTCTCTGTTGTTTTAAAGCAGAAGCCATTATCTGACTGAGGTTTCTCCTCTCCAGCCTGAACCGACTGTCCACTGTCTTTTATAAGCTTGTTGTTTTTGTCCACATATCACATCTTTCCTTTCACCCTCAGGCTTCAGCAAGGAACAGAAAGTCATTTGATATGTACTTAAGGTAATCAGATGTTTGGAAAAGTGATCTAACGCCATGCCTCAGGGATGACTAAAGAAGGCTCCCTCACCTGGGAAAGTGAGAGCTTTGTGTCACACAGGATCCCAGGCCCTTCTGTTCCTCTGTTAACTCTCTTGGCTGTCCTGTGTCCCTGAAGTTTCTCTTAGATCCATTAGAACAGAATTCCCTGGGTCTCAGTGCTTTTCTTTTCTTTTCTTTTTTTTTTTTTTTGCCTCTTTCTTAAGGCACACAAAGGGTTTCATTGACCTGCTAATAATTGGTCAGCACCGTTTATCCTGGACGGGTTGTAGCACTGCCTTATGTAAAGAAAGCAGGAGTTGGAAGACTCATCTTGGTCCGCCTGCCCTTGAGCAGGGAGGTGTTATTTCCTTCACCAGACACGTGGAGGCCAGGCACTAGACATCCTTATATCCTGCCTTACCTTCCACTCTCCTTATTCCGGTGCTTGATTGGGACTGAGTGGCACTCAGTAAATATTTATCTAATCAGTGTCTTATTTAGCATTCACTGCCTTTCCATGTCTGTACTGTGCCTGTTTCTACCTTTCAATGTGTCCTGCTTGACAGCCTCCTTTACCCCCAAGGGGCCCAAGCTGCAAATTCCAGACACCCTAGGGAATCCTTTTAACCAGTAGTCATTACATGTCACTAAACAGCTAAAATCTTGCATAGGGAGCTCTCATTTCAGCTTATCCTAGGCAAGTGATAACTGAAATAGGAGGAGGGAACAGAAACATTAAAAGAACTGACCTCTATGCCATATGCAGTCTTCACTGTTACATTTAATTCATGATATTTATGATATGTCATGATTCATTTCTTAGATGATAATGTCCTTAGAGTCTTGAACAGATTAATTTCCCTGATGAAAATACCTTCATTTTTTTTTTTTCCTGAATATCGTCTATATGGCAATTTGGAAAAGTATAAAGATGAAGGAGTACATCACGTGTAAATCCAGCTATGAGGGATAAACTAGTTGTTTCAGAATCTTTTTCATGCACAATCAAGCATGTGCACACGGATACACACACAAGCACGTTAGAAAAAGAGATATACATTGTTGTAACCTACTTTCTTACTTAACCACTGACAGACTGATCTTTTCCATGTCCATGAATATTTGCCTACATCATCACATTGAACATCATGCAGGATTCACAGGATTTGAACATTGCATTGTATGAGTTCACTAATATATATGCAAGCACTTTCCTAGTACTGAATATTTACATTGTTTCTACTTTGTATCAATCATATGTATGGTGTAAATAACAGATTTCTACCTGTATCTCTGCATGCTTTCCCGGTTATTTTCTTAGAATAAGTTCCTTAGTTTTAAGCTTGTGGGTTGTTGTATTTGCACATTTTAAAGACATATCTGTATCATCAAATTATCCCTCAGAAAGTTTAGAGTAATTTAATTTCAGCACCTAGGTACTATTTGGTGATTCTGTTTGACTAAGACCAGCAGGAAACTGGTATTTGAAATATCAGGCCAAGTTATGAAATGGCAAAGGGGAATGCTTTTCTTCCTGGTGACTTTGCATTTCAATCTCTGCAACGTTAGAAACTATACTGTATGTATGTTAGAGGCAGCATTAATTTTTATGAATTAATTAGTAATTGCTGATAAGATGTAAGTGATACAGCATAATTCTTGATTCACCTGAGGGCACAGCTTGACTCACATTCTGAGTTTCTTTGTTTTCTGGATGATGATTTATTGTCTTAATTTAGCTTCTTATCCCCAAGTGAAATACAGATTCTATAACACAGATCATTCATTTGTATAGTCTTAAATGCCTTCTATGGATTACCATGTTCTAAATACAGTTGATGGTAAAGCACTCAGCCTCTTGCCTAAATTATTCATGTTGGGGGAAGGCTTGCAGGCCAATGTCTGATTTTTACTTTTCCACATGAGTTGTTGTTGTCTCAGCACATTTTACACAGAGGAAACAAAGCGGAAAATGTTGAAACTCAGTGAAGACAAATCCCAGGTGCATGTGAATAAAGAAGGGTAGATGCAGAGGAGGAGCATATGGGGAGAGGAGCAGAGAGGAACAGATGCCAGATGGAAGGAGTCAATGGAAGAGGCTGCCTAGGGTGTAGAAATGGAAAAGTCAAAATATGGGGAGAGACCTTTCCATTTCTCAAAACAGAAAGAATTCCAGTCCTAGCATGAGTCACACAAAACTGAGCGCTTTATATTAGTCACTGGGTCCAAGTTTTTCTACCACAGACATTAAGAGTCATTGACTGCAACACTACAGGAAAACAATCCATTCCAGTGTATATTTCATGCCAGAAGTCTCAGAATTCTGCATGTTAAAATAAACATATAGCTAAACAGTCTTCCCTCAAAGTTGCCCCCCAAAATAGCCTCCCATTTTGTTGGTCTCAAAAGCAGGGAGCCAGATTTTTATTGAGGAAGTGAAGTGAAGTGAAAGTCGCTCAGTCGTGTCTGACTCTTTGCGACCCCAGGCTCCTCTATCCATGGGATCCCCTAGGCAAGAATACTAGAGTGGGTTGCCATTTCCTTCTCCAGGGGATCTTCCTGACCCAGGGACTGAATCCGGGTCTCCTGCATTGCAGGCAGATTCTTTACTGTCTGAGCCACCAGAGAAGCCCCCTTTTATTGAGGGCTGCTATATAATTCACAGTACATTTACACACTATGGAACTAACCAACCAAGGTACCTTAATGGGATTGTTAGAACCATCATTTATCTTTCAAGATATTCTCATACAGTTTGCTCCTGTTGTTTTCCAGGTCCCATTTGGAAGCCAGTTCTGACCAGTGGAAGCGTCTGCACCTTTCTCTTCAGGAACTTCTGGTGTGGCTACAGCTGAAAGACGATGAGTTGAGCCGTCAGGCACCTATTGGAGGCGATTTCCCAGCAGTTCAGAAGCAGAATGATATACACAGGGTAGGACATTTTTAAGCATAGTGCTTTGCATATAGTAAGCATTCAATTACTATTTTCAAATTAGTTTTGACTGAGATTAGTTTGAAAAAAGAAAAGAAATCAAGTTTAATAGAAATCATTTTTACTTCTCTAGTCCAAAGGTCAATTAGAAATAATCCAAGCTATTATATTTTAAATGTCAAAAGCATCTGCATTAATAATATCATTTATGATTTGCCCATGTCTGTACCAAAAAAAAAAAAAAAAAAGATTTGCCTATGTCTTTTGGTGATACTGTAAAGTGTTATTTTGGAAAATATTAAACATATTCTAGAGCAGACATAATTCTGTAATAAACCCCTGTGTACCCATAAAAATCAGCAATTATCAATTCATGGCCAATCTTACTTTACGTTGTCCTTGATTATTTTGAAGCAAATCTCAGATACAGATCATTTAATTTATGAATATTTGATAAAGTATCTCTAAAAGATAAGAATTTGCTCTTTAAAGGTAACCACATTGTTACTGTAACACTTTTTAAATCGCAGTAATTTTATCATGACAAATACTAAGGCAGTATTCAAATTTCTACTTCTCATATACATGGCTTAAATGTTTTAAAGGTTTGGGGAGGGGGTTCAGTTTTTGGTTTAAACAAGCATTGAAATAAGTTCCACACATTGTGTTTGGCTAATTTGTCTTTGAAATCCCTTTTTTTTTTTTTTCACTTTGAAGCAATTACAGATTCACAGTTAAGTTCCAGAAATAGTGCAGAGAGTTTCCCTTTGCATTTCACCCTGTTTCCTCTAATGGTAACATCTTACATAGCTATAGAATAATAATTATTGTTATTTTAACATGGAATCAATATAAAAATTTACAGTTACAATGGCTACAACACAGCTCAGTTCAGACTAGCCACATTTCAAATGCTCAGATATGGCTAGTAGCTGCTCTACTGAATGGTGTAGTTCTACACATTGGATTATATTCACGCTTGACTTTTCTTGGTAAGACTGCTTCATAGATAGCGATGTATTCACCCATCACCAGGAGGTACATAGTGCTTCGTTTTCTCTTGTGTGTGTGACTTTGGCAGCTATTAGTGATCAATGGCTATGGTTTGCAATGTAATAGTTGCATATGTCTATCATTTCTTCTACATCTATTAACAGGAGTTATTGTTTAGTCACTAAGTCCTGTCCAACTCTTTTGCAACCCAATGGACTGAGGCCTACCAGGCTCCTCTGTCCAGGGAATTTCCCATGTAAGAATACTGGAGTGAGTTGCCATTTCCTTCTCTGGGGATCTTCCTGACTCAGGGATCGAATCAACATCTCCTGCTTGGCAGATGGATTCTTTATCACTGAGCCACCAGCCCATTAGCTGGAGTACTTCCCTGAAGAGAAAATGGATACTCATCCACTATTTGGGCACCCAGGTTCATCTAGGGTAGGTGGGGTAAATGTTTCTACTTTCTCAATCTTCAGAATAACAACTTGCTCACTAGCATTCTCCAACAAAGATCAATTGTTTCGTTTCTTTCTTTGTTTTTCATTATATTTTTGTCTCCACTAAGCTCTGAGTGAGGAAGGCAGAGTCTTGGCTGTGCTGAACCTCCAAGACCCTAGTCCCTAGCAAAGTGTCTGGCATACAGTAGATACTAATAGGAGCATTTGAAATGAGAATAAAAGGTGCACGGACAGAAGGGAATAGAAAAACAAGTAAATAACTGCTGCTGCTGCTAAGTTGCTTCAGTCGTGTCCAACTCTGTGCGACTTCATAGACGGCAGCCCACCAGGCTCCCCCGTCCCTGGGATTCTCCAGGCAAGAATACTGGAGTGGGTTGCCATTTCCTTCTCCAATGCATGAAAGTGAAAAGTGAAAGAGAAGTCGCTCAGTCGTGTCCGACTCTTAGCAACCCCATGGACTGCAGCCCACCAGGCTCCTCCATCCGTGGGATTTTCCAGGCAAGAGTACTGGAGTGGGGTGCCATCAAGCAATAAAAACTTGATAGAATGGTGCCACTTTTGTATGTTCAGCACTTAAAGGAAAGATCTCTATGAAGACACAGCCAAAAGTCATGTCTTGAAAAAAGGTCAAGGGTTTATATTACTCCAGAAAAGAAGGTATAGAAGATTACAGAAAGGGAAGCGAACACGAGAGAAGATCCAGGAGTTGATAAATAATTGCCAAGAAAACTGCCAGTTTCTCCTTTAGCCATTTCCTTCCATATAATTCAGAATATTAAGGCAGTTTTGTGGGAAAAGAGAATGCCAACCCACTCCAGTATTCTTGCTTGGAAAATCCCATGGACAGAGGAGCCTGGCAGGATACAGTCCATAGGGTCACAAACATTCAGACATGCCTTAGCGACTAAACAATAAATGATAGAATATCTATATTTTTAAATGTTCTAAACACTTGAATATATAGTTAAAACACTCTGGTATATATGTGGAGAGGGTTCACTGAGAAGGATGGGCATTTTAAGTAGAATTCATTATATGATATAGTGAGATGAGACAGAATTTGTACGAAAGGTATCATTTTATTCTAGTTCCAGAAATCAAAGGTGATGAATCCTTGGACAGGTGCACTAGGATTCAGGAGACTGGGATTCTGGCCGCCTCCTCCATAGGTGAGATGGTGATTGCTCCTTTGATTTTCAGCTTGAAGATGAGGAATTTGATCCACTTACTTTTTTCACAGTTCCTTCTAGCCTACCTTTTGTCATAAATGCAGCCTCACTCTCCCTGATTATTATAAAATGTTAGTCCTTATCATTCTCAGTCTTCTTCCTGAATAATCTGATGATCAATGATATGCTTTAGGGAGATGTATGTAGAGTCCTGGTTAGCAACAACCATACTGAAGTGAATTAATCCCCACTTGGTTAGTATGCTTATTCAGATACCCATCTGCTTCCTCTCTGTGGTGTATCAGGACTTCCAGCTTATTGATAACTCTTGGTTCTGTATGTTAGTTCCACTGATCTTCTCTTTGTCTCCCTCCAAGTCCAACTTAGATTGAGTCATCAAGCATTTAAATATTGATAACTCTTTCAAGATTGCACTCATCTCACATGCTAGTAAAGTAATGCTCAAAATTCTCCAAGCCAGGCTTCAGCAATACATGAACCGTGACCTTCCTGATGTTCAAGCTGGTTTTAGAAAAGGCAGAGGAACCAGAGATCAAATTGCCAACATCCGCTGGATCATGGAAAAAGCAAGAGAGTTCCAGAAAAACATCAATTTCTGCTTTATTGACTATGCCAAAGCCTTTGACTGTGTGGATCACAATAAACTGTGGAAAATTCTGAAAGAGATGGGAATACCAGACCACCTGACCTGCCTCTTGAGAAATCTGTATGCAGGTCAGGAAGCAACAGTTAGAACTGGACATGGACCAACAGACTGGTTCCAAACAGGAAAAGGAGTGTGTCAAGGCTGTATATTGTCACCCTACTTATTTAACTTCTATGCAGAGTACATCATGAGAAACCCTGGGCTGGAAGAAGCACAAGCTGGAATCAAGATTGCTGGGAGAAATATCAATAATCTCAGATATGCAGATGACACCACCCTTATGGCAGAAAGTGAAGAGGAGCTAAAAAGCCTCTTGATGAAAGTGGAAGTGGAGAGTGAAAAAGTTGGCTTAAAGCTCAGCATTCAGAAAACGAAGATCATGGCATCTGTTCCCATCACTTCGTGGGAAATAGGTGGGGAAACAGTAGAAACAGTGTCAGACTTTATTTTTTTGGGCTCCAAAAATCACTGCAGATGGTGACTGCAGCCATGAAATTAAAAGACACTTACTCCTTGGAAGAAAAGTTATGACCAACCTAGATAGTGTATTCAAAAGCAGAGACATTACTTTGCCGACTAAGGTCCATCTAGTCAAGGCTATGGTTTTTCCTGTGGTCATGTATGGATGTGAGAGTTGGACTGTGAAGAAGGCTGAGCGCCGAAGAATTGATGCTTTTGAACTGTGGTGTTGGAGAAGACTCTTGAGAGTCCCTTGGACTGCAAGGAGATCCAACCAGTCCATTCTGAAGGAGATCAACCCTGGGATTTCTTTGGAAGGAATGATGCTAAAGCTGAAGCTCCAGTACTTTGGCCACCTCATGTGAAGAGTTGACTCATTGGAAAAGACTCTGATGCTGGGAGGGATTGGGGGCAGGAGGAGAAGGGGACGACCCAGGATGAGATGGCTGGATGGCATCATGGACTCGATGGACGTGAGTCTGAGTGAACTCCAGGAGACGGTGATGGACAGGGAGGCCTGGCGTGCTGCGATTCATGGGGTCACAAAGAGTCGGACACGACTGAGCGACTGAACTGAACTGAACTCTTTCAAGACCCTAAATTCCTTCATTATCTTCTTGTTGCTGTCATCTACAAAACCCTATGTCTTGGAGAATCTAGCTAACTAGTTTCTCCTATCCAAACAACAGCAGAGCAGACTGATGCATAGTACTTTTTCAGGATCACCAACCTCCAGCCTTTCAACACTAACACATTACTGGATCAGTTTACTTCTCTTGACCCTGTCTACTGTGTCATCGTTACCATTTCTAGAGACCTTTTCTCCTCACTTTTCTGTATCTGTTCTTACCACCCTACAATGCAGTCAACATTTTCAGTCTGTGTAATCTATGTGAAAATAAAAATTGAATTATGTCAGTCCTCATTTTAATACTCCCCAGTGGCTTTTCAATGCCATTGGAAAATGACCGCAAATCCTCAGCAGGCTCCCCAAGCCCCCCAAGGTTGGTCTGCTTTCTGTTTCCGTACTGCTCTTCCTCTTGCTCTCTTAATGCTAGCTATAACACCTGCTTCTGTTCTTTTCCCAGTTCTCTGTTCCTCTCAGGTGGGGCTTTGAATCTACTGATCCTGAAACCCTTTCTACCCAAACCTACCCCCTCATAATTTCCTAATTATGAGAAATAGGAAATTCTAATATCTTAGAATCCTTTACATCTTAGCTCAGACATCAAGCAAGCTTTTTCCCAATGCTCACATTTGTCTAGATCTCCCTTTATGTCTTCATAACACCATACTTTTCTTTCTATGATGTAACATGACTTGTCATCATGCATATGTGTGACTTTTTGATTAATGTCAACCGCGTTCACTAAACCTTGTGCTCCAAGAAGCTTTCTTTTCGGAAGAGGGTTGTCATTTTTATCCCTAGCACCTTCTAAAGTGTCTAGCACATGATAGACACTGAATAGATAAAGGAACCAAGGAATTAAGGAAAGAAGATAAAGAGGCAGGAAGGGAAGAGAACAGCCAATGAACTAATCTCGTCTTCATTCTCTGTCCTCCCGAGATCCAGGGCAGGGAGATAAAGAATCAAGAGTGATGTTCCTTCCTCACTTGCAGGATTTTTGTTTACTCCCAAGTAAGCATCTTTTCATAGTGTGTAAAGCTACTTTGATGCCCACTGGTTTTCCTCGGGTTCTGGTCCAATGTTTTCATGAAATTCTCTTTGTATCCTTAAGAAAAATCCATGTCATAAAGCACTCCCTCAAAGAACATCATCACTCCTAAGTGTTGATGAGAAAACAATTTAGCACCTTGTTTCCTCTCACTTAAGCAGTAGCCCTTTTCTGGTTCTTGTGGAATTGCTATCTAGTTTGTGATGCTCTCACTGCCTGGGGACAAAAAGAACAAAGGAAAAATCCTTGAAACCGGGTCTCTCTATCAGAGCTTCTGCACCCAGTTAGGAGGAGGTAAAGGGAATGCAGTCATTACAAAATTCTGTCAAGATCTGGTCTTGAACTGATTTTGTTTTGTAGCCTTTTTAGAAAATGTTGTGCTCTTGAAGGGTTTCTCGCTCCAAATACTGTTTATATAAAATGTTTGAGTATCAAGAAGTTTCACTTCTTTTTTTTTTAAGATAGCTCACTTCTTATTGTAAACTTGCTCGCCATATATTTGGTGTGTCACTTTTTAAAAAAACATCACCTGCTATCTATTAGAAATTATTAATGCTGTTTCTCTTTTATGGGAATACAAATCCCATTAAAATGGCAAAAGATAAATAGTAATTGAAAATATTCCACTTTTTTCTATAGATCAGAATACTTATAAAGAGGTAATTTATCTTTTCTTAGTAAATCATTGCAGATTAATGATGAAATTTATAGCAAAATATCATATGTCTGCAGTCCATGGGGTCACAAAGAATTGGACACAACTGAGCAACTGAACTGAACTGTACTCTTTACTTAAAGCAAAAATACATAGTCAATCTCAATGACACTGATTGAAGAGTATACGGTTTTCCTATCGGTAAAAGTCTAAGAGAGTCCACGCAGATATTTGGGAACTGCGGTCTCACTCCCCAGACCAGGTTTTTACACCCTTGGGAGTGGATCTGTGTTCCCCAAACCAGCTGGGCAGCATAACAACTGCAACTGGATAACTCTGAAGACTAATTAATAAAATAATGCTCCATATGCAGTGAAGTGTTATAAATAATTAAAGCTCAAATGTGCCCTAGCAAATATAAACTGACCAGTTTTTATATCTTTTGCATATATTATCCTGGCTTTTACGGTTCCTCATTACTTGCCTCACTAGACTGACGCGTTTTCAATTAGTGTGTATTATTCTGGTCCAGATATATTTTTAAAACTGACTTCCTTTGTTTTACTTGAGCAGTCACTAAAGTGATATTTATTACTTGTCTACTTCTGTGATTAACCTAGAGAGAGTTTTAAAGGAGCGAATCATAGTGGGAGATTTCTAAGGAGAACTGCAATAAAACCATGAGCTTAGTTAATGCTCTTCATCCCACCCCAAATTGAAATGGAAATTAGGCCTTGATTATAAGAACACTGTAGGTAATAACGTTTTGTTTGCATTTTTACTAATGAAATTGTTTGTCATTCGGTTTTCATCTTTCAACTTAAAAACCTCTCTAATTCCTTCCCTAGAGACCATAAGGACACCTCCAAAGCTTCCTGAGATTTTCTAGTTAAGATTGAGATAGAAGTAATCAATACATACATTATGAAAACAGGGGACAGAAAGCCAGTATTGCATGGATGCTGTTGACAAGTGAAAAGTCTTGAGTAAAGTAGTGAACTTGTTCATTTGTCAGCTCATATATTATGCGCATTCAATCTCCTCGGAAGTCACCACAAAGTGAGGGAGAGGTTGAGTAATTCAATAAAATTATCCTGAGATCACATTGTAGGTTATACATTTATTTAAGCAATTCTGTTGTCAATACCAGCCTGCTTCCTTTGGGTGCATTTTAGTCTGTGTGTTAGCTCTATGAGTTCCCTGTCTTGTCTTTTCACAGACATAGAAAATGTCTTTAGATGCCATTCATGGACATTAAGATTCAAGTCAGCTTTGTGTTACCAAATAAATCCATTGTTCCCTGTCACCTCTGAAAAACAACAACAAAAAAGGTTGTGATACAGTGAGTCATTCTAGCCTCTTGGGATTTCTAAACAAGTTTTGATCCCCTACCGAAGTTCACTGTTAGTTATCTAGCCTAAGATGTCTGCTTGACTAGGCTGGAGGAAATAACATCTTTTTGATCTGTTCATCATCACTAATGGAGTAAAAGCTGCTTTTGTATAAGTTTGGTATTTTATGCAGTCATATTTAGGAATGCTGAATAGAAAAGATTTTCAATTATTTTTAGAACTACATTTCTAGCCATTTGAAGAAGTCTTCTGAAAACTAGCTTTATCATCAGAACTTAAGAACAGAGTCATCTAGGATTTGCTACTTTTGTTTAATGACTATAAAAAGATAAACTATGAATAGTTTACACATTGACTTCTCTACCACAGTCCTCTTTATAACCATGTCAAAATATTTTGATATTTTGACAAATACTCGTAAAATAATATTCGTGTAGTACTTTGCCTTTACCAAGAATTTTTACACACTTTCATTTAATCACAGATAAGTCCCTGATCTTTTTATGTGTTCTTCCATTTCCCTCAAAAAAATTATTTTAGGAAAAATTCTACCATAACTCAGACTCCTAGAATTTATTGAGTCTTTCAATAATTATTGAGCACCTACTCTGTGCTGGAGGCTGAAAGTGCAATAGTGAACAAAATGAGACTCTGCCTCCACAGACATTCAAACTTTAATGAGGGAAACACATAGTAAGCCAATACATTAATATATAAAATGATGTCAGGGGAATTCCCTGGTGATCCAGTGATTAGGACTCAGCCCTCTCACTGCTGGGGCTCGATCTCTGGCCAAGGAGCTAAGATCTTGCAAGCCACACAGTAGAGCCAAAAAAAAAAAAAAAAATTAAACAAAAATAAAATCGTATCAGATCAGTTTTATGAAAATAAAATTTAAAAATAAGGCTAGAGAAAGACTGAGAGGTAGTGGCCTACCTAAAGAGACTATTAGTTGAGCTAAGGGTTCTGTGTGTGAGAGAGCCAAGCAAAGACCTTGAGTGAAGGATATTCTAGGCCAAAGGAGCAACAAGTGCAAATGTGAAGGTATAAGAACAGATTTGGTGTATTCAAGGAATAGCAGGATGGGCTAGTGGGAGGTTATAGAGAGAAGCAAAGACCAGATAATGAATGGCCTTTTCAGCCCTAGTTGGGAGGTGGATTTTATTTTGTGTATATTGAGCCATTACTGGAAGACTACAGGCAGGAATGATGTGATCTGATTAATGTGTTCAGAAATGGATACTGGCTGCTGTGTGGGGAAATGATGGTAGGAGGAGCAAAAGAGAAAGCAGGGAGAAAGATTAGGAGGGTGTTGAAGTCATTTAGGAAGGAGATAATGATCACTTGGACTGGAATGGAAATGATAGATATGATGAAAAATTATATGACCCAAGATACAGTTTGAAAGTAGAGCTGATAGAACTTAAGATAGATGGGATGTGGAATGTGAGAGAAGGCAGAGTCAAGGATGACTCTGAAGTCTCTGGTTTCAACAAATGGGGAAATGATGATGCCATTTATGGAAATTGGAAAGACTTCAAAATGATCATGGATGAGGGGAGAGTGTGTATGTGAAGTTCCATTTCTGGATCATGTTGATAGACAGAAACAAATTGTGTGATTCAGAAATTAGTCACCACTCACACTTGACAATCTCAAATTTTGGCTAAGCCTCTTGAGAAGGGATATTAATTAATTTTTCACAGGGTTTTCTGATAATCCATTTATCTGCACTATTGCTTCAGAAAGAATGTCCAAAATTTAGGGTTTAGGCTCACCAACCTAATACCTAATTCTTTAAATGACCCTGGGAGCAGACTGAATTTTCAGCAGTGATTTTTCAAGGTTGACTGGGAGTTTAACAGCATTATCATCTGTGGAAGTGACTTCCCCAGTGGTTGTTGGAAGCAGCTCAGCCTTAGGATTGAGAGTCAGACAACTGTGCAAGATGCTACGTGGGCACTAAACTATTCTTCCTCAGTATCAGAGATCTGCAAGCAGGCTAGAGTCTCGGCTAGCCCGTGCCCTTAATCTCAGAGAAGACAACTTTGTGCTTAAAAGACTTCTAAAAAGTAAATCTCAACAGGAGCTGGTTAAACACTTTGCCCCACAGGATGCTCAAAAAAATTTTTTTTTCGTCGACTAAAATTAGATATTTTAAAAAATTATTTCAGACTTAAAATGTGTCCATTTATTTTTCAAATTGCTTCAAATTGACTTAAATGTCACTTATAAATTGGTATTTTTGTTCAGGTTGTTAACTATCTGAAACAATGCTTAAATTTACCAGAAACAATGGCTACATGTATCTGATACTATAATCCCTTAGGTTCAATTTTCTGCAGAAGTAGAGTGAAAATAAGATAAACTTTTTTATCTGGTTTAAAGATGATATGTAGTCAAACTCAGAAGCCAAGAGGAGGGTGGTTTCCAGGGCCTGGAGAGAGGGGAAAATGTGGAGTTCTTCATCAGGTAGAAGCTTTCAGGTATGCAAAATGAGTAAGTTTGAGAGATCTACTGTGCGCCCTAATGCCTATACGTAATACTCTTGAATCGTGCACTTCAGACTTTGTGAAGGAGTATCTCTTGTTACATGTTTCTACCATGATAAAAATATAAAGGTGACTATGAGCTTTCCTTGATAGCTCATCTGTCCCATTTTCATAACTTCTCTAACACAAAGTATCGTGAATGAGTATTAAGTGAATCCTTTGTCTTTCTAGGGGTTTGGGCTCTGTTGCCACTTCTGGCAAATCTCCTTCTTCCAAAAATCCCTATGAATTTGTCTTACATTCTTAGAAGCAGAATCTCTGCTACTTCAGTGAACCACATTTGGATCTTGCCTTCTTGCATGATCTTCATTTCAGATTAATTGGACAATGATTGCCCCTAAATCAGTGTTTAGTAGTTACAATATTTCTAATGTGCTCGAGACTCAATAAATTGGGTGGCTCTTAAAAATGAGAAAGGTCATTACGGTAACAGAATGTATTCAGCAACGTTCTTGTCAGGAGTAAAACCAACATAGGCATACAGATAAGGTAAAAATAATGTGGAAACGAACAACATGATATGACAAAACTAAGATACTAATCAATCTGTGAGTATGACGGTGTTGCTGTACTTGTCCTGTGCCCACTCAGTAACCATTTGTTGAAGAAGCAGCACCGTTGGATCACTTATGCTTTTTAAGTCTGTAGGTCCTCTCATCTAGCCAACGCAGGCTAGAGGAAAAGCCCCAGCCAGCCATTCAAATAATGGAACTTGCAAATGGGTGGACGTCGGTATCTCCTTTAGAGAAGAAATCACCTGGATTAAGAAGGCAGGGCTAATAGGGCCTCCTTTTAAGGAAAATCCACCTAGTAACTCACAGGTTACTCTCAACTTTACAGCTGGAAACTAAGAGTGGACCCAGAAACGGATCTCTCAGTTTTTCCCAATTGACAGCATTATTTTTTTTCTCTCCTAATTCATAAAACGAGGCTTTCACTCTCACATCGTCTGCATCTAAATCCAACTGGCCTCCATATAACACACTTGTTTTTTCTACCTGAGTGTTCCATTATGTATTCAACTGTATTTATTGAGTATCTATTAGGTGCCAAGCTGTTTCTCTAATCTTAATATCAGGAACAATGCCTCAGGGAGACCATCTCAAAGTGCCGCCACTTAACAGGCCTGGGACCAATGAATGATCTATACATGTTGACTATGGAATATTAGAAATGGATGTTAGAACTTAGGTAAGATACTTAGCAAACCTCTACATGTTACAAATGAGAACGGGAAGGCTTGGGAAGATTTTGTGACCTTTTTGAGATCATGCAACCAAGTTTGGGCCCAGCCCAGACTTCAGCTTATGTCCTGCTACCCAGGACAGTGAACTTGTCACCACTTTAGCCTGCCTCTCAGGATGGATCTGTGAAGTTTTGCTAACAAATGTGGAAATAACATGTAGTCATTCCTTCAGATTGCCAGTCCAAATGACACCAATACAGATGGCACTTCAGTGGGAATATAGATAAAATTCAGCTCCGGGGAAACTGTACAGTGTACCTGGTTGAAAGAGATTTGTTTTGAAATGCAAGAGCTTTTACTTAAATCCTTAGTAATAGGCCCCCTGGCTTTATAAGTGACAGCAACATAGCTTTTCTCTCTGTAATGCCTGTACCTGTGCCCACATTCTCATCCTATATCGCTCTTCTCTGATTTCTATCAGGCAAATCAGTATCTCACCCTTCACTGCCCCTCACCCCGACATGGTTCT
The DNA here is from genome assembly GCF_032405125.1 of Capricornis sumatraensis. Classification (NCBI taxonomy): domain Eukaryota; kingdom Metazoa; phylum Chordata; class Mammalia; order Artiodactyla; family Bovidae; genus Capricornis; species Capricornis sumatraensis. The sequence goes on from NC_091092.1 coordinate 112,300,522, forward strand.
AAGCTACTCCTATTTATGTATTATTAAGTTGTTTGGTCATATTCACCCTAATTTTTTCCCCACAAATAGGACAGGCAGAAAAAAAAAAAAAAGAATCAGTGACTTGGTTCTTTTCTCTCACTTCCAGGTTTTTTATTTCTGATTTGCTTCACAGTCATTAGGATTTTCCACCTTTGTGGCTTTCAAATATTCTGTAATTCAAGGAACTTTTATTTTTTTGTTCTGACTTTCAGCCTGGCTTAAGATGAATAATCAACAGCTTGGTTCTTCTCTATTACTTTCAGGTTTTTTTAACTTTTTCATTTGCCTCACTGTAATTAGGATTTTCCACTTCTGTGTCTTCCACACTTTTTGTAATTTAGGAAACTGGTTTTCTTGTTATTAGTCACTTTCAGACTGGCTTAAGAATTTCAAAATTTGGATCCTAAGTGACTAATGAACAGATGGCTTTAGGTAAAAGCCTAACTTATCTGTACTTTGCTTCACAATGGTAAAGCATTAATTAAATAAAAATATGCTTTTATACAAACATACTTACTCAACCAAACTATTGACTCCTTAAGGACAAAGATCAGGTCTCTATTTCTGCCCTACCTTATATGTAATAGATTCAAAATAAATATTTGTGAATGAATGAATCAATCAGCAAGCAGTCAAGTCGCCCAGTTGGTTAGTATTTATGAGGTATAAATACTATCCATCAGATGATTTAACCTTTGCAATAAAATGGATGTACCTTGGGACTTGCTGCTACTGTAATTTTGTAGCACAATTCCTATCAGTTTATTTTCTGAACTTCAAGAAGCTAAAGGAAAAATATCAATTTAGTAGGCCTTTTTCTCATTTGTGAGACAGAAGATTATTTTCTTTTCACAAAGTTACTTGAAATGTTTTGTAGTTGCTTCCAGTTCTTCCACATCACTATTTCAGACCCTTGGGCCTGGCTCTCTCAAAAAGAGAAGAAAGGAGGTATGGGGAAAATGGAGGGTTTTAAAGAAAATAGTTTCATATGTTCAAAAGATTCAGGAAGTAAATACCATATCAGTTGAATATTGACGTCTAAATAATGTAAAGATACATTTTGTGTGTGTAAGGGAGAAGGGCTTTATGTCTGGTAGCTTTTTCATATCAGCAAATGAATGAACCAGCATACCTGATTTAAAATATTAATTATAATCCATAAGACAAAATCAGTACTGTATATAAGTATGTATTTTCCCCAGTGTCATTCAAATCTACTTTATTTTTTTGTGAAACAACACACTATCGAAGAGTTAAGGCTCTTGGTATTGAACGTTGTTGTTGTTTTAAAATGGCTCCATTTTCCTTACTTTTCAAATGAAGTTAACTGTTATAACATGGAGTCTGGGGTAAATTGATCAGATATTGAAAAATCTATTTTTCATCATTTTAATGCAATATCTTCATGAGGATTTTTTTTTTTTTGCTGTTGTTGTCTTGTTATTATTTTTCTACCTAAGCTTATCTCTTTTAAACTCCATGCTATAAGAATCAATGATGTCCATTGCCTAGAACAGTGTCTGGTACATAGTAGGTGCTCAAAATGTGTTACATGAATAAATGGAAGAGCACCTTTCATATAACCATGTTTAATATGACATTGCTCTTTATAGTTTTTTTTCCTCTCCCTTTTTTTCTGGAGTTTTCACACTTTTATGTGTGTGTGGAGTCTAAATCTTAAATTCTCAAGTTTCAGTCACTTAACTGTTCTATCTTCCATCTACTTTCTTTTCTTAATTTCTGGCACCAATGTGAAAATCATGGTGCTTATGTGTTTGTAATGACAGAACTTCCTTTGTCATTTCTTTAGATTTATTTTAATCCTTAGTGACTCATATTTAGAAATAAACTGTGCAGCTGTGGTGGAGCTAAGCTGTTGCCAACAACTCAAGGGGCAAACAAGTGTTCTCTCACAATGGATGGGTGGTCCTTAGCCTTGAATTATTTGCTGTTCAGTTTTTTAATTTTATTTTGAAGTATAATTGCTTTACAATGTGGTGTTAGTTTCTGCTGTATGATGAAGTGAATCGGTTATATGTATATACATATCCCCTTCCTCTTGAGCCTCCCTCCCACCCTACCCTCCAATTCCACTCTTCCAGGTCATCACAGGGCTGTTCAGTTTTAACAATGGAATCGCATCATCAAACAGTGTCTTGAGCTTTTTCAGTTTAGTGGGACCATTAAAATCTGTTTCCTTATTTGACAGACCCTGCCCCAACAATTATTTCCACTTTGCCCTGAGGTCTTTAATATATCTCTCTCTACTGTGGTGACCAACTATCCTGATTTGCCTGATGCTGTCCTGGTTTCAGCATCAAAGGTTCCTGGTCCTTAGTTCCTGGCAGACCAGGATGGTTGATTATCCAACTTTCCGTCTGTGTTCAAACCACCACTATCCTAAAAAGAATGTATCTCTCTCTACCTTGTGATCATCTCTGTCCTGTCATCTTCTCCCTCTCAGGAAAAAAAAAAAAAAAGTAGGCAAATAGTTGTCATTTGAAATACCTTCTCCTTCTTCTCTCACTTGCTCCTCAGCTGAACTATTTCCAAAGCTCCTGCCTCCACTGAAATTGTTCTCACCAAGTCTCATGAACAGTTTTCAGTGCTGATCTTGCTTTACTTCTTTGTCATGATTGGACACTCTTGGTCACTTTATTCCTCTCAATCTCTTCACTGTCTTGAACAGCTTTACAGTCCTTCTTTCCCCCAATCTTTATGCCTATCCAATCCTTTTCAGCTTTCCATAGGATCCAATTTCTCTGTCTGCTCACTAAATTTTTATGTATGTTCTCCAGAATTTTCTTTTCAGTTCACTCCACTGAGTAATCTCATCCCCTGATGTAATTTTATTGCTTGCCTATAAGCATAATCCTAGACCCTTAGTGTATATTAACTTAGTGAGAGAATGACTCTTATATCTCATTTCTTCTCTCTAAACGTGGCATTTGAAACTTGTTTCCTGCTGGAATGAATGTTATATCTCCAAGCTGAGGGTATCACGTCCCCTTACTCTGTTGCCCAACAGACCCCCCTCATAGGAGTATTGGAGTTTTCATATTCATCTTTATTAATTTTTATCCTGAATGTGCACATAAGGTGTTCTAGACCAGAGGCTGATTTCCTTTAATAAACTTCCAGTAAATATCATCACTACCTTCTACCCTTTGTTCAAGCCTTACCCCTAAGGAGACATAGTGAGATCTGATGAAAATTTTCCTGTGTGAGTGACTGACCCAGGAAAAAATGATTTTTCTCTGCTTATAAAGGAGAAGGAGGCAGTCGTCCCCTTCTCCCTCTGAAAGGGTCTCCTTGGAAACCTAATGGCTCTGAGTCCTAATTCCAGCTTCTCTGGGAGCCAGGTAGCCCCGTGCATCTCAGAGTCTACAACCTAGAAAGGTCTCCAAAGTCTGGGCTTTATCTTTTTGAAATGTAAATGCCCACAGAGATAGCCATTCCAGTCTTTCTGACACATTGCAGCTTAACCTAGAGAACTACTCTGGGCTATAACCAACTGGCCCTCTTGGATCGGTAAAATTAATCAGACAAATGATTACAGATCTAATTCTCATGGTATGGGAAGGTGTTCATGTGGCTAGAACTTTTTATAGGTGTACTGAGAAATCCAGGAGAGTTTATTTCCTCATGTTTAGTTTAAGTGCACCCAGCATTCCCTCCTCTACCCAACCTAGAAACTAGGAGTTCACCCTTGCTCTTTTTCCTCTTCTTTAGCATCAATTTGGTCACCAAATTCCCACATCTCTACTCTCTTAAACATTTCCCTACTATGTTTGTTTGTTTTCTTCCTGATACCATTTCCCTGGATCAGATCCTCATAAGCTTTCAGTGAATTCTTTCAATTGCCTCCTATCTTCTCTGACTCCATTTCTGTCCTTCTCAAAGATGTACTCTGTACTAATGTCCAAAGAATTGATTTGAAATGCATATCTGCCCATGCCACTTCCTGCTTAAATCCCTTCAAAGGCTCCTGATTACCTACAAGACAACATCTAGACTTTGTATATGGTCGGAGGTTGAGGTTCAAACCCTGACTTAAAGGTCTAATTAGTTTGAGTTGAGAACAGTGCCCTGGTTCATCTGTGGACATGTCTTCTTCTTGTACAAATGCTCACCTACTTGAGAGAACTGCACTGGCACACTGAGTTACCCTCTGTCTTCATACATGCATTTTCGTCTTCTTTCCTCTTCCTCCAACCTACTTCTCCCTTGCTGACTCATGTTCCTGCTTTAGAATTCTTCTTGAATACTATCTTCTCCAGGAAGCCTTTCCCAATTTCCTTTCCCATATTGTGCAAGCCTATAGCACTTTCCACATTGTGCTGGAATTATTTATGTAATCAAATCTTCCACTATTTACTATAAGTTCCTACCTAGGAAGGGCTGTTTTGCATTCAAGTCTGTATTTCTAGTCTCCAGTATAACCACTGACACATAGCAGTTCAATAAAGGGAGATACTATTATTTTTATCATTGGTAATGTCAGTATAACCTTCCTATTGTCCAGTCCAACTGGAGAGACAAAGTAAAGTAATAATTATCTTGAATTTGGAAAAATTAGATATTTGATAAAAATGCAGGAATACAAGAACTATATACACATATGCACACAAAAACATGTCTGTGTGCACATTCACAAACAGATTACAAATGAGATATCAGAGTGTGTGCACATTCACAAACAGATTACAAATGAGATATCAGAGTGTGTGCACATTCACGAACAGATTACAAATGAGATATCAGTGTGTGCACATTCACAAACAGATTACAAATGAGATATCAGAGTGTGTGCACATTCACAAACAGATTACAAATGAGATATCAGAGTGTGTGCACATTCACAAACAGATTACAAATGAGATATCAGAGTGTGTGCACATTCACAAACAGATTACAAATGAGATATCAGAGTGTGTGCACATTCACAAACAGATTACAAATGAAATATCAGAGAGAAAATTTACATGTAAGCAGGACAAATAACCCACCCACTCGGTATGATTTCAAGGGTGCAAGAATATCCAACTCTACAGAAGTTGCATCCCTATCTACAGGCTGAATCCTACTATTCCACTTATAAAATTTCATTACTTTGGCTCAAAAACCTTGCCTCTCTCTGCTCAACTGTAAATAACATTGAAAGATAGATCCTTTTGCCAAGTATCAGACTCAGGATTTCTTTAAATGGCAAACACCATTAGGCTTTTCTTTATAAATGTGTCACACAGTGTACTTGTAGAGCACTCTTAAAACATGATATACCTGAAATTTAAAGGAGACATTGCTAAGTTTTCTCTCAGAAGCAAAACAGGGTTTAAATTCAATAGGCAACCTTTCTAAAAATAAGGTAGAATTGAAACAAGATATGAATAATTAAGTTCTAGATCAGAATGACTTGGAGAAGGAAATGGCACCCCACTCCAGCGTTCTTGCCTGGAAAATCCCATGGACGGAGGAGCCTGGTAGGCTACAGTCCCAGGGATCACGAAGAGTTGGACATGACTGAAGCAACTTAGCAGGAGCAGCAGCAGCAGATCAGGATGACTATTATTACTGTTGTTTTGACACTGATCTTTTAGCATTTATGTGATATTTAATATTTTCATTAACAACTTCCCTTCTGAGATTGCGGAATATGGGTCAATAGCTATCTTCAATGGTTTCAGAGTATCTGAATTTATCCTAGCCTCACAGGATGTCTCACAACAGTTAGCACTTGGTTAGGTATGAATTTTAGTGTTTTCGTTGTTTCTAGTGTATTTGTTTTCTCCCTTCTTTTGGTTCAGAAACTTCTTGAAGGCAGAAAATGTGCATTTTTGTTGTCTTTTAATACCCTGTATCAAAGAAGATTAAGTTAGAGACTTAAATTGATAGCTGATTTAGATGACCTCAAGACATCTATTCTAGGCTCACTCTTTTAGAGAAGCTTGTTCCTACAAATATACCTCCAGTGTACCTCAAAACATTTCTCCCATGTTCAAAGAAGTCACAGTAGAAAATGTAATGGGTATTTCTCAAAAGTGTTGAGGTTTCACTTAGTCTACTATTAATACATCTGTATGTTCATTGTCAGACATTTGGACAGAATTAGCTGATGTTTATGAATTAGGATTGGTTGTATACTTCAGTACAACCTAAGTTTTTTCCAAGTGGCCTTTTAGGTTTCCCATTATAATCTGTATATCTATTCTTTTGGGTATGCGTAAGTTTCATTAGCCCTGCTAGAGTTTTGCAATATATGTCTTAGAACTTTGGCTCCAGGTTTCAAGCTTGGCAGTCAAGTTACTTAAATAAATCACTCATATCTTAAAGGATGTTGACGTATCTTGAAAGCTCCACTATGCTCTCCACAATACACAGTGTTTTCCTGCTTAACAGAAAGATCCATTGAGCCTTCTTTATCATTTTATGGCTATCAATTTATAAATAAAGGAGATAGAAATTGACCTGGGAATTTCATAACCAAGTTCTGAGCACCCAGGATTAATTTGGAGAAGAATGCCACAAACCAAATCAGCATTTCTTTTCATCTCATTTCACAGGCCTTCAAGAGGGAATTGAAAACGAAAGAACCTGTAATCATGAGTACTCTTGAGACTGTACGAATATTTCTGACAGAGCAGCCTTTGGAAGGACTAGAGAAACTCTACCAGGAGCCCAGAGGTAATTGAATGTGGAACTGTAATAACATATTGATAGAAGAATCAGTGGTGACAGAGCATCCCATCCATTCTGGCTGCCAAGGTCTGGATAGGTCTCATATTTTCTGGGTTAAATAGAATCGATTCAAATTAAACCTTGATGCTGAAAAAGAAAAGGGACTCATAAAGCACCATGCATAAATCTGTTTGCACATTCATAAATAAACATTAAAAGAGATTAGCGATCACTTATTGAAACATTTAGTAAACAACAAACAAAAGAGATTATCTGTGAGGAAGTTTATTGTCACAAAGACTATAAGCTAATTTTCAATTTAAGAGCCTTCTTTCCTGTAGTAAATTCGAGCTGGTGGTGTGCATCCTAACATCTTGCTACTCAGTAGCATAGATGAATCTTGGATTATCTGATTGATATAAAGTAGAACAGATTCACTCAGGAAGACACGACTTCAGATGTGCTAAACTCCAAAGTAGAAAAGAACTATTAATCAGAAGGTTGCCCTGTTGTGAAACTTTTCTCTTTCTTTTTGCCAGTATGACCTTTTCAGCAGTTTTTTTTTTTAAACACAAAAACGAATGTGGCCTAAAACCTTGTCATTTTGCCAATTTAGAGCTGCCGCCTGAGGAGAAAGCCCAGAATGTCACACGACTCCTACGAAAGCAGGCTGAGGAGGTCAACACAGAGTGGGAAAAATTGAACCTGCACTCGGCTGACTGGCAGAGAAAAATAGACGAGGCCCTCGAAAGACTCCAAGAACTGCAGGAGGCCACAGACGAGCTGGACCTCAAACTGCGCCAAGCTGAGGTGATCAAGGGATCATGGCAGCCCGTGGGCGATCTTCTCATTGACTCCCTCCAGGATCACCTTGAGAAAGTCAAGGTACGGTCTACTGCTTGACCTCAGCACCGTTTGAGAGATTTAAAGGAGGTTCTAATCTGCACTCTGGTGCAATATTTTCTGCTCAAAAAGTTAAAAATGGGGCCCTTATGTATTTGAATGCTTTCACAAATTCAAAGTCTTCTGGCACATGGTTGGGGGGGGCGGGGGGGGGTGGCCCGGAGAATTCAAACAAACTTTTTGGCCAACCCAATATTTTCTCAATGAGAAGATAGTGATCTAATCATCTGTCTGTCTTCAGTAATAGAAAATGAAATATTAAGTTACAGGGGGAAGACATCTTTTGGATTTTGCTATGAGGAAATTCTAGTGTACTAAAGTGGTCTGAATTACACATGGGTGTCTGAGTGCATGTGCGTGTGTGTGTGTATGTGTGTATTTTTGGTTCTTAGTATCAGAGAAGGGAAAAATACAATATTTAGTCAGTAGCCAGGAGTCTAGGTTTTGGCCTTTTTGCTAACTGAATTATATGACTTGAGTGAGTTATGGTACTGTGAACTAAGACCATTAATTCTGCCCTTCCATTAAAAGGCATTGTATAGAATACAATTTTTGCATTGTATTAGTCCACTGCACGGATTAGGAAATATCACTCTATATTTGGAATAATGTCCATGAGACCAAAGTTACATTCCCATATGGCACAAAGATGATAAATACATTTACAGAGAAAGAATATACATATTTAAGAGTATCATTTTGAAAAGTAGCAACTTGAAACATATTTGGTCTGTTTATCTAGTGTCAAGACCAACACATCCCCCCAGGTTCAAATGCAGAAGAAGTGAAATCCTCACCTGAACTTGGCACATTTGGCAGCCCCCTCATTCTGGAAGGTCTCTTCTCCTGGGCTTTCATGGCACTGCTTCCTCCACATCCTTCTTCATCCTTTATTTTCCTCAGTTCTGAAACTCTCCCCACCCTTCAGGTGTTGATACGCTCAAATTTCTAATCTGAGCTCAGTTCTCTTTTTATTCTATAAAAACCTTAGCTCATGTGCTAAGTCACTTTCAGTCATGTCCGACTCTTTGTAACCCTATGGACTGTAGCCCGCCAGGCTCCTCTCCCCATGGGACTCTCCAGAGAAGAATACTGGAGTGGGTTGCCATTTCCTCCTCCAGGTCAGTTCTCTTCTTTTTGGGTAAATGCTCCCAGTTTGAAATGGAGTGAATGGTGACAGATCTGAATTTCTAGTCTGAATCTCTTTTCTGGTCTGCTAACCCATATGCCATTCCCTGGAGGAGGAAATGGCAACCCACTCCAGTATTCTTGCCTGGAGAATCTCATGGACAGAGGAGCCTGGTGGGCCACAGTCCATGGGGTTGCAAAGAGTCGGACATGACTGAGCGACTGACCACAACCCATATGCCATTAGAATCCAAAGGCAACCATTCTGAAAGCAAATCCATTTGTTCTCCTGTTGGCCCAGTCCCCTTTTGACCTAGCTTTTCTTCTGTTTCCTATTTCAGTTAATGGATCATAAGCCAACAAGTTGCTCAGGCTAAAAACTTGAGGTCTATCCTTGAATCCTTCTGTGTTTTCATTGACTTCACTGATTGCTCATTTTGCCTCAGAATATCTCCTTTATGTTTTCTCTCCTCTTTTTACCCAGTGTCCCCTTCTAGTCCCAGCATCTGTTAATTCAGATAGTTATATTATACATCCTTAAACCCCATTCCCCATTAGCATTCATGGCATATCACAGACACTACAGTTTAAATATTTGCTTAGTGAGTGAATGAATAAACAGTTTCTTTACTGATATTTCTGTTATCCATTCTCTTCCAATTCTAATCCAAACACTCTCCAGGAGACTGCCTGCCTGATGAAGAAGTCCAGCAAATGCCAAAGGCAGGTGACCCTGTTTCTTCCTAGCCCTAGCATAGAAACCTGACTGTTGCTTCTGTCCTCTCTAGGCCATTAAGGACACTCTGACCATATCCCCCTTTCCCCATCTCTTTTCATAACTCTCTACCTTTGCAAATGCTCTCCACTCTGCCTGGTCAGCCCAACTTATCTGCCTGGTGAACTTTCACTCGGCTCAACTCCAATGGCTCCAACCCCATCTTTCACCCCCACCTCCCATCAAGCAGAAGAAACTGCTCTTAATTCAGTGCTTCTATAGATCACCACACATGCTTAAATTGTTGCACTTAAACTTCACGTACATTGCGGCCTTTTTGTTCTCCCATAGAAAGTAAGCGTCCTCAGAAAAAGGATCCTGCTGTACATCTGTGAATTCACAGTTCCTGGTAAACTGCCAGTAGCATATAAGAAGTCTAATGTAGCTTCTTTTATTCCTTCACCCAACAGTTGTTTATGAGCTTCTGTGAAATGCACTATGTATGTGTTCAGTTCAGTTCAGTCGCTCACTTGTGTCTGACTCTTTGCGACCCCATGAATTGCAGCACGCCAGGCCTCCCTGTCCATCACCAACTCCCGGAGTTCACTCAAACTCATGTCCATCGAGTCGGTGATGCCATCCAGCCATCTCATCCTCTGTCGTCCTCTTCTCCTCCTGCCCCTAATCCCTCCCAGCATCAGGGTCTTTCCCAATGAGTCAACTCTTCGCAAAGTGTTATAAATGGAACAGGCTTGGTCTTTGTCCTTATGAAGCCTACAGTCTAATGTGGAATTGAAAAGCTCTTCATTAAAATAGTAGGTGAAGATATCAAGGGAGATTAAAAATTTGACTTTATAATTCCCAAAATATCTTCCCTAACATTCTATGACCCCAGGTCTAACTTTTAAAGCAATGGTTAACAATTCTGTGTACATAAAAATTAAAATAATGTTTTGAAATACATTACCTATTTAGCATTAAAAATATTCTTTTTATCCCAAAATATAGGAACTAAATTCTTTTTTTAATTAACTTATTTATTTTACTTTACAATATTGTATTGGTTTTGCCATACATTGACTTGAATCCGCCATGAGTGTACATGTGTTCCCCATCCTGAACCCCCCTCCCACCTCCCTAGGAACTAAATTCTTAAAAATTTCCCCCCAAATGGCAAATTAACTTAAAAGAATGTCCCAAAGGAAGTAAATTAGTTCATAAATCAAGTGGCTAACTATATAGGCTTTTGAGCAGACTTAAAGGATTCATTTTGAGTCATACGGGTCACACAGGAGCATTAGTAAGATAATGAATATAGATGGAGAATGGATACATCATGACTTAATAACAAAACCTAACTAAAAATAGAATAGCTCATATATCAACTGGCCCGGACCCAACCCTATTTGTGGTTTTCCTTTCAATTCCCCTCTCTCGTCTGTTCTTGATCCTAAGACTAACTTTATTTCCCATACCCTGATTGGTAAGCCTCCTCACTCCCATCCCAGTAATAACAAAACATGTATACACTGAATGCTGCTTTAAAAAGAGCTTGTATGTAACAACACTTCTTTCTCAGACACCAATACACTAAAGTTACAGTACCTGGTCATAATATGCATTTACTGGTCATAACAGATGGGATTATCTTGGTTTCTAAACCAGTATTCCATAAATATTTTATGCCTATCTTAAAATTATAGATGATATGAATTTATATATATTTATTTCCCTTCAGAAGTTGCTCTTCATTTCACTGTGGAAATAAACATCAGGTTTTTTCTGTTGCATCTCAACAATACCAGCTTTGAAACTTTGGTGGTGGTAGTTTATCAGGAGTAAATTTTATTAACTAAAACTTAGTTTGAAAAGCAGCAGAAGAGTACTTAATACCATGCTTCCTATTTTTCTACTCAGCAATTTAAGCCCTTAAATTTAAGCCCTCAGAAGCTCCATGCTGTAGGGAATGTAGAGCGGATAGCTAGGCTGGTAGCCAGAACATTTTATGTATCCATCTCAGTTTGTTTTCATCACCCTTAGTGACTCTCTCATAATATCCGCCTCCATTCAGCTCTCATTTGTTAAAGAAGTTGTTATTCAAGTCACTATGGAATGTGTGTTTTTGTGGGATTTAGCATTACATCATTTCATTAGCAAATGTGATTTTAGAATTTGGAGAATGGATAAAACAACAACTAAGTCTTAGAACCCTATGGACGTGGCATTATTACTAGTCATCATCTTTAGGACAGTGTATATACAATAAGAGAAAGGAACATAATGTTAATATTGACTATTTAGCTCACTAAGAGAATCTCAGCCTTCCAAATATAGCTGCCATAGAAATAACCACTAGAATAAAATTTAAATTTTAAATGACTCTTTATTTTTAAAATTCATGATTCGTACTGCTTATCAAATATTTTAAGGACAGAATCATGATTTCCCATTTTACTGGAAATAACACCAATGCTTATGTGACTATGCAAATATTCTTACATTCTCTGTAGTCATGGGGAATGAGAATAACTCCTTGAATCGCTAGGTGTGCTACATATACCTATAAGTGGAAAACATTCAGGTTTTAATAGAGTAGAACAACTTTGGAATCTAAAGTCTACTTATGACATCTTTGTTCTTAAGAATAATTCCTGTGTGAAAAACTTTGTGCAAGTTGTTTTTCCATGTTGTCTCTTTGTTTTAACCTACCATGGTTTCATGACACTGACTGGTACGTCATTCTTGAGCCAGAAACGTTTCATTGCCGTTAGTTTGCCAATTGACTTGAAACAGTTTTTCACACACTATAGTTAGACTCTCCCAGGCTGCCTTCTTGGAATATGCAGATTTCTCATACCCTTGTAGTTATGTATTTTACGTGTTGTTGTTGGGTTTTTTTTTTTTCAGACTTTCAACTTATATTTCTTATTATGAACATTCAAGTACAGGGATTCTGTGAAATTTTCCTTGAAGTTCTTACAATGAAATATTTTAGTTGGACCATTTTGTAATTATAATTGAGAATAATGTAATTATGAACATAGTAGAACAGAGATAACGATGAGGCCACTATGCCATCCTGACTTATTTCAATTTTCAACATTCCCATCTAAAAATTTAAGAAGAAAACTGGTTAAGTGCTCTCTTCAGGCTACCTGTGGCATGGTTTATCTGAGAAATTTGTCAGAGAAATGCTATCTCAGAACTTGACACTGAGAAAACCAAGTATGTTTCCTCCTGGTAGGTAATGTGAAATGTGATGTAACACATTAGAATTTCATCTTCACTTTAGAAGCAAGATTTCAGCCATGCTCATGTAACTCTCTCCTCCCTTATTGCTTTTTTCATTTTAACCCTGATATTTTATTATTCATCAATTTCACTGTATTTGTCATTTATCTGAGCCAACTTTAAATCCTTTCTTATATATGAGTTTTATAGAGAAAGTTTATAATCCTTTGTTACAGAGATAGGAGATGCATGGCCAGGCAGGACCAAACTGGTTCACAATATGTAAGCTCTCCCCACTCTGAATAAAGGAATGATATTTCCATAATGAATAAGATGTACTACCCGTAGTATGAAAAGGAAAGCTTACTAATATTTTGTTAATTGCTCTTAACAATTGTCAATTGCTATGGGCTATAAGTAACAGAGCAGTTCTCTGTGGAGGCCTTTGTTGTTGCTTTTATGTGAGCGCTACACATATTAATGTAAGCTGTTGGAGAAGAAAACACAGAAATGATATAATCCTTTATAAATCTGGGTTAAATATGGAACTAATGCCTGTCATATGGAGTAACCAGGGTTTTATCTAGTTTTCAAAGCATACAAATCTGATGTTTAAAAGCATATGATTTGTCCTTTACTATCTGGGAGTATATCTATGAGAAGGCATATTATAGGAAACTCTCACTTAAATACGTTCAGAAGTCGAGGTTTGTTGTTGTTGTTTTTTTTTTTTTTTTTTCCAGTATTTTTAAATAGAAGGATCATTGTTGGCCTTACTAGAGCTTAGACGCTAAAGGAGGGATTTAATCATCTTAAATTTCCTAACCATATTATTTGTTCAATGTAAAATTAAGTGCAAGTTACTGTTGCCAGGAGAGCTTATTACTTAGTTCCCATGTATTCGCTCTCATTTCCTGCTCTGTTTATAAAATTAAAAGAAAATTACTGAGGACAGCAACATCAAATCATGTTCCTTTACCCAAGGCATTGGACTTTAGGTATAGTGCTGTGTGTGTTTTTAAAGCCCCTACCTTGGTTTAGGCAAATAGAACCTTGGTTTACCATGCTATTCCCATCCTGCCTTTGAAATATCTGAAAAGGCAGCACAGAGTAATTGTTTCAGACATCTGCTTAGCATACTTTGAAGTGCATATAAGTTCCTTTGCAGTTTCATTTGAACCCCAGCTGTCTTCACCAAAGTCTATAATCAATCTGAATTAAGTTGCCCTACTTCCCCTAATAAGTCTCTTATTAAGTTCTGCATCAGCCTCTTAGGGAGACTTAAAAGCTAATTCATGTAGAATTGCCATTTTCTACTAATTCATTTGTCAGCTCTCCAAATTCCAAGGAAAACAATTGTGAAGACTATTAATTTGGCTCTTCATAAACAACTTACGTAAGTGTAGTATACATTGGAACCAGGCAAATGATTTAAAACAGTGGGTGGGAGGAAATAAGTTGATGACATTCAATGCGGCTTTCTTTTTGACTGTTTCGAGATGCCCTCCGCATTCAAAGCACAAAGTCATTTATTTAATAAGAGAAACATCCTTCTGCTTTTTACTTTCATAAATAAGGTAATTACTGAGTGAACTTTGCTTAAAGATAGGAAAAGGCTTTCAAACAGTTGGAAAAGGAACATGTTCTTTTTATTATGGAACTTATTTTAATTTGGGCTTCTTTGTATTCCTTTGATGGACTGTGATAAAAGCAGCAGCTAGAATTGGTTGCCATTGTGACTGCATTAAATCAGAGTTGTACAGCTCTTCTGGTCATGGAATATTTAGGAGAACATGGCTAATCAAAATGTTCAGCTAATGAGTTCATCTGACATTATTCTACTAAAGAAGTATTTAGTTAGATAATAAAAATTCCTCCAAAGAGTATCATCCTTCCTACTATTTGAAAACAGCCATATCAAAAAATTGATCCTTTAATATGCCAGTCCTGTTTACTAAGGGTTTATTCCCGAAGCTTTGTTTGTGGCTGGGAGTAATTATAAACACTCTTCCTCAAGTCTTGGGAAATAAAAGATTGTTCAACACAAAAACTTAAGTAACATAGTATCAGCATTAGCGCATCTAAAGACTCAATGATTCATTCACTTATAGTATGGTTAAACCTATACCTAAAGAAATCTGATCCCATTACAGAGTGTGAATGTTTAATTTATTTTGTGAACAAAATGTCCTGGGAGTTATATTAATGGCATCTTAGTTTTCCTGAGAATATAATTATTTAGCACCAAGCTGAGGGAACAAGAATTTTTATTAGTTTGTGTGTATGTGTGCATGTAACACATCAACTTGAAACAGTTTTAGATTGAGTTAGTTATTTAACTAAAATTCCATGTTTTCTTCAAAGGTGGACGTACACAGTCAATATGGATTTTTAGTCTCCTTTGACATCTACCAAAGTAGTAACAAGTTTAAAATTCAAAATCTTGCTACTCTCCTATCAGAAGCACAAGGAATGACTTAAGAACAAATAACCCATGGAGTCAGCACCTACTGTATTCCCATCATGCCTTGCAATTACAGTTTTTAAAATTAAACAGCTGACGTGATGCTGATATTATGCCCCCTTACCTTAACCAAGTTCAGTGATGGCATCAAGCTGGTTCTTGGTTAATCAGTTTTCTGGGAATTGTGGGAACACCTGTGCCTATGATACTAATGGAACACTTAATGGGGACTAAGAAAAGTAAACTTTTTCATAATAAGATATATTCACACTAAAATTATATTTTTAGTTATAGTTAACAATTGCTATAGATTTTTCTATCAACTGAACTTGCCAAAAGCAGTGCTTCTCAAGCTTTTTTGCTTCAGTTCTCTGAATGGCTGAGGATATAAAACCAGATATCTTCCCCTTCCACCTGCTTACTTCCTTTTTCCATGAGCATAAAATTTCTTTGATGTTTCTTATTTTTCAAATCTCATTTCAATTCTGTGGTCTTCTCCAAAATGGATTTGTTGTGTTTTAATGTAAAGATGTTTTTTCTCCAACATACTATGTAAAATGAATCCTCCAGTATATTCACCTGTGGGTTGTTGTTTCGTCGCTAAGTTGTGTCCAAGTCTTTGGGATCCTATGGACTATAGCCCTCCAGGCTCCTCTGTCCATGGGATTCTCCAGGCAAGACTACTGGAGTGGAAAGTCATTTCTTTTTCCAGAGGATCTTCCCAACCCAGGGATCAAACTCAGGTCTCCTGCATTAGCAGGCAGATTCTTTACCACTCTACCACCAGGGAAGCTCCTCACCTATGGGTATGAAAGCATAATTTGAGAAGAATGATAGAAAAATTGCCCAGTTTGTGACAGCTTCCTCTTTTTCCAACAGCTTCTTTCATTTATGTACACATACACAAAAGGTAGATCCTTCCCATTTCAGATATATGGTTTGCATTTTCGTCTGATCTTTGTGATTCAAAATGTCCATGACTTATAGCTCTTTGTGATTTTGATCATACATTCTTTGAGTCTTTTGTACAGCAGTCACTTAACTAATAATTTAACTGGTTGTTATAGGTCAGGTTCCCTGGAAGCAAACCGTAAGAACAGGGGTCTGGGTGTACAGGATTTGTAGATGGTCAGCTTTCAGGAGAAGCCTGTGTGGGAGTTAGGAAAGCATCACTAGGGAGACAAAAGAGCCTATCAAGCATATCATCTCAGGCCAAATCTAGCTTTATGTCTTGATTCAAATGGAGAAAGCTCTGGAGTATGAACCACCCAGCAGAGTTGTCCTTTTGTACCCCAGCCAGCCATTGGCTGTGGCCAGCACTATGCTCAGTTCAGTTCAGTTCAGTCGCTCAGTTGTGTCCGACTCTTTGCGACCCCATGAATCGCAGCATGCCAGTGAGCATTTATTAGCTAGCTCTGAGGTGGAGTGAACACTGATTTTTAGTGTTTTCCAGTTGTCAGGGTATAAATACTCCTGCCATGACTGATTCAAGCTACCAGCATGATCTCACCCAACATGGACTTGGGAAGAAACGCACCCGATTGACTCTTGGGCTCTGCTCCAGCCCACCACTGGCTGTGGCCCACCCCTAGAGACTTGAGTCACTTCCCAGGCTGGGAATGTGTGTTGTCTCCTGAGATAGGGGCTCCAATCAGCAGAGATGACCTTTCTGAAGAAGAGAGGTGGCCATGAAGCATTAGTAGCCAACAGTCACAACTGGAGGGTGGATGTCCAGGCCAGGAAAAGTGTCCCTTATAGACAGTAAGTGAACGTAGTAATCCATTCAGCCTCTGTCTTTCAACATGGCCTTTTCAGTGCTACTTTCTCTTACACATGCAGTAATTCTTTAGAGGTGATGAAAATTGTGTTTATGAAAAATCCACCCTCCCCCCTGTGCAACCTACCACCTAGGGATTGGGTTGGCCAAAACGTTTGTCCTTCCCACACGTGCCCCCCTCCCCCCTTCCATTTAGATGTTACAAAAAACCTAAACTTTTTGGTTAACCTAATATTTACTGAGGTTGGTAACAATAGAGAAGAGTTCACAGAAATGTCTGAGAAAGTGATGATTATCAGTAAAGAAAATGGCTTTGTAAGCAACCTTGGCTTTATAGGTACATAATCTCTAAGTGTCTGTGTTGATCAGATATTTGTGACCATTGAGGATCCTAGGTATTTAGACACCGTCATTGAGAATGTCAATAATTTTCTGTGGCCATGACTCTCACCTTAGCATGCATCGGAATCACCTAGAGAGTTGATGGAAACCCAGATTGCTGAAGGCTTTCCCCAGAGTTTCTGGTTGAGGAGGTCTGGAGCTGAGTTAAAGATCTGCATCACCAGTTCCCAGGTGATTGCGGTGCTGCTGTTCCAGGGATACTGTGAGAGCCATCATTCCATAGGAGAACCATGGTCTACACATATAAATACATATATTGTTTATTGTTAGTAATTCTCCAATTATAAGTAATAAACATATCATCTGTTATTTCTTTTGAATCTCAGAACATCCAGAACATTTAAAAATGAATACAGGCACATGGCCTCCTGTGAGAGTGATTGATGGTTAGGGAGGGAGCAGAATTTCCCTCTAAAACCTTGAAGTGAATAATGGCCTACTCTTTCCAAATCTGTCTCGTACAAAACATTCACTGTTATTTATTCCAATGTTCTTGTTGGTATTTTAATGGCACTCATACAGGTTTTGAGTTGCTTCAGATGACTTAGAATTCAACTTGCCTTCGCACTCTTAATACTTTAAGATATTTAGTCACAGAATATTCACTTTGTTTAAATGTTATCATGTTACCAATGATAACAATTAAATTTTAAAATACTCCTTATAATTTTCTGCCAAACATACTGATGATAAGCAAGTACTTTATAGAATTGCTGAAATTGAGGCCATTAGGAATAGCTGAGGCCATTCAACGTTTTAAAATTAAAACCTGCTTGCTCAATGTGAATAGCTGATCACTTATTCAGGGATTACTGCATTTTCTAATTTAGCTCATCAACCCACTGAGGCTCTGTGTTCATGATGGGAGGGTGTATGTTTGTGTGTAGAAATGGAAATGGATATGGGGTGAAACTGGAAGAAATTAGGATATAGTCTTAACTGCAGTAATTAGGGAAGAGGGTTCCCCCCCCCCCAAAGGTGATGCATAATCACTCTATTAAATGCCTATGAAAGAGTTTATGGTTTTGGTATAGGCTGAGTGGTATATGTGATGAAAATTATGGGCAAAATATAATAGAAACAAATGTGTGAAAGTATGCTTTAACATTAAGTTAGCAATATTTAAAATAGGCCCTCCCCTTTATTCTGAAATCTTGGGGGGTTAGGGGATGAAAATAAAGGAAATTTTGCATTGAAAGTAATTTGATTAATGCTTAATATAAAATTGAAATAGCTGTGTATAAACCCACTCAAATCAAGTATACATTAAATAATTGAGTTAACCAAATTAGGCAGAATAAGGGCACATTGATTTTCAATGTTTTTGAAAATTGGTCCACATATCACTGTTATGTTTTTGTTTGTAAACTTCAATATTTATTAAATTTCCACAGTGTGTTCAGCCCTAAAATGTCAAACTCTCTTAACCAGAATGAGGCTAGAGAATTCTAGCACTAAGATAGATTTCTTCTCCTTTTAAAGAATTGATTTTTATGGTGAAGTTTTTCTTTCCTTCATAAAGTTAAGAGCCTGCTGATCCTATTTCAAAATACAGTTATTTTTAGAACACTTGTTCCCTGGGATTCCACATTATTATAGACTCAGTGGGCTCATTTGGAGCTTTTCCCTATCAAATATTCAAATTGTATCATCATGATCTTAACATGGCATTAAGCTATTTAGCAAAGAAAATGAAGTCAGTTTATCAGCAATATATGCTCAAGTGTAGTAAGTAAATAGAAACTAAAGTAAATGACAGGTAAGCCATATATGGGCTTCCCTGGTGGCTCAGACAGTAAAAGATCCACCTGTGATACAGGAGATCTGGGTTCAATTCCTGGGTTGGGAAGATCTCCTTGAGAAGGGAATGACTACCCCCTCTAGTATTTTTGCTTGGAGAATTCCATGGACAGAGGAGCCTGGTGGACTGATGTCCATGTGGTTGCAAAGAGTAGCATACAACTGAGCAACTAACTTTCACTGTCACTTTCAAGCCGATATATTGATGTGTTTTTTGAAGCAAACTATCAGTGAGTTTCATCTTGTTTACTTATTTTCCTACTCAGCAAGCCTACTAACCCAATTTGGAGTCTTTACAAGGCTGTGAACCTAAATCTTATTCAGTTCAGTTCAGTTCAGTTGCTCAGTCGTGTCTTACTCTTTGCGACCCCATGAACCGCAGCACACCAGGCCTCCCTGTCCATCACCAACTCCTGGAGTTCACTCAGACTCGCGTCCATCGAGTCAGTGATGCCATCCAGCCATCTCATCCTCTGTCATCCCCTTAAATCTTATTAGGTCTCATTAAATAACACCCACAGAATTGCTCCATGGTTTCAGGCCTTCCTCTACCCAAGGACCAAGTGTAGGCCACATGAAACAACGTTTCACCTCCTTCCCCCAGTGCTTGTTAGCCATTGCCCCCCAATATTTCAAGCAAGGAAAGGCTAAAGTCACAAAAGAATGGTTCATTGTTTTCAACTTACACAAACCCCATACTACTTACACAAACCCCATACTACAAGAGTTATCCAATACAATGGTGACTTTTGTACATCCAATAAAGCATAAAATTAGAAGAAATATAAGGTAAACAAATGAGCAGAAGTTTGACTTACACAGTGAATAAAATATTACCTTTGGAGCCACACTGACATTTTGTTATAAAGGTTAAAGGAAGACATTTCTAAGGTTGTCTGTGTAAAAATTGCCTGAAGGTTGGGGTAGAGTGTCCCATGCAAGATGGGTCTTAAAGAAATCTGACACACTTTGACTTTCCAAAAAATCTTGAATTTTTAGTGAAAAAGATTTTTTCATTAAGATCTTAAACCCTCTTTTCAGCTGAAATAGTATTCTTTAGATAATCAATACAGCATCATGCCCACAGATTTTCAAGGATACTAAATCACATTTTTTTTTTCTTTTGACCACACTGTATGACATTTTGGGGTCTTAGTTCCCTGGCCAGGGATTGAACCTGTAACCCCCTGTGATGGACACACGCAGTCCATACCACTGGACTACCAGGGAAGTCCCCACACTCCCTTTTTGCAAAATGAAAAAGAAATCTATTACTATTAGAATATGGTGTCTTCGTTGAATGCTAATCAAATATTTTAAAGGGTAGATTTGGCCCATGGCTTAATTTTTTTTAAAAAAATAACATTTGAGTCCATTGATTAGACAGCTTGACACTTAGACACATTTGTGTCTGTAGTAGTTTATTCATCATTCACATGTACTTAAATGGACATTATCATGATAGTGGTTGTCATAACAGAACATAACAGGATATGAATTTAGTTCCTACCCAAAGATGTGATCAGAAAAATCAGAGCAATATCTTGAAAGTAAACTCCTCAAAGTATGATGAAATTAAAAATGAAGAACAAAGTAAACTCTTGACTCCACTTCATTAGCCAGATCTTTCACGCACACACATATATATTGAGGTAAAAATAATAACCACTAATATATCTGGAGGGAAAATATTGCTTAGAAGTAAAGACATAAGACTTTCTTTTCAGCCTAGGAATATGATGAAATAAAGATGAGCCATTATCAAAAATGTACCAATCTAATTTTTAAACATGCTGTCACATAGCTTTTAATGAAGAAAATTCATATTATGTTCATTTCTTTTGACCTGAAGTAGTGCAATCTTTTATTCTTGTGTTATTCCATTCATAAGAAAGCCATTTTGGAAAGACTTAAAACATTAAATTCAGGAGCTACAATAATCTGAAGGTAAAAAAAAATTATAGAAGGGCATTTTACAATCATTTTCTGCCCTCTTCCATTTGTTTTTTATCTCAGCCCTTAGAAATTTTATATTCATCTCTGATTCAGTTCTGTTTTAGAACTTCTAAGCCAACAACAATATATTGAATGAAAAATCAGATCTGCAAAATCCATTTTATTTCAGTAGTGAGTATCTTCAATTTTATTTAAAATAAATGTGTCCAGTATAAAGTAAACTGGGTGTAGTATATTGCACTGGTGATTCACAACCATAGATTCCTCTATTAATTATTATTCACACATGCAGAGTTACCCTAATTTGTTTTAATGGGAAAAAAAGAATCTCTTGGGAACTACTATATACAATACCATATGTTGTCCTCCATCTTCTTGGTCAAAAATGCTGCATTTTGTAGCTATGGATACATTTTGGCTTGGGATTTGTTTCTTTATAAGCCTTTATAATAACAGTCATCATTTAAATGAAATTGCATTCATTAGAGTTAAGCTGTGGAATCATAGGAACTTGGTCTATTTTGTGCACTGCTTGATGTCTAGTGCCTGGAACATTCCCTGGCATTTAATGGCTGCTTAATAATATTTTTTGAATGAGTGAATAAACATCCACAAAAGCACAGGGCAAAATACTTTTTTCCTTTAACAATTGTTTTACAGATAACCTGCTCCCATTTGCCACCATCCAGTCCTGCTTCTAGCAACTGTTACTTCATGCCCGAATCTTCCAGACATCCCATGTTAATTCTTTCTCCTTTCTGAAATGGCCACCAGCTTGCATTCACTCCTAAACTTGAGATTTTCCAATTGAACCTGCCTTCTTAGTACTTTTCAAGCCCTGTGACACAGCTTCTCATAACATGATTACATGGTTTTTAATAACCCACTAAATTGTCTCTCTGTGCTGACGATTATGAGTTCATTGAGAGTTCCATCTTCCCAGTGCATAGTAGATATGTGTGTGTGTGTGTGTGTGTGTGTGTGTGTGTGTGCTCAGTTGTGTCGAACTCTTTGCAATCCCATGGACTGTAGCCTGCCAGATTCCTCTTTCCATGGAATTTTCCAGACAAGAATACTGGAATGGGTTGCCATTTCCTACTCCAGGGGATCTTCCCAACCCAGGGATTAAACCTGAATGTCCTGCATCTCCTGCAATGGCAGGTGGATTTTGTACCATGGTGCCACCTGGGAAGCCACAGATATATGCATAGTAGATATAAAAGAAGTGTTTTCAAGTAAGTAGTAATTAAAATCTAACAAAAAGGATTCTTGAGACTATGCCATTCCCCTTGGCTAAAACCTTCATTACTGCACTGCAAAAGTCAACTCATTCAAACCCATCACAGTCTTTCTTTATTTGGCCGTGCTGGGTCTTAGTTGGAGCAGTCAGTATCTTTAATTTTCTTTGTGGCATGTGGAATCTTGCATTGTGGAATGTGAGCTCTTAGTTGCAGCATGTGGGATCTAGTTCCCTGACCAGGGATCAAACCCAAGCCCCCTGCATTGGGAGCACAGAGTCATAGCCACTGGACCACCAGTAAAGTCCCCCCACCACAATCATGCTCAAAGAAAACCCCATGATTTTTCTTCCACAACTGCCCTGTAGTTTCATGCTTCAACTTATTACAGACTATTTGCACCTCTCCAAACACATTAAGGTTTCCCACCTCTTGCCGTTTATCCCAGCTCTGAACAAATAGCTTTCCTCCTCCCACCATTCTGCTTCTTCCTTTATGTTTCGTATACCTGTATCCCAATGTCTAGTTCAGGGAGCCCTTATAAAGCTAGAGGGGTGAGGAAAGACAGGTTTTCCCCGGGGTAATATTAGAAGTTGGCCTGAAAGACTCAACTCCCCAAGATATGATCTTAGTCTGTGGCTTTCTCATGGTTGAATGTATGACCCTGTGCTTTATAGAGTCCCCCTGATTTAGACCAAGTAGGGCTCATGTGACTTGGCATACCCCGTGTTATGGGCCACAGTGCTGAATTGGTTGCAGATGGAGTAAAAGGAGGAGAAATAGACCCAACCTTCTCGTTCATCTTTATAACAGCTTTGGTGTGTCCATGTTACACTCCCCTTTCTATACAAGAGGAAATGCGTGAGACGTATTTGTCAGTGAACTTTTTCTTTCCTTGAAAAACCCCAAAAATGAGAGAGGGAAGAGAGAGTTGGAGAAAGAAACAGATCATCCATAATCTCCCCTTCAGCATCTGTAATCTCAATCCCTACAAGTGCCTCTTTGGGTCAAGTAGAAGGTACTTCTTGCATCATAGAGGTCTCCAGCCCTGGGCCAGAGTTCACCACTTTGGTGATGGGGTCCAGGTTGGATTTCAGCCCCCTGGTCTCCTTGGCTTGGCCACTGTATAACTCCAAATGGAGACCCTGGTTTGTAGCTCATCTTTTCCTGTATCAATAGTTTTAAAGCTTTAATTCAATCTTGCCAACATACCCTGCAGAAGCCTACATCACCACCAAAAGGACATATTTTCCTTAAATATTAATTGATTTCTCCCCTTTCCCCCACTTGCTTCATTTTTATGAGAACTCCCCTTGATTGGTGCCAAAAACTTGAGCGTTACATTCTTACTCAGAGCATTAGAGAGCCTTCAGAAATTAGCATATGCTCCACCATAAAATGAAGTAATCAAGCCAGAGAATCTAGATATGGAATCTGAAGGATATAAGCAGATTTCTCTTCTTTCACTTAGGAACTTGGCCTCATCTTTCTATAGGAAACGGTGTTGATAAAGCAGTTTGAGAAGAGCTGTTGATCTGAAGCCTTCATGTCTAATTCTCTTGAGTGTTCATTATTTAATAAAAGTGTATTGAGGGATTGCCATGTACTAGGGACAGGCATGCCCTGGTGAAAAATAAACATAGAATTGCCTTAATGAAAGTTAGGGTCTTATGAAGGGAGAGACCATGAATTAATAAATAGGCAAATAAATATGTACTTAGCAATTGCCATCAATGCCTAGAAGGAAGTAGAGTTCTGAGACAGAAAAATCGGGATGGGGGGACCTGTCTTTAGATAGGGTGACCTGTCTTTAGATAGGGTGACCAGGGGTGGGCTATCTTTCAAGGTCACAGGAACTGAAATCTGAAATAGCTGAATAGAAGCCAGCTAGGCAGAGGGCAATGGCACCCACTCCAGTACTCTTGCCTGGAAAATCCCAGGAATGGAGCCTGGTAGACTGCAGTTCATGGGGTCTCTAAGAGTAGGACATGACCAAGCGACTTCACTTTCACTTTTCACTTTCATGTAGTGGAGAGGAAAATGGCAACCCACTCCAGTGTTCTTGCCTGGAGAATCCCAGGGACGGGGGAGCCTGGTGGGCTGCCATCTGTGGGGTCACACAGAGTCGGACACGACTGAAGCGACTTAGCAGCAGCAGGCAGAAGGCAGAGCTTCCCGGGTGGTTCAGTGGTAATGAATCTGCCTGCAGTGCAGGAGACCCGGGTTCAGTCCTTGGGTTGGGAAGATCCCCTGAAGGAGGGCATGGTAACCCAGTCTAGCATTCTTACCTGGAGAATCCCATGGACAGAGATGCCTGGTGGGCTACAGTCCATGGGGTCACAAAGAGTCAGATGCGACTGAAGAAACTGAGCACACACAGGCGTGCAGGCCGAGAGCAAATGGAAAACTCCAGGCTGAGGGAAGAGAATTCACGAAGGGTGTAAGTCAAGAATAAGCTTGGTGAGTTCTATGGATGCCGTAGCATCTTTTAAGTTATTGTGAAAAGTGTCAAATTCTCAGATCCACCGTGAACATAATGAATTAACAATGCCAGAGTGGGAGCCTGCAATCCCTGTGTTAACAAGCCTGCCATGTGATTATGATGCTTGCTGTTGTTTGAGAAGCTCTACCTTAGACAGATGTTTTAAGCTGTGAAGGGGAAGGGGAGAACAAGACAGCACCTCTATGCCAGGACAATGCAAGTGGTAAATGTGGGCACAAATCAGGAGCAGTTTCAGCTGGCAGAAATGTTGGCAAATTAAACAAACCTGTTCAATGTAAAACTTAATCTAAAATAACGCCTGCATTTGAATATCAATGTCCTCATGGATGATGTTTTTGATGGCTTATGGATTATTACTTATTTTAAAATAAGTAAATAGATTTCATTCACTGCCATTTTGCTTGATGTTTTGTCATATATAACTAAAATTGTCAGACAGAAAATGTTGGCATTCCTTCTGTTTCCTTAGCAGCCGAAGAATGTGGCCTGCTTCAATGATTTATTTATACTCATTAGAGACCTTTTTATTTTAATTGTGCATATTTTGCATTTAGCCTCTGTAAAGCACTCATGAACTACCTTTTTTGTTTGTTTTAATTGTGTCATTAGAAAGCTATGGAAAGCTTGAAATGTTTTTGTTTGGTTTTGATTTGTTTGCTTCATTTTTCTATTAGAAATAATTAGCATCCAGAGTTAGGATTATAGGAACTAGTTTCTGAGGAAATTAACTCAAATGTATACCACTGTTCTTATAGGCAGAAGTCTTCCCTTTGTGATCAATTCCATTCTGTTCCTCATTTCCAGTTAATATTTGTGAGGGCAAAATGAACATGCATAAAAAAGAAAGAAGACAGACACTGTTAGTGTGGTTAAGCTATAATTCAACCTTTGAGAGTATTGGAGTTATGTTTCATAGTGAAGCCATGTCCTGAAAGATGAAGAATTATGATGGCTGCAAATGAAGAAATGTTTTTTTAAAAAAGAATTTCATGTTTGGGTGCACACTCTTTTCCAGTAATACAAAGAGAAACTAGAGATCATTTTTCAGAAAAACATGATGATTCTTTATGGGCAAAAAATGGAGCAGTTATTTGCCATGAGTTTGGAAGGGTGGTGACTCTGGGGGGAAACCATAGTTAAAATATAACTGATAATTGCTCGGGAAATAAAAGCACCAGATTTTTAATCCCTACAAACTTCATATTGTTTCCCTAAATTTTTTTTTTTAATTTAACTACCTCAAGTCATCCTGATTATGCTACATCTAGGTCGTTAGTTCTGAGTCTGTTTCATTCTTTATATCCTTATTCACTTTGCTCATCCAAAGTGATCATGTCCAAATATGAACATGTACAAGAATTGCCCTGAAAATGGAAAGCAAGGAAGACAATGAAAAAAAAAAAAAAAAACCCAGCATAATGCTTTGCCCTTGGGCTGCCACAATAAAAATTGATGCTGGAATGCAATGCAGTTGAATCTCTATTAAAAAGAATACATATTTCAGTGGCATACTTTACTGTCAAGAATGTCTCTACCAGAGGTAAAAGTGATCCTAATGGCAGAGGGAAGTCTCCTTCAGTCTGCAGACTAGCCCCTGTGTCTCAGCTCGACACAGTCCCTTCATATGTGGCAGAACTTAAGGAAAGGGTGGTATGTCTCGGTTTTGTTGGAGATCAATGGGATAGCTAGTGGTGTTAGTAATGAGAATTCACATCAGCAGTCTCTTGCCAAAGCAAAAAAGTATGTCATGCCCAAAGTCCAAGGGTAAAAGGAGATTGGGCAACCGGATGAAGTTACTCTATGTAGCTGTTGTTGGATCGCTCAGTCGTGTCTGTCTCTTTGTGACCCCCATGGACTGCAGCATGCCAGGCTTCCCTGTCTTTCACCAGCTCCCAGAGTTTGCTCAAACTCCTGTCCATTGAGTCGGTGATGCCGTCCAACCATCTCATCTTCTGTCGCCCCCTTCTCCTCCTGCCTTCAATCTTTACCAGTATTGAGGTCTTTTCCAATGAGTTGGCTCTTCACATCAGGTCGCAAAAGTCTATGTGAAAGTGAAAGTCGCTCAGTCGTGTCCAACTCTTTGCGACCACATGGACTATACAGTCCGTGGAATTCTCCAGGCCGGAATACTGGAGTTAGTAGCCTTTCCCTTCTCCAGGGGATCTTCCCAACCCAGGGATTGAACCCAGGTCTCTTGCATTGCAGGTAGATTCTTTAGTAGCTGAGCCACAAGGGAAGCCCAAGAATATTGGAGTGGGTAGCCTATCCTTTCTTCAGCAGATCTTCCCAACCCAGGAATCAAACCGGGGTCTGCTGCATTGCAGGAGGATTGTTTACCAACTGAGCTATTAGGGAAGCCCTATCTAGTGGTTTTTTTTTTTTTTTTTTTTGAAGAAATAGAATGGTGGCTTTTATTCTCAGGTAGTGGAGAGGGGAACACAGTATGCTCCTGCCTCAAGAACTGTGTCCCTAAGGCAGGTGTTCCCAGTCAGGAGCAGTCAGGAGTCGATGATGAGGAAACAAAGGTGATAGGATCTTGAGTTCTTCCTCTTACATCATTTCAAAGACAGTCATAAACTGGCATCAGTAACCCAGTAACTGCATCTGGCAGTCTGGTGGCTCTGAGGCCTTCCTTCTGACATGTAACTACAAGGTGAAGGCTGTTGTAAAGGTAAACATCATATAGAGGATATATATATAGCATAGAGTCAAGTGAAGTGTAGCTCCTGAAGAGTTAGGGGGCAGAAAAGCAAACTTAGTTACAGACATTCAGAATCAGGAGCAGTTAAAGTAAAATAAACTAGGAATGTTCAGGCCTGCTCACTGTTCATCTTCTTTGCTCTCGGAGAAGTGAAAAAGAAAAACTCATTCCTCTTTTTTTCCTTTTCACTCCAACAATTCCCCTGTCAGTTTATTATTCCCTCCTAACAATGGAGGCAGAGAAGGCAATGGCAACCCACTCCAGTACTCCTGCCTGGAAAATCCCATGGGCGGAGGAGCCTGGTAGGCCGCAGTCCATGAGGTCGCTAAGAGTAGGACATGACCGAGTGACTTCACTTTCACTTTTCACTTTCATGCATTGGAGAAGGAAATGGCAACCCACTCCAGTGTTCTTGCCTGGAGAAACCCGGGGACAGGGGAGCCTGGTGGGCTGCTGTCTATGGGGTCAGAGTTGGACACGACTGAAGCAACTTAGCAGTAGCAGCGGCAGCAACAGTGAAGGAAGGGAAATATGTCGTTCTTGTCTGGCTGAGGACAAAGTTCAGTTTTGCTCCGTTTGAAAATCACCAGCTGTTCAGCCCAGGGACCATCTGTCTCTTACTTCAAATTTTCCTTGAGACATGAACCCCAAGAAATCTTTACTGGGGTGATAAGGGACAGATGGTCAGTCTTCTGTAACTTCTTTAATGCTGACGCAGGACTCATAGACCCTACCTAGTTGGGGTCATGGAGCTCTCACCCTGTTCTATTAAGGGGCCCCAGGGTGACTTTTGTGGTTATTCCCGCTGGATCTCTTTGGAGGAGTGGCTGTAATCTCTTTGGGGGCATGGGTTTTCTTTGCACATCATCTTTATCTTGATGTGAATCTCTGTCATCTGATAAAGGTCTTGTCCAGGTTGGAGATAGTCCTTTGAATTATGTCTTTTTCAGTATGTATAATCCTCTGGTTGCAGGTCACAAGGTATCTTAGGTAACTGGGGCCTGTAATCCTGCATTCTCAGTTTCCTCTAGGTTCACCCTGGGGAGTGGTTGGAGTGGCTGTAGTCGAATGAAGGCCAGGTGGCAGGCATTCCCCTTTCTCAGGGCCTGCTGACTCACACTGAAGGGCTGCAATCGCTTATTCCATGTCTCAGGTCTTTCCTTCTTGGTCATGAATGACCATTATCCCCCTGGAATTTAGCCTCCAGGTCCTGCTTTGGAGTCATTTATAAATGATTCACCGCCACCTCCTCCTTCTCCCACCGACCACAACTACTGCTCTCTACTCTCTACCCCACCCAGCTTCGTGTCAGAGGTGCCATCAGGCACCGCCAACTTTGCACACTGGGCAGGATTTGCCGCCACCCACAGAGCCCCTCTAGTGTATTTTTAATTGAAGACAACCTCTGCAGAGAAGGTGAGAATTTGCTACTTAGTGGTACTTGTTAGGATGGGTCCAACCACATTCCCCCCAGGTATTTTAAGAGGCTCCAGGCCTTTCTACTTCTGGGCAAAGCAGGATATGGTCCTTGGCTCTTTAGGTTCCAGTGGTGGCTATTCACTCCCATCAGGATGGTAAACCCATCCGGAAATGTAGAAGCTGCAAAACACAACTGGGCTGTACCTACCCCTAACTCTGGGTAACTGGGCTCCATGAGGCCTTCCCTAAGCCACATGTTGGAGCCTCAGCATCAGGACCAAAGACCTGGATCTGGAGGCCGTGATTTCCATTTCCCTCCCCCCGCCAGCTACTAAACCAGCATGAAGAGTCCTGGGACTTGTGCTAACAGTCTTTTCAGGCTATTTCTTAGGGCTTTTGGTTCACAAACAGTTTGTTCAGTAAGGTTTCATTGTAGAGAGAAAGACAGCTAGCCCCTACTTTGCTTCTTAAATAGTATTTTTGATGAAAATTTCTCTACCCAGTGTATGTAGCCCTAGAATGATATTTCATTGTCAGATCATTCTATTCTTGAATTCCTGGTGAGATAGGACCTCTATGAAGCAGTAGGTTAAGATTTCAGGAATAGTGTTTAAAATCATTAAGAAGGGAAGTGTTTCATTCTCAGGAGTATCATTAATGTATAAAGAGAACAGCATGTGTGTGTGTGTATATATGTAACTGTGATATTTATATCATGTTACAATTTATAAACTCTTAAATGGAATTATAATTAATTATATAAAAATAAATTATATAAGAAATTATATAATTTCTGTAATATAATTAAATAGAATTATAAATTCTAATTCTAGCATTTCAGTTTCCTCTCCTTGCCTGCTTATGCATTTCATCTAACTGTCACCTTTCTTGGATGATCTTGACGTCCGCCATTAAGCCCTCTAGTTTCTCTCCATCTACAAGCCTCATCTTGCTTCACTTCCCTCCAAATCCCCTTTAGTTGCATTTTGCAGTCACATTCCTGCTAAAATTGAAACTCTCATATCCCTAAGCATTTGTGCTGCAACCACCTGACAAAACCCCAAACCTGGATCAATTGTTTCTTCCACATTTGCCTGGAATGCTGTTGGAGAAAGAGAAAACTGGGCAGATGGGTTGCGCTAAAAAGTTGTCTTCTGCCTCAAGCGAGCCCTCAACACTGTCTGGCAACCTCCCTACATTTCTTTGTTCACCTCCCTCTCATATTCTCTCGCACAACTAATTCCAATGTTTCCACTTACCCTTCACTCATGTTTTCATTCAATGAATGTTCATTGCACACTGTATATACCAGGTCAGTTGCTTCCTACTTCACAGAAGAAATAGAGGTCCCCAAAGTCAAAGTACCTCAACTTACCTTTTCCATCACCCCAAATTGACCTTCTATACCTTCCAGAATAGTCCATAACTATTAAGTCATTTAAAAAATTGCTCCCTCAAAAATGTTCTCTAGTTAGAAGACAATGCCTTTGTTTTGTTGCAAAGTGGTTGTCGACTGAACTGCTAAATCTATATTTGAGCAAATCTTTACGTAAAGATAAGCAAAGTTCTGACAAGCAATTAAATGTCATAAAAAAGAAAAATCTTGGCATATCAAACTTATATATCATTCTAAATCAGTATGTTTATATCTATAATCAGACAGCATTTAATGAAGTGAAAATTATGCCTGCATGAAACTAGACACAATAAAATTAGACTTGGTTTGCTCTTTCATGGCAAGCATATTCCAGATGTTTAAATGTTTCAAAGAAAACCCAGAATATAATGGCTTCCTTGAATGTTTTCTCAGTTACTGCTTCCAAACTAGAATAAGATCTAATGAAATTCTGGTGGTACTTAAATAGCACATCATATTGTTCAGGGTAGACTGTACTTTTTTGGGTGTTTTGTGTTTAGTGTTTAATAATGTAAACATTAATGTCTATGTATATTAATAATGTCAGCAATATTAAAAGTGCTAATATTTGAAATACAATCAAATTCTGTTATTTAAATTAATTGTACCTGTATTCACTCTTTAAAAAAAAAAAAAAACAATTTATTTATTTGGCAGTGTCGAGTCTTAGTTGGGTCATGTGGGATCTTTTGTTGCAGCGCGTGAACTCTCAAGTTATGGCCCAGGGCATGCAGGCTCATTAGTTGTGGTGCACGGGCTTAGGGATAGAACCTGTGTCCCCCGCATTGCATGGTGGAGTCTTAACCACTGGGCCATCAGGGAAGTCCTCTGTGTTCACTCTATGCATAACATGTCCTGTGACTCAGTGTTTCAGGGGCCATGCTTCTTGTTATGTACATGTCTAGGCATTGACAGCTAACATCAGTGAGCCGTCCTCAGATGGTATGGAGCTGCCACTAGAAGCCAGGTCACATGTTAAGGTGAAGACTGACTTCGACACTCTTCATGCCTTCTTTTTCTCGTCTTCTTTTCTACCATCATCTGTCTCCTTTCCTCCATTGTCATGTGCTCAGCACCCTCACCATGACTTCTAGCTGGCTAAAGTTCATCATTCTGATCAAGCCTACCATGATTATCTTCCCAAAGTGAACCTTTGCACCAAATTACCTCTTTAGCAACAAACGTCCCCCTAATCAAAGCTTCCATTTATCTTAACAAAGACTTAGGCATTCATATTAAACAGAACATATGGCTTTTTCCCTTTAATAATAATAGTAGTAGCAGTAGCAGTGGTAGTAAAGTCATAGTAGTCAACATTTAAAATAGATGCTCTCTATTCCAATTCAGTTAGGACCTGGAGTTCAACAGTTAATAGAAAAAAAGTCAGTAGAAATTTTATTTTGTGTGAAATAGTCACTAATATTTTAATGCTGCATGAAGGATTTTTACTTCAAGTGTAGGTTCTCTGATTAGGGTTTGCCATGAATTACACTGATACTACAGACTTTTTGATTTCCAGTACAGGTTTCCTTAATGCAGACAGAATCCACTGGGAAACATGCGAAGAATTCTGAGTACTTTAGAATCCTTCTAAACTTTTCATATGGGTTTCCTAATCTCTTACAGTTGCCTAATTGACACCCAATTCAGTAATACTTCTTTTTCTTTTTTAAAGCAACTTTACAGAATATTTAACCTTATTTTTTATAGGAATAATAACTTACTTTCTTTTTAGGATTCTAGTTCTTTGGTTTAGGAAATCTTTCATTAAATTATGTAACTGCAATACTAATTGGCAAAAGCAGGTTTGAGAATATACACACATTGACAAGTCAACTAATGAGAGCTGAACACCATGCTTATGACACATACTTCTTAACATTTTACTTAGTGACTGTTAGAGGCCCCAGTCAGTATGTTTCTCAGACAATGAAGACTCTGGCTAATCTGATGAGTTTTAAATGGAGATCAGTTAAGGGAACTTCTGCTACAATTGGTAGATACAAGCAGAAGAAAACCAAAACAGAAGCCACGATCCCATGACTCTGTGTGTGTGTGTGTGTGTGTGTGTGTGTGTGTGTGTGTGTGTGAGGGGACAGGGGTTTTGGGGAGAGAAGGAAAGTAGAGGGGAAAGGAGAGAGTATGTTGTGATTAATTATGAATATTGAAACTTATTTTTTAAAATCTCCATCGTCCTCCAGAATACTAATGCAGGATTAAAAACCTGTGTCCACAGCAGGGGAAAGAGTGGGATGAATTGGGAAAGTAGCATTGACATATATACACTACCATGCGTAAAGTAGCTAGTGGGAAGCTGCTATACAGCGCAGGGAGCTCAGCTCAGCACTCCGTGATGACCTGGAGGAGTGGGATGTGGGGATGCGAGGGAGGCTCAGGAAGGAGGGGATATATGTATACTTATAGCTGATTCACGTTGTTCTACAGCAGAAACGAACACAACATTTTAAAGCAATTGTCTTTCAATTAAAAGAAAATCTGTGTTCAGGACTTTGAGGGAGAAAGTGAGAATCAAAATATGCTAATAAGAGACCCTTAGCCATGTACATCATGAAATCCAAGGGGAGCTGAAATCTAGATATGACTGAAGTGAGATGGATGCTGAACTAGTGAAGGTAGTGATGAGTGTATGGGGTTAATCTGCACTGTTGTCAGATTCTGCCTGGCTCTCCTGCCATCTCTGCAATGATTCCTCTTTATGATTCCCACTCAAGTGATATTTACTTGTGGTTACTAGAAATGCATGCTATTATCCAGAAGACAATGGCTCCATTTTTATTAACATTGTCTTTGTCCAGGTTTCCCCACTGACATTTAAGAAATCTGATTTCTAACCCTTCTATTATGCCAAGCAAAGTGATTATGAATCATTTCTTTTTAGAGATATGAATTTACATTTATGGAGTTTAACTGCCTCTCTCCATGGGCATTTATTGTGATTCTTTTATGTATATATTTATGAGAAAATAGAATAATATTTACTATCAATTCCTATAACAACTTTCTTCATTTCAGAATGATTCCTAGATATTCCACTGATGTGAAATTAAATAAAGATGAAAATATCAGATATAATTTTTATATCTACATGGTCAGTCAGACAGGTTTCTGTCCATTTTTCTTTGTATTTTTTTATATATTATTCACATACCATAAAATTCATAGTTTTAAACTGTGTGATTCAGTGGTGTATAGTATATTCACAAAGCCATGCCACCATCACTGTCTAACTCCAGAATGTTTTTGTCATTCCCAGAAGGAACCCCATGATTCTTTAATATATTTTTAATGGCCACTTTTCAAAAACTATAAGTTCAACAGAGTGATGTGTCAAAATATCATATTATCTATGAACTATGAGAATCCTGGGGACAGAGGAGCCTAGTGGGCTGCTGTCTATGGGGTCGCACAGAGTCAGACACGACTGAAGCAACTTAGAAGCAGCAGCAGGCTCCATACAATGCCACATTTTAGTGATGAGATAGTCACTTGGATTTGGATAATCCCATTCTTATTTAGAATGTACACACGGGTTTCTTCCATTTGGGGTCAGAAGGAACTGGAAGGTTATAGATGAAGTTCGTGTAAACACTGCTTTTACCAACATTCAGTTCAGTGCAGTCACTCAGTCATGTCCGACTCTTTGCGACCCCATGAACCACAGCACGCCAGGCCTCCCTGTCCATCACCAACTCAGAGTCTATCCAAACTCATGTCCATTGAGTCGGTTATGCCATCCAACCATCTCATCCTCTGTTATCCCCTTCTCCTACTGCCCTCAATCAGGGTCTTTTCAAATGAGTCAACTCTTCGCATGAGGTGGCCAAAGTACTGGAGTTTCAGCTTCAACATCAGTCCTTCCAATTAATACCCAGGACTGATCTCCTTTAGGACGGACTGGTTGGATCTCCCTGCAGTCCAAGGGAATCTCAAGAGTCTTCTTCAACACCACAGTTGAAAAGCATCAATTTTTCGGTGCTGAGCTTTCTTTATAGTCCAACTCTCACATCCATACATGACCACTGGAAAAACGATATCCTTGATTTGACAGACCTTTGTTGACAAAGAAATGTCTCTGCTTTTTAATATGTTGTCTAGGTTGGTCATAACTTTCCTTCCAAGGAGTAAGCATCTTTTAATTTCATGGCTGCAATCACCATCTGCAGAGATTTTGGAGGCCCCAAAAATAAACTCAGCCACTGTTTCCACTGTTTCCCCATCTATTTCCCATGAAGTGATAGGACTGGATCCCATGATCTTCGTTTTCTGAATGTTGAGCTTTAAGCCAACTTTTTCACTCTCCTCTTTCACTTTCATCAAGAGGCCTTTTAGTTCTTCTTCACTTTCTGCCATAAGGGTGGTATCATCTGCATATCTGAGGTTATTGGGATTTCTCCCGGCAATCTTGATTCCAGCTTGTGCTTCATCCAGCCCAGCGTTTCTCATGATGTATTCTGCATATAAGTTAAATAAGTAGGGTGACAATATACAGCCTTGATGTACTCCTTTTCTTATTTGGACCCAGTCTGTTGTTCCATGTCCAGTTCTAACTGTTGCTTCCTGACCTGCATACAGGTTTCTCAAGAGGCAGGTTAGGTGGTCTGGTATTCCCATCTCTCTCAGAATTTTCCACAGTTTATTGTGATCCACACAGTCAAAGGGTTTGGCATAGTCAACAAAGCAGAAATAGATGCTTTTCTGGAACTCTCTTGCTTTTTTGATGATCCAGCGGATGTTGGCAATTTGATCTCTGGTTCCTCTGCCTTTTCTAAAACCAGCTTGAACATCTGGAAGTTCACGGTTCGTGTATTGCTGAAGCCTGGCTTGGAGAATTTTGAGCATTCCTTTACTAGCGTGTGAGATGAGTGCAATTGTGCGGTAGTTTGAGCATTCTTTGGCATTGCCTTTCTTTGGGATTGGAATGAACACTGACCTTTTCCAGTCCTGTGGCCACTGCTGAGTTTTCCAAATGTGCTGGCATATTGAGTGCAGCACTTTCACAGCATCATCTTTTAGAATTTGAAATAGCTCAACTTGAATTCCATCACCTCCACTAGCTTTGTTTGTAGTGATGCTTCCTAAGGCCCACTTGACTTCACATTCTAGGATGTCTGGCTCTAGGTGAGTGATCACACCATTGTCATTATCTGGGTCATGAAGATCTTTTTTGTACAGTTCTTCTGTGTATTCTTGCCATCTCTTCTTAATATCTTCTGCTTCTGTTAGGTCCATACCATTTCTGTCCTTTATCGAACCCATCTTTGCATGAAATGTTCCCTTGGTATCTCTAATTTTCTTGAAGAGATCTAGTCTTTCCCATTCTATTGTTTCCCTCTATTTCTTTGCATTGATCACCGAGGAAGGCTTTCTTATCTCTCCTTGCTCTTCTTTGGAACTCTGCATTCAAATGGGTATATCATTCCTTTTCTCTTTTGCTTTTCACTTCTCTTCTTTTCACAGCTATTTGTAAGGCCTCCTCAGACAGCCATTTTTCTTTTTTCCATTTCTTTTTCTTGGGGATGATCTTGATTCCCGTCTCCTGTACAATGTCACGAACCTCTATCCATAGTTCATCAGGCACTCCTATCAGATCTAGTCCCTTAAATCTGTTTCTCACTTCCACTGTATAATCATAAGGGATTTGATTTAGGTCATACCTGAATGGTCTCGTGGTTTTCCCCACTTTTTTTCAATTTAAGTCTGAATCTGGCAATAAAGAATTCATGATCTGAGCCACAGTCAGCTCATGGTCTTGTGTTTGTTGACTGTATAGAGCTTCTCCATCTTTGGCTGCAAAGAACATAATCAATCTGATTTCGGTGTTGACCATCTGGTAATGTCCATGTGTAGAGTCTTCTCTTGTGTTTCTGGAAGAGGGTGTTTGCTATGACAAACAGGTGTTCTCCTGGCAAAACTCTATTAGCCTTTGCCTGCTTCATTCTGTACTCCATGGCCAAATTTGCCTGTTACTCCAGGTGTTTCTTGACTTCCTACTTTTGCATTCCAGTCCCCTATGATGAGAAGGACATCTTTTTTGGCTGTTAGTTCTAAAAGGTCTTATAGGTCTTCATAGAACCGTTCAACTTTAGCTTCTTCAGCATTACTGGTTGGGACATAGACTTGGATTACTGTGATATTGAATGGTTTGCCTTGGAAATGAACAGAGATCATTCTGTCATTTTTGAGACTGCATCCAAGTACTGCATTTCAGACTGTTATGTTGACTATGATGGCTACCCCATTTCTTCTAAGGGATTCCTGCCCACAGTAGTAGATATAATGGTCATCTGAGTTAAATTCATCCATTCCAGTACATCTTAGTTTGCTGATTCCTAGAATGTCGATGTTCACTCTTGCCATCTCCTGTTTGACTACTTCCAATTTGCCTTGATTCATGGACCTAACATTCCAGGTTCCAATGCAATATTGCTCTTTACAGCATCAGACCTTGCTTCTGTCACCAGTCACATCCACACCTGGGTGTTGTTTTTGCTTTGGTTCCATCCCTTCATTCTTTCTGGAGTTATTTCTTTACTGATCTCCAGTAGCATATTGAACCAGAAAATTAACACCTGCACAGATCAAGCAAATCATAGTAGCACGTATAGCCAAGTAAGTGATGCTGTCCTTGTGCACAGAGATTTCATTACACAAACTATTCTCCTAAGTGAGGGAATTTGTCCCTTAGAAATTGCTCGTTAGAACATTGGGACCTCATGCATCATGTTAAAGATCCGTAAATGTCCTCTCAATGGAGAAGAGAATATGCATAATCATATCAACCGAGTATCTGCATAGGCTGCTTCTGCTCAACAGATTGTCATGATGCCATTGTCATGATGCATAGCATCATGGAATCCTGCTCCGGTGCTCCAGAGACAGCTGAGTAGCCTCATGGGAGCCTTCTTCAGTCATTGCTGCAAGGACTAAGATACTAGGAGATCAGGAACTCAGGCTTAGGATTTGACAAAATACCCTCATCTCTAATTGAAACGATTTATTTATGCAGTTGGTACAAAGTATGCATGTAATATTTCATGACTGAGTACATCTTTTACTGTTAAAAAAAAAAAAAAAACACCCACTTTTGGTTGTGAGATGAGTAGAATTCAGAATCTAGCAGTGTTGTATTCTTCCCGTTACTTTGCCAATGCAGAATTTCTTCAGAAAGGGATCTAATATGGTTGTTAAGCATGTGCACTCTAGAGGCAGACAAATCTGACTATGTTTTGACCCATGGAGCCTCAGGCAAAGTTTAACCTCTGTGATTTTTTTTTTTTTTTTAGTTATTTTATTTTATTTTATTTTTTCCTTTTTTTTTAAATTAAATTTTAAAATCTTTAATTCTTACATGTGTTCCCATTTTTCTTGTGTGTAAAATGATAATTCTCCAACTACCCAACCTCATAGGGTTATTGTGTAGGAATAAAATCAGATGATGTTTGGACAGAGCTCCTCACAGAATTAGGCACATAACAAGTACTCAGTAGACATTAGTTGAGTTGTTTAGTCGCTAAGTCATTTCCAATTCTTTGCGACCCCGTGGACTGTAGCCCATCAGGCTCCTCTGTCAATGGGATTCTCTAAGCAATAATACTGCAGTGAGTTGCCATTCCCTTCTCCAAACATTAGTTAGCCATCCATTAACAAATGTCCACTGTTATAATACCACTAGAAAAGGGCAAATGTTACTAACATCCCAAACAGAATACGACACCATGTAGTTTCTATGTGTCTGTTTTTTTTTTTTTTTTGCTTTAAATAGTCTCATCTTCCATTTTGCCCTTGATTATTTCATACAGGCACTTCGAGGAGAAATTGCACCTCTCAAAGAGAATGTAAGCCACGTCAATGACCTTGCTCGCCAACTCACCACGTTGGGCATTCAGCTGTCACCATATAATCTCAGCACTCTGGAAGACCTGAACACTAGATGGAAGCTTCTGCAGGTAGGCACATTATAAACATTGCAGTTTGTTCTCTCAATAAGACAAGATACAGATAAAGCTTGTTTGTAAGGAACAATGCAAGTAATTTTTTCATATGATACTCATGATAGTTTGTGAGTGTATGATATTTTATATTATTTAATAATTTCTTATTTCATTTTTTCAAGCTTATTGATATTAATTTTTAAATGGCTTAAAGTTAGACTTTGCTATATCTTGCAATTAACATGGAAGATAATACTGAATCATGCTTTAAGAACTAAATTACTGGCATGCCATTACTTTGTACTATCATAACTTGGATTCTTAAAATGGCTTTCCTTTTGGAATCCTAATTTAAAACAAAAGTTAATGGTAGGACACATTCTAAATCTTTTAAAGAAAGGATATCCTACCACAAACCAACTCATGGAAGTTTTTCATAGTAAATAAAGGGAATGTAAGTGTGCTCAAGGTCATGCTTACTGGCTATGGGACCTTTGGCAAATTAACTTTTCTGTGTCTCAGTGTTTTATCTGAAGAAAATGGGAATGTTAAATGTTCCTAAAATATTGGTCTTTTGTTACGATGAGTAAGTCAAAATACATGAGATGTGCTTAGTACAGTATTAGCTACATAGTAAGAAAAACACTGTGAATTCTAGTTCTTGGTGTTACTGCAGTTATAATTGTTATTATTATAGCATACAGGTTTTGGAATCAGACTTACTTTAAGTCACTTGACCTCTTTGCTTGTCCATTTCCTCATCTCCAGCAACTTGCTGTAAAATTGAAGGGGCTAATTGTTGTAGAGTTATTGGTACAGTACCTGGCTCATAGTAAGAACTCAGACAATGGAATGGTGAAAGAAGTGTCTCCACACTTTCCCTTCATGAAGGCTACCACTAAACCCCCACCCCTTCAACTGGTTTGATTATAGAATTGAAGAATTGTTTCTTCTCTTTTTCTAGTTTCATAAGATGCACAAAGTATGCTCCTGGGGACAGAGAGGAAAGAGGAAACTGGGTTTAAAAATATTTGCTTTCAGTGTTTTAGTAAGAAAAAAAAAAATGATAAGCCAGATTACTTTTCCTATGTGCAGTCCATTTAGCAGTGTGATTGAAAGTCCTGTTGAAAAATTGTTAGATGTTTAATAAAAACAGGGCCTCTCGAGATCTCATATAATTTAATTTTTGTTGTGATGATAGTCTTGAAATATGTGTATGATAGATTGTTATAACTGGCATTGATTAAAGCCAGACAATATAGTTAAGAGATTACATGCATTTCTATGTCTATTTGCTCCATAGTGGTTACATACTATTAAAATCTTATCAGTTTCATCCTTAGTATATTTTTTTCATTTTAAATATAAATAACAAAAGTAATAAATGTCCAAGGAAAACCAATGGTCGCATTTGTTCCTTTCAAGCACTCTTGAACCATTATCTTAACATTACTTTTAGAGAGCTAAATGCCACATTTGCTTTCAGAATGTGATATAAATTTGTGAAAATGGCATGTAATTTTACAAATGAGATAAAAATATTATGACTGATAGGAAAAGAAAGTTTAAAAAATCAGTGTGAGTGATCCATCATAGTTGTACTATTTATTTAAATATAAAATATGAGAAAATAGTAACAGTTTGATTTTATCCATTCTTTAAAATGAATAAGGGACTTGGTTATAAATCTAGGAGTGTACATAAAGAAGATAGGGTATTGTAGTAAAAAAAGCTGTAGGAGTGAATGATAGAACACCTAACTGCAAACTGAAGCTCAGCTATTATTTGACCATAGTATCTTGGGAAAGCCATTTGACCCCTCAAAGCTTCTATTTCCACATTTGCAAAACTAGATAATGCATTTTGTCTTAGGTCACAGTATGTTCAGTCCTGACTCTGTATGTGCATATCTGGGAGAGATTTACATATGTTGGAATTTAGTTTAGAATCAGTGAATTTGCTTCCTCTTCATAATACAAATGTGACTGACTGGAATTATATTCCTCCATCAGTATAATTCTAGCTTTTAAAACCCTCATCCCCAAACACCCTTATAGAGAGCCTTCTCATAGTAAATGGTTCAGTTTTTGGTATATGCTCTTATTGTGGCACATTCCACATGTTGCTATTTTTCAGTGTGACCTTAAGAGTAGACTTAGGTGTTTTTTTAGCAGGAAGGTGATAAATTCAAGGTTTTGAGTTGCACATAGCTGAGTCAACTTGATTCCATTCTTTTCTCTGACCAGAAGCTAACCACTTTGCTATATTATAAGTGTACTTGTTCAGAAAATGAACAAAGCAAGAAATGAGGTTCACATCAAACAACTCTATCCCCATTACTGGAAGAGCAACTCATACAACCTATCGAGAACATTGTTCATTTAGAAGAATGTGTGGGAGACTAAAGGATTACCCAGCTTCTGTGGAGGGGAGTGTAAGCCCACCATTATTGTGACATCACATTAATTCATTCACTTGCAGTGCTGTGTCAGTCAACTAAAATCATAATAAAAGTGAGAGTTCATCTTTGGTTCTGGATTTGCTAAGACAAAGAAAAAGCAAGAATGGAGAATTGGGGTAGTGGGAGGGTAGATATGTCTAAGAAAAAGAGTCTTACATTTGAGCAAATAGTGTAAATGAAGAAGGAGAATGACATACTACCAGGCTATAGGTACTTGATATCAGAATATCCTAGGTTTGCCTTTGGGGCGGTTGGGAAGGCTGTACTGTGTCTTCTTGCTATGTGCGGGCTTTTCTCTCGTTGCAGCAAATGGGGGCTACTCTCTAGTTGTGGTGTTCAGACTTCTTATTGCGGTGGCTTCTCTGTGGAGCACAGTCTCTGGGATGCAAAAAAGTGAAAGTCAGTCAGTCGTGTCCAACTCTTTGTGACCCCATGGAGTCACAAAGCCTGCCAGGCTTCTCTGTCCATGGAATTCTCCAGGCCAGAATACTGGGTAGCCATTCCCTTCTCCAGGAGATCTTCCCAACCCAGGGGTCAATGCCAGGTCTCCCACATTGCAGGCATTTTCTTTACTGTCTGAGCCACCACGAAAGCCCAGTGATTCAGTAGTTGTGGCACACAGGCTCACTCGTTGTGGTTTAGTTGCTCTGCAGCATGTGGAATCTTCTGGGGCCAGGGATCGAACCCATATCCCTTGCATTGGCAGACGGATTCTTATAGAACTACCTGGGAAATCTGTCCTGGGTTTCTTATATGGGCCATTATTTTTTACTTTGAAGAAAAGTCATGCTGGTTTTCTAGCTGTATATAATATCTCTCAAAATGTTCAGTTCAGTTCAGTCGCTCAGTCATGTCCAAATCAAAATGTTAGAAACAGATAAACCATATACATCTGAACATCAACAGCAGGATAAGACCCAGTCATAGAATATCTGTACATAGAAATAGAATGTATAGGGAGTTCTGGATTTATATTGAATCCACAAATAGAAGTATAAAGCCATTGCTTTGCCCATTTGAAACTCTGTGGGAATAAAATCCTATTTTCTCCCTTAGAGTGGGCACATTGGTGTGGATGTTTCTATAATACCATTGGATGATGTGTTTTTGGCAAAGGAAACCATTACTCCTTGTAATAGCAAAAAGTTTTCATGTACATTGTTTCACTTAATCCTCAAAACGTAATGATTATGTATTATGATTACATAATATCATTGTGTCCTTGTACAAGTAAGGAAATTGAGACTTAGAGATGGTAAGTGACACATTTACAGTCACACAGCTTTTAAGGGGCAATAACAATCTAAATCAGATCTGAGCAGCAACTCCCTACTCTTTTTGTTGCCTTGTCTCACAGTGGACTTAACAAAGTCATACTTTAGAGCTCTTTTGGGCAACACAATATTTCACTTTTTTTTTCATGCTTCCCCTCTTTTTTAAATGATCCTCAGGGATATTAACTTTGAAAGCTTCCTTTGCAAACCAATGGATTAATGAGCCCCAGTTCAGTATACCCCTTAAAATCACACCTGTCATTTCAAATATAAAATTATAAAGCATTATATTTCTCATTGTCTTTAGAACTCAGCAGTTGTACCAAAAGCAACCAAAAGTGAATTTAATGAGTTAGCCTTTAAAGTGGAACCAGTGTTAATATCTGATCCAGGAGAAATGAGTATTAAAACCAAATGGGAAGAAAATTAAACTGATGATAAACCCTTCTAATTTTGAAGCAGTGCACATACTTTTAGTGCTGAAGTTGTGCTCTTTAGTCACCAAACACAAGTACTATAGGGAATATTCTATAAGAAAGTACGAGAGGGAATATTCTATAAGAAAGTACTACTAGGGAACATTCTACCCATTTCTCACCCTCATGAGTAAACCCATGAATGACAACAGAAGCTGAAAATACACTTTAATATAAAGAGTAAATGCTTTGTTGACTGTAGGATGTATGAAATGTAGTCACTTGAAAAATATTAAATATGAAGACATTTCTCTGCATGACATTCTTTAAATATGTTTAAGGACAGCATCATGAATTATGTATGTTTTTAAAGGTTTCCTAAAAGTTTTCCAAAGTCATATGGACAGTTTTGTACTCGATCTTCACATCTTTGCGGTAACTTAATATCACGGGGATCTAGACCCTCATCTCCTATACACTCCCTTCCTTCTTTCATTCTTTGCTTCTTTTGTTTAGTTGGCACTGATTAAGCAGCTACTGTGTACCAAGCAGACATTGTCATTGTCGTATCTGGTCCAAGGACATCGTGACCAAAACTCTTTTCACCACTTGTGCCAACTTAAGCAAAGTTTTATAGATAAATTTTCTTTCATTACTTCCAT
This sequence comes from Capricornis sumatraensis, assembly GCF_032405125.1. NCBI lineage: Eukaryota > Metazoa > Chordata > Mammalia > Artiodactyla > Bovidae > Capricornis > Capricornis sumatraensis. Next base: position 112,343,640 of record NC_091092.1, read on the forward strand.
AATGTCCCACCCTGCCTCCCTTTCTCCATCTTATAAACAACAACAACAACAAATATATATATATATATATATATATATATATATATATATATATATGCTATTGTGACACTAATACTATAAAAGTAGTACCTTTTCAGATCTATTTACAAATTCTGCAATAGTTTCTGACTGTGAGTTTGATCTCCATAATCAGATTACCAAGATTCATGGAAGGAACCATATTTAGCTGGGCAACAGAAATATTTTCATGGCTTCATTTAAAAAAACTAAATAAAAATTTTAATTAAAAATTCCAACAGAGCAGTTTATGTTCTTTACTTGGGTGGGAGAGGTTTTTGAAGCAGGCTATCTCTCGTTCTCTCTCTCTGTCCTTTTCATTATTGAGCACATGATTTGATCCTTGAAATGCATTGATGGATTTTGAACATTTTCCTCATGTTCTTTTTATTTTTTATTTTTTTTTTAAGGATCTTGTACTAATCATTTTATGTTGTGCTTTATGGGGCCCCTTCTAGGTAGGCAGTGTAGGTGACCTGGGCAGATTCCTCTTAGAAATAATGTGGACCCATTAACGACTGAGGGCTTCCCTGGTGGCTCAGACAATAAAGAATCTCCCTGCGATGCGGGAGACCCGGGTTTGATCCCTAGGTTGGGAAGACCCCCTGGAGAAGGAAATGGCAGCCCACTCCAGTATTCTTGCCTGGAGAATCCCATGGACTGAGGAGCCTGGCAGGCTACAGTCTATGGGGTCACAAAGAGTTGGATATGACTGAGCAACTAACACTTTTTTTTTTTTTTTTTTACCCACTGAGGGTTGGTCTACCGATATCTGCTTTGCATGCCTTTCCTGGACTTTTTCTTTAACAAGACCAGAAATGATTCTCCTTGTGGTTATATCACAGAACTCAGAAGAAAATGATACATCTGCGGCCATTCTCAAAGGAAATGTTTTCCTGCATCAGTGGTTCTAAAATGTTCATGACACTAGAAGACTTACTAAAACACAGATCACTGTGTGACTGCTGTGGATGGGCCCCACTTGGGGAGTTTCTGATTCAGTAGGTCAGGGATGGGGCCTGAGATTCTGCAGTTCTAACTAGCTCCCAAGTGGGGCTGATGCTGCTGATCCAGAGCTCACGCTTTAAGAAATGTTATTCTATATTAAGCACTTGCTGAGTACAGCTGAGTTTAAAAGATTTTTTAAATAATTATACACACACACACGTGTGCTAAGTTGCTGCAGTCATATCCAACTCTTTGTGACGCTATGGACTGTAGCCCACCAGGCTCCTCTCTCCATGGATTCTCCAATAAAAAACATTTCATGGTACCTTGCACAAGTCATGTGTGTGTGTGTGTGTGTGTGTGTGTGTGTGTGTGTGTGTATTGGAGAAGGCAATGGCACCCCACTCCAGTACTCTTGCCTGGAAAATCTCATGGATGGAGGAGCCTGGTAGGCTGCAGTCCATGGGGTCACGAAGAGTCGGACACGACTGAGCGACTTGAATTTCACTTTTCACTTTTCACTTTCATGCATTGGAGAAGGAAATGGCAACCCACTCCAGTGTTCTTGCCTGGAGAATCCCAGGGAGGGCAGAGCCTGGTGGGCTGCCATCTATGGGGTTGCACAGAGTCAGACACGACTGAAGCAACTTAGCCGCAGGAGTAGCAGCATATATATATGTGTGTGTATGTATATATATATGACTGTGGGGTTAGACTGTGGGAAATAAGTATAATGTCATACAGAAAATTCTATATTAGAGGAGTGTTACAGTGCTACAGAAACATGGAGACCCAAGCACTTGACTTGTCTTTGAGGCAGAGAGAAGAGGGTAAAGGAAAACTTAGTAGATTCCTGATAACACCATATGAATTTATAAATCCAAAACTGTGAGTATGGATAAATATAATAAATATAATGTAAATAATTTAGAGTTACTGTATTTCATGACACATGATCTAGAACTATGCTTTCCACTCTGATAGCTATACATGGATACTGAGCCCTTGAATGTAGCCAGTCCAAATTGAGGTGTGATGAAAGACTTTGTACCAAAAAAAGAATGTACACTATCTCATTAATATTTTTATACTGATTATATGCTGAAGTGATAATATTTTATGTACTTGGTTAAGTAAAATATATCCTATAGTTAATTTCACACATTCCTTTTTTTAAAATTGTTTGAAGTTAGGCATTTCTCTTAAAAATGAACACAGTGAGCCTGTAGCTTCCAGTGAAAAACTGACAGTGTTTGTTTCTTTTTTTACTTTTTTAATGTGTCTACTAGAAAATTGTAAATAGTGTATGCAGCTCTCGTTCTATTTCTATTGGATAGTACTGGTCTAGAAAGTAGTTCTCAAAACCTAGCATGGATAAATGTCACCTGCAGAGCTTGTTGAAACACCCCTCAAAACTCAGTAGGTATTGGCTGGAGCCTATGATTCTGCATTTCTGTCAAGCTCCCAGGAGATGCTGTTGATCTGTGACCACCTGTAAAATTCATCCTCAAACTGTGGGTCACAGAGTTTTATAGAGAGGTGTGGAAATATAGTTTTGCATGAAGCACCATCTGTAGTCTCAGCACACAATTGTCTTGCCTATATACCAATTGTTATTCATTCACTGAGTTGTGTCCCACTCTTTGTGACCCCATGGACTGCAGCACACCAGTCTTCCCTGTCCTTCACTATTTCCTGGAGTTTGCTCAAACTCATGTCCATTGAGTTGGTGAGGCCATCCAACCATCTGGTCCTCTGTCGCCCCCTTCTCCTCCTGCCTTCAACCTTTCCCAGCATCGGTCTTTTCCAGTGAGTTGGCTCTTCGTATCATGTGGCCAAAGTATTGGAGCTTCAGCATCAGCCCATCCAATGAATATTCAGGGTTGATTTCCTTTAGGACTGACTGGTTTGACCCATATACCAGCATTTTTCATAAATTAGTAACTGCAATTGTGTTATTAAACTCATAGCGATTTTTATCAGCTGATCACTTTTTCAGAATTAACAGATATTAAATAGTACTTTAACCATGTGGGGGTCTTCTAATTCTTGGAAAGTTAATAAGGGATCCACAGGATTGAAAGACTGAAAGCCACTATCCAAAAATACTGTGGGAAAAATTACTCAAATACATTCTAAACTGTAGGTAGCTTCTATAAAAAGATTTCAACTAGAACCTCAAGTTTGATGTGCCTGTGGACAGAAGTTTTTGTTTTTGTTTTTGTTTAAGTGGATGATAAAGGAAATGGAAAGAACAAAGGGAAAAGAAGAATGTGTTTGTTTTAGAAAAGGTTAGATCACAGAAGGATTTGTTGACATTAGGAAGAAATTGACCTAGGACAAAAAGGACAATTAGGTTCAAGGAAAATATCTTTTCGGTAAAGAAAGAACAATCATTTATGCTGAACCTCATCTCTGTTTAAAAAAGAGGAAGTGAACAATGTCCTTTAAATATTTAAAAGAATGTGTAAATCTGAATGTCCAGCCTAGTTGCAGCCCTTAGAACACACTTAGGGCAAAGGGCAGTGTCAAGCTTATGTACATTTTCCTCAGTCAGTGTGGCTTACAGTGTTTTTACAGCTAATTGTACTTTAGTCGAGAGGAATGATACTGAAGTTGCCCAGGTAACCCTGAAAGTAACATAGACCAGATGTTCCAGAGTCCATCCTCCCTTACCCCAAAGAAGAATCTAGTTTTCAGAGGCATACTTAATTTTGTCAGAAGCCACCAGGATGTGCAGGACTATAGGGAGAAAAATGAGTGAGGTTGGGAGTGTGACCAAAACAGTTTAATGAGGTACAAAATGAGAATGCAGCCAGTAGGAGCCAAAGAGATATTTATCAGTTAGAGAGGATGCAAGGCATATTCATTGTTTAGAGAGAGTATAAAGTGAGCCCAAATCATCATAAGATTCTAATTTGGTTACCTGAATGCTTGATCTTTCTGGACCACTTACTTTCTGATTTGTTTTCATAAGGAACACTTTTTGCTAGTTCTGAAGCCAGCTACTACGGCAATACAGATAACTGTTTCATTATTGTTTTCAAAGATGGACTGGGCTCCTGTTAGATGTATTCAAACAGCACTTTTCTGTATGTATGCATGTATGTATTTCTCTTAGCTTCTCGATCTCTTTAATTTCTCCCCAGAAATACACATTTAATGACGAATACTTAAAATTGCCCCAATGCTCATATTCTCTTTTCCTTCTCCCTCAGCGTACAGCTGACATTTGCCCTTGGCTCACAACTCTCACTGCATTTTTCATTTTTCTTCTAAGTGTTCCTCTCCCTCCAGGCTGACCTCCCTTTGCTCACTGCAGCCTGACCTCGCCCCAGCCATTCTTCTGCATTTGTTGGCCCCGGTGGTTTGCATCTTTGCTTTTCTCAGTCTCCCGCTGCGTGTGAACTCCCCACCCCCCCGACTCTGCCAGCAGCTGCTCACATTTCCCAGGCTACGTCATGCACAACATTCAAAGAGCTGCTGTTTTCACATTTCCACCAGAGAGACGCCCCCTCTCCTTCTTCCCTCCACATTCCTCTAGAAATAACCCCCATTCAGAACATATGAAAAGCTGCATGTTAAAGCCAACTCTGTAAGTAGGACTGGAAGCTGGCTGATGGAATTCAGAAGTGCTATTTGTAAAGGTCAGTACCACAAAAGGCATTTTAAATTAATACAGGCCATCTTAAAATTTCTCGATTCTTACCAATTCTGTAATGTCCTTAAAATCATCAGCATTATGACAGAAGTTCTCCCTTCAATTAATATAATCATTAATCTCAGAGGAAGAGATGTGGTTGAAAAATATAAATTAGAAAGTATTAGAAATACAGGTGGTTTTCTTTTGACACAAGGTCATACTTTTGGGGACAGTGCCATTGTACCCTATAGATTTTGAGAAGAATTTATTTTAGTCAGTGTTATGCATTGCTGAAATTGATCATGGATTGTATTCATGCTTTGAAGCCTCACAATCACCCTTTGAGGTAGATATTATTTTTATCCTCGTTTTACAAGTGAGGAGATGGAGAAACCAAAAGGTTAGGTTGCCTGCCTGAAGTCACACAGCTGGTAAGTGAGGGAACCAGGATTTGAACTCAGGCAGTGTTCTTGCCTGGAGAATCCCAGGGATGGGGGAGCCTGGTGGGCTGCCGTCTATGTGGTCGCACAGAGTCGGACACGACTGAAGCGACTTAGCAGCAGCAGCCTGGCTGGGGGGGTCTCTCAGAACAATGATCTATGCAGTACCACTTCTTTGCTCTAAAGTTAGATATGACAGTATTTCCTCTTCTTTTACAATCCAAACCTTGAAGCAGAAAGTATAACTTCCTCCTAATGTTTATTAATTTGTCAGGAAGCACCTGCATTAAGAATTTAGGAAATGCAGATTTAAAGTAGGATGAGTTGGTGAATCTCAGACCACCATCTCAGGAGTAGCCTGTTGAGCATGGAGGTGGAATCATTCAGACGAAAAAGGAGAATCTCATTCGGAGAACCAGGAGTACTTAATCATCAAGTTCTTCCTGAAGTGAGCTGAAATACACTTTCATTCGACACATAGTTTCCATTTAAGAAATATTTTTCTAGTCCCTGCTGCTGTGCCAGACTCTGTGCTATATAGTAGGGGTGCAGTCATGGAAATAGTAAGAAGTCTCTGCCCTAATGGGGATTATAGTTTCTTGGAAAGATAGACATTTTAGAAGTTCCCATATATTAATAATAATTACAAATTGTTATGAGTGTGATAAGAGAAAATGTAGGGCATATAGTGAGAACCTAACCATGTGTGTGTGTGTGTGTGTGTGTTGTGTGTGTGTTGTGTGTTGTGGTGAGGGTGGGCAGCAGGAAAGGCTGATCAGGAAGACTTCCCAGAGAAAGTGGCCTTCCAGCTGAAACCTAAAGGATGAAAACAGGTTAGCTAAGTGACTCTGCTATTCATCTGCAGCTTTTATTCTGAATGGCCTGAAGCTTAGAACTAACAACTAAAAACAGAATAGAAAAATTCCAGTATGTAAATTTAATTACTAGGAATCATTTGAAGTAATGGACTGCAGAGTTAATATATAATTAAGTCACATCAAAAGAGGATTTCCTATCATTATCTCAGGCAGCATTTGGTTTCCTTACTTCATAGTACTTAGGAAAATCTATAGCTATGTGTTTATTAAAAGTTTATCTGCACCACTTTGAATGTCAGCTCCATGAGGGCAGAGGCCCTAACTACCATATCTACTGATAATTGGCAGGTATATCTGTTACATAGTAAGCATTCAGTAAAATATTTTTTTAAATTGCTAAATGCATGAAGTTAAGCAAAAGTGCTGTTGAAAACCAAGTGGATAGTTATACCACAGGGGGTATATTAGGAAACAAAACTATTATTTCTGAAGAAACAGTATTCATGTCTTAATAAGTTAAATAATTTTCAAAAATTCCAAAAAGAAAAATAATTGATCAAAAATTAAATGTGCATCCTTCCACTCTGTGGTGAACATGGTTCACTCATATTTTAGACCTCAACAATTACTAATCTATGTGCTCTGATGAGATAGAATATACTTAATATTACCTTTGAAGGAAAATGAGATAGAGTAGCTTTTCTTCCTTTCCCCACTTTATTTTAGTTTTGGTGTATCTGTTTAGTCACTCAGTCGAGTACAACTCTGCCACCCCATGAACTTCCCGCCAGGCTCCTCTGTCCATGGGGATTCTCCAGGCAAGAATACTGGAGTTGGTTGTCCTGTCCTCCTCCGGGGGATCTTTCCCACCTGAGGATTGAACTCAGGTCTCCCACATAGAGGGCGAATTCTTTACCATCTAAGCTGCCAGGTGTACTTGACATATAATTATACTCCTTTTATGTCTACAACATAATGGTTTGATATTTGTATCTATTGTGAAAGGATCAGCACAGTTAGTCCAGTTAACTTTCGTTACCATACCTAGTTACAAAATCTTTTTTCTTGGAATGAGAACTTCTAAAATATACTCTCTTAGCATCTTTCAAATATGCAATACGGTATTACTAACTGTAGTTGTCATGCTGTACATTACATCCCTGTGACAACTTATTCTACACCAGACAGTTTGTACCTTTTGACCCCTTTCACTTATTTCACCCACCCACCCTCACCTCTGAAAGCCACCAATCTCTTCTCTGTATCTAGATATTTATTTTTTGTTTTATTTGTCTCAGATTTCACACATTAGTGAGATCACACAGCTGCCATCTTTCTCTGACTGATTTCACTTACACATAATGCCCTCAAGGTCCATCCATGTTGTCACAAATGACAAGATTTCATTATACATTTTCTTTATCTGTTCATCTGTCAGTGGCCCCTTAGGTTGTTCCCATGTCTCGGCTATTATAAATAATACTGCAATGAATTTGTAGAAAATATAGATGAATTTGTATATTCTAGTTTATTATAAATAGAATATACAGTATACGCTCTGTTTTGGTCTCATTTCTTTTGGTCGGCTTACTTATCTTGAGATTCATCCATAGTCCATTAGTTTTTTCCTGTCTGTGGCTGAGTAGTATTCCATTCTATGAAAAGACTCCAGTTTGTTTGTTCATTCACCTTTTAGTGGACTTCTGGGTTGATTCCAATTTGGGGCTATTACAGATAAAGCTTCTATGAACATTCATGTACAAGGCTTTAAATGGACTTATGTTTTTATTTTTCTTGAGTAAATGCCTAGTAGACAGCTAGATTATATGGTAGGTGTGTGTTTAACCTATTAAGAAACTGCCAAACTGTTTTCCAAAGCAGCTGTACCATTTTACATTCACACCAGCAGCGTATGAAAGTTCTAATTCTTTCATATCCTCCCTAAATTTTGATATGGTCAATCTTTTACAGCTTAGCCATTTCAATAGATATATAGTAGTATCTCATTGTAGTTTTAATTTGCATTTCCCTAATGTCTAATGATGTAACTTCCAGCTTTCTTGATTTGTGTCTTCATATTTAACGTGTGTTTCTTGTAGGCAGCATATATTTGGATTTTGCTGTTTGAAAATCCAACCTGACAGTCTCTTTTAATTGGGAATATTTAAACCATTTGTGTATAATGTGCTTATCAATCTAGTTTGGTATAAACCTATCATCAAACTACTTATTTTTGCCTGATCCCATTGATTCTTTGTTTGCTTGTCCCTCTTTTCTGTCTTTGTTTAGATTAATTGGAATTAATGAATCCATTATCTCCTACATTGGCTTATTAGCTGTAATTCTGTTCTGTTATTTTAGTGGTTGCTTTAGGGTTTGTCGTATACATCTGTAACTTATCACAGAGTATCTTCAAGTAGAAGTAGACCCCTTCACATATGATATAAGAAACTATTTTGTATTTCTGCCTTTCCTAAGTGTGTGCTGTTATTTGATCCTTTGGGGTCTTTTAAGATTAAGTAGGATTAGACTGATTGACAGTCTAGGGCTCATTATTCCCCATTACTGAGATAAGACTGTTCTATGTACACTATCCAATGCCCTGTGAATCACCAGGCCTCCACTATGTTTGGTAGGAAATAGGCACTGTCCCCTGCCGTATATGAGTGCTGGACCCTGTTTCTTCTACTCCTTCCTGGGGATTTTTCCCCCAGCTTCCTGTCATTTCCTCACACATATGTGGTCAGTGCGTAGCTGAATACTGGAGAGAGACCCTCCGTAGATCTCTCGGTTTCTCTCTCTGCACAGCTCTTCCTCTGTGGGCTTCTGTCCTATGAATTCTAGCTATCCTGGTCTTCTCTGACTCTCAATTCCTTCCCCTCTACTCTGGGAGTCTACCAGGATCCTCCTGGCTTCTTTATCCCCATGCTATGCTCTGGAAACTCTCTCAAAGTAGTAATCTAGGACTGCCCTAGGGCTCACCTCATACATTTTCCATCTCCCACGTGTCACTGTGCTTCCATGCATGATATCCATTGTCTTACAATGCATTGTTACATAGATTTTGTCCATATTTTCATTATTTCAAGGCAGAGGTTAAATTTGGTCCTTATTGCTCCATCTTGTTCAGAAGCAGGGGTCCTAAAATAGCTTTTGAAGTACTAGGTTCCCCCCCCCGCCCCCGCCTTGATTTGGAGATGATATGCAAAGAATTTTGGAGGAAAACACATAATTAGTTGATAATGGGCAATCCTCCAGACACAGAGATGCTATTAGGCACTTACCAACATTGCACATACTTTGTTTTTCTTTCACAATAGCAGTGATTGCCTCGTACTGTGTCCATCATTCTTTCTGCCTAGTTGTATTTAGGGCCTTTCTTCTGTAATCAACTTGGCTAAGCTTCTGCAGGCCTTCATCTATATCTAAAGATTCTCAGCAGGGCCTAAAACCAAAGCCATATAATCAGGTGCTCCAAGCATAAATTAGCCAATAGGACAACAGCTAAATCTACTTTTTAAAAGAGCTGAATGTGTCCATGTGTTTCACTGCTTTAAAAATATCCACTTTGAGTTACTGAATATTTTAATATTCTTAACTTTGCACTTCAGTAATCATTCTTTAAAAGTTTCTGTTTAATAATTTTTAATGCTATATCATTTAATGGCCAATGTACTACCATGAATGTTTTATCTGAGGAGAGATAGCTGGCTTAAGTTGTTACCACTCATCAGTTCAGAGGATTTTAGTCCTGAAAGTCCAGAAAGCCAACCCTTGATTTGATAGACATCATATGATATGTCATAGTTCGCACAACTAGTTAATAATGGAACCAGAACCTGAAATATGTTCTGTATTCTAACAGTCTTTCATTTTATTGTTAAAAATGCATCCTTCCGTTTAAATATTCTATATTTTGAAACCTTTTAAAAAGGAATTACTTATCCACATCCCACCAGTCTTGCATGTGAAACAATGAGATAAAGACTGTGAAAGTGCTTCAGAAACTATTAAATACTATGAAAATGTAAGTTTTATTATTAGAATAGCTGTTCACTTCTGTGAAGCCTTTCTAAACTTCTTCACTTTTCTGAACTTGATTATTCAGTATCTTTTCTAATACATTTGTTCTTCCTCTCTAAGAATTTAATCCTTTCTGCCCTGCTGGGTTGTAAAAAGGGCTATATTCTTTTCTAGAACTTAATGACATTTTATGGTATTATCCATCTAGTGGGTTCCCACTAAATACAGGTCAATAAATAAATAAAATTGAACCACATTTCTTTCTAGATGTGTGGGGGGAAGGACTATTCTCATCCTTAAAAATAAAGTGTTAGTTGCTCAGTCATGTCTGACTCTTTGCGACCCCGTGAACTGTAGCCCACCAGGCTCATCTGTCCATGGGATTCTCCAGGCAAGAATACTGGAGTGGGTTGCCATGCCCTTCTCCAGGGGATCTTCCCAACCCAGGGATTGACCCCAGGTTCTCCCACATTGCAGGCAGATTCTTTACTGTCTGAGCTCCTAAGGAGCTCTTTAAAAGAAAAGGTACTTTCAAAGATTAGATATGGTAACTCTTGCTCTTTTATATTTGCAATGAAATTGTTTTAATTGGTTTTATATTCAACTGATGCATCATATCTGCATCTCCTTGTTAAACCTGAACAGGCTTCCAGGTTAACGTGAGCATTTCTAACAGCTGCCTATACTAACAAGAAAAAGAAGGGATAAGGGCAGAGTCGTGAACTTCAGATTTTTCCCTCTGAACTGTAGTTCCTTTCCTCTGAATTGGCATTCCTTTCCTATGAATTATAGCTTACATTTCTCTATTATCTCAGTTTGACTTAGTCTTTCTAAATAGGTACTTCTGTTTCCATCAATAATATCTACGGAATTACCACTTAATGTGCTTTCTTTCTGTAACATAGGAAACTCACGTATGTGGGTGGATCACTCTAGCCCTGGCACTTAGGAAATATAAAAGGCTTTTGAATTGTTTCCAACAAGTCAGGACTTCTAATTCTCAGGCACAGCTTTCCCTTCAGAGTTATCCACAGGGTTGGAGCTGTGGTACTACCCTTGGAGATTCTAACATTAGCCTTGACTTGACTCCATCATCCATCATGTATCTCGGTGTATTTCTGTGCAATACATAGAATTTTCCTTCCAGAGTTACCTTTCCTCTTTCTGAATGCTACCTGCTGCCTGTCTGCTGAGTGTACTCTGTTAAATCCTCTCCTTCTCCATGGGTAGTGGCCCGTTACCTGCTGGGCAAATTAGATGCTGATCCTGGTCACTGCAGCTTCCTTTCCGGCTTTTTCTGCTGCTACATCAAGCGTAAGAGTTCTCTGCTGGTAGTCAGGCTCCATCTCTGGGAAGGTGGGACAAGTTGTCCTCAGGCCTCAAAGGAGCATTGTTTAATCTCCAGGGTGCAGTGGGGACACTGTTACTTCCATTTCCCCAAATCTAATCCCTCTATTCTATACACACACACACCCCCTTTCCCCTGGCTTGTTCTGGATCTACCGTCTTCCAGGTGACCCTGCTTACAGAGGGGGGCCTCAACCCTGGGGAATGAATAATGATAGCCCTGAGCTATTTCATGGTGATCCACTGGTCCCAGTCTCCCTGCCAAGGATCAACCATGGACATTTAATGTAATCTCAGGCAATAAGATATTGACACAGAGTGAGGTCTGCTAGGGAGCATCTGAGAAAGGTTTTCCTCACCCAGGGAACTAAACAGACATTCTTGACCTTTTGGATGCTATGCCTCCTTCTTCCCTATATGAGCTATCTATATGAGTAACTCGGTCAATTTCCTCCAGTCTCGCTCAAATCTCAGCTTCTTAAAGAAACCTCTTTGAAAATTAACCGCCCCCCCACTCTTTAAGCAGCAACCTGCCTTACCTCCTCCTTCCCAGTCATCTCAATTCAATCCTCCTTACCATGTCGTGGTAATTCTTCTACAAAGACACCCCCCACCACAAATCATGCCTCCAGTATAACCTCCCACACTGAACCTGGGCTGACCTTGTATTACAGATCAAGCGCAGAAGTGACATGACAAGATCCAAGCCTAGATCAGAAGAAGCCTTGCAGGTTCTCTCTTGGTCAATTGGAATACTTGGGGGGAACTGAGCTACTGTGAAAGAAGTATGACTACTGTAAGGCTACTATGCTGTGAGGAGTTCTAAGCTAGCCACATGGAGAAGCTGCATGCAAAGACAAAAATGCATGGCAACCCCCCAGCTGTTGCCTCCGTCCTATATGAGGCACCAGATGTGAGCAGGAAAAACTACACAGGGCATCCATTTCAGTCGAGCCTTCAGATCACTCTGGCTCCAGCTGCCACCTGACTGCAAAACACACAAAAGACCTCAAACAAAAAGCACCCAGCTGAGCCCATAGTGATAACATACTACAGAATTAACATATTTAATATGCTTGTTTTATTGTCTGCCTCCCACCATGAGACAGCAAGCTTAAGGAAAGCCAGTGATCTTGTCTGTTTTGTTTGCTACCATGTCCAAAGCACCGAAGAACAGTTCTTAGCTAGGGAAATATTTACTGAATGAACAAATGAATGAATGAACAGGAACTCAAGTAGCCTTTCATGAATATGTAGAGAGTTTCCCTAAGGATTGCAGAGTGGAAAGATGGGAAGAGCCTAAGTTCTGATAATGCTGTTGTTCTCGTCAATTACCCAGTCCTCAGCCCTGACCTGTGCACTCCTGTTTAAGCCATTCTGTGCTGAGTTTTCCATTACCTGTAGCAGAAGGGATTCCATCTGGCACCATGTCTTTCAGATCATTCTAATTTGGAGCCATAGGACTCAGATATGACTGAGTCAGAAGATGAACCCAAGTGGCACCCACCCCCACCATGACATTCTCAAAACCACTCTTCTCATTACTGAGACTTTCCTACTGAGCAAAACCCCTAGTTTATAATATGTTCTTTCCTTAGTCCTTCCTTCTCCGAAGAGACCTTCTTGGTCTCCCTAAAACAGGTTTCTGGAGAGCCACCAATATCTTAATGATGACTGTAACACACTTCTGGATATGTAAGTCCAGAACTGACTACAGCTTGAGCTTTGTCTCAGTCACCTATGTCCCCATCCCACGAATTTGCCAGGGAGATTCATTTGAGATGTACCTTAATGTCTCAAACCGAAGCTGGAACAGTGCTCCTCAAGCTGGGACCCCCACTACATAGTAAAACAGTATGTGTTACACTCTTATTTGCAAAGAATTATATAAAACCAGGAAAATAAGCAAGTAAACTGTCGCTATTTGCTTAATGCTTGTATACAGAAATCACTTTGGTGTGAAATTCAGTACAATATTTTTTAAGTGATTTACATTATGCTAGACAGATGCTATTGAGCAGTAGGACAAAGATGTTCATGATACACACCCCCTTCAAGAAGGATGAACTACAAATACCATAAAAGCTCTGCTAGAGATCTGAGAGGGCAAAGTGATAGAAACAGGGAGACAGCAATTAATCTTGCCCCAGGGATGACATTTGAGCTTGAACTTGAACAGTGAGTAGTATTTCAAAAGGTAGAGGAAAAAGCGAAAGAGTTTTCTAGGAAGAAAGGACAGTGTAAGCTAAAGTTTAGAGGTCCAGGGAAATCTGAAATAATTCAAGGTAGTTGGAGTCTGGAGTGAATGAGATGGGGAGTGTGGCGGGGTGGGGGGCAGTAGTAACAAAGGCAAAATAAGGAAGATCAAAGTAAATGACATGTATGTCATGAAGGGAAAGGAGGCAATTAAATAGTTTCCTCAAATTCCCTTTCGACTTATATTTGTTGCTCATAAGTAGACTCCATTACACTAACATGATTTTTACTTTTTTTTTTTTTTTTTTTTTTAGCGTATTTGGCCCAAGTAAACAAGGGACAAAAAGTTTCTAATGCAAAATATCCATTCAACCTGAAAGAGCATTGATGATTCCAGACCATTTAATGTTAAATATTTTAGAGTTCTACATTATTTCTCTTTGGTTGCGCAGAATTTTTTTTTTTCCTGCAGACTGAAAATATATTTTTAGTTTGTAACAGACTAATTGCTCCTGCTTGCATGCCAGTCTCCTGGGCATTGACAAGTTCAAGTTCAGTAGGTAGGAATCTGGCTTCTGAGAATGTCACCTAAGAGTCAAGGAATGCATGATTATGCCTGTAATTACTTGAGAGGGATTCTGAAATCCTGGTGGGGTTGATGGGGCCACCAGATAGCAGGGGTCAAGAATGTATAAGAGGTGAGGAATTCAGACTGGAGCTGCAGTCGGGAGTTACAGTAAACAGGTTCTGAATATAAAAGGACAGGAATTCAAGTTGACAGTTGAGAAACCCACATCTCAGAAATGCAAACCTCACTTTAAGTCAAAGGCTCTTCAAAGTAGGACTTTACAATATACACACCAAGGCAAGAGCTAGTGTTTATTTAACTCTGTGGTCTGGAGCATGGGGGCTCTCAGATGGTTAGCATGCTTTCAGCAGTCAATAGCAGCATGCCTGACTGACTTAAAGAGCTTTATATTTGTTTTTCCCAAACTCTTCTGGTCCTAAGAAACACCAGGGGTTCTTGATTACCTTGCTAATTCCAAAGCCCCTTGACAAATCTGATTCAAGAGGTTGGGGAATGTACGTTTCAAACATGAACCCCAGTGGAATGAGGCATATTTTGGAAAAGCTAGAGACATCTGATAATCTAACACAGTGGTTCCCAAACTTTAGATGCACCAGAATCACCTAGAGGGCTTATTAAACCACAGGCTGATGGGCTTCACATGGGGTTTCTGATTCACTTGCTGTGGTTGTTTAGTAGCTAAATCGTGTCTGACTCTTGCGATCCCATGGACTGTAGGCCTAAGGCTCCTTTGTCCATGGGATTTCCCAGGCAAGAGGACTGAAATGGGTTGTCATTTCTTCCTCCAGGGGATCTGCCGACCCAGAGATTGAACTCGCATTTCCTGCATTGGTATGTGGATTCTTTACCACTGAGCTATCAGGGAAGCCCTTGATTCAGTAGGTTTGGAATAAGTAAGGTCTGCAGTTTTGCATTTCTAGTTCAGTTCCCAGGGTATGCTGATACTGCTGTGATTAGGAACCATTCTGTGTGAACCATTGGCCTAATACAGCCAGAAGTCCAAAGCTCATGAGATTTGGGGCTGTTTAACTCAGCAGCTGCACTGTATTAGGACTGTAGTTCAGCTTCTCTGCGAGTCCCTTGGCTTTCTCCTCATGATTCCAAGATGGCTTCCCATTGCATCAAGCAATGTATCCTCAGACAACAATATTTAAGGTAGAAAAGGAGTAAGATCCAAGGATAACGCCACATGGGGTATTTGTGGCTGTGTTGGAGCAGAAATAATTTCCCAGAAGCACCCTAGCATACTTCCCCTTACGTGTCAGCCAGAATTGGGTCTCTCTGTACCCGCTTTATACCAGGCACCGGCTGCAAGGAATCTACTGTGATTGGATTAGACCTGACTTTAACCATTCCTCTAGCACTGGGTCCATTGATGCCCACTATCTGATCATCACTGAGATTCTTTTCTTAGGAATAAGAAGTGTGAATAGCTGTTATGGAGGCAAATAGCTGGAAACATCACAAAGGGTTTCTGACACTAATGTGACGATAGGTAGATTCAGGGTTGAAAATAATAATACGGATGCTGGTAAGTAATAGATGCTACTATCTTTGTTATGACTGTTTGCAACAAACTTATAGACTCATGAAGAATTTGGGTCTGCATATTGCAGGGCAAGTACCCTTTCAAAGCTCACTGTATACAGGTAGTCATCTTGCTTTTATTATGCGTGCATAGGGAATTGCAAGCTGTCCCTTCAGGTAATGAAATTTAGACAAGTTGGAACCTGTATAACAGCAAATCAATACTAAAGTTATAGGCAAAGCCTGTACTTGTAGAGACTAACACATAGGGTAGAAAGGTTTCGTGACCAAAATGTAACAAATTCTACATGTATGGGTATCCAGCGTAGAGAGCACACAGTATACAGTGGTGTGTCTTTTTATGTTTTGCATCTCTCTTCATTCATCTCGAATAGTGTATTTTTTTGGTTAACAAACACATAACTCAGCCATGCCCCATGTGTCCACAGCCAGTGGAAAGTGGAAAGCCAAGTTGTTTATATGGGCCTCACATCATCCAGATGCTTCATTGACAAATGCATAAAAGGTCTCTCTGGAATTATAAGGAAAATTTCCTAAGTCGTCTACATTTCTTGGGTAGTGGAAGCTAGTGACTAATGCAAGACGATCTCCTGTTTTATTTTTGTTTCCTTTCAAGAACTAGCTTTTGTGCAGAAAATGAATAACTTTGAAAGAAGAGCTAAGCTGACAAATACACTTTCTGTTGGCTAGTATTAAAACTGCATGTTCTTTTTCCTTCCACCCGTGATTTAGTGGTAAGCTTGCCCTTTGCATAGTGAAACTGATGTCTGCCACGTTTGTAAGCCCCATCTGGCCTGACGAGGTCACTGGTTTCAATGCCACCAGCTTGTGTCCAGAGACCCAGAAACAGAGTTTCAAAGATTGTGGTCTCATGAGCTGTCACCCCATTCCATAATCACTAAGTTATGGTTGCCCTGACCTTGACCCGAGAAGCCTGGACAGAGATGAAGCCACTCCACTACAATCCAGATCCGCAGGAACAGCGCCTTCCCTGGGACAGATGACAGTTGCATACCGGGCAGAATTGTTCATGATAAACAAAACAAGGGAAGTTTCCAGAGTGCTGTAGAACCACTGATAATTTGAGTACACTGAAACCTTCAGCACGATTAATCTGACAGCATCCCCCCTACCCCCACCCCCCCGCTTCCTTTAGTGGTGAAAATTTTGATTTTTTTCTTCTGGGTTCACTGCCTGGAATAGAACAAAAGACTTTTGAGAGCCTCCGCCGGTAGAGGGTGCATTTACCACGTGTGCATTGGGTCTTTGGCACCGTGCCCTGGGGCTGCATGCTCTATACATTTGTGACCCTTACACACCACGGTGTGACTGCTTACAGACGGTTGACTGTCTTCTCAGATGGAAGTAGGCAGTGGTTCGCCAGCAACTTAGGGTTGTTGTTGTTTTTGAGAACCATGCAACTAACAGATGTTTGTTGTTGGCTCCATATCTACATTCTTTGAAAGCTGGAGAATCAAATTGCTGACATTCAGACAACACTAATTCCCATATCCAGGGAGCCTAATTTGCCATCCCTGAGATCCTGATTCCTGGTGTTCACGGGTTTAAAAACCATTTCAGTGACACAATATAAGAATGGGCTTGGGAGATGCAGTGCTGTCTCCACTAAAGATAATCACATTTTATAAACATCTGCGTCATTACTGGTATGATTCATCTCGAAGCTGTATACAGCTGTGTTTCCAGTTTCAATTAACAATCCCTTAATTGCATATCCATCTCATGTTACTAATTTAGTTAATTTATTCATAATTAAGAGTATTCTGTTTTCTACCAAGGTTTGTCGAGCTCAGAACATTATAAAGAGAAATATTTTAAGGAAGCATCTCCAAGGGATTTTGTTTCTTATAATCACATCACCGTAAAATGTCATTCACATGCCCAAAGGAAGATGAATTGCTAAGGGATTTTTTTCTCCAGTAAAATAAGAAGCCATGGGAAGCTGCAGTGTGTTGTGTTTTTAAACCAAGTTAAATGCTATGTATTTTGTTCTTTTCTTTCTCCTTTCCTGACATCGTCTCAAAAAAATTATCATTTGATTTGGATTATTATTTAAGTATCACAGCAAATCCAGTTGCCAGTGCAGATAAAACTGTCATTACCCTGTCAGGTAATGGTGTCTCTTAAAATCTAACCTATAAAATCTGTACATTTCAGAGGACATTGAGATCACGAGTTTGAAAACTGCCAAAGTCTAAGCAAGTGGAATGCGTCTTTGTGGAAAATGGGAGACAGATGATAACATGATCACCAGCCATTAATTCATTTTAGTTTGACCTTTTCTAGAAAAAATGTGTATACCTTTGCCACCAGGGTCTTGGCTGGGTTGCTCTATGTGTCAGTGTGTCATTAAAAGCAGCAGTAACAAAACATACAAGTTACGTACTTTATTGTCCAAGAACTGCCACTTACAGCCTTGACCTATCCTTATGCTTAAAAAAAAAAAATCTCATAACTGTTGTGTTGTTGTTCAGTTGCTGTCATGTCTAACTCTGCGACCCCATGGACTGCAGCAATGCCAGGCTCCCCTGTCTTTAACCATCTCCCTGAGCTTGCTCAAACTCATCTCCATTGAGTCGGTGATGCCATCCAACTGTCTCATCTGTCACCCTCTTCTGCCCCTGTCGTCAGAATTTCCCAGCATCAGGGTCTTTTCCAATGAGTTGGCTCTTTGTAACTGTTGAGTAGTCTGTAGATTTTACACAACAGAAATAACAAACCATCTTTTGACTTGCATGAATTCAACTGAAAGAAAAATTCACCACCCCACACTGCCTCTTCCCACTCTGGTAGTTTCCTTGACTGTCAAGAAACCTTGCATATTATTCACATATTCTTCCACGAGTTTAATCATCTGTTACATATTTTATTGACCCATGACTGCATGCCTAGCATTGTGCTAGATCCTGGGGGTTACATAATGATCAAGAAGAGTGGTGATTTCTACCTTTATGGAGTTTTCAATCTAAAGAAGGAATCAGACATAACTCAAATAATCATCTGAGTAAAAGTAAAAGTGCATTGCTCAGGGAAGCCAAGCAGACACAGTACATGATTAATAATGCCATCTGTTTTTATAGCCACCTAACAAGACATAGGGGGTTCCCCAGTGGCTCAGTGGTGAAGAATCTGCCTGCCAGTGCAGGAGATGTGGGTTCAATATCTGGCTTGGGAAGACCCCCTGGTGGAGGAAATGGCAACCCACTACAGTATTCTTGCCTGGCAAGTCCCATGGACAGAGGAGCCTGGTGGGCTATATAGCCCATGGGGTCACAAAAGAGTCAGATACGACTTAGCAACTAAACAATAAATAACAAAAATAAGGCATACAGATGATTCTCAGTTAATGACAGTTTAGGTCTTGGAGCCATGTTTTTGTTTTCCTGTAGTTACAGTTTGTGACAAAGTTTAACTTGTTTATCTCACTAGAAGCAAAAAGTTCAAACATACATTTCCAAGTAACTGGTGGCAGGAAAATGTGATCATGTATGTATTTTACCCTAGCTCTTTTAATTCTGAACTCCTCTATTGTTCTAAAATTTTAATTTGTGTATCTAAAAGGGAAGACACAAGAACAGATAAAAGTGTCCCAAAGCCTCATGAGCAATGGGTCATTTATTTTTACCATTTAGCCATTGGCTATCAACAATAACTTAAAATTTAGTCATGATGGAGAGGTAAAATTTTAAATATTTCTTCAAGTCTCACTTTATCCCCATCTCCATAATGTGTTTTTTTTCCCTACATGTTGCAGGTTTATTTGTCCGTTTAACATCTTAAATTCGAACTAAACAGAATAGGAGTTTAAAATAGCTATGCATTTCTCTTAGTTGGTGACAATTTTAAGTAACACTCCAACCTATTGTACAGGTCTATAGTCTTTAAGATAAGTGTTTTCTCAGCTTATTGAAGAAGAACAAATTTTTGAAGCCAGAAAAGACTAGAGACTGACTAAGCCAAACTCTTTAGTTATAAATTAGGAAATAGATTCTAGATGACTTAGCCACACTATTCTTATTTGTTAAAAGCAAGACCAGAACTCAGACCCAATTCAATGCTGTTTTCACTACACTATGTTTTTTCTTTATGAAAAACAAAGGTATAGATAGCTTGTTCAAATATTTATCTGAAAGGCAAACATGCCTGCTTATATCATATTTTGCCATTTTGCGATAATATACTTGGAGTATAGTTGATTTACAGTGTTATGTATGTTTCAGGTATACAGCAAAGTGATTCCAATATACATATACCCATTTTTTTCAGATTCTTTTCCCATATAAGTTATCACAGAATATTGAATAGAGTTCTTTGTGCTATACAGTAGGTCCTTGTTGATTATCTATTTTATATATAGTGTGTGTGAAACTGTTATTTGCTCAGTAGTGTCTGACTCTTTGAGACCCATGGACTGGAGCTCACCAGGCCTCTCTGTCCATGGGATTTCTCAGGCAATAATTCTGGAGTGGGTTGCCATTTCCTTCTCCAGGGGATCTTCCCAACCCAGGGATCGAACACGTGTCTCCTGCATTGGCAGGCGGATTCTTTACCACCGAGCTACCAGGGAAGCCCTTATATATACTAGTGTATATATGTTAACCACAAACTCCTAATTTATCCTGCCCCCTCTCTTTCCCCTTTGGTAACCATAAATTTGTTTTCTACATCTGTGAGTCTGTTTCTGTTTTGTAAATAAATGCATTGCTGTCATTTTTTTTTTAAGATTTCACATGTAAGTTATATCATATGATGTTTTTCTCTGTCTGATTTACTTAGTATAAAATCTCTACATCCATCCATGTTGCTGCAAATGGCATTATTTCATTCTTTTTATGGCTGAGTAATATTCCTTTTTAATGGCCGAGTAATACGCACCACATCTTCTTTATCCATTCCTCTCTTACTGGATTTTTAGGTTGTTTCCGTATTCTGGCTATTATAAATATTGCTGCAATGAACATTGTATCTTTATGAATTATGCTTTTCTCCACATATGCGCCCAGGAGTGGAATTGCAGGACCATATGGTAGCTCTCATTTTAGTTTTAAAGGAACCTCTATACTATTCTCCATAGTGGCTATATCGATTTACATTCCCACTGACAGTGTCAGAGGGTTCGCTTTATCCACACCCTCTCCAGCATTTATTGTTTGTAGATTTTTTTGATGATGGCCATTCTGAGTGGTGTGACGTGATAACCCTATTGTATTTTTGATTTGCATTTCTCTAATAATTAGTGATGTTGAGCATATTTTTATGTAGTTTTGGCCATCTGTGTGTTTTCTTTGGAGAATTCTCCATTTAAATCTGCTTGGGGCACTTTTTCTGATGAGATCTTTAATTTAATTGTACTTGAATCTGTTGATCTAAACACACTGATATCTGCATATAATAATTGGTAGAAATATAGATTTTAAAAGTACAGATGATTTTCACTGTTGTGTGACATTTTCCTTTAATAAAACTCATCCAGAAAAGATAACCATGTTTAAATAATTCTCTCTTTTTTTTTTTTCAGAAATCATGGACTAAAAGTGTGGCATTTAGTCTTTATATCTCTCATTTGCTTATTTCATTTCAACGCTTATTTTACCCTCTCTGATTTTGTGGTTTTATAAAGCATTTTTGTGTATTCACCCCCCCCCCAAAAAAAAATCCTCTTGAGAAAGTCAGTATAACTTAATCTGAGAAACAGCTGGGCATTTTTTCATGATCTCTTCAAAGGGAGGGAAACTGAAAGGCCACCTCAAATACTAACTCTGCTCCTTAGCATGATGCAATTTCTTCACAAAGCAGTCAAAATAGTAATATTTGCCTTCTACTCGGCTATTTCACAACATTAACAGAGTTCAAGGATTCATGTGTTAATGCTGCACTGTGGTCTGTGTTTCAAACACAAGGAATGGCAGCTGAGATGAAACTTGATTTGAATCCTTGGATTTCATGTGGTACTGGATGGGAGCAGAGTACTGATTTCAGGTTGAGAGAACAAACAGAAGGCAGCTGATGGCTGCATCCAGAGGACTCTTGTTAGAGTTAGACAGTGTGCCTTGGATGGATACGAAGAAGGTCCCTGCCCTCACGGAGCCTTAGAATTCAGCACCAGAGATTGGTTCAACATCTTATTGCATAATTATTTCATTCTAATAGTTTGTTGTTGTTGTTGTTTTAACTGCACTGGGTCCTCATTGCTGTGCATGGGCTTTTTCTAGTTGCGGCGAGCGGGGACTAATCTCTCGTTCCAGTGTGCAGGCTTCTCATTGTGGTGGCTTCTCATTGCAGAGTGCAGGCTCTAGAGTGCACGGGCATCAGCAGTTGTGGTGCAGGGGCTTAGTTGTCCCGCAGCATGTGGGATCTTCCCGGACCAGGGACTGAACCCGTGTCCCCTGCATAGGCAAGCGGATCTGCCACTGGACTACCGGGGAAGTCCTTATTCCAGTTTTAATAAGTACTAGAAAGGAGAAAAACAAAGTGCTAAGAGAGAATAATGCAGGGACCTGATTGAGTCTGCTAGGTCAGGAAGATTTCCCAGGAAGTGATATTTTAGACACACACACACATGAATACATGCAGAATATATTCTGAGTGACTCTCATAAAGGCAGTTTTTACTATAGATTATGGTCAAAGTTTGGAAACTGTTGTTCTCATAATTCCAGGGAGAGTAGGAATCATGTGACCTGTTTATCACATGCCTCCCCCAATAGTGTCTAGTAAGGAAATCAGTGTTGATAACTGATATCATCTCAGTTTTCATGAAAAGCAGAAGGACTTGCATTCACTGGAGGAGAGCTAAGTGTCTGAAATATTGGCATGAAAGTGTGCACAGGGCCTGCACCTGGTATTCAAGGCAATCACAGCACTTCTCTTTGGATAAGCTAAGAATTAAATGTCAGTGGAATCATTTATGGATCATATTCTCATGCATTTGTAAATATAGAGAGGAAGGACAACAGATATAAATGGGGGCGTGTAAGTGTAAGACTCTGTGTGTATGTATAAACTACATTTTGCTTATCCATTCATGTGTCCATGAGCACTTGAATTGCTTCCAGGTTTTAGCTATTGTGAGTAATGCTGCAATGAATGAAGGTATAAAATAGCTCTTCAAGACTCTGCTTTTACTTCTTTTGGATATATACCCAAAATTGGATTTCTGGATGATAATCATAATTCTATTTTTAATTTTTTGATGATCTGCCAGACTGTTTTCCAGGGCTGCCCTGATGGCTCAGATGGTAAAGAATCTCTCTACAATGCAGGAGACCTGGGTTTGATCCCTGCGTTGGGAAGATCCCCTGGAGTATCCACTCCAGTATTCTTGTCTAGAAAATTCCATGGACAGAGAAGCCTGGCTGGCTACAGTCTATGGGGTCCCATAGAGTTGGATACAGCTGAGCAACTAACACTTTCACTTTCATGCTGTTTTCCATAGTGACTGTACCATTTTACGTTCCCACCTACAGCCCACAAGAGTTTAATTTTTTCCACATTCTCACCAACACTTGTTATTTTCTGGATCTTTGATGTTAGCCGTCCTTTAAACAGAAAGGAAATTCTGACATATGCTACAAACATGGATGAAACTTGAGTACATTCTGCTAAATGAAAGAAGCCAGCCACAGAAAAGACATATAATTCTACTTGTGAAAATTACCTGGAGCAGTCAAAATCATAGAGCTAGAAAGTAGAGTGGTGGTTACCAGTGGCTTGGGGAGGAGTTGTTATTGTTCGATGCGTAAAGAGTTTCAGTCTTACAAGATGATGAGAGTTAAGGATATGGACAGTGGTAATGGATGCACAACATTAGAAATATATTTAATACCACCACAGTGTACATGGTTAGGATGGCAAATTGTATGTGTATTTTCACCACAGTAAGAACAATTAAATAAAACATGTAGAAGCCTTTTAGTTTTTAACCAATGAAACACTGAAAGGAATTCTTGATATTGGTACACAAGGAGTCATGTGGCCCTGGAGCAGTTAAATAACTTCTGTGAAATTGACAATACAACTCCCTTCTTGTCATTCTCACCCCCCACCCCCAACCTGTCTGTTACTCTTACATCTAATTGCCCTGTATTGTGATCATCTCAGTATATATTCAGTATACTTTATTTGCAAGCCAGGCTTTTTTTCCCCTAGAGGTCTCTGTAGAAACAAATTGTAATAATGCTTTTGCTGTATTAGCTATAGATAGTTATATCGTAGTACTGCAAGGAACTACTATCTACCTAATTATTTAGGATACAGAAGACATCCTTCTACTATGGCCCTTAGTACTTTTGTAAAGATTTTTAAGATTTTTTTTAATATGGATCATTTTGTCGTTGTTGTTGTGTTATATTTGTTTCTGTGTTATATTTTGTTTTTTTTTTTTTTTTGGCCGTGAGGCATGTGGGATCTTAGTTCCCAGACCAGGGATTGAACCCACACCCCCTGCCCTGAAAGGCAATGTCTTAACCACTGGACCTCCAGGGAAGTCCCTGACAGTCCTTAGTACTTTTGCATTCAAACTTTGAGTGAAACAGGATTTGAGAAATTATAGGCTTGGTGAGTTCTCAGGCATTAACTCAAGTAGGAAGCCTTTATCCCAATCACCTACACTTAACCCAGCATGTACCCCATTAATTTCTAATGTTGCTTGGAACAAATTAACATTCCTGGGATGCAAGCTCACTGAAAGAGCCCTGGAGAATGAGACAGTTCCTGGCTCTTCGCATTGACAAAGTTAAAAGCCTGTGCGGTAACACGGACCCCTGCTTCCTCTCAGTGTGTCTTTGAATAAGTTGCAGAGTAGCTAAAAGTAGAGCACTATTAGTTGAAAGCTAAGAAAAAGAACACCCGGTTTATTTCAGTCTCTTTCTTACTAAGACCCCTCTTGTGATTGGGAAGTGAGTGGCGGAAATCACCTAGAGGTTTTTAACAGTTGCACAAAAGATTCCTTGACCCCAAATATTTACCCATTTGCCACTCTGCATTGGCACCGTGCCTCAAATCCCACCTGCTGTGAACTGACCTAAATCAAAATTCAGTCCTCTAGGCATCTTGGAGTCTCTTTTGTAAATCATGGAGATTCACAGGGAAGTTTCAAGTGGGTGAGGGGTGGCTGCCTCCTCACAATCTCAGATTCAAGTCTTCTATGGGAGAGGGGAAAGAATTTTCCTCCCCACCTTCTAGGTTCTTAGCTGAGAACCCCCTGTCCTAAAAGACATTACCAGGAGAAAAACAAACAGAAATTTAATAACGTGTGTTCTTCCCTATATACATGGGAGAGATCCAAGAAAATTGAGCAACTCACCAAGATGAGCAGAGCCACTACCTTAAATACCATCTTCTGCTCAAGATGAAGGAAGATGAAGGCGGCATGGGGGAGGCTAGTTATGGGAGGTTATCCAGAAAAAAATGCTCCAATCCCTATGCCAAAAAGTCATATTTTGAGATGGCATATTCTCCTCCCCTTCAGAGCCTGTGAGGAGCTTTCATGATACGCCAGTCTTCCATAGCACACACACATTGGTAATATTGATACATGTGTTACAAAGACCACCGAGGTTCATAGAGAAATATAGTAGTTATAGTCTTTGGGCATTAGTCTTTTATCTGTGATGAGGGTTGCCATCTGCTGGAGTATAAATTCTTAATTAAGGTTTACCAGTTGCGTCTAGAGTTTGATGCTTGCACTAACCGCATAGGCAGAATGTCATACTATCTATGTTGAAGCATTTAAAATTTATTACAGACGTTGTAACATCACCACTTAAATTCTAATGGTGGCCCTTTAAGCATGCAAAACATCTGTTTGAGGTAGGGTAACCCCATTCACTGATCAATCAATATACCTTTTAAAAAATTTTTTGGCTGGAGGATAATTGCTTTTCCATGTTGTGTTAGTTTCTGCTGTACAACCAAATGAATCAGCTATAAGTATGCATATATCCCCTCTCTCCCTCTTGAACCTCCCTCCCACCCCGCATCCCACCCCTCTTGGATATCACAGAGCCTGAGCTGAGCTCCCTGTGCTATACAGCAGCTTCCCTCTAGCTCTCTGTTTTACACATCAGTTCAGTTCAGTTCAGTTCAGTTCAGTTGCTCAGTCGTGTCCAACTCTTTGTGACCCCATGAACCGCAGCACGCCAGGCCTCCCTGTCCATCACCAACTCCCGGAGTCCACTCAAACCCATGTCCATCGAGTCAATGATGCCATCCAACCATCTTATCCTCTGTCGTCCCCTTCTTCTCCTGCCCTCAATCTTTCCCAGAATCAGGGTCTTTTCCAATGAGTCAGCTCTTCACATCAGGTGGCCAAAGTATTGGAGTTTCAGCTTCAACATCAGTCCTTCCAATGAACATCCAGGACTGATCTCCTTTAGGATGGACTGGTTGGATCTCCTTGCAGTCCAAGGGACTCTCAAGAGTCTTCTCCAACACCACAGTTCAAAAGCATCACTTCTTTAGCACTCAGCTTTCTTTATAGCCCAACTCTCACATCCATACATGACCACTGGAAATACCATAGCCTTGACTAGATGGACCTTTATTGGCAAAGTAATGTCTTTGCTTTTTAATACGCTGTCTAGGTTGGTCATAATTTTCCTTCCAAGGAATAAGGGTCTTTTAATTTCATGGCTGCAGTCACCATCTGCAGTGATTTGGGAGCCCCCCAAAATAAAGTCTGCCACTGTTTCCACTGTTTCCCCATCTATTTCCCATGACGTGATGGGACCAGATGCCATGATCTTCGTTTCCTGAATGTTGAGCTTTAAGCCAACTTTTTCACTCTCCTCTTTCACTTTCATCAAGAGTCTTTTTAGTTCCTCTTCACTTTCTGCCATAAGGGTGGTGTCATCTGCATATCTGAGGTTATTGATATTTCTCCCAGCAATCTTGATTCCATCTTGTGCTTCATCCAGCCCAGCATTTCTCATGATGTACTCTGCATAGAAGTTAAATAAGCAGGGTGACAATATACAGCCTTGACATACTCCTTTTCCTATTTGGAACCAGTCTGTTGTTCCATGTCCAGTTCTAACTGTTGCTTCCTGACCTGCATACAGATTTCTCAAGAGGCAGATCAGGTGGTCTGGTATTCCCATCTCTTTCAGAATTTTCCACAGTTTACTGTGATCCACACAGTCAAAGGCTTTGACATAGTCAATAAAGCAGAAATAGATGTTTTTCTGGAACTCTCTTGCTTTTTTGATGATCTAGCAGATGTTGGAAATTTGACCTCTGGATCCTCTGCCTTTTCTAAAACCAGCTTGAACATCTGGAAGGTCATGGTTCACATATGGTCATGTATTAATGTAAATGCTACTCTCTCAATTTGTCCTAGCCAATAGGTGGGTGGGGGGTGGGTCGGGAGGCAGGATACAGTGACTCAGAGCATCATCATTTGTTAAAGCTTCCCAAGCAATAAGAAAGTACAGTCATCTTTGCAACCCTTTACAGGAAAGGAGTGGAAGGAGGGGTGGCCTTATAAAGAGCGAAACCAGGAATAGAAAAAGGGATATTGAGATGTTAAATGTGTCTACAAGGAACTTTCCCTCAATCATGATTGAGACTCAGATTTTTATTATGATGGGGAGTTGGAAAAAGTCTCCTTCTAACTTGCCAGTCTACTAGAACCAGAAGTGTTATCTAACTGGGTTTATTTGCCAAACACGCAGCAAACGAAAGTCTGAGATGCTAAAATTTGCAGTAGAGAAAAGATTTACTTGAAAGGCAGCCAAGTGAGGAGTTGGAAGAGTAAGTCTTGGGCCAGCCTCCCCAAAGGCAAGGGTCTTGGGGTATTTATGGTATAAAGAGGCAGAGGGATCTGAGGAAGGAGAAGAGGCGATCGGAGGCAAGAAAAAGGTGAAGTAATGGGTGTTCTGTGCTTGTGGATCTTAGTTAGATACGCTTCTTTATGGGATGCACGTTCTGAAGATGGTGGTGTGAAGCCTGATCCGAGGGTAGTTTCTGGCCTTCTGATGTCAAAAAGCCATCCATCTGACACCAGAGAAGGCCTAGTTGAACAGTCACTGGTTTCAACTGATTTGAACTGGCAGGACTACCTCCATGTCCCTAGGAAACAATTTAAGCAACCATGGCAAGAGTAACCTAGACATCAGAGGTGTTACCTAAAGGGCGTGGTTAAGGAGTCTTGTGATTAATTGTCTAAGATTCATGAAGCTTGGAGAGAGTACAGTTTGCAAGAACAATTAAAGCAAGCTTGGTCAATGAAGGCTGGTTGCAGGATATTATTTATAAAGCAAGTTATAGTTTAGGGGATCTTACTGATGACGACTGTTAGTTTCAAAAGGAATCTGGGAGAAGAGGCCAGAATACTTTTGAAAGACTCCAGCCTGCACCTGACACCCCTCTTGACTCCATAAGAATTTTTGTTTCTTAAAGAAACATTTGCCTAATGAACTTTCAGGGATCTGGAGGATAGACTGGGGTAAATAAATAATATGTTCTTTTCAGATGGCTGAATACCATCTCCTGCAGAGCAGTTAAAATGATACCTGCCAGAATCAAATACAATTCTGAGAGGAAAGGAATGAGAGGAGCCTGCTGTTGGTAGACCAGCTTTGATCAGTGTGTTTTCATTTTACATATGCATAATAAGGGGTTCCCAGGGGATGCAGTGGTAAGGAATCCGCCCGCAAATGTAGGAGACAGGAGTGTCTCAGATTCGATCCCTGGGTCGGGAGGATCCCCTGGAGATGGAAATGGCAACCCAGTCCGGTATTCTTGGCTGGAGAATCCCATGGACAGAGGAGACTGGCGGGCTACAGTCCACGGGGTTGCAAAATGGGACACGGCTGAGCACACAACACAACAGCAGGCATAATAAATGTGGGAATTAAGATGAACATTCTTAGTCCCTGGGGAGTAACTTGCCTGGGGAACCCAGCCAGGATCGTCTGCATTGGTTTTTTGCTACCAGGGAGTTTGGCCCCAATACCAGGAAGCCTGAATTCTGAATTGTTTCTCTTAAAAAGAATGCCTTTCAGAGATGCCATTAGGAAATCACTATTGTTTAGAAAACGATAGCACAGAATTGTTCTAACCAGAGTACACCTTGTTCCTGAAATTAATTACCCAGAGCCTTAAAACAGTTCCTACCTTTTGCCGGTAGAAACCCTTTGAAACTATATTTGTCTGTGGTATTCACTGAAGCGCCTTAGATATAAAGAAAGTTATTTTCAGAGGAATTTTGAGCTAGGTTGTGTATGCATGTATGCATACTTAGTGTCTATTGGTTTTCCCTAAGGATTGTAGAAATCCCATTAACATACCAACTTCTTAAATAGTTACTGAAACTCCAGCTTTTCATATTTTCTTTTATAATATTTGGATGCATTTAGGTGAACTTGCAGCATTTTAATTATATCTGTATCAGATGAGCAGAAGAAATGTAAAAGGGTCTGGGGAGAGATTTAATTTTAGATAGAGGCATAATTAACAGCATTTGGAAAAACGAGTGGAACTTTAATTAAATGTCTCTACATTAATTTAGTCATTTAATTGAAAATGTATTGGGATAGCCCTTACAATTTATCACTCTCACACTTTGAGAGAAAAGGATTTTAAATAACAAAGCGCCAGTGTACATCCTCTTATTATTATTATTATTTTGCTAGCTGCCCACCACCTGTCTCCTTGCTGAATTTTTTTCCCCTATGGTTTCAAGTCTTTTTAAACATTAATTTAGCTTGTCACTTTTATTTTAAGAGCCATAAGTCTAGAAGAAGCCATATTTTGAAACTTTGAACAAATACTTCTTTTCCTTTCTTTTAGACTTTGATAGTCACGGGAGTCATGTTGTGGGCTTCCCAGGTGGCTCAGACGGTAAAGAGTCTGCCTACAGCACAGAAAACCAGGGTTCGATCCCTGGGTTGGGAAGATCCCCTGGAGCAGGAAATGGCAACCCACTCCATTATTCTTGCCTGGGAAATCCCAGGGACAGAGGAGCCCAGTGGGCTATAGTCCATGGGGTTGCAAAGAGTTGGACATGACTGAGCAACTTCGCACAGCAGCAGAGTCACGTTGTAAAGTTTTCTTCTCAATATTGTGGATTCTTTTTCACTTTGTTAGCTCCCTTTTTTTTTTTTTTTTTTTTTAGCAGTGTTATGCTGCAGTCATGAATCTGAATGTGTTTGACTTGGATCCCTGTAACAAGTTCGTAAACAACATAAATAATTATACACTGATAGAAGTACAGTTAGGTAGATTTAGAGGTGTTTCAGTTAACCATGCCTAATGAGTCTGAGTGAACTCCAGGAGTTGGTGATAGACAGGGAGGCCTGGCGTGCTGTGATTCATGGGGTCACCAAGAGTCAGACACGACTGAGCAACTGAACTGAACTGAACTGAAGGAGTATTGTCTTATTAAACTGTTGATCTTAGAGATCTTTAGTGAGTTCACCACACTGGATTCAGTTCTTCCATGTTGCTGACTCTCCATCACCTCTACATAAATGGTGCCCCCTTAAAAGGTATGTATGCAGTGTACAACCTGCCCTACCATAGGCACCCTTCGCACCTATACTTAATGCAGATTTTATCAGTGCTCTAAATAAGACCATAGACTGCAATTATACACTTTTCAAATGATGCAAAGGTGAAATAAGAGTTCACACACTAAAAGGTCAAAATCAAGATTCAGAGTAAGATTCAGATGCTGGACCCCAATTAAAAAAAAAACAACAACATAAAATTTAGCAAGAGTAAGATGTCCTACTGTGAAGGTTTTTTTTAAATTCTGTGTACAAGTACAGACTAAGAAACATGTGACTTTCTGGCAGTTCATATTGTTTAAAAAAATTAGCTGCATAAATTTTAATCTTCTGGGCTTTATTCAGTGATTCGTGAATTGGACAACGTCCAGTCTAGGAGATAGAAAGGAGCTCTTAGGAACTTAGGAACAAAATGAAAGACATTTATAGGCAGAAGGGAGCAGGAACAAGAAATTTATTCTAGGCAAAAAGCAGTTAATTACAGCAAGGTTGCTTTCCTTTAGGTGATAGCAAGCATCTATCAGCCAGATTATCTAACTAGTGCTGATCAGGAAAAATTCCTGATTGACTAGTTAAAAATTTCATTTCTGGAAGAGCTGAAACTGTGATTAAGTGGAGTCTTAGTTCAGTGATGTGAGGCTTAGCTTAAGAGACTACATCTGGGGCCTGTTGTCTTGTTTTTTAACAGTGTGAAAAAAACAGATTGGGACATTCAGTTCAGTTCAGTTCATTTCAGTCGCTCAGTCATGGCCAACTCTTTGCGACCCCATGAATTGCAGCACGCCAGGCCTCCCTGTCCATCACAAACTCCCGGAGTTCACTCAGACTCACATCCATCGAGTCTGTGATGCCATCCAGCCATCTCATCCTCGGTCGTCCCCTTCTCCTCCTGCCCCCAATCCCTCCCAGCCTCAGCGTCTTTTCCAATGAGTCAACTCTTCGCATGAGGTGGCCAAAGTACTGGAGTTTCAGCTTTAGCATCATTCCTTCCAAAGAACACCCAGGGCTGATCTCCTTTAGAATGGACTGGTTGGATCTCCTTGCAGTCCATAACCACAAACTCAGCATTTATCTCTAGTGTGATCTGGTGCAACTTGCTACAAAAGGCAATACAGTACTAGATTGCACTGATGCCATTAGCAACTGTTTCAGTGTAGTCCTCCCCTATGGCATCATATTGACTTCAGAGCAGCGCATATAACAGGGACACTGACAAATGAGGGTAGTAGAGCAATCATAGTAGAGCAATCAAGGTTGTAAAGGGTGTAGAGATGGTCATATGAGAAACTTTTGAAAGAATATAGAACGTTCAGTAAGAAAACAACTTCTTCACGCATTTGGAGAGGGTGGATAAAGGAGATAGGTACATTTAAGCAAGGCTGTGGAAGGGGAGCCATGGCAAGTATTACAGGAGACTCAGTGTGAGGAAGGGAAACCTAAACCTTAGAGTTGTTGCTCAGTGACATGGACTGATTCACTAATTTCCATTATTTTTTAATCTGGCTGATCAGTTAATAGGGATTCTACATGGCTCTGTTCAGTTGACAGGGATGCAATACCCTGTAATCGTAGCTTTAATAATATAGAAAGAAATGTACTTCGCTCCCATGTAAATGTTCAGAAGTAGGTAGGTCAGGGCTTGTTAGGCTATTCTGCTTCACAAAGTTGTCAGTCCCTTGTTATATTGTTTCCTGCCATGCTGGCAATTCCCACTGTCACTACATGGCCCAGTATCTCTGCTTCTACTCCAGCCATCACATCTGAGTTCTAGCCCCCAGCAAGATGGAGGAAGGTAGAAGGTGCAAAGGCTATGTGCCATTATAGTTCTAAGGAAAACTCTCAGGACCTACCATAAAGTATAAAGAATCTACTTATAGTTCCTCAGCCAGAACTTTGTCACATGATTATATCAACCTGCATGTGAGGCTCAGAAATGCAATCTTTACTTCATGCATCCATGTGATATTGATATGGAAAAAGGAAGGAAGCAAATCGGAGGTGATCAGTAGTCTTTGCCAGAAGGGTATTTCAAAGGGAATTACTGTAGATAAACAAGATAGATTTTAAGATCCTTTATACTTTTTAAGAGTTGGTTGTTCTTGTTTAGTTGCCAAGTCATGTCCGACTCTGTGTGACGCTATGGACTATAGCCCACCAGGCTTCTCTGTCCATGGGATTTCCCAGCAGGAATATGGAGTGGGTAGCCATTTCCTTCTCCAGGGGATCATCCCAACCCAGGGATGGAACCCATGTCTTCTGCATTGGCAGAACACTTCTTTACCACTGAGTCACAAGGGAAGCCCTCTTAAGAGTCTAAGATCTTGCAATTTATAGAAGAAGAATCTCTTCTATCTGCAAACAGAATTTGTTCTCAAGAACTATTTGGAAGTTTATTTCTAAGTCCAATATGGTATTCACAAGTGACCAATATATACGGTGTACATCTTTCTACAAAACCAGATTTCTCCTTTGTTGCCATAGTAATCATGTCTTTTCTTAAAGCAGCACTCACTATTTTCTACTTTTGAACAAAGTGGTGTTAATAATAAGGCTTATAAAACATTACAGAAATATGCACACAGAACACATCCCAGGCTAAAAAATAAACAAACAAACAAAAACAAAAAACAAAAAAAACAATGGTGGCTAGACTAAAATAAATACAAATGTCCTCTATTGGTGGCATTCTTCATTGCTATGCTTCTCCTGGGCCTGGAAGCTTTATTGCTGTCTATGGGAGGGTGTAAATAGAGAAGTTTTGTCAACTATAGGAAATTGAACAAAGATTGTAAGTTAGGAGGAATGAATTCCTGTAAGTTAATGGAGCATTTTCTCCTTCCCTGGTAATATGGTGTTTCTAATTTTGGATTTAAAGTGCCTATACCCTAACATATATAAATTTATTGAATTATAGTTTTTTTCAATTGTTATATGGCCCCTATTACTCTAAACGTTCAAAATGTAACATAAGTCAAAATCAGAAAGCCATAGTGTCCACTCCTTCCTCTGTTCCATTCCAGCTGTGAGAAGGGAAGAGGACGGAATAAAGATGGCAGGAGGCCAAGATGCACAATCTAGGATTTGTGGGAACTTTTATCCAACATATAAAAATATGATATTATGGAAAAAATTATACTGTAAAAATTAAACTTCTGCATTGAGAAACAAAAAGATTTACATCCAGCTATATTGCTTCTCCCTGTGGAGCTGTTCTAAGCACAAAGTTCCTATTACATAATGAGCAACTCCTTAAATACTGTGCAACTCTGTGTCTTCCTAGAAACAGAATGCAGCGAACTCTGCCTCTCAGTAACCATTTACATTATGTCTACTGGTGCTGAGCTCTATATAAAGAGTGATTTGTGTGCATTTGGGGGTCACAGCAGAGTGTGCAAGGCTGAAATTCACAACAAAAGCATTACATGAATCAGTGGTAATTTTATTTTTTTTATTATTTTTTTTTTTAAGAATTAATGCTTTTATTTATTTTTTTTTTTTAGATTTTTTTTTAATTAAATTTTAAAATCTTTAATTCTTACATGTGTTCCCAATACTATCATGCAAGAATTGAATCGCCAGTCTATGTCTGACGCAGGATACAGCATGATTGGGGCTGGTGCAGTGGTAATTTTAATACTTTTCTATAATCATGTTCCTTACATTAAAGGCTAAAGATACATGCCACTTTAAGAACAGAATTTGCCAGAGGCTAGGGGAGAAGCTCCTGGGGAGTGATTATTTAATGGGCAAAGAGTTTTCAATTTGTGACAATGAAAAAGTTGCGGATCTAGGATGATGGCAATAGCTGCACAACGATGTGAATGTACTTGATTTCACTGGGTTATACAGTCAGTCAGTTCAGTCGCTAAGTCGTGTCTAACTCTGCGACCCCATGAACCGCAGCACACCAGGCCTCCCTGTCCATCACCAACCAGCTCCCGGAGTCTACCCAAACCCGTGTCCATTGAGTCAATGATGCCATCCAACCGTCTCATCCTCTGTCATCCCCTTCTCCTCCTGCACTCAATCTTTCCCAGCATCAGGGTCTTTTCCAATGAGTCAGCTCTTCACATCAGGTGGCCAAAGTATTGGAGTTTCAGCTTCAACATCAGTCCTTCCAATGAACACCCAGGACTGATCTCCTTTAGGATGGACTGGTTGGATCTCCTCACAGTCCAAGGGACTCTCAAGAGTCTTCTCCAACACCACAGTTCAAAAGCATCAATTCTTCAACACTCAGCTTTCTTCACAGTCCAACTCTCATATCCATACATGACCACTGGAAATACCATAGCCTTGACTAGATGGACCTTTGTTGGCAAAGTAATGTCTCTGCTTTTGAATATGGTGTCTCAGTTCAGTTCAGTTCAGTCACTCAGTCGTGTCCGACTCTTTGCGACCCCATGAATCACAGCACGCCAGGCCTCCCTGTCCATCACCAACTCCCGGAGTTCACTCAAACTTACGTCCACCGAGTCAGTGATGCCATCCAGCCATCTCATCCTCTGCCGCCCCCTTCTCTTCCTGCCCCCAATCCCTCCCAGCATCAGAATCTTTTCCAATGAGTCAGCTCTTCATATCAGGTGGCCAAAGTACTGGAGTTTCAGCTTTAGCATCATTCCTTCCAAAGAACACCCAGGGGTGATCTTCTTTAGAACGAACTGGTTGGATCTCCTTACAGTCCAAGGGACTCTCAAAGGTCTTCTACAACACCACAGTTCAAAAGCATCAATTCTTCAGCGTTCAGCTTTCTTCACAGTCCAACTCTCACATCCATACATGACCACTGGAAAAACCATAGCCTTGACTAGACGGACCTTTGTTGGCAAAGTAATGTCTCTGCTTTTGAATATGCTATCTAGTTTGGTCATAACTTTTCTTCCAAGGAGTAGCGTCTTTTAATTTCATGGCTGCAGTCACCATCTGCAGTGATTTGGGAGCCCCCCAAAATAAAGTCTGACACTGTTTCCTCTGTTTCCCCATCTATTTCCCATGACGTGATGGGACCAGATGCCATGATCTTCATTTTCTGAATGTTGAGCTTTAGGCCAACTTTTTCACTCTCCTCTTTCACTTTCATCAAGAGGCTTTTTAGCTCCTCTTCACTTTCTGCCATAAGGGTGGTATCATCTGCATATCTGAGGTTATTGATATTTCTCCCAGCAATCTTGATTCCAGCTTGTGCTTCTTCCTTCCAGTCCAGCGTTTCTCATGATGGACTCTGCATATAAGTTAAATAAGCAGGGTGACAATATACAGCCTTGACATACTCCTTTTCCTATTTGGAACCAGTCTGTTGTTCCACGTCCAGTTCTCACTGTTGCTTCCTGATCTGCATACGGGTGGTCTGGAATGCCCATCTCTTTCACTAAGAATGGTTAAAAAGTAAATTTTAGGTGTATTTGACCACAGTACAAAATTGTAACAACAAAAAGATACATGCCACTTTAGTGGGTTGACATTTCCTCTTCCAGGGAATCTTCCTGATTCAGGAATCAAACCCGCGTCTCTTGCATTGACAGGTGGATTCTTTACCACTGTGCCACCTGGGAAACCCCACCCCTCCCAATGATTTAATAACTTTAAATCATATGGTGCCAAGTAATAACTAAATTGAGTAAAAAAAAAAAAGACTGGAAATTTGGCACTTCCTGGTCCAGTGGTTAAAAAGACTTCAACTTCCAATGCAGGAGATTTGATTCCTGGTCAGGGAGCTAGGATCCCCCATGCCTCATGGCAAAAAAAAAAAAAAAATGAAAACATAAACCAGAAGCAATATTGTACCAAGTTCAATAGACTTTTTAAAAATGGTCTACATCAAAAAAAAAAAAAAAAAAGATTTGAAAATTTAATTCCACCAGTTATCCTCAGGACTTTCAACCCACCCTAACTTTTGTTTACTTAATGAGGGGAGAATCTATTTTATTTGTTTCTGTGCACATTTCCAGTTTTATCATGGTTTTATAGGAATTAAGGATATATACAATTGATAGTTATTGATAGTACTTTGTATCTACACTGCATCTGAGAGTTGATTGAGTAATTTCAAATGGTCACCTTAGCCAGTTGCCCCCAGTAGTCCTGAGAGACAAGTACAACATGAGAGGAACCTCCATCCCCTCACTGGAGAGTAGAGGAAACCCCCAGTGAAGTAAAGGAGCGTCCCTCTGGAGCTCATGTGCTTGTACTGAGGAGGGAGCATGGGTGCTGCTGGATGTGAGTTATGGGGAATGATACATCATTTAAGCCAAGTGCATACTATATGAACATTTGTAAGATGGAGACTCCTAGCATCTAGAAACAGACATTAGATCACCTGGAGAAAGTAAACTCCAAGAAAAATAGGTTAGATTATTTTCCCTAAACAGAAAAAGATAACACTGAGATACCAAGGTCAGAAGCACAAAGAAAAATAATTTCTTCCTCCAGGCTTTCAGGAGGCATTTTTCAGTGGAGAGAGAGAGACTTAACAGAGAAAACAGCCCCCTGCAAAACATCTGTGGTTTGTAAAACTGCCCAGTCAGTCGTTCAGTGGATACCATGAGCATGATGGCATCACAGTTTCCTTGTGTGCCATTTAATTCTACTCTCTCACCATACTTTTTTTAAAAAAAATATTTTATTTATTTGGCTTTTCGAATGTTCATTGCATCATGTGGGATCTTTCATTGCGGGGCATGAATTCTCTAGTTGTGGTGCACAGACTCAGTAGTTGCGGCATGAGGCCTTAGTTGCTCCAAGGCATGTGGAATCTTAGTTCTCTGAACAGAGATCAAACTCGCATCCCCCATGCATTCTTAACCACTGCACCAATCCCTCCATGCTGCTGCTGCTGCTGCTGCTGCTGCTGCTAAGTCACTTCAGTTGTGTCCGACTCTGTGCGACCGCATAGACAGTAGCCCACCAGGCTCCCCCTCCATGGGATTCTCCAGGCAAGAACACTGGAGTGGGTTGCCATTTCCTTCTCCAATGCATGAAAGTGAAAAGTGAAAAGTGAAAGTCAAGTTGCTCAGTCATGTCTGACTCTTCGCGACCCCATGGACTGCAGCCTACCAGGCTCCTCCATCCATGAGATTTTCCAGGCAAGAGTACTGGAGTGGGGTCCCATTGCCTTCTTTGAATCCCTCCATGCTTTTTATCAATTCTTGTCCCTGCTAACAAGACTGATGAGTGAAAGAGTAGGGCTGGACTACTGCTCTGATTTCCTTACTGGAGAAACTGTTTAAAAGCTAAGATCCTAGTGATTCTTTGTCTCATGTATGAAGGATGATAACTTATGCTATTATTGTTAAAAAGAAAGATGTTGGACACTTTGGAGTGTTTGTTTATTTATTTATTTATTTGCATTTGTTTCATCACATCTAGTTTCATGCTGTTTTAAAATTTAATAGTTTTTTATTGGGTCTATCTTCTGGTTAAATGTTTTGTGCATAAGAAAGTCCAGAGGAAAAGCAGAGGTCATGGAACTAATGGCAAATCCACTCTTAAATTTAGTAAAATGATACTCTAAAAGATTTGAGCTGTGCATGCATGGTGTGGTAATTTAAAAAAAAGTATCATAAGCAAGATGTAGTTGAAAATATTGAAACTTTAAGACATTTCTGTTATGCCCATGTTATTCAAAGGATAACTTTTAATTTCGTTAGCAGTTTTGGGGCTTCCAAGTACTGTTTTTATTGATGATGATAACAGCTATGAAATTCTGTGATCTTGGTACTATATTCTCTTAGCATGTATGTTGCTCATGAAAAGGTAGGAGAAAGCTTCTTCATGTAAACATGCCTTGGATGAGGGGACCTCAAGTGTGCCTTCCTAAATACAGTGAGTAGGCCCCAAGCCACCCTTCTGGCCTAACTACCACACTTGTCTTTGGCCACTGCACCTGCCACCCACCTCTGCCTTGGCTCTGTTGATGAAGAGGCTGTCTAGTAACTGAGGCTCAGCCATCAGAGAGATCAAGTTCTAATCCCAGCCCACTCCTTTGATAGATATATAACCCTGGAGCCTTTCTGTGCTTCAGTTTCCTTGTGTATCTGTAAAATGCAATTAATAAAAATGGGCTTCATGAGGCTTTTGGAAGATTAAAATCGCATAATTCATTAAAAATATCCTTGGGGTATAACATAGTGTTATCTATCTTTACCATTATTATTGGTATTAGTATTATTTCTTCCATGTGGAATACCAGTTCCATAAACTCAGCATGTCAAGTCCCTACTCCAAAAACATGTATTTCGTTAAGGGAGATGACAGATATGTTAGCTAGATAGTGGTGATCATTTTACAACATACATGTATGTCAAAATATTAAGTTGTACACCTTAAGTATACACAGTTTTTATTTGTCAGTTATACTTGAATCAAACTGCAGAAAATTAAAAGACCTGCTTTTTATTTATCATGGAGACTTTCCCAGTACTTCCAGATGAAAACAGCAAATTCTCATTTCAACATTTATTAATTTCATATTCATACTTTATGCCCACATGCACTATAAATATCTTAAAATTAGGATCTGTTGCAAATACATTGGTATTTTCCATGGATTTACACTGAGTAGGTGTTCAATAAATTTAGATTGAATGAATGAGCATAATTCATGTTCTTTCATTAGTCTCTAATTCAGTATTAACATGTTTGAGGTCTCAAGAATTCATGTTAAGGATATTTTTGCTATATCTCACATCTTTTGTAAGTTGGAAAGCTGAAATGCATGAGTTTTTCAGTGTAGTAATTTATGACAACTTCTAGGTTGTAAACCTTCCCTGGGTATAGAACCTCTATGTTTTTCATTGCAACCTTCTTATGTTTTTGCTTTAATTTGGTTCAAAGCATAACACTTATTATTGGAACTCTCATTTCTGAATAGTACTTTTAGAACTTGTATAGAATGATTGCAGAGTCCTTAGGAAATCTTCACAGATTGCTTTTCACATACAGTTTACTATTGTGGTCTCAACTTTTCAAAAAAAATGTTTCTAAAAAGGCAGTTAAATCCATGGGTAGAAACCCACTTACGTCCATTATTGACAATAATTTGCTCTTCTGGATTTTAACCAAGCAATTTTTGGACTGTTAGAATTTTTTCTACTTTCCAAGTATTTTGTAATTCTTAGTAATTTGAGTCAATGTAGTTTCTAAAAGGTATTACTATTTATATCTACTGCTTTTGATTTTTCTGGAAATTAAAATTCTGCTGAAAGAGGCATGAGGTGTTCAGAAATATGCACTGAAATTTCTCTTACAGATTTATCAGTCTTTGCTGTGAGGCACTGACATTCAACCAATACA
Source organism: Capricornis sumatraensis (assembly GCF_032405125.1). Taxonomy (NCBI): domain Eukaryota; kingdom Metazoa; phylum Chordata; class Mammalia; order Artiodactyla; family Bovidae; genus Capricornis; species Capricornis sumatraensis. The sequence continues at coordinate 112,383,070 of NC_091092.1, forward strand.
CTAGTACATACCTACCTTTTCAGTTTAAATCTTCTAATTTTGTTCTGATTGGTCATTGCTTGCACCTGACTGTTCTGCGTGTGTTCTGTGCTAATGATAATATATAACTTTCAATGTCATTCCTGCATATACATGTTCTTCTTGTCTTAGGATACAACTGTAATCATCACATGTTTCTTAAACACAACCAAAGTGTTCATTTGAATCAATAAGTCTTGTTTCTGTGGTCACTGTTTCCCAGAACTCTCGGGGTTTCTAAGCGAGGTGGTTATGCTTCCAGGAATAGTGCAGAGAGTCTCCAGGAGCAGTCATTTTTCTCTAAATTGACATTATTTCACACCCTCCTTTTTCCTTTCCATTGGAAAGTATATTTCATTAGTGTTTTGCCAAGAATCCTGCTCTGTTTCATAATAATTTTCTGTTCACACTCTCTGCACTGAGAAATACCTATTCCATGCATCAATTGAATAAACGGCAATTTGAAAGCATTTTACCACAGCTGGATATTTTTCATTGATTCTTTTCATCTGAAGATCATTTATTAGACTTCTCCTTCCTCATTCTTCTTGCATCCATATCTCTGTTCTGTCCTATATACATGATGCCTTTTGCATTTTCTATATTTAAATGTAAATTGCTGACTAAAGTTATTCTTTGACTTCATCCCAGGGTCATCAGGAAACCACAAATGACAAATTTTACTTTCTTTTTTTTTTTTTAATTTTACTACTTTCTAGGCCTTTTTTCTTACTTGTCCATCCAAATGTGTTTTACAATTCTTAGACATTCAGCCTCCTGGTGGCTGATTTCTTCCAATCTCTTCCAGACATCTGTGCAGTGTTATGGATTATATCACTGCATTCCGTCCCTGTTCGAATTTGCAGAATGTAACCTACAGAATATATATTGACTAATAAAGAAATGCAGCCACGTGGTAGATGGTTGTAAAGAGAGGAAATACATATTGGTATGCAGCATGCACCTACAAAAAGGAAATGGAGAAAACAGCAGTTTGCCATGTCAGAGGTGCAAATGAAGACGGTAGCTAGAAAACACAGAAAGTCTAGAATGTATAAAAGGTTTTTCTTCCAAATTAATTCACATATAAGGCCTGAAAAATCAAAATAACATATATGTAATTTTTTATACCACATTGGTGTACTGCAGTGTTTAGCTAAAGAGTTGATGAGATTTCCATTCCCTAGACTTTTTTCATGTCATCACTTGAGCACTTTTTCCCTTAGAGTTACATTGACAGGGGGAGGGAGAGAGGAGGAAAGAGACGAAGTACTCTACCTGTCTTTTGAGAAAGAAATGGAGGAATGAGGGAGGAAGAGAGGGGGGAAAATCCAGTGATACATTATTCATCATCCTAAACTGTCATATAAGATAATATGGTTAATCAGTTTAAAATTTTCACTTCAAACAATTTCACTCTCCGAAACTAGTTCTGATACCCTCAAGCTGTTTGGAGGTAAATATTAATTCATGTCAAATCAGTTCTATGCAGCTTTTAAAAATATATATTTTCACTTTTGTAAGATCATCAAAGAATCAAAGGAAAAGCTATTTTAGACAATGAACTTGGGCAGTGATGCCAAAACAGAATTTTAGAAATGTAATGATAGATGGAATCACAAAAGATAATCTCTTTCATGGTGTGTTATCCCCTGCAAGTTGATTTCTGTTTTATTGACATAATTTTAGTAGGTTCCCATTTCCTCATAAATGTATTTGGTTTGTACTTTTCTAAACAATCTTATTTTTCTTTGTTGTATCCAGTATGGAGAAACATGCCATTTATAACTAATAGAATAAATGGTAGTTGGAAGGAAGCACCTTGATATCCAACTCAGAGTATTTGTTTGTTGAATGAATTCAAATAGGTAGTTTTAAATTCTTGTACATGAAAGTAGGATTTTTTTACTTTCTTGGTATTATTTCACAGCAGAAAGGTGATGTAGGTCTATCTTTTCCTTAGAGATCTTGACAATCAATCGTGTATTCTAGGAACACATCCTGATACTACATGCTACCATCAGAAATTATATTCTTCCCTTCATGTCAAGTTCAATGTTGGTACCATATACACAAAACATGTTAAAATAACAGGGTTCTTGTTCTCCAGTGCTTTATAACAGAGGCAGATTATCAAACTTCTGTCTTTCTCATTATAATTGTCATTTCATTTGCTCCCAAACACTCACTTCTATGCTTAATACAAAAGCTTTACAAGCTTATTTTCTTACAGTTGTAAAACTAACACTTCTGCATCTTTTCCCATAGATATTAATGTTTATTTTCCTTTCAGATTTTTCTAGGTAGTTTGATGGGTTATTAATACCTCTTTTCCTGCCCTAAATAGGCAACCCACATAATCATAGTGACCTTTTCATTTATATACTCTTTGATTCTAGCCCTCATACTTCTGCATCTTTCTTCATTTCATATCATTTCTTATTCTTTGGAACCAGAAACTATTACACTATGGTGTTGATCGTTCTTTCTGCCAATTTTCTCCAATGCATTTTCTGATCTTTCTCTGAGCCACTAAAGGGCCATTCAGTCCTTTCATTATGGATATTCATTTACTTTGACTTTGCAAACACAAACATCCTTTTTGATCTTTATTTGCTTAGAGGAATATGGCAGATGAATCACAATAGACTTTTCAGAATCTGATGTTTAATTCTTTTACTGAAACCTTTCTCCCAGGAAACCTTTTCTAGGTTCTTTCTCTTTGCACTTTCCTCTGCTCCTCAGTGACTCAAAATGTTATTACTAGAAGGAAACCCAGGGGCCATCTAATTCAACATCCTCACTTTTTACTTTAGCAAACTGAAGCCAAGCTGTGTTAAGTGAGTTGCCTGTAGTAACACAGCTAGTTATGCAGCGAAAGCTACACGGAATCTTGCCACTCTCCCACAATTTATCAGCCTTCTGTCTATCGCCTCAAACCAGGCTATTCCTGACTTCCTTATTTCTGCTCTCTGAAGCATTCAAGCTCCATCATTAGGTGATCTTCCACTAATCCATCCCTCTTGATAGCCAGTGAATTGGTAAACTCCACTGATGATGAAGTTGCCGTGTCTTTTATCCACACCTTAATGTTCAGGCTAATGCTAGACTCTACACACTTGTCTTCTCATTCTGGTCCCTCACTGCCCCAGGCCCACTTCACGTTCCTCAGGCTCTCTATGACGGGGTTAAACATAGAATCCAGCATCACACAGCCCTCATGTGTACTTAGTAGTCTTGTCACTCTGAACGTGCTACCGATCCCTCTAAGCCAATTTTCTCATCTATAAAATGAGACCAGAGGCTGTTAATGAGGATTGTAGGAGATAATACATGAGAGGTATTTAGCACAGTGACTGGCCCATAAGAAGTTCTCAGTAATTTTTTTTTTTTTTTTGGAGGTGGCGGCAGTTGATAGCAATAGGGTATTGTATTAAAAAAGCAGATTAAGGGGTCTTCACACTACAGGTCTTGGTTAAGTTCCAACATAGGGCCTGGATCTTTCATGACAGGGGATCTCAAAGTAATTTTTACCTTTTTGAATGTTGTATGAAAAACCAAAGAAGAACATGCATTGCAGACCTCGTACTAAGTCTTTTCAGTCATGTCTGACTCTTTACAACCCCATGGATTGTAGCCCACCAGGCTCCTCTGTCTATGGGATTCTCTAGGCGAATACTGGAGTGGGTTGCCATGCCCTCCTCCAGGGGATCTTCCCGACCCAGGGATCGAACCCACATCTCTCACTCCTGCATTGGCAGATAGGTTCCTTACCACTAGCGCCACCTGGGAAGGCCATTGGGGACCTCTGTAGCCCTTAAAAACCTAAAGTATTTACTTTCTGACCCTTTACAGAAAACATCGGTCAATCTCTGTTGTAGATTCAGTCTACCAGGGTGTTTCTACCACCCATAAGCTGCATGGCCTTGGACAAATTACCTAACTTCTGCAAGCCTCGGTTTCTGTAACTGTAACTAGTATCTATGTTACAAAGTTGTTATTAGAATTAAATGGGATCATTTACATGAAGTGCTGAGCACAGTTGCTGGAGTACCAAATATTAAATAAATGTTAGCTGACATTATCATGTGTACTCACTGTTGCCAGATAAGTTGTCTGGAAGTGTAACTTTCTTTCTTTTTAAAAATTTTTATTTTTTTTTATTAAAATATAGTTGATTTATAATGTGTTAGTTTCTGGTATACAGCACAGTGATTCAGCTATATATATACACATATATATTCTTTTTCAGATTCTTTTCCATTATAGATTACTATAAGATATTGAATATAATCCCCTGTGTTATACAGGAGGAACTTGTTGTTTATCCATTTGATATATAGTAGTGTGTTTATGTTAATCCCAGCCTCTAATTTATACCCCCACACCCCATAAGTGTAGCTTTAATGGTGACTTTTTCTTGAAAATTTTGGGGCAAAATTTTTGTATTTCTTCTTCTGTTAAATGAAGATTCCACACTCTGGCATTCAATATTTTTAACATTATCAAGCAACTCTTTGTGAATTTATTGAGGTTTCCAAAGCAGTAGGAAACCTTAGAAATAACTAAGCTAAATCCATATTATAGATATGGAAACTAGGGCCCAGGAAAAGCATGCCCTCTAACATCTGAAGTCAGCTCCTCTTTTCACGTCGTGTGATCTACACTGTGCTTCTGCCGTGCAATCTTAGATTTAAAGGGATTTAGAAATCATTTATCTGTCTAAGGCAGGACTCCCCTCTATAAAATCTCTGTCAGCTAAACCGAGTTTTAAGCATGGTTATTGATGATAAAATCACCTTTTTCCCAGAGAGCTGCTCTGGCTGTTTCAAAGTCTTTATATTAAATGGAAATTGACTTTCCTGAAATTTCTATGTATTGATCCATTTCTTCCCACTAGAGCCAAAGAGGATTGTCGCTTTTCTATGTCTCAAATATTTGCTGTCAAACTGTCTTCTCCAAGTCCTCTTTTTGTGCTAATGTGAACCCACCGAGGGTTTTTTTTTGTTTGTTTGTTGTCCTGCTAAGTTGAAAAGCTAAGAAAAGCTTGGTTCTTTCAGCATTATTCTATATACCCCATTACCAGGACTTGACTTCAGAGTGTACACTCTAAATAAATGCTTTTGTGAAGTCATTCAATTAAATGAAAATTTTCCAGTCCTCCTGTTATTCCTTATAATATCTACTGTCAAGACTTTTACCTTCTTCTTGTCTTTTCTCTGCAAGAATTAACAATTTCAGTCACTCAGTCATATCTGACTCTTTGAAACCCCATGGACTACAGCCCGCCAGGCCTCCCTGTCCATCACTATCACCTAGAGTTTGCTCAAGTTCATGTCCATTAACAATGGTCCCTTTCAATACAAGTTGCCCAGAACTAATCATATTCCAGTTATGGTCTGACTAATGGAAATCATGGCATTTCCTATATACCATTTCACAATCAAATGTGTTTTGTGTTTTTGCATTTATATTCTCCACTCGATGTCAGTGTTCCTTGGAAAATTTGGAGTCATCTTTCATTCTTCTCCACTGTGTGTGTGTATGCTCAGTCATGTCTGACTCTTTACAACCCCGTGGATTATAGCCCCCTAGGCTCCTCTGTCTGTGGAATTTTTCAGGCAGGAATACTGGAGTGGGTTGCCATTTCCTTCTCCAGGGGATCTTCCAGAGCCAGGAATTGAACCTGCGTCCCCTGCATTTCCTGCATTGGCAGGTAGATTCTTTACCACTGTGCAACCTGGGAGCCCAACTTCTCCATTACCTTCCATTTTTATTTGATCACCAAATTCTGACTGACTCTCAAAAAAAAAAATCACTCATGTACATAGAGAATAGACAGTTGCCAAGGGAGAGGCAGCTGGGCGAGGAAAGGAATGGGAGATGGGGATAAGCAGAGGCAAATTATATATAGGATGGATAGAAAACAAGATCCTACTGGATAGCACATTTCCATTGGGGATCTCCCACTAAGCATTCATGCCATACCCTCATGTCAGCTTCATGATTTTGCATACTGCTTCCTGTGTTATGATTCTAAGAGAGCAATCCTGTTCTCTCTCTCTGTCTCTCTACCTCAACCTGGGAGGAATGACTGCTCCCTCTTACTAAGGCTGAACCACATTTGCATTTTGCTTAAACTACATTTCTCAGTTTTACAGCATTTACAAAGAAGACAATGGGATCTAGGAAAGATGAAACACTTTAAAAGAGATTAACTGGCCCTTTTTTGAGAACGCTGTCCATAAAGTCCACAAGCAAGTGAGGCTTCCTTGTCAGAAAGCAATTCAATTACTACAAGTGATCTTTCGAGCCTGAGCTCATTCTCCCCTGGGACTGGGAACTGAAAGCATGTTCCCCTGACAGTTGTGTTACTGTTGGATATGGTCACTGTGCAAAGGACAGGACATGGTGCAAAGGCAGACACATCCCATTTGAAATTTTGAGTCATCCCTGAGACATCATCTGGGACTCTTGTTTAATGAGACTAAATTAAAATATGAGTGATTGCACCCATACTCTGCCTCCCCCCAACTCCTCTCTAGTATCAGCAAGGAAATCAAATGCTAATAGCCAGTGACCTCCTAATTTTAGTCCGCTGCCTTTAGCCTTGAGAAAAGAGTCATTAAGTTAGTGTAAATGCTGCACATAAAGTACCCCCATCAGAGCAGAAACCCTAGAATTACACAAGTGAGTTAACAGCGGGGGAAGAAGGGAGTAACACTTTTTGTAGGACAAGTCCTAAATCTGGTTAAAGTCTCTTAGGAAGACTTTTCTCATCAAGAAAGAGCTGCATAAACATGCAGTACCTGCCTCTTCCAGAAACTACGTCCCCTGGCTGAATCATCACTCACCCCCAAACTCTTAAAGTGCCAAACACAAATTCTTTATATTTTATCGGTTACATCAGAGTTTCCATTTTCTAAGTTCTCAGCACCCTGGAGATCACCTCAGGAAATCATGCCGTCCATAAATGATTTCCTTTAGAAATGTATGTGTAGCTATATGTATGCCCATGAGTTATTTAATCAGTTAGTGGAAAGAGGAAAACATTTCTGTTATTGACCTTTTTTAGTCTCTGAGAACTCGTGAATCTTGCCTGCAGTCTAGGATTGGTAGCAAAAGAAAAAGGCACTGACAAAATGGCAGTTTATTTTAATACTGTATTATGGGCAGACAAACAACCCTGGGCTTTCTTTCGTCTAAGTAGAATCGACTTCTGAGTGAGGTCAATCTTTATTGTTCTCAGCCCTAGTACACAACATATTTATGTCCGCATATATAATCCCCATCTTTGGAAGCCAAGAGCTCTTAATCAGTGTGTGTTCCTGTAACCAAGAGGCAGCACACTTCATGTCTGCATTAGTATCAACTCCACCAAGTCGGAAGTGTGAGTCACTCAGTCGTGTCCAACTTTTTGCGACCCCAGGGACTATTCTGACTCTTTGAGATCCCATGGAGCCCATCAGGCTCCCCTGCCCATGAAATTCTCCAGGCAAGAATATTGGAGTAGGTAGCCATTCCCTTCTCCAGGGGATCTTCCCAACCCAGGGATCAAACCCAGGTTTCCTGCATTGTAGGCTGATTCTTTACCATCTGAGCCACCAGGGAAGCCCAAGGTTCACTGCACTCCAAGTCTCCTCCACAGCAACAGAGGTCAGATACTAAGAAGTATGTCTGGCTATATTTTCTCTTCCTCCCAAACCTCATCCTTTAAATTCCTCAATGTTTCAGTTCAGTTCAGTTCAGTCGCTCAGTCGTGTCTGACTCTGCGACCCCATGAATTGCAGCACGCCAGGCCTCCCTGTCCATCACCAGCTCCTGGAGTTCACTCAGACTCATGTCCATCGAGTCAGTGATGCCATCCAGCCATCTCATTCTCTGTCGTCCCCTTCTCCTCCCGCCCCCAATCCCTCCCAGCATCAGAGTCTTTTCCAATGAGTCAACTCTTCTCGTGAGGTGGCCAAAGTACTGGAGTTTCAGCTTTAGCATCATTCCTTCCAAAGAACACCCAGGGTTGATCTTCAGAATGGACAGGTTGGATCTCCTTGCAGTCCAAGGGACTCTCAAGAGTCTTCTCCAACACCACAGTTCAAAAGCATTAATTCTTCGGTGCTCAGCCTTCTTCATAGTCCAACTCTCACATCCATACGTGACCACTGGAAAAACTATAGCCTTAGTTAGACGGACCTTTGTTGGCAAAGTAATGTCTCTGCTTTTGAATATGCTATCTAGGTTGGTCATAACTTTTCTTCCAAGGAGTAAGCATCTTTTAATTTCATGGCTGCAGTCACCATCTGGAGTGATTCTGGAGCCCCAAAAAATAAAGTCTGACACTGTTTCCACTGTTTCCCCATCTGTTTCCCATGAGGTGATGGGACCAGATGCCATGATCTTCGTCTTAAGCCAACGTTTTCACTCTCCTCTTTCACTTTCATCAAGAGGCTTTTTAGTTCCTCTTCACTTTCTGCCATAAGGGTGGTGTCATCTGCATATCTGAGGTTATTGATATTTCTCCCAGCAATCTTGATTCTAGCTTGTGCTTCTTCCAGCCCAGCGTTTCTCATGATGTACTCTGCATAGAAGTGAAATAAGCAGGGTGACAATATACAGCCTTGTCGTACTCCTTTTCCTATTTGGAACCAGTCTGTTGTTCCATGTCCATATTTTTTACTTGTTTTCTATATAACTATTTTATTAGCTGGGGTTTGTATCAGGATTGCAGGGGTTCTAAAGAATACAGAAGCTGTGTATGGTGACTTAAAGAAATGGAGCTTCATTTGTCTCTAATATTAAGATTCTGGCAGTAAGGTAATGGAGGCTCAGCCATGTCAGGACTGACATCTTCACAGTTTTGTTCATTAGTTTGGTTTCTGTTTGTTTGTTTTTACCTTTTTCTCATGCTTATCACCTCATGGTCATGAGATGACTGCTGCACCACCAGTCACCATTTCAACTGGACAGGAAAGAGAAGACAAAAAGGATGTATCTGCTTTATATTCTGCAGCCAAAGATTTCCCAGAAGCCCTTCCCAGCAGCTGTTAACTGATATGTCATTGGACAGAACTGTATCACATGAGAAACAACAATAGAAAGATAGCTAGGGAGAAGTGCTTGTAGATGGGGATTGAGGTAGCTAGTCTGCCAGTTTTCAGTTGCAGATATAAGCAACAGGCTGATTCAATTCAGAGAAAACAAAGGGAATGGGGAGAGGAGCTCTTTGTTTAAAAGACATTCCTAAAATGAAGGAAATTATTTTAAAACTAGGTCTTGGGATGGAATATGAACTGGCAGCATTCTGAGATCTCTAAAGCAGGAACACATGTATCTTTTTGTGTTGTCTAGAATGCGCTTAGTTGCTCAGTCATATCTGACTCTTTGTGACCCCATGGACTATAGCCTGCCAGGATCCTCTGTCCATGGGATTCTCCAGACAAGAATACTGGAGTGGGTTGCCATTTCCTTCTCCAGGGAATTTTCCTGACCCAGGAATCAAACCCACGTCTCCTGCATCTCCTACATTGGCAGGCGAGTTCTTTACCACTGAGACACCTAGGAAGTCCTTGTCTTTAGCATGTTATTGTTGTTCAGTCGCTAAGTCCTGTCTGACTCTTTTCAACCGATGGATTGTAGGTTGCCAGGCTTCCCTGTTCTTAACTGTCTCCCAGAGTATGCTCAGATTCATGTCCATTGAGTCAGTGAGGCTATCTAACCATCACATTCTCTGCCGCCCTCTTCTCCTTTTGCCTTCAATCTTTCCCAGCATCAGGATCATTTCCAGTGAGTCGGCTCTTTGCATCAGGTGGCCAAAGTGCTGGTGCTCCAGCATCAGTCCTTCCAGTGAATATTCAGGTGACTGCAGCCATGAAATTAAAAGACGCTTACTCCTTGGAAGAAAAGTTATGACCAACCTAGATAGCATATTCAAAAGCAGAGACATTACTTTGCCGACTAAGGTCCATCTAGTCAAGGCTATGGTTTCTCCTGTGGTCATGTATGGATGTGAGAGTTGGACTGTGAAGAAGGCTGAGCACCGAAGAATTGATGCTTTTGAACTGTGGTGTTGGAGATGACTCTTGAGATTCCCTTGGACTGCAAGGAGATCCAACCAGTCCATTCTGAAGGAGATCAGCCCTGGGTGTTCTTTGGAAGGAATGATGCTAAAGCTGAAACTCCAGTACTTTGGCCACCTCATGCGAAGAGTTGACTCATTGGAGAAGACTTTGATGCTGGGAGGGATTGGGGGCAGGAGGAGAAGGGGACAACAGAGGATGAGATGGCTGGATGGCATCAGTGACTCGATGGACGTGAGTCTGAGTGAACTCCTGGAGTTGGTGATGGACAGGGAGGCCTGGCGTGCTGTGATTCATGGGGTCGCAAACAGTCGGACACGACTGAGCGACTGAACTGAACTGAACTGAACTGATTTCCTTTAGAATTGACTGGTTGGATCTCCTTGAAGTCCAAGGGACTCTCAAGAGTCTTCTCCAACACCACAGTTCAAAAGCATCAATTCTTCAGCACTCAGCCTTCTTTATGGTCCAGCTGTCTCTGCTCCAAACTTGTTCTGACCTTGTATCATTTCCTCCTCTGTCAGCTTCCTTCTAGTAGTCTTGTTTGGGTCTTTAAACCCATCACTTGTTAATGGCAGTTGAGAAGGGCAAGCAGGCCAAGTTGGTGGCTCTACTAAAAGCAGAAGGAATATGGGGAGGAGCAGCTCCCCAAAGGTTAAAAAAAAATAATAATAAGCAGTTTGGAGAAGGATGAGATAATTGGATAGGCAAAGATTCCATATGGCCCACTCACCAAGATTGGATGTGCCCTTTGCTCTCTTTCTCTGTCACTCTGTTTCTCTCATTTGATAATAAAAGTAAAACTGACACACTAAATCACAGACAACCGCCATGATCTTCAAGAAGTCATCAAAAATCTGGAAGTGTAAGAAAAGCAATGGGATACCAATTAACTCTTACAGGAAAAAATGCACTGGCTTAAAAAAATGTGTCTTGTTTATCTCCATGTTTCAAAACTATTTTAAGGTAGTATTTTAAAAACCTGAGTTGTGTAATAAATGCATTTCAAATGTCATCAATGGCCCAAGAATGCACGTTAGCTATCCTGCTAACCAGAATCAGATTTTTATAAGTTCTTTTCTCCAAAAAGTTCTCAGAGCTGAAGGGCAGAGATTCTCATGCACAGAAACCTTTTCATCAGTGTTCTAGTCACATAGCAATTCTGATATCACCATCTTCATATCTCAAGCCTATTTCAAATAGCTTCCTCTTTTTAAAGTTGCATACAAATGCAGTAACCTTGTGCTTCTAAAATGGATATCATATGTCGCAAGAGGAAAACTATTGTAATATTACAAGTGGCGAGAATTAGCAAATAATCATTAATAGTATAGCTTGGCAAAACCAATACAGTACTGTAAAGCAAAATAAAGTAAAAATAAAAAAAAATTTTTAATGAAAATTTAGTTTCTGGTTCTGCCATAACTGCCTGGGTTTATCTGAAGACCTCCATTTCCTCAAACACAAAATGATGATAATATTATCTATTCATAAGTGTTTTGTGAAGAGTAATTTGGATAAGAGTAAGTGCTTCTTAGCACTGTTAGGGGAAACTTGGCTTAGTGGCTGCATCATGCCATCTCTGCCTCCATCTTCATGTCTGAATGAAATCCATCTCCCTCTCTTTGGTCTTCCCTGGTGGCTCACATGGTAAAAGAATCTGCCTGCAATGTGGAAGACCCGGGTTCAGTCCCTGGGTCAGGAAGAACCCCTGGAGATGGGCGTGGCAACCCACTCCAGTATTCTTGCCTGGAGAATCCCATGGCCAGAGGAGCCTGGTGGGCTACACAGAGCTGCAGAGAGTCAGACATGACTGAGTGACCAACACACACCAGTGCTTCACATTCATAGATTGAAGACCCCTTTATGCCAGATCCGGCCTCTAGTTTATTCAGTTGTTTATTTCTATGTTTTTAAGCTTTCTCTGAAACTTTGCACAGAGTTTGAAAGTCAGTGTGTGCTGGGCTTCCATCAGAACTCCACTGCTCACTGACGAGTTACTTTCTTTCTGTGCTTTGGGGATAATAATAGCACCAACTCAGAGTTATCTGAGAATTAGATGGCACAATGCATATAATTCACATAGTGGAGAAACCTGATGTGTAATTGGTATTCAATAAACTGTGCTGCTGCTGCTAAGTCGCTTCAGTCATGTCCAACTCTGTGCGACCCCAGAGACAGCAGCCCACCAGGATCCCCCGTCCCTGGGATTCTCCAGGCAAGAACACTGGAGTGGGTTGCCATTTCCTTCTCCAATGCATGAAAGTGAAAAGTGAAAGTGAAGTCGTTCAGTTGTGTCCGACTCTCAGCGACCCCATGGACTGCAGCCTACCAGGCTCCTCCGTCCATGGGATTTTCCAGGCAAGAGTACTGGAGTGGGGTGCCATTGCCTTCTCCAACAATAAACTGTAGTTGTCAATAATAATAATGATGATGATGATGAGGTAATGATCATGGTGTCTTCTCTTGATAAGCGAAAACTTTGTTCACCTTACCATCCCATGGAATACTTGATTTTTAAGAAAAGTGCAGATTTTCTTTTTAAGGAAAATATTTTAGATAAAACAATTTTGATATATTGATTAGATATACTGATTTTAAATGCCATCCAGTTTTTCAGAGGAATGCATTCACTTTTTCACATTAAAATTTTGAAACAATCATATGTAGGAATGACAACAGGATATAACTGAATGAGGCATCACTTTGTTATTATGAACCTTTTATTTCACAGACCTCTTCCTTGCAGGAGACTGGTTTTTAACATTTTTATAATTTCTTAACATTTTCCACCTACCCTTTATATCTTCTGTTAATGAGTAGTTCACTGCCCATTTTCCTTTGCTTCTTGTTATTTTCCTATTCTTGGTGTGAAATTCATTCTCTGTTTCTATGGAAGCTTTTGTAATGCCTCTGAGGAAACAAAGTCTGAGTCTTTGCAATAATGAAAACATTGCTAACCCATAAAACCTAGATTTTAGGGCCTAATAGTGGATTACTGCTTTATTACATCAGCCATCTTACAGCTTAGTCTTCACATTTTAATGTGGACTGATTTTTTTTTTGTCCGTTTTCTCCAGCATTCACACTTACACACAAGTCACACTTGAACTATATAAATGAGAAGCTACAAAGATGCCTAGAGTGCCTAGATGTGGGATTGGGAGACACAGTCTTGACCCCAGGGTCAAGGATATCTGTAGTTTGTGGGAACTCTGCTGGCCATTTTGCTGTGACAGCAGGAACAGTGTGTGTTATTTAGAAAACTTTAATTTCTAATAACATACTATATAGTGAAAACTTTAAAAATAGGTGTTAATTTTTCCTTTATAATAATAATTCGAAAGAACAATATTCCCAGAGTTGATTGAGCAGCTTAGTAGTGTCATTAAGCATCTCATTTCTTTTCATCTGTCCATTCTGTTACTTGAACCTTTGGTTTTGATCCTTGGGCTTGCCACCTCCACGTTGTAAAATGGCTGCCACACTCTAGGAATCGCATTATGATCAAAAGGGGGGAGTGACATTTTTATTCACAGTTCAGAAGCCCCAGCTAACTTTGCCTGAAATTGGTTGCATGGATGCATTTAGGCTTAGAAATTGAGTAGCTGGCATTTGTAACCTTTTTTTTTTTTTTTAATAGACCCTCTCACTATAAAAAAAAAAAAAAGAGGAAGCAGAATGACTGTTGAGGAGGCAACCAACAGTGTCTGGCACTCTATTTGTAAACCTTTTCTTGATTCTTTTCCTGCCAAATTTCTAGCCTTAGTTCAGGAACCTCTTCTTATAAATCTTTGTAAGCCTAGCTTCTAGCACATTGCCTGGCACCAGGATGGGAGATAAGAAATATTTTTGAATGTCCCAAGAAACTTGCAATCAGGTAGGTAAGATAGCCAATAAAATATTAATATTATTGTATAATTACAAAAAGCTAGAAATATTATGAAGGCTAAAAATAAGCTGCTTTGAGCGAATTGTAGTGGGAACTCCTTAATGGTCTAGGGAAAGCTCTCTCAAAAGGAGATATTTAAGCTGAGACCTAAGGTCTGAGACCTGAGTCATAAGAAGAATCAGGGGAATGAAATCAATATTTATAAGACTGAACTAACAGTAGCCAAGTATGGCAGATGTCTAATGACCAAGGGGGTAAGTAGTAAAGGACAAGGCTGGAGAGTACAGAAATCATGTGACCTGACTTACCTTAAAGGTGCACATGAGCTGAAGCATCTATAAAACAGCCTATGATATGACATACCTACTATAGAGTGGAGAGATTGATGGTGGCAAAAGTGAAAGCAAGGAGACCATTTCAGAGGCACTCGCAGGTGAATGAAAATGGTGGCTAGAACTAAGATGTGGCAGTGGAAATAGAATTGAATACATTTGAGATGTATTTTCGAGGTAAACTATGTGGCTTGGTAGTTGATTAGATGTCAGGCATGCGGAATTAAGGATAACGCCCAGGTTCTTTTGTTTGAACAGTTTGTTGTAGTATTTTCGTGCTAAGTTGCTTCAGTTGCGTCCGATTCTTTGCATGCTATGAACCATAGCCTGCCAGATTTCTCTGTCCGTGGGATTCTCCAGGCAAAAATACTGGAGTCGGTTGCCATGCCCTCCTCCAGGGGATCTTCCTGTCCCAGGGATTGAACCCTCATCTCTTACGTGTGGTGCATTGGCAGGTGGGTTCTTTACCACTAGCGCCACTTGGAAATGGTAATATTAATATTTACTGATGTGATAATGATTGAGGAGAAGGAACCAAGTTTCAACAAATCAAGAGTTTAGTTTTAGGGAGGCCGGGTGGGTGAAATGGGTGAAGGTAGTCAAAAGGCACAAAATTTGAGCTATGAAATAAATAAGTCATGGGAATATAATGTACAGCATGGTGACTGGAGTTAATAATACTATATTGTATGTTTGAAAGTTGCAATGAGGGTAGATCTTCAAAGTTCTCATAATAAAAATATTTATAATTAGGTATGGTAATGGATGTAAATTAGACTTATGGTGATGGTCATTTTGCAGAATATATAGATACTGAATCATTACATGGTGTACCTGAAACTAATATGACGTTACATGTTCACTACATTTCTATTTTTGTTAAAAGAGTTTAGTTTTAAACTTGTTCAGTTTGAAATGCCTATGATGCCTTCAAGTGGAGAAAAGAAAGAAAGTGAAGTCGCTCAGTCGTGTTCTGACTCTTTGCGACCCCATGGACTGCAGCCTACCAGGCTCCTCCGTCCATGGGATTCTCCAGGCAAGAATACTGGAGTGGGGTGCCTTTTCCTTCTCTAGGGGATCTTCCTTCTCCAAGGATTGAACCCAGGTCTCCCATATTGCAGGCAGATGCTTTAACCTCTGAGCCACTGGGGAAGCCCTTCAAGTGGAGAAGTCAGATATAATTTTAGTCAGAAGAGAGAGCTACATGCAAATGAAACAGATGTTGATAGGTAGGTGAAATTTAGAGTACTGAGAATGGAGATGGCCTCACATGTAAAGAGAAAAGAGAAGAGGGCCTACGCCCAAACTCTGGTAAACTTCAAGAAAAAGAAGTCAGGTGGAAGTGGGAGATGAGCAATGAGAAAAAAAATCAAAAGGATATGATATCTCAGAAGACACAGGAGCAAATAAATGTGTGAGTAATAGATGGCTGTGTGTCTGGGATTTGTTCCCGTTTTAAATTGCAACTTTTCTGCAGTCCAGCTAAGGATCGCACATGTTTGCAGATTATCTTGGGGTATCCACTGGTGCTTCCACAGAAAGCAGTCATTTTTAAAGTCAGGCACTTCGGTTTCTGAATGATCTGAGATTCCAAGCAGTGAGGTCGGAAAGTGACTAAACTATGTTTCCCTGCCTCTGCTGTCATGAGGGCTTGCTCTGAAATAGCGCTGGAGTGCCTGCTTGCCCTGTGAGCTCTATATCACTTGTTTCATTGGGTGACTGAAGAATCACTCATACTTTCACCCCCACTGTGTCGGGCAGAGGAGTAAGAGTTAAGTGTTTGAAGACTGGATGAATAGTAGGAAACCCGTTTGTTAAAGTCAGTCAGAGAAATGAATTTCTGTGGTTGATTTTGTTGAATATCCTAATAAGAGTGGCTTCCATTTGTATAATTCTTTTTTTTAAGTGCAGTTGATTTACAACTTGGTGTTCGTTTCAGGCGTACAGCATACTCTACAAAGGCACTTTTACATGTGCTATTCTGTTTAACCTTTATCATAGCTATCTGGGTTAGGCCCATGGTAGGATTCCCAGTTTACAGATAAGGAAACAAAGGCACAGATATGGTTTTTAAAAACTCACTGACATCACCAATGGAAACATGGAGATTATAATCCAGGTTTTTAGTTTTAACTCATTCTTACTTACACTATATCTAGAATGACAAGCATTCTTCCTCTAACCTGTACAGTCTTATCCACTGGCACCAGCTTCCTGGAGTGCTCTATGGTAAAAGGGCATGAAGCCAATGGAGAAAGGCTAAAAAATAATGGTGTCATAGACTGATTATTAATGGCTACCATAGGCATCCCCTGGAGAAGGAAATGGCAACCCACTCCAGTATTCTGGCCGGGAGAATCCCATGGGCAGAGGAGTCTGGTGGGCTGCAGTCTATGAGGTCACAAAGAGGCAGACACAACTGAGCAACTAATGCACCATAAGTATCAATTAGAAAATAGTTATGAGTGCATGATACTTGTCTACCATTCCTAAACCAAGGCACCTCCTGTTATTTTTAAAGAGCTATCCTAACAAGTTGAAAAATCTCTTGTTAAATCATTTAGTGCAGCTGTATAAAATAGTTCAAAATAAGAATATGACTGTAACTTGAATCACCTACACTTCCCCAGTGACAATGAACAAGTCAGTCGGGGTATCTCAAATTTCCATAAGGCGAGCTCAAAATGAAATTGTCATTCAACCTCTTGGAGATAGTTCCTGAATAGGCAAACTGCTCTCCTACTGGGATGCTAGGATTCCTGTCACCCAGTAGTCTCAGGTGTTTTGGATCAAGGAAGTGAATGTTGTGTAGCTGTCTCATTTTTAGTCTCTTGAATTCTTTTAGAGAACACGGGGGCAACCATTTTCTGTACCTGGGAAAATTCTTTCAAATTAAACTCCAGATAATATGTGAAGTCTTCTAAGCCCTCATCCTAGAACTGTCTAAGCTCCAACATCCATTATAGGTACCTTGAAATGTGTAAATATGGTTTTATCCAGAGTCAACACAATATTGTGTTCTTTTTATCTTTTAACTTTTTATTTTGAAATAATTTTTGACTTACAGAAAAGTTACAAAAATAGCATAGAGAGTTCCCATATACACTTTACCCAACTTCCTCTAAAAATGTTAACATATTGTATGATATAGCCTGTCAAAACCAAGAAATTAGTATTGGCATAGTGCTATAAACTATAGGATTTACTCATACCTTATCATATTTTTACTGTCATTGTGTTGTTCCAGGATACAATCCAGGATCATTGAATAGTATCTAACAGTGAATTTAATGGTAATGTCTCCTTCAAATCTCTTCAAATCTATCCCTTGACCTTTCTTTGTCTTTCACGACCTTGGCATTTTTGTAAAGTCCTGATCAGTTATTTTGTAGATTATCCCTCAATTTGGGCTCATCTGATGTTTTCTCATCACTTCGTATTTAGGTTAGGGATTTGGGGAAGAGTAACACAGAGCTAATGCTGCCTTTCCGGTGCATCCTGTCACCAGGGTTTATGAAGTTCATATGTTGTATTACTGGTGGTTTTCACTTTGCTTACTTGGTTAACATAGTTTCTATGGGTTTTCTTCATGGGGAAGTTATTGGTTTTCCCCTTTGTAATTAATAAATATCTCAGGAAATATACAGTTTGTTGTTTTAACCCCTGGAAGTAATGGATACAGGAGTGAGATGGGAGTAAAGGTATGGGTTCTTCTACTAACACTTAGCTCAGTGGCACTGAGCAAGTTACTCAACCATTCTGGCTTTCAGTTTTCCTGTCTTCAAAATGAGAGACTGGGCTAGGTCACCTCAATGATCCTCTTAGCTTAATGATCTAATGATTCTGTGGTTTTCAGGTTGGTGTGTGCTATAAACTGAATGTTTGTGTCCCTCCAAAATTTATATGGTGAAATTCTAGCCCCCAATGTGATGGCATTTGGGAGGTACTTAAGTCATGAGGGTGGAGCCCTCATGCCTGGGTTTAGTGACCTTATAAAAGAGGCCCCCCGGGCTTCCCTGGTAGCTCAGTGGTGAAGAATTCGCCTGCCAATGCAGGAGACATAGGTTCGATCCCTGGCACAGGAAAATCCCACATGACTTGGAGCAGCTAAGCCCGGGTGCCACAACTGTTGAGTTTGTGCTCTAGAGCCCAGGAGCCACAACTACCGAACTCTCGTTCTGCAACTAGGGAGAAGCCCACGCAGCAGCAAAGACCCAGCACAGCCCAAAACTAAATAAATTTTAAAAAAATAAAAATAAAAGAGGCCTCAGAGAATTCCCTCAGGGCCTTCTGCAAAATGAAGTTATAGCAGAAAGATGACCATCTATGAACCAACAGGCAGGCCCTCACCTGATGCTGAATTTGCCAGCACCTTGATCTTGGATGTCCCAGCTTCCAGAATTGTGAGAAATAAAATTAGGCTGTTTAGAAGCCACCTTGTTCATGATATTTTGTTAGAGCAGCCCAAATGGACTAAGACAGTTTGTTAAACCAGATTACTCTAAAGAAACCCTAAAGACTTTTTATCTAAGAGTTCAAGGATTCATTTAGTCGTTCAGTTAATATTTATTGAGAACCTGTAATATGCCAGGCACTGTTTTAGGTGTTAAGAATAACGTGGCAAATGAGACAAAAACCCCTGCCCTCGTGGGAGCTTCCATTTTAGTTGGGAAGACCGATGATGAACAAGTATACAATTAGGATGTAACACAGTTTTGGAAAGTGATAATGTGATAAAGAAAGATAAAGCAGGAAAGAGACTAGAGAGCTGTATATAAACGAGATTGTCATAATAATATCAGAGAAAGTTTCTCTGAGGAGGTGACATTTGAACAGAGACATGAAAGAAGGGACAGAGAGAGGCCTGAATGTTCATGAGGTGTCTTGTTGCAGACTGCACATGCCATCTCTGGGGCAGGACTAAGCTGATTATATAACATTTCAAAGAATGAAGTTAAATGTCATGAGATCATCGAGTCTAGCACCCTCAAACTGTACAGGTCCAAAGAGGCTAAGATTTGGCCAAGGTGACACAGCATAGTTAATCGGGGTAAGAATTTACCTCTCCTGAACCTCCTCTTGAAACTGTGCTACCTTTTAAGGTCCACGTGTTATTGCAAAACTGGAAGCATGGCTGTGGATTTCAGGCCGTGCCAAATATTGATGGGACAATGGGTGTTTTTAGCTTTCTGCAGAATATAGATGAACTCACTTTGGGTGTTACAGCTGGATGTGTAAACATCACATCCACGAATGTACTTCATGAAGTCAGCCAAGGACTCTGTGTCACTGGTAACACTGCCCCCAGGGAGCCCCCAAGTCTGCTAGTCCTAATCAGTGTGCTCAACTGCATAACCTACTGGCTCTGACATCATGCAGAGAAGAAAAAGAATCCCAAGGTGATGGTGTTCAGTGAGATGAGATGTCAGCCATAAGTGGATCTGACCCAAAAAATATCTTAAGGAATCAGCTCAGAAACACTTGAATCTGTGTGTCTAAGATGAAGCTTACCCCCAAAGCTGCGGAACTAAAGGCAGCCGGAAGCCATGGCAACACCACAACTACTCTATAGACTGGAACCAAAGACAGATTGGTTTTTCAGATCAGATAGAGCAGGAGCCTAAGAAACCATTCATTGATTCATCATCCAGTCAGTTATTTAGTAAACAGTATTGAGCAACTGTTATGTGCCAGCACTATTATTAAGTTTTGGAAATACAGAGGTGGATAGATTCCTGTTATCAGAGAACTTATGACTATCAGGGGTAGAACTCCCTCTCATATAAAGAAATTAAATGAAGGAAAACATTAACTAGCTTCTCTGGGGGCTCAGTGGTAAAGAATCTGCCTGCCAGTACAAGAGACACAGGTTCAATCCCTGATCCCAGAAGATCTCACATGCCGTGGAGCAACTAAGCCTGGAGCCACAGCTACTGAGCCCAAGTGCTGCAACTACTGAAGCCCACACACCCTGACCCTGTGCTCCAGAACAAAAGAAGCCACTGCAATGAGAAGCCCATGCTCTGCAACTGGAGAAAAACCTGCATAGCAAAAAAGAAATAAAAATGTTTCTGTTAATCTTCTATTTAAAAAAAGCATTAAAGGTGCTATGATTACAATAGCACAGAACCCAGAGGATGCAAAGGAAGGCATTTCCTCCCCCCTCCTCCCCAAAATCCTGAAAATATCATCGTTTTTCAGCCTTACACATAGAAAAACCAACCCCAATCATCACCACTTCTTAATATGAAAAGCAACAATAAATACCTTCATATGCTATGCTAAGTTGCTTGAGTCATGACAAGTCTTTGTGACCCCATGCACTGTAGCCCACCAGGCTCCTCTATCCATGGAATATCTCCAGGCAAGAATACTGAAGTGGGTTGCCACACTCTTCTCCAGGGGATCTTCCTGACCCAGGGATCAAACTCACATCCTTTATGTCTCCTGCATTGGCAGACAGGTTCTTTACTACTAGTACCACCTGGGAAGCCCCAGATACAAATACCTTCATAAGTCAATTCAAATTAAATCCATAAATATATCCATATTTATGAACAGTGATGGTTGCAGACCCCTGTGGATATTTAAGCCTCAAACATTTCCTGAAACAGTTCTTTTCCAAAGCTTCTCGCCTTTCTAATATGACATCCGCGGACATCCTAACTAGAATGTGAAGGTGCTCTTCATGGCACTGACATTATTGATTTGGTTGTTAACAGTGCAGATATAAATGACTGATGATAACTCCCTGGCTGTTCCTCCTTTCTGCTGTTCAAATGGCTCTGTATATTATACACACAGGGCTTCTCAATGGATAGAAGATGTTTGAACAGCGGAGAAATTGGTCCTGAGGTGAATTAACTCTCTTGAGGTAGATTAGTTTGTGCTTCCAATGACCTGTTCACTAAACCTTATGAGCCTTCAGGTAAGAATTTTAAGGAGAAAAGGGCAGTTCTGGGAAAGCTTTACATTTTATCAGCTGCTTTTTGTTCTCATTGAGACCTGAGTATTCTTCAGGGACTTTTGAGGTTTGCCATTTTAACGACAGACTTCTGGAGAATTATTTGAAGTCTTCCGTGTTTCTGTTTATCATTTTTTTCTGAAAGATATTTGATTGTATGAACACTATTGAAAGGATGTTCACTTTTTTTTACAGGTAGATCACAAAAGTGGACCCATAATCATTAGGTCAAGGGTTTCTCTGCTCTGAGTTAAAGTGCTGTTGAACATTGTTTTTCAGCAACAGGATCTTCTCTGTAGTGGTTGGTAAAACATGCCCATTCCTTGGACCAGAGGGCAGAACTTTCCAGATTATGACCTGAAAAGGTCAACAGTCCTTGGTTTCAGTCACACAGGAGACCAGATGCTAAGCATCACCAGGCAGAATCATCCATGTCTCTGCTTTGATGGTACCTCACCAGGAGGTTAGCACACTTAGAATCAGTTTAGACTCATTACACAGTTGTCATTTCCTTCCTTGAAAAACAGCAATCTGCATGTGGTAAAGGAACCTGCATTTTACAGTGTTTCATGAATTGATAATAATGGGTTGTTTAGTCGCTAAGTCATGTCCAACTCTTTTGTGACCACATGGGCTGCAGACCGCCAGGATCCCCTGTCCATGGAATTCTCCAGGCAACACTGGAGTGGATTGCCATTCCCTTCTCCAGGGGATCTTCCCAACCCAGAGATCCAACCCACATCTTGTACATTGAAAGCAGATTCTTTACCACAAGCCACCAGGGAAGCCCATAATGATGAGTACTTCATCATGAATTTCCAGTCCATAAATCCCTGTTCCCTTCTCTGGTCATCAGAGTACAAAAGTCACAACCAGGAGGCTAGAATTGATACCTGGGAACCCAAAGCAGCAGCAGTAGTAGTTGTATTAAGTACTACCTACCAAGTACTACATACATCTACACACTTTACATACATTCACCAATCTGTTTCAGTAATCCTGTAGTTAAGTAGCTACTGTTATAATTCCCAGTTTACAAATAAGAAGACAAAAGGAAGGAGAGTAAGATAAAGTAGTTTGCTCAAGGTCACACAGCTAGTAAGCAACCGAGATTCAAACCTAGCTAGTCTAGTTTCAGAGCCTGTGATCTTAACCATATGATTAGGCTGTCGCTCAATAGTTAACCCATTAAAGCTAGTATTAATGACATTTAAACAAGTTTGAGTAATTGAATCTTAGGTTGAAATGGGCCATCAAGATTTAGCCTAATTCCTTTCTCAATACAAGAGTCTGTCTACAAGCAACATCTCTGCTAGAAAAGCCTTTGCTTTGGCCTTCAAAGGTAAAATGATGGAGACCTTCTTACTTTGCCAGGCAACCTATTCACTTGCAAACGCCCTAATCATTAGGTTGTTATCTCTTGCATTGAGCTGAAATTGATCTCCCCATAACTTCTGCCTTTTTGTCTGTAACTGTGCTTTGGGAGCTACACTCTGTAAAATGCAAACTCTCTAGGCAAAGACAGCCCTTCAGATATCAGGAGGCATTCGGTAACCCCCCAACCCTACTATGACTGCCAAGTCTTTGTTTAAAACAGAGTACAGGTCTCAAAATCGCAAACGAGTAGAAAGTAGACATTTAGTACCAGACTCTTAAGTATGTTTTCACTTAAAATATAATTTTTTTTTTTTACACAGCAAGTAGGGCAAGCCCTTACCCCATATATATACTGTCTGCAAACAGGACAGTGTGTTTTGCCCATGCATAGGCACCAGAGATGGCAAATGCTGACCTGTCAAATTCAATGCATTTTGCTGAGTTAGAACCTTAAGGGCTTTCCAGGGGACGGAGCTCTCTACTGTAGTCATTAAAACCTGCAGAACCCTGCGTGACTCTGGGGAAAAGCCCAGCATTGTTGGCCTTGATCTACCCCCAGCCTGAGAGCTGCTTAAAACTAGGGCAGCAGAGATCACCATGGGCTTGGGATCAGCCCCAGGCCCCACCCACTTTGGTTCTGAATGGGGCAGTGGCAGCCCTCACCACCTGCTCTCATGTCAATTTCCTCACGCAGCCACTTCATCCTGCATTCCAACCTGCACTCAGGCATTTGCTCTCCATTCTGGCTAGTTATGAATTTCTGGGTAATTTCTGAATTACCCCTGCCCAGACCCTGACCCGGTGTATTATTGTGTCCTGCTGACTGGTTTGAACTTTTGAGTAGCACAAACTCCCCAGCTGCTTTAGAACCCTCTACTTGAGCTTAAGGGCCCCTCCACGGTCATTTCTGACCTTGACTCTGTTCTCTGTACAAATCGTAATCACACTCACCCCCAAGCAGAGAATCTGCGTCAGAATCCATCAGGATTTCTAACCACATCATTATATCTGTCAACTTCATCATACTCCTCATCTCAGTTGCCTCCTTTCAGCAACCTGGCAGTGACACAGTGTAATTTCTTTTAAATCATGATGCAATTTGATGTGCTTTTCAAAACGTTCTGGTGATGACTTTGGAGAGAGTGTGTTTTGTTTGGGAAAGGAGCTTTGACAGTTCTGGTGAATATGATAGAGTTCTTCAGAGCCTATCTCAGGGTGATCTCAGAGTATTAGAGAATCGAGAGTCTAAAGAGATGTGTAGAGATTAGAGCCATTGGTGGAAAAGATAACAGTATGGAGACACGAGTTCCAGGGCACCAGCTGGGGCTGGGAGCTTTTATCATGTTTGGAATTGTAGGTCCCAAGCCTATCAGCAGATGGAGGGGAAGCCAGAAAAGGAACCCACTTGGTGGGTTAAAGTCAGTTAAATATAACTGATGGTATGGTAGCCATCGTTTCTTCTTTTAAAAATTGTGATTTAAAAAAAAAATGACATAAAGTTCACCATCGTAATGAGCGATTTTAAGTCTACAGTTCAGTAGTGTTAAATATATTCGCACAGTTGCACAACGAATCTTCAGAACTTTTTCATGCTGCAAAACTGAAACGTTACGCCCACTACACAATTGCCCTTTTCCACCTCCCCCAGCCCCTGACGATCGCCAGTCTGTTTTCTGTCTCTGTGAGTTTGACCACCCTAGGTACCTCATTTAAGTGAAATCCTACAGTTTTGCCCTTCTGTGACCAACTCCTTCGACCTGCCATAATGTCTTCAAGGTTCATCCATTGGCTGTCGTCGTTCCTTCTTGTTTTTTTTCAGCAGCAGTGGCTCTTCTTGTGGGGAGAGGGCTTTTCTCTAAGTGCAACATGTGGGGCCTTCTCTAGGTGTGGTGTGCAGAGTTGTAGGACTTTTGCTGCAGAGCCTAGGCTCTAGAGCACGCAGGCTCTCTGGTTGTGCATGTGGGCTTACTTGCCCCACAGCATATGGGATCTTAGTTCCCCGACCAGGGATTGAACTCACGTTGCCTACACTGGAAGGTGAATTATTAACCACTGGACCACCAGGGAAGTCCCCAGCCATCATTTGTAGCACCCAGTTTTATACCAGTGCATGACATCATTCCGTTCTCACCACGACTGTTTATGGCTGCTGTGGCATTTTCCACTTTACAGATCAGAAGTAAAGGCCACTCTACACGCCAGGACTGGGAAGCTGAGTCAGAAGCAGTAGGAGCATCACTTGCAGAAGGATTACTGTGGCACTGTGAAGTACTCTCAGGATTTACACTTCTAAAAAAGTGAAAGGGCGCAGGGTTAGAGAGAGGGGGAAGAAGATCCACAACACGGTAGTGAAGGTGGCGGTTGCAGGGGTGCCCTGAAGAAGCTCTCTCCTTGGTTTGGCCTTTCAGAGTTGTCCCCAATGAGCCATTTGGGTAGAGCCTTTGAATCCTGGCTTCAACCACTGGTTGGCCCTACACCTCCCCACCTCTGTGAGAGGATGGAACCTTGTGTGTGGCACTTCCTTGAGGGCAGTGACTGGAGCATGTTTGCAAAACCCTGAAGAGAAGGTTCAGTGTAGCGTGCCGCAGCAACTGCTGCAGATGTGGAAGGAACAAATCCTTACATTTCTGAAAGTCACATGAATGACATAAGGGGCAGAGTAGTGGGCTTTTAAAAAATATTTATTTAGCTGCACTGGGTCTCAGTTGCGACATGCAGAATGTTTAGTTGAGACACACAGGATCTTCAGTTGTGATGTGCAAACTCTCAGTTGCAGCACCTGGGGTCTAGTTCCCTGACCAGGGATGGAACCCGAGCCCCCTGCATTGGGAGCATGGAGTTTCAACCACTGGACCACCTGGGAAGTCTCAAGAGCAATGTTTATCTGACTTCAAAACCCATGCTCTTTCTACTACCATAAACATTCTCTTCAAAAGAGATCTGATGTCCACACTAAAGTAAACTTGGAATCTACTTGTGGTTAAGATGGAATCAGAGTCCAGAAACTGCATCCCTCATTGCAGCTTCCACTAGTTACCTGTTCCTTACAACTTTCGGTGACACCAACCTCTTCTGCTTCTTGTCCTGAGGAGTGAAGCTCTATCGTGGTCTTCATTGTCTCACCGAGTTCCATGCTCGAGGCCTCTCCTTCCTGCATCTGACTAGTCTGCTGCTATCAGATTACTCTTTCAAGAACATGACTTTTCCCAGTTTCGTTGAGCCAGGCTCCTACTCTGTGCCAGCAGTGCCTTGGGAGTCGGATGGTCACAGATACAGCACAGTCTCTGCTCCCAACCTTTCATAGCCTTCAGAGGGAGACCACAGGAACATCACCACTGGTATCACACTCATACTCATATATAATGGGTGTATCTGCCAAGTGGGGCTGTTAGGCAGACGCTGTGCTAAAAGCTTGATATGCATTAGCTTGATTCATCTTAACAATCGCTTTTTGAGGTACCTCTCAAGAGTACTCATATTTAGATGCACAGACTGAGATTTCAGGAGGTAAGTGCCTTTCTCAGTGGCCCTCAGCTGGGAAGTGGCATAGTCAAAACAGGCATGCCAACTCCAGAGCCTGAGCTCTCAATCATCATGCATCAAAAATTTGAGTCAACTACTGTTCTCAGGATTGGGTCCAGATCCCTTCATTTTCAGGGCCCTTCCAATCTCCTTCTGTGCCAGAGCCAACCACATGCTCTCCCCTTCGGGAGGCAAGACTCTCAACCTTGACACCTGCTGCTTCTGGGCACTTTCTCCTGCTCTTTGCTCTGCGCTGGAAGGATGCCGTCAATCCACATGTGATTACAGACTTTACCGTAGAAACAGGTAGAGATTTGTAAAACATTACAAACTTTACCGTAGAAACCGTGGCCCTAGCCTTCCACCACCACGCCTCAGTTGTGCATAGCCATGCCTCTTTCTCCAACTGGCCTATAAATCCCTTAAGAACAGTGGTCTTTTTTTTTTTTTTAATTAAAAATAATTCTTAGTTCTTTTTTTCCCCTGGTTGCCAATTTCCTGAATTTTACTATGAAAAGTAATGATATATAGCTTCAAAAGTAAATCTAAGCTCATAGAGTCTTGAAGAAATAGTTACAGAACCTTATAATGTATATTCATAGTATCTAATCCTGTGAAAATTCTGTCATATTCCTGAGAGCTACCCAGACCTCAACCTGTTCTTAAACTAAACTTCTCATTTTGAGATTGTTGTAGATTCCCAGGGTGTTATAAGAAATAACACAGAGAGATTCCATGTACCTTTTACCCAGTTTCTCCCAATGGTCCATCTGTTAAAACTCTAGTTCAAGGCCACAACCAGGATATTGACATCAATACAATCACTATACAGAACATTTCCACCGTGAGAAGAATTCCTCCTTTTGTCCTTGTATAGCAGCACTCGCCTGCCCGTTTCTGTTCTCCATTTCAGTAATTTTGCATTTCAAAAATGTCATGTAAATGGAATCATGCTGAATGTCACCGTTTGGGATTGACCCCAAAATTACATTTTCACTCAATGTAATTCCCTAGAGATTCCTCCAAGTAGCCACACTGTAGCAATAGTTAATTCCTTTGTATTGCTGAGTAGTATTCTATAATTTGGATGTGCCCTGGCTTGTTTAACCATTCACCTCTTGGAGGACATCTGGGATATTTTAGTTTTGGAGTATTATGAATAAAGTTAGCATTCATGTACAGATTTTATGTGAACATAAGTGGCTTTTTCAAAGTGGCCGTACTATTTTACATTCAACCAGCAATGTATGAATTGGTCAGGTTTCTCTGCATCCATGCCAACATTTGGTGTTGCCACTATTTTAGCCATCCTGATATATATAGGAATACCTCATTGTAGTTTTAATTTGCATCTTCCTAGTAGCTAATGCAGAGAAGGCAATGGCACCCCACTCCAGTACTCTTGCCTGGAAAATCCCATGGATGGAGGAGACTGGTGGGCTGCAGTCCATGGGGTTGCTGAGGGTCAGACATGACTGAGCGACTTCACTTTCACTTTTCACTATCATGCATTGGAGAAGGAAATGGCAACCCACTCCAGTGTTCTTGCCTGGAAAATCCCAGGGACGGGGGAGCCTGGTGGGCTGCCGTCTTTGGGGTCGCACAGAGTTGGACACGACTGAAGCAACTTAGCAGCAGCAGCAGCAGTGGCTAATGATGCTGAATAACTTTTCATGGACTTATTTGCTATCTAAATGTCCTCTTCAGCAAAATGTCTGTGCATGTCTTTTCTAATTTGAATGGTTTTTCTTTTACAGTTGAGTTTTGAGAGTTGTGTATATATTAGATAATAGTCCTTTATCATGTATGTGGTTTGCAATTATATTCTCCTTCTTTTTCTCATCCTGTTAAAAATGGGTCTTTTGTGGAGAGAAAGTTTTGAATTTCAGTGAGGGTGAATTCATCAAGTTTTCCTTTCATGGATCATGCTTTTGGTGTCAGGTCTGAGAACTCTTTGCTGACACCTACATCCCAAAGATGTTCCCCTGTTTTTATACACTTTATAAGTTTTACATTTTGCATTTAAGTCTAATGCATTTTAGTTAATTTTTATAAAAAGTATTAAGTATAGTCTTAGGCTCATTTTTGGCATATGGATGTCCAGTTGCTCTAGCAGGATTTGTTGAAAAGGCTGACTTGAGTTTTCAGGTGAGGTCAAATTTGTCTCTCATTGACTTCAGAGCAAGCCTCTTTCCATGCCTTCTGGACAGCACAACCTGAAAGTCCCACTGACAGCTCAGACTTAGCACATGCCAAACGCAGCTCATCATTGTTCTCCTCACCTCCTTACCCATCCTGAACATTTTCCTCTTCCTGATTCACTATTCTGGTTAACAGCACTCTTCACCCAGTGGCCCAAGCCATAAACTCAGTAGCTCAAGCCATCATCCTAGAATCCACCCTTACCTGTCCATCTAAATTTTGTCAACTCTGTGCACACACCATCTCTCAAATTCATTCCTTTCTTTAGATCTCCCCTGTCTCCAGCACTTTTTGCCTCAAATACAGCACAGCCTCCTAATTTTTCTCCCTAATTTTATTCGATGTTCTCCACAGTGCAGCTATAACAATCATCCTAAAATGCAGATCAGATTATGTAACTCTCCTTGTTGTAAAGTCTTTCTCTTGTTTCCTGCTGCCCTAAGGAAAAAGTTTCATAAACCTTTTCACCAAACTCTATATTAAATCTCCAAGCTTCTGCCACAGTGCCTAACACAGTGCCTGACTTACCATAGTGTTAGATTGACTTATGGAGTCTTAAATTTTGGATGAAGTCAATTTCCCATTGTCAACATCATAGGTTCCCTTTTTAATAATGTTCACACCAGCTTTCTCTAAGTTTCCATGTTTAGTGGGAGCAAAGCCTGTCCCAACACCCTGTGTCTTAGGGTTACAGCATCACAGAATTGAGATGAGGGCTGCAGTGCAGGAACTTTAACAGGATATGATTCTAAGAAGCAGGAATGAAAGAGCCAGAAAAATAACAACAAAGAACAATAACCCATTCTCTGGGACTCATGAGAAGTGTACAGAATAAAATACATCTGCATGTAAGTATCTGGAACCTGAAATGCACAGAGCCAGAGCACATGTCTACCTGCTGCTATCCCCAGTGGGCTGAGGGCTGCTGCCAAAGTGTTAATTCTCCTGTGACTATGCTTGCCCACCCAGGAGCAAGCGCCCACAGCACTGGGAAAAATAGCCTGCGGCAGAAAATGGGAAGACTCAGAGCTCAATTTGGGGGTGGGATGCTAGCTACACAAGATGAGGTTGAGTTTGCATGAAACTCTCCATTGTTGATTACAGTGGCATCAGTAGTGGGACCAGAAGATACAGTGTAAGCTTGTGAGGTGTTTGCTACAAACCCCAAAGAGGAATCAGCAACGTCAGTCTTCCTTCTAAGTATCAATAGAAGACTTAAAAATATATATATTATGTACACGAAAATAATACAAGGATTCAAAGCAAGGTGTCATAGGAGTGGATGAAGAAAAAGTACAATAAGTGCTCTACAAGCTTACTAGACAGTTTAAAATATTTATATTAAATCAGCCATCAAGTGTGAATAATTCTGATATGCCAGAGCATTTGTATTCTTAACTCATGGGATGATTGGGAAGATCAAAAGAAATAATCATTAAAAAGTACTTTGTGCAGTGCCTGGGATGAAGCAAGCAGTCAGTACATGTTAATGTTTATACAATTATTATTGTTAATTGTCAGAATTCATCAGACCCACATCAGTGAATAGTAGTAAGCGGTCTGTCAGCAGGAACATGGAAACATTCTCAGTACGTACAACTCAGTGTTGCAGGAACAGTCATTAAAACAGGTTCTAAGATTCATCTTCTGGGGGACAGAAAATGCTAGGTTCTCCAGAAGTGTTGAATCTTCCCTTGGACGTGTAGTTTAATTTTCCAAAATTAAATTGCATAATCTGAAAAATGAAAATGAAATTGTTCTTCATGAAAGGCCTGGGAAAATCTGAGGCACTATAGCATGTCAATTAAAAAAAAAAAAAGGTTATTTTTCCACAGGGCATCATTCAAAGTAAAGAATCAAGGTCAGTCACAAACTTCTCAACTGTAAGGGAGGCAAGGAGCAAATTTTCCCCCCAGTTATTTTATGGCCGCCAGGTTGAACTCATACTTATCCAATGAGCACCCAAATGGAATGCCATTCTGCACCAACTAGACTGATGATAGTGATTCAGGGAGTAAATGATAAGATTCCATCCTTCTAAAGTGCTTTTAGAATTGGATTCTAGTAAGTTTCGCTTTGCTATTGGCCAATCACAGAAGAGACTACAATAGAGAAAAGTGAAGATATCATGCTGAAGAGAGGGTGCTGCACAGAAAAGAAAGAAAGACCCCCTAATTTAGAAAGGTAGATGGCAAAAGAGGCAGTTATGCTATAACAGAAGGGAATTAAATAAAGCAGTAACAGAGGAGAAAAATGGCTTAGAATAGAAGATAAAGCAACCATGAAAGATAGGAACAGACTATAGCGTTAAAAGGAATACAAAAGGACACTGAAGGGGAAATGCAGTGATTATGACACAGATTAAAGGCAAACATTTACAATGCAGGTGGAAAGCTTCTAAGAGGAAGGAGTGGGCAGTAAACTGAATTGCATCGCCTTTACCAAAACAAAGACCCAAATTTTTTATCCTTTCACTTCTACCAGCTCCCTTCTACTTTCCACAACCGCCCACCTCCCCGCCCACCGCCCACCACCGTATTTTTTTTTTTTTTTTTTGAGGTGATGGGAAACCTTAAGAACAACAGAATGGCCTTTTGCCCAGCGGTGTCCTCCTAATCCGCTTCCAGTAAGTTCTTCGGTGGTTCAAAGCTGCATTCCAGGGTCTCAGAGACACCATTCTTCTCCCTCAGATCTTTGTGTTCCTGCGCCTGCAGTTTGGTTACCAGCGGTGCATAGCCTGAGAAACCCAGGACCCGTGCCAGCTCTCTAAGTAATATGATTATCATCTAAAGAAACCCAAGGAGCCCGTGACTCGGTCCTATGGCAATTAAAATCATATTCAGACAGCCTTTGGGTCATAGGCATTTGGGGGAAAAAAGAGAGTCACTTCCAGGAATCTTTCTTTGTTCAATCCCCAGCTTAGAGTTGTCTGCTTCTTTCAGCGGTGTGCCTGCCAGTAACTAGTGACTAGAAAAGAGTTTAAAACGTAAACAGTTGGGCAACTGCACGATAATAGCAACTCGCTGTGCAGCCGGGCAACTTTTCTGTTGCGTGGCTTATTTGTTTTCCTGGACTCTCCCAATCTGAGAGAAAATGGACATCAGTTCTTCTTTAATTGATTCAGACAATCAAGTAATATGGGTGGTCTCATTCACCCCGCTGTGTCACTGCCATCTCCAGCACCACAGAAGAGCTGACCAAGACCACAACGCCTCCAGCCAAGAGGTGAGGAATATTTTGATGTTGTGGTAGACGGCTGATGCAAATGATGTTAGAAAATGTAAGGAACCTCCACTATGAAAAACAGTATATCGGTTCCTCAAAGAAAATTAAAAGTAGGACTACCATCCAGCAATTCTGCTTCTGGGTATTTACCCAAAGAAAACCAAAACACCTATTCAAAAAGACACATGCACCCAATGTTTATTGTAGCATTATTCACAGTAGCCAAGATATGGAAGCAGCTAAGTGTCCATCTACAGACGAGTGGTTAAAGATGTGGTATATATATACACAATGAAATATTACTCAGACACAAGGGAAAAAGAAATCTTGCCATTTGTGACACCATGGATATGGTTCTAGAGGGTATCAGGCTAAGAAACACAAGTCAGCGGAAGACAAATATCATATGATCTCACTTATATTTGGAATCTAAAAAAACTGAAAGCAAAGCAAATAAGATGTAAACAGACTCATAGGTGCAGAGAAGAAATGAGTATTTGTCAGAGGTTAAAGAGGTGTCAGGTTAGGTGAAATAAGTAAAGGGTTTTAAGAGGTACAAACCTCCAGTTATAAAATAAGTCACGGGAGTGTAATCTACAGCCTAAAGGAATGTGCTCAATAATATTGTAATAATTTTGTATGGGGACAGATTGTTGCTAGATGTATCATGATGATCATTTCATAATGTATGTGTGAAATCACTATGTAGTACAACTGAAATTAACATAATACTGTATGTCAGCTACATTTCAAGAAAAAAAAAGATACCTCTCTTAAACAGAGCCTTTATTTTAATAGGGAGCCCACAATACAAATCTCTTAAACGAATTTTGTTAAGGCATAAAGGGTACCTAGTCGGTCAGTCTGTCAAGAACTAGCACCCTTTTGTTCTTTTTTAATTGAATTCTATTTGGCATACAACATTAAGTTGAAAGTACATAGCATATTGCTTGGATTCACTTATGTCGCAATGTGATTGCCATAGTAGTGTTAGCTAATACCTCTATAATATCATGTAAGTATTATTCCTTCTGAGTTTGAGAACTATTAAAACCCAGTCTTTTAGCAAGTTGATTGTTTATAATACAATTTTGTTGTCTGTAATCACTTTCCTATGTAGTAGACCTCCAGGACTTATTTGCAAAGATATACCATTAAACATTGCCCCTGGAGGAGGAAATGGCAACCCACTCCAGTATTCTTGCCTGGGCAATCCCATGAACAGAGGAGCCTGGCAGGCTACGTCCATGGGGTCACAAAGAGTCAGACATGACTGAGAAACTAACACCAACACCCTTAAATAACATCCCTCCCATTCCTGCACCCTTTTATGGAATACTATTCAGCCATGAGGAAGAAGGAAAATCCGCCTTTTGCAGCACCATGGACGGACCTTGAGGATAGTCTGCTAAAAGTGATATGAGTCAGACAGGGAAAGACAAGTGCTATATGATCTCACTTGTAAGTGGAATGTAAAATAACTGAAAACTAACATCCTTTTAAATGACCAAATCCCAGGTGGTCAGCATATTAGCTAAAATGTCCAAATACCTTTTCCTAACAGAAACTCCTTTGAAGCTCAGGCTCCCACTAATGATCCCCAGCAGTTCTGGTCAATGCTGCTTTTCACAAATGAAGCTTTTCAAGCATTTCAAGTGGAAAAATGTGGCTTTCCATTTTCAAACAGATCTTTCTATTTTAAAAAAAAAGGGGGAACTGAAATAGGCATACTTCACAGTCTTACATGCACACACATGATTGAAATATTCTTAGGCCTGAAAGATTGATTCAAATCAAGTATTAGACTCATGAATATGTTCTCTTTTGCTGATAGCAGCAGCAAAGAATGGAAAATAGGAAGGTAGGGTGCTGGTTAGGAGTCCACTCAAGTTTGCTTAAAGCCTCATTATAGGAAACAGAAGCTAATGTGTACTGACCACCTTGTGGTGGCTATGATCTAGTAGTCCAGAGCCATTATTTCTCCATGATGAGACTGGAGAAGATCTTTCCAGAATCGATGCAGCAGTTGATAAAATCATTACACTATGAAGGGTATCATTCTGCCCTCTCCCACTTCATCACGAAGTATCTTGAGATTTAAGATGGTGGAACGCTTTGTAATTCTTGACAGCTTGTATGTGAAAGCGAAAGTGTTAGTCACTAAGTCATGTCTGACTTTTTGTGACCCCATGGAGTATAGCCCACCAGGCTCCTGCTTTACAGGCAAATTCTTCATGGTCTGAGCTACCAGGGAAGCCCCTCAGCCTTGTCCGACTCTTTGCAACTCCATGAAGAGTAGCCTGCCAGGTTCCTCTGTCCATGAAATTCTCCAGGTAAGAATACTGGAGTGGGTTGCCATTCCCTTCTCCAGGGGATCTTCCTGACCCAGGGATCGAACCTGGGTCTTCTGCATTGCAGGAGGATTCTTTACCATCTGAGCCACCAGGGAAGCCCCCTTCCTT
Organism: Capricornis sumatraensis; assembly: GCF_032405125.1. NCBI lineage: Eukaryota > Metazoa > Chordata > Mammalia > Artiodactyla > Bovidae > Capricornis > Capricornis sumatraensis. The sequence continues at coordinate 112,417,137 of NC_091092.1, forward strand.
TCACTTGTATACTTAGCTCTTAATAGTCACTGTGATAGGTTCATTTAAAACACCTTCTAGGCTCAGTGTTAATTTTCTAACATTTATGTAGTTCCCCCTTTGTTATATATAAAGTATGTTAGGTTGGACTGTTGGCTGTGACAGAAAGCTCAACCTAGATTAGTCAAGGGGGAAAAAAAGGGTGGTCATGACAGTGAAGATTTTCAGGTAGCTATACTGCTGCAGCAGAGAAGGCAATGGTACCCCACTCCAGTACTCTTGCCTGGAAAATCCCATGGATGGAGGAGCCTGGTGGGCTGCAGTCCATGGGGTCGTGAAGAGTCGAACACAACTGAGCAACTTCACTTTCACTTTCATGCATTGGAGAAGGAAATGGCAGCCCACTCCAGTGTTCTTGCCTGGAGAATCCCAGGGATGAGGGAGCCTGGTGGGCTGCCGTCTATGGGGTCGCACAGAGTCGGACATGACTGAAGTGACTTAGCAGCAGCGTACTGCTACAGACCCACCCGCTCTCCTCTTAGCATCCTGAACATCTCCAGCAGAAAAGAGTGAGCTACTCTCACCCAGGAGTTTAAAAATGGCATGGGTCTGACACTCTGTGGTCCAAATGAAGTTGTATGCCCGTCTCAGCTAAGGGAATGAAATGCTCTGATTGAATGATTTGATTGAGTGAGTGATTGATATTGCAGGTTAGGCCCTCCAGGAAATGATGCCCCAAGATAAATTTTGGGGGATGAAAAAGGGGCTGAGGCAGAATTGGGCAGAGGGAGGCATGAGATCACAATGCAGCTCTTACGAAGCCTGGGCCAGCCTGTTGGGGAGCTCCAGAGCAAAAACTGCCAATTAGAGCAGGTCCTGAATTGGGCAGACCTGAGGTTAGTCTGTATACAACTGGGCGCTGTTACTTTTCCTTTCTCACTAGTTAAGAGTTGTAGAATGAACTGAGGTCTTACCTCAAATATTCATACCATGGCGTGTACATGAAGTAGGAAGTGAATGTCAATATAGACCAGTGGTTCTCAACCAGGGTACACATCAATGTCTGAAGACATTTTTGTTTATCACAACTGCAGAAGCAGTGCTACTGGCATCTAGTGGATACATACCCAGGATAGAGGTCAAGGATGATTCTAGACATCTTCTATCACATGTGATAGAACAACAAAGAATTTTTCAGGTAAAGGGTCAGTAGTGTCGAATTGGAGAAACCTTTCTCCATAGATAAAGGTATATGTCTTATGTGCACCTAGGTATTGAGAGAGGCCATGAAAACCTTTCATCTTTGATACCTTCTTATTTTTATTGATTGATTTATTTTTGGTTGTGCTGGGTCTCCGTTGCTGTGCACAGGTTTTCCCTAGTTGGGTGAGTGGGGGGCTCGAATTCGTTGTGGTACATGAGCTTTCCAGTGCAGCGGCTTCTCTGGTTCTGGAGCGTGGGCTCTAGGCACACGGGCTCAGTAGTTGAGGCACATGGGCTTCGTTGTCCTGTGGCATACGGGAATCTTCCTGGACCAGAGATTGAACCTATGTCCCCTGCTTTGGCAGGCAGATTCTTAACCACTGGACTGCCAGGGAAATCCAGTAAATTCTTAATAGGGACTTTTTTGTTCTTATTTGCATCTATCAATACTTGATATTGAGATCCTGTCCAACTCATTTAAGTTTTGGACAGAAGGACTAGATTGGATTAGTGAAACTGCTAAATCCTGGATTTTTAAAATCTTGTTTTTAAGACAAATAGTGATTTGACTTAATTTTACATACTATTTAGTATTTAGCATCCTTCAGAACTTTGCTTTGGTGACTAAATAAGAATCATCCCCATTTAGCATATAAACTGCCTTATGAAAGTGTTATTTCAAAAGTACTAATTTGTTTCTGATCTATTTGAATATCCTTGGACTATAGATTTGTTTAGTCTGGAAGTTTACTATGATGTATTCTTTCTTTTTATACACTACCAAGTTGAATCTCAATGCCAGTTCAGATTATAGTATTGAAAGTTCAAATTTAGGGTTTAATCAGGGAAAATTGACCACAGTAGGCCTTCATATGCAAGAATGTATTTCTCTTTCTGAGATTTCTGCTAAAAAAAATAACACAACAAAAGCAAACTTTTAGCACTATACATTTTGAACTATCCAATAGATGCTTTAGCCTTCAGGGAAATTTTCTCTAGAACTGCTGCTAAGAAAATAAAAAGACTGGTTAATGCCTGAAGGGATAAAAAGATCAGCTAACCGGAAAAAAAGAAGTTTTCTCCAAGATGTGAAACGTGTGTTCAATCCTAGATCAAGGACTCGATGTTCAAAGTCCCACATATGAGGTTTAACATTACTTTTGAAAAGTCTAGCAGAAAGTTTGTTATCAGTGCAGTGAAATCATTTTCAAGTATGAACATAGCGACACGAGCTCTTCATGCATGTACAATGCACTGTTTTTCTCTAAGTACAAAATCATTAAGTGCCTTTCTATCCAACCATCTACATTCACATAACCATAAAAAAATCAATTATGACACAGTGAGGAAAAGACAAAGCAAACTGTTTTAATAACTATTTTGAAAGCTCTTTGCAAACAAATGTGAGATGTTTAAAAGAAGGGAAAATGATGAATTGTTGCTTGCCATATTAGAATAAAAAATCAACGGTGTAAGTGATACTATTTGAACTCTTGGGGGTCTCTAATTCATTAAGATCATGTCACTAATGGCATAAGAAATGCCTGTTCCAAAACTATACCCCAGTGGACATGGGATGCTAAGCTACAAACACTTTGAGTCTGGTCTTGGTCCATAGTGTTTTGTGTCACCTGCTTCCAGAAACCTCCCACATTGTTCCAGCCTCATTGCTTTCTTGCTTCTAGAATTTTATAATGTTCTGACTGATCAGTAACCCACAGCCTTGAAACTTGTAAATTCTCTGCTTTCTCCCTTGTGCAGTCTTCTTCCCACAAGACACAGGTTCTGAAGAACAGGGATTTCTCATGCTCCATCTTTGCTCTCCTCCACAAGATGACCACACAGCACAGTGTATATAACAGCACTTGAAAATGCTTGGGGGATAATTGATTCCCAAGCTCACCTCTCCTGCTCTCCTGGCTCGACTTGTTTAGGTCCTGACAAAGGGTAGAAATCACCTAGTTCTCCCCAACTGGCCAACTTGAGTATTTATTATAAAAGAAGTAAGCTTGAAATGGAGCTTTCCCCAGAAATGTGTCTGCCCAGTGCATCCACGCCTATTCTGCTCTCACATGTACCATTTTTCCCCAAAAGTTTATTATAGGATTATTTTATTGATTGATTTGTTGATTGCTGCAATGTGTCTTCATTGCTGCATGGACTTTCTGTAGTTGCGATGAGTAGGGGCTACTCTTCAATGCGGCATGCGAGCTTCTCATTGTGGTGGCTTCTCTTGTTGTGGAGCACGAGTGCTAGGGCATGAGGCCTTCAGTAGTTGTGGCTCCCGAGCTGTAGAGCAGAAGCTCGGCAGTTGTGGGGCACGGGCCTAGTTGCTCCATGGCACGTGGGATCTTCTCAGACCAGGGATCGAACCCATGTCTCCTGTATTGGCAGGTGGATTCTTTACAACTGAGCCACCAGGGAACTCCTGACACCCACCTTTTAACACAAATGAGTTACAACTACCATTTATTTATTACTTAGCTTGTAGTAGATGCTACTAAATGCTTTTCAGCTCTTTTTTTTTTTTCTTGGTACAGTATTTCTACCCAAGCCATTGTGGGCATCTTGCTAACCATCGGGTTAAATGATGAGAGGGACTTTGAAGAGAAATCACTGTAATCCTCCTCATGGTTTTCCCATCATTCCATCTAGTCTTTGTTCAGCCATTTTTATTTACTCTTTGGGGTTAGTTACCATGTCAAACTGTGCCTCAACATGCTAGTGGTTCCTCCAGATGTTTGCACATCTCCTCAGACTAGGATGAAAGGCTGAGGTTTCCTCATCTCTTCCTTCTCGATGTTGTTGTTTAGTCGCTCAGTCGTGTCCAACTCTTTTGCGAACTCATGGACCAGAAACGCCCCCAGGCTCCTCTGTCCGTAGCATTTCCCAGGCAAGAATACTGGAGTGGGTTGCCATTTCCTTCTCCATGGGATCTTCCCCACCCAGGGATCGAACCTCCATCTCCCATGTTGGCAGGCAGATTCTCTACCGCTGAGCCACCAAGGAAGCCCTTCCTTCTGGTTCCTTTATATTTAACCCATTGTGCCATATCCTGCCATCTCTTGGGATTTTTTTTCTACCAGGTTATCCTTCATCACTTTTTCCATGTTTCAGTTCACCCTAAAATTCCACTCTAACCATGTTATTTCTTTATTTTTAAAAAACTTACATAGAGTGAAAATGTTAGCAGTAGTTGCCACCAGGGTGGGAAGCAAGATGGCTAGATGGATGTGGTAAATGAAGAACTCACTTTTTAGAGATTTTTATTGTTCTTCTTGAATTGTGTTATGTGAATGCATGAAAAAAAAAGTCCATTTTAAAAGTACTTATTTAGGAAAACATTTGAATCCCTTCCCATGAAAAAACTGAAGTCTCTATTCTTAAACCTGACGTTCAAGTGCTGCTCTGGTTTGACTCCAAGCTACATTTCCAGCCCGGTATTCTTCAGCTCCCCCTCTGTTCATACCCCACATCTGAGCCATTCCCAGTGCCAGAAACGTTGCTCATTCTGCTCTAGCCACACAGAATGTTTCTTGTGTTTTTGCCCACCAAAGTCTTACCCAACTTTGAAGGCCCATCTTAAAAGCCTAATATCATATATGAAACAAATCGCCAGTCCAGGTTCGATGCATGATACTGGATGCTTGGGGCTGGTGCACTGAGATGACCCAGAGGGATGGTACGGGGAGGGAGGAGGGAGGGGGGGTCAGGATGGGGAACACATGTATACCTGTGGCGGGTTCATGTTGATGTATGGCAAAACCAATATAATATTGTAAAGTAATTAACCTCCAATTAAAATAAATAAATTTATATTAAAAAACCTCATTCTTTCATTAATTCAGTCCAGACACACTGTAAGCCTCATAGCTATTTCTGTTTCTTTCAGTGCTTTGAGCACAGTTCCCAGGAAAAGAAAGGAGTGGGCATCTACTGAGGGCTCAGAAATAGACTCTCCAACCTTCCTCTGTATACTATCTTCTGCCTCTGTAAAATGATTGTAAACAGGAGTACCTTTCTCATTGTGGTGTTCATTTAAGTGTTTAGTTGAATGCATACTAAGAGACCAGCATTGACCTGGATCCTGGGGATACAGCACTGAATGAAATAGACCAAGTTCTGCTCTTGTCAAGTTTTCCTTAGAGTAGGAAAGGCTTCAATGAAAATATACCCATAAAGCTCTTAAAACAGCATTTGGCATGTAGTAAAGTGAAAAGTGGAGAAGGCGATGGCACCCCCACTCCAGTATTCTTGCCTGGAAAATCCCATGGGCAGAGGAGCCTGGTAGGCTGCAGTCCATGGGGTCGCAAAGAGTAAGACATGAATGAGCGACTTCACTTTCACTTTTCACTTTCATGCATTGGAGAAAGTAATGGCAACCCACTCCAGTGTTCTTGCCTGGAAAATCCCATGGATGGAGGAGTCTGGTAGGCTGCAGTCCATGGGGTGCGAAGAGTCAGACACTGAGTGACTTCACTTTCACTTTTCACTTTCATGCATTGAAGAAGGAAATGGCAACCCACTCCAGTGTTCTTGCCTGGAGAATCCCAGGGACGGGGGAGCCTGGTGGGCTGCCATCTATGGGGTCACACAGAGTCGGACACAACTGAAGTGACGCAGCAGCAGCAGCAGCAAAGTGAAAAGTGAAAGTTACTCAGTCATGTGCAACTCTTTGTGACCCAGTAGACTTGTCCATGGAATTCTCCAGGCCAGAATACTGGAGTGGGTAGCCTTTCCCCTCTCCAGGGGATTTTCCCAACCCAGGGATTGAACCCAGGTCTCCCTCTCACATTGCAGGTGGATTCTTTACCATCTGAGCCACAAGAGGCAAGTAGTAAGTGCTCTATAAATGTTAACTCTTGTTACTCTCATCACTGTTGTTGTTCAGTGTTTCTGCTTACCAAGAAGGAAACTAATGCTTATAGACTATTAGAAAAGATGCTAAAAGTCAAACAGCTAGGAGGGGATCTGAACTCAGGTCTTCTTGATCCACAGTACTGATAGCCTTTCCACCACACCAGTTGCTCCAAAGACAGGCTACACGTCAGCCTTGGTAGAGCTTTAAAGCAGGAGTCCCCAGCCTCCAGGATCCCCAGCCTAATGATCTCTACTGGAGCCAATGCAATGATAATAGAAATCGAGTGCATAGTGAGTGTAATGCACTTGAATCATCCCAAAACCATTGCCCCCAACCTGGTCCATGGAAAAATCATCTTCCATGAAACTGGTCCCTGGAGCCAAAAAAGTTGAGGACTGCTGCTATAAAGAAAGTACAGGTTCTTGAGCCCTAGCCCCAAACAGACTGAGACTTTCTAGAAATTATCTGTTTGTGTGTGTGTGTGTGTGTGTGTGTGTGTGTGTGTGTGTTAGTTGCTCAACCATGTCCGACTCTCTATAACCCCATGCATTGTAGCCCAGCCAAGCTCTTCTGCCATGGGGTTCTCCAAGCAAGAATACTGGAGTGGCTAGCCATTTCCTCCTCCAGGGGATCTTCTGACCCAGGGATTGAACCCATGTCTCCTGCATCTCCTGCATTAGCAGGAAGTTTCTTTAACGCTGAGCCACCTGGGACGCCCAAGATATGAGCTAAGAATCTGTCTTTTTAAGAAACTTTCCAGGTAGTTGTGATACTCTGTCAAATCAAGGCATGACTGCCCTACATGCCAGTCTTTCTTCTGCCACTTTATCATACCTATTTATAAATATCTAAACCATAAATTTGTTTAAAGTAGGCTCCTTATTTCCTTATTCATTTTTCCTTTCTCCCCTAGCAGAGTGCCTTATAAGCACTCAAGAAGTATTTGAGTAATTAATTGCTTAATTATTTAATTAAAGTTGCTTTTAAAATGCAAATACAGCTGTAGTACTAGCAGCCTGTTATGAGCCATCATTGATCTTCCTAGGGATGTTTATTAATTAGCTAAGAACCAATACTGGAGAATGACAGGCTTAAGCATCTGGACAGGGAGCTGTGAAAGCTTCAAAACCAAATGTTAGCCCCACCATTACACAGCCTAAGACCCCCATCTCACCTTGCCCACCCTTTATTGACAACTTTGGGTAAAAATACAGAAAATGTATTACTAAAAATCAAGAGACTCCCCCTCCCGCTTTTGTTTCTTTTAAGTTGACACATATATCTGTTTCTGAAAATAGGAAGAAAAATCTCTTTTTTACAAGAAAGAAAAAAAAAAATTCCTTTATTCTTGTCACACCATGAACATGGAGTTCACTGCTATACGTTAAGATTATAAAACGAGATCCCAAAATGCCGTGGCTGATTATTCACAGTAGACATATTAAGTCAAGAAGCTTATTTTTTCTCTCTTTGCTAAGGCAGAAAGCCTGGGGCTATATGCATTTTTATTACACTTTGCTGTCTTGGTTTCACTTGAGGATTAAAAAGAAAGACAAGGTACAGTGCATGTATCCTGATGGATTTTAGGATTTCTTGCTTTAGTGAAAGGAAGAATCTCATAAAGTACCTCAGATTATTGCTGAAGGAAGTATAGCTACTTCTGTGATGACCTAGAAATTCAATCTTTTGTTTCTCCTATAAAAGATCACATTGTATCTTGGATTTTTTTCCCCTGTAGTTTTCTGTACTATGTAAAGTTTTGGGGACTTCCCTGGTGGTCCAGTGGCTAAGATTCCACACTCCCAATGCGGGGGGGCTGGATTCAATCCCTGGTCAGGGAACTAGATCCCATATGCTACAACTAAGACCGGGTCAGAGAAATAAATGAATAAACATTTTTTAAAAAGTAGTTTTCCTTTAGATTTGAAGTAAGAATATCTTGAATAGTTCAGGTGAGTCTTAGGACTATTTGGGGGAGCTCACACACCACCTCGGGCTTGGGGTGAGGTGGAATGAGGCAGGAAGAGGGAGGTGGAGAGAAAGGGAAAGATCAGCCTAAACAGTACCAGGAAAGCCGAGGAGGAGACTGTATAGCCAGAGGAGGGGTGAATGTATGTTAGAGTTTTAGCTCCAGTTCTGACTGGGCTTCCCTGGTGGCTCAGCTGGTAAAGAATCCGCCTGCAATGCGGGAGACCAGGGTTCCATCCCTGGCTTTGGAAGATCCCCTGGAGAATGGAAAGGCTACCCACTCCAGTATTCTGGCCTGGAGAATTCCATGGACTGTATAGTCCATGAGGTTGCAAAGAGTCGGACACATCTGAGCAGTCTTCACTTTCACTTTCTGACGAATGCACACTGAGAGGCAATAGAAGTGCATCACCCCATCTTCTGTCCCTTATTTAGAAACATGAAGTGTACTCACTTATTTGACTTCTGCCTCTTTCTGATATGCAAAGAGAAAAAAAAAGTGGGAAGAACTGAAGCTTGCAGGATCGGGAAGTATAGTAGACCAGATCTTCCGGTTTATTATTGATTTGTAAAGAACGGCATGATACTGGTTTGGCAGCTCTGCATCAGTGACAGAAAAGAAAGGCGCTTTTCAGTGGCCCAGAGGAGGAGAGCTGGGAACTGGAGACAGGGCTCATGGCACACAAGGTTCTTTCATATGTGGCCCAATCGACTGTGCAGGGAGTCAAGGTCAGGAAGCTTTGGCAGTGTTGTGGGGAGCCTGTGGGATTTCAGGGGCTTCCATTTTCTGAGTTAAGGATTTCTGCCTGGCTACTTCAGCAGATTGTCCCTCCAGCCATCATTGTCCAGGTGATTGATAGAAAAAACTGAAAACCTAGAGGTGTATTATTACTCAAAATACAAGGATTTTGCCATCAAGCTAAAAAAAAAATGTTAAATTTCTTCTTTTATAAACATCTTATTTTGTATCAGTGTATTGCCCTGGTGGCTCAGTGGTAAAGAATCTATCTACAATGCAGGAGACTCAGGTTAGATCCCTGGGACAGGAAGATCCCCTGGAGAAGGAAATGGCAACCCACTCCAGTATTCTTGCCTGGAGAATCTGATGGACAGAGCAGCCTGGTGGGCTACAGTCCATGGGGTTGCAAAGAGTCGGACACAACTGAAATGACTTAGCACATCAGTCAGTCAGTCAGTTCAGTCGCTCAGTCATGTCTGAGTCTTTGCTACCCCATGAATTGCAGCACGCCAGGCCTCCCTGTCAATCACCAACTCCCAGAGTTCACTCAAACTCATGTCCATTGAGTCGGTGATGCCAGCCAGCCATCTCATCCTCTGTCGTCCCCTTCTTCTCCTGCCCCCAATCCCTCCCAGCAGCAGAGTCTTTTCCAATGAGTCAACTCTTTGCGTGAGGTGGCCAAAGTACTGGAGTTTCAGCTTCAGCATCAGTCCTTCCAATGAACACCCAGGACTGATCTCCTTTATGATGACTTAGCACAGAGCTGATAAATAAACAATGTTGTGGTAGTTTCAGGTGAACACTGAAGAGACTCAGCCATACAAATACATGTATCTATTCTCCCCCAAACTCCCCTCCCCTTCAGGCTGCCAAATAACATTGAGCAGAGTTCCCTGTGCTACACAATAGGTCCCTATTGGTTATCCATTTTAAATATAGCAGTGTGTGCATGTCCATCCCAAACTCCTTAACTATTGCCTTCCCCTGGCAACCATTTTTAAAAAAATGTATAATTTCTGGTGCTTTTTCTTTTTTCATTTATCTTCAGGATTTCAGCCAGCTATAGTCATCTTTCAGTGTGAATTTTCTGTTACGTATATTGTCTTTCCCCTCCCCCATGATATCAGTTCTGTTTTCTCTCCTTGATAATTATTTCAGATTGCCACGTCTGGTCTTTGGGCACATTCATGTATTCTAGTACCAGGAAGCATAACTATGTCATTACCATGGAAGTATTAAGCTACTTCTGACCCAAAATGCCACAAGAAAGGAATGCTCCAATGGCCTCAGAAAATTTCTGCAAGAATGCTATCTTCCAAATGTGGAATAACTAAAGCTCAGGAATAAATAGTTGAAGCTAAAATGTAAAAGATTTAATGTATTGGTGTCGCAAGGTGCCAGCCACTTGACTTTAGTTCCTGCTGCAAAGCATGTGATACATTAAGAAAGGTTTTTAAAGGCAACCTATTTTTTGAAGATAAAATCTGCATCAAATTATATCATCCAAGCAGAGTCATTGAGCTTTTTCTCTTATCTCTTTAAGACAAGAAAAAGAGAGCATAAAAATGCTTCCAGGATCTCTTCCCTTCCCATTACACTTTTTTTTTCATAATAGTGTGTATGTGTAACAAAAACTAAAGATTTTGACAAATGAAGCAAGCAAAGGAGGTTGATTGCTGCTTCCGTAAATTAAAATTAATGATACCCTCAAGGTACTTGGGTCTATGAAGTCGACTTAATGTTAATATAACCTGACTCTATTATCACGGAATGAGGCAGTTAACATGAGGATGAAGAAGAAAAAAGCAAAATTCTGAGGTGCATTTTCAGAATTGGTGAGGTGAAAGCTAAAAGCTGAACAGTGGACAAAGGGCTTGCTGTTCTGTCCTCCCTTCTTTCTGTTTGATGGCAGAGCCCGTCAGCGTTAGAGGACTGGCATTCCTGAAGAAGCCTAGGGCTGGCCTTAGGCTGGGGCTCCTGTTCACCTCCTGCCCCACCTGCCTTGCAGGGGTGCACAGCCACTTAATTTTCGGCCCTCTCTGTTTATTTCAACAGAGTCAGCGTGCTTTTCTAGGGGGGTATGCAGGACACAATTGGGAAGAGCGGCTGAGGTGTAGGAGTGGCTGGAAGAGAGAGGAAAGCGAAAGAAGGAATAAGAAAAGGAGTCCGAGATTAAGAAGACCAGAAATGAAAGTAGTGAAACTCTTAGTCACTCAGTCCTGTCCAACTCTTTGTGACCCTGTGGACAGTAGCCCACCAGGCTCCTCTGTCCATGGGGATTCTCCAGGCGAGAATCCTGGAGTGAGTTGCCATGCCCTCCTCCATGGGATCTTCCCAACCCAGGGATTGAACCCAGGTCTCCCACATTGCAGGCAGTTTCTTTACCATCTGAGCCACCAGGGAAGCCCTAAGAAGATAGGAATCAGCCCAGAAATACAAATTTGGAAGCAGAAAAGAAACAAAAAAGCTCTGAGAGAACATAAACGGAGATGAATTAATGACATTTCAGGTGCAAGCATTAACATTCAAGCCATAAATCACACAAACTCAACTGATAATTATGGTCCTACTCAGAGCGAGCACAGTGTTAGCACTTGTTGCCTTCCTGTGATCTATCCTGAAGTCAAATGCAAGAAACTCTGTTTAACTCAGAAGCGTCTCAGGGTCAAGAAAACATGAAAATAAGTTCAAGGAAAAGAGAATTCAGCCAACTTTTGCATTCAGCAAACCCAGATTGTTTTGCCACGAAGCTGTACCCATTATATCCTCATTCCAAACCTTATCTCAGACCATTTCAGACCATTTTTTTCCAGACACAGCTCAAAAAAATCAGCATTAGAATAAGAATGGAATTTAACTGAAAAGAACTACAATTCTTTGAGAGGATCTTAAACTGTAATAAATCTCAGGAGCGTTTCCGGGATAACATTTGGGCACGTATTTAGGAATGTTACAGTAAGAATTTGGAAGTAAGAATGAATTCTGAAGCCTTTCCCCAGTTAAGTAAGGACAGGAAAGTATACAAACTGTACATTTCCTGGACAAAGCCTCATGAGTAGACTATAGAAAGACATTCGTGTGCATGCGAGTCATTTATTCACTAGCATCCCATCACAAGGAGAGTTTAATTTTTATGGGCTCATCAGTGGAGGTGTGAAGTCTGGTTCTTGCATGCCCATGGATATTTTTCAAGGGTCTAGACAAGCCGAGAGTCAGATAATTGAAATGTACACGCCCAGTTACATCTTTTCCTAAGAGTGTGGTAAACACTATTTATGGATATAGTGCCAGTAAAAACACTTGAACACTAGGAAGGAAACACATTGCCTAGCGATGGTTAAAACTTAAAGGTAATTAAAGAGCAGGTCAAAAGAAAAAGAGGAAGCCCTTGAGAACTTAAAACTAAGTTAAGTATCAAATATTTGCATTTAGATCAATTTTATTTGAAATCTTTACTGGCAGCCACAGTGTTAGTATCTGTCCTTTTTCTTCTTCTTTTGGCTTATTTAAAGCAATTTTGAAGGGAAAAAATGAAATAAAGATATTCTTCAAAATACACAGAGGAATTGACTGAACACTGGGAAACCGTCACAGCTGAGAATGGAGTGGTTATCATTAATTTACTTGAAGGACTCAGTGCTCATTCATTAGCCCCCAAATTACACTTTCAAGTATACCTTAATCATACTTAGCACAGTGCCTAATGTAACAAGAACTCAAAAAGCCTATTCATTGACTCATTTATTGAATATTGAGCGTCTCCTTTGTATTAGGTACTGTGTTAAACTGTGAACAAGGCAGACAAGGTCCCTATCTTTGTGGACAAGGAACTTACATTGTAGTAAATATCTTTAGAATGAATAGAGAGACATTTCTTAGTAGAGTGAAAAAAGGGAGGTCTGCAAAGAGTATGCTGCCTATAGAACTCATAGGAAAGGAGAAAGCAAAGAAGAATTGTATATAGTCCTCAGAGCTCTCAAATATGATTATTTAAAAATTAGAGTAAAACAAATATGAAGGAGATTTGGGCTCTGGGTTTGTCATACAAATTACTGCTTTAAAAAACTTTTTCTAAATCTAATATAGGCACAATGAATCTAAATGGTTTTCTTCTTTCCTTTTTTTTTTTTTTTTCTAAATAAAATTTGAGCATCAAAACAGAAGGAAAGAAAGAAGCAAGGGAAGGAGGAAAGGGCTTTCCAAAACTTGATTTGGGCCTCTTGAAAATGAAATTCTTCATTCAAAATAGAGTAGTTATGGGACTTTCCTGGCGGTCCAGTGGTTAAGACTGTGGGCTTCCACTGCAGGGGGAGCAGGTTCGATCCCTGGTCAAGCAACTAAGATCCCACATACCATGGCAGAACCAAAAAAAAAAAAAAAAGTAGTGGTTATGGTGAGGATCCTTGAATAAACTACACATTAATTCATTCAATTAGTATGAATCGAGTACCTGCTATATGCCAGGTACTGTACTAGTCACCTGAAACATACTAGGGAAAGAAAGATGGGTCCTTATTCTCACAGAGCATATTTTTGTTGTTGTTGTTTTTGTTGTTTTTTCTTTTTTTTAAAGACATTTTCCCCCTCTGACTTGCTTTTTCTAAAGAAATGCTGGAAGCTAGATCATGAGTACTCAGGGAGCAGATGGCAGTCTTCTGCCCATCTGGGATAGTTCTAAAGAGTAGACCCTTGTGTATCAATAGATAAGGTTTCTTCCAGTTCTAAGCTTTCTTGATCTATGATCTAATTGTAGACAGAAGATGTATGCTTCCAAAATGATGTTATAATTGTATTTCTTTTTATGAAAGGAAACAGAGGTATGGTCTATGAATTTGGGGGAAATTGGGTTCTTCCTATTTATTTTTAATTTTTAATTTTTATTTCCTTATTTAGTTTTAGCTTTCCTTGTAGCTCAGTTGGTAAAAGAATCTGCCTGCAATGCAAGAGACCCAGGTTCCATCCCTGGGTCAGGAATATCCCTCGAGAAGGAAATGGCATCCCACTCCAGTATTCTTGCCTGGAGAATCCCATGGACAGAGGAACCTGGCAGGCTACAGTCCATGGGGTGGCAAAGAGTGACACTCGGACACAACTGAGTGACTAAAGCACCACCATTTATTTATTTATTGGCCGTGCCAAGTCTTAGTCATGGTATGTAGGACCTTTAGTTGCACAATGTGAAGTCTTAGTTGCAGCATGTGAGATCTAGTTCCCCAACCAGGGATTGAACCCAGGCCCCCCTGAGCTGGGAGCCTGGAATCCTAACCACTGGACCACCAGGGAAGTCCCCTTCCTGTCTCTTTAAATAATTCTGTTTAGACTCCTTTGGCTCCTCCTTCTCTGCTCACCTTCTAATGCTCAACCCTACCATTTTCAGTTTCACTTCATTTTCCTTCCTTTAATGACCAAGGCAAATTTCCCCAACTGGCTATACGTGACGTCTCCAATTAAATCTTTCACTGTTAGGTCAAATTCTTTCTGTTCCAAAAGAATTCCTTTACCCATTTGTCATTCCTCCCCTTTCCCATTTCGATATTTCTATCAGCAATCTCCCAGTCTTCCATCCTGGAAATCTTGAAGTTCTATTTGCATCTCTACCAAAATTACACTCCCATACCAAAGTATTTAGTTTTTCCTTATTTCAAAATACCTTCCAGTCTGTACCTTCTATTCTGTTCCAGGCAGCATGGTCTTCATTCCAACACATATCACCCCAAGTCTTGTCAGATCACTTCCAACATCCTCTAACTGGTGTCAGCCTCTTTGGATCTGTCACGCTGACAGATTCATCTCCCTAAACCTCAACTTCCCTCTCAAATCACGTGTCCCCTCATAGAAATCTTCAGTGGTTCCCTTTGCTAATGGGGTAAATCTTGAGCCTCAGCATCTGCAGAGTCTTGTTTTGCATCATCTGCTTGCAGCGTACCTAGCTAACTGCATCTCACTGTCCTGTCTGACACCAGTGTTCTGCTTGCTACCCCAGAATTTTCCCTGTCTTGTTTGCATTCCTCACCTCCAACCCTTTATGCTTCCAAAGATCAAGACTGTAGCATTCCTTTCTTTCATATCTCTTTCTGTATTAACATATACTTAGAAAAGGAAGAAATAAACAACCAAGTAAAGAATGAATGGTGCCAGAATACAAGGTAACAGGGTAAAATTTCTGACTTTTGCTTCCTAGTTTGTATATAGAATTTTATATTGGTTTTATAAAAAAAAATCCAGTTAGTAAGGCCTAACACATGGAAGTTATTGTTTTAAAAGTTTATCAAATTTCTTCTCCTTGTCTAATTGCTCACAAGTGCATTGTTCCTAAGTAGCTACAGTTTATGAGGATTTTCTGTGCTTTCAGGTTTCTCTTTCTTAAAATTATTTACTCAGCTATGCATTCAGTCCATGCCGTACCTTTCTCCAAAGATAATTTGTGAAAAGAAATATTTTATGCTTAATTCTTTAGTTAATTTAAGACTATTTTCTGAAGACTTCATTTCATTAAATGGTGCATCTTATTTTTATTGGGGTATAATTGCTTTACAATGTTGTGTTAGTTTCTATTGTGCAGCAAAGTGAATCAGCTGTACGTATACATGTATCCCCTCTTCCTTGGATTTCTTCCCCATTTAGGTCACCTTGGAGCAGTGAGTAGAGTTCCCTGTACTATAAAGTCTGTTTTCATTAGTTAGGATGATGCATTTTAAATTTCTATCTCACTCTCATACCTTTTCTTATGTTTGAGTTATAGGGGTGGCAATTCATTTTTATCTCATTTTAAATTCTTAATAATATTGGGCATACATTGGAAACCACCACCATGGCCCTTCCTATAATAAGAAGAAAGCACCCTTCAGATCAGGTGCTTATAATGGATTCTGATGCTGTTCCCACATGATCTCTAGGAAGCTACTAACAATATCACCAGAAGAAATGGCCTGTGGCATGCTCATTCTCCTTCGCCACCCACATGTTCCCTTGGGGATTTCTTTCTCAGCGTGTGCAAAGATTTCTGCTCAGTGCCCATTTCCATATGGCCTCCCCATTCCTTCCTACACACCCCAAATTTCACATTCCTCTCTTCTTTGATTTCATTATGAAATGACACATTCTGCCTTTAGAAAGAATTACATATTCCATACATTCATTTGCGTGTTCTTCTACAGCTCTTGTCTACAATCTTAAGGTACCACATTCTTCAAGACCGGGAACTGACCTTGCAGTGGGCCATAACATATACTGATGGCTAAAAGTTTCACAGATAGGTACACTAGGTTAGATCTGCTTTCAATAAATTAATGTAAAAGTAAATTAAAAAGCCCACTGCTTATTAAATATTTATACACTACTTTTTTTCCAGCCATAATCTCTGGAGTAGCAGTGAAGACCAACAGTTGGACTGAATGAGCTTGAATCCAGGACCTGCCAGTTTACTAACTACTTAAGCTTAGGCCAATCTTGTTCGGTTGATTTTTTTTTTTTTTTTTATCCTCTCGTACTTCAGTTTCTACATCTGTGAACTGGGGAAACAATATTACTTCCTTCCATAGAGTTATTGGGAAGATTGCATGTTATTTCATTTTGTCATGCACAAAGTGATTAATAATAGTACTATCCATTTTTGGATTTTATGTGGTGCCTTGCACACTATAACCTATCCCTCTCCATTTATTAAGCATAATAGCAACAATAACAGTAGCTACTAACATTTACTGAGCAATTATCATATGATAGAAACTGAGCTAAATACATGTATCATCTTATTTAATACCCATTATAACTCCATGAGGTAGGACATATTGTCCCATTGTAATGATAAGGTAAGTTAAGATTCAAATAATTTACCAGAGACTTAGAGCATGCAGTTAGTGTCAATGAGCATTCTCATTTATTCTCCCATATCTCCCTCCCTCTCTCCTTCTCTCTTTCTCACACTAGTGCATGCATACACACACACACACACTTACCCACTGATTTGATCGACTAGTCATTACACAAATATTTCTTACCACTTACTACATGCAGGATTCAGTGCGTCCTGTGGGAGGGAGGGGAGGACAGAAGAAGTAAGCAGGGAATGGTTACGGTCCATCCATATAATGAAAGGAGTGGCTCTGATAGAAGTGCTCCAGGTATAAACCGTGGACTGCAGGAATGCTGAGGAAGCCAACATAGACCAGCCTTGAATGGGAGAAAAGGGGAATACAAGCACTCTAGAGGGAAGCCTCGGGGGTGTTAAGTTGGATGGAATGCCACAGGACAGGCAGGTAGAGTTTGACTGGGAGTGCAGGGTCATAAGAAAGTGAAAGTGTTATTTGCTCACTCCTGTCCAACTCTTTTCGACCCCCAACTCAAGGATCAAACCTGCATCTCCTGCATTGCAGTCACCATCTGAGCCACTTCCCCTGATGGCTCAGCAGGTAGAGAATCCAACCAGAATTGAAAGAGACACATGTACCCCAGTGTTCATCACAGCACTGTTTACAATAGCTAGGACATGGAAGCAACCTAGATGTCTGTTGGCAGATGAATGGATAAGAAGGCTGTGGTACATAACACAATGGAATATTACTCAGCTATTAAAAAGAACACATTTGAGTCAGTTCTAATGAGGTGGATGGAACTGGAGCCTATTATACAGAGTGAAGTAAGCCGGAAAGAAAGACACCAATACAGTATATTAACACATATGTATGGAATTTATAAAGATGATAACAATGACCCTATACACAAGACAGCAAAAGAGACACAGATACAAAGAACAGACTTTTGGACTCTGTGGGAGAAGGCGAGGGTAGGATGATTTGAGAGAATAGCATTGAAACATGTATATTACCGTATGTGAAACAGACCACCAGTCCAAGTTCAATGCATGAGACAGGGCACTCAAAGCCAGTGCACTGGGACAACCCAGAGGGATGGGGTGGGGAGGGAGGGGGGAGAGGGGTTCGGGATGGGGGACACATGTACACCCGTGGCTGATTCATGTCAATGTATGGCAAAACCCACCACAATATTGTAAAGCAATTAGCCTCCAATTAAAATAAATAAATTAACTTTATAAAATAAAAAAAAAACTGAATTCAATTTATAAAGAGATTTAAATACAAAATTTACTCTAGAAAAAAATAAAAAAGAATCCACCTGCAATGCAGGAGACGCAGGAGACATGGTTTAATCCCTGGGTCAGGAAGATCCCCTGGAGAAGGAAATGACAGCGCACTCCAGTATTGGCGCCTGAAAAATCCCATGGACAGAGGAGCCTGGGGAGCTACAGTCAGTCCAAAGGGTCACCAAGAGTCAAACACAGCTTACTTACTGAGCAGCAGCAGCAGGGTCATAAGGCTGAGAAAGTAGGTTTCAAATGTCCCTTGCGTGTTTGTGTGCATCACAATGAAGCAAACTCTTCATTTTGGGGAACTCTGCTTGGTTTTCGAAATATTTGGTCCCAGCAAAGATGGACAAGGCTAAGGAGAACGTGCGACAAGAAGACTGTGCTGGATCTGGGCTAGGTACTTGACTGATATGGGAAGGTCAGAGTCAACTTTAGACCAGACTACCTGAGGCACTTTTCTGTTGAATTTGAGATGTTTTACAGGCATGAACCTGCCTGGTCTCTGATGGCTCTGGGCAAGCGCTGACTAACCTCTGGTTTAGCATAGCCTGCTCAGAACCAAATCAGGATCTGAAATTATAAAGCTAGGATGCCTGGGGCCACCATTAATATAAAGTTGGCAAAATGCCAATGGACAATTTTGTCCAGAAAATTCTTTCCCTTTCTTCTGTCACTAAGCTGACAGACTACTGTGTCAATATAGTATAGAAAAACATAATAGGAAAAAAGCAGTGGCAATTTTTAATCCATGCCAGTTAAAGTTATAGTTCCCAGCAATTTCCAAGTTCAATAAAATCTAAATTTTTTTTATTCTCACCATCGACCCTAAAACCTTGCCTCTTATTTCTTAGATAAAGTATCAAGCAACTCTTAGTTACTTATTAATTATCAGTGATTAAATATCATTCAGTATCCATTAATTATCAGTCAGTATGATTCTTTAAAAATGGTGATGACAAGAGGCTGAGACAAAATATTTATCATTTCTGAGTTCCTTCGGTCATCTAGTTTAATGGCGAATGGTGACCTCCCTACCAAATCTTTTTGGGAAAAATTTAAGAGCTTGCAATTTTGATGGTACTAACTGGAACAGTAGTTCACTCATGGCTGCCAATGAGTAGAGTGTTTTTTAAAAGTCTCATTTTAACATTGTCAAGAGAGCAAATCTTTCTCATTTGGGCTCAGTTTGATAAAAATCAGTCTTGGAGAGCATATAAGGTAAGCGGATATTAAAACGGTTATAAATCATTGCTTTAGTGTTCCGACCTTAGAAGTTCAAAAGATCTTACCAAAAAGGGTGCATTGTTTTAACTGAGCCTCGTTATATCTGATGAGAGGACATCATTTCTCTCCTCTTCCTCTCAGGTGGCCGTTGAGGACCGCATCAGGCAGCTGCACGAAGCCCACAGGGACTTTGGCCCAGCGTCCCAGCACTTCCTTTCCAGTAAGTCATTGACCACTTTCATCTCTTAGCCTCCTCACTGCATCTTGGTAGCTCTTTAGAGTTGAATTATGACAGTCTCTGCCAAATGCACTAGAGGCACAAATCATCCTGAAATATGACTTAGTGGGTGGATTCAGAAGGTTAGGATGAGGAGGACCCATTAGATCATTTTGTCCATTCTTCAGCTAATGTGCAATTATTTCCTACAGTGTATTCTCAAGTGCTAAATTGAGTAATATTTTTGAATCTTTACTCATGGCAGTTCACTTCATAAAGCTGATACTTATAATATCATATAATTATATGACAATTCAATATATATTACTGTGATTCTATGATTCTTTATATAATTGATTAAATACTCCCTGCCTGTAAGTTGGAACTTCAGCCCATTCTGTTTCCTTTCCCTAACTATTCTTATCTGTCTTTTATCCTTGACCTCTCTTCATTCTTTTTATTTTTGTTTTACTATTTTATTAATTATATTTTATAATTAATTATAGTATTCATATATTATTAATAAATATTATATTTTATAAGTAAATATATTGCTATAATTAATAACCAAGAGGAATAGCCTTGGTTAACTCCAAGTATAATATTGGAACATACTATAAATATAACAATGCATATATCAATCCCAAACTTCCTATCTATCCTTCTCCCCCACCCCTCCCCTCTGGTAACCATAAATTCATTTTCAAAGTCTGTGAGTCTATTTCTGTTTTGTAAATAAGCTCATTTGTATCATATTTTTATATTCCACATATAAATGATACCATGTGATATTCATCTTTCTCTGTCTGACTTACTTCACCTAGTATAATAATCTCCAGGTCCATCCATGTTGCTGCAAATGGCATCATTTCATTCTTTGGCTGAGGAGCATTCCATTGAATATGTGCACCACATCTTCTTTATCCATGCCTCTGTCAATGGTCATTTAGGTTGCTTCCATGTCTTGGCTACTGTAAATAGTGCTACAGTGAACATTGGGGCACATGTATCTTATTGAATTATGTATTTTTCCAAATATATGCCCAGCAGTGGGATTGCTGGATTATATGATAGCTTTGTTGTAAGTTTTTTAAGGAACCTCCATACTGTTCTCCATAGTGATTGTACCAGTTGTCATTCCCACCAACACTGCAAGAGGGTCCTCTTTTCTCCACACCCTCTCTAAGATTTATTGTTTATAGACTTTAATGATGGCCATTCTGACTGGTGTGAGGTGATGCCTCATTGTAGTTTAGATTTGCATTTCTCTAATAATTAGCAGCATTGAGTATCTTTTCATTTGCCTCTTGTGTGTCTTCTTTGGAGAAATGTCTATTTAGATCTTCTGCCCATTTTTTTAAATTGGGTTGTTCAATTTTTAAATATTGAGCCACATAAGCTGTTTGTAAATATTGAAGATCAATCCTTTGTTGGTCACGTTGTTTTCAAATATTTTCTCCCATTCTGTGGGTTGTCTTTTCATTTTGTCTATGGTTTTGTTAACTGTGCAAACAAAAATTAAGCCTTTGAGTTTAATTAGGTCCTATTTGTTTTTGTTTTTATTTCCATTATTCTAGGAGATGGATTGAAAATTTTATGTGAAAGAATGTTCTGCCTGTGTTTACCTCTAAGAGTTTCAGAGTATCCAGTCTTACATTTAGATCTTTAATCCATGTTGAGTTTATTTCTGTTTAGTGGAGTTGAACCATCATTTAAGGCAATTACTTTATGCCTGACAATATTATGAATATGACCCAATCTAACTCTTATGGCAACTTGTAAAGTCGGTACTATAATTACTATACCCATTTTTAAGATGAGTAAATTGAGACACAGTCACAGAAGGTGTAGATGACAAAGCCAGGACTCAAACCCAAGAAGTCAGCTCCAGAATCTGTTTTTAACCACCACAATAGACTGTCTTTTAGTAAATTGATAGATTTTAACAGAGAAGAAGCAATTCTATATGTTCTCCTTTCATGCTTCTGCCTTCCTCTTTTTTTTTGCCATTTTCTAGTCCTTTCCTTTCTTCTCCATTTTCCACAGGTTAATAGAAAGATCCATGCTCACAAACATTTTAAAGTATTTGACTTAATGCTTTCATGTGTGTCTCCAATTGGCCATTTTATTTAGAACAAAAATTCCTGGAAAGTAGTGTTCCTCTCTTTTCATTATTCATTGATAGTATATGAAACAAGAAGTTGTCTTATTTTCTTGACTGGGTCTGACCTTTTTATCAACATGCACTCATTATTTGGACAGTATCACAAATACTTAGAAACTATCAAAAAAAGAAAGGCAAATTAAAGCAGTATACATAATTGAGTGGGATTATGGCTTTTGAGAATGGCTCCAGAACAATTTTAAATCCTGCACATTTTATCTTCTTTGTTTCCCCCAATTTCTGGTCTGCTTAAATTGCCTTGGTGGCAGAGCCATTCTATTCGATTTAATTGAGATGAAATGCAATAACATGTAAGTGATTCATAAACCATAAATAAAAATATTACTATTATGCATATTAATTGTTCCTCAGATGTTTTATATATATATATATATATATATATATATATATATATATTCATTCACTATTCTTTCTGCCTGCCCTACTTGAATTCCTATGTCTTCCCCCGTTAAAGCCTAATATCAGAAAATGATATGTTATACTCATTTAACCCAGGTGACAGGTAAAGTTTAATGTGTACTATTTCTGGGTTATTTGCATTTTAATAAGGTGAAAAGCAATAAGCCTGAGGAATGACTCTGGGGTTGAAACGTCAGCCATAATCTCTGAGCTATAAGGGGAGAACTTCAAGGGGCCAGGAGGAACATCTCCATACCTCTCAACCCATATCACACGGTGCCCACATCCAGAAAGGTCAGACCTGTATACATGGACACTCAGAAATCCACTGATTGACCTGCTTATATGGAGCCAGCCCCAGAGGTCACCAATCTCTTAAGTATTCGTGTAGAGTATCAATATATGCTTAGAAGCTTTGCTTATGGGTATCACAAAATACCAATTTGGCCGAAGGGATATTTGAGAAATAGGATATCTTGAGACTAAAGATAAAAGATTATTTCCTTCTGTTGTCTCTTTCTTAAATTACAGAGGTAATATAGGCCCCTCAAGGAGATTTTGGAAAGCAGAGAGCACAAACAGGAAAGAAAAATTATCTGTAATCCAACCACTTAGAGATAACCACTATAAAAAATGTGGTTTATACACATTCTGTCTATCTCTCAGGGGTGTGTGTGTACTCAGATTTCTCTCTCTCTCTTTTTTTAAACCAAACAGGGATAAAGATATTTTACATGTTTATGACCTGCTTTTTCCCCTTAGAACTATAATAAAAATATTTTTTGTATATTTAAGTATTCTCTGCAGAGTGCATTTTTTAAATGATGGCATAGTATTCCCTTCTGTGGCTGTCCCACATTTACCACAATTCTAAATCACTCAATCACTTAAGGTTATTTCAAAATTTTCAGTTCTTTATCGAAGATTGTATATCATATCTAATATTCTTCACACACCTTTATAAATACCTCAGATTCTTTCCATAAGATAAATGCCCCCAAAGTGGAACATGCTGTGTTAAAGGATGTTTACATTTGTAAGGCTTTTGTTATGTGTTGCCAAACTGATCTGTAGAAAGTGGCACTAGAAATTGGGTGCGCCATCAAAGCCGTATGTGAGTCAGGGCCTCTCTGAAGTCACTTATTTGCTGTTAGTTTTATGTTCTATAAAAAGAGAAAGTTCCCCCTCCCCAAAAGTAAAAATATGTTTGAAAAATACAACTAAGCTCATATTAAATGAGTTTGAGTTGATAGGTGTCTAATAATTTGCTCGCAGGTTACCAGGAATAATAATAGAGTGATTTCTGAAGCTTCGCAGTTAAAAGAAAGGAGAGATAAGGACGAACCATTAACCGCACCCCCCCAACACACAGTCACTTCTCTGTCTTCTTCTCTCTCTGTGTCTCTGTCAGACACACACACACACACACACACACACACACACACACACACCTTTGAAAATTACATTACCAGCTGTCTTTGTTTTCTTCTTTTATTAGTAGGAAGAGGCAGCCTTTTACTTAAGTATTCACTGTTTCTTCTTGGTGGCCCAGTCTCTACTTGTTAAAGAGGCTATTTCTTTTATCTTAGATCTGAGAGAAAATGAGAAGAGGAAACATTGTAAAATATCACCTTTATCCATTGATAGACGCAGTGGCACCCCACTCCAGTACTCTTGCCTGGAAAATCCCATGGATGGAGGAGCCTGGTAGGCTGCAGTCCATCGGGTCGCTGAGAGTCGGACACAACTTCACTTTCACTTTTCACTTTCATGCATTGGAGGAGGAAATGGCAACCCGCTCCAGTGTTCTTGCCTGGAGAATCCCAGGGACAGGGGAGCCTGGTGGGCTGCTGTCTCTGGGGTCGCACAGAGTCGGACACGACTGAAGTGACATAGCAGCAGCAGCAGCAGCTTGCCTTTAATTTGAGCTTTAATATTCTACTACTTCTGATTGACTTCTGCAACATAAACCAAGAAGAAGGAGAAATTCTAGTAGTGATTTTAAAATATATTTATCCTTAAAATTTTATATATTTTAAAAATATATTCATATGTCAGTGATCAAAAATGTATCAGTACTATTGTATTCATTAGCCTAGGAGTCTGCAAATAGTCCACTTTTGTTATTTTCAAGAATTTAAGAACTCTTTTTTTTTTTAAAGAATTCAAGATTTTTTTCTGGATATTTCTCAATTTTCTGGGCTTCTCTTCTAAATTTTACTTTTCTCTTCAAGAAGTATAATTCTATATGAGAAAGTAAAAATCTTTCTGTAATAGTAGAAAGAATTTATATTTGTTATTAATATTTTACAAGTTCTAGAATTCCCTGCAGGGCCATTTCCCAAGCCAAGTTCCTCAGAACATTAATGTTCTTTGTGATGTTAATAACTCTCCCTTGAAAAAATAGTTCTGGGGTCAATAAGATTGGAAAAACACTAGGTTATAAAGATAAGCAAACTTCTTTCCTGTGGGAATTCTTGTAACTCTTAATATACATCAAAACTCTTAAGAGGAGCTTTGAGTCGGTGACTCTCCTGTCCTACTTCTTTCTGTGACTACCAAAGCCTTTTTCAGACACACCAATTAATTTCTCACTAAACATGCTGTGGAATAGACTATGAGAATTTTTGCCCTAAAGTGATATTTGCCAAATAGTTTGATAATGAGAACTTTCTGCTGAAGGTAGTAAGAACATGATCCAATTAAAAAGAAAATGACTGTTTATAAGGCCAATGGGTCAACTCTCTCTTTCCTGGGGTTTCCAGCCCTCATCCCCACCCCAGGAGGCCCCCTGTGGAATTTCCTAACTGGAGAGAAGCTTAGAGAGTGTCTATATGACTTGTTTTCAAGGTACTTATTAGTGAATCCTGAAATCAGTTTAATGACTTGCAACCAGCAATTTTTTAATGGAATGAAATGGAACAGATTAGAAAATATCAGAGTACATTACATAAGCAAGGCTAAGTATCTGGTTTCAGTTAAAAGATGTGTGTGTGAGTGTGTCTGTCTGTCTGTGTACTACATCACAGCATAAAATATACTCCTTTTATGCATTCCAGTCAAAAATGTTTGACGGGTACTGAAGTATTCCCAGCCCTACCCTTACTTTACAGATGACAAAATAGGGGCAGAGACCAAATGACATAATCAAGTTCACATAGATGGTTATAATAAATCTGGGACTGGAACCCAGTTTCAGAACTTCAGTGCCATACCTTGTGTTGCCTTACCCATTAAGAACTAATACACAGGCCAGTGACTGTCTAGTTTGATACTACCATTGATTTTTCTGTCTTGTATTTCTGTTGGTCTGCGCCATAGTAAGTTGATTCATATAGCCTGAATTTTTCTCTCAGTGCCCCTGAACCAAGTGTCATTTCACCAATGATATGAGTTATTGGTTAAGAGTATAGACTCTGAAACTAGGTTAACTGGGTTCAACTATTGATTCAGATATTTAATCTCTTTATCTCTCATCTGTAAAATGGGAATGATAATATATTTCATCAAATTTAAGACATATCCCCCATGTTTTAACAGCTCTGAAATCAAAATATACCTTATGTCTAATGTCTAAAATTAAAAATTATTGTATTTATTTACTTTTGGCCATGCTAGGTCTTCACTGCTGCATGAGCTTTCTCTAGTTGTGGCAAGTAGGGGCTACTCTTTAGTTGCGGTGCATAGGGTTCTGATTGCGGTGGCTTCTCTTGTTGCAGAGCAAGTGCTTTAAGGTATGTGGGCTTTAGTAGTGGCATGTGGGCTCAGTAGTTACAGCTCCCGGGCTCTGGAGCACAAGCTCAGTAGTTGTAGCACGTGGGCTTAGCTGCTTCAATCTGGGATCTACCCAGATTAGGGACCGAACCTGTGTCCCCTACGTTGGCAGGCGGATTCTTTACCACTGAGTCAACAGGGAAGCCCTTTAATAGGGTTTTGAGTTCAATAAAATATGGTAATACTATCTCTTAGTGTTATAGTGAAGATCAAAGAGTTAACATATGTAAAACCCTTACAACAGTGCCTTACCCCATGGACTATACAGTCCATGGAATTCTCCAAGCCAGTATACTGGAATGGGTAGCCTTTCCCTTCTCCAGGGGATCTTCCTAACCTAGGGATCAAACCCAGGTCTCCCACATTGCAAGCAGACTCTTTACCAGCTGAGCCACCAGGGAAACCCAAGAATACTGGAGTGGGTAGCCTATCCCTTCTCTAGCGCATCTTCTCGACCCAGGAATTGAACCAGGGTCTCTTGCCTTGCAGGGGGATTTTTTACCAACAGAACTCTCAGGGAAGCCATACAACAGTGCCTAACACACTGTAGGTGCTATAGTGCTATGCAAGTGTTTGCTATTAGCATTGCTATCTTTACTATCAACTTGATAGTATAACTTATTATCTGCCTATTAGAGTCAAACTAGACATAAAAGACATAGAAGTAGCTTTCATTCTCTTGTATTTACTTCTCAGTGTATTTCCTCTCCTTTCCAAAGATGTTTTTCATGGATCTAATCTGAAAGTACAGTGTTTTGCGTATTAGAAGAACTCAACAGTTACTTCTGTAACTAACGAATAGGTGAATAATCAATAAGTAGACCCTAACCTAGTCTCTGTAAGGGGGTTTCCCTGGTGGCTCAGTGGTAAAGAATTTGCCTGCCAACGCAGGAGACTCAGGGTTGATCCCTGGATTGAGAAGATCTCCTGGAGAAGGAAATGGCAAACAACTTCAGTATTCTTAACTGGAGAATCCTCTGGACAGAGGAGCCTGGAGGGCTACAGTCCATGGGGTCACAAAAGAGTCAGACATGACTGAGCAACTAAAGAACATATAAGGACAGGATGGTTTTAGTCTTGTTGACGGTTATATCCTCCAGTATCTAACAGAGTATCTGTACTTGATAAATGTTCAGTAAAATTTTACACAGAATGAATTATGTCTTATACCCAAAAGAAGAGGAGATAAATTTCCTCCCCTCTTTTGTTAGTACACAGTGGCATGAGATTCAGCATAGTGACTACCACATAGTAGACAATAAATAATACGACTTTTTATGTTGCCTTTCAGCAAGGTCTAATAGCATTCATAACTTTACATAGTCCTTTTTCTAAATGTCTACTGTGCCATGTAATATATTAAGGGGAAAAGCTGTCTTCAAAATTACAACATAATCACAACTATATTAGAAAATAAATAATAAGCAACAGAAAGGTACATATCAAGAAAAGACTGAAAATTGAATACCTCAAAATGCAAACAGCTGTTGTGTTTTACTTTCTTTTTACCCTTGCAGGTTTTTTGTTTTTTGTTTTTTGTTTTTTTAATAATGACAGTGTATTTCTTGTATGATAGGGGAAAAAACAGTAAAGGCAAAATGTTTTATTCTCTAGCTCTGAACCCAGTGACTTCTGGCAGTATTAAACTCTCCTATAACTCCAGAAGACGAATTTCCTTTTTACTCTTTATTCTGAATTTAAAAGCCGTGAGTTTCACTGAGTGATCTTGTTCTCACGTTATGAGACACTGTAAAAAGAAAGAACTGATCACTTATTTCTTGCAGGCTTTATAATCTTAACTGCCTTAATCAAATCCCTGATTCACTCTTTTTCTCTTGTTTAAGTAACCTAAGTGTTGACAGTTTCTCCTTGCTACATTAAGGCTACAAAGCTTGTTTCCCTCTTGGGAGTTGCCAAACCTTCACTGCCTCCTCCCCCACTCACACACTTAATAAAAAGGGTGGGGTGGGGAAAACTTTAAGCACATTTCATAATTGCTGGCATTTCACTTACTAGTGCTGCAATCTATGCTACCATTGTCCTCGGGGGATGGATGAATTTGACATACGAGTAGGCCAATCATTTAAAGCTCGGGTCAGCTTAAAGAAACCATCATGATAAAAGTCATAAAGAAACCCATAGGTAAAATGGGAGATGATTTTCAGCCTAAAGCCATTAGGTAAAATCTCAGGGCAAAATAATTTGAAGCAGTTTCTTCAACAGTCACATGCTGTCTTGAGTGTTGGGAACTTGGAAGAAATACCGTCTAAAAACCGTTTATCAGTGATGCTGGTAATGTCTCCCTAAGTTCAGAGATAGCCTTTCAGTTGCCCTCAGAAAGCAGTCATGGTGTTCATCATTACTCTCTCTTCTCAAAACCTATTTCTATGGCCCTTTCGCCTTGAGCTCAAATTTATATTCTCCAATTTAGACCTTAGATTTATTTGCTTGAGAGAATCCACAGGAACAAAATTTTACATGGCCCTACCCATCCATTTATTGGAACGCAGGAGGAGGCTTAGGAAAAGTTCTCAGTTTTATCCTGTGGGAATTTCTGCACTGGAACTGGCTTATACTAGCTCAGGGGAGCCAGTTGTGTATTATAGGAATTGTGAGCTGATTGTTAAACACACCTTTGGGAGCTTGAAATCAACCGCCATAGTGAGAATATTGATCCACCACCCCCACCGCTACCACCCCCCCGTCCCGCCCCGCCCCGCCAATTTAGCAAATACTGCAAACCAAGACTTTCTGTTTCTTTTTGGCATGACTGATTGACCAGAACACCACCAAGTGTATTAATGTTATTCAGACCACCCAAGTCCCTAGAAGGTAAAGTTCAGGACCCCAATACCTATCTGCCTTAGAGAGGAGGCCCATTTGTTCTGGTTTGTGCAGGATGTTCTTGGTCTTAGCGTTTACATTCCTATGTCCCAGGAAAGCTCCTCAGTCCCAGGCATACGAGGGCAGTTGCTCACCCTCGCCTTCAGTGACGTTCCACAGAAACAGAGCCCTACACAAGGGTTCCTGGACAAGCCAGCTGTTGAGAGAGCAGCTCTCAGGTGTGAAGGAGGGAAGCAGGATAAGCTGGGGAAGACTGGTCAGGGAGTCAGCCTAAGCATGGCAGTGGAGACTCGCGTCCACCTGATCCATCCCGGAACCCTGGAGCACGAATTGCTCCTCAGATGTGGCCCCATTTGGGGGCAAGGGAGCTTCTGCGCCCCTGTGTCAGTCCTCCATTGGCCATGGATTTGTGGGGAGTTGGAGAAGGCAATGGCACCACTCCAGTACTCTTGCCTGGAAAATCCCATGGACGGAGGAGCCTGGTGGGCCGCAGTCCATGGAGTCGCTGAGGGTCGGACACGACTGAGCGACTTCCCTTTCACTTTTCACTTTCATGCATTGGAGAAGGAAATGGCAACCCACTCCAGTGTTCTTGCCTGGAGAATCCCAGGGACGGGGAGCCTAGTGGGCTGCCATCTATGGGGTCACACAGAGTCAGACATGACCGAAGCGACTTAGCAGTAGCAGTTGTGGGGAGTAGTGACCAGCAAGGCAGTTTTCAGCTCTCTGGAGCTGGGAGTGATGGAACCATAGCAGCCAGTGCTGCCAACAGCGGAGAATGGGTACACCAGCTGGGGAGAGGCAATCTGAGTGGGACACCAATAGCATGGACCTCTTTTAGATTTTAGAAGCTCCCAGAAACTGGCTTTCAGGCTCAATGGTGACATTCACCTTGATCGCTAAGTGCCTCACCTTCATCACTTGCCTACCTGGAAATTGGTCCAGTGGCATGGCAGAGATGAGACAAGTATCTGTTTCTTTCCTATTTCATCTTCCTCCTCATGACAGATTCCTCTGGGCCTCACGAGGGCTTAGAGCAGGGAGACCAGCATCACAGCGCTGGATCAGTTTCATGACACATGGGCACTATTTTAGTGGAAGGCTGCCTCTGAAAGGTATATTTTTACACTCCCCAGAAAATGAAGGTGTTTGTGCATTTGGCCTAGGGTAGCATTTTGTCATCTCTCCCAAAATACAAAGGTTTGCACAAACAGAAATGGTGGAATCACATCCCTGTGGGTAAAAATCATTACTTTCTTTTTTTTTTTTTTTCCTTCCCATTTGGACGTTTTCCATTTTCAGAACACAACCAGTTTGGAAGAGAAAATAATTTTTTGTGAGAGCTTTGAGGTAAGGACAAAAGGTGTTTGGGTTTTTTTTGTGTAGACTTACAGAAATGTTTCCTGGTTTAAAAGCCACTCTTTTGAATTTTTAAGTACACTTGCAGATAGCAGCAGTAACAAGCATCTTGATTTCAGTCTAATGCAGGTGTGCTTCAGAATGTGCTGGAAGGCACAGGGATGGGCCTAGGTGATGAGGGGCATTTTAAGAATTCATGGAAACCTGAGGACAGATAGGGAAGAACATTCACTGTCAATTATGTGTTTGCCTCTCTCTGTATTTGCCTTTGCCACTGTGGACTTCAGACTATCACAGCTGTCACAGCTTCTCTCTTCCCTCCTCCTCCTTACTCAGTTTCTCCTGCCTTGTGACTTCTGTTTTCTTCTTTAGCCCCTGACTTTTTCTAACTGCCCCACCTCTCTCCCCTCTGCATTTATCTCTGTGTATTTTGGTCAAGCTCTCTAAGCAGCAGCCGATTGGTTCACTTATTTACTGTTTATTTACAATGAAGGTCATTTCAGAGGCCAAGGCCAGATCGAAACTAGACTTTCTTGACTTGGGCACCAGTGACATGTTAAACCAGACAATCGTTTGTTGTGGGGACTGTCATGTGCCTTACAGGATTAGCAGCATCCCATACCAGTCACGCCCCTCTCCCTCGGTCATGACAACAAAAATGTCTCCACGTACTGTCCGATGTCTCCTGGAGGGCAGAATTGCCCCTGGTTGAGGACACCTCCTGTCCACCAACCTCTGGATGATGTGCGGCCCCCAAAACAAGGTCACAAGGACTGAGTGCAGTGACCTCTGCCTGAGGGAGCATGGGAGATCACTTTTCTACATTCCTAGATCCCCTTCAATGAAGAGACAACCCTCCGCTGTCTGTCCCTTTGGGAGTCGCCTCAGCTACCTTGCCCGAGATCACACCCCTTCCACAGGCAGCTCCTGAATAATGTAGGAGTACAGAGACGTGGCCAATTTGGCCCAACTCAGGAGAACTCGAACATTCTAGCTCGAGTTCCTGAGGGCTTGAGGGAGACTGTCACTGGGCCTGCATGTGAGTTTTCTGCCTTGCCTGCTCCCTTCCATATGTGTTGATCACAAAGGCACCACGACTTCCCAAATACCCTCCTCTCTGAACTTGGTCTTGGAGTCTGCTTCCTGGGGAACCCAGTGTGTGATGGGGCAGTGTAACAGATAGACATTTAGATGCATCTGAGAAAAAAAGTCTTATCATAGGCTCATGCTGGTCACTGGGTAATTTGATTTACTCTTGCTTTCATAATGAGGTTGATGATTCTGCCCAGTGCATGTGATAATGATCACTATTTAAGGTGTCTGACCTCAATGAGCTCCATCAGTGGGGAAGGACTTTGGGGACAGCAGAAAATTACATCAGCCCCTTGCCTCACACCTAAAGCTCAGCAGGATACATGCCAATGACGGGCAAGAGTTAGAAGGAAAGAGACTCAATAAAGTAGATCATAAAAGGAAACAGGTTGTTGGAGTCTGAGCACCACAAGTGTAAAGGGCATGCATTGTGCTTTTTTTTTTCTTTTAATTTCATGCATCTAACTCCTGACAGATAGATGAAGGAGATGCCTTGATTGAATGAATAACAGCACACTCGCAAGATTATTCCCACTCTAATATGATGGAAAAGAACTTAGTCTCATGCCTAGCCTAATGTCTTGAAAAAGTTACGAGCTTCCCTTTATTTTCAGCCAGTTAAGAACTGATTCATTCTCTCACTCAATAAATGTCCATTCAGTGACCACTATAGGTCAGACTCTTTCTAGGTACTAGGAAAGCAGTAGTGATTTGAAGACGAGTTCCATCTCATGGAGCTTTTAATCGGAGAAGGCAATCATAACATAATAAGCTGGATAAAGAATAAAGCAGGCTAAACAGGCCAGAGGTTATGGGGACAGGAACACTTTAAATGGGGTAGTCAGGGTGGTGACATTTCATCAAGAAATGAGGAAGCACAGCAGGCAGATATGGGGGTTTGTGCAAAGGGTTCCAAGTAGAGGAAACAAGAAATATAAAGGCTCTGGGATGGGAGCATCCTTAGGGGGCTTGAGAAACAATGAAAAGACTAGTGTGACTGAAGCTAAGGAAGCAAGATGATAAATAAGAGCAGGTGACTGAGCACCCAAGAGTCAGACCAAGTAGAGTCTGGTCTCCTACAGTTCAAAGCAAGTGGAATCTGTTCTTAGTATGAAGGGCAGACCTAGGACGGTTCTAAGCTAAAAAGCAACAGGACCTGACTTCCTGTGCCTATAGCATCTGCTCATTCATTCATGTATTTATTAATACACACTAGGCAGTTGGAAGAGGAAGATTAGAAAGACAGAATCCTGGCCTTGGGACATTCAAATACTAAACCATTTGAGTTAGACCTAAACCAGTTGAATTAGACCTATACAAAGAGATTTAAAAAACCATGGTCTCTATCAGTTCAGTCGCTCAGTCTTGTCTGACTCTTTGCGACCCCATGAATCGCAGCACGCCAGGCCTCCCTGTCCATCACCAACTTCTGGAGTTCACTCAGACTCACGTCCATCGAGTCAGTGATGCCATCCAGCCATCTCATCCTCTTGTCATCCCCTTCTCCTCCTGCCCCCAATCCCTCCCAGCATCAGAGTCTTTTCCAATGAGTCAACTCTTTGCATGAGGTGGCCAAAGCATTGGAGTTTCAGCTTTAGCATCATTCCTTCCAAAGAAATCCCAGGGCTGATCTCCTTCAGAATGGACTGGTTGGATCTCCTTGCAGCCCAAGGGACTCTCAAGAGTCTTCTCCAACACCACAGTTCAAAAGCATCAATTCTTCGGTGCTCAGCTTTCTTCACAATCCAACTCTCACATCCATACATGACCACAGGAAAAACCATAGCCTTGACTAGACGGACCTTAGTCGGCAAAGTAATGTCTCTGCTTTTGAATATGCTGTCTAGGTTGGTCATAACTTTCCTTCCAAGAAGTAAGCGTCTTTTAATTTCATGGCTACAGTCACCATCTGCAGTGATTTTGGAGCCCCCCAAAATAAAGTCTGACACTGTTTCCACTGTTTCCCCATCTGTTTCCCAGGAAGTGATGGGACCGGATGCCATGATCTTCGTTTTCTGAATGTTGAGCTTTAGGCCAACTTTTCCACTCTCCTCTTTCACTTTCATCAAGAGGCTTTTTAGCTCCTCTTCACTTTCTGCCATAAGGGTGGTATCATCTGCATATCTGAAGTTATTGATATTTCTCCCGGCAATCTTGATTCCAGCTTGTGCTTCTTCCAGCCCAGCGTTTCTCATGATGTACTCTGCATAGAAGTTAAATAAGCAGGGTGACAATATACAGCCTTGACGGACTCCTTTTCCTATTTGGAACCAGTCTGTCGTTCCATGTCCAGTTCTAACTGTTGCTTCCTGACCTGCATACAGATTTCTCAAGAGGCAGGTCAGGTCATCTTGTATTCCCATCTCTTTCAGAATTTTCCACAGTTTCTTGTGATCCACACAGTCAAAGGCTTTGGCATAGCCAATAAAGCAGAAATAGATGTTTTTTCTGGAATTCTCTTGCTTTTTTGATGATCCAGCGAATCATCAAGATTCACGCAAAAAATTCAAGATATTTCAAATCTTGAAAGATGATCTTCTATAGTTGTCGGAAATAGCGGGTGTCGTGGGAGTAGAGTGGAAGGAGGAATTAATTCTCCAGTGAGGAAAATGAGATGTTCCATATCAACTAGTATTAATGTGCATGACCCCTGAGGCTATGTGCAAATCCAAGGCAGAGAATATTTCGTTTGATAGGAATCTAGCAGAGGATGCTTCTGATTACCTGACCCTTGATTTCACTTAGCGAGAGTCGCAAGATGTATTCAGTGATGCAAATTAGGTTCTCCCTTCTCCTTAGCCATTCTGATATGATGAATACCCCCCTTTCCAATTTCACACGTAGTCTCCTTATACCCCTTTTGTCCAGAAAGGGATTTCTTATGTATGTATAATGAATATAAATATAGGTTTTAGGAAGCGCTAATGTTTTAATGAGCTAGAAGCAGGCAGACAAGAGAGAGAATAATTGAAGGATTA
This sequence comes from Capricornis sumatraensis, assembly GCF_032405125.1. Lineage (NCBI taxonomy): Eukaryota > Metazoa > Chordata > Mammalia > Artiodactyla > Bovidae > Capricornis > Capricornis sumatraensis. Next base: position 112,451,065 of record NC_091092.1, read on the forward strand.
GTCAACATGGGGGCAATTTGACTTGAAAGCAAAAATCTGAGCAGGAAATGTCTGGGAAAAAATGAGAAGAGGAATGGAGTGGAAGGAGCTCATTTATGATGTGAGCTAAACCTAGTAGAATTCTGTCTCAGAAGGTAAAAAGTGAAAGTTTGTATGGGGAACTTGACCTAGGCCAGCTATCAAGGGAAAGCAACTAATTCAAAAGACTTGGTCCAGGCAGTATGGAGCAGCTGCATCTCTTAGAGGTGTCAGGAGAAGGGAAAGTTTTGAAACCAAAGCCTAATTTATTCCTGGAGCCCAAAATAGAAGCTCACTAGAAACCTTGCTGTCTTAGGGCAAAATTAAGAATGACAAAACTGATGTCTTAGGACAAGTCAGGCAATTCCTCTAACATGAACCACCCACACCAATTGAAATAGAACAAAAAAGATAGTAAGTTTAGTGATGTGAAATTTAACTTAAAAATCAGAACTGAAGATAGACATGAAAATGAAATGTTTTATTTCTTCCTAAAAATACTTGGCTATTAATATTTGTTTTGAGTTCCTAAACAATATTAATAGAGAATGATAAAACACAGTTGACTTTTGTAGTTGATACCAGCCTCAGAATGCCAGAAGGGAGATTTGTCTTCTTTCAACTTACACTACTCTGAGAATGGCCTACAATTTTTTGAAGAGTCAGAAACTGGCTGGAAAAGGAGAAAGCAGGATTATTTAGTGGAGTTGTTTGCTAGGCCCATGATTTGGAGGATTAACAGTCAGGGTAACTGTAGCACCATAGAGTCTCTCATTTGCCTGGTTTCCCTGGGATTCCTCACACTGGCAGTGAGTCAGTTAATGGAATAAATATCTTGATAGCTCACTATATAAACTATGATGATAATAAGCGTAGGGATAGGAAAAAAAAATTGAGCACTCTCTACTCAACACTGGCTGAGCAAAGCATCTTGCATGGATTAACCTGTTTAACCCTTCCAACAACCTTATAAAATAAAGATTATTTTTTGAATATATATCTCTTTCTTTGTCTGTGTCGGGTCTTATTTGCAGAACGTGGCATCTTCGTTGCAGCAGGCGGGCTTCTCTAGTTCTGGTGCAGGCTTCTCCCTAGTTGTGGCCACAGGCTCAGTAGTTGCAGTGCATAGGCTTCGTTGCCCCATGTCTTGAGGAATCTTAGTTCCCCGACCAGGGATCAAACCCACATCCCCTGCATTGGAAGGCACAGTCTTAACCACTGGACCACCAGGGAAGTTCCCAAAATAAGGATTGTCTCCATTTCACAGAAGAGAATTGAGATGAGAGAAGTTTAATAACATAATTTAAGTAACCACTATAGAGTTTCAGCTTCAGAGAAGGGGTTCCAGAGGCTAGTGACGGCAACCCCCAAGTCTCAACTGCAGAGGCTAAAGGGTATAATCCCCATTAATGTTTTGGATGATAGTAGAGGAAGTGGCTAGTAAGAAATGGGAGTGATTTGGCTTATGAATATTTTTCTATTCTTTAATCTCTTTAATGTTCTTCTCACCCTCACCCTCTCACCCTTGTCATCTCGCCATCTTGCCCTATAGGTTGGCCGCTAGATCAGTTCTGACTGTCCCTAAATGTGTTGGGGTTTGAGGTCTGGGCTGAAGGACCAGAGGCCATCTGGTCATGTGCTCATAGTAACTCATCAGAGCATAAGAAGACAATCTTCTGTTCATACCATGTCTGCTGAAGCTCCATTGGCCAAAGCGACTCATATGATCAAGGTCAAGGGGCTGGGAAACACATTCTGCTGATCCTGTGGCTGTGACTCCAGTATAGATATCTAATTCTTTTATAGTGGAGTAAAGAACTGAGGCCACAATTGAATTTCTCCCTCCCTCTTATCACTTTTATTGCTATCATATTCTTAGCTGTTTCTCACTCTTATCTTGCTTTCTAAATGGATATACATCTCATTTCTAATCATTTGGTTTTTAATATCTGAGTTGCTCCCCACTGGCTCAGGTTTCAAATTTTACTTTCCTTGAAATTTCTCTGATGCCTATCGCAATACCATTCACACAGAGAGTATTCAGCAAATGGTGTTGACTGCCTGCTGTCTTTTAAAAGCACATCTGGAGAGATACTGAAGGCACCTGGAGTTATTACACTGACTTCTTAGTAACCTGGCTAACCCAGATGGCCTAGAGACCTCAGCTGCCTTTACCCAGAGGAAAGTACTGTGTTAATGTTGCTACTTTTCAGTCGCTAAGTCATGTCTGTTTCTTGCAACCCCATCAACTGCAGCCTGCCAGGCTCCTCCAGTATCTCCCGGAGTTTGCTCCAATTCATGTTTATTGAGTCAGTGATGCTATCTAACTATCTTATCCTCTGCTACCCCTTCTTCTTTTGCCTTCCATCTTCCCCAGCATCAGGGTCTTTTCCAGTTAGTTGGCTCTTCACATCAGGTGGCCAAAGTATTCGAGCTTCAGCTTCAGCCTCAATCCTCCCAGTGAATATTCAGGGTTAGTTTCCTTTAGTACCGACCGATTTGACCTCCTTGCAGTCCAAGGGACTCTTAAGGGTCTTCAGCACCACAATTCGAGAGCATCGATTCTTTGGTGCTCAGCTTTCTTTGTGGTCCAACTCTCACATCCGTTCATGACTACTGGAAAAACCATTGCTGTGGTAATAGAGTCCATCAGTCCTGTTTGAAATTATCAGAAAGTCCATGAGTCAGTCATGGCTCAACTTACATAGGCACTTGTCCTCCTATATCAGCCTTATGAGGCTTGATTTCTTTCTTACTGTCTTAATCATCACAATGAGATTCCTGGAGCTTGGTATAAGTCAGTTTGAAGGAGCTTTTCTTTCAAGTCATGTTACTAAATATTGGTCTTTGAGGGGTTGTACAGCCAGCAGCACTGGATATTAGATCTAGTGTTTATCTCCACAACTCAGTCACCTTGCCAGAGCCTTTAGTATGAACTCTCGTCTTCCCAGATCAAATGTAAACCTGAGCTTCTAAATGACTTGGCAATCTACTGACAAATCCCACAGTCTGGCATTCTGTTCACCATGTGCGATGGTCTCAGAGCTCAGTGTTATCTGCCTGACAGCTCATATAATATTTACAGGTTGTTATTCGTGAGGAATTTTAGTTAGCCATAAAGATTTTCACAGCCATGCTAGACATTAGAGGTCTCATTCATCACTCTCGTGACCTTCCCCTCTGGAATGTAGCCCATCTGTCTCAGCTGTTGAAATCTTTATGGAAAACCTGCCTATCTTTGAAAGTTTAGTAAGTGATCTTAAAGTTTTCATTGAATCTTTACTTTTGCTATACGGTATAGATATATAAAATACTATTCTTATTTTAATTTAATGTCTTGGAAAGTGTTACATTTAACTTGACCTTTCATTTAAATGACAGAAAACTTACTCTGGTTACAGGAGCTCTATGGATCACATCAAAAGAAAATAGAAATCATACAGAAAGCAATTGTGGTGGGGGAAAATGATCTATACGTACACACACATTTGCTATTAATAACTACCTGAAAACTGAAACCCTGTATTATAATCTTAATTATGACCTTAGGAAGTGAAAAAAAGTAGAAATAAGTTTTTCATGTAATTAATTATTATAAGAGCTTCCCTTGTGACTCAGCTGGTAAAGAATCTACCTGCAATCGGACCTGGGTCCAATCCCTGGGTTGGGAACATCCTCTAGAGAAGGGAATGGCTACCTACTCCAGTATTCTGGCCTGGAGAATTATTATATAGGAGACCAGAAACAAATTCCACAAATAAATGAATCAAACAGGCTGGTTTGTAGGGCAGAAGAGAGGGGTGACTAACCCTGCTGCATTCACATTGTTCTCCCGTCATGCACCATTTCTCAAACACGTAGTTAGGACCTAATACTGCTACTTCCCCTCTGTCTACCTGCTCTATCAACTTGTCTGATCTGGTTCAATCTTCAGCACTCCTGTAAAACTGCTCTGTCGAGATCAACAGTGATCTTGTTAGCCATGCATATTTCTCTTTTATACCCTTAGTCCATTGGAATCCACTGTAGCTCATACTTCACCATCTGGTCATCCTCGTATTTCATCCTACTTCACTCTAGTTTCTACATTATCTTTTTTGGCAGCTTTTCTATTGCCACTACCATTTTGGTGCATTCCACAGGGTATAATTCCTTTGACAGCCTTCTTTCCTTAAAAGAGTCCAGCCATGAGTCTTTTCTGGGGGTCCAGTGGTTAAGACTCTGAACTCCCATTGCAGGGGCCCTGGATTCCATGCCTGGTCAGGGAACTAGATCCCACATGCCACAACTAAGACCTAGTATAGCCAAATAAATATAAGTAAATATTTTTTAAAAAAGAGTTCAGCCATTTTTATAGCTTCGGCTACTCTATAGTACCTACAGTCTTGATCTTTCACTTGAGTTTCAGTGAAAAGACCCATCTTCCAAGTATTTTCATCTAAACACATAATTTTTCTGAAATTCACCTTCCAGTTTATTTTTCCTGTCAGTGAAACTCCTAATTGCCTACTAAATACATCTTAGAAGTATAGAGTCATCTATGATTTCTTGCTTTCACTGGACACAAAAGTCACTTACAAACTACCTCTCAAACTCCACTCTCCTGCCTCTAATCTATATAACCTTTTGTGTATATAGTACCTCAAGAACAATCTTATCTTTTCATCATCCAAATCCTCTGATTATAAAACAGTCTGTGACCTGCTATTTCCCATTGTATCGTATATGAACTAATCTGTTCAACACTCACACTGATGAATAGTGGACAAATGGTCTACCTAAAGAATGAAGATTCTGTTGGGAAGATGGCGTTGGTCTAGGCAGACAAAGATGAAGAAAAAAGTTACCACAAGCCTAGGCAGTTAGATAATGTCCAAAGACTTTTCTCTCTGGCCCACTTTATACTATATGAGGCACATTCATAGTAGTTAAAACTGGATCTGAAGGTGAAAGACAAATGCTGCCCAGTTGAGACAGAGATTGATTCCAGGACTACTACTATTCAGACAGCATCCCATAACTATGTGATAGCAACATGATTTGTATGGTGATTAACATTTTGCAAAACAATTTCATATTGATTTTCTCATTTTATCCTGATAACATTTCACTAAAGGAGGTATCATTATTCCCATTTTGCATACAAGAAAAATAAGGCTCAGGAAGAAAACAAAACTTGCTTAAGATCATGCAATGATGATGGTGTCAGGACTCAAATCCAGCCCTTCTGAATCTGTGTTCTGGATACCCTTAGTGATCCAGATACCCCTCTAGACTCTGAGCTGGGATTTGAGGTAGAATGCCAGTGTGCTGAATGCCTTTCTGATCTCAAAAAGTTTATAATCTATCACGGAAAGAGGAGATGGGAAAGGCATGTTCTCAAATAGTCCATTGAATTACACAATATATCTAACATGCCTTGAGAATTGTACCAATGGAATGCCATTGACCTGTTGTGGACCGTAGATTTTCTCTTCCCACCTTGACCAGTAAAGAAAGACTCCTCTTGGCAAGAACATAATTTATCTAAAGTGCCTTTAAAATGTTCATATCCTTGAATCAAGTAAATATACTTCTAGGAATTTTACTTAAGAAAATTAACAAAGATGTGTGCAAAGATTTATCTGCATAGATGTTCATTGCAGCCTTACTTATAACAGTGAAAAACTAGAAACAACCTAAATTGTCCCAAAGAGGGAACTTCTAAAATACAGTTTAGTACTTCTACTAATGGAATACTGTTCAGTCGTTTAAATGATGTGAGCAACCACAGATGGTTTGGGTAGGTGAAAGTGGCTAGTTAGAAGCAGGTTTGGCTGCATGTAACAGAAAACTCAAATAACAGTGACTTGCACAAAGTAGGAGTCTCTAAGTTTCTCACACAGAAATTCAGAGATAAACTGAAATGATAGCTACATATTGGTCAAGAACTAGATTTCTCTATGATACAAATGAATGTGCTTACAAAACAAAAATAGATTCACAGACTTAGATAACAATCTTACAGTTGCCAGGAGTAAGTATGGGAGGAGGGGATAGTTAGGAAGTTTGGGATGGACATATATGCACTGCTATATTTAAAATGGATAACCAACAAGAGGCTGCTATATGATACAGGGAACTCTGCTCCATATTATCTGGCCTGAATGGGAGGGGAGTTTAGGGGAGAATGGTTACATGTATATGTATGGCTGAGTCCCTTTGCTGTCTGTCTGAAACTATCACAATATTGTTAATTGGCGATACTCCAATATAAAATAAAAAGTGTAAAATTTTGAATTAAAAAGTGAAAGAATAAAAGACTTTAATAAAATAAAGTTGAAAAAACAGATTTCTCATATACTTTTAAATTTTTATTTGTTTTTTATTGGAGTATAATTGCTTTCTAATGTGTTAGTTTCTGCTGTACAACACAGTGAGTCAGCTATATGTATACATATATCCTCATCCTCTTGAACCTCCCTTTTTCTCAGCCATTCTTAGTGCATAATTCTTATAGCCTAAGTTGTGAGGGTCCTGCCCATATCCCCTCTGACATTCACCATAGCCAGGCTTACCAAAACTAGACTTCCAACTACACATACCTGTGACTCTGCCTTTAAGGGCATCTCTAGCCATCAGCACCTGCTCGTCAGCACAAAGGGCATACCGGAAGTGCTGGGCAGTTAAAGACTTGCCCACACTCCAGGAATAGCCCTCAAGCAATAAATATTTATTTATTTATTAAATTCACCATTCCCTTCCCCTTTGGGTGTGCAGGGGATAACTCTTAAGTGTGTCCTACACTTAAGCCTCAGCTGCACTGAGCCCTAGCTGCCCAAAGCAGTAAAGCATCCTTGATCAGCTTTCTTCCCTTTCCTGACTCACTTTCAGCTCTTCTCCCAGTGCTTCCCTCCATCAGGACTCTAACTCCTCGCACTCAGACCCTTGTGCCTGTCTGTTTCTGGGGAGCTGCAACCAAGATGGCTTCTGTTCTCCTGGTTACTATAGCTCCAAACATCATCACATCCAAGGCAAGAAGAAGGCAGGTGGGAAAAGGGCAAAGCTGCCTCTCAGTTCAGTCAGTCTTTGAAAGAACTTTCCCAGGAGCCTCACCTGAATACCCTCAGCTAACATTCTCAGGACCTTGGGAACATTGCTGCACCCAACAGTTACAAATGCTGTTACCAAAGAGACTTGGTGGCAATCCAGGATACACTTGTTACTAGCTGTGTGACCCTTTACTAGCTGAGTTAGTTTACTGACTGTTTCTGAGCATGGGTTGCTTTATGTGTAACAATGGAATAGCGTAACCATGGTGGGCATTTGGAAGGATTACATTAAGAAACCTACAACGCGTGGTACAGAGTACGCATGCGATAGCTGTGTTTTCTCCATTTCCTGAATCATCTGACTTTAACTTTGAGTAATAAACCAAAATTACCATCTAATACTTACTGATTTATGACCTTAGACATGTCTTACCATGTGATCTTAACTGATCATCTGCAAAATAAAAATAATAATACCCACCTTACAAGTCACTCTGACTATATCAAATGAGCTATTTGAAGTCAAATTTCAGGCACAGAGAGGGGTTTTCCTTTCTCCCCCAACCCCTCCCATCACTTCTTCTAGATCAAGAATTTTCAACAAAGTGATATTGCCCCCAAGAGGGCAAAAATTGGTTTTGGGGAGATGTAAAACTCATTCTCTTTATATGTGAAGCACAGATACATACAATGCAGAAACTGATACAGATATAGTATATCTGTGGCATAGGGTGATTAGGAGCAAAAAATAGACTGAAAAAATAGACTTCAGTACATGGAAGTTCGGTAAAGAGAAATAAAGATGTTTTCTGTGTTGATCTTCTCAGAAAGAAAAGACACCTGGAATAGGGGACAGAGAGTGGGGAAAGGTTGAGAAATGTTGCTCTAGAGTCAATCTTGATAGACTAAGTCCATAAAAACCATCCTTGGAATCTGCATGCTTCTGAGCTGGCCTATCTTCCCCACTGCCTTTTTCATAACCCCCACAGGTGAGGTTTCTCTTTTGTCCCCAGTGAATTGGTGGGTTTTATTTATTTTTATAAACTGTCCCCACTTTCTTTTGACCCAAGTTTTGTCGTTAAACTTCAAAACCACCAAATATAAGAAAGGTAGAAAGATTACTGACGTAGGAGGGTCTGAATTCCAGAGAGTGCATTTTTGGCACGGGTTAAATAATACTACCTTTCTTTCTAATTTTCTGGTTAGGCCCCTGTGTTGATTAAAATAGGGCTTAACATGAGGGTGCTTCCCCTTGGCCCATTCTGTTCATCATGCATTAGAAAATGGTAGAAATGAGAACTTCCCTGAAACAGTGGGGCCTATGCTGGTGATTTTCAAAAACACCTCGGGCACGACATTGAATCCTGTCACCTCGAGGGAGGAAAGACATTTGAAGGTCGAACCGTTGCCCTTTCTTGCTGTTGATATCATACTGCTTCTGTAACCAAGGGGAAATGCAGAGGTTGGTTTTGGAATAAATAAACTCATGTGTAGTTTGCTATTTAAATTCAGTAGACAATACCACACTGTGCTGCTGCCATATGATAATGGATGATTTTTACCCTTGAGAATCTGAATCACAAAGCTGCATTAGAATTACATGTAGCAGTTATAGAAACATCTGTATAAGAAAATACCAAAGGACAGCAGAGTGTCATAAAAACTATTTGCCAGTAAATCTGCATGTGATGGGCTAGTAAAAATGGACACGTCAGGCATAAGAGATGTGTCTGCCTATCGTGTAGGCTAGCTTTGTGAGGGATGACAAGCTTCCACTGGTACCTTGAGATAAGAAACAGCTGTTGTTGGCATTGGCATTCCTTCGAGAAGTGAAATGATAATTCTGAAACACACTTACAAGAGTTACCATATATTTGACCAATTTTGGAATATATGCAAGGCCAGAATCCAACAGCCCCGAGCTTTTGCTCAACAACCTTTTAGCAATCTCCTGAGGAGGAGTAATGATTCCAATCGCATAGAACCGTTGTCTGATTGTGTGTTATTTCTAAAGCAAGTAGTTGCCGTGTGTGTGTATGTGGTAGGGATAGAGGGCAGGGGCAAGATGGAGGAAGGCTGTTATTTTTCTTTTTTATTGCATCAGGGACATTTTTTGGTATAAAATTTCCGACTTTCAGACAATGACTGCAAAGCAGTTGCTTAGGTGCATTTATGAATCGTGAGTCGAAGAGGGAAAAACATCTTTCAGCACAAAAGCTTCGCTGAATCTCACCATCGGATCTGTTTAATAGCTACACAGAAAGGCAACGAGCTTTTATTTTAGAAGGTAAAAAAATTCACCATTTTCATATATAATTTCTATAGTCTCTGTAAAAATTAATAAAAACTCCAATTATAAGAGCTTAAAATTTCATATTGATTTGGAACTTACCTTTTTGTAGAATTTTTTTTTTATTATATCCATTCAGCTTTTTAGTTCAAGCATATTTTTAACTACTACTCTGGCATTTTCTGGGGAATTTTCTTTTCCTTTTAATGTTTAACTGTACAAAGTCCACTATAGATGCCTGGTGTGGGTCTGGCCATTCGCTCAGCAGGCATTCCACTTTTCCTCTGTTTCCTGCTAGATTTTCTGCTTGAAGGTTGTTCCATTCAGGCAGAGCACCCCTACCCAGCCAGCACCCCACCCAGCAGCCAGTAGAACAGACTCTTCTGCTATCAGAGGACATTCTCGGCAGCCTCCAGATCAGACTTTCTGGATGAGATGGTTGGATGGCATCACCAACTCGATGGACATGAGTTTGACCAAGCTCCAGGAGATGGTGAAGGACAGGGAAGCCTGGCGTGCTGCAGTCCATGGGGTCGCAAAGAGTTGGACACGACTGAGTGACTGAACAGCAACAGAATAATAGGGAACTGGAGAAGGATGATCAGACAAATGGTGCAGCTCAGTCCATAGCAATCTTGATGAAATGAAGAACCATTCCTTCTCCGCTTAGCCATCCATAGCCTTGGCAATACAGTCAGTGCAAACTGGACCAAGTGCTCCCTGGAGTTCTCTTCTACCTTCGGATTTTATGCTATGGTTTTAAGAAGTAGGCACCCTGAGCAACCAGGAGCCATGATTTCTGGCTCTCCACCATGTTTCATGCTAGAGAAGGCTTGGGTTTTTAAGTTCCCATAAGAGCAGACTGCCCAGTCGGCTCAGGGAGTTCAGCCTAAGTCCTCAGATCGGGTCTTATTACTCTTTGTACTAATCTGGTCAAGAAAATTGTGTCCTAGAGAAGAATAATGGACAAGAGAAGAGTTGGGAAGACAATGACAAAGGTGAAGGAGAGAAGAATAGAAAAAGAAAGGGAGAGTTTGGAGGCAGGGACTACTTCCAAACAACAGATAAATGTCTTTTTCCTCCATATTAAAAATCTGTCCACCAAAATGAAATGCCTTAATTAGCAGCTAAATACAGATTCATGTCTTATATCTGTTACATGACATATCGCCAAGGTACAAAGCAGCATGTCTGGTTGAAGGTTGGGTGGTTTGAGCCCTCTATCACTCTATATAAAACAAAGAGTCTATCGTTTCATTACCCTTAAATTGTCTGGCAGTGGGCAAAGTTTTATTAGAAGCTGTTCTTTCATATTATGCAGTGTGGTCAAGGATATATTAGCTTTGACGTTTTCTTACATCTCAATACACTGTGGGCTGAATTTACTGTGAGACTAGTTTAGAAAGGAGATTTTCATAGGAGGAAGTAATGGTCAACATCAGCTGTGCTTCAACTTATAAGCAGGATGAAAATTCAGGGGGAAAATGGACATACACATAAAATTACTGGTTGTTAATAAGAATGCTTCTTATATTTATATGCTTGATGCAATTCTATGTCTCAAAACTGGAGTTTCTTAAAACTCTGTTCAGGAGGAAGATTTTATTATTAAGGAAATGGTATAACGTCTCCTAACATGATAATTTTCTCTTAAAGAAGCCAAAAAACCCCATCATATTAAACTGCACATAAAAGGTTGTTCAACTTTGGAAAAGAAAAAAAAACAAACACAGCACTACAAGTTAAGCATTTAAAACACAGTTTAAAAGTGATTTATTTGAGTGATATACAATCAAGTTGTTATGAAATGAATTCCCAGTATGTGAAATTGAATTTCACCTGTAGGATCCATCACTCATCACCAAAGTTTTATTACACTCTAGTATCAGGTGCCATTCTCTCACTTGGGGTTATCTTTTCTAATCAGATCATGCTGGTCACCTGACATTTTTGAGGCACCAATTAAAACATGTCATGAGTAAATGAAATTGAATTCTGTTCAAACCAAATAAAGAGGAAAACTAGCATATCAGAGTGATAAGTACTTTAGTGTCAATAACTTAGAATATAAATATATCATAGAGGGATGTTTCAGCTGCTAAACTAATAAAACCCAGTCAATAGAATAGTAAAAGATACTGCGAAACAGCAATAGGAAGTGTTATAAGAACAGCACCCAATGGAGACACATAAGGGAAAACCTGTACACATTCAGTTTCTTATCTGCTCTATAGGTATAGCAGTGGAACGTTTTTTGTGTTTTTTTCCTTTGCATTTATCTTTGTGCCTGAATGAGTTCAATTTCACTTATATCAAGACAGAAACTTCAGAACAGCATGTTAATCCGTCCTGTCTTCATGGGCAACTGAACAAACAGACCAATATCAGTGTAAAATTGTAATTCTGGAGATTAATGCTGTCTCTCTTATTTGCCATGAACTTGACCTCTTTGCCTTTCTTTCCCCCCTTTTTTTAGCTTCTGTCCAGGGTCCCTGGGAGAGAGCCATCTCACCAAACAAAGTGCCCTACTATATCAAGTAAGTTGAAAACATCAAGTTCTTAAAGAGGCATGTATTTTGGCTAATATGTATATTCACAGATGAATTTATTTTTAAAACTCGATGTTAGCCTGGCCTACAATACCTCGTTCTTTCTTCCCCATAGAAGCTTGGTTAAGTAACTCATGCTACAGCGACCACTGAAAACTTGCTGATGCCACAGGGAGGTACCTTTCGGAAAAGTCCAGTTAATGCAGCATACACGTTTTGGTTTGTGATTGGAGGTGGTGTGGATTTTGCGCAATAGAGTAGAAACTGCCTATAATATTATGGAGAGTGGCAGTGAATACTTACAAGAACAATTTTATTTATCCAGGGATTTTTCCCACATTTCTTCTTTAGACAAAGATGGAAGGTGTCTGCAGCTATCTGTCCACGGACTGTTTTAGGTGAATAAATACTTGATGTACCCAAAGGCAGGCAGTAATAGTTCTGGATTTGTGGAGCGGAGGTGTTCATTCTCAACACATAGCACTCGGCATTTTTCACATAACAACAAAAATGATATTGTTTTCGGGGGCCATTTATGTCAGTCAAAGGCATACATGTTCTTAGAAGCACCTTCTCCAAGATGCTGTATGAAATACAAATTATGATACATTGGGTTGCCATGAAAGAGAGAGGAGAGAGAGTATTGAGTTATTATGGTACCTTAACAGTTACTCATCAGTTGTGTAATTGAGTCCAGCTTACATTTAAGTTTCAGTTGGCTACCTCAACAACAATTTAAATAAATCAGATTCAGGAAATAGTCTGCCATACCAACTGAAGTCTTTGAACTTGCTTCCACTATCAGTCTGACTAAAAATATGAAACGTTTTTCCATCTTTTCAGCCTGCCATCTTTTATTGAGTCTGTTTTTATTCTCTACTGCCCATCAATCCTTCATAATTCAGTTCTCAAGCAATAAGGGCAGTCCTAGATTTTCATTACTACAGTTCTCAAGAAATTGGATTTCATGCCTCAATTTTGTTAACTCAGAAGAATGGGATTGAAGGGATGTTTTTGGCTCCTCAAGGAGAGCTATATCCTTTAGGAAAGGTGGTCTTACTAAATTTTTCCAGATAGGGTTTCTCTCACTTTAAAAATTCTACTTCAGTGTGTTTTGATCCTACTTAAAAATTTCCAATTTCCAATTTGATTTTATTATTTTTGTTGTGTATAATTATTTAGTCACTCTAAAGTACATGGTTTAATACCTATTTAAAATCACCCATTCTCTTAAATAATGTACTGATTTTTAGACATGAACTGTATTGCTTTACTTGCACTATATATTTTGTGGAGCCATTTTATCCAAATTCCTCCCAGTCGTCTCCTACATCAGTGTCTTCATCATCACAGATTTCCATTTCTGACTAAGATCTGCTCCTTTTTCAATCCATTTCTAAAACTCTCACTTTATCCAATTCCCGTATGAGCTAAAATACAAACTCCTTTTGTAGCCCAGATGTTAGGATCACCTGAGAGTCTGAGACATCTTTAAGCCATCATTCTCCAAATTGTTACCTGTTTGGGGTTCATTAAGTGTCTCGTGGGATTTCTAGAGTACCCCCCTCATGCCACTGTCCTTTCCCTAAATATGTATCTTCTCCCTGATGTTACATCTCCTTTGAAAGATCCCAGCACAGTGCTGTGAAGCAGTGGAAATGAATTCGGTCCAAAAAAATGGAAAGTAAACAAATTCCAGAAAAGCTATAATTCCTCCGTGTATCTTAGACTCTTACTGCTCCTCGATAGGATCAGAGGACAGCCACTCTCCATTTTCCTTCCTGTTTGTCACCAGCTTGAAGATTATGGTGGTGATTTTGGGAGGGGCACAGATCTGGGAATAAGGAAACTTGACTTCTGGTCCTGACTCTGTGATTAGTTGATTGTATGGCCTAGGGCAAGTCACTTGACCTGCACAAAGCTTGGTTTCTCATTTCTCAAATGAAGAGTTGGACTAGATAACATCTAAGCTCCTTTTTAACTCTAGGAATCAAAAGTGTGTGACTGGTTCCATGGTCTTGTCCAAATTCAAAATCTTTAAGATCTCAGCCTTCTTTTTCAAGAAGTTTAATCTTTATTTTCTTAATTATTTATTTTCATTATTAACAGAATATAAATTCTCAGTTTTAAAAATAACACAGAAATTCTATTTTTCCACTGTGAATTAGCTTCACATATGCCCTCTCAGTCTACTCCAGTTTCTCCAGGTTCCATAGGAGCTTTGGTCTTGGTGTTTAATTTAGCACTATTATTCTTCCTAGTTTAATGGTAAGAAATATAGAACAATAGACAAGAAAATGAGCAAAGAGGTGAGTATAGAGATCTTAAAAGCCTCTGAAGTGATCAGTCCCTTGGAATGAAGAATTACCTAATTTCTCAAAGATGTCCTTGAAACTTTACAGAGATCGATTCTCTGTACAATTATAATCTCCTTGAAATTAGAAATTGTGCAGTTTCTCAAATATACTCTTAAAATGTTAAGCCATAATATAGGGAGAACACATGTTCAGAACATTGTCCATAAACAGATTATTGATGTCCTTTGTGATTTATTATTGCACATTACTACTCTCTAAAATATTCTGCTTATGCCAAATGACTTTGTACAAAATCCAATGGACCTCACGCCCTGGCAGATGGCATTCATAGTTGGAGATACCTTATTGGTCCACCAATAACAATAATGATAGTATTTGTAATGACATCATTTCAACCAGCTCCCATTTGTCCTCATCTTATTTGTCCTGATTTCCATGCAAGAGTTTTAAACCACATATGTCCAGCTGCAGAAACAAATGTTTCCTCTGGATATTTTTTAATGCTACATAATAGTTCCTTTTCAATGTTGAAATAAACTGATCATCCACGTAACAAGAAGTTTCTATACCAGTAGCACAGTTCCAGTTAGTTGCTGAGTCGGCCACTCATCCTTGAGGTTGTAACAATATCTTCTGCTCTAGATAGCCAATCAACTAACATTTACGCCTGCATCCTAACACTGACTTTTCATATGATGCTAAGAACCTGGATTTTGAAACTTCAAACTACATGTTTGTCTAGTTTATTAGTCCACAGTGTACATCATTGTTACAGTCTTCATTTTCCCTTCCCCTTGGGGCTCTTCTTCTCCTTGCCAGCCTCTCTTTCAGGTTATTTGATTACAGCTTTCATTGCCACTGAAAAAATAATCACCAACAATGTTCAACCTGTTACAACTGCCTTTTCCACTCTCTGCCATTTTGTAGTTTTTTGGCCTACTGTCAAACTCATGAAAATTTCAATATAATAGCCTTTAACCAGCTGCTGCATTCTGTTAGAATTTCTTTCACCTTTTTATGTTGCAGACTCCCATATGGGTAAACCACGCAGAGCCAAGAGCTGGGACTCTCTCTTGCTTTCTTAATGAGTTAGAAAATTATTTTTCTGTGTTCTGGACTGTCAGAAGAATTTAGGAATCCCAAACTTGCATGCAACATGTTTTTGCATAGATGACATAATAAGAGCATAAGAAATCGCACACTGGGTTAGACGCACAGGGCCACTAGCCCAGAAGTCTGACCCACATGCAAACAACAATAGCTGTGTTGTCGATTAACCTAGTAATTTTCATTTCAAAAATATCAGGATGCATCATGACCATTTCTTACAATGCACTGTGCAATCTATTGGCATTGAGTATATCCAGTGGTTTCTTAAACTTTTCCCATCCTCCCCTTCAGTCCTGTCTTAGAAATAAGTTCTATAAACTTACTGATTTCTCTATAAATAAATAAAGATGTACTTCGGTTTCTCTTTAATCTACATCCCTTAACCTCAAGGGGCGGCCCCAATTAAGTGCTATAAAATTCACTGAATACAATTCTATTTACCCAGAGTCGACTTTAATCTCACATCCCCTCACTACCTCCTTTTCATTTTCATCTTCCCAGTCTGAGAGTCTAATCTTTTTTAGGTTTTCAGTCTGCCCTTGAATGAAAGATAAGCATTTCCCTTGATCATCTTAGTTGTTTTTCCCTGGGTCTTCTCCAGCTCTGTTATATCTTCCTTGGGGTGTCATGACTGGAATGGCCCAAATATTGGTTATTAAATTTGTTAGCATCATCTCTAGTCTCTGTTCACTCATGAAGAAAGTAAATGCTGTTCACAGTCTCCCATTGATGCACACGTGGAGAAACCAATTGAGGTCATACCCATTCTACATATATTACTTCTAGCAGAAGGTTGGTTTGTGGCTACTTATGTGTAATACCAGATCAAGTGTTTGACCTTTTATTTCTGCCAGCTGTCTCTTGGGAAGGATTTGATTTTTAGACAAGCTGGTCCTTTTCTCCTGCAAAGACGCTGTGGTTGCTAAATATCAGGAGGCATTCAGTAATGAAGCTTGGGAGAAACCTGCTGACTCAGTCACCAGCAGTACATTGCACCAGCAGTACATGGCATCATTATAAATATGTCTGAGGCACTTCACAAAAGCATGAAAAAGGGGGTTCTCGGGAACATCCTTACTGTTCAGCTCTTTTTAACATACAATGTTCAAGAAACAACTCAGGTCAAAGGAGTGTCTGTCCTTTCCTGCTAGTTATTTTGGATGTTGTCTACATTGCTGTGGGTGTCTAATAACCTTGATCTGTCCTCTCCATTCTCAATCCCAGGCATGTTTCTCCAGTCACCTGTTGCATCTGAGTTGCTCATCACTTTCTGCTGGTTTCTGCTTAGCAAAATGCGATATAAAACCTCCCTGGTTGAAGCTGACAGTCACTTCAGTCAGCATTTCTTACTGCTATTGCTGTGTCACTGCCAAATTGGCTGACTGGAGTTCTCACTCTCCTGTATTCCTACGGCTACCATCCCTGTAGTTCTACTAGACCAAGCATGTGATTCTCGGCATGAAATTTTGGCCATCAGCCTACACTCACCTTTTGCTGTTTGTGTCCTCTTGTATCCTGTTGATCTTTTCGCAGTTACACTGATGAATCTTGCTCTGAGTACCCGTGCTCCCTAACTCCAGTAGCATCGGAGTTTTGACACCACCTCCCTCTGTACCATATTGCCTCAATTTCAATTTTCTGGGCAGTTTTTCAGATTCCAACTACCTCCTATGTTTAAAGCATATCTTGCCCTCATTCTTGCTCCAGCTCCCTATTATTTGTGCCAGGAGTTGTTCTGCTTCAAGTTTGGGCTGAGTTTATTTGTTCCTCTGAATTATTGACTTCTATTTTGCTACGTAATATTTATTTAGAGAGGGAGCAATAATTAGCTATGTATCAGCTGTAACAGCAGTCAAGATGCTAAATATCTGTTGGTTAGAATGTGGTGGAAACCCTTCTGATGAGACGGGTTCTTTAAGTCTTTATTGAATTTGTTGCAATATTGCTTGTGTGTTATGTTTTGGTTTTTTGGTTGTGTCCTGTGGGTTCTTAGCTCCCCGACCAGAGATGAAACCTGCACCCCTTTTGTTGGATGGCAAAGTTTTAACCACCAGACTGTCAGAGAAGTCCAGAGGTGGGCTCTTATTATTTAAAAAACACACTGGCTTATGATATAAAGCTAAGCAAACATTCCCCCATGTCTCATTCATGATACCTTACCATTCTAGGACTGCTACTAATCTTCAGATGTTCAGTTTGAATGTTGGTTGGGATTGGCAGAGGTGTCCTTAGTTTTTCTCAGAATATAGTTTGTGCTGTTTCTGGTCAAATCCTTCACATGTATATTTTTCTTCAAAATACACCTTTTAGCAGCTGACAAGACACTATGAAATGGGAGAAATAGTAAATAGATCAGGTATCAGATGACCTGAAGTCTGATTTCAACTTTGCTATTAACTATTTGACCAAAGGTGAATCACGTATCTTCTCTGAGTCTCAGTTTCTCCATCTGTCACCTGAAGAGGCTGAATCACATGATATCATAGGCCATTTCCAGTCCTAACATTTGCTGATTTTATGAATGTTGACTTTGAAAGAGAAATTATTTATAATAGTTTCCAGAGGAGTGAAAATGAATCTTCATATCGCCCTTGAGGTTTCTTATTGCACCATCAATCTTACCAGGATAGAAAGGACAAATACTGTGAAACTTTTTCCTTAACTGTTTAGTACCACTGATAATAAGAAGCGGATGTAATAGAGAATCAGCTGTCAGTCTTTGAGGATACTGGTGAGTATCTCTGGGTAATTAAATTTGTGGAATCACTGCCAGAAGCCTGGTGCTCTGACTTTTCAAAAGGCTTTGTACACTGAGATAACCCAGAGGTCAGTCTTCTCTGCTGTGCTTTCTCTTCTGCAGTTTGATGCTTCCAGAGGTCATATTAGCTGAGTCTCATTAAGCTCTGCAACCACAATGAAGGAATGGTCAGTAATGTGTACTTGATGATATGATCTTGAAAACAGCTCAGCTTAAGATGGTAACTGAAAGAGAGTGCAGGAGATGCCATAGTGTCATACAGGGTGCTGATTCTGGCCTTTGCTTTTGTACATCTTGTTGGTCGCTGTAGATGTTACTATCTTCTGTCTCCTAAGGCTCACAAAAAAATCTCACATCTTTCCTTACAGTTTCATAAGCTGATACATAGAACCTCAACTGAGATAATAGAGTTCATGAGGATAGGTGCTGTGTGTCTTTTTCTAGCATAGTACCTCACAAATAGCGTGCGCTCAGTAGGTATTAGAATGAAAGAATAAACAAATGCATACAGGAAGTTGCACATGCTTTCCAGTTTCCTGGCCCCTTTTACTTTCAAAAAATCTTCAGGTGTCTGTGTGTGCATTTCGATCTACTACCCAAATGTGTCTCACGTATCCTCTAGTTTTGTTGTTGTTGTTTAGTCACTCGGTCATGTCCAAGTCTTTGTGACTTCATGAGCTATAGCCCACCAGGCTTTTCTCTGTCTATGGCATTTCCCAGGCAAGAATACTGGAGTGGGTTGCCATTTCCTTTTCCAGGGGATCTCCCCGACCCCGGGATCCAACCCAAGTCTCCTTTATTGGCAGGCAGATTCTTTTTTTTTTTTTTTTAATTTACTTCTTTTAATTGGAGGACAATTACTTTACAATATTGTGATGGCTTTTGCCATACATAAGTATGAATCAGCTGGCCACAGGTATACATATGTCCCCCCCATCCTGAACCCCCCTCCCACCTCCCTCCCCACCCCATCCCTCTGGGTTGTCACAGAGCACCAGTTTGGATGCTCAGCTTCATACGTCAGACTTAGCAGGCGAATTCTTCACCACTTTGCCACCAAAGTGTGCTGAGTCTTACATAGAGTACAGTCCATGGAATTCTCCAGGCCAGAATACTGGAGTGGGTAGCCCTTCCCTTCCCCAGGGTATCTTCCTAACCCAGGGATTGAACCCAGGTCTCGTGCATTGGAGGCAGATTCATTGTTAGCTGAGCCACCAGGGAAGCCCAAGAATACTGGAGTGGGTAGCCTATCCCTTCTCCAGCAGGTCTTCCCAACCCAGGAATCAAACCAGGGTCTCCTGCATTGCAGGCAGCTTCTTTACCAGCTGAGCCACCAGGAAGCCCTATAGAGTTTCTCAGGTCTCTTAAACCTGATGCCTAGCAGATGATCCTTAGCTGAGTGTCTGAATGGTACATACAAAATCCTGAGGTCTGGATTCTGCTCTGTCTTTAACACTGTGATTTGCAATACGACTTAGCCCACCTGATAATGCCTGAAATCATTCTGAGCTCTAGCTTTCTTTGTTTCAGTAGAACTGGGGTCTTTTTGTTTTTCTTAAATGCCACTCATGATCATTCTTCAGGTTTTGCAGTGTTCAATAGAGCTTTAAGTTCATCAACCTCTGTGTTTCACTAAGCGTTTACTTTAGATTTACTTTTGGGGCTAGGATATAGTAGCCACTGAGTCTGAAGAGAATGATAGTGACATTTTTATTTTACAGAAAAAATCCTATAACATTCTGTGCCATATGTGATGTTTAAAGGTGGCAACGTATGTACATATGCACATATATGCTGCAGCTAAAATATAGTGTTGTGTACAGGTCAAAAATTCTGATATATTTCCCAGGTACTTCCCCTCACCTCATTCATGGCACCTTGGGGAATGTGAGAGTATTCATGAAATATATTTAGGTCTCTTTCCCCGAAAAAGAGGAATAAGTTATTTCAGCTGTTGCTTCATTTTCTTTTTCTAGCTTTGTGAAACATATTCATTCTTCCATAGTTGTGTGGTAGAAAAGACCATGGGCTATGGCCTCAAATAAACCTGCATTGGAAACCCAGCTTTATCACAATCTGACTCTGTGACTAGTTAACCTCACACCCATTCTCCCTTCTGACACGTAGGGAATATGAATGAACTTCTCCAAAATGGAACTGAAGTCTCACCAACATCTAATAGATACTGAGTGCTGGGTTTTTAAGAAAATCTTACAGCTATGTCCAGTGTTAGCTATGTGTTTAGACTATTTTCTAGCACACAGATATCCTTGATCAAATTAGTTTATTTTTGTTCTTAGCATTCCCATATAATTTGGGGTATCTGTACATTCCCAAACATTCCTGAGCCTCTCCTAGGCTCCTCTAATTGCTTCTTATCCTGTCCCCCTGGGAAGCCACATCCTGTTGGCCTTTACAAAGGTCAGCAGCAGCCCAGACAGCATTTGAAAATAACTGAATAACCCTGAACCACCTCTCCCCTTTGGATAATTTCCTTAGAGCATTAGTCCTTTGAACATTGACCTGGTTGCACAAAATGTCCCTTTCTCAGCAGGAAAACTCCAAATCCCATTCAGTCTTCCCCTCCCTCATTCCAGAGGACAGGGAGGAGGGCAGAGGGTAGGGAGAAGGAATGAGAATACTTCCTTCTGAAAAGTTGTCAACACACACACACACACACACACAATTTCTTTTGAAAAATAAAATGAGTGCATTGTATGCATCAGTGCTGTCACCTTGCAATATGTTCACATCCTTGCACAAGAAAAGAAAAAGAAAAAAAAACTTCTCTGTTTTCAGCAGCCTGTAAAGCTCCTAAGAACAGGTCCTCTATGAGGCCCCTGTCCACATTCAATGATTATGTCTCATGTTATACCATGAACTGCCAGGTGGATGAAGCAGAGAAGCTTCCTTGCTCCCCCTGAAACTTTTAGGCGCTTTTTCTGTTTTTCTTTCTCAGTGTATCCACATCTGTCTTGGTCCCCAAAGCTGTTGCAAGTCAAATAGTCAGTGCAGAGAATCATTTGTATTTTGCTTCTTTGCTATTTTGGGAATTTTTTTTGTTGTGGTTTTGTTTCCTTTTGGTGTGTTCACTTTTTCTCGGTCTTTTGCTTTCTACTAAGGGAGCATCTCATAGCTCTGGTCCATATGACCTCTGAGACAGGATGAAAAGCTAAGTGTAACATGTGCCTACTAAGTGCTAGAACTAGCTATTATCTTCCCATTTATGAGGTTAACAACCTCAGTTAGTATCTAATAAAGAAGAAATAGCTGAGACTCAGAGAGGCTGGTGGCTTTCTCCATTCACAGTAATAAAGACCCGGCTCTGTGCCTTTCCCACGAACCCTGTGACCTCAGTTGGCTTTGCCCCACCTCATGTCCAAACTAGGACCCCCACAATCACTATCCTTACCCCCCACATGCACACTCTAGTGGATCAAAGTTGCTGGGAGTTCCTCACCTGGGTGGGAGTTAGTTGCCTCTCCCCCAATGGCAGGGGCCAACTTAGCCAGGATTCTTGAGAATGCAGGTGGGGACCCATTTGGTAGAGGAAGTGTTGAGAATTGGGAGGAAAAAATTCATAAAAGAGTAGAGAATGGAGATTTATAATAATGACTAATATATTTCATCTGTTATCCCCAGCTCTTTCAACTTCCTAGTATTGTTGGTTGAAAACTGGCCCTTAGTATAAGCAAGTGTGGCCAGTCCTCCACTGTAGGGCCGCCATCTTGAAAACCACCAACACTATCCTACTAGTTCTTCCCTGCATTGTATTTCTTCCCTTGCTAATCAACTTCTGCCACTGTGCTCTTGCCAAGACCTAAGTTTCTCTATGCTGCTTTTGGCAATAAAGGGCCACAAAAAATGAAACAAAAACCTGGCCAGCCATGATGTAAGCATTTGCTTGCCTCTGTGGAAGCTGAGAAGGTGGAGGATGTCTGAGTCACTTCCTGGCACTTCCATCAGGGCTTTGCGGAGATGCGAGTATGCAAGACAAATAACCTAATGTTATAGACACCACAGTATGTGTTGTTCCCCATACTCCCAATTCTAAGCCCTTTTGAAGGGTATCACAGGGTCAACTCAGATGGACTAGAACAACTCTTTGGGAGGCTTTTTGACACTAGAGCTTGTCCTTGAATTTGATACCATCCCCTCCTTCTAATAACAGAGTCTCCTCTTTGCCATAAATCCCAGGCCCATGGTTCTAGCCTTACAAGGCAAATAGCCTATGGTTGTAAGTCCTGACTTCCCTAGACACTGAGCATTTGGTAGCCCCATGCATTACGTGTGGAAAATCTCACCTTACTGTAGAATGATTTCTCTTCTTTTTTATTATTATAACTATATGGTGGCTAACAAGTGTTTATTATGCTTTCTTTTGTAATGACTTAAAGTCAGCAAATGACTTTGGACAATTCATACGGTTTTGAGAGTAAAGAATAACTTGTATTTCCTGAAGATTAAGAAAAATGTCTATCTGAATATATAGAGTCACCCCATACTAATCTATAAATGTGTGCTTTGTCAAATATAAGGCCAAGTTATTTCCCTTCACTCTAACTTATTTCAGTGCTACAAACTTTTCTGCCAAAAAACCCCATCAAACAATAGGGAACCCTAAATGGAACAGGAGGGGCCAAGCATAAGTATAGCAAAAACTCAAGGGATAAGTATCTTTGTGTGTGCTTAGGCCCTTAGTCGTGTCTGACTCTTTGTGACCCCATGGACTGTAGCCCACCAGGCTCCTCTGTCCATGGGATTCTCCAGGCGAGAATACTGGAGTGGGTTGCCATTTCCTTCTCCAGGGGGTCTTCCCAACCCAGGGATTGAACCCAGGTCTCCTGCTCTACAGGCAAATTCTTAACCATCTGAGCTACCAGGGAAGCCTCAAGTATCTTTGTAGCTAAAACTAAAAGAAAAATTATGACCATTTTACATCTATACCTGTATGTCTGTGCATATTTATATATATATATGTATATGTACAGAGAGAGAGAAGAAGGGAGGTGGAAGGAAAGGGAGAGAAGGAGGTAGAGGAGAAAAGAGTATTAACAGCAGACTTGTAACTCATTCCCTATGGGATGAGGGGAGTGAATGACCTCAACTCAACAGACCTCCTTATAAACACGCTAATGACCACCCAGACCTTGTTAATCTTGTTAATGGCCTTTAACTAGCAGAAAGATACCTGAAAGTCCCTATCTATAAAATGTTTTTAGCAGGATATACCTGGTCTGGCTATTTTACTTACTGTAAATAAACCTGGAATTTATGGCTTTATGAGTCATGACTGGATGGAAAACAGGGCATGGTCACTGGAGTATTTCCCTATGTTTGTCATTAACAGATTATAAAATGGAAGCCTTTGAAGATGGAAATGGCTTCCTTTCAATATCACTATTTGTGCATAAATGTTTTAAAAGCCTTTCTGTGAATATGAAACCAAAGCATATCATAATGTGAATGAATAGGGATATTTGGGTCATTGTATCTGATTATTTCAGGTTCTTCCAGGTGAAGAATGTTTTATCTGTGCCTGGTGTTTCCCTATAATCATTTGAATCATTAGTAAAGATCAGTACTAGATAAAATCTGCACTTTATGTGAACCCAGTTCTAAATTCAGCCCTTTATACTTACACAGTGTGTACTTGTTTTAACTTAAAGTTCTCTTTGCAATGAGAAAAAGGAAACAAAAGGAAAGAAAATAAATGGGCCCATGTGTTCTCCCTTATCATGTTGTCCCCAGTTCCAGGAAGTCAAATGTTTAAGAAAAGGTCAGGTTCAAGACTAGTGAGGGATATAACACTTACACATTCTATATCAAAAATTATGTATATGGCATTTATTTTTTTAATTACCTTAGAATCATTCTTTGAGACAGCAAGGACCTCTGTAACTACCTTCAAGCCATAAGTCATCTTTCCCATCTTTCCTGTTTAACTCTTGAAATATTTTTGTTAATTTTCAGATCCCTCTTCTCCCCAGTTAAGCTGTAAACTCCTTGACAACACCTGCATTAGATATCTTTGCATCATCCTTTAGAACCTTATTACCTCACATATAACTTGAAAATAAATATTTAATAATTTGTTTTATTTGATTTGGGGGATTAAACACATCCTTGAGCACTTACCTCTGATCCTCATAGGCATTCTTATAAAGGAAGAGAGAAAACCAGATTGGAGGTGTTCCATATAATGTTTTTATTCCAGGTAATCTAACTGGAATTGCAGTTGATTAAGTCATATTTGGGGAGCAATTTCAGCCATGAGTTCATTCATTTTCTGTGTTTCAGTTGGCTGAGAGCAGAGAGAAATACTCGATGGCATGGGGTGCCTGGTTGAACTGCTGAGAAACTGAACATCTTTGAAAGTTGCTGTTTTAGAGGAAGCATTTTCCAGTGAATGTATTCCTTTAGAAGCTCCTTGCCAAAACCGTTGTGAGGATATTTCAGGAAAATGCCTTCAAATTCTGCTTCTGTCAAAACACACAAGCTACCTCAGGTGCTAAGGTTGTTTGGTGAATGCATGTAGCCTTATGTCTTAACAGTAAAAGATTTTGAAACAGGTTGGGATGAGATAGGTGGTAGAGTCTGAGAGAGACATTACAACAGAACCAGAGTGGCATTCAATGGGAAAGAAAGACTTCAAGTGTGGAATTTAATTCTATTCAACCAGTCCTTTCCATTTGCTGGTAACTGATGTCATTTTATTGTCGTTCTATTGTTATTGAACTATTGTTGAACTATTATTATTCAGTCGCTAAGTCATGTCCAACTCTTTGCCACCCTGTGAACTACAGCACTCCAGGCTTCCCTGTCTTTCACCATGTCCCAGAGTTTGCTCAAAGTCATGTCCATTGAGTCAATGATGCCATCCAACCATCTGATCTTCTGTTGCCTCCTTCTCCTCCTGCCCTCAGTCTTTCCCAGCATCAGGGTCTTTTCCAGTGAGTCAGTTCTTCGCATCAGGTGGCCAAAGTATTGGAGCTTCAGCATCAGTCCTTCCAATGAATGTTCAGGACTGATTTCCTTTAGGATTGACTGGTTTGATCTCCTTGCAGTCCAAGGGACTCTCAAGAGTCATTTATCAAGCATATAGAAAATAGATTAATTGCATAGGTGTCTAATGCTGATATATAAAAAAGATTTTATATATCTATTTTCTTTTCAAATAGAGCTTTGTTTTCTTTTGCGGGATGGGGGGAGTTGCTTTTATTTTGGTAGGGGGAAAAGTCATTGCATTATATCTTTTAAAATAGACTTTCTTGTCAAGAAACTTAGAGTTGTTTATCTACCTCTTATTTCATATATGCAACTGCCAAGCCATTTCTGTTTTACTGTAAGCACTGCAGAGTAGCAAAAGTCATCCTTACTCTGCTCAGCCTCGTTCATCATCAACAAAATTGCCAATTATATTCTAAGTCCTTGAATGTATTGCTTGAGCAGAAGATATATAAGCTGAAAGGAAGCAGCTCAGTGTTGAGGTAGAAGTTTGATCTTTCCACACTGGCTGATAGATTCAAAGCGTACTAATCTTTTTGTGAGTTGTGAACTGGAAAAAGTTAATATGGAAGGATGGAGAAAACATGTTCCAACTACAAAGTCATTTTTCCCGAGAAGTTATCTGACTGTAACTGGAACTATAACTCAGGATGTATCAGAAGGCTCAGATATGGAACATTTTTTAAAAAATTAAAGCCTGAAAATCCTGATAGCTAATAGAATGTAGAAAAATAGCACCATCTGAAGGATCTGGGAGAGGCAGAGGCATACCGAATTCTATCATCGGGCAATTTGGGTCACACCTTTACAATAGTTGCTGTGGCCCCCAATATATAGAATTAATTTCATAAAACACTGGGGAAAAAAGAAACTTAAAATGTTTGAAACTACTAACACTGAATAAGAACAGAGGAAAATAATCCCCCAGCAAATTGATATTGCTTTGGGGTAGCATGAATCCCAGACCAGCAACATTTTTATCCAAATATCTAGTTCTGTAGTGGACAAAAGCCTCTTATCACCAAGTTTTATAAACAGCAAATTGAACAAAAGTAGACTTAGGTTTATTGGATATACTTCTCAAAGACAGTAACTTTATTCAGAGTTTTATGCTTGATTATACCAACTTCTACTAAGTTGATTCATAGTACTCTGTCAACTGAAGATTCTGTTTTTGCTTCTCCTTACCTAAATATATGTATTCCCAAATAAAAATGGAGGCACGGGAAATGATTACAAAGATTATTAGTAGTGTGCACTGTAAGAAACAGATTATTGTTGTACAGGTTAATAATGCATCTAAGAAAATCTCTGCTGCTAAGTCACTTCAGTCATGCCCGACTCTGTGTGACCCCATAGATGGCAGCCCACCAGGCTCCCCCATCCCTGGGATTCTCCAGGCAAGAACACTGGAGTGGGTTGCCATTTCCTTCTCCAATGCATGAAGGTGAAAAGTGAAAGTGAAGTCGCTCAGTCGTGTTTGACTCTTACCAGCCCCATGGACTGCAGCCCACCAGGCTCCTCCATCCATGGCATTTTCCAGGCAAGAGTACTGGACTGGGGTGCCATCGCTTTCTCCGATGGAAATCTCTAGGTAATTGAATTCGGGATGTAAAACACCAAAGTAAGGTAGAGATGAAATAATAATAATCTGATAGGTTGTATTTAAGCCCAAGTGTCTAAAGATATAAATTCTCTGAAATTCTCTGCACACATGAGTACGTAGTTGTGTCTGACTCTTTGCAACCCCATGAACTGTAGTCTGCCAGGCTCCTCTGTCCACGGGATTTTCTGAGTGAATAGTAATTTCCTTCTCCAGAGGATCTTCCCAACCCAAGGATCAAGACTGCATCTCTTGCGTCTCCTGCCTTGGCAGGCGGATCCTTTACCACTGAGCTGCCTGGGAAGCCATAAATTCTATAGATGTTATAAGATAACATATATGCCCTTAAGTAATTGCAATGCACTTTGAACTTCATTATTCTGGGAAATGAGAGATGTGATCCTGAACATAGTAGAATCACACCTGCTTATAAACCAATCAGAAAACATACAAGCCACTCTTAAGTGTCTAATAGAAACTATAAAGGTATAATTTAATCCTGTTATTTTTAAATTTGAAAACTAATTTGAAATAAACCTTCGTTGGGCAGTTCTTGATACTTTGAGTATTGCAGTAAATATGTTTCCGATTTCCAGGTTTCATGTATCCTTTACAAAGAAAGAAGAAAGTCCTTTAAATGCTTTAGCACCTAACACTTCCTCTGATAGTCTTTCTATCATGGTTCAAATCATGCAACCATGAATAACAACAAAAACAAAAGGCATTTTGGCAGACAACACACTCCGTTTTTTGTTCTGTTTTGTTTGCTTTTTTCAGTGTTTATAATTTAAAGTATACGTATTGTCAAACTTTACTTTCAATTATATTGCAAATTAGCAAAATATATGATTTGTAATCAAGAAGACTCTTGAAGTTGAGCCCTGAACACACTTTTCTGCAGCCTCAAAGAGGAAAACCTTTTTTTTTTGTTTTTGGCTGCACTGGATCGTCTTTGCTGTGCGTGGGCTTACTCTAGTTGCAGCAAGCATGGGCTACTCTCAGTTGCAGTGCACCGGTTTCTTTTTGGGGTGGCTTTTCCTGCTATGGAGCATGGGGCTCTAGGTGTGCGGGCTTCAGTAGTTGTGGTACATGAGCTTAGTTGCTCTGCGATATGTGGACTCTTCCCAAACCAGGGATTGAACCTGTGTCCCCTGCATTGACAGGTCAGTTCTTAACCACTAAGCCACCTGGGAAGTCCAAAGAGGAAATCTTCTGAAATACAAACACTGATCTTTCTCAATGCCCCAAGTAAAGTTTCTTAGAGGTGTTTTGCTTTTGTTATATTTTACGCTAGTACCTTGTTATAGGACAGTTTGAGACCACACTAGATCGGCAGGACATAATTGACTGCTGTGTGCATATACTGGGTGGAACGTGCAGGAAGGGGGTGAAGAAACAGGACAGGCCAGAGTAGAAACAGAGAGACCAGTTAGGTGTGCAGAAAGCACTCATGGTAGATTAGATCTAGAGAATGGTATCCACGGGGATCCTGAGAAGTGGTTGGGGGATATATACAGGATTGGAAACAATCAGCAGCTCTTGCTGATGCACAGGAGGTCAGGAGTCAGGGTAGGAGGGCAATGCAGATGTCTCCTGGGCTTTTGTCTGAAACAGGTACCTGAAGGGATGAATGAGTTTGCTAGGGAAAGCAAGAGATCTGTCTTAGACACCATTGGCAGCACCAGGAGGTGACTTGGAGGACTTTTAGTCTCAGAAATACCCACTGGCCTCTTTTTCCCCCCTGGCAACAGGCAAATATATGATCTAAACAAAAGAATAAGCTTGCCAACTAGATAGTCACTGTTCTGTATAGAAATTCTGGAAATGTCTAGGTTTAGACTTGTGAAGTTTGAGGCACCTATTGGGTACCTAAGTGTGCAGCTGGTTATAGGAACCTGAAGCTCAAGAAAGAGGTCAGGTCAAGGGCTCTGACTTTGGGAGTCAGTAGCATGTAACATGTATACAGTTCATAGAGTCATGAGATGGGATGTCATCCATTGGGATGAGACAGGAAACCCTACGACTTCTCAGTATTAAACCTGTTTCTGCTCTGCAAATGTGTTCATAATAGATTTGCTAAATTAATTAACCAAACTTTATTTATTGGAAGCTACTGTGCCAGATATTGTATTAGACACCAGAAATATGGTAATGAGCCCAGAAATATGGTAATTAGCAATATCAGCATAGCTCCTGCCCTCCTGGAACTCCCACAACCCTGGAACAGTCCCTGTCTGCCTAGTAGAGGAAATGGACATGGATCAAATAGGACCTGGGGCCTCAAATGATCCAGTTAGGCAAGTAGTTGCTATTAACTATACTAGCAGATTTTAAATGGGCAAATTTTTTCCAAAAGTTAAAACTGATTACTCACAGTGTTTAATGCATCTAGTAGAATGGCAACAATTCCTTCAAAAAAGGAATTAAGCCCACGAAAAGATTTCCAACATTTAGTCATTAGAGAAACACATATCAAAACCATAATGAGATTCTGCTTTGCACCGAACAGGGTGGCTGTTGTCAAAAAAAAAAAAAAAAAAAAAAACCAGGGAAACAAAAGGTGGTCATGATGATGTTGAGAAATTAGAAATTGCTTGTCAGAATGTAAAATGGTGTGGACCCTGTGGAAAATAGTAGGTCCTCAAAAAGGTAAACTTTGACTTTCCCTGTGTTCCAGCAATTGTGCTGATAAATATATACCCCTCAAAATGGAAAACAGCAACTGATATAGATACTTGTATGCTAATGTTCATAGCACCACCATTCAGAACAGCCCAAAGGTGGGAAACAACCCAAAGGCCCATCAACAGATGACCAGAGGGAAAAAGGTGACAGTAGATGCAATGAAATATTATTCAGCCTTTAAAAGGTGTGCAACTCTGATACCTCCTATAATATGAATGAACCTTGAAAACACTGTTAAGTGGAATAATTCAGACAGAAAAGCATACGTATTGTATGATTCCACTCATGTTAGTTACCTACCATAGTCAAATTCATTGAGATAGAAAGTAGATTACTGATTGCCTGCCTAGGAAGTAGGTGAAGAGGAAAGGAGTTATAGTTTAATGGATACAGCATTTCTGTTTGGAATGAGAGAATGATGAAAAGTTCTGGGAATGGACAGCAGTGATGGTTGTACAACTTCTTGAAAGTATTTAATGCCACAGAATTGTCATACAAAAATGGTTAAAATGATGAATATCATGTTATGTATATTTTACCACAGTTGAAAAAATTTCCCCCAAAATAAATGGAGTAATAAATTTGAAAAGGTTTCAAATTAAAGAGCTAAAATAATTCTTTGTTTTTATTTCAGTTCTATATTAAAGATCTGTATAAAACTATAAAACATGTATAAACAAGGTACAAGGAATAGAGAGCATTATCTTAAGCATCCAAGAATTTCCCCTGTGCTTTCAAAATCCACTGTGTTGTTACTTCCTTGCATTGGCCTGTAATATGAGAGTACAATATCATTGCAAAGTAATTGGTGTATTTGTGAACTGTTCTGAAATGCTAAAATGAAATCATAAAA
This sequence comes from Capricornis sumatraensis, assembly GCF_032405125.1. Classification (NCBI taxonomy): domain Eukaryota; kingdom Metazoa; phylum Chordata; class Mammalia; order Artiodactyla; family Bovidae; genus Capricornis; species Capricornis sumatraensis. The sequence continues at coordinate 112,481,288 of NC_091092.1, forward strand.
CTACAAAATGTGTTATTCATTAAAAATGCGTAGTTTATAAGGATATCTCTGATCATTGTTGAAGCATAAATGGCCAATTTCACCCATAATTAGTCAATTTGGTATGATTTTTTTTACTTGGTATATTTTGTTTAACCTCATCTTTATTTGTAAAAACAGAAACTGCTGTTTATTACTGCTTTCAAAATTTGACACAAATGTTAAAATGTTGTTTAATGATAATGCTTTTAAGAAATGGTTTGGATTCTCCTTGCCTAAGGAAACTCACATAATTATTTCAAGATATGCTCTTTACCGTTTGATCCATTCATTCATTCAGTGAGTATTTATTTATCATGGTATGTGTGCCAGATGTAGAGGGTAGCTTTGGTAAGCAATAGCCATGCTATACTGGTTTCCCAGGTAGTTCATTGGTAAAGAATCCACCTGCCAATGCAGGAGACTCAGGAGACATGGGATGTAGCCCTGGGTGGGGAAGATCTCCTGGAGAAGGAAATGGCAACCCACTCCAGCATTCTTGCCTGGGCAATCACATGGGCAGAGGAGCCTGGAGGGCTACAATCCATGGGGTCACGAAGAGTTGGACACAACTGAGCAACTGGGCATGCATGCACACATGCATCTATACTATCTTTAAGTATAGCCAGGGAGCAAATAATGGAGTTAAGATACATTAAATGACAGTGTAACTATTGTTGGAGGGAGTGGAGAGAAAACTTAAAAAGCTCTGACTGATGCAGTTGGATGGGGACCACATGGCTATAAATATTTGAAGTTTAGTGATGAAACCTAGGTGAGGCATGATGGTAGTTGGACCATGATAATGGTGGATTGAAGATATCGAAAAGGAGAGAGATTTGAGAGAAATGTAGGAGGTAAAAATCCTTAGGGCTTGAGGATAAGATAACATGTGAAGGGGTTGCAAAGGAAAAAAAAAAAAACATGTTGACAGATCACACCTAGATTTTTGGACAATGGACAATTGATGATAACTTTGTAGTGAGACAGGAACACTGAACAAAGACCGGATTTGGGGAGGCAATTTGCTTGTTGACATTTGCTTTTGCAGTAGTTTTTTTACGTGCAAAAAGCACTGCCAAGTCGATGGATGATATATGTCCAGAGTTCGAAAGAGAAGGACATGGGTCATGGTTGAAGTGATTAATTTAAATTGCATTTGGCTATAACAGATAACTAAAATCATGGTGTGAGTGAGAGTTTAATGCTTAATTTTGGAAGGACAATTTTTAAGCTCTTTACTTTTTGAAGGGCAGTTGCAGTATTAAAAACAAAATCTAAAAAAAAAAAATTTAAACCCTGGAAAAATATACATCAAAATATACATCAGTCGTAGTATAAGGGAGGGGGCCTCCCATATATATGGGAGGTGACCTGAATTTCATCTTTAACGTTTTATTTTGGTTAAACAGGAGCTTTATGCAAAGACAAAATATTAACCATTACTAATTCTGGGTCGTGGGAGAAAATATTCTGGTTATTTTTTATTCTGGACTTTTTTTATTTCCTGAAACTCTTAATTTAAAACATTTTTTAAAAAATACATCATTCTAAACAACTGAAATGTCACTAGCCTATTGAAATATTTTGTACCAACTTGATTGCCTAGCAAAGCTTGCTTCTGTGAGTAAACTCTTGAATTCATAGTTCTTTATTCTTGATCAGAATGATTGAATCAAAATTATTTAATACAACAAACATCTTTTCTAGATACCAAAGTAATAGTGAAAAACTCTTTCATTTGTATTAAAGCTAAAGAATTTTGTTCACTTTTTTCCTTTTCAGTTTATGTAATTTCTACTACCCTGTCTTCACATTAACTGATTCTTTCCTTGTCTGTGTCAAATCTACAGGTGAATCCATTTAAGGCATTCTTTATTTTTTGTTACTGTGTTTTCTATTTCTAGCATTTTCATGTTATTCATTCTTCAGTATTCATCTCTGCTGAAATGACCTGTTAGATTTCACCACTGTCTTCCTTTTCCCTTAGAGCTTTTAATGTATTGATTATGGTTATTTTAAATCTCCTGTCTGATAGTTCCAATGTCTGAAATATATGAGTCTGGTTCTTATGACTGCTTTAGACTGTGATTTTCCTTTTTTAAGACATGCCTTGAATTTTTTGGGTGAAAGCCAGACATCTTGTATAAAGTAGTGGATGGTGAGGTAAATACACTTTTAGTGTGGTGATTTATCATAATCTGGTTGGGAGATGAATAGTGTTGGAAGTGTTGCTATGGTTATCATTGTTGAGGTGTGTTGTTACTATGGGCACCAGAGCCTTCAAATTCCGCCGGTTACTTTGTTTTATTATTGGAGGCTTGTTTGTGTGCCAATAGAGTAAGCATGGGGCAGGGGGCATTCTCTAACATTCTAAGTAATACACAGTTGGCCTGAATCTTAGGGCTGTGACCTTCCAGCGGAAGAACTTCTTCAACCTCCCATTCCCCTCCCCTGTAGTGAGTGTCCACCCATGCTGTTAGTCGATGGTAATGAGGCCTTTTCCCCTAAAGATTTTTTCTTTCCTTTCTTTTTTCACCTAAATGAAATGAGTGGTATTCCCTTAACTCAACTGTCATGGTGGTTCACCAGTAACCTCCAGTGATGTCCTTTCCTCTGCTGATTAAGCCTTTCCTTCCTTAAGGGAGAAGACTTTGGGCAAGCTCACAGTGGCTGGCTGCTGTGGCCTTTCCCCACTCAGCACCTCCCAGGGTAGAGGACTTTCTCTAGATTCTCCCCATTCCCCTGTGAGATTCTGATTCTGTTCTGGAGGAAAAAGCCTGCAAAAGGTGGGGAACCCTGTTGTGACTATGGCCCCAGGAGCTTCACACTCTCATGCCCTCCCATGGCCTCCAGGAGTTTTCCCTCTCTACCAGTTTATATAGCACCTAGTGGCTTATGCCCCAGGTGTCCAAATGTTCAGGCCTGGTATGTTGCTGAGGACAGCTCTCTTCAGATTTTTTATAATTTTATTTATTTATTTTTGGCTCTGCTGGCTCTTTGTTGCTGCACGGGCTTTTTCCTAGTTGCGGCAAGTGGAGGCTACTCTCTAGTTGTGCTACGCAGGCTTCTCATTGCAGTGGCTTCTCTTCCTGGGGAGCATGGGCTCTAGGGCCCACAGGCTTCAGTAGTTGCAGCTGCCGGGCTCTAGAGCACAGGCTCAGTAGTTGTGGTGCACCAGCTTAGTAGCTCCATGGCGTGTGGGGTCTTCCCAGACCAGGGATCGAACCCTTGACTCTTGCATTGGCAGACAGATTCTTCACCACTGAGCCACCAGGGGAGCCCTCTTCAGAGTGGTTGTTTGTCCCATGACCTCATTTCTCTGATAGGTTTATGAGAAGTCATTGATTGATCTGTCCAGACTTTTTCTTACTATAAGTATAGGAGTTCCCTCTTTGCAGCTCTCTACATCTCTCAGTTGAAATGCGAAGTCTGATCCATATTTTGGAAGCTTAATATGTTCTGCCTCTCCTCACAAAGATACGAAATGTTTGCTGTGGAAACAGAGAAGGATAAAGAAAAATTTTGAATCACCCATAACAACCCAGGCAACTGCTATGAACAATATTGGTAATTTCTTCTTCCAGTTTTTTTAAAATTTCCTAATAACATTCAGAAGGTATCATTTATGTAATGTGTATCCTACCTTTTGTTGAGTGACGCAAGTTCTCACGTAAACACAAAGGTGCTCACACTTGTTACTTTACCCTTTTGAAGACAGATGGCAGCTATCTTCTCAAGTGAAATACTCTTGGCTTGATGTCAGGTTGGCAGGTAAGGCCACCACAGATACTGCTTTCACCTCAATAACACAGGTAATTTGATAGTTCTATATAGACCCTGTAATGTTGCTAGGCTCAAGATCTAGAACACAGAAGAGCTTTTCAAGGATCATTCTAGAGACTATTGTATAGAGAATTGGTGTCATTTCCCTTCATCATATCTTTCCAAACCCAGAGGTTTGAAACTTCCTTAGGAAGATTTGTCTAATATTGAAAATGTGTTTGGCTCCTTCTATACATCTGGTAAAAACCCCACCAGTATTTGATTGGTTGTGTTAGTGGCATAAAATGATTTCACTGACTAGAGGATAACCCAGAATGGCAGTTTAGAGCATCAAAAATAAGACAGTCTTTGTAGCAAACAGTGTTTGCATCTTTAGATTTTACTGAAAAATTTGTGCAGGTGAAAAAAAAAATCTTTGTTTTAAGGTAAGTTAATCTTTTGCCATCAGAGAGAAAATAATTTTTTCCCTCCTGTTTCCAGTTGATTTAGGTCTTCTCTCTATTTCCCTGTTTGAACACATAAATCAAAATATATCCAGCATCAGGATATTTGTCATATGCAGCTTCTCTTCCTTAGGTAATTATTTTTTTAAAAAACCAATACAGTATTGTAAGTAAAATAAAGTAAAAATAAAAATTAAAAAAAGTTATTTAAGCAACTTATCTCCATCATTTTCCTGCCCTTTTAAAAAACTTGACAATTAGTTGGTTTCTCTTTAGTTCTACTCAGTTAGAAATATCTAACCCTTGGTTGCAATGTCTGTTTTCCTCTATACAGTTAAATTTTTATGTGTCCTATTGGGAGATGTTCTTTCTGTTTTTTTTTTTTTTTTTTTTTAACCTTCAAATTAAAATATGGAGAGTTTTTAATTCCTCTTAAGTCAAAATACAACTATTCTATCTAAAGCTTCCTTAAAAAAAATAGAACCGTATCCTCATCGGTCATAATTAATTTTGACACCATAGGCTCAGTGGCGATTCACAAACCTGTACTTTATGCGTCAGCATTCGTTATTATTCTAATTAAAGTGGGACATTGTGCCCTCACTAATCATTAATGGGTTTTCATTTTGTAAATGACATTTGCAGAAGTTAAAACAGGGAGTTCATGTGAAGTCCACAGACAACAGTGTTGAAATTAGCATCACCATAGCAACAGTCTCCCATCATTAGCATTCAGGGCAACAGGAGGTGTTTTGTTGTGTTTTGTTTTCCAAAAAACAGAAAGAAAATCTTCAAAGGCAATGCCTACCACACTCTCTTGGTAGATATTTATGTTCCTTGTGTGCATATTGTACTGTAATAGATTTCTAAGTCTGTATAGAATCTTTTAAATTGCAGTGTGGGTTGTCACCTCACCAGATTTGTGTTTTCACTAGTATACTAGCTAAATTTCATGATCTTTTTCTGGTGTACATATCTGACCTGCTGAGCATATCTGGCAATTTACTCATTGCCAACCCGCTGCTCACCAATACGGTTTCCTATGTGGACCAAGAGGATCTTTATTCATGAAAATACTTGGTTCAGTCCAAAAGCATTATATGCATTCACGGTTTTTGCATTTAATCATGGAAGGTAGATTTATGCTGTTCAGATCCACTAGTGAACTCATTTAGAAAAAAAAAAAAAATAGAACCATGTTGTGGATATAGGCCAATGGTTATTCTCATTCATCTTTAGGTAGTATTCACAAGCGAGTCAAATAGAAACAAGTGTTACTTTAGCTGAGTCTCTAACAATGGTGTCTATCACATTATTACTTTGTATGCTTGTGTCTCTGTGTGTGTATGTATTGTTTGGATTGTAATAGGTCTGGGAAAATTAAACAGTAGTGTATCTAGCATTTATGTTTTTCTCTTAGTACCAAAAATACATCAAAAAAGAGCACCATATTGACCTACCAGCTGCTTCAAAATCACTCTGCTGCTGCTGCGAAGTCACTTCAGTTGTGTCCGACTCTGTGCGACCCCATAGACGGGAGCCCACCAGGCTCCCCTGTCCCTGGGATTCTCCAGGCAAGAACACTGGAGTGGGATGCCATTTCCTTCTCCAGTGCATGAAAGTGAAAAGTGAAAGTGAAGTCGCTCAGTCGTGTCTGACTCTTTGCGACCCCATGGACTGCAGCCTTCCAGGCTCCTCCGCCCATGGGATTTTCCAGGCAAAAGTACTGGAGTGGGGTGCCATTGCCTTCTCCGCTAAATCACACTAGTAGTAGGTAATTATGAAATTCAAATGAAATTTTCTTTTCATTTATTCTACTAAAATGTCAAAGCTCAAACCTAGAAGTGTTGCCCCAAGCTTGGATATAGATCGGTATGCATGCACCTTGTACATTTTACCATGAATCACAACTGTCTTCCCTGTTACACATAAGGACAGGATGTTGTCTATTCCACTAAGATGCTTGGAGACAAGCCTGAGCTAGCCTCTACTAACAAAACAAAATAGAGCAGAGGACATGGCTCTCAATTACGGATGTGTTTGTGCTGTGACCAGTTCTGTATCCCAGTGGATGAGACTCTAGATCAACTGAGCCATTCAGCCAATGAGAAGCCAGTGGCTTTGTGGCATTGAATGGTAGCAACTCAGAAACCACATATTCCATTGTGTGCTCCAAGACAGGAGGCCCACCAAACTCGTATCTATGCACAACCTTTGCCTAATCCACAGCTGGTCATCAAATGCTAACCAGAAAAGAACTGTCACTTGAGATTTTCCATATGCCACGACCTGACTGGGAGGCAGCACAAGCCAGTCAGATGTCTATGTTCATACAATGCACTATATAAGGACGATTCAAACCAACTGAGGAGGAACCCATGCCTGACTACTATGAAAAGCACTGCTGACCTTAGGGTGCCAACATCTACTCTCTTTCTTTTTCTCTTATGTAATGGAAAGATTTCAAAGTTAGCTCTTATTTCAACAGATCTTACAAAGCCAAAAACTATTAACAGACAGAATCCCAATGGAAATAACGCCCAAACGTTGTATCTTTCTTCTCCATAGTCTGCTGTTTTATCTTACACATATAAATTCAAAGACTATTTGTACTACAGGTTTCCAAAGAAGCCACACAGAGGGCTCTCACGTCCACTTCTTGTCACTTGCTCTGTTACTGAGGATAATGGCCTTTGGGTTACATCTCTCCCACTTGCTCATTGTTAATCTTGGCTCTCTTCTCCTTTTTAGGCATACAGAGCCTCAGACAAGGCTGATTCTACCACCATATGAGAAGTGTGAGGTATAAACTGACGTAGGTAGTACAGTGACAGATGTAGTATATCATCATAGACTTTCATTTTCAGGGCCTTTTCTCCAGTTTTCCATCAATTAATTTACCTGGCTGAGACATTAGCATTTTCAAGTGGCCATGCTCCCTTTATATACAGGGGGCAGAAAAGTTAAGTTCAGACGTTAGAAAAGATTGATTTTCTTCAGAGTAGACCACTCTCTAAATGCCAAAGGATGTGTTTTGACATAGAAACTCAAATGATTAAGAATAGCTCATAGTTTAGAAAGACCTTACTTGACCTCTAGTGCTCTGAGTTTTAATCCAATTTGGAGCCATGCTAGTCCACATATGGAGTATGAATCCTAAAGGAATATGAAAAGCCTGATGCCAATAAGAAAGTTCAACCATTAGGATGAAATGAGAAAATGTTGGTGACTTGGCACCGGGAATATGATGGATAAAGTTCCTGTGAGCAATGATTGCATTTGTGAGCCCTGTTATTTCTTGCCAGTTGTCTTAGTGTAATTCCTTCAGTTAGCTCAAAGTAGCTCTGTCTAGCATTAGGACCTGCTTATCTGCCTTCACATGGGTTTAGAAAGATGCCTATAAAATAGTTCTCTGCTGAAACTCAGAGTCTCTTGACCCACTATAAAGGGAGCAGTAAACAGCTTTCTCAGGAGAACCGCTCAGTATACTGCAGGTCTCCATAAAAGCCTTTGTGACAGAATTGTCTTTACTGAAGTCATCATCCATTGGATTAAAAAATAGGTTACTGTTAGCTTTTTGAAAATGAAAAAATGTTGGGCCTTTTTTTTACAGTAGTTTTTCACAACCAGGACTCCTCAAGCTGTCAGTCTTATTTTTTGTGTGCCATACTTATAGATACAGAATTTACAAAATGGTGTAAAGAAGTATTCAATTGTAGGGCAGTCATTCAGTTTATTCCCATGGCAGAGCTGAACTGAAACCATTCCTTGACAAGAATCTATTCTGATTTCAGGAAGGAGATTTCCCACCTTTTTATGGATAGTCCATGTGAAATGTTTAATACCTCAGGAATATGTTCTTAATGGCTTCTTGTGATCTTAAATCGCTTCTCTGTCCTCAGGGACATATTGAAGAGTTACCAAACTTTGTAATGCTTCCCAGTGAAGATGATCATTTTTTGGATTGTTTTTCTCATGCCCAGAACACATGCTCCTGAGTATGCTTAACACTGGCTTCTGCTTTCAAGCTTTAGGTAATGCAAATAAATTTATTACATCATGAACATTACATTTCTCTTGTAAGTTCATTCTCAGTATTCATAATGAAGAGCTTCCTTTCTTTGACTGGTGTATAGGTCTTAATTTATTTTAGCACATTTTGCCCTAAATAGGGCAGCCAAAAAAATTAGAATCAATTACATATATTCCCAATACACAATACTAATTCACACACCCAAAAGTATATTGCAAGCTTACTGACAGTGTTTCTTACATGCAGAAACAAATACACTGAAGGACGCATGCACACTGGACACTTTAAGAGCATCTCCTACATCAGCATTATTTGGTCAACACTACCTCACTCAGCACAGGAATTTCTACTTTAGGAAATAGATTCAGCATGCCATAAACTAAGTAATTCTTACCTTTCTTCACTGATCATTTTCTGCTATTATCATTTAAGGAATCAGGTTTCCTCCAAAGACTCTAGGATTAAAGCCTTGTCCTTTAACTTATCTCTGATAGCACACTTCTATAATGTGTCATTAGGCCGGTATCTACAGTCAGTTAATATGACTGCAGAAATGGGTTTACTGAAGTGTGAAAAGATAAAATCATGAAATGTAAGGGGAAGAAAGAATCTTAGAGATAATCCAACCCAAAATTTTCATCTTATAGATAACAAAACTAAAGTACAAAGGGGAAAGTAATTTTGCTAAGATGGCTAAACTGGCCTAGAAAACCAGATCTTCTGACACCTGGTCCCATGGTCCTTCTACCAAGCCATGGTTGTTGGAACAGAAGGCATGTGCAAGTAGGGAATTGACGAGTCATCCCATGTGTTTATATAGCATTTTATAAATCCCTTTCTCATCTGTTATTCCATTTGATTCTTGCCATGTCCCATGAAGGATCTGAATAGCATGTACAGTTACCTTCATTTTTCCTCCCACGTGGAAACTGAGGCTCTAAGATGTTTTGATTTACCTAAGATCACTGACCATGGAGTAAAAGTTGGGACATAAATCATTTTTCTCTAATCTGAAAGCTTATACTATTGCACCGTGTTGTTAATTCATCCCTGCTGGTAGGCAATACAAAGGAGAAATGTTTATAATCATGTCACTTTCATCCCCAGGCCAATAATTCTAATTTTCACCTAAACTTTGGAAAATACACTATTATGTCATTTCCTTAGGTTGCTGATTTAACCATTTGAGTGTCAGAACTGTGTTTTATGTAGTCACTTTACTGATATGACCATTTGCTATCCACCCTGTGCTTACACCAACCCTCAGAACCCTGCCCTGTGTTTTACTCTGCAGCCTAAACAGTCCCGTCCAACATACATCTTAAAAGCAGCAAGCTTGCAGAAATATTTGATCTCATCTAATACAATGTGCATGTGTGCTCAGTTGTGTCCAACTCTGCGAACCCATGGGCTATAACCCACCAGGCTCCTCTGTCTATGGAATTTTCCAAGCAAGAATACTGGAATGGGTTGCCATTTCCTACTTCAGGGCATCTTCCTGACCCAGGGATCAAACCTATGTCCCCTGCATCTCCTGCATTGGCAGGCAGATTGTTTACCATTGAGCCACCTGGGAAATCATATAATACAGAAGTGAAGTGAAGTGAAGTCACTCAGTAGTGTCCGACTCTTTGTGACCCCATGGATTGTAGCCTACCAGGCTTCTCCGTCCATGGGATTTTCCAGGCAAGAATATTGGAGTGGGTTGCCATTTCCTTCTCCAGAGGAACTTCCCAACCCTGGGATCGAACCTGGGTCTCCCGCATTGTAGGCAGATGCTTTACCACCTGAGCCACAAGGGAAGCTTCATATAATACAGACGGAGATATAAAATATGGCTATGAAAAACAACCACCAGGTGAGGCTATGACACTGATTTTAATCTAAGCCTTATTATCACATTAAAGTATCTTAGTTCAGTAAATGGATCTGAAAATATAGTGTAGCTTTTTCTAAATGCTGCAAAACAACAAACCATTAGGCAATACTATTTGATTAATATGTTGTGTCCAATGCATTGTTTTCAAGGGCATTTTCAAAACAAGTTGTTTAAATCAGATTTTTTTTTTTTACTTGAAGAATAACCCATTCAGAAAGTGTACAAAAATGGCAAGTGTTCAGTGCAATGCAATCATAAAAAAATGGACATGTTCTATCTATGAGAGAGAGAATAGAAGCAAATATGGTATCTAGGTGAATGGTTTATGGGTGTTCTTTTAACATTTTGGTAGATTTGAAAATTTCAAAATAAAAGTGTTACAAGGAAAAATAATACATTACTAATACTTTGGAAACCACCACTTCACCCCATATAGTATATAAACTTTTGTGTTCATGACTCAACATTTTGTTTATGAGATGAACTCACATAGTTCCATGTAGCTGTCATTCATTTTCACTGCTATGTGACTGTTGTTGTTGCTCAGTCACTAAGTTGTGTCCGATTCTTTGTGACCCCATGGACTACAGCACATCAGACTTCCCTGTCCTTCACTATCTCTTGGGGTTTGCTCAAACTCGTGTCCATTTATTTGGTGATATCATTCACCATTTCATCCTCTGTCACCTCCTTCCCCTCCTGCCCTCAATCTTCCCCAGCATCAGGGTCTTTTCATGAGTCGGCTCTTCACATCAGGTGGCCAAAGTATTGGAGCTTCAGCTTCAGTATCAGTCCTTCCAAAGAATATTCACGGTTGATTTCCTTTAGGATTGACTGGTTTGATCTCCTTGCAGTCCAAGGGACTCTCAAGAGTTTTCTCCAGCACCACAATTCAAAAGTATCTGATGTGGTATTATAAAAATGTACCATGATTTATTTATCTATTATATTGGTGATGGACATTTTGGTTCTTTTCCAGTTTGGAGACATTATAAATTAATGCTTCTATGAGCATTCTTTCATGTGTATTTTGGTGCACATGTGCATGCTTTTATGTTGGGTATATATCTGAGAGTAAAATTGCCCATGATGAGGGCGTGGATATGCTGAGTTTTAGTAGATATTTCCAGACACTTCTTCAAAGTGGTTGTACCAGCTTAAACTCCCACTAACCATACAGGAAGTAACTGTTTCATATCTCAACAATACTGATATAGTCAGTCTTTACAATTTTAGCCATTGCAATGAGTGTGTAGTATAATAAAATCTCAAATGGTTTTAATTTGCATTCCTCTGATTACTTATGAGATTGAATGTTTTTACAAGTATCGTTGGCCATTTAGGGTATCCTCTTGTGTGAAGTATCTGTTCAATCACTTGCCTACTTTTTTAATTGGTTCATCCTCTTTATTACTGATTTGTTGGAATTGTTTTTTTTTTTTTTTTAACATGTTCTGGGTTACAACCCTTTGTGAACTATATGTGTCACAAATATCTTCTCTCATTGTATAGTTTCCTTTGTAATTCTCTTAATTGTATCTTTTGATGTATATAAGATCTTTCCAATATGTAACTTTCTTTATCACTAATTCTTTTTGTGTCCTATTTAAGAAATCTTTACCTAACCCGATATCATGAATATTTTCTCTTGTCTTTGAGAAGCTTAATTTTTTTATCTTTCAAACTTAGATATATTGTCCACCTGGAATTGTTTTTGGTGTGTTTGTCACTTGTGAGATAGGAATTGTTTCATTTTTTATAGCATAAATATTCAGTTGGCCCAGCACCACTTCCATTCTTGAAGTAATCCTAACTTTGTTGTGATGTATGACTCTAAAACATTTATTTTTGGATTTGATTTGCTAATATTTTGTTTAGGATTATTGTGTACATGTTCACTAGTGATACTGGTCTGTAATACTTGTCAAGCTTTGGTATCAGTCTTGTAAAAGGAAGTCAGGAAGTATTGCCTCTTCTCTTCTCTGGAAGAGTTTATGTAAAATTGGTGTTTCTGCCTGTAGCGTGATCTGCTCCTGAAGTTTTCCTCAAGGGAAACTTAATAATTAAAGTCAATTTCTTAAAGATTATAGGGCTATTCCAGTTTTCATTTTCTTCGTGTGACAGTGTTAGTTAAAGCAGGATAAGATAGTCCAAGATGGCTATGGTCAAGCCTTGCTGATCTAACCAGAGGTTGCAGATTGAGTACAGGCTAGCTTGCTAGTGTAAATAAACAAGACTGGCCAAGTGTAAGATAATGAAAACCAGTGGGGCCTGCAGAGTGCATGCCCCTTTAAGACTGGTGAATGTCAGCTCTGGCCAATTATTACCATGTAAGGAAGGGCACCTAGTATAGCTAAATCATTCCCTTTAAATGAGAAGTCAAAAATTTAGATCACTGTTAAAAAAAACACACCTGAATATTTAAGTGTTGAGCAATTCGAACAAACAAAAATTGAGTGGGCTCAACAAAATGTGTCAGAAAAGGCAATGGCAACCCACTCCAGTACTCTTGCCTGGAAAATCCCATGGACAGAGGAGCCTGGTAGGCTGCTGTCTATCGGGTTGCACAGAGTCAGACACGACTTAAGCAACTTAGCAGCAGCAGCAACAACAAAATGTGTACATGCCAAATTTAGACCAAAGATTGCTAGTTTGCAACTTTTATTCCAAACTAATAAAAAGCATGATAGCACAGATACAATTCAAATTTTAAATAAAAAATTCATTTATATTTGACATTTACTTATTTATTTTGACTCACACTTGAATATGAATTTGTTATTTTATCATGTATCAATAAATGATCAGTTCAGTTCAGTTCAGTCGCTCAGTCGTGTCCGACTCTTTGCGACCCCATGAATCGCAGCACACCAGGCCTCCCTGTCCATCACCAACTCCCAGAGTTCACTCAGACTCACATCCATCGAGTCAGTGATGCCATCCAGCCATCTCATCCTGGGTCGTCCCCTTCTCCTCCTGCCCCCAATCTCTCCCAGCATCAGAGTCTTTTCCAATGAGTCAACTCTTCGCATGAGGTGGCCAAAGTACTGGAGCTTCAGCTTTAGCACCATTCCTTTCAAAGAAATCCCAGGGCTGATCTCCTTCAGAATGGACTGGTTGGATCTCCTTGCAGTCCAAGGGACCCTCAAGAGTCTTCTCCAACACCACAGTTCAAACGCATCAATTCTTCGGCACTCAGCCTTCTTCACAGTCCAACTCTCACATCCATACATGACCACTGGAAAAACCATAGCCTTGACTAGACGGACCTTAGTCGGCAAAGTAATGTCTCTGCTTTTGAATATACTATCGAGGTTGGTCATAACTTTTCTTCCAAGGAATAAGCGTCTTTTAATTTCATGGCTGCAGTCACCATCTGCAGTGATTTTGGAGCCTAGAAAAATAAATGATACTATATATTTTTATAAAGTTTAAAATTTAAAACACCCAAGTCTGTGAACAGCTAGAATATTTTCCTTTATTCTCATGCTCTTTTGTTTGCTTTCCTCTAGATATTATTTTAGTTTATTTGTTTTAATTGGAGGATAATTGTGATGGCCTCTGCCATTCATCAACATGAGGAACTTAGTATCTTTTTTCTTTCAGTTTTATTGAGATATAACTGATATACAGCACTGTATAAAGTATGTAGCATAATGATTTGACTTACACACATCATGAAATCATTATCATAATTAATTTAGTGAACATCTATCATCTCATATAGATATAAAAGTAAAGAAATAGAAAAAAATTTCCTTGTGATGAGGACTCTTACAATTTACTCTCAAAGCTTTCACATGTAATATACATTACATCCATAATACTTACTTTACTTGTAACTGGGAGTTTGTACTTTTAATTTTTGGTTTATATTGGTAAGGCTTCCAGCATAGCTCAGTTGGTAAAGAATCTGCTTGCAATACTGGAGACAAGGGTCTCCAGCAATTCCTGGGTCAGGAAGATCCCCTGGAGAAGGAAATGGCAACCCACTCCAGTATTCTTGCCTGGAGAACCCCATGGACAGAGGATCCTGGCAGGCTTTAGTCCATAGGGTTGCAAGAGTCAGATGTGACTTAGCACCGTCTTTCTTTAAAGCTGATTAACAATACTGTGTTTCAGGTGTACTGCAAAGTGGTCCAGTTATACATGTATCTATTCTTTTTCAAATTATTTTCCCATTTAAGTTATTATAGGATACTGAGCAGAGTTCCCTATGCTATACAGTAGGTCCTTGTTGGTTGTCTGTTTTATATATAGTAGTGTGTATATGTCAATCCCAAACTCCCAATTTATTCCCACCTTTCCACTTTGGCAACCATAAGTTTGTTTTCTAATGCTATGAGTCTGCCAAAATTTAGTATCTTTTGGGTTTTTGAAAGGACTAATTTGTAAAAGTCAACATATTACCCAGGTGGCTCACTAGTAAAGAATCTCCTGCCAATGCCAGGAAATGCAGGAGACGCGGATTAGATCCCTGGGTCAGGAAGATCCCCTGGAGAAGGAAATGGCAACCCACTCCAGTATCCTTGCCTGGGAAATCCCATGGACAGAAAAGCCTGGTGCGCTACAGTCTATGGAGTCACAAAGAGTCAGAATGAACTTAGTAACTGAGCACCCAGTTCATAGTCTACCTTTTCTCAAGTAAAGCTGGTTAGTCTCATTTTAGGTTATTGGTTTGTTTGTTGTTTTTTTTTGTTTTGTTTTGCCTAGTTACTTTCCAAGGTTTTATATGGTGAAAGAATCTAACATTTATCTTTTTCAGAGAATTTAGGTCATTTCTGATTACAATCTACAAATCAGATACATAGGATAGAAGCATCAAGAATGAACATTTATTCAGAGGAACACCTTTCTAAAAGTATTAGTTTCACTTGTTCAACAAGTATTTCTAGCCCCTGTACTAGGCTGGTGGAGACCACACAAATGCTAAGAGACTACTGTGATGGTGTTTTACAGTCCTGTAGTATAATAACATGTGTAAGTATAAAATAGTACAATAAAAATTGAAGAACTTTGAATAATCAAACCATTTTCAAGTTTTATTTATATGACATACCCACCGTTTCTGTATTTGGAGAGTCAGTATGTGCCTAAGGTAATTTTGAGCTAATTTCAGAATTAGGTATAATCACATTATTACCATCATTGCCAAAGACATTACCTATTTATCTGTACTTCAAGGGAAAAATTCAGAAAATTTGAATAAAAGAAAAATAATTAAATAACTCAAAAGGAAATAAAAGTAAAATAATCTAAGTGACAGTATTATGTAAACAGAGTTCAGGAGCATTTTTTTATCACTCACTAAACTGAAAAATAACCATTTATTTTCTAGTTTACAAAGTACACTATACGTATTATCTCATTAAATCTTAAAAAGCAAACAGTATAAAGTATGTAGCGTAGGTTGCATTGTTCACTGTTTTAGGCAAAGCTCCAAAACTTTGGCCGTCTGATGCAAAGAGCAGACTCATTGGAAAATACCCTGATGCTGGGAAAGATTGAGGGCAGGAGGAGAAGAGGGACACAGAGGGTGAGATGGTTGGATGGCATCACTGATTCAATAGGCATGAATTTGAGCAAACTCCAGGAGATGGTGAAGGACAGAGGACCTGGTGTGTTGTAGTCCATGGGGTCACAAAGAGTCGGATGTGACTGGGCAAATGAACAACAACAACAAATGTGAGGTCTTAGCCTGTTTGGGCTGCTATAACAAAACACCACAGCCTGGGTCCCATATAAACAGCAGAAATTTATTGCTTACAACTCTGGGGGCTGGAATTCTGAGAGTAGGGTGCCAGCATGCTAGGTGAGGACTCTCTTCCAGGTTGCATGTATGACTATGTCCTCACAAGGAAGAAAGGGCTTGGGGGCTCTGTGGAGCATCTCTTTCATAAAAGCACCAGTCCCACTGGTAAGAGCTCCACCCTTATGATGTAATCTCCTCCCAAAGGCCCCGACTACTAATACCATCACCTTCCACAGGTAGGGAGTGGTTAGGATTGCAACATGAATTTTCGGGAGTCAAACATTCAGACCATAATGGTGATTTTTTTTTCAACATGAAACAGTGTTAGAGCCTAGGTTCAAGCCAGCATTTTCTAACTCAAGCCCGGAAATGTCACTTATTTCACTTAAGACACTTCAAAGGTTCATAGAGAATACAGCTGAGTGGACTTAGGCCCGTCTTCAAACCTCCGTGTGTTTTTCTGCCCATCTTTTTTTTTTTTTTAAGTGTTCTGTGAAGCAGATTAACTTTAAAGATTTTATTTACTTTTCAAATTTAGTGTGAGACTAACGAAAATTAGAATTTATTCTCCATTTTAAACTATCTAAACAACCAAATCAAATTCCCTGGTGGCTCAGATGGTAAAGTGTCTGCCTCCAATGTGGGAGACCAGGGTTCAATCCCTGGGTTGGGAATATCCTCTGGAGAAGGAAATGGCAACCCACTCCCAGTACTCGTACCTGGAAAATTCCATGGATGGAGAAGCCTGGTGGCTACAGTCCATGGGGTCGCAAAGAGCAAGAGCTGGACACGACTGAGTGACTTCACTTTCACTTTCTTTTCAAACAACCAAATAAACACAATTATGTCTGCATTATCAGTTATAATAAACATGTAATGATTATTTATTTTAGATATTTGACTAATTGAATAAATTAGAATAGCAGAAATTTAATGACACTGGTAGGAACATTTCCTCCAAAGTTGGCAGCTGTCAGTTATTCTTCATGTTTTGAACAGGATTCACTGTAATAAAATCACCTATTATTTCTGATAAAAATGGGCAAAGCACACACACATAAAATCTCTTGGTTTGTCTTAATGCCCTCTGTAGCAAACAACTGATGATATTTTTCATTTCCTTTGTCCTTTCCAGACAAAAGCCACCTCTATATGGCTCTATAAGTCTTCAATTCAGGGGTATAGCCCTTATCTTAATGGGATTGTACTTGATTAATCTGATAAATTTTTGGCAACCTACCCACATTGCTTCCTTCAGCTGACATAAAATTCACTCAGTTGACCAGCTTTATCTTACAAGGAGTAAAAGGAAAGGCTTTGTCATTCCTGTCTGCACCTGGATTTCAAGCCTTTGAAAAAGATTAAAGGTACCAAATATCTTACCTGCTGTAAGTATTGGGTTGGCCCAAAAGTTCATTCAGTTACTGAATACATTATTCACTGAAGTTCGTCATGAAAATGAAAAATGTTTCTTTTATTTTTACTTAATGCTGGGCCTCCCTGTCCATCACCATCTCCCAGAGTTCATTCAAACTCACATCCATCAAGTCAGTGATGCCATCCAGCCATCTCATCCTCTGTCGTCCCCTTCTCCTCCTGCCCCTAATCCCTCCCAGCAGCAGAGTCTTTTCCAATGAGTCAACTCTTCACATGAGGTGGCCAAAGTATTGGAGTTTCAGCTTTAGCATCATTCCTTCCAAAGAAATCCCAGGGCTGATCTCCTTTAGAATGGACTGGTTGGATCTCCTTGCAGTCCAAGGGACTCTCAAGAGTCTTCTCCAACACCACAGTTCAAAAGCATCAATTCTTTGGTGCTCAGCTTTCTTCACAGTCCAACTCTCACATCCATACATGACCACAGGAAAAACCATAGCCTTGACTAGACGGACATTTGTTGGCAAAGTAATGGGAGATGGCGATGGACAGGGAGACCTGACGTGCTGCGATTCATGGGGTCGCAAAGAGTCGGACACGACTGAGCGACTGAACTGAACTGAACTGAAAGTCAAACAACCTTTTTAGCAAACCCAATTGGTGATACCCACAGGCGTACCTAGTGAAATGCTTGTCTAAGGTATATGAAATTTTCTACTCAGTGAATAAGAAAAACCCTCTCCTGTTCTTTTAGTGCTCTGTTCCCTGACTAGTGTCCCAGTTCAAACCATTATACATCTTACCACCCCATTGCCTCTGAAATCTTGCTCCTCTCCCTTTTTCCTTTGCTTTCACTCCCACTGTTCTTCCAGCTTCTCTGAAGTAATCCATTTCTCTCCTTCAGTCTCTTAGCTTACCGAAATATCTTTTTTTGAATACTAGAATTCTGACACTAGTTACCATTTTGAAGACTGCCTGCCTGGTTGAGACATTTGTCTATCAGAAGGAATTCTTAATCACTGTCTTTGATTAGGATATTTGAGGGAGTCCTTAACTGGAGGTTTGAAGGCATCAGAAAAGATTGAAAATGACTGAACTCATGCTATATAAGTGAGAATTATTTACTGTTGGCTATGCAACCTAGATAGCATACTCAAAAGCAGAGACATTACTTTGCTGACTAAGGTCCGTCTAGTCAAGGCTATGGTTTTTCCTGTGGTCATGTATGGATGTGAGAGTTGGACTGTGAAGACTTGATGTGTTTGAACTGTGGTGTTGGAGAAGACTTTTGAGAGTCCCTTGGACTGCAAGGAGATCCAACCAATCCATTCTGAAGGAGATCAGCCCTGGGATTTCTTTTGAAGGAATGATGCTGCTACTGCTGCTGCTAAGTCGCTTCAGTCATGTCCGACTCTGTGCGACCCCATAGATGGCAGCCCACCAGGCTCCCCCGTCCCTGGGATTCTCCAGGCAAGAACACTGGAGTGGGTTGCCATTTCCTTCTCCAATGCATGAAGGTGAAAAAAGAAAGTGAAGTCACTCAGTCGTGTCTGACTCTTAGCGACCCCATGGACTGTAGTCTACCAGGCTCCTCCATCCATGGGATTTTCCAGGCAAGAGTACTGGAGTGGGGTGCCATTGCCTTCTCTGTGAAGGAATGATGCTAAAGCTAAAACTCCAGTACTTTGGTCACCTCATGCAAAGAGTTGACTCATTGGAAAAGACACTGATGCTGGGAGGGATTGGGGGCAGGAGGAGAAGGGGACGACCGAGGATGAGATGGCTGGATGGCATCACTGACTCAATGGACGTGAGTCTGAGTGAACTCCGGGAGTTGGTGGTGGACAGGGAGGCCTGGCGTGCTGAGATTCATGGGGTCGCAGAGTCGGACACGACTGAGCGACTGAATTGAACTGAACTGATGCACTTAATGGAAGCCTGATTGGATATAAAAATATATAACTAAAAAATTACATAAACACATAAGTAAATGTCTGTATGACTAAGTGCATACCAAAGCATTCTGATACTCCTTAGCAAGAGCTAGACAATTTAGAAAAAGAGATTTTTATCCTGGGACTTCCCTGGTGGCCCAGTGACTAAGACTCCATGCTCCCAATGCAGGGGACCCAGGTTTGATCCCTGGTTGAAAAGCTGGGTCTCACATGCCACAACTAAAACCTGGCATAGCCAAATGAAACCAATGAAAATAAATTTCACAAACCAATGAAAATAAATATTTTCTTAAAAAAGAGTTCGTCTCCTGATCCTGCTATAGATTACACTTCTTTCCAAGTATCCAGTTATTAGGGATCCTCTTCATTGCGCTTCATTCCCACCTGAGCCATATACATTGCTTTCTTGTGTCAGAACTTTTAATGCTCATTGATGAGAATTCTTGATCTCTCTGTGGTTGAACCCAGCGCAGATTTGAAATAAGGATTCCGCATCAACTTCCTAAGGCATGCTATTGCCAATATGCTTTACAGAGTGCCTGATACCAGTTACTTTCCAGCTGCAGTGTCTTCTCTTTCTCTTCTGTGTTCCCTCCCTCTGTCTCTCTCTCTCTCCCCTTCTACCTCTCCCCTTTCCCTTCTTGTTCCTCGTTCCCTTCTTCTTCTGCCTTTTACCTTGCATTGAGGGAGTAGAAAGTTTCTATTCCCAGTTCCTTTGACAGACAGATAAACTTTCAGAGGAGAGTTTAATGGGGGGGAAAAAAAGCTATTTCATTATACAGATATCCAGATGTCCTAATATCATGAAGCCTCCCATATAATACTCTTAGGTTGAACTTCCTCTTTATGTGCAATCTGTATAGGCTACACTGAAACATAGCAAACATGCCATAAGTATTAGTTGCTTTAATACACAGTCTTCCCAGGCACTGGTTTGTGCTAAAATGTACTATTCAAATAAAAGCATCCCAGTACAAATTGAACAAAGAAAGAGAAGTCCTGATTGAACACAGAGAAATGTTATTCTCAAATACTCGTGTGCACGAGAATTGCCTGAGACCCTTGTTAAAACCCAGACCCAGACTCAGACTCATCCAGGTTAGAGAGAGATCTGAGATTCTGTGTTTCTAATCACTACCTCGGTGGTGCTACTGCTGGTCTACAAACTGCACTTTGAACAGCAAGGTAGTGGATTGTTTGGGACTTACCCATTCACTTGTGCCATGATGCCACTCAAAACAGGTTGCTTGAAAACAAAAACAATTTAGAGCACCAAATAAAGATTGTCACATGCCTCATTTTTCAACATACCATCTTGAATCAAAATGATGTGATAAACCATCCAGGTGTGCATATCTGTTGTCATTCTAAATAGGCTCCGATGAAATGTCAATATAGGAATAGGCGTATAGAGGTAAATGACTTTTGCTAATGTAGTTTTTGTCTAGAAGTTGTGCTTCTCCTGCCCTTCAAAAGAACTAGCCATGGCTTAACTATCAGAGTACAAGAAATGAGGCGGTGACACAAAAGCCCAAGTGCACCTGACTTCTTAGCTTATCAGGTTGAGAAGACAATCCCTGTTACTTGGTAGCAAGCAGCTGGGAATATTGGTGTTCAAAGCTGGGTTTTCCCAAAGGCAAAAACAGCATCAAAATATAAAAAGCTTTTTATTTCTGGCATGAGTGATAAAGATGCTGAACTGAGAAGCAGGTGAAAAAACTTAGCTTCTGCTTCTACAGGCTAATTTTATATGTGTTCTTGTCCAGCTGTTCTTTGTGAGTCCAGCTGCTAGTTGCACAGGACAGGTGGTAATCCCTGCTCAGTGGCTCATTACCACCCAGAGGCTTTGATCTGGCTAATACATAATCAATCAGGTTCTGAATTTTAATATCCCTCCTATTTTCATTTCACTTGTTTCACCTAAATTTATTTTCCAAAGTCCCAATATGATTTTGCTTTTTAATAAGATTATTTTTGATCATTTATTTATTTTGACAGAACTAGGCTCATGATATGCCAGCTGGAGTTTATTATGCCCCTGAATCATAAACTTTTTCTTCTTCCTTCTTTATCTCCTCACCAGATCCAAATTGCAAAACTGAAGGATAAAGTTTTAATTTGGGATGCAAAAATACTGAAACCGTTTTAGAGGAGAGCATTAATGAAAATCAATATCTAAAAGCCTCTGTTTAAGACTGTGAGCCCAGTAGTTTATGCTTCTCTTCTAGTCTCTCCAGAGTCGTGATGTGCATAAATTACCATTACGAAACAAACACAAATCCCAACTGTGAAAAGTTAACCACTCTCAACTAGTCATGTATTGTGTAGTGCTTATGTGATCATTAATTATTTCGAAAGGTAGCAGTTGAGGTATTTTTCCAATATTTTCTCCACTTGTTAAATGATTTTGTGCTTATGTAACTATATACTTATTATGTGTGTCGGTGTGCATGTTATCTTCCTGTATATCCCTTAGATGCCTCTAAGGCTGAAAGAACCAGCTGAAATGTTTGCCTCTTTCTCACAAGTATCTGTGTATTTAACAATTTGTGTTTTTGTATGCAAACAGTAAATATCTCAAGTTGGCATAACTCTTCTTTAATGCCCTAAAAAAAAAGGCTTTAGAATGGGAGGGATTTTAGAGGGTGAGTAAGTAAAAGACCAAGTATCCAAAGTAGAACAAGGCTGAAGGAGCAACCGAGGAGGAAAAGTGTCTATTCTCTCACTGGAACTGTCTGAGAGCATTAGATTTCTCTTTTGAGGGGAAAAAAAATTAACAAAGTTTTTTTTAATTGTTGACAATAGTTTCATTTATATTAGCTTTTCCCACTTCCTTGTTAACTCACAATAGCACCTCTATGGACATGGACTGGTCCTAACAGCCTAAGTATCATGAGCTTTAAAAGCAGATGGACTGGGGCCATTCTGCTTATTATATGATTGCTTTCAATAACATAGCTGTTCTTCTCCAATGGCCCCCTTTGTTTTTTGCTTCATTACTGGCACGTCTTTAATATGTAATCTATAATATTAACATGAAAATGGTTCTGAAATACTATTACTTTCTCCATCTGTGACCCAGTACTGTTTATCATCATGTAATGATCGTTCTTATTGCAGATGGCCCTCGTTTAATAGCATTTTAAAGACATTGAGGGTACTTCCTACAGAGATTGACAGACCAAATGATTTAATATCTAAAACCTCTGGTCAGCCCAACATGTGAGAAATGACTGGAGTTACAAAGCATCAGTCAATTTCAAAGCAAGGTGTAAGAGGGACAGGAGGAGAGTGATTTAAAAAAAGAAGTTTGTGTGTGTGTGTATGGCATGAATATTATCTTTGAGGAAAATCGAAATGGGCTGAACAGAACTTAATTATAAGGAACAATTCTTTATTGTACTTCTTGAGGAAGGTGTTTACGTTTCCTTTCTGACAGTTCACCACGATGGTGATAGGAAAGGATTTTATAATGAAACTGACAGTTGAGTTCTCTATGGTCAACATATACTCAGTTTCCAGGTTGAAAGTCCAAACTCCTGAACTCTACAGAGCCTCTTTAGCCTGTTTTTTTTTCTTTTTTTTTTTTTCTCAAGATCCTATCACCAAGACGTCTTTGTGTTCATGATTTTCTTTCTCCTCTCCATTCTTTCTGCATTCCTTGCTGGGAACTGTCAGTAAAATATCTGGGGTGGAGCAAAAGTACTGATACTAATGCTTCCTTATGTCAACTGTTTCCCAGTTGAAATGCTACCACACACGTCATGAGCATGTTCATTTCGTGGCTAGCCATTGCGTTGGGGAGGAAGATGTTATGAGTCTGCTCACAGTACTCCCATTCCTTGTTGTTGTTCAGTCGCTCTCATGTCCAACTCTTTGCAACCCCATGGACCGCAGCACGCCAGACTCCTCTGTCCTCCACTATCTCCCAGTTTGCTCTAATTCATGTGCATTGAATCGGTGATGCTCACTAACCATCACATCCTCTGCCGCCCTCTTCTTCTTTTGCCTTCAATCTTTCCCAGCATCAGGGTCATTTCCAATGAAGCTTCAGCTTTAGCCATCAGTCTTCGAATGAATATTCAGGGTTGATTTCCTTTAAGATGGACTGGTTTGATTTCCTTGCAGTCCATGGGACTCTGAAGGAAGTTAAACACAATATTTTGTTTATCTGCCTGATATTTTCAGTTTCTTTCTTCTCTCTTAACGTCAGTTCTTCACAAACTAGCCCATGTGTTACCATTCTCCACATGTTTATGGTCCTTAACATTACTCTCAAATCATACAATAAGTGGTGACTAAGATGACAAGTAGACCAGGCCAGAGCAGTTATGAGGGGCAAATTAAGTATGAGTTTTTATGACAGTACAAAACTTTCATAATTATTGTTTTAATATGTGTAATGGCACTTGCTTCAGAGAGCTGACTTCAGAAGAGAAAGAAACCTCCTGACCTTAAAGTATAATTTTTCAAAACCGTAATTCCACTCAGTAGAGTTGGTCATATTTTAGACTTTCCCCACCATTCAGAAACTATGTCTGAATTTCAATCTTACATCTAAATTTGCCAGGTAGAAAAGATATAAATATATACAAATATAAATCCCATCTGTGAAACAACCATTTTCATCCCTCTGAAGGTTTTTTCCACTGTTGTTGGATTTCAACTTTTGTTCATTTTGATGTAAAAACTAAAATTTAGGGACAATCTAATCACACTCTGGCGCTCTCACTAAGAAATTTCACCTAAAAGTTGATTAAATTCATCATTATTAAATAAGCTTGTTGAAGTTTCTTTTAGTCAGAGAAGTTGAAAAACGCAAGCTGATAGATTCATGTAGAAAGCCATGAAATTTAAAAACCAGTAGGTGAATTTTATTCAGAATTCTTCATGGATATTTTGTATTTCTGCCTTCATTTTCAGAATAATGCATGTTATTACCAAATTTGGAAATCTTCTAAAATTGGAAATCCGACTCCACTTGATTCAAAACACAGCCTTTTCTCATATCAGTCTTTTTAGAACAATGGTTAAAATGCGTTCAGTTCATACCCTTACACTGAATCCTCATCCACGATCTGTCTTGTTTTTCCTTACCTCTCCTCCAACTGTCCTTTACAAAGATGAGAAGTTTTCTTCCCAAAACAAAATTCCCTTGATTATATAGTAGAGAGAACTGACACTTTGTATCAAAGTAGAGCTTCTGTGAAATCTGTTTTACCAAAAAAGACTGAATTTACTGCTGATAAATAATGGATTTTTTTTTTTTTTTTACCATTTGCATTTGCTCTTTGTTAAAACTCATGAACAGCTTTATTAGTTCTAGGTAGCACATTTATTTTTGCCCTGGGTAAAGACTGAAACTCCAATACTTTGGCCACCTGATGCAAAGAGTTGACTCATTTGAAAAGACCCTGATGCTTGAAAAGATTGAGGGCAGGAGGAGAAGGGAACGACAGAGGATGAGACGGTTGGATGGCATCACCAACTCAATGGACATGAGTTTGGGTAAACTCTGGGAGTTGGTGATGGACAGGGAGGCCTGGCATGCTGTAGTTCATGAGGTCGCAAAGAGTTGGACACAACTGAGCAACAGAACTGAACTGAAAGATGCTTCTTGAGTAAAATGTTCACTTATAGGATTCAAAATCTTGAAATATAATCAGTGTCACCAATGGGCCAAAGAATAGAGACAACGAGATGACCAACCACTTTTCCCCTCAGCAAATTATTTACTGTCAAGTTCTACAATCACATTTCATCTATAAAGAGAGCTTTGAGCGAAGTCTGTGTTTCGCATACATGTCTTTGATTATAATTGAATATAAATATGAATATATATGAATATAAATATATGCCAATTATTTAGCTCTAGTTAAAATCTGCCAAAATATAGGGAGGCTTGTGAGTGATGCAAATTGGAGATTTGCATAGATTTAGGGTGCAGTTTCAGAAAAGTAAATAAACATTATTTTTGCTTTCTCACTAAAACACGCTAGGTATATTACCTTGTTTACTCACCAAACAAAACAAACAAAAAAAAAACAATTACCAAAAAGCAATGAAACAAATCTCAGCTCACCTTCTTAACCCTTCCACTGCCATTGCCATGACTTACAAGTCAAAAATAGAGAGCCACTTCTTTACTGATGTACAGAAATTTATTAGAAAGCCACAGATGAATAAGTTCAGTTCAGTTCAGTCGCTCTCTGAAACATTCAAATCACTTGTTTTTTAGGAAAGTATCATGGGTTTTGAAAGGACATCAATCCAACCAAAATTTATTCGAGTTTAATGGGAACAGGACTCTCTTCTAGACTATCTCAGAGGCAGTCTCAACTTATGATATTTTTGTTGTAAAGTAAGTAACAGAGGCCAAGATCTGATTTGCTGGAAGTGCTGTCATCTGATTCCAATGTCTAACCTCTATTTGGATACATAGCCCCTCTTTCTAGTCAACAGGAATGTGTTATTCTAACTAATAGCAATTAAAATCTTATTTGTCCTCCCATTGAAAGAGCTCCTGGTGGTAGTCTTGGAGAAAACTTGGGAAGGGGATAAGTGATGTCATATAAGGAGATAAGAAGCATTATGTTAACATTTAAAAAGTAAAGAGAAGATGAATTTTTTCCTCTTAAAAAATGAATTTTATCAAAGTATAGTTGATTTACCATGTTGTATCAGTTTCTGCTATATAACAAAGTGACTCAGTTATATATAAATATATATGTAATTTTTCATATTCTTTTCTATTATGGTTTATTATAGGATATTGAATATAGTTCTCTGTGCCAAATAGTAGAGCTTTATTGTTTACCCATTTATAGTTTGCATCTGCAAATCCCAAACTCCCAATCAACCCCTTCCCTTCCCCTACCCCTTGACAACCACAGGTCGATCTTCTATGTCTGTTAGTCTGTTTCTGTTTCATGGATAATTTCATTTATATCATATTTTACATTCCACACATAAGTGATATCATATGGTATTTGTCTTTCTCTTCTTGACTTACTTCACTTAGTATAGTAGTCTCTAGGTCCATCCATGTTGCTGCAAATGACATTGTTTCGTTCTTTTTAATGGCTGAGTAATATTCCATTAGGTCTTCCCAGGTGGAAGGGTTCCTTTTTCTCCACACCCTCTCCAGCATTTATTATTTGTACTTTTTGATGATGGCTGTTCTAACTAGTGTGAGGTGATACCTCATTGTAGTTTTGAATTAAGAGACAATGAACTTTAAAAATTATAAAACAATCAGCTTGATGTTGACAAGCAGTGAAATGCTAGAAAATGACATTTAAATGATGAATATAACGGGTACTTAGAAGAATATGCTCCTGAGAGTCAGCATGATAGCCTCACAATCTGTCAGGTCACATTCATATTTTTATTATGGCTACTCAATGGTTAGATGAAAGGACTATTATAGACAGTGTATTTTATGATTTTACACCACATTTTCCAAATTCTTTTTTGAGGACTTTGGGAACCAGATAAAGAACAGTGGGTTGGGTAATAAGGTGAATATGCAGCTGATAAAGACATCCAAAGAATGTCAATTGGTATATCAGGGTCAAAATAGAGTCTCTCTCCTTGAACCTGTATTTTAAGTAGCTATGTCTTTGCACATGGCTATTTCTTCTTCCTTCAACTTTTCTTTCACAGACTCAGCCTTCCGTCTGAAGACTTCAGTTAGCCAATTTTACCCATGCATCACTAACCTCTGTGAACTGTCCTTTGGCTGTATTCAGTGAGCACATCTTTCTACCAGCATTTATCTAATTAAATTGTGATTGTTTGTTTATACATGTCTCCTGCTTTAGCCTATGAATGCCAAGAAGATAAGAACCACTTTGATCCATTGTGGTCTCCTTACTACCTAATATGGGCTTCCCTGGTAGCTCAGATGGTAAAGAATCCACCTGCAATGCAGGAGACCTGGGTTCAATCCCTGGATTGGGAAGATCTCCTAGAGAAGGGAAGAGCTATACATTTCAGTATTCTGGCCTGGAGAATTCCCTCAACAGAGGGGCCTGGCAGGCTACAGTCCTTGGGGTTGCAAAGAGTCAGACACGAGTGAGGCACTTTCACTTACTACCTAATATAACTAAATCCACAATAGGTACTCAATTATTGATGGAATAATTGTAGATAATAGCTATATTGATTAATAAATTTGAAATTGACAGAAGTTATGAATACTTTATATGATAAATATATCAAAATTGAATAGATTTAAATGAATTAGAAAGATCATTTCTGATTATAAGATGAAATATAAAAGCATGTTTAAATAACACATAAATCTTATATTTAAACTTAGTAATCAATTTGAAAACATAGGAGGAAAGAGACCTTAATTAATATCAGGTTGTGTTTAAAAACCCTTGGGTTTTTATTAATTCACCAAGTTCACTATGAACAAAAAGTTTGATGGCATGAACAAAACTAAAATGTTACCACAGTTCTAGAGGGCATAAACAGAGGGAAAAGGGATGTAAATGTCACAGTTAGTTCTGAATATAGCATTCTTTGTTCGTTTTTATTGTTGGAGTATAGTTGCTTTACAATATTGTGTCCATTTCTGCTGTACAGCAAGCAGAGTGAATCAGCTATATGTATACACATATCACCTCTTTTTTAGATTTCCTTCCCATTTAGGACATCACAGAGCACTGAGCATTGAGGGCTTCCCTGGTGGCTCAGCTGGTAAAGAATCCGCCTGCAATGTGGGAGACCTGGGTTTGATCCCTGGGTTGGGACGATCCCCTGCAGAAGGGAAAGGCTACCCACTCCAGTATTCTGGTCTGGAGAATTCCGTGGACTGTATAGTCCATAGGGTCACAAAGAGTCAGGCACGACTAAGCAACTTTCACTTTTTCAGAGCATTGAGTAGAGTTCCCTGTGCTATACAGTAGGTTCTCATTAGTTGGATATCACATTTTAAATGGATCTTGTTTTTTAAAGTGTCACCAGAATAGCCAAGGGTCTGTCTGTAGGCTATATTATATCAGGATTTAAAATAGAGGTAAATAGAGGTATTTAGATTTATCTTACAGAGAAGTTATCTTAAAGAGAATGTAGTAGGGGACTTCAAATATTTAGAAGGTTAGGAGAAATGAGTTTTATACATTTTGGTGGTTGTTGTTTTTTTTAATTATTGTTGCTCACTTTATTTTTTTCCTGTTTTGCCTTAAGAACAGATTCAAGTACATATGCAGAAGCTACCAGAAAGCAAATTTCAAGTACATATTAAAGAAAATTTTGTAACTGAGCTACCAAAACACAGAATCTACCACCTTAAAAAGCAATCAACTCCTTCTAGAGTAGATACTCAATGCTGAAATGACTGTCTCACCCCTAAAGGCAATTTCCATACTGGATGAGAAGATGTAATTCATTAACCTCTAAGGTCACTTCTGAAGCTCATGTTTTGATATTTTCAGAATTAATCAGAAAGGACTGACAGCATGACCTGAATCTGTCCTATATTTATATAAACATCCTATGTAAGACACCTCATTTTCTGTCCAACTGTATACATTTTTGAATGTTAAATTTGATTTTAGGGCAAATACTTTAAAGAAACACTTTAAAAATCAACTATTTTAAAGAATAATTTACACAGAATAAACTGCATCCATTTTAAGTGTACAATTTACTGATTTTTGACAGGTATATGCCCATGAAATTACTGCTATAGTCAGAGTACAAAATATTTTCATCCTCTCCAAAGCC
Source organism: Capricornis sumatraensis (assembly GCF_032405125.1). Taxonomy (NCBI): domain Eukaryota; kingdom Metazoa; phylum Chordata; class Mammalia; order Artiodactyla; family Bovidae; genus Capricornis; species Capricornis sumatraensis. Next base: position 112,510,266 of record NC_091092.1, read on the forward strand.
TCCTTGTGTTCCTTTGCAGGCCACTCCTCATCCCTGGCCCCAGGCTTTCTGTCACTATAAATTAGTTTGCATTTTTGAGTATTTTCTATAAGTAGAATTATATAGTATTTTTGTGTGGCTCGTTTCTTACCTTCAGCATAATGACTTTGAATGTCAGTAGTTTGAAAGTCACTAGCTCATTTCTTTTTGATTATAGAGTGCGTTTTATTGTATGAATATACCATATTTTGTTTATTGGTTCATCTGCTGGTGGACATTTGAGTTGTTTCCAGTTTGGGTATATTATGAATAAAGCTGCTAAAACCTATATACTTGTTCTACTACCTAGCCTTAGAAATCTTAATTTTAAGATGCACACAATGAAAATAACTCCATGGCTTATGTGTGTATGTATTTAATGAATTCATGCCAAGTGAACAAGCACCTATACAACAAGTACCACGGATAAATTGAGCAGCTATCAGCTGAGTTCTGTGAGAAAGCCTCAGTTTCTAACATTCTTTCTAGGGAACAGATGTGTATCAGTTATCTTTTGCTGCATAACAAACTACTCCAAAACTTAATGGATTAACACAGAGGTCAGCAAACATTTCTATAAGGACCAGGTAGTAAACATTTCAAGCTTTGCAAGCTACATATGGACACTGTTGAATATTATATACTTTTTTAAACTCTTCGAAACTTTAAAAATACATTTTTACTGAGTGTGAGGCTATACAAAAACAGGCCACAAACCAGATTTGATCTATGAGCCATAGTTTGTAGATTCCTTGGGTTTCCCTAATGGCTCAGTGGGTAAAGAATTTGCCTGCATTGCAGGAGACACAGGAGACAGGACTTCAATCCCTGAGTCAATAAGATCCCCTGGAGAAGGAAATGGCAACACACTCTAGTATTCTTGCCTGGAGAATTCCATGGACAGAGGAGCCTGGTGGGCTACAGTCCATGGGGTCGCAAAGAGTCAGATATGAGTGGACAACTTAACACAGTGACTACTTATTCAGCTTACTATTTGGTAGACGGCCTGGGCTAAATGTGCTCTGAACCAGCTACTATAGTGGTCCCCTCTTATCCATGGCAGATATCTTACAAGACATCCATTGGATGCCTGAGATCACAGATAGTACCATACTTTATATATGGTATGTTTCTTCCGGTGCATACCTATGACAAAGTTTAATGCATAAATTAGGCACAGTAAGAGATCAACAACAATAGTAATAAAGTTGAGCAATTATAACAATATACTTTAATAAAAGCTGAGTGTGGTCTCTTTCTTTCACAATATCATTTTACACATTTAATACCTTTGCCATCTTAACTAAGCTCTTACCATGCACTGTGGCCCTACCTTGTGCAGTTTGAGGTGCAGTAGCAAAAGGGAGGGGGCCAGAAATTATATCCATTTTGCAATGTATCACAAGATACTTGGAGAAAAGTTATCAGCATGCTTTGTAGACTTGAAAGGACTCTGAATCGAGGTATGTGTAAAACAGGATGTGTTATGATAATTCTTGCTTTGTGAGTGATCTTTGGTGAGCTAGGCAGTTGATTTGTAGCTTCCTAGCCAATGGTGGAAATACAGTATCCATAGTCCAGTAATTTTACAATACAGTATATGAAATAGAGATGAGAAATATAGTTGATTAACCACTTAACTGCAGGGAATTTAATGAATGATGCTGTGACTAAATTCTGAAGAAAGGATATGACTTCCTTTCTCGTTATTCTCTTAGCTGGCCACTTTTTTGAAAAGAATTTTTTTCTCAAAGCTGTTACTGTTTTCACTCTTAATACACGTTGTATCCCCATAGGCACAGGGCTTCCCAGGTGGCACTAGTGGTAAAGATCCCACTTGCCAATGCAAGAGACATAAGAGACACGAGTTCGATCCCTGGGTTGGGAAGATCCCCAGGAGGAGGGCATGGCAACCTACTCCAGTATTCTTGCCTGTGAAATCTCATGAACAGAGGAGCCTGGCAGGCATAGGGTCACAAAGAGTCAGACATGACTGAAGTGAGTTAGCATCCACACATGTATACAGAAGTGGAAATATGTACACATAAGTGTACACATGAGTAAGTTGTACATGTGAATCTTATATAATGCTATAAACCAATGTAACCTCAAAAAATTCCAAAAAGAAAGAATGTGTCTACAGTTATAGAAGAATTTCTCTGTTTTTGGTCATTTTGTATAAGCATAATCGTTGCCAGTCTTCATAAACACTAATGCAGGTAAGTTTCTCCAAGCCCTTCATAGGATGAATTTATAGGTATTAAGTATTAAGTAGAATGGACATGAGTTTGAGTAGGCTCTGGGAGTTGATAATGGACAAGGAAGCCTGGCTGCAGTCTATGGGGTCACAAAGAGTCAGACATGACTGAGTGACTGAACTGAACTAAAGTAGAATGTGAACCATTCAGTCCTAAAATGTTACCATGCTGTCAAGCACACACTTGCCAATTTGTTGGCCTTGACCTGGGCATGCTAGTAGCAAGGGCTCCACTGTAGGATGAGCACAGAAGGCTTATTTCTCAGTTTATGTTTTGAAGTGTGTTGCTCAGACAGGCGACATACAGTTGTATATAGTAGTGCAAGCTACCTGTTACTCCCCTTGACAATACTTTTTAGCAGCAGTGGTTTTTTCCTCCCCCTTCTGCAATGTGACAATATGACTATGGCATTCATAATAACAAGAAAAGGCTGAGTGATTCTGAGTATACTTTCAAACAGCCGTGCAGACGAACAGCTGGTAGAGAAGACACTCCCTGAAACTTGCAGCATGTTCTCAGCCCCTGCAGTGTCTCGTGGGGTTCGACCTTCAGACTTGATGAATGCCTGGCTAGCTTGTTCCTGCTCCTGCATCTCTTAATTCCCCTCCAGTCTCTCGTAATGCTCCAGCTCTTACTGGGGAATAAAACTGCAAACTGTCAGACCCTTGCTTCTGTCCAAATCTCAGTCGAGAGGAATTCTATTTATGGATAATTAATTGTCCAATAGGAATACAGTCCATCCATTTCTCTGTGCAGTAGAGGTTTCTAGCTTTCATCTTGTTTGCCCAATCCCCAGAAAAAATTAAATTTTATGTAGCATTCCAGGGCAAACACATGTATCTCTATCTGTAAGTATTTCTCTGTCTATTGTGTGTTTATACAATGGAAAGAAGTATTTCACAAAGCATGACTTATCCTTGATATCTAATTCATTCTCATATTTCCTATTCTTTTCTATTTCATTAAAAACAACATTAGTGGTGATCTACTATGTAGATTTCATGACCTATTAACAGTTCATGACCTCTAGTTTGGGAGAATACTACCATATTTTTCCATCCCACAGGCCTGGTCATAGAAAGCTACATTCTTGGATCAGTTTGCCTTGATCCCCATAAGGTTACATCATATCTTTAGCTTATGTCTGCAAAGACAACTACTGAAAGGGATTTTGTTGAAAATTGATATCATGCAGTGACTCCCATCTGAAAATCCAGGCAGTGATTTTATTTAGATCTAACAGCAGAATTTAGATTTTATTTTGTTTCACTTAAAGAATTGTGTTCATTTCCCCTTATCAATAATCCAAATAATAAATCCATTATATTTCCTTTTATATTTCTTCTTTTGTTTGGTATCCAGGAAGACCACAGCAAAATTATATCCCCTTTAAAATTTATTGAAATATATTGTTATATCAAAAAAGGCTTACTCTTAAATAAACACAGAATTTTCACAGTGTGAACACACCCATGTAACTGGCATCCAGATCAAGAAACAAAATATTACAGCCCCCAGAAGCTCCACTGTGCTCCCTTCTAATCTTTACCCACCCTCCAAGAGGAACCAGTGTCATGACACTGAGCAGCATAAATTCATTTGACCTGGTTTTGTACTTTATATAAATGGAATATTGCAGCATGTACTCTCTTATATATATCTGGCTTTAAAAAAATTTTAATTGGAGGCTAATTTCTTTACAATATTGTGATGGTTTTTGCCATAAATCCACATGAATCAGCCATAGGTGTACATGTGTTCCCCATCCTGACCTTCCCTCCCCCCTCCCTCCCCATCCCATCCCTCTGGGTCATCCCAGTGCACCAGCCCTGAGCACCCTGTCTCATGCATTGAACCTGGACTGGTGATCTATTTCACATATGATAATATACATGTTTCAATGCTATTCTCTCAAATCATCCCACCCTCTCCTTCTCCCACAGAGTCCAAAAGTCTGTTCTTTACATCGGTGTCCCTTTTGCTTTCTTGCTTATAGGGTCATCATTACCATGTTTCTAAATTCCATACATATGTGTTAATATACTGTATTGGTGTTTTTCTTTCTGACTTTCTTCACTCGGTATAGTAGACTCCAGTTTCATCCACCTCATTAGTACTGATTCAAATGCATTCTTTTTAATAGCTGAGTAATATTCCATTGTGTATATGTACCACAGCTTTCTTATCCATTCATCTGCTGATGGACATCTAGGTTGCTTCCATGTCCTGGCTATTGTAAACAGTGCTGCAATGAACATTGGGGTACATATCTCTCTTTCAATTCTGGTTTCCTTGGTGTATATGCCCAGCAGTGGGATTTTTGGGTCGTATGGCAGTTCTCTTTCCAGTTTTTTAAAGTATCTCCACACTGTTCTCCATAGTGGGTGTACTAGTTTGCATTCCCACCAACAGTGTAAGAGGGTTCCCTTTTCTCCACACCCTCTCCAGCATTTATTGTTTGTAGACTTTTTGATAGCAGCCATTCTGACCTGCATGAGATGGTACCTCATTGTGGTTTTGATTTGCATTTCTCTGACAATGAGTGATGTTGAGCATCTTTTCATATGTGTTTTAGCCACCAGTATGTCTTCTTTGGAGAAATGTCTGTTTAGTTCTTTGGCCCATTTTTTGATTGGGTCACTTATTTTTCTGGAATTGAGCTGCAGGAGTTGTTTGTATATTTTTGAGATTAATTCTTTGTCAGTTGCTTCATTTGCTATTATTTTCTCCCATTCTGAAGGCTGTCTTTTCCCCTTGCTTATAGTTTCCTTCATTGTACAAAAGCTTTTAAATTTAATTAGGTCCCATTTGTTTATTTTTGCTTTTATTTCCATTACTCTGGGAGGTGGGTCATAGAGGATCCTGCTGTGATTTATGTCAGAGAGTGTTTTGCCTATGGTTTCCTCTAGGAGTTATATAGTTTCTGGCCTTACAGTTAGATCTTTAATCCCTTTTGAGTTTATTTTTGTGTATGGTGTTAGAAAGTGTTCTAGTTTCATTCTTTTACAAGTGGTTGACCAGGTTTACCAGCACCACTTGTTAAAGAGATTGTCTTTTCTCCATTGTATATTCTTGTCTCCTTTGTCAAAGATAAGGTGTCCATAGGTGCGTGGATTTATCTCTGGGCTTTCTATTTTGTTCCATTGATCTATATTTCTGTCTTTGTGCCAGTACCATACTGTCTTGATGACTGTAGCTTTGTAGTAGAGCCTGAAGTCAGGCAGGTTGATTCCTCCAGTTCCATTCTTCTTTCTCAAGGTTGCTTTGGCTATTCGAGGTTTTTTGTATTTCCATACAAATTGTGAAATTATTTGTTCTAATTCTCTGAAAAATACTGTTGGTAGCTTGATAGGGATTGCATTGAATCTATAGTTTGCTTTGGGTAGTTTACTCATTTTCACTATATTGATTCTTCGGATCCATGAACATGTTATATTTCTCCATCTATTAGTGTCCTCTTTGAATTCTTTCATCAGTGTTTTATAGCTTTCTATCTGTAGGTCTTGTGTTTCTTTAGATAGATTTATTCCTAAGTATTTGATTCTTTTCATTGCAATGGTGAATGGAATTGTTTCCTTAATTTCTCTTTCTAATTTCTCATTGTTAGTGTATAGGACTGCAAGGGATTTCTGTGTGTTAATTTTATATCCTGCAACTTTACTATATTCATTGATTAGCTCTAGTAATTTTCTGGTGGAGTCTTTAGGGTTTTCTATCCAGAGGATCATGTCATCTGCAAACAGTGAAAGTTTTACTTCTTCTTTTCCAATCTGGATTCCTTTTGTTTCTTTTTCTTCTCTGATTGCTGTGGCTAAAACTTCCAAAACTATATTGAATAGTAGTGGTGAGAATGGGCATCCTCGTCTTATTCCTGACTTTAGGGGAAATGCTTTCAATTTTTCACCATTGAGGATAATGTTTGCTGTGGATTTATCATATATAGCTTTTACTATGTTGAGGTATGTTCCTTCTATGCCTGCTTTCTGGAGGCTTTTTATCATAAATGAATGTTGAATTTTGTCAAAGGGTTTCTCTGCATGTATTGAGATAATCATATGTTTTTTATCTTTCAATTTGTTAATGTGGTGTATCACATTGATTGATTTACAAATATTGAAGAATCCTTGCATCCCTGGGATAAAGCCCACTTGGTCATGATGTATGATCTTTCTAACATGTTGTTGGATTCTGATTGCTAGAATTTTGTTAAGGATTTTTGCATCTATGTTCATCAGTAATATTGGCCTATAGTTTACTTTTTTGTGACATCTTTGTCTGGTTTTGGTATTAGGGTGATGGTGGCCTCATAGAGTGAGTTTGGCAGTTTACCTTCCTCTGCAATTTTCTGAAAGAGTTTGAGTAGGATAGGTATTAGCTCTTCACTAAATTTTTGGTAGAATTCACCTGTAAAGCCATCTGGTCCTGGGCTTTTGTTTGTTGGAAGATTTCTGATTACAGTTTCAATTTCTGTGCTTGCGATGGGTCTGTTAAGATTTTCTATTTTTTTCTGGTTCAGTTTTGGAAAGTTATACTTTTCTAAGAATTTGTCCATTTCTTCTAAGTTGTCCCATTTTATTGGGATACAGTTGCTGATAGTAATCTCTTATGATTCTTTGTATTTCTGTGTTGTCTGTTGTGATTTCTCCATTTTCCCTGCTAATTTTGTTGATTTCATTCTTCTCCCTTTGTTTCTTGATGAGTCTGGCTAATGGTTTGTTTATTTATCTTTTCAAAGAACCAGCTTTTAGCTTTGTTGACTTTGGCTATGGTCTCCTTTGTTTCTTTTGCATTTATTTCTGCCCTAATTTTTATGATTTCTTTCCTTCTACTAACCCTGGGATGCTTCATTTCTTCTTTTTCTAGTTGTTTTAGGTGTAGAGTTAGGTTATTTACTTGATTTTTCTCCTGTTTCTTGAGGTAGGCTTGTATTGCTGTGAACCTTCCCCTTAACACTGCTTTTACTGAATCCCATAGGTTTTGGGTTGTTTTATTTTCATTTTCATTCATTTCTATGCATATTTTTATTTCTTCTGTGATTTGTTGGTTATTCAGAAGCGTGTTATTTAGCCTCCATATGTTTGTTTTTTAATAGTTTTTTCCCTGTAGTTGACATCTAATCTTACCACATTGTGATCAGAAAATTTGCTTGAGATGACTTCAATTTTTTTTTTTTAATTTACCAAGGCTAGATTTATGGCCTTGGATGTGATCTATCCTGGAGAAGGTTCCATGTGCACTTGAGAAAAAGGTGAAAATCATTGTTTTAGGGTGAAATGTCCTATAGATTTTAGGTCTAAGTGGTCCATTGTATCATTTAAAGTTTGTGTTTCCTTGCTAATTTTCTGTTTAGTTGATCTATCCATAGGTGTGAGTTGGGTATTAAAGTCTCCCACTGTTACTGTGTTACTGTTAGTTTCCCCTTTCATATTTGTTAGCATTTGTCTTACATATAGCGGTGCTCCTATGTTGGGTGCATATATATTTATAATTGTTATATCTTCTTCTTGGATTGATCCTTTGATCATTATGTAGTGTCCTTCTTTGTCTCTTTTCATGGCCTTTATTTCAAAGTCTATTTTATCTGATATGAGTATTGCTATATCTGCTTTCTTTTGGTCTCTATTTGCATGAAACATCTTTTTCCAGCCCTTCACTTTCAGTCTGTATGTGTCCCTAGATTTGAGGTGGGTCTCTTGTAGACAGCATATATAGGGGTCTTGTTTTTGTATCCATCCAGCCAGTCTTTGTCTTTTGGTTGGGGCATTCAACCCATTTACATTTAAGGTAATTATTGATAAGTATGATCCCATTGCCATTTACTTTGTTGTTTTGGGTTTGAGTTTATACACCCTTTCTGTGTTTCCTGTCTAGAGAAGATCCTTTAGCATTTGTTGGAGAGCTGGTTTGCTGGTGCTAGAGCTGGTTTGGTGGTGCTGAATTCTCTGAGGTTTTGCTTGTCTGTAAAGCTTTTGATTTATCCTTCATATTTGATTGAGATTCTTGCTGGGTACAGTAATCTGGGCTGTAGGTTTTTCTCTTTCATCATTTTAAGTATGTCCTGCCATTCCCTTCTGACTTGAACAGTTTTTATTGAAAGATCAGCTGTTGTTCTTATGGGGATCCCCTTGTGGGTTATTTGCTGTTTTACTGCTTTTAATATTTGTTCTTTGTGTTTGATATTTGTTAATTTGATTACTATGTGTCTTGGTGTGTTTCGCCTTGGGTTTATCCTATTTGGGACTCTCTGGGTTTCTTGGACTTAGGTGGCTATTTCCTTCCCCATTTTAGGGAAATTTTCAACTATTATCTCCTCAAGTATTCTCTCATGGCCTTTCTTTTTGTCTACTTCTTCTGGGACTCCTATGATTCGAATGTTGGGGTGTGCACTTCCCAGGTCTATGCCGCTCAGGTTCAGGTTCATGGGTACTCCACAAAGGCACAGATTCGATTGGGCCTGCGTTTTGTGCCCTTCCCATGTCCAAGCAGCTCAGGTGACCAGGTGCTTGGCAAGCACACTCTCCCCAGGTGCAGTGCGTCTTATCACCTGCCTGGTCTCAGCCACTTGGTTTCCTGGGTGAGCAGTGGGAGCGCCATCTCATTTGTGCCATGCATCTCCTCTGGGGAGTTGATCTCTGGCTGCAGCCCTCCTGGTGGATGTCAACTGTCCAGGATTCCAGGAAGACTTGGTTAGCAACTGGGAGCCTACTCACAATTTGGTAGGGGATGCTGTCTCTGGGGCTGAGTTTGCTCCTTGCCTTTCAGCTCTGGCTGTCGCCTGCCTGCCTCTCTGCCTCTGGAGGGGGATGGACCAGCCCACAGCCAGCTAGCTCTCCTCTGGTATTTGCTCATTCCTTTGTTCTGTGAGCAGGGCTGGCAGGGCCTTAGGTTGGAGCTTTTCCTGGGAAAGTTCTTTCTCTCTCTCTCTTTCCTCTTTCCACCCTCCCCACTCCCCCCCACCCCCCCACCCCCCAGCTATCCCAGGGTTTGGGTTGCTGTCTCAAGGTAGCTCCCTCAGATTGCCCTCAGGGCATTCAGGCCCAGTCCTTACCCTAAGCAAAGCAGTCCACGCCTCCCTGTTCAGCCCCCACTTGCTGGTGGTGGACGTGAGCATCTGGGCTACTTCTCCGCTGGGAATTGCAGCTAGGTGCCTAGTCTGTGGGTTTTATTTATTTATTTTTTCCTCCCGGTTATGTTGCCCTCTGAGATTCCAAAACTCCCCACAGACCCGCCCATGAGTGGGTTTCCTGGTGTTTGGAAACGTCTCCTCTTTTAGGACTCTTTCCCTGGGACAGGTCTCCATCCCTAACTCTTTTGTGTCTCTTTTTATCTTTTGTATTTTGTCCTACCTCTTTTGGAAGACAATGGGCTGCCTTTATGGGTACCTGGTGTCCTCCGCCAGTGTTCAGAAGTTGTTTTATGGTATTTGCTCAGCGTTCAAAGGATCTTTCGATGAATTTGTGGGGGAGAAAGTGATCCCCCCCCGTCCTATTCCTTCACCGTCTTAGGACCACCCCCCCCCCATATCTGGCTTTTTAAGCTTTGAATTCATCCCTGTCGTATGAAGTTGTTTGTTCTCATTGCTGTATAATATTCCATTGTGTAAATGTGCTAAATGTTACAATCTACTGTTGATGGACATATGACACCAAAAAGAAATATCATAAACATCCTAAAGTGTGTCTTTTGGTGAACATATGTATATATCCATTTCAGAAATATATCAAGAAGTGAAATTTCTGAGTCATAGAAATGTATATGTTCAGCTTTTATACAGTCTGCCAAACAGTTTTCTAATGTGGTTATTATACCAACATAAATTCCTATCAGCAAAGCATGAGAGTTCTAGTTCCTTCATATATTTTTCGACACTTTATGTTGTTTGTCTTTCTCATTTTGGCTGGTGTACATAACTAAATTTACTAGGATACCAATCTATGTGGTCTTCAAATCTGGGTTGTAACTTTTCCTCCCTTCTTCATATTTCATTCTATTTCCTTAACCTTGAATTTTATCTATTAATTTTTGAAATTTATGCAGTCTCAGAAGTTGCCCTAGAGGCTCTGTAGAACAACGTGAGGTGTAAATACACATATAGTATAAACACAAATCTGAATCCTCAGGTAATGATGTCATTGTCAAAAATTCTAATCTTTCCTTCCCTCTAGCCCTCACCTCCAATTAGTTGAAAAGCAGCATTGATTCTGTCCCATAATCTGTCTTGAATTCAACCTTCTCACCAATTTCCAGTGGCACTTTGTTAGTTCAGGCCTTTATCATATCATAACTGGACTATTGTAAGAGTCTCTGTAGCATATATTTCCATTCTAATCCACACCCTCTTTTCCAGGCTTATTTCTTCCCACCCCAAATTTAATTCTGTTCAAAGAGAAGAATATTCAAAAGTACATGCTATGTGCTCAGTCACTTCAGTTGTGTCCGACTCTTTGTGAGCCTATGGACTATAGCCTGCTGGGCTCCTCTGTCCGTGGTGATGCCAATTTTTTTCTTTTCTAGCCAACACATGAGAATAAGCTTCTAAGGAATGAGAGTAATTTCAAGCTGTAAGGACCTAGATTTCCACACTACAAGCTTGACAGTAAATCAAGTTTGTGATTTCATATTCTAATGGGACAGTTGGTATTTTCTGTGTATTAGCCTTCCTGAGACATAAAATCCAATAATGGCCCAATGCTTTTTTGTATTCCAGAAAAGCATAATTGATTTCATAACACAGCAGTATGTTAACTTTTCCCAAAAAATCTATGCCTTAGTAAATTATTAATATGAGAGATTAGCTCACAGTCAACTTAAGAAACTTACTTTAGCTCTTCTTACACTAACAGAAACATGCATGAAGCCTGATGGTATAAGCCTAATTAGCTCTTAATTGAAATGTATGTACCCTAATCCCAAGAGGTCAAACTAACCACCTCTCTCTTTTGGCTTTTTCCCCCTCCATTTCTATATTTATAATCTGTCTGATATTGGGGTTTGTCACATATGAATCTGTCTCAAGTAGATTGTAGGCTCCTTCAGGTCAGTGCCATATTTGAGTCTTTCTGGTGAGAGGAACCTGATTATAATGTTGAAATATTAAAATATTTCCAAGTCCATCCTCCAGACAGTTTCCAGGTGTTACTAATGATAATGAAAAATGAGAAGAGTTTGACTGATAAGCAAAGACATATGTAAGTGCTCCATAAATATACCATGATTGCAGTCATTTAAAGAAATGAATATACGGGAATATTTAGCAGCAAAACTTAGTCTAGGTATGGGACATGAGAAAGACTTCTTGGGAATTTGTGAATTAGTTAAAATTCTTTGCATTCATATTTCCCTTTTATCTTCAAAAAGTGTCTGGACAAAACGACAGCTGAAGTATAAGATTCAGCCCTTGGTGAATCATTACTTGGTTAAATAGGTTTTTAACCTCCATTTCCCTTTCTTGTGGGGAATTCCTCCCACATCCTGGCTAATCAAGGCCTGCACTCAGAGTCCTTCTCTACCAGAGTGTAAGGAATCTTTCTCTCCTGCTGTCCCCCATGAAACCAACATTCACTTGTTCTTTGGCCAATAGCAATGTGAATACATTTTTTAACATGTGTGAATAGTCTTGCTATTTTAGCCTCAGCCCCCTAAAATAAGACCTTTTGATGTGAACTTTACTCCTATCTTAGGCTGATGGTTAGTGATTTATTTCCCCCACCCTCAAAAAAAATCTTATTTTACCCATTTGTTTCCCTCTTAAATGTAAAAAACAAAAGAAAGAAAGGGTCCCTTTGAAACTTGCTAAAGAGAAAAGACTAGAACTCTTAGATCTCTCCCTTTTCTTCATATAACAGTCTAAAAACGAAAAGTTAAAATGACAGTGCTAAATTTATTTCGTGCTGTATTCCTAACAGTATTCCTGAACTTCTTGGGTTTCCTTTGAGGAAATATGGCTTCCCTGGTGGCTCAAATGGTAAAGAATCTGCCTGCAATGTGGGAGACCCAGGTATGATCCCGGGTCAGGAAGATCCCCTGGAGAAGGGAATGGCAACCCACTCCAGTGTTCTTGCCTGGAGAATCCCATGGATAGAGGAGCCTGGCGGGCTACAGTTCATGGGGTTGCAAAGAGTCGGACACGCTTGAGCACTTTCACTTCAGGAAATATATCTACCCAACCGGCTACTTGGCATGAACAGAGTATCCTCCAGCCATCCAATTGCTTTCATAGTCAATGTGTGATTTGACCTGTACTCTGGCCTCCTGCAATAGTGTCTGAATTTTACCACCAGAGCTCCAGAGGTGTTAAGTAACTGGTCTCAAAGGGTTAAGTGATTGGCCTCTAGGGGCAGAATTGGTCTAGAGCTCTGCCTTGCTCTGGTTAATGCTTCTGCTAGAATGTGGAGCTACGCTGGCTGAAGATTAAGAAGCTGCTTTTGATTCTGGTAGATATTCATCTCAAAGGGAAAAAAAAAAACCCATAGTGTCTTCATAGGGTAGCATTTGAATATTTAATTTTCCTTATCTGTTTCAACTTAAGAGGACTTCCTTGTTCACTTAATTGACTGGTAATTCCTTTGTTTACTACCCCACCCCCACCCCACCCCCACTCTTAGCATCTCAAGAACCGAGTCAGAAGTATTAAAAATGGTTACATTAGGATTTAACTTTTTTTTTTTTTTTAATGAAGTTCGACTATTTCAGAAGGGGGTAATTTAGGCAGGAATGTATGTAGAATTTCGCATTTTAATTAAAAAGCCTCAAAATGAAATGAACCTCCGACAGTAACAGATGACTACCTCTAAAAGCTGCCTTACTATCTGATGTATGTTCAGTATTTTCTTGTGGATAATAAGTCCTACGACTTGTTTCAAGAAAAGTGACAGGACTAAAACAATTAAAAAAGACAAAGCTGCTCTTTTTTAATCATATGCTCATAAATAAAACTGGGTTCTGAATTATTGCCACAGAAGCAACTGACAAAGTATAAGTAAATCACTCTAAAAACTCAAGCTGTTCTTGCTTTATTTATTTTTTTTTGAACGTTCAAACCAAATCGCTAACCCAGTCCAGTGATGAATTTCCTTTGACAAATAAATATTTGCAAAGTATGAAATATAGACTTTGTGTGCTTCCTAAGGCCAAAGCATAGTGTTTAAACTAAAATTTAATATTTTTCTCTCTCCTCAACTATACCAAAATAAGAACATAACTTAAAAATAATTCTCTCTTGTAGCAGACTGTCCATTAATCATGCTTTAGATAATATTGGCTTTGTGAGTATTCAGGTAGAAAGAAAAACTGTAATTTCTAGATTGATCAGAAAACCTGAGAGTATTTATGGATTGGAAGAAAACAATAAAATCTGGCAAAATGGGATTTTCTGTAACCCCCATTATGAAGTCACAAAAGGTACATCTTTAAACAGCCTCCCGCTTTCCTAGGAAAATTCTTCATGTGGTGAACAGTTTGATTGGGTAGACCAAAGAGTTAATCTACTTGTGATTTGAGAAAAGACTTCCTTTTTTTTTTTTTTTTTGGGTTAGGGTGGTATGTGGGAGGAAGGTAGGAAGAGGCCCCAGAATGAATTCACTAATTGGGGTTTTCACCTGCTGTGAGTCTAATCGAATACAAAGCCTTATTTGTAGCTGAAGAGGAAGGCAGATTTTGCAGAGTGTCAGAATTTCTGCCTAGTTTTGAAATTCCTGTTATTTGGCACTGCCATTTGGGAAAGGCAGACTAATAGTTACAGCTTTGAGCTGTCCTTAAGGTGGACTAGAAATGCAGACCTGCCTGAACCACCTTAACCAGCATCCACATTGAGCTGTTGAGCTGGAGGTGGTGTGCTCCCTACACCGGGGTAGCTCCGTAGTTGGCAGGCTAATAGGTACACAGCAGAATTCTTTGCCAGGGAGGAACTGCTGGGCCTGTGAGGTTAATGGAGTGTGGCTTGATTTTAGTGAAGATGCTAAACTTCACATCTTTTCTAGATGTTCAGTCTGATATAGGTGGCTCGGTGAAGCTTTGAAAAATCTTATTAGAAGAATACTGTATGAGAGAGAAGCCCAGTGTGACTTCCTCTGGAGCCTGTGTGCTGAAATCTCTGGTTCACATGGTAGCTGGCTCAGAGAACTTTGCTCAGTCTGGCTTACTCTGCCTCCCTGCAGGGGAAGAGCCTGGAAAAATAGGCTTTTGTGTGGGTGTGAAGTACGCTGTGTCTGAATGTGGTGGTCCCTTCATTTACCAGTTAATGCGAACTGACTGGGTATGCTGATATCCCCAAGATGCAGGGTTTCAGATTGATCGAAAGGGATTTTTACACATATTTTAATTAGCACACCATGGTATTTGCCCTAACAGTGACTCACCATCACTGGAAGGATTTGTTAGATGTCTTATTCACTGTTCATGGCTAATACTTGTGTGCAAAGAGAAACACGAGATCCTTATGTGTTTACTGGATAGATAGCCAAATGTTGAAATTTTACTATAAACTGTGTGTTAGGCTTAATTGAAGCAATACCTATATTCCAAATTAATTTTTATAAAATGGTACAGGTTATATACTTAAGACTGAGCTTCCCAAGTAGTGCTAGTGTTAAAGAACATGCCAATGCAAGAGACTTTAAGAGAGGTGGGTTTGATCCTTGGGTTGGGAAGATCCCCTGGAGGAGGGCACGGTAACCCACTGCAGTATTCTTGCCTGGAGAATCCCATGGACAGAGGAGCCTGGCAGGCTACAGTCCATGGGGTAGCAAAGAGTCAGGGACATGACTGAAGTGATTTAGCATGCACTCATACTTAAGATTAGTGAAGGAACAAAATGCAGTTTGGATGCAGACTCATGCAGCCAGAAGGAAGCTGGACCCTAGCAGGTGGTGAAGTCCTTTAGGGCCATACCCAGGCAAGTCCCCACTGCAGCCCATTCCCTGTCATTTCCTTTCCCTTGCTGATCCTCATTTCACCCTGGTAAAGTCAGGCTAACATTGAAACTGTAAGCAGCTCAGAAGAAAAGGAGTGTATTGGTAGAAGATAGGAACAGCCTGGCCTCCACCCTTGAATCTTCACACATACATACACACAGAGACAGACAGACAGACAGACAGACACACACACACACACACACACACACACACACATACACCTAAATGGAATCATCCAAACCCACACCATGCATTACTACCATGTCCAAAGGATAGCTCTATTCCTGCCATCTTCCCTCTGAGTTCCAGACTCGGGTGTCTGCCTGCCTTTCACATCACACCGCCACCTCTGAGTCATCAGGCTCAAGACTGAACTCATCATCTCTCCCTGACCCTCTTCTGCCTAAATCTGTCCCCCTCTGGCTGAAAGTGCTGGCTTGGTGAGTGTTACTCACCCAATCTTGGGAGTCACTCTAGAACAATAATCCTCTAGTCATCCTCCACCTTGGCTGCATGTCAGAATCACCTGAAGAGCCTTAAAAGTCCCAGTGCCCAAGGCCAATTAAATCACAACCTCAGGGTGGTAAGACCCAGGCATCTGAATTTTTTAGCATTCCACACGTGATTCCAGTGGCAGCCAGGCCTGAGGACCATGGCCCTAGATCTTCCTTCTAGCCCATGTATACGTCCAATCAGTCAAGGCTCCTGTAGTTTGAACACTGCTGTTATTTCCCCACTCTCTCTGCCGCTGTCATTGTTCAGATCCTCCTCATGCTGCAGTCAACTTGTATCCAGTGTCCTAATTCCAGACTCTTCTGATCCAGCCCTGCACCATTGCCAGAGTGATTTTTCTGAAAGATGAATCTGACAGAGCCACACTCATGCTTGAATTCCTTCCTTATAAAGCTCATCTGTACCTTTTAGCATGCAGGTCAAACTTTGGATCAGCACACCAGGTCCTTCCCGATGTGCCCACCTCTCTAATCCCTACCTTGACATTCTCCCAGAGATCGAGGAGAGCCCTAAAGCCCTGAGAAAGAATCATCTGTTTCTTGTCTGTTTCTTGCTGTGATCACCATTTATAATTACTGACTTGCTTTTATCCCCAGTAGGCCAGAATCTCCTTTGGGGCCTACAGAGGAGGCTTCTAGAAATATCTATCCAGTGACCAAGTCTAATCTCCTTTTCAGCTCCAACTGGTGAAGTTGACTTTCTCCTTAATCAGTGGTCCCTACTCAGCAACCAGCCAAGTACCCCAGAGGGTGACTTTGACTGGGTGGGTCCCTGTTTGATCTGGGTCCTGGGAGAAAAAACAGATCATACACTCAAAAGTGGGACTTGAAGAAAGTGTGGTGAAAGACTATTTACTAAAGCCTGAGCACTGTAGGAGAAAGAACAAGGGTGAGAGGAGGGAATGGTTTAAGGTACTTGGAGCATGCTGATGCTGTAGAAATGACTACACAGCGAGACTCATGGCCCCATAAAGAAACTCGGCCACTGGCAGGCTCAAGAACAACAGGAGGGAGGTTGGGGAATAAATACCCCGACATCTCTCTCCTCCTACCCTTTCATCTCCTGCTATAGGCCTTTCATCACTGCTTCCCATTGGCTGAAAGTGAAAGAAAGCCAAAGGGCAAGAGAGCCTGATTGATGCCATCCACAGAGGTCCAACCCCCTGGGCCATAGAGCAGGGTGGAAAAGGGCATAGAACAGAGATGGAAGAGAGAATGGGGAGATACCCAGTATAGTCCCTTTGATCAGAGAGGTCCTCCTTTTTCTAAGTACCAACAACGTTTAAGTGGTTCAAAGACGAGTTTGGTGTATGGAAAAATGTACTAGGTGGCCTTCCTAGACCTTATCTATTTAGTTCATTCCTTACCTCTGTTTCTAGCAAATTGACTCTCCTCTGCTGCCAGCCAGCAGTGGGATCGCTCATGAGCACAGAAGAAAACATACAGATCTTCCTCCACAGTAGGAGAAGCCACTTCTCTGCACGGCAGCCTGACAGAGTAGCCAATTACATGGGCCTTGAAGCCAGACTCCCTAGTTCCAATCTTTGCACGGCCATATTCCAGCCATGGTACGAGGGGCCAGCAGCTTGTGGTAGGTTTTAAAGGCAGGATTTAAACTTAAGTTGCTTTATGGTCTGTGGTTCACATCAGAACAGTAATAATGAGGAGGAAGAGGAGAGCTACTACAAGCAAGCAATTAATGTTTTATCATACATGGCATCACTATATAATTGATATATGAAATGAAAATATATAAATTATATTCTTTTCTTAACGGCTTTCCCTAATAAGCAAAATTGATATTCTAACTGAAATAAATAACAAAACAGTTGCTGTGATGACCTTTTCATTTCTTAATAATGCTTTCTGTATTTAGTTTTGAAAACAACATCAAGATTTGGGAAGAAGCCTTCAAAGGGCCTATAACACCAGTCTAAAAAAGAACCTAAAGATATATTTTTGAGGATTGCCATCTGTCAAATGTAGGAGAAAATTTGAATAGTAATTTCTAATTTTCCCTTTTTTTCCCAAAGAATTGTTTTGAGTAGTTTTCTAGCTGGACACTGAGAAAGTAGACTTGAGCACTGATTTAAGAGAAACATAGCAGAATCCCCGAATCTCAAGCAGGAAATTTAAAAGTGTAAAACAAACAAACTAGAAAGGAAGAGAAAGACAATGTTTCCAATATTTACAAATGTCCACGCTGGAAGGTTTGCATCTTTTCATTGGAATACATATAAACAATATTTAAGTCATTCACTTGCTACATTGACACAGAGGTGACATCACTGATTAACTGCAAAGGCCACCACACCACTTCATTATCACAGAACAGGAATCCCTTTTCCCCAAAGATAGGGGCAGACCTAGAATCTCCAGTGAGACCAAGGGACAGCCTCACGCAAAGCCAGTCCTGGTGTGCCCTCTGCTTCTCAGACTTAAATAGCAGCCGAGTCCACAAATCACTGGCTCAAAATAACTAAAAGATAGCAATAATGTCTCAGTGTATCAGGTACAATGCAAGAAGTGCCTGTGTGTGTGCTCAGTTGTGTCTGACTCTTTGTGACCCATGGACTGTAGCCCACCAGGCTCCTCTGTCCATGGAATTCTCCAGACAAGAATACTGGAGTGGGTTGCCATTTCCTCCTCCAGGGAATCTGCCCGACCTAGGGATCGAACCTGCAGTTCCTGTGGTGCCTGCATTGGCAGATGGATTCTTTAGCACTGAGCCACCTGGAAAGCCCCAGGAAGTGCTCTGTTTGTTTTAAAATAGCAACACCAATCAGACCTGCATGCACGGTGTATTCCCTATAAAGTTTACATTTGTATGTGGTTTGTCAAGGGTAATGAAGAAACTTCACACTCCCTTTACCTTTGGTTCATGCACATTATTTTTGCCTCTTTTGCTGTGATGTAGCAGATAGGAAAAGGAGATTGACAGCTAGAATCCTTTCAGCTCAAACATTCTGGCCTAGAAGGAGTGAGGGGGAAATGTTGAGAGAGAGGACATTTAAAAAGAAAAAGGGGAACCCTTTAAACTGTAAGCCGAAGAAGAATGAATCAACCAGAACAGAGAGTGAAAATGAAATGGTTGAAAGACGATAAAAAGAAAAGCAGGCCAACAAAATAAATGGACAAACAGGGACAATGAAACCACTAAGGAAGTTTATCTGAAAATACCCTTTGGACTCTTTAATCAAAGATATTATGTGAAGGTTGAGAAAAATTCTTGCGCTCATGAAGGCTTTCTTCTCTTCGGAATATTTCGAAGCTTGTCACAATTTTGCATAGTTAACCTGTGTCGTCATATTGCAAACTCTGCAATTAGAAGTATTTGAGCTACCAGGCCCTGTAACTTTTCCAATAGAACCTTCCATTGGAAATGGTTTCCTTTTAGATTTCTCTGAAGAATACTAAAAGACCACACCATACCACACCATTGGTGGTGGTTTTTATTTAAAGAGTCTATACCACTGGTTCTCAAAGTTCACTGTGCTCGGAGTTTCTGATTCAGTAGCTCTCTCTGGGCTGGAGCCCAGCGAATTTTCATTTCTAAGTTCCCAGACGATGCTGCTGGTCCTGGGACTACAGGATGAGAACCACTGCTGTCACAGATACACAGACAAATGCTTCCTTAAAACCTATTTAGCCCAGGATAAGCGAAACTAGAATTTCATGTCCTTACAGCTCCATCAGTTTAATCTTCGATTGGGCCAGGGGGAGGAAGAATTATGCTCGTGAATTTTTTCTCTTTCACTCTTTAAAAAGCAAACTCTTGAGCCCACACACTTAATTATCTGCGATGAGGTCATTTGCACCTAGGTCATTTATTTAGGCAACAAGTTGTCTTGCTGGAGGATTTAAGGGGGTGCTGGTAGGGCAATGTGTGGCTTCCAGGTTCCCGGCACTACCTTAAATCTCCTGCTCCGTCTTTCTTTTGCTTTTCTCTTTTTCCTTTCCGTTTTGAAAGCCCCAACTGCCTGCCGGGTCTCCCGGAGTCCGGGTTCCCAGGGCGCTAGGTAGGGGCGGAGCCCGGCCCAGCCCCGCCCCGTCTGCCTGCAGCGCCCCCTCCCGCGCGCCGCCCGCCCGCCTGCTAGCCCGCGCCGGCTCCTCCGCAGTGCTTTCAGCTTCCAGCCTGGGCGGCGGCGGCGACGGCGACGGCGGCGCTCGACTTTCGGGGAGCCCGGCGGCTCTGGGAAGCTCACTCCTCCGCTCACGCGCTCCCCCGACCGCGGAGCCCTAGCAGCCATGAGGGAACAGCTCAAAGGGTAAGTGCACCGCGCCGCCCTCAGATCGCCGCAGTCCATGCACTTGTGGCGCGAGCAGGGTGCTAGCAGAGGGGGCCAAAACTTGGACTCGCGTGACGGCTCGATCCCGGGCTCCAGACGGCCGGCCATCAGGGCAAGGTCCCCACGTGAGCCCCCGCAGCGCCGCAGCAGGTGCGCCCCCGGGGCTCCCCCCTGGCTCGCTGGGAGCCCCTTCCCCCGACTTTGGGACGGGCTCCGGAGAGAAAAGGCTGATGTCTCACAGTACCCAGAGGGGACAGAACGTTCCCCACGCGGGGATTGGAGCTGCGGGAGCTTTTTGCTCCTTTCCGGGCTATCTGTGTGGACGCAAGCCAGCCAGGCTTCCTAAAGCGTCTCCAGACCTCGCAGAAGGAAGGGGCGCGCCAGGCTCTACCTTCCACTGCGCTGCAAGTGCCAAAAGGTCAACTTTCTGCCTGATTTCTTCCGAGGATTCCAACTGACATTTCCCTCGTTGCATTTTCTACTGTGTTCGTCCCATGCCCCAAGACTTGGAGAAATCAGGAGAGAAAGAAAAGGCAAGGAGAGCCTAAAAGTCAAGGATTTGACATAGAGGATTCAGGGTGTTTTTTTTTTTTTTTCTCTTTGCCCTCTGGGATTGAACGTGGAGTCATTTCTGGGTGTCCTTCTCGCGTTTCTCCAGGTGTCTGTGCTGGTCTTTAAGCAAAGTTTGTCATTCTTGGTCAAATCATGACAATGAATAGGGCAGGACGCTGTTTATCTCCGTTCAATTTGAAGTTAAGTTTGAAGCTTGAATTGAAAGGGTTTGGTTGCCCAAGAGAGACATATTATTAATTATAAAATACTTTAACGTGGAAAAAAAAATTCGTCCAGTGTAAGTGATGAACCGAAGTCTTTAAGTGAAATAAACCTATGTGGCCAACAAGCTGTTCTTGGTCTCTTGGCTTCTTTATCCTTGTGGCCTCTCCCTGTCACCCCCCATCACCCTTTCTTTTTTGTCTAGATTTTTTATTTCCTTATCCCAAATCCCCTCTTTGGAGAATCCAGTTCCTCTTGGAAAAGCAGAAGAGCAAATGAAACAACATGGCTATATGAAAGGTTTCTGACCCTTGATCACCGTGGAATTGGTTTCAGTCATCGTTGTTTGATCTTGCATTGGACACGACCCTGAAGTGAAATTGCTTTGGCTGAAGTTGAGGGTGGGTGGGAGTTAAGCCCTGAAAAGCAAACAGAACGGAGGAGGAGTAACAGCTGGAACAGTCACGGAGGCAATCATCTTTGCCCTGGCTTGAGCCGAAGAGAATAAAATGTTAACAATCACAGGGAACAAGAAATGGGGACTAGAATAGGATATCTGAGGTTTACACTGACACCCACCCCCCTAACCTCCCTACCCACAGTAGCAGAAACTTTTAAATATATTTTCCCATTCCCACCCTTCGAGTCTTCCAGCAGTGGCAGCCAAGTTCAGCATTCAGCATGCAAATGCCAAGGTTTCTCTAGAAAAAGAGTCTGATCCCCAGATTAAAGGGAAGTGATTTTGTGTGTGTGGATCAATGGGCTTCAGATTATATATGAAGCCAAACTCTAATCCTCTGCAAATCGCAAGAGAACGCTACCTTTATATTGCTGCATAGGGATCACTTTCCTCCCTGGGAAATAGTGGAAAAATATTTTTTAAAAGGGCAACTGTTTGGAATTATTTTCAGTACCAAATAACAGTGGTGGCAGAAGAAATCTTAGTTTAATTAGGCAACTGCCATTTTCCTGGGGAGAACAGTGGAATTTTGTTACTTTTTCTAAGTGTTTAGTATTTGTTTTTAAAGAAACTAAAAAAGCAATTCCAGTAAGTCTGATATTCCAGCACTGACAGTAGGAACAGCTCTGAGATGGTTATAATAACCTTACACGCTACTTGAAACTAAAGAAGGTGAGAGAAAATTTAAATTGTGTGGTAGGAAATTAGGTCAGTCTTGTGCTCAGTAAGTAATGTTTTAATTTCTTATTATTGACACGTAGGTGTTGCCGGGGTCTTTTGTCACATCCAGTGATTGTGTATTTTAATTTGTTTTACGTTCTTATCATGACCCAAAATAAAAGGGAAAAGAGAGATTATGGTAGCTTGTACACATTAAAAAGGGGTGGAGGGAGGAGATCAGAGTTTGAAGGCTGTTCAGAGAGGCATATCTGATGCCAGGTTTTGGAACCAGCATGGCCAAAATCAATAACATTTTTTTAAAGATTTAAAGGGCATTTTAAGGATTATTTATGAGGCTGGTCTCTGTGAATGCATGTATAGAATTTTGATCTATGTGGAACATCACTGTTTTCAGGAAGGCTGAACAAAGATATAACCATTAACTTGTGAGCAGGATTCAGAATTGCCTTTCGAGTTGGACATGGTATATGGGGAATGCGTTAATGATGTGAAAAGTGAAGTGCAGAAAAGACAGTTGCTAAAAAAGCAGTACTACCATCCGTCCACCACCACCTCCCCAGCACAGCATGTTTTTCTATATTGTCTGTATATTCCAGGTGAACCTGAGCTGCTTCTCATGGAGTTACTGAGGATCCTCTCCTGTTTTTGAAGATAGGCACAGAGTCAGAAATATAGCTGTAAAAACTAGTATTGATCAGAGACCAATAATTGATTTGTCCTATAAGGTAGAATGTAGATAGGACTTAGGCAGGTTTGTGTTTACCGTTTCATCCTGTTCATACTCATCTTTCCTATCTGTTTAGAAGGTTAAATATGTCTCACCAGGCCTTGGATTCATCAAAAATACCCACGTACAGTGAAATGTGTGTTTGGTTCTCCATATAGTTACTCCCAAAGCCGAAGTCGTTACAGCTATGTTGCCAGTCATTTTTAGCATTAAATGATTAAAAGATTATTTTTCTAGTTGGGAGGATTAGTCCCACCCTTTATTCTTTTCTTCTTTGCACTTGTGCTCACTTCTTTCACTTACTGCTGGGTTGTAATTGAAGTGAAGCTAACTCGGCAAAGGTGAAATATAGATCTGTTTCTCTGGTTACTTTGCATTGCTTCAAAATAAAAGGTTTGTGTGTTGGAGAGGAAGACAAAAATGGTAAATGAAGATTGGCTTTTGGACTGGTTTGAGTTCATTGATGTAGGTTATTCAGATCCCCCAGAATCACAAGTAATTGGGAGAGAGAATGAGTACCTAGGTAGGACTAACTAGTATCTGGTAGCTCAGGAATGGAGTATGGAAGTGGAGGCTTAGAATGTTTTCCTTCTTCCAGTAAAGGACATTTCAATTTTGCTGTAGATGGATGGATTAAATGATCATTTCTAAAATCCCTTTCATAATTTTTAATCACTGGAATAAGTGGGGCTTCCCTGGTGGCTCAGTGGTGAAGACTCCACCTGCAATGCAGGAGCCTCAGGAGACCCGGGTTCAACCCCTGGGTCGGGAAGATCCCCTGGAGGAGGGCATGGCAACCCACGCAGTATTCTCACTTGGGAAATTGCATAAACAGAGGAGTCTGGCGGGCTACAGTCCATGGGGTCGCAAAGAGTCAGACATGACTGAAGCAACTTAACACGCATGCAGGGAACTAGATCTCACATGCCACAACTAAGACCCAGTGCAGCCAAATAAATAAATATTTTTTAAAAGGTAGAGGTGTAAATGTATCAACAGTCATAAAATCTTTGGAGGGAGGGAGCTCCCTGAAGCTCCCTGAAGCTCCCATTCAGTCTCTTCTCCTGTCCCTTGGAGGCAGGTTTCTCTTTTCTTTGGGAATTGCATTTGATACAAGTTACTTCTTGCCCGTGTTCCCCCAATTTAAGGTCCATTACAGATGGTGGCTTTTCAGACTGGTTCTCTCTGTCTCTGTCAGGTCAGGTTTATCAGCTCAGACAGATGTTTTTCTGCCCATCAATTGAAGCTGCTCCAGTCCTCCCACACGTGGTGGAGATGGTGTGTTATAATTACACAGCGTGTGTAATAAGAGCCTGTACGTGTGGACACACGTGCTTTCCCCCTCTTCTCCCTCCCTCTCTCCCTGGGGCTCACATATGATGGCCATAGGAAATGGCAGAGGCCTAAATGCAGGGTGGGCTCCATAGCAGGTAATCTTTCCTTGCTGGGTACTTGTGTACAGAATTGGTATATGGTCTCGTTCGGAGCTTTAAAAAAAATGCTTGAGAATAAGCAACACTTTTTTTCTCTATGAAGCTGCAAGCTGCAGCCTTCTTGTGCTGTGCATATAAAGTACCCGTCCCTCCCACCCCTTCTACAGATCATAAACCATTGTGGACATGGGGCTTTCTAAAACTCCCTACAGCATGCGCTGTATCTTTTTTCTTGCTCTGCAAGACTTGAACTCTGCTCTGCTACATTCGCTCGGCTGAGAAGCCCCTGTCTACTCCTCACATGCAGATTGCCTCTGTGGAAAAGTCAAACAGAAACGGACAGGTGTGGAGGAGACTGAAGCAGCCCTTCAGCAAGGAACCCTTTCTTGTAGATTTCTTTCACTGGCCTTCACCGTTCAGTTACTGATTGGGAAATATCAGAGGGCTGGTCTCTGAAGTTGTACAGCTTGGGGAACTGCCATACATCTTTGTGTCATTTGTGATTGTGTTATATTTAGCAGACCACAGTAAATGTTTCTCCGTTTTGCATATCTTCTGTAAAACAGAGGCAGTACATATTGAGCATTGCTTTTGCCCCCATGAAAGGTCTTAAGGTGTGGCTGACTTACCACAGTTGGATCCTCACCTCTATCATAATCAACTAATGAAAGCTTTGCTTTCAAGGGGCAGTAATTTGGGAAATCCCGTGAACAGAGGAGCCTGGCAAGCTACAGTCCATGGGGGTCACAAGAGTCGGACACGACTGAGCGACTAAATCAACAACTTGGGGGCGCCACATAATAACAAAAATGACCACATATTGAGTGCCAGAAGGTATCAGTCACTGACCTCTACTAATTCATCCTTTAACACCCCTAGGTGAGCGGGGCAGCCCCCCATTTCACAGCTAGTATGCCACAGAGGCAGAGTCTAATCCTAAGATTTAACACCTACACTTGACTTTGTTGGCCTCCGCAAGCTCCTCTTTCTGTGTGCAGCCTCTGTTTTCTGCTCCCCTTCAAGTGTCCACATTTAAGCCATTTCTCCTCTCTCCATCTGCCCCCCACCCTTTTCCCTGAAAGATGATGAATAGGCTGCATTTTACTGCATTTTACTGTATTTTACTGCATCAAAGGCCAGTCAGGTAATCCCCCAAAACTGGAAATATGATGCTGTGGTGATTTATGTAGATGGTCCAAAGTAAAGGAAAAGTATATGTAGTTATCTCTCCTCGGTTTATTCCCGGAATCGAATGCGGAACAAAGGTGTTCTGTTCTTTTTGCAGCAGGAGCTGATAGCTGGCAACCACATTTACCTAAACTTCAAGAAATGGAAGGGAACTGTGAATGCTTCATTCAGGCCCAAGTAAACATAGGCAAAGGTGCAGTGGCGTAGTGAGCGCTGAGTCAAAAATATATTCTAAAATGATGGGAAGAGGGAAGATATGATCTGTGAGTCGGGCAGTGGATAAACCCTAAGCTGGCATCATCATGGAGATGAGATCTGGATACGGAGAAGAAAGTAAGGGAAACATGTCAGGGGCAGTGAGAGCAAGTGAGAAGCGAGGCGACTGATTTCTGAAATTAATGTCCAGTATCTCTTTGACAGAGTTAAATAACCCTTGTCTGTGTCCTTTCAGTATGTTCCGAGTTGGATGGCTGAAGAAACCCTGATTTTCAATTATTGATTACATATCCAGGCCCTTTTCTGATAACAGAAGTGCACCCGACATGTGGGTGCAAAAAATAAACAAATGCTGGTTACAAAATCATGATCATATTGCTTTTCCCATTGAAAGCAAAGGTAGGGGCCTTTCTGTTGTAAAATAAACATTTGTCAGTACAGGATGGAAGTCCTTTGAAGTCATGAAGCCAAATGATCGAAAAGCATTTTGTGCTTTTTTTTTTTTTTTTTTTTTTTTGGTCTCTCTTTTTCTCTATCACTCATTCTAAATTCTAAAGTCTCTCTTTGTGTTTTATGTTTTAGCCACGAGACCCAAACAACTTGCTGGGACCATCCTAAAATGACAGAGCTCTACCAGTCTTTAGGTAAGGACATGGCCATCTTTCCTCCAGATGAAATGACAGATGACTCATAGGATAAAGTAGTTTGTAGTGTGCAAGCCATTTGTTATCTAAATATATCACTGTTCTTTTAAGAAATGAAAAACAGCAGCACCTTTCTATTCAAAATTGACCATTAGCTTTCTTTTTTTCTGAGGTTGGTTAAAAATAAGTTTTAGGATTTCATTCATTCCTGAAAATTCAGTGTATCTGAGCAGGTTAAAAGGCCTTATTAGTTTTTTTTGTTGTTGTTGCTTAAAAGGGTGGGAAAAAAGTTACTTGCAATGGATGGCAGTTTTTTCCCCCAAAGGAAGAAAACTGTTTCAAGTTGTTCTGATTGATTTCTTCCTTGTGAAACCAAGAAAACACTTTTGCCAAACCATGAATGTTGTGTCAAGGAATTTTCTGCAGTCACTCCAGTGCTCATAATCCTAAGCGCATCAGGTTATTAGCATGTACATTTCAATGATTTGTCTAGACGGCTTGTTTTGTGTTTGTGTGAGAGCCTGGCAGCACCCACCCTTCCCATAACTTGGAATTTTTTGAACAGATGCACAGCCTCCAAATAAGGGTGAAACCTCAGTCTTTTTAATGCTTGATGAAAGTCCACTCTCTGCCATTTTTGATCCCTCAGGAATAATCTGAACCGAATCCCCTCACATTGTAACTAGTTGTTGTTTTAATTAAAAATCGCCATGCCTTCTCTACTACTAAACATTTTTAAAGACTTTTTTGTGAGTAGATGTATTTACAGACTGAAATGCACGAGGCGAACTCTTTGGGTTTTAAGTTTTGTGAGAAAACCCATGGGAATCAGGATACTCAGACATATATTTTTGACGTGTATGTAGCCATGTACCTGTGTGTAGCTCCTACTGCCCTTCTGCCATTGGTTCCCTTTGGTTAATGAATTCCAGCTATGAAGACAGGGCGTGGGGGCTTCCCAGGTGACTCAGCGGTAAAGAATCTGCCTGCCAGTGTGGGAGCCATGAGTTCGATCCCTGGGTTGGGGAAAATCCCCTGGAGGAGGAAATGGCAACCCACTCCAGTTTTCTTGCCTGGGAAATCCCATGGACTGAGGAGCCTGATGGTCTACAGTTCATAGGCTCGCAGAAAGTCAGACACGACTGAGCAACTGAATATGCACACATGAAGACAGGGATAGGAGATATTAGCGTCTCCCCTGCCCTGATTGTTTTCCTAAACTTTTCCAATAAGGACCTACGATGTAGCACAGGGAACTCTGCTCAATATTCTGTAATAACCTAAAATAATATATAGTTATATGTATAGCTGAATCACTCTGCTGTACACCTGAAACTAACTCAATCTTATTAATCAACTATCCTCCGATATAAAAGATTGAACATAAAGAAAAATATAAATGATAGAAGTTCCTTCTACAAAATCTGGAAAAAAAAGCCAAAGTGTGTGAAAGAAAAGTCACTTAAAATTCTACTAGCCAGAGATACTCAATACAAGTAATATGTCAGCCTAGTCTCACAGTAAGAGTGTGTGTATTTGTGTCTGTGTGTGTATGTACAGGCACGTACGCACACACACACACTTTTAAAAACAGAAGGAAAATCAGGATCAACTAATCTTCAAGTGCTGCATTTTCAGCCCCTGCAGAAGGTTTCTGGCTTTTATGCTGGATTGTTAAGACCACAGGTGGAAAATTTGAATGCTTATGTTTTGGTAAATGAGAGAATGAGAATTCATCTGAAGTAGACAGTGGCTGTGCTGAGGGAGCTGGTCATCCTAGCTCAGTGCTCTCAAGACTGGATTTTTCAAGACAAACTAGAAATCTTTCAGTAAAGAGCTTATTCAAACTGGACCTACTGTGATTATAACCTCTGGTTTACAGGGGCTCAACCCGCTTGTAATTTTTCCTGTTCTAATCACAGTGATCTTTAGTTATAAAATTTTAATTTACTTTTATTTAAAAATGAGAGGGACTTCCCTGCTGGTTCAGGGATTGACTCTGAGCTACCACTGCAAGGGGCATGAGTTTGATCCTTGCTCGGGGAACTAAAATTCCATATGCACAAAAAGATGAAAAATTATAATTATTATAGAATCAATACTTGTTCAAATTTTTAAATGTTTAAAAAATATAAATAAGCTACCAAAAAAAGAACAGATAAATCATCTGTTACCCACCTCTTAGCTAACTAATGTTTAACCATCTAGCAGGTATCCTCAAAAATTTCTCTCTATACATACATTTTTATAAAAGTTGAATCATTCTTTTTGTAATCATTTTTTATTCACCTAAAGGAAATGTACCTCAGCCATCTTTCCATTTCATTGCATTGTACACTCTACCAGCTTACTTTGAAGTACTCTGCAATGAGAATTCACAAACATGGTTGATATAGAGCTAATTATGAACTCTCAGTGAAGAGGTGTTTGCATCTTCAATCAGAATTAAATATGCTTTTTATCACCATATTTCTAAAGTTGTCTCAGTAGCTTGATCATTCAAGCTGGTAATCTGGCATGGTTAGTAACCTTGGGCAAATCACCTGACTCTGGAAGATAATGTTATTTTACAGTTGCAGGGAAATTTAGAGTTCATTTGTTAACAGACTTATTCTTTGATGAAATCAACTTAATTGAGTTCATCTACATGGAATAAAATGGTGCCATCATAAATATGTGGTCAATTCCACCACCATTCATTCCCCCCATTTTTGAAATTTTGTGTTTTGCCCTCCTAACAACAAACATCTTGGAAATGAACTAAGTGTTGAAATTTGATTTTCAGCTTTCAAAACTTACATTTTCAATATTTTTGTTACAATCACATATTTCCCAGGCTTTTATTCAAATGGTAACACGTTACATAGCATCTTCCATTTATTGAGAGCCTTCTGTGTGTGCTGCACATGGAAATGGATGTCAGCAACCATTGTGCCTGGTAAAGGGTGTCAACAGCCTTCTTTCACAGGGTGGTGAAGTCAGGTACAGAGAAACCATGCTCCAGGCTCAGCGATAAAGAATCTGTCTGCAATATGGGAGACCTGGATTCCATCCCTGGGTTGGGGAGATCCTTGGAGGAGAGCATGGCAACCCATTCCAGTATTCTTGCCTGGAAAACCCCCATGGAAAGAGGAGCCTGGTAGGCTACAGTCCATGGTGTCACAAAGAGTCAGACACGACTGAGGGACTAACACTGTACTCTACCCTGGGATCCACCCCAGGTCTCCTGTTACTGTTTGCATTGACCTCATTTATTTTATTAACTTATGAAAGTATGTCCTTGTAGGTTACCATGCACCTGCTACAGGTAGGGTTGACAGTTTTACCTATGGATAGACAGTTATTTGAATGGTATTTCTGGAACAAACCATTCCATTTCTAGAAATAGTATGGCGGATTCCTGGACAGTGGACACTCTTCCTTTCACTGTTGCCAGGTACACATAGAGTGATTGACTTAGTAGTTTGTTGGGTGTCTACATCCCTGAAATAACCTATAAGATTAAGTACCCTTACTACCCTTGTTGTTGTTTTGTCACCCAGTCGTGTCTCTTTGCGACCCCATGGACTGTAGCCTACCAGGTTCCTTTGTCCATGGAATTTCCCAGGCAAGAATACTGGAGTGGGTTGCCATTTCCTTCTCCAGGCAAAAATAGCACCAGAGCATTAACTGATGGAAGGCTATGGGATTGCTCAAATTGTTAATTTTGCAGATCTCTACTTAGTAGAATTCTTAGGTAATTTTCTTTTTCATTCTTCTTTTCTGACCTTCCACAGTAAGTGTATACTATTTACAATACGATATTTAACAAGAAAGTTTTCTTCATCTGTACTATCTATCCCTTTCCTTAGAGTCCCTAGGGCTCTAATTCATTAACCAATGAGAACCTGTAACAGACAAGCAGCAATAGTCACATATACACCTTCCCCCACAGCATACATACATAGACAAAATTTAAGTCCTGATTCCCCATAAACTTTATCCGATAAATTTAAACACAAAGAGATCATCTCATGTGTTGTTAGTCTCTAGATCTATCCATTCATAAAAAGTTGACTTAAAAAATTGAGTAGTAAAGAAGATAAGCCTAGCTTATTATTAAAAAAAAGTGAAAGAATTATTTTCAGGTTATTCTCAACAGATCTAAAATGGCTTTTTTGAGTGAGTTTTCATCAAAGGTTAAAAAAACTGTGTTTTCCCCTTGGTTTAAACTGTGTACATGTTTAACAAATTCCAAGTTATGAAGGAAGAAATTGTCAGGTTCCCACACAAACACAACACAAGGTATAGTAAAATACTTTAAATGTTCACAGTGGTGACCTGACAATCATTAGGAAGTGGAGCATTGGAATGGCTCCAAAAATTTTTATACACAACATTAACGGTTTGGCAAAAGCATTGTTTTGTTTGCACAAAGAAATCAATAAGAACAACTCAAAAAGCAGTTTTCTTTCAGTATATTTCTCTGACTACCCTGAATGTGGTGGGGTGAGTGGTATATTAAAAAACAAAATTTGCCTTTTTTTTTGGCATGGCCTTATTATCCTTATCCTTAGAATGAGGGTATTGGACCAAAATGTTGAAGAATTTTGTTTTTCTCTTGCTTTGGGCTGAGTGGGTCACGTTGTTTCCAAAACTTGTTGTGATTATAATCTTCAAGAAGTACCTTTGGCTGATTTTGCAGATACATGGATTTCTAAAAGTTTAAACACCCCTATTTTTAAAAATGCACATTCTTGGCAAACAACCAATAGGAAGAAGATCCTGTCACCTATTCCTGTCTTACAGGCAAAGTGAGGGCGAGCTGCCACCCTCTAGTAGGGAGGCTCTCTGGAAATATACCTGCTGGGTCCTCTATTTGCTGTTGAGAGGCATATTCTTCTACATTTCTTAGACATAATAATATGTTCCATTCATGAGGTGAATTTCAGGTTTCCACTAGCATCTTTACAAATGGAATGGCAAGAGTGTTGTTCCAAACGGTTATCTTGGTGATTTAAAACCTAAAGCTCTTTAAGGCTCCAAAAGACATTTTTAAAAATCAGTAGATGTTAGGTAGTAATATGCTCTGGAATTTATTTTGAAATAGTAATACAATATTGATTTATGTAAAGTGCCTCTCTATGATGAAAAGCCTGTCATTTTCTCACAATTTATGTCTAGGTTCTTAAGTTCATCACTGAAATGTTAAGTAAACATTTTTTTAAAGAAAGCATTCCATCCCTAACAGACACAGAATAAAAATACTTTCAAAATATATTTCTTAGTCTGTCTTATTGAGAGTATATTAATTGTAAATACAATAAAATCTTTATGTGG
The DNA here is from genome assembly GCF_032405125.1 of Capricornis sumatraensis. Lineage (NCBI taxonomy): Eukaryota > Metazoa > Chordata > Mammalia > Artiodactyla > Bovidae > Capricornis > Capricornis sumatraensis. The sequence goes on from NC_091092.1 coordinate 112,541,696, forward strand.
TCCCTTCCCTGGCTTCTTTCTGCCCTACAGTATGAGGTGTTTACATGGGGCATACCAGCAGTGCAGCACAGGAATAGCAGTTTGTAAAGGAGACATAGGTTTAAAAAAAAACAGGATAATGTTAAGAAAGAATCAGGAAGCTTCAGAAAGTTAACCGATTTAATTTGCAGCCATTTACTAAAATCTAGATGTGGCGGATGATCTGACATATTTCTTAACCCAATTGCCTTTTCCTTTTTTGAAGTTCTTTCACCACCAGTTTTTTTCTAAGGGAAAAAAACCAATTCTAGGGGAATTGGTTGCCTTCTTTTTCTGTGGGTCTGGCATTCTCTAAACCTAGCCCCTCTTAGCTGTTGCCCCAAGTCTGGAGCCCACTTTGCATGATATTCAACCAAATGATGCAGAATCTCTGTTTTCAAAAATAGACTTATAACTATTTTAGGAATTCTTAGGAAAAGTGGTCTTAAAAACCCTTGTGATTTGAAGCCAGTCCATCAGCATGTGGCCTCTAATGCCTGAGAAGAACTTCAGAGCATTCGAGTGAGGACTCAGTTCTAGGGTCTGATGGATCTCAGGCCAGTGTGATTCTTCAGCAGCCCTAGTGAAGAGAGTCAAAAGGCTAAGAGGTTTTTCAACATGCATCAGTATCGTCATTAGTAAACAATTGTAGCTGCTCATATAGAGTTGATTCCCAGGTGGCTCTGTGGTAAAGAATCCATCTGCCAGTGCAGGAGATGCAAGAGATGTGGGTTTGATCCCTGGATCAGGATGATCCCCTGGAGAAGGAATTGGCAACCCACTCCAACATTCTTGCCTGGAGGATTCCATGGACAGAGGAGCCTGGTGGGCTACAGTCCGTGGAGTCACAGAGAGTGGGACATGGCTGAGCACGCACACACATTCTGCACATAGAAACACTGTCATACAAATCTTACAGCTCTTTCCTCAGATTACCAAGAGGAAGAGAAATGAAGTTAGTGTATTCTCTCTCTTTTGGTAGACTTTCTCCATTCCATTAAGTATTCCCTCCTGAGGATGCTCTGGCGAGTAGAACTCTGATTGAATTCCTTCTGCACAAGGAGCATGTCCTAATGATTATCTCAGCATATTTTATAAACTCAACTGTACTCAACCTACTCAAGCTACTCAATATTTTGCATATTCCTTCTCTTGTCTCTATTTCTTTAAGTATCATTAAGGATTAAATCTTCTGTTTTTGGATTTTATACCACAGCACCTTGAGCTGGAAAGAATATCTCAATTCAGATCCCCGCTTGGCTGTGACCTTGAGCTGGTCCTTTGCTTTCCCTCAGTCTCAGATTTCTGACTTACCAAGTTGGGCAGCAACCTTCCATGTCTAAATGTCTGGGTTTAATTGAACTTCTGGCTGGGTTTGGCTCAGCCTTATGCACGCTGTGCCCAACTCTCCAGGCCTCCTTTGTGGCCACCAGCCTGGAAGATATGAATAATAAGAGCATTGAATGAGTAGTTATTGTACTTCCATCTTTGTAGGACTTTACAGTGTGCAAAGACCTTTTGAAAATAACTGTATGTAATCCTTATGCAGCTATAAATTAGGTATATAGCTGGCATGTGACTTTTCTGTCAGTTTCAGTTCTTCTGTCCTGCCATCCACCTGAGTAGGCTCCTGATTTTGATTTGGAAAATAATGCTGCCATATGAGTAGATAGGGCCACAGTTTCCTTCTTTCTGTCTTAACTTGAGCAGGCTGAGGCACAAAACTTGCTTTGATTTATTCATACTGACATATAGGTGGAAGATAAGGAACCAAGTCCAGAGCACACACTTTATGGCTCCTAGTTCACTGTTCTCCAAGGAATATCCATTACTCGTAGCATGATTTATCAAACTGCTTTATCAGTATAATTAAGCTATGGAATCTCAAATGACATTCTTTATTCCCTAGCTGACAAAGTTAGCACGGGAGATTTACTCAGATTAGCAAAATAGAAGGCGTAAGACATTAAGGCTGTTATGAATGGTCTTCCTTCACTTCTATCCTGCTTATAAAAGAGAAAAGAAAAATAATCGGCTCTTTTAACTTCAGTTAAGATCAATTGATCGTCCCCATTTGTAAAACAGAAATGTAATCTTAGAACCCGAATTTATGGCATTTTAATGGGATATCCTTTTATAATATTCTTCTTGTTCAAATAACTTGATTTAAAGCTTCTAATTGAGGAACCTAAATGCATAGATGTTTCTGAATTGCATCTTCCAAGGCTTATTTCAGAAGGAAACTCAGAAGGATTCTCTTTCAGGCTTAGACTGGTTTACAATTGTAAAGAGCTGCCAAAATTGGGGTAGTTTACTGGATTTAAATAAGAGGAACGTTAAGGTTACACCTGCAGCTGTAAGAAAAGTGCTGGATGTGGACCATTTTATGTAGCTGGGTCTGCAGAAGATAGTTTTTTTGCACACAAAGTAAAGGCGTCTAAAAACGTGTCAACTCTTTTTCAGACATTGCCAATATTTCTTTTTTAAGCACAGAAGTCTGATTACCTCTGTATGTCTCTTAGGAGCTGCAGTTTTGCTAGAAAGAGATCCAAAACATTCAGGACTCTCATATAAAATAGATAGTGAGTTTTAAAAGTCCATACTCTCCATGGTAGTAATAAAGTGACCTAAAAATACTCTGAAAGACTCTCCTTCTGACATAGTGGATGAGTCATTAACTTATTCTCGCTGATATTCTGCGAGAATGTTTGAGAATTGGCCATTCCACAAAGTCTTGATCCTTTGCATCACTCCAGCAGAGTCCTTGTGCCTTCTTATAAATCGAAGCTTATGTAACCAGGACATATGTTACCTATGAGTTTGCATCTGTGTGTGTGCATGCCTGTGTGCCCATATATTTATATGTTTACACACATATTGTTTATCAAAGATTCATTTTGGTGGAAGAGCTTAGTTTATATTTTGCTTTCAAGTTCTACAAAGAGACTGTCAGTTTTAGAGCAATGTTTCTTCAACTGATGAAGGACAATTTTTTTTTTAAACATCCAGTATGTCACGGACTTTCAGGTGGTCTTATCAAAACTGACTAGTGTACACTCATATCACGTGACTCACTGCACAAGTTCAGCCATGCTTGAGCTAGTCTGTATCTCATTCAGTGAAATGGCCCCATTGAATACACATTTGGATGTCACGGCAGTGTGAAGTTGCTATACCAGTTGCTTGACCCAGTCCCAGTTTGTCTTTTTGTGGGAAAACTGTACTTTGAGTGGCACTCTGCTAGAGCATTTCATTTTTAAAAGTATAAATGTAAACTCAAATCAAGTGTCCTTGGGAAAGGGTAATTGACACCAAAGATGAACACCTAGAAAATATTTCCTACAAGATTTTATATTGGTATTTTGCCAGTTGAGTAAAATTCAGGCAGAGAATGGGATCTGTATTCTTGACCAATTCCTAGGCCTTCCTAGCAAGTTTGGTTTTTATCTGGAACATAAAATGTGGTGTGTGTACTCTCTGTTGTGTGTTGAAGTCAGTGGGGAACGGGTCGATTACACTGTGAATTAATGTCACTTAATGAGTTGAGGTTAGCAGGTGACATGATGTAGCAAGATAATAAGTTCATTGACTTTGAGGCTGGCAAGACGTGGATCTGAAATTTTGGTGCTGCCACCGCTTCTCTGTGGCCAAACACAAAGAAGTAACAACTTTGCACCCCAGTTTTGTGATTTGTTAAATTTTTATGACAGTACTAACCTTGAGGAGTGTTGTGGGAATTAGAAAGAATATATGTACATTACAAAATGTCTGACATAGTAACTACTCAAGGAGTTATAATTACTATTGATGGTGATAATGATACAGCACTACTTCCTGTTAGTTTTGTTATCCTACCTTATGTCCTTCCTTATCCAAAGGAAAGAAACATGTACAATAACTGAAGAGTAAAAAGAAAGGGGAAAGCCTGTGAAATAATGTGACATGCCCAGAAAAATGCCTGATGCAGAGGAAGTGGTGGCAGTAATGTTATGGTAGGGAGGGGACAAGGGAGTGGCTACAGAAGTAAGGAGGGATGAGACCGGAAAAAGCTTATATGACATGTCGAAGGTTCGTTTGGTTTTGTTTTACCCTGTTGGCCTCGCCGGAGAAGGCAACGGCACCCCACTCCAGTACTCCTGCCTGGAAAATCCCATGGATGGAGGAGCCTGGTAGGCTGCAGTCCATGGGGTTGCTAGGAGTCAGACACTACTGAGCGACTTCACTTTCACTTTTCACTTTCATGCACTGGAGAAGGAAATGGCAGCCCACTCCAGTGTTCTTGCCTGGAGAATCCCAGGGATGCGGGAGCCTGGTGGGCTTCCGTCTATGGGGTCGCACAGAGTCGGACACGACTGAAGTGACTTAGCAGTTGCAGTTGGCCTTGCCACATGGCTTGTGGGATCTTAGTTCCCCAACCAGGGATCAAGCCCTGCAGTGGAAGCACAGTGTCTTAACCACTGGACCACTGAGGAAGTCCCCCACGTGGAAGGTTTTTACACTGAGATTTTTGACTTGGATGATGGATGTGTCAGGGTCCAGTCAGAAAATGGAAACCACTCAAGTTATTTCAAACAGAGGGAATTTGTGCAGGAAGTTGGCTTCTCAGCTCTTCGATCATTGGATGACCAAACAGACAGGACGGCACCTCTGTTGTAGCCAGGGCTGGAGGGACAGTGCCAAGAGATGGTTTCACCAGAGCCATCACCTGGAGCTCGAAGCAGTGGCCAGGTGGGACCACCGAGGGAGGGGCTGATGGAGGGGCAGGGGGAGCGGGAGCCACAGAGGAGGCAAGGCTTGTGCTGAAGACAGAGACAAAGGACGAAATAGCCTGGCCTATCCTTCCTCCTGCCCCCTCCCCCTGTGCTTCTGCCACTGACTCCCTTTGGCCACACTTGCTCAGAAGCTGGTTGTCAGGGAGCAGGAAAATGCCATTCTCTGTTGTAGCGAGCAGAGCAGGGGCGAGGTCAGAGAATGGATCTGAGAACCAGCAAGCAGATGACTAAAGAACAGGAGACCTCATGGACCGTGATGCAGTCAGCCATCTGCCAATATGCAGAGAAGAGAAACACAGAGTCTTAAAAGCTTGCGTGGGATTGTCTGAGTCTGAAGCAACTTCGATAAGGTACTGAAAGGGCACACTGAGTTCAGAGGAAACAAGCAAAGAGGAGAGAGCCGTCAAGAAGCTGTCTGCACAGAAGTCCAGACACTAAGAATAAGCTCATACACATTTGATTGTAGTACTTGCATTATTTGTAGTTGTTTATGCTCAAGTCTCTCAAGACTAACGAATGAATTTCTTTAAAGCAGGAACTTTCTTCCTCATCTTTGTCACTAGCACCAGGCACATGGTAGCCTCTAAATAAATGTTCATTGAATGAAACCCAGTAGAGCAAGGGAAGTCAGTTTTGCTGGGGAAGAAGACAGATCCCACTCAAGAAGACAGAAGGATATAGATGATGTTTTCCTAAGGCAGATGATTAAACTAGCAACATGGAAGTCTCTGGAGAGATAGAGTTCTTTCCAGAAAGTAGAAGATAAAGTCTCATAGTAATGAAAGTTAGGACTATCAATTAAATTGTAAATTTCATTGTCAATTTGATATCTTAGCAAAACCAGGTAAACCGCTACCCTGGAATTAATTTTGTTCTAAAAGGAATAATAATCAAGGAGCTGAGGCCCTTGAAAGAAAGTGTCATTATAGATTTGGAATTTAAATAACAAGGAAACAGTAAACACAATTGGATGTGCTGATAGCCTCAATTTTTCTTTGGTTCCTTGACTCAAGAAATACGTGAGATTGTGCCAAGCATTGTGAATCCTAAACTTTAGGACCACAGGCTAAAAATAGTATTGAAGGTATAAACATTTTTACAGTAATCTTACTTTTTTGAACGGTAAAAAAACATATGTGCATTCCAAAAATTGGGAAAGATGAAGTGTAAAAGGAAACAAAAATCACTTTAAATCTCTTTGCCCAGAAATAACCACCACTTACATTTTAGAGGGTTGCTTCCAGTGTTTTCTTCTATGCATTTTTATTAATATGTAGTTGTTTGAGGTAATATGTTTATAACATTGTATCCTGTTTGGTCAGTGTCCCAAATTTTCTCTCATTCTTAAATTATTTGCGGATGTCATTTTCCAAGTTACATTTTCTTGAAATACCACTTTTCAAAAATAATTTTTGATTTTCTAAAAATTACTTTATGACAAACAAAACTCAAACTCCTGTTGAATTTATGGAAATAAATCTCTAAGATTCTGGAGATTTATTACAAACAGGCTTCTGAGGAGCAGGCCAAGTAAAGTGTTATGATGTCTTCTGTCCAAAAAGCTACTTAATGTATTAGAGATGTTACAGAATAAAGTCAGTGTAGTTAAAAATAGGCAGTCAGGAATCAGAAGGTTGATAAGAAAAATTTATCCTATGATAAATATAGTTTATGTATTTACACGAACAAATGTTTTTCTACCACAAATATGTTAATTGTTACCATTTCTTTTGCCAAATATTTATGCTCTTGAGGTGACAAGGCAACTCTCCTTGGAAGCTTTCAGTGTTCCAGAAAAATCTTTGCCTTCTTAGCAAACACATGTAGACAGAAAGTCAACTTTATGATAAGTTCCTGTAAGTTTTATAACAGTTCATTTCAGTTCAGTCGCTCAGTCGTGTCCGACTCTTTGCGACCCCATGTATCGCAGCACGCCAGGCCTCCCTGTCCATCACCAACTCCCGGAGTTCACTCAGACTCACAGCCATCGAGTCAGTGATGCCATCCAGCCATCTCATCCTCTGTCGTCCCCTTCTCCTCCTGCCCCCAATCCCTCCCAGCATCAGAGTCTTTTCCAATGAGTCAACTCTTCGCATGAGGTGGCCAAAGTACTGGACTTTCAGCTTTAGCATCATTCCTTCCAAAGAAATCCCAGGGCTGATCTCCTTCAGAATGGACCGGTTGGATCTCCTTGCAGCCCAAGGGACTCTCAAGAGTCTTCTCCAACACCACAGTTCAAAAGCATCAATTCTTCGGCGCTCAGCCTTCTTCACAGTCCAACTCTCACATCCATACGTGACCACAGGAAAAACCATAGCCTTGACTAGATGGACCTTAGTCGGCAAAGTAATGTCTCTGCTTTTGAATATGCTATCTAGGTTGGTCATAACTTTTCTTCCAAGGAGTAAGCGCCTTTTAATTTCATGGCTGCAGTCACCATCTGCAGTGATTTTGGAGCCCAGAAAGATAAAGTCTGACACTGTTTCCACTGTTTCCCCACCTATTCCCCATGAAGTGATGGGACCGGATGCCATGATCTTCATTTTCTGAATGTTGAGCTTTAAGCCAACTTTTTCACTCTCCTCTTTCACTTTCATCAAGAGGCTTTTTAGTTCCTTTTCACTTTCTGCCATAAGGGTGGTGTCATCCGCATATCTGAGGTTATTGATATTTTTCCCGGCAATCTTGATTCCAGCTTGTGCTTCTTCCTTCCAGTCCAGCATTTCTCATGATGTACTCTGCATAGAAGTTAAATAAGCAGGGTGACAATATACAGCCTTGATGTACTCCTTTTCCTATTTGGAACCGGTCTGTTGTTCCATGTTCAATTCTGTCTGTTGCTTCCTGACCTGCATACAGATTTCTCAAGAGGCAGGTCAGGTGGTCTGGTATTCCCTTCTCTTGAAGAATTTTCCACAGTTTCTTGTGATCCACACAGTCAAAGGCTTTGGCATAGTCCATAAAGCAGAAGTAGATGTTTTTCTGGAACTCTCTTGCTTTTTGCATGATCCAGCGGATGTTGGCAATTTAATCTCTCGTTCCTCTGCCTTTTCTAAAACCAGCTTGAACATCTGGAAGTTCACGGTTCACGTATTGCTGAAGCCTGGCTTGGAGAATTTTGAGCATTCCTTTACTAGCTTGTGAGATGAGTACAATTGTGCGGTAGTTTGAGCATTCTTTGGCATTGCCTTTCTTTGGGTTTGGAATGAAAACTGACCTTTTCCAGTCCTGTGGCCACTGCTGAGTTTTCCAGATGTGCTGGCATATTGAGTGCAGCACTTTCACAGCATCATCTTTCAGGATTTGAAACAGCTCAACTGGAATTCCATCATTCCACTAGCTTTGTTCATAGTGATGCTTTCTAAGGCCCACTTGACTTCACATTCCAGGATGTCTGGCTCTAGATTAGTGATCACACCATCATGATTATCTGGGTCGTGAGGATCTTTTTTGTACAGTTCTTCTGTGTATTCTTGCCACCTCTTCTTAATAACTTCTGCTTCTGTGAGGTCCATACCATTTCTGTCCTTTATCGAGCCCATCTTTGCATGAAATGTTCCCTTGGTATCTCTAATTTTCTTGAAGAGATCTCTAGTCTTTCCCAATCTGTTCTTTTCCTCTATTTCTTTGCATTGATCGTTGAAGAAGGCTTTCTTATCTCTTCTTGCAGATACATACAAATACAGGTTTACCTTTAGATAGTGACTGGTAGCGGAAAAGACAATGGCACCCCACTCCAGTACTCTTGCCTGGAAAATCCCATGGACAGAGGAGCCTGGTAGGCTGCAGTCCATGGGATCGCTATGAGTCGGACACAACTGAGCGACTTCACTTTCACTTTCATGCATTGGAGAAGGAAATGGCAACCTACTCCAGTGTTCTTGCCTGGAGAATCCCAGGGACGGCGGAGCCTGCTGGGCTGCCGTCTGTGGAGTCACACGGAGTCAGACACGACTGAAGCGACTTAGCAGCAGCAGCAGCAGCAGCAGCAGTGACTGGTAGAACACACTGTCTTCCCAAAACATTTGTGCTTAGAATGATCACATGCTGTTCAAGGTTCTGTGTGACACTGTCAATTAAGGCTTGTAGCCTCTTGCTTCAGTTACATTTTCTGGCCAAGGTGCAGTTAAAGAGTATGGAGCCAATAATATTTTCCACAGCTGTTTCCAGTTTTTTCACTGCTCTAAGTAGGCCTGTGAGGAACATCTTTGTGCATAAAGCCTTTCTGTATTTGATTCACTGAAGTGTAATCACCAAGTCAAAGGATAATAATGTTTTGAGTTTCATGGTCAATATACTGCCTGAAAGTCTCTCCAAGAAGCCTGTGCCCATGTACACTCTTAATACAGGAAAGTACTCACCTTACATGCCCTGGCCAGTGTGGAGCATGATTTTGACTTGTGAAGTTACAAAGTAAAACCATATTGTCCTTATTATTTACACATCTTTGATTACTAGTGATCATGGTCATCTTCTTTTAAATGTTTATTCAGCCTTTCTCCTCTTTTGTGAGTACTGTGAAAGCAAAACCAGAATTTAAGCAAGCCAAACTCGGCCCAACTTTTCTGACGTAATATAAGCTTTTTGTCTTCCATTGTGCCGACAGACCCTGGTGACAAGAGACTCATGACGACATCAGTACAGCTTGTGGACTATGCTTTAGCTTTCTCTTCTCCAAGATAAATAAGCCTAATTCCTTACTCCATCCTTGGTGGACCTATTGCCCACACATTGTGGAATTTTCTTACTCTCTGTGCCACCTCCAGTTTCTTCACTCTTTCTTGTATCTGCAGAGCCCTAAACTACACTAGTTCTGTTATTAAAGGTGTATTCGGTATGGGTCGCAGAGGAAGGTTGTCTCCTGCCTTGTGAGTGATGGAAACTCACACCTACTATTGTTATACAGTCACATGGGATTCTTTTTCCTGCACAAATATGGAGTCTCTAGAATGTTCCAGTCCTGTCTGAGCAACAGGACACAAAGAAATATTGGGTTGACCAAAAAGTTCATTCGGGTTTTTTCCATTATATCCTGTAAAAACCCAAATGAACTTTTAGGCCAGCCCAATGTAAGGAATGATCCCCGTCCATCACCCAAGCTGGGGTGAACCTGGATGGGCAGTGGACCTTGTGATGTGATAGAGCGTGGGGCGCAGCACGGGCTTTGCCTGTGGCCAGTGGAGGAATGCTTAAGTTCTTCTACATCCTCTCTGCCTTTGCAACCCAAATGATAGCCATGTTATTTTCTCTTGTCGCTGATGTAGTGGTTTATTAATCCCGGCATACACCCATTTTGTTTTCCAAGGCAAATTTAAATATCTCAACTTGGAAAGTCTGAAGGTTTAAATTCAAGCTAATGCACACCCAGAGCCTATTATTGCCTGGTATCACTCTATTGGTTTTATATAGATTCTATAAAAGCAGTATTTCAGCTTCACGAAAGACTAGACTGTCTCCTTTGGGGAATAAAGAAAAGAGAAGAGTTATAAGATACCTTGTAGACATGGCATACATGAGACAGTTACCACATACACTTAGACTATATACTAACTTACGCAATATCAAGGTCAAATGTACGGCACCTTATACACATAGAAAGAGAAAGACTGATAAGAATCACTGGGGAAATGATTTGGAGAGTAGAATAAAACATTGTTCTGGGAAGGAATTTTGTAAGACTTTATGTGAATTGAAGTGTAGACTTAGGTATTCCAGATAGTGTACCGGCATAAGCAAAGGTATAGTTGAGAGAAAGGCAAGCTTCTTTGAAGGCCAGTGAGGACATTGTTCTCTGAGAATCTAAACATTTTTGAAGAAAAACCTGATTTGATACCGTTGAATTCACCGTAAATTAAAGTGCCTTAAATTATAGAATGAGAAATTTAAATTTCATTTGATTGGCAGTGGGAAAATGTTGAATCTGTAGAAGAGAGACATGCTGAGGTCTCTGTTCTGGTTTGAGGAATGAGAATTTGATGGGATGGTTTGGTTGAAGGAAGAGAGCGAAGAGATTAGTTTATTCTGTTTTGTTTTGCATTGTGGCAGTTGAGATGGAAAGGCCTTAGAATAGCCATGGGGGAAAGACATGGGAAGTAAGTAAGTGAAGTCGCTCAGTCGTGCCCGACTCTTTGCGACCCCATGGACTGTAGCCCACCATGCTCCTCCGTCCATGGGATTCTCCAGGCAAGAATACTGGAGTGGGTTGCCATTTCCTTCTCCAAAAGACATGGGAGCATGATAGAGTTGTCTGAATGTAATCACAGATTGGTAGGTTTAAATGGCAACCCACTCCAGTATTCCTGCCTGGAGAATCGCATGGACAGAGGAGCCTGGTAGGCTACAGTCCACGGGGTCGCAAAGAGTTGGACACGACTGAGCAACTTCACCTTCACCTTCAAAGAAAAAAGAAGAGTTATAAGATACCTTCTATACTTTGTGCGTTCATGACCCAGAGAATGGTGATACCACTAAACAAAGAGAGGAAATTGCAGATTGATTGGGACAATAGGCTGTATCAGAATCTAATTGATTTTATGTACTTAAGGATTTATTTATAAGAGTTCATCTGTCTACAAAGATTTATTTGGGGTCAGTCATGTAAGTGTGCGAACTTTGATACCATAAGCGTGTATTTCTCATCCATTGTCTCAAAAGCTCTGTAAATTATATTATATTCTCCATTGTATAGATGAGACTCAGAGAGTATGGGTAATTTGTTCACATGGCATAGCTGGGATTTAAATGTACTTTAAACTCCTAACTCAGTGATTTAGCTCATGAGCTAAACTTTCTTCCTGGGACACGATAGTGGCAGTTTGAAGAAGAAATCGCCTGAATGCGTTTGGAAAAGAGAACTAAACAAGTATTTTAGGATCAGGGGAATCTTCCTGACCCATGGATCAAAACTGGGTCTCCCGTACTGCAGGCAGACTCTTTACCATCTGAGGCACCAGGGAAGCCTATTTTAGGATCATCAACTTAATAAAAAGAGTCTTTGTATTTTTATTGCACTCTTTATAGGAAATGGGCTTCCCAGGTGGCTCAGTGATAAAGAATCTGCCTGCCAGTGCAGGAGACGCAGGTCCGAGGGTTCAGTCCCTGGATCGGAAAGATCCCCTGGAGAAGGAAATGGCAACCCACTCCAGTATTCTTGCCTGGAAAATCCCATGGACAGAGCAGCCTGGCAGGTTATGGTACCTGGGGCTGCAAAAGAGTCGGACATGACTTAGCAACTCAGCCCATATAGGAAATACTTGAGACACAGTAAGGTTCCTAATTTCTAGCTAACAAGTCTGTATCCTGGATCTCTCTTTCCTAGGAGCTTTTAAGATATGGTGTCTCATGTAGTCCTCACAAACCCCTACAGAGCAGGTACTGTGAGTGTTCCCTGCACCATTAAAGAAACTGTACTCAGGGAAGTTGAGGTCACTTGCCCCAGGACACTGGAAGACTGCTTCATGATGAAGGGGTATGGCTTTAATGTCCAGCAGATTGGAGTTTCAACCTTTAGGCCTTTGCTGTGCTTGTCTATAAGATGGGACTGAAATAACAATATCAGAGTTGGAGACATTATATGAGAATGTATGTATTTATTCCTAACATACAGTCAACAGCGAATAAATGGCCATCATTAGTATTGTTCTTTTACGGTAAAGTCATAGCTAGAACCCACCAACTTTTCTTGGTCTCTAGCCACTAGTTTTTCCATTATACAGTAACATTCTTGTGGAAGATAGTGGATGAAACCAAGAATTTGGAAGAAATCACAGAGAAGTATGAAAAAGAAGACAGATTTAACAGTCATTTTGTAAAGTAACATGTGCACATGATTAAAAAAAAATGAAACAATTCAAGTGGGCAGTGTGAAAAGTGTCTCAGACTTCCCTGGCAGTCCAGTGGTTAAGCCTCTGCACTTAAAATGCAAGGGGCACAGGTTTGATCCCTGGTCAGTTCAGTTCAGTCGCTCAGTCGTGTCCGACTCTTTGCGACCCCATGAATCACAGCACGCCAGGCCTCCCTGTCCATCACCAACTCCCAGAGTTCACTCAGACTCACGGCCATCGAGTCAGTGATGCCATCCAGCCATCTCATCCTCTGTCGTCCCCTTCTCCTCCTGCCCCCAATCCCTCCCAGCATCAGAGTCTTTTGCAATGAGTCAACTCTTCGCATGAGGTGGCCAAAGTACTGGAGTTTCAGCTTCAGCATCATTCCTTCCAAAGAAATCCCAGGGCTGATCTCCTTCAGAATGGACTGGTTGGATCTCCTTGTAGCCCAAGGGACTCTCAAGAGTCTTCTCCAACACCACAGTTGAAAAGCATCAATTCTTTGGCGCTCAGCCTTCTTCACAGTCCAACTCTCACATCCATACATGACCACAGGAAAAACCATAGCCTTGACTAGACTGACCTTAGTTGGCAAAGTAATGTCTCTGCTTTTGAATATGCAATCTAGGTTGGTCATAACTTTTCTTCCAAGGAGTAAGCGTCTTTTAATTTCATGGCTGCAGTCACCATCTGCAGTGATTTTGGAGCCCCAGAAAATAAAGTCTGACTCTGTTTCCTCTGTTTCCCCATCTATTTCCCATGAAGTGATGGGATCTCACATGCCATGTGATGCAGCCAAGAAAATTTAAAAATATATTTAATTAAAAGTAAGTCTTCTCTCAGCCCTGATATCAGTCCACCAGTATCACTCTGCAGAAGCAATGATTGATAGAGTTCTCTGTTTCCTTCTGTAGATATTTTATGCATATATTGATTCAAGCATATAGGCACATGAATGTACCCTTAACCATTGATACCATTACACATATGGTGTTCTGTTCTTTGATGCCATCACCTTATATAACTAAACTAAAACACTTTTTTTTTTCCCCTGTAGAATAGCAGCCTGACAGGTTATGAATGAAAATTTGTTACACGGAAAGCTGTATTTGTATTTTTATGAGACAAACACCCAGAAATAAATGTTGAGAGGTTGAAAATTGGTGACTAGTCGCCTTTAAGTCAAACTAGACAACCGCTAGAAACCGTATAAATGCTGACTGATTCTCAGGATGTCTAAAACAAACAAAAACCATTCCTATGAAGTGGAGGAATTAAGCTTATCGAACGTACGGGAAGGGTGAACTAGCCCTGACATAATTAGGGGCGTGCCTAGGACCTGGCTGCCTGCTTCCGAATTTGGATGCTGATGTTCTTGAAAAGAAATGTGTACATCCTCCCTTCCCAACTTCCTCCTATGACACACTCCGCCTCCACATAGTCTTGACTTTCTATGTCAGGGTGCTTTAGAAGGATCTGAATCTTGAAAACTTAAGATTGCAAGGTCTAGAAAGTCCTCTCACAGGGGGAAAACTAGGACTTTCTGGCTTCTGGGAAATTTTCTTTTTCCAATGTGATGTGAAGGTGTCAAATATTTGTCAGGATTTAAGAATCGCCCCGTCTCTGTTCAAATTGGAGCAAGTGGAAACCCTTAAGCCCAAAGAGTAGTTTCAAAGACCCGCTTAGAATGAGCCTTTGTGTTTTATTCTCTGGCTCTCTCAGGGAAGGGACCCTGCAGTTAGGTTGTTAAGTGTTCTTAGAACAGTAAAATAAAATGGTCAATAAGAGAACATACAGGAACAGGATGGTTCTGGTTTATGTGCAAATTTTTGACATTTGCTTGTTTAAGAGAGTTCCTCAGCTGCTTGATGACTTTAACAAAAGCACCCCTTCTCTGCAGGGAAGAGGGAAAAAAGAGATGCACTTGGCTTCTTCTAGTCCTTGTTTTTCTTCTGACTGACTAGGGAACCCAGGACAAGTTACTAAGAACTTTCTAGTCCTTTTGTTTCTCGTTCCAAAAAGAAAGATTTAAAAGGAGAGATTTCTACTTCTAGGATACTGTATCATTTTCTTCTTTGATGAAAGTTACGGTTTTTTATTTATCCCCCAAAGAATACCCATAAGGAGTAGGTAGAGATAAGTTAAAGCTACCTAAAGAATTTAATTCCTGGTTGCCCAGTAACCATTAAATCCCTCAGCAGTCAGGCAAGAATCACATTCCTGCCTTGAGACAAGATTTAGTCCTTTTTGAACTTACCCTTGGGCTGTGTTCCGAAAGTTTATTTGTAAGTTAGTTGCTTACAACTTGGAATAAAATGGCTTATAAACGGTGGTTAGGTCCTCAAGTCAGAAAATCGAATTTAACCCTCAGAGTGCCTGACGTATACTGCAGGGTGTGAATAGAATGCAGCCCCGTGTTTCTAGGGAAGCAATCCTTTGGGGGTAGAAACTCACAATTCTGGGGTTTATTCCTTTACTCTGAAAGCTTCTATGGGTAAGAACTGGACAGTTAATCTTAAGAGGTCTCGTTGCCTTCCTGATCACTCCACTGACCTTTCAGCTTTCCTGTCTCTGGTCCCGATTTTTCTTTGCATGAAGGTTTCTGTAATCTCTCAACATCCCTACCCCACTCTCTCTCTGTCCCCTGACGCCCTGCATCATGGCCCTTCTGAGCATACTGCCCAATTACCCTCATGCTGACTGGGGTTACAAACATACTGGGCAAGCAAAGCCCCCTATCTCCTGTAGCAGAGTAGCAGGAAGGCCATCCAGTACTTTGGGAGTCAGAACAACTTGGCCTGGAATCCAGGCTCTGGGCTGCAACCCTAGGGAAGTTATTATAGTACAGATCTGTGAGCCTCTTTTTCCTGATCTTGAATGAGCTAAGTGATATGGAACTCAGGGCATTGTGAGCACTCAGTGGCGTTAGGTACAACACCATCTGCCCTTGAGCACTTGATCAATGTTAGGGTTCCTCTTGCCATGAACCTGCCTACTTCTGTTTTAACCTCTTGAACTCTATAGGGAATTTGTTGTTGCTGAGTTGTTTCTGACTCTTTGCCACCCCATGGGCTCCTCTGTCCATGGGATTCTCCATGCAAGAATATTGGAGTGGATTGCCATTTCCTTCTACAGCAGATCTTCCCGATCCAGGGATCGAACCTGCATCTCCTGCACTGGTAGGCAGATTCTTTACCACTGAGCTACCAGGGAAGCCTAGGTACAAAAAGGGTTGACCTGAGAGTCACCTACATTTTTTTTAAGTCTACTTTAAGCTTGTCCTCAAGTAGTTTTGTCCAGGAGTCAAAGGGGGAATAAAGGCTGGGTCAGATTCAGTGAAAGCTGAGATAAAAAGACAGAGAAACAAAGAGGTAGAAAATA
Source organism: Capricornis sumatraensis (assembly GCF_032405125.1). Classification (NCBI taxonomy): domain Eukaryota; kingdom Metazoa; phylum Chordata; class Mammalia; order Artiodactyla; family Bovidae; genus Capricornis; species Capricornis sumatraensis. The sequence goes on from NC_091092.1 coordinate 112,557,690, forward strand.
GGGTAATGGTTCCCACCTTCTGTGCAGCAGGAGTCAATAAAAAGGGGTTGGGGGAGGCTGAACATTACCACTGAAAGGGGAAAGGGGGGCACTCGTTGGTGTGACTTCAGAGCCATCTAGGAGGTGTGCAAAGGAACTCAGTCTGCCTAACTCTTGGACTGGACCCTCAAATGGTCAAGTGAGGGAGGGCATGCTTTCTATCAGGCAGCATCCAACCACATCAGAGTTTTGAATTGATAAAGAAGAGTCTTTTCCTGCTTACATGAAAATTTCATTTCTTGATTCAAATGTATTGTCTAGACACACAGATGGGTAAATGCAGATCTATCCCTAAGGCATCCTTTCTTATTAAAAGCATCCTCAGTCTGTGTCTGGGGACAACACAGTCCATTATCTAATGAAAAGCTCCTGCCATTGATTAATTTTATAACAGATGCAGCTAAGTGATGGGTCTTTTTTTTTTCTTGAGAATGATTTCTATATTAGCATCTTTAAAAGGACTAGTATCTAGTCTCCAGAAAAGGTAACACATAAAGCTGAAACATACTTTATTTTTATAAACACATAAAGCTGAAACATACTTTATTTTTATAAACATCATCCTCTAATGAGGCTTCTGCATGCATGGGCAGTTTGAGTCCCATCACCCATTCCCCACACCCTCCTCCCCCCAACTATGTTCCTGGCCACTTAAATAGCTTGAATTGTGTACTAGCTTGGACTAACTATCCATGCATAAGGATTTAACACATTATCTCCTTCCACTTATCAAATAATAACAACAACAATAGAAACCCAAACAATTTATTTTCCCTAATAAGATTAAGTGGTGAGTACCAGCCTAAGGCAGGAATGTTACCAAAAGAGAGTTTTGCAAAAGATTAATTAGTTTTTCCCATGGTAATTAGGGTCAGATTTCCACTGATGTCCATTTTGGCATCTATTTTCTTCACAGTGATATTGAGGGGAATGGACATGGGCAGGGATTGGGGCCCAGAGAGTGAAGAGAGGCAGAGGGAGGATGCAAATCACTTTCAATTAGAAGCAAAAACTGACAGTTACATAAAGGATCAACTGTGGAGTCTTAATCTGAGTTTTAAGGCTTCTGAATAGTTGAAAGTTAAGCTAAACAGTTTTTAAAAATAATATTTATCTTAAGAGTGATGAGTAAGGAAAGATGCTACTTGGCTCTAAGGAGATTTTGCACTAATGAAGAGAGAAAGATATGAACATGTCTAAAGAGTTAATGAAAAATGAGTTACTTGTAGGTGTTCATATATATGTAGACATTAATTTTCAGAGAAATAACTAGCATATTTAAAAGTTCTTATCCTCATATCTGAGCCGAATCAGATTTGTGATAGCTCATTCAAAATAAATGCCTAGTTCGATGTTCTGCAGATCTGTTTATGTCTAGCCTTAGCCATATAAGCCCTGTATTGTAACATTGTTTTAAACATGAAATTAACTATCAAGCTGTCCTACATCAGTGGCACCACTTGGTAGCAAGAATGGGGAACTCTGATCCATGATCTCTTTACTTCTTTCTTCCTCTACCCCAAGGAGAATTGAAAGGGGAAAAATGGTGCTCTCTATTTGGTATTCTGTGTCTTGTTGCTTATAGTTCGATTAATGTGTCAGTCAGAAATACATTTGCTGCAAGTAACAAAACATCTGACTGGTTGTGTCTTAACCACAGAGGGGTTGTTGTTGTTTAATAACAAAAAACCTGGAGACAGTAGAGGGCTAAGGCAGAGTTCAGTGATGGTATCAGAGATCTGGGCCTCTGTTATGCTGTAGCATCTTTAGTGAGTGACCTTTGACCTCCTAGTAGCTTAATGATGGGTGGCCCTCAGGCAGGAAGGAGAAAGGACCTTCTCCAGCTCAGGCTCTTTGTCTTTCATTTTGGAAAAGGAAAACCTTCCCACCAGATACCTTGTTAAGCATTGACCAAAACCATGTCTATCTGGGGCTTCCCTGGTGGCTCAGACAGTAAAGCATCCGCCTGCAATGCAGGAGACCTGGATTTGATCCCTGGAGAAGGAAGATCCTCTGGAAAAGGAAATAGCAACCCACTCTAGTACTCTTGCTTGGAAGAATCCCATGGACGGAGGAGCCTGGTGGGCTACAGTCCATGGGGTCACAAAGAGTTGGACACGACTGAGTGACTTCACTTTCTTTGTTTTCACGTCTGCCTGTCTGCCGCTGGTGGATTAGAGAATTGAGATCCTCCAGACTTTGTAGTGGAAAAAGACTTTGAAAATGAGTATTGAGTGAACCAACCTACAGAATCTGCCACAGCTAGATACAGCTGAGTCATCTTGCTAGATTAACAGGCATTCTCTGTAGATCACCTTTGTTCTTTCTCCTTTTGTTCCAACTCCTTGATCTCTAGGGGAGGTCTTGATATCTTTGTTACGTATGTTTCAAAAGAGAAGCCCAAGCTCAGGCTGTAGTGATTCACCCAGCACAATGGGAAGTGATGTTATTTGAAGAAAAATCACATGTGGTATCAGTGTCACCAGCAGGTTAAACCTGGTGAAATTAGGGAGTTTCCTTTCCGAATCTCATCCAATTCAAACCATTTATTGATCAACAACATCTACTGCCCTTTGGTGTCAGTGATATGAAACACAGCACAATGTTTCCAGAAATCTCCATTCCCTGTCCCATCATTTCTTCCTCAAGTAAAAGAATGAATGATAAAGCTACTTCTAGTTCGTTATCTCTTTCATTTTTACCAGTATTGCTATAGATAGGATTTTTATTGTTTGTTGAGTATTTAAATAAATCTTAAATAAACCTTTGTGAGCTAACTTAGAAGTTAATCACTGTTTCATAAATAACATGGCTTAATGGAAAGTTTTCAAGTTCATTAATCTTAAAAATGTTCAGCTGAATAGTGTATGTCATGATGGAAACTACTTTTGTGTTTGATATATAAAAATTCACAGCTCTGCAGTATGTATTTTTGTCTGTACAAAAGCACGCTCACATAACCAAAGCTTTCTATGTGTATCCTGCTTGGCACATCACAGACACCAAGGAAATACATATTGATTTTTATGTGAGTAAATAATTTATCTTTGTGTTTTTTTCCAGTATTTTAGAAGCCTGAATCTTTTAGCCCTGAGCTTAGGATATACTTAGGCCCACAGTAGATGCTTCAATACATGTGAATTGCTGATTTTAAAATGTTTAAGTAATGGTTGCTTCATGAAAGATAATTGTTAGACTAGTTTCAGATTTTGGTTCTGTCTTCCCATCCGTTCTTGTACTCGTGTATTGAGGCAGTATTTTTAGTGGCACAGTCATTTAGTTTGAATGCATTAGTAAAAGGTGGGACTTAATAGCTGGAAAATTTTGGGAAAACCCAGTAAGAAATGTTTCCACAGCATCATTTGAGTGAAAGCCAGATAGCAGCTAGTTATTGGAGGAACTTGACAGTAAAAACGTTGACATAGACATGAAAAAGAGAGTAAAAGTAAATCTGGGGGGAGGATAGGGAGTGATCTGAGGCAAGACTCGAAAAAGAAATGCCTCCTGGAGCCAAATTGGTGCCTGGGTGGGAACTGGGGCAACCTGAAAAGCTTCTGTTAGGGCTAATTTGGCCTCAGCTTCCCTCATTGACATGCAAGAATGTGAGTCTTTAGGTTCTTCCAGAGAAACAAGACCATGGGAAGTCTACAGGCCTCTGTTGGCCAATCATTCAACAAGTTAAAAAACCATTAGAGGAGCCAAAACCAACCAAATAAAACCAAAAAAACAGTTCTACAGACTAAATTCAGCCAGTTACTGGCCTCGAGTCTATGGTTACTGGAGAAATCATTGAAAGAGATTGTGGTTTGGGGAGAAAGACCATCTGTCAAAATCTTGAGAGATAAGAGTGGAGAAATAAGTAAGCTGAGGTGCAATCAGGGTTGGAATGTTAGAGTGTAGGAAAATCTGGTTGAGCCGTTCTAAAACTGGAAACAAAGATGAGACTAGCATTAAAGGAAATGAGGACATTTGCTGCTGTTTATTTTTATCATGAAAGTAGATTTACCACAAATTCCCTAACCGTGAGAAGGGCCAGTAGATTCGAAATAGGTAGTGTCAACTCTATTACAAAGAAAGTATGGCTTTCCAGCCCCCCACAATTAGGGCACAGATTTTTCTTTAAACTGTGAAGTTGGTTGTATGAAAAATTGTACAAAGGAATAAAAATCAAGTCACACTGGATCATTTTTAAATGTCTCACATGTATTATAAAGTGCAAAATGTAATTAAGCTGTCTCTGCTCTGGAGACTCTGCGAAGTGTGTTCATTTATGAAGAGAGTGTGGAAAGGTTGGTTAATTAGCAGAGTTTAGAACAGAGTTGAAGGAGACTGGGCTAATTTTAGAAGTTTGTATAGTTCTGACGGTTGTGTGGGTTAGTTGAGTTGCCCCATGTTAGACTTGAGGAACTCAGGCGAGACCAGTGACTGAAGGTTCTGAGACAGAGAAAGGTAATAATACCATTCATCCCAGTGATGTGTGGGGACTGTGTGACTGTTAGTCTCTCTTCAAGAAGGAGACCAGAGGGACTTCCTTAGTGGATAGGAGTCCGCCTACCAGTGCAGGGGACACAGGTTTGATCCCTAGTCTGGGAAGATTCCACATGCTGGAGGGCAACTAAGCCTATGAGCCACAACTACTGAGCCCGCCATCCACAACATGAGAAGCCCAAGCACCAACTAGAGAGAGGAGCCCCCACTCGGTGCAGCTAGAGAAAAGTGCTGAGCAGCCATGAAGACCCAGAACAGCCAAAAAAGAAAATGTTAAAAAAAAAAAAAAAGGAAACCAGAAGGAAAGAGCTTTGGCTTGATTTTGGCTCAGTTCAGTTGCTCAGTCATGTCCAACTCTTTGTGACACCATGAACTTCAGCATACCAGGCCTCCCTGTCCATCACCAACTCCCAGAGCTTACTCAAACTCATGTCCATAGAGTCGGTGATGCTATCCAGCCATCTCATCCTCTGTCGTTCCCTTCTCCTCCTGCCCTCAATCTTTCCCAGCATCAAGGTCTTTTCAGATGAGTCAGCTCTTTGCATCAGGTGGCCAAAGTATTGGAGTTTCAGCTTCAGCATCAGTCCTTCTAATAAATACTCAGGACTGATTTCCTTTAGGATGGACTGGCTGGATCTCCTTGCAGATTGGCTTGATTTAGTGTGGTTCTAATTGGGGCATGAAGCAGATGACAGGGAAGGCTGATCAGAGAAGGAGGGTCAGTTTAGAGACCTTGCTGATTGACGCTCCTTCTGGCTGATGGTAAGGATGGCAAATAAGGAAGTGCTTAGCTAGAAAAGCTTTTCCAGTGGCTTGACTGAAGGAGAAATGGCACAGTCTGGAATTAGGGAGTAGGGTTTACGTTCTTTGAGTGTGCTGCCACGGCACTCGACCCCTCTGTTTTCAGGGCCTTACCTCACTCCCAGGTTTAGTTACTCCTGCTGCCTCCACGTCTGGTGCACCTTTTTCTGAGATTAACCCTCCAGCCTCCTGGCAGGGTGAAGCAGGGGGAGACTGGGATGCTTGGCCCACCTCACATGAATTTAAGCTTGGAATTTCTCCCAAATCAGCTACCATCCGGTCACCTTCTGAGCTTCTGAGGCCCTAGAGCTCTGATCTCTTGTTGTCTCGTCTCCAGTTTTGTTTCTTTTCTTTTAGGTAGATGTCAATCTCCATTCTTTTTTCTGTCATCCTAGTAGTTTCAGAAATGAGAAATAAATGACTCTGTTCCATCTGCCACGTTTACCTGGAAGTTCTGAGACCTAGTTCCTTACCGATGATATGCAGGGCCCTACAGGGCCCCTGCCGCTGTCTACCTGGTAGGTCTTAGTTGGGGCCATTCTTCATCAGCCTGGGCTTTCTTAGGAGTCTTAATGGTCCACAGTCTTTTCTGCTGAAGAGCTTTTTTCAAACGTGCTGACTTTCATCTTGCTTTGCTCTTCCTACTCTTCACATAGCCAACTCCCATCACTCTTCATCTCTTTGCTTAAATGTCACTTTCTCAGAGAGGCCTTCCTGGCCTGTGTCTCCCTCTGTCCTAACTCTCAATAAGCATTGAAAGGATAGGTGAAAGGATGATGATTAGATGGATGTCTTTATTTTTTACCTTGAGTAACATTGGTGTATAACATTATGAGTTTCAAGTGCACAGCATTGTATTTCTACTTCTGTATACCCTACCCTACGTACTCATCCCCCCAAATTTAGTTTCTGTCTGCTACCATACTGGTTGATCTTCTTAGCTCATTTTGCCCTGTCCCCCCCTTGCCTTCTACTAACCACTACCCTGTTCTCTGTACCTGTACATTTGTTTTTATTTGGTGGATGTCTTTTAAAGAGCTGTAAACTGGTTTAGCCTAAACAGTCTTTTTGAATCAATATTATTTTTTAATACATTTTTCTGGTGGCCAGGGTTTGAGAGTTGGAGCCCAGACCCTTTCTGATCTGAAACTTAAGTAAAAGGAACATGGCGCAGCAGTGTCCACATGAGTCTCTTCTCCATTATCGGGGGTGGAGGGGGGAGAATTCGGGCCCAGAAATGGTATTTAAGATACACGGTTTCCCCCCCACCCCCTCCCCCAAGAACTTTACATTGGCCATTTGTTACAGAAACTGCTTGCTCAACAAACCTTTTACCAGAGCAGCAAACAAGAAGCAAAGCTCATTTTAATTTCTGCTCTTCCAGGAGCACAGTGTTGCTAAGAAATAGTAAGATTGTGCTGAGGAAGGCCAAGTGAGATGCAGGAGCCAGAAAGGTCTTGAACAACCCACAGTCAGGATTTCATGCTATCTTTTATTTCACAGTTGAACTTCCTTATTTTTTATTTGGTTTGGTTTGTTTCTCTCCTTCAGAATTCTAAGTCTTCTAACATTTGTGTGACCCTGGGTCCTTTATTGCTTCTCTTCATTTTTCAGAGAAAAAGAATTCTAGAGAGTAACTGGTAGTGAATAATACTGTTTCTCATCTGGAAGCATCACTTGATAGGAATTATAAGTTCACAGACTCGACTTTCTCTGAGTTATGCAAGTATGAATGTGTCATTCCTGTTTATCTCTCTGTAGGTTTATTTTTTTCCCCATTTAAGTAAAGTTCAGTGTTGAGGATGAGGTTTAAAGGAGTTTAGATTTTAAAAGGCCTCTAATATATCTAAAAAATTATAAGACCATCATGTGTTAATGTACCTCTTCTCTCTCAGCTAATTCTTTCAAGATATGTTGCAAAAATCTCCTGTGTTGTTGAAGAGTTTTGAAGACTTCCCCATAATTCTACATTGTACTCTAAAACGTCTGAAGCCTAGACATCTTGATTCAATTTGCTTTCAGGCCAGACTTGGTTGAAATTACTCCATTAGTCTCAAGCCTTATAAAGACTTATCTATGGTTCTTGTCTGTCCTAGTGACTTTGAGCTGGCAAGAATAATGCTTACTGTGTGGAGAGTCCATTCGTCTATAGGAATAGTGAGGCTGGGGGATTGGAGATATATTATTATATTTTAAAATCTTTAATTTTTTTTTTTTTGGCCACACCACTCAGCTTGTGGGATCTTAGTTTCCTAACCAGAAATTGAACCCTGGCCCTTGGCAGTGAGCATACAGTTGTAACCACTGGACCACCAGGGAATTCCCCAAATCACCCACCTTTGTATATTAGAAGGGGCATGAGAGGAGACTACCTTGTTTTGGCATCTTTAGAAAATTTGAAAACTGATTAAAACAGATAGGCAGTAGTAGTTTAATTCACATTGTATGCAAACAACTGAAGTTGGAACTATTCAAAAAAACATCATAATTCCTCTAAACTTTATTTTTCACTCATGATCACCGGAGTGATTTGGCAAACGGAGTTGATTGGAAACAAAGACCACACCACTCATTTATCTGTTGGAATAATCTTGAGCCATCCAGCTCTTTCCACTCATTACACTTATGGGGGTCATTGTCATTCTTTCTATCTAATAGATAAACAAACATACTAAAACTTTGGGCCTTTCTAAAAAGTGCTCACAAGCTACTGGAAAGTTGGACCAAAATACTGGTTGCTTTAAATTCTGGACCTCAGTTCATTCCTTGGTAGCAGGTTTTTGAAGTATGATGAAAAGGTAGAAACCAGCTGTAAAATTAAAGTGAGGGGGCTTAATGTTTTATTTCTAGAATACTTTCCAAATTCTCCCCTGACTTTAAAATGCTGAGGTGTTTTTCAGTCTTTTTGCAAGAGCATGTCCAACAGTGTGTAGATTTATGGCTCAGACTTGATCGGTCATTCCTCTTTTCTGGTGAATTTGACACCTTCCACCACTACCCTCCACAGAACGAAAGTGAAAGTTATATGACAGAAGTGAAGTGAAGTCGCTCAGGTGTCCGACTCTTTGCAACCCCATGCAACTGTAGGCTCCTCCATCTATGGGATTTTCTAGGCAAGGATAGTGGGTTGCCATTTCCTTCTCCAGGAGATCTTCCCAACCCACGGATTGAACTCGGGCCTCCAGCATTGTAGGCAGATGCTTTACAGTCTAAGCCACCAGGGAAGAAACACTTAGCATAGTCAAGGGAAATTCATTGGCATAAAAAAGGTGCAACAAAACCTGTTTGTTGTCTGTTCTGTGCCTCACAGTAAAAGCCAAATGGACCATCACTTTAGTAGCTGGTGATCCAACTTGAGAGGGTAGATGATGTAATCGTTCCCCTTGTTCCTTGAGTTTCTAGCTTTCTCCATTTTTAGATCAGAACCAGCCCTGGATAAAATAAATCATGAAGAAGAGGCATGTACAGTTCAGCATGTTGAGTGCCCTGAAGTGTGCTTCCTACCAACTGCCATGCAGACATGGTCTTGGGTAGTCTCACGCTTCTCCACTTCTCGAGTTCTGGTTGTGAGAGCTAGTGAGCTCCTCACAGCTTGGGCCAGAGTCCTGGAAAGCCAGCTCCCGGGGAAAGTGGAGGCTGGCCTCCCATGGGGGATGGGCACCAGGACTTGAAGCTATATTTCACATGCATACTTTAGCTATGTGATCAGCCCTAGCCTCAGCTCAGAACCGTGTCACAGAGTCTGCAGCTGTACCGCATCTTGAGGTTTCAGTGTGTGTCCTCCACATTTTCACAAGGTGGCGGCGACCAGCTGTAAGCCAGAGGGAATGGTGCTGCCAATTCCTAGCAAAACATGCGGATTCAGACAACACAGATGGTTCTCTCTCTGGAGTAGGACTTTTTAAGGAAACCAGAACTCCGTTGAAATTCACTGATGGTTACTGGATATAAATCTATAAATCTGCATGGCTTCTGTCACAGTATGATGAAAACTAGATGTTTTCCCTGTTCCCGTCTTGTGGTACTCCTGAATCACTGTGTGCTCATTAGTTGGACCATGCTACATGGAAAACTGGCGGCAGAAGGCTTGTTCTCTGCATTGTGTTGGAGGGTATGCTTGAAAGGGTGTCACAGTGGATCGACTCCAGGCAGAATGTGCCATATTTAGAAGGATTTGAAAGGGAAGAATGTTTGAACTGCTTTAGGGAAGCTGAGAGTGCTGCTGGAGCAAGAATGTTCCAGATGCTTGTCTCTGATAGTATTCTACCATGAGCCACACCCTGAAAGAATCACATCATCCTTGCCTCTCCCACTTGGATCTCTAGCTCCTGGAATTTGCCAATTCTTGAGGGTTGGATGGAGCTTCTGACCTTATTTAGACCACTTATTCTGAATTCTGAATTACACCTTGGAAAATCAGAAAGAGGGTAAGACACCTCTAATTTATTTTATTAGTGTTCATCATAAACAAGAGACCCGCAAATATAATCTAGAGATGAGGTTTTGGTCTAATTGACTATAATGGTCATTAAATAATCCACAAGCCCACAGAATGGAATGTAGAAAGATAGAAAAACAAAAGACAACACAGTTCTCTATACAGAGTTTATACTTGAACTTTTAACATGAAACAAGAAACTGTATTAAAATGTATAATTAAAGACTCATTTGAGGGCTTCCCTGGTGGCTCAGTGGTAAAGAATCTGCCTGCAGTGCAAGAGACTGGGGTTCAGTCCCTGGGTGGGGAAGATCCCCTGCAGGAGGAAATAGCACCCATTGCAGTATTCTTGCCTGGAGAAGTCCATGGACAGAGAAGCCTGGCAGGCTACAGTCTATGAGATTGCAAAGAGTCGGACACAAGCTAGCGACTAAACAACAAAGACTCAATTATACCTGAAGGTACAGGTGAATCACCTGGGGATCTTGTTAAAATGTTGATTCTGGGTCACAGAGCTGGGTGGGGCCTGGGGTTCTGCATTTCTAAAAAGGTCAGAAGAGATGCTGATGCCATTGTTTCCTCAAATCATAATTGGGGTAAAATGGATCTGCCCAGGTTCTCTTGGGTCAATAGGTGTTGGGAGCCACTGTGGTTATACAGAGGTGTGGGCTGCCTTCTTAGCTATATCTTGGCTACCAGTTTCTAACCAAAGCAGATCTTAGAACAAGCTTTGTCACCTATGAACACTTACTAGTCACAGAGCAGAAAACAGTTTTAAAGCCCATGCCTAAGACTTCATGAAGTCCCAACTCTGCCTTTTGAGAGCTTTGCACTAGAGCCTCGCAATCCACATCTGTCACGGTCCTTAACACGATGGTTCTAAAGTGTGGTCCCTGGACCAGCAGCATCAGCAGTGACATAGAAACATGTTAAAATGCAGATTCTCAGGCCCGCTGTAGATCTGAAGAATCAGAAAATCTGCACGTGGGGCCTGGGAATCCGGGTTTTTAACCAGCCCTCCAGGTGTATCTGATATACACTCAAGTTGGTGAACCACTGCTACAACAGCAGGATTCTGTCAGCCGTCTAATTGAATTCAGGCAACCAAGAGTCCCAGAACTACAGCTGGAGCTCTTGGAATCCAGCCTACCACACCACTTTGAAAGGTAGAGGGCCTGCTAGATTCTTCTCACACCCCATTAACGTAAGGGCAGGGCATGTTTCTAAACCCTTTGCAGCAGTCCTTGTATTTTGTAAACTATGAATATCACTAACACAAGCCCCTCTCACATTAATTAGGATCCTAGATGTATTAATAGGATTTTAGGTGTAACATGAGCTAAATATAACTGAGGCTTTTACAGTGGCAGCCTCTGCAGTGAGGGTTTTTGATTAATTGCTAGCCAGCCACCCCTGGAGTGTGCTTTCCTGATTAAGAAAACTGACCGCCTCTGCAGCATAGCTAAGCTAACACACACATACATCATTCTACACTGTCCAGGGGAGGATTTCTTTTTAACTCTTAAAATCTACTTTATTAAGGCATTTGTTGTTGTTCATTCACTATGTTGTGTCAGACTCTTTGTAACCCCATGGACTGTAGCACAATAGCCTTCCCTGTCTTTTGCGATCTCCCAAAGCTTGCTCAAACTCATGTCTGTTGAGTCGGTGATGCCATCCAGCCATCTCATCCTCTGTCACCCCCTTTTCCTCCTGCCCTCAGTCTTTCCCAGCATCAGGATCTTTTCCAGTGAGTCAGCTTTTCACATCAGGAAGCCAAAGTATCGGAACTTCAGTATCAGTCCTTCCAATCAATATTCAGGGTTGATTTCCTTTAGGATTGACTGGTTTGATCTCCTTGCAGTCCAAGGGACTCTCAAGAGTCTTCTCCAGCACCACAGTTTGAAAGCATCAATTCTTTGGTGCTCAGCCTTCTTTATGGCCCAACTCTCATATCCATACAAGGCATACATAAATACAATAAAGTGTATATACTCTCAAGGGACCTTCATAACAATCAAGATAAATATCATTTTAATCACGTTAAAAAATAGCCTTGGGTTCTTTTCAGTTAGTTACCCACCCCCTCCCCACTCCTGGCTACCATCTACCTGCTTTCTGTCAGTATAGGTGAGATTAACCTGTTCTAGGATTTCATATAAATGGAATCAAACAGTATATTTTTTTTTACTCTTTGTGTTGTTACCCAGGGTAACATTTTTCAAATCGGCTCACATTGTTGCATTATCAGTAGTTATTTCCTCTTTATTACAGAGTAGAATTCCCACTGTGTGTCTGTACCACAATTTGTTTATTCATTCTACTATAGTTTTCTTTCCAGTTTTTGGCTCTTACGGATGAAGGCTACTCTGGGCATTCACATAGACATCTTTTTGTGACATGTCTTTATTTCTTTGGGGTGACTATTTAGGAGTAGATTTTTGGGTAATAAGATGTTTGTGTAATTTCATGAGAAATTGCTAACCTGATTTTCCAAAGTAGTCATTCTGTTTTATATTCCCACCAACAGTGTATGAGAGAGAGTTCCAGTTGCTCCACATCCTTGCCACCATTTAGTATTGTCTGTTTCTTGGCATTTATGTTGGATATTTGAAAGTAAATTGCAGACCTTGCTTTTCTTTCCACTAATTTCATTTTAGCTTGTTACATTTGATCTCTTCAAAGACCATCAATCTAATAATGTTGACCCATCAACATGGATATGGATTAAATTATTTCCCTTTCCTAATCTCCAGTTAGAATTGGGTCTGTGGGTGCCATTTGTTTATGGTTATTCGTCATGTTTGCCAGTATTTTTTTTCCATTCTTTTATTCATTCAGTTTGTCAGAGTCCCTGAGCTGTATTAGACCTGCTTCCTCAGAGAACAGTTGTATGTTAAGTCACCAGGAAATACAACAGAGGTTGGGGACAGGGTATTGGTCTTCAAGGAGCTTTTTGGAGTTGGGTTTATGAAACATAAATGCACAAAAATACAAGAAAAGAAATATAGTTTGGTGTATATCATGACTTATGCAAAATTCAGTAAGGGCATAATGTAATAGAGATTTCTGCTAGGTGAGATGATTTGGGGCTTAATAGACAAGTGACAGTAGAAACCACTGTAGCAGAAATTGTTGAGTTGTTAATCCGTGCAGAATAATAGAATGATTGCACCTTATTATATAAAGCTAAATGTAATCCCAATGTTTTTCACTTGATTTTTAAAAAAATATAGCAGTGTCTTTTATTAGTACAGAATATGGACAGAAACAAATATCCATCCTGATATGGATTTGTAACTTTTCTTATTGATATCTGATATCATTTTTGTATATTTAACATACATCCAAATTTTTGATCAGCAAACATTTCTGATTAGTAAATGTGTGTGTGTGTGTGTGCACACACAAATTTGTGAACTTCTTTTTAAACCAGCTGTCTTTTATCCTGTCTTTGCCAACTTGTGTACTTTTTAAATAAATGTGGAAGAGTGAAATAGAAGGAATCTGTGGAATCAGGCAGACCTAAACCTGGATGAGAGTTAACTTTGCCAATTATATTTTAAAATGCATCTCACACACAGACACATACACATGTTAAATAAGAAATGTTCCAAATGTTAACAGTGCACATCTTTGTGTAGTGAGATTATAGATGATTTATTTACTTGATTCCATGCTTTCCTTTAATTTCTTTGTTTTCCACAGCGAGCATGTATAACTTTGATAATTAGAAAAAATGTTATATGCCAACTTGATTGTTTGCTAAATTCTCATAGCTAGTCCAATGATGTATTCCCTGTTCTTTTTAATCTTATGTTGCTCATGACCAAGAGGGGTGGGATTCAGGGGAGAGGGAAGAAGGTCCAAGAGGGAGGAGATACATGTATATGTGTGCATTCTTAGTCTCTCAGTCGAGTCTGATTCTTTGCAACCCTATGAACCATAGCCCGCCAGGCTCCTCTGACCGTGGAATTCTCCAGGCAAAGATACTGGAGTGCATAGCCATGCCCTTCTCCAGGGGATCTTCTCAACCCAGGAACCTGTGACTCCTGCATTGCAGGCAGACTTTTTACCATCAGAGCTACCAGGGATATACCTGGTTCATATACCTGGTTCACTTTGTTGTTCAGCAGAAACGAACATAGCATTATAAAGCAATTATACTCCAATAAAAAAATTAAATAACAGGAAAAACATTTTAAATCTTGCATAGCAAAGATTCACTACAACAGAACCAAGATTACAGTCTAGAAAATAAATACGTGTCCCTCTATTCTCTCTTGGGAACAAGAACTACATGAGCACCCTGCAGGTTATGCCACTGTTGTCCCTCAAAGAACTTAGCTTTCCTGATTGTCAAAGAGTAAAAAGACTTTTTTTTTTTTTTTCCCCTTCCCCACATTGACAGAATTTCACCTTTCCAAAATTGGGACATATACAAGAGATTTTTTTTTTCCTAGCCTTTTGTTGGCAGATCATTGGGAGCTTATCTGTGTTATTTGATGAAATAACAAATGATCTTTGTTTTCTCCCTTTCTTCTTCAGCTGACCTGAATAATGTCAGGTTCTCAGCTTATAGGACTGCGATGAAACTCCGAAGACTGCAGAAGGCCCTGTGCTGTGAGTATTAACCAGTGCTTGAAATACTTGATAGTTACTCTTTGCTTTAAAAAAAAATGATTGGGGTATTTGCTCTTGAGGAGGGGAGAAATAGCTCTCTTAAGTCTAGTTGTAACATAGAATTCATTTTTTTTCGAATCTTTTTGGCTTAGTGTACATCTAGATTGGGGCTTTTCTGATTGCTCAGTTCTAGGGCTTCCCTGGTAGCTCAGCTGGTAAAGAATCCACCTGCAGTGTGGGAGACCTGGGCATCTAGATTACTCTGTCACATTGTTGAGAATCATTCTTGTCACCATTTCTCAGCTACTGATGTTGAATTGATAAGAGACTGATCATTTTTATTTTCTAATGTATGCACTGGCATCCAGAATTATCTTTGTGAAACGTGAATTATCTCCCCCATTCCACCTTTATTTCTTCTTAGAAAATGTGTTTAATGTTTGAAGTATTAGCACTCGGTTGCCTTAGCCAACCAAAGCACAGAGATGTGTATTGTTTTTTAGCTTGAATGCTAATGTTGAGATCAATGCTGTCATAGAAGAATGATGACAAGGTTGTTTTTCTGCTTTTGCTAAATAGCATGCCTCAGTGGGAAAAAAAATCCCAGAGTGTCATACAACACTCTCGGTTCATTAAAGAGTTTATGTAACTGTTACTAAGTTATTGAGAGCCTGTGTATGCTGATGATGTGAGCATGAAATAGGCACTGATGGAACCCATAGTCTAATGAGGGACACACAGGGTATCCAGAAGTCTACAGTCATAGGTAAACATATATAAGATCATCAGGAACCTCTACAATCTGTTTTTTTTTTTTTTTTTGAAAGCAATGAGATTGCCTCTATTAAGGCTTTATGGGCACCTGAGAAAAAGTGAAAGGACAATTTGAATGTTCTATATTGAGTCACATGACAGTGGGTGGGGTACCATGAGAACAGCTAGTAGTGGGGGTGAGGTGCTGAGAAGATTTGCTTGAAGAGCCACGTGAGTCCAGAAAGGTAAGTAGAGTTCAGTCTGGGAGGAGCGTTCTCATCAGAAGGCAGAGCGTGTGTTGAGGCATGGGGTCCAGAGATGCACTCAGGAACTGAAAATGCCACAGCATGATAAAACACAGGAGCTCCAGGAAGGGGCTGTGGTGAAATATTCGGCTGGAGCCAGGCAGACTTTGAAAGGTTTTTACACTTAAGTTACACAGGGTGGGAAGGAGAGGGTGGGATGAATTGAGAGACTAGTATTGAAACATATACATCACCATATGTAAGCGAAATGGCCGATGGGAATTTGCTGTGTGACACAGGGAGCTCAGACCAGTGCTCTGTGATATCCCAGAGGAGTGGGTTGGGGTGGGAGGTGGGAGGGAGATTCAAGAGGGAGGGGACATATGTATACCTATGGCTGATTCATGTTGATGGATGGCAGAAACCATCACAATATTGTAATGCAATTATCCTCTAATTACAAAAAACTTAAAAGAATGTAGAAATCAGTGGGGAGCCATGTAGTGGGATAGCGTGTTGAGATTGTCATTTAGGAAGATGACTCTGGCTGTGGAATAGAGCCTGAATCAGTGCTGGGGATGGGGGTTGGTGCAGGGAGGTGTGGGGGCATACCCCTGCAGGGGAAGAAACTTGGCATGCAGTTTCCATCCTCTAAACCAGCAGTCTGGTAGCCTGCATTGACAGAGTAGGAATGGAGAAAACTGGGAGGACTTAAGAAATACAAGGTGGAATTGATAGGCCTTAGAGACAAGTTTGACATGCCTGGTGAGGATAGATCAAGGAAGACACTCAGGTGCTCAACTGAGATGAACAGTGGGCCTGCTGGCAGAGTTGGCCATATACACATAGCTGTGGTGCTCAGGAGAAACAGATGAGCAACATTTAGGAGTTATGAGTGTGCAGATGCCTAAGGAGAGGGAAAGTAACAAGAAAACAATATTTGAGACCAAGAGTGACCCTTGTACAGAGGGGACTACAAAGGAACACACACATAGTACCGCATACTATGCGGGCAGGAAGAAGGGGCCCACCAACAGGCTCAGATGCTGCTGGAAGCTCAGGAGGAAGTGGGCCCAAGTGTCCATTGGGTTGAGCAACAAGGAGGTCCTCAAGAACTTGGGTGAGATTTTAGGGGAGATGGTGTGGGAGGTGAAGGGGGCTTGGAAGTCAACAAAAAGTAGGGATGTAGAGAAAGTTGGTTGAGACGATTCTTGGAGAAAGGTTGTGAAGGGAAGCGGGGCAGTCATTAGCCGGAAGGGGCGGAGGAGTTAATGGAGGGTACATGCATTTAGACTGAGAGAAGCCTGAGTCTATTTCAATGAGTATTAGAAGACAGAACAAAATGGACATTGTTGATGGAAGAGGAGATAATAAAACATGTGAGTCCTGGGAGGATGGGAGAAGATAACTCAGGGCCCATGAGAAGGAAGATGGCGCCTGTCTTCCAAGGTAGTGAGTAGGGTGAGGAGAGGATGTGAGCAGGGCCAGGTAACTGAGGAGACCTGGGGGAGGCAGGCGAGGGATGCCCATGGACAGGGCTCCATTTTTGGCATGAAGGTGGAGGAGAGTTCCTGGGCTGCAGTTAACAGCAGAAAGTCAAGGTCATCCTTACCTCTGTGGCCAGGGAGAGGGTTATTTTGGAAAGCAGCATCTTGGAGCCCAGAATCGGCTGAGTGTTTCAGAGCTGCACCCATCCTCGAGGGAATTTCTCCAGGAGCTGGATGATTCTGTTCCAGGTGGGCAGAGGCCACCTGGGCAAGAGAAATAAGGATCTGATCAAAAGAGGGGGTAAGTGGTTGGAATGCTGTCTGCTCAGTCCACGTTGGGCAGAAGAAGCTGGGAATTCAGGTGGAAGCTGGTAATTAGGAGGTAGTGTGGTCAAGTGGCCAACAAATGCTTCAGGGAGGTAGAGGAAGAGATTGTGTGGAAGTGACTGGAAGGCCAAGAAGTTGTGGTCAGACGGCAGCAAAGCTCAGCAGGTTTTCGGAAGTGGAACAGGTCAGGTGATTGGCTCTAGGACATGACCATTTGCATAGGTGGTAGAGGTGGACCAGATGTCAGTTTCCCTGCAGCTGAAATAGGAGCTTAAGGAACAGAATGGCTAGAGTGACACACGAGTTATGATGGCCAATATTGAAATCACCCCAAATTGGACCCAAACTGGACCAAACTGAACCTAGTTCATGGCGGAGAGCTGCGAACCCTGGCAACTGAAACTTTGGGAATGAAGGTATCTGATCAGGGGGTCTGCAGAAGCTAGCAGGAAGATGGTCAAGGAGTGTTGTTGGCATGTGATTTTCTGCATGGTGATGGAGAAGACATGGTTTAGAAACAAAATTGTTTGGAAGGAGAGAATAGGTCTGTCCTCTTTATCTTGATCTCTCCAGAGCTCAGCACAAAGCCTGGCACCGAGAAGGGCTTAATCTGTTTTCATGGAATGGATGTGTGAATGAAAGGAGATTTGGGCTTCCATTTCCATATAGGTTAGACTCTGAAGCTGTCACTTTTCAGCTATATAACTGCTATGCTTAAGTGGTTTTTAGAGGACTCCCTGGGCCTATGATTCCCGTAGGGACCTGTTGAATGTACCAGAGCTGGAAAGAGGTAATTTGGGGTGGGGGAGTCAGAGGCCGGGTGGATACAGTCTTCTGCCTCTTTTTCATCTTCTGTCTCTGCCCCATCCCAGAGGTAGTGCCACCCACTGAGAAAGGGACGACTGTGAAATGGCTACTGTAGAGTGCTATGGTGTACAGTCCCGTGAGACCCTAAAAGTTCAGTAGAGATAATATGTTGTGCCAGGTCATACTATGAAAAAGCCCCCAAACTGACTAGATTGGACCACCCTTTCCATTACTGTTCCTCTCAGATTTAGGCATTATTCAGTTCTCCTGTCAAACAGTCTTTCCATTCATGAGTGTGCCTCACTGTCTGTCATCTCACTGTATGTTAAAACTTCCAATAAACATGGGACAAATGGGGGAATCTGATATTATAAAACATTTTGGCCACGAGTGGTTATGACCTCATAACAAAGTTAAGCTCTGAACGTAGAATGTAAAATTTTCACTTTTCAACTACTGTGCAACTCTCGGCACTTCCTTTCTCAGCGTTACTTTTCTCATTTTTGAAAAAGATTTAGGCACGGCAAAATGAGGGTGTATTTATCTAAATTAAGTGCTGGATTCTCAGGAATGGTAGAAGGGTTCCACGTGGAGTGTGAATACAGAATGAAGAGCTCACCTATCCTTTTATTATTGAAAACATGCATGATCGCATTACTTAACTGTTCAGTAGATTATTTCAGAATTTCCTTTTAATTTTAGATATGCTTTGGTTTCCCTTCCGGCCTTTTCATCATTTCTATGTCTGTAAAGCCATGATAAAGAGCTATTGTCTGGGGTCAGAAAACAAAACTTGTCCTGGCTAGCTTTTCCAACTGAAGGTCGTTTCCACTAACTCTTACTTTAATGAAAATTAATGATGTTATCTCAATGATTTTCTGATGCCAGTTAAGAGTTTGAATTACAGATACCTTAGAAAATATGCCATGCTGCTGCCATTAAGCACTTAGTCTTAATATTTTTTCACTGTACCATCAAAGCTTCAATACTGCAGAAACCTGAATACCACAATGTTATCCGCTATAGAGAGTTTGCTGTTTAAGTCCAGAGCGTCATCATTGGTCTATAATGTCCCCAGTTTGTAATCGGTTTAATGTTGCGTGACCCTGTACTGCCTTTCAAGGCATTGTGAATGAAAATTAAACTTGACAGAAAAGCAGAAACAAAGAGAAAATCTGGGTAAGATGGATTTATAAGCCGGTTCCTATGGCTGATAACCCATTGAAAGTTATAAAGAAGATAATCTGAGTTTTTTCTTTCTCCTACTGTGGTTCTCATGACATCCTATAGGTTTGTGGCATCTAAAATTAAAAATATAGCCAACTTCTAAGAGCAGAAATAAAAAAAGGCACTTAACAAAACCCGTGTATTTAGTTTATTAGTGTGTGGTGGGTTGGAGAGAGCCCAAACCATAGGGCTAAATATACTGCAGTGGATAAATGTGACAGATACTCTGCAAACAAGAAATAGAGAACAATTTGCTTCTGTTCGGCAACTAAATCACACAGTGGAGAAATTTTCTACTGCCTGGAATTGTCTGAATAGAGGCACAATTGCCAGACTCATCCTTCCCACAAGACAGCTTAAAAAGGTGCTCCTTCTGGACCCAGGCACCTCACCTTTGGTGAATGTACAGAAAGGTGGCATCAGATAGGGTTTGGTTGCTAAAAACTGAGAGGACCCACCACGTAACATGGCTTACAAATAAATCTACAGTCTCTACAGTCTCCTGTAGGAAAAGGTTACATACAGGCAACAGTGACAGTCAGGATATGCCTCCATGCCTCCATGGCCACTGACTGCCTCACAGCATGAGAACCTGAGAGGCCAGTGTAATTATTTGGTCCCTTTTCTGCAAAAAATTGGTTCCCACATACCATGTATTATTGGGTTGACCAAAAAGTTCATTAGGGTTTTCCCAGAAGATGGTTCAGAGAAACCTGAATGAACTTTTTGGATCAGCCCAATATTGGGGGCTTCCCAGGTAGTTCAGCTGGTAAAGAATCTGCCTGCTATGCAGAAGACCCCGATTCGATTCCTGGGTCAGGGAGTTCCCTTGTAGGAGGGATAGGCTACCCATTCCAGTATTCTTGAGTTTCTCTGGTGGATCAGATGGTAAAGAATCCACCTGCAATGTGGGAAACCTGGGTTTGATCCCTGGGTTGGGAAGATCCCCTGAAGAAGGGCATGACAACCCACTCCAGTGTTCTTGCCTGGAGAATCCCCATGGACAGAGGAGCCTGGCAGGCTATAGTCCAGGGGGTTGCAAAGAGCTGGATATGACTGAGCAACTGAGCACAGCACAAAATTTTGGAGGAAGCCAAGGTCTCTGTTGTTTCAGAATTCAAAATATCTTGAGGACAGAGCCAAACTCACTTTCTCTGCTTCCGTGGTTTGATAGTACCAGTGCCCAAGGAAAGGGGATACCCATAATAGGAGCCATCTTGGGCTTCCCTGGTGCCTCAGACAGTAAAGAATCCACCTACAATGCAAGAGATGCAGGTTTGATCCCTGTGTCTGGAAGATCCCCTGGAGAAGGACATGGCAACACACTCCAGTATTCTTGCCTGGGAAATCCCATGGACAGAGGAGTCTGGTGGGCTATAGTCAGTCCATGTGCTCACAAAGAGTCAGACACAACTGAGCAACTAACACATGTTCTCTCCCACTGTACTCCTGCTTGAAATGTGTCCAGCACCAGGAGTTACTAAGGAATGTGTCCAGCACCAGGAGTTACTAAGGAAAAGAAGGGTGAGTTCTCAGCCACGATACTCGTGCTGTTAAGGAGAACCTTGGAGGTTCCACTCTCCAGTTATTGTTGCTTCCATTTCTAGTTTCCATCCTTCTCTTTCCTCCTGGATTTGGAGTCCCTTGATGTGTTCTTTTTGCACTAGGAGATCTCTTCCATCAATTTCTCTTTTCTCACTCAAAGAAAATTCTGCCTGGCCAGGTAGTCCTCTCCCAACTCCTAATTCTCCTCAGGTTCTTTTATTTTAAGGGCCCCCTGCTCTTTGGTCCACTAGATATGTTGCCGCCATGTGGTAGCATCTTCACTATAGCTGGGAAATACAGTTCAGAGGCAAAAAATGTTGAGTCTCCCAGGCAGATGTCATAGGGATAGTAGTCACTCCAAAAACGGACCTTGGTTTCGAAATGCCACAGAAATGTCAACAGTCATCCATGGCAAATTGCTGGCTTTTCATCTTAGGCCAGTGACATATAAACTTGCTCTCTTAAAGACACAGAGACAAGTGTGCCTGACCACAGTTATGGTGTGACAGTGAACCTGATCGGTGGCCCTGGGATTTACTTGTGTTCCTTGAGTGGAAGACACATGGGGGCAGAACAGCTCTCACTAATGGCTGCCTGAATTAAGTTCTCATGAATATTAAGTATTCATGTGTATAATTACTGCCTCTTATGTATTTCATATACAATAAATACTTTGTACTAAGGTACCTCTGCGCTATTAGGTGTCTCTTCGTCCTTCAGTTCCTTCCTATCCCTTTCTGTGTTTAACATAAACATGCTGGTCCTTCCATTTTCCCCCAGCACATCTCATAAATCCTACCCATGTCAAACAAACTTCTATACTTGAAACATCTTAAAAGTTTTAACCTATGATTTACAGATTACTTGATTATTTTAAATGGAATTTAAAACTCTCAAAAGTGAATGTATATTCCATCCAGATTATCCGTGTAATCTAGACATTTACGTGGAAGCTTCGATATGTAGCAAATGTATCAGCGATAAATCTGAATGTCTAAGTAACAACAACAAAACAACCAAATTTTTGACTTTTCAATCTCAAGGAAGTAGGCCCACCAAATTCAACCAAATTTTCTTCAATGATCCAAGCATCCCAATTGTCCCTTCACTCATTTGTAGCTCTCCTCACACACTAATGAGGCCAATAGCTTTTTTTAACCCATATATATTGTGACAGATGGGGTATATAGCATCTAAACTTGCTACCACATACCTTTCTACCTTTTATAATCCTTCATCTTTTATAATCCTTCATCTTCACAATGAATGACCATGCAGTGTTCATTCAGATGATGAAACATCAATATTCTCCAGATATGACTGGGTGAATATTCCCACAGGGTGCTTTCCCACAAAGGTGCTTACTGATAGATATATCCTGTGAAACAGACTCCAAAAGACATGATGCAGTCCAGGTCATAGTCAGGACTCCCATCTCTTCACCCAGTGTGTTTGGTAGATTAGCCAGCAGTACTGCTCATGTCTTGGCTCTTTAGAGGGGCATGAGTCATAGCCCAAGGGAGCACTGTTGTTGTTCAGTCATTCAGTCCTGTCCGACTCTTTGTGACCGCATGGACTGCAGCATACCAGGCTTCCCTGTCCTTCACTGTCTCCCGGAGCTTGCTCAAACTCATGTCCATCGAGTCGGTGATGCCGTCCAACCATCTCATCCTCTGTCATCCCCTTCTTCTCCTGCCTTCAGTCTTTCCCAGCCAGGAAGCATATTATTCTCTTATTCTAAGCCTCTTTCTAGGCACCAGCATTGCGTTAACTTTTCCGTTTTTCACACCCATGTGGTGGCTTTCTTCCCTTCAGCAACAATCTTACCTTTCTTCCTTATTGTTACATTTTAATCCAGTCTCTCCACCACCCCACCCCCGTCTTCCCCACCCCACAGAGAGTATATTTCCCTGGGCTCAGCCATTGTGCTCGTCCACATTTAGGTGGTAGCAAAATGAGACATGCCTGGACTTTGCCTTGTCCTTCTTTTCCCACTTTTTGATAAGGGCTCCCACTGGTTCCAAAAAGAAAAAGATGGGGCTGTCCTATCCACTAGGCAACAAAGCATGTGTTGTGTTCAGCCCTAGTTAGGTGAGGTGTGAGAAGAGGGTAATTCAGCCCATGAGTCCTGTGGAACTCTTGCACTCACCTTCCAGCTAGCGGTCATAGTCTATTCTTTCAGGATATTACCAGCCTTTAAGACTCTCAATTGGAGCCCCAGTCCAGGGACTACTGGTGTTGCATTGAAAAAGAAAATTACAGTAAAGTTCCCCACTTGAATTATGTTTCTAATTGTAATTGTTTTCACAGAGGTAGCCCATTTATCAAAAGTGCTAGTTCCCAAGTTCCTTTGGCTGGAATTCCACCTGTAGTCCAGAGAGGCTGAAATTCAATGGAAGGAGATTCTGAAATTTTAAAGCTTTTACTCCTCCTACCAAGGAATTTAGTTTCTAGCAAACTAACCATCAGTTTGCCATCCCCTTCTAATCCATTCTTCTAGCTCCTGGAGTTCAGATTCTACCATCTTCAGATTCCAGTAGAAAGTTGTATTATTGATAACCAATCTCAAAGCCTGTACTACTCCAGACCAAGGGTAGCTTGGCAACCAGCATCAGTGGTTCATTTTCATCCCTTTTATCAGAATCATCTTCTTTTCCTTTGAAAAGAATGTCTTACCCATATTTTCAGCTAAGAATGAGTTGGAGCCTTCTAAACCATCTCAGTTCTTGCACTAATTGCTCTGGGCATGACAGTTAAGCTCAAGAGCTGATGAGGACTCAAAATGAGAGTCCTTACAAATCTACAGTTCATTACAGGAGAAAGGAGAAGCCTACCATGTACCAACAACATTAAAACAGGGCCGCGTGTCACAACCACAGGGTGGGGTCTGGAGAGGCCAAGTCCGAGCTCCAAGTGCCCTCTCTCTGTCAGGGCCAGAACAGGGCACATTCTCTCTTGGATCAAGAACCACCAGTGTGAGCACAGAGCACTTTAGAAACCAGGGCTCACCCGTCAGAGTCTCAGCCAGGATTGCTTATAACTGCTGGTGCCCTGGATATCTTCTCCCTACATTTGCTGTTGTTCAGTCTCCCAGTCATGTCTGACTCTTTGCGACCCCATGGACTGCAGCACGCCAGGCCTCCCTGTCCCTCATTATCTCCTGGGGTTTGCCCAAGTTCATGTTCATTGCATCAGTGATGCTGTCCAGCCATCTCATCCTCTGACACCCTCTTCTCCTTCTGCTCTCAATCTTTCCCAGCATCATGGGCTTTTCCAATGAGATGTCTGTTCACGTCAGGTGACAAAAATACCAGAGCTTCAGCTTCAGCATCAGTCCTTCCAGTGACTATTCAGGGTTGATCTCCCTTAAGATTGACTGGTTTGATCTCCTTGCTGTCCAAGGGACTCTCAGAAGCCTTCTCCAACCCCATAATTCGAAGGCATCAATTCTTTGCCATTCTGCCTTGTCTCCCTACATAG
The DNA here is from genome assembly GCF_032405125.1 of Capricornis sumatraensis. Lineage (NCBI taxonomy): Eukaryota > Metazoa > Chordata > Mammalia > Artiodactyla > Bovidae > Capricornis > Capricornis sumatraensis. Next base: position 112,581,950 of record NC_091092.1, read on the forward strand.
CCAGTCCCAAACGCAGTGGCCTCCATGGGCCTCACTAAGACCAGAAAAAAATGGCTAATGTTACTGCTAGCAGTAAACAACCATGATAACCTGTAACCCATGGCTACCCACAAACACAGTGAGTCACTTCTTTTCATTGCTTTGATCAAGGCTCTGCATTGTGGGGCTGGTTTTAGCAAAACATACCTTGCCAACCTCAGAGTCTCTGGAATTAACCCTCGCAGCAAAGATAACTACATCAAAGCACATTGACTTTCTCGCTAGGCAAAGATTTTTCTGAGAAGTCCTTCAGCCTGAAGGGTAAGCCGCCTGTGGAAAGATGTGATGTCCACAACAGCCTCCTCTTCCCACAGACACCTTCTTCCCAGGCCAGAGAGTCAGCAGACACGTAGGAGTTACCCACCCTGTCTGTGTCTGTACTACTGAGATTACAGGATTGTTGATACGTTAACACAGGGTATCCAGGTTGACCCACAGGACGAGCCCAGGGTTGTGTTTGTGTGGGCACCGCCAGACTTACTCAAACCAACATTTTGGTGCTTTTTTTCCTCCCTGTATTATTGCTAGTAGAAAAAGGAGGGTAGTTTTCTTTTATATACAGTCTGGAATGATTACCTCTGCCACCCACCTTTCTTTTCAGTACATGCCCCCACCTGTTGTGCCATAATACCCTGAGCAAGTCTCCTCTTTGGTCTCAATTTTTCCCAACTGCCAATGCTTCTGAAAGGGGCTTTCTAGTTCACAACACTGAGGATTTTGTAAAAGACAAAAAAAAAAAATCCAGCAAAACTCCTCACTTGTGGCATATATAGAAAAGAATGGCGTGGACATTTAAACCTAAGATATTAAGAGGGTGAAAAAGTGAAAGTGTTAGTCATTCAGTTGTGTCCGAATCTTTGGGATTCCATGGACTATAGCCCGCCAGGCTCCTCTGTCCTTGGGATTCTCCAGGCAAGAATACTAGAGTGGGTTGCGATGCCCCCTTCCGGGGGATCTTCCCAACCCAGGGATTGAACTTGGATCTCCTGCACTGCTGGCAGATTCTTTACCTTCTGAGCCAGGTGATCAGGCACAACCAGCACCTTGGGAACCATTCATGGGATCTTGTGCTTGAGACCCCACCCCACCCCATCCCCTTCATTTTCTGCTTTTCTTGCTTAGCAAAAAGAACCCTGGAGAGCTGTTCGTTTTTTGTCTTGCCCCCTCTGTCACCCCCAGACAGTCCCTATGCTTCACTGGCATGCAAACCTTTAGCATCCTCTACTGTCAAAATAATTTTTAAAATCAAAGGTGTATTAGAACATACTTGGATTTTTTTAATAGCTTTAAAATATATTCCCTAATGAATACACTAAAGGAGATATATTCTTCCCCTAAATGGAAATTCCTAGCTTGAGGTAAAAGGATAGTTTCACAAAATTGTGGCTGCTGGTTGCTTGTTGAGGCTTCTGGAAACAACTAATCATTATGTTTAATGTTTCATCAAAAAATGCCAATGTGTTCTCCAAGATGCTCATTTCGCACAGTTAAGTATATGTTTGTGTGGCAATTACATTGCCCCTATTGATTTTCTCACGTCTTTGCAAGTCCATGGTATCGGCTCTATATACCTCAATAGGAGTCTTTTGCCAATTATTCTGTGAAAGTGGAGTTCTGTTTGATATGTTAATTTAAGGAAAATGTGTTCTCCAGTCTTCTGTGATGGATCATTCTCGTGTTTAATGACATTTGGTTTGAGCAGAGCGCACTGCACAGTATTTCTCTTCCCAACTATGTCATCTCCTGCTCCTATGATTTCGGAGCAGTTGCTTTGCACCCCTCTGGAGCTATTGATGCTCCTAATTTCCTCTTCTGTGTGTTACCCATTCACCTGCACAGAGAGGAGAGTAGGCCCCATAAAAAGAAAAGAAATGCCACACAGGGAAATTAGACTCTTCATACTGAAGTGAGTCTTACAGATTCTCACTTGTTAGCTCTTATATCCATGGATATAAAGCAAAATACCTATCATGATTAAGGAAAAGTAACAACAGCAACAACAACAAAAAACCAGTAGAAAAACTTCGAACCACTCACTGCTTCCCTCAATATGTAAAGAAACATGTTGGGAATATTGGTATTTGGAGGAAGTCTAGTCTTCTCTTCTGCTGATGAAAGTGGTGTGCTGATTCAAAACCTGTCCTGAGAGGAAGTCATGCACATAGCAGAGAGCATGAAAGTTGATGTCTTTTGTTTCTGCATCTCGCTCTGGTCTCCCATACAGTCCCCACTCAGCCTTCCCCTCCTCCTGTCCCCCTACCTCTTTGTATTGTTTGGGTTTTTTTAAATCTTTTTTCTTTTTCCTACCTCCCTCCCTTTCAAATCAAGTTATGTTCCTTTCTGCCACTTGAAACACAGTCTCAGCTTCCATGTAAAGAGGTCATTCCTTTATCTTGAGAGTATTTTTAAGCAAAGAGTGGGGAGCTTTGCTTTGATAGGATGAGTGCTCCGTCAGTGTATTATAGGGAGACTGGTCCATGGACATAGAGGGCTTTACTCACTGTGATGAAAGACAAAAACAAAAAACAAAAAAAAACACTTGCATCCACCATGAGGTCTCTTTATGCTTCCAGGGAAACTTCAAAAGGGTACTATTTTCCTTTTTGAAAAGAGAAAAACGTGCAGTACATAGGTATTAACCCACACAGGTATTAACTACTATTTTGGGGTTTTGTCCTTAACATTTAATTAGAACTAGCCACAAACAGTAACTAGGAAAATGCATTAAAGCCTTAAATTTGCATCTGTTTAGTATGGGGCAGCCTGTTTACTGACTGGCATGGCTGTGTTTATCTGAAGTTACATTTAGAATTTTGTTGCCTCCTCCCACAGGATGCGTGAGAAATTTACTTAATTATCATTGACTCTCTCTCTCTCTCTCTCAAAGGACTGAGAATGCAGACCAGAGCTTAGATGTATAAGGTGTCATAAAAGCAAAGCTGTTGCATTCTCAATTTGGCTAATAAATTGACTTTGGAGAAAAGCATCTTCCTGGGACCCTTGGGAGTAAAGCTTATGATTTGCTGATGTTGGGCAGGGTTGAGGTTTTACTTTTGATACATGTTTGTTTTTTGGTATAGCGTTAAATACCACCTTAGATGACGGAAACCTCCACTCCCCACCAAACTTACAAAGTTCTTGTCCTGTGCTGTGCTCAGTTGCTTCAGGCATGTCCAACTCCTTGCAACACCATGGACTGTAGCCCAACAGGCTCCTCTGTAAATGGAATTCTCCAGGCAAGAATACTGGAGTGGGTTGCCATTTCCTTCTCCAGAGGATCTTCCCAACCCAGGAATCAAATTTCACGCATCTCCTGCATGAAATACATAGTAGGTGAAAGGAGAAACAGTGAGCCTTACATCTGAAAACTAGAGATAGGTGACACAGTTATTTAGTTTATCTATAGAAAATTTTAGTGACGTTGAGTATTTTTCACCTAGTGTTAGTGTAGCAAGAGAAATTAGGAGGTGATTGATATTTCAAGGAGAAAAATACTTAATGATTATAAATGCAAAACCAATACAGTATTGTAAAGTAAAATAAAAATAAAAATTAAAAAATAAACAAATGCATAGCTGGAAATCAAGTTTATACAACCCTAACCATACAGATTCGGAGAAGGCAATGGCACCCCACTCCAGTACTCCTGCCTGGAGGATCCCATGGACAGAGGAGCCTGGTAGGCTGCAGTCCATGGGGTTGCTAAGAGTCAGACACGACTGAGTGGCTTCACTTTCACTTTTCATTTTCATGCATTGGAGAAGGAAATGGCAACCCACTCCAGTGTTCTTGCCTGGAGAATCCCAGGGACAGGGGAGCCTGGTGGGCAGCCGTCTATGGGGTCGCACAGAGTTGGACACGACTGAAGCGACGTAGCAGCAGCAGCAACCATACCGATTAATCAAACTGACCTTCTCTGATACTAATACAAGAAAGTACTGTTAGGAACCTTTGAAAATCTCTAGTAAAACAGTTCCCCCCCATGATTTGGGTGGAAATGACTCTGTTCCTGTAGAACACTATGGGTCCCTTTAACTCCCCAAAATGGCCCAATAGTTCCAACATAGGTACTATCTCTTCACTCACTTCTTCACCCATTGCCAGTGAGACTTCAGAACAACCTCTGAGCTTGTGAGTAAGTGAAAGTCGCTCAGTCGTGTCTGACTCTTTGCGACCCCATGGACTATACAGTCCATGGAATTCTCTAGGCCAGAATACTGGAGTAGGTAGGCTTTCCCTTCTCCAGGGGATCTTCCCTACCCAAGGATCTAACCGGGGTCTCTTGCATTGCAGGTTGATTCTTTACCTTACTCATCAAACTCATAGCCAAGGGATGGGAAGAAGACATTTCAATAAGAGAGGGTAGGGTTCGGGTTTGGTGTTTACTAAAGGTACAAGACCGTCCTACTAGGATTGTCAGAAACAGTGACAGAAGGGTTTTCCCCTTGAAATGACCGATGATGTTCTGTGTCTCTTGCAGTGGATCTTTTGAGCCTGTCAGCCGCATGTGACGCCTTGGACCAGCACAACCTCAAGCAAAACGACCAGCCCATGGACATCCTGCAGATCATTAACTGTTTGACCACTATTTATGACCGCCTGGAGCAAGAGCACAACAATCTGGTCAACGTCCCTCTCTGCGTGGATATGTGTCTCAATTGGCTGCTGAATGTTTATGATACGTACGTATGGCAGGCTTTCTCCAGACTCTACCATGGGAGGCTTAGTTTACAGAATGGTGATGGTGTGATTAGCTTCACAGCAGGGCTTTGGTCTAGAGAAATATGGTCCTCAGGATGAAAGTTTCATGAAGCCGTGTGACCAAATGCTATCCCTGTGATTAATCATTTTTGCATTTAATGGAACCCCCAAAAATGTTTTGATATGCTGGGAGGTAAGGAACTAGGATGTAGATTGCACTCAGATTAGAAAGCAGACGAAACCTCAAGATACTCATTTTTCCAGTAGTAGGATGAGTCAGCGTGTAGCCGTTGGTTCTTGCCCTTGCTAGCCTGTGTATCTTGAATTCCTCCACCTTCTTTGGGTGCGGCTCCTTCTACCCAAAGAGATGCGCTCCCTGAGGTGTGACACTCCTGTCCCCAGCTCCAAATAGTGTTAGCTGATACTCAAGAGATTTTTGTAGAGTGTGAATGGTTATGCAAAAAAAAAAAAAAAGAAAGAAAAAAGAAAACAAGCCCTTAATGTAGCAAATTCAGATCCTCAAACCAAGGAATTGTGTTTGTTTTTGTTTTGTTTTATATATAGATAAATAAAGGTTGACAAAGTTTTAGTTTGGCACCTCCATTCATCCCTCTATCTGAGAGAGTGCTTGTTTTTATCTTTGGGATTGCCCCCCTCCCCAGTTTTGTCTTGAGCTTAATGAAGACAACTGAGGAAGGTAGCAGCAGGAATTGGTCTTAATTTCAACTGAATTCTTCTTAGACATCAAACTCATTATATGCCTGATTTCACATGTCAGCAAGAACATATTCCGCATTTAGAAATCTGGAAAGCTTTTCTGAAAGGAGTCGCATAGCAACTATTTTAGTTTTGCCTTTGCTGTAGATTTCTACCACCTCCTGGATTAAAATGTATACCTTTTTCTTCTTTGTTATTTTGCTAAGATAGTGCTTGTTAAATTCCAAGGCTATTGAATTCCCATCATTATCTACCAAGCTCTTGATCATGTCGGATTTTAATTGCAGATTATACTTACATTTGCTTTGAGAAGGGTTTCTATTCAGGTCTTCCCTCAAATATATTTCAGCACCCATTTTCTTTGCAGATGATGTACAAATGAATTCTGAGTATATGACTTCCCTTCTCTATGCCTGAAAATTATTTGGGGACAATGTTAACTCCTTGAAGACCTGAGTTACTGTATAAAATTTGTGAAACTTTTGATTTACCTTTTTAAATAGGGAAAATGCTAAAAACTTTCCAGTGTTAATACTTTTTCATGAATGTATTTAGGACCCAGGATTTCTGTTTGACTAATGTATTTAGTAAATTGTACCAGTTGCAAGCTGAGCATATTTTTCACTAAAAGTAACCACTCTTGAGACCTACCCTTTGCTTATTCTATAGACTTTTATTTGAACCAGGATATATGGTTCAGTTGTTTTTCATAACAAAATAAAATGATCAAAAAACAGGTTTTACAAAATGAAAAACTTGTGCTTTCCCCATGGATACAATGAACTTTTTAATAAATTTGTCATGTGGAATGGTTTGTATGTAAAGTAAAAGCATATGTATGTTAAAACATTGTTATAGCAATAGGATATTTTAAAATTGCTCCTTAAGATCATCTGTTCCAATGCCCTCTAATAGATTGTATCATATTTTTTCTTGTAGAGATAAGTGTTCATATTTTATACTATGTGTCTTGTGGCCTGAAGTGACTAATTTTCTTCTCAGTAAGAGGCAGTCTGATGAAAAGCTAAATGAGTGTTGAAGAGGGCAGAACAGTTAGTTGCTGGTAATTTTTTGGCTTCAGTAACCAAAGTGGGTAAATTGCTTAGCACATACTAGTAATTCTTCCCCTTATCTACTTAAACCCAGGTGGCTCTCCAAAGATAAATAAAAGAATCTTTTTTCTTATTTTATGTAGAGAAATGCTTACCATTCGAATAAGGTCTTTTAGAAACTGAAAACTTGGTAAATGTTCACCGGTCAAGTTGGTCAGATTTCCATTTCATTCTAGGTCATCAGCCAAATAGATAATGAACTCAGAAACGTTAATGATCTTAAAACAATGGTCAATAGAGTTCCCACATCCAAGTTTTTTTCCCCTTAACTAAGAAGTGTTTATCTTTCAAGAAAGTGTCAGTAATTGTTTTCTGCTTTGATTATTCATAATAGGGGACGAACAGGGAGGATCCGGGTCCTGTCTTTTAAAACTGGCATCATTTCTCTGTGTAAAGCGCATTTGGAAGACAAGTACAGATGTAAGTCACGTGTACCCTTTTATTAATGTTGGCTAATTACCCTAGATCTAGATGGGGAATGACACAGTGTTCTTCGTTGACAGCAGGTTCCTCGTGTAAGATGTAAAATTACTCTTAGACAGGCATAAAATTTGGTTTGTGCCGTTCTCTGTCAGACATGAAATTGTAGGTATTTAAGTAGAGAACGAGGATTAGCTTCTCCAGTACGAGTATTATTTTACATTACATCGACTGTGTGTGAATAAAACACATGTTCCTCGGGGATAAAGTCTGATTTCCTATCCCCTTTGTCCAAGTCAGAAAAAATAAATGTGAAGGTTTAATCCATGCACATGCCTCATCTTTGGATTCTTATTTAAAGAGTACTATCTGGCATTCCTGTTCAACAAACCTTGTTTATTTTATAATCATCTTACTGTGAATTGTACTGACATATCCAATTCTGTGATGTGATTAACGTTTTATTATTTGAGAGACAGCTTGCCATTTCTTACAGGGTAACTATCACCTTACAGAATTTCCTTTTGATTAGCCGTTGGGCTCTTCTGCGTAAAATTTGTAAATCCAAATTAAAAGCAAATGCTAGCAGAGGGATGGTTGAGGTGACGAAGCAACCGTTCATTCCCATTGTGAAGGCATGTACTTGTTTTTCCCCTTTAAATGCTCATGAGAAATCTTTTCAGTAGGAATATTAAACAAACCTAGTATATCTTGTCTTTTCTCTTTTCCCCTAAGGCCTAGCCACATAGGGATGTGGAGATGTGCTGAGCTTAAGGATAGGCAGAAGATAAAAGAGATTGAATTCCTCCAAAGCCATTCTGTGTCCTACTGCTCATTTCCCCCCTAGGAGTAAACCACAGAATACACAAGCTCTTTTAGCTCTCACTTTTATGTACTTTCCACTTGAGTTTTTCTCATCCTAAGAACCCAAGAAAAAAAGAACAGCTTTCGTTAGCTGTTTGAAAATACGTTTTGGATGAAACAGAATATTTCTGTGGGCTTTCATCCTTTAAATATTGTGGCTACTTGTTGTAGGTTAGCTTTTACTCTAAGCTTGCTAATGGTAAAGTACCAGCACATCATAATACTTACTTGATAAACCAAGGAAGCTTCCAGCCTGTGTTTCAGCTATTATACTAAGAGGGAACAGGTTGGAGGTTGGCCAAACAAAAAATATTAACTTCAAACTGGGATGTTTGCAGGTAATTCATAATTTTGAAATTTTGTGGATGTACTGGAGAGCTGGGGGGTGGGTGTGTGGGAGATCTCAAGTGTTGTCACTGCTATCTGAAATAAATATCCCATTCAAACATTGAATTTCTGAGAGTTTACAGTGTGCATATAAGTAGGAAAAGCTTTCATGGATTGACTTTCTTGGCAACTTTTATTTAAATATAAGATAGGATTAAAATAATTAGATTCCTGAGATCAAAAGCTGTTACAAGTGTTCAGTGCATTCATTCATTCTGTGAATCCACCTATTTGGGGCACCTGCTATCATTCAGGGGCTGCTCTTCTGCTCTACCCATTTCTAGCACACAGTTGCTGTGTGGTCCCGATTTTGATATATTTTGGGATCTGATGTCCACAGGGGATAGCTCTTTGGGCCTGCTCTATGTTTCCTAATGCTAAAACATTTATTATATGATGGAGGTCATGTCCTATATATAAACTGTTTTCCAAAGGATTATGTTCTGGCTTAGGAAGAAGTCACATGTCAGAAGTGTATGTAAACTCTCATTTCTTACAGGGCTATAGTTTCCTTAAACATTGTCACACTTCATATATACACAGTGGTGATTAACTTGATCCATAAAAGTAATGAATGTGCAGATTAGTGTACAGTAGAAGCAACCCGTCGGGGCAAGTAGGGAACCCCTCTCTCCTCTTGAGAATTGGTACTGGAACTGAGTAGGTACTTTAGTTGTGCTAGCATCTACTTGGTGCCACTTTTTGATTGCTGGAATTCTCTTCTTCCTCCTGTAGACCTTTTCAAGCAAGTGGCCAGTTCAACAGGATTTTGTGACCAGCGCAGACTGGGCCTCCTTCTACATGACTCTATCCAAATCCCAAGACAGTTGGGTGAAGTTGCATCCTTTGGGGGCAGTAACATTGAGCCAAGTGTCAGGAGCTGCTTCCAATTCGTAAGTTATTCAGCTTCTTGAGTAGCATATTTATTCTTTTGCGTTTTGGGAATTAATGGAAAAACCACGGAACTGTAGTTTCTCACATTAGCTCTTCCGTAGGCAGGTAGGTAGGGGTTTTTTGAGGTTCAAAATCTCTGTGGGCAGTGGCTTCTGGAACTGTGGGCTGGGGAGAGAGGACAGTGCGCAGGAAGGGAAAGAAGTCTGTGACCAGAGCCAGAACCCCACAGGCTCCTAGGGTGTTGGTGGGAAAGTGAATCTGCAGTGATTCAGCAAGGGAGGAAATAAATCTCCAGCCAGAGACATCCTTTGTAAAACAAGAAAATGACCTCTGTAGGTGAGTTTCATGGTCTCTTCCTTTCTTCCCTAACCTAATTCTGTCATCATAACCTTCTTTTCAGTAACTGTTGGTAAACAGTTAACACAGCTATCATTTTTTTAAGCTTTCCTATTGTAATACCAAAGAATGCTCAAACTACTGCACAACTGCACTCATCTCACATGCGAGTAAAGTAATGCTCAAAATTCTCCAAGCCAGGCTTCAGCAATATGTGAACTGTGAACTTCCAGATGTTCAAGCTGATTTTAGGAAAGGCAGAAGAACCAGAGATCAAATTGCCAACATATACTGGATCATCGAAAAAGCAAGAGTTCCAGAAAAACATCTATTTCTGCTTTATTGACTATGCAAAAGCCTTTGACTGTGTGGATCACAAGAAACTGTGGAAAATTCTGAAAGAGATGGGAATACCAGACCACCTGACCTGCCTCTTGAGAAATCTGTATGCAGGTCAGGAAGCAACAGTTAGAAATGAACATGGAACAACAGACTGGTTCCAGATAGGAAAAGGAGTCTGTCAAGGCTGTATATTGTCACCCTGCTTATTTAACTTATATGTAGAGTATATCATGAGAAACACTGGGCTGGATGAAGTACAAGCTGGAACCAAGATTGTCAGGAGAAATATTAATAACCTTAGATATGCAGATGACACCACCATTATGGCAGAAAGTGAAGAAGAACTAAAGAGCCTCTTGATGAAAGTGAAAGAGGAGAGTGAAAAAGCTGGCTTAAACCTCAACATTCAGAAAACAAAGATCATGGCATCTTGTCCCATCATTTCTTGGCAAATAGATAGGAAAAAGTGGAAACAGTGGCTGACTATTTTTTTTGGATTCCAAAATCACTGCAGATGGTTATTGCAGCCATGAAACTAAAAGATGCTTACTCCTTGGAAGAAAAGTTATGACCAACCTAGACAGCATATTAAAAAGCAGAGACATTACTTTGCCAACAAAGGTCCGTCTAGTCAAGGCTATGGTTTTTCCAGTGGTCATGTATGGATGTGAGAGTTGGACTGTGAAGAAAGCTGAGCGTTGAAGAATTGATGCTTTTGAACTGTGGTGTTGGAGAAGACTCTTGAGAGTCCCTTGGACTGCAAGGAGATCCAACCAGTCCATCCTAAAGGAGATCAGTCCTGGGTGTTCATTGGAAGGACTGATGTTGAACCTGAAACTCCAATACTTTGGCCACCTGATGTGAAGAGCTGACTCATTTGAAAAGACCCTGGTGCTGGGAAGGGGGCAGGAGAAGGGGATGACAGAGGATGAGATGGTTGGATGGCATTACCAACTCAATGGACATGAGTTTGGGTAAACTCCAGGAGTTGGTGATGGACAGGGAGGCCTGGCGTGCTGCTGTTCATGGGTTCACAAACAGTCAGACATGACTGAGCAACTGAACTGAACTGATTGTATTTTTGACATTCATCTATTCTTCCAAGGGCTGGATGCTGCCTTTCCATAGGCTTACAACCAAGTCGGAGGTTCGTGCTTCCATTCATGTCTGTCAGTAGGTCGGCACACTCCTGTCCATTCTCGTTTGCATTCTGCTCCAGTGCCTTTTCTACACCATCATCCATGTCCCCACAAATACCCTCTTCCTCCCAAGTGCCTCGTCGCTTCATGGATAGACATTTAGGTTGTTCCCGCTTTTTGGTAAGATAGATAATGCTGCAGTGAACATCTTTATGCAGTTAGCTCTTTTCTTTGATTCAAGTTTTTCCCTTAGGATAAATTCTCAGGAATGGGATTACCAGATATAAACGGTTTTGTAGGTTTTGATAAGTATTACCACATGGCTTTTGTTCAAAAGTTGCTCCTATTTGTAATACCACCCGCACTCAAGGAAGAGATATTTGCAGTTTTACATTATTTGCAGTGTTCTTAACGTTTTTTAAATCCTAAGAACTACAGATGTATGGGGTTTCTCATTCTATTCTAATCTCATTACCAACAGAACTAGGTGAATAAGTAACTGGGTTAGACCTGTATATAGTCTTAACACAGACTCAGATAAAACTATAGAAGGCTTCGTGGGCAGAACATTTACATATTTAAAGCAGTTTTAGCATTCATTTAATAGTTAACTGGGCAGATTAAAGAAATGCACATATATGAAGGTTGCTTACATGTACTGTTTGGATTGTTTTGCCCAAATTATGGCAAATTAACTATAAAAGTAAAACAGATGTGGAGAAATACATGTATTTTTTTGTCACCTCATACTCAAATCTCCCAAAACATGAATAGACTATCACTTTCTCTGGGTTTTTTCTTATGTGTTGCTGTATTAGCATTTCTCCTCCAGAACATAAACACAAGTAACTCCCATACAATGAGTATGAATGACCACAAATAATCCAGATTCTTTTTTTTTCCCAAATCCTATTGCAAAACAACTTGCAGCAACCTACTTTTTCTCCCTCAGTGTTGTTTTCTCTTTAGTCAAGTTTCAGTGACTTTTTACAGTCTTACTGTGAAACACACGCATACAGAGTGTTCATATACACATATATGTGTACAGTTGTGTGTGTCATGTGACTGGGGTTGAGTGCAAGGGTCAGAGCACACACCTGCTGACAACCATCTGTATTCAGTGATGGTTCCTGCCTTGAAATCAGGTGGCCTGGCCTCAGGGCCACTGCAACCATTGTCCCATTACCTCGCAAAACTGACATTGCCACCTCCCCCGGACTCTGGTTCTCGCTGTCTTTTTTTTTTTCAATCTGACATATAACATGTAAATTGAAAGTGTGGGACATGTTGATTTGATACATTTCTATATTGTAATATGATTGCCATTGTAGCAGTAATTAGCACTATCAAGTCATAGAATTACCATTTCTCTTTCATGGTGTGAAGGAGTAAGCTCTAGCCTTTGACTGCCTTGAACTTGGTGGTCAGGACCAGGGGCTCGTGAGCAGAAACTCTGCTTTCCATTGGGCCATCCTCTCATCAGGAGCCAGGTCCGTCCCTGTCAGCCCATTGCATTCTGCTGTGGGATACCTGCTTTATTCACTCACCTGCTGCCTCTTGTTTCACCACATCCCTGTAACAGCTACACTCTATTTTCAGTATTAGAACCCTGGCAGCTCAGACAGTAAAAATATTTGCCTGTAATGCAAGACACCTGGGTTCAGTCCCTGGGCTGGGAAGAGCCTTTGGAGAAGGGAATAGTAACCCACTCCAGGCAAGTAGCAAGTATTCTTGCCTGGAGAATCCCATGCACAGAGGAGCCTGGCGGGCTACAGTCCATAGGATCACAAAGGGTCGGACACGACTAAGCGACTAAGCACGCACAATCACTGTCTGACACCATCCTTAGAAATCTCTCATTTCTTTCCCTGGTTCACGGAATAGCTCCTGGTTTCCCTGCTTCACTCTCAGACCTTTCCTGATCTGTCCATAGCTGCCCATGGTTTGCTTTCACTACCAAGTAAGAGCTTCTCACTGCTACCATTTGTACTGACCATGCTTGTGTACATAATATTGTTATGACTGCTAGATGATAGTATTTTTTAAACTTTGTTGCACAGTTCTCTCATTTAATCTTCCCCAACCCTTTGAGGAGAACAGAATCGGCAGGCTTGGGTTCACGGTTGTTTTTACTGTTGTTTCAGTAGGTGAACAGTTTATCAATGGCCCCTGCATTGCATTTCTTCAGCTGGTGGGAGAGTCTGATTCCTAGTCCAGTGAGCACTTCCCTCTCCTCCCCGCTGGGCCATTTTCCTCCTCATCCCCAAATACACTCTTTTAAAAAATTTTCTATTTATCTCATTTATATTTGCCTGTGCTGGGTCTTCTCTGCTGCATGGGCTTTTTTCGAGTGGGGGCTTCTCGTTGCAGTGACTTGTTGCGGTGGCTTCTCTTGTTGCACGGCACAGGTTCTGGGCACGTGGGCTTCAGTAGTTGCAGCTCCCAGGCTCAATAGTTGTGGCGCATGGGCTTAGTTGCCCCACGGCATATGGGATCTTCCCAGACCAGGAATCAAACCTGTGTCTCCTGCATTGGCAGGCCGATTCTTTACCCCTGAGCCACCAGGGAAGCCCAATACACTCTTTTTGATATTAAGGCTCTCCAGCTTCCCAAGGTGAAATAACAGGCATATTTTCTAGGTCTCTGCTAGAATACAAGATGCCATAATAAAACAGAGAACATAGGAGCATTGGGGAGAAAAGGATGCCTCATTTTAAGACGTTGAGTATTGGCAAGCCGGATGTTGCTGGAAGAATGTTGGGCACGTTCTGTAGGTACAGAGCTGGGCAAGATTTAGATGACTCAGATTTGGAGACCCTCTCGCCTTGCTAGTCACTGGGAGTCTGCTTGAACAGATCCATTGTGAATTCTTCCTTCAGAATTGGCATCCTCTCCCCGTCAGCCTTTTCCTCAGCCGGGAGCTCTGGCGTCAGCTTGCCTTTCGGAAGCTGTGCGGATTGCATGAAAATTCAGTGTCTGCTGTAGGGAAAGATAGCAGGAGTGAACAATGCCCTCTGCCCTTTGTTCGAAGCATTTAAGACCTTGGGAACGGGGCCGGGCTGGTGGCTCGAGCAAACCGGCGCTCAAAGGCTGCTCTGTCTACCAGCCTCAGGAAGTGAACGGCAGTAAAAGTACTTGTTTCTCTTACAAATACATTCCCTGCCTCACAGAAGAAGTTGACTTCAGTCTACATTCTTTTTATGTCCTTTGTCTTCTTGTCACCGACTTGAAAACTTCCTTCTTTTCAAGTTGGTAACTGTCAGCTTCTGGCTCAAGAGAGGGGCCTGGCAGACACAAGAGGAGAGTGGTGTTTGCCCATGTGGTCCCCACTAGGTGATCTTTTTATAGGTTTCCTATATACTTAATACCATTGAACTCTTCAGTTAGAGTGGTTAAGGTAGTACATCTTATGGTATGTGTATCTTACCACCATAAAAAAAAAAACTGGGAAAAAACACAAAAACTTTTTAAAAGAAAGAGGAAAATAAATCACCAAGTCCAAAGAAAATGCTTTGCCTATTTTAAAATCAGTGTAGATCCATCAAGGTATTTATCCATGAAGCCAGAAATGGAGCCATGCCTATGAATTTTAAAAGAGAAAATTCACTATCAATGTATGGGTTTGACAGTAGTATCTTTACTGATATTAAATGGGGAAACAGATCTGTTTCTATCTTCAAAGGATATGACAGTCAAACGTGTACTGGGAAAATGACTCATTTGGGCAGTAGTAGACCTGAAGATTTGAAATTAGTCTGTTTTGGAAATACAGCTTCAATTAATGCATCATCGGGTTGATTGGCTCTCATATTCCATGAAACTATCCCTGTTGACAGGATAGATTGATCCTGCAACCATGGGAAGGCCAGATCTACTCCTGGCAGTGGGTCACACAGAGTACCTTAAAGAGCATAAGACATTGTTCACATCCCTCCTTTTTCAGATGAGAAAACTGAAACCCAGAAAGGCAGAGTGAATATATTCTTCATTCTGCAATTATATTTATGTCAGAATGAGAGATCCGGCCCAAGTTCCCTGTGTTCCAAGCTAGTATTTCCTTCTGCTAAACCATCTGAGTAGAAATAAATGGCTATAACCAATTCAAATACTAGACTGAACTAAGGAAGTGTTTATAAATAGTCTTATATGAATTTTAGATTATAATAGGATATGTGGATAAATGAACACTCCTACCCCAACACATGTATACACACACACACACTCACACTCACATTCACACTCTATGATCTTTATTCAAAATACTCTAATCCCAATTACAGGTATCTAAGTTCTACCTCCAGATGAAATCAAATAATGTTTCCTCTTAGTTGGGAAGCACTTCACACTTTTAAGTGACTCCAGAGAGAGTCATGTAAACTGGTACTTGACAGTGCCCTGAGAGGTACTCACCTCCCCCCGCCCCCGATAGTCTTTGTAGCATCTTCTTCTGTAAACATTTTAAGGACTTCATTGTTTAGATAGAATTGAGTACATCAAGTTTGTATTCAATATGCTTCACCTGCAAGAGCTTGCATGTCAAAATCTGTTTATTTTACATCTGTTTTCTACCTCCCGTTGTATTTATGCATTCAAAATGAAAAAGTTGCTTTTTCATCTGTCCTCTCGATTTTTATATTCCTGTGACAAAAATGAATATCATCTCAGCACAGTTGCTGTAATACAGAAATGGGAATAAATTACGGCCTCAATTGTTGAGAACAAGTGTGTATGTGTATGTAAATTGCAAATCATTGCAGGACGTCTGGAGTAGTGAGTGGCAGAGTGGTTAGGCATGTAGGTCCTGAAGTTGACTGCCCAGATTCAAATATCAGCTCTGCTATTTTCTGACAACCTTGGACACATTTCTTGAGCTTCCTGGCCCCTAAGTACCTGGAGCACTTTGGAGGGTTAAATGAGCTAATACAGGTGGGGCACTTAGCGTGGTGGGCACATGTTATTTGCTCAGTCATGTCCGACTCTTTGTGACTTCATGGACTGTAGCCTGCCAGGCTTTTCTTTCCATGGGACTTCCCAGGCAAGAATACTGGAGTGAGTTGCCATTTCCTTCTCCAGGGGATCTTCCTGACCCAGGCATCGAACCCTGGTCTGCCCGTAAAGAACCCTGAATCTGTCCGTAAAGGCAAATTCTTTATTCTGAGCCACCAGGGAAGCAGTAGGTACTTAACTGAGCCTTAGTTATGATTATCTAAAGTGTATTTTGGGCTTCCCGGATGGCGCTAGTAGTAAAGAGCCTGCCTGTCAACGCAAGAGACGTAAGAGATACGGGTTCAAATCCTGGGTTGGGAAGACCCCCTGGAGGAGGTCATGGCAACCCGCTCTAGTATTCTTGCCTGTGAATCCAGTGGACAGAGGCACCTGGTGAGCTACAGTTCATAGGGTCACAAACAGTCAGACACAACTGAGGCAACTTAGCACGCACAAAGTGTCTTTTAACATGAAAATAGCCCACCAAGATGAACAATTCCTTTTGCCCACAACTAAGTATCTGTAGATTAGATTCTAGAGAATCTTGAAATGGTGTTAAAATACCATGCCAAGACACTTCTTAACCAGTTTGACAGCCTTCTTCATGCCAGTTGATCACATCTTATATTTGACCTCCTTAAAATAACTCCTAAAAATTCCACTTTGCTTAGGTTTCTTTGGGCTGTTTGTTGAGTAATCAAAATATAGACCCTTTGGTCCCATTGACATTCCTTTTACACCCGCTTGGACTGATGGATATGGTATAAGTTTCTAGAACTTGGTATATATAAGCAATATGTATAAGCAGAGGTAGCATCACCAAGTTTCTGCTGGGCCTGCTGATGGACACTTAGAATTCCTGCAGACTTTGGGGAAATCTTTTATCCGGGTATTATCAGCATTATCTTGAGTCAACTATTGGTTTTTATTGCTATTATTTTTTTCTGTTTTGACTATAAGCTTTGGTGAGTTTACCTTCATAATTATCCATTTAATATGTCGTGGTTTATGTGCTTAAATTTCTCCATGTGGAGTGATGGGTATTTTTTCCACCAGCTTTTAAAGACAGGTTTGTAATGGAATTGAAACCTGTTTCATTTATATACCTCTTACTAAGGAAAAGCACTTGTCATTCTGTTTCTCCTTTTTACCCTTCTAAAGAAGTAGTCTTTGTTAGAATCAATTTTTTCCATCCTTCTGCCCTCCCTCCTGTATCCCCCCACTCATTTCCTACAAAAGCTGAAGCAGAGGTTCCAATGAAAAAAAAAAAAACTTTTTTTTTTTGAGAGGCACACCTGTATTTGGAAGAGTATTCTGGACTCCCTCTGATTAGTTCACCATTAATTCAAATTCACGTTGATAGGTACCCCCAAAGCTCATGGAAACAAGGAGACATGAATTCAACAGTTACCATTTTCTTCTTTCCCATCTTTGTCACTGGCTTGTAAAATGGATTTATTTAAATCTTTCTTTTTACATAGATTATGTAAGATGAATCGAAGTGCAAAAATCTTGGGATACCCTTATCTTATATCTTGGTTCCTTAGGATGTCTGGGTGCATTAAAAGCTAAAGGTGGGTTTTTGTTCTGTTCTGTTTTGTGTTGTATCTTTCTTTGGGTTTTGGAGGAGGGGTTGACATTTGATAAAATAGGGAAAAATTTGTTTTCTGATTTGCTTCTTTTTTAGCTACATTAAAAAAATACAAAATAATTGTTTTCCAAGTTTAGACAAATGTCTGTAGTTTTGTCACCACAACTACAATCAAGACAGAACATTTCCATCATCCCTAAAGTTTCCTCTTGTTTTGTGGTCACCCCACCTGTTCCCAGTCTGTGGAAACTACTCCTCTTGTGTTCTGTTCCTGTACTTATACCTTTTCCTGACCTGTATTTTAAATAATTGTAGGAGGCAGCTGTGAAAGAGTTACTGTTAGATCTTGTTCTTGAGCATAATGTGTCCTGATACAGACTTGAGAAAGGTATACCATGATAACTCTGGGCAGATATGAATGCTCTACCATGAACCTCTTAAATAAGAACTCTCTAGCATAAATTAATAATGTTGTGTATACTTACAGATTTGCATAGACTTAAAACTTGTGCTTCTGTTCCCGGGAGCCATGGTATTAATTGGTTTATTAGTCAGGTGGAGCGGGGAGCCTTAGGTCAGGACAGTTGTCCTTGAATATGTAAATGAAGAGTGGATAATCACTGTGTGTTAGTGTTTGGGCTTATTTTCTCTTTAAGGGGTGATTCACAGCCCTGATGAATATTTAGAGCAATGACTGCCAGCCTCCAACCTGCTCATTATCTTCAGAACTTTAAAGAAAATACTTGATTTCTACCAACGACAGCAGTTACAGGAAGCCTGTTACTTCTTCTTGTCTCATGAACACAACTGTTGACCTCTTAATCCTGATTTCCAACAAGAAATATTTCTGTAAATGTGGGGCTTATTCAGCTCATTTTATGGCTAAAAAGTCAGTTGGGTATCTGGGCAAAGCACATGTCTGCCAAGTGTGTGTGAGTGGGTGGGGATGCGTTAGAACAACGAAGCTACAAGAACGGGGGGAAGGCAGTTTGACATTTGGTTTGTGTTTGGTGAGGAAACTAGTCCTAAAGAGCTTTTCATATTTTATACCATTGATATTAATGCATTCCCCCCTCCCCTTTCACAGTCATCAGTTTCTTACACTCTTGATTTCCTTGCCTGCCCCCCTACCCCCAGGAAGGAGTGCCAGTGTTTTATTTTGAAAAAATTTCAAGAACAAAGAAGAGTTGGAAGGATAGTATGATCCACACCCATATGTCCTGTACGTCTCTCTGCCCTGGTTAGCATTTCTGTCCCATTTACATTTCACTTTTCCCAGGTATGTATGGCTTTGAATGTAGACACACAAACGCATCTTTCCCCTTTACCATTTAAAGGTAAAAGGCCATCATACTACAAAATATAAATCCCTGAGTACTTCACCATACATCTTTTTTATAAAAAGACTTTCTCCTGCAAAAGTGCAATACTGTCACTACACACAAATTTGACACTGATTCTGCAAGACCATCTAGCATACAGTCCACATTGAAATGTCCCCATGCCTTCAGAGTGTCTCTTATTTCTGGTTTTTTTCCTCCAGGATGCAGTCAAGGTCTTTGTCTGTCATTGGCTGGTTATGTCTGTGTCCTTTCACCTCGTCTGAACAGTCGCCCAGCATTCTTTGTGTCTTCATTCGTGACACTGACATTTTTGAAGAGTGCAGGCAGAATATGGGAAAAAGCCCCGTATTCTGGAGTCTTCTGGTTGTTTCCTTAGATGAGATTCAGGTTGGTTCTTATTGATAATGCTAAGAATGAATGGTATGGTGGTATCAGTCAGATATTACTGTTATAAAAGTATCCTTTTCCCTATGTAATTAGAAAGTCATTTTTGTGATATTTTGAGCACTTCTGAGCATTCTATTCCTCAATAGCCTTTCACTGTATGGTGTAAGCCTCCATTGATGATCCTGTCCTAATTCAGTGATTACCTTGGTGGTTGCCCAATAGCAGTTTTCTAATTCTACCCTGCTCTCTGCATGTGTTAGCTGGTTTTCTTCTGTCAAGAAGAGCTGCACTTTTCCCCTCTAATTTTCTGAGGGTCACTGAAGATATCCATGGTAATTGTGCATGTACAAAGAATGGCACTTCTCCTGACTGAGTTGCCTTTGGGTACCATATTTGCCATGATGTTGCTGAAAACACAAATGCATAGAATTGACCATCCTTTCCCCCCATAGCAGTACAAGCTAAGCATATGTCTGATAAATACATTTCCACATCAGCCAATTCTTTCATGGGACCAAATCATATAACATGACTCATGTGCTAATAAGGATTGAGAAACCCATAGGCTTTTCTGTTTCTTTTTTTCCTTTTCACTGCCTCAATTGACCTGTCAGTCCATGCAGCTCATATATGTCATAACATCTGACAGTAGAAGGAAGGGTTGTTGTTGTTCAGTCAGTAAGTTATGTCTGACTCTTTGTGACCCCGTGGACCGTAGCCCACCAGGCTCCTCTGTCCATGGGACTTTCCAGGCAAGAATACTAGAGTGGGTTGCCATTTTCTTCTCCAGGGGATCTTCTCTACCCAGGGATCAAACGTGAGTCTCCTGCATTGGCAGGCGAGTTCTTTAACACCGACCCTCCTGGGAAATGCCAGAAGGAAAGATTGTCGTTGTTGTTCAGTCGCTCATTCGTGTCCAACTCTTTGGCACCCCATGAACTGCAGCATGCCGGGCTTCCCTGTCCTTCACCATCTCCTGGAGCTTGCTCAGACTCATGTCCATTGAGTCGGTGATGCCGTCCAACCATCTCGTCCTCTGTTGTCCCCTTCTCCTCCTGCCTTCAATCTTTCCCAGCATCAGGGTCTTTTCTAATGACTCAGCTCTTTGCATCAGGTGACCAAAGTATTGGAGCTTCAGCTTCGGCATCAGTCCTTCCAATGAATATTCAGGAGGAAAGATACATAATGCCAAAAAGAAGGAGGGAAAGGAAATGATCAGAAGAAATAGGAGCATGCATTTATCTCAGTGCCTTTTGAGTATTCACTTGTACCTTCATGTAGCTCTCAGTAGACTGGCACAAAATTCAGTTCACAGTCTGGTACTCGGGCATTATCTCACGTTGTCTGTATTTAGATATCAGAGCCTCTCACACTCTCGGACAAGTTGAAGTTTCAAAAGATTTTGGAAATCACCCTGTATGTTCCCTTCAGATATCACTTCTGTCCACCCATGTAGACTCCTTTAAGCATACATATTTCAGTTTGAAAATAATAGATAATCTTGAGCTGTGTCCTTAACTTCTTTGAGCCTTTTTTCATCTGTAACATCAAGCAAAACAGATTACCTCAAGAGTTATTTATCCCCAGGTTGCTTTGATTGTATGCTAAATGTTGTAAATGGAAAAAGCCAAAAGGGATATGGGTTATGGTGTATATTTCAAAGTTGGTTATTATCAGCCAAGTCTTACCTGATCTTCTGGATAACAGTTCTTGTAACAGAGATGCAAAATACAGAAAACAGTCTTATATGTGTAGTGTGGCCTTTCACATGAGAGCAACTGTTCTCTGAATAGAAGTAGCCTAGACTAAGAACAAGAAGTGACAAAACAGCATGTGATGCCTCATACAAATGATCCCTGGTGGCCCTACACTTGAGTTTCCTCAGCAACCCAAATGTAAAACACAAGGATCTTATGTCTAAGAAGATCAAAATGCCACCTTCCTTCTGTTTTATTTGTTACATGCAGGTTTCATATCGTTTTATAGCAGATTTTTTTTTGCATTCGTTTGATTTTCATAAAAATTGGGATCGTTTGGAAGAAGCATCATTAATATTCTTTACAACTTGTTCTTGTTCCTCCTTTTATGTTCGTTGCTAGTTCAGACTTCTCTCTTATGTAAAATATTCCACTGATGCCCTTGGTAGATTTAGAGGTTGTTAAAGAAATCGTAATAACAGCTCAGGGAACAGTCAGGAACTGCCTGTCCTATACCGTGTGACCCCAGCTAGCTGTTCTCCTTGTAGTTCTAAATCTTTGTGTACAGACTATAATTCACAAAACAGTTGTGATCAATTTAAATTCAGCAAATCTTTTCTAACACTAGGGCTTTTTGCAATCAGGGCCAGGAAAGTTGGGTTGTCAGCTATTAATGCTATAACCCATTAATGATGGCAGCGATATTGAAATGGCTTTTTGAAATGGCTATTTGAAAGGGAACATTTTACTAGTGAAAACAGATGAAAATGGCCTGGGAGGAGAGATTAACCTTTTTGAAATATCTGTGGTTTGTCCCCAGTATTTTCTATAAATTTACCTTATTCTTTCAATAAGAATGTTTGGAAATTCTATTCATGCATATGAATGCATGCAATATTTATATATTTAGTTATTTTTTAAATAGACAGGAACTCTACTGAATAAATGAAAGCACACACGCACACACTTGTACTAGCTGACTGCTTTAACCTTGCTTGAGTTAATTATTTGCCATGAATAAATAGATTTCTGTAACTTGTCATGAGATGCATTACGTGGAGTTTCTATTGAAAAGCACCCTGATTTCAAATCAAGGTCTACAATTTTAGCATGTTCCCTTGTGACTTCTGGTTTGGGCTTCTTGAAATTTACTAGTCCTTTTTCTTCCCTCACTCTGTAATAGGTAAATATATATGTTTAGATGAAAATTTTTTAAATTGAGGTATAATCGACATATACCCTGGTATAAGTTTAATGCACAACCTTAAAAAATTTTTAATTGCAGTATAATTGACATAAAACATTTGGCAGTTTAATGTATAATGTGTTGATTCGACACATATATTGCAACATGAGTACCACCCTAGTGTTAGCTAACACCTCTCCCATGTCACATAATTACCACTTCTCTTTTGTAGTGAGAACAGTTGAGATCTAGTCTCTTAGCAACTCTGAAGTTTATAATGCAGTACTGTTGGCTGTAATCAGTGTGCTATGCATTAGGTCTCTAGAACTTACTTATCTACTAGCTGTAAATTGATAATCTCCCCATTTCCCCTACCCCCATTCTCTCACAACCACCATTCTACTCTTTCTTGGGGAGTTCAACTTTTTTATATTCCATGTAGAAATGATATTGTACAGTATTTGTCTTTTTCTAAGTTATCTCAAGTAGCATAACCCCCTCAGGGCCCTTCTATATTGTCAAAAATTTCCATCTTACAGCTGAGTGATATTCTCCTATATATATGCACACCACGTCTTTTTTTTTTTACCCATTCATCCATTGACAGACACTTAGGTTGTTTACCCGTCTTGGCTATTGTGAATAACGCTGCATTGAAGATGGGAGTGCAGATATCCCTTCAATATCCTGTTTTCATCTCCTTTGGCTATATACCTAGAAGTGCAATTGTTAGATTGCATGGTTGTTCTATTTTTAATTTTTTGAGGAACCTCCATACTGTTTTCCATAATGGCTAAGACAAATTATATTCCCACCAACAGTGCACAAGTGTTCTCTCTTCTCCAGCCTCACCAATGCCTATCTCTTGTGTTCTTGATGGTAGCCATTCTAATAGGTGTTAAGCAGCATCTCATTTGTCTCTCCACAGTGTTAACCAGCGTACCCTTTGTCTCACAGGCAGTAATTGAACAGGCCTATCATAGCTTCTCGGTTCCTGTGCTGCAGAAGAGCATTGCCTGCCTGTTAGGTGCCCTGTAGCATTTAGTTAATCATAATGGACCCATGTTAGTTTCTTAGTTTTGACACATAAACCATGGCAATATAAGCTGTTCACACTGGGACACAGTTTCTCAATCTTAGCACTACTGACATGTTGGCCTGGATGATTCTTTGTATTCTCCAAATCCAGAAATAGACTATGGATTAGCCTTTTGCATGTAGCAAACAAGCCAACAGAGGACATTAACTTGAAAAACTATTTAAAAGAAACTTATTTTGTCTCCTATTTCTTAGACAACCCTTATAAACTTATTATTTTTTGCTCTTTAAGATGCCTATGCAGGTTTTTTTTTTAATTCTAACCTCATTCAGATATTATAACCCTTCCTTTTATTTATTGTGATGACAGTTTAATTCCTACCCATCATTAAATTCACCAAACCTTCATGGAAGGTATAGAAACATACTTCCTGTCTCTAAATAACCTGCAACCTAGGAGAGAAACAAAGGAGCTTTAGACAAGTATTGTTTCCAGAACAAAAGGTGGTTCCTTTTTATCATCTGAGAACTACTGCGTACAATCTCTTCCATAATGTTTGCTTTTCTCTATATGAATTTCTTTTCAGATTATTAAAAACTGACATGGTTTTTCAAAAGCCTGACAGTGGGGATGCCAGTTACCTTCTCTTTAAAATATATGTGTGTTTATGGTAGTTGGGGAGCAGGGCTTGCTGAGAAACTCTCTCATCACCTTTCTTCTGTGGCTAGGAACTGGTTCTGTTAGCCTATTGTTGTTGTTCAGTCGCTAAGGTGTGTCCAAGTCTTTGCAACCCCATGTACTGCAGCATGCCAGGCTTCTCTGTCCTCCACTATCTCCCAGAGTTTGCTCAAACTCATGTCCATTGAGTCAGTGATGCCATCTAACCATCTCGTCCTCTGCCACCCCCTTCTTTGCCCTCAGTCTTTCCCAGCATCAGGGGCTTTTCCATGGGTCAGATCTTGGCATTAGGTGGCCATGAGTATTGGAGCTTTAGCTTCCAATGAATATACAGGGTTGATTTCCTTTAGAATTGACTGATTTGACTGTTAGCCTGAGAGAAAAATAAGTATTCAGGTTGACACCCTGACAGCCATTTGAAGCCCAGCCCTTCAGTTCCAAAGGGTTTCGGAAAGCACAACAGGAAAGAAACCGAAAAGATACTCTGAACCGTGGCAAATCCAACTCCCAACCTACCACGTAATGTCCTTTGAAATTATTATATTGCTAATTGCATCCTTTGGCTAGCCATTCACTGTCTTTGTACGTTGTTAAGATGACATTTGTATAAAGCCAGCGTGCAATGCCTTGGAAGACAGAGGCAGTGACTACAATGGATTCCTTCCCTCACCTCTGTGCTGTCGGTAATTGCTGCCAGGAGAGCACCAAGAGAGAAGGAACGGAGACCCAAGATACTTGCACACTATGGGTGTCACACTGGAAGGAGCTATGGTATCTTTGCTTTGTGTGTGTGCACACCATAAAAGTGGAAAGAGGAGATACTGCTGAAAGCAAAAACAAAACCCAGGGCTGAATGGCCATTCTGAGTTTTTGCTTAGATGGTTTGACACTGGTGTTTAGGGGCGAGGTCAAGGTCATCCTCAATACTGAGAGAAGCTATGAGGCTTGTATGTGGGTCAGCAGATAATGGCATCTGCAAGGATGACCTCAATCCATTGTCCTCATACCTATCTTTTGACCTCAACAGCTTCCTGACATTTCAGGCTAACCTCTTGTTTTCTAGAGTGATCACAATGTAATTTTAGCTGGCTTTTACTTCTAGTGCTTTTAGCTCTCTATAGACACTTGGCCTGGTTTTGAATTCTTCCTTTCTTTATTGCCAGACAAAAGGAAAGGGAATATGCCACTAGGATACAGAATTGTTGGTAGTAAAAATGAAAGATCGAAACAGAATGAGAATGTGAATCCCTGTACCTTGTCTTCAGTGCTGTCAGTTGGCACAGGTGAGCAGTTTTGAAAGAGCCAAAATGATGTATCTTGCATCTTAGGAGGAAGAAAGAACCTTGAGAATTTCCCGCTTTTAAGCGCAGGAGAATCTGTGGTCTTTTGAAAGAGGAGAGCATTCTCTAGATCCCCTTGTTAATTTCCACTAATGCTTTAACAACTTTCAGCATCAGGAAATGCTTCCGCATGAGTTACAGCTTAAATTCTTCATGCTGCTTAAGCCTGTTTCTTCTTGTTCTGTTCTCGGTGGAGAAATCGAACAGCTGGTCATAGGCCCCTGTGCAAGAGCCATTCACATAATTGAAAACTGTTATTAAATCACCCCTTCAGTCACTATTTCTTGCATATTCTCGTGTGTGTGTGTGTGTGTGTGTGTGTGTGTGTGTGTTTCATGGCTAAATAATCCCAATTCCCTTAAGCTGTTCTCATAGGTCTTTCAAGCTCTTTAATTATCGCTGTGCCTTTCTGCCAAGCCTTCTCTAAGTTCTGGGTCAGGACTTAGCTTTAGCCACTAGAACTAGACACCGTTCTCTAGTCCCAAGGATAATGCAATGATTGTGTCACACCGTATTTGTTAGGCCTTTGGTTATACATCACAGACATGGTCAGTTTTTTTTTTTTTCCTCTTTATTTTGGGCACCTACATTTGTTGCTGACTCATGGTCAGATTTTTTTTTTTTCTCTGTCTTCCACAGTGAACAGAAGCTTTCTGTTAAAATTATGATTTCTGTAATAAGCCTGAATTCTTTCTTTGTAGCCTGTCATTGAATCTATCATTAAAGAAACTATCCTTTAAACTTAAGTCAGGGAAACTTATATAGGTTCAGATTCAGTTCAGTTCAGTTCAGTTCAGTCGCTCAGTCGTGTCCAACTCTTTGTGACCCCATGAATCACAGCACGCCAGGCCTCCCTGTCCATCACCAACTCCCAGAGTTCACTCAGACTCGTGTCCATCGAGTCCGTGATGCCATCCAGCCATCTCATCCTTGGTTGTCCCCTTTTCCTCCTGCCCCAAATCCTTCCCAGCATCAAAGTCTTTTCCAATGAGTCAACTCTTCATGTGAGGTGGCCAAAGTACTGGAGTTTCAGCTTGGGCAACAATAAATCCCATGTTTTACATCAGAATGAATTAGTAATGCTTTTTTCAATTTGCTGTATTTCTGTGATAGTTTTTGTCCTAGCTCCAGATGGTTATTTTGATAAATTTAGTTTCTGGACCAGTGGAGCAAGAGATTGTTATAGGACTCATTGTAACCGGAACTTGCAGTTCTTTTGACACAGTCTCTCATTGTATCTTTGTTTACCAGATGAAGAAACACTTAGAGACTAAATAATAATAAGACTAGAGGGGGTCACAGTCCACCAACCAGAGAGGGGTGGCTTGTGGCTTTGTGTTGACTAGAGGTGCAGTCTGTAGTGGTGAGGCCCACCTTTGACCTTGGCCTGTTTAATTTATTCACTAGTGACTTTTGGATGAAGGCAGAACACATAGTTTATTTATTTTAATTTATTTGGCTGCACTGAGTCTTAGTTGTGGCGTGTGGGATCTGTTAAGTTGTGGCATGGGAACTCTCAGTTGTGGCAAGTGGGATCTAGTTCCCTGACCAGAGATTGAACCCAGGCCCCCTGCATTGGGAGTGTGGAGTCTTAGTCACTGGACGAGCAGGGAAGTCCCCAGAAAACATATATTTAAATGTAAAGATTACAGAGTTGGGGAGAATGACTAACCCATGGGCTGTAAGAGTCACGATCCTTAAAGATACGGATGAGCTGATATAATGGGCTAAAACTAACAGGAAAGTCCTTGACAGAAGTGGAAGGAAATACATCCCAAATGAATATGTACAAAACAGAAGAATCACTGGAGACAGCCAAACAGTATTTCTTATCATACCCAACAGTGCATTAGTACCTTGGGAGTGTTCACAAATCTTATAACATAAGAACAATGATAAATGTCCCAGAATCACTGAATAATTAGTGTGAGAAATTCTGAGGTCAAACAAGGTTTAATGTTTCCTTACTGACAACCAACCCAGCTTTTAGTATGTTAGTGTGCATTAAGCGACAGATAAAATGTGCAATGTTTCCGTAATTAATTTGACCTTCTCTTCTTGAAACATCTTGCTGGGTCATTGATCTTCTGGACACACTGGGAAACACTGACCCAGAGATTTTAGTGGAGTGGAAGCGCTGTGGGAGCCTCTAGTACAGAACAAAAGAAAGTCATCCAATTATACTGTCCAGAGAGATGGCAGTACCATTCACAGCACATCATATTTTGGAGAACAGAGTTCTAAAGGACAATGGCAAACCATGCCCTGTCATATGAGGAAGAAATAAGAGAAATAGGGACGAAGGGCCATGGACAGACATGACAGCTCTGGTAAAATATTGAAAGAGATTTGTGAAAGCTTGAGAACTTTGATGTTTCTGGTCAGATGTATAGTGATAGTGACATAACGATGGCAAACACTGACTGACATGGCTCTCGCTGTGTGCCAGTGTCCAAGTGTCTTTCATTGAAATATTAAAGCAGCCCTACAAGGTAGGTCCTATAAATAGTTCCACTTCATGGCAGAGAAAAATTGAGACACAGAAAGATAAAGTTACTCTCCCAGAGTAACACAATCAGTGGCAAAACTGGGATTTGAACTCTTGTGGTTGGACTCTGGAGCCTCTCCTCCTATTGGCTGTGCTGATGGATTTCAGCTCAGTGTGATGAAGCACTTATGACAAGGGTACCTGTACACAAATGTTCAAGATTGTCCATGGAGGATGTTTGCTTCCTGACATGGATGGTTATTATATGGCAGCTATGAGAACATACTGACATCGGATAAGTTTGGACGTGGTAACTGTCAAAAGTCTTACAGCTCTGTGGTGCCATTCCAGAAGGAGGAATTCACGTCCATGGTCCCTTTCATCGTCAGGTTCTATAATTCTTTTTTAGCTTTTAAGAAAATGTTAACAAAGTACATTACCTCTGTGATAGCATTCTATCTAGAACGAAGTACTCAACAGAAGCTTTTGATCAGTAGCTTGAATTTATGCCACTTTGCAGCTAGGAATTCAAGGTTAAACAGCTCATTATAATGTTGCTAAGTTAATAATTGGGGGTTACTCCTGGAGTACTGCCGAAGTGGTGAGTGTTACAAGCCCAATGACCCTACTCTTGTCTGCCTAAAGTGTGAATACATTCTTTATTAGCACACCACATTCCAAGAGAAGCACCACGAGTTTGCAGTTCATATACGCATTATGTGTATGATCCTAAATACCCCATCATGTATTCAGTGTAAATTGATCTCAAAATAGGTAGCACCCTTTGGTTCTTGGAAAAAGCAAATGAAGACCTTCTCTGGAGAAGGCACTTAGGGAAGGCCTGCTCAGAGAAATGGCAGTTAGATTGAGAAAGTCTAACATTGATCTGATGGATTCCCGTAAGCAGAGAGAAGGGATGGAAAAGAGGCAGTATTTGTTGAGATCATGACTGAGAAGCTTCCAGAGCTGACTAAAGACTCTAACCCACAGATTCCTGAAGCCTAGTAAATCCTAAAAGTTATTGATAAAATCCTAGAAGTACGAGACGAGACAGGAAAAGGATAGATGACCTTCAAGGAACCAATAGCATCATGGCTGACTTGTCAACGGTTAGCAGCAGAGAAAGTGAAATAATATTTCAGTGTACTAAAACAAAATCAAAACAAATGAAACACCCCTTTCAGTCTAAAAATCATTACCCAGTGAGGATAACTATCAAGAATATGGATAAAAGAGACTTTCAGGTAAACAAAAGCTGAGAAATTCACCATCAACACTTACTAAAGGAAATACTAAAAGAAACACTGCCAACAGAACTGATTCCAGATGGGAGATCTGAGATTGAAGGAAGCAATAGAAAACAAACCCCCAAAAAGTGGTTAATATATGGATCAATCTAACAATATAAAAATGTAAAACATGATCTTACAGGGTTAAAAAATGTAATTAAATGCATGACTATAGTAACATACCAATCAAATGATGGATAAATATATTTTGAATTTTCTAAAATCATTAGACTCACTGGGAGGCACAGTATTTATAAACTCTGAAAAACAGAAAACTAGAGTTAGAGAAACAACAGGTCGCCATGAAGAGAACACTAGAGCGGGGGGTTTCAATGCTAGACTCACTGCTGCTGCCAGGGAGCTGTCTGGCCTTTGAAAAGCCATTTCTCTCATCTACATCTCAGTTTTCTTGTCTGTAAAATGAAGCTTTGGGACCAAATGAATTGTAAAGCCTCTTCATTACGATTGTAAGAAACACTGAGAAACAGATTCACTGGAGGGGAAAAAAAAAAAAAGATCAATCGTTCCTTGAGGTTTCCTTTTTCTCTCTCTGTCTTTTGAAATTTTATCAATAAGCACTTCCTTTTTACTTATAGCTAAGTCTTATATATCTCTTCCCAAACTGGAGTAAGATATAGTCTCTCCCAGGTGTGTATTGTACTTTACTTTTTGCATTTGTTTGCTTTGCTTTCTTCTCATCTAGTAGCCAAACAGGGTCATGGCAGTTTCCCAGACTGCCATGTGTCAGAGGGCTCGTGTGGATGTTGAGGGGACATTTGCAGAATCAGGCTGTGAAAAGTGGGCCTCGCTGTACCGCTTTGGCTCTTTATTTGATGCATCCCTGGAAATGACATACGCCTCCTTTACCTTCTTATCTTCTCTCCTTGCACTCTCCGGTCTCCTGTCTCTGCAGGCTAATAATAAGCCTGAGATCGAAGCGGCACTCTTCCTCGATTGGATGAGACTAGAACCCCAGTCCATGGTGTGGCTGCCCGTCCTGCACAGAGTAGCTGCTGCGGAGACTGCCAAGCATCAGGCCAAGTGTAACATCTGCAAGGAGTGTCCGATCATCGGCTTCAGGTAGGCAGAAGCCCCCCAGTGTCATTTTTGTCGTATCATTTCTCACCCTTGTCTGACTTGATCACCCCCCATGCCAGTTGCTATTAGCGCATTGTTGCCCACCGTGCCAGTTACTGTTAGTCTGTTCCTCTCCATGGTGGGAGAGGAGGTGACCAGGCTGGAGCCTGGATCCCTGCTGTCACCCCCCTGAGCACTGGGTTATGTTGGTGGATCTGCTTCATGAGATAGGTGGCCCTCTCCGCTTTCCCTCTTTAGCTCTACAGAGCCATGTTCTTCATCGATCAGGACGGACTCCCTGTCTCCACCAAGATTTTCGTTCATCAAGTATACACAGGTTAACTGTATCTCTTCTTTCCTGGAACCAAGACATTTTGATCATCTCTTGTTTTTCGCCATGCTCTTTTCTGTTTATAGAAACTCTCCCAGAATCTGTTATAAAACTAAGGAATGATTCTATTTTGGGAGACTTGTCATGGCAGCTCAGTCTCTTAATCACTCTACACCACTTTTCTTGCCCTAAAGTAACCAAAATTGTTTAGAGCAGCCTAGAACATACTTCTTGATCTGTGAATCCGATTATGCTCTTTTCATAGTCTCCTAATGAACTTCTGAGGGAATATAAAGTGTGCAAGTAAATGAAAGATTCACAAAGCCACTAAAACAAGAAAATGTTCCTTATAAATTTAAAAGTACAAGAAGTAGGAAACATTGTAGGTTATTATTATTATGACTTTCTTAAAATGTCCCAGAAAACACTTGGCTTTTAAATCTTCAGTCTTGCTGACCTGTCTGGGGAGATGGGGTATTTTTAAATGAATGAATCTTCATGAACAGTAATCCCAAACCCAAATTCTGAAATGATGGTGTATTTAAACATCTGAATCAACCTCGAGGTTGCCATAGTGATGAATAAGCCATCAAGTTGTAAACTAGCTGTAGCATCCTCTGCCTGTTCAGGATCCACTTACCAGCTAAGTAAATACTCATCGCTGGTTATGCTGAGACTTGTCTCATTATTTTGTTTCTAATAATTACATTTTACCATTTGTGTGCCTTTTATTCACTGTGCCCCTTCCATACTTCATGCTGTGTACAAAGAGGTTTTACAGAGACTTTCAGAGGCTTCTGAAGCCTAGATAGACAGCATTGAGTAGGCAGTGCTAGCAAAGGACACCTTCTCTCCTTCCTGGTTTCTGCGGGTAAGAGTGATGCCTTGGGGCAGCGGGGAGGGGGAGCTCCAGGGGACTGCACTGCATTTCTTACCTTTCTTTTCTTAGCTTCCTTCACTGGTAAGATCTGTAGACAAAGCAGAGGGTGGATTTTATAACATGCAAAAGGAGAATGCTTTGGAGGGTCTAAGAGAGCATTTTGACATTCAGTTCTTTTGCCCTTATGAAAGTAAATTATTTTAGGAATCAGCACTTCTCTTTCCTCCTTTTCCCCATTCTCAGAAGATGACTAGGATCTAAAAACAGTAGCTTTTTCCCCACATTCCCATATGTGACATGAGGAATATGTTTATTTGAATTGGCTCAGAGTCTTATCTGAAAAAGCACAAGGCAGGGAGAGTATGAAACCAAGAATAGAGTATTCTGAGAATGGGGGGATGTGTAGCGTGTAGTACTTCCAGATTATGAATCCTTTCATGTCACCCAAATTGTGTCTTTTCTTGGGGTTTCCATTTTCATGTGGGGGTAAGGTGGTGAGGGATTTCTGAAGAGAGACAGATAAAAGAGGTTATCCAAGTAACTCTGAAAAATGAATCATGTCCGTCAATCAGAAAATGTAAAGTACGATTTGTTTTAATTGAGACTTCTTGCTGAATTTTCTTTTGTCTTATGAAATTGCTTTATCTATATAGTTTTTTAAAAAAATAATTCCCTCAGGAAATGTTGGTACCCTTTTGATGGGTGGGGGAGGGGCCTGAAATGCATCTATCTGTCCTTTCTGAGAGTTCTTTTAAACTCCAGTATTTGGTCTTCAAAAGCCTAGAAGTTTGCCAGTGTCTTCCTACTTAATCTGAAAGAGTTCCCAGTGGAGTTAAAGCAAGAGCTGAGTTTTTCTCCCCTCCCTCCAAATGTTTACAGGATGTTTCTGCCAAAATGTTTTGATACTGCAGGTAAAGCACCAGAAAAATCTGGAGGTAGGAATTTAATCACTTACCTTGAGGGATTAATAAACACATTATTCTGTTTCTAGAATTAAAACAGTATGGAAGGAGGTTTCTTAAAGGGTATTCTTTGGGAATTTGATCCGAAGAGATACATACGTGTTTGTTTTTGTGCTTTACCAGGTACAGAAGTCTAAAGCACTTTAATTATGACATCTGCCAAAGCTGCTTTTTCTCTGGCCGCGTTGCAAAAGGCCATAAAATGCACTATCCCATGGTGGAATATTGCACTCCGGTAAGTAGGTGTGTCCCTGAGCTTGAGTCAGCTCACCTGGGAGAAGTTTCAGTTTTCTCCAGGTTGCAGATGATCTGTGATGCTATGATTGCTCAGTTCCCCAGATGTTGCCCAACTCAAGTAGCTCCAAATTGCAGACTCTGGGATTGACCTTATCCCTGGTGCAATGCCTGGCACACGCAGAATGTCATAGACACTCCACACACACTGTTGGGTGAAGCAATAGTTTTCATTTCTGTTTGCATGGGTTGTAGAAAAGACATTTTCACATTTAGTTTCCACATCCCTAGCTGTTGTGTGTAGAGGTGTTAGGGCCATGGGGCACATTGAGTATGGAGGAAGAGTAATGTAGGTTCCCTGAAATTCGTAATCCACCATTTAAATGAATCTTGCTCATCTTTTGTCTGTTTAACATACTAACACTTACCATTAAATGCTAGGCATTTACCTTTGAAACTACTCTGTATGAGACAGGTATTATTTTTATCCCCTTTTTAGAGTTGAGGACTCGACATTCTGGGGTTAAAAAGTTTGCCCATGTTTCTATAATTAAGTACTGGAGTCATCTCTTAAGTTATTGTCTTGGGGAAATGTTAAGTGGCCAATAGAACTTTGAAAAACTGCTGGTGATGCACAGATGGACACCGAGGGGGAAGGTGGTGGTGGCATGAATTGGGGGATTGGGAGTGACATATATACACTATTGACACTATGTACAAAATAGATCACTAATGAAAACCTACTGTATAACGCAGGGAATTCGACTCAACGCTCTGGTGACCTAAATGGAAAGGAAATCCAAGAAAGGGGTGATACATGTATACGTATAGCTGATTCACATTGCTGTACAGCAGAAGCTAACACAGCATTGTAAAGCAACTCTAGTCCAACACACATTAACTTAATAAAGAAAGAAAAGGAAAATCACTAGTGAAGTGGAAAGGGTGTGGACTTGGTGGACACAGACCTGGGTGTAAATCTCGTATTCCTTCAACACTGGCTGCTAGCTATTCAAAGCGCCATCTGTGGGCCGGCAGCTTTGGCATCACCTGGGAGCTTATTAGCAGTGCAGAACCTCAAACCTCACCCTGGACTTTCTAAATCAAAAGCGGCATTTTAGTGAGATCTGCAGGTGGTTTCCAACACATCAGAGTTTGAGAATCTCTGCTTTAGAGCTTGCATCTTCTCTCTTGCATCTTCAGAGCGATCCTCCCAGTTATTTCATTGTCTTCCTCACTTTGATTGCTTTTGAAAAGGTATTCAATGATGGAGAATGTACCATGCTGTGAATCGAATGGTACTTAGTGGGTAAAATCTGACAGCAACATGGACAGATGTTTTACAAATACTGTAAGGTGTGGCAAAACTGAAGGTCAACTCTCTGACTTCCAGATGTCTATTAATTACCATTTGTCAAGCAGCCTAGTAGTTGAGACTTCATTGATTTGTCATCACAATTTGTTGAGGCATTCTTGTTTCAGTTTTGTAGATGATTGGAGCCTTGGGTAGGTAAATAACTTACCCCGTTAACCCCATTTGTAAAGGGCAGGTCTGGTGTCAAAGCCCGTTTTGTGTGATTTCAGCCTTTGCTCTCGCCTCCTTCTGCTCTTAATTATAAGACAAGTACCTCAAGGCAGAGCACTGAAGTGGTGCTTTCCGTTCCAAACCCTGCCCCAAGTCTGATCCCCTCATGATTTCCGTTTCAGACTACATCGGGAGAAGATGTTCGAGACTTTGCCAAGGTACTAAAAAACAAATTTCGCACCAAAAGGTATTTTGCGAAGCATCCCCGAATGGGCTACCTGCCAGTGCAGACGGTCTTAGAGGGGGACAACATGGAAACGTGAGTAGTGGCCAGAGCACAGCAGCCTCTTAGACATATATTTGAGCTCCTCTCACCTGAACACCTTCCTTCACTCCCAAATGCAAACAGTCTCTCCTATTTCTTTCTTTAGATTTACTGTAGCTGTAAAGAGAAAAGCAAGCTGATGTTCAGTTACCAGTTTCCGTATCAATTGTCCTGTGAACAGAGACCCTTTCGAAAAGTTAAACTGTATCTCACAGGGGAAAAAAACCCACCATATTCTGGCTCCCAATTACCTTACAAAGGCTTGTAAGAAATACGGGACTGTTTACAAATGAGTGACTCCAAGATTTCATTTTGATGCTCCCCCCTCACAAATCAGTAGGCGTGTGTCTTTTTGTATCAGATTGTGTGGTCGTAGCTAGTCACTTTTTCCTACTTGAAAGAAAATAATGGTCACAGGAAATGCCTTCACAGTAAGTAGTTATGACTCGCTAGATCCAAGTGATGGTCTTGTCTTCAGCTCTTTTGAACCTTCTCTTCTGTTTTCTGTGACTCTGACGGCAGTCGCACCACTGGTTTTCTTTTAATTCACCTTTCACCTTTGTCTGGCCGTTGCTTTTCATGGTTCATACTTAATTGGGTTTCATTTATTTTGACCTTTCAGTAATTTTTTTTTGTGTGCGTGTGTGTATGGCTGAGTTTGCCTGTGTCTCTCTTCACCACCTCATTTTTTGTTTTGCAGTCCTGTTACTCTGATCAACTTCTGGCCGGTAGACTCTGCGTGAGTACTTGCGCTGAAGGGTGCTGCTAGCACGAACACATTCGCTTGCTTGATTTTTTAAAAAATTTTGTTCTGTTTGTTTTAAGAACGTTTTAATTTCCCCTCCTTCCTTTCAAAATTTTTCCCCTGCTGAGACTTTGAGGGTGCCCCCTGCCACAGATCAGGAGAGTCAGTGAGGTTTTAGGGTCCTCACCTGGTCAAATGAAAACCAGCAGAAATCGTGGCCTGGAGGTCAAAGTAACATCAAAGAAATTGTTGAGTTGTTAGTTCTGTTCCTGGCAGACATGTTTATATGCTCTTTCCTTGTAAGCAGGGAAGAGCCTTCTGATTACATAATAATATTCTTAAGTCATATTTCTAGAGATTGAGTGCTTTAGGACCTTCAAAAGGATGATGCTTTATTCTTTAGGGCCTGTTATAAGTGGACCATTAAAAACCAGCAAAGTTTGTTTCATGGTATAATGTTGAGTATGGTTGAATAATTTCAGTGAGGCATGTGGCCTTTTTATCAGCTAATGCCATGCTATTTGACTAATCTTATATATATATATATATATATATATATCTGTGTGTGTGTGTGTGTGTGTATATATATATATATATATATATGAGTTTCTCAGTTTTGACCTACAGTCACTTTGCTCTCTTCTCCAAGCTAAATGCCCAACTCATAAACATACATTTACACTGGAAGGAAAGTGTACTGTAGTCTTTGTTATTACTATTGGTGTGTCTTATTAATAATGCTAATACTTGATATTAATAAATAATTTATTGACTTATCTCAGAATTTAGAATGTCATTAGAAAACTATAGAGTCTGTGATTTATATATCAGCAAAGTGCATTGTTTTAAAGTTACAGTGTGTGTGTGGGGGTTTATAACAAAATTTTGGTATTTCACAGTGTACTTTATTAAAATATTTAAAGTCAGACAGTTCTATTATATATAAGAAGGAAATGACTAATTTGAAAAGTGAACTTATATAAGAATTCAGTTTATCTTTATTGGGTCTTTTTTATTCCACCATATAATTAAAGTAGATCCTTTTTAAAAAATCCTGTCGTGATAAGTACAAACTGTTAATTGAAGTTTATTTGAAGTCTTTATTGGCCTAAAGGAAGTGTGAGGCTTTCCTTTCTTCTTTAAAGCCACATTATTGTGCCCTTTAATTTTGAGATATGGTTACTATATTTGACTTCTTTACTAATTATGCTTAAACAACTTGGGGAGTTATTTAGATTCAGCTATGTTACTTGCTATTGGTAATTATTTTCCCTATCCCAGGTAATCTATATGTTTCCAGAAGGTAAAACCTTTCACAAATAAAGAACTTTTAAAAAATAATATACTGAAATTCTCAGCCGGATTGGATCCTGATAAGCAAATGGATTTTCTCTGTGTTGGAATAAGTTGTAACCAACTTAAAAATCCAAAAGACAAATATGCCAAAGGGTAATTTTTTTTAAAACACATAGTCAGAGGTAGCACAGCATAATAAAGAATGACTAATTAGAGAGGAAGTTTATTCTATCCATAAGCTAACGAGAAGCATTCAGGGAGTCAGTTTAATGTAACTTATTTTAAGTAGAGGGTGTTTGTCTTTCTGAAAACATTCTTTTTAAAAGTATATTCTCTAACAACTGAAACCTGCCCCCACTTTGCCTTCCCATAAAAAGTATGCTGCATTATTCAGAAATAGTGGGAAATTCTAATTTTGAGGAATAAAACAAACCCAGCAGGCTAAAGTCCCTGTAATATGTGTAATTTTATTAAAGTCTGTATTCATGGGGTGGTAAATAATTTAGAAAATAAATTGTAAAGCTGTTCTCTTGAGGCAGAAGAGTCAGGTCCTAGAGTGCTTTATCTTGCAAGAATTCTATTTGATATTAACAAATCCTATGACAGTGACAGCATTTAGTCCATTCAGGATGGATCATAGAATTTGAAAATTTACTGAGATACAAATCTTTTTTTCCTTAGAGAAAAACCCCTTATCTACCTGGATTTGTCACCTTAGTTGAAAGTACACCTGGCATAAACCTTTTATATTGTTTGTCCACAAGTGAGATGGTCAAAGAATATTCTTTGAGCTCTTCTGCCTTGAAAATTTATTAGTGGAGTTGTCACAGATAACGAGAAAATGGTGGTGGAGGGGATGGAATTGGCCATTAATAATAACAGGAATAATCCTTCGGGAGATCTATCACTTTATATTTAGGAAGTAAGAAGGGATAACAGTATTCTTACCTTCCCTTGGAAAAGTGCTTAGAAGGCTTTGCATTTAGCTTTGTTTCTGGACTAAGTAGTTTTATACTCTCACTAATTATTGGTTTTTAGATGATTCTTCTCTGACCAGTATTCCCTTTTGGCTCGTTTTCTGGTTTCATAAATACCTCCTTTAGTGTGTGTGTGTATATATATATATATATATTTTTTAGATTTCTTGGTTTTTATGAGTTCTTTTGCTTAAGCATGCTGTGTTAGGTGCTACATACGTTAATAAGAAAAATAACATGGAAATATCCTCAAGGCTAAGAATTAAAGCTTTGCATAAGATAGCCTGTTTAAGATTTTATTTAAGTGCTTTGCAGTTACATGCTGAGCTTTCTTAGTGCAGTTATGCTCCAAGATCTCATGTTTTTTTCTTCTCTACACTACCAAGGTAGTAACTGTTACAGGGGAGAAACACTAATGTGTTTTCCTTGATGGTGGGCTTTTAGCTTCTAAGAAGTATATAATTGAAAGACTGGTCTGTTCCAGGAGATAGGGCTTATAAACCAATTAATCCAAGTGCTCAGTTATCTTGACCTGCAGTGAATATTTCCAAGCAAACCTTGGCATTTTTCTAATAATGGACTATTCCAGGGTTTTAACAAACTAGCAGATTATCTCCAAAACTAGAGTGAAGATTTACCTGAACATCTTTGGATCTGCCTGGTAAATTGGGTAGCCATCCTTTTGTTCCCTTATGACAATTTTAGCATCTTTGTAGTTTATTCCAAGTTTGAGTCTGGTGACAATTGACGTAGACAACATTGGTTTCATAAATAAGACATTTATCTCTCAGGCAAGATTTCAGTTCCCTGGTTATGTAGTGTGTTATAACCATTTTATAATTTTGTGTCTTCTTTAAGAAACACAGATTTCTACTATATTTCCTATGTAAACATAGGTAACTACATGTTTTCCTTTTTTTTTAACTGTAAGAAAAAACATGTTCTTCTTAGTGTTCTGACCAAGTTCTTGAATGCTGCTTAGACACTGGACTAAACTAGCCCTTACTGAATAGATCACTGTCGACTTTTGGACTCATGCCTTTACCTAAGGGCATTCTGTGTCAGGAGAGAAATGGAAGAGACCTTTTTGTCCTATTCCAGTTAAAACAAAAAAGCACAAGTCCAAACTGGTTTTCAGAACAGATGGATTTTTTTTTTTCCTAAGGTTAATCTGAAAGATACTATAAAAACTTCAAGGATAATTAATAGATCAGGTATGAAAAGGTGAAAACATGTCAACCCTACCAAAATCTTCATCTGTGAAGCCAAAAAAGTAGGGTTTTTTTTTTACCCACAAAGTAAATAGACTATGAATGCTAATCCTCCTCTCATTTTTCGCTCTGTACATTAGCACACATTGTCCCTAATACGAAATATTTCAGGTACTGTGACATTCTGTTGAAGTTAGTAGTTCTTTTTTTAAAGCATCACATTATAATTTGGGGCCCTTCAGTTTTACTCTACCAAGTAGCAGTACAGTCTGCTGCTAATGTGGTAGATATATTCCTTCTTTACAAAATTGTGCAGACCAAGACTTCTTGATACATGAAATCTTGGTCACAGACTGCAGTGGCCTCTCCAGAGCTAAAATCTTTGACTGCAAATGTACTAGGCAAATGTACAGTTTTCCTTCAGTAAGAAGGCAGCTAAAAATGGCACAGGTGTAAACTGTGTAAAGTTTTAAACCATATACTGCTAACACAATTTCAGAGCTATAGACGATGAGACATGACAAGATAGGAAGACTGAATGTCATGTAGAGACTGTCTCCTTGACCTTTTCTATCATTAAAACTTGCCAGCGAAGTTTGTGATCCCTCCTTGTGGCTTTTGAGAAAAGCAGAAGGATGACCAATCATCTGTCAAACCTAGCTTGTCAATACCTGATGATCTAAGATATAGAGACAACCAGATGTGTACCTTATTCATAGCTTTAGGCTGAAAGCATTCTAGGCCATGTATATAACAGAACTGTGGGGTGTTTTTTTTTTTTTTTCCTCCATTAATGGATGGTATCTGTGACTAATCACATTTTCTGCCTTATAGGCCTGCCTCGTCCCCTCAGCTTTCACACGATGATACTCATTCACGCATTGAACATTATGCTAGCAGGTATGAGACTAGTTGAATGCCAGGCAAATATTGATTGAAGTAACTAACCAAGGAAAGCTAACCTATAATAATTTTAAACAAATCTTTTCTTTTTTGCCCAATCTTGTCTGATTTCTACTAATCACCTTGCCCTCTAACGTGCATGCCATTCCAACTGCATGTTGTTTTTGAACACCAATGAGCGCTTCAGTCCAGAACAATCTGCCCTAACCCCGGCCTTTAAACATTTTGAGAGCTTTGTTATGTTCTATATACTGAGCACGTTTAATCAATTGACTTAGAAATCATCTACCCTTCTTAGAAAACTGCTAGACCAGGTATAAGTATATGAAGAAATGATACTGTGTTATATGCAGAATACGAAAGCATTGGCTTTGATTTCTGTGTGTATTTGACAAAATGTGGTGTAAAGAAGAGAATCATTACTTTTTCTAATCCTTGGACCTTTCTGTCTCATGTTCTTTGTGTTTGAGGTAACTTTTATATCTAAGAACTAAATTGCTAATTGTAAAATATGCCTGTTAAGTACATCTGTTAAGAGTTTGGTTAACTTTCAAGTTGTAAAAAGACTATTATTGTTTGAGGTGAAGGAGGTTTTTAATGGTAAAAATTGGTGGCAGAATGTGTAGAGAGCTGACTGTGAATTATCTTTTATCAATATTTTAACTGCTGAATGTGTTTATCAAGCATGGGATGTATTAACTAGCTATGTATCATTCTGTCATCAGTGGAAAGCTTTAATTGTCTTTAAAAACACATGGGGTAGTGGAAGGTATGGAGTGTGTTTGTTGTTAAGGAAGCTTGTCCCATGAAAACAGAGGCCTCTTCTCAGCGAAAGGAAGATCAACCTGTGGAGGAAAAAAGAATGCAACTTCTCTTGTAATTTATAACATAAATGTAAAGCTGCTTAACTAGCTGGGGTCCACCACTCACCTCGAATAGCTAGGCCAACACACACATCCTTTAAATATGAAGGACTCCTTTCTCCTCTTGACATGAGTTATCCTTTAGTTTTCAGGAATGTTCGATTAGGTCTTGAGTAGAGTCTAAGAAGTCACAGAAGTTTTAATGAGCTTTTACGTTTTTTATCAGGCTAGCAGAAATGGAAAACAGCAGTGGATCTTATCTAAATGATAGCATCTCTCCTAATGAGAGCATGTAAGTATCCTGTCTCTTTTTACAAAATGTTCCTGACCATGAAATTGCTTGGAGGGATTTAGACATAGGGTAGCACAGAAGATAGGAATTAGCATTTATATTCATTAGATCTTTCTGAGAGACGCTCATTGGCTTTTTTTTCTTTAACTCTTGGCATCCCAACACAGAATGAGCTCCTCCTAACTGTGGCACAAATGTTCTCAGACATTTTGCCTTCCCCTCATTCAGTGCTGTACTGTCACAAATTGCAGGGTCTCAAACACCGACACTGTATGAAATGTTTACTCTTTGCCCGAACCTGTGGGATTTTTAAAGGGACTGGATGTTAATTTTTCAAGTGATAGCTCCATCCATGGGCAGTAGAACTATAATCTTGGAATAGCTGCACTGGTATTCCCATGGGATAGCTAGATGGGCATTTTCCTGTCGAGAACCTAGCTAGCAGGGTTTCTTTTGAGATTGAGCGTCTTCATGAGCTAAACAAACTGAAGCAGTCTTGTGAAGGGTTTCAGGAGAGGATGTATAAATTGAGGTCACGGTTTTGTAGTGGGATGATATACCAGGCCTGTCCAATTTAAAGAAGATGAGAGAGTGGTGTTCAGAGTGGCAGAGAACACAGCGATGGCAGGGGAACAGAGCCTTCATTACAGAGTAAGGGTAGTATTGACCATAAGGAGTACTGAGGAGTCCTGCCGTGAACCGAGAGCCTGAGGTGGAGGGAGCAGATTGAGAAGCTTCTATGGAGGACAAACTGAGAACTGAAGAGACAACTTACAGAAATGAAATCTAGTCAAGGTACAATGATGGTGTTAGTTTCCTAAGTAACGGATGTCTCACCATTTTGTCATAGAGAATCTAGGCAAAGGGAAAAATGGTAAATTTATCACATGTACTTGGTGTGGCAACCCACAGTCACAGTCAAATGAGAAACAGCCTGTATAAGAATTAGACTGAAGGCAATAGTACCCAAGTAGCACTTATACATTGCTGGTTATTGAAGACATGAGAATAAGTCATCTCCTCTGGTACATAAAGGTGAGCTAGGTGATAATAGAGTCAACACTCAGCCATTCGTAGTTATACTAAACAAAAAAGCCTTTGCCCACAAATAAAACTGTGGTACATTCTCTTTCTGAGCTGTGGAGGAAAGTATTAATAGCATTAATATATAAACTACTTTGACAGAAAGATACATAAACAAAGAATCAACTAAATGTAAGCAAGCTGAATGATTTGGTTCTTTGGATCACTGATTTGAATGTTAGAAGCTGTAGGACATTCATAGTGCTTCCAGTTGTATCTGTGTAAGAATGGCTGCCATTCATTGACTGCCCAAGAGAACAGCAAGAGAAGTGGAATTATAACTATCTGTTGTAATTAAACATGGGAAGTCCTCACAATACACCTTCAGAATTTGGGAAGAGGGCTAACAGATTAGCTGGCCAAACTGCGTTTGGTTTATTTTTAAGCAAAATTTAGCTGTAGCTTATTCTGAGGGCATAGTATCCATTCTGACTCAGTGTTGCTTGGGAATAACATGAAATCTTAGGGTCAGGTCAGGGGAAGAGGTTTGGTAGATGGGTTGACTTAACTTAAATGTTTATTTTTAACACCCAGTCAGTATTTTAATTTTAACGTACCAACCAGTTATCTGACCTGATGGACCAAGATCATTTAAATTAGGAGGATTTTTTCCCCAAGTATCCGAAATTTTTTCAGCCCAGAGTCAGAGATGAGAAAAGGAAATTAAACAGGTGTGGAGAGGGAAATATTAACGTATCATCTTATTGATGTCTAGCCAGAAACAAAGGGTTTTAGCCTCTCATTAAGAACAGGATGAATTTCTTGTAACTCGGAGGTATGCAGGCTTTTCAGGAGCTACAGGCAGTGCATTTAGAAAATAATTTCTCTTGTGTATTAGAGAATCCCTGGATATAAAGAAAGATGGCAGCTGCCTCCCAAAATACAAGCCTTTGGCCTCTTTGTTCCTGAAGATTAGTCTTTCGAAGCTGCTCTAAGGGATGAGTTGTTCAGTCCTCTTTCAATTAGTCACGCTAATGGCTCTTTTTTTTTTTCCCTGCTGATTTTTGTTTTTCTAGCTAAACAATAATTGAATGAAATAGTCATTTAATGTATAGTTTCATTATTGTTACCATCCTGCTTCAGTGGGGTTAAGAAATTCAAGCCATTGATTTACTCATGTA
Organism: Capricornis sumatraensis; assembly: GCF_032405125.1. Classification (NCBI taxonomy): domain Eukaryota; kingdom Metazoa; phylum Chordata; class Mammalia; order Artiodactyla; family Bovidae; genus Capricornis; species Capricornis sumatraensis. The sequence continues at coordinate 112,624,750 of NC_091092.1, forward strand.
AATCGACCACCCAGATTCGATGGAAAATCTGAGCAAGAAACACTTGAAATTGTCACCAATAGGAGGGTAGAACCACAACCTCAAGAGTATCAAAATGTCTTTAAAAGCAGGAAAAAGGGTCTAATGAATTGTTAAGAGCAAATAACTGTTTCAATTTTAAAGTAGACGCCCGAGTCCCTGCCCCCCAAAGCAAAATAAGGGGGGAAAAAACCAAAACCTTTGATTTTATTTTCCAGAGATGATGAACATTTGTTAATCCAGCATTACTGCCAAAGTTTGAACCAGGACTCCCCCCTGAGCCAGCCTCGTAGTCCTGCCCAGATCTTGATTTCCTTAGAGAGTGAGGAAAGAGGGGAGCTAGAGAGAATCCTAGCAGATCTTGAGGAAGAAAACAGGTGAGTTTTCTTTCTAGCTTTGTCATTGGGATGCAGAGCGCATACACTTGCACACATAGAAAAGTGCCAGGAATCTTCACTCAGAGTCATTCTATGTCTGTTTTCTCCAATAATCTGTTTAGCTCCATTTACAGAGTCTCTTTTTTTTTGTCATCTGAAAGAAGAAAATGAATGTAATAGCATAAGTAAGAATTCATATATTAGATATTAAAGAAATGAATGCTCATGGTGGTATTTGATTTGCTGCATGTATTTTAGAGGCTTTGATCTCATATTTGAGAATAGAGTTTAAGAACAAAGTAGGTCATTTAATTTTCTGATGATACAATTTGTACATGTGTTTGGCCGTATTACCTATCTTAAAGCATTTAAGAAAGTAGGCTCACTGGTCATATTTGGGGATGAATTAGTTCATCTTATTTTCCATCATCAAATACAGAAATCATTTATGCTCACCATCCTAGCAGATTAGTGAGATAATTCTAGTTGTCAGTCATCACTTGAAAAAGATGTTCATGGGAAAAGACAAATTATAAAAGTTAAAAAAAAATTTTATGACTCTACAGAGGACAAAGATGTAAAGGTTTGGCATGTTGTGTGGCATCAGGATGATGTGAATCATTGGACTTTACTTTTGTGTTATGTGTATGACATCACAGGGCCCTTGCTTAAGAAAGGCTTTTGCACGTGATCAGTTCCAACTCAGTGGCTTTTGCATGTGATCACTTCTAACTCAGTGTGCCTTCTTTAGACAGATGCCACCAGGCAGGTCTCTAAAGGAGCAGCGGCTCAAATTTGTGGGACTTGAGTACCTTCATGTCTTTGGTTTAGCCCAAGGCACGAAGACTTCTTCATCTTGGCAACACAGTATGTCTGAGAACCAAGTGCCCTTGGGGACTGTGTCACCTGAAGATGAAAAGGCAAACTGCCATTCATCCATTGCTTGCTGCTGCCCCAGGCCTCTGTGTAGCCCTCTGTACCTCTGACCTGTGGCCAGAGCTCCTTGTCTGGCCGGCTTGCCCCTAGTCTCTCTCACCCCCCAGTATATCCTCCATACTGATGGTAGTCGTACATCTTCCCAGTACCAAGAGCCGTCACAGCATTCTTCCTTGACTGGATTTCTGCATCTTTTTTTAAAAAACCTAGCTTCTCAGCTGGACATTTTCAGCCTTCCACAATTTTCTCTTGACCGGGTTTTTTACACTGTCGTCATCTTGTGTACCTAGATTCTGGCTGTGCTTATTGTAACTACTGTTTCTGAATGCATCCTGCTCTCATCCACTTTCAGGGTTCAGCTCAAGCTTGCTTCTTAGCCTAGCTGCCATCCTCCACGCCATTGCTCAGAATGATTTTCCCCACCAAGCTCCTAGCAGATGGGGCTGCATTTGGAAATAATCTGTCATTTGTCTAGTTCACAGGGTTGCAAAGAGTTGGACATGACTTAGCGACTGAATAACAACAACAAATTAGATGTCTTTCGGGGTAAAGTGGTTATCACTGTACAAATCGGTCCCTGCGTTTGGAAGTAATCTGTCGTTTGTCTAGATCCTCATAATACCTTGGATCTTTCTCCATGAACTTTGTTTCAGTTAGCTTTTTTATCAGCTACCCGCCACTGCCCGCCCCCCCCCCCCCGGCACCCCACCTCTCTCTAATGGAGACAGTGAATGCCTTTGGAATAAGGACTGTGTCTTAATCATGTTAATGTCCCCTATCGTGCTTAGCACAGTGTGACTATTTAGTGGGTTCTCCAGAAATTTTTGGTAAAAGCCTGAGGCAAGAATACAGAGAAGAGATCACACAGGTACCATTCAGGAGGTAATACTGAGCATTCAGTTGGTTTTAATGGTAACATTATTTGGGGCTTTATATGTAGGACTGACAGTGAATATCATGGTAGATAAAACCTTTCCCTCTACTGTATTGAGTATCATTAGTATTCATTTATGTTAAGTCTTTAATTATTTTAGGAATCAAAGTCAAATAGGAATAAAAGCTGGTATTGGTATTATAAATAGAATTTGATGTAGAATTTGATGTTACTCAGGGCTAAGAATATTTTTCTACTATGTGAATGTCCGTTGTGCCTGTGTCTTTCTATTTCATTGGTCAAGAGTTCTGTTTTTTTACTGCTGCACCTTCCCTCCATACCATTACAACCAGGCCAAGGAGTATTGGTGAAGAGTACTGAAACTATCATTTGTATTAGCATTTCATCATTTTCACAGCACTGCAATGCATTTTGGGCCATTTCTTCTTCCTAAAAGTGCTATGTAGAAGATTGATAAGAAAACGTAGGTTGAGAGGGGTTCAAATGGCTTGACCTAAATTTCAGACAGCCAGTAGCAGAACCAACTGCAGATCCAGATTTTCTGACTAAGAATAGTCAACTCTACCTTGTGCCCTAGCATAAAGAAGAGTCATCTTATATAAGTATCATTTACGTAGAATTGTAGCACATTCCATGGAAGGTACTTACACTGGAGGGAATATTTTTAGGACTACACATGAATAAACCTGTCCATCTACCTGTGGCATAGTGATAACCACTTTACCCCAAAAGACATCTAATTTGTTGTTGTTCAGTCACTAAGCCATGTCCGACTCTTTGTGACCCCATGGACTGCAGCATGCCAGGCCTCCCTGTCCATCACTATCTCCTGGAGTTTGCTTAAATTCATGTCCATTGAGTTGGTGATGCTTTCTAAGCATCTCATCCTCTGCCGCCCTCTTCTCCTCCTGCCCTCAGTCTTTCCTGACATCAGGGTCTTTTCCAAAGAGTCAGCTCTTCGCGTGAGGTGGCCAAAGTATTGGAGCTTCAGCATCAGTCCTTCCAATGAATATTCAGGACTGATTTCCTTTAGGATTGACTGGTTTGATCTCCTTGCTGTCCAAGGGATTCTCAAAAGTCTTCTCTGGCCCCACCATTCAAAAGCATCACACAAAGTATCCAAGGCCATTCCCTTAAAATGAAATGGTATGTTCCCTGAAAGAAAGAAAAAAGAAAATATTCCAGGGCTGCTAAGAAATCCAAAATCAATCTGGTGTTGGTGCCGGTCTTTCTGTAAGTTATCTTGACCCTCAACTAAAGGTCAGGATGAGCTCCTTTCTTTCTCTGCTTTGTCATGTCTTCACTTCATACCAATCCCAAAGAAATGTGTCTGCAGCAAAGGTCCCCAACCTCTGGGCCGTGGACCAGTACCTCCTGTCAGATCAGTGGCAGCAAAAGCGCTTGAATCATCCCAAAGCCACTCCCATGCACCCCTGGTCTGTGCAAAAACTATCTTCCACAAACTCAGTCCCTGGTACCAAAAAGGTTGGGGACCGCTGCTCTGCTGAGCTCCTCCTGAAAGTAGCCTCTGGTTTTCTTTGCTCTAGCCTCTCCTGTCTTCTTGCACTTCTTCTCAAAGAGCTTCAGAGAGCCATAGCTTTGTCTTCATGATCCGACTTCAGTGTTGCCTAAGGAGCCTGTAATTTACCATTTCCTGTCCTTCCTCTGAGAGAACCCAGGAGGTCATTAGTTGCCCACCAAGCTGGCTGTATTTCCCTAGTCAAATTGGCTGCATAATTGAACAAATAGAAGCACACATTTAGAGCAAATGGGAAAGGATATTGAAAACTGAGAGTGTCTTGGGTCCTTTGGACATAGGTCTATGGGTACTTTGTGTTCCTTTATTCTGTAGCAAGGGCTTATCTCCAAAGGACAGCAAAGGAAGGAGGCTTGAAGATCTCTGTTCCTGACTAGATATGTTACTGAATTCTGTTATTCTTATTCATGACACCTCCCCACTATCACCTTGGAAAACAGAAAATGGCTAATTAGGAAGTGTCCTGGGGGTATCTTATCTCTGTCTTTAGAATTCCATTTCTCCCAATTGTTGCACATAGCATTCAATAAATATTTGTTGAATAAATTAATGAATAAATGAATGGAAATGAAGCTGAATTTATTTTCATTGTTACACTCTTGCATGTAGTTTTGTTGAAAACTCTTCTTAAAACCTAATTTCATAGAGAAAAGCCTTTTGGAAGCTTTTCTTCCACTTGCTTTTCAGAATACTTCCCCTTTTTAAATGTCTTTGATGAGCACCAAGCATTGCTTTGTCATAAATTTAGAATGCTCAAAATTCATTTTCCAAATCCTAAGCCCTGCCCGTCTCCACCCTCCTCCCCAGCATTCTCTGATTCGTGGCTTATGCCACAAAGATGAGGTGAAAACTCTGAGCAGAAGCTAAGTCTGACTCAGAATTTTCTCAATAGCATCTCTCATAAATTTGGGTGACTAGTGACTTCTACAGTCTGTAATGTTTCACTTTTGCATAATGTCTCTCGAGCCCAGTTGGATGTTAAGAATTAGCTCCACTGTGTGTCTTTGGCATTTCAAACTCAAAGTTTGCTTTTTTTCATGCATAGATGAAAGCCTGCAATCTCCTGACTTAAATCTGTAATGTCAAATTCCAAGGTATTTTTCTCTGCACTGTCTAAATGAACTCAGACTTGCTATGAGATTCTAGGTACAACCCTGGCAATGAAAAAAAGTAACCGTTATGAAAGACAAAACCTCATTGTCATTCTGCTGCCTGCACATCAAATTGATTAGATTGTTCCCAAGTCTAAAAGGAGGGTAAATACTAACCAGATTCACTGCAAAGTCTATAGTTAATTAAGATGGTTAGTAGATATTATATGGTGCCAGGGGAATCTGGACTTCCAGTACCTACTCAGTACCTTTCATATGTCTTGTTGTTGGGCAGCCAGTCATTATGCAGCCTAAATGTGAGTATTCCCTTGATCCTTTTCATTCCTCCAATGGCTATGTAAGATCGTTAATGTTATATTCAGAGATGTTCAAGATTGGCTACTAACACCACTGAATTAAACTAGCTGGTGATCATAATCCTGTTGCTTTCCCTTACAAATGACGTGATGACGGGGCCAGAGTCTGGTGGTTTTCAATCTTCACAGTCTCAGGACATCTTTATTCCATGTTCCTTTCTTAGGTCTTTGTGCGAGACTCACATGATGGTGAGGAAATGGCCAAGATGAAGCTAAAGGGGGTCATGAGTGGGCATTCCGCCACAGAGATGTTGGGGGGAACAGCACGGGTTGTTTGGAAACTGTAAACTGTGGTGTGTCTTCTGTGACAAGGCAGGGAATGGGACAAGATGAAGCCAGACAGGTCAGCAAGGCCAGGTGGGGATGGACAAAGATGTGATGAGGTGCTGAGGAGTAGGGGCCTCCTGCACGCCCCCGCACACCAGGGTGAGCCAGGATTGATCCTGTTAGACTTATATGCGTGGCTCAGCAGCTGTGTGTGTGGATGGGGGCGGGAGGGGGAGAGGACTTTGAAAAGCACAATCCTGGAAGAAGTCATATTGGCAAGGACCATGGAAGCCCAGGAAAGAGATAAGGAAGGGCCTACAGGAAGGTAATAGAAGAGGGGTGAGGGATATTTGGGGGGAGGGGGAGGGCTGTGTGGCTGGCTGGTTAGTTGGAACTGGGGAGGGAAAGAATGAGCCCGAATTCTGGCTGAGGCACAACAAGGTTTGTGGGCAGCTGGGACTGACAACTCAGGAGGAGCTGTCTACTGATGAATTGAGAGTTTGCCCTTCGATTCAGCAGGATTTATCAAGGGCCTTCCTCAAGGTCGAGTCACTGGAAGATGGTGAATGGGGTGCAGAAGACATCGAGTTTGAGGTTCTGGTGATGTTGTTGTTTGTTGAGTTGCTAAATCATCTCCAACTCTTTGTGACTCTATGGAGTCTATAGCCCGCCAGGCCCCCCATCCTCCAAGCAAGAATCCTGGAGTGGGTTGCCATTTCCTTCTCCAGGGGATCTTCTCAACCCAGGAATTGAACCCGGGTCTCCTGTACTGCAGGCAGATTCTTTACCATCTGAGCCACCAGGGGAACCCAGTCAGGAGCACCTCTGAAAATGCTGTTGTAGGTGACGAAGTCTGGGTAAGGAACAAGGATGAGGAAGGTAACAGTGTGTGGTCACTGTCTAGTAGACGTCATTGGTATGTTCTGATTCTCATAGCTGGTCTTTACAGTTTTATAAGTTGGAAAGAGCAGTATATGAGACATTTAATGAAATTGGGGCCTCGTGCCACTTGGCAATATGAGCCCCCAAAACAAAGGGCTCCAGAACCTTTTAAGATAAAGGGAGCTAGTTTCGCCACATACATCAGACCACCAATATCTTTCATGGCAAGAGAAGCTGAAGGACATACCTACTGCATTTACTAAGCTTGCCTCAGGCTGGGAGGACAGTTGCATGGGGTGGGGTCACCATGATTCAGAGGCTCAGTTTCCAACTAAGCAACCCAGTAACCCAAGGTTCCTTCAGTTTATCCTGAGTTAATCAAAGCTCAGGGGGACCAGTTCATCCTATCCCATTCATGGATGTGGATGAATGACGTTGAATGACAATTTATTTCCTCCTTTATCTGAGCTCTCCCTCTTTTTAACTGTCTTGTTACACTAAATGTGTTAATGTGACCCTCAACCTTTTTGGGGAGCAGCCTGAGGTTTTTTTGAAGAAAATTTTCTTTTTCACAGTAAAGATGGTTTTAATGTGCATATTATAATCCTCTGTAAACAGACAATTTAACTGACATTCTAGTCTTTTTTTTTAATTGAAGTGTAGATGATTTACAATATTGTGTTTCAGGTGTATAGCAAAGTAATTCAAGTATGTGTGTATGTGTGTACTTTTTGCCATTATAGGTTATCACAAGATACTGTATATAGTTCCCTACGCTATACGGTAAATCCTTGTTGTTTATTTTATATATGGTAGTATCTGTTAATCCCAAACTGTACTTTATCCCTCCCTCTCTTCCCTTTTGGTAACTATAGGTTTGGTTTCTATGTCTGTGAGTCTGTTTCTGTTCTGTAAATAAGTTCATTTGTACTGTTTCTTAAATTCCACATATAAGTGATATATTAGTCTTTGTCTGACTTCATTTAGTATGATAATCTCTAGGTCCATCCATGTTGTTGTAAATGGCATTATTTCGCTCTTTTTTATGGCTGAGTAATATTCCATTGTGTGTGTATGTACCACATCTTCTTTATCCATTTGTCTGTTGATGGACAGCAGCCTGAAGTTTTAGGTGCAAATACTCATTCTGTTTAAGTGGGAAATACATGTTTTTTAAAGATTGGAGGTATCACTCCATTTTAGGGTCTTGTGTCTTAGATATCTTGGAAATGATAACAAAAGTAAAACTGGTGAGCTTAGACCTTGGCACAGGAAATTAGATAGGCATAACGATTGCTTTGGGCTTCCCTGGTGGCTCACCAGTAAAGAACCTGCCTGCCAATGCAGGAGACACTGGTTTGATCCTTGGATTGGGAAGATCCCTGGAGAAGGAAATGGCAACCCACTCTAGTATTCTTGCCTGGAAAGTCCGATGGACAGAGGAGCCTGGCAGGCTACAGTACATGGGGTCACAAAAGAGTAGGACACAACTTAAGTGACTGAACAACAAGGATTGCTTCATCTCAGAGAAAAACCTAAGTAACCCCTCCAGTGATAACAGTATTCACGATTTACCGGTATAGCTATCATCTTCCTAGAACAGGCTGGATAAAAGCTGAAGTTCTTACAAGCCAGCTTCCCTTTTAGATCCTCCATGAAGACCCTCATCCTTCATGTAGCTTTTATTACCAGACCATCGTGCTACAGTAAAACTGACTATAGTCTTAACTTTCTTTAGTTACATTCCAAGCCTGAGGATATCATTCCACACAACTCACCAGATAGTTAGTGAATACTTAATGTGTTTTTCAAAGTGCCAAGACAGCAAAAAGGGATAAGCCTTGATTCTTACTCTCATGGAGCTCAAAATGTAATAAAAAAGACATTAACATGTAAACAACTAAGTGTAACCCTGTATTGTAAGCGCTTGTATTGAAGACAGTTGAAGAAAGGCTGAGTCAGAGTTTTCCAGGCTGAGAGAGGGAGTAAGGACGAGCCTTCCAGTCTGCTGAGACCATGAGTTATGTGTGTTCAGAGCACAGGAGGGAAAGAACAAGAGAGTAGTGGAATGGTAGCTGGAGATCACTGTTGAAAGGGTTTTTTATGTCAGACAAAGGAATTTGTATTTATCCTATAAGCAGTTGAGCAGTGAGGGCTTTTTGAGGAGGAGATGATGGAGAAAAATGATTGTAGGCAGGGAGCTAAAGCCATGGAGACTGGCAGAAGGACAGTGCAACAGTTCGTTGAAAGATGGCCAGGTTCTTAACTAAGGATCCCTTACGCAAGTGAAGAGGGGCTGAAGAAATGGGAAGGTCACTGGATGAATGAGGCCACGGAAGGTGAGAGAAGGAGGAATGGGGCAGTCTGAATTTTTTCACTAGGGAACTGGGACATGACAAGTAAACAAAAACCATAGAACATACAAGAAAAGCTACTAAGCAGCCAAGGTCAATGGATAGAGAAAAAGAACTATGTACTGAGCATCCTGTTGTTTGCCCCAGGAGATTCAAGTGGAAATTTCCTATATTGCTTTTATGTATTCACTTTCCAAAAAGGATTTTTTTAAAAAAACAGAGCAGTAAGATTCCTATCGTAGAAATAGTAAATTCAATGAACATAGTAGGGATTAGCTTAATTGATATAATTGAGCTTCAAATTTGGTTTCAGGTTCCCTGCAGGCAGGGGGCTAAGAAGAAACAATGCTTTGTCTCTCTCTCATTGTTGGATGAAAGAAGTAAAGAAACATGATTGTCTTTGTTTAAACCCAGTGCTGGTTACACATCCTTGACATCAGCCCAATTGTAGTGTTCTGTGAAACTCACTTTGGTACGAACTAGCAACCCACTCCAGTATTCTTGCCTGGAGAACCCCATAGACAGAAGGAGCCTCGTGGGCTACAGTCCATGGGGTTGCAAAGAGTTGGACATGACTGAGCGACTTCACTTTCACTTTCACAGGTCTGTACTCACGTCTCTGCAAATGGAGCCTGGATTTTTCTCACAAAATTGAACTCCTGATTTTCTCCAGTAGGGAAGTCCTACAACCCCAGAGACCAAAATGATTTAGTCTGGAAAATTCAAAGATAGGTATTGAATTATCTCCCATAAGATTAGATAATTATATGAGGGCTTTTACAGAACATCCCAGTGGGAGTGACCTGACTTTGCAATCAAACCAGAAAGAAGAAATTCCACCAAGAACTTGACAAAATTAATTTGCTATATGGAGTTCTTAATTGTTGTTAGCTGATTGACTCTTGAAACATGTGCACCAAAGACAGGAACTTTGGCTTCTACAATGATTACTTTTGGATTTTGCTTTCTAAGTTGTTAGATGCAAAGTCTAGTAGTTACTTGAGGCCTCTCCTGGGTGTGGTACAAAAGTATATTACTAACATGTGGGAAGGTATTAGCAGGAATGCAGGTGTAACGTTCGTCTCAATGACATATTGAGGTATAAATTTTGAACGTGTTGAAGGAAATGGCAACCCACTCCAGCATTCTTGCCTGGGAAATCCCATGGACAGAGGAACCTGGCAGGCTAGAGTGCACGGGTTTGCAAAGAATACAGTCTTGTATAATGCTACTTGAGGAAGCTGATTACTTTTCTGGCACTGAAATGTTAGAGAAAGGATAAACAATGAACCTGTCAACTTTGCATGGCTTGGTACATAGCAAGGTTAAGCTCACAGAACCCATGGCTAAAGGAGACATCCAGGAGACTGTGGAAAAGACAGGTCTGGAGGCTAGAAGTCTAGATTGAGGTGAGAAGTAATGGGTGGGGGAGGTGAGGTCATGGGCTTGGAGGAGGTGGAAGCCTAGAGAGAGGACAGGGTCCTCCTAGGAAGAGAGCTTATGTGGAAAGAAGACCAAGGACCTCCTGGTGTACTGGATTGTAACTGGCTATGCCCAGTTCTCCACCAGTAGCAAAGTGAGAAATGGTTTCCTGCTTTGTATTAATTATATACTTGGATGACTTCTGCAGATAATCAAACCCTCCTCTTTTTTCCCCCTGCTATGTTAATCATTAAAGTTCTGTATCTTCAAGTCCTGGGTTACCTTTTGGTATCACTCTGTCTGCTAACTGCAGTTTATAGGTAAATCCATATGATCCTTTTTCTATAATTTCTGAGTAACTCCAAGTGACTGTTTTGAGGATAGAAATAACCTCTATTCTTAGCTTAAACAATGAGCATAATTCACAGCCCTTTTACCCAGTAGTATAAGGTTTGTCTACAGGAAACTAAACAGTATCTCACACACTACAAGCTGAGCTGTTGAATGGCAAGGGACTGTGTCTCACTTATCTTTCTCTCTGTAGTGCTGGGTGTAGAAATACGTGTTCATTAAAGGAATGGATAAATGCCCTTTGGACTTTTCTTATGCCCTGCCAGATTTTTTTTGGCTGGTTTTCAGCTGTCTTCTTTGTTTTTCTCATGTCATATGTTACTGTTCTTTGCCCAAAATCTTTAATAAACCTATTTATTTTCTTCTTTTTAACTTTTATTGGAGTATAGTTGATATATAACATTGTGTTAGTGCTGTACAGCAAAATGAATCAGTTGCACATATACATATATGCACTCTTTTTTAGATTATTTTACCATACAGGTCATTCCAGAGTATGAGTAGAGTTCCCTGTGCTATACAGTAGGTCCTTATTAGTTATCTACTTTATATATAGTAAGTAGTCACTTCTTTTTATTGCTGAGTAGCACTCCATGATGCCTTCCCTGGTGGTTCAGATGGTAAAAATCTGCCTGTTACCTGTTTTATATAAAGTTGTATGTGTGTGTGTCAGTCCCAATTATCCCTCTCCTCCCCTTCCCTCCCTGGTAACTGTAAACTATTGGTTTCTGCATCTGTAACTCTATTTCTGTTTTTTAAGTTCGTTTGTATCATCTTTTTCAGATTTCACATGTAAGCGATATCATATGGTGTTTGTCTTTCTCTGACTTACTTCGCTTAGTATGATCATCTCTAGGTCCATCCATGTTGCTGCAAATGGCATTATTTCATTTTTAATGGCTGAATAGTATTCCAGTGTATATATGTACCACATCTTTATCCATTCATTTGTTGGTGGACATTTAGGTTATTTCCATGTCTTGGCTATTGTAAATAGTGCTTCAGTGAACATTAGGGCACATGTATCTTTTCAAATTAAAGTTTCCTCTGGATATATGATGAGGAGTCGGATTGCTGGATCATACGGTAACTCTAGTTTTTTAAGGAATCTCCATACTGGTTTTCATAGTGGCTGTACCAATTTACATTCCCACCAACAGTGTAGGAGGGTTCCCTTTTCTCCACATCCTCTCCAGCATTTATTGTTTGTAGACCTTTTGATGATGACCATTCTGAGCAGTGTGAGGTGATAACCTTGCTATAGTTTAGATTTGCATTTCTCTGATAATTAGTAATGTTGAGCATCTTTTCATGTGCCTTTTGGTCTTCTTTGGAGAAATGTCTATTTAGATCTTCTGCCCATTTTTTGATTAGGTTGTTTGTTTGTTGACATAGAGATACATGAGCTGTTTGTATATTTTGGAGGTTAATCCCTTGTCAGTCACTTTGTTTGCAATATTTTCTGCCATTCTGTGGGTGGTCCTTTATGTCATTTTTCATTCAACTGAAAACATTGAAGTTGTTTAGGTTAACCCAGACTTGAACACTTCCTGGGATTATTTGGGGGCTCTCTTTTAAATTCTTTGTCTGAAAATCCTTAGACGTGTCTGCATAGATAATTCTGTAGGCATGTACACGCCATATTTCTCTTACGTACATGGCTTAAACTTGATTTCTCCATAGTAGGAGAGAACATTTGGAGAAGGAAATGGCAACCCACTCCAGTGTTCTTGCCTGGAGAATCCCAGGGACGGGGGAGCCTGGTGGGCTGCCGTCTATGGGGTCGCACAGAGTTGGACATGACTGAAGCGACTTAGCAGCAGCAGCAGCAGGAGAGAACATTAGAAAATTATTGACTTCATTGGGGAAATATCTTTTGTTCTATGAGAAGTAGAATTTTGAATTTAGAACTTATTTTTTATAAGATCTTTACCAAGATATAATTCACATACCATAAAATTAACCCATTTAAAGTGTGTAAGTCCCTAATTATTAGTATATTCACAGAATTGTGTAACCATCATCACATAACCAATTTTACAATTTCCTCACCCCAAAAAGAAACCCCATACCAATTTTCAGTCATTCTCCATTTCTTCCAAGACAACCACAATCCAGCCCTAGACAATCAATAATCTACTTTGCATGAATTTGTTTATTCTGGACATTTCATATAAATGGAATCATGTAATAGGGGGTCATTTGTAACTGACTTCTTTCATGTAGCATAATATTTCCAAGGTACTCTTATGTTAGGGCATGTATTAGTTCAATTGCTAAGTTGTGTCCGACTCTTTGCTACTCTATGGACTGAACCATACCAGACTCATCTGTCCTCCATTTTCTCCCAGAGTTTGTTCAAACTCTTGTCCATTGAGTCAGTGATGCTATCCAACCATCTCATCCTCTGCCTCCCTCTTCTCTTTTCCTCAATCTTTCCCAGCATCAGGATCTTTTCCAATGAGTTGGCTCTTTGCATCAGATAGCCAAAGTATTGGAGTGTCAGCATCAGCATCAGTCCTTCCAATGAATATTCAGGGTTCATTACCTTTCAGTTCAGTTCAGTTCAGTCGCTAGTCATGTCCGACTCTTTGTGACCCCATGAATCGCAGCATGCCAGCCCTCCCTGTCTATCAGCATCTCCCGGAGTTCACTCAGACTCATGTCCATCGAGTCAGTGATGCCATCCAGCCATCGCATCCTCTGTCGTCCCCTTCTCCTCCTGCCCCCAATCCCTCCCAGCATTAGAGTCTTTTCCAATGAGTCAACTCTTCACATGAGGTGGCCAAAATACTGGAGTTTCAGCTTCAGCATCATTCCCTCCAAAGAAATCCCAGGGCTGATCTCCTTTAGAATGGACTGGTTGGATCTCCTTGCAGTCCAAGGGACTCTCAAGAGTCTTCTCCAACACCACAGTTCAAAAGCATCAATTCTTCAGTACTCAGCTTTCTTCACAGTCCAACTTTCACATCCATACATGACCACAGGAAAAACCATAGCCTTGACTAGATGGACCTTTGCTGGCAAAGTAATGTCTCTGCTTTTCAATATGCTACCTAGGTTGATCGTAACTTTTCTTCCAAGGAGTAAGCGTCTTTTAATTTCATGGCTGCAGTCACCATCATTGCCTTTAGGATTGACTTATTTGATCTCCTTGCAGTCCAGAGGACTCTCAAGAGGCTTCTCCAGCACCACAGTTCTAAAGCATCAATTCTTCAACGCTCAGCCTTCTTTATGGCCTAACTCTCACATCCATACATGACTATTGGAAAAACCATAGCTTTGACTATGTAGACCTTTTGTTGGCAAAGTAATGTCTCTGCTTAATAATACACTGTCTAGGTTTGTCATAGCTTTCCTTGTGAGGAGCAACTGTCTTTTAATTTCATGACTGCAGTCATTGTCCACAGTGATTCTGGAGCCCAGGAAAATAAAATCTGTCCTGTTTCCATTTTATCACCTTCTATTTGCCATGATATGATGGGAGCAGGTGCCATGATCTTCGTTTTTTGAATGTTGAGTTTCAAGCCAGCTTTTCACTCTCCTCTTTCACCTTCATGAAGAGGCTCTTTAGTTCCTCTTTACTTTCTGCCATTATAGTAGTGTCATCTGCATATCTGAGGTTGTTGATATTTCTCCAAGCAACCTTGATTCCAGCTTGAGCTTTATCCAGCCTGGCATTTCGCATGATGCACTCTGCATAGAAGTTAAATAAGTAGAGTGATAATATGCAGCCAATTTGCATACTCCTTTCCCAATTTGCAGTTAGTTGTTCATGTCTGATTCTAACTGTTGCTTCCTGATCCATATCCAGGTTTCTCTGGAGACAGGTAAGGTGTTCTGGTAGTCCCATCTCTTTTAGAATTTTCCACAGTTTGTTGTGATCCACACAGCCAAAGGCTTTAGGGTAGTCAATAAAGAAGAAGTAGATGTGTTTTTGGAATTCCCTTGCGTTCTCCATGATCCAGCAAATGTTGCCAATTTGATCTCTGTTTCCTCTGCCTTTTCTAAACCCAGCTTGTACATCTAGAACTTCTCAGTTCCTGCTGAAACCTAGCTTGAAGGGTTTTTAGCATAACCTTGTTAGCATGTAAAATGAGCGCAATTGTATGGTAGTTTGAACATTCTTTGGCATTGCCTTCTTTGCAGTTGGAATGAAGAGTGACCTTTTCCAATCCTTTGTCCACTGCCAAGTGTTGACAAATCTGTCTACATACTGAGTGCAGCACTTTAAAAGCATCATCTTTTAGGATTTTCAATAGCTCAACTGGAATTCCATCATCTCCACTAGCTTTGTTTACAGCATTTATTAGCACTTCATTCTTTTCTATTACTGAGTGATATTCTATCATATGGAAATACTACATTCTAAAACATTCATTTGGTAGTTGATGGACATTTGAGTTGTTTCCACTGAATGGCTATTGTGAATGGTTCTGCCATGAACTTTTGTGTATGAGCACTGGGACTTTACAGAAATGATTCTGTAGTTTCTGTCATTGTAATAGAGGAGACCATAGGCTCAAATACAGCAAGAGTATATAGCAGTGCATGCCAGGAAGTGAAAAATAGGCCAACAAGATAAATTTACTGGGAGAATTTAAGGCCAAGTCTAACTACTCATGAGGGACTCAAGCCAGGACACACAAAGCTTAAAATTATGATTCTCTTTGAGATTGTTACAGCTTTTTGCTGACCACAGACAATGAAAGTTTGATATTTTACTATATATGTTTGAAAATTGAAACACACTTTTCCCAATGGTACTATTCCTGGAGACCAGACTTCCTTACTTCTAAAACCTTTCCAATCTTAGCATGCTTTTTGGATGGTTAAAACTAGTCACTGTCATACTTGTCTTGGGTTTTGTCTGTCTGCCTTATTTCTAAGTATAATGAGATTTTAAAGAATGAACTCCTCTTGTTTTGAACCTCTGATTAATATACTTATTCTTAGACAATACTGTGTTAGTCCTTGATCAGGAATTTGATCAAATTTGAAAAAAAAAATCTCAGTCATTGAAGATAAAAGCAAACTAGAGTCAATTAATACTGTCAGGTTCTGTCTCATGGAGCTTGAGCAAGATATAGATTGCTATGTCAAGGATAACTCCTGAGACTAGAGTATATCTAAATACATTAACCCTGTAAATTTCATCTGAACAGTTTGTTACAGTAATCTGTGGATAAAATTTTATCATGTTGTCACATGCCCAGCAAATTTGGTCACATCTAAGGAAATCTCATCCTAGTGATCTTAGCTTAGTGATTTCATTTTGCCCAGATGATCAGCTGTGATACACTTTACTGCAGCAAAGATGATGGAAAATATAGAGTAATTACCAGATTCTGGGATAGCTACAATAGTGATGGGGGGGGGACTAGAATTAAAGAAAATATGATGAATCAACTTGTAAGTGTTCTTGAGCTACTGTATATATATAAAGAGTGTGTTGTTCTTTAGTTGCTTAGTCGTGTCCGACTCTTTGCAACCCCATGGACTGTATAGCCTGCCTGGCTCCTCCATCCATGGGATTTCCCAGGCAAGAGTACTGGAATGGGTTGGCATTGCCTTCTCCAGGGGATCTTCCCGACCCAGCTATCAAACCTTTGTCTCCTACATTGGCAGGCGGGTTCTTTACTGATGAGCCACCAGGGAAGCATGTATATATATGTGTGTGTGTGTGTATATATATATATATATATGTTTGAAAATTGAAACACAGTTTTCTCACTATATATATATAGTGCCAAGCTCAGTAGGTTTTACTAGATTGCTGTTCTTTCAGACAGTTTAAGTGCTTTCTTTTGGTAAGTAGGGATTTCCCTGGCAGCTCAGACAGTAAAGAGTCTGCCTGCAATGTGGGAGACCCGGGTTCAAATCCTGGGTCAGGAAAATCCCCTGGAGAAGGAAATGGCAACCCACTCCAGTATTCTTGCCTGGAGAATCCCAAGGAGGGAGGAGCCAGGCAGGCTACAGTCCATGGGGTCGCAAAGAATCGGACACGACTGAGCGACTTCACTTTGGTAAGTAGCTTTCAACACGCCTAAGTTTGCAAATCCACAGAGTAGACAATATAGAGAGAAAGAAGTCATAATAATTATGAATACTTAGAATGGGCTGGGCCTGGTTCTAACAGAGCTGTACATAGAGACTGTAGACTGCACTGGCCCACTGAGCCTCCTGACATGGTAAGAGCTTAGGGCAGTTTTCTAGCCTCAGCAGTTGGCATAGCCTGGCTTTGAATCAAGGTCTTTCTGACTCCCAAACCATTCTCTCAAGCTCTCTTCTAATTCCTGCCTCAGTCATAGATTGCAAAAGGGACTAAAAAGACAGTGTGTCCAAAGAAAAATTATCTCACATTTCTTTACTTGATTCAATATTGCTTTTCAATGCAGATATCACTGGAAGAAATGGTACATGATTATAAAATCCCACTAAGGTTTATTCAGTAGGAAAGGGGTTGGAAATGAAGAGCTCTGAATGCATTACAAGGGGACAATGCTAACAGAGAAGGATTCGAAACAAGAGCCTGGGGGGTTCCTGCCATTTTTACTGTTTTGCTTAAGGCAAACCTAAAATATGCATATTTTTACTTCCCACCCTGTGAGCGGCTCCTTAATTAACACTGGTAGTGCCAAGGCATATTAATGTCTCTTTTTCTCTGGTTTAGGGGTATTTTTGACTTGGTGTTTGATAAAACTTTACAGTATAGCTTTAAATATTTCAACTATAATTGAAAAAGGCTCTGTGCAATTTCCAGTTTTTAAAATACCTCTTGCTTGTGAAATGTGTCTTTGCCTTTTATTTTTTTTAGAAACTGCTAATTTGCCAGATTTATAGTTGCCATAGTAGTTCTGTGTGATTTACTACATGTGCCCAAATCCGTATTGGTGGATATGATTTAGCAGCTTTTAATACTATACGAGGGTAAAGCTGGATTTCTCTGGACCTAATCTTTTTAGAGGCAAACCTTTGTAGTTGTTCTCGCTTTATGAAATATATCTTATGTGTGCTCATGCTTTGATATACAGTTGGATGTATAAGACTGTTAAGACCATGATCACTGAAAAGTGATCTTCATACAACTATTTAATTACAGTAAGGAGGTTCTATTTAAAGAGTATATGACCTGCATTGAAAACACTTGATTGTCAGCAGTAAATTAATAGAAATTGCACAAAGATTGTTGCAGTGTTCTTTATTGCAACTAGCAGAGAGCTAGTTATGATTGCTAGAGGGGCTAGATGCTTTCATGTTTTCAGCATGTGGAGGTAAAGCCAATTTGATTTCTTTCTTTTCTCTTATATCCATTAGCTAGTTAGGAAAAAAAATATTTAATGCAAATTTGTATCTGGACCACCACATTTATACACATGGTGACATAAAATTAATCAGAGGTACATGGTCGTAGAATGGAGGGGTTTTTTTAAGCTCTGTGGAGAATAAATTAATAATGGATGGCAGACTTTTTAAAAAATTTTTTAGCATGACTGGCTGCAGGAAGAAATTGTGGTGACAGAAACCATGTGAAGTGAATTTGAATTAGTGTTCTTTAGGGAGATACCAGAGAAATATAATTTACAAGATAATCAAGAGCCTAAATAGATTCTCTGTGGAGTCAGCATCTCATTCCTGACATACATTCATCTATGTTGAAATGACTCCACAAATACCTTCTAACAATTAGAGAGTCAATATGGGTGAAATGTTCATGTATAACTTCAAGAAAAGCAAAATATATTATCAGTAATAATACAAATCGACCGCCAACTGTTAAAATGAGTAGATTGTATACTTATGGTTAAGGTTTAAAATGAGTCACCTTGGAACAGTGGTATCTCATTGATCTTTTATGGGAATGCTGTATCGCCTACATGCTTTATAAATACTGTATCCAAAAAAATGTAACATTATGATATACTTTAAAGGGTACTGACACTGATGTTTTTAAATATAAGAAAATGACTTAGGCCCTTTAGCCCTTATAAACTATTTCCCAACCCCTAAAACCACTCTGTAACCATGACTACATTTATTAGGAAATGTACAGTAAAAGTTATCTCTGATTCAACTCTTTGAACATCAGTTTTCCTTGGTAATCTTGAAAATGTATAAATACCGGTAAAAGAGAATTTAGACTCGGAAAACTTCATGTTTTACTTGGTTTCTGACAAATATACCTCCTTTTGAGCTATTTCTGGCTTTTAAAATCTTTGCCATGATAACTTGTCCTGCCTCAGAACTTCAGGGGAAAAAAGTATTCTTTCAAAATCTGGGCTGTTATTCATCTTAATAGAAATTTTATGTGTACCACATATTTGTTTAGGAGAAGGTACTTGTTTGGTTCATTGGACCCTGTTGTGGTAAATTTAGATTTGAATGAGTGCTGAGGAAACCTTGATCAGACATTTACAAAATCAACATGTCCTGGTAGCTTTCTGATTAATATAATGTTAGCTTTTGCTTTGAGGCAGCATCTTCTGCTCCTTCCATTTTTCCAGTGGTAGGTAATATATGGAGTGAAAAAAATTAAAAAGTCATAACTGTGCTTTAAAACAAGATGAACATCTCTGTGGACCAAAAACGGCGGGTTGGGCAGTAGTATATGGGGCTTAGTCAATGAACTTTCAACTCCTGTTGGAATAGCAGTAATTAAAATGCAGAGCCGGACATGACTTAGTGACTAAACAACAGAATTCTCCTCACCAGCTCGGGGCACAGAGCCAGATATTTGAAATCAGGGTCCTGCCAAAACACACATGGAGAGAGACATGCACATACTTATGTGAAAAAGTTGAAGTGTTGATCACTCAGTCATGTCCACCTCTTTGCGACCTCATGCACCGGAGCCCGCCAGGCTCCTCTGTCTATGCGATTCTCCAGGCAAGAATACTGGAGTGGGTTGCCATGCCCTCCTCCAGGGGATCTTCCCACTGAACTCAACAGACATGGTAAACTAGGCTGGACCCAGAGGAAGTAAGGAATTGAAAAGAGATGATTCTGAGGACTTCATTATACAAAGCAGTAAGAAAAACAGATAAATATAAACAAGCAGTTAAGAAAGATAGGGAATGGACCATAAGGCTGTAAAATATACCTAGTACAACGTTCAGAAGAAGAGAAGGGAGGAAATGGAAGAGAAGCAATAACCGCCAAGAATCTTTCAGAACTGAAGAATGATGTGTGTCTTTAAGGAAACGGTCTCCTGAGAGAAATTTCAAACGTCTGGGAAGGCAAGAAAGGCCTGTGTAGAGCAATTGGTATTCTTTACAGCTCAGCTTTGGGAAGTCCTGACTGATTCAAATGAGTTCTCTCTGTTTTTTACTGGAAAACATAAAAACAGAAATGCAGTGTGTTGTATATATTAAACCATGGTTTCTGAACAAGGGTGCTTATAAATAACTCATTAAAGGAGAGCTTCATGGAAAACTAGGCCCAAACAAACACCTCTCTGGAAAAGGTAGATAACTTTGTGAGAAATAAGTAAGACGGTAGTCATTTGTTGTACTATTCTGAAGCCCATGTCTAAAAGCAATGTTTTCAAAAAGATCATTGTGGATGACCCACTTTGGTAGAAAGAGTTTTGAATAGGATTCTACATATAAAAAGGTGTTATCAGTTTGGACATTTCAATGAAGGTGGATTTCTTTTAGCAAATACTTCAAGCAGAAAAAAATAGATGATAATTTCTATGAAATGAAACCCTCTGAAGAGTGGATGATGCTTCAAGTTCACAGAAACATTTAGATGATTGTCAGTTAAGTGGCCAGAAATTGGATTTAATTAACATGAACTGCTTGTGTTGGCTTACACCCAGAGGACCTATGTACAGAACCTAGCTAAGGGTAAACTTATTTTGATAAATTTCTTCTTATTACTGCTTTGTCAGAGCAGATTGCTAGGAAACAAACTACACACATAACTCTGTGAAGATTGATAGCAGACAGAATTTCAGTCAATACAAATAGAGTATATTCCTGCAAATGAAAAATATCCTTGACTGATTTCCCTGCATTACTTGAAACAGATTCCTGGAAAACTAGTAACATTAGGTATAGGGTAGATCATTGTGCATGCTAAGTCACTTCAGTCGTGTCCTGACTCTTTGTGACCCTATGGACTGTAGCCCACCAGGCTCCTCTGTTCATGGGATTCTCCAGGCAAGAATACTCGAGTGGGTTGCCATGTCCTCCTCTAGGGTTCTTCCCTGGGTAGAACCTCAAACAAAGACAAAAACAGAGATTAGATTGGATTGAAATAAAATCTTCTTTGGTGTGGAGGTCGAGCATTTTGAAACTGGACGTTCTGGAAGATGTGCCATCCCTGAGGAACGTTCATTCCAGGTATGGAACAACAAAAAACATTTTCCTAAGAGGAAAAACCCTCCTGCAAAACAAGAGCCTCTGGAGACACAGGTTTGATCCCTGGGTCAGGAAGATCCCCTGGAGTAGGAAATAGCAACACGCTCCAGTATTCTTGCCTGGGAAATCCCATGGACAGAGAAGCCTGGCAGGCTACAGTCCATGGGGTGCAAAGAGTCAGACACGATTGAGCACACACACATAACAGGAAGCCTGATCATGAGATTATTTTTCCTCCTCCAACTGGACAAGGTAAAAACTCTTCTTGACTGCTCACTACTTCCTCTCATGTCCTTTCTCATTGATAGAGATCTTCCACCTTTGTGGCTAGGACATTCTCTAACCCAATGAAATAACATCTGTGAACAATAGAAATCTACCATCCTCTTTTGGTGTTCATTATAACTGGAAGAAGGATACCAAGAGTTCTAATCATTTGCTGGGTACCAAATAACAGAAGTGCCCTCCTTTGGTATTCTCATCAATTTGAAAGCAAGAAGGAAACCCATACCCTGTCTCTATGTCTCTATTAAAAAACATAAAAAGAAAGGACTTAAGTATTCAACTTAAAAGCTAGGGGAAAAACACATCAAGTTATAGGAGATTATTTGACAAAAAAGGCGCCTGGGGTAACTGAAGAGTTTAACCACATTCCTGATGTAAAGACTCAATAATGCAAAGTCAGCTGTTTCCATTTTATTCTATACATTCAGTGTCTCTCAAACCCTAAATGTCCACAAGGATTTTCCTGGAATAGGAAATCTTGACTCTAAAATCACAGAGATGATCAAAGAGTTATGAAGAGCCAAGACAATTTTATGTCAGAACGAAGTGGGAGTGAGAAGGCCTACCAGATCACAAGATATTCACAGCCATAGTGTGGAATTCACACAGAGACACACAGATAATAAACCAACCGCAGAGAATAGAGACCTCTGAAGCACACTTGTGTATTTATGGGTGTTCGATGGACTATAAACATGCCATCGAAATCAGTGGGAGTTGGGGAAATGTGGGCTAGACAAGGCACAGGGCTGGCTTAATAAGTTATCTATGCCAGGGGGAGTCAAGTTAGATTTCATGTTCACACCAAACAAAAGATTCTGGGTTAAGTTGTAAATGTGAAAAACAGAGTTGTAAACTCTAAAATGTAGGTGTATGGGAGATTCTCTTAAAACATGACACTCAGAAAACATGGAGGAATGTTTTGAAATTAAAAATCATTGTAGAATAGGATGCCAAGAGTAAAGGTTGAAATTAGCTATGCTAAGATTTTGCTATGCTATAATTGGCAATAAATAAGCATCTAGAACATATCCGGAATTTGCATAAGAAAAAGACAAGCCAGTAGAGAAACAGCTACGGAAACATTAAAAGCCAACTAAGATGAAAGACGTTCATCCCCTAGGAATTCCCTGGCTGTCCAACAGTTCTGTGCTTTCACTGCCAAGGGTGCGGGTTTGATCCCTGGTCAGGGAATTGAGATCCCATGAGCTGTGTGGCACAGCCAAAAAAAAGAGGGTCAGCCTCACCAATAAAATGTACCCATCACCCGAAACTTACATGTTTGGTAAGGCCAAGGATTTGATAAAGATGTGGCCAACGGAAAACCTCACTCACTGCTGGTGGGAGAGCAAATTGGTGTAAAAACATTTAGGAGAGCAGTTTGGTGATCTGTGGCAATGTTGATGGTGGTGCTAGAACCCAACAATTTTACATCTACATATATTCTGTAAAGACTTTCAAATAGGCATTCAAGGAGACAGGTAGAAGGAAGTTCGTTGTATCGCTGTTTGTATTAGGGAAAAGTTGGGAACAACCTAAATGGTCTTTGACAGGAGAATGTTGATGGAATATTCAAGCTGCAAAAGAATGTTGAAGGCAAAAAGCAGCTCTTAGAATGGAATTTACATGCTTCAACAAAGTTCTTAAAGTTTAAGAACATGCTATGTTAAATAATGCTATTAGATTGAATCGCATGAAATGGCCATTTATATAGGTTTAAAAAAGCTGAATATCACCATCTTTATTAAGTTCAACCTAGTAATGGTGGATACCATGGTAATGATGGACATGGAACCCAGGATGGCATTATCTCCTTAGGGGTAGTGGTGAGCAGGGAACTGATATAATAAAGAGAACTTGTGGGGAACCTTCACCTGTAACTGTCATATTTTATTCAAAATTTTGAAGAAAACATGGCATATGTTAAGTATATTAAAGCACCATGGTGGGTACATGGGTACACTCTTACTACGTTCTTCTACCATGCTGTTGAAAATATTTGATGATTTGTTTAAGCAAACCCAAGTGTCGATAGAAGTATAAGAATTATAATCTGATGACATTCTAAGGCAATATTTACACAATGAATAACTCCTTTGCTGCTTAATTATGTAAACATAGCACTCACAAGGCTTTTAAGTATAGAAGATTGAAAAGTATCTCCCCTCACACACACCGGGCAGACGCTTCAAACTTTATTTTGTTTGTTTTGTTTTGTTTTTTTCTTTAAGCATTGCTAAAATTGTCATCATAAAAACCATTCATTAAGTGCCTCTCTTTTGCTTGCTATTGTGTTTGGTGGCGGTCAGATATATCTCTCTGCCATTAGTATAAGAAATCTGGTGATGATACTCAACTTCCTTTTTCTTGTCTTTTCCCTTGTTTTTTCCCCCCACTTCTTTGATGCCAAATAGGAATCTGCAGGCAGAATATGATCGTCTCAAGGAGCAGCATGAACATAAAGGCCTGTCCCCACTGCCGTCCCCTCCTGAGATGATGCCCACCTCGCCACAAAGTCCCCGGGATGCTGAGCTCATTGCTGAGGCCAAGCTACTGCGTCAACACAAAGGCCGCCTGGAAGCCAGGATGCAAATCCTGGAAGACCACAATAAACAGCTGGAGTCCCAGTTACACAGGCTCAGGCAGCTGCTGGAGCAAGTGAGACACCCCTCTCTCTAACATGGCATCTTTACAAAAATCCACTTTCCCCACTTACAACTAAGAACTAGAACCCTCAGTCCTTTTCAGAAATGCAGCCAACATTGATTTGGTCATTATTCAGTGTGTACTTCGCCAAGTGCTAGATAGCAAGGGATATAAGAATAGGAATGAAATGAGCATGTCGTTTTATGTTGCTTCCAGATTGTGTCCTATGAAAATGTGTTTTATTTGACCAATTTAAAATTCATCTTGGGAAAAAAATGCAGAAAGGTTTCTACTGGTATCCAAAAGTGAAATTTTTACCTCTTGAAAATCAGGAGCTCTCTTTTTTGCAGTTATTCTTATTTTGTGGTATGCCTTTGGTTTCTTTTGATAATCCCTAAAACATAATTTAAGTGGCCGTTAAAAATGTAGCAGGATATTGTAGGAGACCCTTCCCTGCACATAGTCCTGGCTTTCTGGGAATTATAAATTTTGAGATATGGTCTCTCCATCTTATTGCATAATACTTCACAAAAGTATGAATTTTCCATTACATTTTTGTGGTCTTATTTGGGCTTCCCTGATAGCTCAGTTGGTAAAGAATTCACCTGCAATGCAGGAGACCTGGGTTTGATCCCTGGGTTGGGAAGATCCCCTGGAGAAGGGAAAGGCTATCCACTCCAGTATTCTGACCTCGAGAATCACATGGACTGTATAGTCCATGGGGTCACAAAGAGTTGGACATGACTGAGCGACTTTCACTTTCACTTCATATGATTTCAACATTCTCACATGACCTTCTACATCTTTCAGTTAGTGTAATGATTTTCTATATCTTATTCCACTGTAGCTGTACTGTCTTTCAAGCTTTTTTAAGGGGATATGATTCAGGTACGAAGACAGTATCCATGGATCTTATCAACTGTGAAATTTCCCAAATTTAACTCTTTGTGGGAGATTTCTAAGTGGGAAAAATCATAATTTCAGAGACTTGAGTGTCTATAATGGGTTTATATTTATGTATTTGAGTGTTTATTATGAAAAATAATTCTATTTTCTTTGGATGCCTTAGCCCCAGGCCGAGGCCAAGGTGAATGGCACAACGGTGTCCTCTCCTTCTACCTCTCTTCAGAGGTCAGACAGCAGCCAGCCTATGCTGCTCCGGGTGGTTGGCAGTCAAACTTCAGAATCCATGGGTAAGTGTTTGTCTCAGCTACTCCTCAATTTTGTCATCTCTTAAGGTCTGGAAATGGTGAACTATTTGCAGCAACTTTTAAATTGTCTGCTCAATTATTTAATGTCAGTTATGGACCAGAGGTTGTCATGAATGCCTTAGGGGTACAGAGATGAAAGACACAGTCCCCTTACCCTCTAAGCTCTGGCTGTTCAGTTACTAGAGTAAGGCCTTGTGGTACTAAAGTTTCAGTCATTTGGTAGATCTGAGAAGGATTTTTGATGAATTGATGTCTGTGAAGGGTTCTGAAGGACGGAGGAGGAACTGAGCATTTGTTGAAGATGGAGAGATGAAGGCCAAGGGCAGGAAAGAGCCAAGGTTCCAGACATTAGAAAGATAGGATCCCGGCAGGAGTGGGGAAAGTTAGGCTCACAACGCAGTGACGTGAATACTGGGCAGAGGTGTTTGGTTGGTGTCACAGAGCCACTGAGCATCATTTAGCAGGTAAGAGATAGCTACAAAGATGCACTCGGGCAGCTTTATCTGTCCCAGAGTAAAACTTCTATAGTTTGAAAGACTAGTGAGAAGGCAGTCACAGAGGCCAAGTTATGGGACTTCTGAGGATGCTTAAGAGATTTCTGGGATGGGACAGGAGGAGATGACTGTGACTTATTTGAAAATAGAGTACCCAAGACCAGGGACTGACTAGAAAATATAAGGAAAGGAGGGGAGAGAACTTGTTTGGAAGAAGATGGTGATCCTTTTAAAGGTGGAGGTACTGTCTTTGAGGAGGTGGTAAAAGGGCAGTCTGGAGAGATTTGAGAGTGAACCTCACCGAATGGGGAGCTGAAAGGTGTGAGAGGAGAAATATAACAAAGGTGCTTGGTTTCAGGGCCTTGGGGAAGACCGCCATTTAGTTGATGGGGGGAGTAGTGTTGGAAGGTGTAGACACACCAAGTCATATTCTCCAGACTGAGAAGGAATGTTAAGACCAAAAAGTGAAGCAGGTAACTCCGTAAATGAAGGCCAGCTCTCATTTCTTTTGTGAAGGAAGAGGAGATGTTTGAAGTTGTTTTCCCAGCTTTGCCACACCTCAGTGATTTAGGGCATCGGCTGCTCTTGCCTCCATCTGAGATCTGAATCGAGCTAATCGACTGTTGGGAATGTAAGCAATAGCTCAGCATCTGAAAACGTATGCCTTTTTAAAGTCCTTACATTCCCAAAACAATGGAGTTTTAGTATGTCTGTTGTTATTTCCTACTGCAGGATTTTCTCCTTTTTTGAAGTAAGCCCAGCCTGAGAAGCTAAGTCACATATTTGAGAGGTGAGATGCAAAGCCCTGGGTGCTTAGAAGTATTAATTATTTAGACCTGTCACCATGAGCCCTGAGGCAGCATGCCTATGAAAGCACCCAAATTAATGTACACCTCAGGCCGTGGGCCTGATGATTTGTGGAGCTCAGAGAATCGTGGCAGACCCAAATACAAGGACAAAAGTGCATTTGCCAGTGGCTGAGTTAGGCTAAGAGATAACTTGCCAGTGTCAATGGATAGCCTCTATTGTTAGTGAGTTTGTTCTCTGAAGAGACTGAATACAGAGGTGATCCCCCGCACCACCCCCCCACTGTTGTTGTTCATTTGCTAAGCTGTGTCGACTCTTTGTGAACACATGGACTGCAGCACAGTCCATGTCCTTCACTGTCTGCCTGAATTTGTTCAGATTCATGTCCATTGAATCCTCACTGTAAAGAAGGATGCACATGTATTAAGATAAATGCAGTGTATATCCTCATGCTTTGAAGCTCCAAGGTATGATAAGGCTGGGATTTGCTGAACCATATTCTGGTAGAATGCCAGTATATAACCCCAGGACTCTGTAAAGAGAAGTACAGGTGAAGTCATACTGGGTGATCTATCTAATGAGTTGGAGTGTTTCCTCACACCATGACATACTTACCAATGGTAAGTCTCTGTATACCATGTGGGCATGCTATACATTTCTTTTTTTAATGGGATGTTTTAAAATAAGACAAATAGAAATGGATAAAGTCTGTCTTCCCAACAACTTATCTCTGACTCCTTTACTTGTACCCAGTCATTCTTTCTAAAGAATGTTTTGTATTTTGTTTAAACTATGTTAAAAGCTGCCTTTGCTGCTTAGAACAATTTCAAACTTAGGGCAGAATTGCAATTTAGTCAACATTTTGCCAATTTGCTGTATTTATTTATGTTGACATCTTTGTGTCTGTGTGTATACACTATATATATTCCTGTTTTATGTGCATGTATAGTTTTACTCACTGAATGACTATATTTCATACATAGTAACATTTCACCTCTAAACATTTTAACATGTATCTTCCAAGGTGAAAAATATTTTCTTACACAGTCACACTCAGGAAATTAACACTGATATACTACTATTATCTAATATATAATTTAGATTCAGATATCCCGCAATCTGCCAATAATATCCTTTCTATTAATAGCTTTATATCTTTTTCATTTAGAAGCCAATGAAAGGTCACCCTTGGCATCTAGTTGTCATGTCTCTTGAGTTTCCTCTAATCTAGAACACTCCCCCAGCCTCTTCAGATGTTGCAGGACACTGGCATTTCAGAAGAGGTCAGGCCAATTGTTGTGTAGGATGTTTCTCATTGGGGATTTGCCTGCTTGTTTACTCCCAGTTGGATTCAGGCTGAGTATCTTATGCTAGATTACCACATAGGTGATGTTGTGTCCTCAGCACATCACTTCAAGGCTTTTTCTCAAGATTGCCAGCTAGACCTTTCTCATGAGTATGTTATGGATAAAACCAGATAAAAATAGAACACACTCTGAAATCATGATCAGCCTCCAGAACATCTTTCCCACTTTCTAAACTGTACAGAGGTACCAGTTTTCTGCATTTTTTCCTTTACCTACCTGCCTTCTTTTTTAGCTTCATTCAGGTGTAAATGATAAAGATGTACTTTTAATGTATACATCTTGATAAGTTTGAGCATGTGTGTGTGTGTGTATATATATATATATATATATGCACACACACACCCCCATGGGCTTCCCTGGTGGTTCAGTGGTAAAGAATCCCTCCTGCCAATGTAGGAGACATGGGCTCAGTCCCTGGGTAGGGAAGTTCCCCTGGAGGAGGAAATGGCAAGCCACTCCAGTATTCTTGTCTGGAGAAGCCCATGGACAGAGGAGCCTAGTGGGCTACAGTCCATTGGGTCACAAGGAGTTGGACACGACCGAGCAACATGATACCATCATCATAAGCAAGGTACTAAATTCTTCCTTCTTTCTCTCTTTCCTTCCATTTTACTCCTTATCATGATATTCAAAATCCACCTTCCTGTACAACTCATTTTTTTTCTCCCTCGTTAAGTACTTAACCTCCTTAAAAGCAACGACTAAGTCTTGCTCATTTTCTTTCCCAATTGATCACCTTTTATGCAACAATCATTTAGTAAAATGCTTCTTGAATGAATATTGTCAAAGTCAAGCACAGTACACCATTATGTAGATACAGAACAATTTACACACTGAGGAAGTTGCACTGGAGTTTCTGGATCAAGATGACAATATAAGATCCTGAACTTCCCTCCTTGCATACAAACATGGAATCCACAACAACTACACACTGAGTACTTCCCTCTCAAAGACATTTAGGAAATAGCTGAATGAGTCCTGTACATAAACACTGGACAAACAAAAAAGCCCACATCCAGCACTTAGGAGATGTAGAAAACAAACCTAATGGTTACCGGGGGAGTTGGGAGATTGGGACTGACATATACACACTACTGTATGTAAAACAGATAATAAGGACTTACTGTATAGCACAGGGAATTCTACTCAGTACTCTGGAATGACCTATGTGGGAAAAGAATCTAAAAAGGAGTGGATGGCTATATAACTGAATCACTTTTCTGTATACCTGAAGCTAAGAACATTGTAACACAACTCTACTCCAATAGAAACTAATTTAAAACAACATAGGAGTGTCTGAGCCACAGTCTTGCTGTGAACCCCATCCCAGTCATGGTGACACACAACCAAGAAGGAAATACATCTATTAGCTTCTCTCTGAGTAGTAAAGTTTTGAGCCCCAGCTCTTAATATGTCCTTCTACCTGAGCGATGGGCTCCCCAAACATCTAACATCCATGAAATCCAGAAAGCCAGAGTGAACAGAGAGATAGTACTTACAGGGCTCATGGGGACTCACCATGCCTAACGCTGCCCCTGTCCAACTGCACAGCATAAAGGCAACAGGCTGGAATGCACCCAGTTTTTCCATGAAAGAGGCTCATTTGTTTATATCTTAAAAGCCTCAGCCTGAAGAGGCAGGCTTCTAATGTAACACTCCAGGGACTGACTTCCATACTCTCCAGAGATGATGTAGGCCAGCTAGTGCCATCTCACCCTTCCTGCCTCGCTCCAGGTCATTGGTATCTCCCATAAAGGAGCTTGTGCACATATCTGCTGTTCTGGTAGTCAGTGGGGGATTATGTTCACAGCTCAGTGAAATGGTAGCATACCAAAAGAAAAAAAAAAAAAACACAGCAGTTTTTAAATAGCTAGCTATCTTCCCAGAGCTCAGTGCAGAGGGAGCATACAGAAACTTACGTCTCCTAGTCTTTCCCTAAAAGAGATCTGCTTACATACTTTAAAAGCTGTTGCCGGAGGCTCAGTCTTCCACTCATCTTGCATCTAAGTGCTGACTGAAATCCTCCTCCCCTTTGGAACACTGACAGGTCTGGACACACCCTCAACTACAGAGGCACTAAGAACAAAAAAAAACCTCCTTCGACAATCACGAGAGTTTCAGAGATGATCAAGAGGTAGGGCAGAGCTGAAAAATAAGGCTCATCTCCTACCTGAGATCACCCCTTCAAGGTGGGCCGGGCAACTTGCAGCTAATGCATAGAAACCAACAGAAAGGGACAAGGCAAAGGGAAAAAGAAAAGAGAAATATGTTCCAAAGAAAAGAACAAGCTAAAACCTCAAAAATGACCTGAAAAGAAATTGAGATAAGTATTTTCCAAATAAAGATTTCAAAACAGCAGTCACAGAGATGCCCATCAAGGTCAGGAAAACAATACACAAACAAAGTGATAATTCCAACAAAGACAGAAAATATAAATGACAAAGCAATGAATACAGTAACAGAACTGATAAATACAAAGAGGCATTCAGCAGCAGACTAGGTGAATTGGGAATAAAAGATGAGCAGACTCAAAGAGGGCAGTGGAATTCATCCATTATACACCAAGTTTCTAAGTAGCTATATGGTTGCTAAAGAGAGAAGAGATAAATTAGGAGTTGGGGATTAACATATACACACTACTATATATAAAATAGATGATCAACAAGGACCTACTCTATAGTACAGGGAACTCTTATCAATACTCTGTAACAACCTATAATGGGAGAGATGGATGTAAAAAAGAATATTTGTATAGATAACTCAATCACTTTGCTGTACATCTGAAACTAACATAACATCGTCAGTCAACTGTATTTCAATAAAAAAAAAATTAAAGATAAAGAGAAGATAGCTTAAGGAACTTATTGTACACCATCAAGTAGACAAAACAAATATTCCAAACATAGAGTCCTAGAAGGAAAAGAGAGAAAGGAGCAGAAAACTTTCTTAGCCTTAGGAAGGAGACATACTGTCAGGAAACCTGGACAGTTCCCACACCAAGACACATCATAATTAAACTGTCAAATGTTAAAGACAATGAGAAAGTCTTAAAAGCAACAAGAGAAAAACAACTTCTTACATACGAGGGAACCCCATAAATCCATCAGCAGATTTTTCAACAGAAACTTGACAGGCCAGAAGGGAGTTTCATGATATATTCAAAGTATTAAAGAAAAAAAAAAAACTGCCAAGCAGAATACTCTATCCAGCAAAGTTGTCCATCAGAATGGAGAGAAAGAGAAAGAGTTATCCAGACAAGCAAAAGCTGAAGGAAAGCGGCACCACTAGACCAGCCTTAGAAGAAATGTACAAGAGACTTCTTTGAATGGAAGGTCATAATTAGTAATAGGAAAACAAGGAAGTATAAGTGTCACAAGGTAAGAATATAATTAAATTCAGAATAATCAAATGTTATAATAGTGATAGGCTAATCGCTTGTACATTCAGTAGGAAGGTTAAAAGACAAAAGTGATAAAAGTAACTGTTACCAAAGTAATTTGTTAATGGACACACAAAACATGTAAATTGTGACACCAAAAACATAACATAGAGAAGAGAGTGAAAATGTAGAGCTTTAGAATGTATTTGAACTTTTGTTATTCAGTTCAGTCGCTCAGTTGTGTCCGACTCTTTGCAACCCCATGAATCACAGCACGCCAGGCCTCCCTGTCCATCACCAACTCCTGGAGTTCACTCAGACTCACATCCATCGAGTCCATGATGCCATCCAGCCATCTCATCCTCGGTCGTCCCCTTCTCCTCCTGCCCCCAATCCCTCCCAGCATCAGAGTCTTTTCCAATGAGTCAACTCTTCGCATGAGGTGGCCAAAGTACTGAAGCTTCAGCTTTAGCATCATTCCTTCCAAAGAAATCCCAGGGTTGATCTCCTTCAGAATGGACTGGTTGGATCTCCTTGCAGTCCAAGGGACTCTCAAGAGTCTTCTCCAACACCACAGTTCAAAAGCATCAATTCTTCGGCGCTCAGCCTTCTTCACAGTCCAACTCTCACATCCATACATGACCACAGGAAAAACCATAGCCTTGACTAGACGGACCTTAGTCGGCAAAATAATGTCTCTGCTTTTGAATATACTGTCTAGGTTGGTCATAACTTTTCTTCCAAGGAGTAAGCGTCTTTTAATTTCATGGCTGCAGTCACCATCTGCAGTGATTTTTGAGCCCCAACAAATAAAGTCTGATACTGATTCCACTGTTTCCCCATCTATTTCCCATAAAGTGATGGGACCGGATGCCATGATCTTTGTTTTCTGAATGTTGAGCTTTAGGCCAACTTTTTCACTCTCCTCTTTCACTTTCATCAAGAGGCTTTTTAGCTCCTCTTCACTTTCTGCCATAAGGGTGGTGTCATCTGCATATCTGAGGTTCTTGATATTTCTCCCAGCAATCTTGATTCCAGCTTGTGTTTCTTCCAGTCCAGCATTTCTCATGATGTACTCTGCATATAAGTTAAATAGCAGGGTGACAATATACAGCCTCGATGTACTCCTTTTCCTATTTGGAACCAGTCTGTTGTTCCATGTCCAGTTCTAACTGTTGCTTCTTGACTTGCATATAGTTTTCTCAAGGGGCAGGTAAAGTGGTCTGGTATTCCCATCTCTTTCAGAATTTTCCACAGTTTATTGTGATCCACACAGTCAAAGGCTTTGGCATAGTCAATAAAGCAGAAATAGATGTTTTTCTGGAACTCTCTTGCTTTTTCAATGATCCAGCGGATGTTGGCAATTTGATCTCTGGTTCCTCTGCCTTTTCTAAAACCAGCTTGAACATCAGGAAGTTCATGGTTCATGTATTGCTGAAGCCTGGCTTGGAGAATTTTGAGCATTCCTTTACTAGCGTGTGAGATGAGTGCAGTTGTGCGGTAGTTTGAGCATTCTTTTGCATTTCCTTTCTTTGGAATTGGAATGAAAATTATCATCTTAAAATAGACTGTTATGTTTCTTCTAAACCTCATGGAAACTACAAAGCAGAAACCTGTATACAAACGATAGGAAGAACTCTAAGCATGACACTACAGTCAGTCATCAAATCACAGAGAAAGAGAGTGAGAAGAAAGGCAAAGAGAAACTGCAAGACAGAAAACAATCTTTAACTGGCAGTAAGTACATACCTATCAAAAATTACTTTAAGTGGACTAAATCCCCTAATCACAATATAAGAGTGGCTAAATGGCTAAAAAGCAAGACTTACAGTCTCCCAAGGCAATAGAAATAAAGAAATGGAACCTAATCAAACTTAAAAACTTTTGCACAGCAAAGGAAACCATAAGCAAAATGAAAAGACAGCCTACGGAATGGGAGATGCTATTTGCAAATGATACAGCCAATAAGGGCCTAATTTCCAAAATATACAAACAGCTCATATAACTCAACAGCAAAAAAAAAGTAAAATAAAATGAACAACCCAATTGAAAAATGGGCAGAAGACCTAAATAGACATTTCTCCAAAGAAGAAAATACAAATGGCCAATAGCCACATGAAAAGACACTCAGCATCACTAATTATGAGAGAAATGCAAATCAAGACTACATGAGGTATCACTTCACACTGGTCAGAATGGCCATATTAAAACTCTACAAATAACAAATGCCAGAGAAGATGTGGAGAAAAGGCAACATGCCTACACTGTTGTTGGAATGTAAGCTGGTGAAGGCACTATGGAAAACAGTATAGAGGTTCCTCAGAAAACTAAAAATAGCATGACCACATGACTGAGCAATCCCACTCCTAGGCACATATCCAGACAAAACTCTAATCCAAAGAGATACATGCACCCCTATGTTCACAGCAGCACTGTTCATAATAGCCAAGACAGTTAAGCAGAGGGATGAATAAAGAAGATGTGGTACACATATACATTGGAATCCTGCTGCTGCTGCTAAGTCGCTTCAGCCGTGTCTGACTCTGTGCGACCCCACAGACGGCAGCCCACCAGGCCCCCCCGTCCCTGGGATTCTCCAGGCAAGAACGCTGGAGTGGGTTGCCATTTCCTTCTCCAATGCATGAAAGTGAAAAGTGAAAGTGAAGTCGCTCAGTCGTGTCCGACTCTTAGTGACCCCATGGACTGCAGCCCACCAGGCTCCTCTGTCCATGGGATTTTCCAGGCAAGAGTACTAGAGTGGGGTGCCATTGCCTTCTCCGACATTGGAATGCTACCCAGCCCTAAAAAAGAACAAAATAATGTCATTTGCAGCAATGTGGATGTAACTCTAGATTATTGTACTAAGTGAAGTAAGTCAGAAAGAGACAAATACCATATGGTATCACTTGTATGTGGAATCTAAAATATGACACAAATGAACCTATCTATGAAACAGAAACAGACTCACAGACACAGGGAATAAACTGGTGATTGCCAAGGGAGAGGAGATTAGGGTTAGCAGATGTAAACTCTTATACATGGAATGGATAAACAAAGTCCTACTGTAGGGCACAGAGAACTATAGTATACTATGAAAAACCATATTGGGAAAGAATATTAAAAAAGAATATATATATATATGTGCAATATGTATTATATTATGTATACATATGTATAATATGTATAATATTATGTATAATATGAATCATTTTACCATACAGCAGAAAGTTAGCACAACACTGTAAATCAACTATACTCCCCCCCCCCCAAAAAAAAGGAGAAAGAAAAGACATGTGACAAAGAAATGCAATACATGAACCTGGACCAGAGAAAAAATGTATAAGTATATATGTTACACACACATATATTTGATTATAGTTATAAAGGATATTATAAAGGCAATTGGTGAGATTTAAATATAGTCTACACACTAGATGATAATATAGTGCCAGTGTGGTTCCATAAAATAAGAGTTCAAAGAGATAATGATAAAGTACTTAGGAATAAAGGGGCCTGAACCTTACATTGGAATGAAAATGGGTCAGTAATAGTAATAACAACAGTAACAAATCTATGTACTTAGAGAAAGAAGCAAAGCAAATGTGGCAACATATTAACACTTGGTGAATCAAGGTAAATGGTATACAGGAGACTATCTTACTATTCTTGGACTTTTTCTGTAACTTTGAAATTTAAATAAAATTTAACAGAAGCCCTTTCTGACAGAAACAGCAGAAAATAAGACCTTGCCATAGATAGTGAAGTTGCTAAGTCGTGTCGGACTCTTTGCGACCCCATGGACAGTAGCCAACCAAGCTCCTCCGTCCATGGGATTTTCCAGGGAAGAATACTGGAATGGGTTGCCATTTCCTTCTCCAAGGGATCTTCTTGACCCAGGGATGGAACCCGGGTCTCCTGCATTGTAGGCAGACACTTTACCATCTGAGCCACCAGGGTAGGCTGCCTATTAAAAAACTCACTTCAGATGTAAAGAGATACAAAAGGACTTCCCTGGTAGTCCAGTGGTTAGGACTTTACCTTCCAATGCAAGAGGTGTGGGTTCAACCCCTGGTCAGGTAGCTAAGATCCGCCATGCTTCACAGCCAAAAAAAAACAAAACATAAAATGGAAATAATATTGTGACAAATTCAATAAAAACTTTAAAGAAGACCCTCATCAAAAAAATCTTTTAAAAAGATGTAAAGACACAGAGATTAAAGGGATGGAAAAAGATATTTCACAGAAATAAAAACCAAAGGAAACCTGGGATAGCTTTACTTATATCAAATAGACTTTGAAACAACTAAAATAAGAGACAAAAAAGGGCATTACATAATGATAAAGAGGTCAGTCCAATCAGACCTATAACATTTGTAAATATTTATTTCACCCAACATGGTGAATATAAGGCAAATATTAACAGACCTGAAGGGAAAAATAGATACCAGTACAGTAATAGTAGGGGATTTAACCATACCTCACTTAATATCAGTGGATAGGTTACCCAGGCAAAAAATCAATAAGGAAGCGTGGGACTATACATTAGATCAGATAAGCAGTTAGAGAACATTCCTTCCAAATGCAGCAGAGTACATTCTTCTCAAGTGCACATGGAATATTTTCTAGGCGGCAACGTTCTCTAGGATACATCATATCTTATACCACAAAACAAGTCTCAATAAATTTAAGAAGACTGAAACCGTATCCAGCATCTTTTTGACAATAATATAATAAAAAACCAAAAACCAATTTCAAGAAGAAAACTGGAAATTCACAAATGTGTGAATATTTAATAACACACCACTGAAACTACAAATGGATTGATGAAGAAATCAGAAGAGAAATAAAAAATACCTTGAGACAAATGCAAATGCAATATATAAAAGTCATGGGATGCAGCAAAGCAGTTATGAGAGGGAAGTTCGTAATAATAAATGCCTGCAAGAAGAAACAAGAAAAATCTCAAGCAAACAACCTGCCTTTACACCTCAGGGAACTAGAAAAAGAAGAACAAACAACATCCAAAGTTAACAGAAGGAAAGAAAGATTAGGACAGAAATAAAGAGAGATGAAAAAGATAATGGAAAATATCATTGAAACTAAAAGCTTGTTTTTAGTTCTTTTTTGAAAAGCTAAATGAAAATGACAAACCTTTAGACAAACTAAGAAAAAAAAGAACTCAAATATAAAATCAGAAATGTAAGAAGAGATATTACAACTTAAACCAGAAATACAAAAGATCACAGAACTATTAAGAATAATTATATGGAAACAAATCGGATAATCTAGAAGAAAAGGATGAATACCTAGAAACATGCAACCTACCAAGACTGAATCATGAAGAAACAAAATCTGAACAGACCAACAATGAGAAAGGAGATTGAATCTATAAACAAAAGTTCCCCCCCAAAAAAGCCCACAATCAGATGGTTTCTCTGGTGATTTCTACCAAACACAAAGAATTAATACCAATCCTTCTCAAACACTTTAAAAAAATTGAGACTACACCCCTAAATTATTTTACAAGGCCAGCATTACTTTGATACTAAAGACAGATAAGGACACCACAACAAAACTATAGACCAGTATCTGATGAATACAGATGCAGAATTTCTCCAGAAAATATTAGCAAACCAAATGCAACAATACAGTAAAAGGATCATACACCATAAACAAGGGGGATTTATCCCTGTGTTGCAAGGATGGTTCAGTGTGTGTGCATGTGTTTAGTCGCTTAGTCATATCTGACTCTCTGCAGTCCCATGGTCTATAGCCCACCAGGCTCCTCTGTCCATGGAATTTCCCAGGCAACAATACTGGAGTGGGTTGCCATTTCCTTCTCTAGGGGATCTTCCTGACCCAGGGATCAAACCCACATCTCCTGTATCAGTAAGCAGATTTTTTACCACTGAGCCACCTGGGAAGCCCAGTTCAATATATACAAATCAATAAATATGATATACCGCATTAATGAAAGATAAAAATCACATGATTATTCCAACAGGTGAAGAAAAAGCATTTGACAAAATTCAGCATCCATTCATGATAAAAATTCTCAACAAAATGGTTATAGAGGGCATGCATGTCAACATAATAAAGGCCATGTATGACAAGCCCACAGCTAACATCAGGGCCCAGAAAATGGACCGCAGCCTTGTCTAACTCAGTGAAACTATGAGCCATGCCGTATAGGGCCAACCAGGATGGACAGGTCATGGTGGAGAGTTCTGACAAAACGTGGTCCACTGGAGAAGGGAATGGCAAACCACTTCAGTATTCTTGCCTTGAGAACCCCATGAACAGTGTGAAAAGGCAAAAAGATAGGATGCTGAAAGATAGGATATTCAGTGGTGAAAGCTGAAAGGTTTTCTACTAACATCAGAAGACAAGGATGCCTACTCTTGCTGCTTTTGTTCAACATAATGCTGAAAGTCCTAGCCAGCATAATTAGGCAAGAAAAAGAATCAAAGGCACATAAATCAGAAAGAAAGTAGTAAATTTATCTGCATTTGCAAATGACATCATAATATATATAAGAAAACCTGAAAGGCCCTACCAAGTAACTGTTAGAATTCAATGAATTTAGTAAAGTTGCAGGATAAAAACTCAATATACAAAAATCTGTTGCATTTTTACACATTAATAACAAACTATGAGAAAGAGAAATAAAATAATCCCATTTATAATTGCATCTAAAAGAATAAAATACCTTGGAATAAATTTAAGGCAGTGAAAAACCTGTACACTAAAAGCTGTAAGACAAAGATGAAAGAAATTGAAGAGAACATAAATAAATAGAAAGATACTTCATGCTCATGGATTGAAAGAATAGCTGTTGTTAAAATGTCTATACTACCCATTGCAATCTACAGATTCAAGGCAATTTCTATCAAAGTTTCATGGCATTTTCCACGTAAAGAGAATGAAAAATCCAAAAATTTGTATGGAACCACAAAAAAGAACCTAAATAGCCAAAGCAGTCTTGAGGAAAAAAAAAGAGCAAAGCAGGCGGCCTCATGTTGCCTGATTTCAAACTGTATTACAAAGGCACAGAAGTAAAAATGATGTGGTATTGGCATAATGCAGATATACAGATTAACAGATCAGAGGGCCCATAAATAACCCTCACACATATGGGGAATTAATTTACAACAAAGGAGCTAAAAACATATGATAGGAAAAGAAGAGTCTCTTCAGAAAATGGTATGGAAAAACTGCACAGCCACATTCAAAAGACTGAAACTGGACCACTGTCTTACACCATACATGAAAATCAATTCAAAATGGATTAAAAACTTACTGTAAGACCTGAAACCATGAAAATCCTAGAAGAAAACACGGGCAGTAAGGCCTGTGATATATCTTGGCGATGACTTTTTGAGTTGACACCAAACATAAAGGCAAGAAAAACAAAAATAAAATGACTACATCAAATAAAAAGCTCCTGTACAGTGAACAAAACCATCAGGAAAATGAAAATGCAACCTACAGAATGGGAGAAAATATTTGCAAATCCTATATCTTATAAGGAGAATATTCAGATTTTGTAAAGAACTCAGTAGAACCAACAGTGTGAAAAATGGGCAGAAGATCAGACATTTTACCAAAGAAGATATACCAATGGCCAGCAGGTACATGAAAAGGTGGTGAACGTCACTAATCATCAGGGAAATGCAAATCAGAATCATGAGGTATCACCTTACATCTGTTCGAATGGCCGTTATCAAAGAGAGAAAATGTAACTGCTGGTGAAGATGTAAAGGGAGCCCTTGTGCACAGTCTTAGTGCAAATGTGAAATGGTGCAGAGAACAGATTGGTGGTGGTTGCCATATGCAGGGGGTTGGGAAAAAGTGGTCAAAAAGTACAAACTTCCAGTTATAAATTAGTCCTGCATGAGCTATAACATACAGCATGGGGATTACAGTTAATGATACTGTATTGTATATTTGTATATTTGAAAGTTGTGCAGCAGCATGGATAGACCTAGAGATGATCATATTAAGTAAAATAAATCAGAGAAAGACAGATACTATATGATGTCACTTATATGTGGAATCTAAAGAATGATACAAATTAACTTTATTTGCAGAACAAATAGAATCACAGACAAAGAAAACAAACGATTACCAAAGGGGAAAGG
Source organism: Capricornis sumatraensis (assembly GCF_032405125.1). Lineage (NCBI taxonomy): Eukaryota > Metazoa > Chordata > Mammalia > Artiodactyla > Bovidae > Capricornis > Capricornis sumatraensis. The sequence continues at coordinate 112,663,951 of NC_091092.1, forward strand.
GAATAAATTAGTAGTATGGGATTAACAGATACACACTACTATATATAAAATATATAAACAGCAGGGTCTTACTTTAACCGTAGGGAAGTATATTCAATACCTTGTAATTACCTATAATGGAAAAGAATATGAAAAAGAAATATATATATATATATGAGTCCCTTTGCTCTACACCTGAAACTAACACAACATTGTAAATCAACTATATTTCAATGTTTTTAAAGTTGCTAAGAGATTAAATCTTTTATTCTTGTGATGAAAACTTTTAAGATTTATAACTATGATGATGAATGTTAACTTACTGTGGTAATCAATTCATAGTATATACATATTTCAAAGAATCATGTTGTCCATCTCAAATTAATAAAATATTATATATCAATTAGATCTTAATAGAAATAAGACATGAATAATAGCTACTAATTTCAGTATCTTTCATCACCATTCAACACAAACCAGGTGGTAATCAGCGTCATCACTATATACCATTAATATATTAGAGAACTTAAACACAGTACTTTTATGTAGAATTGATACCATCCCGAGCTTTCCTGGTGGCTCAGTGGCAAAGAACCTGCCTGCCAACACAAGAGACGCAGGTTTGATCCCTGGATCAAGAAGATCCCCTGGAGAAGGAAATGGTAACCCAGTCCAGTATTCTTGCCTGTGAAATTCAATGGACAGAGGAGTCTGGTGGGCCACAATCCACAGGGTCACAAAGAATCAGATAAGACTTAGTGAGCAAAGAACAACAACAAAAAGCCATCTATCGTCTATCCCAGATCATGATTTCAAAAAGTCATTGATGGTAAATATCAGGTACAGGAGAAATCTTTTTTTTTCTTAAGAAAAACTAGAAAAAGGCAGGGACAACATATCCAGTTGGAAATTAGTTAAAACAGAGTATGTGGTTTAGATAAGTAATCCAAAGAAAAATAATGGTGGGTATATTTGCTTATACACAGTCACCTTTTTTTAAGAGAAGATAATGCTCTAATGGGCTTCCCTGGTAGTTCAGTTGGTAAAGAATCTGCCTGCATTGCTGGAAACCCCAGTTCGATTCCTGGGCCGGGAAAATACCGTGGAGAAGGAATAGGCTACCCACTCCAGTATTCTTGGGCTTTCCTGGTGGCTCAGCTGGTAAAGAATCCGCCTGCAATGCAGGAGACCTGAATTTGATTCCTGGGTTGGAAAGATCCCCTGGAGAAGGGAACAGCTACCCACTCCAGTATTCTGGCCTAGAGAATTCCATGGACTGTATACCCCATGGGATCACAAAGAGTCAGACACAACTGAGCGACTTTCACTTTCACTTTGCATGGCTTCCTTTTATATGAAGAGAAAACAGCAATAGTTCACTTGGGTGTAAAGAGAATAATGGGTATAAGGATTCTTGTGTCACAGCTGCACCACTTCTGGCTAACGTCACTTTTTAAGCAAGTAAAATTATCATTTGAATTGACAGGCAAATCAGATAGATGGGATCTCTTCCTTTCAAAAAAGCCTAAAACCGTGGTGAATTTCAGAAGACTTGAAGCATACGATTTCATTTCTTTTATCTCAGACTTAATTGAGCCATCTCCTTTTCTCTTCGCTTCAGCAGTGTCTAGCATATTATACTATATCAGAGTGCTGTTTTAACTTTGACTATGTCTTTCCTTATTTTGAAACATTTATCTTTTTTAAATGTTTCTGTCATTTCTTTGAACCAACTTCAGATAAACCATGAAAAGTAGGACTAATAATGCAAAAAGGATTTTTATGGACATCTGTGGGAATTACCTTGGATTGGAAAATTGAAGTATTAATGCTAAAGAATTGCAATTAACTAAGTTAGAAATCCCTTAACCATTGGCAGTGCTATTTTAGCAGGCAATGCATTAGTGAAGTAGGGATGACGTCTGGCCAAGTTCCCAGTGTACACAGTTGGGACTCAATAAATGTTTTCTTGTTGAAAAAATGAGGGTTGTTTTGGTGGGAGGAGGTTTATGGTCACTAGTATTGTTGTTGGAGTCAGGAACATTTTGGAGTTGCCTGTAATATTGGTGGCTCAGACCATAAAGAATCTGCCTGCAATGCAGGAGACCCAGGTTTGATCCCTAGGTTGGGAAGATCCCCTGGAGAAGGGAATGGCTACCCACTCCAGTATTCTTGCCTAGAGAATTCCAGGGATAGAGGAGCCTGGTGGGCTGTACTCCATGGGGTCACAAAGAGCCAGACATAACTGAGTGCCTAACACCTTCACATAATATTATAGCTACATGTCAGCATATGATTAAGATAATCTGTAAACAATGGTATCTTGCTGGTTCAGTCCATTAAAACAGAGTATACCGGTCAGCTATTGCTTTGTAACAAAATAATCGCAAAATTCTCAAGGTACGTATTTGTCATTCATGCATCTTTTAGTTGACTGGAGTTGTGCTGGAGCTCAACTAGCACAACTCCTAGTTGTGGGTTGCGGTCAAGTCTGTTTGACATGTCTTTCATCCTCCTTGGGTCAGCAAACCACTGGATTCTGTACTTCTTATGGCACATAAGTACAAGAAAGCAAGCCCAATCACCCAAGGACATTACAAGCTTCTGCTTATGTCATATCTGCTAAAATTCCATTAGGCAAAGCAAGGCGTGTCCAGATTCCTGGGCCAGGGAAGCACGTGCCCTCTAATACTTGGTCACTTTACTTTGTATGCCCTAGTCAACTTCCTGGTCTTCTTGGAACAAGCTAATCACACTCACCCCTCAGAGTCTCTGCACTTGCTATTCTCTGTCTGATGCACTCTTCCTTCCATTAGCTACATGGCTCTAAGTCTTCTTTCTAATAACTACAGACCTTTAAGTCCCTAACACTTTAGCTCACCTGCCCCTTATTAATGAGGACTTCTTAGACTCCCCTTTCTGCAGAGTCTTCCTCACTGCCCTTCCCTCTTTTCTGAGGCCTGTATTCCTCCATAAGAATGTCTCCATGGAGACCAAGCTTTTTAGTTGTGTATTGCTATAATCCCAGTACTCAGAACCCAGGGTCCCCAACCTCCAGGATCTCATGCCTGATGATATGAGGTGGAGCTGATGTAATAACACTAGAAATAAAGTGCACAATAAATGTAATGTGCTTGAATCATGTAGACACCATCGTGCCCACCCTGGTCTGTGGAAAAATTGTCCTCCACGAAATCAGTTGCTGGTGCCAAAAAGGTCAGTGACTGCTGCTCAGAGCAGTTGCCTGCTACATAGTTGGCTTTTGAGAAACATTTGAATTTATAAATAAATCTGTTTTGATTTTTTTTTTTAACATTTAAAATCTGGCTCAGTGTTGAATAGTCCAGTGGCATTAGTTTAATTTCAGGTGTCATTTAGCTGTTTTCACTTTTCCAGTATAATCTGACAGAAAATATTAGGCTGTAAGTATTTTTCGGTGGTTGATTCACCTCTGCTCATGCATATATATAATTCTGATTTTGATTCTTAAAGGAGAGTAGTCAAACCCAAAGGAGTTTCTGCTTCCTGTGAGAATCTTAAGAACAGATTATATTTTACTTGTTTATGTTTACACCTAGGATGTAATAGGCCTTCAAAAACTGTTTGAATAGACACATTGATCACTGCCATGAAAATTTCCACTGAAACCAAGAAGCCAAGTTTACAATCCTACTCAGACACATACCTTTGAGACTCATAGATGATAGTTATGACTGGTTGACATCATTAGGTTTATACTGTTTTTTGATCCTTGAAGTAATTCAGGAAGAAGAATGTCAGTCACTTCATTGAACTGCACATAAACCTTAATCACAGTCCAGTGGAGTTCCTAGAGCTCCAGCGTGAGGTAATTAAACTGTCAGAAATATTAACATAGCTCCTCATGAGTGTCTCTGTTGGTTCCAACTTATTCTGTAATGTGTACAATCACTAAAGTTGACTTGATGCCATGAAAAATGCCTTATATTCCCCAAATCAGCACAATTTTGCAATTGGTAATGGAACCAAGAGATGTAATCAACCCTGCAGCTGTCAGCATCCTGTTCCTTCTGGCGATATTTCATTCATTCCATCTTTTTCAGATGATGGTAGTCTAAAAGCACAGGCAAGAAGAAACTACAGATGCTGAATTTCATTCTTTGATTTTTAAAGGCATGGATATGAGCAAGCAGTTTGTGTGTGTGGATGGATAAATATTCTAACTTCCTTTTCCACCTTATGACCTGAATTCTTTAGCAATCATTTCCTGTCCTTAGTACTACAAAGAGGTTTTCTATGGTATGTTACCAGGAGACTCACCGAATCAGAGAGGTTTTTGTCTCTCCCAGGTCCTTAGCCCTCCTTTCTAATAATGGTATACAGCCTCACATTCACCTTGCATATGATTTTATCTCAATGGTAAGCATTGCCAATGATTCTTTCAGCTTCTGCTTTAAGGAAGAAAAGGCGAAAACTTGGCAATAAATGTAGGGTTATAATCAGAGATGAAATTCCAGGTGGCATAGACCAAAGGAAATGGTAAGCATATTTAAGTCATTACATCACTGGCTCCCTTTTAAAGTCAGATGTGAACCTGACGTTGTCCTTAAGTGTGTCCATTATTGTTGATTTGCTGAAACAAGGTCTTGTTTTAAATGAAAGTGACAATGTACTGAACAAACAGAACTCAAAAACACGTTATTTTCACAGTTGGAAGATTGAATGTTATGAAAAATGACTTTCAGAGACCTTCAAAGTTCAAAATAATTTTGTTTGCTCTTAAGAAATTTCTTCTTACTGCAAATGCTATTTGAGGTGTATTTCCTTGACACATGAATAAAAAGTAGAGACACGGATCAACAAACTCTACAAGGAGACTCCCATCCCCAGAAGACCATCCATGCCTAACCTCCTTTCCTTCCAAATCATCTTTATCTCTTCACAGAAACAAATTCTCAAAAATTAAAAATAAGTTTCCCTTTGTAAGCCTCCAAAAACATAATTATGAAGTAACCCCATGTAACAAAGGGGAAAGGAACATAACTTCCTAGTATCTCCATATGTACAGTCCTTAAAATACCAATATTTCATTACCTTTATAGGTCACATGAAACTCTTATTTCTCCCTATTAAACTGGACTTCAAAGGTACTTGAGTTTTGTTTGTATTCTTTTGTTAAATGTCAAAGGAAAGAGTGGAAAAAATACATCAATGTCTCCACTCCTTGCATTCATACAGTGAATTCAAAATGTCACATTCTTCTTTTGTGTTGAAGAGACACACTGCAAGTATGCACTAATCCTTTTTTATTACAAAGAACAGCATTTTATATTTGTTAATGGGGCATAAGCAACTTATGGCAACTTTACCTTAACTTCTAAGCAGGTACACAGTTTTCTTTTCCAAAGATAATGTTGTACATAAATCCCTGCATGAATTCTTCTTCCCTTGAAGGAACTGCTCCCTAATTAGTAAGCTTGAGGGGTTATTTTTATTTCTGTTATTTATGAACAAGTGGCAAAGAATTTATGATGGATTTAAAAATGCTATCATGAACCTTTTCTCTAGTCTCACTGTTTTTGTTTTTGTTTTTTTTTTCCTAAAGTGTAATTTGCCATTATTTGTGTTTGCTTTCATTTAGGCGAGGAAGACCTTCTCAGTCCTCCCCAGGACTCAAGCACAGGGTTAGAGGAAGTGATGGAGCAACTCAACAACTCCTTCCCTAGTTCCAGAGGTAAGTGCCAGGACTCGGAAGTCACTCAGACTTACCGGAAGTAGACTACTCACTGCCATACACAACTGGTATGTGTAGTTTTCATGTTAACATAAACAAGTGCTGACAGAATGCCAATTTGGGATCATTGTGGGAAGAATTTCTTTTCAAATGTGAATTTCTGACTTGGAGGGTTTTGGATTCAAATAACCTGTTTCCAGAAATAAGAATACTAACTTAACATTTATAAGGTGTCTTCCTTGCTTGGCACATTGGTCTGAAGAGTTAATTATGAGATAGCTTTCACTATGGAGCAATTATTAAGTGAGATTTACAGATGAGGAAGTTAATGCCTTGATGGTGCCTTTACCAGAGACATACAGCTACCACATGATAACAGTAAAGTACAGAATAGGCCTAGTGTACAGTAGTGATGGGCACTTGAGCTTGCAATCTGATGCCCTTTATGTATATTTTAAAACTGTATCTTACCCCTTCATTTAAATGTAAGTACAGTTAAATATATATGTACTAGTTTTTTTTTTCTACTTCTTTAGATAGAATACAGTTTTCACAAAGAAAGGCATTCGTTTCTTGAACTATTTTTCTTGGTTCATTGCCCTAACATAAAACAAAGTCACTCCCCCTTCAGTGAATAAAAAGAATGGCAGAGAGCATGTGGACAAGAGTCAATAATATTGTATTGCAAATGTGAAAATTGCTAAGAGTGAAAATCTTAGGCATTCTCATCGCAAGAGAAAAACATGTAACTTGGTATGGTGACAGATGGTACATAGACCTATTAGGGTGATCATTTCACAATGCATACAAATGTCAAATCACTAGGTTGTACACCTGATACTAATATAATGTCATATGTCAGTTATGCTTCAATTAAAAAAAAAATAATGGCAGCAGTCACCTGTGAGCAAATAGAAGGAAATTCTAGACAAGCCAAGGGGAGAAAGCACAAGGCTCAGTGGCCAGTGATTGGCACCCCTAATGGGCAGCCAAGGAGGGAAGGGCAACAGACAATGGGGCTATTTGTTCCTCTCCATAAGGGCAATGAGGAGGGTATTTGCAGTCCTATGTTTTTCCTATCTTTTTGTTCAGTGTCAGTTAACAATGGCCATTTCCCAGCTATTTGATGTGCGAGGGAGCGTTGTGCAATGCACATTAAAAGCAATAACATTCTGATAGAGTGTTGCTAAGGAACTGTAAGGGGAAGCTAATTTTAAATGTCTGCACCAGCCATCTTTTCACTGCTGAGTGCCTCTGATTTGTTGATTTTAAGAGATAAAATTCTTGTGTCTTCCACCCACCTTCTTATCTCCCACCTGGCCAGCGTCTTCTCCATCCTGCCTTCACTGTCTCCCTAGATGCCCTGATTCATAACAGGAAGACCGCATGCTGGTCTGACTGAAATCAAACGCATTCACCTTTATCCTGCCTCCTATTGCTAGCACCTACTATGCACCAGCTGAGGTGTTAGGGATGCAAAGGAGAAATGCCAAGTTCTTGCCATCAAGGCGCTTATGGTCAGTTGGGGACACAGCCCTCCCAGATGTTCAAATCACCACACAATTAACTGGATTACTCCTATGATGGAGACAGCTGCGCCATGGAGAACCCTAGAAACACCCTTCAAGGTAAACAGGAGGGTGTCAGCCTCAAGCAGAGGAAGGTCTTCCTCAAGGTCACACAGCTCCTCATGGGCCCGGTGCTGTGGAGCCCAACTTTCACACACATTTCACTGACCCCCGGCTTTCTCTTGAAGGTCACAGACCGGCGTCTCATCCCAAGTCCTTGGCCTGAAAGCTTGTTTACTGATTCTGTGGGAAGTTAGTGGTCACCTCAGGCATTTCTTTCACATCCAAAGCACTGGAGTAGATCCAAGGAGAGACTGGAGCAAGGTGCAGGGCTCTGCTTCCCCAGTGGCGGCCTTTTCATACCCATACTAGGTCCCTGGCATCCTGATTATCTTAAGATGAGAGCTAGGCATCCCCCTCTTAAAGTCCTTGAGGCTAAACAGCACAGGAATGTGAAAGACCAGAAATACACCTCCTCTGATAGGGTATTTGGCAGTCAGCCTCTGATCTTACTTTCACTTGTATGATGGTAATTTACTTACATGGAAACCTGGGAAACTCTTCAGGCCGCCTGGTTAGTGTTTACTGAATTAGTGCTTATGGAAGCATTTCATCCCCTGAGTGCTAATTGGACTTCTCAAATAGGGCATAAGCAGGCTTTGTCTGAAACCAATTCCATTAACCAAGTTCCTACTTACTCAACAGTACCCTGGTGGCCTGAGAGAATTCATTCATTCTCCTGAAGCAAACACAATCAAATCAACAAACACAGAATAAGAGAGTAGATAAGGTGCTGGAAGAGCTGACTGGTCTTTCTGTGATGCGGTGACCCTGACATTTTTTTGTTGTTAATTCCTACCAAATTATACCTTATCATAGGCCCTTTATGATTTTGTACCCCATTGCAATGTGTAGGTTCTTTTTCCCACACTGCCAAACAGTTCTCATATATCAACAGGTATAAGCTGCTGATATATGCAGGAGATATATGCTCTAGTTCAGCTCAGTTCTGACCCCTACCTACCCAGAGACAGGATCAAAGTCCACAGGTTAAGGTCTCAGTCCCACAAGACAGCCCCTCCTCTCCTCACTTCAGAATGCCAATTTTAAGTCTGGGTTGTCCGCTGGGTTTCTGACCCACTGGCTAGACAGTAGAGATTCCAACAAACCGCTCTTTGGGTCAATTAATTTGCCAGAGCAGCACACAGAACTCAGAGAAACATTTTCTTTACTAGATCATGGATATGTGATAGAAAGATATAATCAGAAACAGCCAGATGGAAGAGATGCATAGAGCAAGGCATGGGGAAAGCGGGTGGAGCTTCCATGCCCTCCCTGAGCTCACCACTCTCCCTATTTTGTCTCCACATGTTCACCAGCCCGGAAGCTCTCCAAACTCTGTTCTTTCTGGTTTATGTGGAGGCTTCATTACATAGGTGTGACTGATTAAATCATTATTAAATTGGCCACTGGTGATTAAAGTTAACCTCCAGCCCCTCCCCTCTGGGCTCCCTAGTGGCTCAGTTGTAAAGAATCTGCTTGCAGTGCTTAAGCCACAGGTTCAATTCCTGGGTTGGGAAGATCCCCTGGAGGAAGGCGTGGCAGCCCATTCCAGTATGCTTGCCTGGAGAATTCCATGGACAAAGGAGCCTGGCGGGCTAAAGTCCATGGGGTTGCAAACAGTCAGACACAGCTGAAGCGATTGAGCACACAGGCATGTCCTCTCCTCTTCCTAGAGGTCAGGGGGTAGGACTCAAAGTTCCAACCCCTCTCATCACTTGATTGGCTCCCCTGCCAACCAGCATCCATCCAAAAGTCACCTCAGTAGCACATAACAAAAGACACTTTGCTGCTGCTCACCGCAGGAAATTCCAAGGGTTTTAAGAGTATTGTGCCTTGAAGAGGGATGAAGACTAAATATATATTTCCTGTTATATGTCACAGTATCACACCTATCTGTCCATAAATTTAAATGGATAAAATGTCTTCTCATTGTAAAAAGGCTGATGATTGATGCACTCTAAAAAGTGGTTTTTCAAGCATCTAGATCCCAGACAGGTGGGAACCAGAAGGTTGATGATGCTGACTCCCAATTACCTCACCACCAACCAATCAGAAGAACATCTATGAGCTTATCACACACACACAAACCCCCTCCCTCACCCTGTCTTTATAAACCTTTCGCTGAAAGCCTTAGAGGACTTCAGGTCTTTTAAGCCCTAGTTATCCTGGACTCCTGGCTTGGCTCTCTGCAATAAAGCAATTCTTTTCTACTTCACCCAAAAAAATAAAAATTATAAAAGTGGATTTTTGGATACTTGATTTATAACTAAAGGCATTTTTTTATTTTCAAAGAATGGATAATATACACACACACACACACTTGTGTGTGTGTGTGTATATATATATATATATATATATAGTAGGATTTAGGGGGAATATATTAACAATTGGTAGATATGTTGATATTAAGCCAAAAATCTTGAGATTCTTAATATCTCAGGATTAGAGACTCTGTCAAATTGGAAGGGCCTTGAAAGATCATTTTAGCATCTTTGATGTTCAAAACTGTGGCTTTTGATCTTTTCTGATCATTATCCATAATAAGAGAAACATATTACATCTCAGACTGGGGTAAAGATACAAGTTATTTGTGTGTGTATGTACACACATATATGTATGTACCCACTGTATATATACCACACTTTATATACTCACATATACACACAAAGATCAGAAACAAGTTTTCATGACAATACTTTATTTACTACATACAATTCACACTGTTTCTGTTTTATGTATTTAAAAATAAAATGCTGGTTGCAACCAACTATACTGATTTCTGATCCAGTGGTTTAAAAACACTGTTTCCTAGCAGTTGAAAACCTTCACACTGCTATCTCTGCTTCACTAATAACAAAGGAACTGGTTAATGACTCAATCAAGGGCCGGAAGCTGAAATAGTTTGCGTAGAATCAGGACTCAAACTCTTAATTCTTTTAATTCCACATATTGTGATCCATAATTGAGTACACTATTCCCCACACTTATGTTAAAGATCTGTAAAATGAAAATACAGGTACTATTATTTATTGAAAACAGTCTGTGTAAGTAGACCCACGCAGTTCAGACCCATGTTGTTTAAAGGTCAACTGCAGTCTTTTATTAATAAAAAAAACAAGCAAGATCCATGCATTGAAAAAATTAGAACAGACGTACAAAATTATATGCTGCATTTTCACCAGAAAAAAAAAAATACTGCTCTAACTGATCTCAGCTTTCCTGACCCAGGTGAATATATATATATATATATATATATTTTTTTTTTTAATGATGTTTTAAAAGTTTCACCATGGAAGTTTCTGCCAAGTCCTGGCTAGTGTCTTAGAGAACACTGGATTTTTCATCTTGAGTCTGCCATCCATGTTCCCATTGGTGTATTACAAAAAGTGAAGTTCATGCTTGCTACAGCTGTCTTGGACAGCTGTTTGCATAACTTAAAACAGATGTCAGACCCAAAGGTCTGACATTTAGTGGAAAAGTGCTATTAAATACCACCGCATGGTTTCCTTAACCCTGCTAGGTAATTGCCCACAGAGGAAAAGACTTTTTAGTATTATGTTTTTTATAAATATAAAGCATATAAATAAGGGAGTGTGTACTTTAAATTCACAACTTTTTTGTTACACTTTCCCACAGTTTGACTTAGCAGTAACTCTTTAGGTATCAGCTAATCTTCACCATTCCACTAGAAGTACCTGGATACTCAAAGGAGGGAAGAACCTCGTTCAGTTGAGCTTCAGCTTTTATCTTGATGGCTTTGCTAAACTGTTCTACGAATTAATAAAGGGAGCTGCCTGCTCCTTCGCTTAGTGATCAGGTGATAGTCAGCACTACCCTGTCTCAGAATGGCTCTAAACTGCAGGGAGTTCACACTGAGCATGTGTGTGTGTTTAGCTTTGCAATCCTATCTTTCCTGATGAATCTCTAGCTCTGGTTAGTTACTCACAACCACCAGAGGAGCTTGAGGGCCTTGGTGTATTTTAAACCCAGAATGTTAGCCAATTTGTAGTTAATCTATTTAATCTATCTATATAATCTCTCCCTGTGTCTAAATGGAAGAGTTGTACTCTACTGTAATAAGAATCATTATCTACCATATGACAATTTCTAAATCCCCACCATCATTCTATAGGAATGCTGCCTGGTTAGAACGAACAATAAACATCATTTTAATATCAACTCTTGAAGCGATTTGGCCACACATCTCTGATCATTTAGCAGTCAAACAAAGAGCTTTTTTGATGCATGCGCATTCGTGAAAGAAAATGCTTCCCTAGTCTGGGTTTGTATTGGCCCCTGTAAAAATGAGGTGTCACTGTCCATATAGATTAATGATAGGATCCCAGATAATCTCTTAGTGCAGTGAGACAACTCAGGAAGTGGTCAGCACTGTTAGTCAGGTCTGTCTGCTGCCTGTATCATCTTTTACCTGCTGACCTGTGCTACATTATTTTTATCCCCAACAGCCCATGCCATCCTCTCTCTCTCATACTCCCCCTCCGAGATAAGCCCACATACAGTCTGTTAAATGCCTCTAAATTAGCAACCCTACAGCTCTGCAAAACCTACAGTTCAAGCCTTGTCTGTGGTTCTTTCATGGAAGAACAACAGAAAGCCTGCAGACAGATGGAAGCATCCTAGTCCCGGTACCCCTTGCAGCTCCCTTCTCTTTCCTCCCAGCTTCCAGAAAGGATCCAAGCTCCTTTACATCAGAGGTCAGTGAACTTCAGTCTGTGGGCCAAATCTGGGTCACTACCTGCCTTTATAACTAAGCTGTCATCATAACACAGCCACCCCCACTCATTTACATATAGTCTACGGAGGCTTTCTCACTCCAAGGGCAGATAGTTGTGCCAGAGCTGAAGAGCTGCTCCAGAAACCATGTGACTGGCAAAGCCTGAAATACTTACTATCTGGCCCTTTACAGAGCAACTTTGCCAACTCTGGCTTTACGTGATTACATTGTCCACTCTAGCTCATGATGTATGTAAAGTCACAGATTTCAGTGCTGATCAACTTTCAGCTCAGCAAAACTGTGCCTCTGAATTGATTTATACATTTATATCCATGTTCACCAAAGACCCTGCATTTTCAATCAACTATAGCCATTTCAGTCTTCTTTCACTTGTAATGAAACAGAGATCCTTAAAAGGGACTCATTCTTCCTGTACTTTTAAAAACAGTCAGTGAACTGAGATACAGAAGCTAATAAAGATACCCAGAAACAGGAACATCCCGGGACTGTGACTCTGAACAGTGAATTACAGCCAATCATCTCGGGTTCCCACTGCCTGAGGAAACGCGACTTCTCCAGACCTGACCAAGCCCTTTATTTAGACTCAGGACTCCTCGACACACTTCCTCTTTCTCTTGATTCATTTCCTGACAGACAGCATACCACATTGCCAGATGGACCCCCTAACCCAAGGTCTAAGGAGACTCATTTCCAAAGAATGTGTTTTTGCAATGCAACTTTTATCTGGTACTTGATTTATTGGTAAAGATTTTTGTTTAATGACGCAACCAGTGAGCCTGTTTTGCCAGCATAGAAACTACTCCTGATACAAGCAGAAAACATGTGTTTTAAGTCTTTTTAAACACACAATGGACCTCTGTTTGTACTATGCTAATAAGCACACCAGAACCCAAAGTGACGAGGGAGGGTTTTTGAAAGAACTTAGGGATCATGTACCTTGGGGAGGTCCATTTCACAGAAAGCATGGCTTCTGAAGAGGTCCTGAAACAATCCAAAGCATCTGCTGCACCTTCAGGAGTGACCAGTTGATCCTGAGCTCTGAATATGGCTTGGTGAAGAATTAATAAAGATCTGTAACCTTTATCATTCTAGTAACTATAATTACATTCCAGAACTAAATCACATTGCTTTCTAACAACCCTGACCTTCCTAAGGTTCTGAAGTCTTTAAAAATACACCCAAGTCAAGGACCTACTGTATAGCACAGGGAACCAGACTCAATATTTTGTAATAACTTCTGTGAGAAAAGAATCAGAAAAACAATATATGGGGACTTCCCTGGTGGTCCAGCAGTTAAGACTTCATCTTCCAATGCAGGGGGTGTGGGTTCGATCCCTGACTGGGAAACTAAGATCTCACGTGACAGGTGGCAAAAAAAATAAAAAATCCAAAACATAAAAAAGAAGCAATATTGTAACAAATTCCATAAAAACTTTAGAAATGGTCCACATCAAAAAATTCTTTAAAAAAACTTACCCCCCCAAAAAGAATAAATAACTATATATATAGCTTCCTAAGTGGCTCAATAGTAAAGAATCCACCTGCAGTGCAGGAGACAAAGGAGACGTGTTTTCCATCTCTGGGTCAGGAAGATCCCCTGGAGAAGGAAATGGCAACCCACTCCAGTATTCTTGCCTGGGAAATTCCACGGATAGAGGAGCCTGGCAGGTTACAGTGCGTGGGGTCACAAAGAGTCAGACTCGACTTAGTGACTAAACAACCACCACAACATACATACATACATACATACATACATACATACATACATATATATATATTTATATATATGAATCACTTTACTATATACATGAAACTAACACAACATTGTAAATCAACTATACTTAAATTTAAACAATAGAAAAATAGACCCAAGTTACAAGCCAGAACCAGTTAGCAGCCCTTGGCATCCAAGCTAAAGGATAGCAAGCAAGGCCAAGTGTCCAAAACCATCAAAGGACTTTTGGCCATGACGTAGTGTGGCGACCTTCCTACCTTAGTTCACCTGGCAGTTACCAAATACCCACGGTGTCAAGGTACACTAGAGGTATCAGGGATAGAGAGCTGGGTGAGCAACATGTGGACCCGCCTTCCAGGAGCCCATATAATCTTATAGGGGAAGAGAGTTAATTCTACCACCAGACAGTATAACCATGAAGTAAAAGATTTCTTTTTCATCTTGCCAGTGGTGTCAAGGAGAATAGATGACTCATTCACGCTGGGTTTGGGCCCTCAAAGATGACGCTGTTCTCCCCTTTTCCTTTTTCCCATTGTCTGCTGTGGTCCTACCACTGGAAACGCCCACAACTGCTGAGCCAGTACTTTTTTGTCTCTCTCTCTTTTCTGGTTTGAAGAGCATCATGAATACCTTGACCATGTTTATTACATCATCATGCCTGCCATTTTTGTATCCCCAAGAAAGGGCTGAATCAGGAAAATTTGGAAGGAAGGCGGAAGCAGGAGAAGGTCATACTTAGAAAACCTTTACCTGTATGCTAGAAGTTCAGCCCTAGGCTTGAGTTTTGAAAGCTTTCTTCTGGATGAGTAGCTCCAGACCTCTTTGCTCTCAACAAGGAATCCTGGGTTCATAGGTCCTTTTGGAGCCACTGACCATGGTTTGTTGGGGGAAGGGTTCTGCTCTACTTATATCTTGCTCTACATACTGGATTCCAGAGAAGATTGTTTTAGGAAATATCCCACTATTAAAGCCAAAGTTTAACAACCAGTACTTCACTTTGGGGTACCCTGGAGATAAAAAGGAGATTACATGCCCAAGACGTGCCAGGTATGATCAGCAGTCCCTTGTTTTCTGTCCAGTTATAAATACTAGCATAGCTAAACTTTCTCAGCATACCCTGCTTTTTAAAAACACATAACTGCATGTACAGACATAGGATTCTAGAAAACCAACAAGGCCGGCGCGGGGAGGGGAGGATCTGTGGCTGACCCTCCAGGCTCCTGGGATCTGCTGAATCACAAGGTGGAAGGTGAAGGCTCATTGCTGAATCGTGCTCCGTGGCTTGCCCATAGGGACTTAACTCCTTCCTGCTTTGTTTCCGTTTTCTCCAGTGCCCCCAGTGCCATCACAGACATATCAGACAGAACAAGTTCTCCCAAGAGGATGGGGTCTAGGCTCTAAGAAGCAGTGCTCCACCTTGCTTTCACAGTGCAGATTTTTGGCACCCCAACCAACTACCGTGTATGGTTTGGTGTGTTGCTTGTCAAGTGGACAGTGAAGAGATTCAGATTTTTGGCCAGTAAACTTGAGATTCTACAGTTGCCCTTGAAAACAATGCTCAGCTTGTCAGGTTTCCCTGCCAAGCCAGCTTTCATCCACTTAAACACATGAGCTCTATGATCCTCTGAGTGATGTCTCCTGGATCATGTTATCTGTTTACACCGATTTTAAGTGTATGTAAAGGTTATTTGACTGGATGTGTCTTTTGGGTTTTTTGTTTCTGTTTGTTTTGTTTTTTTTTTTTTTTCCAGAAGGGGATAAATGAATTGTCATCTCAACATTTGTTTGGTAAAAGAAGCAAATTGGTATGAAACTGTATATTTATGCATGTTTTTTTTTTTTCCTTTCTGATATCTCTGCCTCTTCCTCTCTCTATTATTAAAGGAAGAAATACCCCTGGGAAGCCAATGAGAGAGGTTAGTGAGATTCAGGCTCACAGCCATGGCTTCTGTCTGTCTCATCCCGCTTTCTATGTTTGGCGTCTGTGTAAGAATTGTGTGCGTGCACGCGCATGTGTATATTACACGTGTCATCATGTAAGGATGGTAGTCACCTCTCCACTTGCAGCTCATGAGGAACATGCCTCAAATGTTCATGGCCATTGTCATCACCATGACAACAGGACCAGGGGTTGGGGGAACAGGACTCTGTTAAAGAGCAACCCTTCGGAGTCCCTAAGTTGGAATCCTGAAGTTCATCATCTGTTGCCATTTGCAACACAAACAAAATCTTCACAATACATTTAGCCTTGCACATAGTCGATGAGTCATAAAGCTTCCTTCCACTTCCAAGACCCTAGTGTTTTCTGCCAGTGCCCTTGGTTTTTATTCTTCTAGGATGACTTCATTTTGTTTTCATTTTCTTTTTCCTGGTTCCTACACTGTCTCTTTCCCACTTTAGCTAACATTTTCTTTTGAGCATTTACTGTATGCCAAGGACCTTTCTAAGCACTTGCCATCTTTTTCATTATGTAATCTTCACAACAAGCCTCTGAGGTAGGTACTCGTATCAACCCCGTTTTAAAGATAAGGAAACTGAGTCAATAAGTGGGTAAGCAGGGTGTCCAAGGTGACAGAGCCAGGATTTGAATCCAGGCAGTCTGGGTCCAGAGCCACACTCTTAACTATGTGCTTTACTGCCACTTAGAAAACGATGTGTGAAAAGCATATGACATCTCGACTTGCCCATTAGAGGAGTTTGTTTGTGTGTTTTTAACTTGGCATCTGGAGCCAAATTGACCCACACCCAGTCAGGAATAAAAAGTGAATTTTGGAGTCTAGAGGGACTTTTTAATGCCTTTTATAGGTAGGGTACAGTGTTATCACTGAATGTGGTTTGAGGTTTAATAGTAAAAGCCACTTCCTTCTGTATACTACCTGGAATGTTATCTAAACACTCAATTACCTCACGAAATGACATGTTGAGTGACAGCCCAAATGAAACAAGATCATGCTTACCAAGAGTTGAGTATGAAGGAAGCAAGAAGGAATGCTCTCCCGTGGGTGGCAATAGCATATACTCTGGTGGGAGACAGGCTGGATGGGTGGGGAGTCCTTAGGAGAGGGTTCTGAATCCTTAGCAAGAGCATGGACAAGAGTAGCCACTGATTCATTTAAATGTAAGGAGTCATACTGGAAATTCTGCCAATGCCGTGCCATGCAGGTCTAATCGACTGAATGATCCTCCAGTGTGTCTCCACCTTCCAAGGCTTGTGGGGTCCGAGGGAGGGAAGTGGTGGGCTGGGAGGAGAAACAGGAAACCTGAATCTGTGAAGTATTGAATGCTCCTGACGGTTTGCCTTCTAATGTGAGACTTCTTGGGTTCACTCTGATGGTAAGTTCCCCTTAAAATTTATTTTAACTTGTGGCAAAAAGTTGCACTGCATTTTCTTAACCACCCTGAACATATGTCTCTTATGAATGACTTTCAGAAAAAACCAGCACGTGTAATTGAAGTCCCACACCTGAGGTGTATTACAGTCAGACAAGTTTCCAGGAAGTCAGGGAATCAAAATAATAGTGATGTTTTTTATTGTTATGAAAATAACCCCCAAATGTACAGTAGACCAGATATTTTCTTCCAAGATTACATTCTAGAAGGAGGGAAGATAAGCACATTTCACCACGGTATTCTGGCTGTTCCTTTGGCCAGTTGAATGCTCACCATTTCTTTGGGAATGGTGTTTTTGAAAAAACAGAGTGCCAGATTGCTCTTGAGGTCTTGGGGCTCTGCCAGAAATTCTCAGTTCCAATCACTGCAGCAGACAGCTCCCTGAGGCAGAGGTGGCGCGTGCAACTCAATGTGTCCCAGTTCGCGCTGACTCGGAAAAACATACAGCTAGCCTAATGTTAAATGCACGGTGCCTTTCTCATCAACAGTCCTTGCTTAAGAATGGATGAAATGAATACTTTCTATAGACAGATTTTTCGGTCTACTTGTGCCTGAAGCTCATTGCAGATGTCTGAATCCTGCCTGTTTTCCAGGGCCTCTAGTGCTCCGAGTTACGAGATTTTCATTTTGGCTTTAGAACAATCTGTCAGGTGAAATGAAGGCTCTCACCAGTCTGCTGCCTTGCACACATGGATAATAGACGCAGGATACAAACTTTTATTTTCTGTGTCCCTACTTGTGTGTGGTTTTATGCCTCCAGCAGGTTCAGGTGTATGATTCTTCAGGGCAGTATTTCGAGCAAGAGAATGGTTTTTTCTGGCTCAAAGGAAAACCTCCATGGAAAACTGTAGAACTGTTTTTCTGGTGAAATGGGTATAGGTAAACACAGTCATGAAGGGCATCATATAGATACGTTCATTTTTTGGACAGCCATGGGGTTATTTGTGAACATTTAACCATCTGGATAGGTTAACGGCCACCTAACATTTTGTGGGCATGTGTGTGGTATATTAAGAACCATGACCCTCTGCTTGACCTGGTAACTTTGTAAACAGCAGATACCCCTTTAACTTAGGCCTCTTAGGAGACTCAAGACTTTTTCTTCCATGTAGTAACTGAACACCGTTTTGAGTAGGAAAAGTACCACCTGCCTATCTAATCTATAAATGCATTTCTTTGTCTTGATTATCTTTTGAACCGCAGTCTACATCTCCTGGTACAGAGTCTAAAATAGGCCGTTTGTAATCACTGTTAATCAGCTGATGGGGGAAAGAGTGATTTCTGGCCGGTTTCATAATGCATGTTTCTAGCCGCCAGGTGGACTATACTATAGGCAGCTGTGGGTCATGAGAAATGGTTGCAATTATATTTAGGTGTCAGGTTGTAAGAATCTTAGGTTTTTGCTTTTAGTGGTTTCAGTGACTGTTGTTAAGATTGTAAGCAATTTAAAATTTGCAGTTAGTCCATCTATTTTCAATCATACATGAATAATTGTACAGCTTTCCCAGAGAGACACAAGGGAAGTTCTCTAACCTGCTGGCGTCAGATTGATATCTGTGCTTTGAAGAGCAGCAAAGGACTTACTATGTCTTTGTGTGGTTTTTATGGTTTAGAAAACCCACAATCCAGAGTAAACTTTTTTACAGCACAATTAGTCCTCACTGAAACTTTCTACCCTAATAAAGCTCAAAGAGATTTACAAACTTGGTCACCATAATATAAATGGCTGCACAGCCTTAAACTTTTAATAAGTCTTAACTTGATCCAGTGCCGTGGCTGTTTAAGTGCCAGCCTATGAATCCTCTTCAGATCCTCTCATATATTTAAAAACGATATGTCTCTTGAAATAAATATTAGACTAGAATGCCTGCCGTAGTCTATCTTTAATCTTTATAGGGATTTTAACAATTATTATGGGAATCTGTAAAGTTGATACATGGCAAGGTAATAATAGCCTAGTAAAGCATTTTTCCTTTCAAAGGCAGTACTTGAATAGTAGAATGATTTAATAATGTCCAAGAATTAAAATTAGCCGTATAAAAATATGGGACATACATGAAAAGGCAAGTCATAAAGTATGTCTCAAATTATCTTACTCTAGATCTGAATTTCACCACAAAGTACCAAGAGACATTGGGCTGCCTTTATGCTCCATGCTGGGGGATTAATACTAGGTCATGTCATATTATTATTAAAAGGCTATTCTTTAACCCTCATTTAGGAGGAGATCAAAAATGGATTTACAGGATATACAAAGGCATGCCTCACATGTGGGTCATATTCTAATTAGGCTCTCAAATAATTTGGAGTCAAAAGTGATTTTTTTTTTCCTGAAGCTTCCTAATTCAAATGTTAGTAGTACATAAAAAGGTCAAGAGTTTATCTTTCAATTCAAGTAGGAACAGAGAGAAAACAGTCACCTCCACCATAGCCTTAGACGTGAGCCAACAGCTTGTAACAGCCTTGAGATGAAGACTTCACATCGTGGTGATGGTAGTAGAGTGGTGGTGGTGGTGATAGTTATGGTGGTGGTTGTTTGATAGTAAAAACAAATTTTCTTTTAAATACAAGTACATAGTAAATATTCTCCCACAATAAGGTGGAAAAGATACATGCCACCATGAATTATTCCTCTTACAACAGGAATCTTGCGCTTATCCATGGAATCCTGATATAAATCTACATGGGGAAGAGGAGTACAGTCTTGGACTTTTGCCATTTCTATGATGCTAAGAGCCTGATCCCTGATAGGAGGCTGATACTAACAATGTGGAATGGCTTCATTAACAAGGCTTTGCTTCTTCCTGGAACACTGGTGAAAAACCAAGCCCTGTTGTGTATCCCCCTCGATGCAGCGTCTGTGTTGTCTTCACCTAGAAACGGGGGATGATTTCCACAGCGGCGAAGAGTTGGGGTGATGGTCTCTGCACCTTGCATCAAGTCTCTCTCTCTCTCTTTGTTTTCCAGGACACAATGTAGGAAGCCTTTTCCACTTGGCAGATGATTTGGGCAGAGCGATGGAGTCCTTAGTTTCAGTTATGACAGATGAAGAAGGGGCAGAATAAATGTTTTACAACTCCTGATTCCCGCATGGTTTTTATAATATTCATACAACCAAGAGGATTAGACAGTAAGAGTTTACAAGAAAAAAAATCTATATTTTTGTGAAGGGTAGTGGTACTATACTGTAGATTTCAGTAGTTTCTAAGTCTGTTATTGTTTTGTTAACAATGGCAGGTTTTACACGTCTATGCAATTGTACAAAAAGTTATAAGAAAACTACATGTAAAATCTTGATAGCTAAATAACTTGCCATTTCTTTATATGGAACGCATTTTGGGTTGTTTAAAAATTTATAACAGTTATAAAGAAAGATTGTAAACTAATGTGTGCTTTATAAAAAAAAAAGTTGTTTATAAAAACCCCTAAAAACAAACACATACCTACACACACACACACACACACACACACACACACACAAACACACAAACACAAACTGAGGCAGCGCATTGTTTTGCATCCTTTTAGCGTGATATCCATATGAAATTCATGGATTTTTTTTTTCTTTTCTTGCATATTAAAGATAGGACTTCCTCTAAGACCACCAAATGACTACTTCACATAGCTCTGTTTGGAATTGTTGACTGAGTGGGACTGGCCATGGGTTTTCGTTTTACACATCTATATGTCTATCAGTATGTAAGCACTGTAGGTATACAGGTAAATATAAATTTCAAGAGACATTTAAAATTTCTTGTTCAAATATTCTTGCCACTTCCTAATGGGAAGAAATTGCTTCTTATCACCCAGGCTCACCTGCTTGGTCTAGAATGAATCCTCCCTGGAGCCTGAAGCCAGAAGGAAACTACCACACTAAAACATGGTCTAGGGTTCCAGATGTTTCTCATTTTGAACTTTCCAGTGACAACTAGAGTATTGAATTTTTTTAAGGGACATATGAATGAATACACAGGACTTACTATGTCAGAGTAATCCACTAGTTGATACATTCAGCTTCCTGCTGCTGACAATGCCATGGTTTAGAGTTAGTGATGCTTTGATGAAAGAGCATCTGAAGGCATTTTTAACTCCCAGGAGGGCTGTAGATTCCCTCAGAGAGAGCAGACCACTCTTTATGTAAAGGATTGGACGACTGTTTATAACCTTACAGAGAGAGCTTTATAATTACAACATAGTTATTTTCTCACAGTCAAACAGCAGTGGGTGTCTTAGTTTTCCAGTTTTGTAAGATTTTTTTCCCCATTGCAATGAGTTTGTAAATGCCACAAGACTTAATTTAAAATAACCCTTGTGAAAATGTGGAAGACAGTTGCCCCATCACATTATGACACTGTTAAATATCCATCCAGACGCCCAAGACCCCTGTGTTCCAGTTCAGCATTTTTCTCTGTAAGTAAGTCCAGGCAGGTTTGTTGAGTGGGAACGCAAATGGATTCAAATGTTCCAAGAGGTACTCCAAACCCCTTTTTGGTGGATTAGGCAGGTTAAATATATATAAGTGAACAGAAATTGTTCGAAAAGAGGAGTACAGGCAAGAGGACTAACTGGTAGGAAAAAAAGCTTTACTCTTTCATTCTGTCTTATTAGTCTTTCACTCTTTTTTATCATCCATTCAATAGAAATCACCCTGTGATCTATCATTTTGCAAATCTGTTACCTCTTACATCAAGTGTAATTAACTTTTGGAGAGTGGGTTTTGTTCCTTATTTTACTAATGATAATTAACATCAAACATGGCTTCTCATGCTATTTCTACCTCACTTTGGTTTTGGGGTGTTCCTAATAATTGTGCATACCTGATTTCACAGCTTCACCACCTGTCCACTGTGTGAACATTTTCCTCCATTTTCTTTTTCCTTTATAATTTCCAAAAGAAAACCCAAAGCTCTAAGGTAACAAATGACATGAAGATTTGATTTTAGTCTTGGCATTTTTTTTTTTTTCCCTCTATGTGACACTGGACTTTTTCTTTACCTGAGGTTTTGGGCTTTTTTTTTTTTTTTTAACCATGATTTAAAACAAGGGGTTACTTTACTTCCTACTAAGAAGTTTAAGTTTCATTCTAAAATCAGAGGTAAATAGAGTGCTTGATTTTGTTTTAATCTTTTTTGTTTTATTTTATCTTTTAGACATTAGTTCTGGAGTGAGTCTCAAAATATTTGAATAAAAACTGAGAGCTTTATTGCTACATTTTACATATTAATTTGGACATTATTTCATGTTCCTTATAACCACCAAGTAGTAAACTGTAAGTCATAATGTAACTGAAACATAAACATCACATGGCATGTTATGTCATTGTTTTCAGGTACTGGGTTCTTGCGTATCGTAATATATTGTGTTTTAACACCAACACTGTAACATTTACTAATTATTTTTTTAAAACTTCAGTTTTACTGCATTTTCACAACATATCAGACTTCACCAAATATATGCCTTACTATTGTATTATATTACTGCTTTACTGTGTATTCTCAATAAAGCACGCAGTTATGTTACAAAAAATGTCGACTGCATTGTTTTTATTTTAATTTAGTCATTTTTGCATAGATAATACTTTCATATTGTCAAAAAATGAAAAATCTACACAGCCAGTGAAAAGACCCTCACTACCTTATTCCCACTTCATCCTCACTGCCTTCTGAATAAATATCAATAATTTCTTGTGTATCCCAAAGTGTCAGTATTATATGAGCAATTACAAACATAGGTTCCTAATTTTTAGAACCTAGCATTCTATGCATTCATTAATACATCTTGATTTTTTAAATTTAAGAATGGGCTCGAGTAATCCATATTGAAATGGATCTTTTTGTTTCAACATGTAAAATGCTTTCCTCATACTTTTTTCAGGAAAAAAATCCAGGAAACCAGGGATTCCCTGGTGTCTCAGACGATAGAGTCTGCCCACAATGTGAGAGACCTGAGTTCGATCCCTGGGTTGGGAAGATCCCCTGGAGAAGGAAATGGCAACCCACTGCAGTATTGCCTGGAGAATCCCATGGATGGAAGAGCCTAGCGGGCTACAGTCCATAGTGTCACAAAGAGTTGGACACAACTTCACTTTCACTTTTTTTCGTACCTTTTTTATAGATGTCTCATAATCCAGTGGGTATTTGTGGGATATTATTTAAGTGGTCCCCTTTGGTGGGACATGTGGGTGGTGGTTTTCTGCTTTCGCTCTAACAGACAATACCACACATCTCTCGTTTGATCTTTTCACTTGCACGAAAGTATATCTGCGGAACACATTCCTAGAAGTGAGCTTTCTGGATCAAAGGTGGTAAGCATTTGTAGCTTGGGAGGTAATTTTTATGCAGCAATGGTTATAGTGCTTGTTTTGTTTTGTGTTTTAGTAATAACAAGTGTATGAATTAACCAGTGTGCCATAGACACGTTGCTTACCACTTTATTATTATAAATGGTATCAGACCTAAGGAGATGTCTGAGCAACAGAAGTCATGCCCAAAATGATGTCTCAGAACTGGTCCGGGGAGTACGCCTCTCCTACATAGTCCTGACCACCACTAGAGGGTACCCCCCTCACCCCTGTCCTGATCTGCCTCTGTCCCAGCTGCAGAAGAGGCTTAGAAAGGATTAGCAAGGTCAAGTCCTCTAGCAAGAGCCTATCTTTGCCTCCCACCCAGATTCACGGGGAGGACTTGACCAACAGTGTTCAGATGCTGGGAAGTCCAAAGAAATGACCTAAGTCCAATAGGTACAGCCTATTCTGTGCTGTGCTTAGTCAAGTAGTCATGACTGACTCTTTGCGACCCCATAGACTGTAGCCCACCAGGCTCCTCTGTCCGTGGGGATTCTCCAGGCAGGAATGCTGGAGTGGGTTGCCATGCCCTCCCCTGAGTTGGGGATCTTCCCAACCCAGGGATTGAACCCAGGTCTCCTGCATTGCAAGCAAATTCTTTACCGTCTGAGCCACCAGGGAAGCCCAAGAATCCTAGAGTGGGTATTCTGAGCTACCAGGAGAGCCCACAGCCTTTTCTAGAGATTTGGAAAATAACCAGCGATCAAGCTGGTTAAGAATGGTGTTGAATGGGTGTGGCAATTCTAAAATGAATCCCCAAGTTTTTGAGGCTGGGGTGATGACGCCAACCTAAGTGACTACTATATGGCAAGACTTCCCTTGAAATCCACACATACCAGGGCTAATTTTCATCCTGTTTAAATAAATCATGTATCCCAAACCTGCTTCTGTTTGAAACATCCAGGCTGGCTGTTTTGATGGCATTCAACTAGGTACCTGAGGACTCCAGCATTTGAACCTGTCTGAGACAACTGTGAGGGGCTGACTCTTGAGGAGGGCACTTGGCTCTCCTTTCCACACTTGGCAGGGGCTGGAAGGGAGGGAATTATTTCAGTTAAAAATCAAAATGGATCAAGCTGGCACAGCTTGTGCATCAGCAAGCACAATGTGTGTTTGGGGGGAAGCACCAAGATTAATGGATGTGTTTTGTGGAGCTGCGGTGGGACTTCCCAATTCTGTAATGCTCTACCAGCAGAATGAGGACAAAGGCAAGCGCTGGCACACTTGCAAAGACTCTGCCTTCACATGAAGTGCAGGAAGGACATGAATTGCATTCTTCCCCACAGTAGCAAAGCCACTAGAGTAGGAACCATAAATTCATCCCCCACTGCTCCTGGAGCTGCTGGGGGTGGTGATCTCCTGGACTTACCTGACAACACAAGAGCGGCAACAAGCCAGAGGTGCAGTAGCAAGCAATGTTCTGTGAGTGTGTGAGGTGTGGGGATGGTCTAGAGTGGCTTTCATATAGAGATGAATTTCTCATAATCACATAAAGACTATGTACAGTAACTTGAGGCTTAACTTCTGTGTGTGTGTGTGTGTGTTTGCTTTATATATATTCACAACACATTTTTAGCTCTTCTGTAACTTTCCATTTTGCAATAAATCAAATTGGAGCCTTGGTATGAGCCCTGGTCAGGGAACCAAGATCCTGTATGCCACATGGTCAAAAAAAAAAAGAAAAATGAAACAAGGAACATTTCACTAATATTTATCACTCCAGGGTTTCATGACTCCTATTAAGATTAGGGAACTCAATTCCATGTCGGTATCTACATGGAATTACATATGATGATCACCACAAAGTTTCAAGGATGGCAGTCCTTATGTTATACTAATTGTTAAGGCATATGCATTTGATATATTTTTGATATATTAAAATATCTAAGGAAATTATGTTTAGAACACAAGTGCCAACATATCGATTTATTCATTTTATGACTGTCCAATCATGTATTTAATACTTAACTGAATTGACTATTGCCAACAAACAAATAATCAAAACCATGTTCACAAAATTCCACATTCCAGTCAAAGAGTCTGCCACAGAGAGGAGGGCAGAGGCTTGATTAGACAGTAAAGAGTTGGTCCTTTATTTGCGGTGCAATCTAAAGTCACTGGAGGATTTAAGCAAGGTAATGGTATGATTTCATTTGCGCTGAATGTTTTAAAATGATCATTTTGGCTGCTGTCTAGAGAATAGACTATGGAAGAGCAAGGGTAGAAACAGGACCCATTTTAAAGTAAGCTGTACTAGCTTAGAAAACAATTGACAGTGTTTCAAACTAATAGGAGGTGGAGAGAAGAGAATGCACATGTATTTGGGGCATTGAGCTAACACAATTTGCTAATAGATTGTACTTAAATGGAGAGAGAAAGGGGGAAATTGAGGACAAATTTTATCCTATTGTCTGGCCAACTGGATGACTGGAGATGCCCGTAACTGATACATTAATATTAGGAAAGACATGGGAAAAGAATGTTAGAAGTCTAGTGTGGGGTGTCAGGAGTCCTATTTTCTAACACACTGAGTTTGATATCCATATGAAGATGTCCGGGAGGTAGCTGGCTATTGGAATCTGGCATTCAGAAGGAAGGGCAGGGTTGGAGATGTCAGTATGGGGGCCATGAATGTACAGGTGGCATTGAAAGCCATGGAACAGGATGAATTATGCAGAGAAATCATGTAAAATAGAGAAGACGACCCAGAAGCTCAATCTTTAAGAAACTGGGAAGGAGCAGCAGAGTCAGAAAGGAGACTGAAAGGGACAAGAGTGGGAGGCTAGGAGAGTTTGGCGTTCTAGAAGCAGGTTCGGGAGATTGGAGCAGGTAGAAATCCAATTGGAGTTTAAAGATATTTAGGAGAAAGGAAGTAAAGACCATGCATGTATGCCACTCTTTCAGTAAATCGTAATGCGAATGGAACAGAGCTTTTAATTTTTTTTCCTCTAAAAACACAGTATTTAAAGATGATACCTTTGATCACATTTCATTTCTGCTACAAATCAAATCACCCCAAACATAGTTACTTAAAAGATAATTTTAATAAGGATAAATATTTATACTTGCTTACTATTTGGTAGGCTGTTCATCTGGTCTGGATAAGCTTGGCGGAGCTTGGCTTGTCCTGATGGCCTCATTCACATGTCTGATTGTTGGCTCTATGGCAGGTAAGGAAGAAGATGACTTGGCCATGTGTCCCACATCATCCAGCAGGTTAGCCTGGGCTCATTCACATCTCGTGATTCTAGAGCTTCCAAGACCAATGCACACTTTGAAAGTCTTTGCTTATGTTACACTTGCTATGGTTCCATTAACCAAAGCGAGTCACATGGGCAAGCCAGGAGTGGAAGGGAAATGCTCAAGGACATGAAGAGAGAGAGGAAATTACTGCAGTTCTTTTTGCAAATAATCCCCCACAACTATTAATGTATTTCTAATTATGTGAATTCATCCTCCGAGTTGCTCATGTTAGAAATCTCCAAGTTATTTTCTACTTTTTTTCTCTCCTAGTGTAAAATGGGAATTATTTAATTTACTAAGTAAAAACGTCTTTTGTGGAAAATAATTTTCTCTCTGTGCTTTAATAATCTAAATATTAATATAAACTTTGATCACAGACACATTATGGTTTTAATTATATTCAGAAGCTGGAGAGAAGTAACATAATTGGCAGACTAAAATATGAAATTTATTTACATCCCTCATAACAAAATGTGGCTTAATAACCCAGTAATCCATTTCATTTTATTTGTTTTCTTACAAATATGCAAAGAGGTAATCACCACTAAGTGGTAATATTTAAACACTTGGAAAAAATATTAAGCAGCACTCCTGTCTTAGGTGATTGGGTATATGCTTCTTATCGGAAGTTGGCAGCAAGTGAAATTAAATGGTTTTCCAAATGACTGCATTGTCAATCCACCTCCTTTCAGCTAATTGGCTGATTCCCATCATTGCTGCCTCCCAAGGGGTCACCTGCAATGATGAGGAGTATAACAATCCTAAGTGGCACCAAAGCTTCCTACAACCAGGGGTTGGTGCAACCCTACAAGGGGTGTTCTCTCTCTCTCTCTCTCTCTTTTTTTTTTTACCTTCCCTTATGGGATCTTTGTTCCCTGACCAGGGATCAATCCTACCCCTCCTGCATTGGAAGCATGGAGTCTTAGCCACTGGACTGCCAGGGAAGTCCCTACAAAGGGCCCTTTAGACAATGCTCAACAGGGATTCTTTCCTGCCTGGAGAGGCAGAACTATAAGCACGACATTGCACAGCACACATGGATACAAAGTCACTTAAGTCGTGTCTGACTCTGCGACCCTATGGACTGCAGGCCTCTAGACTCCTCTGTCCATGGGATTCTCCAGGCAAGAATACTGGAGTGGATTGCTATTTCCTATTCCAGGGGATCTTCCTGACCCAGGGATGGAACCCAAGTCTCCTGTGTCTCCTGCATTGGCAGGTGGATTCTTTACAACTAGCGCCACCTGGGAAGCTTAAGGCACACTCAAATTAGCTTTGTAACAGTTTCGGGCCTCAGTTTAATTCATCTGGAAAACAGGAGATTGGGGACTTCCTAGGCGGTTCAGTGGTTAGGACTCTGAGCTTGTACTGCAGGGTGCGTGGGTTCAATTCCTGATCCCAGAACTGAGATCCTACATACCGGTGAGGCTCGGCCACAAAACAAACAAACAAACAAACAAACAAAAAAACCCCAACAGATTGCGTTTAAAGTTTTCTCTTCAACCTGTGGCTCTGGGTACCATAGAATCTACAGTCTATTGACCATAGAAATGGAGGAGGGGCCCCAACATCCCCCAATTCTGGTTAAAACAGGAGGCAAGAGCTGTCATAACCAGCATCTAGATACACGTTTACCATTCTACAGACACAAATCCAAAGTTCAAGGACACAAGTACTATAGCAGGTAGGCATCCAAAGCTTCACGTGCACAAAAAGGTGAGGAGTGTTGGTTCCATAATTGAGCCTTGAGTGTTTGGGGTTTTTTTTTTTTCTGGGCAGCACCCCCTTGTGGCTGAAATGACTGCTCCCTTGCTTTCTGAAGTCCGCCAAGCTGAGCCAATCGCAAGGGACCCACGCCACGGTTCCAGGCGTAGCCAATCCTTGGCGTAATGCACGCACGCACGTGGGCACGCACACGTGCAAACAGGGAAGCCCGCTTCCTGGGTCAGAGGTGCCACCGGGACGCTGGCTCGTTTGGCTCACCTTTCGCGCTCTTTCCAGTTTCTGAGCTGCGTTGGGACATCACCCGTCAGTCACTCAGCTCCTCGTTGTCCCCCACGCCGGTCAGGCCACTCAACCCGAGAGCAAATTCATCTCCAGGTAATTCCACCTCCCTTTGTGTTTACCTCCTCCACAGCCCTTCTTCTCCGTGCGCCTCAGGAGGCTTCTGTGTTGAGTAAACAGTTTGTAGTTCTAGTGCTGCATTTGAGATTTTAGGATAGACCTGGGAGTTCCAAGTCTCACAGTCTTTAGAGCTGAGTCCTAAACGTTGATCTAGAATATCCCTGGGACTTCCCTGGCGGACCAGTGGTTCACATGCCCCGCTTCCACTGCCTGGGCGCGGGTTCCATCCCCGGTGGCGAACGGGGAACTGGGATCAGGCTTGCCGCACAGCATGGCCCCAACCCCCCCCCCCCCAAAACTAGAACATCCCTGCCCCTTCCTTCCTGCTGCCCAATCTTAAAAGTAAAATATATATATGTTTGTATTATTGAGCCACTTTGCTGTACACCAGAAACTTCCTGTTGTTCATTCCCTCAGTCATATCTGACTCTCTCGCAACCCCGTGGACTGTAGCCCACCAGGCTCCTCTGTCCATGGAATTCTCCAGGCAAGAATATTGGAGTGGGTTACCATTCCCTTCTCCAGGGGATCTTTCCGACCCGTGAATCCAACCCTTGCCTCTCGCATTGGCAGGCAGATTATTTACTACTGCACCACCTGGGACTGCTGCTGCTACTAAGTTGCTTCAGTCCTGTCTGACTCTGTGCCGCCCCATAGACGGCAGCCCACCAGGCTCCTCTGTCCCTGGGACTCTC
Source organism: Capricornis sumatraensis (assembly GCF_032405125.1). Classification (NCBI taxonomy): domain Eukaryota; kingdom Metazoa; phylum Chordata; class Mammalia; order Artiodactyla; family Bovidae; genus Capricornis; species Capricornis sumatraensis. The sequence continues at coordinate 112,693,560 of NC_091092.1, forward strand.
CAGGCAATAATACTGGAGTGGGTTGCCATTTCCTTATCCAATGCATGAAAGTGAAAGTGAAGTCACTCAGTCGTGTCCGACTCTTTGCAACCCCATGGACGATAGTCCGTGGAATTCTCCAGGCCAGAATACTGGAGTGGGTAGCCTTTCCCTTCTCCAGGGGACCTTCCCAACCCAGGGATCAAACCCAGCATTGTAGGGGGATTCTTTACCAGCTGAGCCACAAGGGAAGCGCCGGCTGGGAAGTAGAGTTTCAATTTAGGGAAGGATTCTCCTGGTGTGTCATAAAGCTGAAGATGGGACTGTATCTCCTAAAGAATAATCAACATAAAACAGTAAAATAAAAATAGCTGAATTGCTAAATCTTTAACAAGTGCCAGTCTGGCACAGTGAAAGGTAAAGTAAGCCCTTCACCTTTTGACTCATGTGATTTTGGTCACACATACATGCAGGATGTACTGTTACCCTGGACAGGTCAGCTGAAGCTTGGAGAAGTTGCACATCTTGTCCAAGAAACTATTACAGAGGCCACATCAATACTGATTATTTTTTCCAAAAATAATATTATATGCACATGTACTTCTTTGAGTTTTCAGACTTGTTTGGTTTACATTATTTTCACTTGGTTTTCCTTCTGTCATGTTCTCGGGGGTCTGCTCCAAGCACATCTTGCCTGCCATCTTGTGTACCTTTCATCAGAGAAACTGGAAAGCATTATCTTCCCTGATAGCTCAGATGGTAAAGAATCCACGTGCAGTGCAGGAGACCCAGGTTTGATCCCTGAGTTGGGAAGATCCCCTGGAGAAGGGAATGGCTACCCAATCCAGGATTCTTGCCTGGAGAATCCCGTGAACAGAGGAGTCTGGCAGAGTACAGTCCATGGGGTTGCAAAGAGTTGGACACAACTGAGTGACTAATGCACACATCTTTAGAATATTGTCTACATCTTAGAAACAAGGAGTTTGCATCTGGCCCTAAAGGCTGCCTCCATAATGTGTTTTGGGCCAAGGAAAGTTTCTTATCCAGGTAAATGATGGATTGGGTAGAGAGGTCAATAGTCTCCAATGTTCCCAAGGAGCGTAAGACTCATCACAAACCCCAGTCCCCATTCCCCTTCCTCACTGAAGTCACCGTGAAGCCAGGCAGAGCCGAGCGGGAGGTTCCTTCCTGACCACTAGAGGCCAGCACGCCACAGCCGAGACCCTCCGAGCTGCAGGGCGCTGCTTCTCACATCATAAGGCCGGTTCATTCAAAAGGAGGAAAATGTTACTAGAACATTTTTAGAAGGGGGGAAAAAAAAACCCAGATATTTTCAGTGCCTACTACTGAGATGCTTCTGGTTCATAAAGGCTTCCCAAGGCTTCTTTGCAAGTCCATGTCCTTGCGGGTGTCTGTCCAGTCTTCTCATAGCCCCATGAGCTCCTTTTCAGCATGATGCTTTGCTTTGTTCCCATTGCTGTTTGAAATAAAGCACAACTCTGAGTGTTCTCCCCCCGTCCAGCATTGTTCGATTTCCCAGAAGCCATCATGAATGTTTCGCCCCTTCCTCACTTCCCTTGAGGCTGAATGGCCCACCCCTCCCTGTCTCTTTCTGTTGTGTCTCCTCCTGCTGTGTTGCCCTTCTAGAAGGGGAGGGGGGTGTTGTGGCCTCAAAGGAGAAGGGAGAGCATATGGGAGAGGGCTTTTCCCAGCTGAGCACCGTGGTGCCCTGCTCTGGACTCCCTACGGCTGGCCACTGGAGCCCTTCTTCAGTGTTTGTTCTCGGAATTTTAAAGTATATTTGAGAAGATAGACTTAGAAAATAAATACTGAAGTACTTAGGGTACAGAACCACAATGTAGGCAATTCAGTTTCATATGCTTCAATGTGTGTATATATAATCACTTGAGAGTAGTAGGAGAGAGAAAGTCAGGGTGTGTGTGTGTATGTGTGTGTATAAAATGAGAGTAATGGAGAGAGAGTATGTGTATATATGGGGGGGATTAGAGTACAGTGATAAAGCAAATGAGGCAAGATGTTGACAATAAGTGACTTGGGGTAAAGGGCCAGCTGTTCTACCTACTATTTGTGTTCTTGCAATTCTTCTATATGCTAAAAAATTACCTCCAATACAATGTTAAATGTAAACCGTTAAAACCACTCTTTTGTTTAATTAAAATGTTCATTTATTTATTTTTATTTTTTCCTGCTGTTCTGGGTCTTCGTTACTGCACAGGCTTTCTCTAGTTGCGACAAGCAGGGGCTGCTCTCTCGTTGCAGCGTGCGGGTTTCTCACTGGTGGCTTCTCTTGTTGCGGAGCAGAGGCTCTAGTGCACATGGGCTCGGTAGTTTGTGGTGCGTGGGTTTAGTTGCTTTGCGGCATGTGGGATTCTCTTGGATCAGGGATCAAATCTGCGTCTCCTGCATTGGCAGGTGGATTCTTTACCACTGAGCCACCAGGGAAGCCCCTGACCACTCTTTTTAAAATGAAATTTTTATGTGCAATCGTCTTTTTAAACTACGCTGTACATGTTTCCAGGAGGTGTGGCTTTGGGGTGACCCTGACACCCATAGGCTGATGGAGGGAGGGAAGGAGCAGCCATGGCCTGCTGCCTCCAACTGAGGTCTTCTGTGTCTCCTTTCTCACCCCCTCGGCCAGCCACTCCTCAGGAAATGAGCCCCCCTGGCTTCCCCAGTCCTCCTCCCAGCTTAGTAGACATGGACGGAGGTTTTACACACCCAGACGTGCGCCATCTCTTCTCTCTGGGGATCTGCTTTGACTGTCTTCCCAGGCAGCATGCAGCAGCCCTAGTAAGGCAACAGCGTGCAAGGGCTCTGCGAAAGGCAGTCAGTACCACTTTCTTTTTTCAGTAGCTTGTTTTTCTGCTGTTACCTTCTGGGAGAGTGACCAAGGGGAAATAATTCAGATGCAACAAGGTGGTGGAGGCTAGGGCCTGTGTGTGAAATCAATCAAAAACAGCCACAGATTTTTCCCATCCCTGCACACGTGCCCCTTTTCAGTGTGGCTGGGCAGATTCTTTCACACAGAGGTGGCCTTTATATTGCAGCCTTCCACTCCACTATTCTTGTCTGGAGAATCCCATTAACAGAGGATCCTGGGGGGGCTACAGTCCATAGGGTCTTACAAAGAGTCGGACATGACTAAGCTATGAAACCTACCTATATGTGGGCTGTCTTTGTGACCCAGCCACCCGACCCAAGCAGAGGCTCCAAAGCCCAAGCACTTGAGCTTGTCTTCTCACTGCACTTGGACCCCTGAGACCATCATGAGGATGAGCCAGAGCTAGCCCCTACTGGATGATGAGAGGCACCCGCATCAGTCCAGGCTGACACTGAGCCATTTTCAGGAAACATGCATGAGGCCATCTGAGCCCGTCCTTGCCCTGCTGAGCCACCAGCTGGCCTCGGACACAGTGTGAGCTCAATCTAGGTCAGAGCAGTAGCCCAGGCAAAAAGAACTACCCTGCCAGATTTCAGAAGAGTCAGAAGGTATACCTATTTTTTTAAATTGGTTTATTTTGCTGTGCTGGGTCTTTGCTGTGGCACTTGGGATCTTTGGTTGTGGCATTTGAGCTCTTAGTTGCCACCTGTGGGATCCATGAATAGTTCCCTGACCAGGGATTGAAACTGGGTCCCCTGCATTGGGAGTGCAATCTTAGCCACTGGACCACCAAGTAAATCCCTATACCCATTTTTGGCTTTAAGTCACTCACTTCTAGGAGGGCTTGGTCTGCAGCAAAAGCTTACTGCAGCAAGACCCATCCCAGCCAGCAGGAGTGATGAAGCTGGACAATGAGGCTGTTACTGAAGCATCAGGCTGGACAGAGAGTCGCCCGGCTTACCAGGGTTGTGCCTTACCCTAGCTTCACTCTTCATCGGCTGGTCCCCACCCAATTATTACTGGCCGAGATAAAGAACAAGAGAGTAGAGTGGCATGGACTATTATGATGAATTTATTTCTGAAATTTCTACTCAGTCTGACCTAGTATGCATTGTCGTGAACGCTGGAAAATCATTGCTTTGAAAGGAATAGTCTGCTTTTCATTATAGGCTGCTGTTCTCTTTAAGAGACCAAACAGTTCAAAGTATATGTGGGCTGCTTATCTTGCAGACAAGTTCTATCCAGAGGGTGATATCTTTATCAAGAAGTAGTCAAGATGTAGACGAGTACCAGAGGGATTACTGGAAAAGCACCCTTCTGCTGTGTATTTCATAATAGCAGGGGCCCCATCTATCTCCAGAGAGGGAAGGAGGCAGCAGCCAGAGAGGGTTTTGTAGTCCTGTGAATAAAGGTTTATTACTTTCCTCTGCCTTCCATCAATCAGCTCAGTGTTAGAAGTAACTAAAAAGGAAAAAGCAAGCCTAATCTTTGTGTCTGCTCATAAAATAAAACTGGCAGAATATTCCCTCATTCCTGACCTTGAAAGTAAGTTTTTCAAAGTTCGGTAAAACCAGGGAGCCTGATTTGATTAGACCCAGAAACTAGAAGAGAAGATCTTTCACTTTTAACCTCAATTGAGGCATTTTTTTCCCTAGCTGTCACAGTTCAAGTCAGTGACCATTTATGAGCACCCACTCAGTGCAGGGAGCAAGGCTGATGACGCAGAGAATGCAGAGATGGACAAGACATGTCTGCCCTCCCTGGACTCACAAAATAGCAGAGAGTGAGCCCACATGCAACTAAAGGATGCTGGAATCAAATGACAAGTGAATAAACAAACAGGGATGGAACAGATTAATTCTGACTTCGGGGCCAGCCCAAGTTAACAGAGTAGGCAGACTCTGAAGGAACTTGGCTTTCTTGGGCAGAAATGGTGGGAAAGGTAGCTGCCTGACAGGTGAGAGAGCTGGAGATGCTGCTTCTGGTTGAGAGGTGGAAGTTGTATCTTTGGAAGCCCCAGACTTGCTGCCCTTGGACTATTACATTTAAATGAAAAAGAAACAGCTTTACATCTTGTTTAAGTCACTGTTTCAAAAAAAAGTGGTAGGTGGAGGTGTTTAAACAGGGACAAAGTTCCTGTTACAAAATAATTAAGTCCTAGAGATGTACAGTGTGTAATGTGTGTGTTAGTCTCTCAGTCGTGTCTGATTCTTTGTGACTCCATGGACTAGAGCCCACCAGGCTCCTCTGTCCATGAGGTTTTCCAGGCAAGAATAGTAGAGTGGGTTTCCCTTCCATTCTCCAGATCTTCATGACCCAGGGATCGAACCTGTGTCTCCTGTATTGCAGGCAGATTCCTCACTGCCTGAGCCACCCGGAAAGCGCATAGTTACTAAGACTGCAGTGCATATTTGAAAGCTGCTAAGAGGGTAGATCTTAAAGGTTCTCATGACAAGAAAACTTTTGTGATGAAATATAGTGATGGGTGTTAACTGGACTTATTCTGGTGATCATGTCGTAGTATCTACAGATATCAAATCATCATGTTGTCAACCTGGAACAAATATACTGTTATAATGTCCATGATACCTCCATTTAAAAAAGTGCTGGGAAGGGAATTCTAGACAAAGAATAGGATATAAGGAAAAGTGGAAAGCTAGGAAACATGTTAAACAGAACAGAAACTGCAAGGGTCCATTGAAGGCTGGATGGGCATTAGGGACAGGTTGTGGAAAGAGGAAGGTTGAAAAGAGATTGTTGGAGATGTCAATGACGGTAACATGATGGAGGACCTGAATGTGTGCTTCAGATTGTATTTGAAAACATAATGTTTTCCTCATGGAGACTTTTCTCTGCTACTACCAGGGGCACGGGGACACTAGCGATTCAGATCACTACATCTAGTTTTAGGGCAGAAATCTGGTCCTCAGGGATGACTTGAGTCTGGGCTGCAAGTTCACGGGAGGTTTGCCTCTGACTTTTTCTGACTCCTAGAGTAGTTTCCCAGGGGCCTCACGCTGGACAGGCCATGGACACTGACTTTCATCTCCCAAGCCCTGAGAATCCGTCAAAGCAGAACTCGGCATCTCAGCTGCCCAGTCAGGATCACCCATGGCCCCCGAGAACCAGAGCAAGCGCAATACCGTTGTTGCCTTTCCAAATTTCCTCTCTGACCGGTCTCTCTTAACTCTTTTGTTACCTACTTGTTCCTTTTCAGAAGTCTTGAAAAATCTTTTGTCCAGCTTTCCTGTCTGGAGCATTAGACCAGATTACCCAGTTATCCTTCCCAGGTGTGGAAGTTCTGCCGAGTTGCTCCTTTATTTATGATTTCAAAAAAATCTGAAGTGGACTTAGCATTGCTGGGCCATTCCAATGCCTCCAGTCGTTTATTCACTCCCTCTTTTTCTGAGATAATTAAAAATACCTTCTTCTTTCTCCTCAAATGTTCAACAGCCCTGCTGCCTCCTCACTCTCAGCTGGGGCTCCCAGTTTGAATTACACTGAAGAATGAGAAACCAAATGAAGAAAATGGCCCTATCTCTCCATCACTTGTCAGCTCTGTGGCTCTGCTCATGTGTTCTTCCTGTACTGTGGACGAAATATCTGAACCCCCCACCAGGACCAGGTGGTCTAGTTATCCCCTTGTGCCCGCTCAGTAATTTTCTCCTGTCACTTTACTCTTTTCATGTATCACCCTTTTTCTTTTTCTATTATATCATCATAGAAACATGCCAACCGCATATTTAAGATGTCTCATTAAAAACACCCAACCCCGTCTTTTTTTTTTTTTAACTGACATTCCCAGATTCCAACACAATCCAGACGTTTATTGCAGTTGCCAGCCAACTTATTTAGGATTGTCTGTGGGATGGAGGGAAGAGAAGCTCTTCATTTTGAAGATTTTATTCATTTATTTTAGCTGTGCTTCTCTTGCTGCGGAGCACAGGCTCTAGGCACGTGGGCTTCCGGTAGTTGCAGCATGTGGGCTCAGTGGTTGTGGTGCATGGGCTTAGTTGCTCTGTGGCACGTGGGACCTTCTCAAACCAGGAATCAAACCCATGTCCCCTGCATTGGCAGGTGGATTCCTAAACATGAAGCCATCAGGAAAGCCCCCAACCCTCTCTTAACCATGTTTTCCCATTCAGCTAAGTAAAATTCCCTGAAGGATTCCTCTTTCGCTTGATTATCTTTTAATCCTTTCTTTTTTTTTAATTTATCGGGCTGTTTCGAGTCTTAGTTGCAGCACATGGGGTGTTTCACCTTCCTTGCAGCATGCGGAATCTTCAGTTGCAGCATGTGCTAGCTAGTTCCCTGTGTGTCTGCGTGTGGGCTCAGTCATTTCAGTTGTGCCCAACTCTGTGTGACCCTATAGATTATAGTTCCTTGACCAGGGATCAAACCTGGGGCCCCGGAGTTGGTAGTGTGGCGTCTTAGCCACTGGACCACCAGGGCAGCCCCTTGATTCTTCCCTAATCTCCCACTCTCTCATCAACAGATCTCTATTATGTTCTCTTCCCCAGCACTCTGCTGAAATCTCTCCTGGTATGGTTGCTCATGACCTCTATCTTGTTAAATCCAAAAGTAAGTTATCAAATGGCTTTTAATAGAGTAGATCTATCTTTCTCACCTTTTAACTTTTTATTTTAAAAGAATTTTAAACTTGCAAAAACATTGAAAGATAGAATAAGACTCTCCTCCTCCTCAGTACTTTTATGTGCCAAGAGGCACATAATGTCAGTTTGTCCCATTCTTTGGGCAAAATGATCACTTTTGAAGTCATCATTCCATCTAGATTTATTCATTGATATTAGTTAGCATGGAAAAAAAGAGCTTTTTCTATTTTTCTGTTGATATCATGGATTTTTGTCTTATTCACTGGGTTATTATCCATTCATATCATGATATATTTTGATATGAAATTGTCCCAGATTTGGCCAGTGGAATCCTATTCAGGCTGACTTCTGTGTACTTTCTTATTTTCTGGCACATATGCACAAAATTATGTTCCCGGCTCATCTGATACTTCCTATATCCTAGCTCTGGATATGTCCTATCCTAGACAAATGACTAAGGATCCTTGATTCTTTTTAGTGAAAACTTATATTTAGAAATAAAGATCTGGTGCTCGATGCTGTCACTGCCATTGTGGTATTTTGCTTGCCTTACAGTAGAGACAACTGAAAGAACTGGGGTTTATGCCAATTCACCATCAGCATACCCTTCCTAGTCTTTGCTCAACCCATATTTATATCTCCTGTCTTCAATACTGAGACACCTGGCTCCCATTAGCATAAGTATATATACTCATTTGGTCAACCCTACAATACACATTGAAAGGTTTCAGAATTTCAAACCCACACCATTAAGAAAATCAGCATGAAACTAACTCATCCACTGAAGTTCAAGGTTAGTTTGCAGTTCTTTTTGTCTTTAGATTGAAGCTAAATTGTCAAAGGGACTTCCTAGGTGGCACCAGTGGTAAAGAACCTGCTTGCCAATTCAAGAGCTGTAAGAGGCATGAATTCAATCCCTGGGTCAGGAAGATCCCCTGGAGGAGGACATGGCAACCCACTCCAGTGTTCTTGCCTGGAGAATCCCATGGACAGAGGAGCCTGGCTGGCTACAGTCCATAGGATCACACAAGAGTCAGACACAACTGAGGTGACTTAGCACGCATGCATAAATTGTTGAAGAACCAGGTCCAAAAGTTAACATCTCTTCTCAACTGTGTTCTGTGAAGCCACATTTACCCCATAGGGATTGTCAAATACTGCAAGTAAGTACTTTGTTCCCTCCAGAGTGACTTTTTTTTTTTTGCTGTGCCATGGAGCATGTGGGAATCCTTGTTCCCCAACTCAGGATTGAACCCATGCCCCCCACTGCAGTGGAAGCACAAATTCCTAACCTAAGGACCTGCAGGGAAGTACCCCCTCCCCACTCCCAGTGACATTTGTTAAACATTTTCAGTATACTTTCGCTAATTCCCTCATGTTTTCAGACCCCAAACCTAAGAGTTATCTTCGCTGACTCTCTTACTTATATCTCTTATCAGATCCATCAAATTATGTATGTAATCTGGCTACTTCTGTTATGGACTGAATGTTTGCATCTCCCCTAAAACTTACTTCATTTCTATTTATCTTCCTAATGGCTACCTCAAACATTGTTCTCTTCAAACCTTCTTTCTTTTTAGCGTACTCAGTAGTCACGGAGAATATTTGTTTTGCTTTCTTAGCTTCCCAGAATCTTTGGAACACCCATTCTATGTTCCAATCTCCATAAAGGATAAGCTAGAACCATGTTTTGTGCCAATTAGAAGAGGTGCCCTTTCTGGGGGAGGCAGTCCCATGGGCTTACAGTCAAATGTGAACACAGTACTTTTATGTGATAAAATGATATGGTTACTGGTATAACAATATGGTTCCTGGTTTACTAAGAAAGTAAGGCCCATCAAATAATTCCCATACACTGATGACCTTATCCCTCCCTCCTTCCTGCCTGCCTTGGAGGAAACACTGTTTCTAATGGCTTCCATCAAGGCTGACTACTCTGCCCAGGTGCTTCATATCGTGTGTCACAGCACCTACCACATCCATTACACTCCCTCTCTCTGGAATCCTGATCTCCAGTCTGCTTTCTCCCCTCTGAATATAAATAGGTTCAGATTGCTGTCACCCTAAGGAATTCTTCTCTTGACATCATGACCATCTCTGCCACCCCTGAAAAACAAATGCCTTACCTATTCCTTGACCTCCTACCAGGGCTTTGAGACCAGATTCTACCTGAAAGCTATGTCAGCAGCCCTTGATGTTCTTCTCATTATCTTTGACTTTTGTGCCAGGCTGCCCCCCACCCCCGCCCCAATAGATGTTCTGTTCTCAAATACTTCATCGCGTGGCTTCCAGACCAGCCTTTGTTTCTGATTTTCTCCGTATCCCTTCGATTGTTGCTTGTGCTTTCTTGATTCCTCTTCTCTGTCTTCCTGACCCTTGAATGTTGGAATTCGCCATCATTTTGTCTTCAGGAAGTCTCCCTGTTTAACTTTCAACAGTCTCTGATGCAATGCATTGATTCCTGTATCATTAACTCCCACTTCCAAACCAGTATATTATCATGTGTACATTTCTACTTACTTTTCTCAATATAGACCATATTTCTTATTTCTGTATACATTTACCATTGGCATCTCAGACTCAACCTAACTGTATCCTAACCGCATCTCAGACTCAACCTAACTGCCTGGTTTCATCAGAGACATAGAACCACTAGGAAAGCACATATATATTATTTATTATAGGGAATTGATATCTTGCCCTTGTTGATGTTGGTGTTTTCTGTGAGTTTTGGTCTCTACACTGGATTCTGACACTTGAAGTCAGCAGGGTAGGCAATTAGGAAGGGAAGATGGCTGTAAAATGGGGGTGGATTGAGGGACCAATAGGAACCTGTGAGAAAGGACTAGAGCCTGTGTCAGTGTCTTATGGCCTGTCCCTACAACTTTGATGATGTGGGTGTCCTACAGGAGAAGCTAGCATCTTTTACTATGAAGTTAACCATACACCAGGTCCAGGAGTCAGAAAAGCAGAAGGTGGATAAAGGTGCAAAGTGGAGCACCTGTGGGCCCAGCTGCCACCAAATCCCAAGTATTGAGCCAATACATAAGCCAATGCATACATGAACTGCAGCATTGCCTGGGGCCTCTGCACTGACCTTCCAAGCATTGGGTTGGCCAAAAAGTTCATTTGGGTTTTTTCCATACCATGTTAAGGAAAAGCCTGAATGAACATTTTGGCCAACAGAATATCTGGACACCAATTGTAACCAGAAACATTCAGAAAAAAAATTCTGGGACATACAAGTTCATCTAGGCAAATGGATATATTACAAAGCCACCACCATGTTCAAGATTGGATTCACAACCTTCCGTCATACTCTTCCTGGAAAAAAGTGCTCTTTCTAACCCCTCCTATTTCAGGATTACCATCACCATCCTTCTAGTTGTCTAATCAAAGAACTTCTGAATCACCACTACCTTTTTTCTCTCACCATTCCTGCCCCCTCCCACTCTTGCCATATCTAGCCACCAAGTTAACAACCAAGTATTGGTAATCCTAACTCATCAATTTTTTTCACATTTGTCCTCTTCATGTGATCCCGTATCTTAACCATGGGCCATGGTCATGGTCCAGTCCATGAAGTAGAAGCATTTGCCCCTGTGCCTCCAGGCCCTCCCCACCCCATTCACCTTCCATATAACCACCAGGATGACCATTCCAAAATTTAGATATAATCACTTCATTTCCTTAACATAATACCTTCCATGGATCTTGTAATCTGTAGAAAGAATGAAAACTCCCAAACACGTGGATTGGATTGTTGTTTGATTTACAGTGCTGTGTTAATTTCTGCTGTACAGCAAAGAGATTCAGTTATATGCAATCCTTGCTATAATGTGAACTCCATATACTTGCCCATTGGCTTGCATGGGTCAATGCAATCTTGACTGATGTGACATGAACAGACTTTCAATGTGCTTATATGGTTTGGACCCCCCTCTCTGGCTTCAGCTGTTGTCAAGAGAAATACCTGCCCAGAAGTTATGCTCCATGCAGGTGACTATAGGTCCCAGAGTAAGACACATGGAGCAGAATTGGTCTGTAGCCTGGTGCCAAGCCCACCTTAACCCAAGAAGGTCCAGCAAAATTGAACCCAAATAAGCCAAACCTCAGATTACCTACCTGTGAGTATGAAAACAATGCTTGTTGTCATAAGCTACTAACATTTGGGGGGGGGGTTTCATTACACAACATTGCTGTAGCAACTGTTGGGTAACACATGTCACATATAAGCCCTCCACAATCTGAACTGAGACAGACTTCTAGTGCCAATCTCAAGCCATTTTCTCCCATATGCTTCTAGTAACACTCGTTCCCATGTATTGAGCACCTTCTGTGTTCATGCCAGGTTACCTTGCTGAAGTACCCAGCTAGTGAGTGAGGTGCAGAGCTAACATTCTTATACGTCACAGTCCAGAGCAGTGTGTGCTGTTGTCACACTTCCGGTCTGTGAATCTGTTCTCCAGCCACAGAGTTGCTTGGGACTCCCCAAACATGCTTCTAACATGTCTGCATTTCTCTGTTCTACTTTTGTAGGTCAAGTCTCAGGCTCTCTTTTGTGTATGATTTGATGCCATTAATAATGACGAATATTTATTGAGTACCATGTTCCAGGCACTTTTCTAAGTTACTGATTTACTCTTCACAATGACCCTTTGTGATGAATAGTCTTATTATCACTATTACATTGACTCAATGGACATGAGTTTGAGGAAACTCCAGGAGATAGTGAAGGATAGGGAAGCCTAGCATGCTGCAGTCCATGGGGTCACAAGAAGTTGGACACGACTTAGTGACTGGACAAAAGCAACAATAGGAGGAAGCTGAGGCACAGAGAGGCAAAGTCACTTTGCAAGATCACACAGGGAATCACAGATCTGGAATTGAAATTCAGTTTGACTCTAGAGCCTCTGCTCTTAATCACGCTACTGTATCTCAATCCCTAATATGAGGTGTCTGTGACCCTGTTCTACTGTGCATGTACTTGGATTACAGCTCTGCATATTTCAACATGATTATCTAGACTACTATTTCCCCCACGTCACTGTAAACTTTTGAAAGTCAAGGACTCAGTCTTATGTGTCCTTACATGTCGAGTGCCTGGTAAGGTGACTGGCCCATAGCTGCTGTTCACTAAGTGTTTGTGATTGCTGTTTGCTGTAGAACTGCTTTGTCATCAGTCAAATTCCTCCCAGACTGCCAGAGAACTGGTCCAAATTGCCTTTCTCTGAAAACTGAAAATGACACAATAGATTTTGAAAGTGATTTATAGAAAATCGTGTATTTCATACAGTTGGAAGGGATACAATGATAGGAATTTTTCAAATTTCCTCTCCAGCACTTGTCTTTGATATATCAAACAATCTGCAAATCATGACCAAGAGCCTCTTGTGCATCAAAAAGAGGCCAACCACTTGTATTGGGTTGGCCAAAAAGTTCGTTTGGAGTTTTTCCATCTAATTCTGTAAGATGTTAGGGAAAGACACGATGAACTTTTTGGCCAACCCAATACTAGAAGTGGAAAACTAATTACTTTGTGCTCTGATGGCAGTGTTTTATTTTTCTCAGATGCAGTCTTGTTTTTGTGTCTTTGAGCCAGTGGGATCAATGAATATGGAAAGAAGTGAAGATAAAATAAAAATTTTACCTGACTGCCTTTTCGGTAAGCTTCAATGACTCTGGGAGAGTTTATTGATTCTTAGAGAAAAATTACCATTCTCTTTTAAAGAAGGGTGAAACAAAGGAGGATTTAATGAATAAAAGGATTTAGAGCAATTAGCATAGCTTTTTAAAAATCCAGGATTATCTCTATTGATTAGACTGCCTTAGAATTGTTGACAGCAATGGAAATTACATATGTGAACTTGACAGGAGTTAGGTCTGTGAACCAAGACTAACCTTTTTGAAGAAAAAAGTCCAGGGTTGAGAGAATTCAGTCATGAAAGTGAAGCCAGAGTTTCTGAAGGTTTCAAAGTAGAGTGGGAAATAATGTTCTCTTTTCTTTATAAAGGTTAGGTACTCAGGCATGCACTGAGATTTTCGAGACCAAGTACAAAGTACCTGGTTAAAACACTAATCAAAACAAAGAGAAACTAGAGGCAATATTTATTCAACCTCTTAGATCTATGAAAGGGAACAGGGAAGGTAAGTCTCATTCTTCTTAAAGTTCAGAGTTCATTAGTGGGTTATTTTCTTTCAGCAAATGTATGAATATTTTTATTTGGTGGTGGTACCTTTTAGGCAGATTCCTTGTCCTACCTAAACGAAAAAACTGAATACAATAGGATTCAAATATTTCAGCCCAGTTCACCACCACCAACAACAAAATACAGGTAATATTTTCTTTCTTAGTGTTGACTTCTCACCAGTTCTATATGAATCTACTCAATGAAAAAAGTGATTTTTGAATGGCCAAGTGATTTGTTTGGTCAAATACTGCCTGGGTTTTAGAGAATTAAAATGCACATTTCCTTATCACAATACATATTCTTTATATGAGCAACAGAATGGTTTGTACCCAAATGTGGGGAATGCAACCGAAGAAAAGTAAATCTCAAGATTGAAGCAGGAATAAATATAATGATGAAAAACATAATTCAGGCAAGAAAGCATAGAGCTCAGTATTTTGTTAGATAGCGTAATTAAAAATTATTTATGTAAAGAGAAAGATGAAAGATGGTGCTTTGGTGGTTCTTTTTGTGGTGTTATAGCATAGGATGAACGGTATGCAGTTAGGGCCCATGTAAGGTCACATTCTAACGAACAGGAAGGGTTGGCTTTCAGTGCAGGCCTGCATTCCCTGTGTAAGTCAGGCATCATTTCCTCAAAACACACACACTCATCTCTTCCATTGCACAGCCACACATGTTTGCTGTATATGCATTCATTTATTCATGAATATGTATTAAATCTGGATAGTATGTTTGGTCAAGGGCACAGTAACTGTTCTCTTAGCACCAAACTTGTCAGTCTCACCATCTTTCCTTTTAGAGTGGAAGTCGCCATCTGTTTTGCTTTTAGACTTGGGACCAAAGAACAGGCTTCCATCCCCTGAAAGCTGCCCTCTGGAGAGTCCCACTTGGGTCCTCTTTTGGTCATAGCACTCACCAGAAGGTGAGGAGTTCATTGGACCAAGGAGATCCACCCGCTGAGAAGCTCAGTCTCTTGAAAGCTTGTGTCCATCGAATAAAGTCCATTTAATATACCAACTGCATATTTTATATTATTATTCTGAATGTTTTTGTTTTTAAATATGTAATGTTACATTAAAAAAAAAAAAGCTTGTGTCCATTGAGAGCCCATTCCCCTAGCCTTCTAGACCAAACTCTGAATCAGGGCCAATTTCATAGGCATGCCCCCTGTTCAGTCATACGGGGCCCTGTGCTCAGAGAGGTCCACCCTACACAGGGAACCATATTCAGTATCCTGTGACAAACCATAATGGAAAAGAATGTGAAAAAGAATATGTGTATGTACACACACACACGTATAACTGAATCACTTTGTTTATACAACATTGTAAATCAACTATACTTGAAAATATATTTTATTATTTTTAAAAACTATTTATTTGGCTGCATCAGGTCTTAGCTGGGGCATGCAGAATCTTCGCTGCCTTGTGCGGGATCTTTGAGTTTTAGCATGCAGGATCTTTAGTTACAGCCTGTGAACTTTTCACTGATACATGTGAGATTAGTTCCCTGATGAGGGATCAAACCCAGGCCCCCTGCATTGGGAGCATGGAGTCTTAGCCACTGGACCAAGCAAGTCCTTAAATTTTAAAAAAAATATAAATAATAAAGGTCCACCCATGATTTAGTGCTCTGCTGTTACTTTCTTGAAATTCTTAGTAATTTGATTTTTGACCTTGTGTTTGGTGGAGGAAGTCTGGTGGGACAGTGGATGGGCACGTGGGCAGAGGAGATAGGCTGTATTTCCCGTATGATCTGTCTCTACTGCTCAGTGCCACCACTCAAGCAAGTAACATTTGCACTGCCCCATGAACACAGAATTCTGGTGGGACTATGTGCATGGGAGTTTAGTGGGACTCAAAGCAACTACGGGGTGAGTGTCTTACATCTATGACTAAGGAAGAAAGGGCACAAACATCCTGGAGAGATCAGGCTCCCCATTCAAACTAGATCTACTTGAGAAAAGAAGGAGCGTCTAAGAAAGCACGAGTGACCAAGGAACCCTATGGAACCCATATCCTTTCCTACTCATTTATTCTCCTGTATTAATAAACTACTGTTGCGAAAATGAAGACATAGATGGAAAGGGAAAAACATGTCATTCCTACTCCTTTCTTTTCTACCTGAAGGTAGAGAATACTGGTAGAAGGTGTGTGTATGTCAAGAAGCAAAATAGAAATGGTTGAGTTAATTTGGCACAGGCTTTCCATTGTTCTGGTAAGAATGAAATACAAATGTATATATACTGGTTATAAAATAGGACTTACATAATTTTGGTGATTCTTCATAGGTGTTAAAAGCTTTTGTATTTGCATTTCAAACTGGCCTTGCACAATATAAAGATGGATAGTAAAACTAATGCTAAGAATTGTAAATTTTAATTTTTCTTTAATAGAATGGCATTAAATAGCAAGTAAAGAACACCATGGTGCTTGAGAGAGACCATGGAAAAAAGGAACAAGCTTTATATTTTAGGACCCTTAGCACTTTTTTCCTGCTTTGTGTGGCTTTTCATTTTGCACTGGGCCACATGTATGGTGTAGCCAGTCCTGCTCAGGCTATCTAGGACCCAGGAACCCCTTGCCTAAAGTGTTCTTACTCCTCTTCCAGATCTTTTCCTCAGATGCATCTTCTTGCGGGCAGCCTGCCTCATTTCTCTGTGCACCCTTAGGTGAGGGCTCAGCTCTGGAAAGGGCTGGAACTTGCAGGCAGGGACACACTGTAGGCCGCTATGTTTGGGTTGTTCGTTACATGGCAAGAGAAAACAAGAACACAGACATTGTCTTCTTCTTTTCTGTTTCCTTCACTAAACTCTGAGTGCACGTGGCCCCTTGTTTCCCATTATGTTTCCACCTCCTAGCGCAGAGCGGGATTCAGACTAGATACTTGATAAATTAGTGAATGAATGAATGAACAAACGTGAACAGGAAAGTCCCTGCCTTCCATCGTGTAACATCTACAGTGGGCAAACCATGAGGTTAAATTAGATTGTAGGTACTTTTTTAAAAAAATGAATGACTGAATAAAGATAAGGGGCTATAGGCTCATAGAAAAGGGGCCCTCGACTCAGCTTTGTTAGTGTCTAGGTCAGCAGTCTTCAGTGTTAGGTGAACATGAGAATTATATAGGATTTTTTTTTTATTATTGGAGGATAATAGCTTTACAGTGATATGACGGTCTCTGCCATACATCAGTGAGAATCAGTAATAATATATATATATATATATACACACACATGCACACGCACACACACACATATCCCCTCCCTCTTGAGCCAAGCTGAGTAATTACAATTTAATTGGTCAGTGCTGGATCAATTAAAATCAGACTTCCTGGGCATGGCACCCAGATAGCAACATTTTTTAAAGCTCTGCAAGTGATTCCAAGATGAAGCCCAAGCTGAGGACCACAGGTCTAGACTAGGTTATGAAAGATGCACAGAATTGAGGCAAAAGGTGGTAGGGGCAGCCAGGGTGCTGACATAGCAAGAGAAGAGAAAGTGGACCGGAGGGTAAGGAACTTTATATTCCTTGGGTCTCATTTATCTCACCTGTAAAATAGGGCTAAGAATATTGAGTTCATGGAGTTGTTGTAAGGATTAAAGAGTTGATGCCTGTGAAGTGCCCAGTTCATAAGAGATGTTCAATAATACAGAAGTTAGAGGTTTCATGTGTGCAGTGCTTGGGGATTTGTGTTTTCTGTGAATGTTGTTTGGAGTGTGGAGAATCTACCCACACTTCTGAGCATTTCTCCAAGAGGCCAAGGGCATGCTGAAGGGCTCCTTGCAAGTCATGTCTGGAAGGAGAAGCCAAAGCTTTCTCCCAGGGCTCAACAGGTCCCTAGCCTCTTTGTGTTTCCTGGTGGCAAGATTCCTTATAAATAATTAGTTTCTGCTCTATTCTTAACATTTTTCTCTTTGTTAACCTGATTTTCAACTTAGCTCCTTTGCCTCAGCTCAGTGCATTCCATCTGTGTTCTTTAAATAAAATAAAATAAAAAAAAAAACAAGGAAAGGCATTTCCATCAGCATTTCTCAACAGCCTGAATGACTCTGACATGTTTCATTTTGGTTTGGGGTCCAGGGATGGGATGTGGGGGGTTCAGAGGGTCATGCAGTTGAGTCTGTATAAACAGGATGAAGTGCATGGATCCCAGGCAACAATTTGTGCTAAATCCTTTGATCCAAACCTTCTAGGATTCAATTGAGTGAGTTGGGCCAGCCCAAATCTAAAGGATTGAGATGCATGCAGATTCCCTGGTAGGTCAAGATGGTGCCTGTTTTTGTTCAGTCACTAGTCATGTTCAACTCTTTGTGACCCCATGGACTGCAGCACCCCAGGCTCCTCTGTCCTCCACTATCCCACATAGTGGGATATGTCTATTCATGTCCATTGAGTCAGGGATGTTATTAACCATCTCATTCTCTTCTGCCCCCTTCTCTTTTTGCCCTCAATCTTTCTCAGCATCAGGGTCTTTTCTAGTGAGTTGGCTCTTCACATCAAGTGGACAAAGTTTATTAGAGTTTCAGCTGCAGCATCAGTCCTTCCAAGGAATATTCAGGGTTGATTTCCTTTAGGATTGACTGCTTTGATCTCCTTGCAGTCCAGGTGACTCTCAAGAGTCTTCTCCAGCACCACAATTTGAAAGCATCAGTTCTTTGGTGCTCAGCCTTCTTTATGGTCCAACTCTCACATCCATACATGACCACTGGAAAAACCATAGCCTTGACTAGATGGACCTTTGTTGGCAAAGTGATGTCTCTGCTTTTTAATATGCTGTCTAGGTTTGCCATAGCTTTCCTTCAAGTGTCTTTTAATTTCATGGCTGCAGTCACTGTCTATGGTGATTTTGGAGCCATACAAAAGAAAATCTGTCACTACTTTCACTTTTTCTGCTCCTGTTTGCCATTAAGTGATGGGACCACATGCCATGATCTTAGATTTTTAAATGTTGAATTTCAAGCCAGTTTTTTTCACTCTCCTCTTTCACTCTCATCAAGAGGCTCTTTAGTTCCTCTTCACTTTCATTAGAGTGGTATCATCTGCATATCTGAGGTTGTTGATGATTCTCCCAGCAATCTTTATTCCAGCTTGTGCTTCATCCAGCCTACCATTTCACATGATGTACTCTGCATAGAAGTTAAATAAGCATGGTGACAATATACAGCCTTGTCATACTCCTTTCCCAATTTGGAACCAGTCTGTTGTTCCATGTCTGGTTCTAACTGTTACTTCTTGACCCACATACAGGTTTCTCAGGAGACAGGTAAGGTCATCTGGTACTCCCATCTCATTAAGAATTTTCCAGTTTGTTATGATCGACACAGTCAAAGGCTTTACCGTAGTCAGTGAAGCAGAAGTGTATGTTTTTTGAAGTCACTTCCTTTCTCCATGATCCAACAAATGTTGGCAGTTCAGTCTCTGGTTCCTCTGCCTTTTCTAAACCCAGCTGTACATCTGGAAGTTCTTGGTTCATGTACTGCTGAAATCTAGCTTGAAGGATTTTGAGCATAACCTTGCTAGTGTGTAAAATGAGCACAGTATGGTAGTTTGAACATTTTTGGCATTGCCCTTTCTTGGGATAGAAATTAAAACTGACCTTTTCCAATCCTATGGCCACTACTGAGTTGTCCACATTTGCTGACATATTGAGTGCAGCACTTTAACAGCACCATCTTTTAGGATTTTTAACTAGCTTAGCTGAAATTCCATCACCTCCACTAGCTTTGTTCATAGGAATACTTCCTAAGGCCCACTTGACTACACATTCCAAGATGTCTGGCTCTAGGTGAGTGATCACACCATTGTGGTTATTCGAATCATTAGGATCTTTCTTGTACAGTTCTTTTGTATATTCTTGCCATCTCTTCTTAATCTCGTCTGCTTCTGTTAGGACCTTACTGTTTCATGCCCATCTTTGTATGAAATGTTCCCTTGATATCTCCAATTTTCTTTAAGAGATCTCTAGTCTTTCCCATTCTGTTGTTTTCCTCTATTTCTTTGCATTGTTCACTTAAGAATGCTTTCCTATCTCTCCTTGCTATTCTCTGGAACTCTGCATTCAGTTAAGTATATCTTTCCCTTTCTCCCTTGTCTTTTGCTTCTCTTCTGTCCTCAGCTATTTGTAAAGCTTCCTCAGACAACTACTTTGCCTTCTTGCATTTATTTTTCTTTGGGATAGTTTTGGTCACTGCCTCCTGTACAGTGTTATGAACTTCTGTCCATAGTTCTTCACACACTCTGTCTACCAGATCTAATCCCTTGAGTCTATCGGTCACCTCCATGGTATAATCATAGGGGATTTGATTTAGGTCATACCTGATTGGCCCAGTGGTTTCCCCTACTTTCTTCAATATAAGCCTGAATTTTGCAATAAGGAGCTGATGATCGGAGCCACAGTCAGCTCCAGGTCTTGTTTTTACTGACTGTATAGAGCTTCTCCATCTTTGACTGCAAGGAACATTATCAGTCTGATTTTGGTATTGACCATCTGGTGATGTCCATGTGTAGAGTCGTCTCTTGTGTTGTTGGAAAAGGGTGTTTGCTGTGACCAGTGTATTCTCTGGACAAAACTCTGTTAGTCTTTGCCTTGCTTCATTTTGTAGTCTAAGACCAAACTTGCCTGTTATTCCAGGTATGTCTTGGCTTCCTACTTTTGCATTCCAATCCCCTATAATGAAAAGGACATCTGTTTTTGGTGTTAGTACTAGAAGATGTTGTAGGTCTTTGTAGAACCTGTCAAGTCCAGCTTCTTCAGAATCAGTGGTTGGGCCATACACTTCAATTACTGTGATGTTGAATGGTTTGCCTTGAAAACAAACCTAGATCATTCTGTCATTTTTGAGATTGTATCCAAGTATTGCATTTCAGACTCTTGTTGACTATGAGGACTGCTCCATTTCTTCTAAGGAATTCTTGCCTACAGCAGTAGATATAATAGTCATCTGAATTAAATTTGCCCCATTCCTGTTCATTTTAGTTCACTGATTTCCTAAAATGTCGATGTTCAATCTTGCCATCTCGTGATTGACCATGTCCAATTTACCTTGATTCATGGACTTAACATTCCAGGTTCCTATGCAATACTGTTCTTTATAGCATCAGATTTTTCTTTCATCACCAGACACATCTATAAGTGAGTGTCATTTCCACTTAGGCCCAGCCACTCCATTCTTTCTGGAACTGTTAGTAATTGTCCTCCACTCTTCCCTGGTAATAAATTGGACACCTTTTGACCTGGGGAGCTCATCTTCCAGTGTCATATCTTTTTGCATTTTCATACTGTTCATGGGGTTTTCAAGGCAAAAGAATACTGGAGTAATTTGCTATTCTCTCCTCCAGTGGACCACATTTTGTCAGAACTCTTGACTTTGACCCATCTGTTTTGGGTGGCCCTACATGGAATGGCTCATAGCTTCATTGAGTTACACAAGCCCCTTCGCCACAAGACTGTGACCCATGAAGCGGGGAAGATGGTCCCTGTGCTGTGTGCTTAGTTGCTCAGTTGTGTCCAACTCTTTGTGACCCCATGGACTGTAGCCCGCCAGGCTCCTCTGTCCATGGGGATTCTCCAGGCAAGAATACTGGAGTGAGTTGCCATGCCCTCCTCTAGGGGATCTTCCCAACCCAGGGATCGAACCCAGGTCTCCCACATTGCAGACGGATTCTTTGTCATCTGAACTGGAGACAGTTTGGGCAATGCTTCTTAAGCTATCTGTGGTCAGTTATCAGATATTAAAAAAATTTCAGCCAGTAGCCTATCGATACTTTTGAAAAATTACAATAGAACTAAAATACTATGAAAATAAAGACATAAAATCCAAGCTTGTTTTATTAGATTCAAGAGCCATCAATTATGTTTCAATAAATAGAATCAAAGCAAATATAAAGATCAAAAGAATTACAGAAACCACACATTTATGAAAGTATGCACATAGGTGATTAATATAATTGCTATTATGTCTGTTGTAATTCCACAAAAAAACCCAAAAGTTGAGTGAAGTAATTCCTCATATTAAATGCCTATGTACATTTTTAAATGAACATTATGTGTATATCAATATTTGAATTTTCAGTGTTACAAACGAGTTTTCACTTCTTGTTTGTTAAGTAATCTAGAGACCACTACTCATGGGGCATGATGCATATCTAAAATGTTTGTTTTGTTTTAATAACACTCATAGTAAAGAAACCAGTCTTATGTACAAGTGGTGATGAAAGTAGAACAAGTGATTTTAAGGCAGTTTCAGCAAGCTCAGGATATTATAATCCAAAGTGAACTAAGTAATGCTGTATTTGGGCTTCCCTGGTGCCATGAACAGTAAAGAATCTGCCTGTGATGCAGGAGACCCAGGGTTAATCCCTGGGTTGGAAATATCCACTGGAGAAGGAAATGTCAACCCACTCCAATATTCTTGCTTGGAAAATCCCCTGGACAGAGGAGACTGGCGGGCTATAGTCCGTGTGGTCACAAAGAGTCTGATACGACTGAGGGACTAACAATACTGTATTTACAGAATGTGTCTTCAATCTCTCCTCAGCACCTAGTTCTAATAATTAATCTTATAAAGTACAATTGAATTCAGATTATCTTTTTATGAAAGAGAGATTAAAAATTCATTAATTTCTTGTGTGTGAAATTTTCTGAAGGAAAATAAAATGCAAAATGTTCTATCAGATTGATAAGGTATTCAGTGAAAACTTTTTGCAGAATTGTAATATTAAGAGCCTTGCCTAAGTCAATGATAATTGTTAAATTATGGAATATGTCATAAAAATATGTAAAACCTTTGTTCTTCCAAGGTTCTAACTTTCCTTTCAGTTTTCAGAGCTTGTCTGTCACTGAAAACCACATTGTACTGTGTCCTTGCATGAGGTAAGTACAGAGCTTTGGTTACAAATATACTGAAAATATAACACAAAAATATCAAACTGTCTAATTTGTATCTTTAAAAAGTTGGTTTAAACTGATTTGTTTTAATTTTTTTAAGATTATTATTTTTGGGCCATGCCATTCAGCATGTGGGATTGCAGGCACACCCTCTGCAGTGGAAGCATGGAGTCCTAACTACTGGACTTCAGGGAAGGTCCCCAAACTGCTTTCTTTTCTTGCAGAAACACTGAGAATTTATTCTGTAGTTCAGACATTCTCAGCAGAACTTTCTTCTTGATTATCATCATACCCACCATGCAATAATCATTATTTACATTCAACTTATATGGTATCACAAAATATAGAGCATAATCTGAAATGTAATACATTAGCTTTTAGTAATTCTCAGATTTTACATCAGTAAGTAGACTGTTGAGTGCCACTGACATTATTTTCATGGCAGTGTTTTCTTGATGAAGGTAAACACGTTGATTTATGTTCTGGGGACATCCTAATCTGAGTAACTACTCAGATTTTCTTATAATTGCAGCTAAGCCATCATAGTGTTACTTCTATTGGAAACCTAAACTTTCAGCCACATTGGTTGACAGTGTTTTATCACTTGAAACATTTGTCTATGTAGTTTTATACAGTGCAGGGCTAGTCTTATTTTTAGTAATGATGTTGAAAAAAATTCTTACTTAGTATTTCCTTTATATTGAAATTGTATAAGTGTAAAAAAAACCCTGCTATTTTAACTGTTTGTTAGTACTGTCAAGTTGCATTGAAGAACATTTTGCAAGCTTTATGTTTTCTATGAGTTGAAAGAAAGTGAAACTGTTAGTCACTCAGTCGTGTCCAACTCTTTGTGACCCCAAGGACTGCTGTAGCCTACCAGGCTTCTCTGTCCATGGGATTTTCCAGGCAAGAATTCTGGAGTGGGTTGCTATTTCTGTGAATTGGTCCTTAGCATACCAGCCCATTCCTATCTTTGCTGTCTAGTTGCTAATCATGTCTGACTCTTTAGCGATCCCATGGTCTGTAGCCTGCCAGGCTCCTCCATCCATGGAATTCTTCAGACAAGAATACTAGAGTATGTTGCTCTTTTCTCCTCCAGGGGATCTTCCCAACCTAGGAATCGAATCCACATCTCCTGCTTTGGCAGGCAGATTCTTTACCACTGAGCTATCTGGGAAGCCTATTCCTGTCTTTGGAAAGTGATACTTGAACTACCTTCTTTACCACTAACTCCATCCAGCATTCCAAGCAAAACCTTTATTGTGTCTCACTAATGCCTTGGCAGTAGTCAATGAATTTTCATTCTTAACAAACTTAAGGGATATTCTATAATAAGAAACTTGCATGGCACTAACGTTTCCGTTCAGTCACTCAGTCATGTCCAACTCTTTGCAACCCAATGGACTGCAGCATGCCAGGCTTCCCTGTCCATCACCAACTCCAAAGTTACAACTTGCTGCTGAACAACCATCAACAGGAGAATGTTGGATCCAACCCAAAAAAGATAACCCACATCCAAGAGCAAAGGAGAAGCCCCAGCAAGATGGTAGGAGGGGCAAAATTGCATTTAGAATCAAACCCCATACCCGCCAGAGGTGCTCAGAGGCCTTGAACAAAACTTGTGCACACCAGGACCCAGAGACCCCACAGAGACTGAGCCAGAACTGTGTTTGGGTGTCTCCTGTGGAGGTACAGGTCAGCAGTGGACTGCTGCAGGGGCAGGGGCTCTGGGTGCAATAGACCTGGGTATGGCATAAACCCTCTTAGAGGAGGTCGCCACTAACCCCACCATAGAGCCACCGGAACTTACACAGGACTGGGGAAACAAACTCTTGGAGGGTACAAACAAAAGCTTATGCACACCAGGACACAGGAGAAAGGAGCAGCGATCCCACAAGAGACTGACCCAGACTTGCCTGTGAGTGTCCAGGAGTCTTCGGCAGAGGCGTGGGTTGGTGGTGCAGGGTAGGGGGCACTGAGTGCAACAGTGCATGCATGGGACCTTCTGAAGGATGTCACCATCATCTGCATTACCTCAACCATAGTTTGGCCTCAGGTCAAACAACAGGGAGGGAACACAGCCCCGCCCATCAACAGAAAATTGGATTAAAGATTTACTGAGCATGGCCCTGCCCATCAGAACAAGACTCAGTTTCCCCCTCAGTCAGTCTCTCCCATCAGGAAGCTCCCATAAGCCTCTTATTCTTCTCCATCAGAGGGTAGACAGAATGAAAACCACAATCACAGAAAACTAACCAATCTGATCACATGGACCACAGCCTTGTCTAACTCAATGAAACTATGAGCCATGCCATGTACAGCCACGGGTTATGGTGGAGAGTTCTGACAAAATGTAGTCCACTGGAGAAAAGAATGGTAAACCACTTCAGTATTCTTGCCTTGAGAACCCCATGAACTAATGTTTATATGTGAAAATTGAATATATGCTTCTTTCAACTTTTTATTACAATACTGTTTCTTTCAGAGTTGTTTTTTTTTTTTTTTTTGGTCTTGAACTTATTTCTTTTTTTTAATTGAAGTACTGAAGATTAACAGTATTTTAGTTTCAGATGTACAGCATGATTTGGGTTTTTGTGGGGTTTTTGCAGATTATATTCCATTATAGGTTATTATAAGATACTGGGTTTGTAATGCCCAGTGCTATACAGTAAATTCTTGTTGATTATCTATTTTGTATAATTTGTATCTGTTAATCTCATCTGCTTAATTTGTCCCTCCTCACCTCCCTCTCCCCTTTGATAAGCATAAGTTTGCTTTTTTATGTTAGTGAGTGTTTCCATTTTGTATATAGATTTGTATTACTTTTTAGATTCTACATATGTGTTATCATTTAGTATATTTTTTTCTCTGGCTTGTTTCACTAAGCATAGTACCTCCAAGTCCATCCACATTGCTTTAATTTTCTGCATGTGTACCCAGGAGTGGAATTGCTGGATCATATGGTAATTCTATTTTTAGCATTTTAAGGAACCTCCATACTGTTTTCCATAGTGGCTGCACCAATTTACATTCCCACCAACAGTGTAGGAGGATTCCCTTTTCTCCACATCCTCACCAACATTTATTATTTATAGGCTTTTGTTGATAGTCTTTCTAACCAGCATGAGGTAATAGCTTATTGTAGTTTTGCTTTGCATTTCTGTGATTAGTGATGTTGAGCATCTTTTCATGTGTTTTTGGCCATCTGTATGTCTTCTTTAGGCTTCCCTAGGGGCTTGTTCATAAAGAATCTGCCTGCCAATGCAAAAGAACCATGTTCAATCCCTGGGTCAGGAAGATTGCCTGGAGAAGAAAAGGGCAACCCACTCCAGTATTCTTGTCTGGAGAATTCAATGGACAGAGGAGCCTGGCTGGCTATAGTCCATGGGGTCAACAAAAGAGTTGGACACAACTTAGTGACTAAACGACTACAACATGTCTTTGGGAAAATGTCAATATATGTCTTTTGCCAGTCTTTTTTATTGCATTGTTTGGGGTTTTTCTTTTTGTGATTGAGTTGTATGAGCTATTTGTATATTTTGGAAATTAAGTCCTTGCTAGTCACATCATTTGCAAATATTTTCTCCCATTTCTGGGTTGTCTTTCGGTTTTGTCTGTGGTTTCCTTTGCTGTGCAAAAGCTTTTAAGTTTGATTAGGCCTCATTTATTTATTTTTGCTTTTATTTCTTTTGCTTTGGGAGACTGATGTAAGAAAACAGTGCTACAATTTATATCAAAGAATGTTCTCCTATGTTCTCTTCTAGGAATTTTATGGTGTGTCATTTCTTACATTTAGGTCTTTAAACTCTTTTGAGTTTATTTTTGTATAAGATGTAAGGGAAAGTCCCAATTTCATTCCTCTACATATAGCTGTCTGGCTTTCTCAACACTACTTGTTGAAGATACTATCTTCTCTTCATTGTATATTCTTGCCTCCTTTGTCATACATTAATTGACCATAGGCATGTGAGGTTGCTTCTAGGCTCTGTGTGTGTTCTATTAATTTTTGTGTCTGTATTTGTGCCAGTACCATGCTGCTTTGTAGTATAATCTGAAGTCCGGAAGGGTTGTACCTCCAGCTTTGTTCTTTTCCCTCAGGATTCTTTGGCAATTTCAGGTCTTTTGTGGTTCCATATAAATTTTAGTATTATTTGTTCTAGTTCTGTTAAAAATGTCATGGATATTTTTAGAGCGATTGCATTCAGTTCAGTTCAGTCGCTCAGTTGCGTCCGACTCTTTGCAACCCCATGAACCGCAGCACGCCAGGCCTCCCCGTCCATCACCAACTCCCGGAGTCCACCCAAACCCACGTCCATTGAGTTGGTGATGCCATCCAACCATCTCATCCTCTGTGGTCCCCTTCTCCTCCTGCCCTCAATCTTTCCCAGCATCAGGGTCTTTTCAGTGAGTCAGCTCTTCACATCAGGTAGCCAAAGTATTGGAGTTTCAGCCTCAACATCAGCCCTTCCAATGAACACCCAGGACTGATCTCCTTTAGGATGGACTGGTTGGATCTCCTCACAGTCCAAGGGACTCTCAAGAGTGTTCTCCAATATCACAGTTCAAAAGTGTCAATTCTTCGGCCCTCAGCTTTCTTAATAGTCCAACTCTCACATCTATACATGACTACTGGAAAAACCATAGCCTTGACTAGACGGACCTTTGTTGGCAAAGTAATGTCTCTGCTTTTCAATATGCTATCTAGGTTGGTCATAACTTTCCTTCCAAGGAGTAAGCGTCTTTTAATTTCATGGCTGCAATCACCATCTGCAGTGATTTTGGAGCCCCCAAAAATAAAGTCTGACACTGTTTCCACTGTTTCCCCGTCTATTTGCCATGACGTGATGGGACTGGATGCCATGATCTTAGTTTTCTGAGTGTTGAGCTTTAAGCCAGCTTTTTCACTCTCCTCTTTTACTTTCATCAAGAGGCTCTTTAGTTCTTCACTTTCTGCCATAAGGGTGGTGTTATCTGCATATCTGAGATTGCGTAAATCTGTAGATTTCTTTGGGTAGAATGGCCATTTTAACTATATTAATTCTTCCAATCCAAGAGCATGAAATATCTTTCCATTTCTTTGAATCACCTTCAGTTTTCTTTATTATTCTTTTATAGTTTTCAATATATAGGTCTTTCAGCTCCTTGCTTAAGTTCATTCTTAGGTATTTTATTTTTGATATAATTTTGAATGGGCTTTTTTTTTTTTTTTTTACTTTTTCTGCTAGTTCATTATTAGTGTATAGAGATGCAGTTTGTATGAACTCAGTTGTGTCCAACTCTTTGCGACCCCATGGACCGTAGCCTGCCAGGCTCCTCTGTCCACGGGATTCTCCAGACAAGAATAATGGAGTGGGTTGCTATTCCCTTTTCCAGGGGATCTTCCTGACCCAGGGATTGAACCTGTACCTCCTGCATTGGCAGGTGGATTCTTTAGCACTGAGTTTACCTGGGAAGCCCATAGAAATGCAGTAGATTTTTGTATATTAATCTTGTGTCCTGCTACCTTTGTGAACGTATTAGTTTTTTTTTAATTAATATATTTGGCTGCAACAGGTCTTAATTGCAGTACCTGGGGTCTTCATTGTGTCATGTGGAACCTTTTGTTGTGGCATGAGGGCTCTGTAGTTGTGGCATGTGGACTTAGTTGCTCTGTGGCATGTAGGATCTTAGTTCCCCAACCAGGAATCACACTGCATCCCCTGCATTGCAAGGCAGATTTGTAATCACTGGACCACCAGGGAAGTCCCTGGATGCATTAGTTCTAGTAGTTTTTTTAATTAAAAATTTTTATTTTTAGAATTTTATATTGAAATATAGTTGATTTATGATATTGTCTTAGTTTCAGGTGTATAGCAAAGTGATTTAGTTATCCATATACTTATATCTATTCTTTTTCAGATTCTTTTCCCATGTAGATTATTACAGAGTAGTGAGTAGAGTTTCCTGTGCTATATAGAAGGTCCTGGCTAATTATCTGTTTTATATATAATAGTGTATATATGTTAATCCCAGCTTCCTAATTTATCCTTTTCCCTTACCTCCTTTCCCATTTGGTAACTATAAGTTTGCTTTATAAGTCTGTGAGTTTGTTTCTGTTGTGTAAATAAGTTGATTTGTATTGTGTTTTAAGATTCCACATATAAGTGATATTATACGGTACTTGTCTTTGTCTGACTTTACTTAAAATGGTAATCTCTAGATCTTTCCATGTTGCTGCAAATGGCATTATTTCATTCCTTTTTAATGGCTTGGCTGAGTAATATTCCTTTGTATATATGTATCTATGTGCATATATATATATATATATATACACACACACCATATTTTCTTCCTCCATTCATCTGTTGATGGACCTCTAGTTGATATCCTGGCTATTTTATATTGTTAAGAGTGCTGCAGTGAACATTATGTATGTGTATGTGTTAGTTGCTCAGTTGTATCTGACTCTTTATGACCTCATGGACTGTAGCCTTCCTCTGTCCATGGGATTCTTCAGGCAAGAAAGCTGGAATGGCTTGCATAGTGAACATTGGGGTGCATGTATTTTTCGAAGTATGGTTTTTCCCAGTTAGATGCCCAAGAGTGGGATTGCTGGATCATATGGTAAAGAGTCTGCCTGCAGTTTGGGAGACCCGAGTTTGATCCCTGAGTCCAGAAGATCCCCTGGAGAAGGACCTGGCAACCCACTCCAGTACTTTTCCCTGGAAAATCCCATGGATGGAGGAGCCTGGTGGGCTACAGTTCATGGGGTCACAAAGAGTCAGACATGAATGAGCAACTTCACTTTCATTTTTCACATGGTAGTGCTAGTTTTAGTTTTTTAAAGAAACTTGATACTTTTCTCCAGTTGGCATTCCTACCAACAGTGTAGCAAGATTCCCTTTTCTCCACACCCTCTCCAGCATTTGTTTGTAGACTTTTTGATGATGGCCATTCTCACTAGTGTGATACCTCATTGTGGTGTTTTTGATTTGCATTTCTCTAATAATTAGTGAAGTTGAGCATCTTTTCACGTGCTTTTTAACCATCTATGTGTTTTCTTTGAGAAACATATACTTAGATCTTCTGCCCGTTTTTTGATTGAGTTGTTTGTTTTCTAGTTCTAATAATTTTTGTGTGGAAACTTAAGGGTTCTCTATATAGAATATCATGTCACCTACAATAGTGACAGTTTTACCTCTTCCCTTCCACTTTGGGTATCTTTTATATTATTTATTTTTATTTTTTTTTGGTCTCATTGCTGTGGCTAGGACTTCCAGTACTCTGTTGATTAGGAATGGGAAGAATGGGCATCCTTGTCTCGTTCTTGAATTTAGCAGGGAGGTTTTCAGCTTTGAATATTATGTTGAATGTTATGTTGGCTGTGGGTTTGTCATAAATGGCCTTTATTATGTTGAGATATGTTCCCTCTCTACCCACTTTGATAAGTTTTTTTTAACCATGAATAGATGTTGAATTTTGTGAAATGCCTTTTCTGCATCTGTTGAGATGATCATGTGGTTTTTCCCTTTCTTTTGTTGATGTAGTATATCACATTGATTGATTTGCCTTTGATAAGGCAAGCGGCATCACTGGCACAGAGCTTAGTACTTAGTAAATGGTGATTCTTATCACCATTAGTTCATGATTATTTAGTATTACCCTTCAGGAGACTAAAATTCCTTTATTTGGGGGTGTTCATTACAAATGCATGTATGCACACAGATATGTGTGTACTCATAAATGCCCATGTACACACTTGCCTTCAAATACACTCATATGTCATAGACATTTTGTTTGGATTCAGCCAACTCTTTCTAGAACACATGTTCTTTTGAATTCATAATCACTTGAAGGTCCAGAGAAGAGGGAGTTAGATTGGTTTGGGGGTAGAATAGGATGAAATGAGAAGCTACCAAATTGGGAACTATCAAAAGGCCAAGACCAGGATTTGATTCTGCCCCAAATCTCTGTGCATTTAATGCGACTGATTTTTCTCTTCCTTTGTTAAGTGTCACTTGTTTCTTTTGATCCTGCCAGATGTATTACATTTGGCAGAAGCCATGGAAGAAAGTATATCAGAGAAGTGAGAACTGTTGTCGTCAACTAATCTTCACAGTTGATGTTTCTCAAACATTCAGCTGACCTTCACTACCTTTTCATGAATAACTTACACTTATAAAATTGTATACACAGTGTGATAAGGCTTTCTTTAAAAAAAAAACAGTATAGATGTCTACAGAAAGAAAATGGTTATTTTAGACTGGTGGAATTATGAGTATTTTCCAAGTTTCTCCTAACAGTATGTATTTTTAAAAATAATCAGAAGCAGCCAAGTAGTGTTTCTTTTTTTTTTTTTTTTTACAAAGAAAGAAAATAACCTACTCTTAGTAATATGAAGAAGGTTGTTCTTCTGTGCTTTCATTGTCATCATGAGGGATGTGGAGGAATGGAATTTATTGGTTTGGGGGTTGTTTTGAGAATTCTCTCTTGGATTTTATCTCGACATTCTCTGAAAAACTCTTACATGAATTTACTACTCAGATTGCTTTACTGGTTTATTATTAGACCATCCTCCTCTAAACTTGGCCGGAAATCAAAGGCTCATCCAGATAAGAATCTCCACAATGTGCATTTTTCAGAGCAAGTCAGAAGCTGTTTTGTTTTAACACTCAAAGAAAGCTTTTGTATTTTCAATTTCAAGTGCTCTGCAGTAAACCAACAGTCTATATAGATCATACAAAAGGATCATATGTTGATTTGAGCTGGCTTCTAGGCGGGAAAAAATACCATGGAGGAACAGCACCTATTTAAACAATGAACTGATAGCTGCTGGCCCATTACATCCCTCCATGAAGCCAACTCCTGCTCTTTCCAATTTCACTGGGGTCTGTAGATACTACTCTCTGTGGCTGAGCGGGTGATGATGGGCTGTGTTCCAGTAGCACCTGCACTTATAAGAGCAGTGCCTTTTATCGAAGAACTCTCACATCGCGTCCTTTATATGGAAGAAAAACAGTGCCGGCTTGGAAAGGGAGAAGAAAATCTATACCTATTTCAAGTTCCGAATTGGCATTTAAGTCCTTGTAGAGATAGAACTAAAAACTTGGAGCTCTGGATTTTGACTCTATTCTCATCGCCATTCTCAGGAGTATCAGGATCCACCCTTTGCTAAATTTTAAACCAGATAGTTAGACCTCACAGCTTGCTAAGTTAAGTGCTTATTTAACGATGTCTGCCTTAAAAAAAAAAAAAAAATTCTTTCTGGTGATAGTCATAAAGAAACAACATGAAAGAACGTTTTCTTCAGCTTCTGCTTCAGGAAACCACAATCCTCTTCATTTTTTTTTTTTCTTGTATTGGAGTCAGGTGTCCATAATCATCCACCCCTTTGAACAGCCCAGGGCTTTGGTCCAGGGTTCTGCTGGAGGAGAGTAAAAAGGCTGAGGTGAAGACAAGCCTTTGATTCTTTTTATCAAGGTCTTTCCTCACCTTTGATTTGATTCCCTGCCGAATTGCTCTTTTCCTTCAGTCCCTTAGTATGTCTTCCTTTGGGGTCTCTGGTTTAGATAGTTGGTTGATGTTTCCATCGGTGTTTGGGGCTACTGCTTGCCCTGATCACACCTCAGATCTGCCACATTTATTTTATTTTATTTTTTACACACACGGCATGTGGGATGTTAGTTCCCTGACCAGGGATCGAACCCGCACCCCCTGTAGGAGAAACGTGGAGTCTTAACCACTGAACTGTCATTTTATTCCCTCAGATCTGCCAAATGTTGCTTGCTTTCTCACTTCTGAAGCCCGTCACCTCCCTTCACCTCTGATCCTGAATAACTGCCCCTCTACATTCCTAGACACACCTTTAACCCGCCCCTGCCTCTGCCTAGGCTGAGCCTAACTACGTTTCAGCTCGACCAGTTTGAACTGAGCCAGACAATCAATTCAATTTACATTAAAAAAAATAAGCCCCACTAGTTCTTCAATACAAGGGATTTAATTTTTTCATAGTTAATGAGCAATTTTTTATTAATTGTGATTAACTTTTTTTTATTTTAAGATATTTTGTTTATTTATTTTTGACTGCACTGGGTCTTTGTTGCTGTCTCTAGTTGTGGTGAGCGGGGGCTTCTCCAGTCGTGATGCTCAAGCTTCTCACTGTGGTGGTTTCTCTTCTTGTGGAGCACGGGATGTAGGGTGCATGGGCTCTAGTGGCTGTGGCACAGGAGATGAGTAGTTGTGGTTTGTGGGCTCTAGAGCACAGGCTCAGTAGTTATGGTGCATGGGCTTAGCTGCCCCGCAGCATGTGGGATCTTCCTGGATCAGGGACTGAACCTGTGTCCCCTGTACTGCAAGGCAGATTCTTAACCCCTGGACCACCAGGGAAGCTCATGAGCAAATTTTTGATTGCACAAAATGATAAAGTCAGAACATAAAATTGGTCCTGTCTCACACAGCATCCTTTTTGTTAGCTTCTCCTCCGCTAGAAGAATGCTACATAAATTTGGTAGATGTAGTGAATAAGCATTTTTAATTTAAAGTTTCATAGTGTGACCTCTAACCAGAAAGAGGCTACCTCCTTTCATCAGATGGAGAGGACAGTAGAGGCAATAGTTTAATAGGCATGGCAGGGGAAACTTAAAATCGATGCTATGGTACCTTTAGTAAGTCATCTTTCCATTGCCTAAAATCATCTGAAACCCAGTTCACATATTCTGTTTAGTAGCTATTGGCTTTTGAGTGCTTCTTCTTCAGGACAGGTGTTGATGTCTTAAGATCAGGCATGTCTCCTTTCTTACTTGTGCCTTTCACAACAATATCTGGCACCAAACTCAGGGCCCAGCAAGTCTCCCAAAGTCACTGAATTGAATTCATGGTTGACCTGAAGAAGGAAGAGGTTTACACTGAAAGATACAGATTCATGCACAGGAATGAAAGAAGATGTAAATAGTACCTGAGCGGAAATGCCTCAAAGGGAACCTTCAGCAACTCAGAATAGATCAATGTTGTGTCACTTTGACTGTGGGGAAAGCAAATCAAATAGGTTTAGTATTCAAAGAGCCACTTAAAACATTAAAGCTTCTACTAAGTAAATCCAGCATGATATGTTTACCAAAAAACTCATAAGGCATCAGATGGCAAAGTAACATGATAAGATTCATTAGACCTACTTCATCCATCCAGAATGAGATGAACTGTGGAGCAGTTTTATCTGGACATGGAGGGTACCCAGCCTTGTCTGTATCAGACAGAAACATTCAAAGCAATGAGATAAATGCAAACACTGCGAAACATTCTCTATGTATCATCAGAATATAGAACAACATAAGTTATAAGGAAAAAATTCTGAACAAAGTCTGAACTACTACCTCTGTCAAAATGCTGACATTGATTTTATTCACTTCTTGAGATCTAAATTGGAAAATCAGAAAGGATCAGATTGCACACAGGTCTTTATGATATGCTGTAATCAAAGACAACATAGGGCTAGAACTACAATGCATAATGGAAGATCTTGAAGGATGGAATTTGCTGATTCTGGGATGGAAAAATAAGCTGCCATTATCAGAGTGAGTTTTGTCCCACAACTTAGTGATTTATTACTCATGTTGCCAATTCACAGATCATTGTCACGTCACTCAGACAAATCTGAAGCTTTGTAAAGAATAATGAAAAGGAAAGACCTAAACTTACAAAATTATGTGCACATAAAGAAAGGGATGGAGAAGGCAATGGCACCCCACTCCAGTACTCCTGCCTGGAAAATACCATGGATGGAGGAGCCTGGTGGGCTGCAGTCCATGCGGTCCCTGAGGGTCGGACATGACTGAGCGACTTCACTTTCACTTTTCACTTTCATGCATTGGAGAAAGAAATGGCAACCCACTCCAGTGTTCTTGTCTGGAGCATCCCAGGGGCGGGGGAGCCTGGTGGGCTGCCGTCTATGGGGTCGCACAGAGTCGGACACGACTGAAGCGACTTAGCAGCAGCAGCAAAGAAAGGGAAGGCTAATTCACTATCAAGTGGCTTTTATCTTTACTTAAAAAATACAGAGGAACAAAGACGTGATTCTTCTCTGCGGTTATACATACAAGGAGGTTGCTTAAAATTTTAAAGAAATTAGGTTTCATAGAGAAAATAGAGATGTTGCAGTGATATCGGAGAGCATGTCAGATGGTTCTCTGTTAGTTAATGCATTAGGGTCAGGAGTCTGTAAACTACTAAGAGGGTTAGTTTTTTTTTTTTTATGTTCTCTTTCCCCCTCCCCTTTAAAAAAGTTAAAGTATGTTGATTTACAATGTTGTGTTACTTTTAGGTGTACAGCAAAGTAATTGCATACTACATATGTATATATCTTCTGTTACAGATTATTACAAAATACTGAGCATATTTCCCTGTACTATAGAGTAGATCTTTGTTGGTTATCCATTTTATATATGGCAATATGTATCTGTTAATCCTAAACTCCTAATTTATCCTCCACCCCTTCTAGTAAGAGGGGTTTTGACATTTGTATATATGGTTGCAAAAGTTTTTTTAGAAGAATGGGAACTCATGACATGTGACAATTATAGGAAGAGTTCAGTGTCCATAAATAAAGTTCTATTCACACACAGCCACCCCTATGCATTTACAGATGGTCTGTGGTGACTTTCATGCTACAATAGCAGAGTTTAGTTGGGAGAGACTATATGGTCTGAAAATACTAAATCCATTTATTATCTGGCCCTTTATGGGAAAAAATTGGCAACCCCTGTATTGTAACAATGTATGACATTGTTCAGTCACTCAGTCCCATCAGTCGTGTCTGACTCTTGGTGACTTCATGAGCTATAGCATGCCAGGCTTCCCTGTCCTTCACCATCTCCTGGGGCTTGCTCAGACTCATGTCCATTCAGTGATGCCATCCAACCATCTTGGCCTCTGTCACCCCTTCTCCTCCTGCCCTCAGTCCTTCTCAGCATCAGGGTCTTTTCCAGTGAGTCAGCTCTTCACATCAGGTGAAGTGAAGTCACTCAGTCATGTCTGACTCTTAGCGACCCCATGGACTGTAGCCTACCAGGCTCCTCTGTCCATGGAATTTTCCAGGCAAGAGTACTGGAGTGGGTTGCAATTTCCTTCTCCAGAGGATCTTCCCCACCCAGGGATCGAACCCGGGTCTCCTGCATTGCAGGCAGACGCTTTACCGTCTGAGCCACCAGGGAAGCCCCTGGTGGACATATCTAACCCTAGAAAGAGGACATGTTTAGAAAGAGACTGGAACTTCATATAACTTTACATCTGAAGAAAAATATATCTACTACACAGATACACTTATCTCTATGTACACACAAAGGGGCTCCCATAGATGACCCATAAAGGCAGCTAATACATTTCATGGGTGCTTTTGATAGTGGAGTAAATTCACATATTGCTTGAAAAGCTACTTATGAGAAGAGATTCGCATTTGGAACAGAGTCCCTTGTTGGTTTTCTCCATTCTCTTTATGACTGGAATAAATGGGCTGGATTAGACTGAGCTGTTTCACAAGACCTACACAGCAAGCAGAAATACCAGCATTAGATCTTTTCAAACTTAAATAGATTGAATGTCACCGGTACCAATGAGAACCTAATAATTCCTAGCAACTTGCAACATTAAAAAAAATTAGCAGCCTTCTTGATACCATCTCACTCCCACACTCCAGGATAAGGTTGTATGTTTTCCGTCTATTTGAGGACTTGGCCAGAGAGAAAATAGATAGAGCATGCGCCAGAAAATATATTGTTGAATTTCCTGGTTATGGCTTTCTTATTTTAGACAGCTCAAGTATAAATGCAATCTTGACCTTTATATGTGTGAAAAAATATACAATATAAGCAATAAACAAGCAGCCAAGCATTATATTTCTAATTGAGTCTGCTACTGTCTTGTAGCATGTTGATTTGCTAAATATAATTTGTAGTGTTGCTATTGGACAGAAAGTCACTGCTCACAAGCAGGCTCCCTGAGTAAAACTGTCAGGTAAAATAAAATCTTTAATACAGAAACAAATACATTAAAAAAAATCTTAACTTGTTGTCTGCATGAATGACCCTGGGAATAAAACAGTTAGTGCATGGATGAAATCGATAAGTCATCGGCTAATATGGAATTTTATCGGGTTGGAATAGTGTGACTCCTTTCTGGAACCCAATTACTTAAGAGGCAAGCAGCTGTGGGAAGCAAGGATTAGAAACAATCCCTATTTTTCATGGGCTGAAGAAGGAGGTTTGTGTTTGGAAGACTCTGGACAAAGTGGTTAATTGCAAAAAAGGCCACAACCCATACTCCCCACCTCTAGCTGTACATCCTTTGCAAGTTAACTTTACTGCTCCTCCCACAAGTGAAAGTGCTAACTGCTCAGTCGTGTCTGACTATTTGTGACCCCATGGACTGTAGCCCACCAAAATCCTCTGTCCATGGAATTCTCCAGGCAAAAATACTGGAGTGGGTTGCCATTCCCTTCTCCATGGGACTTTCCCGATGCAGGAATTGAACCTAGGTGTCTTGCATTGTAAGCAGATTCTTTACCATTTGAGCCACCAGGGAAGCCCTGGATCTAGTTCCCTGACCAGGGATCAACCCTTGGCCCTCTGTATTGGGAGCTTAGAGTCTTAACCACTGGACCACCAGGGACGTCCCTCCCATCAGGAGGTTGCATCTATTTTCCCACCCCTTGAACCTGAGCTTGGCCATAGGATACAACAGAATCTTTTTTAAAAATGTTAATTTTATACTGGAGTATAGTTGATTAACAATGGTGTGTACGTTTCAGCTGTACAGCAAAGTGACTCAGTTATCCATATACATATATCCATTCTTTTTCAGGATGCTTCCCCATGTAGTTTATTACAGAATATTGAGTAGAGTTCCCTGTGCTATCCAGTAGGTCCTTATTGATTACCTGTTTTATATATAGTGGTGTGTTTTGTTAATCCCAGACTCCTAAGCTATTCCTCTCCCCACCTTTCCTGTTTTCTATGAGAATCATCACTAGCCCCTGCCCTGTGAAGCTGCCCTCTCTTTGCCACCCTGAGTTAACTGTGTGAAGAAGCTCAGGCTAGCCTGCTGGAGTCCATGGAACAGAAATGAGCCATCCCACCTGTGGCCCCTGAGACCAGTCACCCTGCCAACTACTAGACAGGTGACTGAGACCATACTAGGCAGCCCAGACTGGAAGAACCTCTCAGCTGACACCCAGAATCAGGAGAATGAACCAATGCTTATTAGTTCAAGCCACTAAATTTTTTAAAAATAATTAATTTATTTTAATTGAAGGCTAATTACTTTACAGTATTGTAGTGGTTTTTGCCATACATTGACATGAATCAGCCATGGGTGTACATGTGTTCCCATTCCTGAACCCCCCTCCCTCCCCATTCCATCCTTCAGGGTCATCCCAGTGCACCAGCCCTGAGCACCCTGTCTCATGCATCGAACCTGGACTGGCAGTCTATTTCACATGTGATAATGTACATGTTTCAATGCTATTCTCTCAGATCATCCCACCCTCACCTTCTCCCACAGAGTCCAAAAGTCTGTTCTTTACATCTGTGTCTCTTGCTGTCTCACATATAGGATCATCATTACCATCTTTCTAAATTCCATATATATATCCATTAATACACTGTATTGGTATTTTTCTTTCTGGCTTACTTCACTCTGTATAATAGGCTGCAGTTTCATCCACCTCATTAGAACTGATTCAAATGTATTCTTTTTAATGGCTGAGTAATACTCCATTGTGTATGTACCACAGCTTTCTTATCCATTCGTCGGCTGATGGACATCTAGGTTGCTTCCATGTCCTGGCTATTGTAAACAGTGCTGCGATGAACATTGAGGTACACATGTCTGTTTCAATTCTGGTTTCCTCAGTGTGTATGCCCAGCAGTGGGATTGCTGGGTTGTATGGCAGTTGCATTTCCAGTTTTTTAAGGACTCTCCACACTGTTCTCCATAGTGGCTGTACTAGTTTGCATTCCCACCAACAGTGTAAGAGGGTTCCCTTTTCTCCGCACCCTCTCCAGCATTTTAATGGCTTGTTATGCAGCAAAAGTTAGAGTAGGTGCTGAGGTCCTGGGTCCTGAGTGACTCCTGCATGGGAGGTCCAACCTACCACACTGCTTTTGCCAAGAATGTGCCTGACCGTGAGGGCTGTTACATTCAAGTCCTCTGAAGGCTGATCGGTGGCAAACTGATTGCTGGGGCTTGTTTATGGGGTCCAGGGTTACCTTAGGTCACACAGGATGATGCACAGTCCTAGGGGACCTTCTAGTGCTGGCAGCCACTTCAGTGAAGGCTCTTAAAATGCTCGTTGCAGTGGGCTTCCTGCTGGAATGGCTCAGGTCTGAAGCTGGGGCAGCCCCTGGAACTTCCCACCAGCTGAAGAGTTCTTTGTACTCCACAGTCTCTAAGGGCCCTCTGATATTTACATATCTTTGCTGGACTTCTGACTCTAGGGAGAATTTTGGAGATAGTCCCAGAAACTCCAAGGACAGGGACAAAGACATAAAGCCATGTGCAGGCTTGAGGTGGGAGTGGGATACCAGGGTCTCTGGAGGCAAACGGTGCTCATGAAGTAGTTTGGCAGGCCTCAGAGGGCAGGCGTTTTCATTGATGGCCTGGGTGGATTTGGTCACAAATTAGCTCTGCATCCTGACCAATAAAAAAGCAAGTTCACTTTTTTTAGGTCTCAGTTTCCAAATCTATTTAGGGAGAACTGGATTGGATGGTACTTGACTGTCTTTGCTGGGATTCATCTCCTAGACTTTGCACCGTGTCCTTCTCCAGCCCTCACTTGGTTTGACTTTGTGCCGTCATCCCCGGACCCAGAGTTGTGATTTTGAGGAAGAAGTGAGGCAGGCCCATTTCAGGATGAGGATACAAGCCATGTGCACAGATTTTCTTAAGAGCTTGCCCAACTGATATTAAGTGACTTCTGACAGGAGTATGGCTAAAAGAGACCAAGGAATTGCTGTGGTGGGGGGAGGTGCGGGAAGAGGGAGCGAGCAGCCCAAGAGGAAGTCTGGGAAGAGGGCCTGATCTATTATTTTGCCTTGTAAATAATCCGCAGAAGGGCTCTCTACCCGACCCCGCCCACTGATCAACTGATCTTGCAGCAGCGCACAAAGACTTCAACCTGTGGTTTTTACTTCATTTATCTTCCTCTGTGAATTTTGTTATCCTAACACAATTTTTGATTTCCACACTGCATTAGTACACTACTCTCAGTTTTGCAAGCGTTTTGTTTTGTTTTTTAATGGGGTAAGGTGGTCAAAAAAAAAAAAAAAACCCGACTATTTAAAAACATCACGGTTTAACTCAGGGCTGAAGTATTTTTTTATACTAAATGCTGACTAACTGTTCAAAAGTCATCAGTGGCTTCTCATCGATCCTAGTTCCAGTCGCTTGAAGGTCACTTTGGAATGGCCTTTCTGGCTGGCCTCAACTCCCATCACTCTCACCGTCAACTAGCCCTATTTGTTCTCCTTGAAGTACTCCAAGATTGTCCCCGCCTCATACCTTTTCCCTGGCTCTTCTCTGGGCCTGAAATGCTCCTGCCCCAGGTCTTGTGGTTTACTGCTCTCTTGGGAATAAGGACTTTTTAAAAATTGAAGTATGTGTGTGTGTGCTAAGTCACTTCAGTCATGTCTGTCTGTTTGCGACCCCGTGGACTGTAGCCCACCAGGTTCTTCTGTCCATGGGATTCTCCAAGCAAGAATACTGGAGTGGGGTGCCATGCCCTTCTCCAGGGGATCTTCCTGACCCAGGGATCGAACCCATGTCTCTTATGTCTCCTGCACTGGCAGGTGGATCTTTGCCACTAGTGCCACCTGGGAAGCCCAGTTGATTTTCAGTGTTGTACTAATTAGTGCTGAACCGCAAAGTGATTTAGTCATGCTCTCACACGCACACACACACATATATATTCTTTTTTAAAAAATGTGTTCTTTTCCATCACCATTTATCATAGGATGTTGAATACAGTTCTCCCTGTGCTATACAGTAGGGCCTTTTTATCCACCCTGTATGTAAAAGCTCACATCACCTAACCTTGGCCTCCCACTCCACCCCTCTGCCAACCCCAACCTCCATCCAAATGGGAACCATCAGTCTGTTCTCTGTGTCCATGATTCTGTTTCTGTTTGTAGATGGGTTCATTTATGTCATATTTTAGATTCCACGTATAAGTGATATCATATGGTATTTGTCTTTCTTATTCTGACTTACTTCACTTAGCATGATAACCTCTAGTTGCAGCCATGTTGCTTGCAAGTAGCATTATATCATTCTTTTTGGGGGGGTGCTGATAGTATTCCATTGTATATGTGTAGCATATCTTCTTTATCCATTCATCTCTCAATGGACATGTAGGTAGTTTCCATGTCTTGTGCATAGGAGTGCATATATCTTTTGTGAATTACAGTTTTGTCCAGGTATATGCCCAGGACTGGGATGATTGGATCATATGCTGATTTTCCTTTTAGTTTCCTGAAGAACCTCCATACTATTTTCCACAATGGCTGCACCACCTTACATTCCCAGCAACAGTGTAGGAAAGGAAACAAGGATTTCACAGACTCTGCAGAATGTTCTAATATGCAACTAGAGTTTAGAATAACTGAGCTAGAGTCTCATTTCAGGTCAAAGCCCCTTGAACTTCCATATTGGTGGAAACCACCTCGAGGTCTTGATTGCATGCAGATTCTGATGCAGGAGTGGGGAGGAGTTCAAGAGTCTGCATTTCTAAGGATGGTGAATTCCCTAAGGCAAGGGAATGTATTTCCATCTGTGCCAACTGCAGACTAGGTGCCCTGTGAGTATTTGCTGCTCACAAGCTTCCCAGTTGCCACAGTTTCCTTTCATGGCCCTGTGCCACCTCCAGTAGGTCTGATGACCTAAAATACGATGGGATGTGTGACCTGATCAAGATGTCAGGCCTATGAACATTATAAAAGGACTTTAAATGGGTAAACCTTTAGTATGAAGTCCTTCCATTCTGGAGCCATAGCAATGTGATCCTGGGCCAAGAACGAAGCTTTCATCTCTCCTGCTATGATGAAATGGGCTCTTGGTCTTCAGATTCTTCCCCAGGGCTATTATCATCCCCTCAGTCTTGCTGGGTTTGACATGAAGTGAGGCAGACTTCAGCCAGAGTGGTTTTCTGAGGGGGAAAAAATGGGAAAGTAAAGCTGCTGCTCTCCTTTTTGGTTTCCAGTATCCTCTGTATGGTCATAAATAGCCCTGATTCCTGACATCCATACCACAAAACTAGATTTCCAGGTCTCTGTCCGTCCTGTCAACAACTTCATCAGTTGCCTTTATAACATCTTCTTCTGAAGGCTTCTTTGTGCCACTTTATATATGTTCCCCTGCCCAGACTGTCCTCACCCAAAAGACATCCCTCAGGCATCCATCCCGCTTAGCCAGCTGCTAAAGCTAAAACAAAGTCACCCCTGGTCTGGCCCCATCTTACTCCAGCAGAGCCGATAATTTCACTCCAGGAGGGCTACATCTTCTCTCCTTGCCAAGGAATTTCTCCCTAATGAGGTTAACAGGGGTATTGTTATTTCAGGGTTTGCTGACAGGAGGAGGATTTATCCTCTCCTCTACTCTTTTTCCTGACTCTGAAGAGATTTGCAGACCTGAAATCTACAGTGCCTCTCAGTCACTTGGTAATTTAAAACCGATGACTTGAAAAGAGAAGGGAGATGAAGACGCTGTCCTGGGATGTGTCCTTTTACAGAGAGGTATTGTAATTGGGGGACGGTATTCTTTCATGCAACTCTTTTGAGAAAAACAACACACGGTGGTTTAGGGGTCTACTGTGATAACTTAATCAGCCAGCTATTCACTGGCACCCTTTCTGAGTATAGAGACAGAAGATGTACAATTTACTGATTAGAAAAGGGTTCATGAAGGTGCTAATTAAAATCTTAGAACAGTGCGTGATTCCATCTTGTAATGCTCAAAACTGGGCAAAACCACTATGCTATTAGACGTCAAAATAGAGCTTACCGTGGGGTAGGGGTTAGTGACTGGAAGGAAGCATAATGAGTGCTTTCTGGGGTTCCAATGATGCTTTATGTCTTGATTCTTTTCCTTGGGCCCTATTTACTTTGTGAAATTTCATTGATTCACTTTTGTGAATTTTCATTTGTGTGCTTTTCTCTGCCTACCATACTTCATTAAAAAGTTTACCGGTAAATATCCTACAATTATAAACACACTTTAAAATGTTTTCCTCTTGATGAATGGATCAGAAGTTCAACAAATCAGTGTGTGAAAATGTATTTGAAAGGCCGTTGTTCAGTTAAAGGCCGGATTCCTCCCCCACCCCCACCAAAATGTACGTTTTCCCCCTCAGACTTGAGTGCCCTGTGTGTGTTAGTCCTCTTCCTGATCCTAACAGCTTTGCTTTGATTGTGCTTAATGCTGGAAAAGCTTTCACTTGGAAGGAGCTGTAACCTTAACAGGTTTCTTTATCTGGTGGATGAATTATATCCTAGATACGTGCTCACATCGAAGTATGCAGCCTTCTACCAGTCATTAGTCACGGAAACCACCCCAAATCTCAGTGACAGGGCTCACCATCAACAGCTGCAGGACAAGATGAGGGACCCTTGTGATCAAGCCTGGTGCTTCCTGGATACTAATGATATCTCCACACAATGGATCCACCTTTGCTTACCCAGTTAAAGAATGAATCAGAATATTGAGACAGATTAGACTGGGGCCGGCTTTACTTAGCTAGGAACAAACCAGACATAATAGATTAATTGGGATTTTTTCTTCCTCTTGTAAATGTATTTATTTAATTTATGGAATGAGTGAACCTTCACATGGTTCATGAATCACAGAGTACAAATAGTATGTAGGGAATAGTATTTCTCCACTTCTTTCCTCCATCAGTCAGTGTCCACCCCTACCATCACTGTTGATAGTGGCTTTGTTGCCAGAGACTTGTAGTGTATACTAAAAAATGAAAAGCCCCTGAAAATATCAATAAGAGGATTTCATCAGGCTCCTATGATTACTGACAACTCCCCATTTTAGGACTGTGCCACTCAAAGTGTGGTCCTCAGAACAACAACATCAGGCTCACTTGAGAGTTTGTTAGAAATGGAGAATCTCAGTCCCCAGCTCAGACCCACAAATTGGAATCTGCAGTTTAATAGGATCTCCAGGGTATGTAGCACCCTAAGGTGTGAGAAACGATGCTTCAGGGGAAAGGGACCTTGTGTGTCAAGATGGGGGTCTACAAAGGTACCCAACTTATCCTCAGGGAGTTCTTTGTTCTTTGGAGGAAAAATTAATTCAGTAGATTCTCATCAATCAATTTTGTGACAATTTCCTCAAAGGTTTTTCTCTTGTGCATGTGAATCTCATCTCGTGTACATATAATGATGTGTAATTGTCTTCAGCAGACATTTAAGACTGAACACTTGCCCTGGTTCTAGCTTTTGAGCACTCTTACCTGAGCATGTCAGGACCAGAACACTGGGTGACTAAGTGTTGAGCAGTGGACACGTTGTCTTGTTTTGCTCTGAGGATTTGGAGCCAGAGAGTTATCAACATATGAAACAAAGAGAAATCGCTTTAAAATTCTTACTGCCTCTTAGAAAGAATATATTGATAATGTGTATGACTTTTACTAGAGGGAAGAAATTCCATGAGATGGTTACCTTTTGCCTTGACATGCGACCTTTTTGCTAGTCAAGATTGTTATTCTTGTTCAGTCTCTCTGGCATGTCTGACTCTTTGTGACCCCATGGACTGCAGCATGCCAGGCCTCCCTGTTCTTCACCTTCCCAGAACTTGCTCAGACTCATGTCCATAGAGTCAGTGATGCCATCTAACCATCTCATCCTCTGTCATCCCCTTTTCCTCCTGCCTTCTACCTTTACCAA
Organism: Capricornis sumatraensis; assembly: GCF_032405125.1. NCBI lineage: Eukaryota > Metazoa > Chordata > Mammalia > Artiodactyla > Bovidae > Capricornis > Capricornis sumatraensis. The sequence continues at coordinate 112,738,051 of NC_091092.1, forward strand.
CATCAGGGTCTTTTCCAATGAGTCAGCTCTTTGCATCAGGGGGCCAAATATTGGAGCTTCAGCTTTAGCATCAGTCTTTCCAGTGAATATTCAGGATTGATTTCCTTTAGGATTGACTGGTCTGATTTCCTTGCAGACCAAGAGACTCTCAAGAGTCTTGTCCGGCACCACAGTTGAGAAGCATCAATTCTTCAGTGCTCAGTTTTCTTTATGGTCCAACTCCCACGTCCATATATGACTACTAGAAAAACCATAGCTTTGACTATATGGACTTTTGTCAGAAAAATAATGTCTCTTTTTAATACTCTGTCTAGGTTGGTCATAGCTTTTCTTCCAACAAGGAGGCATCTTTTAATTTCATGCTGCATTCAGCATCTGCATTGATTTTGGAGCCCAGGAAAGAAAGTCTGTTGCTGTTTCATTGTTTCCTCATCTGTTTGCCATAAAGTGATGAGACCAGATGCTATGATCTTCATTTTTTGAATGTTGAGTTTTAAGCCAGCTTTTTCACTCTCCTCTTTCACTTTCATCAAGAGTCTCTTTAGTTCCTCTTCCTTTTCTGCCATAAAGGTGTTGTCATCTACATATCTGAGGTTATTGATATTTCTCCCAGCAATCTTGATTCCAGCTTATGCTTCATTCAGCCTGGCATTTTGCATGATGTACTCTGCATATATGTTAATTAAGTCAAGATTGTTGGTGTGAGACATTTTTTGCATTGGTATAATTATTCTGGATTCTTCAAGAAGGCACATACTGAAACTTAAAAAAATGTTTTTAGTATATTAGAATATAATTGATTTACAATGATTTTTTAGTTTAAGACTTATAGGTAAAGTGATTTACTTATACATATATCTATTGTTTTTCATATTCTTTCCCCATTTAGGTTATTACAGAATATTTAGTAGAGTTCCCTGTGCTATACAGTAGGTCCTTGTTGATTATTTTATATATAGTAATGTGTATATGTTTATCCCAAATTCCTAATTTATCCCTCCCTCTGCCTTTCCCCTTTGGTAGCCATAAGTTTATCTATTTCTGTTTTGTAAATAAGTCCATTTGTATCATTTTTTAGATCTCACACATAAGTGATATGATATTTGTCTTTGTCTAATTTACTTCATTTAGGATGATAATCTCTGGGTCCATCTGTGTTGTTGTAAATGGCATTATTTCATTCTTTTTTTATGGCTGAGTAATATTCCATTGTATATATGTACCACATCTTGTTTATCCTTTCATCTGTTAATGGACATTTAGGTTGCTTCTGTGTTGTGGCTATTGTGAATAGTGCGGCAGTATACTAGGTGCATGTATCTTTTCAAATTACGATTTTCTCCAGATATATGCCCAGGAGTAGAGTTGCTGGATTGTATGGTAATCTATTTTTAGTTTTTAAAGAAACCTCCATACTGTTTCCATAGCAATTCCACAAATTTACATTCCTACCAACAGTGTCAGAGGGTTCCCTTTTCTCCTCACTCTCTCCAGCATTTATTGTTTGTAAATTTTTCGTGATGGCCATTCTGACCTGTGTGAGGTGAGACCTCATTGTGGTTTTGATTTGTATTTCTCTAATAATTTGTAATGTTAAGCATCTTTTCATATGCTTTTTGGCCATCAGTAGGGACATACTGACATTTGACACACTTTCTCACTTCCTTTTCTCTACTTTTTGAAGTTCTTTCCTCAAGAAATATTAGCCACAGAGCACACTGTTATACTCTGGAGGAGAAGGGGGCGACAGAGGTTGAGTTGATTGGATGGCATCACTAACTCAATGGACATGAGTTTGAGCAAACTTTGGGAGATAGTGAAAGACAGGGAAGCCTGGTGTGCTGCAGTCCATGGGGTCACAAAAAGTCAGACATGACTTAGTGACTGAACAACACCCTTGTACTAGGCTTCCCTGGTGCTCAAATGGTAGAGAATCTGCTTGCAGTGCAGGAGACTTGGGTTCCATCCCAGGCTGGGAAGATCCCCTAGAGTAGGGAATGGTCACCCACTCCAGTATTCCTGCCTGGAGAATCCCATGGACAGAGGAACGTGGCAGACTACAGTCACTTTCACACCCTTGTACCACTTAACCATTCACCTCTGCTCCTCTTGATTTCCTTCACTGCAGTTAACAGTCATTGAGCATCTGTCACAGTCTGACGTTGAGAGTTTTTTCTAATGATTTCAGTTTTTTAAAACTTTGTTGTGGTATGAGCACTCAACATGAGCTCTCCTCTCTTAACAAGTTTCTAAGTGTATGATACATTACTGTTGTCTGTAAGTACACTGTTGACAGCAGCTCTCCAGGGTTTATTCATCTTGCTTAACTGAAGCTTTGTGCCTGTCAAATGAGTTCTCATGAAATTATTAGTATAATATACATACCAAAAAGTGCATAAATCATAAGTGCACAGCTCAGTGAGGCTTCAAAAGCTGATCACACGCTGGAAACCAACACCCAGAACAAAAATCAGAGCAGGTCCAGCCCCTCAAGAGCTCCGTCACGCCCCCTGCATAGTCAGCACATGCCTGTGCGGGTCAACACTGTAACTCCTAATAGTATATGAAAGTAACGCTTGCCTGCTTTATGTAGGTGGCACCCTACAGCCTGCACTCTTGCATCCAGGTTCTTTTACTCAGTATTGTGCTTGTGGTATCCAGCTGTATTATGTGATCGTTCGTTCTCCTTGCTGTCTTAATTTATCCATTCTTCTGTTGGTGGTGATTTTGTGGCTTCCCATTGTAAGCTACCATGACCAGCACTAAGAAAATTCCTGCACAGGCCTCTTCATGAAAATAGGTAAGCTTTTCTGTTGAGTATGCACCAAATACAAAAATTGCTGTGCGACGCTGACTTTTTAAATATATCACAGCGGATTAGTTTGTCCATGTAAGTGCCAAAGAAGCAAGGTATGTGATTAGGCAGAGAGGCGTGCATTCAGATACCCTAGCCCGGGAATAGGAGCCAATATCTTTGCTCCCCAACATGAAAAGGGAACTTTCTGCCTCCCAGCGATTTCTGAGCTCCTACCTGCTTCTAGCCTTCCAAGGGTGCAGTGTTGATTGCTTTAGTTTATTTTATGATTTTAATGAGATCACCCCACTGCTGCAATAGCTTTTCCAAGCATGACACATCCTGGCTCCATAGTGAGAACCAAGTCAATTCTCAGCTGTGTGCCAGCGGCAGCTAAAAAATTACTCTTCATGAATTTGTGCTTTAGAATCTCCATCCTTGAAGGGAAATAGTGGAGGCAGGACAAGCCATCAGTGAAGGAGGTGGTCGTGTGCATGCCTTCACTGGAAGCTCTGCCTGGCCCTTAAATAGCTCTGTGCCAAACACCCTCTTCCTAGAGGGCCTGGAACCCCCACCACTTAAGCTAGCATTTGAGGTTAGACCACTGAGGCAAGGGCGTGCCTCAGGAAGGCCACTGCTAAAATGTACTGGTTTCCCGCAGGGAGAGGGAAGGTCTTAACTGTCCCCTGAGGGGATAGTAAGTCAGAAACTTGGCAGTCAAGAGAAGTCAGTATTTGGGACATAGGAACCAGAGGGTTTGATGGAGGCAGCCTGGCTAGGAGACTGTAGCAGCAGAGACTTGAAGGCAAAAAATTGGGGGCTAGTGGTATGAAGAGCCTTGGACTGGAGGGGATTCGTGGTGAGGTCCCCCGCTGTACCACCTTGAAGAGCATCTGGGGTGAAGAGGACACCCATGAGCAAAATGGCTGCTGAGAAGCCCCTGGGATCTTTACAGGTCTGCCCCTCAAGTTCTCTGATTTCATCTGATGCATAAGAACCAGTTTTGATCTCTAGATTTAAATATCTTTGCTGTTTGTACTTTCCTTATCATGCTAATCTTATTTGGAGGTATTTTAGTTATTTCCTCTGAGAGAGGGTAATGGGGCCATAATTTGATGCTCTATTCTCAGCTCCAGGCTGTTCAAGTTTTTTTATGTTAAATTTATCGTACTTTTCTCTATATTCATACATATACATTATATATATTATATATGCATATATATATAGTGTTTGATACCATTACATTCTGCCACAACAGAGATTTTTCAAGGAGAGGAAACACATTCTTGGAGAATCACCCACATTGAATGGACTTAAAAAATCTTTATTGTTTCTCTGATTATAAAAGAATGCATACTCATAAGAAATTCAAATTTTACCACAAACAAGTAGAAACTAAAAACTCTGCATACCTGGCGTGTATGTTAAAGGTACTGTTAAGAAGTTAGGGATGCCTTTTGCTCATGTTTTTTATATTCAAGGGCATATTAAAAAAAGATACTCTGACTGCTTTTTATATAACATTCCACACATGTATTAAATCCATTTCCCGTGACACATGGCCTGCTTGGCCAGGAGATGTGGTGGACCTTCCAGGGAATCGAGCAGAGCCTTCCCTTCTCTTTTTTTTCTGACTCCTTCTCCATCTTGCACTAAGATTTATAAAGCAAAGAAAGAGACTAGTAGAAAGAGACTACACACGCAAAGAGACCTTAATAAAATAAGAAATTAATAATGGTCACAAAAGACTGTATAAGAATGTTCATAAGTTTTCCTCCTAAATAGCCCCAAACTGGCAGTGGTCCAAATTTCCATCAGTTGGAGAATGGATAAAGAAGTTGTGGTATATTCATACAATAGAAGACCTCTCAGCCATGAAAAGGAAGAATCCACTGATGATGCAGCATCATGTGAGAAGCTCGAGAACATTTTGTTGAGCAAAAGAAGCCAGAATTAAGAATACATACTATATGATTCAATTTATGTGCAGTTCTTTTTTTAAAAAATACTTATTTCTTTATTGGCTATGCCAGTTTTTAGTTGCAGCATGCGGGATCTTTAGCTGCGGCATGCGGGATCGAACCTGGGACCCCTGCACTGGCAACATGGAGTCTTAGCCAAAGGACCACCAGGGAAGTCCCCATTTATGTACAGTTCTGAAACAGCCTAATCTAATCTCTGGTGATACAAGTCAGGGCAGGGGTTGACTGGGGTCAGGACCGGGGTTGGGTGTGGACAGGGATTGGCTCCAAGCAGGTGGCACAAGGAAATTTTGGGGATGATGGAAATGTTTCATATCTCATGTGAAGTGGATTTCCATGGGCATATACAGTTGTGAAAATTCATCACCGTGTCTCCTTCTCATCCGTGCCTTCTATCAATTACAGTTCAGCAAAAGTAATTTTAAAAGCAGGCCATCGTATGTGAGGGGGACACATGGTATATGGCTCTGTTATGAAATAAGGGGCATGCTTCTGGATTCGACTGCAGTGGTAGGGACTGCAGTCACTCGCCCCTCACTGCTGCTACTACCTTCTGCCTCAGACCTTCTCCAATACCAGGAACATGCTGGATGATCACTGAGGCACTGCCCAAGGCTTACTGTCCCTGGAGGCCACCCTCAAGCAATGGGAATCATGAGCCCATGGATAAGTAATACACCAGCCTGCCAGGTGGACAGTGCTAGAAGGTCTTCAGTAGGCTATTCAGGGGTCTTGGTGGGATTGAGTCCTTGAAAACGGATTCAAACATCCTTACACTGGCTCTTTCTTCCCCATCTGGCTCCCCTTTACCTTTCATGCTCACACTTTGGAATCCCCTCCCCAATAAATGACCTACACCCTTGTCTCAAGCTCTGCTTTCTGAGAAACCCAAACTAACGATGGCACCATGGTGGCAGGAAAGGAAGTTGCTGTGGTCTGTTCTCCAGCATTCCCTTGCTCCTTTATTCCTCTCTCTCCTGTCTCCTCTGACTTAAACATTTCTCTGACTGTAAAATAGAGGAGAGGGAAGATGCCTTAGAGGAGGGTTAGTAAGAGAAGTCTAAGGTTTTGTTTGTTTGTTTAGCAAATGCTTCTGAGAATCTCTGGGGATGTTTATGGTGACTATACACAACTCTGTGAATACACTAAAAACTGTTGAATTAGTGTACTTTAAAATGGGTGGACTGTATAGTATGGAAGTTATCTATAGGTAAAGTTGTTTAAAAAAAATTAGTCCTGGTCCAGGCAAAGGAGTGAGCACTGATTTTAAGAAACAATTTTCTCCTGTTTTAAATTTGGTTGGTAAAATGTCAAGGATCATAAATAGTGGAGAGAGAATAGTACACCTGCACTCATATATTTTCCCCAGATGTCCTGTTTCCTGAACCTATTAATGAAATTATTTAATAAATATCTAAATAGTAATTAGAACTGTGTGCATCTGGAAATGCAATGATGAGTAGGAAGTCACTGTTCCTGTCTCTTGGAAATTAGAATCTACTGGAAAAAATAATAGAAAAATGGACAAGAAAGGACAAATAAGATGCTTAGAAATGGCATAGTAGTATAAATTCAGTTCTTAATTCAGAAAAAGAAATATATTTCTTTTAAAAAGAAAGCAATGTGTGGAATGGGGCACTATGATCTGAGAGCCTTGAGTCCTTACATTTCCTGTGGGCAGAATTGGACAATGCCCCCCACCCCTCTACCTTTGAGGTTCAAGGATGTAGAAACTGGTCTAAGGCACAAAGATGGTCCATAATAGAGGCTCATGTATTAACTGTATTTTCTTTATTTTTAAAAATAATACTTTCATATTTTAATGCACTTAAACAGTATTTCTTTATTTTTGTCTATGCTGGGTCTTTGTTGCTGCACGTGGGCTTTCTCTAGTTGCAGCAACGGGGAGCTACTTCTCCAGTTGTGGAATGTGGATTCTAGGGCCTTTGGGCTCAGTAGTTGTGGCTCCTGGGCTCCAGAGCATGGGCTCAGTAGTTGTGGTGCACAGGCTTAGTTGCTCCACGGCATGTGGGATCTTCCCAGACCAGGGATCAAACCCGTGTCCCCTGCATTGCAAGGTAGACTTCCAACCACTGGACCTCCAGGGAAGCCCTTAACTATGTATTCTGATTTTCTCTCTTCCTGATGCTCTGACATCTGGGGTGTGGATGACAGGTGACCAGAGGGTAATTGTTCTTCCCATGGTCAGTTCATTTCTAGGGATAGCAAACAGCCTTTCATGAGCAAACTAACCAGTCCAGACCACACACAACCCCATCTCCTCAATCTGGCCTTAGACTCCCGGCTAATATTCCTCTGCCCTAATCAACCTAGGGCAAGTATCAGATCATTCAGGGCAGTGCCCCCCCACCCCAGAGCTTGCAGAAATGATTCAAACTAGCCAATCCTAAACTGGCATACCCTGCCCTGCCTTAATGGGAATGGCTTCTCCCCACATTTCCCCATTACTCCCTCTGCTTCCTGATCAACCCTGATTCCTCTTGGTGTGGCCCGGCATGGTGGGACGTGGCCCTTCCTCTGGGGTTCAGTGGCAGTCATCTCCCAGTCTCTTGGTCTCAACCTACACCACCTGAATAATACTGAACTCAACCTTGTCAAACAGTTCACTGTAGGTCAGAACAAGTCTTCACAGAGGAAGAGAACTAGAAGTCTGTACAGGCGGCTCCCTTTTTGCCCAAGAGCCTGAGCATTTGGAGGGAAGATTCGTTCTGCATATGAAATACAGAGAATGATCAAGATGGATTCAAGCATGCTGATAAGCATCCCTAGAGATGCTTAGAAATGTTTGGTTTTAAAAAACTGGGCTCTCTTCTAATTCACTAAGTGGTCAGGACTCCAACATCAACTTAACATGTCATGAATTCCAGGGAATTTGTTAAAACAACCTTACATTTGTATAATTAAATAGCATTATATGTTTAAATACTGAGGCACCACTGAGAGGATTTTTTAATTTTATTTTTTTTAAAACCAAAAACATTTTGTATTGGGGTATAGCCCATTAACAATGTGGTGATAGTCTCAGGTGAACAGGGAAGGGACTCACCCATACATGTAACCTGTATCCTGGGGGAAATTTTTTAAAGCAGTCAAAATTTCTTCTCCTTTGATTTATTGTTTTCTAGTTATAAATAATGCATTCTCATTGTTTAAAAAAAAAAGAAAAAAGCTACCCAAAATACTCTGAGAGAAGGAGAAAGAAAAGAAAAAAATGATGAAATTTCTCTATCATATAATAACTACCATTATCATTTCAGGTTCTGAGAAAAACTCTCTCTCCCAATACTTGGTACAACACAGAGCTGTTTCTGGGGAAGAGATGGGTGAATATCCTCAGGGACCAAAGGGTCTTCTGGGAGAAAAGAGACTGTGATCTCTGTCTCTCTTCTTCCATGGTTTGAAATGGTCCTGATGGAGTTCTGTCACTGGCAAGGACGTGAAAGGCACCAAAGGGACTCACCACCACAAGAGAAGAAGCCTTGATGAGTGATCGTAGTCCAGTACCAGGCCCTCCATGTGGGTGGATGAGAGATTGTTTCTGACACAGGGTGTGTGTAGTCCAGGCTGGAGGTCTTCCCTGATAAAAGATACTTTAGGGGTAATAACTGAGCATGTGTATATCAAGTTGGTTCAGTTCAGTTCAGTCGCTCAGTCGTGTCCGACTCTTTGCAACCCCATGAATCGCAGCACGCCAGGCCTCCCTGTCCATCACCAACTCCCGGAGTTCACTCAGACTCTCATCCATTGAGTCAGTGATGCCATCCAGCCACCTCATCCTCTGTCATCCCCTTCTCCTCCTGCCCCCAATCCCTCCCAGCGTCAAAGTCTTTTCCAATGAGTCAACTCTTCGCATGAGGTGGCCGAAGTATTGGAGTTTCAGCTTTAGCATCATTCCTTCCAAAGAACACCCAGGGCTGATCTCCTTTAGGATGGACTGCTTGGATCTCCTTGCAGTCCAAGGGACTCTCAAGAGTCTTCTCCAACACCACAGTTCAAAAGCATCAATTCTTCGGCACTCAGCCTTCTTCACAGTCAAGCTCTCACATCCATACATGACCACAGGAAAAACCATAACCTTGACTAGACAGATCTTTGTTGGCAAAGTAATGTCTCTGCTTTTGAATATACTATCTAGGTTGGTCATAACTTTTCTTCCAAGGAGTAAGCGTCTTTTAATTTCATGGCTGCAGTCACCATCTGCAGTGATTTTGGAGCCCCAGAAAATAAAGTCTGACACTGTTTCCACTGTTTCCCCATCTATTTCCCATCAAGTGATGGGACCAGATGCCATGATCTTAGTTTTTTGAATGTTGAGTTTTAAGCCAACTTTTTCACTCTCCTCTTTCACTTTCATCAACAGGCTCTTTAGTTCCCTTCACTTTCTGCCATAAGGGTGTTGTCATCTGTGTATCTGAGGTTATTGATATTTCTCCCAGCAATCTTGATTCCAGCTTGTGCTTCATCCAGCCCAGCATTTGACATGATGTACTGTGCATATAAATTAAATAAACAGAGTGACAATATATAGCCCTGATATATTCCTTTCCCAATTTGGAACCAGTCCATTGTTCCATGTCTGGTTGCAACTGTTCCTTCTTGACCTGCATACAGATTTCTCAGGAGGTAGGTCAGGTGGTCTGGTATTCCCATCTCTTGAAGAATTTTCCACACTTTGTTGTGATCTGCACAGTCAAAGGCTTTGGCGTAATCAATAAAGCAGAAGTAGATGTTTTTCCGGAACTCTCTTGCTTTTTCGATGATCCAATGGATGTTGGCAATTTGATCTCTGGTTCCTCTGCCTTTTCTAAATCCAGCTTGAATATCTGGAAGTTCACCCTTCACATACTGTTGAAGCCTGGCTTGGAGAATTTTGAGCATTACTTTGCTAGCGTGTGAGATGAGCGTTATTGTGTGGTAGTTTGAGCATTCTTTGGCATTGCCTTTCTTTGGGATTAGAATGAAAACTGACCTTTTCCAGTCCTGTGGCCACTGCTGAGTTTTCCAAATTTGCTGGCACATTGAGTATAGCACTCAATGTGACTCAATATGACTGGTGTGAGGTGATACCTAAAGAAGCTGTGGTACATATATACAGTGGAATATTACTCAGTCATAAAAAGGAACGCATTTGAGTAAGTTCTAATGAAGTGGATGAACCTAGAACCTGTTATACAGAGTGAAGTAAGTCAGAAAGAGAAAAACAGATATTTTATATTAACACATATATATGGAATCTAGAAAAATGATACTGGTGAACCTATTTGCAAGGCAATAATAGATACAGACATAGAGAACAGACTTTGGACTTGGCAGGGAAAGGAGGTGGGAGAAATTGAAAGAATAGCATTGAAACATATACATTACCATGTCTAAAATAGATAGCCAATGGGAATTTGCTGTATAATACAGGGAACTCAGCTCAGTGCTCCGTGACACCCTAAAGGGGTAAGATGTGCTGGGGGTTGGGAAGGAGGCTCAAGAGGGAGGGGACATATGCATACCTATGACTGATTCACATTGTTGTATAGCAGAAACCAATACAATATTGTGAAGCAATTATCCTCCAATTTAAAACAAATTTTAAGAAATCAACTCCCATTTCCAGATCAGCAGGTGAAACACACAGTGCAGAAGCAGTTAACAGCGTTACTGAAGGGCTGTGTGAAATTGTACTACTGTTAAAAAATACTCACTTTCCTCTGTACAAACCTCATGGAGAAGTATATGTCCCTGCTCCACTGATTTAAGACTTGACCAGGGCGCTCCATTAGCTGTTCTTACACAACTAACTACCCCAAAAGTTAGTAGCTTAAAGTGCCACTTCATTGTTTCTCATGATTCAGAGGTTTTGCTGAGGCTTAGCTGGAGGTTCTTCTGATGGTCTTACTTGGAGTCTCGCCATGCATCCATATTACCTAGGATCTAGCTGAGACCGGAATGTCGAGGATGGCCTCTCATCTTTCAGATCTTCGCTTCACACTGATTCTGTTCATTCTGTAGTCCAGTCTGGAATTCCTTCCAGCATGCTGACTGGGTCCTAAGACAGAGGACATGGAAGCGGCCAGCCTTCTGTTCACAAGGGAAGTCCAGATTCATGAGGATTAGAAATAAGTCCTAATTTTTGATATGTGAAATAGCACATACAGGGAAGGGAAGAATTGATGGTAGAAACTATGCCATGTAACTTACTTTTAGCCAAAGGAGAGTGAATGGATGTGACACCTTTAAAACTATTTGTGTAGTATGGATTCATCTCTTTTGTCTTCCACTAGAACAGGCATTTCTGAAGATTGCTCCTTCAGTTAAGAAGACACATGGGGAAAAAATACACATGGAACAGACCCCCACCATAGGAGACAGGAGCATAGTCACAGGTTCCCATAGCTGCCCATATGTCAAATGCAGGAGAAATATATACTTGTTGTTGTAATTAACATTTGTTAGGTGGCATAACCTAGGGATAGCTGACTAATACAGAGATGGAGCTAGGATTTGAACTCAAGCAATGTTGTTTGAGAATTCAGTGTCTCAGCCTGGATTATACATTTCACCCAAAAGCAATATTTTAACTTGGTATTAAAAGGAGGCTTTGAGGGTTCTGAGACAAATTGGGAGGCACTAAGTGAGACATTATGCAGATATGAAGAAGTAGAGGCTCTTGTAAGACACTTAATTATAATCGGGAGATGTGATCACATTTATATCAGAAGCTGTACAAGTGTATCATTCTGCTTACTCAGCTAATTCGTGCCACACATCTCTCACTTCTACTATACCTTAGCCCCAGTACTACAGGGGGCTTTTACTCTGTACTTTTATTATTTATCAATTTTTAAAATCTGGAGGATAAAAAAGAATAGTAGAACTAGATTTCTCTGTAAGGGAGTGACATGTGTGTGTGTGTTTATGTTAGTCACTTAGTCGTGTCTGACTCTTTGTGACCCCATGGACTGTAGCCCGCCAGGCCCCTCTGTCCATGGGATTCTCCAGGCAAGAATACTGGAGTGGATTGCCATTTCCTTCTCTATACTCTCTTCCAAATCAGCATTGTTAAAGTTTTGCTGATATTAAAGATTAAGATAAAAAAGTAGTAAAACTTTGATTTTAAATATTGAGGACTTCTGTATGCCAAACAATGGCACCCCACTCCAGTACTCTTGCCTGGAAAATCCCATGGATGGAGGAGCCTGGTAGGCTGCAGTCCATGGGGTTGCTGAGGGTCAGACACGACTGAGCGCCTTCACTTTTACTTTTTACTTTCATGCATTGGAGAAGGAAATGGCAACCCACTCCAGTATTCTTGCCTGGAGAATCCCAGGGACTGGGGAGCCTAGTGGGCTGCCGTATATGGGGTTGCACAGAGTCAGACACGACTGAAGCAACTTAGCAGCAGTAGCAGCAGCTGTACGCCAATTCAGTGGTCAACTCTCAATTTTCGTGTTACCTGGCCAGTCATTGTGATGAGACAGAGATGAGTAGCCATCATCCATTAATTGCACTTCCTTCTGTGTGGCTTCTGAGGCACTCTGCCCTTGGGTTTCCTCCTACCTCCCTGGTTGTTCCTTCCCAGTCTCTTTTGCCGGCGCCTCCTTTCCTCCCTGCTCTCGCAGGGTGGAGTGTCCTGGAACTTTGTTTTCAGTCATTCTCTTTCCTCTGTCTACACTCATTTCCTTGGTGAACCCATTTCATTTTTGAATAATCAGACATTGTGAAAATATCAATGACTCCCAGATTTACATGCAGTCCAGACCTCTCTCCTCGACTGCAGACACACACATCCAGCTGCTTATTGGACAGCTCCATTTGTTTGTCAGACAGACATCTCAAAATCATCATTTCAAGCTGAACTCCTGATTTCCTCCCATTCTCCTTCTCATGGCCTTTTTCATCCCAGCTGATGGCAGCTCCATCCCTTGGTGGAATTACTTCTGCCCCAAGCCTTGGAATCATCTGCATTTCTTTCTTTCATACTCCACATCCAACCCTTCTAGAAATTCTATTGATTCTACCTTCCAAATAGATCCACAGTGTTCTCCCTTGCTATTACTACCCTGATCTGAACCCCCAAACTCTCTCACCCTGCTGACTGCAGTTGCTTTCCCATGGGTGTTCTTGCTTCTACCTTTGCTCCCTAGCAGTCTGTTGTCAACAGAGTAAACAGAATGATAGTTTGACATGCAAGATCAGGGCACTTCTCTGCTTTTCCTTTCATATTGAAAACCAAAGTCCTCAGGGCTGGTGCCCTGGGACGACCGAGAGGGATGGGATGGGGAGAGAGGTGGGAGGAGGGTTCAGGATGGGGAACACATGTACACCCGTGGCTGATTCATGTCAATGTATGGGAAAAGCCACTACAATATTGTGTAGTAATTAGAGTCCAATTAAAATAAATAATTTTTTTTTTTAAAAAAGAAAGAAAGTCCTTAATTTCACTTTCAAGTCCCTGTATATGGTCTGACTCCCACCAGAGTACCTCATCTTATATCATGAGTGTGGATATACATCTAGACACATTGTAGGTACATCAATTAATGACACCAGTTATAGGGAAATTCTTCAACCCCCACATCCTGTATAAGGTTACGAAATGTGTTTTCAGAATAGAATTTTTTTAAGTTGAAAGTCCAGTGAGGTATTGTTCATATTCTCTTTGTTAGTTTGACTGCACTGGGTCTTCATTGTGGTGTGGGGGGGCTTTTCTTGCTAGAGTTCACAGGCTCTAGAGCACACAGGCTCAGTAGTTCCAGCACACTGACTTAGTTGCCCTGCAGCATGTGGGATCTTAGTTCCCTGACCAGGAACCGAACCCACCTCCCCTGCATTAGCAGGGGACCACCAGGAAAGTCCCTGTGTTCATATTTTCCACGAAAGCAGGTAGGAGAGTCAAGCTGGAAAGGAGTTTGGCCTCCCTCACCAAATTCTTGTGTTCCCTGAACTGGATTGAATGCATTCAGCAGCCCTCAGCTACACTTTAATGGCACATGGCCACATCTGGCTTCTCTGAGCTCACACAGCTGTTCTGTCAACTCCCTGTGGGTTTATGTCCCCTCCTCTTCTAGGAAATTGCACTGCCTATTGGCAATTAGCCCTAATGAAGCAGCAGGAGTTTCCTGAAGGGAATACATTGCTGACAAGTATAATTACTATTAGCAGCTGTGAGGCCTCTGGCTCTGTGAAAGTAACCCATCCACCTGTCAGAGGGTGCACAGGGACTGCCAAAGCGGCACCTAGCAGCTAGTCCAGCACACGAAGCTGGGCCACTGTGTGATGAAAACAAGAAGCTGGCATTTGGAAGCCAATTGAGAGCATTTACGTCAAAATGTTCAAATGTCTGCAACCCAGCGGCATGGGTTGTAGAGCCATAGCAAATCACCCATTTGCATCTTTCAGTTCAGTGTGACCGCTGCTTCTTTCAAGCTTCCGTAATGCCTGTCTTTACTTAGAAAGGAGCAGTTGTCCCCATAGGAATACAGGAATTTCTAATTGTATTTATTTTTATCAAGAAAGAAAGGCAACAAGCTTTGCTAGTGTTGAATAATTGCCTAATCCTGGTTCTTTTTCTGGGTCGATGTATGAGACCTTCAGGTCCCACTTCTGGGGAAAGATTTGGCTCTCCAGTGCCTCACTTTCGGTGATATATTTCTATGCAAGACTGAATATGGCTGCAGATTATTTTCTACTCCTGAGAGGTGGAATCTGATTGCCCTCCCACTTGAGTCTAGGCTGGCCCTTAGTTACTTAGTTGACCAGTAGTGTTCTATGCTAGTTGTGGGTCTAGCCTATAAAAGGACTAATAATTTCTGCCTTGTACTTTTAGAACCTCGGGGCAACCATGCTCTGAGGAAGACCAAGCTAGCCAAATAGAAAAGCTGTATGGAGAGAGAGTTGCCTGGCTGGCTCTACACAATCAAATTATCCCAGCTGAGGTCCCGAACACCATGAAACAGACATTAACTGTTCCCACCATCTCTTGTCCAAATTCTTAACTCACAACATTTTAATATTTAATAATAATGATATTAAATTATTGTTTTAAGCTCCTGTACTTTGGGGGTAGTTATACAGCAATAGATAGTAGAAAGAGTTACAATTGTTGTAAGCCTAGCTGAGAAGATTTACAGATTATACTGATGAGTTTGAATGGACTCTTGAGACACTGATAAAGGCTTCAAGAGATTCTTACCATGGATCCTCAGATGGATGAAAATACCAAGAATAATACAAGTAAATGGAGGAGCTGAAACTCCTCCTACATTTAAAACTAGGTCTTCATCAGTCATATTATGAAGTAACAATAGTAACAATCTTATAAAATCTAACAAGTTATCCAAAAAGTTGTAAATTATTAAAGACCATTTGAAAAGTTAATATACATCCACTGTCATTAACAGTATACATCATCTTAAGTGTATATCAGTCTTGAGAAGATTAGCTAACATGAAGTTATCATGATTATTAAGACATTAAAAGCTAAATATTCAGAACATGAAGCCAGACTTCTACAATTTGATAACAGACGTGTTTTGGGGGACCATGGAGAAAATTAAAAGAATGTTTTATTTTACCTTTACCCCATCCTTTAAAAATGGCTCTTTTATGTGTTTTATTATTCCTACATAAACAGTAATGAATCTGCAATACAAAAGAAAAATCTCGGGCAATGTGGGAGACCTGGGTTCAATCCCTGGGTAGGGAAGATTCCCTGGAGAAGGGAATGGCAACTCACTCCAGTATTTCTGCTTGGAGAATTCCATGGCCAGAGAAGCCTGGCAGGCTACAGTCCATGGGGTTGCAAAGAGTCAGACATGACTGAGTGACTGACACATAGAGTACATAGTTATATATAAAATTTATATATTTATGGTTATGCCCATTAATTTAGAATTTTTATGAAATATATTGTACATGTAAGAGTGTCAAATGCACACATGCAAAGTAAATAATACCAATAAAATGCACATTCATGGACCTGCCCTCCGACTTCACAGACTGAACATTTTGAAGCCCCCTGGAGATCCTGTCCCTAATCCCCCAGGTGACCAGTGGCCTGGATTTTGTACTGACAATTAGCTCATTTGCTTTATACATTTTTCTTTAGAAGAAAGAAAAGAGAATTTTGTTTGAGCCAGATTAAGGATGATAACCTGGGGAACAGATTCTAGGGAGCTCCAAGAACTATTCCATTTGTTGGGAGTTAGAGATACAATTTTATACATTTTTGAGACAAAGAATTTATGTATCATATCGACAGATTAGCATTGTACATAAAGTTGATCAAAGCTTTTTTTTTTTTTAATCAGTAATGTGTGTATAGAGCAAGCCTTTGATCAGTACAACCCCCTATATGGGATGAAAAAGAAATATTAACCTTAAAATGACAAGACTGGTATCTGAAGAAAGGGACCATATTTCTCAAAGGTTGATTATATTCTCCTCTGAGGAGGTCTGGTTAATGTAGGAGGTAGATGCACGCTTCACCCTTGGAAAGGTCTACTACGAAAAGGGCATGTTATCCTTTTTCCTTCCTAGTTTGATTGTCCTGTTGTAGAAAACTTTGTGACTTCTCATCATTTGCCTGCAGCTTTTACGCAATATAATGATTAGAGTGTTTTTTAAGATTTCTTTATTTATTTCACTGCGGTGAGTCTTCGTTGCTGCACACAGGTTTTTTTCTAGTTGCAGCAAGCAGGAACTACTCTCTAGTTGTGGTGTGAGGGCTTCTCATTGCGGTGGCTTCTCTTGTTATGGAGCATGGGCTCTAGGGCCCACGGGCTTCAGTAGTTGCAGCACGTGGGCTCAGTAGTGGTGGCACACGGGCTTAGTTGCTTCGTGCCATGTGGGATCTTCCCAGAACAGAGAACCCATGTCCCCTACATTGCAAGGTGGATTCTTTTGTTCTTTTTTTAACTTGGTGGAAAATTGCTTTACAATGTTGCATTGGTTTCTGCCATATAACAACTCAAATCAGTCATAATTATATGTATTTCCCCTCCCTTTGGAGCCTCCCTCCCCTCCCCACAACTCACACCTCTGGGTCATCACAGAACACCAGGCTGGGCTCCCTGTGCAAGGCAGATTCTTAACTACTGGACCACCAGTGAAGGCCCCTCCCTTTTTAAAGCTGCACATGAATATATTTCTTAACAATATGTTGTTTAGTTTTCCATGATTGGGATGGTCGACAATTGGGTTCATACTGGTTGCATTCTTTGGTGATCTGGCTCTTTCACTCAATTTTGCATCTTTCAGCCTCATTCATGTTGATGCATGGGGCTGTAGTTCGTTCATGTCCACTGGATGCAGAGCATCCCAGTGTATGAATATATCTCAGTCTGATGATGTTTCTGCTGCTGATGGAGACCTGGTTGGTTTCAGTGTTTCACTGAAGAATGAGACTGCCATAAGCATTCTTTCTACATCACCTAGGGCATGTGCAAGAAGTTCTCTAGGGCATATACATAGAGATGAAATTACTAGATCATAGATATATGCATGTTAAAATTTTCTTTACCGAAATTGAGCTTCTACCAGCAGCAGATGAAAGCATATTGTTTTACATCTTTTGGTCAAACCTTGCTTATTATCTGATGTTTTGATTTCTCCACTCTGTTATATGGAAAATAGTATCTTATGACTTTAATTTCTATTTTCCCAAATATTTGCAAAACTTGGCTTCTTTTCATATGTTATGGCCATTTTAATTTCCTTTTTGGTGAAATGCATTGTCTTAACTATTACAGCCATTAACCGCAACTTGATATCTCATAGGACAAGTCTGCCCACTGTATTTTTCTTCTTTTGGTTATTGTTGGTTCAGTTCTCTTCTATATAATTTTAGAATCAACTTGTCAAATTCCACACTAACCCTGTTGAGTTTGTGATTAAAATAGCATTGGCTGTATAGAGCCAGCTGGGAAGAAAGGACATCTTTACAATACTGAGTCTTCCAAATCAGGATGATGCTTTATTTCTCCATTTATTTAAGTTTTCTTTGGTGTGTTTAAGTGGCGCTAGTGGTAGTTGGCTCAGATGGTAAAGAATCCACCTGTGAGACACCTGGGTTCAATCCCTGGGTCAGGAAGATCCCCTGGAGGAGGGCAAGGTAACCGACTCCAGAATTCTTGCCTGGAGAATCCCTATGGACAAGGAGCCTGGCAGGATATAGTCCATGGGATCGCAAAGAGTCAGACACAACTGAGCAACTAAGCATGGCACAATGGTAAAGAAACCCCCTGCCAATGCAGGAGATGTGGGTTCAATCCTTGGGTTGGGAAGATCCCCTGGATGAGGGCGTGGCAGCCCATTCCAGTATTCTTGCCTGGAGAATTCCATGAACAGAGGAACCTGGTGGGTTACAGTCCGTGGAGTTCCACAGAGTCGGACACAGCTGTGACTGAGCACACACCCATGCACACACATACAGTATTATAATTTTCCCATAAAGGACTTACTCAGCTTTTGCTGGATTGTTTCCTAGAAACATTTATCTCTGCTGCTAATTTAAGTAGCACTTTTTTTAAAAAAATTATGCCTTGTAATTAAATTTTTCTGGGATATAGAAGATCTGTTGATTTTTTTTTTGAGTTTGTATTCAGCAATCTTGCCAATCCATCTTATGAATTCTAGTAATTTGTCTGTAAGTTAAATTCTTTACCAGCTGGTAGATCAGCTGGTAAAGAATCTGCCTGCAGGAGACCCCTGTTTGATGCCTGGTTTGGGAGATCCCCTAGAGAAATGATAGGCTACCCACTCCAGTATTCTTGGGCTTCCCTGGTGGTTCAGATGGTGAAGAATTCGCCTGCAATGCAGGAGACCTGGGTTCAATCCCTGAGTTGGGAAGATCCCCACTCCAATATTCTTGCCTGGAGAATCCCCATGGACAGAGGAGCCTGGCGGGCCACAGCACATGGGGTCGCAAAGAGTTGGACATGACTGAGTGACTAAGCACGGCACATCTGTAAGTTCTTTTGATTTTTCTGCATAGGAAATTGTAATCACCTGCCCAGAAACATGTTTTCCCTTATCAGTTAGAAGACTTTTTGTTTTTAGTCTTAACGATACTGGCCAGAACCTCCAAAACAATGCTAACTGCAAGCTGCATTAGTGAGCTAAGTTACGAGCAACCTGAGAATCTCAGTGGCATACAAAAAAAAAAATTATTTCTGATTTGTATTTTTTGCCCCTGTTAGGGTGACTGTTGCCTCCAGGCCATTTTCATTTTAGAACCAAGAGTGAGGGGCGTCCCCTATCTGGGGCATTGCTAAAAAGCTCAATATGGTGGAATCTCACTGTGTTTCTTAAACCTTCAAAAGTGGAACATATCATTTTCAGTCAGTTTCATTAGCCAAAGCAAGGTTATTGGCTGAGGTGGACACCAATAGAGTAGGGATGTATAATTCTAAACAGGGAGTGTCAGCAAACATTTTAAGCAATAATAAATCTACCACAGAAAGAGTGCCCCCTATATTTTACTAATAGGAGTGCAGCATCAAAAATGTTTGAAGACCACTGGGTTAGAAGAGTAAGTCCAACTTTCTCCTAGCTGGATGTACCTCTTTTTGCAGTCAAATGTGACTTTGTTTCCTTATCAGTGATCACTCATATTTCTCCATATTTACACTTTTGCTCTGTTGGTAATACACATACCCCTGTTCAGTTTCAGTGTTAGTCACTCAGTCATGTCGAATTCTTTGCGATCCCATGGATTGTAGCCCACCAGGCTCTCTGTCCATGGAATTCTCCAGGCAAAAATACTGGATTGGGTAGCCATTCCCTTATCTGGGGCATCTTCCCGATCTAGGGATCAAACCCCAGTTTCCTGCATTGCAGGCAGATTCTGTACCATTTGAGCAACCAGGTGGCACTAGTGGTTAAAAAAAAAAAGAAACAACCCCACCTGCCAATGCAAGGAGACATAAGAGAAGTTGGTTCGATCCCTAGGTGGGGAAGATCCCCTGGAGGAGGGCATGGCAACCCACTCCAGTATTCTTGCCTGGAGAATCCCATGGACAGAGGAGCCTAGTGGGCTACAATCCACAGGGTTGCAAAGAGTCAGACACGACTGAGCAACTGAGTACACCCACACATTCTGTTTCAGGTAGAGTCCCTCTCTTTTTTCAAGGTTAGGTAGAGAAACAACTCTTCCATGAACTCTTCATTGAATAAGACCAGTTTTCCTTACTAGAATCTCTAGTGTGTGGCCTCCATATTACTGGAGAAGGCAATGGCAACCCACTCCAGTACTCTTGCCTGGAAAATCCCATGGATGGAGGAGCCTGGTAGTCTGCAGTCCATGGGGTCGCTAGGAGTCAGACATGACTGAGCGGCTTCACTTTCACTTTTCACTTTCATGCATTGGAGAAGGAAATGGCAACCCACTCCAGTGTTCTTGCCTGGAAAATCCCAGGGACAGGGGAGCCTGGTGGGCTGCCGTCTATGGGGTCACACAGAGTCGGACACGACTGAAGTGACTTAGCAGCAGCAGCAGCTCCATATTACCAAGCCATTGATTAACTATATATTGCATTCTAGTGTTCTGGAGCATTGTTGTTGTTCAGAGCATTGTGTCTTTGTACCTCTTTAACTGTCAGAATTAAATGAGAAGATATGTGGAAACCTCCTATATGTAGTGCCCAAAAACGTGTATTTGCCTCATTATTTAAGAATATTTTCATGTTCTATACAGAAAACAAGATAAATTGAGATAATAGGTGAAATAGAGAAGCTAATAGGTTGAGATATATTAGACATTATAAGGTAAGTAGAGCATGTATGTTGAACAGTGAGAAAAAGGACCAAGTCAGACCAAATATTCAGACGAATTGTAGATTTCTTAAATCAGCCACCCATTAGTGACACCAATTCCAGCCTCTCATATCCTCTGAGACACACAAGTAGTACAGTGGCTATGCAGTAGATTATCAGTGTATTATAGCAGTGGCCAGGCATACTTGTCCTTTCATCACATTGATAGAGCCAGAAGATGTTGTCTCCTCCAAGTAAGTTCCATTTGCTGAGTCTCCTTATTCATTCTTGACTATGATCTTTGTAACAACATCAGTAGGTGATGTGACCAAAAGGTAAAGGACATATAAACTCTATATAACCTATGATTCAGCTATTGTGGTCCTCCCATATCACTTGCTCCCCATCCCAAATGTGTTAACCCAGTCTATTGATGGCTTACAGTGAACAATGTCGGATTTGTGATCTTCGAAGAAGAAGATTTAGCTTTGGGGCCAGGGACCAGGCTTGATCACTCAAGAGCTTTTGTGTAGCAGAGTTTTATTAAAGTATAAAAAGGAACAAAGAAAGCTTCTGACATAGACATCAGAAAGGGGATGGAGAGTGCCCCCCTCGCTAGTCTTAGCAAGGGAGCTATATACTTTTATAATTGTTTATTACAATAAATCAAAAAAATGTCTAAAGGTTGTAAAGATCTTACTAGACCCACTCCCACAATTTACATTTTAAGATGACAGGGTTAGTCAGAAGGTTCTCAAGAAGGAGAAACATGTCCTCAAGCAGGATACATTGTTGTCATTGGTACAGAGTTTAAGGGAAAATATATCCTTGAGTAAGATGAGTTGTTTTGTTGTGCAATCATCAGCTCTGGGCTTAAAGAAAAAAATGTTTGTCCTTTTCTCCTCCTTGAGAACCCCAGACCCCTCTCTCCTCCTTGGGGACTCCGCACCGCTTTCTCCTCCTTGGGGGGCCCTGGACTTCTTATCAGCCTACCTAGGAACTGACTCTCTCACTATCTCCTTCCATTTCCTTCTCTCTGTACATTTTGAGTCAACTCAAATCCTGTAATTTGAACACTATAATTTGATCTCTGAGCTTTTCTGTTTCTTTATCTTCTTGGATGGCTTTTCTGATAGTGTATGTGGAGTCTCCTAATTCATCAAGATAATTTCCTACCACGACAGTCCTATCACATGTTCAATCAATTTTAATTATCTTCATTTTTCCCCACTAAGCTCTTTGAAGGCAGCAACAATTTTTCTACTTTTTTTATATCCTCTCTAGCAACCAGAGTTAGACATATGATAAACATTTGACAAATATTTATTGATGGACTATTTTCCCAGTAAGCCTACTATCTTGATAGGCCTACTACTATCAAGTAGGCAAGGTATGACAGTGCTGATGTTACTAATTGTCCTGAAACATATCATTTTATAGGTATACTTTCAAGTCTTAGTGTATATAATTTTGATACAGTGGTGTTTTCCTTCATGTACAGTATTCCAAACCATTATCGATTGGGGTGTGTGTGCATGAGCATGCATTTGTATGTTGGTTGAGTCGTGGGGGGTGGGAGAGGCGGAGGAGGGCACTAACACTTTTTCAGTTACTCTGTGATGTGGCTGCCTGGCTTTATGCCAGAGTTATTTAAATACATTACATTGTTTAGTCCATTATAACAGTGATTCTCAAACTCTAGCCTGCCTAGTACCCCCCTGTAAGGCTTGTTAAAGTACAAACATCTGGGCCCCACCCTCAAAGTTTTTGATTCAGTAGGTTTCAGATGGGCTCTGAGAATTGGCATCTCAAATGCTCAGGTGATCCTGCAGCTGTTCCTGTGTGACCACACTTGGAAAGTTCCTTTATTCTAACAACTCTCTGAGCTAGGTATTAGTCTACAGATGAGAAAATCCACTTACACAAGTAATATATATTTCTCACATTCACACAGATAGCCACTTGGGAAGTCGGACTTTGAACCCAGGTCTTTCTGGCTCAAAATGCTGTGTAGAGGTAGAGAGGGGGTTATATGGTTGTTTTCCTTGAGTTCCAGGGGAAAAAAAACCTGTGGGGTCTTATAGAGATATATGTGTCATCTGCAAGCTCACAGCAAGGCTTCTGATGAAGTATTGTCTCAAACATTTGTTGAATCTAACTCAAGTGCCCTGAAGTCACTACCATTATCTCCTCTATTCTCTAAATATCTTTGATGGTCATGTGCTCAAAGCCAAATCCTTCATCTTCAGCTTTGTCTTGCCTTTCCGCAGTGCCATTATGTCAAACGCTTCCTGCTATGTTTTCCATCTGTCCTCATATATCCACACCCTGTTTTCTCACAAAGTTAGTTTAGTGGGGATTCCACACAGTTAAGTTCAGCAGAAAAATCATATACACAACTCTATTTTAAATCATAATTTTGTTATCCTCATCACGGGTTTTTCTGTCACTTTCTGAAGTTCTACCTGAATGGCCCTGATAAAGAATATCATTATCAAGAACACAGACATTGATTTATATTTGTGCAAACCTTTCTAGTTTTGAAACTGCTCAAAGATCTATATCCTTCTTGTCCAATCTTCTCAAAAATTGTTTGAAAATATTATTGCTAACCTTAATTTACAGATAAAACTGTAAACTTTGAGGTAGGAGAAGAAACTTGGCTGAGGTTTCGAGACACACTCTAGGCACTCATACATATTTTCTCAATGAGTAAAAATAAAGCAGATAAGAGAAATGGACCTCAGATCTTTAACAGTGGTTCCCTTGTATACATTTTTAAACTTAAAATCCTTCTACAGAGAAGTATCTCATCAAGTCCACTTTTTTTCTTTCTTCTGTATTACCTAGATTAAAACTAAAACGTGACCTTGGAATGAAAGTGTTTTCTTTTTTTATTATAAAGGACATTGTTGGAACAATTTGTTTGGAATATAGGCTGTTGATTAGGTGAAAATATTGCATCCGTGTTAAATGTCCTAAACTTGATAACAGTGTCATCTTGGTCTTTGGACATACTCCCTGAAATATTAAGGGATTAAGAAGCATAAAGATATAGTCTGCTCTCAGATGGTTCAGAAAAAATGAAAGAATAACACAGCACATATGACAAAATGTTAAAAATGGTCAGATCAAGGTTAAAAGCGTCTGGAAGTTCTTTGTACTATTCTCACTGATTTCTCTGGTAGAAACTTTCTCCAAACTAAGAAGTTAAGTAACAATAATAAGAGAGACCACCAAGATTTAAAGCCTGTCCAAGGACACTTTGTATTTAGCACCATGCCCCATCAGGTTCCTAACTAAGTCTTCTCACCACTCAGATGCTCCTGTCCTCCCTGAGGTTCCTCCATGGTGCTCCCTGCCCTGGAGCTGGAGATGTTCCGCCTTGTAGGAGGGTGACCAACTGTCCTGCTTGGCCTTGTTCTCTCCCAGATGTAGCTGTGAACGTCTTGTGTACAGTGGTCCAAGTAAGAGAGAATGGGGACTTGGATTACATCATCGCGAGTGGAAATGGAGGGAAGAGGAGTTTGGAAGAAGTGTTGGCAGAGTTTACTGATGGATTGTACACAGAGGGTGAAAAAAAAAAAAAAGGAAGCAAGTACAATCCCTTGAGTTCTGTCTTGAGCAGCTGTCTGGAAGGCATCCATTGACAGCATTGAGGAAGGTGGGCAGTGGTGAGGAAGCCAGCTGAGAGACAGGGAGTCCACAGTAACGCTTTGCCCGTATGAAGTCAGGTGTCTGCCACACAGCCACATGGAATTGCCAAAGAGACACAAGGAAATGTGAGTCTGGAGTTCCAGAGAGAGGTCAGAGCTGGGACGAGTCTTCAGTATATGGAGGACCTCATCTTGTGCTCAAAATGGAAGGAGGTGGCCTGTGCTTTTCCCTCACTGCCAGTGCTGTCTGGATTTAGAGGTGGGGCTGGGACATAGAAGCCAGCAGTGTGGACCTAGTGAAGCAAGAGGAGAAGCAGAAGTGAAGTGAAGAAGCTCTTTTATCATGAAAGTATACTCAGCTCCGCTCCACTCCACCCAAGGGACAAGTAACATACCTACTGTCATACATTTACAGTAAATCATCATAATCCTTAGAGTCGAATAGCATTTCAGTAGATCAAAGGTTTTGACACTAGTTTTCTCATGTAACCTGAACAGCAGTCTTGCTGTATTATCTTGCTTGGAGATGTGTATTATCATATTCACATTGCCTGTGAGGGAGCTGCTAATAGACATGTTGAGTGAAGGTCCAGGGTCCCAGTGCATCTTAGGTTGTTGTGGTTGTTCAGTCGCTCAGTCTTGTCCAACTCTTTGCGACCCCATGGACCGCAGCATTCCCTGTCCTTCACCATGTCCTGAAGTTTGGTCAAACTCATGTCCATTGAGTCAATGCATCTTAGGCTGGGTTCCCTAAAAGCAATGCCTGGAGCACAAATTCTTTTTTAGGTGACTCATTGAGTAAGTGCTCTTAGGAGAAGGGAAGGAGGGAAGCAGGATAGGGCAGCCGATGAGAGCTACACAAGGAAGCTGTCTTGATGACACTGGCAGAATGCAGCCCCATCCCAGGGGCGCCCTAGGGCACAAGTAGCAACACAGAATTGGTCGCCCGTTGAGATGGTTGGCGTTTTGTACTCTTTTGTCAGTCAGTTAGTAGCAGATGGCTGCTTCTGGGAGGGAGGGGGCCTTAAGTCTCCTGGGAGAAGGGGCTTCCGTTTATATGAGAGGAATTTCCTAGAGAAGAGCTGTGAGCAGCTCGCTCTTTCTACTCCCCAGCAGCTAGGAGCTGAGGGCACCAGCCAGGGAGGGGGCATCTGGACATTAGACCAGCCACACTGCTACTCAGTCAGTGCTCCTGGGTATTGGGGTTTGAACCGAAGTCTTCCAGGGCTGAATCCCTTGGAGTTAGGGTTAGGATAAAGCTTGCCAGCTTCAGGCTGTACTATATATAAGATATAGAGAGAGTCCTTCACCAAGTGTGGGTTTTTACTATGGGAGGTAGAAGAATAAGACTGAAAGAGTAGGAAGTGGACAGAGTATTGAGGGAGAGTTTCTAGTGAAGTAGGGGTAAGGAAAGATACTGGAAATAAAGGCTCAACTTGATTCTTTTACTGACAGTCTTATCTTCCAAGTCTGTGACTAGACATTTTCATCCTTATTAAATTCAGCCTCATTATCCATGTCTACCATATTAGAAATTTAATTTGCAAAACTGGTAACATGAAGACAAAAATGCTCAACTTTGAGATTGGAAATGAGAGGTAGGGTTGGTTGGGAAGAGTATTCCTGTGAACATTTAAAGCATCTTTCGCTAAGACATCTACCTTGATTTCTGATGTTTTCATTATCATCTTTTCATCAGCACACTTTGAAGACAATGTTGAAATTAGTTATACTTTGCTGTAAAACCTCCAACAACTTTCATGTCCATTTTTCCCTTCTCCTGTGACCTCAGGATAATGAAGTGCCTTTTTCTCCCAAGAAGAAATGTGAAGCATGTGGTGAGCCTGCTGGCCTATTTGCTGATTTATGGGTCAAGTCTCTAGTTATTACAGACAAAATTTGAAAGTCTCTGATTAAGAAGCCCTGCTGATTTAAGAATCTCACTAGAAATATGTGCATAATGAATTATCCACAGATAATAATTCAAATTGTCTCTGGGTGATTCATATCACCCACTTTTATTAAATTACCTATTTTCTGGGGGATATTCAGGTTTGCACAAAGTAAGATGTTAGGACGCACATATTATTAAAGGCTGAGCAGAAAACAATGTTACTGCAGAATAGCATTTACTCCAAATTTAAAGCCAGTTAAGGAAATGGCAACCCACTCCAGTACTCTTGCCTGGAAAATCCCATGGACAGAGGAGCCTACAGTCCATGGGGTTGCAAAGAGTCGGACACGACTGAGCGACTTCACTTTCACTTTTCACTTTCACTTTGTACAAGGCACCGAGTATGTGTGTGTGTGACTTACACAGATGTGTTTAAGAAAACTTTCCACTTCATCCATGGTTGAGCGCTCACATGGGTTATTTTAAAAATGGTTTTCACAAAAAGATAACCATTTTCTTGTAAGCACTGATAGAGAGAAGCAGGATAAAAATAATCAAATTATTTCTTAGGGGAAAAAAGTGGAAATGGCAGTCATCAAGGTCCATTTTTAGCAAGGCACATGGGCCTGACAAGGCATTAGTTAAGAGAATGTGTCACCCTTAAATATGTGGGTTTCTTTAACAATGGAACAAGTGGATATATAAAGAACAGAGTTCCAGGACTAAGAATTCCAAAAGACCTATTTTCCTTTGTTTTTTTTTTTTTTTTTTCCAGGAATGAAGCTTTTTTTTTCACCCTTTCTGTTTTTATATAACAAAGGGAAGACAACCTTCACAAAACAGATGCATCAGTATTCAGGAAGGCAGATGCTAGGTTCAGAAAAAAGGTTCCCCCAGAGCCTGTGCCCTCCTCCTCTGAACCCCAGGGAGGGGGTGGGAACAGGGTGGGGGTGGCAGGTTTAAACAGGGGCCAGACCCATTTTCAACCCACAACCTGATCAAGAACTGCTCTCAGAGAGCCTGGCTGGCAGAGTTGAGGGAGAGGAATTTATAGTGAGCATGCAAACCTATGTGAAGCTCCTCCACGCCTTCTGCTTCTCCTCCACATTTTTATTTTTCAGGTTATTTTAAGGTTTTCATACCTCCGGCAAGGTGATTTATTATTATTGGGACTTTATATAATGCTGTATTTTTGCAAAGTGCTTTACAGTCATTTTTCTCTCCACATTGTTCACCACGCCTTGCCTCTCCTGCTACTATAATTGGTTTTCGGGGCAGCGGTGCTTCCTTTCTGAGCGAAAGGAGATGCTGTTTCTGATAAGAGGCACTTTCTGAGGGTTTGGGTTTTTTTTACCTTTGTTTCTTCTTTGCTTTTCTTCTTTTGATCTCATGCCCTGCAGCTTCCTGTCACCTTAGGTTTCTTTGCTCCGCCTTAGACCTGCACTCACCACCCCCCAACACACACACCTTTAAGGTGTCCTCAGTCCCACATGGCCCTCTTGTTTGGTCTCACCTCTGGGCTCCAAGTGGTCAAGAAACAGTGATCATTTCTGTGAACTTAATTTTTTAAACATTATATGCAGATTTGGGTACAATTCTTTTCTATATAATTTTATTTCTAGTTTGTTTATTTGTGGCTGCACTGGGTCTTCGTTGCTACACATAGGCTTTCTCTAGTTGCAGAGAGTGGGGGCTACTCTAGTTGCGGTCCACAGGCTTCTCATTGTGGTGGCTTCTCTTGTTGTGGTGCACAGGCTCAGTAACTGTGGCACACGGGCTTAGTTGCTCCGCGGCAAGTAGCATCTTCCTGGACCAGGGATTGACCTGCATCTCCTGCAATGACAGGCAGATTATTATTTTTTTTTTTTTATTGAAGGATAATTGCTTTACAGAATTTTGCTGTTTTCTGTCAAACCTCAACATGAATCAGCCATAGATATACCTATAACCCTCCCTTTTGAACTTCCCTCCCATCTCCCTCCCCATCCCACCCCTCTAGGTTGATACAGAGCCCCTGTTTGAGTTTCCTGAGCCATACAGCAAATTCCCTTTGGGTATCTATTTTACACATGGTAATGTAAGTTTCCATGTTACTCCTTCCATACATCTCACCCTCTCCTCCCCTCTCCCCATGTCCATAAGTCTATTCTCTATGTCTCTTTCTCCATCACTGTCCTGTAAATAAATTCTTCACTACCATTTTTCTAGATTCTGTATATATGCGTTGGAATATGTTATTTATCTTTTTCTTTCTGACTCACCTCACTATGCATAATAGGTTCTAGGTTTATCCACCTCATTAGAACTGACTCAAATGTGTTCCTTTTATGACTGAGTAATATTCCATTGTGTACATATACCACCAGTTTTTTATCCATTCATCTGTCGATGGACATCTAGGTTGCTTCCATGTTCTAGCTGTTGTAAATAGTGCTGCAATGAACAGTGGGATACATGTGTCTTTTTCAATTTTGGTTTCCTCAGGGTATATGCCTAGCAGTGGGATTGCTGGGTCATATGGTGGTTTTATTCCTAGTTTTTTTAAGGAATCTCCATACTGTCTTCCATAGTGGCTGTATCAATTTACATTCCCACCAACAGTGCAAGAGCATTCCCTTTTCTCCACACCCTCTCCAGCATTTATTGTTTGTAGACTTTTTGATGATGGCCATTCTGACTGGTGTGAGGTGATATCTCACTGTAGTTTCGATTTGCATTTCTCTAATAATGAGCAGTGTTGAGCATCTTCTCATGTGTTTGTTAGCCATCTGTATGTCTTCTTTGGAGAAGTGTCTGTTTTGGTCTTTTTCCCACTTTTTGATTGGGTTGTTTGTTTCTCTGGCATTGAGTTGTATGAGCTGCTTGTATATTTTGGAAATTAACCCTTTGTCAGTTGTTTCCATTGCTATTATTTTCTCCCATTCTGAGGGTTGTCTTTTCACCTTGCTTCTAGTTTCCTTTGCTGTACAAAAGCTTTTAAGTTTAATCGGGTCCCACTTGTTTACCTTTGGTTTTATTTCCATTACTCTAGGCGGTGGGTCATAGAGGGTCTTGCTTTGATTTGTGTCATTGAGGGTTCGCAGGCAGATTCTTTACCACTGAGCCACCAGGGAAGCCCGTGTGCACTTACTTTGGTTGAAGTGAGCATCCCTCTCAGGCACTCCCACAGCTCCCCACCCGGGGAAGCAGAACACAACGTTGGTGCTAGAGATTAGTGTGCCCTGATTCGGTGACTGAAGAGGCCAAAGTCACCACCTGTACTTGCAGGTCCATCTATTGAGGTCTTTTTTTTCCCTAGGTTTTTTTTTTTTTTTTTTTTTAATATGGACAGTTTTTTAAGTCTTTATTGAATTAGTTACAATATTGCTTCTGTTTTTTTCTCTTAATTTCTTTGTTTTCATTGTTTTATTTATTTTAATTGGAGGATAATTACTTTACAATATTTTGATGGTTTTTGCCATACATAAACATGAATCAACCATGTTTTGGTTTTTTGGCCATGAGGTATATGGGATCTTAGCTTCCTGACCAGAGATCAAACCCACACCCCCTGCACTGGAAGGTGAAGTCTTAACCACTGGACCACCAGGGAAGCCCCTGAGGTCTTAACTTAGCAGCAAGTGGTAGTCCATTAACCCCAGGTTACTGCTAAAACTTAAAAAAATCATTCCCTTTAGTATGCAGATACTCTCAGGTTGACCATATGACATTGTCATTTTTGTAGATCAAAAATAGTAAATGGTAACAGTTTGCTGGGCTTCAAATTCAACTGTTCACATGTCACCTTGGAGCTCCATTTGCAGAGTGCCTGGGTTCCAGAGGAGTGGGCCTTAATGCTTCTCCTTGGTCACCAGAAGCGAGCTGAGGTCAGTTCTTTAAAAACTTTGTAGCCAGCCACACCTTCCATGCCAGCTTTCTCTAGTCCTTCTTTTTTTTATTTTTTAAATTTATTTGGCTGCACCAGGTCTTAGTGGTAGCACATGGACTCTTTAGTGGTGGCATGTGGGATCTAGTTCCCTGACCAGAGGTCAAACCTGGGCCCCCTGCATTGGGAGCATGGAGTCTTAGCCCCTGGAGCACCAGGAAAGTCCCTCTGGTCCCTCTCTGCTGTGGTATATGAATTGTTCCAGTTGTCTCACCTGTCCATTCCCACTGCAGCTCCCAACCCACTGTGAACTGCCACACAGCCTCACTCACTGCCCACTGAGTCCTAACGGAACTCCTGTCCTTTGCGAGTCTCTCGGGTGGAGGTGTTCCCTTGCTCACTTGTGGGGTATCAAGTTGGGCAAGTCATCACTGGCTCTTCACGCTTCTCTCAGACTATTCTCTACCTTCTGGGTTTTTGAGACTCAAGACATCACAACGTCACTCCCTAAATCTCCTCATCTCTGTCAGCTTCTAGCTTGCTGGTCACTCCCTCAGTCAGTGATGCCCCACCGTTTCTTCTCCACCCCAATCCTGTCATTAACTTTTGAACTTCATCACCCATGTACACAACAAAGCCCCCTGATTCTTCTCACATTGTTTTTCCATGACCTTCACATGCGTTCCCCTCCGTTTATTCACTCCATGTCCTTGTTCTGAAACTTGTGACTCTTAGCACTGTGTCACCTCTGACATCTTATATTCACACAGTCCACTGACCACAGTCGCCTCATTCAGTTGCTTCTATCATACCTGTTAGTCAAACTCAAGGCAGCTTTCCCCACCCAACCTCCTAAAATCCCCTTACATCAGACCAGACCTATCTTCCCTTGTCTATCCAGCTTCTCTTCAGTGGTCCATCCTGTAACTTCTCTCTTGCCAAGGTCCTTAATGTCTTTGTTCCCCCTCTTCCACTGAATCCCAGGATTATATTCAGGGATGGATACAACTTCTGCTTTTTGCTTCCATCTAGACAGCTGAGCACTGCTGGACACAATCACATCACCAGCGCAACCAGAAATCCATGATGTCTAACTCCACCTGAGGCCACCCTCCATGGTGCCTTGAAATCCCTCCATGTTTCCATAGTCAGCTCCGCCCTTCTCATTTTCTGTAGCGACTCTTTCACCACTTTCACCTTGCCTCTGATCTCCCCTTGCCTCTCCAGTCTCTGCAGGGGTACCGTGGTTGCCTACTTCACTGTGAAGAAAGAAGAATCATCAGATGGAAGCACACAGAATTTCTCCCTGCCCGACCTACAGATAGATCTGCAACTGTGCCCTTCTCTCTCATTCCCTCCTGTAAGGATGGAAAAAGTATCTCTCCTCTTTTGTTATTGTTTAGTTGCTAAGTCGTGTCTGAGTTTTGCAACCCCATGGACTGTAGCCCACCAGGCTCCTCTGTCCATGGGATTTCCCAGGCAAGAATACTGGAGTGGATTGCCATTTGCTTCTTCAGAGGATCTTCCTGACCCACGGATCAAACCCCTGTCTCCTGCATTGGTCTGTGGATTCTTTACTACTGAGCCACCAAGGAAGCCCTCATTCCTTCCTGAAAGTGAAAGTGAAGTCTCTCAGTCATGTCTGACTCTGTGCAACCCCATAGGTGGCATAGATGGCATAGAAGTCACTCCTTCCTAGCAACATTTAAAAACTTGTAAGCCTTTCTGCTGCTGCTAAGTCACTTCAGTCATGTCTGACTCTGTATGACCCCATAGATGGCAGCCTACCAGGTTCCTCCGTCCATGGGATTCTCCAGGCAAGAGCACTAGAGTGGGTTACCATTGCCTTCTCCAGTAAGCCTTCCTACTCATAAGCTATTTTCATCCCATTCTCCTCCCATTGTTTCTTCTCTTTTCCCCATTCCCTCCCATGTTACAAGGCTAAGTCTTCCTTTCCTATTGTGGAAATGAAATTTCCACGGACTCCTTAACCCACTGCAATCTTACCTTTTGTTGTCACCATACCACAAAAACTTACCTGGCTGAAGTCACCAATAATTTTTCTCGTTAAATCCGATGAAGTCCGTTCCCCTCCTTTCTTGCTTGCTTGCTCAGCATCCTCCTTGGTGTTGAAACACTCTTTTCCTTCGGTGTGGTAATACAGACCACTCCAGCTTTTCTTGGTACCTTTCTAGCCACTCCTTCTCAGTCTCCTGCTCAGCCTCTACTTGTTACATTAGTGGTTCTTGGAGTTCTGTCCTTGGCAGCCTTTCCTGCACACATGCTCAGTTACTTTAGTCATGTCCGACTCTTTGCAACCCCATGGACTGTAGCCTGCCAGGCTTCTCTGTCCATGGGATTTTCCAGGCGAGAAAACTGGAGTGGGGTGCCATTTCTCCAGGAGATCTTCCTGACCCAGGGATCAAACCCACGTCTCCTGTGTTGACAGGTGGATTATTTACCCACTGGAAGCCTGGCAGCCTTCCCTGGTTACTGGAGAAATGGCCTGGAAACATCCTCGTGGATTCATCTGCCATCTGCATGGCTCTCTCTTCTCTGGTTGTGTTCATGTGATGGTTTCTCTTTTTCTTCATTCTCTACTGGTTATTCAGTTATTTGTCATTTGGTGTGTGGATCATTTTTCAGCCAAGGACTGCAGCCAGCACTTAAATAGTTCTAACATGACCTCAGTTGGTTTTTTAACCTCTTGGCCACATAAAAGCTTCTTGTTAACTAACCACAGTTCAGTGGCAGTTGATGTGGTATGAGAAAATTTCCAGTAAGATCCTGGTTCTAGAACTCATATTAATTGGCTTAATGATGATCATTTATATGGACTTATTTTGATTTCTTGAATGAAGCTTAAAATTGCAAATTATATCCAGAAAACCTGGATATAAAAAGCTTTTTAAAAGGCATTTTAAATTCTGCAGTGAAAAGAAACATATCAGAGTCTATGTATAATAAACAGGAGGATCCCAAGACTTATTTTGGGTTACACAGTGGCACTCTGGGCTTCTCTGGTAGCTTAACTGGTAAAGAATCTACCTACAATGCAGGAAACCCTGGCTCGATTCCTGAATCAGGAAATTCCCCTGGAGAAGGGATAGGCTACCCATTCCAGTACTCTTGGGCTTCCCTGGTGGCTCAGATGGTAAAGAATCCACCTGCAATGCAGGAGACCTGGGTTCAATCCCTGGGTCGGGAAGATCCCCTGGAGGAGGGCTTGGCAACCCACTCCAGTATTCTTGCCTGGAGAATCCCCACAGACAGAGGAGCCTGGCGGGCTACAGTCCATGGGGTTACAAAGAGTCAGACACGACTGAGTGACTCAGCGCAACACAGCACAACACAGCGCAGATAGTGGAGATAGATGTAAGAGAATGGGTTCTCCTCATCCAACAGTAGCACCATAACCATCTAATGAATTGCGTGTGTGGGGTAGGGGGAGGTGCAGAACGAATATGTGATTTGAATATGGTGCATCAGCCCTGTAAATAGTCACTCCCACAGCAAGTTGCAATTTGCTGTATGTCAAATGAATGATAAAACGGCTATATTCATTCATTGCACGATCTCTCAATCTCTTGAGGGAAGGAAAGGAGAATTTAAAAATTCTTGGTTTTATACTCACTCTTGAGGTTGCAGACTGTGGATTTCACAGGAAACCCTTGCATGTCGTTCCACGGAATGAGGCCCCTCAGATAATGTTTCCAGATGATGAGTTTTCTCTTGCCAGACATGTTTAGCAAGAGGCACCATACACTTTGAAAATGCATATCAAAGGAGTTTAATCATTGTGTAAAGACTCCCGGGGTGAGGCTGGGTAGCACCATCCTGCCCTGTTCATCACTACAGGTTTATTTAATGTATTCTGCACGGTAACGCTTCATTTGGCCATGAGGATGCTTGATTTGGGTGTTAGGATGCTTCTGATCCCCCAGGAAGCTTTTCTGCCTCAACAGGTCGCAAGCCCGCATGGCTGCCTTTGATGAAGCCATTTATCTTGGTGCCAGCAGCAGAACACTGGAAGAGTGTGCATGGGAAGTTATGCAGGGGATTATGCACACGTTTGCGGAGCCAGGAGATTGTTACTGACAATAGGCTTGAAGAAGATTTAGGTTTTATGTCCTACTACACTTGACTGCTGAACAGCCTTTCTGGAAACAATGAAAGGGAAATAGGGAGGGGTTCTTTCATCTCAGCCTCCAGCCACTTCCAGCGTGCTTTGGTTAGGAGAGACTATAAAGTACTTTCTGGTGGGCAGTATCCCCATGTGATGAGAGCCTGACTGAAAAGTCACACAATAATGTCTACTCATTTGTGGTCTGCCCCTCTGGGCAGCATCTTTGAAAGCCATAGGAGCCATGCTCAAAACACTAGACAGCCTAACGGGTAGCCTATGCACAGAGCCTGTATTAGTTAGCTTTTGCTGCATAACAAACTCCCCAAATTTGGTGGCTTTGACAGTCATTTATTTAGCTCATAATTTGCTGGGCTGCCTGGGCAGTTCTTCTCATCTAGGCTGGTTCTATTGATTTCTGCTGGTTTCCTTTGTGAGTCTACAGTTAGCTAGAACATCAGGACATGACTGGATGCCCCAGAAGAGCCTGACTTACATGGCTGGCTGTTGGCTGGTAACCAGCTGACCAGAGGTTCTTCTTTATGTACTCTCTTATCTTCCAGAAGGCTAGCTGGGACTCAGTCACGTGGTGACCTCATGATCCCAAGTACAGCAGCAGGGCAGCCCCGGTATATGAGGGCTTTTTAAGCCCCTGCTTGGGTCCATACTGGCTGAAGCAAATCACATGTCCCAGATTCAAAGAATGTAGGAAAGCACCTCACATATTGATGAGAAGACCTGCAACATCTGTATTGCAATGATGTGGATGTGGGGGTCAGGAGAGGGTGGAAGCCATTTTTACCATCTACCACAGAGCCAGTTAGAATTTGCAAAGTGTTTTCACATGCATCACTCCTCACTACAACCACAGGAGACAGAAACCATGATTCCTGTTTTACACATGAGTCAGCTGGCTCAGAAAACCTTTCAACAATACTGTTCTTTCCCCACACCACAGCAGTCTTAACTGTGAGAAACAGAGAAAACCTCTGTTATACTGCTATCTCTAAAACCATGCTTGTTTTCCTTCTGTTAGGTGGCCCCCAAATTTAATGAGAATCAGTCATCTCCTGACACTTGTTAAAATGCAGATTCTAGGCCTCCAGGGGAGGTTCTGATTCAGTCACTCTGCTCAGTATTTGTCATTTGAATTTTTAACAGACATCCCCAGGAGATTCTGATGCAACTTTTGTGTTGGGAAGCACTGGCATATATATACGTATATATGGGCTTCCCTGGTGGCTCAGTGGTACAGAATCTGCCTGCCAATGGAGGAGACACGGGTTCCATCCCTGGGTCGGGAAGATCCCCTGGAGGAGGAAATGGTGACCCACTCCAGTATTCTTCCCTGGAGAATCCCATGGACAGAGGAGCCTAGTGGCCTACAGTCCATGGGGTCACAAGAGTTGGATGTGACTGAGCAATTGAGTATAACACAGATACACACACACGCACACATGTATAATTTTCATTAATTCATTTTTGTCTACCCTGTGCAGCTTACAGGATCCTAGTTCCCCAACCAAGGACTGAACCTGAGCCATGGCAGTGAAAGCACTGTGTCCTAACCGCTGGACCACCAGGGAATTCCATGACCCTGGCTTTTATTAAGATGTGGAACACTCCCAGTATGGCACCTTTTCGTGTTGTAACAGAGAGCCTATGCACAATTCATTTGGTCAGCTTTCCAGAACCATGAGTTCCTAGCATTTGGATGGTTATTTAACTTCTCTGAGCCTTTGTTTGGACATCTGCAAAATAGGTTTACTGAGAAAGACTGCCACAGAGCAGGGGAGACAATTAAATGAATAACCTCCGAAGCACTGAGCCTGGTGCCTTGTAGAAGTTCAGTAAGTATTATTTTTCTTGTCTCTTCATCTCGAGAGGCTGTAGGACCCCTGTATAAGGCAGATCTATGAGAAGTGGAAAAGCCGTTTCATGTTCAGCAGACTGTCACTGTCAGTGCCCTCAGAAAGTCCATAGCTGTTTGAGGCAATAGAGGTTTCAGATTCTTCAGAAGCCTAAGAATCACAACCAGAAACAGTGACAGGCTGGGAGGCAACAGCTATTGTCATTAGAGACCAGCTGTATGCACAAGACACATAGAAGGGCTTGCAACGCCTCAGTCCCTCCAGTCTTTCCCAAATTGCTGTGAACTTCTGACTTCGGCACTGTTGTCTGTGTGTCCTCAGACAGGGACAAAATGTACAATGATTCTGTATTAAGACAAAGCCTCACCCAATTTGATTGTTGTCAATGTGGAGAGAATCCCTACAAAATATTTCCTTAAACTAATTTCAGTGAAGGCTCTAAAACATGATGAGTACTGTATTATTTATTTCCAGAGCTCGTGGGGGCTTTGTTTGAAGTGCGTGTGTTAAAATCACAACCCACCAGCTTGTTTCTTCCAGTATTGCCATTTGGGCGTTTTCTTCCCTATTTTTTATGTCGCTTCTCCCATTGTGTCTCTGTCTCGTCTGTTTCTCTTTTTTCTTCATAGCTTCTGTCTCCGTACATGTCACGGCTTTCTTTCCTTGTTCCTTCTTTCCTGTTTTTTTTTTTTTTTAATAAAAGAAAAGTTGCCCTTTTTTAAAAATCCAGACGACCACAGTCCAATTGAAAACTGATGCCTTCATTCTGTTGTACGTGTTTGTGTCTCTCTCTGTGGTTGTCATGTGTCCAGTAGATGGAGCACACCTCCCATACTAAACACTGTTGTAGGCTGTAGGGTGGGGTGTCCTCCCCTGCATCTGTCCTTTTTGCTGCAGTGAAATCGTCATTGGAAGTTGGTATAATACAAAGCAGAACTTCTAATCTTGGCTAGACTGGAGCGTGTACTTTTCTAACTCATGTCGGGAAGGCAGGGCTTACCAGCAGCTGATCTAGATAGGCGAAAAATAATGAGGCTTCATGCATGCATGTGCTTGCATGGTGCGCGTTCTCCTTGGGAAGAGTTAGCAGCTTTGTGTCCTAGGTACCCTTTCTTGGCCTTCTTTGCCTTCCTCTCCTGCATCCTTCCTTTCGGATACCCAGACTTCACCTGTCTGCTCTTTCTCCCTAGCGTCTCAGCTCCCAGTACACAGCAGCATGCCCTTGTCTGAAGACCTCAAAGTAAAAGCATAGCTTGTTAGAGCTGGAAGGAAACTCACATGTAATCTAATACTGAAAACAGCAGGGCCCAGGTTAACCAAGGATTCATGCTGGCATTCAGGGTGCCCTTGTCTTTGATCAGACAGTCTTCATCATCCTGGTTGTCATTGCTACGGAGTTGGCATCCTTAATGGTGGACTCAGGGCCTGGAG
Organism: Capricornis sumatraensis; assembly: GCF_032405125.1. NCBI lineage: Eukaryota > Metazoa > Chordata > Mammalia > Artiodactyla > Bovidae > Capricornis > Capricornis sumatraensis. The sequence goes on from NC_091092.1 coordinate 112,775,432, forward strand.
AATGCCCCGACTTCTGTTTTAACTAAAGTTACCAAACAGTGCTGTCAAACAGCTGATTTGATCTTTTTCATCAAATCAACCAGCTGTTTTAACTTTGTATGTTGGGGAAGATGCAGGCGTCAGCTTTTGAATGAATTCATTCCATATGTTGCCTGCTGTGATGTTGTGTGCATTTGGGTACTTGTGAGACAGAATTTCTCAAAGGTCCATCAGAATCCCCTGGGGCACATGAAAAAGGCACACCAATTCCTGGGTCCTGTTCTTTTTCTGTAGTGTTAGAATCTTTTAGCTTAGGGCTTCAGAATTTGCATTTTTAACCACTTTCTGCACATCAGTCTCATTCACCTGAAGTTTGAGAACTCAAGGCTGAAAAGATGCTAAGGACCATGGATCCCATGATACACCTCACCTCTCTGGGCTGGGCCTCCTTCCCTTTCCACCTCCATTGTGGGGAAAGCAGAACATAAGGGCCACATTCGTGCAGATCTTGGGACTGAGAACCGATGAAGCCAAGTTATTATCTATTTTTCTGAGTGAGGGCTGAGATTTTCTTTTGTAAAAATAGGTCAGAAAAGCTCATTTGAACCAGTTTTTTTTTGGGGGACGTCAACTGCTTGCTTCTATGGTGATCAAACAAAGCACATTTGTCCTGAAACTTGATCAGAACCATGGCTTGCATCTTATGGTAGGCAAGTGGCATGATAAAGCACCACAGAAAACTTCTCTCTCATTCCACATGTTTGAAGATCCTAATATTTACCATGTATGACCAGAAACTTAGACCCAAAAGCCAAAATACTTGCTGACTTGATTAGCTTAGAAATGCAAAGAGTGGGCTGATTCTAAGATGTCTTCCAAATTTCTAGAAGTCTCCCGGCTGCATCTGAAGAATTTGTGGCAGAAACTTCTAGATGTCACCTGATACCAGTTCTGCCCTTTGACCTAGAAATAGAACCCTCTTTGTATGCAAGGTGTTCAAAGACTGTCCCAAATCCCACAAAAGGTCACATTTCCCAGCCTGCTTTGTGGATAGTTGTGGCTGTGTGACTAAGTTCTGGACAGTGAACTGGAAATGTTTTGTATGTGAGCTTTTTGCTTAAAGGTCACTGACTTATTGGGAAGGGACCCCCTCCTCATCTTTTTCCTGCCTTCCCTCTGGCCTCCTTAAATGTGAGGTATGAGAGCTAAAGCTCGAGTGGTCATCTTGGACTCACAGGGAACATCGCGGATGCAAACCAGTGCTGAAGATGGCAGAACAGAAAGACAAAGCTTGGGTTTCCCATGGCTTTATGGCTCCCCTACGCCAGCCCTGGATGGACCACCTTCAGACTTCTATGTAAAATTACAAGTGTGGTTTGTTTTGGTGCTATTATTTGGAGTTTTACCTCCTATATGCATTTGAAAGCAGTCCCAACTGCAATGCGTGATAAACCTCCTCCTACTACAGGGGTTCCTAAACTTTAGCCTGTGTCAGAATCACTTGGAAGAGTTTTAAAAACACAGACTGCTGGGTCCCCTTCTCAGAGTTTTGAATCCGTAGACCTGGGAATTTGCCTTTCTAATAGCCTCCCATGTGATACTAAACTGCTAGCCCTGAGACCACTGCACTTTGAGGACCACTGTTTGATCAAGATCACCTTAAATTTCAAGACAGGCTCCTAATTTTCTAGAACCAGCATAGGTCGGTTAATGTTCCATCCCTCAGTTGGTACTGGAAGAGCTTTGTCCCCACCGCAGGAGAATTAAGACAGGTGCTATAGTCCATTGGCTGACTTTTCGATTACGTGGTAGATGAACAGTGCTGTACCTGGGTCATCCATGACTGCTTCGTTCCACTCATGGCTACTTCCTCTCACAACCTGTTCACCGCAATATTCAGACAGCTTCTAGAGAACTCACTCACTCTTCACAGGGGATTCCTTCACTGTAGTCAGCTGAATTCAAGATGGTGGAGAAAGCGTTCCATTCTCCTTGTTCATGCTGGGCAAAAGACCCTTTTCTGTTTTAAAAACAAAAAAGTATGTATTTAGCTGCATAGGGTCTTTATGGTGCATGGGGTCTCTAGTTGTGGTGTGGGCTTAGTTGCTCCGTGGCATGTTGGCTGTTAGTTCCCAACCAGGAATCAAACCCATGTCCCCTGCAATGCAAAGCAGATTCTTAATCACTGGACCACCAAGGAAGTCCCCAGAAGACTCTTTTCTTGTAGTTACTGGGAAGGAAAATCTGTGTATGTGGAAAGGACAAATGTGTTCATTCTCATCACATGCTAAAATGCTGGATTGAAATTGGGCCCTCACTGGTGCTTTCTACCCAAGATAATCTGCTAATATAAACCTTTTTAGCTGGTGCTTCCCAGGAAGGAGCTGCTGCTTCTTTGCATCTTTTCCCTGGATGGGTTAAGCCTAGTCATTGCCTTAGGGTCCCCTCCCACATTCTCTATCCCTCCCCCTATCCTAAGGAAGTTCTGTCTATCTCTATTAATATTCCTTAACCATTTCCCCCTTTAATTCCTCATTATACACTGTGCTTTGGAGTCAAACATACCTGAGTTGGAAGCCTGACTTGACTGCCTACCTGCTATGGGAGCTTTGGCAAAGTGACTGATCTTCCATTTGTAAAAATGCAGCTCTTCATGTGGACCTCATCAGGCTGAGGCAAAGATGAAATTAGCTAATGTTTATAAAGGGCTTAGTCCACTTCCCAGCCCATAATGCATGGTGTCTATTATCACTAATGGTAGCATTTCCATCCACTACATTAGAATAGCTAAAATAAAAATTACTGAAAATACCATATTCTGGCAAGGATACAGAGATACTGAATCTTTCATACATTGCCGGTAGAAATGTAAAATGGTACAATCACTTGGAAAACAGTATGGTGGTTTCATTTAAAAATTAAATATACACTTAGCGTACAACTGAGCAATCATGACATACCTGGACATTTATATTAGAAAAGTGAAAACTTAACATTTATGCAAAATCCTATACATGAATATTCATAGACACTTTATTTGTAGTAGCCCCAAATGAGAAACAACCCAAATGTCCTTCATCATGTCTATAGTTGAACAAATTATGGTATTTTAATGCCATGGAACACTACTCAGCAATAAAAAGGACTGAACAATTGATACAGCAACTTGGTTGAGTTTTATTTGTTGTTTTGTTATTTTTTTATAGATTTATTTGTTTTAATTGGAGGCTAATTACTTTATTGTATTGGTTTTGCCATACATCAACATGAATCCGCCACGGGTGTACACATTTTAAGGGCATTATAATGAGTGTCTTAGTCCGTTTGGACTGCTATAAGGAAATAGGACAGGCTGAGTAGCTTATAAACAACAGGAATGTACTTGTCATGGTTCTGGAGGCTGAGAAGTCTAAGCTCAAGGTACCAGCATGGTCACATTGTGATGAAGGCTTCCTTCTGGCTCATAGCTTTTTCACAGGGTCCTCGCATGGTTTTCATCTTGAATCAATTGGATGAACACTAGACTTAAAAGAGACATATGACTGATACTGATTTTTTCCTTAAGACAATTGCTAGGTTGTGTTTTTTCTTTCTTGGGGTGACTGCATGTCATGTTATGATCAGAGCTTTAATATCCTACAGACTAGAGTGGACATACATTTTTTTTTTTTTTTACTTTATTTTACTTTACAATACTGTATTGGTTTTGCCATACATTGACATGAATCCACCACAGGTGTACATGAGTTCCCAAATATGAACCCCTCTCCCACCTCCCACCCCATATCATCTCTCTGGGTCATCCCCGTGCACCAGCTCTAAGCATCCTGTATCCTGCATCAAACATAGACTGGCGATTCGTTTCTTACATGATAGTATACATGTTTCAGTGCCATTCTCCCAAATCATCCCACCCTCTCCCTCTCCCTCAGAGTCCAAAAGTCTGCTCTACATATCTGTGTATACATTTTAAAAAATTAATTTTGTGTTGAAATTATTCTCTGGTCACAGTGTAATTTTCTTTTCATCATACAAATGTCTGATTTTCTGACTACATTACAGAAATGTCCAATTTTCTGCCCACTTTTAAGTTCTGGGCAGCCACACTAACGGGCTTTTGGAGCCTCTTTCCTAAGCTTGAAGAGTTAAAGGTTGGTGATGGTGTCAAACAGTGTTAAAAGTCACCCAGAAGTCATACCTAGGAAAGGACAGCTTAAAAGAGCAGCAGAGTAATTTAGCTCTTAAGCAGAGATCTTATTTATATGCCGCATTTCAGCTGGAAAGAGATTTTATGACCAAATCTTACAGCCTTAAAGATGAAGTCTATAATATAAACATCGTAGCAGCATTAACTCTAACAGCACAAAGCAGGCTTGGCACTTACCCCGTTTGTTATTTTGATTCTCTTCTGCATGAAAGACATTTCAGAAGTCAGTGCACCACTTCCGTCTATATGATTGTCATCTCCAAACTCTTAGACGTGATACAGAACCATGTATAAAATTGTGTTGCAAACCTCCAGGTATCTCTCAACCTACAGAATCAATTCAGGTTTTGGGTTCTTGAGTGGATTTGCATCATTTTTTTTTTTCCTCTGACAAAAGAGAGTTCTGGATTCAGGAAGGGACCAAACAAAGATTTCATTCTGATTTGTTCTGGCTATTGCTTCCAGTAAGAAGCAAACAACTGGGAGCAAGTCTCTTTTCTTTCTGAGGTCACCAGTTAGGTTGGTTAGCTTCCATTAAAATAAGGCTGCCAGTAGAGAAAGGAACAGAAGCTCTATAAATTACCAGCTTTCTGTAAATCCTGCCTCCAAGCCTTCATGAACGCTGTTCTATTTGGGGTGCTCTTCCATCTTTCTCTTTCACCTCAAACTGCTTTTTGTAGGTAATTACCCTTTGTAGGTAATTTTTGCGGATCCTCCATAACCTCGCTCAAGACTGACTTCCTGAAGGATGCCATAGATTAGCTCAGGGACCCCATTATACTCTCTCCTGGCAGCGCAGACTTCTCTTTCGTAGCATTTATCATAGATGTAATTAAATAATTAATTGAAGAGTTAATTTTCATATTGTGTCTTCTCTGCTACACTAGAAGGTCTCCAGGGCAGGGTGGCAGGAGACCCATTTTGTCATTCAACAAACATTTGTTGAAAAGTAATGAATGGAGGCATACATCAAGGCCAAGGAATGGTAAAAATCGTAGTCATGCAGGGTTATCATTACCATCTTTCTAAATTCCATATATATGCATTAGTATACTGTATTGGTGTTTCATGATACTGGATGCTTGGGGCTGGTGCACTAAGACGACCCAGAGGGATGGTACAGGGAGGGAGGAGGGTTCAGGATGGGGAACACATGTATACCTGTGGCAGATTCATGTTGATGTATGGCAAAACCAATACAATATTGTAAAGTAATTAACCTCCAATTAAAATAAATAAATTTAAAAAAATCATAGTCATGTTGGAGCATTTACTGTATGTAATGCTAGACAGTGCAGTAAAGGCTTTGCATGTATGATACCCTTCAGTTCTTGCTACAACCCTAAGATAAGTACTCTCTGTATCCCCATTTAACAGCTAAGAAAATGGAGGCTTTAGAGAGCCAAACGGAAGTGCCTTGGTTAGTAACAGTTTTCAGCCCCAGAACAGCTTCTCTCCTATTTTGTCCACTCCCTTCTCCCTCCTCTATCCATTTTGTGTCTCCACTCCCCTGCTGTCTGTGGCGAAAATTCCTGACATTGGTCTCAGAAAGATGTCACTTTGTTCTGGACATATTTTGAGGACATTGCTCCCTAGGGAGAAGCTGCTTCTGGAGCATGTATTTGATGGGGTGGCCAAGGGCAGATCAAGTTGCCTGATTCGGAGCTTCAATATGTATCTGTGGCAGTCTGTGTGTGTGTGTGTGTGTGTGTGGTTGATATGCTGAGGCAGATTCAGCAGCACGGTTCTGCTCATTCTAATATATATGATAATACTCTACTTTAGTTATAGGGTTTTTTTTTATCCAAGCATCTAAAAGTTCTTTTTCAATATATCAGTTTCAAAACACATGATCTTGTTTTAAATATGGACTCATAATGCTCTACAAGATCAAATATGTGAGCAGCAAACTGCCAATATTTCTTTTTTTTTTTTTTTTAACATCTAACTCATGGCCCTCCCCCAACCGATGCCAGCTAGTGCACTCATCATGACCATCACGGTTTAGCAGGTTTAAAATATAGGTTACATACCAAGTAGGCCGCAGCTCTCTCAGTGCCATTTGGAAACACATTAAAAATATGCAGCTTGACTTTTCATCCCCTTCACACCCTCTGCATTTCCCTTTTGGAGAGTGCAGAGGGAGGCCAAGTGGGAAGAAAATCAGCCCAAAGATAGGAAAATGGAATTTTGTTCCCATGGAAAACAATGCCCCAAACCCAAATCTGTTGTTCTTAATTCAGGTTCTGGTTCTCCTGGCTGTCTTTTTGTGTCTGTCATTTAGTTTTGTTTAATAGCAATTTGCCACTTAGGAGGGTTCTTTTATTTACCTCTCCTGCCTGTCTTGATCCTCCTACCAGTGCACGCCAGGCACGCAAGGCTCCAGCTCCAGCTCCTTTTTGTATTGTTCACTCTTCCTTCACTGTGTCCATTTACTTTAGCCACATTCTTTCTTAATTCTCCACCCTCAGTTTTCCAGATCCCAATCATACTTTTAAAAAAAATAAGCCTTTATTATTATTATTATTATTATTATTTACTTTACAATATTATATTGGTTTTGCCATACATCAACATGAATCCGCCACGGGTGTACACGTGTTCCCAATCCTGAACCCCCCTCCCACCTCCCTCCCCATACCATCCCTCTGGGTCATCCCAGTGCACCATCCCCAAGCATCCTGTATCCTGCATCAAACCTAGACTGGTGATTCGTTTCTTATATGATATTATACATGTTTCAATGCCATTCTCCCAAATCATCCCACCCTCTCCCTCTCCCACAGAGTCCAAAAGACTGTTCTATACATCTGTGTCTCTTTTGCTGTCTCCTTGTTTTATACTGGGATATAGCCAATTAACCGTGTTACAGTTTCAGGTGGACAGCAAAGGGCCTCAGCCATACTTAAACATGTATCCATTCTCCCCTACACTCCTCTCCCATCCAGACTGCCACATCACAGTGGAGTAGAGTTCCCTGGGCTGTGCAGTAGGTCCTGCAAACATAACTTTTTGCAACTCCAATATATTGTTTCTAAACCTTAACACTTTTGGTTTACTCATTTTATTTCCTTCATTAATCCCTATATGCTTTGGTCTGAAAATCTCGCCACAACTTTCTCTAATTAAATGTCCAGCTTCATATTTTGCTGTGAGCTTGAGTTTTGGCAGAGCATTTGCCTGGTGGCTTTTTTCTCTCATTACTGAATTTCACTGACAAGGCTTTTCATCCCTGCTTTTGGTCCTCAGATGGATGTGGACCAAACAGTTGGAAGCAGTGAGTGAAGCCCAAGGGAAGGAGCACTGGATTTGGAGTCAAAAGGTCTGGACTCAGATCTGAACTCAGCTACGTAGTCATCAGAACCTCATCTGTAACATGGAAATAATGATATTACTGCCCACCCCACCCCCCAACCCCTTGAGGGATCAAATGGCATAAAATAGTGTAAACAGACTGCAAAAGCCTCCTACTCAAGGGATTTTTTTTTAGTCTTTATGAAACTGTTATTTCCATTAAAATGGCACCTCTTTTTCCATCCTCTTTTTCCTTCCTTCCCCTTCCTTCCTTCCAGTTCCTTCCCCTTCCTTCCTTCCAATTACTTCCTTAACACCAGGCCAAAGTAAAATGATGGAAAATGTTAACTTAAGCATTAGAAGTTTAAAATCTTATGAAATTCTCCAAGAGGTTCTAATTAGCCTCTTGGCAAAAATAACTTGGTAACGTTGGCACAGAGAAGGCTAACTGTATCTACATCTCTCAGCAATAGCACATACCCCAAGGAGGCTTTGGGGGAAGAGACAGCATCTGAAAATATATTTGCAGTATTAAAATGCAATTAGAATTCAAATAGAGTGAAAAGAGATCTGGGGCACTAGGATCCAGATACTATAGTTCAAGTTCCCTGTACAAAAAAGAAATCTTATCTTTTTAAAAAAATTATTGAAGTATAGTTGATTTGCAATGTAATGTTAATTTCTTTTGTGCAGCAGAGTGACTCAGACCTATATATATATTTTTTTCATTATGACTTGTCACAGGGTATTGAATGTGGTTCCCTGTGTAGGACCTTGTTGTTTATGCATCCTGTATACACTAGTTTGCTTCTGCCAATCCCAAACTCCCAATCCTCCCCTCCCCCATGCCTCCTCCTTGGCAACCACAAGTCAATTTTCTGAATCTGTGAGTCTGTTCTTGTTTCATAGGTGTGTTGATGTGTGTCATATTCTAGAATCCACATAGAAGTAAATACCATGTGATATTTCTCTTTCTGACTTCGTTTGCTTAGTATGATAATCTGTAGATCATCCATGTTCCTGCCAATGGCATTTTCATTCTTTTTATGGCTGAGTAATATTCCACTGTGTATATGTGACACGTCTTCTTTATCCATTCCTCTGTCGATGGTCCTGTAGGTTGTTTCCATGTCTTGGCTATTGTAAATAGGGCTGCTATGAACATAGAGATGCACATACCTTTTTGTGTTATAGTTTTGTCTGGATATGTGCCAAGGAGTAGAATTGCTGGATCGTATGGTAACTCTGTTTTTAGTTTTGTGAGGAGCCTCCATCCTATTCTCCTTAGTGGCTTCACTAATTTACATTCCCGCCAACAGTGTAAGAGGGTTCCTTTTACAAAGAGGAAATCTTATCTTAATTACCCTCTTAGTAACAGGTCCTTGCTGTTTTGAGAAGCAACCTGTTTCATTGCCAGATGCCTTATTTTGTGCAAAATAACACATAGCATTCCCTCACTATTTCTGTTGCCTTCCTGAACAAGTCCTGTTCTGTCAGTTGGGACAGCTTTGATGTTTCTGAATAGCTTCTTGGAGGCTAAAAGTCCAGTCTTTATAATGGTTTGTCATATAACATGGTTTTTCCTGCTCTTCTATGTGCCAGACTGACCCATTTGTCAGTGGCCTCTGCAAAGCTGAGCCTCCAGGGCTGGAAGTACTCAGAATCTGTTTCCACCATGGAGTCTGGATAGTGTGATGTCACCAAGGAGGCTCACTTGCCTCAAGAACGTGGCTGCTGTCACTGGTTTTAGAGAGTTGCACTGTAGTCCATTAATTTTCTAGTAAGAGCCAATAAGCTGGTTTTCATTTGTATGTCAAGAACTTCCATAAATGAACTTATTTTCAGTAAGATCATAGAAGGTTTTAAGTTCAGTTGTTGATAATGAATCTCTGATTGTTATGTAGAAACTGAAAGTGTCTGTTAACTATAATTGGAGCCATGGAACTACTCAAGCTTATGATATTCCATATGATATATTTATGCAAAAGGTAAAATACTAGGTGTCAAACTCTTCTCTACAATTTCTTTAACCTTTGTTGAGTTTTTACTCTGTTCTCTGCTTATGAAGCATTTTACACATACAGCAGCCATGTGAGGTAAGGCTATTGTTATTCCTATTTTACAGATAAGGATACTGAGGCATGAAGAGGTTTATTAACTTGTCCAAGGGCACCCAGCTAGCAAGTGTATCTGAACCCATGAAGTCTGGCTCCAGCTCTATACTGCCTTACCTCCGTGGGTAGTACAGAATTGGAAAACATTACTTAATGTTAATTGGTTGTTTTTCCCTAAAAGAAAAGACCTGAGCAAAAATTTATCCTAAAGTTCCTTTTCCCCATGCTTCCAAGGTCCACTCCATGGAATGTTGCTACCTTAGGGTGATCTAAGGGGGAAAAAGAGTTCCCATGTTTAAGGCCACATAGTTGCCATTTTTCCTTAACTCAGCCACTTTGACCATGCTGTGGCTTGATTGAAATGTTAAGTGACAGGTTTCCAGGAGCTGTTATACATGAGAGCACTTTACAGATGCTGAATACGTTGTATCTACTTATAGCATCTCAGATTATTCATGAGTTTTACATGCCTGAAAATGCCATTTAAAACAGTTGTTTTTCCAGACTCAGAACAAACTAGAGGTTGGTTACCAGTGGGGAGAGGGAAGTGGGAAGGGGCAATATAGGGGTAGACAAAAAGAAAGGGGTTATTACTAGATTATTTGAAATCAAGTGGGTGAAACTTTTAGAAACTGTAAAGCCCTATAGAATTTAAATAATATTGCATTCAATAAAAAGCAATTCCACCACCACCAAAACAGTTGCTTCTCTGGTCATTTATTGGGTTTGCCAAGAAGTTTGTTCTATTTTTTCCATGGGATGTTACGGAAAACCCAAATGAACTTTTTGGCCAACCAAATGTTTTAAAATTTGGTTAATCTATGGTTGTCAGCAGTTGCAACACCCATAATAAGAGTGCATTGAAATTTAAGATTGTTTTAAAAGTAGACCAAATGTGGATCTGTGTTAGAAAAGAGACAATGGGAAAAGACAGGAAATGGGAAACATATTAAATCTTATACTTTGTAGTTCTGTGAAGCAGAAACTCAGTTATGATGCCAGAAGCATGGAGGAAAAATTTACATTAGTTATGTTGGGCCACTTCTGTATATACTTAAATAACAAACAAAGCAACAGCAATAAAGCCCTAATGACACAAAGAAGTTCTTTAACATTGTGTTTAAATGGGAGACAAATCATAAGAAGACCTCACATTCATCTTTATTCCAACATCTCAGTCCTATTTGTTTGCTAACTTCCTTGTATCCATTTTTTCCCCACACACTGTAATTCTTTCAGTTGTTTGTACCATCTTCCTTCACAGGATATATTTACTGAATTATCACAGCCCACTTATAAGCATAATTTTGCAAAGACTAAACAGATTAAGTCCATTCAATCTCTCTGTGTAAATGACATTTTCAAAGACAAGTTGAAAAAAATCAATCGATTCAGGATAAGACACAAGAAAAATGTCAGGCAAACCGGGTGTAAAGTCAGACCAAGCAAGTTTGTACATTTTTATTATTATTATCTTCCCCAAATGTAAAAGAAAATAGAAAAATACAAGAACTTTAATTTTAGAGACTGGGCTGGGAAACTATAACTACATTAGCAACATCCAACAGTGTTATCGACACCGAGCAATTCCTCTCATCTCAACTCAGCAGCCGACTCAGAAGATCACACCTTCCAGCTCATGGGATTTGTGATACTTAGTAATGCATGTGTAATTGGGTAAAAAAAAAAGTCATTACCACAAGCTTTATTTTTATTTGCTTCTGTATTTCTCTGAAGGAGAAGAATACTCATGGTTATCTCCCTGCTTCTTCAAGAGGGCTATGGCCAGTTCTCCTCTGAAGGAATGCATAGCGTGACATTTTTCAATCTCAGTTCGCCCAAGTGCTGCCATATTCCTCACAGGGGAGAGTTGTGCCTGCTAGTAGAGCCCAGAAGCTCTTCTCTCCCTGACAAAGCACCAGGTGTGCTATAAGACCTCAGTCACCTGGTAAACAGATCTCTGCCTCCACTGGGGCCTACTCTTTTCTCCTGGAGGCTGTTGCCAGACCCTATTAATAAAATATGAATCTTACAACATTCCTCCTCTGATCAAAGACTTTCCATGGCTTCTTATTTCTGGCTGTTTAAAATCAAACCTTCCCAGCATCTATCCAGAGAATAAATACATTAGGTAGTCCAGCACCATCCTCTTGGTAAGGTTTATTTTCCTCTTTCCACACCTTAAACCCTCTGTTCTTACCTTGCTAGGTAACAGTGTCCTACCTTTGCTGGTTCTTGTTCCCTCTCAGAACTGCCTTTTCTTTTCCCCTCTGTGTGTCCAAATACCTGCCTTTCCTCCTATCCCAACCTACCTTCCACACCATCCATAAGGCTTTCTCTCTTAATCTTCCTATCATTCAGATGAAGGACTTTTCTTCAGCAAAAGAGCCAGACTCTACAAACACAGAAGGGGATTCTTGGTCTTGTTCAGTTGCTCAGTTGTGCCCCACTCTTTGGGACCCCATGGACTGCAGCATACCAGGCTTCCCTGTCATTCACCATCTCTTGGAGCTTGCTCAAACTCATGTCCATTAAGTTGGTGATGCCATCCAACCATCTCATCCTCTGTGGTCCCCTTCTCTTCCTGCCTTCTATCTTCCCCAGCATCAGGGTCTTTTCCAGTGAGTCAGTTCTTCACATCAGGTGGCCAAAGTATTGGAGTTTCAGCTTCAGCATCAGTCCTTCAAATTAATATTCAGGGTTGATTTCCTTTAGGATTGACTGGTTTGATCTCCTTACAGTCCAAAAGACACTCAAGAGGCTTCTCCAACACACAGTTAGAAAGCATCATTTCTTTGGTGCTCAGTCTTCTTTATGGTCAAACTCTCACATCCATACACGACTGCTGGAAAAACCATAGCTTCAACTCTACAGACCTTTGTAGGCAAAGTAATATCTCTGCTTTTTAATACACTGTCTAGTTTAGTCATAACTTTTCTTCCAAGGAGAAAGCATCTTTTAATTTCATGGCTGCAGTCACCATCTGCAGTGATTTTTGAGCCCCCCAAAATAAAGTCTGTCGCTGTTTCCATTGTTTCCCCATCTACTTGTCATGAAGTGATGGGACAGGATGCCATGATCTTAGTTTTTTGAATGTTGAGTTTTCAGCCAGCTTCTTCACTCTCCTCTTTCACCTTCATCAAGAGGCTCTTTAGTTCCTCTTTGCTTTCTGCCATAAGGGTGGTGTCATCTTCATATCTGAAATTATTGATATTTCTCCTGGCAACCTTGATTCCAGCTTGTGATTCATCCACCTTGGCATTTTACATGATGTACTCCGCATATAAGTTAAATAAATAGGGCAACAATATATAGCCTTTATATACCCTTTTCCCAATTTTGAACCAGTCTGTTGTTTCATGTTTGGTTCTAACTGTTGCTTCTTGACCTGCATATAGGTTTCTCAGGAAGCAGTTAAAGTGGTCCGGTATTCCCATCTCTTGAAGAATTTCCCAGTTTGTTGTGATCCACACAGTCAAAGACTTTAGTGTAGTCAATGAAGCTGCAATAGATGTTTTTCTGGAATTCTCTTGCTTTTTCTGTGATCCAGCAGATGTTGGCAATTTGATCTCTGTTTCCTCTGCCTTTTCTAAATCCAGCTTGTAGATCTGGAAGTTCTCAGTTCATGTACCGTTGAAGCCTAGCTTGGAGGATTCTGAGCATGACCTTGCTTGCATGTGAAATGAACGCAATTTTGCAGTAGTTTGAACATTCTTTGGCATTGTCCTTCTTTGGGATCGGAATTAAAACTGACCTTTTCCAGTCCTGTGGCCACTGCTGAGTTTTAAAATTTGTTGCCATATTGAATGCAGCACTTTCACAGCATCATCTTTTAGGATTTGAAATAGCTCAGCTAGAATTGCTTCACCTCCACTAGCTTTGTTTGTAGTGATGCTTTCTGAGGCCCATTTAACTTCACACTCCAGGATGTCTGGCTCTAGGTGAGTAATCATACCATAGTGGTTATCTGGATCATTAAGATCTTTTTTGTATAGTTCTTCTGTGTACTCTTGCCACCTCTTCTTAATATCTTCTGCTTCTGTTACATCCATACCTTTTTTGTCCTTTATTGTGCCCATCTTCACATGATATGTTCCCTTGATATCTCTGATTTTCTTGAAGAGATCTCTAGTCTTTCCCATTCTGTTGTTTCCCTCTATTTCTTTGCATTGTTCACTTAGGAAGGCTTTCTTATCTATCGTTATTCTTTGGAACTATGCACTCAGATGGGTATATCTCCTTTTCTCCTTTGCCTTTCACTTTTCTTTTCTCAGCTATTTGCAAGGCCTCCTCAGACAATCATTTTACCTTTTGGCAATTCTTTTTCTTGGGGATGGTTTTGATCACTGCCTCCTGTACAATGAAGGGGATTGAGTGTGGGAAATTCACTTTTAACTCCTTGTAGTCTGAATATATTATGGCCACATTTTATTCCATTTCCAGCTCCACCTAGATGTTCCAGGGCATCTTGAACTTGATCTTGAATCGCTTTGTCCTCCAAAGCCCCAGTTTCTCCTCTTGGGTTCCTTCTCTCTGGTAATGATGTAGTGTCTACCTAGATGCTCAAAGCTAGGAATCCAAGCATCACCCTTCAAAAATCTTTGCTCTCCTTCGTCGCCCATTTGGTCACCCAGAACTCTCATTTCTGGTCCTTGGTATCTCTTGGCATCACTTCCTCCTGTCTTCTTCACTGCTCTGTCTGAGCCAAGCCTTCATCACGTCTCCCCAGGGTTTCCCCAACAGTCCCCTCGGTCAGGCCTCTAGCCTCATCCATGAGCAGAAGCTTTATTCATCTTTCACATTTGCCAGGGTTCTGAAGGGAAAATCTGATCCCTCAGAAAAAAATAGGCAGTGACCTTCCATGGTTTTTCACACTCCATTGTTTTACACAAGCTTTGTAGTTGAACTGCCAGGTTATCTCTGATCTGTCCTTCTTTTCCAGCATCTTTTCTCTCCCCTTACTCTGCCCTGTCCTCACCCACCGTGACCCTGAACACAGAAAGGTCCACTGTGGCCCATGCCCATCTCGGCCAGCAGTGTTACTCTCCTCAGTGTCTCCTGTCCAGTCTTCAAAATTCTTTTCAGTTAACATCATACCTGAGGAAGCTTCCAGGACCCCCACCACTCCTAAGTCAAGATAACATCCCATTTCTCTGTGTGTGCTTCATTCTGTCACAGCACTGATCTATCACTTTTAATTAATGTTGGCTTTGCCAACTAAAGTATGTTCATTTTGAGGATAGAACACCTGGCATCTAACACAGTCGTGGACCTAAATGAAGTCCTCGTAAATAATCGTTGGATGAGTCAATAGCATGCAGTCCTAAGTTTCTCCATAGTACTTCTTTTTAGAATTGTTCATTGGTTTACTTATCTGAGTATATCTGAGATTATAAGGAGCTCAACAATCAGGATTCTGTGTGTCAAAAACTGTGCTAGAATAATCGCACACTCATGACCAAGTATGATAGATTTACTGGAGATCATGATAAGGCTGAGAGGTCAAATATGTGGACTGATCAAGAGGCTGCTTTTCTGAGACAGGGTGCTCAGGGCTGGTGCACTGGGATAACCCAGAGGGATGGGATGGGGAGGGAGGTGGGAGGAGGCTTCAGGATGGAGAACACATGTACACCCATGGCTGATTCATGTCAATGTATGGCAAAAACCACCACAATATTGTAAAGTAATTAGCCTCCAATTAAAAAAAAAAGAGGCTGCATTTCCACCTTTATTGCTCCTTTCCTCTCAGTCTTTAATGTATATATCTTTGGCTTATTGAGCAGAAGTGTAATCATTTCTCAGGACATCACTTTTAGGTCTGGCCAAGGGCACCCATCAGCAGAGCCCATCATCAGCTGTGGTTGACCAGGGCTCTAATTTGGCTGTTATCATTGAACTCTTCTGTAAGAAAGGTTGACTAAGCAGTGACCTTGTCTGTTTTACAAGATATAGAGAGCTTGCTCTCTCTCTAAACTTCTCCCATAAGTTTCAAGACCTTTCATTTTAATGTGTAGGAGCTGTAGATGAGGTATAAATAACTTCCCACTGAGAAAATAGTGTGAGAGAGACATAATAGCAGATCACTAATCCAACAGATCAGAATCCTGCTCTTGGTGAAACTATGAACAGTAAAGAAGTCTATTGGCTCGGTGCTTTCACTTTCTTAAATTTATACAGAATTTAGAATAAAAAGGAAAATAGATGTAATAGAAAAAAGAAAATGTCATTTGGTAAGAGGAGTAAATATTGATACAAGAACCAAAAGTCATAAGGAAAGCTCATCTTGTTGTCCGACTTCGTCTGATTTCATGAATTCTTTTGGAAAGCTGGTGGGCCTAGGGCTTGATCTCGTTTTATGATAATTTAAAACATGGCACTTCCCATACAGTTGCCATTATATTATGTCACATGGCTCCACTGTCCCAGCCAGATTTCTCCACAACTTGTTTCTGAAAAGACCTCACATTCTGGCTCCTGTCTCAATTCCCTCAGCCCTTTGTTCAAGACCTAGCTAAACTGATAAAGAATGCTTAATGTCTGAAATGCAAAAAAAAAAATGGATACTAATTGCGGAGGACTTTATTCTGCAGCAGAACAAAATCTCAGGATAGTGAGTTCAGTGGGATCAGAGCATTGTTTTAGAAATAGCCCCTCCTCCAAGAAATTACTATGCCAGAATAGATCCTTGAAGTGCCCTGGTCCGTTTAACAAAATTAAATATAATTGGTGACTGTTACCTAGGGAGTGAGTCAAGACCAAATTCACTTAAGGTATAAAAAGAAAAGCAATAGGAATTCTGTTCTTAAATTATTGGTAGTTTCAAAGTGCTTAATTTGTATTATTCCATCTTAATGTTAGCAGTGTTATACCAAGAAGGAAAACTGATGGGCTGTAGACTCAAAAATTACTAGCACTGTCATAGCCAGCAAGGAATGCTCCTGCTTCAATGCTAAACAGCATCAGATCATCCATCCATTCACTCAAAACTATGTTTTAATTACCTATGCTGTTCTAGGCAGTCTTCTAGGCATTTGAGATAAAATAGTGGACAACACAAACTCCCTGTCCTCATGGAGTTTATATTCTAGAAGGAGAAGACACATGGTGGCCAAAATAAATAAGGAAGGGATGTGGTAGATGTTACAGAGAGATATGAAAAAGGGAGAGGGGGCTCACTGACACAGTGCTATTTGGGCTTAGAGTTGTAGGAGGCGACTCAACAATTCATGAAGGAGGAATGAGATTTATGGTAGATTGTTTGCAAAAATGGTCACAAAAATTCCTATCCTTATAGCCATATCTTGAGGTAGCCACTTTCACACTGGTCTAGGCTTATCCATGTGACCTGCTTTGAAAAATGACACGATATCAAGTGTGACCTAGCTCTCTGATCTTAAACTCTCGTGACGACCATATGTAAATGAGGCTGAGCTACCCTTATGATGAGAAAGGCGTGGCTAAGCCATCTGCATTGATTCATCAACATTAAGCCACTGCTACTATAGTATGAAAGCAGTCATAGATAATATGTAAACATGTAGGTGGTGTTGTGTGCCAATAAAACTTTATTTACAAGCAGAAGTGGCAGGTCAGATTTGGCCAACACCCTGTAGCTTGCCAACTCCTCTCCTTGACCATACACCCTCAGTCAAGCTGGCTTAGAAAAGAACTGTCAGTCTTCTCAGAGAACCGTGAGGAATACTAATGGTTATTGTGAGTCATCAGGTTTTCAGTTGGTGTGTTACACATGCAAGCTAGTCAGAAGAAACCAGATATAAACATCCTGACAAAGGAGTATGCTTGAGATGCTCTAGGAATTAGAAATACAGCAATGTTGCTGAAGCCAGATGAACAAGGAGGAGAGTAGTAGGAAGCAAGTGCAGAATCAAGATAGAAGGGATGGGACAGGCAGATTATAAGAGCTTTGAGAGCCATTGTAGCAGAGGTGTGACATGATTTGACTTATGTTTTAAAAAGCTCAGTCTTGCTTCTATGTTGAAAATAGACCCTAGAGTACAAAGGCAGAAGCAGGGAGATGAGTTACTTGTCTACAATGATAACCTTGGTGGGAGGTTGGATATGGATAGTAGCAATGGAGAGTGTGAGAAGGGAACTGAATTTGAGGATATTGAAGAGAAGATGTACTCATAATTTGAATGTGGGCTATATGAGAAAGAAGGTAGTTAAAGATGACTTAATGGTTTTTGTCTTGGGAAACTAGAAAATAGCCATTAATTTGAGCTGGAGGAGACTAGGTAAAGAAGACGTGGGGGAAAATATGAGTTCTGTGTGGCATACTAAGTATAAGATGTCTATAGGCATTCAAGTAGGTATTTGTATCCATGGGTCTGGAGTTCAGGGAAGAGTAGACTGGAGGTACCAATTTCGAATCATCAGCACATAGAGGGCATGTGAGATCCACGAGATTGATGAGCTTGCCAAAGGAGTGCATATACACAGCAGAGAGAAAAGCCTTAAGAATTGAGCCTTCAGGCATTCCAACACTAAGCTGTCAGGGAGCTGATAAAGAGCAATTGAAGAGCATGGAAGGGGCAGCAGACTGGAAAGAAGAACCCAGACAGAGAGAAAGGAAACCAAGAGAGGGCCACATCCTGAAGGTCAGCTCAAGAAAGTGGTGAGGAAAGATGAAAGCTGTGAATTAACCCTTAGACTTAACAGTGTAGAGGAAATTAGAGACCATGACAGAATCTCTTCTGGTGGCGTTAGGGACACAGAAGCCCCATAGGCAGGGGTTTAAGAGAAGCTGGGAGGAGAGGACATGGAGACTGTGAATGTGGAGAAGAGAGGAATGTACCCATAATGGATCAGTTACCAGAGGGTAGTCAGTGGGAGGTATTAGAGGAAGTGAAAAGATATCATGGTTTTATTCCAAAGAGAGGGAATTTTATTCCAATAAAGAGAGGGAAAATGATGATACCAAAAAGTGAGGCCACCTGAGACCACACAGCCCTTTTAAGCCACCAGATTGCTGCCTTGGCCTGAGTGACTCTAGCAGAGAAACAGAAGCAAGGGCCGTGAGTGGACAAGAAGGGATGGGCTCCAGGACCAAAATGGAGGGGTTTGCCTTAGAGGCAGGGCAGGTTCTTCTAGAAACAGTAGAGGAGGTGGAGTGTATGTGCACAGATGCCGGCGGGTGGGAGGTGTGCTGGTAGATGGAAGCCTGTAGAGGTCCTTATAGTCTCTGTGTTCTTCAGTGAAATGGGAAGCAAGGTGATCAGATGAGAGGGAGGATTGGGAGGATGTATGAGTGGTCAGAGGCCAAAGGAAGTAGTAGATGTTCCAGTAATAACTCCCAGAACATCAAGCCTTTGCCGTTCCCCTCCCACACTGATTCTGGATGTGGCCGTATGATTTCCTCTGGCTAGTAGGACATTGGCAAATATGATGCATCTAATGACCTAAAAAACACTTGTGTCTGGGAACTCTCCCACCACCACTTGAAGAAGCTCAAGCGAGCCTGCCCGAGACAGGTGGCCCATCCAACAACAAACACCCACTGCCACCTGAGACCAAGCAGCCCTATTTGCATCATCAGAGGACCACAGCCACACAAGTGACACCAAGCCAGCCCAGCAGAAAAATTCCCCAACCAAGCCTAATTCAAATCACTGAGCCACAAAACCTTGAGGAGATGAAATAGTTCTGGCTTCAAGCCACTGATGGGATAGCTTGATAGGGAACAAAGGCTAACAGATGCAGAGGAGAAGATATGAATGATAGACAGGGGCAGTAGGAGAGAAAGTAGAATAGGGGAATGTAGCACAGTTGCTGGCAGTCCTGGGGGCCCACTTAAGAGTCACAGTCATGAAGGTTAAGTGCATTCAGTCAGTACACTTGGGCTTTTCTCTAGCCACATTTCAGTGGCATGGTTGCTGGTGTGGGGGACCAGGGGAAAGGATTTAGTCAGGTTAGGGACTTTTCCAAGCAAATACAACACAGCCAGGGAGTCAGGTAAGATGGAGATGCATCCACAGGAATGATTATTAACATTTACCATGGGATTTAACTTCAGAAAATAGAGGCGATCACGAAGTTGACTGGCCAGGGAAACATTGTTGGACCAATGGAGTGGATTTCTCAGAGGGGTTAAAGGATTTTTGGCATCAGGACACTAGGGAGGATGAATTACAAAAAGAAGAGGCAGTGGTCAGAAAGTCTGATACATGAATTAGAGATGATGGAAAGAGAACAGGTATTGCAGATGGCAAGGTCTGTGATGTGGCTATAGCAACGAAGAAGAGATTGGCAGACAAGGTCAGGGGACGAGAAGGAATGAGAAAGGAAGAGGCCAGGTTGTATTAATAGAGGGATCATCTGTGTAGATATGGGAATCGCCAGGAATTAGGACAGGGCTTACACTGGACTAGATTGCCCTCCATCAGGAACTAAGGTAACCCAGCAGTGTGGGGAGGGGGTCCTAAGATAACTATAACAAGAGGAGGGAGGGGGCCATGATGTGATGACATTAAATTCTAAACTGCAGCATGTGAGGGAAGAGGGAATGGAGGAAGGATGGCCTGAAAAGAGTTGGCATGGAAGGAGGAGGATGCCTGCCTTACTCTCAGGCCCAGTAGACTGTGTGGGGGGAACACATGCCCCTGACTTGAGAGGACTGCCCTGGCATCGGCAGCCTTCAGGGAATTCCAGAATTTGCTTAGAGCAAAAAGGTGAAGAGAATGTTTAGGAAAGAGGCTGAGAACATTGGAGATTATGCTGATACGGATGCACGAGTTACAGACAGCACACGGGAAGGATTTCAGGGACTTCTCTGGTAGTCCAGTGGCTAACGCTCCATGCCTCCAATGCAGGGGGCCCAGGTTTGATCCCTGGTCAGGGAACTAGATCCCACATGCTGCAACTAAGAGTTCACATGGCACAACTAAGACCCGCTGCAGCCAAATAAATAAGTATTTTCTTAAAAAGGGAACGATTTCAAAAGTGGGGGAAGAGTGAGAAAAAGGAACAAAAAGGGAAAGTGCCCAGCCTTTTGTGAATTGGAATTTGAAGGGTAAGATGTGCTCTGGAAACCAGGGCAGCGCATGTGTGTGTGTGTGTCTGTGTCTGTGTGCATTTCACGTGGTAATGAACATGAGCAGAGATAAGAGGCAATTTGAGATTAGACCCTGGGGCTGAAAAGCAGATATTGGCAACAAGTTTGTCAGTTGTAGAGGTTGGGGAATTTCCAGAGTACCCCCTCCACATCAGTCTACAGCCACGCAGTGGTGTGGATGTGTGGTGTTAGTTGCATAGTCCAGAGGTAAATGTGCACTGCACAGCCTCACCTCACTGTGCCTGGATTGTGTCCTGACACACTCGCATCCCTGAGAAAGAGTGGCTGCATAAGGTACCTACCCTGATATCTTTTCAACTCCAGGGCTTGCTGATAAACTTCCTTCTTCCAAACGTCTGACAAAAATAGTGAAGGGTTTTTGAAGAGGGACAAAAAGTGCCAGAGCGGAGTCTGATGTTCCCTCCTCAGGCACAAGGGTATAAACCCTGCTTTTCTTTGATGTTGCTCTAACACACTTGTGACGGCTCCGCCAGGGGCTTTGATGTTCTCCACATGCCTCTGACATTCTGACACCTGGACTTGTACTCTGTGGAAGCAGCAAATTGAAACAATAGTCAGACTCTGGTATGAAAAGGAAAAGGACAGAAAGACCTTGCCCAGAACTTTTTGATGCCTGTTGCCTGATTAGAGAGAATGCGCACACTACCTCTTCAAACACACGATTGTGAGCTTCCCAGTTTAGTATTCATGACAGGTGGCTGTCACTGGGCACACCTATCCCAGGATATCTCCAGCAAGGGATTGGCCAGTTTCCTCCTGAAGCCCGGATCCCCGTCAGCTGTTTCTTCTAAATGGCATTTTACTTAAACATGAAGACTGTTCTTGGCCTTAGGCTGCCCTTCACATTTCAGCTTTTATCATCTCTCCTCAAGTGACACTGCTTCCCTACCCCCGGATGAGCTCTCTCTCCAGCCTGCGTTCTCAGCTCCTACAGGCCCTGATTTGAAAGTCTGTTGTTGTTGTTGTTGAGTCGCTCAGTCGTGTCTGACTCTTTGTGACCCCATGGACTGTCACCCACCAGGCTCCTCTGTCCATGGGATTTTGCAGGCAAGAATACTGGAGTGGGTTGCCATTTCTTCTCCAGGAGATCTCCCCAGCCCAGAGATTGAACCCAGGTCTTCTGCATTGGCAGGTGAATTCTTGACTACTGAGCCACAGGGGAAGCCCCAATTTGGGAGTCTACCTCCTCTCATTTTCAATTTGACATATGCGAGCCAGCTCTTCTTTCTCTCACTGGGTTCATCTCCAAGCTAACCATCTCCCAGATCATGGCTTTTCCAACAATGGATGGTCTTTCCTTCACTTCTTGACCCTCTGCTTTCCATACACTTTCACATCATTGAAGAATGAATGGAGGGCAAAAGGTAAACAATTATTTTTGGTATTAAAGTTGCTCTTTTCAATGTGAAATCCTTCCAGACAGAGCATGCATTTCTGCCAGCCTTAATAGCATTATGAGTTGGACCATAATGATTATGACTATGATTGGGTTCGCCATCTTGGGTTTTCACCCTCAGGTCTCCACTTCTCTTCCTAACATCTTAGGCAAGGTGGATATTTTCTTTTTCTCCCAAACTTCTTTCCCTGAAGGCTACTCTCCTTTTGCTTCCATGAACAGATCAGATGGGTGAAGTGGAGTTTCTTGATTTGTCAAGGGGAAATCACCCCCTTCCTTCATCTCCTTCCACAAACCCTGCTCCTTGTCACGTGGATGTCCCTGCAAATATCAGAGGCTCCCTGGAAATTCAGTTAGTTCAGTGCCTCAGCAGCCCCCTCCCAAAGTCCTTGAGTCTGTTGTTAACTGCATCACCAGGGGTCCTGGCATCACTGAGCTCTCCTCTGCTAGCAACAGTTCTGCACTGGAGGTCTGCTGTATCTCGGATTGTCCTTAACCAAGGAGGCTTGCCAAAGGACTCTCCAGAGTGGGGAAAGGTCCCAAACACAAGGCCTCCAATCTTCTTTCTCCCCTTTTTCTGGAGGTCCATCTGGGGAGCCTTCAGATGACAAAGTGGAGGTTCTCTCTGAGCAGAGTTCACTCTGTTTGTCAAGAGAAGATCCTTCCAGAACAAATTGTGAGAGAAGGTAGCTCAGCTGCCTTGTTGTGAAGTTCACATCGTGTCTTCACTAGAGGACCAGAAAGACTGCTTTCTGCTTATTGCCCTTTCTGAGGGTTTGAATGGATTGTTTTGCTCTTAGATAATCTCTGGATTTATTGGTCTTATGCCACTTCTTGACTGACTCTGCTGTCGGGTAAGATTGAACTTGCCTGAGAAAGCACAATTTTAATGACTGTTTAATATTGCATATTCAGGACTAGGATTGCTGGTTTTCACCTAGGCAGCCCAGGTTCGACTCCCGGTGTGGGAACACTAGTCCTTGGGCTTCTCTCATAGCTCGGTTGGTAAAGAATCCACCTGCAGTGCAGGAGACCCTGGTTCGATTCCTGGGTTGGGAAGATCCCCTGGAGAAGGGATAGGCTACCCACTCCAGTATTCTTGGGCTTCCCTTGTGGCTCATATGGTCTGCCCGCAATGTGGGAGACCTGGGTTCGATCCCTGGGTTGGGAAGATCCCCTGGAGAAGGGAGCAGCTACCCACTCTGGTATTCTGGCCTGGAGAATTCCATGGGTTGTATAGTCCATGGGGTCACAAGAGTTGGACACAACTGAGCGATGTTCACTTTAACCAGTCCCATGCTGCCTCCTCTTTTTCCTTTTTGTTCTCATAGATAGCTATTCAGTGAACTTCCAATGACTTCTTGAAATTCCCTACATCCATGTCTGCACCTCAGGGAGTCATATCTTCACGTTCCGTTTATTCTCAGTTTCTGAAGTCAACTCCCTCCCCCTACCTGTCTTCCTCCAAGAGCCTCCTAGACCTCATCTTCTACAGATATCAGACCACTACAAAGGTGGGGCAACTAGGCAGGGGCAACTCAGTTGCCTCCAACTCTGAGACCCCATGGACTGCTGCCCACTAGGCTGCTCTATCCATGGGATTTCCCAGGCAATAATATGGGAGTGAGTGCCCCCTTTTGGGGAAGACTTTTTTTTTTTAATTTTTATTTTTACTTTATTTTACTGTATAATACTGTATTAGTTTTGCCCTACATTGACATGAATCCACCATGGGTGTACTTTTTTCTCTCCTTTTCAGATTGCTAAAGGGAGTGATTTCCTCAAGGCATTAGAGACTAAGAAATCAAGGTCCCTAAAGAAAATGAAGTCATAACTCCCTTTATTGTAAGCTGAATATGGTCCTGAATGGGTTTTTAGATTATCACCAGGCTGGGCTGCCGAGGGTCTAATCAACAGAGCCAGGAGAGGAACCAACCTAACAATACCCTGAAAAACATTCATGCCATCTCCCTGAAGAACAGATCGGAAGATGCTTGTGCAAGGACATGTCTGCTGTTTGTTTAAGAGTAGTCTGCAATAGCAAAAAAAAACATATAAGGAGGATAGACAAAACTAAGTATGGATAATTCTTGTGATAGATATTGGACATGGATAAACAGGGCAGAATATATGCATTCTGAATAGGAATGAATGGAAGAACCAAGTAGACACCAACCATTCCTGACAGTGGTTCATTGTTAGACCAGCCATATACTGGGGGCACCAGTTTGGGTCCCATATGTCCCCTGCCCTGTCCATCAGGACTGTTGGTCCCTTGGTATCTCTGACAGAACTGGTGTATATTGGCTCTCCTGATCTTCATCACTGGTCTTTATAATCATATGAAGTGGGGGAAACTGAAGCAGCAGAGAATGGCCATGTGAACATGACATGACATTGGATTCAGTCCCTTCCATCTGATTACCATGCACTCAAGTGCTCTCTCCTCTCTCTTTCTCCCTCCCCATCCCCTTGTTGATTCTCACTTTTCTAAATCCTTCAGCAAACAGTGTGAGCCAAGCCATCTTAGTCTGATCTGTGAGCTTTTTGGTCTGTGACATCTTGTATGTCCTCCCTGGTAATGCCGTTGAAGTATACACAAGCATCAAGGCGATTTGTCACCATGATATTAAGTACTAACAGAAGGTAAAAGAAGTTGAGTGCTTTGGTCAACAAAGGGACAAGTAACTGACGGAGACACTCATAGATCCAGCCTTAAGCTGAGCTCTTTTGACTTCTAGGCAGTAAGAAAACAGATGACCCAGCGATCCAAATTTCATCTCTTAAATACCATCAGAGGCTCAGAGATATGGGGGCCAATCAACCTAAGGGACAGGAACCATCCTTTTCTGTGGCAGAGGATCCATCCCAGGTTTCTGACCCTTGCATGGTCCATGGTGCTTGAGACAGAGAATCTAAGAACACAAAACTAAGTACTAGCGGGGCCCAGTGGGGAACTGAAATCAGTGAAGAGATGCCTTTGCGTACTCAAGTTACCTTGCTTGAATGGCATGTCATGTAAATTGAAGAATGTAATTACTTTAAGGTGGCCACTGTAACTCAACTCTATATGAACATTCCCATGGGACAGAGCCCACTGTGGCCAGACAGTTAATATTTTTATGAGAAGCCAGAAATACAAAATTTGATGGGAACTCTTCCAGTTAAAAACTCACAAGTTTGCCAAGATCGTAGTTCCCAAACACCACTTATCCAATAAAAGGAAGTAGGACTCCTTGGAGAAGTGGCTGATTCTAGGGCTGGGGAAGAGAAAATACATCCTGAGCTTGGAGCATCTTGTAGTACCATAAAGGAAGTGCTACACACACACACACACACACACACACACACACACACACACACACACACACACACACACACACACGCGCGTGCGCGCGCACGATGGGAAATGTCAAAAGGGTCACAAGAGCCAACTGAAAAAGTTCCCAATAGTCAAATCTGGAACAGTTTGAGCAACTAAATAAATAGCATTATTGGTTTGTAACCCAAAGTAGTAAGTAAACATCGATGAGTCCATACTGATATAAATAGATGACTGAATAAATGAATAAATGGCAAAGAAGGTACAAATTCTCCTTTCAGAAGAATTACTCCCCACCCAGGATGTGGTACTGAATTCCTCCCCACCTCTTCAGGGTAACGAGCTTCTAAAGAATAAAGAATGGAAAGGGAAAAGTAGTCTACTAACTTTGCAGAGGAGAAAGCAGGCAGGGCCCACCTCAACCAAGTGATCGAAGCCAATATCACCAGTAATGTCATATGGATAGCATGTACCCCCAGTACGATGTGTGAGAAGAGCATGTCATCTCTGTGGTCTTCTTTCCCCCCCCAACCCATAAGCCAGTCTAATCAGGAGAAAACTTCAGACAAACCCAAACAGATAAATGTTCTATAAAACACTTGACCAGTACTCTTCAAACTCTCAAGGCCATCAAAAACAAGGAAGGACTGGGACAGAGGAGGCCAAGGAGCCATGACACAAATACAATGTGGCATCCTTGATTTTTGGAACCAAAACAGAAAGTGGACTTCAGTGGAAATACACTATGGAGTTTAGTTCATTTTAAAATCTTTGTTTAATCAGTCAATTAATTGGGCTATATCAGGCACACAGGATCTTCACTGCAGTATGTGGGATCTTTAGTTGTGGCATGCAAACTCTTAGTTGAGGCATGTGGGATCTAGTTCCCTGACCGGGGATCAAACCCGAACTCCCCACATTGGGAGTGTGGAGTCTTAGCCACTGGACCAGCAGGGAAGTCTCATAATGTGCTAGATTTAATGTCTTGTTTTTAACAAATGCACCATGTTATGTAAGAGGTTAACAGAGGAACCTGGATGGGGGATATACAGAAACTGTACTATCTTTGCAACATTTATGTAAATCTAAGCTTATTCCAAAATAGAAAAATTATTTTTAAAAAATCATTAGTTCAAATAAAACACACGTACCAATAAATCTGGCTTGAGGCTTTCTGTTGGATCCTCTGATTTTGATGGAAAGTAAATGTTCCTATGATGGTACTCCCCTGAATCAGAAACCACAGGAAGCCACCACCCCTTAACTCAAAGATCAACCCTCCTTTCATGGCACTCAGATTTATTACCTTTTCCTTCTTCCTAGCAAAGGTCTTGATCTTCTTCTACTCCTATATATATTATATATCTGTATATCTGTATCTATCTGTTCTTTCTTCTGCCTGGTATGTTGATGTAAGTAGTTGGAACTCCAATAGCCATATTGGAAAATACAGCTTAAGAACAGAAGCCCTGTACAATGGAACAGCAAAATAATATATTTTATGAAACATGTCAGTTTTAAGGCACAGCATTATTTTATGTACTGCAAAGGAAAAAAGGAAATGCTACCAATTTAATTAAGACACAACCTTTTTTTACCCATTGGATTTTTCTTTGATTTTTCAATTAGTAAATGATCTCTTTTACACTCATTTAGATATAGATTTTTGGTCATTACATTACTCTTGTGCATACACATTAAAAGGAAACTGCACTAAATAAATTGTTTATCGTACTGCTGAATCTTCTTCAAATTCAAATGTCAACTCTTCGAAGACATCTGCACTTCCATGCATGTTGCAGTGTTGTTCACAATAGCCAAGGCATAGAAACAACCTGAATGCCCATTGACAGATGCATGGATAAAGAAGATGTAGTAGGTGAGCAACGGAAAAAGAAGGGAACCATGCCATTTGTAACAAGGATGGATCATGAAGGTATTGTGCTAAGTGAAATAAGTCAGACAGAAAAGACAAATTCTGTGAGATCTCTGTCCTCCACTATCTCGTAGAGTTTGCTCAAATTCATGTCCATCAAGTTGGTGAGGCCATCCAACCATCTCATCCTCTGCCTCCCACTTCTCCTTTTGCCTTCAGCCTTTCCCAGCATCAGGACTTTTTCCAGTGAGTTGGCTGTTCGCATCAGGTGGCTAAAGTATTGGAGCTTCAGCATCAACATCAGCCCTTCCAATGAATGTTTGGAGCTGATTTCCTTAAGGATTGACTGGTTTAATTTCCTTTGCAGCCTAAGGGACCCCCAAGAGTCTTCTCCAGCACCACAATTCCCTGTATTGTTCCCCGGGTTGTTCAGTATATCCTTATTGCTTATCTGTTTTATACATAATAGTTTGTATTTCTTAATCCCCTACCCCTATCTTGCCCCTCCGTGTTTCCTTCTCCCCACTGGTAACCACTGGTTTGTTCTCTGTATCTGTGAGTCTGTTTGTTTTGTTAAATACATTTGTTTTATTTTTAAAGATACCACATATAAGTGATAACATATAGTATTTGTCTCTGTCTTATTTTTGTCTCTAAGCATAATGTTCTTCAAGTCCATCTATGTTGTTACACTTACAAAATTTCATTCTTTTTATGGCTGGGTAATATCCATGTATATATATGTGTGTGTATGTATATATCTCACATCTTTATCCATTTATCTGTTGATGGGCATCTGGGATGCTTCCATATCTTGGCTATTGTAAATAATACTGCTATGAACATTGGGGTGCACATATCTTTTCAAATTAGTGTTTTTGTTTTCTGAATATGTACCCAGGAGTGGAATTCCTGGATCATATGGTAATTCTGTTTTTAGCTTTTTGAGGAACCTCCATACTGCTTTCCATAGTGACGGTATCAGTTTACATTCCTGCCAATCCTGTACGAGGGTTCCCTTTTCTCCACATCCTTGCCAACACTTTTTATTTGTAGTGTGTGCGTGCTAAGTCACTTCAGTTGTGTTCCGCTCTTTGCGACCATATGGACTGTAGCCTACCAGGCTCCTCTATCTGTGGGATTCTCCAGGCAAGAAGGAGTGGGTTGCCATGCCCTGCTCTAGGGGATCTTTCTGACTGAGGGATCAAACTTGCATCTCTTATGTCTCCTGCATTCATAGGTAGGTTCTTTATCACTGCCGCCACCTGGGAAGCCCTGTTATTTATAGGCTTTGTCACAATAGCCATTTTGACAATAGACATTCTGACATGTGTGACATGATATCTCATTGTGGTTTTGATTTGCATTTCTCTAATAATTAGTGATGTTGAGCATGTTTTCATGTGCCTATTAGCCATCTGTATGTCTTCTTTGGAAAAATGTCTATTCAGGTCTTGAACCTATTTTTAATCAGGTTTTAGGGGGTTTTTTTGTATTGAGTTGCATGAGCTGTTTATGTTTTGGATATTAACCTCTTATTGGTCACATAATTAGCAAATATTTTCTCGTATTCAGTAGATTGTCTTTTTATTATTTTTATTTTTTAAAATTTAAAAAATTATTTTTAAAATTTTCAGTTGCACTGAATCTTTGTTGCTATGTGTGGGCTTTCTCTAGTTGTGGCGACTTCTCTTGTTGTAGAGCACTGGCTCTCGGTGCTTGGACTCAGAAGCTGTGGCACATGGGCTTAGTTGCCCCATGGCATATGAAATCTTCCCTAATGAAGAATTGAACCCACGTCCACTGAATTGGCAGGCGGATTCTTCCCCACTGTACCACCAGGGAAGTTCCACTAGGTTGTATTTTTGTTTTATTGATGGTTTCAAATCTTAAATATTCTCACCACCCCCTCCCCAAAAAGGTAATTATGTGAGGTGAAGGATGTGTTAATCAACTTCATTTTGGTCATCATTCCACAATACATAAGTGTATCATCATCACATTATACTCCTTAAACTTACACAATATTATATGTCAATTATATCTCAACTGAGCTGGAAAAGCAAAATGATTTGAATAACAAATTCCAACTCTTCTAAATCACTTTTGTGATCTTAATAATATTAGTATCTCTTAATAATATTAGTATCTCTTAATATCATCCTCTGCACCATGAAAAGTGTTGTTGATGGATAATTTCTTAAGAGTACTCTTCTAATGCCTCTAGAAGTTGGTTCCTAGCCAGTAAGACTACTCTGTCGAGTCTTTAAAAAATATATATTTATTTTGGCTGCACCAAGTCCTAGTTGCAGCATGTGGCATCTAGTTCCCTGTTCAATGATTGAACCTGCACCCCATGTATTGGGAGCATGTAGTCCTAGCCACTGGACCACCAGG
This sequence comes from Capricornis sumatraensis, assembly GCF_032405125.1. Lineage (NCBI taxonomy): Eukaryota > Metazoa > Chordata > Mammalia > Artiodactyla > Bovidae > Capricornis > Capricornis sumatraensis. The sequence continues at coordinate 112,805,112 of NC_091092.1, forward strand.
GAAGTCCCTCTGTTGAGTCTTGATGGGCTCGTTCAGGCAATGACAGCTATGACCAACAGCAATTGTAAGATTTATCCCAGTTTTAAAAATGTGAAAAAGTGAAAAAAAATGTCTTGGAATGAGTGAAATGAGATAGAAAGAGTGCCCTCAGTAGTCTGAACTGTTTTCCTCCATACTTCTTTTAATACAGGGGAGAAACTCCCCCCCGCCCCCACCAAATTAAAAAGCCATTGCTTTTCTCTTTTAATGTTCATAGGAGCAAAATTTATTGTCTTTTTCAAAAGTTTAGCCATTCTGCAAGGTCTGTAGTGTTATCGAGATTTGGTTTTATTTGAATCTGTCTCTCTCTCTTTTTTTTTTTAATATATTTGCAACCCTGTGAGTGCTGAATATTCAAGGCCTCAGTCCTGGTTCTGGCCCTGAGTGACCACAGTCATGTCACTTGTCTGGACTCAGTTCCACCATCTGTAAAGGAGGGAAGAGTCACACACCTCTTCCAGCTCGGATTGTCTCCCTTCTGTGTGTGTACAGCAAGTAAAAAGGTGTGGATCAACTGGGTCCTAGGAGACCTGCTTGAATGTGAAGAGAATACAGTTGACCCTTGTACAGTATATGGCCACTGCTTTTCCGATCTATGTTATTCATGACCAAACTCAATCCATACTGGTAGACAATTATTATGTTAGCCAGTACTACTTTGCTCACTCATGGTGACTTATTCCACTCTTACATCCTTCATGACTAAATGAATCAAGGCATACATTTCTTTACTTTTTAGGTGTCTTAACACTTTGCTAATCACCCTCATTTCATCCTTCACTTCAGTTTTCCTGAAGCCAATTCTCCATTTATAACCCTCTGAGGCTGAACTCAGGTCTTCAAAAAAAAATAGTAATAAAAATTTTTATTTTTAAATCTCAGCACAGTATCACTTCCAGGATTAGTGGTAATGCCTTCCTCTATTGAATACTTGATTAGATATATCTCTTGAGCTTGTGAAAAGAAACTGGAATTGCTGGCAAATGAAAAAAATTAAGGGAGAACTTAAAAATCAGAAATGTGGAACAAATTCCAAGAGTAGAGAAGATTCAGGAGACATTAATGGGTGCTTTGTACTGCTTGTCACACATCTCTGAGGGAAAAAAAGACTTTTCCTTTTTCTGGAAAATGAAGTACAACTTGTCAGTGACAACCATCTATTAAGAAATTTCCTTTTGTGATAGAGTGAGGATTTTTTTCCCCAGAGGTAAATTATTCAACACAGTTAATTTGAATCCATGTTTGAGCCTGCGATGAAGTTATCAATTTTATTACCATTTCCCTCAGTCTGTCCTGATACTATCATTGCCTGAGACTCTGGTACCCATAGCAACAGCCACTATTTCAGACATCACTTCCCCAAGCAGCAGAGCATGGCCTGTTGAGTGACAAGCATCCAGCTGTACATCTCAGGGTGGTAGTTTCCAGGGCTGGAAGACCAAGTCACAGCAGAGTTCCATGTCCTGAAAATCAGGTTATCAAGGAACTGGGAAGGCTGCAAGTAGGCAGGAGGGTGACACACCCACCAGAAGTCTGCTCATACCTTTTGAGAGATATGCATTGGAAGAGGCTGGGTAAATAAGGAGACTTAGAGAGATGGACACAGTCAAGACATCATCAGGTACATACAGTGGTGCAGACTTCATTCATCTGAACGCTCCTCACTCCTTTCCATCCCTACCCCACATAATCACAGGGCTGTTTGTGGCCCCAAAACTGAACTAGGAAAAGGGGGATTTAGAACATTTACATTCATCTTGCAGAAGAACACAGAAATGATTAAGCTGCTGCTGTCTTTAAATATTCCCTGCCAAGTAGTGGCTTGTAATAGGCAGTGGAGTGTAACAATCACAAGTCTCGTTGAGTCTGGCTGGTGAGGAAATCCTTGTTTTCCAGGTCAAATAAGAGGATGCAGGTCGAAGTATACTTCTCTGCATCATCCCAGGGAGCCCCTCTGAAGCATGGAAAAGGGAAAGATGGGATAACACTGTGGGGGGGGGGGTGCCCAGCACCCAAGACTAGGGTCAGCTTTAGAATCCCAGTGAAGAGGCCATAACAGCCAGTGGTTCGGTAGATAAATTACAGTACCCCATGCAGAGCAAAAACACAGAGTTTCTCTGTCCAGAGGAGCTGAATTTGCAGATATAACATGTGTGTTTTGCCGCCACCTCCCCAACAAACACCTTTCATGCCCAAAAGGAAACCACTCGGGAAGAGATACAGTCTCTGGACATTTCCACTCCCAAGGTCTTTCCAGGTGTTCAGAGCCAACTCAGGTAGCAGTGCTTCTGCCTGTGGGGAGCAGCAAGAGAGCCTGAACTGAGGGATTTGGGTCTATGGATGTTGACTGCCTTCCAGTGAGGTGCCCTGCTACCTCTGACACATTTGGTGGCCGCTTTTGAAGACGTCTTCCCTCTGAGAAGGATTTTGGCTGTGTGGCAGCCATCCCTGCCCTAGGCTAGAAGGCACCCCTGTAATTAGAGATGAGACTGCAGTGATCAGGGCTGTCTTCACGAGGGGATTTCCCTCCCTTTCCAGCCTTCTTATCTGGCTGGATTCCCAGTCTGCCCACCCCCTATTCTTAACCCATTGATATACCTGTGAGGTAACAGGAAAAAAAAAAAAAAAAGCATGGCATTAGAAGATCTATGTTCATGTCCACATTCAATAACTTCTTATCTGTGTGGCCTCCCTTTTTCTCACTAATAATGCATATCCTTCCTCTTTCTTTTCTTTAAATGTATTTATTTGGCTGTGCTAGGTCTTAGTTGTGACACACAGGATCTTCCATCTTCATTTTGACACTTGGGATCTTTAGTTGTGGCCTGTGGGATCTAGTTCCCTGGCCAGGGATTGTACCCAGGTCCCCTGAATTGGGAACATGGAGTCTTAGCCACTGGACCACCAGGGACATCCCTGTCCTTCTTATTTCTTGAGGTTCTTATAAAAATAAAATATAAGAATATACATAAGAGGACTTGGACTTGCAGAGTGCCATTATTATTATTTTTGTTGATCAGCCCCTTGACTATAGGGAAGATAGCTGGAGGCTTATTACTCATTATCATTGTCACTCAGGGTGAGCTTGTTAATGACAGTCTGTGCCATGCTGCCTTTCACGACCCCAGCTTGCTACCAAGAATCAACAAACATTAAGATGTGTGCATCTTACTGAACTGAAATATATCACATAATGCTGAAGATCTTTTTTTTTTTTTGTCCACACTGCTTGTGGGAATTCCCTGACCAGAGATGGAACCCATACCACCTGCCTCAAGTTCCAATCCCTTTCTTTTAATCCCTGCCCATTCCCTCCAGTTCTTCCCCAGAGGCAACTGCTGTGATGAATTCTGGACCATATTCTATCTTTACCATACATAAGCACCTACAAACACCACCCACCAACCCCTAGAGCCCCAGACCACCCACCTTACCTCACCCTCCCCACATATACATTGTTTATAAGGGGAAGACTGATTTTGTATTTTCCAAGGGCCCAGGTAAGACCTCCCTCCCTCCCTCTGTGGAGATCCTGAACTGTACATGGATGGGGCATGGTTGGGTGGAGAGTCTCCTGGATACCTGTTTAAAACTTAAAAAATTAGAGATCCGCACACATGAATAAAAGACCTTTATATTTGCATCAACTAGTAACTTTATTTGAAGAAGTAATAACTGCAGTGGAAGAACTGCTAGGGGATTTTTTCTCCAAGAGCAATACTGCAGTCTGCGTGGCAGACAGGGTGACCTTTGGGGAGTCACCCGTGACTCAGGGGAAAGTCCAGTCCAGGATCAGTCCTCCTTGTCACTGTTGCCCAGGGTAAACTTATCAAAGGTGTACTCTGCCAGACCGCCTTCTGGGAACCTCATCTTGAGCACGCTGGTGAGATGGTCCCCTAGCTCTTTGACGAACTTGAGATGCTGGTCCAAGTGGCGCGTCTCCAGGAAGTGGCACAGGTGGGCGCTGCCGCTCTCGGTGGCCAGGTGGTGCAGGTCGAGCAGGCTCTGGCTGACGCTCTTCTCCAGGTGCAGGGTGTTCTGCATGGCTTGGAGGCTGCTCTCCCGCTCTCGGGTCTCGGGCATCCTGGTGTTGAGGAAGGAGACGCGGCTGCTGTGCCGGTTCAGCAGGAACATCAGGCTCTTGGCCCTCTTGCTGTGCTCGTGGGGGCACAGCAGGAACTGGGTGATGTGCTTCAGGGCCACCTGGTGGTGGTGGTGGTGCAGGGAGCAGGCCCTGGCCAGGCACTGGAAGGACTTGTGGAGCTCTAGGGCGGCGTGGCCGTTTACCGCGGCCTCGCACTCGCCGTGGTAGTGGTGGCACACCTTCAGGGCTGCTGCGGGCATCAGGGCGGGGGCCATCATCACCATCCGGAAGCCATCGCGGATAGGAAAAATCTGGGCCAGGCAGCAGGAGGGAGGGCAGCAGTGGAGGCGGAGATCTCAGCCGCCTCTTCGGAGCCTTCCAACGGTAAGCCATGATGGCAGCCACAGGAGTGCTCGCAGCTGGGCCGCAAGCGGCTGGGCACCGGCTCTGGGACGGACCGGAAGTGGCAGTTGCTATGGGGGTACCGGTTGTGAGGAGATTCCGTTACAGGAAGTAGATAATGGGACTGGCAGGTGGAGGGGGTGGGGCACCGCGTTCTAAATTCCATAGGAGCTTGGGTGAGGCAGAAAATGCAGGGCAAGTGTGCCTCTGTCTTGAGACCATTAAAAAAAAATAATAACCCTATTGAGACATAATTCATATACTCTAAATTTGATCTTTGGAAAGTGAACATTTACTGTTTTTTGGTGTTTGTGTGTATTCATGAAGTTGTGCAACCATTACCACATCTCAAGAATATTTTCATCACTCCAAAATGAAATTCCCTACCCACTAGCAGTCACTCCCCATCTCACCTCCCCCCACATCTGGCCACCGCTAAACCTTCTATCTCTATAGGTTTGCTTCTTCTGGACTTTTCAAAGAAATGCAGTCGCACAGTATGTAGCCTTCTGTATCTGCCTTCTTTTACTTAGCATAATGTTTTAAATCTTTTAGCCTTTTTATTGCTAAATAGTATTCCATTGTATGAATATACCACATTTTATGTATTCTTTCATCAGTTGATGGGCATTTGAGTTGTTTCCGTTTTGTGGTTATTACAAATAGTGTTGCTATGAACGTTTGTGTACAGGTTTTTGTGTAGATTTATGTTTTTGACTTGGAAATATATGTAGGAGTGGAATTGCTAACTTATATGGTAGCTCTATGTTTAATATTTTGAGGAACTCCCAAAATGTTTTCCAAAGTGGTTACACCATTCTTATATTCCTACCAGCAGTATGTTAAGTTTCTAATGCTGTTACTGTCTGCTTCAAAGTTTTAATCATCTTAATGGATATTCAGTGGTATCACATTGTGGTTTTGATTTGTATTTCCCTAATGACTAACAATGTTTAGCACCTTTGTATATATTTATTGGCCTTGTGCATATGTTCTTTGGATAAATGTGGAGAAATGTCTACTCAGATCCCTTGCCCATTGAAAATTAGAGTTGTTTGTCGTTTTATGGTTGAGTTGTAAGAGTTCTGCATATGTTCTAGATATAAGTTCCTTATCAGATATATAATTCACAAATATTTTCTCCATTCATTGGGTTGTCTTTTCATTTTCTTTTGGTGTCATATCAAGAAACTACTGCCTAATTAAGTGTCACAAAGATTTACACCTAGGTTTTCTTCTAAAAATTTTATAGTTTTAGCTCTTAGATTCAGGTATATTTAGGTCTCTGATCCATTTTGAATTAATTTTTGTATATGATGTGAGATAAGGAATCTAGCTTCATTCTATTGTATGTGAGTATTCATTTATCCCAGAATCATTTATTGAGAAGACTGTTCTTTCCCTGTTGGATGGTCTTTGCATACTTGTTGAAGATTAACTGGCCGGAAATATATGGGTTTATTTCTGGGCTCCTAGTTCTATTCTGTAATAGTGCGACACTGTCTTGATCACTGTAGCTTTGTAATAAGTTTTGAAATAGGAATGTATGAGTCATCCAACTTCATTCATTTTTTTCAAGATTGTTTTGGCTGTTCTGGGTGCCTTGTAATTCCATATGAATTTTACGATAAGCTTGCCAATTTTTTCTCCAAAAAGCCAGCTGAGATATTGATAGGAATGGCATTGAATCTGTAGATATGGGGGGGGGTATTGATATCATAACAATATTAAGTCTTCTGATCCATAAATGTGGGTTATCTTTCCATTTATTTAGGCCTGAGACCTTTAAAAATAATAATTGTGGTTTTGATGAGGGCCAAAATTTGAATTTCTATACCAGCTTCCAGGTAATACCACACCACAACCTTAATAACAATGTCTAAAAGGAATGAAGTAGCCATGCTTTGTTGTCTTAGTCCCTTCAGGATGCTGTAACAAAGTACAAGAGACTGGGTGGCTTATAAACAACAGAAATTCATTTCTCCCAGTTCTGGAGGCTGGAAGTCCCAGGTTAGAGTGGCAGCCTGGTTGAGTTCTGGTGAGAGAACTCTCTTCTTCATTGCAGGTGGCTGTCTTCTTGCTGTGGCCTCAGATGGCTGAAGGGTCGAGAGAGCTCTCCACAGTCTGTTTTATAAGGGCACCAGTTTCATTTATGACAACCCTACTCTTGTGATATATGCACCTCCCAGAGGCCCCACGTCTAATACCATCACCCTAGGGGTTAGGGTTTCAACATCCTGATTTTGGGGTAGGAGACACAAACATCCAGTGTACAGCACTTACTGAGGTTTGGATTAAAGACACAAACATTGGTCTCCACAAGCAAAAATGTCTGTTCCCACCTCACAGACAGTGCTTCCAATAGTTATATTAGATGTGGATTCCTATTGGAAAGGGGAGAGGCCTTCCTCCTATGAGGAAAAATTGTGAGACTTTAAAATTGGCAAAGAAAAGTTTTACTGGATGTCTTTTTTGGAGTACCCTTTGTGGTTATCTCCACCTTTCATTGATTTGGAGCTATTTTATAACTCTAAATTGTAGAAAACTAATAACGCAAATTATTCTTGTCCACAGAAATGCAAATTAATTGTGTGTGGTGGAGTGCAACTTATTTTGGACTAATTTTGAATCTATTTGCATTCATCTCAATGTGCCTCTTGCCTGCCTATATACGTATGGCTCTATGAGTTTTCCTTTGAATGATTTATGACATCTTACTGGTTTCCTCATTGATTAATGAGTTAAACAAAACCTTTGACATCTTTTTGTTTTCTATTTAAATGAGAGCCATGATTTTATTTTTAAGAAATATTTGAACATTTCTCATTCTCATCCCTAAGTACACAGTCGAAGCTCACAGGAGTCAGCGTAGTGCATTAAGGATTTCTGTGGGCTGCTCACCAGGTAGATGCCAGAAAAGTCTGGGGATCCAAAGGCATAGAATTCCTGACTGGGATGTAGCATCTCTGAGGAGGAGGAGGCAGGGGGGCACTCTGGGGAAACGGGATCAGTGCCAATCAGGGGAGGAAAGAGGCATTTAGAGAGTAAGTCACAGAAAGGACCTCATAGGCAGGGCACTGTACAGTGAGGCTGGCTCAGTGCATGCTGAAATAGCCGTGACCAGTAAAGACCCATTAAGAACCAGAGGCAGTTAAGAACCAAGGCACTGGTGAGAGCTTCCAGGCATGGAAAGCAGCAGTCAGCAGAGATCTGAGGAGTGGATGGTTGACTGACTCAGATGGGAATCTGACAGACTGAGATGCACAATGTGGGTAAAATGAACCCTGGAATGAGGTAGACACATGAGCCTTTGCAGCCAGAAGAAAGACTCCTGTCATCAGCACTTTTGTACTGACTCAGACCCTGGAAAGGGCTGTCGAGACTCCCAGATACTGAAACTGTGTAGTATTCAGGACTGGGCCAGGGGCTCCACCTTCCAGCGAAGGGTCTTCCAGCTGGTGATCAAAGATAGGGAAGTTCTAATGCATTCTGCTTGGCTCCACCAAAGGGCATCCTTTTAACACAAAGATCATGAGAAAGTTGTGTGGTGGCTCCTGCTTAGTTGGGTGCTAATGAGACATGTCTGACACCCACATCCATTATAGTCTGAAGAAGAGAAAGCTCCTTCCAGTCTCTCTTTCTGCGCTGTTCTGACTTGGGGGAGAAAAGGGAGAATCGCAATCATGGACAGAGGAACGTCCTCTAAATTTAAACATTCCCATTGTATATACTGATATGTGTAAGTTGACAACTGATACTAGTTCATCTAGATATGAATTTTCTCTAAGGTTATGACCTTTCAGTTTTAGTCAGTGTGCTTGCTGGATATTCTCCATTTGCCTCTCCAGACTGTCTTCCGTCCTTGTCCATCTTACTCTGAACCCTGGGATGGTGACTTGTATGGACCACATCCACGGACCCCTCTGCCCTCTGGCTTCATTAGGTTCAGCCACTAGGGGTCACTGGCAGGAGATGGGAGGGCAAGAGGAGAGAGAGCTTGGGCTCTTTATTCTCTTGGCTTCGTCTCTCCAGGGCAAATAATTAAGGGGGCAAATCTCATTCTGTTTTATACCCCTTGCTCCCTGAATCAAGTTGGACCATTCTCAGAATGGGCCTTCTGTGAACACTGCTCATTTCAAGAAATTTATTCCCCCAAACAAGTGTGCTTTGTCTTAAGTCTTAATGTACAACCTAAGAAATTCATGAGGATCCAGAAACCAGTATACAGCTGGCTGTTCTTTCAAGCCAGAGAATAAGTGGATCTGATAGAAAATATAAAGTGCCTCCTCAAGGACAGTCTCAGGCAGTAAAATAATGGCTCAGATGGAGCTGCCACCTAAGACTCTGGGTCCGGTTTTCTAGCTTGTGGATTTCTCTGGCCTCTGGTGCCCTTCTTTTCTATCACCCTTTGTTTCTTGCTCATCTAATTAGATGGGGACCAGGGAAGAGGAGGCAGGAGAGCCGTCTTCTACTAGTTAGTCACCATGTTAAAAAGTCTGGTTAGGGAAGATGTTGACTTAATAAGGTTTGAGAATTTTCTGTTTATTTCAGGTAACCTTTGCCTTTCCTTGCTCACCTTCTGCTGCCAGTGATTAGAGATACTGCAGAAAGTTCTGCACAGCAGTGCATGAGTGAGTCCAGTCAATGTTCCCAAGGGGGTGTAGATGCTGACTGTTGATTTATGCATGCGTGCTCAGTTGTGTCCAACTCTGCGACCCCATGGACTGTAGCCCTCCAGGCTCTTCCATCCATGGGATACTCCAGGCAAGAATACTGGAGTGGGTTGCCATTTCCTCCTCTAGACTGTTTAATTAGATACATTCATGGGGTCGCAAAGAGTCAGACACGACTGAGCTACTGAACTGAACTGAATCTTTTGCTCCTAGGCAGGAAGGCATACCTTTGTGCTGCAGATAACCAGAAGTAGATTTTAAAAGTTTTCTTTGCTTGTTGTCTTTTCTAAAGAGAGGATGAATCATTTTTATTATGTGATATTCCATCCCTTCATAGAGAACACTGGATATAATAGAATGGGGTAAGCTATGCTGCAGTAACAAAGAAAATCTAAATTTCTGAATGGCTGAAGACAGTATTTCTTGGTCACATCGCAGTCTGAGACGGGTGAAGAGACTGTTTCATGACTCTCCAACAATAGGTAGCTTACAGATGCAGCCTAAATTCCATCCTGCAGTTCTATCATCTCAGAATTCTTTACTTCCAGAAGGGAAACAGGATGGGAACAGAATGCATGGTGACCTACCATGAGCTATTTCTTGCCTTGGACCAGCAGTTGTATACACTTCAGCCCAAACCAGCTTCATAAGAGGGTGGGAAGACGTGTGATATTTAGTGAGCAATATAATCTATGCCATGCATGCTTTATCCATTTTGATTAGTTATTTAAAAAAAATATTTAGAACTCTCATGGCTGACCACTCTTATTTACTTTCTTATTTATTAGACTATGCTTATAGCAAGGCTCCTTTTGAAAAAAAAAAAGTTATAATTGTGTGTGTGTGTGTGTAAGCATAGTAAGTAATGCAGCTTGTGTGGTCCCGTCTTCACATGATTGCTTCTAGTAGTCCACCATGGTCATATTTCTCTCCCATCCCAGTCCTAGCTTCACATTAAGACTCAGATCCAACCCTGTCTCCTACCTAAAACCTCTTCTCTATGAAGTGAACACAACCTCCTTGAAGATCTAGAGGGATTAGTGCCCACACAATTAGCTTGGCACTCAATCATGGACTGTCCAGTGCTAGCTTGTCTGTAATTGCCTTGAGCTATTAATAATCACCTTTTCTGTTGTGCTCCTTTGATGCAATGTTGTCCCCCACTCATAAGCTTCTGGAGAGTGAACTCCACAGTGCCCAACAAGATAGAATAGCACATAAGAGGAGCTCAAAGACAATGGACTGATTTAATCTGATATAATTGGATTGAGAAGGTCAGCAAACATATAACAAGCATCTAAGTGCCATGTTTTAGGATCTGTTCGAAGAGCAGTGGGGAAAGAGATGATGAAAACACAGTGTTTATCCTCAAGAGGCATTTAGAATGTTCACAATACACTGAATACACACCAGCAGGGTGTGGTAGCTAGTCTCCAAAGATGGCCTTCCAGTTCCTCCCCTCCCTGTTTGAGCATGCTCCTCCTCATTTAAAGAGTTGGCACTTATTTTTCTCACCCAGGGACTGAGTTGACCAATGTGGTGGAAGTGGCATTCTGGGATTTCCAAGAGGATGGGCAGATTTTTTCTTCCTTTCATTTGGAGGTTTCTGCTTTGGGGGCACTTCTTTTCCTCTGCATTTAGCCACCATGCTGTGAGAAGATCAAGCCACATGAAAAGTGAAGTCGAAAGTGAAGTTGCTCAGTCGTGTCTATCTCTTTGCAACCCCATGGACTGTAGCCTACTAGGCTCCTCCGTCCATGGGATTTTCCCAGCAAGGTTACTGGAATGGGTTGCCATTTCCTTCTCCAAGGGATCTTCTCAACCCAGGGATCAAACCCAGGTTTCCTGCATTGCAGGCAGACGCTTTACCATCTGAGCCACTAGGGAAGCCCCAAACCACATGAAGGAAGGCAAAAGAGGCTGAGTTCCCAGAAAACAGTCAACATGAATGCGAGCTATATGAGTGAGCCATTTGGGTATTTTTTCTTTTATTTTACATTGGAATATAGTTGATTTACACTGTTGTGTTAGTTTCAGGTCATGTGAGTGAGCCATTTTAGATATTCCAGATGATTGCAGCCCAGCTGACATCACAAAGAGCAGAATAAACACTGAGCTGAACCAGTTCATGCACAGAATTAGGACCAATAAGAAAATGATGGTTGTTTGAATCCATTGTGTTTTGCAAGGGGAAGAGGTTGATGTGCAGCAGAAGATAACTGAAACACAGGGTTGGAAAGTTTATCTGAGACAGTAGGTCGACAGAGGAAGGAAAAGAATGAAGGAAGCTGAGGAATGCCCTCAGAAAGGTGACAGTGGAGCTGATGAATAGAAATTCCCCACGCAGAACCTGAAGGGATGGGCTTTCTAGTCAGGGACCCCACAGGAGGAAAAGCACGGAGGTGGGAAAGTATGTGACACGGACAGACAAGTCCTAGCAGTTTGTGATGGATGATGTGGGAATGCAAGTGGGCAGTTACAGGTATTGTGAGAAAAATCTGAAAATCCAGGAGCCTGGCTCTGGGATGTATTCTCTACCCACTGGGACACTTGGGACTTTTCAAAACAAAGGACTGTCAGAATCAGATTTTTGTCTTAGACAGGTTTCTCTGGTGTGGGTAAGAGGGAGACTGGGGTCAGGAGTTGGGGGGAGGCATGAGATTGTAGAGAAAGAGAACAAACAGCCCAGGAGACTTTTGGGTGGAGAGGGGCACTGGCAAGGGAGACAGAGAGGAAAGAGAGGGGCTGCAGATGTCATTGAGATGGAACAACACTAGAAATTGAGGATGGTTGTGGGTCATGAGGGAATGAGAGGAATCTGGGACTCCCAGATTTCAGGCTTTGATTCTCAAGCCTAGCCATGCAGGGCAAGCGGTGAGGGAAGAAAGTGATGACCTGCGTTTTAATTGAGCCCTGTGAGTTCTGGAACATCAAGAGAAGAGGCCCTCAGACAGAGAAGGAGAAATGCAATACGAAAGGGAAAGTTGCTCAGTAGTGTCCGAGTCTTTGCAACCCCATGGACTGTAGAGTCCATGGAATTCTCCAGGCTAGAATACTGGAGTGGGTACCTCTTCCCTTCTCCGGGGCACCTTGTATGACATCCCTTATATGCAAAATCTGAAAGAAGTGGTACAAGTGAACTTTGACTCACAGACTTATAGACCAAACTTATGATTGCTGGGGAGAAGGACAGAGAAAAGAATAGTTAGGGAATTTGGGATGGACATGTACACACTGCTATATTTAAAATGGATAACCAACAAGGACCTACTGTCTAGCACAGGAAACTCTGCTCATAACTCTGTTATGTGTCAGCCTGGATGGGAGAGGGGTTCGGGGGAGAATGGATACATGTAAATGTCCGGCTGAGTCCCTTCACTGTCCACCTGAAACTACAATATTGTTAACCAGCCATACTCCAATACAAAATAAAAATTTAAAAAAAAAAGAAGAGGCCCTGATGGACAGTGACTACTGGGCTCAGAGTTCAGTGGAAAGGCCTCAGTTAACATGACAGTTTTGATAAAAAGCACCTGTGCTGAAATGAAGCCCTTCAGTGGGTATTTATTCCATTGTCAAGTCGTGAGAGTTTAGGGAAGAGTGTGTCTGAAGGACATTGTGTTAGTAGGCAGAACCCCAGAGAGATGATGTGAACGGGAAGAGGAATAGTAGGACTCGTTTTGCTCCTAGCAGTGAGGAGTTGCAGAGAGCTATGGACATGCCTATCCAGGCCCCTTCATAGCTAATTGGACAGAAGTGGTCCTGAGACCACAAATGTGGGTGTAGTTGGTGGATGTGAAGGATTTTCTCTGTGTGAAACTAAAAGACCCACCCGGGCTTCAGCTCACTCTTGGCTCTATTAGGCTTACTCTCCAAGCACCTGGTGATCTCCCAGCAGAAGGCTGCAAGACATGCCAGTCATCCTAATTACATGAGCTCACTAAAGGTTTGCAGCAAGGGGAAATAACTTTGATTTTCTCGAAAAGGTCTGAGAGCTCATCACAGTTTAGTGATTCCAAAGAATCCAACTTGGCACCACATGGTACTTAACTTGGTGATTATTTTGAAGACAGATGAAATGCTTTTAATCAGCTATCTAAAGCACCAGAGTCAAGATTAGGACGAGCTTTCTGGGTTATGTTGACAGAGCTGCTTATGCCCATCACTGTGTACGTGGAGAGCTTGATTTGACCCCTGGAGGTAGTTTGTGGCAGATCTATGTGCATGGTATAAATGAAATTGTCCTACTTTTAATGAGCCCTGAAAAGAGCAGAGCAGACATTTGACCTGAATCTTGACCAGTCTGTTTGCCCTCTTACTTTCTGTTTATATACAGTCACCGAGCCCTGGGACAATTATATTGTTAGCTTGCCTTTTTTTTTTTTTTTTTTTTCCTGGCCATGCCTATTGTACTGGGCTTCCTAGGTGGCTCAGTGGTGAAGAATCTACCTATAATGCAGGAGATGTGGGTTCAATCCCTGCATCGGGAAGGTCCCCTGGAGGAGGAAATGGCAACCCACTCCAGTATTCTTGCCTGTGAAATCCCATGGACAGATGAGTCTGACGAGCTACAGTCCATAGAGTCACCAAGAGTCAGACACCACTGAGCAGGCATGCAAGCAAGTATACCTGTCATATACAAGAATATTTATAAGCTCACTTACTTTGATTACTTAATATGATTTTATTTCCCTGAATGTCATGGCTTCCTTGTAAATAAAACCGGAAGTGATTTCAAAGGTAGAGCCTTTTGGTCATGGAAGGCTCAGTAACAAATAAGCCCCGCCTCCAAAATCTCAGTGTCTTAACAAAAGGAAAGCCTAATTCTTGCTAAGGGCCAGTGAGGTTAGTGAGTGCCTGCTGCTGCTGCTAAGTCACTTCAGTCATGTCCAACTCTTTCCGACCCCATAGATGGCAGCCCACCAGGCTCCCCTGTCCCTGGGATTCTCCAGGCAAGAACACTGGAGTGGGTTGCCATTTCCTCCTCCAATGCATGAAAGTGAAAAGTGAAAGTGAAGTCCCTCAGTCATGTTGACTCTCAGCAACCCCACAGACTGCAGCCTACCAGGCTTCCCCATCCATGGGATTTTCCAGGCAAGAGTACTGGAGTGGGGTGCCATTGCCTTCTCCATAGTGAGTGCCTACTGCACAAAATTTAAGCAGGTGCCCACTCTCAGCCTCCTAAAAGCACAGAGTCTTGCTTATACTAGCCACCCACTGTGCATCACTAGAAGGCCCTGTTCATTATTGCCACACATGGATGAGCCTGCCAGGCTTCATCTCAACACATACTTCTTCCATGATCACTGGAACAGCAGGACAGTTCAGTTCAGTTCAGTCACTCAGTCATGTCCGACTCTTTGCGACCCCATGAATCGCAGCACGCCAGGCCTCCCTGTCCATCAACATCTCCCAGAGTTCACTCAAACTCATGTCCATCAAGTCGGTGATACCATCCAGCCATCTCATCCTCTGTCATCCCCTTTTCCTCCTGCCCCCAATCCCTCCCAGCATCAGAGTCTTTTCCAATGAGTCAACTCTTCGCATGAGGTGGCCAAAATACTGGAGTTTCCGCTTTAGCATCATTCCTTCCAAAGAACACCCAGGGCTGATCTCCTTTAGAATGGACTGGTTGGATCTCTTTGCAGTCCAAGAGACTCTCAAGAGACTTCTCCAACACCACAGTTGAAAAGCATCAATTCTTTGGCGCTCAGCTTTCTTCACAGTCCAACTCTCATATCCATACATGACCACTGGAAAAACCATAGCCTTGATTAGACAGACCTTTGTTGGCAAAGTAATGTCTCTGCTTTTCAATATGCTATCTAGGTTGGTCATCACTTTTCTTCTAAGAAGTAAGCATCTTTTAATTTCATGGCTGCGGTCACCATCTACAGTGATTTTGGAGCCCAAAAAAATAAAGTCTGACACTGTTTCCACTGTTTCCCCATCTATTTCCCATGAAGTGATGGGACCAGATGCCATAATCTTCGTTTTCTGAATGTCGAGCTTTAAGCCAACTTTTTCACTCTCCTCTTTCACTTTCATCAAGAGGCTTTTTAGCTCCTCTTCATTTTCTGCCATAAGGGTGGTGTCATCTGCATATCTGAGGTTATTAATATTTCACCCAGCAGTCTTGATTCCAGCTTGTGCTTCTTCCAGTCCAATGTTTCTCATGATGTACTCTGCACAGAAGTTAAATAAACAGGGTGACAATATACAGCCTTGACGTACTCCTTTTCCTGTTTGGAACCTGTCTGTTGTTCTGTGTCCAGTTCTAACTGTTGCTTCCTGACCTGCATATAGGTTTCTCAAGAGGCAGGTCAGGTGGTCTGGTATTCCCATCTCTTGAAGAATTTTCCACAGTTTATTGTGATCCACACAGTCAAAGGCTTTGGCATAGTCAATAAAGCAGAAATAGATGTTTTTCTAAAACTCTCTTGCTTTTTCCATGATCCAGCGGATGTTGGCAATTTGATCTCTGGTTCCTCTGCCTTTTCTAAAACCAGCTTGAACATCAGGAAGTTCACAGTTCATGTATTGCTGAAGCCTGGCTTGGAGAATTTTGAGCATTACTTTGCTAGTGTGTGAGATGAGTGCAATTGTGCAGTAGTTTGAGCATTCTTCGGCATTGCCTTTCTTTGGGATTGGAATGAAAATTGACCTTTTCCAGTCCTGTGGCCACTGCTGAGTTTTCCCAGTTTGCTGGCATATTGAGTACAGCACTTTCACAGCATCATCTTTCAGGATTTGAAATAGCTCAGCTGGAATTCCATCACCTCCACTAGCTTTGTTCGTAGTGATGCTTTCTAAGGCCCACTTGACTTCCCATTCCAGGATGTCTGGCTCTAGGTGAGTGATCATACTATCGTGATTATGTTGGTTGTGAAGAAATTTTTTGTACAGTTCTTTTGTGTATTCTTGCCACCTCTTCTTAATATCTTCTGCTTCTATTAGTTCCATACCATTTCTGTCCTTTATCGAGCCTATCTTTGCATGAAATGTTCCCTTGGTATCTCTAATTTTCTTGAAGAGATCTCTAGCCTTTCCCATTCTGTTGTTTTCCTCTATTTCTTTGCATTGATCACTGAGGAAGGCATTCTTATCTCTTCTTGCTCTTCTTTGGAACTCTGCATTCAGATGCTTTTATCTTTCCTTTTCTCCTTTGCTTTTTGTTTCTCTTCTGTTCACAGCTATTTGTAAGGCCTCCCCAGACAGCCATTTTGCTTTTTTGTATTTCTTTTCCATGGAGCAGCAGGATAAAATATGGTAAATTGTACACTGGCTCTTAAAGCTTCCACCAGTAAGGGATGTTATGTCACTTCCGCTTACATTTCATTAGCCAGGAAAAATCACACGTTCTGACTTCAGAGAGGAAAGAGAAATGCCACCTCACCTTGTGCCTGGAAAGTGGAAAAGTGAAAGTGTCAGGACCTCAGTCCGAATGATTCCCATAGTTATGTTTTAAGTTCTCAGGGGTCCGTGGCACACTGAGCCCATAGCCACTGTGCCCGTCTCTCTCACAAGGAGCAACTTGGAAGTCATGTGAATTCTGGGAAGGGGTAGCTGGGGGATGGTGACTGCTTTTGTATGCCCGAGGAGGCCTGTGAGGCTGGGCATGTACTCAGCTGAGGAAGGCTTTTGCAGCATGCGAGGACAGCACAAACCTGGCACAGGGGAGACGCTTCTCTTCCCAGTGTGCTGCGTGCAGCGGCTCTAGTTAGAAAGGCTTGTCAAAGCTCAGCTGTAGAGAGAGCACTGCTCCTCTTTCTCCACCTCTTAATTTCTTTCAGGCTATCTCTTCTCCATTACTTAGTATGTGACTCCAGGAAGCTTTGTGATAGAATCTACAAAGGAGATGTTATCCTCAATAGAGTTGTTCTGTGTCACTTGTGGGAATAAGAGAAACTTAGTGCGCGTTCTCTGTTATTGGCTGTGGGGGCTCCAGAAATAACTGGAGAAGAAGAACCAACTCTAAAGAGGAAAGACCAAAGCAGTGGGCTCTTGTCTTTGATTTTTGTTATTTTTTTCCTCTTCTTTAAATGGAAATTAAAGCACAGTTGTAAATTTTGAAAAATCTTGTGTTTTGTAATAAACCCTTTCCAAGGAAGTTTGGATTATTTTTCACACTTAATTCTCATCAAGCACCTCTAATTCTCAGCTTTGGCACACCCATTTTACAGATGAGGACCTAATAGCCCTGGCTGGCTGAGTAACATGGTTAAAGTCATGAGGGAAATGACTGTATTTCGAGGATCACAGTCCTGTGGGTTTCCAGCTTAGCCTTTCGCTTTTCCTGTGGTCATAAACCTATGGGTTTAATTTCAGCTGTGAATTTGAATTTGTTTTTTGGTGTAATAGGTAATATTCTAAAACTGAGATTTCAGTCAGGTTCCATCTGGGTGTTTATCAATTGTGTGTCATTTATTGGGTTGAATATTGGCATTGATATTTGGGGGAGAAAAGGGAGTTAAAGATGGAAGGTATCTCTGTTCTACTGAATACGGTGTATGATACGAACTTTCCAGAAAGCCCTGTGTTTGTGGAATATTGAGTCCATGCTGGCTCAGAGTGAGTGGCAGTTGAGTGTTGCTGCAAACCCGGACCCACTCAAGTTGAATAGGAAGAGTTTAGGCTGACACTTCCAACTTCCTGGCTCCCTGGATTTGGAAAGTAATGATTCAGAGTATCATCAGTGAGATATCATTTTGACCTTAGATTGACTAAAACCAAGGGTATGTTTTGGTGCATATGTGGTAACAATATATAACAGTAGAACCACTTTGGAAAGCAGTATGATAGTTTCTTACAAAGTAACATGGGCACTTATCCTGTGACCCAGAAATTTTGCTCCTGACATAGAATGTGAAACAGAGCACATGTACACTAAAGGACTGTAAAAGAATGTTTGTGGCAGCTTTATTCATAAGACTTTCATGCTGGAAATAACCCAAATGCCCATCAGCAAGTGAATGGGTAAATAAATTGTGGTATATTCATACAGTTAATACTCAACAATAAAAAAGGAATGAGCAACAGTATGTGTGAATCTCGAAGATATTGTGTTCAGCTAAAGAAGCCTAAGACACACACATAAAATACTGTATATTTCCACTTATATGAAGTTGAAGAAGTATGCCATAGAAGTCAGAAAGCAGCTGCCTCTGGCGGGGGATTGACTAGAAAGGGATGCAAGGGAACTTTCTAGGATGATGGAAACATTCCTAACTTAATTGGGATGGTGGTTACAATGGTGTTAAAGCTCAAGTGTATATGTAGAATCTGTGCTTTTATATGTCAATTATGCTTCGAGTAAAAAATTAGAAAATAAGTTTACAGTATCAGACTTACAGCGATCTAACTTACACTTTTGTCAGATGTTATTACTTGTTTCCCCCAGGGAATATTGAAGAAATATGTCATCTCCTGTGATCAGTTGATTCAGAGGAAATCCAATCCTAACCACCCCAACTTTTTACTTTCTTCAAGGGAGACTATAGGAGCTACAATGGGGTCTGAATCACCACGTGGGGTTAGCCAGCTTTTGCCTAGCTTATCTCCTGTTAACAGCTCCTGGTCACAGTAGTGGCAGGGCACAATTACCAAAAATCTCTCTCTTCGTCTACTTAGAATCAATAGAAATACATGATGTCCTGAAAGATTAAAGCCAACTCCTAGTCATCCAGGTGTTGGAAACGGAGTGACCACCTGCTGTTCATCTTCAGTGTGTCAGCATGGTTCTGGCAGGTCAAAGAGGCCACATCAGATATGGGCAAAGCCACGGTGACTGCAGAGGTAGACGTGTGAAAAGAGGACAGAGAGGAAGAAAGGATGACAAATAAATATATTCCTTTTTAACGCCACAAAGGATCATCTTCCACATGGAAGTGACATTGGGTCGGTATGAAGTCTACACTTCATGAAACGTGAAACTTGGGTGAGGAAGGTAGGGACAAAAATCCCACCATTGTCTGATAACCTGTCTTGGAATGCTGTTAAGGATTATGCCTTTCTTCTTTCTTTCTTTTTGGCCCCTCATGCTTTCTAATTATTATTTTTTTTTTTTGAAAATGAACAACCAATGTTATGTTATTCATTTATATCATGTTAAGTTTTTATCTTTTTATATATTTGTAACTGAATGAAATAACATTTTTAAAAGGTGGACAGTCACAGGTGTTAAAAAGAAGTCTATGCAGTTATTTAAGTAATTTTGAAAAATGAACCTGTCATGAGTATGCAGACCTTCTTCCCCATGGGTATTGAAGTAAGTCTTTTAAAATCAGTGGTTTCTTTGAAAAGTTCCCTTCAAATTTGGTTTGGTCTGGCTTTTGTTACATTATCCACCGCAACAGATTACACCGCTCCATGTTCATGTGCTGTGTAGTCCCCTCCCCACGTTGACGCTGGTCTTGGCCATGTGACCAGCCCTGGCCAATAGGAAATTAGCAAGCATGATGGGAGCAGAGGCTTCCTAATCGCTTGTGCGTGGGGGTTGTTCTTCCAGAATGCTAGCTCTTAGAACCCAGCCCGACTTGACTTTCACGTTTCACTTTCATGCATTGGAGAAGGAAATCGCAACCCACTCCAGTGTTCTTGCCTGGAGAATCCCAGGGACGGTGGAGCCAGGTGGGCTGCCGTCTATGGGGTCGCACAGAGTCCGACACGACTGAAGCGACTTAGCAGTAGCAGTAGCAGAACCCAGCCACCCAAGTTGTGAGAAGGTCCAAGCAGCCACGTGAAGAGTCTTACATGGAAGACAAAAAAGGCCGCTGGCCAACAGCTGGCACCAAATTGCTAGCTATATGAACGAGGGTATCTCGTAAAGGGAGCTTTCAATCCTCAGTAGAGCCTCCCAAGCTGATTCCCCCATGGATCAAAGATGAGCCATCCCCATCAAGCTCTGCCCAAATTGCATAATTGTCAACACATGAGTGATTGTTGTTGGTTTACATCTTTAAGTTTTGGGGTAGTTTGTTACATATGAATGAAATAGTACCAGAGCTATTTTTGTATCTGTTTTATCTAGGTGTGTATCACTGCCTAAATTTAAGTTGGCATATAGATGTTAACTATGTTAAATAATTCAGGAACTCTGTGTTGAGGAAGTGTCTGAGAGTGTGTCCTAGTTTAGCGGAACCTCATGCTTCCCCCTCATTTAATCTCTTCTCCACACAGCAGCCAGAGTGATCTTTTAAAAATCAACGTGATTGTGTCACTGCAATGCTTAAATCCTCCTGGGGCTGTCCACTGTACTTAGAGTGAAAAGCAGATTCCTTATTCAGGATTTGCTAAACCCTCTGTGTATTGGCCTTTGCTTGATTCCCCTGCAGTTTCTGCTGACTCCCCTCTCCCACTCAGCCCCTTATATCAACCAGCCTCATAGATTGTCTTTCAGATTCCCGAACATGCCAAACCAGTTCCCACCTTTGCATCTTTGTCCGCATGTTGGAACTTCTCTCTGCCTGGATTGGTCATCACAGGACTTGCTTTGTATTGTTTGAGATCTCAGCTTAAGTATCACCCTCTCAGAGGAACTTTTCCAACTATGGGACCCAGCCATCTCTTGCTCTGATAATATTCCATAACAAACCACCTCAAAGTTCAGTGGCTTCAGACGACAAGCATTAATCTCATATCCATGGGCTGTGAGATGACAGGGGCAGTCCTGCTCTGTATCTCCATCTAGGGTCCAGATTGTCTCCCAGATGAGCGAACAAAAATTCTCGAGGCTTTGGGGCCCAAACTCTGTCTTCCACACTGCCCCTCTCCCTATTTCCAATTTAATTCACATGGCCAACATGAGTGAGGAGGGAAGGGCCTCTTCCTGATACCAACCAAGGTTCTTGGCCTTCCCCAGTCAACAGAAATTGACTAGGGGCTGGACACGAAATTCAGGCAAGGCTTTATTGTGGCTTCTGCACCAGCTGCAGGAGGGAGTAAAAACAAGTAACAGTTCCCTTGCTTAAGGGGGCCAGTTTGTTCCTTATATAGGGTGAGGATAGGGGTGTATGTAGGGTTTGCCCACCCCTTTGTGGTGGTGAATGCAGGGGGCATGCACAGTACCTTGCTTTTGCTCCTGGCTCTTAAGAACCGGCTTCCCTTGTGGCTCAGCTGGTAAAGAATCTGCCTGCAAGGCGGGAGACTTGAGTTTGATCCCTGGGTTGGGAAGATCCCCTGGAGAAGAGAAAGGGTACCCACTCCAGTATTCTAGTCTGGAGAATTCCATGGACTGTATATAGTCCATGGGATGGCAAAGAGTCGAACACGACTGGACAACTTTCACTTCACTTTAGAAACAGAAGTTGGGGGTTTTTTGTCCTTTTTTTTTTTTTTTTTTTTTTTTGGTATCTTTTGGTCTAGGATTTGCCCCACCTGCACATGCACAAGAGTTATTTTTTAATCCCATATGATTTATTTGTATTTTGTTGCTGGAGGAAAGGTGTATCCAGGTGCAAGCATTGCAGCTCTGAAGCAAAGGGACCCGGTCCCAGCCTGTCTCATTCCCACAGAGGGAATTATTTGTGGAACGATTACCTCATCTACCACACTCTCAAATCCAAAGCAGCCTCACCTTCAGCTCACCCAATTTTAATTCTCTGCAAATAATTGATTACTCTCTGATATCTTTGTGTGTGTTTATTATGTTCATTGCCAGTCTACCCTGTTATTTGTCACCGTCAATGCACTTGGATCAGTTTCTGGCTGAGTTGAAGTGCATGATGAGATCAAATGTTAGCTGCAGATATTGGTAAAAGGAGAAGGAACTGGAAAGTCAGTCATCTTTTTTTCCAAAGCCTATCTACACAGATAGCTTGATCTTTTCTTTTCTTTTCTTTTTTTCTAGTTTTATTTATTTATTTACTTCACAATATTTTATTGGTTTTGCCATACATTGGTTCCTCTTGTTGTAATTTGTCCATCTCTTCCAGTAGTGTAAGAGAGATCATGCTGATCTGCCTTTCATGATTTTTATTATTATTATTACCCTTCCATGTTTTTGTGCCAGGTGTTAGCTTTAGGAACTGTTGTTGTTGTTTAGTTGCTCAGTCATGTCTGACTCTTTTGTGACCCCACGGATTGTAGCCCATCAGACTCCTCTGTCCATCGGATTGTCCAGGCAAGAATACTGGAGTGGGTTGCCATTTCCTTCTCCAGGAGATCTTCCTGACTCGGGGATTTAACCCACATCTCCTGTGTAGGCAGGCAGATTCTTTACCACTGAGCCAACAGGGAAACCCTTAGGAACTGTACTTGAACACAAAGGGGTTTGAGGGGCAGTGCCTTAGAACCCACATCCTCAAAGCCATTTCTTCTTCCAACTTCGAGGGGAACAGTCTTCACCAGATCTTTGACCTTGTCTGAATTGGGCTCTCTAGAAGCTGACCTTGGCACAAGGATTAGAGGGCATGTTGTTTGGGTGTATGGACACGGTTGGGGAAGTGGAGAAGTGATGCAGGGAAGTAAAGACAGCCCACTATGGGTTTATTACTAGGCCAGCTAACAGCAGGAGCAATGGGGACTTAGTCCCACCCGGCTTAACAATGCACCTCAGAATGATCCTAAGCGGAAAAGGGGCTGGGGATTCATGCCCCTCTAGGTGTCAGTCATTCAAGGCTGCCCAGGGGAGTGAGGACAGAGTGGCTGGAGAGCTGGGTAATACTGACTCCTAGGCATTTCCACCCTGGAGAAGGCAATGGCACCCCACTCCAGTACTCTTGAATCCCATGGACGGAGGAGCCTGGTAGGCTGCAGTCCAAGGGGTCGCTAAGAGTTGGGCACGACTGAGTGACTTCACTTTCACTTTTCATTTTCATACATTGAAGAATGAAATGGCAACCCACTCCAGTATTCTTGGCCTGGAGAATCCTAGGAACGGGGAGCCTGATGGGCTGCTGTCTAGGGGGTCGCACAGAGTCGGACACGACTGAAGCGACATAGCAGCAGCAGCAGGCATTTCCACCAAGTTGGTAGGGCAGTGAGGGTTTTGGTAGCCTGAGGCAGGCTTCTGACAAAGATGTGGGCGTTAGCCTTGGAAGTCAGGTTGGAAACAGGAAAAGTCCAAGATCAATGGAGACAGGAGCACAGAAGATCCTGATTAGCTTGTTCTTTTAAAATGAGTTTCGTTTTGTTGTAGTGTAATTGACATATAATAAACTGTACCTCTGTATTTATTTAATTTAAACTCATGATTGATGGCAGAAATGTTTTATTTACTCATCTTTACATTAACACTCTTAAGGATGCATCTTTATGTTTTCTGGGAACCCAAGTATCTACAATTTAAAACTTTATCTGCCATTTTCCAGAAACAAAAGAAACACTGGCAAACATGGTCTTTGAGTTTATTGTCCATTTGTTTCTAATGAGTTTAAAAAATGCATATTCTTAAATATCCCAGGCACCATTGGTAACAGAATCTAGTAAAGTTCCCACCACTCAGGTATAACAATCATCAGTTCAGTTCAGTCGCTCAGTCGTGTCCGACTATTTGCGACCCCATGAATCGCAGCACGCCAGGCCTCCCTGTCCATCACCAACTCCCGGTATTCACTCAGACTCGCGTCCATCGAGTCAGTAATGCCATCCAGCCATCTCATCCTCTGTCGTCCCCTTCTCCTCCTGCCCCCAATCCTTCCCAGCATCAGAGTCTTTTCCAGTGAGTCAACGGTTCACATGAGGTGGCCAAAGTACTGGAGTTTCAGCTTCAGCATCATTCCCTCCAAAGAAATCCCAGGATTGATCTCCTTCAGAATGGACTGGTTGGATCTCCTTGCAGTCCAAGGGACTCTCAAGAGTCTTCTCCAACACCACAGTTGAAAAGCATCAATTCTTTGGCGCTCAGCCTTCTTCACAGTCCAACTCTCTCATCCATACATGACCACTGGAAAAACCATAGCCTTGACTAGACGGACCTTAGTCGGCAAAGTAATGTCTCTGCTTTTGAATATGCTATCTAGGTTGGTCATCACTTTTCTTCCAAGGAGTAAGCGTCTTTTAATTTCATGGCTGCAGTCATCATCTACAGTGATTTTGGAGCCCCCCAAAATAAAGTCTGACACTGTTTCCACTGTTTCCCCATCTATTTCCCATGAAGTGATGGGACCGGATACCATGATCTTCGTTTTCTGAATGTTGAGCTTTAAACCAACTTTTTCACTCTCCTCTTTCACTTTCATCAAGAGGCTTTTTAGTTCCTTTTCACTTTCTGCCATAAGGGTGGTATCATCTGCATATCTGAGGTTATTGATATTTCTCCTGGCAATCTTGATTCCAGCTTGTGCTTCTTCCAGCCCAGCATTTCTCATGATGTACTCTGCATATAAGTTAAATAAACAGGGTGACAGTATACAGCCTTGACCTACTTCTTTTGCTATTTGGAACCAGTCTGTTGTTCCATGTCCAGTTCTAACTGTTGCTTCCTGGCCTGCATACAGATTTCTCAAGAGGCAGGTCAGGTGGTCTGGTATTCCCGTCTCTTGAAGAATTTTCCACAGTTTATTGTGATCCATACAGTCAAAGGCTTTGGCATAGTCAATAAAGCAGAAATAGATGTTTTCTGGAACTCTCTTGCTTTTTCCATGATCCAGCAGATGTTGGCAATTTGATCTCTGGTTCCTCTGCCTTTTCTAAAACCAGCTTGGTCATCAGCTCATGGCTATTCTTTTTTAATTTTTATTTTATATTGAAGTATAGTTGATTAACAGTGTTGTGTTAGTTGCAGGTGTACAGCAAAGTGATTCAGTTTTATACACACATACAGACACACACATATATCTGTTCTTTTTCAAATCTTTTCCCTATTTAGGTTATTACAGAAATTGGGCAGAGTTCCCTGTGTTATACAGTAGGTCCTGTTGGTTATCTGTTTTATATATAGTAGTATATATCCCAGTCTCCCAGTGTCAATATTATTATCAATCCCAGTTTCCCAATTCTTCCCCCCTCTTCTAACCTCCTAATCATAAATTCATTTTCTATGTCTGTGAGCCTGTTTTTGTTTCATAAATAAGTTCATTTGTATATCTTTTTAGATTCTGTACATAAGCAATATCATATGAAATTTGTCTCTCTTTGACTTATTTCACTTAGTATGATAATCTCCAAGTCCATTCATATTGCTGCAAATGGCATTATTTCATTCTTTGTAATGGCTGGGTAATATTCCAATATACATATGTACATCTTTTTTAAAAACTTATTTTTAGTTGAAGTATAATTGCTTTACAATATTGTGTTGATTTCTGCCATACATCAATATGAATCAGCCACAGATATACGTATGTCCCCTTCCTACAATATTTATCATTCTCTTTCTGACTTACTTCACTCTCTGTAATAGGCTCTAAGTTCATCCACCTCATTAGAACTGACTCAAATATGTTCTTCTTTATGGCTAAGTAATATACCACTGTATATATGTAGCACAGCTTCTTTATCAGTTCATCTGTCAGTGGACTTTTAGGTTGCTTCCATGTCCTGGCTATTGTCAACAGTGCTGCAATGAACATTGGGGTGCATGTGTCCTTTCAAACCATGTTTTTCTCTGTGTTTATGCCCAGGAGTGGGATTGCTGGATCATATGGTAGCTCTATTTTTAGTTCTTAAAGGAAACTCCATACTGTTCTCTATAGTGGCTGTACCAGTTGACAGTCCCACCAGCAGTGTCAGAGGATTCCCTTTTCTCCACACCCTCTCCAGCATTTATTGTTTGTAGACTTTTTGATTGATAATGGCCATTCTGACTGGTGTGAGGGGATACCATACCAGAGTTTTGTTGTAGTATAATGGATATTTTATAAACCGTACCTGATTAAAGTCTACTATTTGATCAATTTTGACATGATGAATTTATACCCATGAAACTGTCACCACAATCAAGGATGAACATAGCCATCACCTCCAAAAGTTTTTTCTCTTTCCCTTTTGTAATCCCTCCTTTTGGCTCCTCCCCATTCTTAAACTACCACTGATCAGCTTTCTGTTATAATTTGTATTTTATAGAATTGTATGCTTTTTTCTTGTTTCATCCAATATTATTACTTTGATATTCATCCATATTATTGCATGTGCCAATGGTTCATTTCTTTTTATTGCTGATTAGTATAGATGGCAGCCCACCAGGCTCCTCCGTCCCTGGGATTCTCCAGTATTCTTGCCTGGAGAATCCCAGGGACGGAGGAGTCTGGTGGGCTGCCATCTATGGGGTCGCACAGAGTTGGACACGACTGAAGCGAGTTAGCAGCAGCAGTATTCTATTCTATGAATATATCAGTTTTTTAAACCCATTCACTAGTCAATGGATATTTGCCTTGTTTCTATTTTTGGCTGTTATGAATAATGCTATGAATATTTTCATACAAGTTATTGTGTGGACGTATGTCTTCATGCCTCTTAATGTCACATTGATAACATGAAATTGGCCATAATCAGAGTATTTACACCATGGAAATTGACAGATACTACAAATTCAATGCTTTTCCTCCAGAGATCCAACTGTTAAACATTTACATTACAGCCTTAGATATACCTTAGATTTGGAATTACCGAACCAGTCTACATGCTGTAAAAAAGCCTATATTATTAAGAAAACTTTCCAAAAAGGGTGTCACTTTCTTTTTTATTTAAATATGTATATCCTTTATTTATGTCATTTCAAAATGTCCAACTTCCTCTAAGTAAAAAGAAAATCACAAAGTCTAAGAGTCTCATCTTTCCCCAGGGTAATAATGCCATTTTTTTCTCATTGTAATAAAGAGGAAGAACATCTGAGTATTTCCAGAAGATTTAAAAAACATTTCTAGGCAGGTACATGCATATGCAGGGAAAAGAAGATAGTTTTAAAAATCAGGCCAGAAAAATGACATAATCAAAGGGGAGGGGGGGAAGGAAACATGAGACATTCTTATTCCTCCAGTACATAGAGGCTTCTAAGTCACTGTTTATAAAGATACATATGTTCATGTAGTTAAAAACCACTGAACATGGTGCATCTCTGCTTTACTCATTTAATGTTATTTCAGATCACATTTCCACAAATGAATGTGATCTTCATCATTTTTATTTGAACTACTTCATAATATTCTGTTCTTATTATTCCCCTATTGTTGAGCATTCGGGTTGTTTCCAGTGTTTCAGTGTTATAAATAGAATGTCTTCCTGCAAATTGCTTCTTTCTCCTTGTAAATTATTTCCTTGGTTTGGCTTCTATAGGTTCTCTTTCCCCATGTCTGTTACTTGTTTGTTTTGTTCTGTATGTTGTTGTTGCTCAGTCACTAAGTCATGTCCAACTCTTTGCAACACCATGGACTGTAGCACGCCAGGTTCCTCTGTCCTCCACTTTCTCCCGGAGTTTGCTCAAATTCATGTCCTATTGAGTCAGTGATACTATATCTAACCATCTCATCCTTTGCCACTCCCTTCTGTTTTTGCCTTCAATCTTTCCCACATCAGGGTCTTTTCCAGTGAGTTGGCTCGTCGCATCAGGTAGCCAAAGTATTGGAGCTTCAGCATCAGTCCTTTCAATGAATATTCAGGGTTGATTTGTTTTAGGATTGACTGGTTTGATCTCCTTGCAGTCGAAGGGACTCTCAAGAGTCTTCTCCAGCACCACAATTCAAAAGCACCAATTCGTCGGCAGTCAGCCTTCTTTATGGTCCAACTCTCAAATCCATACTTGACTACTGGAAAAACCATGCATGCAAGCTAAGTCGCTTGTCATGCCCAACTCTTTGCAACCCTATGGACTGTAGCCCACCAGGCTCCTCTGTTCATGCAGATTCTCTAGACAAATACTGGAGTGGGTTGCCATTTCCTACTCGGGTTGGATGCCATCTTCCTGACCCAGGGAACAAACCCACATCTCTTATGTCTCCTGCACTGGCAGACAGGTTCTTTACAACTGGAGGCACCTATACAGTTCAGTTCAGTTCAGTCGCTCAGGCATGTCCAACTCTCTGCGGTCTCATGGACTTCAGCACGCCAGGCTTCCCTGTCCATCACCAACTCCGTGAGCCTTCTCAAACTCATATCCATTGTGTCAGTGATGCCATCCAACCATCTCATCCTTTGTTGTCCCCTTCTCCTCCTGCCCTCAATCTTTCCCAGCATCAGGGTCTTTTCCAATGAGTCTGTTCTTCTCATCAGGTAGCCTAAGTATTGGAGTTTCAGCTTCAGCGTCAGTCCTTCCAATGAATATTCAGGACTGATTTCCTTTACTATATATATGTGCTATACAGTAGGTTCTCATTAGTTACTATGGCTGGAAGAAGCACAAGGTGGAATCAAGATTTCCGGGAGAAATATCAATAACCTCAGATATGTAGATGACACCACCCTTTTGGCAGAAAATGAAGAGGAACTAAAAAGTGTCTTGATGAAAGTGAAAGAGGAGAGTGAAAAAGTTGGCTTAAAGCTCAACATTCAGAAAATGAAGATCATGGCATCTGGTCCCATCACTTCATGGGAAATAGATGGGGAAACAGTGGAAACAGTGTCAGACTTTATTTTTGGGGGCTCCAAAATCACTGTAGATGATGACTGCAGCCATGAAATTAAAAGATGCTTACTCCTTGGAAGAAAAGTGATGACCAACCTAGATAGCATATTGAAAAGCAGAGACATTACTTTGCTGACTAAGGTCCGTCTAGTCAAGGCTATGGTTTTTCCAGTGGTCATGTATGGATGTGAGAGTTAGACTGTGAAGAAGGCTGAGCGCCAAAGAATTGATGCTTTTCAACTGTGGTGTTGGAGAAGACTCTTGAGAGTCCCTTGGACTGCAAGGAGATCCAACCAGTCCATTCTGAAGGAGATCAGTCCTGGGATTTCTTTGGAGGGAATGATGCTGAAGCTGAAACTCCAGTACTTTGGCCACCTCATGCGAACAGTTGACTCACTGGAAAAGACTCTGATGCTGGGAGGGATTGGGGGCAGGAGGAGATGGGGACGATAGAGGATGAGATGGCTGGATGGCATCACCAACTCGATGGACATGAGTTTGAGTGAATTCCAGGAGTTGGTGATGGACAGGGAGGCCTGGCGTGCTGCAGTTCATGGGGTCGCAAAGAGTCGGACATGACTGAACTGAACTGAACTGAATAGTGTATATACATCAGTCCCAATCTTCCAGTTCATCCCACCTCCCACCTTTCTCCCTTGATATCCACACGTTTGTTCTCTATGTCTGTGTCTCTATTTCTGCTTTACAAATAAGATCATCTATACCATTTTTCTAGATGCCACATGTATGCATTAATACATTATATTTTTTTCTCTTTCTGACTTCACTGTGTATGACAGTCTCTAGGTCCATCCATGTCTCTACAAATGACCCTATTTCATTTCTTTTTACAGCTAAGTAATATCCCATCATATATATATACCACATCTTCTTTATCCATTCCTCTGGACCATGTTTTTGCCTCTTTGTTGGTTTCCCATTGCTTGTAATGTAGGGGCTTAAAATGTATTTGTCGATCTGTTGATCTTTTTATTTTACTTTCTTTTCTCTTTCTTCAAGTCTCATTTGACACTCATTCCCTAAGGAATTAATATATGAACAATCCTTTAGTGTCCTACTCTAAACCTGCTGGTCTTGCTGTAGTTAGATAATTCCTAACCCTGAACTAAACCTCTTTTCTGCATGACACCCTGTCTGCTATAATCATGAGGCAAAGGTCAAGCCTAGTCAGTACCTCCCTCAGAAATGACTTAATTACAGGTAATACAGAGTTTAAAGAATTAAATTAGATCAACCTGCAAAATGATCTTTCTGACACTTCCAAACACCAAGCTTGTACTTCAAATGGGCGTGTCTGAGGTCAGGTTACCCGGAAATAGGAGCAACGCATAGGAAGTTCATGGAGGCCAGTACTGTAGGGAGCAAGACCTGTGGGGAGCTGCACATGGGGCCAGGGCTGAGGAAAAAGTTGAACTGGCATGTAGACCCTCTCAGCCAACCCCATGGGGAGCTCTAGAGTAGGAGTGGCCCTTCCAAGTTGTCTTATATCAGAGTGAGGGAACAGGGGCCTCCTGATACTCACTGCTCACTGGCCAGTGGTTGAGCACAGGCTGCACCCAGGAAGGGCACATTGCTTAGGATGGGAAAGCAACTCAACTGTGGGTAATTCCCACTAAGTAACTGAACAGAGCACCAACACCAGTGAGCACTGCCAGCAGCCAGCAGGGTACATCCTTCAAGTCAGAAGCAGGGATTCTGGGCTGACACCAGAGCCCCCACCGCGGGGTGGGGGTGGGGGAGTCATCTCAGAGTGGAGTGCCAGGAAAATAGCCACAGAGCCATGTGACCATCCCTATGCAAGTAAATTCCTATTGTTACCCAGGAGCCCTGAAGTTCAGAGGAAGTAATGACTGAAACAGCGCAAGTTTGTGTGGTCTCAGGATGTTTCTAAAAGAAGCACAGCCACCACCATGCTCCCTGTCCATCGAGGTGTTTCCCCCACAGTTGTTTCCTCATTTTGAAGCCCCCAGAGATAGGGAGGCAGGAAGCTGTTATGATAAAACCAGGAAGCCTGGCCTCAAGAGTCAAGAACCGTCTCAGGACCTCCAAAGATGCCCCAAGGTTGGGGATGGGCCTGTGTAATTCTTAGAAACCGCTCCCTCACCAAACTGCCAGTCATGGAAGAGTTTCAAAGGCAGCAGTGGACATGAATCCAATTATACAAGCTTATTTACAAGGCTGAATTAGCTCATGTCTGCAAAGCACTTTGAGCAATTTGGATAGACTTCCTAAATTGTTTACCTAAAGTATTACCTCACCCTTAAGTCAATTTCCTAGACGTAAGATGGATGAAACAGAACCTCCATCAGAAAATAATCTTCTCATAAGTTTTTCCAACTTCTAATATGTATTATCATCAGTCATTTAATGTAAAGTTCTGCTTGTTGAGGCAAGGCCATTATTTTTCACATATTTTTCCTACATTTTCATTTACTGCCTTTCAAGAATAGATTATGCTTTTTGTGCTACGAAATTATACCTTGGTACACACCATATTTAAGTGAATACTTTCAGGCTAAAAGAATCAGTCATATTTTCAACATAAGGTAGCCAGATGTCTTAATTGTATGTATGTGCATGTTTTAGCAAGTTTTATATTAAAGTCCCAGCTCCCTGACTACAAATAGCTCCAGTGTGCTCTAGGATCCCGGGCAAAAGAAGGCTTTTGGGGGCACAAACAGTGAGTCAGTTTCAGATATGTATAGAATATTCTAGTGCATAATGTCACCACAGAGGTCAATTTTTTTAAAAAGCTGGTTCCAAGGAAATTTGATTCTTGCTACTCTGGCTGCTGCTACAGCTTCAGTAAACAGAGAGGAAGGTGGTTTCTCCTCCTCTCCACTCATGTGTAACTGATCGCAGTTTCATAATTCTAGACTGTTTGTGAGTGGGTTGGTTTGGGGGGATGGGAAATATGGCTTGGTATGTAGTCTAGCTTTTTCAGTTCTCAGTGTACAGTAAGAGACCCTGATAAGAGCCCCTGTGAGGAGCTGATGGTGGGGTGCATGTTCATTGCCTTCTGGCACCCTAGGTCAGCAAGACCAACCCAGACGCCTATTACATGGAGTTTATATTTTCTATAGCCACTCCCGGTCCTGTTTCTATATCATTCAGGATTCATAGTTGCAAGCAACAAAAACCTCTCTTCTTAGTTCAGCATAGGAAAGAGGGGAGAAAGTTCACATGTTCTCCCATAGGGCTGCAGTCTCCCAGCAGAACTGCCCCAGTGAGACATTGCTGCCGCCATGCCTCATGACAGGCTGCTCTGGTCACATCAGTGATGCAGGGCACTGGACATGACTGCTAGAAACTTGACGTTGATGCTTCTGGAGGCTGAGTGTATCTATTGCTGCCTGTGTCAGAGTAACTCAAGCAGTGCCTGCTTCTTTGAGTCACCACCTTTTCATTCATTTTATTTATTCATTCATTTTTTATTAATTTTGTTTTCATTTTGGTCGTGCTGTGTGGCTTAACAGGATCTTAGTTCCCTGATCAAGAATTGAACCCAGGGCCACGACAGTGAGAACACCTAACCGCTAGATCACCAGGGAAGTCCCCATTTATTTTTAGTTTTAAAACTTTATTGATTTTTATCTGGCTCAGTTTTAAAATTTTTCAATCCAACAATTGGTGACAGGGTCACCAGCTTCTGGTTCAAAGACTGGCCTAAGTATGTCTCATTGTTGATGTCTCATTGTTGA
Source organism: Capricornis sumatraensis (assembly GCF_032405125.1). Classification (NCBI taxonomy): domain Eukaryota; kingdom Metazoa; phylum Chordata; class Mammalia; order Artiodactyla; family Bovidae; genus Capricornis; species Capricornis sumatraensis. The sequence continues at coordinate 112,837,530 of NC_091092.1, forward strand.
AAACATCCTGTGTCTATTCTGTATCTGTTTTTTGTGCCCTCTGCCTCCCATGGTTTATAAACTTATTTTTCTTATTTTGAATTAGTTAATGAGATGGATGAGAGAGAGACACACATTGTAAAACAAGAAAGCCAAATTTTAGAAATCACACCAAAAACCATTCTTACTGCTTTATGAACCCAACAAAAAGGCAATTTTAAACCTCTGAATACCTTTTACAAACCGCTAAACTTCAGCTGTTACATGTTTTTCCCCCCCAAGAAATGTGTAAAATAGTTACTCTTACCCTTAGAAGAAAATTTAGGTGATAATTTATATAATTTTGCGGGAGAAATTGCCATGCACGACACCAGAGTCAGAAACCATAAAGAAAAATATTGATAACATTTATGACTTCAGAAAAAAAAAAACACAATGTCAAAACATTTGACAAATGGGAAAAGATTTGCAGCTCATGTGACACAAGACTAATGTCCTAAATGTAATAAGATCTCTTACAAACCAATAAGAAAAAATGTAATACCACAGTGTAAAAATGGTAGAGGATATGACTACAAGGAGATCAAACCAGTCCATCCTAAAGGAAGTCAATCCTGTATATTCATTGGAAGGACTGATGCTGAAGCTAAAGCTCCAATACTTTGGCCACCTGATGGGAACAGCTGACTCATTGGAAAAGACCCTGATGCTGGGAAAGATTGAAGGCAGGAGAAGGGGAGGACAGACGATGAGATGGTTGGATGGCATCACCAACTTGATGGACATGAGTTTGAGCAAACTCCCAGAGTTGGTGAAGTACAGGTAAGCCTGGCATGCTGCAGTCCATCGGGTTGCAAAGAGTTGGACACAACTGAGCAACTGAACAGCAATTGTACAAATAATTCACAAAAAAAAGGCAAATGGTCAACAGCCATACGAAAAGATACTCAACCTAATTATTAATAAAAAATACAAATGAAAATAGTGAGGCATAATATCCCTTGGAGATTGGCAGGGATAAGAAAAATGCTGTAAACAGACCCAAGCTGATTTGGCAGTCCAGCAAATGTCAAGGTCCTTTAGTGAACATATTAAAGCTGCGTGGTGACTGTATATACCTGTCCTACCAATCTGGCTCCTGGTTGGTTTATTACTATAAAGTTAACTATTAAGTCAAATTCTTCAATTTCTCTCAAACATATAAACATTTATTAGCAAGCAAGTAGAAAAAAAGGATGAAAGGTTTATTCTGTAGTATATGCTCCTCTCTTCCTGATAACATGACTGGCTGGTTTTGCAGATGAGCCAGGATTTGGCAGGATTAACAGGACTCTAGAGGTGGAATGCTGCTTCAGTGGAATTAGACACCTGGGCTGGAATTGTATACCTTATTCCCAAACGGGTTGTAAAGTCTATACAGCATCCCTAGCCGGAACACCACTCATCTCTCCAATGAAAACATCTCTTTTCATTATTAAAGTTCTGGGTTACCACCAGCAAAGGTGTCAGTTCTCATCAGGGCTGCTTAACTGTCTCTAAGATACTTCAAATGTGAATGCATACTCGAAGAGAGTCCTAACTTAAGCACACAGAATTACCATGGGTGCATACAGACATACCATCAACATAAAAATTGAAAGTAAGTGGGGAGAAACTGTCACTGTAAGTTGGTCCCTTTCTGAAAGGCAGTTTGTCATGTAGAACAATATCAAAGGACCATCCTCCACTTGTGGCCTTTTATCGTAAAGAAGTAATTGAACACATATACAGAGATGTGTCCATGGATGTGCATGACCACATTGCTTCTAATAGTGTGGGTTTGCAGACCATCACAGGTTAGTAAGATAGTGATGTAAAACAGATCAGTAATTGCTTGGAGGTGGGAGTTGGGGCTGGGAAGGGTGGGAGGGATGGGTGGGCAGGATTACAGATCATCAGGATGAGACCTTTGGGGGTGATGGACATATTTGCTATCTTTGATTGTGGTGATGATTTCATGAGTGTATAGATATATCAAGGCTTTTTGAATTATTGTAAATATATGCAGTTTGTAATATTTCTTTTTAAAAATAATGTTTTTATTATTTGGCTGCACCGAGTCTTAGTTGTGGCACGAGAGATTTTTTTTTTTTTTCTTTTAGTTGTGGCATGAGGGATTTGCATGTGAACTCTCATTGCAGCATGGGAGATCTAGTTCCCTGATCAGGGATCAAACCCGAGCCCCCTGCATTGAGGGCTTGGAGTCTTAGCCACTGGACCACCAAGGAAGCCCCAGTTTGTGTATTTCTTGCTTGGAGAATTAATTCCATGAACTGAGGAGCCTGGCAGGCTACAGTCCATGGGGTCACAAAGAGTCAGACACAAGTGAGCAACTAACACTTTCACTTTCACTTTATGATATTTCAGTTATATTTCAATAAATGTGTTTAAAATAATTCTTTCAGCAGATAATAGATAAATTATAACAATGAGGACAAGGTTTATTGTGCATTTAACATGTACCTGATATTGTGTCAGGTGTTCCACAAATATCATCTCTTTTCTTTAATTGAAGTAGAGTTGATTTACAATGTTGTATTAGTTTCAGGTTTACATCACAGTGATTCATTCATACATCTGTAAATACACACACACATATATATACACATGCATACATATATTCTTTTTCAGATTCTTTTCCCTTATAGGTTATAAAAGATGTTGGGTATAGTTCCCTGTGCTATTCAGTCGGTCTTTGTTGGTTATGTAGTTTATATATAGTAGTGTGTGTATGTTCATCTCAACCTCTTAATTTATTCCAACCCCCACCCCCGTTTCTTGTTTGGTAATCATGAGTGTCTTTTATAAGTCTTATAAATACAGTCTTTGGTATCATTTTTTGAAATCAGCATACAACAATATCATATGATATTTGTCTTTCTCTGACTTTCTTCACTCAGTGTGACAGTCTCTAGGTCCATCCATGTTGCTGCAATTATGGCACATTATTTCATTCTTTTCTTTGGCTGAGTAGCATTGCATTGTGTGTGTATATATATACAACATCTTCTTTATCCATTCCTCTATTGATGGCCATTTAGGTTGCTACCATGTCTTGGCTCCTGTAAATAATGCTGCAGTGAACATTGGGATGCATATATCTTTTTGAATTATGGTTTTCTCCAGATATATGTCCAGGAGTGGGATTGTTGAATCCCTTTAGATTCTCATAATTACCCTTTGAATTCAGAACTTTTATCATTCCCATTTTTCACAGATGAGAAAATGGAGGTTTAAAGGACATATTCAAAGTCACACAGCTAGAAAGTGGCTAAGAATAAGAGTCAACAAACTATAGTTCATGGACCAAATCAGGCTGCCACCTGTTTTTATACATATAGTTTTATTGCAGCATAGCCACACCCATGTGCATGCATACTGAATTTGTCTGCTGCCACATAACAATGACAAAGTTGAATAGTTTGCAGCAGAGATTATAGAGGCCAGGTAATGGCTAATTGTATATGTCAACTTGACTGAGCCATGGAACCAGTATATTTGGTCAGACTTTATTCTAGATGTTTCTGTGAAGGTATTTTTTAGATGAGATTAACATTTATATCAGTAGAGTTAAACAAAGCAGATTACCTTCTAGAGAATGAGTAGGTCTCAGCCAGTCAGTTCATAGAAGAAGACTGACATCCTTGGAGGAAGAGGGAATTCTGCCAGCACACTGCCTTTAGACTTGAAGTATAACCCTTCTGTGGATCTCCAGCATGCTGACCCACCCTACAGATTCTAAACTTGCCAGTCTTCATAACTGTGTGAGCCAATTCTTGAAAATACTTCTCTCACACACACAGATAGGTAGATAGTTATTGTTCAGTTGCTTAGTCATGTCTGCCTCTTTATAACCCCATGGACACCAGGCTTCCCTGTCCTTCACAATCTCCCTGATCTTGCTCAAACGCATGTCCATCGAGTCAGTGATGCCATCCAACCATCTCATCCTCCGTTATCCCCTTCTCTTCCTGCCTTCAATCTTTCCCAGCATCAGGGTCTTTTCCAATGAGTCAGTTATTCACATCAGGTGGCCAAAGTATTGGAGCTTCAGCTTCAGCATCAGTCCTTCCAATGAATCTTCAGGACTGATTTCCTTTAGGATTGACTGGTTGGATCTCTTTGCAGTCCAAGGGACTCTCAAGAGTCTTCTCCAACACCACTGTTCAAAAGCATCAATTCTTCAGTGCTCAGCTTTCTTTATAGTCCAACTCTCATATCCATACATGACCACTGGAAAAACCATAGCTTTGACTATATGGACCTTTGTAGGCAAAGTGATGTCTCTGCTTTTTAATACACTGTCTAGGTTTGTCATAGTTTTTCTGCCAAGGAGCAAGTCTCTTTTAATTTTGTTGGTACAGTCACTGTCCCCAGTGATTTTGGAGCCCAAGAAAGTAAAATCTGCCACTGTTTCGACTTTTCCCCCATCTATTTGCCATGAAGTGATGGAACCAGATGCCATGATCTTAGTTTTTTTGAATGTTGAGTTTCAAGGCAGCTTTTTCACCCTCCTCTTTCACCTTCAAGAGGCTCTTTAGTTCCTTTTCACTTTCTGCAATTAGAGTAGTATCATGTGCATATGTGAGGTTGTTGATATTTCTCCAGGCAGTCTTAATTCTAATTTACTATTTGTCAAGCCTGGCATTTCACATGATGTAGTCTATAGATAGGTAGATGATAGATATAGATGATCAATATAGATATACATAGATATAGATATAGGTAGATGTAGATGATATAGATATCTATAGATACATAGTTATAGGTATCTAGATATAGATACATATATATGGATTTATCTAGTTAGATATAGAGATTATCTATCTAAATCTGTATAGAAAGATCTCTATGTCTGTATATCCTGTTGGTTCTCTTCCTCTGGAGAATCCTAATACAGCCCTCAAAGCCTAAAATATTTATTTGACCCTTTATAGGATCAGGCTCTGGTAAATAATCTGCCTGCAATGCAGGAGACCCAGGTTTGATCCCTGGGCCAGGCAGATCCCCTGGAAAGGGAAATAGTAATCCACTCCAGTATTCTTGCCTGGAGAACTCCATGGACAGAGGAACCTGGCGAGCTACAATCCATGGGGTCAGAAAGAGTCGGGCACGACTGAGTGACTAACACTTTACAGAAAAAAAAAGGTTTGCTAACCCTTGCCTGAGAGCCAGGATCAGAATCCAGACAATTTAAATGTAGAGCTTGCACTCTCGGTCACTACCCTGCACTGTCTTGTGGAGCATCCACCCAATGGAATACACTATGGCCATTAAAAATTACAATACCTAACTATGCTACCAGTTTGGGGAAATGTTCAGAATATATTGTTAGACAAAGAAAGCAGGTTATACCTGCATTTATGGTAACAATACATTTCTATTAGAAAAAGGATGCATGGGGAAAGTTATGGAAATGTGTACCCGAATATAACAACAGCAATTTTCACTAGACACTAGATTATGGATGGTCTTTGCTTTTCCTTTATACTTCCTTGTATTGTCTAAATATTTCACAGTGAGCATAGAGTCAGAAGGAAAAAAACAACAAAGCAGTTTTCTTTCTGAAAATGGAAAGAGAATGTCTAGGGATTTGCACTTTATACTACCTCAGAATTACCCCATATCAAAACGTTCAAGTCAATGGAATGTCCTTAATGACAAAAGAGTGGTGGCTATGTGGTAGCTACAGCCCACTCTCCATGCCCTGATAGTTCCTTTTTTTATGCACAAGATAATCCAAGTGGCCTTTCAAAAGTACTCAACTGGTCGTCATTGTTCTTGTTTAGTCACTAAGGTGTGTCTTACTCTTTTGCGACCCTGTGAGCTGAAGTCCGCCATGAACTGAAGGCTCCTCTGTCCATGGGATTTCCCAGGCAAGAATACTGGAGTGGGTTGTCATCTCCTTCTCCAGGGGATCTTCCTGACACAGGGATCGAACCTGCATCTCTTATGTCTCTTACATCTCCTGCATTGGCAGGCAGATTCTTCACCACTAGCGCCACCTGGGAAGTCCCAGTACTTACTGTAAGTAGGTAAAATAAATGTTTGCTGAATGAAAGATCAATGAGTGTATAGAATGCGGAACCTCTCTTCCAACAGTTCATGAGTTTTCAACCTTGGTCCTAGTAAACAAGATGGTGAGAGATATTTAAGTCACTGAGGTCTTGCTGTATTAGTAATGTGCTTCAGTTGCATTTTGGATGGGTTAACTTAGGAATCTAATCATAATATATAATATTGTATAAGTGTGTGTGTGTTAGGTTCTTTTTCTGTGCGTTAAATACTGGCTAGATGTTCACCAATACATTTCCTTTTCCTGGGCTCTCAGAGCAACTGTGTTTCTTAGCCATCCTTCCAGTTAGGTTGGGAAATTGTGACTGAATTCTGGCTGATGAAAGTATGAGTGGAAATCATCTGTGCCTTTCACAAATGTATCTTCTACATATTTTCTTTCTCTGGTTCACACAGCTGAACTCACAGAAACTTCTGAAATGGTAGAGTTGCACGATGGGAAGAGCCTGGTCCCTGAACTGTGATGTGAACTAAGAACAAATCTTTGTTGAGTTTAGCAACTGAGATTATAGGGTCTATTTGTTATTTCAGCCAACCTAGCTTCCCCTGACTGCATCATCTTTCAAAGAAACTTTTGTAACTCTCCTTGTTTTTGAGTTGGGCAGGACTTACATGGTCACTTTAATTTGACACTTGAGGATGCAGATGTCAAAGCTTATCTCATTATTCAGCTTCTTCATTTGTATTTTCCAAATGATTTGAGAGAGAAACATGGAGTGAGATAATGCCTATTCAGTAGAAAGCAAAAAATAGTACAGAGCACAAATAACTCATAATTAGCATAACAATTCTTGCTATGAATATGAATCTTTCATTTCTTCTCTGCTTAATTTTTTGAGTTTGCAAATGTGCTGTGTTTAATAGAGAGCTCCAAATACACTGCATTTTTGATAAAAGGTAGGTCATACAAATCTATCAAACGCATGAATATATTATGTATTTAATTTATTGACTTATTTATATAAGGATGAAATCAAACTGAAAATTAATTGGGACCTACAGTGTGTGTTTTGTTGCCCGGCAATGCTCTTTTTTGGTTGGTATTCAGATGGGGTCGTTGATGGATTCAAGCTGCTTGTAGTCATGCTTGTCTGTTAAATAATCTTTGCTAAATGTGCCCAGAAATATGGAATTTTTAATTGGCAATTATAATCCTTGGACTGCATGTCACTCTGTTAGACATCTGGCTGCCAGTTCCACACAGGATCTTTTCATGACCATCATACACTGCAGGGAACACTAATTTACTCTGAAAATCAGATTAATTGAAAAGGTCTTTTCCAAATAAAACACATGCCTAGAGCTTGCAAATGTAATGATTTGATCGATTTTGTGAGTCTTCTCTATGAAATGTTGCTGGATTCCCCAATATTTGCTTGGTACACCCTCCTTGTGCCACCACTTTAGCTTGTGTGAGGCTTGTCTCATGATATATGGCAATTATTTCTCACCTGGCTCCTCTAGTAGACTGTGAGGTACAAGAGGGCACACTTTAACTTCTAAGTGCTTGGCCTGAAGTAGACACCCAGTAAATACTTATTTTATGAATATTGATACAATTGTTTAGTCTTCGGAGAAGGCAATGGCACCCCACTCCAGTACTCTTGCCTGGAAAATCCCATGGACGGAGGAGCCTGGTAGGCTGCAGTCCATGGGGTCACTAAGAGTCGGGCACGACTGAGCGACTTTACTTTCACTTCTCACTTTCATGCACTGGAGAAGGAAATGGCAACCCACTCCAGTGTTCTTGCCTGGAGAATCCCCGGGACGGGGGAACCTGGTGGGCTGCCGTCTATGGGGTCGCAGAGTCAGACACGACTGAAGTGACTTAGCAGCAGTAGCAGCAGCAGCAACAGTGTGCTTTTAGAGTCTTAAAAGTCCCTTAAGGACTTCCCTGGTGGTCCAGTGGTTAAGACTCCACGCTTCGACTTCAGCCAGCATGGGTTCCATCCATGGTTAGTGGAGTTCCCCACCCGGCATGGTGAAGCCAAAAAAAGGAGAGAAATAGAAAAGTCCCTTAAAATAAACAATTAAATACCTAATTTGTAAATAGTTAGAGTATTCACTTGGAGAAGGCAATGGCACCCCACTCCAGTACTCTTGCCTGGAAAATCCCATGGACGGAGGAGCCTGGTGGGCTGCAGTCCATGGGGTCGCTAAGAGTCGGAAACGACTGAGCGACTTCACTTTCATGCATTCGAGAAGGAACTGGCAACCCACTCCAGTGTTCTTGCCTGGAGAATCCCAGGGACGGGGGAGCCTGGTGGGCTGCCGTCTATGGGGTCACACAGAGTCAGACACGACTGAAGCGACTTAGCAGCAGCAGCAGCAGAATGTTTACTTGTTATATGTAGCATGTATATAAATAAGTCAGGTTCTATATAACTACATCTGGGTATTTTATACAGTGTTAGGATACTAAAATGTTTTCAAGAGAAGCATGGTGGAAGGCAGGGAAGGCTGAGGAAAGATTTAAGGAATAATTTAACATTATTTAAAGGTGCAAACATTTACCTGTGTTTGAGGGGAGAAAAAAGCCAGAAGGGTCAGTAGGGTACTAACCCTTCGTGACTTGAGATGGAATGTCCTATAATATGTAACAAAGGCCAGGCTTAGACATGGAGCCCAACAAGGCAGTGAAGAAGCCAGAGGGTCAGAGGAAAGGAAGATTATGAAGCCACTTTACACTCTTGTTTGCTGTCAGATAAGACCAGACTTGATGGGACATCTGTTTTCCTATAAATACTTCAGAGGAAGATGAATGCACCACACCCAGTATTTAGGTATTTAGCCAGAGTGGTTGTTCTTGAATTCTTCCCCAGATATCATACTAAGTTCTCCAAGCTACGATTTTAACTCTGTTGTTGCTGCTGTTCTTTCCTCAATAGAGCTAGAGAACAGCTGGTCATCCTCTTCAACATAAATGTTACATCACCCCTATTAGGTTTTTTCCCCCTTTTGTATCACATTCCAGCTCCCTTGTCCATTTCTTTTAGGATCTTATTTCCAAAGCAGTCATGTCTCTGACCCTCTGCTGGAACTGGGCCGTCTGTTTCATCTGAGCACCAGTCCATAACAAGAACATGACAAATGACCAGCAAAGAAAAGCTAGTATCTGACATCCTTAAATGTCACTTCCCTGTGTCCTTCTCTCCTCCCAAGTCTGTTTATTCTCTTGGAGCACATTCTACATGTCAGGACTTCTGGGTGCCCTGGGATATCACAGTGAACAAAACTGATACAAATCCCTCACAAACTTTACCTTCCAGCTGGGGGAGATAGAAAATACAGACAATAGAGGAGTAAGGAATCATCATATGCCGGCTACGTGATGTAGAAAAATAAAGTGGGGAAAGAGAAAGATAGTATTGGGGGTTGGAATTCTAATAGTGGCCAGGATAGGTTGGATTGAGAAGGTTGTCAAAAATGATTAAAGAAGATAATTTAGGGACTTCCTGAGTTATCTGGTGGTTAATACTTCACCTTCTAATGCAGGGGGGTGTGGGTTCAATCCCTGGTTGGGGAACTAATATCCCACATGCCTTGTAGCCAAAAGAAAACCAAAACATAAAACAGAAGCACTGTTGTAGCAAATTCAGTGAAGACTTTAAAAATGATCCACATCAAAAAAAAAAAATTCTTAGAAAAGAAAAGATAATTTAGGTGATACAAACAAACTTTAACACTTCATGAAGTGGGCAGTCTGTTTCCCGGAGCCCAGATAAACACAAAATGAGACAGAAGGCAGAAGCTTTTACAGGATAAAGAACAAAGAAATAAGTATAGGAGCCCAAAGTTGGCTTGGCATTTGGGGGTTGGCTGGCCAGCTGGACTGTGTTTCTGGTCCAACAGTGCATTTACAGACACAGTGATCTAAGTTTTGGTTGGCTAATGTGGCACCCCAGGCGGGAGCAACCCCATCTTGGACCTGAAAATTTGTTTCAGGAAGGTGTACTCTGAGGAAAGCCCTCGAGGACGTGAAGAGGCCAGCCAAACAGGTATCTGGGGTAGGGCACATGGGGCAGAGCAAACAGCCAACATGGAGGCCTTGAGGTCAGAACTGGCTGCTATACCTGAGAAACAGCAAGGCTGTGAGAGTAACTGGATGGAGTGGGGTGAACAAGGGGAGAGGAGCAGGGAGGAAGACAGAGAAGTTTGAGTCAGAAGGTGTAGAAACTTGTAAGGCCACTAGAGGGATACTGGCTTTTACTCTGGAACAAAGGGGCCATTGTGGGTTTTCAGGCAAGCACGGCCCACATCTGATTATGCCTTAACAGGATAACCCTGTGTCGAGGGTGGAACAAAGGAGGCAAGATGGGTGAGCTGGGAGAGAAGTTGAAAGCTATTGTTGTGATTCAGCAGCAGCATCATGACATCTCCAACAGAAACAGTGGAAGCAGACATGGGGGAAAATGACCAGATTCTAGATACATTTTGAAGGGAGGAGCAATAGAATTTGCTTATGGGATGGATGTGAGGATGAAAGAAAAGGAGTCAAGGAAGACTTTGTGGATTTTGGCCTGAGCCAATGGAAGGATGGAGCTGCCATTATTGACTAGGGTAGAGAATGATGTGAGGCATGGCAGGGCCGTGGTGGTAGAGCAGGAGCGCAGTTTTAGACATGTTAAGTCAGAGAAGACCGTTAGACCTCCAAGTAGAGAAGTGGTGGAGGCCGCTGGAAGTCCACATACAGAGTTCATGGCTGAAGTTCTGGCTAGAGATATAAGTCCTGGACTCGTCATCCTGTTGAGGGTATTTATAGCCCTGAGGCTGAAGGCAGTCACCAAGCTAGCATCCACAGTAAAGATAAGAGGCTCAGTACTTCCCTGGCAAGCCAGTGGTTAAGACCCCATGCTTCCACTGTAGGGGGCACAGGTTCAATCCCCAGTCAGGGAACTAAGATCCCATGTGCCCTGTGGTGTGGTTAAAAAACAAAAAAACAAAAAACCAGGCTCAATAACTGAGTGTTGGGACATGCCACAGGGGAATGGACTACTTGTTAAAATGTAAGCATGCATACCTACACATCACACACAGGCATTTTGTGGAAGCATCTAACTTCCACAAAAAAAAAGTTAGAGAACTTTGAAGAAAGGGCTATTCAGCTAAGTATTAAGGAAGGAAGAGATAAGGATGAGCAGAACACTTCCAGACAGATGAAACCTCAAAGGGTAAGAAGGCAGCAGTAAGTGAAAAAGCCTGAGCTGATGGCTAGAAGGTGATGAAGGGACAGCCTGGCTGGAGTAGGCAGCAAGATGGGGAGGAAGGTAGAATGGCTTTGCTTGCTCTTCTCTTCTTTTGCAACTCTACTTTCCAAGGAAACTAACAGTGATGTTGTAGACAAGGCTCCCTGGAAAGAGCCTTTGAGATGGAGTGTTCTCTGGAGATGAACAGCTCATTTGTTTGTATTTTGTTCAGTCTCTCAGTCATGTCCGACTCTTTGCAACCCCATGGACTGCAGCACATCAGGCTTCCCTGTCCTTCACCATTTCCCAGAGCTTCCTGAAACTCATAGAGTCCATGATGCCATCCAACCATCTCATCCTCTGTCATCCCCTTCTCCTCCTGCCTTCAATCTTCCCCAGCATCAGGGTCTTTTCCAATGAGTCAGTTCTTTGCATCAGGTGGCCAAAATATTGGAGTTTCAGCTTCAGCATCAGTCTTTCCAATGAATATTCAGAGTTTATTTCCTTTAAGATTGACTGGTTTGATCTCCTTGCAGTCCAAGGGACTCTCAAGAGTCTTCTCCAACACCACAATTCAAAAGCATCAATTCCTCGATGCCCAGTTTTCTTTATGGTCCAACTCTCACTTTCATACATGACTACTGGAAAAACCATGACAAAAACTGGACGGCTCATTAGCAGGAGGTTTATGGGGATTGCTCACATGCAGGTTTGCTAGGGCATGCTCCTGGGCGATACACCTGAAGGAACTCAGGAAGGTGGGCGGGACAGAGAAGTGGAGCTGTGATATGCTTGCTTCTAAGGCTTTAGTGGGTCCCACAGGGTGCTCTGGAGCTGGATTGGCCCTTCACAACTATCCCAAATGGAGGTAAGGGGAGCCGAGTCTTTGTATCATTACATCAGCCAGTTTTTGGCCCAGGCTCTTCCCCCATGAGACGTGGTATTACCAAGAGAGTTCCTGGTAGCTGAAGGCATCACCCAGAGAGTGTCAGAGCTCTGAGCCAGCAGCAGCTTCTATTCTGAGAAGCTGAGGTGAGGATGACCTGGCCCTGAAGACAAGAGGGGATGTGGCTGGTGCACTGCAGTATCTACTAGAAGCATCTTTAAGTTGAAACCACACTAAGAGGTCAGATGTTACATTGAAATGAATGCACAGAAATGGAGTTGGCTTCTTTCTCAACTCTTGAAAAACGTCACTTTGTTTTTTGTCAAATGGTTCATGTTTTCATCGAGGGTGGTGTTATTAAGTTACTTTAGAGAAGTGACGAGAGGGTTGGACAAAATAGGAAAAGTATGCAAGAAATAATGCTATTAAAATATTGCTTAGAGCCGGAGCCTGCCAGTTTGAGAAAATGTGACAAGAATACAGCCGCCTGTATCCAGGCTGGAAAGAGAAGCAGGCATTCTCTGCTGCTTCCCTAGGAGGCCTTGGGAGGTGTGTGGAGGTGGCTTTCTTTTCACAGTGACTGGGAGAACTACAGAATGGGGGAGAGTCGTGTACAGTGCAGAATTATCCCAATGCAAAGACTATCAGTATCTCTATAGAGAAACACTTGTGGTGGAAGCAAGTGAAATGCAACCTACCTATGTAGGATGAACAGGTAATTTATTCTGCTAACCAGGGCAGTTTTGAGATTGAAGAGATGTTTTAATACTTAAGACAACAGACATAAACCATAAGTGAGGGCCGTGAACTAGGATCACGAGAGCCCTGGTGTAGGGACTCCTGGCAGTTACCTACACAGGTTAAGGGGTGAGTGTAACCCAGGAGCACAGTGTGTGAAGAGCATATGCAAAAACCTCCTATATGGCTTGCGGTCCCCTTGTTGTCATATTGACTGTGAAAAGGCATGGAATATTTCTCCTCCTGTAGCATAAAAGTGACTCATCTTAGCCACAGATTCCTTAATGATGATGAAAATGATCAATATGCCTAAAATGCTTATATTTTAAAATTAATTTGTTTATGGCTGTGTTGGGTCTTTGTTGGGCTTCTCATTGCGGAGGCTTCTCTTGTTGTCGAGCATGGGCTCTAGGTGTGGCGGGCTCAGTAGTTGCAGCTCCTGGGCTCCAGAGCACAGGCTCAGTAGTTGTGGTGCACAGGCTTAGTTGCTCCACAACATGTGGGATCTTCCCAGACCAGGGATCAAACCCATGTCCACTGCATTGGCAGGTAGACTCTTAAGCAGTGGACCACCAAGTAAGTCCACCTAGGATGTTTAGTTATAGTATGGACATGAGTTGAACCAGTAACCTCAGCTCTCATGATGGTTAAAGTATTCTCTCCACGCAGCGCTTCCCAACTATTTTCACATACTGGCAGACAGAGAAATTAATTTTTTAAAAAAGATCTTTTTTATGCAGACCATTTTTTAAAAGTCTATTGAATTTGCTACAGTATTAAGAGAAATTGATTTTTTAATCGTAGGGCATCCTCAGGCAACTGCAGAAGATTAAAGGTTCCAGGTCTATCCAGCCCTCCCCAGGACTGCAGTGTTGACTTTACCATTCCTGCGACACGTGAGGAGTACACCACTGAGAAGCTCTGCCTTCCCAAGTAGGTCTTTGAAAGCCTAGAGAGTTTAGAATACAACAGGGAAATGGGGAAGTAGACCTAACTCATGGTTTTAATACTTCAGTTGAGTTTAGGAATAATTTGTGTGTGTTTAAAATGCTTAAACTGTGGCCATTTGAATATTTGCAAATTGGAGAGATGAGCTTTAGGTTGTAATCAAAAATGTATACTTACACAAATGTGATTTCAAATGAACAGAAAACTGGACTCGGTTCATACAGTATATGGTGTCAGAATGTTTCAGAGAACATGTGTCCCATGGATACCCAGTTCACTGCCCTGTTTTGGAGGGAGTGACTGCAGGTCCAGGTTGAGGGGCCAGGAAAGGATGAGCTGGGATGCGGCCAGCAGGATCAGACCCCAGGTGCTGCTGCCACAACCACTCTTCCCAAAGGAGGCCGAGGTTCCTGCCAGCAGCAAGGTGGGTGGGATTCATCCTGGGAGACTGCTGCTACCTCTTGTTCACACCCTCCCCCGAAGAACAGCCTCCAGACATTGCTCTCTTCCTGACCCAGCCTAACTACTTGTCTTATTGATAGTTCAGTTCAGTTCAGTCACTCAGTCGTGTCCGACTCTTTGCAACCCCATGAACCGCAGCACGCCAGGCCTCCCTGTCCATCACCAACTCCCGGAGTTCACTCAGACTCGCATCCATTGAGTCAGTGATGCCATCCAGCCATCTCATCCTCTGTCGTCCCCTTCTCCTGCCCCCAATCCCTCCCAGCATCAGAGTCTTTTCCAATAAGTCAACTCTTCATATCAGGTGGCCGGAGTATTGGAGTTTCAGCTTCAACATCAGTCCTTCCAATGAACACCCAGGACTGATCTCATTCAGAATGGACTGGTTGGATCTCCTTGCAGTCCAAGGGACTCTCAAGAGTTTTCTCTAACACCACAGTTCAAAAACATCAATTCTTTGGTGCTCAGCTTTCTTTTTATCTTATTGATAAGAGTCATTCTAACAGGTATGAGATGGTAATCTCATTGTGGTTTTGATTTGTATTTTCCTGATCATTAGTGATGTTCAGCTTCTTTTTGTGTACCCTTTAGCAATGAAAATGGAAAAATGGTTTATTTGGAAAAATGTCTTATTTGGAAAAATGTCTGTTCATATCTGCCCATTTTAAAACTGGATTTTCTTTTTTGCTATTAAGTCCTTTGTATGTTTTGAATATTAATCATTTGTCAGTTATATGATTTAGCAAATATTTCTCCCATTCTGTAGGTTACTTTTTCACTTTGTTGATCGTTTCTCTTGCTGTGCAGAAGCTTTTTAGTGTGATGTAGTTCCATTTATTTATTTTTGCTTTTGTTGATTGTGCTTTTGGTGTAAACTGAAAAAAATCATTGCCAATGGAATGTCAGGTAGTTTACACTCTCTGTTTTCTTCTAGTTGTTTTATGGTTTCAGGTCTTACATTCAGGTCTTTAATCCATTTTGAGTTGGGTTTTGTGTATGGTGTAAGATATTCGACCAGTTCCATTCTTCTGAATGTATTTTTCCAGTTTTCCACTATCATTTATTAAGGAGACTGTCCTTTTCCCATGGTATATCCTTGGCTCCTTTATTATAAATTAATTGACCATATATATGTGAGTTTATTTCTGGGCTCTCCATTCTTCCCCACTGATATGTGTGTTATTTTTAATTTAATTTTATATCATAGTTGATTTATAATGTTGTTAGTTTCAGGTGTACAGGTAAGTGATTTTGTTATACATGATACATAGATCCATTCTTTTTCAGATTTGTTTCTCATGTAAGTTATTAAAGAATATTGAGTAGAGTTCCCTGTGCTATACAGTTCAGTTCAGTCACTCATTCATGTCCAACTCTTTGTGACCCCATGAATGGCAGCACACCAGGCCTCCCTGTCTATCACCAACTCCTGGAGTTCGCTCAGACTTGCGTCCATCGAGTCCGTGATGCCATCCAGCCATTTCATCCTCTGTCGTTCCCTTCTCCTCCTGCCCCCAATCCCTCCCAGCATCAGAGTCTTTTCCAATGAGTCAACTCTTCGCATGAGGTGGACAAAGTACTGGAGTTTCAGCTTTAGCGTCAGTCCTTCCAAAGAAATCCCAGGGCTGATCTCCTTCAGAATGGACTGGTTGGATCTCCTTGCAGTCCAAGGGACTCTCAAGAGTCTTCTCCAACACCACAGTTCAAAAGCATCAATTCTTCAGTGCTCAGCTTTCTTCACAGTCCAACTCTCACATCTATACATGACTACTAGAAAAACCAATCCCAGAATTCTAATTTATCCTTCCCCTCACCTGTCCGATTTGGTAACCATAAGTTTGTTTTCAAAGTCTGGAAGTCTGTTTCTGTTTTGAAATAAGTTCATTTGAATCATTTATTTATTTATTATGCATTTTTAAAGTTAATTTTTATTGGAGTATAGTTAATTTACAATATGTTAGTTACAGCAAAGTGAATCAGTTATATATATATATATATATATATATATATATATATCCAATCTTTTTTAGATTTTATTCCCATATAGGTCATTATAGAGTATTGAGTAGAGTTCCCTGTGCCATACAGTAGTATCTACTTTATATATAATAACATTTATAAATGTTATCTACTTTTTATATAATAGTGTATATGTCAATCTCAATCTCCTAATTTATCCCTCTCCCCCCATTTCCCACTTGGTGACCATAAGTTTGCTTTCTATATCTGTGACTCCACTTGTACCATTTTTTAAGTTCCAGATATAAGTGATAGCATATGAATTTTGTCTTTCTCTGTCTCACTTTACTCAGTATGAAGAACCTAAGTCCATCCATGTGGCTTCAGATGGCACTATTTCATTTTTATGGCTGAGTAATATTCCATTGTGTATATGGACCATATGTTCTTTATCCATTCCTCCGTCTGTGGACATTCAGGTTGCGTCCATGTCTTGACTATTGTAAATAATACTGCAGTGAACATTGGGGTATGTGTATCTTTTCAAATTATGGTTTTCTTCAAATATATGCCCAAGACTGGGATTACTGGATCATATGGTAGCTCTATTTTTAGTTTAAGAAACCTCCATACTTTTCTCTATAGTGGCTGCACCAGTTTACATTTCCAGCAACAGTGTAGGATAGTTCCCTTTTCTCTACATCCTCTCCAGCATTAATTATTTGTAGAATTTTTTATAATGGCCATTCTATGTGTATCTTTATAAGCCAATACTATATGTATATCTTTTGAGGGCAATACTTTTTGATTACTATAGCTTTGAAATATAGTTTGAATTCAGGGCACATAATGCCTCTGGTTTTGTTCTTCTTTCTCAAAATTACTTTAGCTATTTAGAGTCTTCTGTGATTCCATACAAATTTTAGGGATGTTTATTCTGTTTCTGTGGAAAGTGACATTGGAATTTTGATGAGGAGTGCATTGAATCTGTAGGTTGCTCTGGTTAGTATGGGCATTTAATTTATTTATTTGAAGTATTGTTGAGTTACAATGTTGTGCTAACTTTTGAGGTATAGCAAAGTGACTCGGCCACACACATACATATATCCTTTTTTATGTTCTTTTTTCATAATGGATTATCCCAGGAGATTGAATGTAAGGCCCTGAGCTATAGTGTAGGACCTTGTCATTTATTCATTCTGAATGTAATAGTTTGCATCTACTAACCCCAAACTCTCACTTCATCCCTCTCCCTCCCCTACTTGGCAACCTTTGTTTTGTCGTCTTTATCTGTCAGTCTTTTTTCTGTTTTATAGATAGGCTTATTTGTGCCATATTTTAGATTCCACGTATAGGTGATATTATACGGCATGTGTAGGGAGCCCAGAGACTTGCTTGCAGCCTGTGGGAGGCAGATGAGTCTGGGGCTCAGTCTCTGGATGGGGAACCCAGGCACATCACAGGTGCTTTAAGGTGTCCCAGCTGCCCTGCCTGCCAGCGCTTAGGCCAAGACCACGTGGTGACAGTGACAGTGCCTTCCTTCTCAAGGGCAGCAGCAGGCTGCAGATGACCCCGCTGCTTTCGTGGGCTGCCCTCCTCCCCTACTGAGCTGGTCCTCCCCTGTGCCTCCCCTGTGGAGGTCTGGATACCCAGCTGCCTGAGTGTCACTGCACCTTCAGGGGAGCAGGTTGGATCTAGAGCTGGAGCCAGTATTACCTAACTTCTAGTGCTGTGTCTCCTAATCTGTTTGGTGCTCAAGACTTCCCATGTTATTTGTACCCCCCTCCAGCACCCTTCCTGTGTACCCCACGTTTTGAAAATTCAGTTCAAAGAGACTGTGCCGCCTAAGTTTACTTGCTCCCCCACCTCCTTTTTCTCCCTTAATCAGAGATGTAGCTACTAGTCTGAGCTTCTGATTAACTTGAGATAACCAGTGTCACCTGTGGGTCTGGTGTCACTGTATGATAGTATGATCATCTTTAGTTGCAGCTATGTTGCTGCAAATGGCATTATTTCATTCTTTTTATGGCTGAGTAGTCATTCCATCAAGAATCTGCCTGCAATGCGGGAGACCCGGATTCAATCCCTGGGTTGGGAAGATCCCCTGGAGAAGGGAAAGGCTACCCACTCCAGTGTTCTGGCCTGGAGAATGCCATGGACTGTGTATAGTCCATGGGGTCGCAAAGAGTCGGACACAACTGAGTGACTTTCACTTTCACTTCACTTTCAGTATTCCATTGGGAATATATATATACCACATCTTTATCCATTCCTCTGCCAATGCACATTTACATTATTTCCATATTGTGGCTGTTACAAATAGTGCTTCTATGAACATAGGGTGCATGTATCTTTTTGAATTATAGTTTTGTCCCAAATGTATGCCCAGGAGTGGGATTGCTAGATCATATAGTAATTCTATGTTTAGTTTACTAAAGAACCTCCATACTATTTTCCATAGTAGCTATATCAATTTACATTCCCACCAACAGTGTAGGAGGGTTCTGTTTTCTCCACACCCTCTTTTGTTGTTATTCAGTCACTCAGTTGTGTCCAGCTCTTTGCTACCCCATGAACTGCAACACACCAGGCTTCCCTGTCCTTCACTATCTCCCTGAGTTTGCTCAAACTCATGTCCATTGAGTCATTGATGCCATCCAACCATCTCATCCTCTGTTAACCCCTTCTCTTCTTTCCCTCAATCTTTCCCAGCATCAGGGTCTTTTCCAGTGAGTCGACTCTTCACATCAGGTGGCCAAAGTATTAGAGCTTCAGCTTCAGCATCAGTCCTTCCAGTGAATATTCAGGATTGATTTCCTTTAGGGAATCGTTTGATCTCCTTGCAGTCCTAGGGACTCTCAAGAGTCTTCTCTAGCACCACAGCTTGAAAGCATCAGTTCTTTGAATATATATGGTTGGTCAGGGACCAATGGAGAAAGTCGTACAAGATGGGGATAAAGAAATCAGCTAAGGCCTGATCATGAAGATTGTGTAGGAGTTTGGATCTTATTCTAAGTACAATAGAAAGTCATTGGATGGCAAAACCAATACAGTATTGTAAAGTAAAATAAAGTAAAAATTAAAATTAAAAAAAATGGCTGAATCAGGAAAAAAAATAAAGTGAACTATTCTGATTTCACAAAAAAAAAAAGAAAGAAAGTCATTGGAGGTTTGTTTTATTTTTATTTCTACCATGTCCACACGTTTCTTCCTTATAATATTCTGTTGAAATGTTGCCTACTTTTTCCATTACAGTCTTTTTTTTTTCATTTTTTTGATGGAGCAAGGATGTTTTAATCAACATGGTGTGGGCATATATACTGTAGTTATTCTCAGCAAAGATAAACATTAAAATTCCATACTTACAAAACATAGGCAATCCATATTAAAGAGAGTGAAGTGAAGTGAAGTCGCTCAGTCGTGTCCGATTCTTTGCGACCCGTGGACTGTAGCCCACCAAGCTCCTCATTCATGGGATTCTCCAGGCAAGAATACTGGAGTGGGTTGCCATTTCCTTCTCCAGGGGATCTTCCCGACCCAGGGATCGAACCCAGGTCTCCCACATTGCAGGCAAATGCTTTAACCTCTGCACCACCAGGGAAGCCCCTTATATTAAAGAGAGAGAGAGTTGTAAACAATCACTTTTACCGTATGGTTGACAAGAAGGAAGAGGGTGCTTATCACCATATAGAAAAACTAATGAAGGAAATGCCTGGATTCCTCAGCCCCTGGGAGAGGCTTGCCTCTCCTCTTAATTCCTGAGTATTCAGGAATTATTAAGGAACAGAGAATTCCTGACAGATCCAAAACAGCACACAGGAAGCCTCCTGTTAAATGCTTCCTGACAATTCCCCCTATTTTATTATATTTGTAAAAAGGCTCTTGACCAAATGAGTTTGGTTAGTATTAACCAACCTTATAGAAAGGCAATGGTAAACAACAAATATAATTATCAAGACAGTCACCAAAGTTACAGTTCCAGACCCGATACTGTGGGTAATACTTTGAAACCATCCTCACGGGTCTAGCCCAGGTAATTTGTTCAGCTAACGTTTCCAAATTGGGGGAAGAGGGCAGATTTTTAGAAAAAGTTTTGTTATTTTTTTTAGTTATTTCCTTTTTTTCTTTTTTAAAGTTTTTTTTATTTTTTTTTAACTTTACTTTTACTTTACAATACTGTATTGGTTTTGCCATACATCAACATGAATCTGCCACGGGTGTACACGTGTTCCCAATCCTGAACCCCCCTCTCACCTCCCTCCCCATACCATCTCTCTGAGTCATCCCAGTGCACCAGCCCCAAGCATCCTGTATCCTGCATCGAACCTAGACTGGCGATTCGTTTCTTATATGATATTATACATTTTTCAATGCCATTCTCCTAAATCATCCCACCCTCTCCCTCTCCCACAGAGTCCAAAAGACTGTTCTGTACATCTGTGTCTCTTTTGCTGTCTCACATACAGGGTTATGGTTACCATCTTTCTAAATTCCATATATATGTGTTAGTATACTGTATTGGTATTTTTCTTTCTGGCTTACTTCACTCTGTATAATCAGCTCCAGTTTCATCTACCTCATTAGAACTGATTCAAATGTATTCTTTTTAATGGCTGAGTAATAGTCCATTGTGTATATGTACCACAACTTTCTTATCCATTCATCTGCTGATGGACATCTAGGTTGCTTCCAGGTCCTGGCTATTATAAACAGTGCTGCGATGAACATTGGGGCACGTGTCTCTTTCAGTTCTGGTTTCCTCAGTGTGTATGCCCAGCAGTGGGACTGCTGGGTCATAAGGCAGTTCTATTTCCAGTTTTTTAAGGACTCTCAACACTATTCTCCATAGTGGCTGTACTAGTTTGCATTCCCACCGACAGTGTAAGAGGGTTCCCTTTTCTCATTTATTGCTTGTAGACTTTTGGATAGCAGCCATTCTGACTGGTGTGAAATGGTACCTCATTGGGGTTTTGAATTGCATTTCTCTGATAATGAGTGATGTTGAGCATCTTTTCATGTGTTTGTTAGCCATCTGTATGTCTTCTTTGGAGAAATGTCTATTTAGTTCTTTGGCCCATTTTTTTATTGGACCATTTATTTTTCTGGAATTGAGCTGCAGGTCTTTAACATACTAGTCATAATTATTTTAAATTCCTGATCTGATTTTTTTTAAACATATGTCATACCTGAGTTTGGTTCTGAAGATTGCATCATCTCCTGGGAATGTGTTTATTCCTGCTCTTTTGTATACTTCATTTGTTGTTGTTGTTGAAAGCCAAATGTTTTGTATAGGACAAAAGATATCACTAGAGGAATTTAAAGCCTGTGGTGGTCTAAGGGTAACCATAGCAACAACAAATCTTATATCCTGACCAGGTTAAAACAAACCTCCATGCTAAAGGCCTAGGAGAAGGAAAGGCACGCTCATGTCCAAGCATAAAAATAATCACCTCAGTATTCACTATCCTACACAAAGTATCTGGCTTTCAGATTTAAAAAAAAAAAATGAAGCCTTTCCTGCTGAAGTAGAGCTTCTTTCTTTCCTCTGTATTTCCTAACTACAACTGATTTCCACCTGTGCCTTGAAATAACTGTTTTTATTGCTCTTCACCCAACAAACTTAGCCTTTTGTTCCAAGAATGACAGGTTTTGAGTCTGCATTTCTGACAACTTCCCAGGTGACCGCTCATCCCAGCTAGAGCCTCAACCCAGGGGCTGGTACACTGTTTCTAATAGCAAATATTTTAGGCTTTGCAGGTGACATACAATGTTTATTACAGCTAGTCAACTCTGCTGCTGTAGCTAGACAGTACATAAACTAATGGGTGTGACCAGGTTCCAATAAAATTTTAGTTACAGAGACTAAAATTTGAATTTCGTAGAATTCTTTTATATCACAAAATATTATTCTCTTGATTTTTTCCATTAGTTATAAATACGAACCAGTCAATCTTAAAGGAAATTAATGCTGAATATTCATTGGAGGGACTGATGCTGAAGCTCCAAGACTCTGGGCACCTGATGTGAAGAGCCGACTTATTGGAAAAGCCCCTGATGCTGGGAAGGATTGAGGACAACAGGAGAAGGGGGCAACAGAGGATGAGATGGTTTCAGACACTGCTGAAACTCTGTTCAACCCACAACCATAGGAAAGATGGGTTGAAAAGAGTTTCGATAGTGGCTGCATTCCCCCCATCCAGCCAGCAGCATGATGGAGCTTTATCAGAATTCTCCTTGGTCTTCTGTATGAATGTATTGTGGTGTTTGTGGAGGGAAATCTTGCAAAAGGATGAAGTTGTTAGCCCAAACCTGGCCCTGAGCAATTCATGGAAAACATTTGGCTGAATGGAATCTAGAAAAAATGTACTGATCAACCTGCTTTCAGGGCAGGAATAGAGATGCAGACATAGGGAACAGACTTATGGACACAGCAGGTGGGAAAGGAGAGGGTGGGATGACTTGAGAGAATAACATGGAAACATATACATTACCATATGTAAAATAGCTAGTGGGAAGTTGCTTTGTAACACAGGGAGCTCAGCACAGTGCTCTGTGACAACCTAGAGGGGTGGGGTTTGGAGGTGTGGAAGGAGGTTCAAGAGGGAGGAGATATGTGTATACTTATGGCTGATTCATATTGTTGTATGGCAAAATCCAACACAACTTTGTAAAGCAATTATCTTCCAATTAAAAATAATAATTTAAAAACATTTGACTGAATCTTCTTACCAGCTTATATGGATTCCAGCAGCATCTGCCCCAGATAAGCAGATGTTCAGGTCCTATATCTCCCTGTAGGAAATCTGGCTTTCCTCAGATTTGGAGTTATATCATAAGCCTATAAGACTTCCCCAGTTGCTCAGTGATAAAGAATCCACCTGCAGTGCAGGAGACATGGGTTCGATTCCTGGGTCAGGAAGATCCCGTGGAGGAAGACATGGCAACCACTCCAGTATTCTTGCCTGGAGAATCCCATGGACAGAGGAGCCTGGCAGGCTATAGTCCATGGGGTTGCAAAGAGTCAGAACAACTGAAGCAACTTAGCACACACACATAGCCCTATAACCTCAGATCTCAGATTTATTCAAGATAAGTCATTATTTTGGAATTTTATCAGATTTTCCTTGTTGTATGAATGGGAGAGAGTCTCATTCCAGGTCTGTACATCTCTAAGCTAAAGCCAGAAGTCCTTATTGGAGGGTTTAAAGCAATATAGTAATATGATTGAATTTGCATCAAAAGCTTATTGTGGCTGTTATGTAGAGAATGGATTGCAGAGATCTGGGGGGAGGACAATGGAAAAGTAGAAAAAATAGATAAAAGCTATTGCATTTGTTTAAATGAAACATATTGGCAACTTAGTTTGGCTGCTAGCAGTTTTCTACTGGAAAAGGGTGGGTATTTCAGGACATGTTCTTGATGCACAGTAGAAAAGATTTGGTGAAGGAGGGTGTATTATTCAGGATGTAATTAAGAGACAAAAACCATATCAGTAATTTTCAAACATCCCTGTCTTCTTGTCCCATCAGCAGTTTGAACAGGAAAAATTTAATATAAATAATCTTAACTAGTAAAAGGGATTTAACTACTTAGAAGAGTGAAGCTAACTCTACAGGAATGGCAGTTGAAGGAAACAGTCACTACCTGTAGGACACTTTGGGAGAACAGCCAAAGAAGGAAAAAATTTAGAGGAGGGCATCAGTTCAGAGATTCAAACCTTGTTGGTGAAGGTGGGCTGTAGCCCACTAGATGACAGAGAAGTTTGCTAAGACGCCCCAGGCTTAGGATGGCATGCAATAAACCACGGTGTGTGTGCCAGAGAAGATCACTAGAAAGCTGCCCCCTGTGATGCTGGCAAAGCTCATGAGTTCTTAAATTTGGTGGTAAATTCTAGGTGAATATACCTACCCTTTGCCCCAGCAATTGCATTCCAAGTATTTACTCAAGAGAAATGAGGGACAGGAGGGACAAGACAAGGAGCTAGGGGTGTTTGCAAAAGAAGAGTGATTGTAGTGATGAAACAATGGGCTAGCCAATGGATTATAAGTTAACTATTTAAAGACACAGAATGTGTGTTTCACATAGCATGGCTTCAAGCACAAACCAGTTATTTCATCTGGTGCTCAAAAGAAAATTAGCCATCTCTTTCAATGATGGGAGGGGGAAATGTTTGCTTTGATTATAATGGTAACTGCCTAAGAGATTTCCAGTGGTAATTTTGACTTTACATGATTTTTCCCTTACGCGTTAACTGGAAAACTTAACCCTAAAGAAATACATGACCCCATTATATATCAGGAGTACACAGTTACCTATTGCTTCAAAACAAACCACCATAAAACTTAGTGACTTAAAAAAACAGCCATATTATTTGTTCATGATTCTGTAGGTAAGAAATTGGGGCTAAGTTCAGCTATGTGGTTCTTCTGCTCATCTTGGCCTTATGCAGTTTCAGTTTCTGGTGGCTCAGCTGGGACTGAATGATCTAAGATAACCTCATTCATGTCTGGCAGTTGGTGTTGGCTGGGCCACTTGTCTCCAGCTGACTGGCCTGAACTTGTTCATGTGGAAGTTGGGTATTTTAAGCAACAAAAGAGAAGGCAAGACCCAAGGCACAAGCACTTTACTAGTGTCTGCTTGTATCACACTTGCTTATGTTTCATTGGCCAATAGAAGCCACAAGACCAAGCCTAATGTTGATGGGGTAGGCAGGAAACTACACAGGGCAGACAGTTACGTGTGGTGCTTGGAGGGCCATTAATTTAACCGTCAACAACAAGGAGATTAGGAACAGGGCTCTCTTCCTGCAGCCAATAAATAACAGCTAAAAACTAAACAGAAAAGTAAACCACTTATTCTTCTGGAAAAAGTCATTTTCCAAAGAGTATTATAACCTAGTCTAGAACATCTGCAATTTTTCTCAATGTCACAAAATTCTAAAGACAACCAAATTGAAAAATATATGTGTCATAGAATATTTTGAGAAAAGAAAGATCATACAGTTAGATGATGATAATGTCTAGCAGCTTCACAAACATGTTAGCTTGGCCCTTATGCTTTAAATGAGTATATTTGTAGTCAGGAGACTGAACCATCTGACCTTTAATGTTCTTTTCCAATACTGAGATTTTTATGATAAACCATTTATTAATCAGTCTATTACAGCTCATTCTATCTTGGCTGAGAAAAATGCCCTTTTTTATTACAAGCACATACACATACGCCTCTGCAGAAAACAGAGCTCTGAGACAAATGACAGTTTTGTTTCATAATATTTATCTCCTGACAGAACAGGACCAGCTCATGAGCTCTTGCCTCATTAGTGAAAATAAAAATCATTGACAACTCCCAGAATTATGGGAATGCACATACTGAAACTTTGGTTTATAAGGGTTACTTCTGACTTTCCTTTTTCTTTTTTTTAATATTTATTTGTGTATTTCGCTGTGCTGGATCTTTAGTTGTGGCATAGGAACTCTTAGTTGTAACATGTGGGATCTAGTTCCCCGACTAGGGATTGAACCCCAGGCCCCCTGCATTGGGAGCGTGGAGTCTTAGCCACTGGAGCACTGGGGAAATCCCTTCCTTTTTCTTTGAACACCAGAAATTTGGATTTTTCTGCCCTTCTTCCTAGTACAATAGAAAAGCTGTAAAAGGAAATGTTGAAGGTTGGAAGTAGGAAAAAAGTTGGTAATGGATGAA
This sequence comes from Capricornis sumatraensis, assembly GCF_032405125.1. Classification (NCBI taxonomy): domain Eukaryota; kingdom Metazoa; phylum Chordata; class Mammalia; order Artiodactyla; family Bovidae; genus Capricornis; species Capricornis sumatraensis. The sequence continues at coordinate 112,863,504 of NC_091092.1, forward strand.
GAAGAAAAAAGAGGTCACCAGGATCATGTTTTGTGGTGATTAGATGGGAAAAATATAAATAATTTTTACTGTCCTCTAAAGAATTCCCTCTTATAGTTGAAAATCTTACTTTATGTAACATCAGAAAAAGAGAACTCTGCTGACCCAGAATTAGATCTCCAAGTTTTTTATTGGCACTGCTGGCACAGCAAAACTTATGGGCAGGTAGTAATTGCCTGAGTGCCCAAAGGTTATGGATCAATCACCTGGACTACCTGTCATGCCAACTTGCAAGCCTGGGAATACTCAGAGAGGCTTGGGTTCTTTTTTCACTAAAGCACAATGGCTTATTGTTAGATTTGGAGGAAAAGGAGAGTGAAAGGAAAATGCTATTGAGTGTACTTAGTGAGAAACATCATTTATATCTGACAGTAGCACATTTTTAATAATGAGGCCAGCAAGGAGAAGATAGAGAGCAGGAAATACCTTACAAGGAGAGCTTGGCTTAGCAAGGCAGCTCAGCTGGTGTGAAGTAGACCCAAAAGTCCACAAGAGAAAAGAATATTATTTTTTTAAAAGTACAGTGTGCAACATTTACTCTTATTTTTAGGAGAAAAATGTTGAGGAGTCAACTCCACCCGTTAACTTCATCTCATCTCAACTCTCATGTCTCTCATGTCAGCTAAAATATACACACCTGAAATCTTTTTAAATTGAGCTGATTTTTTTTCAATTATTCAAATATTTGACATCATCCTTTAATAAAAGGAGATTTCACTTTCAGTTTAGTTCAGTCGCTCAGTCACGTCAGACTCTTTGCGACCCCATGAACTGTAGCATGCCAGGCCTTCCTGTCCATCACCATCTCCCGGAGTTCACCCAAACTCACGTCCATCGAGTCGGTGATGCCATCCAGCCATCTCATCCTCTGTCGTCCCCTTCTCCTCCTGCCCCCAATCCCTCCCAGCATCAGGGTCTTTTCCTGATGAGTCATCTCTTTGCATGAGGTGGCCAAAGTAACTGGAGTTTTAGCTTTAGCATTATTCCTTCCAAAAACACCCAGGGCTGATCTCCTTTAGAATGGACTGGTTGGATCTCCTTGCAGTCCAAGGGACTCTCAAGAGTCTTCTCCAACACCACAGTTCAAAAGCATCAGTTCTTTGGTGCTCAGCTTTCTTCACAGTCCAACTCTCACATCCATACATGACCACTGGAAAAACCATAGCCTTGGCTAGACGGACCTTTGTAGGCAATGTAAGTTAATTTTAGGTTGAGTCATATGGAACTGCCATTATTCTACTATTTTTTTACTCTAAAACGGCAACTTCATATTGCTTAGCTTCCTACAGTACCTATAAGTATGTGATACATTTGGCATTTTATATTTGCGATAATAGGATGGATTATTTAATAGCTGGTCCTGGGACTATTAGATAAGCATTTGGGGAAAAGTAAAGCAGGAGTCCTACATCAATCCATAGACAAAAGTTAATTCTGAATACTACTATTTAATTAAATGTTAAAACGACTGAAAATTGACAGTTTGGATGAATATTTACGTATTTAGGGGAGGGTACAGAAAGCATTTATCAAAAAAGCGTAGGATAAAGCCATAATATATTTAAATAAGGTTTTTAAGTTAAATATGATGTTGATGCCAAAACATCAATACCTATCTTTTAAAAATTCCACAGGGACTTCCCCTGTGGTCCAGTGGTAAAGAATCTGCCTGCCAATGCAGGGGACATGGATTCAATCCCTAGTCCAGCAAGATCCCACATGATGCCATGGGACAACTAAGCCTGTGTGCCACAACTACTGAGGCTGTGCTCTAGAGCCCAGGAGCCACAACTCATGAAGCTCATATGCTCTAGAGCCCATGCTCCCCAACAAGAGAAGCAACCACAGTGAGAAGCCCACACTTTGCAACCAAAGAAAGCCTGTGCATAGCAATGAAGACTCAGAACAGTTAAAATTTTTTTTTTTTTTAATTCCACAAATAGGGAATTCCCTGGCACAAATAGGGAGTAACCTCTGGACAGTGGTTAAGATTCTCTGCTCTCACTGCTGAGGGCCCGGGTTCAATCCCTGGTCAGGGAGCTAAGATCCTGCAGCCACACAGCACAGCCAAGAAGATTTTTTTAAAAAAGGCAAAAAAACTCCACAAGTAAAAATAAAACACAGTTTTTAAACTAGGGGAAATATTTGCAATGACACGGCAGAAAAAAAGCAGAGACCCTTAATATCTAAAGAACTCTTAGCTATCAACAGGAAAGTGATACACTCCAATTAAAAATGAACAATTTCCTGGGGATTTCTGTAGTTTTCCAGGGGTTAACACTCCGCACTGCAAATGCAGGGAGTGAGGGTTCGATTCCTAGTCAGGGAACTAAGATCCCACATGCCTTGGGACATGGCCAAAACATTAAAAAAGAGAACAATTTCCAAAAGGAGACGTACAAATCCTAGTAAACCTCACAATCAAAGATAGGGAAATTGAAAACATTATTGAAATACTGAGTCCCACCTTTCAAATTAATAAAGTAAAAAGAATGATGACACAAGCAATGGTAAGAGTATAGGACAATAAACGTTCTCATACATGGTTGGAGAGGTGAAGCTAAATTCATGCTTTCTAGTGGGCAATTGGTAATTTACATCGAAAATATTAAAACTCTGCATAACTTCTGAGCCCACAGTTCTACTTTTTTTGCAAGTTATCTTAAGGAAAAACCCACAGATATGTCCAAAGTTACATGTGTAAGTATTTCATCACTTGAAAAATGTGGAAACTAGCTAAATATCCTAAAATAATAGAATTTTTAAATTGTTAAAATTTGTCAGAATTGTTTAGAATTGTTAAAAATCACAACACATGCAAAATAAAACACTATGCCAGGGATCAAACCACACTATAAAAATATGTCTAGGCCTGAAGGAAAGTATGCCACTTACATAAAAAGTAAAAGCTCAGACCATAAGTCAGTATGTTGGGACTTCCCTGGTGGTCCAGTGGCTAAGACTAGATCCCACATGCCACAGCCAAGACCCAGCACAGCCAAATAAATAAAATTATTTTAAAAAGTCAGTATGTTACATACCTACATATACACATACCCATACTAATTTGTTGTTCACTTTTTTCTCTTAGCACTTTATTGTGAAAATCTTTCCACATAAATAAATGGCATCATCAAAAAAAAGTCAGTATGTTTACTGTACAACCCAGGTTAGGGGCAAGATTCCCACCATGATTTGAACAGTGTACAGCAGCCCTGGTGTCTTATTTCCTAGTCTTCACTGATTACCTGATACCCGTGAGGTACTGAGATGCATAATGGTGATGTCATTTCCTGCACAGAACATAATGATATCCCAGTTTAGCCTCCTTCTCCACAGTGGGGAGTAGATCATCTAGAATCATTTTGGCATAGTTCTAGGTTGCCATGGCAGTGGCAGTGGAGAGAGGGGTGAGATAAATCCCACTTTGTGGACCAGGTAAAATCTGGCTTTTATAAATACTGATTTTAGTAATAGCTTATTATTATCCCAGGTGTATGTCCCTCCCTGCCCCTAACACTCCTTATTTCTTTTATCCTGCTTTTTTTCCTTCCCCATATATAGCACCTTCTAATACTTTCTATAAGTTACATATTTATAATTTATTATCTGTCTCCCCCTACTGGTATGAAGGTAGAGGTTTTTGTCTGTTTTATTCACTACTGTATATGCTCAGTGAGGCTTCCTGGTGGCTCAGTGGGTGAAGAATCTGCCTGCAATGCAGGAGACATAGGTTTGATCCCTGGGTCGGGAAGATCCCCTAAAAGAGGAAATGGCAACCCACTCCAGTATTCTTGCCTGGGAAATCTCATGGATGGAGGAACCTGGTGGCCTGTAGTCAGTCCATGGGGTAACAGAAGAGTCAGACACAGCTTAGCAACTGAACAACAACAAATACCATTCACTGGATACGTTAATTCAATTAGATAAGGACAAGTTTTTGGAGAAAAGAGATCAGAAATGAACAACATGAGGGGTATCGGGGAAGAGAGCAGTGGCAATCCACCCTTTTCGCCTTGATCCTGATTGTGAGGGTGGTGTTAAGACTTAATTAGTGATAAGTGAGTCAAATATCTCTTGTTGGTTTATTGTTGCCTGTCCTGGGTCTTTGTTGCTGTGCAGGTTTTTCTCTAGTTGTGGTGAACAGGAGCTACTCTCTAATTGTGGTGTGCAGGCTTCTCCGCTTCTCTTGTTGCGGAGCACAGGCTCTAGGTGCTTGGGCTTCAGCAGTTGCATCACACAGGCTCAGTATTTGCAATCCACAGGCTTAGTTGCTCCGCAGCACGTGGGATCCCCGCAGATCAGGGATCGAACCTGTGTCTCCCTGTGTTGGCAGGCAGATTCTTTACCATTGAGCCACCAGGGAAGCTCCAAACATCTCTTTTAATGAAAATTCAGAAAGCTGCCTCTATCTCCCTACCAACTGTCCCTGAAAGACGCTGCCCACTGAATCCACAGTGAGGACCCCAAAGTGTAAGGGCTGGGAACACCCCTCTTAGCGACTCTACCTTAGGTTTAAAGCTGATGAGCAGTTCTCCAGTAATCCAGAGTTCCTCATCCAGGAGCAGAAAAGTGTGTGACAAAACAGTGAAACCGTGGCATTAAATTACATCTCAATAAGAAGAATTGCAGTACTGAGCAGATATTTATAATGATGGTCATTTCTAATGGATTGTTTCCTTAATCCACACTTTTGGCCTCACTGCTTAGAATTCTTCTTTTACTTTCTATATACAAATTCATCGTTCTCAGAAGGATTGTACATTCACCCTAGAAAAACTAGTTCTTTGAATCGGACTTCATAATCATGTTCATTATATTTTCCTGCTGAGCAAGATCAGCTTTAAGCTTGTTTCGGTAGAAGCGAGGTTTAAGAATGTATGTGCTGCCCTTCTTTCCCCCTCCCCACGTAATCTGTCACAGCTCCTGGCTTTTGCCTCTTTGCTGATCGTTAGTTTGAATGCGCCTACAATGAAGAAAGCCTTCATTTTTCTGCTTGAACAAAAGGGGAAAAAAAGATGTCTCCTCCTGTGAGTACAAAACAGTCAGGTTTCACAACATGAACAGGAACTTCAAAATTGTTGCCAGTTCCTGACATACAGATAATTCTTCCAGAACTGCAGTTTTTCCAGTCCAAATTAAACTTGAAAAACTACCAGCTCCCTAGAATAAGCTCTATGTAATGTCCAGCTCATTCCACCCCTGCCATAACAGGAAGAACACTGCTTCATATTTCTCCCTTGAAAGGCAATGCAGTTTAGTTGATAAGAGATCAGAGCCGACACAGGAAAACCTGACTGTATTCTACTCTTAGAAGCTGCATTTTTTTTTCTTTTCCTGTCTTTGCATCTCTTCTCCCCTTCCTTTCTCTCGCCCCCCCCCATTTCTCCCTCCTCTTCTTTTTCCCTCCTCAATCCCTGTCTCTCCATCTCTCTCTGTTTCCTTCTCTCTCTCCCTCCTCCTACAATGAAATGTCTGTTATATTATATTAGGACTTACAGTACTAAGTGATGACAAGGATGTAAACAAACTTGACCTTTCATACATTGCTGGCGGAAGTATAAAACAGCACAAGCACTTTGGGGAAAGGCTTGGCAGTTTCTTATAAAGTTAAAACATGAGGACTTTTCTGGTGGTCCAGTGGTCAAGACTGCATGCTTTTAATGCAGAGGGCACAGATTCAGTCTGTGGTCAAGAAAGTTCCAGATGCCCTGTGGTGCAGCCAAAAAATAAAAACAGCATCAAATGTGTGGCCCAGTCATTCTATTTCTAGGTGTTTACCCAAGGGAAATGAAAACATGTATCCACAGAAAGACTTTAATAAGATGCCAGAGCAGCTTTATTCATAACATCCCTGAACTGGAAACTACACAGATATCTTCAACAAATGAATGAGTACACGAATTGTGGTATGTTCACTCAATGCATTACTTCTCAGCAATAAAAAGGAATGAACTGTTGATACATGCACTAATCTGGATGAATCTCATCAATATTATGTTGAGCGAAAAGGTAGACACAAAGGAACACATACTATGTGGTTTTCATTTACACAGATTTAGAACATGTTCAACAAATTTATGGTGATAGAAATAAGATCAGCAATTCCCCAGGGAAGAGTGATGGCAGTGGCGGGGCTGGGGTCGGGGAGTGGGGGTGTGGATTGCCTTAAAGGGGAATAAAGGAACTTTCTGGGGAAGTGAAAATGAAAATGATTTTTGTCTTTATTGATATGGTTATTTTGAGGCTGTTTATATTTGTCAAAATTCATCAGACCAGGGGCTTCTCTGGTGGTCTAGTAGTTAAGAACCCACCTACCAATGTAGGGGACACAGGTTCGATTCCTGGTCCGGGAAGATCCCACATGCCACAGGGCAGTTAAGCCTGAGTGCCACAACTACTGAGCCCACTCACCCTAGAGCCTATGCTCTGCAAGAAGAGAAACCACCCCAGTGAGAAGCCTGGGCACCGCAACAAAGAGTAGCCCCCACTTGCCACAGCTAGAGGAAGCCAGTGCACAGCAATGAAGATCCAGAACAACCAAAAAAAAGCAAACACTTAATACCCATGCATTACATTCTGTGTAAATTATATCATAATAAATGTGACTGAAAAATTCATACTGGAGTCTAGTCAAGGGTTTAAATTATCTTTTCCCAGAGCACACTGGTGGATTGTATATCAGCCTCTCTGTGAATCTGCATAGTTGTAGACAAGAAGAGGTGGGTTAAATCAGTGAGGTCATGGGTCTATTGGTAAAACTTCTACTATCTGCCCCTATTAAATTCAACAGTCACTGAGCCCTTCAGTCTGCCAGATAACATGGTGGGCATTATTAGACATATAAAGATGAATTATTCAGAATTCCCACTCTCAGGTGATTGCTAATTATTTTTGGCTTAGTGGTGATTTAGAAAAAATGGCCATGCACTTAACTAACCACTGTAAAATAAAGAATAAAAAGTGGGTAGCATAGGACCATATTTAATGCAATCTTACTTAATACCAAGAAATGTCATGACAGCCCATGAGAGGTCTTATTTATATGTGGTTGCTAAGCCCTCTAGGAAGAATTTTGAGGGGTACTTTGCAGCCCAAGAATGGATTAGCAAACACTGACATTACAACTCTTCCATAAAGAAGTTGGGATGGAGTTCTTTCCTTCCCCTGGGAAGGATGGACAGCAAACTAGAAAACAAGCTTAGGAGGACGAGTCAAAGGGCAAACAGCATCTGCCTTGAGACACAGGGAATGATAGAAGATGGTTAACATAATTATTAAGATCAGGAAGCAGAGAAGAGTTTCACATGGTCTTAGTCTAGTTCATACTAAATGGAAAGGAGAGCAGCCAAGGTGGTGCGGTGGAACACTAAGCTCGCCTCCTCTTATGAGCGCACCAATCTGCAGAGTACTCATGGTTGAAAAATTCTTAAACCAGAAAGGGTTTTCTACAACTAAAAGCATAAAAAAGGAACCACAGGAAGACTGGTAAAGGAGGGTAGACTGGCAATATAATCAAATCGTATAACCCTCCCCCGTGGGCGACCCACAACATGGATAATGACTATATTACAGAGGTTCAATGACTATATTACAGAGGTTCTCTCATAGAAGTAAGAGTTCTGAACCCCACATGAAGCCTCCTAGCCCAAGGGTCCAGCACTGGGAGGAGGAACCCCCAGAGCACTTGGTCTTGAAGGCCAGTGGGGCTTGATTGCAAGACCTCCTCAGGCTTGGGGGAAATTCACACTTCATTCTTAAAGGACACACACGAAATTTCACATGTATCAGGACCCAGGGCAAAAGCAGTGATTTCATAGGAGCCTGGGCCAGACCTACCTGCTGGTCTTAGAGAGTCTCCTGGGGACCTGGGAGGCAGGGGATGGCTAGTAAACAGTGGTAACCATCATTATCAGGGAATATTCATCTGCATGAACTCTCCTAGAGGCTGACATCTTGTTTGGGCCATTAGCAGTATGACCCAGCCCCATCCAGCAGTCTGTTGGCTCCAGTGCTGGGATGCCTAAAGATTTCCTGTCCCACAGACACTCTAGACACACCGCTAGACAGGGTCCTGCCTACCAGGAGACCAAGACCCAGCTCCACCCACCAATGGGCAAGCACACCCCATCGGGCCAGGACACCTGCACAGGCCTCTAGACCAGCCTCACTCACCAGGGGCAGACACCAGAAGCCAGAAATGTATGGGCCCACAGGCTACCAACCAAATTGGCAAACACAGGCCAGAAGATACTCTGGGACTATCTGGCCCCTGGCTGTTAGATGATAAGAGAGGAGTGCACTGCTAGGATGCATAGGACATCTCCTACAGAGTCGAGAAACCCACAGCTAACATCATACTCAATGGTGAAAGGCTGAAGGCATTACCTCTAAGATCAAGAACAAGTCAAGTATGCCCACTCTAGCCACCTTTGGTTCCATATGTTTTTTGGAAGTCCTGGCCACAGCAATCGGAGAAGAAATAAAAGGAATCCAAATTAGAAAAGAAGTAAAACTGTCACTGTTCACAGATGATGATGCTATACATAAAAAATCCTAAAAAGGCTACCAGGAAACTACTAGAACTCATCAGTTAACTTGGTAAAGTTGTTGGAAACAAAATTAATATACAGAAATCTGGTGCATTTTTATAGAGCAGGGGTCCCCAACCACTGGGATCTAATGCCTGATGGTCTAATGTAATAATAAAAGAAATAAAGTGCATAATAAATGTAATGCACTTGAATCTTGAAACCATCCCCTCACTCGCAGCCTATGGAAAAATTGTCTTTCACAAAACCCGTCCCTGGTGCCAAAAAGGTTGGTGACTGCTACAGTGTACACTAACAATGAAATATCAGAAAGAGAACTCAATCGCATTTATCATCACATCAAAAAGAATGCCTAGGAATAAACATATCTAAGGAAGCAGAAGACCTGTACTCCAGAATCTATAAGACACTAATGAAAGAAATTAAAGATGATATAGTAATAAACAGATGGAAAAATAAACTTTGTTCTTGGATTAGAAGAATCAGTATTGTTAAAATGACCATACTACCTAAGGCAATCTACATATTCAGTGCAATCCTTATCAAATTACCAATGGCATTTTTCAGAGAACCACTACAAAACAATAATGGTACTGGCTCAGTAATCAGAACAGTGTGGTACTGGCACAAAAAAAGATATATAAATCAATGCAACAAGATAGAAAGCCCAGAAATAAACCCCTGCATTTATGGTCAATTAATCTGCAATAAAGGAGGCAAGAATATACAGTGGAAAAAAGACAGTCTCTTCAACAAGTGCTTCTGGGAAAACTGGATAGCCACATGTACAAGAATGAAATTAGAACATTCTTTAATACCATACACAAAAATAAACTCAAAATGAATTAAACACTTAAATGTAAGACTGAATACAATAAAAGTCCTAGAGGAAAATGTAGACAGAACACTCTTTGACATAAATTACAGCAATAATTTTTTGGATCTATCTTCTAGAGTAATGGAAATAAAAATAAACAAATGGGACCTAATTAAGCTTTTTCACAGCAAAGGAAACCATAAGCAAAACAAATAGACTATCTATGGACTGGGAGAAAATATTTGCAAGGGATGTGACTGACAAGGGATTAATTTCCAAAATATACAAACAGCTCATACAGCTTAATATAAAAAAAATCCAATCAAAAAATCAGAATACCTAAATATACATTTCTCCAAAGAAGACATAAAGATGGCCAACAGGCACATGAAAAGATGCTCAGTATCACTAATTATTAGAGAAATGCAAATCAAAATTACAGTGAAGTACCACCCCACACCAGTCAGAATGGCCATCATCATGAAGTCTACAAATAACAAATGCTGGAGGGGGTGTGGAGAAAAGGAAACCCTCCTCCACTGCTGGTGGGAATGTAAATTGGTGCAGCCACTCTGGAGAATAGTATGGGGATTCCTTAAAAAAACTAAAAATAGAGCTACCATATGATCCAGGGATCCCACTCCTGGGCATATATCTGGAGAAAATTCTAATTGGAAAAGATACATGCACCCCAATGTTCATAGAAGCACTATTTTTAATAGCCAAGACATGGAAGCAACCTTGGAGAAGGCAGTGGCACCCCACTCCAGTACTCTTGCCTGGAAAATCCCATGGATGGAGGAGCCTGGTAGGCTGCAGTCCATGAGGTTGCTAAGAGTCGGACACGACTGAACGACTTCACTTTCACTTTTCACTTTCATGCGTTGGAGAAGGAAATGGCAACCCACTCCAGTGTTCTTGCCTGGAGAATCCCAGGGATGGGGGAGCCTGGTGGACTGCCGTCTATGGGGTCGTGCAGAGTCAGACACAGCTGAAGCGACTTAGCAGTAGCAGCAGGAAGCAACCTAAGTGTCCATTGACAGAGGAATGGGTTAAAGAAATGTGGTACATATATACAGTAGAATACTACTCGACCGTAAAACAGAATAATGCCAGTTGCAGCAACATGGATAGACCTAGAGATTATCATATTTAGTGAAGCAAGTCAGACAAAGACAAATATCACATATGTGGAATCTAAAGTATGATACAAATAAACTTATTTAGAAAATAGAAATAGACTCACAGACATAGAAAACAACCTTATAGTTACCAAAAGGGATAGCAGGGTGGGAGGCAGAGAGAAATTAAGAGTTTGGGATTAACATATACATACTACTATATATAAAATAGATAAACAGCAAGTATCTACTGGATTAGCACAGGGAATTACACTCACTGTCTTACAATAACCTACAATGTAAAATAATCTGAAAAAGTATATATGTGTGTGTGTGTATATATATATATCTCAAATTGCTGTACATGTGAAATTAAAATGCAGTGTAAATTAACTATACTTTAATTTTTTAAAAAAGTAAAAAATATATTAAAGGGTGATGTAAAACTGAAAGGGCAAATATTCATCAGAGCAGACAATCTCAGTGACTTCACACAATAAAAGTTTCTTTCTTCCCCCTCTTAAAGTGCTATGCAAACAGTCTTGTTTGGGCAGTTCTCCTGAACCTGTGTCCTCCAAGTGATGACCTGGGGATCTAAGTGCTTTCATTTTGTGACTTCAAGGTAGTTTTAGTGCCATGTAGCTAATAGACAAAGAAACAAACACATGGATGATTGTGTGGAATGTTTTACAGGTCATGCCTGGAAGTGGCGTATATCAATTCTGCCCACATTTCAGGACCGGATCTGAGTCACATGATCCCATATAGATGCAAGGATGGCTGAGAAATTTAGCTTAGCTGTGTTCCCAGCATAGAAAAGAGCCAGACTGTTGAACACCAACAACCTGACCACGGCGAGACTACTTATTGAGCAATTTGACAGCCATAAATGCTCAGTGTTCAACTGTTCAAGGGAAGCTGAAAGAGATGACATAAAGTTGTGGGGAAGGAGAGGTAGGAAGTAGTCTTCTCTCCAGAAAATGCTGTGTTCCTCATTGAGAATAAGAGAGCAAATCAACAGTTGAAACCAGAAGAGCAGCACTATGCCACAAATGTCATATGACCCAAGAGCCAGAGAAGAAAAACAGCAGAGTTCTGTGGTCAGAATAAATCTGTCAAAGGCATTGTACAATGGCCCCTATGCTTTGATGACCTCCAAGCCTGGAGTTGGCACATTGTTTAGAGCAGTAGGAGATTGAAGAGGGTCAACTGATTTGAATTATCAGTTGGTATCCCTAGTAGTTCAGCTGGTAAAGAACCCACCTGCAATGGAGGAAACCCCAGTTCCATCCCTGGGTCAGAAATCCCTGGGTCAGAAAGATCCCCTGGAGAAGAGATAGGCTACCTATTCCAGTTTTCGTGGGCTTCCCTGGTGGCTCAGATGGTAAAGAATCTGCCTGCAATGTGGGAGACCTGGGTTCAATCCCTGAGTTGGGAAGATCCCCTGGAGGAGGGCACAGCCACCCACTCCAGTATTCTTGCCTGGGAAAATTCCATGGACAGAGGAGCCTGGCAGGCTACAGTCCATGGGGTCACAAAGAGTCAGACACAACTGAGCAACTTTCAATAGATAGATCATTCTAGAAGTTTAACTGGGAGCTCTGACCAGATCTCTCATATGTTATTAGTTGGGCTCCTGTTTTGGTTTTTTTGTTTGTTTTTTTAGGACTTCCCTGGTAGCTCAAACGGTAAAGCATCTGTCTACAATGCAGGAGACCCAGGTTCGATCCCTGGGTTGGAAAAATCCCCTGGAGAAGGAAATGGCAATCCACTCCAGTACTATTGCCTGGAAAATCCCGTGGACAGAGGAGCTTGGTAGGCTACAATCCATGGGGTCGCAAAGAGTTGGACATGACTGAGTGACTTCACTTTCACTTGTTTTGTTTTTGGTGTTTTTTTTTAAATTTGTGTAGACTGAAAAATGAGGGACGCTTCCTCAAAAAGTTAAACATAGAGGTACCACCTGATTCAGCAATTTCACTTCTGGATATTTACCCAAAAGAATTAAAGGCAGGGACTCAAACAGATATCTGCACTCCCCTGTTCATAGCAGAATGATTCACAATGGCCAAAAAGTGGAAACATCCCAAATACCTATGAACAGATGAATGGATAAAGAGAATGCAATGGAATGGATTATACATACGATGGAATATTATTCAGCCTCAAAAAAGAAGGAAATTCTGACACATGCTACACTGTCGTTCATACAGTAAAGAATCTGCCTGCAATGCATGAGACCTGGGTTTGATCCTGGTTGGGAAGATCCTCTGGAAAAGGGAATGGCAACCCGCTCTGGTATTCTTGCCAGGAAAATCCTATAGACAGAGGAGCTTGGTGGGCTATAGTCCATGGGGTCACAAAGAGTGGGACATAAATGTGCGGCTAACACTAACTAGCACAGCATGGATGAACTAGGCCAACACAGATGAACTAAGTGAAATAAGCCAGACGAAAAAAACAAATATTGTATGATTCCACTTATATGATGTATCTAAGACAGGCAAATTCATAGACAGAAAGTAGAATAGAAGTTACCAAGTGCAGGAGTTCCCTGTTAGTCCAGTGGTTAAGACTCCAAGCTCCCAATGCAGGGGGCCCAGGTTCAATCCCTGATGAGGGAACTAGATCCCACATGCCACAACTAAGACCTGACACAGTCAAATAAATAGTAAAAAAAAAAAAAAAAAAGCTTTAAAATAAAATTTTTGAAAAAAGATGTTACCAGGAGCTATGTGTTTTGGCAGGGAAGGGAGTTAATGTTTAAGGGGTACAGAGATGAAAAAATTCCAGAAATAGATAGTGTTAATAGTTGGACAGTGTTGTGACTGTACTTCATGCCACTGAAATGACTACCTAAAAATGGTTAAAAGAGTAAATTTCATGTTATCCATATTTTACCATAATTAAAACTATTATTTTAATGAAGGACCTGGACTCTCCAACAGAGAAACAAATAATGTGTGCTAAGAGCCAGATAGAGAACAATTCTAGTCTGTAAATGGGGGTGGGTGGATCCAAGTAAAGCTTCATGGTAGAGACAACGACATCAGCTTGGCCTTGGAGAAGTTCAAGCTGGATGTTGGGAGGAAGGGGAGACAGGGAGGACATATTCCAGGCAGTGAGGCAATGTGAGCAAGCACAGAGCCATAGAAGTATGTAACATTACCTGAGAAATACTGACCAGTCCAGTTTATTCATTGCATCTCCTGCCTTCCCTGTTGGGGCCTCTGATGTGCTCCCATCGGAGCTATATTAGGCGACAGCCAGCTGCTCAACATTCCCTGGATGCCAGGCCCTGGGTCCCCATGTTGGGCACAGTAAACTCCTATTTGACTTACTTTGGACAGGCATAACCCTCAGTGACATACACATGAATATTTTCACTTGATTCATACTAAGGGAGTTTATATAATTATATAATACACCCATGTCAACAACGTCAGATATGCAGATGACACCACACTTATGGCAGAAAGTGAAGAACTAAAGGGCCTCTTGATGAAAGTGAAAGAGGAGAGTGAAAAAGTTGGCTTAAAGCTCAACATTCAGAAAACTAAGATCATGGCATCTGGTCCCATCACTTCATGGCAAATAGGTGGGGAAATAATGGAAACAGTGTCAGACTTTATTTTGGGGGGCTCCAAAATCGCTGCAGATGGTGACTGCAGCCATGAAATTAAAAGACGCTTGCTCCTTGGAAGAAAAGTTATGACCAACCTAGATAGCATATTGAAAAGCAGAGACATTACTTTATCAACAAAGGTCCCATCTAGTCAAAACTATGGTTTTTCCAGTAGTCATGTATGGATGTGAGAGTTGGACTATAAAGAAAGCTGAGCACTGAAGAATTGATGCTTTTGAACTGTGATGTTGGAGAAGACTTTTGAGAGTCCCTTGGACTGCAAGGAGATCCAACCAGTCCATCCTAAAGGAGATCAGTCCTGGGTATTTATTGGAAGGACTGATGTTGAAGCTGAAACTCCATTACTTTGGCCATCTGATGGGAAGAACAGACTCATTTGAAAAGACCCTGATGCTGGGAAAGATTGAAGGTGGGAGGAGAAGGGGATGACAGAGGATAAGATGGTTGGATGGCATCACCACCCAGTGGACATGAGTTTGAGTAAACTCCAGGAGTTGGTGATGGACAGGGAAACCTGGCGTGCTGCAGTCCATGGGGTCGCAAAGAGTCGGACGTGACTGAGCGACTGAACTGAACTGTCACCTTTTTTAGGTGGACTTACTTTCTGAGGGATTTCATCCTGTGAATCTGTTTATGTATTGTCAGATGTGTGGATGTATAATATTTCTGAAATGTTAACTAAAATTTTTCTTCTCCTTGCTTCCTCCTTTGTTTCTTCCTGCCCAAGCAGGTAGGTGAGTGTGTGTGCACTGCTTCAAGGGAGGAATGTGACAGGTGGTCTTTTGTTTTGTTTTTTAACTGAGGTGTAACTGACATACCAGGGCTTCCTAGGTGGCTCAGTGGTAAATAATTCACCTACCAATGCAGGAGACATGGGTTCAATCCCTGGGTTTGGAAGATCCCTTGGAGGAAGAAATGGCAACCCACTCAAGTATTCTTGCCTGGAACATCCCATGGACAGAGGAGCCGGGCAGGATACAGACCATGGAATCACAAAGAGTCAGACATGAATTGGCAGCTGAATAACAGTTGACATACCATATATTCATTTCAGACTGGGTGGTAGCTGACATCCTTCCAAAAGTTGGGCATGGCTCTTTTCTCTGAACAAGGCAGCACTTTGATCCTCTTCAAATCAACATGATAGAAGTTTCTGAACACCAGTAGTCAGGTTTGCCTATTTGTGTGTGTTGTGGGGGCGGTGGTAGGGGTAGAATTTAACTCTTTATTCCCTGTCCAAGACAATTCTCAGTAACATAACGTAGTGTATTGTCTGTGCAGTTTCCAACCTTCTGCTGAAGATGGCTTCATCATCGCACTCCTGGACTGCCCTGCGTCACAAGCTGCTGTAGTTCATTAGGTCTAGGGAGTGGACTGACCCAACCCCACAGCCAAGCCCTGCAGGCCCACCCAGCACACTGTTTGAAAGGAGGGAGATCTCTGACCATTTTATTACTCATCCTGGGGCAGAAATGAAGGGCTGAGGGGACAGCCAAACTGACATCCATGCATAATCCATGGACAAGGATGAGGGCAGTCTCTCCCTAGTAATTGCCGACAAACAGCAAGTGGGCATAATTTCTCAACACATATTTTCATAGTAGAAAACTCAAAGTGTACTTTAGCCAAGTGATCAAAAACAACAGCACCAGAAAAGGGCAAACAGACATGCTGTACCTCTAGCTGAGACAACCTAGGTAGACACCTTGTTAGTGTTAGTCGCTCAGTCGTGTCCGACTCTTTGTGGCCCCATGGACTGTAGCCCACCAGGCTCCTCTGTCCATGGGATTCTCCAGGCCTGAATACTGGAGTAGATTGCCATGCCATCCTCCAGGGGATCTTCCCAACCCAGGGATTGAACCCAGGTCTCCTACATCGAAGGCAGATTCTTTACTGTCTGAGCCACCAGGGAAGCCCAAGGAGACACCTTAGCTCTTCTGAGAAATATCCCCAGGTTGCTTTCAGGGAACTTGGGAGCCTCCTTGTAATTAGTTCCCTTGGTAGAAAGATACACCCTCCTTGTAGCTCCCAAAGCAGTGCTTCTCAAACTTTACTGTGCTTGCCAATCACCCGGGAACCTTACTCAAAAGCAGATTCTGGTTCAGTACATCTGAGGTGGGGCTCAACATTCTGCGTCTCTCTTTTTTTTAAATTAATTTTTATTGGAGCATAGTTGCTTTACAACGTTGTGTTAGTTTCCGCTGTTCAGCAAAGTGAATCAGCTATATGTATACATACATCCCCTCTCTTTCTGGATTTCCTTCCCATTTAGGTCACCACAGAGCACTGAGTCCTATACAGTCGGTTCTCATTAGTTAGCTATTTTACACATAGCATCAATAGTCAATCCCAGTCTCCCAATTCATCCCACCCCACTCCTTTCCCCCTTGATGTTCATACATTCTACTAACACCTATCGTTCTGAAATTCTCCCAAAAAATTGTAAAGGGAGGAACACTCATTGTACAAGGCCACCATCACCCTAATACCAAAATCAACACTCTGCATCTCTAATAAGTTCCTAGGTAACTTGAGTGTGGCTGATCTTGGAGTAGCAAGGCCCTAAAGCAATGTTTCTCCAAGTGCTGGATTCCTTGCACCAGCAGCGTCTGTAGCACCTAGAAACTGGTTAGAAACGCAAATTCTCAGGTCCCATCTTGCTCCCCTCAGCCTAACCCGGATCTCCTTTTCTGAATCAGAAACTAGGCGTGGGGGGCCAGTCCCACTGATGCCAAACCCGCCCTTCCCTGATTAACACCTGCTTGAACCCGCCCTTTGGAACTCAGGGGAAGGTCACAGGAGGCTGAATAAAACCTAATTCCTGCAAACAAGAAACCGGGTCCTGCTCAGTTTCACAGCCAGGGCTAGAACTAGGATTAGGCAAAATTGAAAGAGGTACCTACAGGGGTGGGGTTGTGCAAGTGTAAGATCAGCCCTTATCAGCGTCTTCTGTGCCCTCCAGGAGAGTCTGATGAAGCCAGAAGTAGGAGAACCATTGTCTCCTTTCTTTTCAATAAATCACCTCAGTGCAGAGCAGCTTACGGCACCCCACTCCAGAACCCTTGCCTGGAAAATTCCATGGATGGAGGAGCCTGCTGGGCTGCAGCCCATGGGGTCGCGAAGAGTTGGACACGAACTGAGCGACCTCACTTTCACTTTTCACTTTCATGCATTGGAGAAGGAAATGGCAATCCACTCCAGTGTTCTTGCCTGGAGAATCCCAGGGACGGGGGAGCCTGGTGGGCTGCTGTCTATGGGGTCACACAGAGTCGGACACGACTGAAGTGACTTAGCAGCAGCAGCAGAGCAGCTTAGTTGTATTTAAATTATTTGAGCCTGACCTCAGATGCATTGAAATAGAACCTTTGGGGGGTAGAAAAATGTTCATCTGGCCCATAAAGGGATGTGGTGTGAATGAGAATGCTCTTCAAAGCCTGTTTGCCCTGGGAAGGATTTGAAAGAGAAAAACAATGTATCAAGCATGATCCACTGGGTAAGCAAAATGTGGGGAGGCATACTGCAGTTACAGGCAAGGAGCCAGAGGTACTGCAGAGCAGTGTGGCAAGGGCAGAAAAACAAAGCGTTGGATGAATATTGCAAGCAATTCAGAGCACAACACCATTTGCATAAATTTCAAATGCATACTTTTAAAAAATACACTACTGGGGGGCTTCCCGGGTAGCTCAGTGGTAAAGAATCTGCCTGCCAACGCAGAGGACATGGGTTCCATCCCTGGTCCGGGAAGATCACACATGCCACCAAACAGCTAAGCCCATGCACCACAGCTGTTGAGCCTGTGCTCTAGAGCCTGAGAGCTGCAACTACTGAGCCCACAGGCTACAGCTACTGAAGCCTGCGAGCCCTAGAGCCCATGCTCTGCAACATTAGAAACCACCGCAATGAGAAGCCTGCGCACCACAGCTAGAGAGTAGCCCCTACTTGCTGCAACGAGAGAAAGGCCTGGGCAGCAATAAAGACCCATCATAGCCAAAAATTAATAAATAAATACACTGTTTCTTTTTAAGCAAATATCCAAGAACAGAGAGGGTTGCAGAGGGGGAAGTGGAATAAGAGTGAGGCCCAAGAATAAGCGGGGCGGGAGGGGGACATGGAAAGGAATAAGCGAACAAACAAGCATAAAAGACGAACTTAGCATGGAGATGACAGCATGCTCTGAACTGGGGACTATGAGTCACTCACCTCCAGCGCAAGGTCCACAGGTTGGCAGGGTGTGTAGCAATCACTGCAGATGGACACGAGAAATCCATTGAAAACAAGAACCCCAGAGGAGTCTTCTGCACACCGTGGACATCTTTAATTCCAAAGTGTTTTATTTTCTAGCACATCCATAATTTGGCTGCCACATAACTTTCCAGTCCCCCTGTCTGACACTTTGCAATCCAGTAATCCAGCAAATGTCACAGTTTCCCACCCCTAGATCTTTATTCATATCATGTCTCCTGCCTTAACACTTTTTAACTCTCTTCACCTGGGTAACTGTCATGTATTCTTTACAACTCAGCTCAGGTCCCGTCTCATCAGGACAATGTTTCTGACCCATCTAGCTGGGTTAAGTTAATCCATGGGCTTTTACAGCACTGGGTTATTTGGTCGTGGAGTATTATACTGTAATCACTGATTTGTATGTTTTTTAAATGTCTCTAACCCAAGAATATGCTGTTATCACCTTTGGTTTCTCAATGCCGGTCAATATGGTACCTGTAATTCAGTAGGTTTTCAAATGTGGTAGGGCTTACCCATAAAGCAGGCGTGATAGGGCTTAATCAGCTCTAGGAATATTATTTATGTATTCATTCACTTGAGCTTCCCAGGTGGTTCAGCGATAAAGATTCCACCTGCCAATGCAGGAGAATCCTGGAGACCTAAGAGACACAGGTTCAGCCCCTGGGTCAGGAAGATCCCCTGGAGGAGGAAATGGCAATCCACTCCAGTATTTTTGCCTGGGAAATCCCAGGGGCAGAGGAGCCTGGCAAGCTATACTCCATGGGGTCACAAAAAGAGTTGGACACGAATTTGCAACTGAACAACAAAACAAAAAACAATTTACAAGACCTTGTTCAGAAAGCACTTAAGGCAGCATGTGAGAACTAAATTTCCGAGAAGAAGGTGGAATTTCACTGTGATAACCACCCCCAGTATCAGCTCTCTGCGGTCACAAGGATGCATCATGGCTGGCTGTCTGAACAGACTAAGATCCAGAGCAAGAGCTGGCGTTCTTGCTGTGGCTGGTTAGCAAAATATCTCCATCCCTGCCTGCTACTGCCATCTCCAGGGGACTCGTTGATTTTCACCCAGCTGCAAGCCTCTAGCTGCTAGGAGAAAGTCACAACTCTGAATTCTTCCTTTGTCTCGTTCAGATTTCTGAGGGAGGGGTTGTGTACCTTTGTCCTCCAGTCAGGTAGAGACCAGAAGACCATTTTATACTGTTTCCTCATCTACATTAAATATTTTCTGAGTTTATAGCCTCACATGATTGATGTAGAAAATTGGAAAGTTATGTCTTAAAAGATTCACAAACCCTTCATTGAGAAGAAATTTGTAATCATAGCCATGTTCCCCTCTCACAGAAAGGAAAATAAATCTTTTATTTAAATCAGTTATGTAAAAAAAAAAAAAGCTGAAACACTGAGTCTATAATGAATTTGCCTCCAACATTGCTAATCATCAGGGAAACACAAATCAAATCACAATGAATTATCACCGCACACCTGTCAGAATGGCTATCATCAAAAAGAACACAAATCACGAATGTTGGCAAGAATGTGGAAAAAAGGGAACCCTAGTAATTTTGGTGGGAATGTAAATTGGTGTAGCCACTGTGGAAAATAATGTGGTTTCTGAGGTTTCTCAAAAAACTAAGAATAAAACTGTTAGAGGACCTAGCAATTCCACTCCTGGGTATATATCTGAAAAAAAGAAAATAATAAAGACACTAATTTGAAAACATATGTGCACATCAATGTTCATAGCACCATTATTTACAAATGTCAAGATCTGGAAGCAACCTAAGTGTCCATCAACAGATGAATAAAGATGTGGCATATATATATGTGTGTGTGTGTACTTATATATATTTATATATGTATGTACTAAGTTGTAAAAAAAAAAATGAAATTTTACCATTTGCAGCCACATGGGTGACTTGGAGGGTATTATACTAAGTGAAATAAGACAGAAAAAGATAAATAATGTATGATATCACTTACATATGGAATCTAAAAAGTAAGTAAGCTGATGACTATAACAAAAAAGAAACAGGCTCACAGATTCAGAGAACAAACTAGATGTTACCAGAGGGGAGGATGGAAGGGGCATTATAGGGGTAGGGGATTGAGAGATACAAACTGCTATGTGTATAATAAGCTACCAGGGGGAATTCCCTGGTGGTCCAGTGTTTAGTATTCTGCGCTTCCACTGCTGAGGGCCCAGATTCAGTCCCCGGTGGGGGAACTAAGAGCCTGCAATCTGTGAGACACCATCAAAAACAGTTTTAAAATAATCTGTAAGGATTTATTGTACAGCACAAGGAACATAGCCTGTATTTTATAATAACTATAAATGGGGTATAACCTTTAAAAACTGTGAGTCACTATATTCTATACCTGTAACATGTAATACTGTATATCAAGTACATGTCAATAAAAAAATAGAATGAATTTGCAGCTTGTATCCAGAATTTTCTTCAGTATATCATTATTTTCAAATAGAATCATCATAAACGTTTGGCTATTTTTTAACAGACCAAATTACATTTGCTTAATGATAAGAAAACATGATTTGGTAAAATCTAAATTCAACCGGCTGGAAAACCTTTCCTATAGTCTGTAATAGACTGTCCTGTGCATGTGTGTGCTCAGGCACTCAGTCGTGTCTGACTCTTTGTGACACCATGGACTGTAGCCCGCCAGGCTCTTCTGCCCATGGGTTTCTCCAGGCAAGAATAACTGGAGTGGGTTCTCCAGGGGATCGTCCCGACCCAGGGATGCATCCCGCGTCTCCTGTGTCTCCTGCATTGGCAGGTGGATTCTTTACCACTCAGCCTCCTGGGAAGCCCAGTGTACTGTCTCAGAAGTCAAATAATCAAGGGGAAAAAATAGTATACTCACCAGAACAGGATTTCCCAGCGTTGGCACTATTGACATTTGGGGTGGGACCATTCTTTATTTTGGGGGTTGAAAATGTTCCCTGCCTGATAGAATGTTTAGCAGCATCCCTGGCCTCTCCCCACCAGTTGTCAGTAGCACTCATCCACCCTCAGTGATCAACAACTAAAATATCCCCTGGGTGGAGGAGGGGAGCCAAATCACCTCTCCATGGAGTACCACTGCCCAACAGGAAGGCACAGAGCCACTCATGGAGACGTGTGCTGTGCTTAGTCACTCAGTCATGTCTGACTCTGTTACCCCACGGACCGTAGCCCACCAGGCTCCTCTGTGCATGGGGATTCTCCAGGCAAGAATACTGGAGTCGCTTGCTATGCCCTCCTCCAGGGGATCTTCCCAACCCAGGGATCAAACCCAGGTCTCCCTCATTGCAGGCGGATTCTTTACCAACCAAGCCACCAGGGAAAACCATGGATAAGATAGAGTCTGTAATTAGAACTTGAGACAGAACACACAGGCCTTTCCTCTAACCCAAAGCCCAAGCATTGAACTCTCTTTAATTCAAAGGTGTCAAACTTGCCAACGCTGTGTGTGCATGTGTGTTCAGTCATGTCCAACTCTGTGCAACCCCATGGACTGTAGCCCTCCAGGCTTCTCCATCCGTGGGATTCTCCAGCCAAGAATACTGGAGTGGGTTGCCGTGCCCTCCTCCAGGGGATCTTCCTGACCCAGGGATCGAGCCCATGTTTCCTGCATTGGTAGGTGGGTTCTTTACCACTTCAGTTCAGTCAGTTCAGTCACTCATTTGTGTCCGACTCTTTGCAACCCCATGGACTGCAGCACGCCAGGCCTCCCTGTCCATCACCAACTCCCAGAGTTCACTCAAACTCATCCATTGAGTTGGTGGTTCCTTCCAACCGTCTCATCCTCTGTCGCCCCCTTCTCCTCCCACCTTCAATCTTTCCCAGCATCAGGGTCTTTTCCAATGAGTCAGCTCTTCGCATCAGATGGTGAAAGTATTGGAGTTTCAGCTTCAACATCAGTCCTTCCAATGAATATTCAGGACTGACTTCCTTTAGGATGGACTGGTTGGATCTCCTTGCAGTCCAAGGGACTCTCAAGAGTCTTCTCCAACATCACAGTTCAAAAGCATCAATTCTTCAACACTCAGCTTTCTTTATAGTCCAACTCTCACATCCATACATGACCACTGGAAAAACTATAGCTTTGACTAGATAGGACCTTTGTTGGTAAAGTAATGTCTCTGCTTTTTAATATGCTGTCTAGGTTGGTCATAACTTTTCTTCCAAGGAGCAAGCATCTTTTAATTTCATGGCTGCAGTCACCATCTGCAGTGATTTTGGAGTCCCTCAAAATAAAGTCTGTCACTGTTTCCACTGTTTCCCTGTCTATTTGCCATGAAGTGATGGGACCGGATGCCATGATCTTAGTTTTCTGAATGTTGAGTTTTAAGCCAACGTTTTCACTCTCCTCTTTCACTTTCATCAAGAGGCTCTTTAGTTCTTCGTTTTCTCCCATAAGTGTGGTGTCATCTGCACATCTGAGGTTATTGATATTTCTCCCAGAAATCCTGGTTCCAGCTTGTGCTTCATCCAGGCCAGCATTTCACACGATGTCCTCTGCATATAAGTTAAATAAGCAGGGTGACAATATATAGCCTTTATGTACTCCTTTCCTGATTTGGAACCAGTCTGCTGTTCCATATCCAGTTCTAACTGTTGCTTCTTGACCTGCATATAGATTTCTCAGGAGGCAGGTCAGGTGGTCTGGTATACCCATCTCTTGAAGAATTTTCCACAGTTTGTTGTGATCCACACAGTCAAAGGCTTTGGCATAATCAATAAAGCAGTAGATATTTTTCTGGAACTTTCTTGCTTTTTTGATGATCCAACAGATGTTGTCAAATCTGCCTTTTCTAAATCCAGCTTGAACATCTGGAAGTTCACGGTTCACGTACTGTTGAAGCCTGGCTTGGAGAATTTTGAACATTACTTTGCTAGCGTGTGAGATGAGTACAGTTGTGCGGTAGTTTGAACATTCTTTGGCGTTGCCTTTCTTTGGGATTGGAATGAAAACGACCTTTTCTAGTCCTGTGGCCACTGCTGAGTTTTCCAGATTTGCTAGCATATTGAGTACAGCGCTTTCACAGCATTATCTTTTAGGAATTGAAATAGCTCAAGTGGAATTCCATCACGTCCACTAGCTTTGTTCATAGTGATGTTTCCCAAAGCCCACTTGAGTTCACATTCCAGGATGTCTGGCTCTAGGTGAGTGATCACACCATCATGATTATCTGGGTCATGAAGATCTCTTTTGTATTGTTCTTCTAAATGGCAACCCACTCCAGTATTCTTGCCTGGAAAATCCCATGGACAGAAGAGCCTGATAGGCTACAGTCCATAGGGTCGCAAAGAGTCAGATACTACTGAGCGACTTCTCTTTCTTTCTTTCTGTGTATTCTTGCCACCTCTTCTTAACATATTCTGCTTTTGTTAGGTCCATACCATTTCTGTCCTTTATTGTGCCCATCTTTGCATGAAAGATGTCTGTGTCCCTGACTCAGAGAGTAGAACGTCTGCCTACAATGTGGGAGACCCGGGTTCGATCCCTGGGTCAGGAAGATCCCCTGGAAAAGGAAATGGCAACCCACTCCAGTACTCTAGCCTGGAAAATCCCATGGACAGAGGATCCCGGTAGGCTATAGTCCATGGGGTCGCAAAGAGTCAGACATGACTTCTCATGTTGCAGAGCACGGGCTCTAGGGCTCTTGGGTTTCAGTAGTTGCGATTCCCTGGCTCTAGAGCACAGGTTCAATAGTTGTGGAACTTGGGCTTAGTTGCTCTGCTGCATGTGGGATCTTCCTGGAATGGACCAGAGATGGAACCTGTGTCTCTTGCACTGGCAGGTAGATTTTTACTACTGAGCCACCAGGGAAACCCACAAATTCTTGTCTTAATCCATTTCAAAATCAAACCAAGAGACATCTGACAGAAGAAATCTATTTTTTCAATAGTGAGTATTTTTTCATTCAAAAACCTGACCCTTCAATTTTGGCTTCTGACAGACTATTACCCAAGAATAACAGAGAAGCTATGTTGACCTCAGTGATCAAGCTCAACCATTCTTGCTAAGAAATAATTAAACATTCTTAATGTAGCAGCTAATTAATAAGTGACTACAATAGGCAGCATAATGCCTTCCCCCAAAGATGTCCATGTCCTCATTTCCAGAACCTGTAAAGCAAAATGATGTGCCGAAATTAAGGATCTTGCAAGGAGCAGTTATGCTGGATTATCCAGGCAGGCCTAATGTAAAGTTAAGGGTCCTGATAAGGGAAAGAAGGAGGCAGAGAAGGAGATGTGATGACAGAGGTCAGAAGAATGTTATCCTTGCCTTTGAAGGTGGAAGAAGGGGCCATGGACCAAAGAAATTGAATAGACAAGGAACAGATTCTCTTATAGAGCCTCCAGAGGGAACACAGCCCTGCCTACACCTTGATTTTAGCCTAATGCAACTCTGACCTCCAGA
The DNA here is from genome assembly GCF_032405125.1 of Capricornis sumatraensis. Lineage (NCBI taxonomy): Eukaryota > Metazoa > Chordata > Mammalia > Artiodactyla > Bovidae > Capricornis > Capricornis sumatraensis. The sequence continues at coordinate 112,888,352 of NC_091092.1, forward strand.
ACAATAAGATAATAAATGTGTATAGTTAAGCCAACTGAGGAATAGGGCATGGCAACCCACTCCAGTATTCTTGCCTGCAGAATCCCCATGGACAGAGGAGCCTGGTGGGCTACAGTCCATGGGGTTGTAAAGAGTCAAACACGACTGAACGACTAAGCACAGCTCAGCACAAGCCCTCTAAATTTCTGGTGATTTGTCACAGCACCAAATAAAATCAATACAGTGACAGTCTATGGACACAGCACCATCATGAGGAACATCCAACAGAAATATTGCTGCCTGTGAAGCCAGGAAAGGGAGATCATTTTTTTTTCATTTTAATAAGCAGAATTCATATTTTAAACAATAGTTGATTACCTCAGACCATATGACAACATACTATCTCTCCCTAATAATAGCTCATATACCTTGGAGGAGGACAGGGCAACCCACTCCAGTATTCTTGCCTGGAGAATCCCATGGACAGAGAAGCCTGGCGGGCTACAGTCCATGGGGTCACAAACAGTTGGACACAACTGAACAACTAAGCACACACACACATATAGCTCTTGGGTGTCAGACACTATTATGAGGCTTTTTAATGTGTTAATTCATTTGACTATCATAAGAACACTACGATGAAAGCACTTTTCATTATCTCCTTTTTTCCAATGAAGAGACCAAGATCCAGAGAGGTTAAGCAACAACTCCAGGCACACACAGGTTTGAACACTGGAATTCAAATCCAGGCAGTCTGGCTCCAGAATCTAAATAAGTGCCACCCAGTGAAGTTCTGTGACCTTGAGGGATGCAATGCTTGAAAACCAAAACCGAGGACTTCTACACCCAAAGAGGATGCTTGATCATGAGCACTGTGGCATCTATGATAATACATTTCAAAATGTAGGAGCATCTGCTGTTTTTGTCCACCCAGCATTCATGCCACGTCATTTGGTGAGTAGTGTGTCAAGTTTCCTTGAACAATAACCTCCTCCCACATTGCATAGTCATGTGGACTGTCTGTGAAGATGCCCCACACTCCCCCTGGCCAATGCAATACAAGCCAGACCAATGCACTCCCCTTCTCCTCCCACTTCTGGAATTTCTCCAAAAAGTGTCTTTAATTCCTGTTCCTGGTCCCTGTGTTTTCTAAAGCCCATCAAGTTCTGTTTTTTTCTCTGATTTGGTGGGCAGCCCCATATCCTTCCAGTAAAGTCTATTTTCATATAAATGTAGAAGAGTCAGTTACTTTACTTCCAAACAAACAAACCTCAACTGAAGCTGAGAATTCAAGAAAGTTCATATTAGTTAAGAACCCAATCTGTAAATTCTTTCCCATCAACTGAAGAGAGGCTGGAACACTCCTCTCATCCCTAGAAGAGGCAGGTCATAGGAGGCTGATCAGAGAACAGGCAGAGCTGGTAGTGAAGGCAACTGAGGACTGCAGAGTTCTGCAAATGAATGAAGCTGCAGTCCGATAATCAGAGGCAGTTTGGGGAGCAGGCGATTTTCCTTAGCAATTACTGTCACATAGACTGTATCTAGAGTGAAATGTGAACCATGCTTTAACCATCCTAGCATCCACTAGCCTGGACCCAAACAATAAAGGAGGCACTGAACCCAGACGACATAGGAGGTGAAGTGAGGACCCCACTGGCATAATTAATCCTTGTGTTGTCTTCATATATGGCTTTCAGCAGCTATCTTGATCCAGTGAACATTCATGACTGTTGCAGTCGAAATACTATTGACGGAGTTGACAGGTCAACTGAGGATTACTTCCAACAGAATGCTACAGTAATAGGGCTCATTTCTTTTGTAGCTACCATATAAAAGTAGGACATGAATAAAACTTACTTTGGATTCCCCAGGCTTCTGCAATTCTGTGCATCATTGCACTCTAAAAATGTTTCATTGGGATGCATTTTCACTCGGCAATTTCCCTCTGCAGTACCTATTACATGTGTAGGTAAAAATCCACAGCCTCCAGTCTCTCAACATGAAGAATGAAAACTTTGAGATCAGCAGCAGCTTCACTGACCTGATTTTAACAGGTCTTAGTCACTTTCAGTTGTCAAAACTTTTTTAATTATAAAAAGCTACATTTTTCCAATAAATGAAACGTCAAACGTTTTGAGATTGCCTGAGGCAGACTTTTTTAAGTGTTGTAGGTTTTATTTTTTAAACTCTCCATTTGTGACAAATTCAGGGACATTGAAGTACTTATGTATATTGTCATCACCCCCTCATCTTTTTCAACAATTTTGTCCTAGATTCAGCCTATGGAAGACAAGTTTTACTGTCACTCTTTAAGAATGTCACTAAGAAGTCATTCTACTTTTCAGAGATAGCTAACTCCATGATTAGTTGAGCTTATGAGAAAAAGCTTCACTTTAGTCTTTTGACTGAATGTCATGCATTTCTAAGGACATTATGAGAACAAGAGCATATCAAGAGTACATTCAGATTTCAGTGTCTTTCTTACAAAAATGTATTGCTCTGGGTCTAGAGTCAACAGTCATCAGAGTTTGCTTTTGTTTGTTTGCTTACATCCTCAGTATTTATCTTATAACTGGAAGTTTGTACCTTTTAGCCACCTTCATCCAGTTCCTCCACACTTCACTTTCTGCCTCTCATAAATACAAATCTGATCTCTTTTTCAGTGAGTTTGTTTGTTTTTTGGTTTGGATTTTTGTTTTTTGCTTAAGATAACAACAGATAAGTGAGTTTCAAGGTTTATCTTTCTTTCTCTGAGTTACTTGAGTTATTTCATTTAGTATAATGCCCCCAGTGTCCATCCATGTTTCCATGTTGTTGCAAAAGGCTGAACTTCCTTCTTTTTGTGGCTGAATAATATTCCAGTTCTATTGAACATGTGTGTGTGTGTGTGTGTGTGTGTATGTGTGTGTGTGTGTTGCAGAAACAGTGGGCAGCAAAGTATCAATCTAGTGTGTGCCCTTCCAAACATATATTACATAAAAGATTGTATTATAATTATATCTTACTTGTTGCAGATATTATATGTTTTTGTTTTACACAAATGAAGTAATTCTAGATCTATTTTTTGCAGTTTTCTCTTTCACTTACCAATATGTCTTGGAGATCTTTCTATATCAGGACATGTAGATCTGTCATATATTTTTCAAATTGCAAAGGGAGTATGTACCATATTTTATTCAATCCTTCTCTTATCCCTGGACACTTCCATTGTTTCCAATATTTTACTGTAACAACATAATTATTCACATACTTTTTTAAAAAACTGCCTCAACAAATGTAATTATACATAATAGGGTTGTAAACATGAGAGCACTTCTATTTATAGAAATGGACATAGTTTTAACTTCCAAAAATACTCCCAAATTTACTCTCCCCAGAAAAGCTATTCCAAAGGGACCCTAGGATATGAGGGTCAATTTCTACAGTACAAGTGAATATCAGATATTACAGGTATTTTTTTTCCTAATCTAATTGGAGACATATAGCTTAATTTACATTTTCCTGATTTCAAACCATGATTATATATTTATTAGACAATTGATTTTCTTTCCCAGTAAATTACTAATTTATTTCCTATATTCAGTTTTAATTGGATTGTTTTTCTATTGCATATATATATGTATATGTGTGTGTGTGTGTGTGTGTGTGTGTGTTAGTTGCTCAGTTGTGTCTGACTCTTTGCAACCCCATGGACTGTGGCCCACCAGGCTTCTCTGTCTATGGGATTCTCCAGGCAAGAATACTGGACTGGATTGCCGTTCCCTTCTCCAGAGGAACTTCCCAACCCAGGGACTGAACCCTGGTCTCCTGCATTGCAGGCAGGTTCTTTACTGTTTGAGCTACAGGGAAGTCCTATATATATATATGTATGTATGTATGTATGTGTGTGTGTGATGGGTATTGATTCTTTGATATGTGTATTTAAAATATATTCCCAGACTGTCATTAATCTTTTATCTTTGTTTATGCTATGTTTCAATGTATAGAAATGTTAGATTTGCATGTATTCAAATAAGTCAGTAGTTTCCTTTATGGCCTCCAGGTTTTTAAAAAGAATTTTCTCCAGTCTGAGATTGTGTATGTGTGTGTGTGTGTGTGTGTGTGTGTGTGTGTACCTCTAGTACTTCCTAAGGGTTTTTTTTAAAAAAAACAATTAGATATTTAAGTCATCTGGAATGTATCGAGTATTCTATGTACAGAAGGGCTCTGCTCTTTTAAAAATTGTTTCTTTCTTTCTTTTTGGCTGCATTGGGTCTTCGTTGCTGCATGAGGGCTTTCTCTAGTTGCTGTGAGTGGGGGCTACTCTACATTGTGGTGTGTGAGCTTCTTTTATTACGAAGCATGGGCTCTAGGGTGCATGGACTCAGTAGTTGTGGCACATAGGCTGTTACCCCAAGGCATGTGGGATCTTCTTGGATCGAACCAGTGTCCTCTGCATTGGCAGGTGCAGTTTTATCTACTGCACCACTAGGAAAGCCCAGAAGGCTTTACTTTTAACTCAATGAATTTTCAGTTTTCATAACACCATCTATCACTCACCAACGCCAAAGTATTTTTTATTACTTTAGCCATACAGCATGTTTTATGTCTGGTAGAGCAAGACCCCAAGATTATTTGTATGTTTCAAAAACCTCTTGTTATTTTTGTCCATTATCTCTTTTCCATGATATTTAGAATCACCTTATCAAGATTCTAATAGACACTGCATTAAATGCATAGTTAATTATGAGGGGAAATGACAGTTCTATGTGGTCGGCAGACTAATGAACCTCCTTGCCCAAAGATGTCCATGTCCTAATGCCTGGAACTTGAGAATATGTTATTTTACATGGCAAAGGGGAATTACAGTTATAGGTGGAATGAAGCCTGATAATCAGCTGACCTTAAAACAGAGAGATTTTTCTGGATTACCTGCTGGGCCAAATATAATCATAAAGACCCTTAAAAGTGAGAGATAAAGACAGATAGAGATTGAGATTGTTGCAGGAGGTCAGAGAGGGGACATGTCCACCAGTTGACCCTTAAGGTGGACTCAGGCAATTGGAAGCTCCTCACCCCCGGCTTTGTCCTTGGAATGTGTCTTCTGCTTGCCTTCCCCACACAGAAGCTGCCCCAGGGACACCCCCTTGAGAAACTAGTGTGTTGTTGCTACCATCTGGATAGTACCTGTGACAGAACCCTCTTAAGGCCACCTACCAATATGGAGTGATCTTGCTCTTCCTTCCATTGCTCCATGCCCTCCGTGTATGAGGACTAGTTTCATATTTTACCTGGAAAGCTCCTGAGTTTGTGAACCAACGGGTGGAGACAGAGATGGTGATTTATACAGATACATCCTGCCTGCAATCTTTCCAAAAGCAGAAGACCTTTTCCCATGAGATAAGGAAATGGGTGACTTATTCACACAAAGGTCATGGATATTAAATTCAAAATCTCAAAATGTGAGTGTGTAAAGATGTAACATTTAAATCTAATGTGCAAATATGAGAAAACTCAAATATGAGACAGTGTATTTTTTGTAGGACCTCAGTTCCCTGACCAGGTATTAAACCCGAGCCCCCTGCACTAGCAGTACAGAGTCTTAACCACTGGACCACCAGGGAAGTCCCAATTATGAGACAATTTTCTTTATTGTTTAGAGTAATCACTATAAAAATCCTTTAAATAATGTATTTTATAAGTGAAAGTGAAGTCGCTCAGTCATGTCCAACTCTTTGTGACCCTATGGACACTAGGCTCCTTCGTCCATGGGATTTTCTAGGCAAGAGTACTGGAGTGGGTTGCCATTTCCTTCTCCAGGGGATCTTCCCAACCCAGGGATCGAACCCAGGTCTCCTGCATTGTAGACAGATGCTTTACCGTCTGAGCCACCAGGGAAGTCTTTAAAATAACTAAACTTTCAAATAACCTAGAAAAATGTAACTTTCTTCTTTTCTCCTTAACTATATTTAACATAGCTGCTGATACTCCAAAGCAGTCAGTAGTGTAAAACTTACTCTTGCTGGGGGTGGGCGGGGAATGGAGTTAAGGGGGTGGGGCTGGGGGAGGGATGGGTTGGGAGTTTGGGATTAGCAGACACAAGCTAGTACATACAGAATGGATAAACAACAAGGTCCTACTCTGTAGCACAGGGAACTGTATTCAATATCTTGTGATAAATCATAATGGAAGAAAATATGAAAAAAATATATGTATAACTGAATCACTTTGTTATACAGCAGAAATTAACACAACATTGTAAATCGACTATACTTCAATAAAATTTAAAAAAGAGCCCTTACCCTTGCCAATTCAAGGTAACAGCCATTTTCAGCTTGAAACTGCAGCTCTTAAATAACTTTGTATTCACCATCCCTTGTTTTCAGAAATAAGCTAGTTCTTTCTGGTGACTTATTACAAATTAGGCTTTGATCTGAAGAGGGTTCTTGATACAGAGGTCCTGTCTTTTACCTGAATTAATCAGAATTTAGCTTGCTCATCTAATGTTCATGGTTGAGTTCTGGCATTCACTGCTTGAAGTCTCTAATCCCATCATGGCCTGTGGTCACCAGGATATAGTTCTGATTCTTCTCCACCCTCAGACCCACTGGTACACTCTGAGAGGTTTTAAAACACTTCAACTCTTGTCCCCACAGCAGACTGAGGCACATGGGCCTCGGTGAAGGCTGACCTCAGGGCCATCTGCTGGGGACCTCTCTTAGCATGGTGTCCTCTGCTCTGGAGCCTGGCTATGTGAGAACCTTCTCTTAGAGGCTTGCAGTCTCCTGGATGCATCTGAGATGTGTGGCATGCTTCCTTCCTTCCACCCTCACATCACCTCAAACCCATCAGAGGCTGGCATCACTCCCCAAGGGCCCAGGCCCACCCCAGAGAATGGGGGCGAGGCCCCCAGCAACTCTCAGGGACACCCACTGATCTCTAACTCCCTCATTTCCCCTCCAGATTTTGAAACCAAGCAAGACCCTGTGGGGCTCCTGGGCAAGGAAGACTTTCCATGTACCCCATTTCTTGTTTATAGGGAACAGACTCCAGCCTCCTAGATCTTCCCTGAGTCCCAAAGGGCAGATTCAGACAGTTGCTCATCAAGGAGGGGAGGGGATGCAGAGACAAAGGAGAAGCAGTCAAGAAACCACCTAAAACCAGATTATAGAAACCTGAGAAACTCATCAAGATTAGGAGAGGCAAGATTAAAGGAACCAGGAAATTCATCAAGATTAGCAGACTATCTGAGGCCAGATTAAAGGAGTGCAGGCCCTCCACACACCCTAATCTTATCAGCAATCCTTCCCTTGAACTATTGCTATAAAACTCCTCACCACATTCCCACAGGTTGGGACACAGTTTTCCGGGGTAGCAGCCCTCTGTGTCCCCCTTTGCCTCGTAAGGCGATAAAGCTATTCTTTTCTACTTCACCCAAAACTCTGTCTCTGAGATTCAATTCAGCACTGGTGCACAGAGGCCGAGTTTTCAGTATCAAAATCACTCTGTCCTTACTCTAATAGAATCAACCTGGTCTGGGATAGGAATTACTCTTACATCACCGTGCATTCTTACTTACCTTGTAGTTTATGGCTAAGCTTCATGCTTTGGTTCACTTAGGAATTTTTAAAGAGAGTGAAATGGAAAAAAAATTCTTTAAAAACTCTAAAGCTCTTTAAAAATAAAGGGTGACATTTCAACTACTGCCTTCATAATGGACAATATCTTCTTAATTCGAACGTAGTCTTCTTCAAACTTTTAGGGGAAAAGTAAAAACAAAGCAGTTTGCAATTGATGATTCTAAAATCTGAATTTGTAAACTTGTTTGGGCATGATATTCTTTACCAAAATACTTTGTTTCTCTAGGGCATGATTCCCTTTTGCAGAAATTTGCATTAGCTATAACAGCAGCTGATTTTTCTTCTAGGCATCGAAACTACTTTTAGGCTTCATTTTTCTTTTTGTGTCACACATAATTAGTTATAAGATGACTTCCTCAAAAAACATTGATCATACCATTAACATATTCAGGTCAGTCACCCCAGACAGTCCATGGTTTTAAATTAAAATGAAAAGGAAAATGTGGACACTCAACTTGAGATCAGGAAGAAGGTGCCCAGAAAGTGTCAGGGGGCTTCTACAAGTTGGGAGAACTTTTCTTAATCCTTTCTCACTTTTGATCACGTATCAGGCTATCCCTAGGGTGGTTGGACCCACAATGCTTGATATTTGATGCTTCTTCCTTCTACTTTGAACAATTTTACCCTAATAAAAGTGGATTTTAAAAAATCAGTTACAGCCTTAAAGAAAAATTGTTACTGCAAAGAGAGTACACCAAAGATAGAAGGGATAAGTATATCTACCTGCTTTACTTTGATGATGACATCCTATAGTAATAAAAGGTCCCATTGGAGGTTACAGACATTGAGGAATTTATCCAGCTATTCCTATTACCCCTGGGTTGGGAGTTGTCCCTGGGGCCATCAGCTGTCCCCTCATAGGTTGTGCCTCCATAAAGCTGAGCAAGCTTTTGCAGTGCCAGAGAAAGCCCCAGGCAAAAGAGCAGAGATATATAGATACTTGGCAATGGGAAGCTGCAGCTTACTGGGAATGTCCATAGCTTCAAGTGACTCAGGCAAGTCCAAAGAATATTAGGCAGAATATCAAGGGCATTTATTATATTAGATACCCTATCTCCCCTAATGGCTCCTGTTCCAAGATCTCCAAGCAAATGTCTCATCACTTCCAAATTTAATATCTCCAAACTTATCATTCTCAATAGCTCAGAAAGACCACAGTTCACCCCCACTTCCATGACTTTCCCCACCTTGACACCATACCTGAATAACTGGGAAAATGTTGTTTATTTTGTTGTTATATCCAAGTCCTTGAGGAGGAAATGTGGCTTTATTTTTTTTTAATATTTATTTATATATTTACTTACTTAGCTGCTTCAGGTCTTAGTTGTGGAACTCAGGAACTTCGATCTTCATTGCAGTATGTGGGTTTTTTCAGTTTCAGCATGTGAAATCCAGTTCCCTGAACAAGGATTGAACCCAGGTCCCCAGCATTGGGAGCTCAGAGTCCTAGCCACTGGACCACCAGGGAAGTTCTGGAAATGTGGCCTTAAAAACTCAAAGACTGAGATTCCTACTCCCAGCTATGATGGAATAACTGGAGCTCAAAATACCTTCCCATCATAGACCACAAAACTGGTCAAAATATATGAGGCAATAATTTTGGGACACTGAATAACAGGCAGTACAGGATCATAAGGATGTAAAAAAAAATTAAGGTAAGACGTACAATCGCTTCAACTTTCTTCCTAGAGGCAATTTCCTGACTGTGAGATAGAATTCCAAGCATAGCTGGGAGGTGCTGCTGAAATTAAAGAGACAGTGAGTGTTCAGGAAGACTTCAGATGGCCAGACTTTGTTGGGAGAGTACCAGGGAAGAGGGAGATGTTCAGAGAAAACAGCTGCAAAAATAAACTTCGGAAAACCACTGAATCTGTTGCTGAATACTAAGGTATACACACATAGGGTGAAAATACTTGATGTTGGTTAAAAGAGAAATTGGAGCTATAATCTGAATAGTTCCCAGAGATCACATAGAACTGTGAGATGCTTAAATTCTGGGCAGCTAGAGAAGTTTCATGTTGAACATCCAGGCCTTCACTGAAGAGCTCAGAGGATCATGCTTTAGTAGAGAGGCTAAACTAGCCATAGAGTAAAAGTTACTCTGCTGCTGCTGCTACTGCTATGTCGCTTCAGTCGTGTCTGACTCTGTGTGACCCCATAGACGGCAGTCCACCAGGCTCCTCCGTCCCTGGGATTCTCCAGGCAAGAACACTGGAGTGGGTTGCCATTTCCTTCTCTGATGCATGAAAGTGAAAAGTGAAAGTGAAAGTGAAGTCGTGTCCGACTCTTCGCGACCCCATGGACTGTAGCCCACCAGGCTCCTCCATCCATGGGATTTTCCAGGCAAGAGTACTGGAGTGGAGTGCCATCGCCTTCTCCTAAATCCACCCTAATAAAGCCAAAAACAAGCCCCGATGGGATCAGGCTGATTTGTAAGTGATTTACATGTCTGTTAGTACAATGCCCAACACGCTAAAGAAAACCATGACCTAGCATCCCACAATGTAATATAATAATATACCGCAACCAATCAAAAATTATTAGACATGCAAAGAAGCAGGAAGATGTGATTCATAACCAGGAGGAAAAAATCAGTCACTAGAAATGGAAACAGAAATGACAGCTGTGATGGATTTAGTGGGAAAAGACTCTAAAAGAGCTGTTACGACTATGTTCAAGTATTTAAAGTAAAACATGAACATAGAAATGAAAGATATGATAAATGTCCTACCAAAATTTTGAGATGAAAAGTATACTATCTGAAAGGAAACATTATAGATACTGAAAGGAAACTCAATACATGGGGCACCATAGGTTGGACCTGAGTCAGGAGGTAGATGCCCATCCCCTACCCCTGGGTGAGCGATTGGAGTTCATTCCTTGTGGACAGAACACCAGAATATCAATAGTAGGACAGCTGAGAACAAGATAGGCTCTGCCCAGATAAGAGATAAGAGACCACATATTTCTCATTCTAGAAGTCAAGAAAACCTTTCAACTAGAAAGTTTCTTGGAGGTCAAAAGGGGAGTGATGCTAAGCTATCCAGAAGCCTCTTTGCTGGAATCCATCTTGGTTCAGAGATGTACCTGCACACATGGAAAGACCCTGAGATGTACCAAATATGGGCTCTGAACCAGGCAAATCAAAATGACTGGTGAAAAGAAACCCAGAAGAAATGCCCCATAAAAGTGATCGATTTAAAGGACCCCAAGGCGCAACTCTTGAGTCCACCCACTTTCTGAGTCTACCCATGTCTATCCTCACATACTGTACTGTTTTCCAACTGAGTGCATGTGTACTGTCACTTCAGTCGCGTCTTACTATTTGTGTCCCCTATGGACTGTAGCCTACCAGTCTCCTCTGTCTATGGGGACTCTCCACGCAACAATACTGTAGTGGGTAGCTGTTCCCTTCTCCAGGGGCTCTTCCGGACCCAAGCTTTGAATCCACATCTCCAGCAGCTCTTGCATTGCAGGCAGATTCTTTACCACTGAGTCACCAGGGAAGCCCCCTTTTTCCTCCTAACAAACACCTGTTTCAGTACTTCCCATCTTCATGGGAATTCTTTTCTGCAAAGCTGAAAAGCCAGGGCCTTGTCACTAACCACTGGTCTCCCAGCTGAGATTCAGTGCCCTCACCACACAGATCCGGCCTCAGTCCCTGGCCTGGAACTGATATCCAGCTTCAAGCTGCTGCAGGCTGAGGCCACCCAAGATGCTTCATAGGGATCTCCTCAGTTGGGGGTGGGGGATGAGAGGAGGCCTTCTCTTGAGGCAGGAACAGCCACAGGTGTACCCCAGATCAGTCCTGGATGCACTGTCTCTGCACACTGGCCGTGGCCATCTTGAATGACAGTGTCGGGGCTGCACGAGGCCGGCAGAGCTGAGACATCAGCCCAGCCCTTTCTCACTGCGACCCAGGTCTGAAGAGCCAGGTGGAAGGGCTCCGCGCACGGCCTTCTATGAGCAAGCGGAACTAGACAAAGCACAAAGGCAAAGCAAAAGGTTAGACTTTGTTCCTCAGACTTTATTTTTATTTCCTGGGCTTGGTTAACGGGCTGGGCATGTGACAACCCCCTCCTCTGCCTTTCATCCTGCTCCTTGTGCTCGAGGGGTGCTGAGGGGTGCCGGTCAGGTCCATCTTGTGTCACTGCCCCCTAATGCATGTGACCATCCTCCTGTCTGTGGGTGGAGGAGCAGAACTTCTCCCACAGCTTCAGTTCTGTCTGCTCATCCCCAACAGTTCATAGCTCTGAGTGACCCCCAATTTAAGATACATGGCCCAAATGTTAGCAAGAGAGCAATGGGCACATGGCAAAGTGTTCCTAAAAATGAAGGTCTCTAGTTTTTTGCCTGTAGGCAAAAGTGTGCTCTGGTGTCAAGGCTCTCTGCTGTCGCCTGAATCTCCCTGCTCATGCTTTTATGGATTTTCTGCAGAGAAGCAACACTGAAGAGAGGTAAAATATATCAGAGAGAATATATAGAGTTCTACAACTCAACAACCAAAAAATCCAAACTACCCAGCTCAAAAATGGGCAAGATTTGAATAGACATTTCTCCAGAGAAAATATCCAGATAGCCAATAAGTACTTGAATAGATGATAAACACTATTAGTCATTAGAATATAAATCAAAACCACAATGAAATACCACTTCATCTGGATTAAGATGGCTAACATCACACATACACACACACACAGAGAGAAAATAATCACTGCTGAGAATATGGAGAAATTGAAATCGCAATCCTCATGCATTGCTGGTAGAATGCAAAATGTTGCAAGCACTGCAGAAAACACTTTGACAGTTCCTCAAAAAGTTAAACATAGAATTACCATATGGTGTAATAATTTAACTTCTCAATACATACCCAAAAAGATTCAAAGTGGGAACTCAAAGAGATGCTTGTATATCAATTTTCATAACAGTATTATTCACAGTACCCAAAAGGTGGAAACAAACTAAATATGTGTCCACAGCTAACGGATAAGCAAAATGTAGTATATACATAGAATGGAATGTTATTCAGCTTTAAAAAGGAAGGAAATTTTGACACATGCTACAACATGGATGAAACGTGAAAACATTTTGCTAAGTGAAATAAGCCACACACAGAAAGACAAATATTGTGTAATTTCACTTATATCAGGTACCTAGGATAGATAAATTCATAGGGGAAAAAAGTAGAATGGAAGTTACCAACCATTATGGTAATGGGGAATTACTTTTTTTTTTTTTTTTGGGAATTACTATTTAATGAGTACAAAGTTTCTATCTAGGATGATGAAAAAGTTTTGGAGATGGATATTGGTGATGTTTGTGCAACACTGTGAACAAACTTAATGCCATCGAATTGCACACTTAAAAGTAGTTAAAATGACTTTCCTGGTGGTCCAGTGGCTAAAACTCCAAATTCCCAATGCAGCAGCCCAGGTTCAATCCCTGGTCAGGGAACTAGATCCCACATGCCACAGCTAAGAGTTCAGGTGCCACAACTAAGACTCAGAGCATAAATTAAAAATAAATAAAAATATTTTACTTATTTTTTATTTATTAAAAAATAATATTTTTAAAAGTAGTTAAAATGATAAGTAATTTTTTGTTATGTATATTTTACCACAATAAAGTGTCAGAGAGAGGATAAGAGACATGGAAAATAGATTGTAAAGTTACATGATTTGCTTGATAGGGTTAGAGAAGAAGAGAAAAAGGGTATAGCAAAAAGGACAATATTTGAAGACATAGCATTTGAGAATTTTCCTGTGTTTAAAGAATTGAGTCCTCCATTTTTAAGAGTGTACCCCAAGTACCAAGCAAAATAAAGTGAAATCACAATCAAATACAGCTATATCTCATATGTATTGCACTTTGCATTTATTATTATTTTTTTTTTTTTGCAAATTAAAGGTTTGTGGCAGCCCTGCATTGAGCAAATCTATCAGTGCACTTTTCTAGAAGCATTTGCTCACTACACATCTGTGTCAAATTTTGGTAATTCTCACATTTCAAAGTTTTTCATTATTATTTTATTTATTATGGTTATCTGTGACCGTGATCTTTGCTATTGCAAAAAATTATTACTTGCTGAAGGCTCAGATGATGGTTAGCATTTTTAGCAATAAAGTATTTTTAATTTGAGGTATATACATTGTTTTTTTAGACATAGACAGTATGTCTATGTTATAGAAATAATGCTGTTGCACTCTTAAAAGTTACACAGCTTAAAAGTTGTATAAACACAATTTTATATGCACTGAGAAACAAAAGTTTGCGTGACTGCTTTACATGATATTCACTTCATTGTGGTGGTCTGGAACTGAACCCGTAATATCTCTCAGGTACACCTATATATTATAGTGAAACTGTAAAATATGAAAGATTGAAAGAAAATTTTAGTTACCTACTGTCCTACTCCAGATAAATAAAGCTAGATGCTAAATATAAATGCATGTATGAATTTGGGGACATTGTGCTAAATGAGATAAGTCAGACAGAAAGGACAAATACTGTATGATATCACTTGTGTGCAGAATCTAAAAAAGGCAAACTAGAAACAAAGAGTAAAATGATGCCAGGGGCGAGTGGGAAATGAGATGTTGGTTAAGGGCACAGACTTACAGTTATAAAGTGAATAAATTCTGGGATCTAATGTACACTATGGTAACTATAGTTAATAATACTGTACTGTATACTTGGAAGTTGCTCAAAGAGTTGATCTTAAATGTTCTCATCACAAGAACAAAAAGGCAGTTATGTGACATGATAGAGGTATTATCTAACACTGTGCTGGTGATCATTTTGCAGTATATAAGTGGATCAAATCAACACATTGCACATCTTAAACTTACACAATGTCACATCTCAATTAGATGGGGGAAAAAAGAAAAGCCTCTCACATGACCTTCTAAAAATCCAATATCTATTTGCTAGATCCTTGTGATCCTTGTGGTCTTCCACTGGTACTGCTGTATCCAGTCAGGAGATAAGAAAAGAGCATAGCAGGTCTCAACTGCATCATATCAGAAATGATCCATCACTTACAGTCACGTTACAGGGGCAAGAACTACTAGTCATATGGCTCTGCTTAGATGCAAGAGGACTGAGAAACAGTTTAGCTTTGCACCCAAGAAGAGAAAATTGGGTTGTTAATCATGTAGCTAGTCTCTGCCACAGCTATCAAAGAGAGAGAGAGAAAAGATCTACTTCTGAATGACAGTCTGATGACAAATTGCAAAACTAAAATTCAGGAGTGGGAAATAGTTTGACACAGACTTACAGACTGGCCCTAAAATATTAATACATAGTAAAGGAAAAAATTTGGCCCATCAGAAAATGAAACTAAAGAGAAGTAGTAGTAAATGAAAAACAACAGTGATCATGGGAATTACTAATATTTTTGGTAGATTTGTCATGGTTTTTTAAATATATATACATGCACACACACACACACACATATATATATTACCCATAAAACTAAGAAGTATTTAAAAAGAGAGATCTCATTAGCAACAATAACAAAAATGCTTGTGTCACTACCAATCAGTTCAGCTGTTATTAAAGGATGTAAAAAAGCGACTTCCCTCGTAAGATCAGGGACTACGACTGCACGATTCCAATGCAGGGGACCCGGGTTCAATCCCTGATGGGGGAACTAGATCCCATATGCTGCAACTAAGACCCAGCACAGCCAAACAGATAAAGGATGTAAAAGAATATCTAAATAGAGAGAGAGAGGGTGTTCAAGGATGTTGCATCAGTCAGCTTAGGCTAAATTGTGCTGACCTTACAGGTAGGAATCTGTTGCTTCTTCTATTCCTACAAAGTCCCAGAATCCAGGCCTCACTGTATTCTCTCTCATTCTTGATTGCAAAGTAGACCACATCTTGGTCAGGTATATATCTCTTACTTGTAGTATCTCCTCAAATGCAGCCAGTAGGAGTGAAGCCACGTGGCTAATATTGTCTCCTGCCCTCTCTTCCTAAACCCACAGGCTCATTCAGCACAGTATCTGCCTCTCTGAGGGATCACTAGTGATTCTTTACCGAATGTTTGCCACTGCATAATATGAATGCTCTTTCCAGCCTTTAATAACTGTATCCTTTCCAAACACCACTTAACTCCAGAGCCAATGCCCCATAATTGGATGTGTTTTATGGCAGCACCCTCACTTTGGGTCCTGATTATCTCCTCAGTTTAGGCTGAGTTTTAAAGCAGTAGCAAATGGCTCACAGAAAACTCTGTGCCTTACAACAACAAAGTGGACTTTTGCTTTTGTGCCATTTCTATTACAGGACAGCTGTGGCTTCACTTAAGTTCCTCTTCATTCTGATATGCTGGCTAAAGGGGCAGCTGCCATCTGGGGCATGGCTGCTTGCATTGAAAGAGTGAAAAGAGACGTGACGACTAGAATTTTTGTTCAAATACGATACAGGTCACTTCTCACATCAACTTGGTTAAAATAAGTCATATGGCCAAACTTGATCTCAAATGGATGTGAATGTATGATGCTCTCCTAGAAAGAGGAAGTGAACATTTTGAATAATTGTGTCATCAACCACACATAGGAAAAGTCAATATTGAAAAGACGTCAGTTCTTCCAAAATAAAGTGGTTAGTTTGATGCAATTAAAAAAAAATTCCAACTTGGTTATTGCTGCTGTTGAGGGTAGGAGCTGGGGGAATGTATGTATATGTATGTATCCAGTTTTGGTGTCTCTCATCTGTTTTGATTTTGCAGAACCTGCAAAGCTGATTCTAAAATTCTTATAGTTGTATACAGTACCAAGAATTGCTGAAGTCATTTGAAAGGAGATGATCAAGGAGGGGAGATTTCTTTTGTACAATATCCTTCCTTATTATAAAGCTATATAAACTGTGAGATTGGGACATTGGAACAGAAATAAACTTAGCAATTTCACTACTAGGAATATAGTAAAAAGATATTATTATACAGATGGTTGCAAAGAGATGTTGAAGAATTTTTATCTGTGATTTGAATTGTATTGTTTATAATAGCATAAAACTGGAAATAACCTGTATGTGGCAGAAATAACCAATAGTTAAATGCATAAATAATTTGTGGTACATCAAAAAGCAGAATGCTAGATTAATTGTTTAAATGATCCAGAGTGACATATATCAATATGCCTAAATCTCAAAAACAGACTATAAATAGAGAAAAGGAAGTTGCAGGACCCATTCTTTATAACAACATTTATATAAAGTTTTTTAACTGCAAGAAATAACACATATACATAAAATATATAATAATTACATTTATACATATATGGAGTTATCATATTCATATTATTATGTGTAATATGTAATTCTGGAAAGCACAACATTTTAGCAAATTCAGGGTAGTGGTGAACTTGAAGGGAGAGAGACGAATGGGTTGAAGGAGTCAATACAGAGGCTGCATTTGTCTCTAGTGTTTCATTACTTAAAATGTATCTGAAGCAAATACATAAAAATGTTAACATTTGATAAAGCCAAGTGTTAAGTATGCAAGTATTTTACTTTCCATAACTTTGCATATTTGCAATATTTCAAAATAAAATATTCCTAGTTTACATTTTCTGCTGTAAACTTCTCGACATTTACTATACATATATATACAAATAACTTAGTTCATGTTTTAAACAATATTGAGCTCCTAGTCTTCATAGTACCTTGTTGCATTCTGTTTTCACTCCAAGTATCATAAATAGCTTTTATGTTAATACATGTTATTGTTCAATCACTCAGTTCTGTCCGACTCTTTGCAACCCCATGAACTGCAGCACACCAGGCTTCCCTGTCCTTCACTATCTCCCGGAGTTTGCTCAGACTCATGTCCATTGAGCTGGTGATGCCATCCAACCATCTCAACCTCTGTCAGCCCCTTCTTTTCCTGCCCTCAATCTTTCCCAGCATCAGGATCTTTTCCAGTGAGTCAGCTCTTCGCATCAGGTGGCCAGAGTATTGAAGCTTCAGCATCAGTCCTTCCAATGAATATTCAGGACTGATTTCCTTTAGGATGGACTGGTTGGATCTCCTTGTAGTCCAGTGTCTCTCAAGAGTCTTCTCCAGCACCATAATTCAAAAGCATCTATTCTTGGATGCTCAGCCTTCTCACATCCTTCTCACAGTCTTCTTACATCCATACGTGACTACAGGAAAAACCATAGATTTGACTATACAGGCCTCTCCTCTCTCATGCCTCCTCTTTACTCTCGCCCATCTATGGTTCCTCTGCCTCTTCTAAATCCAGCTTGTGCATCTGGAAGTTCTCAGTTCACTTACTATTTAAGCCTAGCTAGAAGGATTTTGAGCATTGACTTCCTAGCATGTAAAATGAGTTCAATTGTGCAGTAGTTTGAACATTCTTTGGCATTGCCCTTCTTTGGGATTGGAATGAAAACTGACCTTTTCCAGTCCTGTGGCCACAGCTCAGTTTTCCAAATTTTGTGACATATTGAGTGCAGCACTTTAGCAGCATCATTTTAGAATTTGAAATAGCTCAGCTGGAATTCTTATCACCTCCACTAGCTTTGTTCATAGTAATGCTTCCTAAGGCCCATTTGATTTCACATTCCAGTATGTGACTACTGGAAAAACCACAGCTTTGACTATACTGGCCTTTGTCAGCAAAGTGATATCTCTGCTTTTTAATATGCTACGTAGATTTGTCATAGCTTTCCTTCAAAGGAGCAAGCACCTTTTAATTTCATGGCTGCAGTCACCATCTGCAGTGATTCTGGTGTTCAAGAAAATGTCACTGCTTCTACTTTTCTACTTCTATTTGCCATGAAGTTATGTGGCTGGATGCCATGATCTTAGTTATGCATATATATTAATGCATATATATCTAAAATACCTTAATGGCTTATAATATTTTGTTATATATTTGTATCATAATTTCTAGCCAGTCTTGTCATATATTTGTTTCCAATTTTTGCTGTCATAATCAAAACTATGACTTCCCTGGTGTCTCAGTGGTAGAGAATCTGCCTGCCAATGCAGGAGATGCGGGTTTGATCCCTGGATCAGAAAAGATCCCCTGGAAAAGGTAATGGCAACCAACTCCAGTATTCTTGCTTAGGAAATCCCATGAACAGAGGAGCCTGGCAGGCTACAGTCCATAGGGTTGTAAGAGTTGGACATGACTTAGCAACTAAACCACCACAATCAAAACCATAATAAATATTATTTAATAAATGTCTTTTTTCAGGTATGTGATTATACTCTTATAAAAATTCCTTAAAGTGAAGGTACCTAGAGAAAATGCACTTTTTGAAGCTTCAACATATATTGCCTAAGTTGTCCTTCAGAAAAATCTATTCCAACTTACACTTCAAGTGTGCCTGAAATTGTGTTTTTCTCTATGTGTCTTTACCAATTTTAATATTCATTATTATTTAAAGATCCATTTTGTAAACCTTAACTTCGCAACTGACAAAGGGAAGCCAGGGCTATGTCTCCATAGCCTAGGAGCACTGTGTTTGCTTAAATGTAAAATTTCTCAACAAACTAATTATAAGTTACATTTTGCTGAGTGATAAGAAATGTGACACGTCTTGGGAAAGTATTGTCTATACCCTTGAGGCCAGTGCTCTGTATTTTATTATAAGTATTTGGAGCTCTGTAGAACATGTATAGTTCTCTCACTTCAACTGATGACTTGTCTGGAAGTCTTAATTAGTCTAATTGGATAGGGAGATTCAAACATTGAGAAAAGTATTCCAAAGCAAGAAGGTTTTTGTTTTTAATTCCACTGGCAATTTCCTGCTGTTTCTTGAAATTGCCCTCAGTTCCTGAGTGACACTTCCTCTTTCATTTCTAACAGTAGACCAATGAAAATTAAAATAATGTTCTAGGTTTTGGTAAATGTGGGCCTCACCCTCCCAGTTTCTGGTTTGACAAGTACTATTGGGATGCAACAAAAGAAAACAAAACTTTAACCTACATGGTGGCATGTGAAATGAGATACAAAAGAGGTCACCTTGGAGTGTCTTATTAAAGTTACCCTTATTACAAACTTCTTATTGCCTGAGAGAAATGTTTTAAGTAAAAAAATTACATAGGTAAAACATGTCCTTAAACTCACACTGTAAAATAGAAATATCAGTATTTTTTATTGATATGAACTTAGTGATATCAACAGACAATTAGTTCTGTTATCTAATTATCATCAGAAATACTTCTTAAAACCATTTATTCTAAAACACCATTGTTTGGGGTCCTATATCAAAATTAAGCTTAGCTGGGAGTGATAGCAACTCTAGAAACATTGCTTGAACCCAAATGAAGTTTCTCTCCCTCTCACATACTGAAGTATATCACTAATCTCTCACACTCCGGAGTGCATGAGACTTACCTTGGCCTCCAGCTCACTAACCACTTTCTTCCTCATCCTTCCCAGTTCAGCATATGTCATCAGTGTGATGGATCAATGCAGTATTCTGTGGGACTACCCATATCAGTTTGGACTATGTGACTATACAGGACGGGCAAGTTAATATAGCCTTGTGGCAAAACTGTGTATGTATAAAACAATGCATATGTTTGTCCATTTCCACTAAATGAGAACTGCTTCTGATCCTCTTTACTGATTGGGATAGAAAGGAACACATTGGTCACATCAGTGGCTGCATATGATGTACCTGACATCATGTCAGTTTGTGATAACATATATACCAGGTCTGGCATGGCAGCTGTGGATGGGCCTGTTATGCAGTGGTCCAAAATCATTCCCCAGGATCTATCCAGTTTCTGCAGGCTTCAAACTAGCAAATTAAAGGATTCATGAGATCCTTTTAGATCCTTAAGGGTAGCAATAATCTATGCCATCCCCTAGGATACAATATTGTTTCTGAGTTACTACTTTAACTGCTGGGGATGAGAGTGAAGGAGTGTTTCATCCACTTGATCGGCCCCATTATAAAAGCTCTTACCTCACACACTGGCCAAGTTCCAGTTAGGGTAAAATCAATTGCCAGATCTGTCCATCCTAGGAAAAATGAGGGAAAAAATCCCCCAAGATGGCCCAAACCACCACCTTAAATACCATCTTCAGCTAAAGACAAAAGATGCTGGGGGATTAGGGAGCCAGTTATGGGAAGTTCTCAGAAAAAGCACAGTAAATAAGGGTAAGGTCGTTATGCAGATGTAAGTCATTGCCTTCTCCATTGCTAAGAGTTCCTGGAGATTTAGTCATTCCTCTCTTCCTGAGGCATAAAGGGATACGCCCTAACAAATGAAGATTTCCCTGATAAATGTAAATGTCTCTTACAAAAGGATAACTTCTACTCTGTTTTCAGAGATTCTTCTTTGCCTACCATTTCTTAAAAACAATCAGCTCAAGATAATCCTTATGCTAAGGAGGCGTATATTGGGTTGGCAGGTTCTGTTCCTCTTCAAAACCAAAGTGAGCAAGAACAAGGAAGTTGTACTGGGCATTTGCTGTGTGAGTAAAGCACGGTTACTTCCCTTATATGGCACAAAAGGAAGTCTTAGCGCTTAGTCAGGTAACTTGTGCTGAGCACGCAGGCACTGATTGGTTGACCCAGACCTTCCTTTTCTGGGAGAGATAGCATAGAAAGTTAGGAAAGCTTTGGTTTGCTCATGTGGGGCTTAGCATGAGCAACTCCATCTTGGGCCTAATGTTTTTTTTTTTTTTTTTTTATACACTGGGAAGCCAGAATCTTTAGGAGCATCCCCCATACATCCTCACCCCGTGTATCAGATTCCAAGACTGCCCAAAACAAGACTCTGACCTTAGTATCACATAATGCCTCAGTTGAGCATTCAATCATCTTTGAAGGTTCGGTTAATATAACTATTAAATCTGGAGTTTTGTCTTCAGCTTTTTTGGCTTTTCCACTGCAGGAGATAAGCGCCTCTTTGTAAACTACTAAAGAGGGCTTCAGGCCTTCACACCTGTATTTCAGCTATTTACTAACTGCCCTCAGTTTTTCATTATCTCTCTATAGAGTGTCACTGAAACTTAATAGCAACCAGAGAATTCCACAGCTCTACTTTCCTTATATGCATTGCCACCTCTCCCTCTCTCCCCACTCCCACTCAACATCTCTGGACTTGTCAAATCTATCCTGGTACCAGCCTGAGTATTCCCCTCCCAAAAGAACCTCCCTAATCACCACCAGTGTGAATGTTAACAATTAGACCACAACATGAGGCCTTGAACTGTCCAAGTCCTACATACAACCCAAAATGGGGTCTTTATTGCCAGACAGGCGGTAAGTGACCAGTCACGAATTCCCATCTTTTTTTTTCTTTTTTAATTTTGGCTGCACAGCATGTGGGATCTTAGTTCCCCAACCAGGGAATGAACTTGTGTTCCCTGCAGTGGAGGTGCAGAGTCTTAACCACTGGACTACCAGGGATGTCCCAACCACTTCCGATCTTTACTCCTGCTTTCTCAAACCACTTCCAGTACCAACTGTGTCAGGTGCCCTGGGGAGCAAATGGTGAGCCAGAGTTTATTGGGGCTGGTTGACACTTGGGGAAAATGAAGAAAGAGGAAATAGAAGCCACAGAGAAAGCCTTTGTTGCTAACTAGCATTCTTGGCTTCCTTAATCAATAGAAATTGATCAGAGGCCAGAGAAGAACTTTAGGCAAGGCTTTACTGGGGCCCTGTCTGCAGCAGAGGGGAACGAGAACAAAGGGCAGGTTCCCTTGCTTGCTTTGATGGCTAAGGGGGTGTGGGGTGGGGTGAGCTTGTTTTTCATATGGGGTGAGGGTAGGGAGTGTGTGCAGAGTGTGACTTCAGTGGTTTGCACACCCTTTAGGTGGTGTTGTATGCAGAGGGCATGTGTACAGAGTACCCTGCTTTTGCTCCTGACCCCCTGCTTTTGCTCCAGGCTCTTCAAAGTGACAGTTGAGCAGTTGAGTTTTTTGTCTATTTGTATCCTTTGTCCAGAATTTGTCCCAAATGGGCAGGCAGATAATTATTTTCAGTCCCATACAGTTCCTTTGTATTTTGTAGCTCTAGGAGAAATGTGTCCAGGTGCAGGCACTGCAACTCGGCAGCAAAGGGTCCCAGGTTCCAGTCTGTGTCACCTTTAAACTGTGATGCAGATTAGACACCTATAGGGAAAAAATATGAAGGCAAAAGTATTAATAGAATCAGAGTGAGAGCACCTCAGGCTGCAATGCAGATCTGACAAAGTCTCAGTCAACCCATTGCGGAGCTCTGAACAAAGATTGCCTGTTAGTGAACACCTATGTTTGGCAGCAGTGGCTGGGTCCTTGTAGCCACATGATGCTCAGTCACTGGCTAGGGCTCAACCTGGAAGAGCTGGGCTTCACCCTGATGCGCTGAGGCACCTGCTGAAGACATTGAATTTGGAGGCTATCAGCTAATTGCAGTCTTTCTTTTTTTTGCAGTATGTGGGATCTTAGTTCCTGAACAGGGATTGAACCTGCATCCCCTGCTGAAAGCACAGAGTCCTAACAACTGGACCACCGGGCAAGTCCCAGAATAAGTTCTTTCTTGATAGAAGATACAAGTTTGCCATCACAGGAGAAAACAGATGTCTCCCTCATTTTCATCAATAATATGAATACCTTCTATGCTAAACAAGTAAGTTAC
The DNA here is from genome assembly GCF_032405125.1 of Capricornis sumatraensis. Taxonomy (NCBI): domain Eukaryota; kingdom Metazoa; phylum Chordata; class Mammalia; order Artiodactyla; family Bovidae; genus Capricornis; species Capricornis sumatraensis. Next base: position 112,911,545 of record NC_091092.1, read on the forward strand.
AGAGAATTTTATTCTCATAGATCCTTTTTAGAGAAAACTGCCTCACCTACAACCTGCACAGGGAGAAACATAGACCAGAACTTTGCAATCAGCACTATAATATGCATTAATACTATTTATTAAGCACCTGATATTTTTAAATACTAAACAAGTTACCCAGTAGAAATTCTCTTTAACCTTTATAGTATTCATTGCCCATCAGATCAGATCAGTCGCTCAGTCATGTCCGACTCTTTGCGACCCCATGAATCGCAGCATGCTAGGCCTCCCTGTCCATCACCAGCTCCCGGAGTTCACCCAGACTCATGTCCATTGAGTCGGTGATGCCATCCAGCCATCTCATCCTCTGTTGTCCTCTTTTCCTCCTGCCCCCAATCCCTCCCACCATCAGAGTCTTTTCCAGTGAGTCAACTCTTCGCATGAGGTGGCCAAAGTACTGGAGCTTCAGCTTCAGCATCATTCCTTCCAAAGAAATCCCAGGGCTGATCTCCTTTAGAATGGACTGGTTGGATCTCCTTGCAGTCCAAGGGACTCTCAAGAGTCTTCTCCAACACCACAGTTCAAAAACATCAATTCTTCGGCGCTCAGCCTTCTTCACAGTCAAATTCTCACATCCATACATGACCACAGGAAAATCCATAGCCTTGACTAGACGGACCTTAGTTGGCAAAGTAATGTCTCTGCTTTTCAATATGCTATCTAGGTTGGTCATAACTTTTCTTCCAAGGAGTAAGTGTCTTTTAATTTCATGGCTTCAGTCACCATCTGCAGTGATTTTGGAGCCCAAAAAAATAAAGTCTGATACTGTTTCCACTGTTTCCCCATGTATTTCCCATGAAGTGATGGGACAAGAAGCCATGATCTTCATTTTCTGAATGTTGAGCTTTAAGCCAACTTTTTCACTCTCCTCTTTCACTTTCATCAAGAGGCTTTTTAGTTCCTCTTCACTTTCTGCCATAAGGGTGGTATCATCTGCATATCTGAGGTTATTGATATTTCTCCCACAATCTTGATTCCAGCTTGTGCTTCTTCCAGCCCAGCATTTCTCATGATATACTCTGCATAGAAGTTAAATAAGCAGGGTGACAATATACAGCCTTGACGTACTCCTTTTCCTGTTTGGAACCAGTCTGTTGTTCCAAGTCCAGTTCTAACTGTTGCTTCCTGACCTGCATATAGGTTTCTCAAGAGGCAGGTCAGGTGGTCTGGTATTCCCATCTCTTGAAGAATTTTCCACAGTTTATTGTGATCCACATAGTCAAAATCTTTGGCATAGTCAATAAAGCAGAAATAGATGTTTTTCTGGAACTCTCTTGCATTGCCCATAGGTAACCCTTATTTCCAAGGATGGACCATCCCACACTATTGGCAAAAGTGAACAGATCAAAAGCTGCCACCTTCCATGACTCGGGTTCAGATTCACTCTGGTCCCTTCTCTCCCACCTGTTTAGTTTTTGAACTCTGAATCTGTATACAACTTCGGCTGACACATGTTCCTGGTTTCATCTCCAAGTTTCTTCTCCTTTTGGCTACACCTGACTTTCCTTCTTGGCTCCTCACTCAGATACTGTGGTACAGGCCTTGGTCTATTTCCTGACCCACACCCTGGTACCCTCAGGTCTCTGCTCCCAGTCATGACAGTAAAAGGCACCTAGCTCCATCTTCTGCCTACACAGAGGTTATCCCTGCTTGGTCTCCTCTAGTTGGGGAACAAGAAAAAATAATTAGGCAAGATATATATTGTTATCCCAATTTACAGATGAATAAACTGAGTCCGAGGGAACTTAGGTCATTGCTCCAAAGATGCTATACTGTGCAGCTAGGTATAGTCGTTATTAAGACACATTGTTTAAAACTTGAGAAACGAGAGGAAAATTGGGTTGTCTGTCCTTTCAGTGCTATCCTGGGATGTTGACAGGATCACCTGAGGATCTAGGGGATGTATGTGTATGCATTTGCCATTTACTATTAATTAAGGGCTCAGACAACAAAAGTTGTATGGTAATTTTTCTGTCTAGTAGAAATTACAAACTCAAAGTTATAGTTTCCTTGCCTTTCCTTTGGACATTAACCATTTTTTTCTGTTAGTAAATTTATTTCAAACTACCTTTCCTGGTGGACAACAAATATGCTGCTCCTGAAATTGTCCTTTGAACCAGTATTACTTTCTTACTGATCCCCTCATTAACAAGTTGAATAAAATCATTGACATATGTCCATTCTGTATTGGTCTGAGAACCATGTTTTTAACTTTGAAAAATCAATCTTTGGCACTATGGTATTTGACTTCAGTGTCCTCGGTCTTTCCCCATATTAGATGATCTTTCAAGATGAGCATTCTGGTATATATTGGAACAGAAAAAGAACTGTGACCTTCTGAGGTTAATTTTCTCTAGAATTGAGAGGTTTTATACTGCATACCTCTGCTCATGACAAGGGTAGACCCCCATCTTGGGTCATGAGTTTGAGAAGAGTTTTCCTCTTCCAATGATTTTAGAGGAGAGACTAGCTCAGGTACATTGACCATGTTCAGTTCAGTTGTTCAATCGTGTCTGACTCTTTTTGACGCCATGGACTGTAGCATGCCAGGCTTCCCTGTCCATCACCAACTCCCAGAGCTTGCTCAAGCTCATGTCCATCGAGTCAGTGCTGCCATCCAACCATCTCATCCTCTGTCGTCCCCTTCTCTTCCTGCCTTCAGTCTTTCCCAGCATCAGGGTCTTTTCCAGTGAGTCAGTTCTTCACATCAGGTGGCCAAAGTGTTGGAGCTTCAGCTTCAGCATCAGTCCTTCCAATGAATGTTCAGGACTGATTTCCTTTAGGATGGACTGGTTGCATCTCCTTCCAGTCCAAGGGATTCTCAAGAGTCTTCTCCAACACCACAGTTCAAAAGCATCAATTCTTCGGTGCTCAACATTCTTTATGGTCCAACTCTCACATCCATACATGACTACTGGAAAAGCCATAGCTTTGACTAGATGGATCTTTGTTGGCAAAGTAATGTCTCTGCTTTTTAATATGCTGCCTAGGTTTGTCATACCTTTTCTTCCAAAAAGGAAGTGTCTTTTAATTTCATGGCTGTAGTCACCATCTGTAGTAATTTTGGAGCCCAAGAAAATTGACCGTGAGATCAGACTAAAAAAAATTGTTCCTGAGATTTTTGAAACCTTGAATCAAAGCCTGCGTGTTTGAAGCGGAGGCTTGAATTCCTCTTTGAGGGCTCTTTTGCTTTGGGAAGTCTTAGGGACACATAAAGGTAAAGCCAGGATCTTATTCCCGAATGGACTATGAAGAATCAATCTACTCTGTCTAATGCAAAAAGAATTGTTTTTCTTGTGGGCAGCATGAAATGCTGAGAGTTTATGCTGCTTTGTGTCATGGGAACTATTGATGCCGAGCAAGATACTGGAGCCTCTTCTACTCCTAACGTGTAGAAATGCTAGATTGAATAGGAAAAAAATTATTTTTTAAAGCATAGCTGAGTTCAAAAGTAGATTTCCAGGTGTCAGAAGAACAAGGAATTTTAGAGTCAAAGCACTGAGGAGGAATTAAAGGCACACAACTTTTCGAGTATTGAGCCTGAACATATAACTCAGGGGCTGTACTGTCTACATGAGAACTGGACTGGATCCCAGGCTAAATGAGCCCATCACATCAAGAACTCAGGCCTAGGCTCTCTAAACAAAGGTGGGCATTAGAAAAGGGTTTCTTTGTCCTTAGTCAGGGAGTAGCAGTAGAATGTACACAGGAAGAGTGTCCACCGTGGGCCACTGGAGGAAACAGAGCTACTGCAAGAAACTAGAACCCTGAGCATGATCTCTGCCTGGAAGTGGGTACAAGTTTGCGCTACTTTAGAGTATGAGTTTCCTCTGTTGAAAAACTTACTGTTTGAAACTGATCTGGCATCTGTGAATTTCGCAAGGCCAAAGCAGAGCAAATCTTAAACCATCTAACTGAGATACTTCCTCAGCCAGGGCACACAGAGGACTCTCATGGAGGAGAATTCCCACTGAAAATGAGCTCAAAATGAGCAACAACAAAAAAATAATTACAAAGTACATGATACTCTCTGCCTGGAGGGTCTGCTCTGAGTGGTGCTGATAATCAAAGAATCCCTTGCAAGGAGCCACAGAGAAATGTAATACATGTGAGGGAATTATCCTCTCTGTTTTCCTTATTCTTAATGAGCATGTCAAAAAGGAACATTTGCAATGGAAAGGGTTGTGCTTTTGTTTGGGCACCATCGGAAGGTGATTCTGAGACATGCAATTTAGTGCAAGCAGGTCATTCTGGCTATACAGAAATCACCTGGGGGGTAGGGATATTGATGCAGAGAAGGCAAAACAGATACGGTCCTATTTTTTCCCACCACTTTTTGGCTGAGGTGAGGTATGTGGGATCTTAGTTCCCTGATCAGGGATTGAACACACACCTCCTGCATTAGAAGCGCAGATTTTTAACCATTGGACCACCAGGCAAGTTGGATGAGGTGGATTTTTAAACCAACTACTATGAGGGCAACTCTGGAGAAATGGTATCAAATACATAGCTCTGAATTATCCCACCCAAGGGAAGCCAGAGCTGGAGTATTAATAATGAGATATGACTTATAATAATTTCAATGAGAGTTTTGGCTGAGGGCTACTGGCAGTGAGTTCATTCCTTGGCACTTCTGCCCTGCTGCACCAAACAGAGAAGTTCCAGGAAAAAGAAAAAAAAAACAGAATAAAACCTTTAGATATTGAGATGCAGCTGCTGACCAGTGGAAGTCAGAAAGAACACAGTGAAATGATTAGGATGGGAAGGTGATGGACACAGCACTGAGAGTGGGGCTGCGTCTCTGTCTTTCACTGGACTGTGGAATGTCTTTCATTCCCTTTCCCTAGGTGGGGGTGGACACAGTACAGGCAGAGTATAGAACCCCTTCTCAGGAGCACATTTATGAGTGTCTTTTTCCCCTCTGACTCTCCTCTCTTCTAGTCCTGGGAAGCCTTTATATAGCTTTAGGTAATTCTGATTGATCTGGTTTCCTAGATATTTCTGTGTCTACCCGGAAGCCTGCAGGGCCTTGACTTTTGATACCCAAACCACTCAGGCTCTTGAGATCCAGAATCTTTTCTCTCCTAAATTTATATCAGTTCTGCAGAGAGCTTCAAAAGCATATTTTTGTAGCACAAAAGTAAATGATTCTTTTCTCTCTTTCTGCACCAAAAACAAAGATCGTGGCATCCGGTCCCATCACTTCATGGGAAATAGATGGGGAAACAGTGGAAACAGTGGCAGACTTTATTTTTGGGGGCTCCAAAATCACTGCAGATGGTGATGCAGCCATGAAATTAAAAGACGCTTGGTCCTTGGAAGAAAAGTTATGACCCACCTAGATAGCATATTCAAAACCAGAGACATTACTTTGCTGACTAAGGTCCGTCTAGTCAAGGCTATGGATTTTCCTGTGGTCATGTATGGATGTGAGACTTGGACTGTGAAGAAGGCTGAGCGCCAAAGAATTGATGCTTTTGAACTGTGGTGTTGGAGAAGACTCTTGAGAGTCCCTTGGACTGCAAGGAGATCCAACCAGTCCATTCTGAAAGAGATCAACCCTGGGATTTCTTTGGAAGGAATGAGGCTAAAGCTGAAACTCCAGTACTTTGGCCACCTCATGCGAAGAGTTGACTCATTGGAAAAGACTCTGATGGTGGGAGGGATCGGGGGCAGGAGGAGAAGGGGACGACCGAGGATGAGATGGCTGGATGGCATCACGGACTCGATGGATGTGAGTCTGAGTGAACTCCGGGAGCTGGTGATGGACAGGGAGGCCTAGCATGCTGCGATTCTTGGGGTCGCAAAGAGTCGGACACGACTGAGCGACTGAACTGAACTGCACCTGTTAATAAGGGAAGTGATGTGAGGTTATAAAGAAATTACTAATAAAGAAAATCACATTGCTTTAAATTGCAAAATACTATTCTGCTATAGGAAACATGGCACTGCTTTGTTGTCTATAGGTAGATTTAATTCCTCAGTTGTGTCCAACTCTTGTGGACCCATGGACTGTAGCCTGCCAGGCTCCTCTGTTCATGGGATACTCCAGGCAAAGACACTGGAGTGGCTTGCCATTCCCTTCTCCAGGGGATCTTCCTGACCTAGGGATTGAACCCACATCTCCTGCATTGCAGGCAGACTCTTTACTGACTGAGCCACCAGGGAAGCCCTGGTTGTTGTCTTTAAATCACATTAAATTCTGTTTTGTTTCCATTTCCACTGGGCAGATAATCTCAAGCATTGCTGGGGCAACTCCCCTTTTGCCATTACATCAGAATCCAAGAGTCTTACAGAGAAAGAGGGGAAAGTCCTTCGCAGTAAGGAATTTGATCTTTCCAAATGAGTGGTCAGGTCTTTGTCCTGGCTCTTGGAGTTAACTATTGAACACTGGGAAATTTCCCTGTGATAGCAGTGTCTTTGTTATGCATAGTGATCTCCTTGGACCACCGCTAGTATTTTACGTTAATAACTTAGGGTGGGAGGAACTAGAGATCTCTTCAAGAAAATTAGAGATACCAAGGAAACATTTCATGCAAAGATGGGCTCAATAAAGGACAGAAATGGTATGGACCTTACAGAAGCAGAAGATATTAAGAAGAGTTGGCAAGAAAACACAGAAGAACTGTACAAAAAAGACCTACACGACTTAGATAACCACGATGGTGTGATCATTCACCTAGAGCCAGACATCCTGGAATGTGAAGTAAAGTGGGCCTTAGGAAGCATCACTACGAACAAAGCTAGTGGAGGTGATGGAATTCCAGTTGAGCTATTTCAAATTCTAAAAGATGATGCTGTGAAAGTACTGCACTCAATATGCCAGCAAATTTGGAAAACTCAGCAGTGGCCTCAGGACTGGAAAAGTCAGTTTTCATTCCAATCCCAAAGAAAGGCAATGCCAAAGAATGCTCAAACAACCACACAATTGTACCCATCTCACACGCTAGTAAATTAATGTCAAAATTCTCCAAGCCAGGCTTCAACAGTATGTGAACCGTGAACTTCCAGATGTTCAAGCTGGATTTAGAAAAGGCAGAGGAACCAGAGATCAAATTGCCAACATCTGCTGGATCATGGAAAAAGCAAGAGAGTTCCAGAAAAACATTTATTTCTGCTTTATTGACTATGCCAATGCCTTTTACTGTGTGGATCACAATAAACTGTGGAAAATTCTTCAAGAGATGGGAATACCAGACCACCTGACCTGCCTCATGAGAAACCTATATGCAGGTCAGGAAGCAACAGTTAGAACTGAACATGGAACAACAGACTGGTTCCGTAGGAAAAGGAGTACATCAAGGCTGTATATTGTCACCCTGCTTATTGACTTCTACGCAGAGGACATCATAAGAAATGCTGGGCTGGATGAAGCACAAGCTGGAATCAAGATTTCCAGTATAAATATCAATAACCTCAGATATGCAGATGACACCACCCTTATGGCAGAAAACAAAGAAGAACTAAGGAGCCTCTTGATGAAAGTGCAAGAGAAGAGTGAAAAAGTTGGCTTAAAGCTCAACATTCAGAAAACTAAGATCATGGCATCTGGTCCCATCACTTCATGGGAAATAGATGGAGAAACAGTGGAAACAGTGACAGACTTGATTTTTGGGGTGTCCAAAATCACTGCAGATGGTGACTGCAGCTGTGAAATTAAAAGACGCTTACTCCTTAGAAGGAAAGCAGAGACATTACTTTGCCAACAAAGGTCCGTCTAGTCAAGGCTATGGTTTTTCCAGTAGTCATGTATGTATATGAGAGTTGGACTATAAAGAAAGCTGAGCACCAAAGAATTGATGCTTTTGGACTGTGGTGTTGGAGAAGACTCTTGAGAGTCCCTTGGACTTCAAGGACATCCAGTCAGTCCATCCCAAAGGAAATCAGTCCTGAATATTCATTGGAAGGACTGATGCTGACACGGAAACTCCAATACTTTGGCAACAATGAAGACCCAGCAGAGCCAAAAGTAAATAAATTCTTTTTTTTTTTTTTTAAGAAAAATGGGAGTGGGAGATGGGGGAATTGGATGAAGATGGCCAAAAGTCACAAACTTCCAGTTTTAAGATAAATAAGTAGAGATAGTCTCTGACTTATGATGATTCAGCTAACAATTTTTTTGACTTTACAATGGTGTGAAAGTGATAAACATTCCACAGAAACTATATTTTGCATTTTGCATTTTGATTTTATTCCCGATTAGGGATATGTGCAACAATCTTCTCTCATGTTGCTGGGCACCAGCAGAAGTGATCCATGGCTCCCAGTCAGCCACATGATCATGAGAATAAACAAGGAGAGCACTAACAGTCATTCTGTGCCAGTGTAGCCATTGTGTTTTTCACTTTCAGTAGTGAAAGTGAAGAGTGAAAGTGAAAGTTGCTCAGTCATGTCCGACTCTTTGTGACCCCATGGACTTTATAGTCCATGGAATTCTCCAGGCCAGAATACTGGAGTGGGTAGCCTTTCCCTTTTCCAGGGGATCTTCCCAACCCAGGGATCAAACCCAGATCTCCCGCATTGCAGGTAAGTTCTTTACCAGCAGAGCCACAAGGGAAGCCCCACTTTCAGTAGAGTATTCAATAAATTACATGAGATTATCAAACAGGCTTCGTGTTAGATGATTTTGCCTAAGTGTAAGCTACTGTTAAATGTTCTGAGCACGTTTAAGGTAGGTTAGACACAGGTGTAATATTCAATAGGTTAGGTGTATTATGTGTATTTTAATTTATTTATTTATGGTTGTGCTGGGTCTTCATTGCTACATGGGCTTTCCATAGTTGTGGCAAATAGGAGTTACTCTCTAGTTGCAGTGTGAGGGCTGCTCATTGCAGTGGCTTCTCATGTTAAGGAGCATGAGCTCTAGGGTACACCAGCTTCAGTAGTTGTGGCACAAGGGCTCAGTAATTGCAATTCCCTGGCTCTAGGGCATAGGTTCAGTAGTTGTGGTGCTGAGGCTTAGTTGCTATGTGGCATGTGGGATCTTCCCAGAGCAGGGATTGAAACCGTGTCCCCTGCATTGGTAGCTGAATTCTTAACCACTGTGCTGCTACTACTACTGCTGCTAAGTCGCTTCAGTCGTGTCCGACTCTGTGCGACCCCATAGACGGCAGCCCACCAGGCTCCCCCGTCCCTGGGATTCTCCAGGCCAGAACACTGGAGTGGGTTGCCATTTCCTTCTCCAGCGCATGAAAGTGAAAAGTGAAAGTGAAGTCGCTCAGTCGTGCCCAACTCTTAGTGACCCCATGGACTGCAGCCTACCAGGCTCCTCCGTCCATGGGATTTTCCAGGCAAGAGCACTGGAGTGGGTTGCCATTGCCTTGTACCACCAGAGAAGTCCTAAGTGTCTTTTCAACTTACAGTGTTTTCAACTTGCAATGGGTTTATCTGGAAATAACCTCATTGTGGGCTTCCCAGGTAGCGCTAGTGGTAAAGAACCCGCCAATACAGGAGACGTAGGAGACGCCAGTTCAATCCCTGGGTCGGGAAGATCCCCTGAAGGAGGAAATGGCAAACCACTCCAGTATTTTTGCCTGGGAAATCCCATGGACAGAAGAGCCCGGTGGGTTACAGTCCATAGTATCGCAAAGAGTTGGATACGACTAAAGCAACTTAGAAAGCCAAGGCAACTTCATTTTAAGTCAAGGAGAATCTGTATCAGGGATGTAATGTAAAACATGATAGTTAACACTGTTTTATGATATATTTGAAAGTTACTACAAGCTGGAATCAAGATTGCTGGGAGAAATATCAATAACCTCAGATATGCAGATGACACCACCCTTATGGCAGAAAGCAAAGAACTAAGGAGCCTCTTGATGAAAGTGCAAGAGAAGAGTGAAAACGTTGGCTTAAAGCTCAACATTCAGAAAACTAAGATCATGACAATCTGGTCCCATCACTTCATGGTAAATAGATGGGGAAACAATGGAAACAGTGTCAGACTTGATTTTGGGGGGTCCAAAATCGCTGCAGATGGTGAGTGCAGCTATGAAATTAAAAGATGCTTGCTCCTTGGAAGAAAAGCAATGACTAGTGTAGATAGCATATTAAAAAGATGAGACATTACTTTGCCGACAAAAGTACATCTAGTCAAAGCTATGGTTCTTCCAGTAGTCATGTATGGATGTGGGAGTTGGACCATAAAGAAAGCTGAGCACTGAAGAATTGATGCTTTTGAACTGTGGTGTTGGAGAAGATTCTTGAAAGTCCCTTGTACTGGAAGGAGATGCAACCAGTCCATCCTAAAAGAAATCAGTCCTGAATATTCATTGGAAGGACTGATGCTGAAGCTGAAACTCCAATACTTTGGCCACCTGATGTGAAGAACTGACTCATTGGAAAAGACCCTGATGCTGGGAAAGATTGAAGGCAGGAGGAGAAGGAGACGACAGAGGATGAGATGTTCGAATGGCATCACTGACTTGATGAACATGAGTTAGAGCAAGCTCTGGACTTTGGTGATAGGGAAGCCTGGCATGCTGCAGTCCATGGGATCACAAAGAGCTGGACATGACTGAGAGACTGACCTGAAAGAGAGTGCTGCTGCTGCTGCTAAGTCACTCCAGTCGTGTCCGACTCTGTGCAACCCCATAGACGGCAGCCCACCAGGCTCCCCCATCCCTGGGATTCTCCAGGCAAGAACACTGGAGTGGGTTGCCATTTCCTTCTCCAGCGCATGAAAGTGAAAAGTGAAAGTGAAGTCGCTCAGTTGTGTCTGACTCTTTAGCGACCCCATGGACTGCAGCCTACCAGGCTCCTCCGTCTATGGGATTTTCCAGGCAAGCCCTGGAAAAGTACTGGAGTGGGGTGCCATTGCCTTCTCCTGAAAGAGAGTAGTAGATCCTAAAAGTTTATATCTCAAAAAAAAATTTTTTGGTAACTATGTGAGGTGATGGAAGTTAATTAAACATTGTAGTAATCATTTTGCAGTATATATATGTCAAGTCAGTATGCTGTACGTCTTAAAATTATACAGTATTGTGTGTTAATTAGAGCTCAGTAAAACTGCAAAAACAGGAAAAAAAAAACTTCTTCACTTGTAGTTAGTGTCAAAGTTCTTGGGCAGAATTGGCAGTCTCTTAGACTGTGTCTTTAACCTTGCAGTCTGGCTAATTCCAAGTAGGCCCCTAGTCTTCATTTCATGATAGCTGATTATTCTGTAGTCATAGATTGAGTTACCCTTGAGATACAACAGTTTTTTGCTGTTTTTATAAATGCTTTTGTTAAATACCTTTGTGTGTGTGTGTGTGTGTGTGTGTGTGTGTATAGATATATAGAATATATATGTAAGTTGTGTCCAGTTCTTTGCAACCCCATTGACTGAAGCACACCAGGCTCCTCTGTCCTTCACTATCTCCCAGAGTTTGCTCAGATTCATGTCCATTGAGTTGGTGATGCTATCTAACCATCTCATCCTCTGCTGTCCTCTTCTCCTTTTGCCTTCAGTATTTCCAGCATCAGGGTCTTTTCCAGTGAGTCATATATATATTTATTTATTTGGTTTCTCCAGGTTTTAGTTGCCACCGTGTGGGATCTTGACTTGAGGAATGAAAACTCTTAGTTGCAGCATATAAGAACTAGTGTTCTGACTAGGGATTGAACCTGGGCACCTTGCATTGGGGGCATGGTGTCTCAGCCACTGGGCCACCAGGGAAGTCTCCAGCCCTTTGCTCTTGTGCCCTGCATGTGTCACAGAATTTGCAGAGGTAAGAACCACACCCCCATGGCTATGCCCACCTTGCACTAACCTCTTTGAATGTTGCTGCCTCCCTGAGATTTTGCCAAATCACTGCTCCCTTTCTCTTCTTAGCAACAAAAGTTTTCACAGTAACACTGTCCATAATAGCCCCAAACTTGAAACAGTCCAAATGTTCATCAAAGGTAGAAAGGATAAGTAAATTGTGGTATAGTCACACAGTGGGGTATTATACAGCCCCAAGAGTGAACAAACCGACATGCCACACAACAATATGAATGAATTTCACAATGTTAAATGAGAGAAACTAGAAACAAGAACGTTTAGGCGAGTAGAATTTGTCACCATAAAATATCTCTTTGGCATATTAATTGTTTTAACAACTTATTGACCAGAGATATATTAACATGTCTTTTGTTACCCAAAAATTATTGACCAAAGTGTTTCAATATTCACTTACATAACAAATCACTGGCCACAGGCATTAGTTTCTATAAAAATCCCCTAGTCAATATGTGTTAAACTATTATTTTCTGAGAAACAGCAGGCATAGAAAGCTTCCATCTCTGTACTTGGAAGAGAAGGATGACCAATAATCTAGAAACCTATCTATGGAGAAGGCAGGGACTTAAATCTGCACCACAATCACCCTTGTTTACTGTGAAGGGAACCTTCCAGGGAACCTCCCATAACTGACTCTCCCACCCTTAGTCATCCTCTTTTGTGTTTAGCTGTAGATGATATTTAAGGTGAGGGCTTTGGCCATCTTGGTGAGTTATTCAGTATTCCTGGGTCTCTCCCATGTCTACCTTTAATAAATTTGTGTTTGATTGTCTCCTGTTAATCTGTTTCTTGTCAATTTGACTTTTAGACCAGCCAGAAGAACTTGGAATTATAAAGAAAAATTTCTTCCTCCCTAACAAGTAAAAACTGTATGGTTTCATTTATATAAATTTTAAAAACAGGTAAAACTAATCTAAAGTGTTTAAGGATACTAGTTGAAGCAGAGCAGAACATGCTACCCCCAAATATGCCTCTTTGGCATAAAGATTATTTTGAGTTGACATATTTTTGAGAAAAAAGTAGACAAAGGAGAGGGGCTTCCTAGGTGGCCCTAGTGGCAAAGAACCTGTTTCCCAGTGCAGGAGACACAAGAGACGCAGGTTTGATCCCTGGGCCGGGAAGATCCCCTGGAGAAGGAAACAGCAACCTACTCCAGTATTCTTGCCTGGAGAATCTGATGGACAGAGAAGCCTGGCAGGCTACAGTCCAAGAATCACAGCATCGGACAAGACTGAAGTGACAGCACGGACAGACACAGGAGAAGCTCTAAAATCAGAGTAGAATTTACTCTCTTGTGAGGAAAATTTACATTCCTAAGGTTAATCTCCCTTTTTAAGAGTGTCTCTCTCTGTACCAGGAAGAAAAGGATAACTTAAAATCACAAGGAACTCTCATTGTGGAGAAGGCATGAACTTAAATCTACTAACAGTCTGTGTTTTTCTGGTAACCTTCCAGAACCGCTCTCCTTGCATACGTGTTCAGTTGCTTCAGTTGTGACCCCATGGACTGTAGCCCACCAGGCTCCTCTGTCCATGGGATTCTCCAGGAAAGAATACTGGAGTGAGTTGCTGTGCCCTCCTCCAGGGGATCTTCTCGACCCAGGGGTCGAATCCAAGTCTCTTACATCTTCTGCATTGGCAGGTAGGTTCTTTACTACTAGCACTTAACCCCTCCTGAAAATGGTATTTAAAGTGGTGTCTTGGGCCATGTTGGATAGCTTTACTCAGTTTCCCTGGGTCTCTCCCATGTACACAGAAGAAATATATATAAATAAACTTTTTTTTTCCTCCCGTTAATCTGTCTCTTATTACTGACAGTCTCAGCCAAGAGCTCAGAAGGGTAAAGGGAAATTTATTTTTCCTCGCTCATGTGGTTTATTCAAGGGAAAGAATGTGCAAGAGGGCTTCTGGAACCCTGAACATATTCCCTTTCTTGATCTGTATACTAGTTACATGTATGTGTTCACTTGGTGAAATTTTGTATAGCTACATGCTTATGATTTGCACATTATATATGTTATATTTCAATTAAAAGTTTACATTAACATGGTATCCCACTCTCCCTGGCCCCTCAGGGCCACTTCTCTTCAGTGAACTTGGAGTTTAGAAAAAATTCTGGGACGGGAGGTATCTTGTACTAATGTTTGCCTGGGGTGACCAACTTGTCCCAGCTTGCTTGGGACTTTCCCACTTTTTGTACTGAAGTTTCACATGCCAGGAACTCCCTCTAAGCAAGTCCTGGACAAACTGAGAGAGTCGGTCCCCCTATCTCAGTCTACAAATACAAGTTTGAGAAGAAGCATAAAAAGAATTGACTAATCTTCTGGAATGAGGGGAGGAAGAACATACATTATGCTGTCAGTAAATTATCTCACCACAATATTTAGAGTTTACTCATGCCCATAATTAACGAAAGTTCTCTCTGTTTGGGCAATCAAAGGAACACTGTATCGCTTTAAAAGTAAGAATCTACATTAATCTAAAAGCTCAGGGCACACATACACACAAAACCGACGTCTGAACCTAGATCCAGAGGGAGATATTCAGTTGGAAAGTTTCCTTTTAGAAAGGTCAAATAATTCTCTCTGAAGTTCCTGTAGACAAGTGATTTTAGAGATAGAGGCCCCCTGAGATCTGAAGGAAATGCTGTTATAATACAAATAAACCTTCATGCAACCCAGCTGTGACATTTGATACCAGAGAGAATATGAATGAAAATATCCAGCACCACTCTGGCTTTTCTCAAATGCAAAGGGAATTGTCAGAGACAACTATAATTTGCAAAGGCAAAAACCGAAACGTGAATTTCCATCTTTAGGTCAAAGGATGAAGATGCAGCTACCAGAAAGATTGAGTTCAATCCTGGCCAAACAGTTCCAAAATGAGAAGGCAGAGAAGAGAGGACCTAGTTTAAATGAACTTCTCAGTCAGTAAGTCCCTTAAACAAAGTATTGTTCCTTTAACGTCTTCCATTGTCCAGTGATTAAATAGGCTCCCACACAGCCCTGATTAAAAACATTTTCTGGGGCACATTTCTCCAATTCCAGTTCTGTAGCACTTAATGTTCCCTCCAAAATTGCTTTGGGAAGAGCAATCTCATGTCAGCGAAATGAATTCAAAAGTGCTTCCTTACAAGGGCTGAAGGAGATTCGTACCTTCAATCCCCAACTTGCAAAATACCAAGCTTTAGATTGGTTTTGGAAAAAAGTTCACAAAGTAAATTCAGGAAGCCTGATATTGAATGAGATAAGCTTTAGTGAGTCTATACACACATTTAGTCTTTAAAACTATCATTTTAAAGTGATTACTAATATTTTTCAACAGAATGTCCCTTTTTACCCAAGTAAACTATTTGAAGAGTGTGTTTTACAAGCATTAGCTTTTATAGACTGTCTCCTTTTCAGAGGCAATACTTTAAACTTTTGCCTTCACAACTTCTTGACACACTATATATTTAAATCCTGCAGCCACACAGCTTAGTATTCAGACCTCAAAGGGACCCCATGTGGGTTTATGGATCTTTTCTGTCTAGTGCCTTCTAGTACTCTGCCCAGCATACACATCTTCCTCCACTGGAGAGTCTTTCTGGTTTTGGTTTTTTGGTGGTGTTTTTTATTTTTGGCTGTATGACATGCACAAACCCATGCCCCCTGCAGTGGGAGCTCAGAGTCCTAACCACGGGACAGCCAGTGAAGTCACTGGACAGCCAGTGAAGTCCCTGGACAATTTTTCTCGATTCACAAGAGAAGGAAAGGAAACAGAATTTGCCACCCCAACATATGCCTCTTTGGCATATTGATTTTTGAGGGCTGATTATCATTATTTTTTCTCATTTCATAAACTTCCTTTCTTCTAGGGTAAAAAACACGACTATCTGCAGAGGTAAGGGTCAGTATGAGCCTTATTTCTTCTAAGGAATCCTGTAAAAGGTTACCTTTCAAGATGTATAGCCTCAATTCTCATTCTCACCTGGCTATTCAGCTTTTGACTTAGACTTCAAACTGAAGATGTCCAAAACTAGGTTCCTGCTCCCATCTGCCAACCTCTGTCTGTGTCCTGTGCCCTTTATCTCAAAGGGAAAAACAGGCTTATAGCTGCTCAGGCAAATTCTAGGTTCAGTCCTTTATCTCTCACCACCTGACTTAAATAGTGGCTGGTGAGAACATACCTGGATCCAACCAGTTTTCTCCAGCCCAGCTCCATCAACCAGTCCAAACTGGCCCATGCCTGAGTGGCCGCAGCCACCTCCTCTGGCGTCTCCTTCCTGCCCATCTCTTTTCCACCAGGTGCTTTTAAAAGCAAGTCCGAATGTGTCTTTCCCCAGCTCGGAACCTTGGGAAGTCCCCATCCCCTTAGAAGAAAACTGATTCTTACTGCTTCTTCCTTTTACCTGAAGCTGCAGAGTAGGACTAACCTGGGAGCCCTTAGAAATAGTCATGCCATTCAGCTGAGCTGAATGAAATCTGCATCCTTAGTGAAGGCGTCTGCAAATTGTTGAGCTGATTATTTTTGAGAGACTTCAGTCAGGAGAATCTCTGAAAACAGAGAAGATACACTTTTGTAAGAAACGTTTACATGTGTAAAGGAAATCTCCATTTGTCAGGGCTCCTTTTTCTTTCCTTCAGAAAGAGGAGGATGACTTTGAAGTCTCTAGAACCTGTCATCAATGGAGAAGGCAGGGGCTTAAATCTGCAGAACAAACTTATCCTTGATTCCTTACCCTTGATTCCAGATAGCCTCTCATAACTGGCTGCTCTCCCATCCCCCCAACATCCTCCTTTCTCTTGACTTGGAGATGGTATTTAAGGTGGTGGCTTAAGCCATTTCAGGGAGTTACTCACTTTTCCTAGGTCTCTCCCATGTATACAGGAGGAAGATATGTTACTAAATTTATGTTTGTTTTTCTCCTGTTACTCTTTTATTTACAGGGGGGGTTCTCAGACAAGAACCTGGAAGACTAGAGGGAAAATTAGTTTTCTTCCTCGATATGCACAATGATGTGACTTGGGACAGGTTGCTTCGCCTGCGTCCACTTTGGAACAGATCCCTCACAGCCTTTTTCATGTGTGACTCTAATTCTTCCCTCCAAATGGATCCATAGCTTAGCACAATTCTGGGGAGCATCATTCACATACTTGATCCAAAGAGTGCCATTCAGTTCGAGCTATATGCTGTGTAGACCCTGCCTCACCCTCCAGTTCTATTTCTGTGCACTCGAAATGGGTCACTTGTTCACATTGCCTTTAAAGCCATGGCTTCCATGACTTTTTTTTAATATTTAATTTTTAAAAATTATTTTTGGTTGCACTGGCTCTTTGTTGTAGTACACAGGCTTTCTCTAGTTGTGGCCAGCAGGGGCTACTCTTCATTATGGTGCTCAGGCTTCTCATTGTGGTGGCTTCTCTTGGCCTCTAGAGGGTAGCTCAGGAATTGTGGTGTGTGCGCTTAGTTGCTCCGTGGCATGTGGGATCTTCCCGGACCAGGGATGGAATCCATGTTCCCTGCATTGGCAGGTAGATTCTTCACCTCTAGACCACCAGGGAAGCCCCTCCATAAATTTTTTATTGTTTACCCTATTACTGAAAAGATTTTTGATCACACTCTCTAATATATATGTGTGTCTGTGTGTGTCCCTTTATAAAATATATGCTTAGGCACACAAACACAGTAAAGAATTTTTAAATGCTTAAAATAGAAAATAAGCATGTGTAGAACTTCTAACAATTTTTGAGATCATCAGATTGGATGCAAAAGCAAAGTCCAAATATGTGGCCTTCAAAACCCCAGTTTGGATTTAAAGATTATTTTTGTTGCTGTTCAGTTGCTCAGTCGTGTCTGACTCTTTGCAACCCCATGGACTGCAGCACAGCAGGCTTCCCTGTTCATCACCAACTCCTCGAGCTCGCTCAAACTCATGTCCATCAAGTTGGTGATGCCATCCAACCATCTCATCCTCTGTCGTCCCTTCTCCTGCCCTCCATCTTTCCCAGGATCAGGATGTTTTCCAATGAGTCAGCTCTTCACATCCGATAGCCAAAGTATTGGAGCTTCAGCATCAGTCCTTGAAATGAGTATTCAGAGTTGATTTCCTTTAGAACTGACTGGATTTAAAGATGCAAATAAGTTAAAAGTGTAAGCAAAGCATAGAGAAATACATACCATATCAAAATAACACTTATCAAAATAAAGCTACAGTGGTTATATTCATTGTTGTTGTTTAATTGCTAAGTCATATCTGACTCTTTTGCTTCCTCATGGACTGTAGCCCACCAGGTTCCTCTGTTCACAGGATTTCCCAGGCAGAAATACTGGAGTGAGTTGTCATTTCCTTCTCCAGGGGATTTTCCTGACTCAGGGATAGAACTCACATCTCCTGCATTGTCAGGCAGGTTCTTTACTGCTGAGGTACCAGGGAAGCTCAATTATATTAATATTAAAGTAAATTTCAGGGAGAAAAATAGTACCAGTGGTAAAGAGGGAGACAAACCTTCAGTCTGTAATACAGTGTTCCTACTAAACAGCTTTCCCAAAAATGTGTAACATGGCAGATTGCTTGTGGGGAATTCTGGGACTTTGGCTCCCATCATCATTATTTCCTTCTTGAGGACTCGGCAAATACTGTGTATCACTTTGGACACTAAGAGGAAAGAAGCCCTTTATTAACTTAGAGCACATAATGACATTACAACATTAATAAAATATTCTTAACAAGAAGAAAGGGAGATATGCTGCAGAAGTGGGTGAGGGGCAAAGAGAGAACCACAGAGTAGCTGCATGCCAGTGGAGCAAAAGCATGAATTTTATCAAACATGCACTTGGTTGTTAAAGACCTTTGGATCTTGGCTCTACCAATCATGAGCCATTATGGGACTTCAGGCAAGTTATTCTGTGTGAAGCTCATTTTCTACATTTGTAAATACGGATAGAATAGTCATAGAAAGCACTTCTCTAATTTGTTGTGAGACCAGGAGACTATATGAAGAGCATGAAAATGTTAAGTGTCATATTAATGTTGCCAGTCATTTGGTCTGGTGTCTTCTCAGCCATTATCTCCCACCAGAGATACAGAACTGAGACGCTGTATCACATAATTGTGTTTCCACAGTTTGTATCCTTAGTCCTCTCTCTTGGTTGAATATTCAGAGACATTAAAGTGAGGTTAAATGTCTTTTTACCCAGTGTGACTGCTTTCATGAATTTTAATAGTCTGAATTATATAATCCCACCATGCCTTCTCCTTGTTAGACTAGAAAAGATCCAACTCTCTTGCAACTACTTTGGTTAAATATATTCCAGTATATCTTAGGATTATTAAAAGGAAATATATTAATTCATTAACCAAATAAGAATTTATTGAGTGTCCACTAAATAACGTTATAGGTACCAGGTATAGAGCAGTGAACAAAATAGACCAAGTAGACCCTTATATGTCATACCAGTATAAATAACTATAATAATACAAATTTCTTAAAATCTGTTGACTTTGTTCCAGAACTTCCTTTTAGAATGGTCATTGTCTCCATTCTCAAATAAAATTGGTATTTAATTTGTATTTAGACAGTGCAAATTGATGAAGCTATCTTTAGTACAAGAAGAGATAAAGGAATCTGGGATAGATTTAGCATACAAAATGAACATCAACAAAATAACATATAATAAAAATGAATGTGCTGAGAAGAGAAAGAAAAATCTCTCTGTGACAATCATTAATTTTTCATCCTTTTTAAAGGTTTATTTTATAAGAAGGGAGGAAACATTATCAGGTACTTGGAATGTGTTCCAAGCTCCAAATTCGCATCAAATATATCTGAAAGAGAATAAGACGATTTTGGGAAGTAACATCAGCAGTCTGACAAGCATATTAAAAACTTATAACGGTGCATGTCTTTCTCATGTTTACAGTTACTGAAGTCACTGTGTTGCTGTTTTACTCAACTTTCAAAATCAAGTATTTGACAGAGCCCAGAAAGTCAGTTCCATCGCTAGTTATGAGACACAATTTGAGCATTTATACCAATCATACCAAAACTAGCAAAAGTTTAGCTGCAATTTTTTTTTTGTGGGAGGAGCTATTTCCTTTTTGAAAGAGAGTCCTTTGCTACTGTATGATATGGCAATCTATGGGTGCCAGTTTTCTAGTTTGCTGGCCCTTGTGCCTTCTGCAAGTTGCTGACTCACTTTATGGGGTGAAATTAAGAACCTGTCTGAATCAATAGGTATTTGTGGCAGAAAGTGCTAGTTCTCCCCTGGCATGTATTTGCTCTTTCTTTTAAGGAAATAGAATCTTAGCTGGGCACAGCATTTACCAAGGTTGGCAAGATCTTGGAAAGCAGCTCACAGGCATCAGAAGCAATAGCATTGGGGTAAATAAGAAAGATTTACAAGCTGAGTAGTCTGTGACTTCTTCCTACTTTTAGCAACATCCTATAGAGGGATGGACCCCAAGTCAGAGCTAGCCAGACAACAACCCAAAATGGAAGAAAACCTAGCTCAGTCAGGAGTCATTCTTTGCATGTGGCCTGTGATTTCAGAGTCCCACACAATTGAAAAAGTCGTCTGCTTTCTGCAACTCCACAGTGAAGCCGTTTAAAGGGGCTGCTGAAGAGGAAGACTTGGCCCTTCCCTCTCAACCAGTAAATGAGAGCTGGAGCAGAGGTAAAGACCATATACCTCAACTGCAGGATCTGTATCTGTGGATTCAAACAATCTAGGATAGAAAATTTTCAAGGAAAAAAAAATTCCAGAAAGTCTCAAAAAGCAAAATTTGAATTTACAACACTGGCAAATATTTATGTAGCATTTTACATTGTATTTGTAACTATTTCCTTAGCATTTGCATTATATTAGATATCATAAGTAATCTAGAGATGATTTAAAGCATATGGGAGAATGTGTATGCTGCTGCTGCTAAGTTACCTCAGTCATGTCCGACTCTGCACAACCCCATAGACGGCAGCCCACCAGGCTCCCCCGTCACCAGGATTCACCAGGCAAGAAGGGTTACAGGCAAATACTATGCCATTTTATATAAGGGATGTAAATATCCATAGATTTGCATATCATGGGGATCCTGGAACCAATCTCCCTAAGGTACTGAAAGACAACTGTATTGAGGATGTCAATTGCCCACCCAAACCTATTAAGAAGAGCTTAAGAAAGCAGCTATCAAGTTGAAGGAGAGGAAGATGAGTCAGCACAGAGAAGAGTGGAATAGTTAAGAGAATTTGCCTGGAAGAGATCTTGGGCTGTGGTTACTTCTTTCTTCTTTAACTTTTCTGTTTTGATTATCTTTTTACATTTTTTAAAAAGTGAATATATTATTGTTGGATCAACCTTTACCCTCTGGAGCTGTGCTTGGGGCCACTCTGACACTGTCTACTCATTACCAGTCAAGGAGAGAGGCTTTGACATAAGGCATAGCTGCAGCGCCTTCTGAAAATACTTGGGAAACAGGAAGGCATTAGTATTCCCTGGAATCAGGATCACCACACTGACGGAGAGGAAGAAGGGTATTTCATCTGCCAGGGCCAAGGGCTCATTAATGAACACGGCCGCTTCGCAGTTTGGCTGCATGCTACTGACGACACCATGATCCCCAGGGAGTGCTGAGGTGAGGCGGATGCATCTTCCCCAGCAGGACGGGCCTTTGAGCAGGATGGATGGCCAGTAGGGTCACAGTGTGCTATAAGCAAGCATCCACTGCACGGCCTGTGGGGTTACCAAGGGTATCAATCAGATCCAGACCCGGATTGGCCCAGATGAGAGCCAGTGCTGGGGTCCCCCAGCTGCAGGGGGGACCACTATTTCCCCCTGGTGTCCACTCATTGCTACACATCTTCAACTGAGAAGCTGCAGAACTGGGACAGCTGTAGGAGGGTGCCTGGGACAGGATGGCTTTGGATCCATTGGAAGTGCAGCTCCAGAGGGCCATGACAGGTCATAGGACCAGGCCTTGGGCACTCGCACCTCGTGGTCTAGTTCCTGGGGACTGTGAGCCCATTTATCCCTGGGCTGTTACTTCCTTCTGCCTCCTTCATCCAGAGAAGGTCATAGTCAAGACAGACTTCTGCTACCTAGCAGCTCCTTCCTTCTGTATGTAATTCACAAGCAGCAAATAGAACAGAAGCCTATTAAGTGTTAGAGGAATTTGAAAGCCAAAGAAACCAGAAACCTGGCAAATGACCATGATTATTATTAAGAGTCACCGTAGAGGAG
This sequence comes from Capricornis sumatraensis, assembly GCF_032405125.1. Lineage (NCBI taxonomy): Eukaryota > Metazoa > Chordata > Mammalia > Artiodactyla > Bovidae > Capricornis > Capricornis sumatraensis. Next base: position 112,933,559 of record NC_091092.1, read on the forward strand.
GAAAAGTCATTTTCCCTCGAATCTTCTGGTTCTTGGCTGAGACCCTCCTGTAGTAAAAGACAGGTTAATGGGAGAAAACTGGAAGTTTAGCAACATGTGTACTTCCCTGTATACATTTGAGATACCCAGGAAAACTGAGTAACTCCCCCCAAAAGACCTGAACCATCACTTAAATACCATCTTCAGCTAAAGACAAAAGAAGATGGGGCTGGGGCAGGTGCACAGGGGACAGAGCAGGGGCAGTCAGATTGGGAAGTTTACCAGGCAAAGCAGAGTGAATAAGGGTATGCTGGGTATATAGATATAGGTCATTGCCTTCTCCTTTGATTACAGTTTCCAGATATTTAGAATCTTTCTCCTCGTCCTGGTACAGAGAGGGAGTGTGTGTATGTGTATGTGTGTGCGTGCTTCATCATGTCTGATTCTTTGCAACCCCATAAACAGTAGCCCGCCAGGCTTCTCTGTCTGTGGAGTTTTCCAGACGAAAATATTGGAGTGGGTTGCCATGTCCTCCTCCATGGGATCTTCCTGACCCAGAGATTGAATCCACAACTCTTTCCTCTTCTGCATAACAAGCAGATTCTTTACCACTGTGACACCTGGGAAGCCCACGGAGTGGGAGACACCCCTACAAATGGAGCTTTCCCTTATAAATGTAAATATCTCTTTAAAAAGGATAAATAACTTTTACTTGGTTTTCAGAATTTTTCCTGTATCTGCTGTTTCTTGAAAACAATCAGCTCAAAATAATCCTTATGCCAAAGAGACATATTTGGGGATGGTAAATTCTGCTCCCCTTTACCTCCAAGCTTCTCAGGTGGTGCTAGTGGTAAAGAATCCACCTGCCAATGTAGGAGACACAAGAGATGTGGATTCAATCCCTGGGTCAGGAAGATCCCCTGGAGTAGGAAATGGCAACCCACTCCAGTATTCTTGCCTGGAAAATCCCGTGCACAGAGGAGCCTGGCAGGCTATGGTCCAGGGAGTCGCAAAGAGTTGGACATGACTGAGCACGCATGCTTTACTTCCAAGCAGTGTTAAGACCCTCAAACTGCTCAGCAGGAAACAGGCTGTAAAAATTGAAAGCCCCAAGAAAGACCCACTTCAGATGTGGCCATAATAACCAATAGAGATGAAACTTCCAGAGGGCAAAGACAAGGGCCATAGAGGAAAACAGACATGGCGTTCCTTTAAGAGAGTAAAGCTAAAGATTGTCAGATGAGCTAATTAAGGGATTTAATCCAATGCCAGGACAAGCAGCTTTTGCATTTCCAAACCAGGACTCAATAATTGCCATGAACAGATGACTGCTGAGTGGTTCCACGTCTCCCTTTCTCCGTTGGTGTTTCTGTGTTTGTCACCTTGCTCCTACTCCACCATGATGATATGGACGGGGCACATCACTATCTTATTTTTTATAGAGTTTTTAGAGATTTCAGGATCACAAGGAAACACATCTGCTCCTGACATTGGGGGTCACATATTACTCAGAGGTCCTAGATTTTGAGCTGTATGTAGTTTAGGGGAGGAAAAATCACTTTTCCTCTCTCATTCTAGGTGCTTGGCTGAACATCCACCTCCCTGAATAAAAGACAGATTAGCAGGAGAAAAATAGAAGTTTAATAACATGGATACCTCCTGTACATATGGATGAGACCCAGGAAAACTGAGTAATTCCCTGAAATGGTCCAAGCCACCAGCATTTTCAGTTAAAGACAAAACAAGGATGTTAGGGAAACAGGGAGGCCAGTTACAGGAGGTGACCAGGAAAAGCACAGTAATCATGGGTAAGATTGTGAGGCAGATCTAAGTTTTTGCCTTCTCCACTAGAAGACTTAAGTTTTAGTCACCTTCCTTTTCCTGGTACAGAGAGGGAAAAACCTTTACAAATGAAGATTTCCCTTATAAATGTAAATATCTCTTACAAAAGAGTAACTTCTACTCTGTTTTCAGAGCTTCTCCTATCTTTTCCCACTTGAACTTAACTAGCTCAAGATAATCATATTTTGGGGGTAGCAAATGTTGCCCCCCTTCAGTAGGATGGGATTGTACTTGAGAGTTTCCCTTGGCAATGGGTATGTTCCATTAATACATATGGGAAGAAGAGCACTCATAAATGTTCGCATGGCCAGAATAGCAGAATGGGAGAGGCCAGTAGTTCCCCCCACCCCATGCCTGTTTGCCACTTCTATTATCATAATAGAAGTTTGAGCTGAGTAGATGGCCACCTAAAATTAAAAGTTCATTTCCTAGCCGCCGTTGTACTTAGATGTGGTCATGGAACTAAATTCTGGCCAATGGTTTATGAGAGGGAGGGGGAATACCAGTTATAGGGGAATTGACATCAGGTGGGTTCATTATTAGTTACCAGGGAAACAAATAGAGAGGCACACCAAAGATGATAAGATAGGGTAAGAGCAATCATTAGCTGGGGCCTGGGGCAAGTACCAATACAGAAGGTCAGTCTTGTGTGTAGGGTAGAAGTGAAGCAGGCACAGTGGTCAGCCAGGGGATGTACAGAGAGCAAGAGAACAGCTATCATGTGTGGCCTGACCAAACAAGCTATCTCATGCTACACATTATGCTAAGTGTTTTGTATTTATATTCATGTATTTAGTCTTCACATCTTGTTTTCTGACCGGGCCACATGGCTTGCAGGATCTTAGTTCCCTAACGAGGAATCGAATCCTGCAGTGCAAGCATATAATCCTAATTACTGGACACCAGGAAGTTCCCATCTTCACAATATTTTCTTTTCTTTTTTTTTGCCATGCCGCATGGCATGCAGGATCTTAGATCCCCATCCAGGGATTGAACCCATACCGCTTGCAGTGGACGCATGGAGTCTTAACCACGGAACTGCCAGGGGAGTTCCTTCACAACAATTTTAAATAAGAGAATCTGAGGTTTAGCAAATCACCCAAGGTCATGTAACTAGGAAAAGCCTTGAGCAGGTTTCAAATCCAAGAGTGACTTCAGTGTCGGTACTCTTAGCTACTAAATTACATTGCATCTCATGCCATGATAGCAACTTTTATAACAATGATAATGCACAATGCTGGAAAGACTGGTTAAGTGGTTTACTTATCCATTACTGTCCAGTTTGCTTTCAGACACCTCACTGCCCTTCTCTTGCCCTCTGTGTCATAGAAAACGATATTTTCCAAGTTCCTTTGTTCTCTGGCTTCAGAGTAGGTTTGCTCAATGGACAATACTTGCAGAAGATTGGATGGAAGAGTCCAAAGTATTTTTCTCTGACACTTTTTCTGTTTTCTACAGCATATCTTCCATGGGTCCACCTTTTCCCAAACCATACCTTCCTTGATGATCCCAGCTACTAATGGAGAGTCTGATCAGACAGACTCCATCATAGTTCTATTTCTGTTTAGATGGTCCTAGTTTCTGGCCCCGGTAATACCAGCTCATCCAAGTGTTCCCTCCATCCCTAAGTTTGGCAGAATCTTTCTGCTATTGCCAATCTCTGGGTTATTTCACTCTTGACTTCTTAGCTTCCCCATTACTTATAAAGCCAATTTTCTGCTTTATTTTCCCCCTGTTAAAAGTATTAGAGTGGTTTTCATGACTTTTGCTGAAATGTGACTCAATACACAGACAATATACCCCTTTGGGGAATAAGAGCCATAATGATGTTCATACATGTTGATCCAGTTTTCTGTGCTGAAAACTGTTTCCTAAGGAAATAACTGAAGAGAAACAACAACAAAAATTGTACATAGGTGTCCATTTCTGTATTATTTATATTAATAATACAGTATCAGAACATTGAAAACCACCAAAATATCCAATATTGGAAGAGTGGACTAAAAAATCAGGGTACATAACACAATGGAATAATAAGCAGTTGTTATTGTACCAGTCAGCTTTTGCTAGATTTTGCTGCAGTAGCAGATAATCCCCAAATCTCAGTGATTTATCACAGTTATTTCTCACTCAGTTACCTATCCTTTGCAATTCAGTTGCAACTCTGCTTCATCCCAGGACCCAGTTGGAAGGACTAGCTCCATATTGGTCTCAAGGCAATGAAGAAAGAGCAAGGATAGATTAGTACAATAATTTAATAATTTAAGAGCTAAAGCTTATGCTCAGATGTGGGATATGTCAGATTCCATTGACCAAAGCAAGTCACATGACCAAGCCTGATATCAATGGGGCAGATTCCATGTCACTACTGCAGGGAGGCCCACCAGGAACTGGCTCTGTTAGGGATGGCCCCAGAGGAAAAGGATAACAAATATTTTCAGAAATAATAACATCTTCCATGATAATGAAGACTGAAAATAACAGAAAATGTTTGATATAATGATAGGTAGAGTAAGAATCTACAAAAATACATATACTAAAATCCATTTCTAACCTGCTTCATGGGCATATGAAGTTAGACGTCATATGACTAAGTTCTAGCAATGACATCATCTACCTGGAGATAGTGTTAGATCCTACCAGACTGCCCCATCCCTTTCCACTTCAGATACCAATTCAAAGTCCAGGTTATCACCTATGCTTCTGAATGACTGACTGTGAATTGGAAGTTCTCATAACCCCCTCCTTGGGTTTGATTAATTTTGCTAGAATAGATCACAAAATTTAGGGAGACTATTTACTAGACTACCTGTGTACTACAAATGGATATAACTCAGAAACAGCCAGGTGGTAAAGATGCCTAGGGCAAGGTATCAGGAAAGGACACGGGGCTTCTCTACCCTTTCAGGGCACACCATCCTTCCAGAACCTCCATGTGTTTACCAACTTGGAAGCTCTGCCAACCCTGTCCTTTTGGTGTTTTATGGAGACTGAATTAAGTTGGCATGGTTGATGAAATCATTGGATATTAGTGATTAATTCACCTCCAGTCCTTCTCCCCTCAGCTCCAAAATCACTGTGGACAGTGACTGCAGCCATGAAATTAAAAGACGCTTGCTCCTTGGAAGAAAAGCTATGACAAACCTAGACAATGTATTAAAAAGCAGAGATATCACTTTGCCAACAAAGGTCCATCCAGTCAAAGCTATGGTTTTTCCAGTAGTCATGTGTGGATGTAAGAGTTGGACCATAAAGAAGGCTGAGCACCAAAGAACTGATGCTTTTGAATTGTGATCCTGGAGAAAATGCTTGAGAGCCCCTTGGACAGCAAGGAGATGAAACCAGTCAATCCTGAAGGAAATCAACCTGAACATTCATTGGAAGGACAGATGCTGAAGCTAAGCTCCAGTACTTTGGGCACCTGATGTGAAGAGCTGACTCATTGGAAAAGACCCCGCTGCTGGGAAAGATTGAGGGCACGAGAAAAAGGGGGTGACAGAAGATGAGACAGTTGCATAGTATCATCAACTCAATGGACATGAGTTTGAGCAAACTCCAGGAGATAGTGAAGGATAGGGAATCCTGGTGTGCTGCAGTCCATGGGGCCACAAAGAGTCAGACAAGACTGAGTGACTCAACAACAACACAGGTTGGGGGATGGGACTGAAACGTCCAACTCTCTAGTCGCTGTTGTTGGTTTCCTTGGGAACCAGCCCTGGTGACTAGGAGCTTCACTTAAGAAATTCCAAGGGTTTTAGAGTTCTGTGCCAAGAATGGGGACAAAGACCACATATATTCCTTATTATAAATTGCATTAAAAAATAAAATTTGAGGACTTCCCAGGGTTTCCCTGGTGGCTCTGACAGTAAAGACTCTACCTGCAAGGCAGGAGACCAGAGTTTGATCCCTGGGTCCAGAAGATCCCCTGGAGAAGGGAATGGCCACTCACTCTAGTACTCTTGCCTGGAGAATACCATGGACAGAGGAGCCTGGTGGGCTACAGTTCATGGGGTCGCAAAAGAGTCAGACACAACTAAGCAACTGACACACACACTGGTGGCTCAGCGGTAAAGAATCTGCCTTGTAGTGCAGGGGACATGGGTTCAGTCCCTGGTCTGGGAAGATTTCACATGCAGCCATGAGTAAGACTCAATGCAGCCAAATAAATAAGTAAAATTTTAAAAAATGAACAGATATTATCTAACAAATTTAAAAAATAAAATTTGGGATGTCCCTGGTGGTCAGTGGTTTAGACTATGACCTTCTACTATAGGGAGCCTGGGTTTGATCCCTGGCCTGAAAAATTCTGAATGCCATGCAGTGCAGCCAAAACACACACACACACACACACACACACACACCAGATGCATCAGAAAGAATAAAATATGTAGGGGTAAATTAACAAACAAAATTCAACTGAGTAAAATTGTCTTTATTCAACAATTTATGGGGGATTTCCCTGGCAGTCCAGTGGTTACTCCACACTTCCAAAGCAGGGGGCACAGATTCAATCCCTGATTGGGGAACTAAGATCCAGTATGCTGTGGCATGGCCAAAAGGAAAAAGAAAACAAGGCATGCCTTGGGCAGCATCCCATCTAGCAGATAGAAAGGAGCTCCAGAATGCTATAAAAAGTGGAAGACTTACAGGCAGAAGGAGGCAGGACTAGGCAGTTATTCTAGCAAAGAGTTGATTGTTTCAAGCCAGGTCATCTTTCTTTGGGGGACAGAACGGGATCTATCAGATTACCTCACTACTACTGACCAGGTAGTTCTAGATTGACTGGTTTAAGGTTCCATTTCTGAAAGAGGTTGAAACTGCAATTTAGATATTAAGTCTTGGTTTGGTGTTGTGAGCTTAGCACAAGTGACTCCATTTTAGGCCTGTTGTTCCCTTTTTAACAATCACAATATCACGAGAACTCACTGTCATATACCCTGATTTATCATCTCCCAGCTATCACCTCCCAATTTGGTATGCCGATAACCACAGGTCAGAAGATTATACAATGAGAAGTTAAGGAAGAGTATCTTCTGATTGGGAACATAGGATTTGAGAGACAATCAGTGATCTTTCTAGGTATGAAAAGGACAAATTCTAAAAAATTCTCCATACAATTTCTCCTTGGTAAAATTAAAATAACAATATACTTTAACTGAATATTTATTGTTTCATTTTTAAGAACTGAGCATATGTTTACTTATTTTGAGTTTACACATGACCTCTTTCAAGACAGTCTCCCCAAATGTCTTCTTCCTGTAACTTTTCCCAATTTTCCCTCTCCCAAGCACTTTCTCCAGACCCATAGTTTCTAGAACACCAAAGGCATGAACTATGGCTTAATTTTCTATACTCCATTACATTTATTGGGCTTCCCTTGTGGCTCAGCTGGTAAAGAATCTGCCTGCAATGCGGGAGACCTGGGTTCAATTCCCGGGTTGGGAAGATCCCCTGGAGAAGGGAAAGGCTATCCACTTTAGTATTCTGGCCTGGAGAATTCCATGGACTATATAGTCACAAAGAGTCAGACACAACAACTGAGCAACTTTCACTTTAATTATATAGTTATCTGTTGATGTGATATTTTTCTCCAAAAGACTGGAAAATACCTCTAAGTCAGAAACTTTGTCTTCAGTTAAGTTCAGTCCCCCAGTCGTGTCTGACTCTGCGACCCATGGACTGCAGCACGCCAGGCCTCCCTGTCCATCACCAATTCCTGGAGCTTGCTCAAACTCATGTCCATTGAATTGGTGATGCCATCCAACCATCTCATCCTCTGTCATCCCCTTCTCCTGCCTTCAATCTTTCCCAGCATTAGGGTCGTTTCCGGTGAGTCAGTTCTTTACATCAGGTGGCCAAAGTATTGGAGCTTCAGCTTCAGCATCAGTCCTTCCAAATTCAGGACTGATTTCCTTTAGGATGGACTAGTTGGATCTCCTTGCACTCCAAGGGACTCTCAAGAGTCTTCTCCAACACCACAGTTCAAAAGAATCAATTCTTCAGTGCTCAGCTTTCTTCATAGTCCAACTCTCACATCCATACATGACTACTGAAAAAACCATAGCTCTGACTAGATGGACCTTTGTTGGCAAAGTAATGTCTCTGCTTTTTAATATGCTGTCTACGTTGGTCATAGCTTTTTTCCAAGGAGCAAGCGTCTTTTAATTTCATGGCTGCAGTCACCATCTGCAGTGATTTTGGAGCCCAAGAAAATAAAGTCTGTCACTGTTTCCATTGTTTCTCCATCTATTTGCAATGAAGCGATGGGACCAGATGCCATGATCTTAGGTTTTTTGAATGTTGAGTTTTAAGCTAACTTTTTCACTCTTCTCTTTCACTTTCATCAAGAGGCTCTTTAGTTCTTCTTTGCTTTCTGCCATAAGGGTGATATCATCTGCATATCTGAGGTTACTGATATTTCTCCCAGCAATCTTGATTCCAGGTTGTGCTTCATCCAGCCCAGCATTTCTCATGATGTAATATGCATATAAGTTAAATAAGCAGGATGACAATATACAGCCTTGATGTACTTCTTTCCCAATTTGGAACGAGTCTCTTGTTGCATGTCCAGTTGTTGCTTCTTGACCTGCATGGAGATTTCTCAGGAGGCAGGTAATTCCCAGCAAGAGACATAGATGTAAGCTGTTGGAAACCGGTAGCTCCAGTAACTCAGGAACAGATACATTGCCCTGAAGAGGGGATCTTGGTGGCATCACAGTATTCACTACATATGTTCTGTACCATTGCTGTAATCTTAGTGAGGTCACTCCATATGAAATTCTTCCTAATTTACCTATCCATTCATTCTCTTCTACCTGTCTAGTCAGAAATGGTGTTTTCCTCTCCTGTCTTGGTAGGATCCTGTACACCATTTATCAATGCACTGGATCTGTAGCAAGCCTACCTTTCTGGCTTTCTACAGAAGGGATTTTTTTTTTCCAAAAAAAAAAAATCTAGTTGTGATTCTTTCAACCTAATGGTTTGGGAAAGTGAGCTCTCTCCGCCTGTGTATGAGGATTCTTTTACAGCATCATTGAGCTGATCTAGCATGCAGGAAAGTCACAATACATTTATTTAAGAGTAAATATAGAGCATATATTCTATTTGAAATGGACTTTAGGGAAACGAAATTAGAGATAACTTTTTACTGGTTTAGAGAACTGACTCCCTAAATGTTTTTATTCCTATTATTAATTGACTTTTGACTCCAGACAAGAAAAAGATGATGAGCCAGTTTTAATGAGACTCTTTCTTCTGAGAGAAAGGTTATCACTGCTGAGATGACTGGCTTGGTAGAGATGATCCAGTGAGGAACTGACTGCTGGATAGGAGCATTGGTGTTTAGAAATGGGGGCTAGCAGAGAAAGGGGGGAATGTGAAAGGATTGATCCTGGTCACCAGCTGAAGTTGCTGAGATTGCTATACTATAGGCATCCAGCTCAGGTCACATCCTGAGACCCAACTCTATTCCTCTGGGTTGTTCCAAAAATGGTCCTTGTGAGTGTAGGTGAGTCATGTTCCAGGAGGAGCACTAACCCACTATCCATCCCCAGATACACAACTGTCAAGTTAGAGAATTTTGAAACAATGAGTACATTCTGCCCTGGGATCAGGGGTAAAAGGGTGGGGGTGATGGGCAACTGGTGTCTCTTCGTTCTTTGTCTTTTGCACTTCATTGATAATTTTTCCCCTCTTTAGGTGTCTTGTTATAAAAAGGCTCAATTTTGTTGTTCATTGTGGTTATGATAGGAAAAGTAAGTATAGGCTACCTTTAGTTCTCGGCAGGCTCAGAAAGCATTCTGACACCCTCATTATTAGGATGCTGGCCAATACCGAGGGAAGTGCTAAGTGAAGCTTAGGTGGGAAGCAAAGTAGATTATAGGGGAAATTTTAGATTATAAGGAACTCCTTTCTCATTGAGAACCACCAAATCACAAGGTAAAAGTAAATCAAGGGCCTACACAGAAGTGAAAATTAACATTATTTAAATACAGTACTTTTAATACAAATTTGTCTGAAAGTGATTCTGAAAATTCATGCTAGGAGAGGACATATGTATACCTATGGCTGATCCACGTTGGTGTATGTCAGAAACCAACATAGTATTGTAATTATCCTTCAATTAAAAATAAATTTTAAAAAATTCATGCTGGGTTTCAGGCATAAAGCTAACTGGAACCAGAGACCTGCCCTTCTCCCAGAGGGGTGGGTTGCACCGGAGCTCAGTTTCCCGTGGGACTTCCTTCTCTCACAGGACTGTCACGTCTCTTCAGCCTCAGAGTCCCAGACAATGCCTCTAAGCAGCTGGCACCCCAAATCCAGATTTCCTGGCACCCAGCCGCCTATCACCAATGTTTTCTCATAGGCTTGCTCTACGAGGACGTGGAGCCAGTGATCCTGTCAACAGAATCCAGGCTGGCTCTTCAGGTTCGACAAGGGTTCCCTCTCACTCAGGCACAATTAGCCACTGCTGGCCCAACCCACCACCTGCAGAAACCAACACTGAGCCACATTATGGCACCGTTTCTCAAGGAGACCAGCCAGCCACTTGAGCAAATTGATTGCTTTGGATCCCTTCCACATGGGGTGTGTGTGTATGACTGTGGGGCAGAAATTCATTCTTTCCAGAACTGATTCATACTCTCATTATGAGTTTGCCTTTCCTATTCACAGTTGCCCCAGCAGCACCACCATTCAAGAGTTTACAAAACGGTCACCTATTGATGTGGTCTCCCACACCATATTGCTTAAAAGCAATGGACCCATGTTAACTGCAAAGAAGTTGCACATGACCATCAGAATCACTGGTCTCATCACATACCTTAGACAGCCTAATGACATGGCCCATTAAAGGCCCAACTAACATTTTAGCTTTTAGACCATACTCTGTACAGTTGGGGTGACTGGGTGAGAGGGAGCCCTTGTTGGTACTATGAATTGTCTCTATTCTTATCACCCTAAGTGACCTTGGGTGAGACCAGAAGTGCTGCCAGCTGAGCCCAACCCAAATTGCAAATCTATTGCATAATGAGCAAGTAAAATGGTTATTATTCTAGGCTGTTATGTTTTAGAGTGCTTTGGTTACGTGGCAATAGTTTATTAATTCAACAAATGAAGCCAAAAATATCTTAAATGGTACACGTCTCTGAAACAACTGAAGAGGATATATTACAAATTCTATCACATTCTTTTTTTAAATTAGTTTTTATTGGAGTATAGTTGCTTTACAATGTTGTGTTGCATTCTGGTGTGCAGCAAAGTGAATCAGTTATACATATACATATATCCACTCTGGTTTCTTTTATTATTTATTTTTATTTTTGGCTAGGCTGGGTCTTTGTTGCTATGTGTGAGCTTTTTCAAATTGCAGCAAGCAGAGGCTACTCTCTAGTTGTGGTGTGTGGACTTCTCATTGCAGTGGCTTCTCTTGTTGTAGAGCATGGGCTCTAGAAGGTGGGCTCAGTAGTTGTAGCACACAGGCTTATTTGCTCTGTGGCATGTGAGATCTTCCCAGTTCAGTTCAGTCGGTCAGTCATGTCCAACTCTTTGCAACCCCATGGACTGCAGTATGCCAGGCCTCCCAGTCCATCACCAACTCCCAGAGTTTAGTCAAACTCATGTCCATTGAGTCGATGATGCCATCCAACCATCTCATCCTCTGTCATCCCCTTCTCCTGCCTTCAATCTTTCCCAGCATTAGGGTCTTTCCCAATGAGTCAATTCTTCACATCAGGTGGCCAAAGTATTGGAGTTTCAGCTTCAGCATCAGTCCTTCCAGTGAATATTTAGGACTAATTTCCTTGAGGATGGACTGGTTGGATCTCCATGCAGTCCAAGGGACTCTCAAGAGTCTTCTCCAACACCACAGTTGAAAAGCATCAATTCTTTGCTTCTCAGCTTTCTTTATTGTCCAACTCTCCCATCCATACATGACCACTGGAAAAACCATAGCTTTGACTAGATGGACCTTTGTTGGCAAAATAATGTCTCTGCTTTTAATATGCTATATAGGTTGGTCATAACTTTTCTTCCAAGGAGCAAGCGTCTTTTAATTTCATGGCTGCAATCACCATCTGCAGTGATTTTGGAGCCCAAGAAAATAAAGTCTGTCACTGTTTCCATTGTTTCCCCATCTATTTGCCATGAAGTGATGGGACCAGATGCCATGATCATAGTTTTCTGAATGTTGAGTTTTAAGCCAACTTTTTCACTCTTCTCTTTCACTTTCATCAAGAAGCTCTTTAGTTCTTCACTTTCTGCCATAAGGGTGGTATCATCTGCATCTCTGAGGTTATTGATACTTCTCCTGGAAACCTTGATTCCAGCTTGTGCTTCATCCAGCCCGGCATTTCTCATGATGTACTCTACACATAAGTTAAATAAGCAGGGTGACAATACACAGGCTTGACATACTCCTTTCCCGATTTGGAACCAGTCTCTTGTTCCATGTCCAGTTCTAATTATTGCTTCTAGTAAAGTTGTGGGATCTTCCCAGACCAGGGATCAAACCTGTGTCCCCCACATTGACAGGCAGATTCTTAACCATGGACCACCAGAGAAATGCCTATCCAGTCCTTTTTAGATTTCATTCCCATTTAGGTCACTACAGAGCACTGAGTAGAGTTCCCCATGCTATACAGTAGGTTCTCATTCTCTGCTTAGTCACTTAGTTGTGTCCAACCCTTTGTGATCCTATGGACTGTAGCCTGCCAGGCTCCTCTGTCCATGGGATTCTCCAGGCAAGAATGATGTAGTGGATTGCCATTCCTTCTCTGGGGGATCTTCCTGACTCAGAAATTGAACCCGGGTCTCCTCTATTGCAGGCGGATTCTTTATCATCTGAGCCACCAGGGAATAGTTACCTATTTTATACAGAGTAGTGCATATATGTTAATCTCAGTCTCCCAATTCATTCTGTTTCCCCTCTTGGTAACCATACATTTGTTTTCTATATCTGTGACTCTATTCCTGCCCTGCAAATAAGTTCACTTGTACCATTTTCCTAGCTTCCACATACAAGCAATCTTATAATATTTGTTTTTCTTCCTCTGACTTACTTCAGTCTGTATGACAATCTCTAGGTATACCCACATTTCTGCAAATGGCACTATTTCTTTCATTTTTATGGCTGAGTAATACTCCATTGTATATATGTACCACATTTTTATCCATTCCTCTGTCGATGGACATTTAGGTTGCTTCCTGCTGCTGCTGCTGCTAAGTTGCTTCAGTGGTGTCCGACTCTTTGCAACCCTGTGGACCATAGCCCGCCAGGGTCCTCTGTCTATGGGATTCTCCAGGCAAGAATACTGGAGTGGGCTGCCATGCCCTTCTCCAGGTTAGGTTGCTTCCATGTCCTGGCTATTGTAAATAGTGCTACAATGAACACTGGGGAGAGAGCTTCTAGGCCCTTCCCTAAAGGCTCAAGAGGTGACAAAACTGGTTCTGTGACTAGGTATAACTTAAACATTTCCTGTAGCTTAAATGAGAGAAGACTAGAAGGGGAATTTTTATTACTTATCACCTTTGAGAGTGTTGTAGATTTTCTCTCCCATTGGGGAAGGCAAAGCTAAGTGAGGGGACTTCTGAGAGCTGAGCAAGAGTGTCTTCAAGATGTATCATTGTCCAGCTGCTTGGTTACTGAACTGTAGCTGTTAATACCTATAGGTCCAATCTAGAGAGAATTTTAGGGAGAGTCAACCACGTATCTTTGGGGTTTGGAGACCTGTGGCAACATAGGCAATACTGCCTGCTTCTTGCCAGAAGAATTCTGAAGGCTGGAAGCTTGCTGAGCAGCAGTGACAGGGTACCACGTCTGTTGTTCAGCATGGCCAGAATATGTGAGTTTCTCACAGATCTAGTGACTTTCACAGAAAGCAAAAAAGGTTGAGTCTCTTGCTTGTGCCCTGCCAGTGGATGAAGGGATACTGGAAGTAAGAAGTTGTGGGTATTCTACAGGAGGCAGGAAGTGAGAAATTAGAAAAGCTTGATTCATATAAAAGAACCAAGTCACAAGGAAGGTGCTGAAGAATCATACCCCCTGAGAGAGCCAACATTTGGATGCCTGTCACATAAAAAATTAACAGCCTAGAGAGGACGTAAAATAGCATCAAAAAGTAAAAGAGACAAGGGGCTGAGGAGAGAGAGGCCAAATAGAAGAAAGAGCATCATTTATGTCCTAGGATGTGCTATCACATCTTCTCAATGGGAGCCTAAGAAGAACCCCCAAATGAAACAGAAAGAGCTAATTTTAGACATCTGTCATGTCCAGAAAAGACAAAGCTATCCTATGATTGTACCTGTAAAGCGATAATTTACCATCTTCATTGCCACTCTCTTCCCTAGAAAAGGCTGTGGTTAGCAAAACAAGGGGAGAAATAGAAGCCTAAGGAACAGAAAGATAAGGCTTATACCTGCTTCTTTGACTTTAAGCTCCCCACTGAGGGCGGGACCGAACTGGAGAGAGAAGAAACAATTTTAAATCAAGGTCTGAGTTTTGATCATTTTATGGAGCTGCTGGTTGTGTTCCCAACCTTTTTTCTAAAGTCATAAGACTGCTTAGAATAAGACCCCATTTTCCAGTCTACCCTGCATGTAGATAAAATAACATGGTTAAGTGATGGTAATAACCCACGGTAGTGGCCTTAAAGGAAATGAGGAGGCCTTCCTTTTCCTAATGTCTAGAATGTCATGTGGTGCTCAGCCATACTGGACCAAATATACCAGGATGGCAGTCTAGGGATGGTGAAGAAACAGGATAGAAGGAAACTAACTCTTGCTCAGGGCTTCCCAGATGGCGCTAGTGCTAAAGAACCCACCTGCCAATGCAGGAGACGTAAGAGATCCCTGGGTTTGATCCCTGGGTCGAGAAGATCCCCTGGAAGAGGGCATGGCAACCCACTCCAGTATTCTTGCCTGGAAAATTCCATGGACAGAGGAGCCTGGTGGGCCCAAGTCCATAGAGTCAGACACGACTGAAGTGACTTAGCATGCAGCTCTTGCTTACTTTTGTGGGACAGAGCTGCTGTATTAGTCCACTTATGACATGTAATAAAAGCCTCACTGCTGTACTACAATACAGGTTTATTGCTCACTCATGGTGTTGTGAGTTGGCTGAGGCAGTTCTGTTTGGTATGAATCCTTGAACTTGAAGCAGGTTTGCTAAAAATGTTTTAACACACTGGTTCCCACTATGTGTGGGTGTGACCTGACTGAATGGCCCCCTTTCTGACCGCACCCAGCTTCCAAAATAAGTGGTTCTCAACACCGCAGCTGCTCTGCTTCAGAACGTGGATCAGGTTCAGCTTTGCACTATGTGTCTCATTCTCATTCCCAGGCTGGAAGGATTCTAGAAGCTCTCAGGACACTGGCTCCTTCCCATAGCAGCAGTTGGAAGCAGTTTGCCGTTTTCCCACTTGCAGACATAGCATCTCAAGCCTCCCTCAGAGATTCCAGCGTCAGGAGATGCTGCTTCCAGCTCAGAGGTTTCAGCTCCACAATGCCCCTGGTCTAAATATCCAAGTTATAATGACTGGAATAATCCTAACTGCTTTCTTTGGTTCCACCAGCTCTAGCCATAGGAGCTGCTTCACGCAGTTGCTACATCAACAATATATTAAAAGAGTTCTCTTGCCTTTTCAGTCATCTAATGATCAATTCTTTAAATTCTCTCCGTGAAAATATTCAGGATGGTTTGTTTCCTGACATCTCCCCGACTAATTCACTGGACTAAATCCCATGACTGTGAGACACCCCTCAAGAATTTTCTCGCCCGTAGTA
This sequence comes from Capricornis sumatraensis, assembly GCF_032405125.1. NCBI lineage: Eukaryota > Metazoa > Chordata > Mammalia > Artiodactyla > Bovidae > Capricornis > Capricornis sumatraensis. The sequence continues at coordinate 112,949,159 of NC_091092.1, forward strand.
TCTGTCTCTCCTCATTTTTATCACAGAATTCACTGTGCTGAACTATCATAGTTTTTTTCTTGCCCGACTCCATCCTAGGCCAACAAATCCATGAGGTCAGAGCACATGTTTCCTCAGCGACTGGCACATAGGAAAAACTCTGAAAAACACTGAGTTTGAATTAATGAATAAATGAAAGAGCGAGGAAAAATAAAACAGGAACAAAAGCAGCTGTTTTAGTATGAGATTTGGAAGGCTCCTGTAGCGCCCAAATGAAAGAGAAAGTTAGATGGTGCCGTGGGAAACAGGAGGACTGTGGTTGCACACAGCAAGCGAACCGAGAACAGGATAAAGGGGCAGCTGGGGCTTTTTGCAAAGAATACTCGGTGACAGGGAGAGTAGGGAGAGGAAAGGGTTGGAGGATTCCCAGAGCCTCCAAAGTGTGCAGGTTGTTTGAGCTCTCGAGGGATGACCAAGCCTTAAATGACGTCGCTCACTTCGCCTCCGGGTCCCGCCCAGTCCTTGCCCGGGTTTCAGTTTAGGTTACTCCGCCCCCTCCGTCTCTGCCCCGCGCCTCCGGAGGAAACAGGTAAAACACGGAGAACCGGGTACTAGTTCAGGAGTTATTTTGGGCATGCGTCCTCGTCGTCCCGCGCGCAGGCGCAGTAACTTTCGTCTGGTGCTGCCGGTTTCCGATTTGGGGTAGCCTTTGAAGTCAGTTCAGGCTATCCTCATTGACCGTCTTTCCCATGGGTCCCCGCCCTCCCGTGTGTGTGTGGGAAGCCTCGCGAGATCGCCATCGGCCGTCCCCGGCGGCGCCATCTTTGTGCCTGGCGAGCGACGGCGCTCAACGCGAGCCCTGAAGCTGGAGGTTCGCTTGCCAAGCTCTCGCCGAGACCGGATCCAGGAAATACGAGGCGGGCCTCGGTGGGAGGGACGCACTGAAGGAGGAGGGAGGGAAGGGGGCGGCGGCGGCTCTCACCGGACTCGGGCCCCGCTCGGCGCGCACCCAAGGGGGGTCGGGCGGGGAAGCGGCGCCGGGCCCGGACCCCCCGCGGGAGCTGGCGACTGGTGTGAGGGCGAGGCGGCGGCAGCGGCGAACAGGGAGCAGCGGCTGCGGGTGAGTGTCCGCGAGGAGGCCCGGCACCTGCCCGAGCCGGGGCGTCGGGAGTGGCCCCGGGGTCGTCTCGGTGACCCCGCTCCCGGGCGGTGGGCGTGTGCTGGTCTGCAGGTGTCCCGGGGACTCGTCTCGGCCTGAGGCTGCGGCGGACTCGGAGCACTGCAGGGCTGCCGGAGGTCTGCGCAGGGCCTGGCGCGCCCGCCCGGGACGCCCCGGGAGGCCGAGAAGAGAGGGAGTGGCCGGGGGCCTGGGTTGGCCTTCGCCCCCAGCAGAGGGGATGATGTCCTTCCTCGCCGGCACCCTGGGCATTGTAAATAGTGAACCTCTGTGTACTGGCTTCAAGCCCCCCAAAAGCGTTTGGGAATGAAGACTAGCAAGGTTGGGGTTGTTGAGGGTGTTGAGAGAACCTGGGGAAGACTAGTAGCGATAGGAGTTAACTGTTCGAAAAGACGTTTGCCAATGATTGTTGGCAGGTGTGGAGTAAGGCGAACATACTGTCGACGTTCTTTTAAAGAAGATCACACAAGCAGTCCTCTGAGGTCCAAAACAGAGTTATTCCCAGTTGGAGTTCTATAGTTTAGTGCTGTGTGGCAGCTCATTAAAGTGCCTAAATAAACTCAGGACTTGGGGGGGGGGGGAGTGGATGGGGGACAAGGTAGGTTAAAAAGTAAGCTGTATGTAAAGTCAAAAGTTCATACTGTTGATGCAAAGCATTTTTGTCCTTACTGAAACGTAATTTATTTTAAATTGCTTAAGAAAACTTGTCACCTTTGGTCCAGACACGGCTTGTCAATTCCATGAGTTCCTCAGTGACATTTGTCAATCAGACAATAATTTTGGCTTGTCATGCATTCTGGTTTGTAAAAGAACAAGAATGAATGGGAAAGAAGAACTACTTGACAAACTTCGTTTCTTTTCCCCACTTTTTTCTTTTGGAACGATAAGGGGAATTAGTTTATGTCTTTGCTTTGCAGATATTTTGCAATAATATACCAGAACATTTGTAAGAAGAAAGAAACATTTCTGTTAAGAAAGGGCTTTTGAGAGGAGAGTTTAATGTTTCACAGTATTCGCTTTTAAAGGCATCATCATAGCTTTTAAAAGCTGTACCATAGGCATCGCCCCGGTAAGGTTTTTTTTTTTTTTTTTTAAACGAACCTAAAATTTTTTTATTGGAGTACTACGATTTACAGTGTTGTATTAGCCATGGTAAGTTTTGTGATGGTATCTTTTATGAATACCTGAAGGATGCAAACATATATACATACATAATTTTAAATGCCTCCATGATAGGAAGTGTTTGAATTTTAGCACGTTCCCCCTTACAGCTTTCTTAATCAACGGACTTTAGTGAAGGTAAATATTACATAGGTGATTTTTATCTTTACATTTGACAGGACTTAATAGTCTGTGTTCTGTCACTCTGAATTTTCTTCCACATGTTTCTTTGATGCTGTCAACACACTCTGTACAGTTTGTAGTGGAGCAAAGGGAGCAAACATTGAGTACTCAGACACTGGGCTTGGTGGGTTATGTATGTTTGCATTTAATCCTCATAGCTACCGTGTGCTAAAGGTAATAATATTATCTTTGTTTTACAGATAAGGACACTAACCTCCAGTATTCTTCAGTAACTTTCCTGAGTAGGTCATATAGCTGGTAAATTGTGGAGCTAGAACTCAAAATGATGTGTGTCTGATTCTAGAATATGTGCTTTTTCTGCTGTACTCTGCATAAGTATATGTGCTGACTAATACACATTTTGGGAAAATGGAAATTTTTATTACAAAGAAATCTTTCAGTTCTGTTGGTAATCTTGAAAGCAGTCAGTGTCCTTGGTTGAAAATTAGCTATTTTTTTTCCTTTTCATATGTGACAGTTTTCTAGCCAGGATAACATTTTAGCACAAGCCTGCTGATTAGTGAGAATTCCTAGTAGCCGGTAGTGACCTATCTGAAATTCAGATGTTTTCAGTAACTTTGCCTTCAGTTTCAGCCTGCCAAAGATACTTCAGAGATCAAATATCTTGTTTATTCTGGTCCTGAGTAGTTTTTGAAATTATATGACTAAAATAAAATATAAACTATTTATAAGGATTTGAATTTGCTTTATCATAACTTGGAGGTTTACGCACACATATCCACACACCTACTCACCCAACCACCTATCTTCTCCAGCAAGTGAAGTACTTGATAGCAGATGCTGTTTTTCTTCTCTTTAATTTAGTACAGAGGTTTTGGACTGAGTTTGTATTTTGCAGAAAAATACAGCAGCTGTTCTGGGATCCAGCATAATCTTTAACGGGGCTAGGGAGTGAAAGACCGTGTTGGTGAAACAGTAGAAACATCTTCCCAGTGGCCCATTGTTCACTTTTGTCCCCCACTGGTCTGTGCTCTGGCATGTTTGTCATGATGCTGAACTTGCCTACCTGACTGTTATCTCTGCTCAAGAGAGAGTTCAACTGGAAGAGTAGCCACTGAAAGCTGAAATTAAAAAAAAAAAAAAGAAATGCTAAGTGCTGGCACTCATCTTCTAGCAGGTCATTCGGTTAAGTTTACCTGTCAAATTAATTAACCCAGGCTGGAAGTTCTGGAAACATGGGCATAAGAGGGTGGAGGAAAAAGAAGTCCTGTGCTCCTCAGCATCTGTTCATGTTTTATGGAGTTTGGAGCTTTGCTTGTAATATAATATCTTGAAGTCTTCATGGGTCATATTTGGTAATGATTGAGCAAGTTTTTCTTAATAGGTACACTCCCAAGAATGGGTTAAATAATTCCTTATTTGTGAAGGTTAATTACTCATGATATTTGGGCTACTGGGCCAAAAAAGTCAATAAATGATAATGTGAGTGAGTGCTCACCAAGTAAAAAAGCCTTTCTGAAATGATTTATATTGCCACTGTATTAAAAAAGATACCAGGAAATTGTCTTATATGTATTTAGAAGTTTAGCTTCATACCTTCTTCATAATAAGCCTCAGTTTATTACCATGACCACAAATATTCATGTCGGAAAGTGAAATGGTCCTGATGAAATATTTGAAACTGTCTAAATGAATTCTAAATATTTAAGAACATATGATACTTTGATCCATTGGCAGCGCTGTTAATTTATTTGTCTGACCCTCCAATATCTTACTTCCCCCCTGCTTCAAATTTCTGTCCTTACTTTCCTTCCTCTCTTTCTGACCCTGTTTTTGTTGGTACCTGGAGCTTTCCCTTAGTTCTCAGTTGACACTGAGGTCCTCGGCAGAATGGATGATGACAAAGAAGGCAACAAAACTCTTGTAGGTCCACTCCCCTTCTCCAGATCCATGTGCTCTATGAGGTCAAGAGGGACCTGGTCAAGACCCCTTAACTCACTGCATTCTTGCACAAGAGTAGCCAGAAAGAGGGAGGCTTTGTCAACACTCTTCCTGTGGTTTCTTTCTTCTGGTCTCTCCTAAGCATTAGGGGGGAAAGCTTGTAACAGCCCATCTGCTGTGGGAGTAGCCGCTATTCCCTCATTGTCTTTTGCAGTCCAGCCCAACCCTCACAGGCTTTGCCTTGCTCCTTTTAGCTGCCATCCCACCCTTCTTCCTTTACTCCCAAGTAGGTGTTGCCTTCTCATCCCAGGAACTCCTTCCACCACAGCGCTGTCTTTTTGTCGTTCTAACTCTGAAGCCTAGTACACTGTCCACTGCCCTCTTTTATACCTTTCCTCTTGCTTGGCCTTGATCATGGAAGCCTACGCCTGTGGTTCTAGGGGAGCTGACTCAGTTAAGAGGAGGGAAGAATTCTTTTCTACTCCCAAGGTTTAGTGGGGCAGGGATACTCTTATTCTTGACTGCTAAATGAGTTTTCTGATAGAAACATTGCTCATGAGGGTTCAGTATTTTATTATACTTCTGGATCTTTGTTTCCTGGGAAGGCAAGTTCGAGGCTCAGGTAGATGACTGAAAAAACCAGCTTGCGCTCCAGAAGTTGTTTGGGGTGGTGTGCTTTTTGTTACTCAAAGGAATGGTAGGGAGCAGATGTTTAGCTCTCCAAAATTACATGTTAGGGGAATCAGGTGGCTCTTTGCAGAGATAAGCTGATAGTCTTTTTAGATGGTCAGTGGAGAATTTCTGAATTTAGACACGTGTTTTGAAATACAATTGAAGTTCAGTCTCTCCAGGATTAATGTTTGTCCTTGGAGCAGATGTTACAGTGTTGTGGAAAGAACAGAGTTTTTCTCTATCATGAAAGAATATCTTGTTCCCACTATTTCTTGCTGCTGTTCTGAAACTTTTCAAGGGTATTGGAACTATTGCAGTTATTTTACCCAAGTTTCTTTACTTAGTGATAAACACGGACAGTGTGTTTTAAGTTTACTAGTTTGTTGTTAAAGTTGCATGCTGTTACCACCGTTTGTATTGTTCAAACAAGGAATTTCAAAGTGATAAAAGCAAAGCAAAATACATTTAAATTTTGTTATTCCTAAATGTGTTCAGTCTTAGCTTGTTTGAAGGACGTATTGCTGATAAGTGCTTCCCTGATAGTTCAGTTGGTAAAGAATGTGCTTTCAATGCAGGAGACCCGAGTTCGATTTCTGGGTTCGGAAGATCCACTGGAGAAGGGATGGGCCACCCACTGCAGTATTCTTGGGCTTCCCTTGTGGCTCAGCTGGTAAAGAATCTACCTGCAATGTGGGAGACCTGGGTTTGATCCTTGGGTTGGGAAGATCCCCTGGAGAAGGGAACGGCTACCCACTCCAGTATTCTGGCCTGGAGAATTCCATGGACTATATAGTCCATGGGGTTGCAAAGAGTCAGACACAACTTTGACTTATTCCTACTAAAAGGCAAGATGGGCCCTGCTTTTTTGTCTCCAAGCCACTCGTTTAGAAAATGAATTAGAGTTAAGTGCCCTTTGTTGAAGGTGGTGAAGAATCCACCGACCAGTGCTGGAGACACCGGTTTGATCCCTGGGTCGGAAAGATCCCCTGGAGGAGGGCATGGCAACCCACTCCAGTATTCTTTCCTGGAGAATCCCATGGTCAGAGGAGCCTGGCGGGCTACAGTCCACGGAGTCACAAAGAGTTGGACATGAGTGAGCCACCAAGTGCACTCTCATGCCCTTTAAGAGTTTACCAAATTATTTAGTTGCACACAGATTGCAGTGGTTAAAATATAATCTCTAGGGGTAAAACGCTCGGATATTCAAATCTTACTTTTCAGACTAACTAGCTCTGTGATCTTGGGCAAGTTGCTTAATCTCTGACCTGTTTCCTCATTTTTGAAATTGGGATAATGTAATATCCACCTCACAGGACTTTCATGAAGGTTAAATGAGCCAGAGGATGCGTAGTATTTAAAACATGCCTGGCAATGGCAAATGCTCAAAAAGAGTTAGTTCTGTATTACTTTATCATCATCATTATTACTGCTGCTATTACTAGTTTTAACTACCTTCTGATATGATTCCCCTTCTGTTCTGTGGGTTTGTGTGTATGTGTAAGATATATTTGTTTATTCTGTAATAGTTTTTTAATGCAAAACTTGGGGGGAGTGGCAGGGAGAGCAGTATATTCAATGTTGGATACGTCCAAAATCGGCCACAATGCAGAAAATCCATAAAATATTAGACTAATTTTTTCCAATAACACTTTCTATTATGTTAGATAAAAGGAACTGTGCCACTTTGACATTATGAGCAAAACTGGGTTATTTGAATAACCACAGAGTCTTTATTAAAATTTGTGTAAGTATAAGACCAGATTCTATGTAGAGAGAGCCTTAATTTCTAAATGGTTCATTTATAAGTATTACATTTTGAAAATCGGCATCAATTTCCCACAGAAATAATGTCCCATATGGCCTTCGGATTCCCAGGCCAGCCCAACATATCTGAATCTGAGGACTGATAGTACTATAAAAACGAACTTCTATGTATAACAATGTCTCAACAAGAATATGCACTGAGTTCATCGGGTACAGAGAGATTATGAGCACAATCTTGAAGATGGTGTGTTGGGGTCACATTCGTTCACAATTCTAGCAAGGACTCCCAAGCCTTGGGCAGAGAGCTTGCTTTTGTGGTGGAAGCTAAGCACAGGGTAAGTAGTGGGACCTGGTCTCTAGAAGGGAGGAGGTTTTTCTTGGCTTGCCTCCTCAAACAGCTGTGTAGTGTAGTTGTTGTTCAGTCACTAAGTTGTGTCTGAATCTTTGTGACCCCATGGATTGCAGCATGCCTAGTGGTTGCCATCAAATTTCTGTTCTGTCATGGAACCTCTCATGTAAAATGTAGATGTAAGTACTGCTTACTTTACAAGGTTTGGGGCAGTGTTAAATGTGTTAATAAATACAAAGCAATTAAAACAGCACCTGGCCCATTGGCCCATTGGTGAGTGCATAAGAAATGTTATGTGTGTGTGTGTGTGTGTGTGTATGTGTGTGTGTGTGTGTATGTGTGTGTGTGTGTATGTATTATTAAACTTTGGCTGTTCATTGTACATATCTGCTGTAGTCAAATAGGATTATTCTCCTCCTTTACTGAGAAATACTTTCATAACTTTTCATTTTCATCCCTGCCTAAAATAAGCATCTTTTTTTGAGGCTTTTCTGGGAGTTTATTTTATAATATTGAAGCATTGGAGAAATAGGTGACTCTTTACTCTTTAAGTAAAGAGTCCCTTCTGTGTGTATCTTCTCACCCCCGTTTTAGGCCTTGTAGGGATGTGGAGATGCATTGCCTGAAAATACTGACTGTGGATCAGAATTGAGGTATAAATGTTTTGACTTCTGGTAGTTCTTGCTAAGTCATTTTTTAAAAAATAGGCAAAAATAGAACAGAGTTCCCATATACTCTTCATCCAGGTGTATGTAGCAATGGTACGTTTGTCAAAACTAAGACACTAACATTGGTATATTATTATTAGCTAAACTGAGATTTATTTGATTTCACAAGTTTTCCCACTAATGTCCTGTTCTGTTTTAGGATCCATTTGAGGGTACCATGTTGCATTTAGTTACTAGGTCATTTTTAACCTTTAGGGGCTAAGTTTCTGTGGCCATAAAACCATTTTCTGATTTAATCTTTCTGCAGGTCCTCAAAAGGCCAGGTGTTTCCCCTGGGGATGTCTAGTTCAGGGATTCATCTTGGCAGTGAACTTTATAGTTTGAAATAAAGGAAGAGTCCTGTGATAGAGGAAAGAATGCTGTGGTGTTAGGGTGGAGACTAAAGCATTTTTATAATTTAGAAATATGTTGAACTGAATGGGTTATTTCATGTACTGTTTGTTTGCTTTCAATGGATTTAGCTTCAGAATGACAAGACATCTTTTAAAATCGTTAAAGATATATAAAAGACATACTTCATATTGGATATAGAAGCTAAGTGGAATGAATTGCAGAAAGTAGTTGTAATTCTGGTTGAGAAATTAATGTTAAGTTTGTACAATAACTTGTTGCTAATTTAGCACATTTGTTTATTTATATGTATTGACCTCAGTGTGAGGTCATGATTGATCATTATTTTGTCTTTTTCAGGAGTACTGTATGCTATAGGTGCCATTGTCATTCTAAATTATCACTTATGCCTTACATTTGATGTCACAGTCATCATTTAGTGTAAACAGAAAGTTATCTGTTAGGTTGCATGTCATGAACTTTACTTTAGGAAGTCTTATCTTTTCTGCCCCAGAAATAGTATTTGGCTATTAGTCATGGATGGCAAACAAATTAATTTTGTGTTGGTAACATTTGGATGAGAATGTTTTCATTGAATGTGGTATGTATTAAGGGACCCTGCCAATAAACAAACACTTGGTGGGTTGAAGTGCCCTAGAACTTATGGAAAACTGGGAGAGGGGAGAACTTAAATAGCAGTTGTTTCTACTTATCAAGAGCTGCTTATGACCTTGGGCAAATCACCCAATTTCAAAGGACCTTAGTTTCTTCGTTTGTGAATTTAGGAGATTTGACTAGATGTGTCAGTCTATTCATTTCTAAGATTCGAAAGAACCTCTTTTTTAATGAAAAGCTATATTGCACAGGGAACTATATTCAGTATCCTGTGATAAACCATAATGGAGGAAAATGTGAAAAAGAATGTATATATAACTGAATCACTTTGCTGTACTGCAGAAATTAAGACAACATTGTAAATCAACTTACTTGAATAAAATAAACTAAAACCCTTATAAGATCGTGTTGCTTGTCTTGCGTCTTTATGAATCAGCATTAGTCACTAATCTAGATATAAATCAATTTATCTTTTGAGGTTTGAATAATTACAAACGACTGTCACTGTAAGTTTAAGAATCTCCAGTTGGTTTGAGAGCTCTAGCAATATTTTTTGGTAATTAGCATATTGTATGATACCTGCTTTTTAAAATTTTTATTTAATTTCTGTGCTTTGCCCTGAAAGCAGTGGACTTCAAACTTTTTTGCTCTCATATCCTCTAATCAATTTTGAAAATTAGGTACCCCTTTTTGTACCCTTTTGGTCACTTCCTGCCCTCTAACCATTTCCCTGACTTTTAACATCAGAGATTTTTTTTGCCTATTTTGTATTTTATATAAATAGAATCCTACTGTAGTCTCTTGTGCAGCATTAGAATATAGATAAACCTCAAATTATGAATAGGAGATTTATCTACATCGTGTATAGTTGTTACCGGTTCTTTATCCATCAACTACTGTTGATGGGTATGTAGGTAGGTCTCAGTTTTTGACTTTGGAGTAGGCAAAATTTCTTAAACGGGACTTTTTCAAGGATACATATTTGTTTTAGAGTTGTGACTAGAGAATGAGAAAACTGGCTTGGCATCTGACAATTTTGCAACCGTTAATATATGGTAAAGTGTTTTACTTTATAAATCTTAAAGTGTCAATATTTATAACTAGATCTAGGTGTTGTGCTTTTATAACTGTTTTCAGTAGAATTCCTTCAGAAATGTGTCATGTACTTCCTTGCTTATTTTGACTTGCTGATTTGTAGAAGTTCTTTACTATATGCTAGAAATGAGCTCTCCCTGTGTATATATACCATAGTTTGCTTCGTTCATTCCTTGATGGACACTTAGGTTGTTTCCATATTTTCGCCATTATAAATAATGCTGCAGTGAACATGGGGGTGCATATAACTTTCCAAATTAGTGGTTTTGTTTTCTTTAGATAAATACCCCAACAGAATTGCTGTACTATATGTTAGTTTTATTTTTAATATTTCTGAGAAACCTCCCTACTGTTTTTCATAGTGGCTGCACCAATTTACATTACCACCAACAGTGCACAAGCATTCACTTTTCTCTACATCCTTGCCAGCATTTGGTATGTCTTATCTTTTTAATAATAGTCATTCTGATAGATGTGAGATGGTCTCTCATTGTGCTTTTGATTTACATTTCCCTGATGATTAGTGATGTTAAGCAGCTTTTCATGTACCTTTTGGCCATCTGTATGTCATCTTTGGAATAATGTCTAGTGATATCTTCTGCCAATTTTTTAATCAGATTTTCTCCCATGCTATTGAGTTACGTGAGTTCTTTGTCTATTTTGAATCTTAGTCCTTTATCAGAGACGTGATTTGAAAATATTTTTTCCCATTCATGTTGATGTATGGCAAAACCAATACAATATTGTAAAGTAAAAATAAATGATAAATGGTTTAAAAAAATAAAAATTCTCCCATTTTATAGGTTGCTTTTTCATTTCTTAATGGTTTCTTTCTCTGTGTAGAAGCATTTTTGTTTTGAAGTAATCCCACTTGTTTTTTTGCTTTTGATGTCAGGTCCAAAAATAATTACCAAGACCTATGTCAAAGAGCTTACTGCCTATGTTTTCTTCTAGGACTTTTATGGTTTAGAGTATTATGTTCAAGGCTTTAATCCATTTTGAATTAATTTTTGTGCATAGTGTAATATAGTGGTCCATTTATTGTTGTGCATGTAACTGTCCAGTTTTCTCAACACCATTTATTGAAGAGACTATGTCATTTTCCCAATATATATTCTTGGCTTCTGTGTTGTAATGGACTGTCTATCTGTTCCATTGATCTATATGTCTGTATTTATGCTAACTCCATACTGTTTTGATTAGTATAGCTTTGTAATATAGTTTGAAACCGGGAAGCATGATGCTTCCAGCATTTTTATTTCTTACGATTGCATTGATTATTGGAGGTCTTTGGTGACTGCATGTAAATTTTAGGATTGTTTGTTCTCTGTTTGTGAAAAATACCATTGGAATTTTGATATGAATTTCATTGAATCTGTGGATTGCTTTAGGTAGTATGAACATTTTATAAAATTCTCCCAATTCATGGGCATGTACTATCTTTTTTTCTGTCTTCAGTTTCTTTCAACAATGTCTTGTAGTTTTAGGAATATACGTCTTTAACCTCCTTCATTAGATTTATTCCTTGGTAGTTTGTTCTTTTTGATGTGGTTGTAAATGGGATTGTCTTAATTTCTCTGTGTTATGCTGTACTTAGTTGCTCAGTCATGTCTGACTCTTTGTGACCCCATGGACTATAATATAGCCAACTAGGCTCCTCTGTCTATGGGGATTCTCCAGGCAAGAATACTGGAGTGGATTGCCATGCCCTCCTCCAGGGGATCTTCCTGACTCAGGGATCTAACCCAGGTCTTCTGCATTGCAGGTGGATTCTTTACTGACTGAGCCATCATTTTATTAGTATAACAAAAGTTTTTTCTGTATTGATTTTGTATCTTTTAGTTTTATTGAATTCGTTTATTGGTTGTAACAGTTTTTTGATGGAGTCTTAAGAGTTTTCTATATATGATGCCATGTCATCTGCAAATATTGATAGTTCTTTTTTGTTTCCAGTTTGAATGCTTTTTATTTCTTGCCTAATTTTTTGGCTAGGTCTTCCAATGCTAGGAAGAAAATGGCAGAAAATGGAGAAGGAAATGGCACCCCACTGCAGTACTCTTGCCTGGAAAATCCCATGGACAGAAAAGCCTGGCAGACTACAGTCCATGGGATCACAAAGAGTCGGACACGACTGAGCGACTTCACTTCACTTCCAATGTTACATTGAATAAAAGTGATGAGAGTGGACATTTTTAGCTTGTTCCTGATCATAGAGGAAAAACTTTCAGCCTTATACTTTTGAATATGATGTTAGCGGTAGACCTGTACATATATCTTTCCACTCCTTCTGTACCCACTTTCTTGAGAATTTTAATCATGAATGAATGTTGAATTTTGTCAAATGTTTTTTCTGCATCTATTGAGATGATCATATGATTTTTATCCTTTATCTTGTTAATGTAGTACATCGTATTGACTGATTTGCAGGTATTGCACCATCCTTGCCTCCCTGGAATAAACCCTTTGATTATAATATATGGTTCTTTTAATGTACTGTTGATTTTCATTTGCTAATATTTTGTTGAGAATTTTTCCTCTGTGTTCATCAAGGATATTGGACTGTCATTTTCTTTGTTTTGATACCCTTGTCTAGTTTTAGTATCAGCCCAATTCTGGCCTTTTAAAATGAGTTTGGAAGTGTCCTCTTCTGGTTTTTGTTGTTGTTGTTTTTTCTCTCTTCTGTTTTTTGGAAAGAGTTTGAGAGGGATTTGTATTAATTCTTTGAATGTTCGGTAGACTTCACCAATGGAGCTCTCAGATCCTGGGCTCTTCTTTGTTGGGAGATTTTTGGTTACTGATTCAGTCTCCCTAATAGTAATTGATCTATTCACATTTTCTATTTCTTCATGATTCACTCTTAGAAGATTGTGTGTTTGTAGGAATGTATTCATTTCTTTCAGGTTGTCCCCTTTATTGGTATTTAATTGTTCATTGTGATCTCTTATGATCTTTTTTATTTCTGTGGTATCCCTTGTAAAGGTTTGTCAGTTTTGTCTACTTTTTCAAAGAACCACCTCTTAGTTTCATTGATCTTTTCTGTTGTCATTTTGGTCTCTATTTCATTCATTTCCACTCTGATCTTTGTTATTTCCTTCATTCTACTAACTTTGGACTTCGTTTTTTCTTCTTCTAGTTCCTTGAAGTATAATGTTCTGTTGTTTATTTGCATCTTTATTGTTTCTTCAGGTAGGCCTTTGTTACTGTGAACTTCCCTCTTAGAACTACTTTGTTGAACCTCATAATTTTGGTGTATTTTATTTTCATTTGTCTCAAGGTATTTTTGCATGTGTGTGTTAGTTGCTCAATCGTGTCTGACTCTTTGCATCCCCATGGCCTGTAGCCCACCATGCTCTTCTGTTCATGGAATTCTCCAGGCAAGAATACTGGAGTTGGTAGTCATTTCCTTCTCCAGGGGAATCTTCTCAACCCAGGTGTCCTGCATTGCAGGCAGATTCTTTATCTGAGCTACCAGGGATTTTTCTGTTGACCTATTAGTTGTTCAGTAACATGTTGTTTAATCTCACATGTTAGTGAATTTTTTCAGTTTTCCTCTTGTGATTGATTTCTAATTTATACCATGTTTGGGAAAGATGCTTGATATGGGTTTATTTCTTTGTAAAACTGTTTGGTAAGTTACATTTTTTTAATGGCTGAGTTATACTCCATTGTATATATGTACCACATCTTCTTTACCCATTCCTCTGTTGATGGACATTTAGATTGCTTCCATGTCATAGTTATTGATAATAACAGTGCTGCTGTAAACATTGGGATGTATGTATCCTCTAAAACCATGTTTTTCTCCAGATATATGCCTAAGAGTGGGATTGCAGGGTCATATGGCTTTATTTTTAGTTTAAGGAATGTCCATACTGTTCTCCATAGTAGCTGTACCAATTTATATTCCCACTAACAGTGTTGGAGAGTTCCTTTTTCTCCACACCCTCTCCAGCATTTATTTGTAGACTTTTCGATGATGGCTGTTCTGAGTGGTGTGAGGTGATACCTCATTGTAGTTGTGATTTGCATTTGACACCACTCTTATGGCAGAAAGTGAAGAGGAACTAAAAAGCCTCTTGATGAAGGTGAAAGAGGAGAGTGAAAAAGTTGGCTTAAAGCTCAACATTCAGAAAACTGAGATCATGGCATCTGGCCCCATCACTTCATGGGAAATAGATGGGGAAACAGTGGAAACAGTGTCAGACTTTATTTTGGGGGGCTCCAAAATCACTGCAGATGGTGATTGCAGCCGTGAAATTAAAAGACGCTTTCTCCTTAGAAGGAAAGTTATGAACAACCTAGATAGCATATTCAAAAGCAGAGACATTACTTTGCCAACAAAGGTCTGTCTAGTCAAGGCTATGGTTTTTCCAGTAGTCACGTATGGGTGTGAGAGTTGGACTGTGAAGAAAGCTGAGCGCCGAAGAATTGATGCTTTTGAACTGTGGTGTTGGAGAAGACTCTTGAGAGTCCCTTGGACTGCATGGAGATCCAATCAGTCCATTCTGAAGGAGATCGGCCCTGGGTGTTCTTTGGAAGGAATGATGTTAAAGCTGAAACTCCAGTACTTTGTCCACCTCATGCGAAGAGTTGACTCATTGGAAAAGACTCTGATGCTGGGAGGGATTGGGGGCAGGAGGAGAAGGGGACGACAGAGGATGAGATGGCTGGATGGCATCACAGACTTGATGGATGTGAGTTTGAGTGAACTCTGGGAGATGGTGATGGACAGGGAGGCCTGGTGCAATTCATGGGGTTACAAAGAGTCAGACACGACTGAGCGACTGAACTGAACTGAATAATTAGCAATGTTGAGCATCTTTTCATGTTTCTCTTGGTCATCTGTGTGTCTTCTTTGGATAAATGTCTATTTAGGTCTTCCACTCATGTTGCAGTTGAGTTGTTTTTTTGGTATTGAGCTACATGAGCTGTTTGTAGATTTGGAGATTTATCCCTTGTTGGTCAACCTAGTTTGCAAATATTTTCTGCGATTCTGTGAGTTGTCTTTTCATTTTGTTTATGGTTGCCTTTACAAAGGCTTTTAAGTATAATTAAGTCCCATTTGTTTATCTTTGTGTTTATTTCCATTACTCTAGTAGATCGAGAAAGATACTGCTGTGATTTATGTTAAAGAGTGTTCTTCATATATTTTCCTCTAAGAGTTTGATAGTATCAGTCTTATATTTAGGTCTTTGATTCATTTTGAGTTTATTATTGTAAATGGTATTAAAGAATGTTCCAGTTTATTATTTTTATTCATTTATTGATTGACAGTTTATGGCTGTGTTGGGTCTTTGTCACATATGGAGTTTCTCTAGTTGGTGTGAGCAAGGGCTACTCTTCATTGCTGTGTGTGGGCTTCTCATTGCAGTAGCTTCTCTTGTTGTGGAGCACATACTCTAGGTGTGCAGGCTTCATTATGTGCAGCTCATGGGATCTAGAGTGCAGGCTTAGTAGTTGTGATGCATGGGCCTAGTTGCCTTGAGGCATGTCGGATCTTTTTGGACCAGAGATCAAACCCGTGTTGCCTGCATTGGCAGGCAGATTTGTAACCATTGGTCCACCAGGGAAGTCGCAAGAATCTTCTAATTTAATTCTTTTACATCTAGCTGTCATGTTTTCTGAGCACCACTTACTGAAGAGACCTCCATTGTATATTCTTGCCTCCTTTGTTGTAGATTAATTGACCATAGGTGGGTGGGTTTATTTCTGGGTTTTCTGTCTTGTTCCATTGATCCATATTTCTCTTTTTGTGCCAGTACCATAATACTGATTTGATGACTGTAGAAGGCAGTGGCAACCCACTCCAGTACTTTTGCCTGGAAAATCCCATGGACGAAGGAGCCTGGTAGGCTGTAGTCCATGGGGTCGCTATGAGTCAGGCACGACTGAGCGACTTCACTTTCACTTTTCACTTTCATGCATTGGAGAAGGAAATGGCAACCCATTCCAGTGTTCTTGCCTGGAGAATCCCAGGGATGGGGGAGCCTGGTAGGCTGCCATCTATGGGGTCTCACAGAGTCAGACACAACTGGAGTGACTTAGCAGTAGCAGTAGCAGCTTTATAGTATAGCCTGAAGTCAGGGAGCCTGATTCTTTCAGATCCGTTTTCTTTTTCAAGATTGCTTTGGTTCTTTTGTATCTTTGTACAAATTTTAAGATTTTTGTTCTAGTTCTTTGAAAAATACTGCTGGTAATTTGATAGGGATTGCATTGAATCTGTATATTGCTTTGGGTGGTATACTCACTTGACTATTAATTCTTTGTATCCAAGAACACCATCTATCTATCCGTCTTTCTATGTCATGTTAGATTTCATTCATCTTTGTCTTACAGTTTTCAGAGTATCAGTGTTTTGCCTCCTTAGGTAGGTATATCCCTAGGTGCTTTCTTCTTTTTGATGTCATGGTAAATGGGATTGTTTCCTTAATTTGTCTTTCTGGTCTTTTGTTGCTAATCTGTAGATATGCAAGAGAGCTCTCTATATAAATTCTGTATCTTGCAACTTTATTGAATTCACTGATAAACTCTAGTAGTTTTCCGGTAGCATCTTTACGATTTTCAGGGCTTTCCGGGTGGCTCAGTGGTAAAGAATCCTCCTGCCAATGCAGGAGACTGAAGAGATGTGAGTTCAATCCCTGGGTCAGGAAGATCCCTTGGAGTAGGAAAAGGCAACCCACTCCAGTATTCTTGCCTGGAAAATTCCATGGACAGAGGAGCCTGGTGGACTATAGTCCATGGGATCGCAGAAAGTCAGACATGTCTGAACATGCACACATGTACATGTACAGTTACCTGTAAAGAGTTATCATGTTATCTGTAAAGAGTGACAGTTTTATTTTATTTTTTTCCAATTTGGATTTCTTTTATTTTTTCTGTGATTGCCATGGCTAGGACTTCTAAAAGTGTGTTGAATAAAAGTGGCAAGAGTAGACATCCTTGTTTTGTTCATGATATTAGAGGAAATGAGTATGATATTTGCAGTAGGTTTGTCATATATGGCCTTTATGATGTTGAAGTATGTTCCCTCTATGCCACCTTTCCAGAGTTTGTTTTTCTTTTAATCATAAATGGGTATTGGATTTTGTCAAATGCTTTTCCAGCATCTATTGAGATCATTCAATTTTTATTCTTCAATTTGTTGATGCATTATACCACACTGATTTGTGAATATTGAAAAATCCTTGCATCCCTTGGATAAATTCTTCTTGATCATGGTGTGATTCTTTTAATGTGCTGTTAGATTCGATTTGAAGGTATTTTGTTGAGGATTTTTATGCCTTTGTTCATCAGTGATACTGGCATGTAATTTTCTTTTTTGTTGTTGTTGTTGTATCTTTGTCTAGTTTTGGTGTCAGGGTGATGGTGGCCTCACAGAATGAGTAACCATTTACATTTAAGGTTAATTATTGATGTCTATTTTGTTAATTGCTTTGGATTCGTCTTTGTAGGTCTTTTTTCTCCCCTTCCTCTTTTGTTCTTTTGTGATTTCATGGCTATGTTGTATTGCTTTCTCTCCCTCTTCTTCCCCCTCATTGAAGGATGTTAGTTCCTTGACCAGGGATCAAAGTGTGTGTGTGTGTGTGTGTGTGTGTCTCTGTGTGTGTGTGACCAGGGATCAAAGTGTGTGTGTGTGTGTGTGTGTGTGTGTGTATCTGCTGTAGATTTTTGGTTTGCG
Source organism: Capricornis sumatraensis (assembly GCF_032405125.1). Lineage (NCBI taxonomy): Eukaryota > Metazoa > Chordata > Mammalia > Artiodactyla > Bovidae > Capricornis > Capricornis sumatraensis. The sequence goes on from NC_091092.1 coordinate 112,966,792, forward strand.
GTTCCCATGGATTCTGATATAGTGGTCTGTATATATAAACAAGATCATTTTAAGGTTCCTATTATCTGAGTTTGTACTCTCCTCATGATTGCCGTTTTGATACCACATTTATGCATGGATGCTGTCCTATCTTTACTGTATGCTTTCCTTTACCAGTGAGTTTGTAGTATTCTTGTTTGCAGTTGTCCCCCCACCCCTTTTTTCCCCACCTAGAGAAGTTCCTTTAGTATTTTGCAAAACTGTTCTAGTGGTGCTGAATTCTTTTAGTTTTTGCTTGTCTGTAAAGCTTTTGATTTCTCCGTCAAATCTCAGTGAGAGCCTTGCTGGGTACAGTATTGCTTGCAGGTTTTTCCCTTTCAGCCTTTAAATGTATCCTGCCACTCCATTCTGGTCTGCAGCTGCTGCTGCTAAGTCACTTCAGTCATGTCCGACTCTATGTGACCCCATAGGTGGCAGCCCACCAGGCTCCCTAACCCCTGGGATTCTCCAGGCAAGAACACTGGAGTGGGTTGCCATTTCCTTCTCCAATGCGTGAAAGTGAAAAGTGAAAGTGAAGTCGCTCAGTCGTGTCCGACTCTTAGCGACCCCATGGACTGCAGCCTACCAGGCTCCTCCGTCCATGGGATTTTCCAGGCAAGAGTACTGGAGTCTGGTGCCATTGCCTTCTCCTTCTGGTCTGCAGAGTTTCTGCTAATAAATCAACTGATAATCTTGTGGTAATTCTCTTACAGCTGTTTGTTGCTTTTCATTTTTTTCTTTTGTCTTTATTTTTTGTAAATCTTATTACTGCGTACCTCTGCATGCTTCACCTTAGGCTTATCCTGCCTTTAATGCTCTGTCCTTCCTGAACTTGGGTAATTGTTTCCTTCCTGTGATAGGGAAGTTTTCAGCTGTTATCTCTTCAAATATTTGCTCAGGTCCTTTCCCTCTCTCTTCTTCTGTTACTCTTATAATGCTGCTGTTGGTACATTTAATGTTCTCCGAGAGGTCTCTTGGCTGGTTGGCTGGTTTGATCAAACCTCTCAGTCCTAAAGGAAATCAACCCTAAATATTCATTGAAAGGACTAAAGCTGAAGCACCAATACTTTGGCCTCCTGGATGCAAAGAGCCAACTCATTGGAAAAGATCCTGATGCTGCGAAAGATTGAGGGCAGGAGGAGAGCAGGTGACAGAGGATGAGATGGTTGGATGACATCACCGACTCGATAGTCATGAGTTTGAGCAAGCTTCGGGAGATGGTGAAGAACAGGGACGCCTGGTGTGCTGCAGTCCATGGGGTCACAAAGAGTCAGACATGACTTTTAGCAACTGAACAACAACACAGAGGTCTCGTAGATGGTCTTCATTTTTTTCCATTCTTTTTTCTTTATCATGTAGCAGTGATTTCCACCATTCTGTCTTCTAGATCACATATCCTTCACTTACTTTGCTGTTGGTTGCTTCTAATATATTTTTTTTTTATTTCAGGTATTTGTATTATTCATTTTGTGTGTATGTTCTTTAGTTCTTCTAGGTCTTTGTCAAGCATTTCTTGTATCTTCTCAATCTGTGCATCCATTCTTATTCCAAGACCTTGGATCATCTTTACTATCATGACTCCAGATTCTTTTTTGGGTAGTTTGCCTGTCTCCACTTAGTTGTTCTTCTAGAGTTTTATCATTTTTCTTTTTATTTATTTTTAAATGAAACAAAGATGAACATTTTTAATGATAAAAGGTACAATTCACAAGGAAGATAGATCTCATAAACCATTAGACACCTTATAACTAAGAAAGGTACATAAAGCAAAAATCAGAAGAAATATAAGGGAAAACAAAATATATATATAATCATACTGAGACATATTAACATTCCTCTGAGAATATTTTATCAAGTGCAGAAAAAGTAAGAATCGGAGCATCTTGAATGATGTCATTAATAATTTAAATATAATAGATTTGTATTTACATCGATTTATATTAATCTTCTGTCCTACACAAATATACTTAAAATATTGTATCTCATACCTTGTTACTAGATTTCCACAGGACATTTTGAAAAACTGGCAAAAAAATAAACACTCCTAAATTTCAAATAGTAGAATTCTTTTTCTTTGTGATTTAGTTATACATATACACATATATTCTTTTTGAAATTATTTTCCATTGTAAGTTATTACAAGATATTGACTATAGTTCCCTGTGCTAAACAGTAAATCTTTGTTGTTTAGTGTTTATCTAATTTTTAAATTAGAAATCTAGCATTCTGGTAATAATTGAAACAGGTGGAATCAAAATGTCATAAATTGCTTAGCTAGGCAAAAATTAATGATTCTTCTAAAATACATATATAATACATATTATTCACATATGTATATAAAAGCTTTTCTAGTATGCTTGATAAAGACTTGAGAAAGAAAAATGAAAGTCTCTCAGTCATGTCCGATTCTTTGTGACCCCATGTGCTGTAGCCCACCAGGCTCCTCTCTCCATGGAATTCTCCAGGCCAGAATACCAGAGTGGGTAACCATTCCCTTCTCCAGGCGATCTTCCCAACCCAGGATTGAACCCAGGTTTCCCACATTGCAGCTGGATTCTTTACCAGCTGAGCCACCAGGGAAGCTGGAGTGGGTAGCCTATCCCTTCTCCAGGGGATCTTCTGACCCAGGAATTGAGTCTCCTGCATTGCAGGTGGATTCTTTACCAACTGAGCTATCAGAGAAACCCTAGAGAAAGAACATCAAAACAAAAGAGATGGAGAAATTGGAAAACATAAACTAAGTGAAATGGGAACACTGAATATGAAATAGATAAAGTGAAACAAACTAGATAAAACTAAAAGATCCTTATATAGTCTAGTTGTTTTTAAACATGACTGCTCTCTAGAAACATATCTGGAGCTCTGGTGAAAAAAAGCGGTACCTGGGCATTTATATTTTTCAAAAAATTCCAAGATAATTCTGGTATGCATCTTGTTTTAAAAAGTGATTACAGATTTTTCTATTGAATGGTAGTTTGGTGATACAGAGTTCTACTATTTTTCTGTTGACCAGTCATGATACAATGGTATTAAGTGAGTAATAGTAACATAATCATAATAGTAAAGTGAAGTCACTCAGTTGTGTCCGACTCTTTGCGACCCCGTGGACTGTAGCCTACCAGGCTTCACTGTCCATGAGATTCTCTAGGCAAGAATACTGGAGTGGGTTACCATTTCCTTCTCTAGGGAATCTTCCCGACTCAGGGATCGAACCCAGGTCTCCCACATCGGAGGCAGACGCTTTATGTTTATTATTTTTCACAATCAATAGCCAGACAAAAAATAAAAGATAATTACAACTGCAAGCCATAATAGGAACATGATTAACCTAACAATATAAAATAATTACATACAATTTCAGGGGTCAAGCAGAGCGATATGCTAAGTGGAAGTTCATACATGCACGTTTTCTTCTTCTCAGCCAGTCTGTGTCTTTTGGTTGGTGCATTTAATCCATTTACATTTAAGGTAATTATCGATATGTATGAGACTTCCCTGGTGGCTCAGATGGTACAGTGTCTGTCTACAAAGCAGGAGACCTGGGTTCAAGCCCTGGTTTGGGAAGATCCCCTGGAGAAGAAAATGGCAATCCACTCCAGTACTATTGCCTGGAAAATCCCATGGACAGAGGAGCCTGGTAGGCTACAGTCCATGGGGTCACAAAGAGTTGGACATGACTGAGTGACTTCACTTTCACTTTCATGAGCCTATTACCATTTTTCTTAATTGTTTTGTGTTTATTTTCTATAGGTAAGTCTTTTCCTTCTCTTGTTTCCTGCCTACAGAAGTTCCTTTAGCATTTGTTGTAAAGCTGGTTTGGTAGTGCTGAATTCTCTTTAACTTTTGCTTATCTGGAAAGCTTTTGATTTTGCCATCAGATCTGAAGGAGAGTCTTGCTGGGTAGAGTATTCTTAGCTGTAGGTTCTTCCCTTTCATCACTTTAAATAAATCATGCCATTCCCTTCTGGCTTGTAGTTTCTGTTGAGAAATCAGCTGATAGCCTGATGGGAGTTCCATTGTATGTTGTCATTTTTCCCTTGTTGCTTTTACTATTTTCTCAGTGTCTTTAATTTTTGTCAGTTTGATTACTGTGTGTCACACTGTGTTCCTCCTTGTGTTTATCCTGCCTGGGACTCTCTGTGCTTCCTAGAGTTGGTAGGCTATTTCCTTTCCCACATTAGGGAAATTTCAGCTATTATCTCTTCAAATATTTTCTCCGGTCCTTTCTCCTCTTTCTGGGACCCTTATAATGCAAAGGTTGGTGTGTTTAATGTTCTCCCAGAGGTCTGTTAGGCTGTCTTCATTTCTTTTCATTCTTTTTTCTATATTCTGTTCTGTGGCAGTAGTTTCCCCCATTCTGTCCTCCAGGTCATTTATCCATTCTTCTGCCTCAGTTATTCTGCTATGGATTCCTTCTAGTGCATTGTTCATCTTTCTGTCTGTTCTTTAGTTCTTGTAGGTCTTTAGTAAACATGTCTTACATCTTCTCAGTCTTTGCCTCCATTCTTTTTCTGAGATCCTGAATCATCTTCACTTTATCATTTTTTTGAATTCTTCTTCTGGAAGGTTGCCTATCTCCACTTCATTTAATTATTTTTCAGGGGTTTTATCTTGTCCCTTCATCTGAGACATAACTTTCTGCTTTTTCATGCTGATTAATTTTCTGTAATGTGGCTTTTCTTTTAGTCTCTCTGGGGCTATGGTTCTTGGTTCTTCTGTCTGCCCTCTGCCAGAGGAGGAGGCTCAGAGGCTTGTATAGGCTTCCTAATGGGAGGGACTGATGGTGGGAAAAACTGGATCCTGCTCTGGTGGACAGGGCCTTGCTCAGTAAAGCTTTAATCAAATTATCTGCTGGTGGGTGGGGTTGCAGTCCCTCCCTGGTAGTTTTTTTGGCCTGAGACGGCCAAGCCCTATGGTCTGTGGGCTCCATTTTTGGGTTAATGGCGACCCCTAAGAGTGTTAACACCAAGGGGAGTCTTCCAGAACTGCAGCTGCCAGTTCCCCCATCCATGTGGTGAGCCCCTGTTGACCCATGCCTCCACAGGAGACCCTCCAACACTAACAGGTAGTTTTGGCTCAGTCTCCTATGGGGTCACTGCTCCTTTCTTCTGAGTCTTGATGCATGCAAAGTTTTATATTTTCCCTCCAAGACTGAAGTCTGTGTTTCCCCCAATCCTGTGGAAGTATTATAATCAAATCCAGCTGGCCTTCAAGGTCAGATTCCCTGGGGATCCCCAGTCCCTTTGTCAGATTCCCAGGCTGGGAAGCCTGACATAGGGTTCAAAATATTCACAACAGTGGGAGAAGTTATTTGGTATTGTTTTTCTCCAGTGTGTGGCTACCCACCTGGCGGGAATGGGATTTAATTTTTAATCATGATTATGCCCCTCCTATCGTCTTGATGGGGTTTCTTCTTAGACTTTGGATGTGAGAGTATCTTTTTTTGGTGGATTCCAGCATCTTGTCGATGGTTGTTCAACAGCTAGTTGTGATTTTGGTGCTCTCATGGGAGAAGAAGAGTGCACTTCTTTCTACTCCACCATCTTGAACCCGAAGCCTGGGGTTTTATCTTATTCCTCCATTTGGGACACACTCATCTACCGTCTCATTTTGTCTTAACTTTCTGTGGTAGTAGTTTCTATCCTGCAGGCTGCAGAGTTGTGGTTCTTGCTTCTGCTGTCTCCTTTGGTGAATGAGGCTGTCTTAGATGCTTCTGCAGGCTTCCTGGTGGGAGGGACTTGTTCCTGCCCATTGGTGGGTGCAGCTGGGTCTTGTCCCTCTGCTGGGCAGGGTCCTGTCAGGTGCTGTGCTTATCAGGCAGCTGTGGGCTCCAGAAAGCTTTATAAACAGCCTGTCTGCAGATGGGTGGGGCTGTGTTCCCGCCCTGTTGTTTGGCCTGAGGCATCCTAGCACTGGAGCCAATAGGTTGTTGGGTGGGGCCAGGTCTTGGTGAGAAGATGGCTACCTCCAAGAGGGCCCATGTCAGTGAGTACTCTCCAGAACTACTGCCCCCAGTTTCTTTGTCTCTGCAGTGAGCCACAGCCACCCCCTTCCTCCACAGAAGGCCCTAAAATACCAGCAGGTAAGTCTAGCTCAGCCTCTTATGAGTCACTGATTTTGTGCCCTGGGTCCTGGTGTGCACAGTAAGTAGGTAAGTAAAGTCGCTCAGTCGTGTCCGACTCTGCCACCCCATGGACTGTAGCCTACCAGGCTCCTCCCTCCATGGGATTCTCCAGGCAAGAGTACTGGAGTGGGTTGCCATTTCCTTCTCCAGGGGATCTTCCCAACCCAGGGATCGAACCTGGGTCTCCCGCATTCCAGGCAGACACTTTAACCTCTGAGCCACCAGGGAAGCCACAAGATCTTGTATTAACCGTCCTCTGAAAGTTTCTGTTTCTCCCAGTCAGGTGGAATTCCTACAGTCAAAGCCCTCTGGCCTTTAGAACTAGATTCTCTGGTGTTCTCCTGCTGCCCTACTCTCAGGCTGGGAGCTCAGACCTTTCATGTCTGTTGGAGAGCTTCTGTGGTATAATTTTTCTCTAATTTGTGGGTTGTCCACCTGGCCGTTAAGGGATTTGATTTTATCACGATTGCATTCCTCTTACCATCTTGTGACTTCTTTGTAGATGTAGAATATCAGTTTGGAAGGTTCCAGTGTTTGTTTTTTTTTGTCAATGGTCATTCAGCAGTTAGTTGCGATTTTGATCTTTTTATAAGAAGAGGTCAACTCTTTTTCTTCTGCTCTACAATTGTGTCTCCCTTCCCTTGCTTTTCAGTCTTGATTCGTATTTTCTCTGCATGGGAATGAATACTAGGTTGGCAGTTGTTTTTATTTTTGGTACTTAGAGATTCCATTACACATGTTTTTAGCATCCATCTTTATTGCTGAGAATTAAGCATTGTTGCTTCTTTCAAAGTAATCATCTTTCCACCTTAGGATGCCTTAGTGGCTTTTTCTTTGTTCATTTTCAGCTAAGAACTCATTGATATTCTTAAATTTGTGGCTTGACATCTTTCATCAATTTTGGAAATTTTCAGCCATTCAAATGTTGCCTCTACCCCATACTCTCTCTCCTTTCCTTCTGGAATTCCAATTCACTGTACTGTATGTTAGATCTTCACACCATTTCCCCATGTTTCTTTCTGTCTTTATTCTGAGGTTTTTTCCTACCAGCCCTTCTCTGACTCACTCAGCTGTGTCCATTGGCTGTTAAACCTGTTCATTGAGTGGTTAATTTCATTTTTTGTATTTTTCAACGAAATAATTATTTGCTTCTAATGAAAATCTGGTATATCAGGTTTTATGGTTTCACATTCATTGTTGAGATTTTAAAGTTTTCATCTCCTTGAACATGTTAAGTATAGTATAAAGTCTTTGTTAATTCTATTATTTTGGAGTCTCTGTGAACCTCTTTTTGTTATTTTATGTTTCTGTTGCTTTTGATCTTATGTGTCTTGTTTCCCTAAGTGCCTGGTTGTCATTAATTGTTTACTGGGCATTAAAATTGGAAAAATTACTTGAGAAATCATGAGCCACAAATGATATCTTCCAGGAAGGGTTTTTTGGGGCGGGGGGGATTGGCGGTAGTGGCATCTGCTTGAGGGAATCTAGGATTACTTAGACAAATCTCTGCTCTCAAGATATTTTTGGCCTAACCAGATGACTCAGGGCCAAATTGCTTTCAATTTATGGACTGTTTAATTTCTGGCTCACCTGTATTTTTAAGCTCCCTTCAGGTTTCTAATCTGAAGTTAGTGAAAGGGATTTTCCTGTTGTCCCTCTGGGCCTACCTAGCTGTAAGGTACAATTTAACTTTTAGTTTCTTCTGAATTGCTGGTTTCACCTCTCTGAATTCCAGTCCTTTAATGGATCGGAAAGCACTGTCCCATTTGTTCTTTGATCCTTTAAGAAAGTCATTTTTTGTATTTTGTCCAGCGTTATTATTTGTCTTTAGGGGGAAGCTTGGTTCAAATTAGCTAATATCCCATAACCAAGAGAAGGAGCCTTCCCATTGGCTCTTATGACAGAACATGATTTTGTCTTATTTTCTAGGCCAGACTCAGACCCTTGTTTTCATTAAATTTTGTTTTATGTAGCTGTAGTCACTTGGTTAACTTTGTTCATTTTAATTAAAAGGTTACAATCCATTTGTGTGTGTGTGATTATAAATAAGTTGTTACTTGAATAGTCAGCAGAATTTTAGTCCCTTCCACCTAGGCAGTTTCTAGTCCTTGACAATGGACAAATTAAAGTTTCAGCTAAAAATAAGTCTCTGGAATGACAGAACGTGAAGTCCCTTTTAATTGATATTGAAATTGGGGTATACAATATCAATTAAGTTTTTTTCCCTGCTTGTTGATAAGAATGGTTTTCTGGTTCTACTATTACCATTATGACTTCTGTTTTAGTGTGCCCATTTGTAAATATAATATGTGTTTGTCGTGGTGAAATAGAAAAAAGGCAGTTCTGTTGAGATTCTTGTTTGCTTTAATAATAAGCTCTCAAGCATCCTCTCAGAGAAGGCAGTGGCACCCCACTCCAGTACTCTTGCCTGGGAAATCCCATGGATGGAGAAGCCTGGTAGGCTGCAGTCCATGGGATCACGAAGAGTCAGACACGACTGAGCGACTTCACTTTCACTTTTCACTTTCATGCATTGGAGAAGGAAATGGCAACACACTCCAGTGTTCTTGCCTGGAGAATCCCAGGAATGGGAGCCTGGTGGGCTGCCGTCTATGGAGTCGTACAGAGTCGGACATGACTGAAGTGACTTAGCAGCAGCAGCAGCAGCAACAAGCATCCTCTTGAATGAATATGGTGCTTTACAAATTACAGACATTTTCTTTCTGTGTAAAACTAATTTCTACAACATCTCGTGAGGTGTGGTATTAAGCAAAGGGTTTGGAATCAGGAGCTAACAGAGGTTAAGGAACTTGTCTGTGGCCCCACAGCTGGTGAGTGGTTTATGTCCTCTGTGACTATTACAGTGTTTCATTTCAGCTGTTGTGGCCAGTTGACTCTTGCCTATAGATGTCACTGATTTCCCAGTTTTGTCACATTATGCTTTCTTTTTTCTGTGCACCGGGTAATATAATGATCTCATGACTTGTATCCAAAGACGGAGATAATTGGAACATTATTCTTTCATATCCCATCCTCACTGCCTCTCACTTTAGCGCGTTTCTAGAATATGGTCATGCACTAGAGTTTGCCAACCCCTCTGCCCTGTTGTAAAGTTTGCTTTATCACCCTACATGTATAGTTAATCCCATTCCCTATTTACTCATGCCTCAGTTTTTCTAATTGTAAAAAAGATGCCTCTTTTGTTTCCAATGTACTTGTTATCTTTCTTGTCACTCATGGTTAACCTCAAAGTCTCTAACCTTACTGGGTATTTTCTGTAAGCTTTCCTTTCTTTTCTAATCACTGTTTATGTGATCCTAGCCTAAACCTTACTTGTTTTGATCCTCTGAATCTTACGGAAAGCAAAAAGCTTTTATGCCTCAGAAGCTTTTCCTAGCAGTAGTGTCAGCGTTTCTATATGTCTGGTGGTGCTTCTGCTTCTGAATGGTGCTCACATCTTATTTTTAGCATCCTTATAATGAAAGCCTTGAACAGTTATCTTACATTTTCGTTGTTCTTGCTCAGTCGCCAAGTTGTGTCTGACTCTTTGCGACCCCACGGACTGTAGCACACCAGGCCTCCCCGTCTGTCAACATCTCCCGGAGTTTGCCCAAGTTCATGTCCATTGAATCACTGATGCCATCCAACTGTGAATGTCAGATGCCCTTGTTTACTTGAAGCTTTTTCATTTACATAGTGTTCAGTTATTACTTGTTAACAGGTATGAGGATGCATCCTCTTCAAATTTAGTACTACTCCATTTTCTCTTGAGAACTGTTGACACTGTAATTTTTTGTCCCTATCCAAGGATTTTTTTTTTAATGTTTAATTAAATTTATTTATTTTTAATTGCGGGACAGTTACTTTACTGTGTTGGTTTCTCCCAAGCATCAGCGTGAATCAGTGGTTCTGGTGCTTCTCCTAAGTCACTTCAACTCTTGGCAACTCTTTGCAACATCAGGGGCTGTAGCCCGCCAGGCTCCTCTGTCCATGGGATTCTCCAGGCAAAACACTGGAGCAAGTTGCCATTTCCTTCTGCAGGGATCTTCCCAACCCAGGGATCAAACCCATGTCTCCCATATTGCAGGCAGATTCTTTAGAGTCTGTGCCACCAGGGAAGCCCTCCCTCTACCTAGCCAAGGTTTTCTTGGAAGTTCATTCATTGGGTTTCTTCCCCATCTCATTCACAAAACTGTCATGCTTTAAAATGTTGATAGAAGGTACCAGTATCTTTTGAATGTCCTCCTATTTCAGACCTTTACACTTTCCCCTCTTCCTTCTCTTTTAATCCTGTATCTTTTCTGTTGTCTACTTTGTTTTTCTTCAGTATACTTGATTTACTTGAATGCATCTCTCCTTTCTCTGAACTCTTTTTGTTATCAGGGTACAGAGTGTGTATGTCATTTTTCACCAGCTCAAGAGTAAGCTTTAAGACATGGCATGGGCAGCTTAAAAAAATTAAAAGGGCATGGGCTTCACCGTTTTGCCTTATCACTTATTTATTACAGGGCCTTGCATATAATAAGATCCAATAAATATTTAAAAGTTTGAATTTAACATAACTATAAACTATGCTTATAATTTCTGATTAATATAATTATTAACCATAATATTAGTTAATATTAACTGACTTTAAATATAATGGTTTTGTCTCTTTAAGGATTTATCATCTCTGGACTGCCTTAAGAATCCTTTCAGTAGTTTTATATTTTTAGCTTCTTTTTTTGTGATCTCTATACAAAAGAATGAAAATCATCAGCTTTTAAGTATTATTTTGAATACATTGTTTTTTCCCTTCCTTAAAGGACTTTGTAGTGACCTTCAGTTGATCATTTTCTTTTGAAATTTTTATTTGGAACATTTTGAAATGTACAGGAAAAAAAGTTCAGTGAACATCTATGCTACATTCATCAACATTTCACCATAGTTGTGTCATAGTCCCCTTACCACTCTTTTTTGCTGAGAATTTATGGCATACCCAAGACATTATTTCATCCTTAGGTAACATGTATGTAAAACAACACATTTTCATACATGACTGCAATGTTTTGTCATATATAACACTTGATAGTGATTCCTTAATTACATGTATAATACTTCTTAATCCATGTTCAGGTCTTCCCTGTAGCTCAAAGGGATAATAGTTCTCCTGTAGTGTAGGAGACTGCGGTTCGACTCCTTGGTCAGGAAGATCCTCTGGAGAAGGGAATGGCAATCCACCCCAGTATTCTTGCCTGGAAAATCCCATGGACAGAGAAGCCTGGCAGGCTACAGTCCGTGGGCTTGCAAAGAGTCGGACGCAACTGAGCGACTAACACTACTACTGCACCATCAACACTACTAACCCATGTTCAAGTGTTCCTAGTTATCTAAAAAAAATTTCTTTTTGTAGTCAGTTTGTTGAGAAGGTTCAGATGTTGACAGCCTGATCCCTTCATGAAGCCCCAATTTTCACCTAATGCTTTTACGATTCATTATCTGCAATTGCGTGGTGGTGGTGGTTGCTGTTTAGTTGCTAACTCATGGCCGACTCTTTGCGACCCCATGGACAGTAAGTAGCTCACTGGGCTCCTCTGTCCATGGGATTTTCCTGGCAAGAATACTGGAATGTGTTGCCATTTCCTTCTCCAGGGGATCTGCCTGATCCAGGGATCAAACCCTAGTCTCCTGCTTGGCAGGTAGATTCTTTACTGCTGAGCCACCACAGAAGGAAGCCCTACAATTGTATGGATTAGTTATTAAATTAAAAATTGCAAAATAATGTAAATTGGTCACTTCTGCCGTTATTAGCTGAAACTTTTATCTCAGAGAACTTTTTACTCATTCACTTAAACTAGTTGGTTAACCTAACATATCTCGGTAGTTCTTGAGTTGTTAATATCCTCTGTGGGGAAAGAAGACTGCTTTCTTTTTTAGCTAAGACTTTATATTATTTTACTAAGGCTTATAATAAAGTACTTTTCTTCCTTCCTGAGGAAGTTAAAAGTTATTCTTGAATGGAAGATTAATGATTTTGTGGATTGGATTATTGGGAGGGCCTCCCAGTCCTAAGTGAGCAGTCACAATTCTCTTAAGGTATAGTGGGGGGTGGGGGATGGGGAGACAAAGGGGGAAAAAACCCCCCAAACATACCCTCTTCACTGTTGGGTCTTGCACTGAGGATGTGGTACTCACTTGAGGTATGGAAATTTTTAAACATTCTTCTATTTTCCCAGAGAATAAATTAGACTCAATGTAGAGTCTGTATAGACTCGTATAGAGTCATTTAAAGATCTCTGGCCTTTAAACTGTCTTAGCACAGTTTTGTAATCAAACACATCAAAATTTAATAATTAGTATATCATGCAGTGCTGCAAGGACCTCTGCTGGTCTGCCAGGGATGAAGCAGAAACCTCAGAAAACCTTTGGCCATTCCTTCAGCTGTTGTGAGCTGTGCCTTAGGCACTAGAGGTGACTGACTGGGAAGGGGATCAGAGTGGCTCAGGCAGTCAGATGAACATTTTGTTACTGATTGACTATAAGCATCATTCATTGAAATTTCAGGTAGTAAATATGTACAAATGGCTGCTTTCCTTTTTCTTGATCTTTTATTTGTATACTGTATCACTTGGCTTATGTAGCCTTAAGTCTTTCATAGTTTGAATCATACCTCTTCAGTATTTCATTTGTTTAGGACAGTGTCTTCAGCATTTTCTTTCTTTTTTTTTTTTATCCTGAATTGTTGCATGTCAAACTGGACAAGGTGTTTTAGTTGAAGTTTCACCAGTTCAAACATTGAAGATAAGGAATGTATTATCTGTGTTTGTGTATTTTTATGATCACATTAGAGCAGAAAAGTTTTGAAAACTAATCTGTATTGCTATCAGCATGTTTGTTTACTCTATCTCCTTGCCCCCATCCCTTTTGTACATTTAATAAAAAGGATGAAAAAATAAAAATAGATGTCCAGATAGGTTCATATGTTAAAAATTAGGCCCTAAATCAGGACTCAAAGCAAGTCCTTTGTCCATTTCATTTGCTATTAGAAACTTCATCAACAAATGAAAGAGTAACTTAGCCATTGATTTTGAATAAAGAGGACTAATCTTACCCATGACGTTAAAAGACACTTGCTCTTTGGAAGAAAAGCTATGACCAACCTAGACAGCATATTAAAAGGCAGAGACATTTTTGCCTACAAAGGTCCATCTAGTCAAAGTTCTGGTTTTTCCATTAGTCATGTATGGATGTGAGAGTTGGACTATAAAGAAAGCTGAGTGCAGAAGAATTGATCTTTTGAACTGTGGTGTGGGAGAAGACTCTTGAGAGTCCCTTGGACTGGAGATCCAGTCCTTCCATCCTGAAGGAAATCAGTCCTGAATATGGATTGGGAGGACTGATGCTGAGGATGAAACTCCAATACTTTGGCCACCTGATGTGAAGAACTGACTCATTAGAAAAGACCCTGATGCTGGGAAAGATTGAGGGCAGGAGGAAAAGGGGTCGACAGAGGATGAGAAGGTTGTATGGCATCACCGACTCAATGGACGTGAGTTTGAGTAAACTCCAGGAGCTGGTGATGGACGGGGAGGCCTGGCGTGCTGCAGTCCATGGGGTCGTAAAGAGTTGGACACAGCTGAGCGACTGAACTGAACTGAATCCTACCTAGGTCCCAGAACCCCAATGGTTTGAGCTGGTGACATTTAAAAGACATTTTGCCCCAAGGAATAACTGGGTGTGTGCACCTTTGCTTATCTTCCAACTTGCTGGGTTTTATTGTAATATTTCTAGTCTCAGATACGTGTTCAATAAATGAGTTGTATAGATGAAAAGTCTAGCATTATGGAAAAAATAAGGGTATAATTTTAAAATGGTATTATAGCCTAATTCCGTTAGTACATCTATATTGAGAAAGACTATATAACAATATGGCAGAAAGCGAAGAGGAACTTAAGGGCCTCTTGATGAAGGTGAAAGAGGAGAGTGAAAAAACTGGCTTAAAACTCAACACTCAAAAAACAAAGATATGGCATCCAGTCCCATCACTTCATGGCAATAAAAGAAGAAAAAGTGGAAGTAGTGACAGATAAAAAATTGTTTGCTCCTTGGAACAAAAGCTATGACAAACATAGACAGTGTATTAAAAAATAGAGACATTACTTTGCCAATAAAGATCTGTATAGTCAAAGCTATGGTTTTTCCAGTAGTCATGTATGGATATGAAAGTTGGACCATAAAAAAGGCTGAGCACTGAAGAATTGATACTTTCGAACTGTGGTGTTGGAGAAGACTCTTGAGAGTCCCTTGGACTGCAAGGAGGTCAAACCAGTGAGTCCTAAAGGACATCAACTCTGAATACTCATTGGAATCACTGATGCTGAAGCTGAAGCTCCAATACTTTGCCCACCCGATGCAAAGAGCTGACTCATTAGAAAAGACCCTGATGCTGAGAAAACTTAAAGGCAGGATAAAGGGACGACCGAGGATGAGATGGTTGCATGGCATCACTGACTCAACACACATCAATTTCAGCAAGCTCAGGAAGATGATGAAGGGAAGCCTGATGTGCTGCAGTCCATGGGGGTGCAGAGTTGGACACGACTGAGTGACTAAACAACAACAGTATAATAGTGTCAGCTTTGATGTCTATGGATAGTTTTTCTTCCTTGTAATAATGTTCCTATTCTTTTTAACATCTGTTTTCTAATATATAATAACATATGTGGGTGTGTGTTGTGAATTAATCACTGGAGAGGTTATGAGACCTGTTTTGTAGTCTTAGCTTTCTAGCAAAGTTTTAAATCCCTCTAGCCTTCAGTTGTCTTCTTGTGTAAAACAAGAGCATTGTATGGAGGTTGGGTTTAGGATTTCTCAGCCTCGGAATTCTTGACATACTGGGCTAGACGATCCTTTGTTGACAGGGTTTGTCCTGTTTACTGTAGAATGATGAGCAATATCCCTGGCCTGTGCCCACCACATCCCAACAGCAACCTTCCCCAGTATGGCAAACAGAAATGTCTCCAAACATTGGCAAATGTGCCTTGAGAGGCAAAACTCATCCCCAGCTGAGAAACACTATGTTAGATGATGTTAGCTGGAAAGAAATCTATCCAGCTTTATAATTCTATGGTTTTTATTTTTAAAAATCCTGCTCTTTGCAACCCAGTTTAAATGTCATCATCTCCATGAAGCTTTGCCCACATACATCCCCCCCGCTTTTTTTTGGTTCATTCTTGATTCTTTTACTGGCAAATTATAGGACTTATAGAGAAGGAAATGGCAACCCACTCCAGTATTCTTGCTTGGAGAATCCCATGGATGGAGGAGCCTGGTAGGCTACAGTCCACAGGGTTGCAAAGAGTCGGACACGACTGAGTGACTTCACCTATAGGACTTAACCTCACTCTATTGTCTCTCTCAGTGCATTTCTTTCACTTTGAGGGCATGGGCCTTCTTTATCTCCAAGCTGAGTGCTCTGATTTTATTAAATGAATGAACAGTGGATTCAGGAGTATTGAAGGTTAGACATTGTAAAATAAATGATTAAAATGGCATTTTTTTGGTTATTCTTTCAAATCTTTGCAGTCAGAAATTACCACAGTTTCTGATCTTTAATTTCTTGGTTAGTGAGATTGACAACTCATGTTTCTTTAAGAAAGGCAGGAATCTCCTAAAGTGTTTGTGGGAGCTACACAAAACAAATTGAAGTTGCTTTTGCGAAAAATAAAGTCTCATGAAAATTCAAAATAGAATTGTTCCAACTGTCATATCCAAATGTGTTTCAGATGACTCCACTTTGTTAATTAGAAAGGTGCCATCTATTCAGATAATAGAGAAAAAGAAAGGTAGTAAATAATTTTCCTACAGAACCTAGAATATCTCATCATCATTCATAGTCGAAGTCAGTATTTCTCAAAGCAGCCCATAGTAAGAAATACATCTTAATCTTGATCTAGTACACACATACCAGTTTTTTGAATCAATATTTACTGAACTAAGTGAGAAGCCATGTCCAACTCTTTGCGACCCCATGGACTGTAGCCTGCCAGACTCCTCTGTCCATGGGATTCTCCAGGTGAGAACACTGGATTGGGTTGCTATTTCCTTCTCCAGGGGATCTTTCTGACACGGATCAAACCTGAGAAGCCCCAAGTTTGAAGCACTCTGATATTTTCTATTATATTTTCTAATTTAAATATTTCTGATACTTTATAGTATATTTAATATATTAAATTTATTATACAGTTGTCACAGCCAACCATTGGTAAAACACTGTTCAAAGGAAACTCTTGAAGTAATAAAATGTCAAGATGATTTGCCTCTTGTGTACGTTACCAGTAGGTTGTCCTGTGTCTTTTTAGATGATGTCTTTTAATAATTGACCTAATGAAAACGTTGGAACACCTCAACCAAAGCAAATTAGATTTGCACTTAGTTGGAACTTTATACATTTATTTATTTAGTGTCCACAAGGCACTGTAGGTCAAAGAACATGTTTGGTTCTCTTTCTCAAGGTTTACAGTTATAAAACCCAGAGGAAAATAAAAAGTTGATAAACAGTATTTCAGGTGCTCAGTATGGTAACAAACACACAATAGCTTTTATAGTCATTTAGGAAGGAGAGATAACTGTTCTGATTAAAGTCGATGGGGATAAGGTTGACATGAATGTAGGGTGGATTTTTGTCATGTCAGAGATCTGAAAAAGTTATTTCATGTGGTAGAAAACAGCCTTCACGTAGGTACAAGCACTTCTTGCTCATACTTGAAGTTAAGTTTTCAGGTACTATTTAAGATAAAGTAACTGAGAAGTTAAAAAAAAAATTTTTAATAGAGTAAAACACTGAAAAAAATACATTATAAACAGAAAATGTTATTTTAACTCTGCTGTGGTTATAAGGAGTTTGAGACAGTAGATTAATTGGAAACATATGCATGATGGCTCTGATATGTACTACAAGCCAGTATTTGCCCTAAAATGATAAGGTTAATGTTGAATTATTAGATTTACTAAGAATGAATATAGTTTCTAAATGACGGAGAGAGAATGCTCATCTGTCAAAATAAGCCAGTAAGATCACTATTGTATATAAAAATTGTTCTTCATGGAGCAGAAATGGGTTATACAGTAGCAGTGTTTTAAAAGTTATATACTATTCTGCCTGTGCAGTTGAAAATTTTGTACATGCTTGATAGGCCTGGGCTGCTTCATTTCTACTCTTGATGGAATGGGGAGCTCAAGGTGGTAAATCACAACCAGGTGTGTTACAAAAGCCTCATGAGAAAACAGGCAGTGGACTTTTTGTCTTTCTGAACTGCTCTATTCTGTGGGATAATGTAGAATTTACTGTAGAAAATATTTGTGACCTAAAGGAAAAGAAGAGTCTGATTGTGATGATACTTGGAAAAGAACCACTTGCCCCCAAAGTGTGGTCTAGCACCCTGTCTGTTTAAGTCACTGTATTGAATTAGGAAGTTAATAAAAGGACAACTTATCTCCTCATTTTGTCAGATTTCCAGTCTACTGAAAAGAATGTGCTTTGAGAGCTGGAGATGTGAATAAGAGTCCTGTGCCACGACTCATAAACCATTTTGAGGTAATTTAAAATCCAAAGTTTATTTTTTAGAACAGTTTTAATTTTTCAGAAAAATTACAAAGTTAATAGACAGTTCCTTTATACCCTGCACTCGATTTCCTTTGTTACTAATAACTTACAGTAGCATGGTATACTTGTTACAATTAATTAACCAATATTACAACTGTTATTAACTAAAATTTATATTTTATGCAGATTTCCTTAGTTTTTAACCTAATGTATTTTTTCTCTTTCAGGATCCCACCAGGGTACCCTATTTCAGTTATCGTCATGTCTTTTTAGGCTCCTCTTGGCTGTGACAGTTTCTCAGACTTTCCTTGTTTTGATGACCTTGTCAGTTTTGAAGATAATTGATCAGGTATTTTGTAGAATGTCCCTCAGTTAGGATTTATCTGATGTTTTTCTCATGGTTAGACGGGTTATTATGGGTTTGGGGGAGGAAGACCATAGAGGTAAAGTACCATTCTCATTACGTTATATAAAGGGTACAATGCTATCATCATGATTTATCACTGTTAATGTTTACTCTGTAACCTGGCTAAGAATATGTTTGTCAAGTTTCTCTGCTCTAAAGTTAACTTTAAAAAAAAAAAAAAAAACAACTCTGTTCCATGCTGTGTTGTTTGGAAATAAGTCACTAAGTGTAGTCCTGTCTTAGTCCTAAGGAGTAGGAAGTTTGCTCTGTCTTGAGGGTGTTCTACATAAATTACTGGGAATTCTACATGGGAGATTTATTTACTTATTTATTTATTCAGTCAATTGTTTATCAGTTCGGGCTTATGGATATTTCTTTTCTATGGTGGGTGATAATCACCTTATTTATTTTGTTGCTCAAATTTTTTATGTTTTGGCCATTAGGAACTCTTTTGGTTGGCTCCTGTTTCACTCTGGCATGCCCTCATCTTCGTGTGTTTCTTGGTTTTTCTTTGTGTTTTTTGTTTTGGGAACATGTCCTTACTTTCTGGTACTAAAAGACCAGGTTTCTTTTATTAGAGAATGCTATTGGAAATGAAGATCTAGATGCTAGGTGTGCGTGTGGCCACTAGGGTTTTCCTGTTTCTAGGCCCTTTTAGCTGAAATCCTATGTATATGTTACCTGTATATTTATGCATATCTATAAGTATTTCTATGTATTCATTTCTCTCTCTCTCTCTCTCTCTCTGTAGGTAAACATGAGTTCATATTGATGTCTCCAAGTCTAATCCATTACCACATAGGTCATTCTAGCCTCCTCCCCTTACTTTTCTGCAACCTCCCACTCCAACAGTGAGAAATATGGCTCCCACCAGTCACCATCCATTTACTTAGTTGTTTAATCCCATTGTGCATGCATAGTTGTGTATCAGTTTTGTTAACCTGTACCCCTGTGGCAGCTTGATCACTGGAATACAATACTCATGTACAGTTCCTTTTGTCTTTAGCTTTACAGACTACTCCAAAGTTATTTAGATTGGCAGCTTTCCTCCATCCCCTGCAGTGATAACTGTTTCGTATACTAGTAATACAGTTAGATTTTATCATATGGTCTCCATTCCTTCGTGGAACTCCCTGACTTTCTAAAAGATTTTTAAAAATTTCTGTACTTTAAGGTTGGTTCTTTGTGTTAAAAAGTCCTATGGGTTTTGACAAGTGCATAATGTCATGTACCTCCCACTAGAGTGTGATGCAGAATTATTTCACTGTCCTGAAAATCTCTTATGTTTCACCTACGAGCCCTCCTATCCTCCCCAGAAACCTCTGGCAACTGTTGGTCTTTTTACTGTCTTCTGTTGTTTTGCCTTTTCTAGAATGTTCTTGAAATATTTTTGAAGTCACTTTATAAAGGAAATCTTTGATTTCTCTAACCAAGATACCATTTTCTCCCCTACCACCAACTCATTCTTAATTGAACGAAATATTTCTAATAAGTAAGAATCAAGGCTTTCCTACTTCCTTTGTCCATTACCACTATATAAGGTCATTAAGCTTTGTTTATCTTTTAATCCTGCCTCTTTGTTACCAGCCTCGGAATTGGGAGGAAATACCAAGTCCCTTTATTTTTATTTCTGTTGGGGAGATTGGTGGGGGAAGGCAGGCAAGTGGCATGTATGGTATGTCCTGTATAGGTGGCAGCTGGCAAATAGATACTCATGGGAAGGGGCGTTAAGCTTCAATTTAATCTGAATATGCTTCTGTTTCTTTCTGGGGATTTATATTTAACTTGAAAATAGCTTTGATGAATCTTTGAATATGAATATTACTTTGGTCTGTAGTCTCTTGAGAATATAACAATTTGAGATAGGTGCCTTGAATATGTGACTATGTCAAAAAAGTTTCTAATATGAATGAAAATCCCATAGGATGATAGTTTTAGAAATTATTTGGAAGGGTCATTTAGGAGAAATAATAACTATCCTATTCCTATTTCTCACTTGTATTTTGGCAGCATCCTTACAGGTATATGTATGAAAAATCTTCTTAGCCTTCCACTGAAAGATTATCTTAAAACTTCTCTCACGATAAGGCTAACTTTTTTTCAAACCTGGGAAATGCTCACCTCACTAAACTTAACATGCTAGCAGTGATTGTCAGCCACAGATATTGTTACCTTTCCTGGGGCCATTTGGAGGTGCTATTGGGATTTTACAGGGGGAGACCAGGATGCCAAACACCTTGTGTCATGTGCAATGGACTTGCATGATGAATCATTGTGCCCCACATTACCACATCAATAGCATACTGTTGAGACGCACTAGGTAGACTAATACATGTAGTACTACCTTTCAGCTTCTCTATTGAACACATTTCAGCTGTCAAGAGACCCAACAGATATGTCAATGAATGGAGCAAGGCATGGCCTCTGTCTGGAACATGCGAGGGGAGTGTAGGGATTAGGCACGCTAGAGAGTATGTCCTTAGGTTCAGCTGGTTATTGACTACTACTGGTAGATCTGACTTTTTGGACAAAAGCTAGATACCCAAGGTTTAATGTAAAATTGTCCTAAACTGTGGCTTTTTTCTTTTTATCACACCAAGGCCAAACCCAACAGATTGGTGGGCTGGTTTTGGCCCACAGACCATTGGGTTATAACCTGTGATGTAATTATCTTAGAAAGTGAGCTAAAATTTTGGCAGAGGTAAACAGTCAGGGTCATCATAGCCCTCAGTATTTGCTGAGCTTAGAAAAGGCTGTGGAGACAAAGCACTAGGTGTTGAGGTCATCTTCTGTAGTGTAGAGAATTGTGGCGTAGGAGTAGAACTCTGAGAGAACTTCCTCTCTGGTTGGATGGGGAAATTCTGTTGAGAGAAATTCTGCACCACTGAAGGAAGCCTTAGGTAAGCATAATATCCCAGCCCTTCAGTTGCTGTAGTGCCTTAAAAAATAAGGAATCCTGCAAAGCTTGCAGGCAACAAAGGCTCAATGCTACAGAATCTCCTGGTTTATATGGCTTTGGAACTGTGTGACAGTCGTAGGGTTTATGCCTTCGATATTTGTTCGTTCTTGATCTAGGGTTACTGCCTACACAGCTCCACAGTCCACAGCTGTGGCCATCTGTGGTGTAGTTGGGGTGTTTCAGGGGGTGTCCCAGGAGTTTGGTCATGTCCTGCTGCTACTGCTAAGTCGCTTCAGTCGTGTCCGACTCTGTGTAACCCCATCGACAGCAGCCCACTGGGCTCAGCTGTCCCTGGGATTCTCCAGGCAAGAACACTGGAGTGGGTTGCCATTTCCTTCTCCAGTGCATGAAAGTGAAAAGTGAAAGTGAAGTCGCTCAGTTGTGCCCGACTCTTCGCGACCCCATGGACTGCAGCCTACCAGGCTCCTCCGTCCATGGGACTTTCCAGACAAGAGTACTGGAGTGGGTTGCCATTGCCTTCTCCTGGTCATGTCCTAATACTAGTACAATTCAAATACTACTTGCATCTTCTGGCTGGTTTTGAGGTGTCACATCATGACTCATTTTAATATGATATGAAAAGTAGCAGCCCATTATAATATTGTTAAGTTATAAAGTCTGTACGTGTTTTGCATAGTTGAATACTGTAATATTTATGAGCAGGAATTGATTGTATGTTTTAATCTGAATTGTTCAAATCTATAATATGAGATCCTATATGACAGTGTATAATTTTAGTTGTATTCTATGAGATTAAATACACAAATCCAGTGTAATACTTTACTAGAAAACTTTGTTTTTTTAAGAAATTGGTTGATCTTATTGGTTGGAATATTTTCTGTTTGTAAACTGTTGGCTTAACCTCCCTCTGAGCAGAAAGGAAATAGCTTTTTAAAAAGTATTTCAGTATTTTATCATCCCCAAAAGTCAAGTTTATTTGAGAATGTTATATATTGTGAAATACATAATGATTAGTCATGTTAGTTACTGCTTGAGTGAGTGAGTGAGTGTACAGAGCAGACTACTTATCACATTTGAGATTATTGACACAATCCCTTGAAGAGAATGAGCTTTTATCAGTTTAGATTCCTACTCCTTGTGAAAAGTAGGTCTACTATTAATCATCTTTTCAGATGGTAGCCATCTTTGTGGGTTAGCAAGCTGTTGGCCTTGATTGTAAAGATGCTTTTTAATGTTTTTTCGAAGGCAAGTATTTGTAATCCTTAAAAAAGAAAATGGCAGCTTTTCCCCTTCAGCTGTTTCTTGTATGTCTGAAAACAGCTGATTTGCAGAAGGATTCTTTCCTGCCCTCTCTGCCTTCCACATCCTACACACCTTTACCCTGCTATTGGGCTGATAAATTGGTGAGAGTTTGCTATCCTTTCCCCCCTACCAGCTAGTGAAAGAAGAGTGCTTGTCGTCACTCAGCTGGGAACATCCAATGACATTGTGGAAAGAAAAGACATTGAAGAAGGTAGGCTTGGATTTGAGTCATAAATGTGCCATGTGCCCATTCTGAGTTTGATTTCATATTTGTAAAGCGGAGGTAATTATAACTACTTTTCAGGGTATGCCATAGTTGTTCAGTAAATGGTAGCTGATAAATAATGGTGATAAAGGCAGTAGTAACTTTGGTCTCAGTGCACCTGAGGTTCTGAATGGTAATAAAGCTAGCCAGGAGGTAGAAACCCCAAAGAGGTGTGAAATAGTCTGTGGTCCCAGGCTCTTGACATCTGAAAAATCCTTGTTTTTATTGACCTTTGTTTTTCTTTCTTATAAAAAGGCAGTTGTATTGCCCTTATATTTTAAGGACTTGAAAGTAGGGTTGAGAAATTAATAAAAACTGTTCTTTGAAGCCCCTTGGAAAGCTTAAGTGAAGCCTTTGGATGCTTCTGAAGCTCTTTATTGACATAGCTATCAGGTTGTCTGGATGTGGTTAAATCCCTTTTTGGTAGGAAAGCCATTATCATTTCTATAAATATCAACAGATTTGATTACCTAAAGTTATGAAGGAAGGGAGGAAGTAAGTGAAGTTGCTCAGTCGTGTCCGACTCTTTGCCACCCCATGGACTGTAGCCTACCAGGCTTCTCCATCCATGGTATTCTCCAGGCAAGAGTACTGGAGTGGGTTGCCATTTCCTTCTCCAGGGGATCTTCCCGACCCAGGGATTGAACCCGGGTCTCCCGCACTGGAGGCAGACGCTTTAACCTCTGAGCCACCAGGGAAGATAAAGTGTGAAGCAAAAGTCTCTCAGTTGTGTCTGACTCTTTGCAACCCCATGAAATTCTTCAGACCAGAATACTGGAGTGGGTAGCCTTTCCCTTCTCCAAGGGATCTTCCAAATCCAGGGATCGAACCCAGTTCTTCCATATGGCAGGTGGATTCTTTACAAGCTGAGCCACAAGGGAAGCCCAAAATTACTGGAGTGGGTAGCCTATCACTTCGCCAGTGGATCTTGGCCCAGGAATTGAACAGGGTCTCCAACATTGCAGGCAGATTCTTTATCAACTGAGTTATGAGGGAAGACCATAAAGTCATTCCTATCATTAAATTAAATGAATTGCATTTTGTTCATTTCACCTAAGAAATATTGAATACCTCGTCTGTGCTAGACCCTGTGCCCAGTCAATAGTGTACTCTTAAAGAAGATACTGATTTGGGGAATCTTAAAAGTTGTAGCTCTTAGCCTGTAATTTAAAATCAAAATCCGAAGGCCTTAGAGTTGTGCTGACCAGTAAGGTCAGTCAGTTCAGTCGCTCAGTCATGTCTGACTCTTTGTGACCCCATGGACTGCAGCACACCAGGCGTCCCTGTTCATCACCAGCTCCTGGAGCTTGCTCAAACTCATGTCCATGGAGTCCATGACGCCATTCAACCATCTCACCCTCTGTCATTCCCTTCTCCTCCTGTCTTCAATCTTTCCCAGCATCAGGGTCTTTTCCAACGAGTTAGTTCTTTGCATCAGGTGGTCAGAGTGTTGGAGTTTCAGCTTCAGCATCAGTCCTTCCAATGAATATTCAGGACAGATTTCCTTTAGGATGGACTGGCTGGATCTCCTTGCAGTCCAAGGAACTCTCAAGAGTCTTTTCCAACACCACAGTTCAAAAGCATCAATTCTTCTGCGCTCAGCTTTCTTTATAGTCCAACTCACATCCATACATGACTACTGGAAAAACCATAGCTTTCACTAGGTGGACCTGAATATGCTGTCTACGTTGGTCATAGCTTTCCTTCCAAAGAGCAAGTGTCTTTTAATTTCATGACTGCAGTCACCATCTGCAGTGATTTTGGAGCCCCCCAAAATAAAATCTGTCACAGTTTCCATTGTTTCCCCATCTATTTCCCATGAAGTGATGGGACTGGATGCCATGATCTTTGTTTTTTGAATGTTGAGTTTTAAGCCGTCTTTCTCACTCTCCTCTTTCACTTTAATCAAGAGACTCTTTAGTTCTTTGTCGCTTTCTGCCTGCCATAAGGGTGGTGGTATCTGCATATCTGAGGTTATTGATATTTCTCCTGGCAAGCTTGATTCCAGCTTGTGCTTCATCCAGCCCAGCGTTTCTCATGATGTATTCTGCATATAAGTTAAATAAGCAGGGTGACAATATACAGCCTTGATGTACTCCTTTCCCGGTTTGGAACCAGTCTGTTGTTCCATGTCCAGTTCTAACTGTTGCTTCTTGACCTGCATACAGATTTCTCAGGAGGCAGATTGGGTGGTCTGGTATTCCCATCTCTTGAAGAATTTTCCACAGTTTGTTGTGATCCACACGGTCAAGGGCTTTGGCATAGTCAATAAAACAGAAGTAGATGTTTTTCTGGAACTCTCTTGCTTTTTTGATGATGCAGCGGACGTTGGCAATTTGATCTCTGGTTCCTCAGTCTTTTCTAAATCCAGCTTAAACATCTGGAAGTTCACAGTTTACGTACTGTTGAAGCCTGGCTTGGAGAATTTTGAGTATTACATTGCTAGCTTGTGAGATGAGTACAATTGTGCGGTAATTTGAACTCTCTTTGGCATTGCCTTTCTTTGGAATTGGAGTGAAAACTGAACTTTTCCAGTCCTGTGGCCACTGCTGAGTTTTCCAAGTTTACTGGCATGTTGAGTGCAAGACTTTCACCACATCATCTTTTAGGATTTGAAATAGCTCAACTGGAATTCCATCACCGCCACTAGCTTTGTTCATTGTGATGCTTCGTAAGGCCCACTTGAGTTGGCATTCCAGGATGTCTGGCTCTAGGTGAGTGATCACACCATTGTGGTCATCTGGGTCATGAAGATCTTTTTGTACAGTTCTTCTGTCTGTTGTTGCCACCTCTTCTTAATATCTTCTGCTTCTCTTAAGTCCGTACCTTTTCTGTCCTTTAATTGTGCCCATCTTTGCATGTAATGTTCCCTTGGTATCTCAAATTTTCTTGATGAGATCTCTAGTCTTTCTCATTTTGTTGTTTTTCCTCTATTTCTTTGCATTGATTACTGAGGAAGACTTTCTTATCTCTCCTTGCTATTCTTTGGAACTCTGCATTCAGATGAGTATATCTTTCCTTTTCTTCTTTGCCTTTTGCTTCTCTTCTTTTCACAGCTATTTGTTAGCCCTCCTGAGACAACCATTTTGCCTTTTTGCTTTTCTTTTTCATGGTGATGTTCTTGATCCCTGTCTCCTGTACAATGTCACGAACCTCTGTCCATAGTTCTTCAGGCACTCTATCAGATCTAATCCTTCGAATCTATTTATCACTTCCACTGTATAATTTAAGGGATTTGATGTAGGTCGTACCTGAATGGTCTAGTGGTTTTTCTTACTTTCTTCAATTTAAGTCTGAATTTGGCAATAAGGAGTTCATGATCTGAGCCACAGTCAGCTCCTGGTCTTGTTTTAGCTGACTGTATAGAGCTTCTCCATCCTTGGCTGCAAAGAATATAATCAGTCTGATTTCAGTGTTGACCATCTGGTGATGTCCATGTGTAGAGTCTTCTCTTTTGTTGTTGGAAGAGGGTAGTAACTTCAGGTGAACACTGAGCACTTGAAATGTGTTATAAATATAAAGTATACTGCACTCCCAGGACTTAGTTTGAAAAAAAAAATTGTAAAATATCAGTGATGTTTATATTGAATTTATGTTAAAAACAATAGTGTTTTTGCTGTCTTGGATTAAATATATTAGAATTATTAATGATTTCACCTGTTTCTTTTTACTTAATGTAACTCCTAGGATAATTAAAATGAATCACATTATGGTTTAACCCCACTCCAGAACTCTTGCCTGGAAAATCCCATGGATGGAGGAGCCTGGTAGGCTGCAGTCCATGGGGTCACTAAGAGTCGGACACAACTGAGCGACTTCACTTTCACTTTTCACCTTCAGGCATTGGAGAAGGAAATGGCAACCCACTCCAGTGTTCTTGCCTGGAGAATCCCAGGGACAGAGGAGCCTGGTGGGCTGCCGTCTGTGGGGTCACACAGAGTCGGACACGACTGAAGTGACTTAGCAGCAGCCTTAGTTCTTCAGTGACTTGGCAAGGTTACTCATCCAGTTAGGACTCCTGTGGCTAGTGCAAGGTATAGATCATCTGTGAAAATGGCAAGGTAGTGTTTGTTTTGATCAAAAAGGTGGAAAATTCAAACCTTGTTTCTGAAAAAAAGGTTAAATAAACACTAAAGACTTTAAATACTTACATTTTATTTTATTTTTAATTTATTTTAATTGGAGGCTAATTACTTTACAGTATTGTAGTGGTTTTGCCGTACATTGACATGAATCCGCCACGGGTGTACATGTGTTCCCCATCCTGAACCACCCCCCAACTCCCTTCCCATCCCATCCCTCTGGGTCCTCCCAGTGCACCAGCCCTGAGCACCCTGTCCCATGCATCGAACCTGGACTAGAGATCCATTTCACATATGATAATATACATGTTTCAATGCCATTCTCCCAAATCATCCCACCCTCGCCCTTTCCCACAGAGTCCAAAAGACTGTTCTATACATCTGTGTCTCTTTTGCTGCCTCGCATATAGGGTTATCATTACCATCTTTCTAAATTCCATATATAGGCATTAGTATACTGTATTGGTGTTTTTCTTTCTGGCTTACTTCACTCTGAATAATCGGCTCCAGTTTCATCCACCTCCTTAGAACTAATTCAAATGTATTCTTTTTAATGGCTGAATAATATTCCATTGTGTAAATACTTACATTTTAAATTAAAGCTTAAACTGGTAAAATCTCTTAGCATTTCAGATCTGGGATGCTTTAAAAGGGGCAAACTAGAAACTATACCCAATGATTTAGTAGCCTAAACTTATTTTTCATTTTCCCTTAGCATTCACAACTCATTACATAGGTGATCCCTGATCCCCCAGTTTTTTATTGGGAGATGGGGTGTACAGAAGGTAGGGGGCAAGGTTCATCTGTATATTTTTCTTATCTTACTAGCTAGTTTGCTTTAGTATTGTGAAATTCATTCTTCATTATGTAGCAAACATTTGAGCAGGTACTAGGTCACACTCTGGAATGCAGTGGTGAACAAGGGATAATCCCTGAATAGAACTACAGCCTTTCCTTTTGGTTTTGTCCTGTTTTGGCTTTGTTTTTGGGAAATAATTCTAAACCTAGAGAAGTTGCAAGAATAAATGTGGTACAAAGAATGCTGTATGCTCTTTACACAGATTTATGTATTGTTAACATTTGTCACTGCTTTTTAAAAAAACTGACTTATAGTTGATTTACAATATTAGTTTCAGATGTATGATATAGTTATTCAAATTTTTATATATTATACTCCACATATAGTTACTATAAAATATTGGCTGTATTCCCTGTCCTGTAAAATACATCCTTGTAACTTATGTATACCTAGTAGTTTGTTGCACTTCTTATCCCCTACCCCTGTTTTGCCCCTCCTCCCTTTCCTCTCCCCATTGGTAGCCACTGCTTTGCTCTCTATATCTGTGAGTCTGTCTTGTTATAGTAATTAGTTTGTTTTATTTTTTAGACTCCACATATAAATAACATTCACATGTCTCTTTCTGACTTATTTCACTAAGTATCATACCCTATAGGTTCACCATCTATGTTGTTGCAAATGGCAAATTTTCTTTTTTTATGGTTGAATAGTATTGCTTTATACACACACATATAGAACATTTTGATCCATTCATCTCTCGACTAGCACTTGGGATGCTTCCATATCTTGGCTCTTGTCGGTAATGCTGCTGTGAACATTGGGGTGCACATACCTTTTCAAAGTGGTATTTTTGTTTTCTTTGGATATATATCCAGGAATGCAATTGCTGGATCATACGTAACTCTATTTTCATTTTTCTGAGGAACCTCCATACTGTTTTCCCCAGTGGCTGTGCCAATCTGCTAGCAGTGTACAAGTGTTCCCTTTTCTTCACTGTCTTGCCCACATTGGTTATTTGTGGTCTTTTTGATGATAGCCATTCTGACAGGTGTGAGGTGATATCTCATTGCGGTTTTTATTTACATTTCTTTGATGATTAGCAGTGTTGAGCATCTTTTCATGTGCCCGTTAATCTTTGGATTGACATGTCTATATGTCTTCTTTTGAAAATTGTCTATTCAGGATGTCTGCTCATTTTTTAATCTAGTTGTATGAGTGGTCTGTATATTTTGGATATTATTAAGAACTCCTTACTGGTCATATCATTTGCAAATATTTTCTCCCATTCAGTGGGTCTTTTTCTCTTAACAGTGGTTTTCTTTGCTGTGCAAAAGCTTTAATTATTTCCCATTTGTTTATTTTTGGTTTTGTTTCTTTTGTCTTAGGAGACAAATTCCAAAAAAAATGTTGCTATGATTTAGGTCAAGGAGTGTTCTACTTACGGTTTACTCTAGGAGTTTTATGGTTTTCAGTCTTATATTTCGGTCTTTAATCAATTTTGTGTTTGTTTTGTATGGTGTAAGAAAATGTTCAGATTTCATTCCTTTATTTGTAGATACCAGTTTCCCCAGTACACTTATTGAAGAAACTGTATGTTCTCCTTTGTCATAGATTAATTGACCGTATGTGGTTTATTTGTGGGCTCTCTGTTCTGTTGATAGGTGTGTCTGTTGCTGCCCTGGCTCTCTTGTTTTCATTTGTTTGGAATACTGTTTTCCATTCTCTCTCTTTCAGTCTGTGTTTTTTGTTTGTTTGTTTTTAAATATTTATTTATTTAATTTGTTTGTTTTGGCTGCACTGAGTCATAGTTGTGGCACGCAGGCCTAGTTACTCCATGGCATGTTGGATCTTGGTTTCCTGACCAGGGATCAAAACCACATCCTTTGGAGAAGGAAATGGCAGCCCATTCCAGTGTTCTCGCCTAGAAAAGTCTATGGACAGAGGAGTCCGGAGGGCTGCAGTCCATGGGGTTACATGACTGAGCACGCATGCCTGGAGAGGATGGAGGGAGATGGGTTGGTAGCAATAAACTGGAAGAACTAAAAAAAAAAAAGTGTCCCTTGTATTTCAAGGTGAATTCTTAACCACTGGACTACCAAGGAAGTCCCCCTGTGTGTGTCTTTAAATCTGAAGTGAGTCTCTTATAGGCAGTATAAATATGGCTTTTGTATCTGTTCAGCCATTCTGTGTCTTTTGATTGGAGCATTTAATCTACTTACATTTAAAGTATTATTTAAAATAATAAGATTGAAAAAAAATAAAAATAAAATAATAAGATTGGCTTTATGTATTTATTTATTTTTAGTTACCTTTATTATTTTGGGCTTTGCTGAGTCTTCCTTGCTGCACTTGGGCTTTCTCTAGCTGCCGTGAGCAGGGGCTACTCTCCAGTTGTCGTGCCTGGGCTTCCCATTGTGTTGGCTTCTCTTGTTGAGGAGCGTGGACTCTAGGGCCCATGGGCTTCAAGAGTTACAGTGCATGGGCTCTAGAGCACAGGCTCAGTCACTGTGGTGCATGGGTTTGTTTGCTCCATGGCATGTGGAATTTTCCCAGACCAGGGATGGAACCTGTGTACCCTACACGGGCAGGCATGTTCTTAATTATTGGACGGACTCCCAGGGAAGTCCTAAAGTAATTATTGATAGTTATTGATATATAATTATTGCCATTTTTTAAGTTGTTTGGGGGCTGTTTTTCTGTTTTTGTTGTTGTTTCTTTTTTTCTCTTCCACTTTGATGACTAAATTTAGTGTTATGTTTAGATTCCTTTCTCTTTTTTCTTTTCTATTGCAAATTTTTTGGTTTGTGATTATCATGAGGTTTATATGTAGTCATCTATATATATACATGATTGTTTCAAGTTGCTGATCTCTTATTTCAAATGCATTATATCAACCTTTATTTTTACTCCAGTCCCCCTACAATTACTGTTTTTGGCATAGTATTTTATATCTTTTTGTTTTTGTATCCCTTAATGAAGATATAGATGATTCTACTGCTTTTGTCTTATGAACTTCCTACTAGTTTTGTACTTGATTGATTTGCTATCTTAACTATGCATTTGCCTTTACTTATGAACTTTTTATTTTCATAATTTTTTATTGAAGAATAGTTGATCTACAATGTTGTGCTAATTTCCGCTGTTCAGCACAGTGATTCAGTTATAAGCATATATACATGCTTTTTTATATTATTTTTCATTATGGTTTATCCCTAGAGATTGGATATAGTTCCCTCTGCTGTATAGTATGATAAAATAGAGTTGTTTATCCATTCTCAATGTAATAGTTTGGGCTTCCCTGATAGCTCAGTTGTTAAAGAATCTGGCAGCAATTCAGGAGACCCTGGTTCGATTCCTGGGCCAGGAAGATCCACTGGAGAAAGAATACGCTACCCACTCCAGTATTCTTGGGCTTCCCTTGTGGCTCAGCTGGTAAAGAATCTGACTGCAATGCAGAAGACCTGGGGGTTTGGTTCCTGGGTTGGAAGGATCCCCTGGAGAAGGGAATGGCCACCCACTCCAGTATTCTGGCCTGGAGAATTTCATGGACTGTACAGTCCATGGGATCACAAAGAGTTGGACACAACTGAGTGACTTTCACTTTCAGTGTAATAGTTTGCATCTACTAACCCCTAACTCTCAGCTCATCCCTCTCCCTCCCCCATTCCCCCTTGACAGCCATGGGCCTGTATTCTGTGTTTGAGTCTCTTCTTATTTTGTGGATAGGTTCATTTGTGCCATATTTTAGATTCCATGTCTAAGTGATATCATATGGTATCTATCTTTCTCTTTCTGACTTATTTCAGTTAGTATGATAATCTATAGTTGGATTCATGTCACTGCAAATGGTATCGTTTCATTCTTTTTTATGGCTGAGTAGTAGTCCATTTTTTATATGTAACAGGTCTTCTTTATCCATTTGTCTGTTGATGGACTCCTAGGTTGTTTCCATGTCTTGGCTATTGGGAATAGTGCTGCTGTGAACATAGGGCTGTGTGTATCTTTTTGAATTACAGTTTTGTCTGGGTATATGCCTAGGAGTGGGGTTTCTGGATCATATGCTAATTTTATTTTTCGTTTGGTAAAGAATCACCATACTGTTTTTCACAGTGGCTGCACTAACTTATATTCCTACCAGTAGTGTCAGAGAGTCCCCTTTCTCCACACCCTTTCCAGTATTTGTTCTTTGTAGACTTTTTAATAATGGCCATGCTCACTCGTGTGGCATGGTACCTCATTGTAGTTTTCATTTGTGCTTCTCTAATAATAAATGATGTGGAGCATCTTTTTATGGGCATACTGGCCATCTATATGTCTTCTTTGGAGAAGTGTCAGTTAAGGTCTTCTGCTTTTTTTCTGATTGGGTTGGTTCTTGTGTTGTTGAGTTATATGAACTGTTTCTATGTTTTGGAGATGAAGCCCTTGTCCATTGCATCATTTGCAAGTATTCTTTCCCATTCCATAGGTTGTCTTTTCAATTTTGTATTGTTTCTGTAAACTTGATTAGGTCCTATTTGTTTATTTTTATTTATTATTTTAAAAATACCTATTTGGCTGTGCTGGGTCTTAGTTGCAGTGATCTTCAATCTTCATTGCAGCATGAAGGCTCTTTAGTTGTGGCATACAACCACTTAATTGCTGCATGTGGAATCTAGTTCCTTGACCAGAGATTGAACCTGGGGCCCCTGCCTTGGGAATGTGGAGTCTTAGCCACTGAACCACTAGGTAAGGTCCCAGTTTATTTTTTGTTTTTATTTCTATTGCCTTGGGAGATGGCAGTGACAGCTCATGCCCACACCAGAGCTTGTGTAGGTGGTGCCCTGTTGCCTGAGAGCCCATGCAGAGAAAGAAACTACTATGGCGATCCCTCCTCTTTCCTTGTGCACCCCCTCTGTGGTGGGCACCTTCCTCTGTGGTGGGTCCAGTCTTCTTCCAGTACTCCCTTGGTGTGGTGCACCACCCCCTAGCTCTGTCAGGCTATCTCCACACAGCCAAGTGCAGTCCTCTGCCCGGTTCTGACCTCCAAAGCCCAAGCCTCAGCACCCAGACTCTGACTGCCCCAGGGGACACGTGTCTCAAGCTGAAAAGTGCTGGGTGTCCAGACCAACCATCTTGACAGGTCTCAGTCTGCTTTACCCTCCACAGACTGGTTTTTGCACTGTACTCTGAGGCTCCGAAGCTCCCTCTCTGTCCCAGATGATCTTCTTACCTCTGAGAGAACTTCCCAGTGTGTAGGAACTTTTTCTTTTTCACAGCTCCCTCCTACAGGCTCAAGAGCCCTCTGAATTTCTCTTTTTTTTTCCCTTTTGTCCTGTCTAGTTACATGGAAATTTTCTTGCCCTGTCTGCATTGAGTAGATGTTCTGTGGTGATAATTCCTCATGTAGGTGTATTTTTGATGTGTTTGTTGAAGAAGGTGAGATCCATGTTCTACTCCTCTGCCATTTTGATCCTGCTTTGTCTTTCATATTTTTCATGTTTCTAGATGTGGCCTTTTCTTTTTGTCAGAAAAGACCCTTTAACATTTCTTGTAAAGCTGGTTCAGTAGTATTGAAGTCTTTCTAGTTTTGAACTCTCTGTAGAAGTTTTGATTTCTCCATCAAACGTGGATGAGAGGCTTGCTGGTCAGAGTATTCTTGGTTGTTGGTTTTTCCCTTTCCTCACTTTAAAAAAGATCATGCCACTTGGTTTTGGCCTGCAGAGCTCCAAAAAATCCCAGCTGATAGCTTTATTGAAGTTTCCATATACGTAACTTCTTGCTTTTTCCTTGCTGCTTTTCTTTTATCCTTGCTGCTTTTCCTTTTTCCTTGCTGCTTTTAATATTCTGTCCTTGTCTTTAATTTTTGTGAGTTTAATTATATTATATCTGGGTGTGACCTCTTTAAGTTTATCAGTTGGAGAGTCTTTGCTTTCTAGACCTGGATGTCTGTTTCCTTTCCTGGGTTAAGGAAGTTTTCAGCTATTATGTCTTCAAATATGTTCTGTGCCCCTTTGCCTCTGCCTTATCCTTCTGGGGGGCTTCCCTAGTGGCTCAGACGGTAAAGCGTCTGCCTGCAATGTGGGAGACCCAGGTTCAATTCCTGGGTCGGGAAGATCCCCTGGAGAAGCAAATGGCAATCCACTCCAGCACTCTTGCCTGGAAAATCCCATGGACGGAAGGAGCCTGGTGGGGTCGCAAAGAGTTGGACATGACTGAGTGACTTCACTTTGACTTTCTTTATACTTCTGGGACGTTTATAAGTTGAATGTTAGTATACTTGACAGTATCTTAGAGGTCCTTTTCAACTGTTGTCATGTCTTTTTTTTTTTTTTTTTTACATTTGGTCAGCTCAGTGATTTCCGTTATCTGCTCTTCAGCTTGCTGATTCATTCCTCTGTGTCATTTAGTTTACTGTTGATTCCTTCTAGGGTAATTTTCATTTCACTTACTATAGTCTTCATTTCTGTTCGGTTCTTCATTATGTATTCTAACTGTTAAACTTCTCACTGTGTTCATTCTTCTCTCAATTCTTTGATCAACTGTAGTTTATTGCCTTGAATTCTTTATTAGGTTTATTTCCACTTCATTTAGTTCTTCTTTCTAGGTTTTATCTTGTTCCTTTGATTGGAGCATGTTACTCTGTTGACTCAGTGTTTCTAATTTGCCATTTTTATTTCTGGGTATCTGGTAGATTGGTTATATTTTCTAGCTTTGGAAAAGTGGCCTTTTGTAGGAGACATTCTACATGTTTTAGCAGCACACTCTCCTCTGGTCATCAACTATATTCTCTGGGGAGAGCCCCCTATGTGGGTTGTATGGGTTCTTCTCTTTTGGCAGGCTGACTATGTCGTTTTATAGGTGTGTCTGGGCCCTGGTCTAGTTGGGCACCAGGCCCTGCTTTGTGCAGACATTGGCTGGGTGGGCTGGGTCAGGAGGCAACTGGCTGTGGAATGCCAGGTGTCCTCGGGCTAGTGCTGGCTCACTGGTGTAGACAGACCCATGTTCAAGGGTGGGTAGTTATGGGGCTGGGGTTCCCTGCTCTTGTGTTGGCCTGCTAGTTATTAGAGTTGGTTCTGCACTCGACTGGCTGTGGATTCCGTGGTGTTCAAAGCTGATGCTGGCCCACTGGTGAGTGGGGTGGACCCCAGGGTGGCTGTCTGATGGACTCAAGGTGTCTCAGAGCTGGTATGGGCCTGGTGGTGGGTGGGGATGGGACTTGGT
Organism: Capricornis sumatraensis; assembly: GCF_032405125.1. Lineage (NCBI taxonomy): Eukaryota > Metazoa > Chordata > Mammalia > Artiodactyla > Bovidae > Capricornis > Capricornis sumatraensis. The sequence goes on from NC_091092.1 coordinate 113,001,492, forward strand.
GGGTCTTGTGGGTACTGCTGCTCTGCTGGTAGGTGGGGCTGGTCCCACCTAGTTGCTTGGCCTGAGACGTGTACTGGTGCCTATAGACTGGTGGAAGGGACAGAGTGGGATCCTGAGGCTTATAAGCTAGATAGAGGATTCCAAAATGGCACATCCAGCCCCAAGTGTGTATATAATAGAAGAAACTTCCCAAAATGGTGACCGCCAGTTTCCTCTGGGAGAGTCTCTAAGGTCGGTGGGTGTGACTGACCCAGGCTCCTTCCCAGTTTCTTTTTCTGTTATGGTTTATGGGAGCTTGTGAGATTTTATGTGTGACTTTAGAGAGTGGAGTCTCTCTTTTCCACTGCCCTTGGTTCTTCTGAAGGTGAGAACCGTCAAAGCCAAATATTCTGTGGGCTTGTCTTCCTGCTGCAGCACGCCAGAGCTGGGGAGCCTCATATGGGGCTCATATCCCTTGCTACTTGGGGAGAACCTCTGCAGTTGTAATGATCCTCCTGTTTGTGGATTGCCCACCCAGGGTTTTGGGTCTTGAGTGTACTGCGACTATCTCTTCTACTCATCTGTGTGATTCCTTCTTTATATCTTTAGTTGTAGATCTTTTCTGGTAGATTGCTGACTCTCTCATCAATAGTTGCTCTGTAAATAGTTGTGATTTCAGTGTGCCCATGAGAAGAGGTGAGCTCAGGGTCTTCCTCCTCTGCCATATTGTTTTACGTCCTTTCCCTGTGTGCTTCATAACTTGCTCCCTCTCTGTACATGTGTGTGCATGCATGATGTGTATATGCAGATATAGACATATGTTGGATTTTTTTTTCACAGAGCATTTGAAAGTAAGATGTTTATGTCATGTGCTTTACTCCTAATTGCCTAGTTCCTAAAAATAGGGATACTCTTGTATATAACCACAGCACAATTATCAAGTCAGTAAATTTATTCAGTTCAGTCGCTCAGTTGTGTCTGACTCTTTGCGAGCCCATGGACTGCAGCACGCCAGGCATCCCTGTCCATCACCAACTCCCAGAGTTTACTCGAACTCATGTTTGTTGAGTCGGTGATGCCATCCAACCATCTCATCCTCTCGTCCCCTTCTCCTTTCGCCTTCAAGCTTTCCCAGCATCAGGGTCTTTTCCAATGAGTCAGCTCTTCACATCAGGTGGCCAAAGTATTGGAGTTTCAGCTTCAACATTCTTCCAGTGAACATTCAGGATGGATTTCCTTTAGGATGGACTGGTTGGATCTCCTTGCAGTCCAAGGGACTCTCAAGAGTCTTCTCCAAAACCACAGTTCAAAAGCATCAATTCTTCGGCACTCAGCTTTGTTTATAGTCCAACTCTCACATCCATACATGACCGCTGGAAAAACCATAGCCTTCACTAGATGGACCTTTGTTGGCAAAGTAATGTCTCTGCTTTTTAATATGCTGTCTAGGTTGGTCATAACTTTTCTTGCAAGGAGTAAGTATCCTTTTATTTCATGGCTGCAGTCACCATCTGCAGTGATTCTGGAGCCCCCAAAAATAAAGTCTGACACTGTTTCCACTGTTTCTCCATCTATTTCCCATGAAGTGATGGGAAGGGATGCCATGATCTTCGTTTTCTGAATGTTGAGCTTTAAGCCAACTTTTTCACTCTACTCTTTCACTTTCATCAAGAGGCGCTTTAGTTCTTCACTTTCTGCCATAAGGGTGGTGTCATCTGCATATCAGAAGTTATTAATATTTCTCCCGGCAGTCTTGATTCCAGCTTGTGCTTCATCCAGCCCAACGTTTCTCATGATGTACTCTGCATATAAGTTAAATAAGCAGGGTGATAATATACAGCCTTGACATTGGTAGAATACTTTTCCTGATGTATTGTCCACATTTCAGTTTTATCCATTGATCCATTCATTTCTTTTATAACATTTTCTCCATTTACTATAGGATACAGTCTGGGATCCAATAGTGCATTTAGTTGTCATGGTTCTAGTATTTTCTTTAATCTTTGATTTTTTTCTAGCCTTTGTCTCTTAGGACATTGGCACTTTTTTAACATGACATTCTCACCTTTTCACTCCCTGGGTTTTATTTTTAATAGCATGTTTCTCATTTTGGATTTGTCTATTTTTCATGAATAGTTTTAGATGATGTATTCCTAGCTGGAATATTAGAAAGTGATATATTCTTCTCGGGGTATCATATCTGGTGGTGTATGCTGTCCATCTGTCCCTCATTGATGATGTTAATTTTGGTTACCTGAGATGTTGTTCAGTTTCTCCATTGTATAGGTAAATGTCCCCCTTGCAGCTAGCTAATAAGCAGTTCTCTGGGGAGACACTTTAAGACCATTAATATAGCCTAACTTAATCCAAATTTCCCCTTAGGTGCAGCATCCATTGGTGATTTCTTGAAGTAGTCTGTACTGTGATGGCTGCAAAATGATTTCTCCAGCTCCAGCGCTTCCTGCACATATTTACCAGTTGAATTCCACTGTAAGCAAAAGCCCTCCTTTCTCGTTTTATTTGTGCATGTGTGTATTTAACTGTTTACTATTGGGCTATGTAACTCTTATGTATTAGGACTCATGGGTTCTTCTTTCTTACAGGTCTATAATTCATTATTTTCCATTATTGGTGCTCAAATTGTCAGAGTTGGCCAGTGGGAACCTTTTTAAGCTGACTCTCAGGTCCTTATAACCAGCTCCAATCATCATTTGAGTACTTCCCCTCTCTCTGGAATGTCACATTCTAGGTGGAGCTATACTTCCATATGCAAGAACTTCATATACTTGTGGTTTCAGTATACTGTGTTTGGCTCTCCTATGAGAATTAGCACAGCCTGCTGTGGGAGTGTAGTGGAGGATCCTATAGCCCAGTGTAGGAGGAGGAGAGTTATAGCGGCAGGACTAAGTTGGGGGAGGGTGGTTGTCAATGGAAGCCTCTTTGGAGGAGGAAGAGTCACCAATACTGACTTTTGCAGCATCAGTATGGCTTGGAAAAGCATTGAAGAGGGAGGAAGATAGAATAGCAACTCAGGCAGATGGAATATCATGGGCTAATGCCCTGAGAGGAGGCAGTGTGGGACAGCCAAGCACAGGATCACACATAGCTTTTCTGTTTGGTTGAGAGTAGAAAACAGATATTCTGGCTATGATGTGGGGGATGGCAAGACCTGAGACAGGAAGAGCAGCAGGAAGTTGCTGGTGTAATGTTGATGAGAACAGTTTTCAGACATGCCCTAAATAATAGTAACTAATGCTTCCTGACTTATTACTGTTTGGTATTTAAATTTTGCTACAACCCTCCAACTATTTCCAATTTAAATATGAAGCTTTAAAGGCATAAAGCTGTAGTCTCTTTCGTAGATACTACTAAATGGCAGAACCAGAGTATATATCATCACCCATTTGATTTACTATTTCTGTTTAGTTGGTTGTGCAAGAATGGGAAGTCAAGGAGCACACTCTGGTTTCTAGTTATGTTAACTGAATAGTAGTAGTATTTATAGAACACTGTTTGGGCAAGGATTGTGGTCAGGAGTTCTTTTTTTTTACATACTGGCTAATATCTTGGCAAATATCCAGGTGGTGCTGTGTGTAAGCAGTAAACTCCGTGTCTGGAGTCCTAGAGGAAGCTCACATGGTACTTAAGATAGCAATTTGGTAACCATCACCTTTAAATGTTTTGAAACATTAGTAGTGGGTGCCATTACTGGGCACAAAGATGTAGAATGAGAAGAGGGCAAAATCCAGGCAAGCATTAATATGACAAGAAAGATGGGTGGAAAACAGGCTATTGTGATGTTATAGAGCCCAAGAAAAAAAAAGGTTTGATCAGTAGTGTCAGATGCTGCAAAGGTTAGGGGCTATAGAATCCAGAAGATATATCATCTGGATTTAGCAGGGGAAAGATGATGCAGAGACAATTTCAGTGAACAGTGGTTTGAGCCAGATTAGAGCAGACTTACTGCAAGGAGCAGAATTGCATAGGGAGGCCAGAAAGCCTAAATCTGTGCATGTATGTGTTATCTGTATCTGTATTCTTTTCCTATATTTGTATTTTTTTAGGTTCACTAGCCTCCATGTTGATGTTGGACATCATTAAAGTGGTCCTAATAGCTATTTTTACCTATGGTTAGGCAAAGTCTTACACATAGGGTTTTGTTGCCACCTCATAGATACAAAGAGTGTAGATTACTCTTGACAGTCTTGGCTTAGAAGGAAGAAAATAGAGAGCTTGATGCTCTCAGTAAAAGTCAACAGATTGCATGCAAAATGAAGGTCACTGCTTATAATTAAGGTCAAATTAGAGTTTACATGGTATTTTTTTTCTCCTTTTTTCTTAAATTTATTTCTTTTTAGTCAAAGGATAATTCATGGTATTTATTTTTAATTATATACTTATTATAAATCAGCAAAAGTAATTCAGTATTTTCCTTTAGCATTTTAAAGTTGTAAAATATTCTCTGTAGTTTCTATAGTGCCCCAGACAATGGTATTATTTAAAGTTCAGGGGGAACCTGTGTGCAAGAGACAGATTTCCATGCATCTTAGGAAGATGCTTCTTAATGCTAGAAATATTTAACCCTATCATGAGTGATCATAGCAGAAATACTGTGAGATTGTGTGGTATACACTGAACAGTTTTCCCCTTATAAAAATGGAAAACAGAGACTAAAAAAGGGATCCATTAATGATATTTGATGGTGCCACTTGATTTATGATTTCATTATTAAGTTCATGAGTTGCCTTTATTACATGGGTGCCTAACTTGACTTGTACCAGTGAGATTGGGGGTCACTTGCATCTACTCAAAGTGTGCCCTCAAATCCTGGCATCTTAGCACCTGTGCCAGTTGCACCATAACTAGGTGAGAGCATAGCTGGGCACGTCGGGCTACTGACAGGCCACCAGCATTGTCTTTGAAAACAAAGGATTCTACATGTCCATGTTTGTTTGTTCAGTAGTTTCATTTAGACATTGAGTTTCCTTTACTCAAACTGCAAATTCAAACCTTTTGACTTCAAAGTACAGGAAGAATGTAAGGCAAACAGGACGTGTTTGATTTGTGGTGTTATTATCAATTCCTGTTGCCTGATTGTATTACTTCAGACACTCAAAATGATTAACCCCCTTTAGAGGAGTGACATGTCATAGGCCTTAGGAAACCATGAGTGATGATATGTAAGTAGGACTTGTCAAGACTTGGAAAAATATGGTCCCCAAACAGTAATACTCTATATTTTTTAATGTAGCTGCTGCTTTTTTCAGTTTTTAACTATTAAAATGGAACTGAAGTTTGGGGACTTTTTTGTTGTTATTGTTTTGAAACCAGTAATTAGCTATATATTACATCAGAAAAATCTTTGGCTAAGTAGAATTTGTCAATGTCTCAACTGTAGAATTTGGTATACTTAGAATATGTAGATCTCTCTATTTTATGGTATTGATGGTTTCTTTTGGAATAAAGTGAAATATGTGAATAAATCTAACCATACTTTAATTTTTTAAATAGAAAATGACTGCAGTTTTGGAAGACCATTACTATTGGAAGGCCGGTTAGCATCCATTTCCTAAGAGAAACTTGACCTCCGTTTGCTCTGGCATGGCGCAAAGCAGTCCACAGCTTGATATGCAGGTTCTCCATGACCTCCGACAACGTTTCCCTGAGATTCCAGAGGGTGTGGTGTCTCAGTGCATGTTACAGGTAGATTACCCGCCAACGATAGTGATATTACATGACAGTTTTCCTTATTAGAGCTGGCTTTGTATTGTAGTGAGAACTCAGTTTTCTTGTTTATGTTGGGAGACATCTAGAGGAGGATTTCTCAACCATGGCACGGTCAAGATTGTGGGCTAGATATAGTGTCTGTTGTAGGGATCTGCCTGGTGCATTGTAGGATGTTTAGGACCCGCTAAATGCCATTAGTATCCCTGCACTTGTGACAACCAAAAATGTTTACGTGGTAGACAAAATCTCCATGTTCCACAGGAGGCAAAATCTTTCCCATTGACAACCAGTGATGTAGAGAAAAGAACAAAGGCATGTAGCAAAAAGAAGAAAAGAGTTTTTATGCATTTCGCTTCTTACATTTTGAGCTTTGTGTCATCAGTCCCAAAGTCATTAGAACTGAATTTTGAATTGTAAGATTATCGTTATAACTTCATAGACCATATACCTTTTTAAGCCTATTTTTTGAAGTTTTTAGAGCATTCTTGCCCCTCGCTGTTTTTTTTTTCCTGTTTTTCTAGTTGATAAATGCTCACTAATATCTAATTTTAAGTATAAGACTTCTTTCTTTAATTGTGTTAGTTTTGTCTTATTGTCTTCTATTGAAATGAATCTTTCATCTCTGATAGAACGTGTCTTTCCACTCAAGGGGCAGTAGAGAAACAGGTCTAATGCTCCACCTATTGAGTTTTGCATCATCCTTCACAGAATCTCAGTGTGTTTGGGGTTGTAGCATTTCCCTAGTTGGTTGAGCTTTGAGAGCAGCAGTTGTACCCTCCCCACTGAATTTCCTTCCTCAACCAGTTCAAATTCCACCTTACTGTATATGATCTGCAAGCTCTCTCTTACAGTGTGAGTTGCCCGGGATATAATATAAACCTAGATGTAGCTGAGGTTATTTGAGGCTAGAGACTCCCAGATCAATGGTGGTAACAGAGGTGCTTCCTTTGTTTGCAAGCCCTTCTAGTAGGTCTTGTTTTTGTGTTAGAGCTTGTCTTTATTTTCTCACACATAGAATTCCAGTGTGAATTTCCACTCTTTAGCCCCATTTTGGTTTCTGGAGTGAAATCCTTGTAGTGTAAGCCACTTCCTAGCCATCAGTTTCCTAACTTATCTAGGGCCCCACCTAGGTCTGACCTTGTTTTTTTAATATAATTTAATTTAGTCCTTTATTATCTGTAGTCTACTCATGGCTTGTTTTCATGTTACTAAGTTGAAAGAATGGAATTTTAACTCAGCTCAGTAAAGATGTATTGATAACTTAAATTGTCATCAGTTTTTTAGTCTTTTCTTCATCTGGGATTACTGTTGTTTATCAGTATGGAGACTTATCACCTACACTCTCTCTGGAAATTTTCTGTCTGTGGGTAATATATATAAGACACAGTAGTTTACCTTTTTTTCCCGTTTAATTATACTACAGTTGATTTACAGTGTTGTGTTAGTTTCGGGTGTACAGAAAAATGATACAGCTTTTATATATATAAACACACACATATATAAAGCCTTCCTCAGTGATCAGTGCAAAAAATAGAGGAAAACAATAGAATGGGAAAGACTAGAGATCACATCAAGAAAATTAGTGATACCAAGGGAACATTTCATGCAAAGATGGGCACAGTTAAAGTCAGAAATGGTATGGACCTAAGAGAAGCAGAAGATATTAAGAAGAGATGACAAGAATACACCAAAGAACTGTACAAAAAAGATCTTCACGACCCAGATGACTACGATGGTGTGATGACTCACCTAGAGCCAGACATCCAGGAATCCAAAGTCAAGTGGACCTTAGGAAGCATCACTATTAACAAAGCTAGTGGAGGCGATGGAATTCCAGTTGAGCTATTTCAAATCCTAAAAGATGATGCTGTGAAAGGGCTGCACTCAATATGCCAGCAAATTTGGAAAACTCAGCAGTGGCCACAGGGCTAGAAAAGGTCAGCTTTCATTCCAATCCCAAAGAAAGGCAATGCCAAAAAATGTTCAAACAACCACACAGTTGCGCTCATCTCACATGCCAGGAAAGTAATGCTTGAAATTCTCCAAGCCAAGCTTCAGCAGTACATGAACTATGAACTTCCAAATGTTCAAGCTAGATTTAGAAAAGGCAGAGGAACCAGAGATCAAATTGCCAATATCCATTGGATCATCAAAAAAGCACAAGAGTTCCCAAAAAAACATCTACTTCTGCTTTATTGACTATGCCAAAGCCTTTGACTGTGTGGATCACCACAAACTGGAAAATTCTTCAAGATATGGGAATACCAGACCACCTGACCTGCCTCCTGAGAAATCTAGATGCAGGTCAAGAAGCAGCAGTTAGAACTGGAAATGGAACAACAGACTGGTTCCAAATAGGAAAAGGAGTACGTCAAGGCTGTATATTGTCACCCTGCTTATTTAACTTATATGCAGAATACATGATGTGAAATGCCGGGCTGGATGAAGTAGAAGCTGGAATCAAGATTGCCAGGAGAAATATCAGTGACCTCAGATATGCAGATGACACCACCCTTATGGCAGAAAGCGAAGAGGAATTAAAGAGCCTCTTGAGGAGAGAGAAAGTTGGCTTAAAGCTCAACATTCAGAATACTAAGATCATGGCACCCAGTCCCATCACTTCATGGGAAATAGATGGGGAAACAGTGACAGACTTTATTTTTCTGGACTCCAAAATCACTGCAGGTGGTGACTGCAGCCAGGAAATTAAAAGACGCTTGCCTCTTGGAAGAAAAGCTATGACTGTTGTAGACAGCGTATTAAAAAGCAGAGACATTACTTTGCTGACAAAGCTCCGTCTAGTCAAAGTTACGGTTTTTCCAGTAGTCATGTATGGATGTGAGAGTTGGACTATAAAGAAAGCTGACTGCAGAAGAATTGATGCTTTTGAACTGTGGTGTTGGAGAAGACTCTTGAGAGTCCCTTGGACTGCAAGGAGATCCAGCCAGTCCATCCTAAAGGAAATCCATCCTGAATATTCATTGGAAGGACTGATGCTGAAGCTGAAGCTCCAATACTTTGGCCACCTGACGTGAAGAACTGACTCATTGGAAAAGACCCTGATTCTGGGAAAGATTGAAGGTGGGAGGAGAAGGGGATGACAGAGGATGAGATGGTTGGATGGCATCACTGACTCAATGGACATGAGTTTGAGCAAGCTTCAGGAGTTGGTGATGGACAGGGATGCCTGGCGTACTGCAGTCCATGGGGTTGTAAAGAGTCGGACACAACTGAGTGGCTGAATTGATATATATATATATATCCCTTGTTTTTCAGATTCTTTTCCATTATAAGTTATTAAAGATGTTGAATATAAGATAGTTCCCTGTGCTATACAGTAGGTCCTTGTTTATCTGTTTTATCCCAAACTCTAAACATACTCCTTCTTCCCTCCCTCCCTCTTTCTCCAGTAGTTTGAATTTAATATACAGACTTTAAAGGATCCCTCTAGGCTGTCATCCCCCAACGGAGGATCAGTTTTGTGGGATATGATGCCTTATTGCCTCAGTCCTTTCAGGAGTGTTCATATATGTTTTCTTTAAAGTTCTGACCTCTTTGTCTGGCTAAACAGATTATCATTTTTTTTAATTTTTATTTTTACTTTATTTTACTGTATTGGTTTTTGATAAATTTTTTATTCTTTTTTTCTTTTTAAAACATTTAGCAGGTCTGATACAATGTTTGAATCTGTTGTGGTGTTATTATTAAAATATTTCCATAAAGAAAACACTTAACCATCTTTTATTTATGGTTTAAAATTTTTCTTCCTAAGAAAATATACTCAGCCTGTCACTTATAGACATGTGTATGAATAGGCTGACTACTTCCAACTTTGTATCATTAGAATTTTGTTCTTTTTTTTGTGGAAACTAATTCAGTGTAGAAAACATGAAATTTTAGGGTAATTGATAAAAAAATATCAAATAGTAAAGTGGCTGTAACTGCTTTAGATTTCAAATAAAATTCTAGATTTTGTTCTCCTTTTAATCCATAGATTTGTACAAACCTTGAAGGAGCTATTTTATTTTCTCCCTTTTTTTCTTCCCTTCATGTATCTGTCAGTGGCATTGTCTAGTCAGCAACCAGTTTGAATCTTTTGGCTCCAAATTCACTGAATATCTAACAATATCTATATTCTATCTTAATATCTGTGTCCTCTCCGCCCTTGATCAGCATGATTTAAAGCAGGATAAGAAAAAGCCCAAACGTAAATCTTTTCTTTTTCAATGTCAACAATTTGTTTTTTCCTTGGCTTGGGTAATATAAAAAGTATTTGAATTTTAGTATCAAAAGGTTTATAGAAGGCAAAGGAGAAAAGTTATTGTGGCGTTTTGATAAAGCCAAATTGTTGTATTTCATCTCACACAGGTTTGCTTGACTGAATTTTCTTTCACTCCCTAAAGTTTCAGTATAGCAATGTACTTTTGGCATCATACAGTAGCCCCTGAAATTACTGTATGACAATGGAAAGAGCGCTGGGTGTCCAGAATTGAAGAATCTAGAACTGGCTCTCCAGCTAACTAGTTAAGTACCTCTTGTCAAGTCTTGGAACTTCCCAGGCATGTCTTTTTTCATCTGGGAATGAGTTGAGTTGGAGTCAGTAAACCCTAAGAGTTCTCCCTCTAAAATTAAAGCATTTTATGTCATGCTTTTTATTTAGCCATATTCAGTTCTCAGCAGAAGTGAAATGTTTGCTTTTATTGCTTTTGATAAAATGTACTTCTCCCTAAAGTACAGTAATATGTGTATATGTGCATATTTGTATATATATTTATGAAATACAGAGATGGTCATGATAATTGAGAAACTTTAACAGATTACTTCAAAGGCCATGAATAAATGTGTTTTAGACTAATACAATAGTTCTGAATTCTGTTGTTTAATGGAATACTGCTTTATTGCTGTTGATTGAACATCTAAAATGGCAGTTTGTTATTTACCATCTTTGTGTGTGTATGTAATTCTAAAAATTGAAACTTTGAAAGTTTACCAAGCTACTTTTGAGTAAGTAAAAACTTTTGAGACTGTGGGAATGTGAATGAATTTCATTAAGGCAGTCAAGACTGGGTGGGTTTTGTGTTAAATTACTGTAAGTTTGGCAGACTCTTAGAAACATAATTGAAAGAGTGAATTTTTTTTTTTACTGATTTCTTCTGTTAACTTAATCTTTCATAATAAAACAGTTGAAGTGATATAGGGATAACTGTGGTGAAATAAAAAATATAGGCTGCTTGAGAATTGTTACTGTTTTGAATCTTTAGGAGTTTTATTGTTATTTTTTTCACTTTGGGGTTTGTTTGCCTTTTGAAAACTAACGCGTGGTTATTTTCCTGTGTATCAGTGTAAATATTAATAATGGATATGACTTATACTTGTAGATTACAGCAAGTGTGGTGAATCCAAGATTAGCCCAACATTGTAATTTGTTGAAATGCAACAAGTGTAAGATGAGTCCTGGATTTGGAGTCAGAAAAGTTGGGGTTGAGTCACAAGGTTCATTAGTAGGTACTGTACATTTCTGTAGCAGTAGCAGTAGTGGTAGTACTCGTTATGTGAGCTAAATGTCTGTAAAATAATATGAGTGGTTTGGGATCTGCCTTTCAGGATCAATGACCGTGAAGCTTTTTGTGTGTAAAAATACTATTGTCTACTTATTTTCTGACAATCGTGTTTTCATAAATCTGTGGCAAAGCTTCAGTTCCACTATTAGGATCCGTTAATGTTCCCAATGTTCTGTGTACCATTTTTTTTCCCCTAGAATAACAACAACCTGGAAGCCTGTTGCCGAGCCCTTTCCCAGGAGAGTAGCAAATACTTATATATGGAATACCATAGTCCAGATGACAACAGGATGAATAGAAACCGCCTTTTGCATATTAACCTGGGTATTCATTCTCCTAGTAGCTACCACCCAGGAGATGGCATGCAGCTTAATGGCGGTCGAACGCTGGTACATAGCTCAAGTGATGGACATATTGATCCACAGCATGCAGCAGGTAAACAGCTGATATGTTTAGTTCAGGAACCACACTCAGCTCCAGCTGTTGTCGCTGCTACTCCCAACTACAATCCTTTTTTTATGAATGAACAGAACAGAAGTGCAGCTACTCCTCCTTCACAGCCACCTCAACAGCCATCTTCCATGCAAACAGGATTGACTCCATCTGCTATGCAAGGGCCTTCACCACCACCGCCGCCACCTCCTTCCTACATGCACATACCTCGGTATAGTACCAATCCAATTACTGTTACAGTATCCCAAAACCTCCCTTCTGGACAGACTGTACCAAGAGCTTTACAAATTCTTCCACAAATTCCAAGCAATCTGTATGGGTCTCCTGGTTCTATTTATATTAGACAGACATCTCAGAGTTCATCAGGAAGACAGACTCCTCAGAATACGCCGTGGCAGTCCTCACCACAGGGCCCAGTGCCTCATTATAGCCAGCGTCCTTTACCTGTGTATCCACATCAACAAAACTATCCGCCTTCTCAGTATTCTCCCAAACAACAGCAGATCCCTCAACCTGCTTATCATTCACCACCTCCTTCTCAATGTCCTTCACCCTTCAGCTCTCCTCAGCATCAAGTACAACCGTCTCCGTTGGGCCACCCCAGTTCTCATGTCTTTATGCCACCTAGTCCTTCAACGACGCCACCCCATCCATATCAACAAGGACCTCCTGGCTATCAGAAACAGGGAAGCCATTCGGTAGCCTATCTCCCATATACAACATCTAGCTTACCCAAAGGATCCATGAAGAAGATAGAAATTACAGTCGAACCCTCTCAGAGATCTGGAACAGCCATGAATAGGAGTCCTTCCCCTATCAGTAACCAGCCATCTCCACGGAATCAGCACTCATTGTACACAGCCACCACGCCACCGTCAAGTTCTCCTTCCAGAGGGATCTCCAGTCAACCGAAACCTCCGTTTACTGTCAATCCTGTGTATATTACATATACACAGCCCACTGGACCTTCTTGTGCTCCATCACCATCTCCTCGGATGATACCAAACCCAACGACCGTTTTTAAAATCACTGTAGGCCGAGCCACGACTGAAAATCTGTTAAATTTAGTGGACCAAGAAGAACGTTCTGCAGCCCCAGAACCTATTCAGCCCATTTCAGTGATACCAGGCTCTGGGGGAGAAAAGGGAAGCCATAAGTATCAGAGAAGTTCCAGTTCTGGATCTGATGACTATGCCTATACACAAGGTAATTTCAGTCCTTTTATATGACATGTCTTTGTGGGGTGATGGCAATCTCCTACTCAAAAGTAAATAATTTATATTAGGTGTTTAATTAATGTACTATGTATTAAATATTTGGCAGTAACATTACTATTAAGAATGGGGTTAGTGCTTCAAAATCATCTACAGATTTTACTTTAAAATAGAAAAATGCAGTCATGATAAGAGTGCCTTCAAAGACTGTATGTTAAGAAGTGCATTCATCGGGAGAAAATCGTAGGCCAGTGAAATCAACATGGTCCAAAACGCCAACTACAGAGTAGGAAAAAGCAACTCATAGAGGGTGGCCTAAAGCTTATCACAGGGAAAAATTAGAATATTTTTTAAGCGGATGGACTGAAGGGGGTGAGGAAGTTTTAAGTATTGTGTATTTATGGAAAGTAGGGTTGGTAATGAAGAACATTATTTGAGTAGTTCACAGTGGACCTAACTCAGTATAAAGAGAAGAGAGTATCTTTTTTGTTGTTGTTGTTAAATATTTATTTTTACTTTATTTTACTTTACAATACTGTATTGGTTTTGCCATACACTGAGAAGAAAGTATCTTAAAAGTTTGTTAAAAGATAGGGGAGAATTGACTATTCTTTCAGTATATGTGAAATGACACCCAGGGATCGTTGAAGAGAATCTTAGGGAAACTAAGGACAATAGAAGAGTAGGAATGTATAGATGATATTATGTTGGCGGAAGGAACCGGATCCAAATTAAAGCACACAGGAAGGCCAAATCACATTAGCCAAACTTTAGAATAAATGTCAACTGAAGTTGAATGACCGGGGTCTTTATGGGTATTTCATACATTAGCCATGCATGTACATATGTCCCTGTCACTTGTTCAGTGTTATTTTCTGCAATGACTTTGTCTGTAATGCTATAGCTTTGCTGTTACATCAGCGAGCAAGGATGGAGAGGTTAGCAAAGCAATTGAAACTTGAGAAAGAGGAGCTAGAGCGCTTGAAGTCAGAAGTTAATGGTATGGAGCATGACCTGATGCAGAGGCGGCTCAGAAGGGTCAGCTGCACCACGGCGATCCCAACGGTAAGTAGGATCTGCTAGGATGTATTGGGTGGGGACAGGGGGGGCATGTTGCCTGTCTGGGCTTTTTCTTCTGAAGTTAAGTTCTCTTCCCGGTAGAGTTTTGTTCTGTCAGCAGCACATGAAGGATGTTTGCCTTTTGTTCTCAGCCAAATAAATGGATAGTTTCTTTTGTTCTCTTGGGGGAATTCTGTAGTTTCATGAGTATTTTCAAAGATAATTAATGTATGGCAGCTCAGTCATACATTAGATTGCTTTCTGTTAGAATAGAAATGAGAAGTAAAACTTGACCAAATGCTTTATAAGTGTTCACAGGTATTCAACTATGCTTTTGTGTATTATGTACATATATATTTAAGACAGTTATTTTTCTCAGTACATTCATGCACATGAGTTAGAGCAAGATCAGTATGCATGTGAGAAGTCACTTCAACTAGTCGATCTGCATCCTCCATGTACTTTGCTCTCTCACTAGTCATCCTCTGAAGCTCTCTGTGTAGAACTCTTATGTGTTCTTAAAGAATCAACTTGCTCTGTTCTTTTACCTGAAGGCATTCTTAACCTCTTTTGACAAAGGTTAAGTTCAGAGACAAAGAAGGGAAAGAGAAGCTAAGGGTTTGGGAGCTGCTAGCTGGTAGATTGGTTAGGACTTTGCCTCCAAAGGCAAGGGATATGGGTTTGACTCCTGGTTAGGGAAGTAAGATACTAGCTCTAATGGGAGACGACAGGAGACTTGGGGACTGCCAAGGTGATGCCATATCCTTCTCTAGCATCACTGGAGACTTAGGGATTGCAAACCTCACGCAATATCCTTCTTTAGCATCGTCTCAGGAGATTTGGGGACTGCCAACCTAATGCCACATTCTTTTCTAGCATCACAGGATACTTAGGGATTACAAACCTCATGAAGTATCCCTTCTCTAGCATCATCTCAGGAGAGAGGAGATGCCTAAGGGATGGCAAACCTCATGCACTATCCTCTCCCATCGTCTCTGAGACTTAGGGACTGCCAACCTGATGTCGTATCCTTCTCTAGCATTGTCTCAGGAGACAGGAGACTTAGGCATTACAAACGTTATACAGTATCCTTCTCTAGCATCATTTCAGGAGACAGGAGACTGAGACGACTTAAGGATGGCAAAACTCATGCAGTATCCTTCTCCTGCATCATCTCAGAAGACTTAGGGATGGCAAGTCTGATACAGTATCCTTCTCTAGCATCATCACAGGAGACTTGGGGACTGTGAACCTGTTGCAGTATCCTTCTCTAGCATCCCAGGAGACAGGAGATTTAAGGATTACACACCTGATCCAGTATCCTTCTCTTGCATCCATCTCTGGAGACAGGAGACTTAGGGATTGCAAACCTCATTCATTATCCTTCTGTAGAAACCCTCTATGGAGACAGGAAGCTTATTGTGTACAAACCTCATTCATTGTCCTGCTATAGAAATGCTCAATGGATACAGAAGAGAGGAGACTTATTGATTACAAATCTGATTCATTTTCCTTCCTTAGAATCCCTCTATGGAGATAGGATACAGGAGACACTGTTATTGATTACAAACCTGATTCATTATGCATCTATAGAATACCTCTGTGGAGATAGGAGACTTATTTATTAGAAACCTGATTCATTATCCTTCTATAGAATCCCTCTTTGTAGACAGGTAACAGGAGCCATATTGATTACAAACCTGATTTAGTATCCTTCTCTAGAATCGGTGTATATAGACAGGATACATGAGACAGGAGGCATAGGCAACAGGAGACAGGCGATTCAGGAGACAGGAGTCATAGGAGACTGTCAACAACAGACAAAGGAGACAGGAGACGACACTTATTTATTACACACCTAATTCATTATCCTTGTATAGAATCCCTCTATGGAGACAGGAAAACAGGAAATGACACCCTTTTATTGATTATAAACTTGATACATTATCCTTCTATAGACTCCCTCAATGGAGACAGGGAAAGAAGATGACACAGTCTTATTGATTATAAACCTGATATATTATCCTTCTATAGACTCCCTCTATGGAGACAGGAGATACTTGATTACAAACATGATTCATCATACTTCAATTCAAAATATGGAAAAACCTTCCCAGTACACATGTGACTTTGAATCCCTCTTCTCCTATTTCACTTATACCTCCTTGGATAAGCTACTTTCTTTATATTTGGTTTCTCTTCTACAATATCTATGACTACCCATCTCATAGAATGTTTTTACATTTCCAGAAGAACCTAAGATAATATACATTACACATTTTATATAATGCCTAATAAATAGTCTTCTGACTACATAATTTTGGTTTATAAGACAGTGAGAAAATGTGCTTAAATCTGAAATATTTTGAAAATATTTTTCTTTTCACTTTAGGAACCTGTATAACATATAAATATCAAAGCATTTAGTCAGAATTCCCTTTTTGTTCCTAGAGGCTCATTGCTAATGCTTATATCACTTCTTTAACTAGTAGTGCATGAAAACCTGGTTAGAAACCCATGTGCCTCGTCAAACTGAAATGCATATTTGTGACCAACTATAGGTACAGTTGCAGAAACTTAGAGGATCAGCAAAATAATCTTTCCAAGGAGGACTGAAGTGAAAAATGCCTAATAGCCATCATTTCTCAGGCTGTTGTTTGCAAAGCCTTTTATTAAATGCTGTGAGAGATGTCATCGCTTAACCACATCTGTATGCAAAAAGATACACATAGATCCATGAACCTGTACATGGGGGAGGAGTGACAATTGCATGGAGAAGGGGGAAATTTAAGTTATACCTTGAAGGATAACAAGATTTTACTCATCAGCGCTTCCACTTACTCCATCCCATAAGTTTTTTCCTCTTCATTGGTCGTCTGATTAATTGGGTGGTGGCATCAACCAACCCACAGTCCCGGATGCATAATCAAGGCCAAACCATGAAAGAACATCACTGGTCTTTGACCTTCTTCTCTCTGACAAATATTCTCCAACTGATAGAACAGGTGAATTAAGGTATTTCTGCCACGTTTTGTACAAGCTATTTTTTTCCTTAGAAATGTCAGATGTTAAGTATTCTGGAATTTTACAAACAAGCAAGGTTAAATTACACCAAACCCATCTTGAAACCCCACCTTCATGAAAATACACTATAGTTTCCTACAAATATTAGTGATGGTCCAGAAACAGCTATTGTCCCCTCACTCCAAAGCTGTTAGGAGACATAGGAATCTGACAGAAAAAATCGTAGTTTAGTGAGTACCAAGGGTTCTGTTGTCTTTGGAAATGAGCATGTTGACAAGAGCCTTAAGTGCTTTACTACAATGCTCAGATGTGTTTTACAGTTTTAATAGTTAATATAGACAAGGTATAAGCATTTATTTTACATGTTAACATAGGAATGAGAAGAGCAATCCATGATAACTATTTCTCGATGACGTTTTTGTTCCCCTGTCATTCCAAGGGATTGTTGCAGTTATTATAGACTGCCTGTTACATCACTTTTTTAAAACTTTTGACACCACCTAATTTAATGGACATTCCCCAGATATTCTGAGATGTCCTAACAGGATAGTATCTTGCATCATTTGGAATTAACCCATTTCCCAAATTTTCCTTCACTTTTATATTTACCCTTTTAGTAAAAGACCATGTTTAGCAGAAGATGATTTTCTTCTGTCTTCCTGTGATAGCAGATATTTATCTTTTACTTCACGTAGTTACAGTCATCTTAGTAAGTTAGCTGTACTGTGCTGAAAGCTTCATTACCTCTAGAGTCTAAACACTTAACTTCATTTTTTACTGTACTTATATGTAAATAGTAAAGACATTCAGAACGTTGGGGGAAGTAGAGGCTTCCAAAAAGCTTTATCTAATGGAAAAATAGGGCTCTCTTCACATTTCAATGTCTCATGTTCATGTCAAGGCAGAAAGAAACAGACTTGGGGGGAGAATGGAATCTATTTGTTGCTGCAATTTCCATGCAGTAGGTTACTAGCTTCCTTTTATGTAGGAAAAACAGAAGATGCAAAGATTTCTAGAGAAGTTTCTAAAGAAGACTTCTATATAAATCCTGGATCTGCCCATTACGAGTTTTTAAGAACCTTGGGAAAATTATATGACCTGTTTGTGCCTCAGCTTCATCATATATACCCTGGGGGTGATAGCAGTACTTACCTGGGAAGATTATTTTGAGGCAAGAGTGAGAGACTTCTGGTGAACATAGTGCCTGACAGTAACTATTCATTAAAAAAAGTACCACTGTAATTTTTACCAGCCTTGACAAGACTGAAATCATGGAAACTGCTTGTTTACAAGGTTGATGCTTAGTTTCCCTTACCATGCAAATGTAGAAAGAAAATATTCTCAATGCTGTGTGATTAATATATGGTAGTATTTGTATGAGAGAACATAGTGTAGTATGATAGCCCTGCCACATTATGTGAGGATTTTGTTTTTATGTGTCCATATTGATGTCACCATTTCACCTATTCCTTGGAAAACATAGTATAAAGACTTCTTAAACATGCCCTTTAAGGGATTAAGGCCATTTTCTTGGTAATAACCTATCAGAACAGTTAACATGAATACCAGTTCTTAAATGTTGGGCTTGATAATGACTTTCCCACAATTGCTATTTTGGGTCCTTTCTTACTATAGCCTGAGGAAATGACAAGATTGAGAAGCATGAACAGACAACTCCAGATAAATGTTGACTGTACACTGAAAGAAGTTGACCTCCTTCAATCTAGAGGTATAGACTTGATTATTTGGTAAACCATAAGTAATACTGTGGTGTGTTATGCTGCTTCAATAGCAATTATTTTGGTTTTACAGATAGAATGGGTTAAAACTACCTTTTACAAGATCACAGTCGTGGTATAGACATCCCTTACCCCTCAGTCAGATTAGATTTAGGTGATCAAAAATAATTTTACTTAACAACTTCATCATCAAGTTCTTACCATTTGGACTGTTTTATAAAAGGTGGCACTCTATATTTATCATCTTTTAGTCATAGACTATTTCATAAACTGTTGGGTTTTATTTCTAAAACACAGTAGATTTATGTGATAGTCATCTAGGAAAGTGAAAGAAAGTGAAGTCGTTCAGTCGTGTCCGACTCTTTGCGACCCGTGGACGGTAGCCCACCAAGCTCCTCTGTCCGTGGGATTCTCCAGGCAAGAATACTGGAGTGGGTTGCAAACAGGGATCCCAACTTAGAACATCAGATTACTCAGTTTAAAAGGAAAATCTGTATGCCATTTTGTTATCTGTTACATGAAAACATTCAACTATATCTTAGAGACTTCATTTTTGTGGCTTTCTGATTGAAGTCTACTACAGTAAAAGCTCCCTGAGTTCACTTAATTTACTCAGCTCACCAGGTTAGAGATATGCTTCATTTTCCTCTCTAAACTATCCAGCCATGAGGCTGCATTCTGGCAAGTCCACATACTATTGCTCCCATCAGCTGAATTGTCTGCTTACCAACAGACAGTTGTGCCTGTTCTCAAACCTTCTTAGATTACAAAAGGATGATAACTGGCATAATGTTTTTAAAATGGATATGGATGTAAGAAATGCTGCTCTTTCTATTAAAATGATAGGCAGATGCTTTATAAAGACTCAAGGGCAGACACTACAAAAACATAGAGACTGTGAATTAGATATAGTGAAAACAACTGAAAAAGGCTATGAAGGAAAATCATAAACATCTAATAGGATTCTAGTCTCAAATTAACTGTTCTTAAAATATCTTTTTTTTTCTCCATTCTAAAATGAAAACAGGAAATTATAGATCGCGGTGGAGCAAACTAGCCTGCTGTCTGTTTTTGTAAATAGTTTCAGTGGAACATAGCCACACCCATTTCTCTACATATTGTCTGGGCCTGCTTTTGTGTTTGAACACCACAGTTGAGGGCTTCCAGCTGTATTTCAGGTCTACAAAGCTTAAAATGTTTATTGTCTGGCCCTTTACAGTAAAAGTTTGCTCACCCCTACTTTAAGTCATCATTACAGATAGCATTTATTTCTGAAAGACAATATAGAAGTCTGGTCAACACACACAAAGAAAAGGTCTTGGTCTAACATTGAAATATTGCTTTGATCCTATTTTTCTATCCTTAAGGTTGCTGGGTAATTAACTGTTAACAATTCTGTATGCGAGTCAGCCAACCCAACATTACTTACTGTTCTAATTATGGCAGCTGAGAGAGCTTCTACTCTCTTCTCAAGTACCCCATTACCATTTGAAAGCAAGATTACACAGTAGAGGCAGGAGAATAAAAAGACATGGAACTTTGTACAGTAGACAGAAGCACATTTCTATGTGAAACCTGAGCACTCTGGTTGAGTACCCTTATTTTCAGAAGCCTAGGAACTCTACAGCCTAGTAGCTATAAGCAGTGAAAGACACTGTATGAGAGATTATATAAACTACTGTTAAGATATTAGAAGGTTCCATCCATTATTTTGTTTCTGTGTTCTTTGAAGATAAACAAGAATCCCTGAAACATTGCATTAGGATATTTTTAGTAAAGGCCTTATAGGATCGAGAAATTAAATCAGCAGCTGTAACTCAAGAAATTGAAGAAATAGCATAAACAGCATCGTAAACCATAAAAAGATCTAATAAATAAATTAAGTACCATTATGGCTTTCATGAGCCATCATGGGATTTGTTTTCAGAAAATTATTAAACACAGCATACCTAAATGTAATAAAAGTACTTCTATAGTAGGACGTGCAAGGAAAACCATTCTCAAGGTTTTATAAACAAAGACCTACCTGTGTTTTTGGTCTCCAGTGGGCCACAAAGTGCTCTTTTTGGTGCTGTGTTAGTCGCTCAGTGGTGTCTGACTGTGACCTCATGGTCTGTAGCCTGCCAGGCTCCTCTGTCCATGGAACTCTCCAGGCAAGAATACTGGAGTGACTTGCCATTTCCTTCTCCGGGGATCTTCGTGAACCAGGGGTCGAATCTGGGTCTGTGGCATTGCAGCAGATTCTAATCTCCCTTCATAAGGGGTCCAGATATATCTATTTTATACTAAGTTCCATTCTTACATCCTCTGGAAAATTTTGTACTGAGTTTCCAACCTCAGCTTTTCATGTAGAGATTCTAGACATTTTCTGACGTGCAGCATTTGGATTTGATAGTTATCAGTACATGACTTGATAAAAGGCAGCTTTATTTTTACTTTTGGTGAGCAAAACTTTCTTAGGGAAAAAAACTGGGTTTAAAATTAAGGAGATTCAATTTATTTAAGCTATCAGTCCCACACAACATCCTCTGTGAATAAGCATGGATACAGTTTAAAAGCTTAACTGGAATTGTGCAGAACTACTGGCAGGTTGCAATGACAGGTTCACAGATGTGAACATAGGGACCCAAAGCTGGCATTGGATCAAAACCGACCTTAGAGGAATCATGTCAGGAGAAGGAGCTGAAACAGAAACTGTATCAGGGAGTAAACAGTTTAAATGAGAGAGATGAGATTGTTCTGTTATTCTGAAATTGACAGCATATCATTTTTTTTTTTATTATTGATAAGTCTATGGGCAACGTTCGGAGAAGGAAATGGCAACCCACTCCAGTATTCTTGCCTGGAGAATCCCAGGGACAGAGGAGCCTGGTGGGCTGCTATCTATGGGGTCACACAGAGTCAGACACGACTGAAGCGACTTAGCAGCAGCAGCAGCAGCACAGGCAATATTTAAGATTCTCCTTTTCTTAAAGATTGGAATCCCTAAGCTGCTGATATCATAACAACTTCAATAATCTTTGTCAGTGTATATGTATAGATTCTTTACCTGAATTTATAATGAATAAAAATTTAAGGTAAATACAACAGACACAAATGTAAGCTGTGTCATGGTTTTGTTTATTAACATCAAAACAAACAGGAAAATCAGTTCAGTCATCCTTTCATTTCTCTTCATTTACCTAGCTGTGCCACATACTTAATCCTGTGAAGAGAGAAGCTTTATAGTTAAAAAATGTTCCTTTGCATGATAGATTGTAGAAGGACACTTGGGTCCTTTCTCACAATGCTTAAACGCTTTCAGTGAGAGAACAGTAGGACAGTATAATGAATTATAAACTCCTGGAATGACGCAGGATACAGCATGCTTGGGGCTGGTGCATGGGGATGACCCACAGAGATGTTATGGGGAGGGAGGTGGGAGGGGGGTTCATGTTTGGGAACACATGTAAGAATTAAAGATTTTAAAATTAAAAAAAAAAGAAAAATAAACTATATATCTTTAAAAAAAAATAAATAAAAAATAAACTCCTGGAAAAACAGCTCCACTTTTTACGTTTTTTTCCTCCTATATTTTCCCTAACAAAAAAACACATGTAACAGGAGAAAGACCCCTAAATGCCTGCTGATTTTATTTTCTTTATAGGAAACTTTGATCCAAAAGCTATGAATAACTTTTATGACAACATAGAACCTGGTCCAGTTGTACCACCCAAGCCGCCTAAAAAGGGTGAGTAGCAAAATGTCACAGACATCACAGAAATGCATGTGAAAACCATTTCGGAGTTCATCTAAAAAGCTAAAGAAATTTCATTAGAGATAGCATTTTAAATGTTATGTTATTGATAAACTTTACTTTCTAAAAAACAGAGTTATTGTCAAGTGTAACTAAAATGGAATATATAATTATTTTTTTAAATAGCTTTCAGTTCAGTTCAGTCACTCAGTCGTGTCTCTTTGCAGCCCCACGAACCGCAGCACGCCAGGCCTCCGTGTCCATCACCAACTCCCAGAGTCCACCCAAACCCATGTCCATTGAGTTGGTGATGCCATCCAACTGTCTCATCCTCTTTCGTCCCCTTCTCCTCCTGCCCTCAATCTTTCCCAGCATCAGGGTCTTTTCCAATGAGTCAGCTCTTCGCATCAGGTGGCCAGAGTATTGGAGTTTCAGCTTCAGCATCAGTCCTTGCAATGAATACTCAGGACGGATCTCCTTTAGGATGGACTGGTTGGATCTTCTTGCAGTCCAAGGGACTCTCAAGAGTCTTCTCCAACACCACAGTTCAAAAGCATCAATTCTTCAGTGCTCAGCTTTCTTCACAGTCCAACTCTCACATCCATACATGACCACTGGAAAAACCATAGCCTTGACTAGACAGACCTTTGTTGGCAAAGTAATGTCTCTGCTTTTTAATATGTTGTCTAGAATGGTCATAGCTTTTCTTCCAAGGAGCAAATGTCTTTTAATTTCATGGCTGCAGTCACCATCTGCAGTGATTTTGGAGCCCCCCCCAAAAAAAGTGAGCTATTGTTTCCCATCTATTTGCCATGAAGTGACGGGACCGGATGCCGTGATCTTAGTTTTCCGAATGTTAAGCTTTAAGCCAGCTTTTTCACTCTCCTCTTTCACTTTCATCAAGAGGCTCTTTAGTTTTTCTTCACTTTCTGCCATAAGGGTGGTGTCATCTGCATATCTCAGAGAAGGCAATGGCACCCTACTCCAGTTTGCTTGCCTGGAAAATCCCATAGATGGAGGAGCCTGGTAGGCTGCAGTCCATGGGGTCAGAAAGACACGACTGAACGACTTCACTTTCACTTTTCACTCATGCATTGGAGAAGGAAATGGCAACCCACTCCAGTGTTCTTACCTGGAGAATCCCATGGACAGCGGAGCCTGATGGGCTGACGTCTGTGGGGTCCCACAGATTCTGACATGACTGAAGCAACTTAGCAGCAGCAGCATCTGCATATCTGAGGTTGTTGATATTTCTCCCGGCAATCTTGATTCCAGCTTGTGCTTCTTCCAGCCCAGCATTTCTCATGATGTACTCTGTGTATAAGTTAAATAAGCAGGGTGACAATATACAGTCTTGATGTACTCCTTTTCCTATTTGGAACCAGTCTGTTGTTCCATGTCCAGTTCTAACTGTTGCTTCCTGACCTGCATACAGATTTCTCAAGAGGCAGGTCAGGTGCTCTGGTATTCCCATCTCTTGAAGAATTTTCCACAGTTTATTGTGATCCACACAGTCAAAGGCTTTGGCATAGTCAGTAAAGCAGAAATCGATGTTTTTCTGGAACTCTCTTGCTTTTTCCATGATCCAGCAGATGTTGGCAATTTGATCTCTGGTTCCTCTGCCTTTTCTAAAACCAGCTTGAACATCTGGAAGTTCACGGTTCATGTATTGCTGAAGCCTGGCTTGGAGAATTTTGAGCATTACTTTACTAGCGTGTGAAATGAGTGCAATTGTGTGGTACTTTGAGCATTCTTTGGCATTGCCTTTCTTTGGGATTGGAATGAAAACTGACTTTTCCAGTCCTGTGGCCACTGCTGAGTTTTCCAAATTTGCTGGCATACTGAGTATAGCACTTTCACAGCATCATCTTTCAGGATTTGAAATAGCTCCACTGGAATTCCATCACCTCCACTAGCTTTGTTCATAGTGATGCTTTCTAAGGCCCACTTGACTTCACATCCCAGGATGTCTGGCTCTAGGTGAGTGATCACACCATCGTGATTATCTGGGTTGTAAAGCTCTTTTTTATACAGTTCTTCTGTGTATTCTTGCCACCTCTTCTTTTTTTTTTTTTTTGCCACCTCTTAATATCTTCTGCTTCTGTTAGGTCCATACCATTTCTGTCCTTTATTGAGCCCATCTTTGCATGAAATGTTCCCTTGATATCTCTAATTTTCTTGAAG
Organism: Capricornis sumatraensis; assembly: GCF_032405125.1. NCBI lineage: Eukaryota > Metazoa > Chordata > Mammalia > Artiodactyla > Bovidae > Capricornis > Capricornis sumatraensis. The sequence goes on from NC_091092.1 coordinate 113,026,168, forward strand.
AGATCTCTAGACTTTCCCATTCTATTGTTTTCCTCTGTTTTTTTGCACTGATCACTGAGGAAGGCTTTCTTATCTCTCCTTGCTATTTGGATCTCCACATTCAAATGGGTATATCTTTGCTTTTCACTTCCCTTCTTTTCACAGCTATTTGTAGAGCCTCCTCAGACAGCCATTTTGCTTTTTTGCATTTGTTTTTCTTGGGGTTGGTCTTGATTCCTGTCTCATGTACAGTGTCACGAACCTCTGGCCATAGTTCATCAGGCACTCTTATCAGATCTAGTCCCTTAAATCTATTTCTCACTTCCACTGTAATAAGTCATAAGTGATTTGATTTAGATCATACCTGAATGGTCTAGTGGTTTTCTCTACTTTCTTCAATTTCTAGGATTATTTGAGAGGCCACAAAAGAATTCTTGTGTATATAACAGGCGGGCATAGCAGTTAGATTGACAGTAGGTGTCTCTTCATCAAGGACAAAATAAATGCTACATAACCAAGATTTGGAGGAGTCCACTTTTGCATCATTTTTAAATCATTTCCGCGTGATATACTGAACTTCCAATTAATCATTTTCTTCTCCATTCTAATAATTCTCAAGAATGTCATGAACTATGCATTTCATATCTTAATTTTTTTTGCTTAATCTCTTTTTGCTTTAAGCAACTCAAGATAAACTGATCATCAAGACATAATATTGATATTTAGAAAATGCATTACCTAAGGATGTAACATTTTATAATCTCAAAACTTAAAGCAGAATTGAAAATTCTACACAAATAATGTTACCTTAGCTACAGTACTTAAATTTTGGTTGAACAGCTTTGTGTGCAACACTCAGTACAAAGTGTTTTAAGTATTTCATTTATAGGTTGCAATGGAGTACATGTTCTTTCCTTTGTTTAATAGTACTATGGATATTTCAACTGACCTGAATTAAAAATAGCCTCCTGCTGTCTAAAAACAGTGTGAAGAAGAATCTTAATGGATGACTACCAAGTACCAGATTTGTGTCTAGTGAATTGATTCAAGGGCTGTCATGGAAGAATCACCCTATTTAAGGGATATATCCAGTGTGAACCACCTTATTAGCATAAATTCTATGGTTTGAAGGGCCCACCATATTTCATAAAAATACTTCTATTTCTTGGGACATTTCAAGATTTTAGAGGTAATCTTCCAGGAGCTAGGGACAAAGCTAGACCTCTCTTTGAGCAAGGCCTGATTCTTTACAGTAGTACATAGAAGGAAATTTATAGCTTTAAATGCTCATGTAAGACAAAGAGATCTAATATCAGTGACATACAATTCTACCTAAGAATCGAGAAAAGAACCAAAGTAAGTGGAAGAAAGAAAATACAAGAACCATCAATGACACAAAAATAACAGAGAAAGTTATCAACACCAAACATTTGATCTTTGAAGAATTAAAAAAAAAAAAACCACAGGAAAAAAAGCCGATTACCAAAATCAGAAACGAAAAGCTAGGATGAAATAACTTAATAGTTGTGTATGTAATTAAATAAATTGAATCCATTATCAAAAGTTTCCCCACAATGAAAACTTCAGAACTGGATGGTGACACTGATGATCCTCATAGAAATCAAGTATTTAATGAAGAGATAATACCATACAAATTCTGAGGAAACAGAGAAGGAAGGAAAGCATCTAATTTTCTTATGAAGCCAGTAGGACTCTGATTCCAAAACCTGATGCACATTACCTACCTCCCCAAAAGAAAACAAACTTACAGATCAAATCCTCATGAACATAAAAGCCAAAACAAAGAATATTCACAATATAAAAAAGATAATACATCATGACCAACTTGGGTTTAGCTCAAGAATGCAGTGTTCAGAAAGTAAAGGAAAAAAGCATATAATAATTTCATTATACAGGAAAAAACATCTGATAGAATTTAGCAGCCATTCCAGATGACATGATTATTTGTGAAGAAAATCTAGCGATACCCAGAAATGACCATTAGAATTAAAAAGTGACACACTTACTAATAAATTTAACCAGATATGTACATTGAATATGATAAAACACTACCAAAAGAAATCAAATAATACCTAAATAGTCATAAACCATGTCTTTTTTAAATCAATATTGTTAAGATACCTATTCTTTTCATATTGATGAAAAGAATTTTAACCAATTTTAACTGTAACTTTTCTTTTTTTGGTATGCATTAATCTGATTCTGAAATTCATATGGAAATGCACAAGACTTAGAATATCCAAGTGGAATATAGATGTTTATCTGAATAATAAGTGTGATAATTTAAGAGAAAGAAGGAAAGACAGAGAAACCTTTTTGGACTAGACTTTGCAGTTAAGCAACATCATATGTGTGTGTGTAAGCTCTTCAGCTGATTCAGAAAGTATCCCCCCCACCTTGACTTACAGTGGAGAGGGCACTGACCTTGCTGTCATACAACTTTAGCACTGGTTCTGATTGTCTTGGCCACCTGACCTTGTTTATATCCAGTTTGTACACCAATAGAGGCGATCAGTGCAAGTATTTAGCTTCTTTACAGGGTTGTTATAAGAGTCAGTGAGAAGGAGGTATGTGATGAGGTTACAAATCTAAGAAATAGAACTTATTCTTTGGCACCTAAAGGAGATGTTTACTTTGCTTCACAACACTTACCATTGTGAAACATTGGTCTCCTCCAAAGGTTGGTTGAACTAGAGGACTGCTTATAGGCTCAGAGCAGATTACAAAATTTAAAATGTTTGTTTCTTAAGGTTAAATAATATGAAGTCTGCCTTTTTTTACTTTTGTGTATGTGTTAGTTGCTCAGTTGTGTCCAACTGTTTGTGATCCCATGGACTGTAGCCCACCAGACTCTTCTGACCACAGGATTTCCCAGGCAAGAATACTGGAGTGGGTTGCCATTTCCTTCTCCAGGAGATCTTTCCAACCCAGGGATCGAATCCAGGTCTCCCACATTGCAGCCAGACTCTACTGTTTTTACTTAATACAAAACACTGCTTACTGATTACCTAAAAATTAATAGAAACAGTATTCTAGCCAGAAATGGGTATGCCTGCAGTCCATGTTGTGAGGGCTGCTGGACTTTTGCACACATAGGTAACTGGAATTTATGAACAACTGGGGAGTGTGTTACCAGTACATAATATTACTTTGAGTTGGTTTTGATTTTTCAAGTACTATTTTGGTTCTTTATTTATAAAATGCTGTAGTCTACTGTTACCTTTAATATGGATAGTGGACTTTAAACCCATAATTTTCTAGTAACTATTGGTTAATCAGGGAATTGCTAAAGTATAATGTCCCAAATTTTGTGTGCATACCGACATTTAATTATTAGCACTAAGTTTGCACCCTAACTCACTTGAACCTGGGAAATTGGTGAAATCAGGCATGCATTCCAAGTAATGAGAGAGGATGAAAAAACTTTTAAGAGCCATTCTGGATAGGTTGTAAAAGCAGTATTAAATACGGCCCTTGCCTTCCTGGGAGAACTAATGGTAGCATCAAGTAACACAAAGAATAAATAACTGCATGTGTCCTATGAAAGATTCTTGAGAGCCTGTCCACTCTCTTCTAATGAACGGCTTGATCCCTTCTTCCTGGCTTTGCTTCTTCTCATGCAGACTCATCAGACCCCTGCACAATTGAGAGGAAAGCCCGAAGAATTAGCGTGACCTCCAGAGTACAGGAGGACGTCCATGACACCCAGGCAGCAGCTGCAGATGGTTTGTACTTGTATGTCTAGACTTTGTGCAGTGTCCAAACACGTGTTAACCCATGTAGAGTTATCATAAGTAAAGGTCAACCTTGTTTTCCTTTAAGACGTTACTCTTTACTGAGTTCCTAAGGCTGTGCAGTCCAATAGCAACACAATTAGAGCCACATACATGATTTAAAATTTTCCCTTAGCCAAAGTTTAAGAGTGAAGTATTTTTTTGTACCTTCTTTATTTCATACTAACTTTTCAAAATTTGGTGTATATTTTCTATTTACAGCACATCTCAATTCAAAGTGACTGCATATCAAGTGGCTAGTAGCCCACCATATTGGACAGATTCTTAGTGTTTAGTCTTCCCAGGTGGCTCAGACAATAGAGTCTGCCTGCAATGCGGGAGACCCAGGTTTGATCCCTGGGTCAGCAAGATCCCATGGGTCAGCAAGATCCCAAGGAAATGGGAATCCACTGCAGTATTCTGGCCTGGAGAACTCCATAGACGGAGAAGCCTGGCAGGTCCCAATCCATGGGGTTGCAAAGAGTTGAACATGACTGAGTGACTAACACACTCAACACAGAAAACAAGGCCACACATGATACTTCTTAAATTCCCCTTAATGCAGAAATAGTATATAACTGGGTGAAAAGGTCTCCACCATAGGAACAAACCAACCATGAAACTACATTGTACTTCATATAATTACAGAACAAACCCTTTCTTTGCCTAGTTGGCATATTTCCAGTTATTTGAAAAATAACTTTTCTATGAGGTTATCTGTAAAACTATAGAAAATGTTGAGAATTTTTTACAGTTTGAGTTGTATCGTTTTGATCAGTTTCTATGTTTCCATTATTATATAATACAAACAATATGGATTAACCTCTAAGTTGCCAACTTTTGACATTTGTAAGGACAGTCATTTTTACGAAAAATTGCCCAATTAAGTTTAATCCATTTAAAAAGAGTCTTAAAGGAAACATTCAGTTATTTGTATATAAATATACATATTCTTTAGATGTTTTGTTTTCCACGAGGCATGAGACATCTTTGCTTTTTAATATTCCATAAAACATTTCACACCTTAAATCACATGAAAGCAAACATCTAAAATGTCTTTGGGATTTTACATGCTTTTATTTAAGCAGTTTCCCTACAATGACTGTTAGTTGCTCAGCAGTGTCCAACTCTTTGTGACCCCGTGGACAGACTGTAGCCCTCCAGTCAAGAATACTGGAGCGGGAACCCATTCCCTTCCCCAGGGTGTCTTCCCAACCCAGGGATCAAACCTGGGTCTTCTGCGTTGCAAATGGATTCTTTACCATCAGAGCCTCCAGGGAATGGGTGCTAGTGGTAAAGAACCCACCTGCAGTGCAGGAGACCCAAGAGACACTGGTTTGATTCCTGGGTCAGGAAGATCCCTTGAAGGAGATTTAAGGCATGGCTCTCCAGGAATCCACTCCAGGATTCTTGCCTGGAGAATTCCATGGACAGAGGAGCCTAGCGGGTTACAGTCCCTAGGGTCACAGAGAGTCGGACACAACTTAAGTGACTTAGCACACAAGCATGCACCCTATGATGAAATGAGCAGTGTCTTTTTTTAGGACCAACAATAATTCTTAGATGCCTTTTACATATTTTTTTGATTAGTTACTTCACCATGACTTGCTGTTCCAAATTACATTGTTATGGTATTGAAGAGTAACATAACATGCCATCCCAAAATATGCCTCTTTGGCATTAGGATTATGCTGAGCAACTGCAGATACTAGAAAGCTCGGAAATATTAGTTATACCCTTTTGTAAGGGACATTTACATTTATAAAGGCAGTCTCCTGTGTCTCTCTTGTGACTCTAAATGACAAGATCATCAATGGAGAAGGCACTGACTTAAATCTGCATAACAAACCTTGTGTTTATTTACTCTGCTTTTCCTGGTAAACTCCCATACACACTCCAATCTGTTCTGTCTTAGCTAAAGATGCTAAGATTTCAGCCATCCCAGCAAGTTACTCAGTTTTCCTGGGTATCGCTCATGTATACGGGAGTATACATGTTAATAAACTTTAATCTTTTATTGCAGGGGTGTCTCAGCCAAGAACTCAGAAAGGTAGAGGAAAAAGAATTTTTCTGCCCTACAGTCAAAACAGTGAAGAGAGCCCCAGGTACCCTAGATTAGTTAGTTTAAAAGATTTTCCAGTTATTTCTGTAGGTTAGAAAAAAAGGAGTTTGAAAAACCTTTACATATTAAACATTTGCATTGCCACAATCTAAAACTGAAAGCTATGTTTGGAGTTAGCACAGAAAGATGGAGTATAACAGTTTATGGGTTTAACATCTGAACTTTTCTGACTATGATAAATTCTTCACAAAATAACAAGTTGCCTGCCCTAGAAAAGCATAAAGACTACTATTCAAGAGAGGCCCTTTTATGGAAATGGCATACAGCACATTTTTCCTCAAACAGAAGCTTCAACAGAAGTGTCTTTTATTCCTCCATATAAGACAAAAGATACAACTATTACACTTACATCTTTAGGAGTCGTGAGCCTGTAGATGCAAAAAAAAATAGTTGATCTGCAGAAGAAATGAAAAATTTTATTTGAGCTAACCTGAGAATTATAATCTGGGAGAGAGTCTTTGAGAAAGTACTGAGGACCGTTCCATCCATTTGAAGTCAAAGCACAGTTATAAGGAGGAACACCATTGGGTTCATAAGCAAGCATGTGAACAATTATTAAATTAATTGGCATACTGGCCTGGCCCAGCATCTTGGATCAGCTGTCTACTTCCTGCGTGTCTTCTCCTCATCCTGGTGATCTGGTAGCACTGGTCTTCATCAGTTTGGGATGTCAGAAATAGGAGTTGCAGAGCCTGATACAGCCCCTTCCAGTGTGGCTGTAAAGAATCCTTTATCTAATGTATTTTCCAGTATGCATACTCTCCTCGTTGCAGGTCATGAGGCATTTGATCTTCATCCAAAGATAGATTACTGAAACAACCTTTACAGTAATTAGTCTTGGGCAATAAATACAAAAACCTTAAAGACAACATGAAAACATAATGTCCTTAGTAGAATTTTTCCCTCTAAAATTACCCTCATTTGTATAGAATATCACCAGATTAAGATTTGCAAAATAAGTCTGGCTTCAGTAAACTTGGCCTGATTATTTACATAAGTATAATTTATCATACAGACTCTTTAAAGTTGACTGTGCTTGAAAGTTGTTGCTGTAAGTCATAATTAGCTTGAAGGGAAGGGTTTCCTTATATATGGAAAATACAAGTTCAAACCCAAAATATTTCAGAGGGAAAAATACTTATATTCATCAATTCACTGAGTCCTATGTGACTAATCTTTGGTCTTGTTATTCTGTTAATCAGATTTAAGAAGCCATCAGGCTTGTCATTCTTTTAATTTCTTACCCAGTTCAGTGGTATGATCTGAAAGTTATTAGAAACCTATCTATACCAATCAGAAAGTCCTTTCTATATATCTTCTTGAAGATGAAGCTTTTTTTTGCAGAAATCATCAGAATAAAGCAGTTAAAGGTCTCTATAGGACTTATAAAGGCATCTTTAAAAGATCTGACTGCAATGCAAATGAACAAAAATTTTCCTATTTCTGTGGCATACCACGATTTATGATAATTACGATTGATAACATTTTGCTAGTGTGTACCATGTACCAGGTTTTTAGGAGCTCAACATAATTTCTATATCTACCCATATAATATAACCTAAGAAGATTTGTCAGCATTTGACCATGCTTCCCATGTAATTTAACATACCAGATAAGCCTAATTTATTATCTTTTCTTTGATAAGTAGAGGAAACATTTCTCTTAAGGTGTTCCAGGGGCCCTTTGGAAAAACCTCAGAGTTATCTAAGAAGTCAAAAGAATTTCACTTAGAATGTGATCTTAAGGAATTTTGTCAAAAATATTAAGATTTCAAAGCACTTAGTCACAAACAGGATCATTAGTAGTTCGTGATCGTGCTTCACGATTACTATGAAGCAATACTTATTTTCCCTTAGTCAAAATGACAATAAAAGGTTTCAAAACCAAATACAGAAAGGTATAAAACAGATTGCTTAAAATGTAAAGGAACTTTACAATATGTTATCAGAAGCAGATTAATAGTAGAAGAAAATTTTGAAAACCAAATTCAGGTTTTGTACCATTTTTCCCTTTAATATTAAAATTCATATACTCAAATTTACTTAGTCCTGACCACCCATAGAATTCCATTCTAAAGATTCTTTTCTCATAAACTTTCTTCAACTTTCTATATTCATATTAATTTGTTCCTTATTTTCTTTCCCATTTATAAATAACCAGCTTTATGACAAAATTACTTACCATTCCATTAACAAAACATTTTCATTTATTATACCTTTTTCTTCCTTGCATACAAAGATGTTTCCCTTATTAGAAACCTTAAGTTTCTAGCAAAAACTTAAGAAACAAGTAATTATGAACTATTTGCCAATCAGGAAATGCTGGCATGACAAACTGTGGACATATACGATAACCCAGTTTCTTTCTTTTTTTTTTTATTAACACAAGCCTCTTAAGATAAATAGAATAGATTTGGGGCATGTTAAAGGACTGTGGGCTTTGGACTGTTCCTGGAGCCACACCTCTGGTTCTGTAAAAACTTGTTTTGTAAAACAAGCACAGCTCTTTTTAATTTCTCAAAGAAGTGCATGGCCCCCTTAATGACATCAGAGGCCTGATGATATGCCCATCCACCTTTGGTAGAATGTTTCTCATGTCCTCATTTAACTTAGTGTGTGCGTGCACACCCATTCATTCAATCATGTCTGACTCTTTGCAGCTCCGTGGACTGTAGCCCACCCAGCTCTTCTGTCCATGGGATTTCTTAGACAAGAATACTGGAGTTGGTTGCCATTTCTTTCTCGAGGAGATCTTCCCGACCCAGGGATCAAACCCGTATCTCTTGTGTCTCCTGCATTAGCAGACGGATTCTTTGCTACTCAGCCACCTGAGAAAGCCCCATTTAGTTTGGGGAGAAGCCAAAAAAATATCCAGTCAGGCTCTGAATATCAGATACATGTCAGTTTAGTCAGAAGTGGCCTCCCATCTTGATTATCTGTTTACAAAAACTTTTGAGGGTCCACCCTGGGTCTAAGAAATTCTTTACCTAGGGCACTCAGTTCAGCCTTTGATCTGAAGACGCTTGCATACAGTCTTAAGTTGTCTCATTTCTAATAACCATTTAATACTCTCTTCAGAGTGGAACGGTAACTCAGAGAATTACTAGAATACAAGGACTCAAAGGACAGAGGAGAGCATAATTATGTCAGCTTATAAAGTTTTTGTTTAGGTACCTTTCATTGAGGTTATTTTGGGAGTTTTAAAGCCTTTGGGGGCTTTGCATACCAATTAAAATAGCTATTAATACAGCATTTCAGGATGAGAGCTCTCTAAAATGTTAACAATTTAGAAGACTTACCAATTTAAAGGATCCAAGGAGCTAGCCCTATATTTTCTCCTGCTAACCTCAGTTTGGAAAAGAGAACGCCTCTCATCACTTTTATTTCCAGTAGAGGAATCCAGGAGATAGTGACATGACAAGCCTATTCTGCTAGGCTTTCTCTTCAGTGCAGTTTTGGAGTGCCCAAGAATCCCATCTTGGCCATTCCAGGGTGGGATTTCCTTTTAATTCCTAATTATGTAAGTACTTGTAAGCATACAGAAACCCAGCTGGTATCCCAATAGGTTGCTGCCCACCTGGAAGCTGTTGGGCCTGAGGCACAATTTCCCAGTATTGATTTAGTGGTTGAATTTCAATATGCATATGATCTGAGCTTTCTGAGGACATTGTGGTGGATCAGATAGATGCTGCTTCTGACTGTAGTTCCCCAAAGAGTTGCCCTTGGCTCAGTTTCTCCCTCTGACAGTCTACTGTGCCTGTGGGTCATCAGAGCACTGGATGATTTATCCTTACCGTATGCATCCTTAGAAGAGCAGTGTTTAATTTACGGTTGTAGTGGAGTTCCCCTGCTGGACCACCACTGCCAGTCACAAGGATTGATCTTCAGACACTAACGCTAGGTTGTCAGTCACCTGAGAACACCATGTGGCTGAAAGGAGCAAAATGTCCTGTGTTCTTAGGAGCTAAATAATGAAGTCTCTGTTTTACTACCAGAAGTTTTTTCCCAGCCATATAGCAACTTTTTTTCTTTAGGCCAGTTTACCAAAAACACAACCACCTGTGTTTCCCTGTGTCTCCTGCCCAAGATCCCATCCATCCTTGTGTAGGAAATGCATGTGGGACTCTTAAAGAGTCCAAGTCTTAAATAAAAACAGCTCAAATAGAATTTTTAGGATTATCAAGGCAGTAAGGTCCAGATATCAGAAGAACTCACTGAACACCTAAGAAGTACCAAGAAGCTGGTGGGGCTTAATGGGCCCATGCTGGTATCGAGTGCTGATTCGGGGTAGACTCCAGCTGTCCTCATGAGTGTATCTGATATCCTGCCAGCTTCACTATGCATATTCAATGAAAAAATCAGTAGGTGATCTGAGAAAGAAATGGAAAATTTTTATTTGAACCCACCTGAGGATTATAACCTGGGAGACAGAAAGCTGTGAGGACTGTTAGAAGTCCAACTACAGTTCTGCAAGTTGTTTTAGACAAAGAATTACACTTCAGATGATGTGTCAACAGTTTATACAATCCAGAACTGCATGTACAAAGTGAGGAGTGGGTCATCCTGACCCTTTACAAGATTAAGAAGGAATGGTATCTCCTAAGGAGATTGGGTTGATACAAATGCACAGTACACGCTAAAGGGGAAGGAGGAAGCCCAAACAGGCAGAAAATTAATTTTCTGTTTAAATTCTTCTGGGCATGCCATAAAATACAACTATTACTTCATCAAGCCAAAAGATACAAGGTGGATGCTAATGGGCAGTTAAAAGCAATAGTTGAAGCCAGAGTCAACAAACCCATCTCTTTTTATAGTCACGAATAGGCTGGAAAAGCCAGTGTTTTTCTGTTCTACTGGAAGGTTGAGAATACCTTCCTGATTGAGCCTGAGCCTTACTATACCTGCAAAAAAGTTCAGGGTTTAAACTCAGTTCTCATTACCTCTTGGGGAATAGTCACACAGACATTTGTCATTAAAGACCAACTGATAAAGCACATTTCCAATGGACAGTGTGCTTAACCCCAGATGGTAACTGATTAAAGCTTCCCCAGATCTCAGTTTCTTTTGTCACCTGCGTAGGAAAGCTGCTTACCTTAGATCTTAATTCCATTTGCAGTTTTTAGTGAGGATTTCTAGGTGTATGGGTAGATTTCCCCAGCCTGCTGACCTTGTTCATATTCCAGGGTGGTTTTCCAGCTGGAACTTGGGAGCCTGCTAGTCCCTAACTCCACTTTCAGTAGGTACTGTTCATGGAAGGCAACTCTAAAAGCAAAGAACCTTTTTGAGTACAAGGCCAGAGAGAATGAGGACCTAGGAGGAATATAAATTTTAAGTTTTTTTTAAATCCTGAGGACCACCATAAGGCTGCCAGCATTTATATTGCCAGGTATAGACATGTTTAATAATGCATATCTGAAAGATCTTTAAATTTATTGACAAAAGGCAGGGAAGAATTGAGGATAAAAGTCATATTGAATGAATTTAGCTTCATGAAAAACCACAGTCTTTTATATTTCTGTTTTAACCTTTCTGGGAGAAACTTTTATGAACTGTCACACCATTGACAAACCATTATTGTTAAAAACATGAATATTTTGGAGCTGAAAGTCTCAAGGAAGAAGGCACGCATTTTATGAGATGTTTGATATAGTATGGCTAGTACTGTGGGTGGTGGGAGTCACTGGCAGGCTGAGGTGGTGAGGGAGAACTTAGAAGGTAGAATTTAACATGCTGTATAACATTTTTCCATTTGATGGAATAGAGCGTAACTGTCCACTATCTAGAGACAATAAACTTGGAAGGTAGTCTGTGCTGGACTTCTGGCTACTTGGAGGAATAAAATAAATTGTTGAGAACAAATTAGAGTGTATATCCTAAACTTACTGTTTGGTTCTGCATTTCTAGCAGCTGTGCATACAACTTGGCTTTCTCGTTTCACAAAACCTTTTCCCTTGCTTTTGGTGGGGGGTAATTTTCAATATCCATTCGGATTATACTTTGAAAAAAAATTCAGTCTATTTTTTGTTTTCTCTCTTTCATTCTTAACTTCTCTTAGAGCACCCAGGTGGCTCCAAACAGAGTCCTCGGACACAACCCCGAGATGAAGACTATGAAGGGGCTCCATGGAATTGTGATAGCTGCACCTTTCTGAACCACCCCGCACTAAATCGCTGTGAGCAGTGTGAGATGCCACGGTACACTTGAATTCCCAAGAGTCTGCACTAGGTTGAGAGTGTAACTTTGAGCACCCGTTAGAAGAAAAGGAAACCTGGGGAATCTGTTCATCTACCCGGCCTTTTCATTTCAGATGACATGGGGTGGGGGGTGGGGAGAAGGACACTGTAGCCACTTGTGCTCAATAAAGGAAAAATGGGGAAGGATTTTTCCCCCCACTGTCTTAACTCAGTGCAGTTAGAGATAGAAAGGGATACTTGAAATGGGGAAAGGATTCACTCCTGAAAGAATGTACACAGAGAAGTCAAGAGCTCTTCTGTGAAACCCCAATCATTCAAGTTACTGCTGAGTGACCCTTATTTTATAAACTAGAACTTTGAATCATGGTGTAACATGTTACAGTTTATGCAGACAAACTGTGAATTGCCAGAGCAGACTTACCTGGTCACAGATCTCTGGAAAACCCAGGCTCCCCAGGCTTCTTCCTGTTGCTTCCTACTGAGGAAAAGGACAGGAAAAGCACTCAGAGGATGTTTTTGGTGGGGGGCAAAACAATAAGGGTATTTGTAATTGCTGCTTTTTTCAGGGGTAATTTCAAACACAGAAATAAGATGTTTTAAAATGTGACTTGTAGCAGTCAGGAATTCGGCATATCATGCCCTTTGTTTGAAAGTACAATCAGAGGTGATAAGATTCCTTTTGCTTGTACAATGATTCATCAAGCTATATCAACACTGGTAACTAAGACCTAATTATGCCGCAGAATAGATAGATTTTTTAAGTTACTGCATGCTTTTATTAGGCCACTGGTTTTTTAAATAACCAACAAGTCCTTATAAATTCTGATTTTATGAATGACCTTCTCGTAAAATTGCGCTTTGCCAATAGCATAGTGAATGTATGCCGAATGTAAATCCATTCCAAAATCCACTTGGAATCTTGAGCTCAGCTGTGGTTCTATAAGAAACGTTTGCAGTCCATAGAGCCGCCCCGCCTTCCAATTTTGTGATGAGTTCATGATGTTTACAGCACAGAGAATACTTGTGCCATAATCCTAATCTAGCTGAAAAAAATTACTATTACTCGTTCAATAAAGATGTATTTGCACATATGTTAACAAATAAGTGTGAGGAAAATTATAGTTAGCCAATATCATAAAGTTGCACACTGCGCTATTTGGGGAGGAAGAAAAGGCTAGTCAAGAAATAAGATTAAGAGAAAGGTGAATACAAAGGACTTTGAAATTTAGAACTTAATTTTTACCATACTGTATTTAGAGATGATACTAGGTTTGTTCAGATAGTTCAGATGATACTAAAGCACTCCTTATTTATGAAACTAGAAACTTAGAGTATAAGTAACTGAGGAGATATAAAATCATTTGAGTCACTAAAGTGCACCACCAGAAAATTATTAATAGGACACTGAATTAGGGCGGTTGACGTTTCTTCCAAGCTCAGAATTGGATTTTGGAATCTCCCCTTATTTGGGTACATATAAACAGCAATAAAATTGGTAAGTTTCCTAATCCTAAAGGATTTTACCTCAGGTTATCACCTGAGGAGTATCTGCTCTCCCATACCAGCTGTCCCCCTTCTCTCTCACTCACACACAGGCACGCACGCTCGCTTCAAGTTGTCATTATATGCTAATTTAGCAGTAATCTCTGGCAGATCTGGAAAAACAAGCTGCACTTAATAGCATAATGAAACCAAAGGCATAATAACTTATCATAGCTTTCCATCAAAATCACAATTTCACACTGTACCTGCAGCTCTGAAAACATTTTTTTCATACGTGGAAAATGTCCTGAAAGTATCTACTTGTCTCACAGAGTTAGCGTGGCTATGTAATTACACTGATAAAACATCTCTCATATAACAACTGTGGCAAAACTGTGAAAATAAAGGTGAGAAAGCAGATGGGCTTAAAACCATTGATCTGAAAATAGCACTCATTCTCTAAAAGCTTTTGTAGCACTGGTGTCTGTCAGTCTCCAGTAAGTCTATCAGTCCTCCTGTTCTGTAATAATGCCAATGCCTTTGCCTTTGTATGGTTTCATATCTCTTTAGAGATGGTAAACCCCACTTGGTATTAAGTAACAATATAGGGTAAAAATACACATATTGCTTGATGTTCTAGCTAAAGGTTTACCCAGTATTCTTAGTGATATGCTGAAGTGGCAGCAGTTAACTTGGCAGTTGTCAGTTGAGGGTGAAGGTAGCATGTATGAAAACAGTTTGATGCTTTATTAAAACCATGTAGATGACTTTAAAACTATTGCATGAACATACATCCAGGTTATTGAACTGTTATCACACAGTAGATGCATGGTTCCAGTCCTCTGGTGATCTATCTAGTAAATTATTGTTTTCACCTGCCAGGAAAAATGAGATACCAGTCTTATTTGATAGGTGTAGAGGGTGGGGTTTGAGACATCAGAGATTGATGTTTACGGGAGTTTTGTATGCATTCATTTCTGGTTCTGCACACGTTTCATACACCAACATAGGCTGTAGTCAGTTTTTTTAATTAGCAAAATTACTTGACACCGATACATTTGATATATTTAACTATGTCCCATAAATAGACTACTTCTGGCTTATGACCAGTTTGAACAAGAATTCTGTCATCTTTAAAGATGCCTTTTAAGAAGGATCTGGCTGCTGAGGTGCCTATGCTTTTTGGATCAGTTGGTGCACTTCTTGTTCCTAGAAAAAGGTGTTTTCTTAAATTACAACCAGTTTGATGTATCTGGTAACATAGACCTGACTATACATTTTACATTATTTCACTGTTTTGTAACTGAGTGTTTTGACAGCACATTTGTCATTTTGTCCAAGTACATTGCCCCTTATGTTTTGAGGTAGGTCTTAAAAGTTTAAAGTGGCAAAAGAGGAGCCAGAAACTTTCTAAGCCTTGTAAAATGTTTCAAATAATGACCTTGTTTGAGAGAGTTAGAGGCGTGGTGTTTTAAACAAAAGAAATGCATTGTAATAAAGGTAGTTTTAGAGCAGATTAATGATGGTGGGGAAAGTGTTGCTAATTTGTTTATTTCCCTGAAAAAATGGGAGTGTGATGAGCAGTTTAATAATTTTTAAGGAGCTGGTCTCAACTTTAGTACTTATAATTATTATAAGAAATCAATGTTTCCTTAAATTTTGACATTGCTTTGTCCCGGTTATCTAAGGTTCATATTCCAACTTTCTGTGGCAACTGAACTTTATATAGTATTTTAAAAGGTAACTAATGTTTTTGACAGTATAAAACAAAAAGAATATAAGGCCTAGAAAAATTGTCCTTCAAAAATATCAACGATGTACCCTGGAATGTGAAGATGTCCCCTTATAGTTTAAATTGATTTATTTGAATATTGTAATCATTCTTCAGAGTTTGAATGAGTCGTTACAGTGTGTATCTGTATATCTGTAGAGAAAAATGACAACTGAAATGTAACTTTAAAATCAGAATAAATTTGGCACTGTCTGTTGCACCACTACTGTATCTTTTTGAAAGAATTAACAGTATTTTCTTTTTTTAAAAGGTAATTCTGATGATGCCACATTCACCAGACATGTATTTTTTTTCCTGTATTATTGGCATCCCCAAATATTTAATACAAGTAGGTTTTGAACGGCTTGAGCATTGAGAGATTAACAGAATGACAACTCAATTTTAATTTCTAAAGCCATGAGATGTTGCTTTGAGACTGAACAATTCTGAATTCTTATTTATAATGACACCCAATGTCCATGTTTCCCTACTGTAAAAGAACTGATCAGTTTCTTGCCTACAACAGCAAGAACTTATTAAATCTTGTAAATACCGTGTCTCTTTTAGATTTCTGTGTATGCTGTGAATCAAATTATTTTGAGGTGAAATTGTATTAAGACAAAGCCATTTGAAAAGGCTATGCATGCATCAAACCTCCAAACAGTACATACTCGGAAAGTCAAAGATTCCTGCGAAATAAATTAATAAAGTAAAAGCAAACACTACATTCTGTATCCTTTCTGTGTAGCTAGAAATGATTTATAATATCAAACCAGTCTAGTTCCTACATTCATATTTCTGGACTGAAATATGCTGTCTCAGAAACCTCATCTTTCATCACATCTCTGTTCTTCTGTTAGAATATGTACTCATGTTATTTTGGGGGTATTCAGTATTTGTACATTACTGTAACTTAGAAATTGGCTAAAAGTATAAATAAGCAAATTTTATATAACAGGTGGCATATGTTAAGAATTTACATTTTTCACTCCACATTAATACATGTTACTTACAAAAGAATGACTGGTTCTTTTTCTTTATGTCATTTGTAGTTAGTTTTTCAAAGGGAAATAATCACCCTCCTAATCTCTAGTCTCTCTTCCCAAACTTGTGCACAAAGAATATTGCACATGAATTTTTGAAGCTAGCTTTCTCAATGATTAGGCTTTATTTAAAGTCAGAATCACTTCCACTACATTTTTTACATATATGAAAATTGGCAGACATACATACACAAGTTCAGTTCAGTCGCTCAGTCATGTCCAACTCTGCAACCCCATGGACTGCAGCACGCCAGGCCTCCCTGTCCATCACCAACTCCTGGAGTTTAACTCATGTCCATCCCACCATCCCATCCCACCCCACGATCCCCATCCCACCATCTCATCCTCTGTCATCCCCTTCTCCCACCTTCAATCTTTCCCAGAATCAGGGTCATTTCCAATGAGTCAGTTCTTCGCATCAGGTGGCCAAAGTATTGGAGTTTCAACTTCAGCATCAGTCCTTCCAATGAATATTCAGAACTGATCTCCTTTAGAATAGACTGGTTGGATCTCCTTGCAGTCCAAGGGACTCTCAAGAGTCTTCTCCAGCATCACAGTTCAAAAGCATCAATTCTTCGGCACTCAGCTTTCTTTATAGTCCAACTCTTAATTCACACATGACTACTAGAAAAACCATAGCCTTGACTAGACGGACCTTTGTTAGCAAAGTAATGTCTCTGCTTTTTAATATGCTATCTAGGCTGGTCATAGCTTTTCTTCCAAGAAGCAAGCCTCTTTTAATTTTATGGCTGCAGTCACCATCTGCAGTGATTTTGGAGTCCATAAAACAGTCTGTCACTGTTTCCATTGTTTCCCCATCTATTTGCCGTGAAGTGATGGGACTGGATGCCATTATCTTCATTTTCTGAATGTTGAGTCTTAAGCCAACTTTTTCACTCTTCTCTTTCACTTTCATCAAGAGGCTCTTTAGTTCTTCACTTTCTGTCATAAGGGTGCTGTCATCTGCATATCTGAGGTTATTGATATTTCTCCCAGCAATCTTGATTCCAGCTTGTCCTTCCTCCAGCCCAGCGTTCCTCATGATGTACTCTGCATGTAAGGTAAATAAGCAGAGTGACAATATACAGCCTTGACGTACTCCTTTTCCTATTTGGAACCAGTCTTCTGTTCCATCCCCAGTTCTAACTGTGGCTTCCTGACCTGCATACAGACTTCTCAGGAGGCAGATCAGGTGGTCTGGTATTCCCATCTCTTGAAGAATTTTCCACAGTTTCTTGTGATCCACACAGTCAAAGGCTTTGGCATAGTCAATAAAGCAGAAGTAGAAACCACAATCACAAAACTAACCAATCTGATCACATGGACCACAGCCTTGTTTAACTCAATGAAGCTATGAGCCATGCAGTGTAGGGTCACCCAAGACAAATGGGTCATGGTGGAGCGTGCTGACAAAACATAGTCCACTGGAGAAGGGAATGGCAAATCACTTCAGTATTCTTGCCTTGAGAACCCCATGAACAGTATGAAAAGGCCAAAAAGATAACACAAGTACAGAAGGATCCTATAATCCCCATTTACTCATTTCCCCACTTCCAAAATTATCCATATATAGGCAATCTTATTTCATCTACATTCTCATCCACCACCATCCCCATTATTTTAAAACAAACCCTAGACATTGTAGCAACTCCTGTAAATAAACTTGAACATAAGCATGTTATCACATCTTACAAGATAATACCCAGTGTGAAATTTCCCTAATGGTTTCACCATTTTTTATAAGCATGTCTAAACGGGGTCTCAATATTGAGAATACTTGAAACTGATTATTCTGTATTGTACATCTTTAACCTGCATGTATACCTTCGCTCCGTCTCAGATGTTATAAGGAAACTACCTCATCAAATATTTGGTTACCCTCTACCACATCTTAGTGTAAAGTAACACACAGAACATCAAAGATAACTTTAAACATAGTATGTGAGGTTTGTTTTTTTCCCCCTCTTCTCATCATTTCCCACATCCTGTGTTGTCCCTTTTAAACAATCTGTTTTGAAATAGAAACTTACTTCAAATCTCAATACCATAATAGTGATTTCCTTATGTTGCTCACTCTGCTACTTAGGCATCTGTGAGACCTCCACCATCTATCTGTAATCCCACTACCCATATAGTGATTTCCCTTCAGGTACTCACCAGTTCCATTTCCCACACAGAAGTGTGGGGAGACTGCTGGGTGTAGCATGTGTCTCCCACTCCGATTCTTCCAAAGACTTCCTGACTTCACTTGGACCAAGAGGCCTTTTCCTAAGGCACTGTCCAAGTGGTATGTAAAAGCGGAGCTTCCAAAGGTTTTAATATGATATAGAATGTATGGGTGGGATTTGGGTACTCCAGTTTCAGACTCAGAGTGTTCAAACCATCTCACTTGTCCTGCCTTCAGAAAAGCAATGGGTATACTTTTAGCCAGCCTCTCCTGACATTCTAGTGGTAAGAAAGAGAATGTGGGAACATCAGGTGATGCAGCCTAGGTTACTCGGTTTCATACGGTGATTTGGGAACAATATAATACTAACTTTTCACTTGGAGACTGAACCTGATTTGAGGGAAGCTCCTGTTCCCTTAGGACTTCTGTGGTTGCTCAGACGGTAAAGCATCTGTCTACAATGTGGAAGACCCGGGTTCAGTCCCTGGTTTGGGAAGATCCCCTGGAGAAGGAAATGACAATCCACTCTAGTACCATTGCCTGGAAAATCCCATGGACAGAGGAGCCTGGTAGGCTACAGTCCATGGGGTCACACCACTAACAGCCATTTCTAAATTCTATCCCCCAGTTATGACTTCTTTTAAGTCAGTAAAAATAGTCTGCTCTGGGTGTACATGACTCAAAAAAAGGTCTTTATCTGAAAGGCACTTGAGGCTTGGGGAGGAAAAATTGGATTAGCATAATGGAATACATTCTGTGTACACTGTCACAATGAATCAAATGGTCACAGCTGGCAGGGGTACTCCAATTTTGAGAGTCTCATTTGAGTGTCTCTTCGCAAATTCTACTGAAATAACTAGTGATAACATTTTTAAGGGTTGGAGAACAGGGCAGGCTGCACTTACGGTAGGAAATGACAAGATGCAGATGTTCAGTTACTTAGTCATGTCCAACTCTGCGACCCGATGACCTGCAGCACGCTAGGCCTCCCTGTCCTTCACCATCTCCTGGAGTTTGCTCAGACTCATGCCCATTGAGTCAATGGTGCCATCCAAACATCGCATCCTCTGTCGCTCTCTTCCTCCTGCCCTCGATCTTTCCCAGCATCAGGGTCTTTTCCAATGAGTCAACTCTTTGCATCAGGTGGCTGAAGGAAGCAGATGGGGGGTGTACTGAGGGTGTTAGCAACCAGTGTCAAGCAGCACACAGTGCCAGCTGCCACTGAAGGTTAACCTATAAATCAAGTCTTTGGGGCTTGCAAATGGAGGCTATAAAGAGCCCTAGATTCTGAGTAGCACATGGATCTGTGCTGAGCAGAAAGTGGGGAGATTGTGGCAACTGCCTTCTGTCTCACTTGCACCACAGCTGACTAAGAAAGGTTTACTCAGTCCAACTTGTTTGCTTCCATTCTTAAGGAGCCTGAGGCACTCAGTCACTTCAAGCTGCCATATGAATATGGAGGAAAATCTTAGCCTAGCTCAACGTTGCAAGGAGCAACCTTCAACCCTGCAGTAAACACCTAAAATCAGCACCCATTGGCATTTGCTTATTGACTAGCTAGAAGCAAATGCTTAGCACAACATTGTACGTCAGGTGGTGCTAGTGGTAAAGAACCTGCCTGACAATGCAGAAGACATTAGAGACTCAAGTTCGATCCCTGGGTGGGGAAGATCCCTGGAGGAGGAAATGGCAACCCACTCCTGTATTCCTGCCTGGGAAATCCCATGGACAGAGGAGCTTGGTGGGCTACAGTCTATGGGGTCACCAAGAGTAGGACATGAGTGAGGCGACTTAGCATGCACACGTCTTTCCTATACTCTGTAACCAAGTAATTTCTGAGAAGAAGCTACAGAAAAAAGTAGAAAACTTAATGTTCTCTTTGTCATTTAGGATTAGAAGATTTAAGCAGTATGACCACATTATCTTTCTAAACATTCCTTAAAAATCAGTCAACAGATGAAAACATTTAGTCTCCTGGAAAAGGGACTTCATTCTAACCAGAATCAGAGCAGAAGAGCAAACTTTGATTTCTGATTTCAGTTCAAAACAAAATTTACTGCTATGTCATATTTCTCAAAAACAGGAATGGTTGTTTTTGAATAAACTTTTTCCTGAAGTTGTAAACCAAAAATGTAGGTAGTGAGACTTCACAAAACTGAGTCAAGAAAGAAACTATTCTAGAATTCAGAGCTAACACAAAAAATAATGTGTTTTCTAGATGCAGGAAATACAATAAGGCATGCCAGAAGGAACCAACACAACAGATAGAGGAGAGGCAAGAAATACAGAAGAAACATGGGGATGAGAGGGTTTTAAAATATTACCTATCAAGATAAACAGTAAACAAAGGTGACATCAGAATTCTAAATTTGTAAAACTTGAACATATCTAATTTTGACATGCAGAACAGACTAGTACATATTATAATCAGTATAATTAAATCTCCATATAATCAAATTTTCTATGTCATGTGAACTAAATGTTTTTTCAATTCACCATTTACAAAAAGATTTATCAAGAAAACCTCAATTTTTACAATAATTATACAGGCCACATTTTTCTGATTGTAAGACATTAAAGCTTTAAAATTTACTTAATCAAATCAAGCCACTCAGTGGACATGAATTTGAGTCAACTCTGTGGCTCAGATGGTAAAAAAAAAAAAAAAAATCTGCCTGCAATGCGGGAGACCCAGGTTCAACCTCTGGGTCAGAAAGATCCCCTGGAGGAGAGGGCATGGCAGCCTACTCCAGTATGCTTGCCTGGGAAATCCCATGGACAGAAGAGCCTGGTGGGCTACAGTCCATGGGGTCTCAAAGAGTTGGACATGACTGAGTAACTAAACAACAACATAAAAGGGGAAAAAAAAAAAAAGCTAAAGCTCTTCATCCAAAAACTAGAATTGAAAACAAAAGATTTAGTGCAGGCTAATCCTCAACAAGAGGCTTTGGCAAAGATATGTTGAAAGCAAGCTTTGAACACCCAGAAAATGGCAGATTAAAAAGTGTGGTATCTCGGTGACGTTTTAGAAAATCCATCTACTGAAATATTTCTAGATGCAAATACATCATCCACACTTGTAATAGAACAAGCTGCACAAAGAAATAATTCAGAACTTGAGTTGATGAAATACATTTCCAGGATTAGATGTCTTTGTGCTAACTAATAGTGAAACCAAAATGTGCAAAGTCAGTTCAACTATACTCCAGGAGAAAATACACACTGTACCTAATACAGCCAGTGTTAAGAAGCCTTAGAAAAGAACTGGATTGGAGGTTTTCCAAGGGCCAGCTGATGTGCAACATACATGGAGAAGTGGTTTTAGAAGACAGCAGCTTGAGAAGGCACATGAGTATACACAAAGGGCTCAAACTCTACCTCAGCTACATGTGTGGGAAGAGATTCACCCAGTGCAACCAGCTGAAAACATACTGGTGAGAAACAATATGAAAGAATTATGTGATAGATGCTTTGCTCAAAAATGCCAGGTTACTCATCATTCATTGTGGTGAAGAAAAAAACCTTGAAGTGTGATTTATGTGATTGACAAGTTATAGCTTCTGCAATTTCAAGATTCACATGTGGACAGATAGTGGAGAGAAGCCTAAGTCTAAGACAGGAGTGGACAAAGATTGACCCAGCCCAGAACGCTGACCTCTCAGTCACAGGCTTACTGAGGGAAAGCCCTCCAGGCCTCAAGGAGACCTGTGCTCTCTAGCTCTCCTATCCCACACTCTCCAAGTGCACAGGGGAAAACCCTAATAGGCAGCTGTCTGTGGGAACACTTCAGCACAAAAAATCTTTCGATCTCATGATTAAGGCCATTTGTTATGTAGAAACACAAAGCTATTAAAAATGGAAAGAATCATAAAATCCAAGTCCAGTCAAGGCAGAACTCTATATTCCAGTGCTAGATTCCCTATGGAAACACCCAGTATTGGAAACTATAGCTGGGAGGCTTTTTGAAAAACAAACTATAGCTGGGAGGCTTTCTAAAATGACTTAACCAGATGATAATCAGTCTCTTTCATCAGATACTTATTTGGTTAGCTAGAATAAGAGTTAATTTGGAGAGGGTGGTGGCCACAGTTAACTGACTTTGTGAGCAAAAGAAAATTGCTTGTGTGTCTCTGTTATGTGTTAAGAAACAAAAGCATCTCTGGTAATACTTTCTGCACCTTCAGTGTGCAATGCTTGTTTCGACATTTTGCTTTTGAAGTCTAGTTATACACACAGCTTTTTAAGGAATGAATGACTATGGCAATACATCTGAATAGAGTGCTATTTTGCTTTTTAATTTGTTAATTTTCAAGCTGGCTTCATTCCATTTTTATTTTGCATTCACTATTGCCTTTCATTTATTTAAGTAGAATCTATCTTAGTGGTATCAACATATAATCTATTCATGATTCATTTTTGACCTAGGAAATTTTTTTCTCTCCTCAAAATGTAAGCAAAATTCTTAACAATATCAGCCCAAGAGTGTTGTTGTTTGTAAGCCCAATAGACCAATATGCAACCAATGGAGAAAAAATGAAATTTCACACTTCTAAGATATTTGGGCTATTTTTCTTAACATATTCAACTAGAGTATAAACGTTTCTCATAAAAAGCAAGACAGTATATAAGTGTTAACATTGTTTTGTTGAAGTATAATGGATATGCTTGTACAGAACTCAGTATTACAGAGAAAATTCAAAGACACTGGTTTTGGTTTGAGACATTTTCAAAATTAATTTTAAATAACTATCTGGTGTTTTTATGTTGCCAAAGACAATTTCAAAATTCAACTTGTTTCATTTTTAATAGATGTATTTGATGAAGATAAGGAAAATATACTGAGTTTTGAAATTTTTTGAGAATCCCTTGGTGTACCTGTTACACATTTTTTTAAATGCATATTAAAATCTAAATATAAACAATGCATAATTGGAAATCCCTTGTTTTCTGAATCAGATGCATTATCTTCTATAAAGACTGAGAAATTAATTTTGATATTTTGAGCTACTAGAAGGCAAATTTATTTTACATTTGAGTGTCTATAAGCTGTACATTTAAAATTTTTCATGTATTGAAACATAGCATTTGGTTATTATAGTTTCAAAGGGCCCTTTTCTTGCTTAATGGATATTTTTAAAATGTAGGATTATCCAGTGTTAATTATTACCCTTCCCCTTTATTCTTTGATCCTGCACTGATTTATTTCACTGCTTGATCTTTCTTCATTAAGTAATCAGTTCCACAAATTCAGTTCCTATACTGCTGACCAAACTACCAGTGACAGTATTATTTCTGCCCAGCATTACCTGTGGTTTACTTATTTCCTAGTTTTAAGCTACACCTGTAATAAAGTTAGTGTATTTTCTACTGGTGGCGATTTCTTCAATTGTCATTTTCTCTGTTTAGAGGTCCAGGTCAAAAGAATCAATCTAATATAGCTTGAATTTAACAGTAATCTATTTGAACAAATACTATCAGTAGATATATGAAAAATGTAATACCCAGAACTTGGGGGCCTTCCCACACTGCTAGACATCAGTTTGGCAACATTTAAACTAAGTCTAAATGTGGGTCCATCGACTTCCCTGGTGGCTCAGTGTAAACAATCCGCTGGCCAGGGCAGGAGACAGGTTTGATTCTTGATCTGGAAAGATCCCACATGCCAAGGATCAGCTAAGCCTGTGCACCACAACTACTAACCTGCAGTCTAGAGCCCTCAAGCCACAACTACTAGCCCTGAGAGCCTAGAAACTGCACTCCCCAGCAAGAGAAGCCACCAGAATGAGAAGCCCACACACCACAACAAAGAGTAGCCCCTGCTCAATGCAACTAGAGAAAGCTCACATGTAGCAACAAAGACCCACTGCAACCCAAAACAAATAATTAAAAACTGAATGTGGGTCCAGTTCTGGCAAGTTTAAAAAAAAAAAAAAAAAAACATTGAACTGTTCTTATTTTATGATGCAAAGTGACAGTAAAAGTCCCTCAGTCATGTCCAACTCTTTGCAACCCCATGGACTATGCAATCCATGGAATTCTCCCCGTCAGAATACTGGAGTGGGTAGATGTTCCCTTCTCCAGGGGATCTTCCCAACCCAGGGATTGAATCCAGGTCTTCCACATTGCAGGCAGATTCTTTACCAGCTGAGCCACCAGGGAAACCTGGGCATGTAATAATTTTGTAATCACAAGTATCAAAAGGTCTAAGGAAAGGAAATTGGCCAAGATGGCAGAGTAGGAAGACCTTGAATTCATTTCTTCACACAGGCACACCAAAATTATATCTAAGAACACCTAACAACAAGAAAGAGTAGAACCTACCAGCAAAGACCTTCTACAACTAAAGATGGAAAGAAGAAACCTCAACATGGGTAGGAGTGGAGCCATAGTATAGTCAAGACCCTAACCCCAGGTGGCTGACCCACAGATCAGAGGGTAATTACAATTGCAGACGTTTTCTCCAAGGACTGAGGGGTCAAAGCCCCACATCAGGCTCCCCGGCCTGAGGATGCTGCACCAGTAATATTAAACTCTGGAACTCTTGGCTTTGAATGCCAGAAAGGCTTACCTATGGGAGTCCCAAAGGGCTGTAAGAAATAGAGACTCCACTCTTAAAAGACCAAAAAATGCATACACTCTGAGACCCAAGGCAGAAACAGTAATTTTAAAGAAGCCTGGGTCAGACTTACCTGCTGATTTTGGCGAGTCTCCCAGAGAGGCAGAAGGCCAGTGGCACTCAACCTGGGGTCATAAACACTGGTGGCAGCCATTTGGGGGAGCTTGTTCTATCATGTGGACACTGGTACTGGCAAGTGCTATTTTGGAATCCCCCCATTTACCTTATGAGCCTCAGGACTCTGCCCTACCCTCGCCTATTAGCCTGTAGGCACCAATATTGAGAAACCTCAGTACAGTCAACTAGCCAGGTGACCACAAAGCCCTACCCACTAGCAGACAGGCTGCTGGAAGACCCCTTGAGCCCAAGGATGCCCCTAGACATAGTCCTATCCAGTGCTCAGTTGAGTCACTCAGTTGTGTCCAACTCTTTGCGACCCCATGAACTGCACCATGCCAGGCCTCCCTGTCCATCACCAACTCCTGGAGTTTACACAAACTCATGTCCATTGAGTCAGTGATGCCATCCAGCCATCTCATCCTCTGTCATCCCCTTCTCCTCCCACCTTCAATCTTTCCCAGTATCAGGGTCATTTCCAATGAGTCAGTTCTTCGCATCAGGTGGCCAAAGTATTGGAGTTTCAGCTTCAGCATCAGTCCTTCCAATGAATATTCAGGACTGGTCTCCTTTAGGATAGACTGGTTGGATCTCCTTGCAGTCCAAGGGACTCTCAAGAGTCTTCTCCAACACCACAGTTCAAAAGCATCAATTCTTTGGAGTTCAGCTTTCTTTATAGTCCAACTCTCACATCCACACATGACCACAGGAAAAACCATAGCCTTGACTAGACGGACCTTTGTTGGCAAAGTAATGTCTCTGCTTTTTAATATGCTATCTAGGTTGGTCATAGCTTTTCTTCCAAGGACCAAGTGTCTTAATTTCATGGCTGCAGTTACCATCTGCAGTGATTTTGGAGCCCAAGAAAACAGTCTGTCACTGTTTCCACTGTTTCCCCATCTATTTGCTTTTCAATATGCTGTCTGAATTGGTCATAACTTTCCTTCCAAGGAGTAAGCATCTTTTAATTTCATGGCTGCAATCACCATCTGCAATGATTTTGGAGCCCAGAAAAATAAAGTCAGCCACTGTTTCCCCATCTATTTGCCATGAAGTGATGGGACTGGATGCCATGATCTTAGGTTTCTGAATGTTGAGCTCTAAGCCAACTTTTTCACTCTCCTCTTTCACTTTCATCAAGAGGCTCTTTAGTTCTTCTTCACTTTCTGCCTTAAGGGTGGTGTCATCTGCATATCTGAGATTATTGATATTTCTCCTGGCAACCTTGATTTCAGCTTGTGCTTCCTGCAGCCCAGCGTTTCTCATGATGTATTCTGCATAGAAGTTAAATAAGCAGGGTGACAATATACAGTCTAGACGTACCCCATTTCCTATTTGGAACCAGTCTGTAGTTCCATATCCAGTTCTAACTGTTGCTTCCTGACCTGCATACAGATTTCTCAGGAGGCAGGGCAGGTGGTCTGGTATTCCCATCTCTTGAAGAATTTTCCAGTTTCTTGTGATCCACACAGTCAAAGGCTTTGGCATAGTCAATAAAGCAGAAATGTTTTTCTGGAACTCTTGCTTTTTCAGTGATTCAGCAGATGTTGGCAATTTGATCTCTGGTTCCTCTGCCTTTTGTAAAACCAGACTGAACAACCGGAAGTTCACGGTTCACATATTGTTGAAGCCTGGCTTGGAAAATTTTGAGCATTACTTTACTAGTGTGTGAGATGAGTGCAGTTGTGTGGTAGTTTGAGCATTCTTTGGCATTGCCTTTCTTTGGTATATCCAATGCTGCTGCTGCTGCTGCTGCTGCTAAGTCACTTCAGTCATATCCGACTCTGTGCAATCCCATAGACAGCAGCCCACCAGGCTCCCCCGTCCCTGGGATTCTCCAGGCAAAAACACTGGAGTGAGTAGGAGATTAGAAATAAACTACAAGAAAAACAGGGCTTCCCTGGTGGCTCAGATGGTACAGAATCTGCCTGCAAGATGGGAGACCTGGGTTCAATCCCTGGCTTGGGAAAATCCCCTGGATGAGGGAATAGCAACCTGTATTCTTGCCTGGAGAATTTCCATGGACAGAGGAGCCTGACAAGCTACAGTCCATGGGGTCACAAAGAGTTGGACATGACTGAGTGACCAAACACAGCACAAGAAAAACAACTGCAGAAACACAAATATGTGAAGGTTAAACAATATACTACTAACCAACCAATGGATCACTGAAGAATTCAAAGAGAAAATAAAAATAAAAAAACCTGGAGACAAATGAAAACAAAACCACAATGATCTAAAACCTATGGCACAAGGCAAACACAGGTTTAAGAGACAAATTTGTAGCAATACAAGCTTACCTCAGGAAATAAGAACAGTCTCAAATAAACAACCTAGACTTACACCTAAAGCAACTTGAGAAAGAAAAACAAACAAAACCCAAAGTTAGTAGAAGGAAAGAAATCATAAAGATCAGAGTATTAATACATGAAAGAGACTTAAAAACAAGAATAAAAAGATCAATGAATCTAAAAGCTGGGAGATAATGAAAATTGATATATCTTTAGCCAGACTTATCAAGAAACAAAGGGCAAGGACTCATATCAATAAAATTAAAAATCAGAAAGGATTAGGTACAACATACACCATAGAAAAACAAAGGATCATAGACACTACTACCAACAACTATATGCCAATAAGATGGAAAACCTAGAAGAAACAAATTATTAGAAAAAAATCTCCCAAGAATGAACCAGAAAGAAATAGAAAATATGAACAGATCAATTACAAGAACTGAAACTGTAATTTAAAAACTTTCAACAAACAAAAGTCCAGGGTCACATGGCATCATGGGTGAATTCTATCAAACATTTATCAAAGGGTTAACACCTATTCTTCTGAAACTATTCCAAAAAAACTGCAGAGGAACACTTCCAAACACATTCCATGAGACCACAATCACCCTGATACTAAAACTAGACAAAGTTACAAAAAAAAAGAAGAAGAAAATTACATGCCACTATCACTGATGATGATGTATATGCAAAAATCCTTAAGAAAATACCAGCAAACAAAATCTAACAAATCATAAAAAAGATCATATACCATGAACAACTGGGATTTATCCCATGGATGCAAGGATTTTTCCACATTCTCAAGTCAGTGTGATATACCACATTAACAACTTTAAGAATTAAAAGCATATGTTCAACAAAATAGATGCAGAAAAAAATTTTGATAAAATTCAGCATCCATTTATGATAAAAACTCTCCAGAAAGTGGGCATAGGAGGAACCCACCTCAACATAATAAAAGCCAAATATGACAAGCCCATAGCTAACATCATACTCAACAGTGCAAAGCTGAAAGGAGGAATAAGACAAGGTCCACTCTCAGTATTTTTATTCAATACAGTTTTGGAAGTCCTAGCCATAGCAATCAAAGACGAAAAAACATAATAAAAGGAACCCAAATTGGAAAAAAATGTAAAAATGTCACTGCAGATGACATGATACTGTACATCAGTCAGTCAGTTCAGTCGCAGAGTTGTGTCCGGGCCTTTGCAACCCCATGGACTGCAGCAAGCCAGGCTTCCCTGTCCATCACCAACTCCCAGAGCTTACTCAAACTCATGTCTACTGAGTTGGTAATGCCATCCAACCATCTCAGCCTCTGTCATCCCCTTCTCCTCCTGCCTTCAATATTTCTCAGCATCAGGGTCTTTTCAAATGAGTCAGTTCTTTGCATCAGGTGGCCAAAGTATTAGTTTCAGCTTCAGTATCAGTTCTTCCAGTGAATATTCGGGACTGATTTCCTGGACTGGATGGACTAGTTGGATCTCCTTGCTGTCTGAGGGACTCTCAAGATCCTTCTCCAACACCACAGTTCAAAAGCATCAATACTATACATAGAGAATCCTAAAGACATTACCAGATAACTACTAGAGCTCATCTATCAATTTGGTGAAGTTGCAAGATACAGAATTAATACACAGAAATCTATTGCATTTCTACACACTAACAACAAAAGATCAAAAGGAGAAATTAAGGAAACAGTCCCATTTATCACTGCATCAAAAAGAAGAAAATACCTAGAAATTAATCTACCTAAAGAAGCAAAAGACCTCTACTCTGAAACTTGTAAAACACTAATGAAAGAAACTGAAGATGAAACAGATGGAAAGATAGCCCACGTTCTTGGATTGGAAGACTCAATATTGTCTAAATTCTATACTAAAGGCATTCAATGCAAGCCCTATCAAGATACCAATGACATTTTTCACAGAACTAGAACGAAAAATATTTAAATTTGTATAGAGACACAAAAGACCCCGAATAGTCAAAACATGTTGAGAAAAATAACCAGAACAATCAGGCTACCTGACTTCAGACTACACTACTAAGCTACAGTAATCAAAACAGTATGTATTGGTGCAAACCAGAAATATAGATCAATGGAACAGGATTCAAAGTTCAGAAATGGACCCACACATCTATGGTTAACTAATCTATGAAAAAGGAAGCAACCATATACAATGGAGAAAAGACAGTCTCTTCAGTAAGTGGTGTTGGGAAAACTGGACAGTCACATGTAAAATAATAAAATTAGAACATTCTCTAGCACCATGTACAAAAGTCAACTCAAAGTGGATTAAGGACCTAAATGTAAGACCAGATACTATAAAATTCCTTGAGGAACATAGGAACAATACTCTTTGACCTGCATCACTGCAATATCTTTTTGGACTCACCTCCTAGAGTAATCAAAGTAGGAACAAAAATAAACAAATGGGACCCAATTAAACTTAAGTGTTTGCATAGCAGAGAAAACCAGAAATAAAATGAAAGGAAAACCTAGAGAATGGGAGAAAATATGTGCAATACAATGCAATCGACAAGGGATAAATTCCCCCAAAACACACAAATAGCACATATAGCTCAATATTAAAAAAAAAAAAAAAACACACACACACACACACAAAAACAAAGCAACCACAAATTGGGCAGGATATCTGAATGGACACTTTTTCAAAGAAGAGATACAGATGGTTAAAATGCACAGGAAAAGATGCTCAACATTGCTAATTATTAGCAAGTGCAAATCAAAACTATCTCACATCAGTCAGAATACCCATCATCAAAAAGCCTGCAAACATTACATGTGGGAAGGGATATGGAGAAAAAAAGAACCCTCCTACACTGTTGGTGGGAGTGTAAATTGATGTAGCTGCTATGGAAAACAATATGGAGGCCACTTAAAAACTAAAACTAGACTTATCATGTGATCCACAATCCCACTCCTGGGCATACATGCAGAAAACACAAAAGTAGTAATTCAAAGAGACACATGTACTCCAATGTTCACAGCAAATGTATTTACAATAGCCAAGACACGTAAGAAACCTAATTATCAACTGATGAATGGATAAAGATGTGGTGTATATATACACACACACACACAATGGAATATGACTCAGTCATATAAAGAATAAAAAAATGCCTTTTGCAGCAACATAGATGGACCTAGAGATGACCATCCTAAGGAAAGTAAAGTCAGAAAGAGAAAGAAAAATATCACATGATATTACTTATATGTGGAATCTAAAAAATGATACAAATGAATGGATTTACAAAACAGATTCACAGATTCACAAACTTATGATACCAAAGGGGAAAGATGAGGGGAAGGATAAACTAGGCATCTGGGATGAACACATACAGACTACTATATGTAAAATAGATAATAAACAAGGACTTGGCGTATAGCACAGGGAACTCTACTCAATATTCTGCAATAATCTAAATGGGAAAATAATCTGAGAAAGAATAGATACATGTATATATAAAAGCGAATCACTTTGCTATATACCTGAAACTAGCACATGCTGAATCAATGTACTCCAATATAGAATTAAAAATTTCTTAAAAAAAGAAACAATTGTGACAAAGGAAAAAACTCAAAAAATACAATGAGGACATACAGATGTCCAAAATGCACATGAAATATGCTCAACATCACTAATTATTAGAGAAATGCCAATCCATCCACACTACAATAAACTATCACCTCACACCAGTCAGAATGGCTATCATCAAAAAGTCTACAAATAATAAATACTAGAGCGGATGTGTAGAACCCTCCTACACTATTAATGGGAATGTAAATTCATAAAGCCACTATGGAGGTTCCTTAAAAACCTAAATGTAGACATAGCATATGATCCTCCAACCCACTACAGGGCATATATCCTGAGATAACCATAATTCAAAAACATACATGAACCCCAATGTTCACTGCAGCCTAATTACAATAGACAAGACATGGAAGCAACCTAAATGTTCATCAACAGAGGAATATATAAAGGCATGGTATGTGGTAGCACATACGCACACAGTAGAATATTACTCAGCCATAAAAAAGCATGATACAATGTCAATTTACAGTAATATGGATGGACTGAGAGATTATCTTAAGTAAGTCAAAGACAAATATCATGACATCATTTATATGTGGAGTCTGAAAAATGATATAAATGAACTGATTTATAAAACAGAAACACTCATGGATTTAGAAAATAAATTTATGAAACTAAAGGGGAGAGGAGTGGGATTAACATATACACGTATACTGTATGCAAATCAACAAGGACCTACTATATAACACAGGGAACTCTGCTCAATATTCTGTAATAACCTGTATGAGAAAAGAATCTGAACAAGTTTCTTAAATCTTAAAGGGAAAAAATATTGAGAAAGGGGAAAAAAAACTCAGAAAAAAGAGAGACACATAGATGGCCAAAAGGCACATGAAAACATGCTCAACTTTGCTATTTACTATAAAAATGCACATCAAAACTACAATGAGGTATCACCTCACAGTAATGAGAACAGCCATCATCAAAAAGTGAACCAACAATACAAGCTGGAGAAGATGTGGAGAAAAGGGAACACACTGTTGCTGGAAATGTAAATTTGGGTACAGTCACTATGAACTTTCCTTGAAAAACTTAACAGAACTACCATATGATCCAGCAATGCCACTCCTGGGCATATGTCCAGAGAAAACCATAATTTGACACCCCAATATTTTTTGCAGCCCTATTTACAATCACAAGAGATGGACACAATCTAAATGTCCATCAACAGATGAATAAAGAAGGTGTGATATATTACTCAGCCATAAAAAATGAAATAATGCCATTTGTAGTGACATGGATGGTCCTAGAGATTGTCATACCGAGTGAAGTACATCAGACAAAGACAACTATCATATGGTATCACTTATATGTAAAATCTTAAAAATTTGTACAAATGAACTGCTCTTCAAAACAGAACTACAGTTAGAGGTGTAGAAATCAAACTTATGACTACTAGAGGGATACATTGGGAGATTGGGATTGACATATATGCACTGCTGCTGAGTCGCTTCAGTCGTGTCTGACTCTGTGTAACCCCATAGACAGCAGCCCACCAGGCTCTGCTGTCCCTGGGATTCTCCAGGCAAGAACGCTGGAGTGGGTTGCCATTTCCTTCTCCAATGCATGAAAGTGAAAAGTGAAAGTGAAGTCACTCAGTCATGTCCTACCCTCAGCGACCCCAAGGACTGCAGCCCACCAGGCTCCTCCATCCTTGGGATTTGCCAGGCAAGAGTACTGGAGTGGGTTGCCATTGCCTTCTCTGCATATATGCACTACTATAAATAAAATAGATAACTAATAAGTACCTACTGTGTAGTGCAAGAAAGTCTACTCAATACTCTGTAATGACCTATGTGGGAAATGAAAATAAAAATGAGTGCATATGTGTATATGTATAGCTGAATTACTTCGCTGTACAAGGGAAACTAACACGTAGTCAATCAACTATACTCCAATAAAATTTTGAAAAAAAAATAATACAAGAAAAAAGAAACCAACAAAAGAGAAAAATACTTTAAAAAAAAGACATAGGGATGGCCATAACACACATACAAATATGTCCAACATTACCATTACAGAAAAGAAACTCAAAACTACAATGAGGTATCACCTTACACTGGTCAGAATGGCCATCATCAAAAAAAAAAAAAAAAGCCTACAAATAAGAAATGCTGGAAAGGGTGTTGAGAAAGGGGAACCCTTCAACACTGTGTTGGTGAGGCTGTGGAGGAAAGGAACTCTCCTACACTGTTGATAGGAATGTAAATTGGCTCAGGGGCTATTGAAAACAATATGGAGGTCCCTTAAAAAATTAAAGTTACCATACGATCCAGAGTAAACAAAAACTTCAAAAAGATACATGCAGCCCAATGTTCACAGTAGCTCTATTAACAACAGCCAAGACATGGAAGCAACCTAAATGCTCACAAGTGGATCAATACATAAAAATGATGTGTGTATGTATCTGTGTGTGTGTGTGTGTGTGTGTGTGTGTATGGAATATTACACAGCCATAAAAGAATGAAACAATACCATTTGCAGCACCATGGATAGACCTAGAGATTATCATCCTATGTGAACTAAGTCAGACAGAGAAAGACAAGTATCATATGATATCACTTTTATGTGGAAGGTAAAAAATGATACAAGTGACCTGATTTACAAAGCAGAAATATGATACCAAGAGAAAAACATAAGAGGAGGGATAAACTAGGCATTTGGGATTAATATATACACACTACTATATGTAAAATTGGTAATCAACAAGGACCTACTTTATCACACAGGGAACACTACTCAATATTCTATAATAACCTAAATGGGAAGATAATCTGAAAAAGAATAGATACATGTATACATATAACTGAACTACTTTACTGGACCCCTGAAATTAACACAACATGGTAAATCAACTGAACTCCAATATAAACTTTTTTCAAAAAAGAAAAAACAACTGTAACAAAAGAGAAAAAGCTCAGAACAAAAGTAAGACATACAGATGGCCAAAAGTCCCATGAAAAGATGTTGAACATCACTAAATATTAAAGAAATGCAAATCAAAACTACAATAAGGTATCACCTCAGACCAATCAGAACAGCCATCATCAAAAAGTCTACAAATAATAAACGCTGGAGAGGGTGTGGAGAAAAAGGAACTCTCTTACACTATTGGTGGGAATGTAATACTTACAGTCACTATGGAGAACAGTATGGAGGTTCTGTAAACTAACAGTAGTGCTAATATATGACCCAGCAATCCCATTCCTGGGCATATATCCAGAGATAACCATAATTTGACAAAATACACCCTATCATTCATTGCAGCACTATTTTAATAGCCAAGACAAGGAAACAGCCTAAACATCTATCAAGAGATGAATGAATAAAGAACGTGCGGTATATATCCAGTGGAATATTACTCAATAAAAAAGAATGAAATAATACCATGTGCAGCAACATGAATGGACCCAGAGATGATTATACTAAGCAAAGTAAGCAAAGCCCAGTAAGACAAAATGTTATATGATATCACTTATTTGTGGAAGCTAAAAAATGATACAAATGAACTTATTTATAAAATAGATAGTCACAGATGTAGAAAACAAATTTATGGTTACCAAAGGGAAAGGAGAGTGGGAGAAGGGATAATTAACAGATACACATTACTATATATGTAAAATAGATAACCAACAAGAACCTGCTGCACAGCACAGGGAATATACTTAGTATTTTGTAATAACCTATAAGGGAAAAGAATCTGAAAAACAATGTGTGTTGCATAACTGACTCACTGTGCTGTACACCTGAAACTAACCCAACATTCTAAAACAACTACACTTAAATATTAAAAACTCACCTGAAAAAAAATTTCTAAAGCTTACCTGATAACAAATGCAAAAACAAAAACAGTGGTATTATTCCAACCACAAAAGGAAGGGATAATTATATAACAGGATAGGGGTGCTAGTTAGTGCTAAAATGGCAATCATATTACTATATATATCCATAAATTTATTAAATTTACATGCTGTATCCATTAAATGGACACATCACATATAAAATATATTTTAATAAAAAATAAGTAAAAAAATATTTTTCAAACAATAAAAGAAACACTGCTTAATTCACTTTTAAAATCTATGGCATTAAAATTTGCATGTAGTTTTTCTGTTGGGGATATGTCTTTGTCACATTCTGATTTCAAACTATTTAAAAAATCTATAGTATAGATTTTCCTGGTGCTCCAGTGGCTAAGACTCTGCACTCCCAATGCAGGGGGCCTGGGATGGATCCCTGGTCACAGAACTAGATCCCACATGCCGCAACTAAGGGCCTGCATGCTGCAACTAAGATCCGACATGGCCAAGTAAATAAAATTAACGAAAAAGGTCACTCTTGTTTCTAAGTAACCCTTGCATTCAAGCCAGTGGTACTTGAAAAATAAATAAATAAAAGAACAAAATCTATGTTAATCAAAACAGTATGGTACTGACAGAAAAACAAAACACAGATCACTGCAGCAGAAGACAAAGCACAGAAAGTAACCCATGCATACATGATCAATTACCTTATGACAAAGGAGCCAAGAATATACAATGGGAAAAGAACAATCTCTTATACTCATTGACAATCTCTATACTGGTATAGAGAAAACTGGACAGCCATATGCAAATGAAATGGGAACACTGTCCTACTCTGTACACAGGATTTTCTCAAAATGGATTAAACACTTGAATATTAAGACCTGAAACCATTCGATTCCTAAAAGAAGGCAAAATTGGCAAGCTTCTGGACATTGATCTTGGTGATAATTTTGGGGGATTTGACACCAAAACCCAAGGCAAAAATAAATCAGACTACATCAAACAAACAAAAAGCTTCTGCACAGCAAAGGAACCATCAATAACATTATAAGGCAGGGGCTTCTGTGGTGTCCAGTGGTTAAG
The DNA here is from genome assembly GCF_032405125.1 of Capricornis sumatraensis. Lineage (NCBI taxonomy): Eukaryota > Metazoa > Chordata > Mammalia > Artiodactyla > Bovidae > Capricornis > Capricornis sumatraensis. Next base: position 113,062,255 of record NC_091092.1, read on the forward strand.
AATTCACCTTGCAATGTAGGAGACACAGGTTCGAACCTGATCCAACAAGATCCCACACGCCGCAGGCCATCTAAGTCCGTGTGCCACCATCATCGAGCCTGCGCTCTAGAGCCCACATGCTGCAACCGCTGAGCCCGCGTGCCCTAGAGCGCATGCTCCACAAGAGAAGCCACCACAGTGAGAAGCCGGAACACCACAACTAAACTGCAAGCCCTGCTCACCGCAACCACAGAAAAGGCCACATGGCGACGAAGACCCAGCACGGCCACAAATAAATAAAAGTATTTTAAAAAATGAACAGGCAACCTCCTGAATGGGAGAAAATATTTGAAAATCATATACCTGATAAGGGGGTAATATCCAAAATATATAAAGAACTCATAAATATAACTAGCAACACCCCCAACGCCCACCCCAAAGAACAATCCAATTTAAAAATTGGCAGAAGATCTCACTAGACATTTTTCCAGTGACAACCTACAGATGGCCAACTGGTACATGAAAAGATGCTCAATATCATTAATCATCAGGGAAGTGCAAATTAAAACCACAGTGAGACACCACCTCATACCCGTTAGAATGGCTATTATCAAAAAGACTTTAGATAACAAGTGTGGTGAAAATGTGGAGAAAAGGGAACCCTTGTGCAATGGTAGTGGGAATATAAATTGGTATAGCTGCTATGGAAAATAGTATAGAATTAAAAAATTAAAAACAGAACTTACCTTCTGACCCAAATATTCCAATTCTGGGTATTTATCTGAAGAATATAAAATGCTACTTTGAAAAAATATATCCACCCCTATGTTCATTGTAGTAATATTTACAACAGCAAGATATGAAAACACCTATGTGTCCTTTGATGAGTGAATGAGTAAAGATGTGGCATAAACAATACTAAACCATAAACAAGGAAATTCTGCCACTTACAACAACAGGGATGGACCTCGAGGGTATTTGCTAAATGAAGTAAGTCAGAGAAAGACGATATTGTATGATGTTACATATATGCAGATTTAAAACAAAAGCAAACCAAGTTCATAGTTACAGAGAACATATTGGTGGTTGCCAGCGACAGGGGCAGAGGCAATAGGGGTGGGCCAAATGGATGAAGGAAGTCAAAAGGTACAAACTTCCCATTAAAACATTAAGTCATAGGGATGTAATATATGGTGACTATAGTTAATAGTACTGTATTGTGTATTTGGATGTTGCTAAGCAGGTCAATCTTTCCTTCCTAATCACAAGGAAAAAATTCCTGTAACTATGCATGGTGATGAATGTCACCTAGACTTATCATAGAGATCCTTCTGCAACATACACAAACATCAAATTGCTCTGTTGTACCCCTGAAATTAATGTAATATTGTATGCCAATTTTGCTTCAGTTTTAAAAATTACATGACCTTGTGCTCTCAGGGCTTGCCAGGTGGCACTAGTGGTAAAGAACTCTCCTGCCAAGGCAGGAGATATAAGAGACACGAGTTCGATCCCTGGGTCAGGAAGATCCCCTGAAGGAGGACATGGCAATCCATTAAGTTATTCTTGCCTGCAGATTCCCATGGACAAAGGAGCCTGGCAGACTATAGTCCATAGGCTTTCAGAGAGTCAGACACGACTGAAACAGCTTAGCACACATGCAGGTGCTCTTGGGAATGTGCAACTTTGTTCCATTCATAGGGAAACACAGGACCCCAAAACGATGTACCCTATCTGCTTACATTTCTACTTTCCCCCAGAATTACTATGTGTGTCCTAAAGACAACTTCTTACACATATGCCTTACTTCCCTACTGGAAATTAATTCCACATACTCTCTCCCCCAGGGAGCTGAAATGAAATAAATGAAGCCACGTGTATGGTAGGTGTAAAAGTGTGTATGTGTCTCAAAATGCTATCACTTAAAATGTGTCTACTTTTTAATGCTTTTGAATTGTTTCACACACCAAAAAAAATAAATAAATAAATAGGTTTACAAAATTGTAGCTGAAGCTCACAGTTTCAAAACCAAGCTAAAAATCATGAGTTTTTCACAGGAGGAGGATTAGGCAAACTTTGGCCGCAGATGACTTCACAAGATGTGAAGAAGTTAGGACTCTTCAAAGGACTGCTTTTTTATGTTCCTTAGTGTGATGTACCTCACAAATGAGTTTTGCTTTTTTTTTTAAACAAAAGCACCTGCTGATCTCATTTCTGATCTCTAGGTCTCCTCTGAGAGAACCCTATGTCTCATCTCCAACAAGATGGAACTAGCCCATCTCTATCTTAGAAACTCAATGAGATTAAGTTTTATACCCCCAGCTTTGAGCAGATGACCTTTGTCCTTGGTTCGGTCTTTAAGGACATTTGCTTGGAGGATGATACCTGATGATTGGTTCCCCTAAGATTGCTGGAGTTATGGAATTTCAGTTGATGGATGGCTTGTCGTTTTAGTCCCTTTATTATCTTTTTAGACCAATGTGGATGACAAAAATTTATTTCCCAACCTTCTAAGGCACAGTGCTGCTCTACAGGGTTAGATCTCAGTCAGACCTCACCCTAGTCCACCTGAATCAGAACGGAATCAGTATTTTAACAAAGTTCCCTGGGCAATGGTAATCTCTAGCCAAGGATTGGAGAAGGAAATGGCAACCCACTCCAGTGTTCTTGCCTGGAGAATCCCAGGGACGGGGGAGCCTTGTGGGCTGCCATCTCTGGGGTCACACAGAGTCGGACACGACTGAAGCGACTTAGCAGCAGCAGCAGCAGCAGCCAAGGATTAGAACCACTGGACTAGACCAGCCTCTTTAAAATGTCCGAGCACTAGGATTTTGTCCTCCTGACATACCACATACTTCAGTGAAATACCTGAGATCCTGTGTGCATGAAGCAAGTATCTCAACAATTTAACTTTGTCAATCTTGTGGGAGTGGGGCTCTTTCCCTGTGAGACTTCTGAGTGTATCCTCATTGGAAGTGAGTCATAGATTTGGTTCAATCACATGCTCATCAAAGTATATTTGGCTTGAAGTACCCTCACATTGGGGCACAGTGGTAAAGAATTGCCTGCCAATGCAGGAGATGCAAGATACGTGAGTTTAAAACCTGGCCCGGGAAGATCCCCTGGAGAAGGAAATGGTATGCTGCTCCAGTATTCTTGCCTGGGAAATCCCGTGGACAGAGGAGCCTGGAGGGCTACAGTCCATGGGTTTGCAAAGAGTCAGACACAACTGAGCACATGCACACACACGCTTACATCATTAACTCTCTTTTTAAACTGACAAATGTTGTGCTGCTGTTTTTGGCAAAAGTCAAATTGAAAGAACTCTCTCTCATTCAAACATTTACATACATGCATACACAACCCCCCACCCCCCACCCCCACCCCACCCCACACACAGGCTTACTTTTCTCAGTTGTTTTCTGATAACTAGTTATCGGAATACTATAAACATGAGAAATGGAATATTTCTGGCCATATCAGAAAAGAAAGGATTTCACAGTCATTAAAGACTGCAGTCCTCAAATGTGAGCAGGCAAGCCCTGAGGACACTTAGGAAGGAAAAGAACCGTCTACCAGCTATCAGACTGCAGCCACTCCCCATGATGAGCCCTGAGGGAACTCAGGATGTGATAACACAGGATCCTGACCCCAGATAGTTGAGGTGCATATCAAAGGAATGGCTTCTGTGAGCCCAGACTCTTGAATCTTCCCACACATAGGAAAGTGCTATATTCCTTGAGATATCTGATTTTAACTAATGATAATCTTTTGCTGCTATGCAAGCTGGATTGTGGAGGAACCAGAGTTCAAATTGCCAACATCTCTTGGATCATAGAAAAAGCAAGAGAATTCCAGAAAAATGTCTACTTCTTCTGCATTCACTACACTAAAGCCTTTCACTATGTGGATCGCAATAAAGTGTGGAAAATCCTTAAAGAGATGGGAATACCAGACCACCTTACTTGCCTCCTGAGAAATCTGTATGCAGGTCAAGAAGCAACAGCTAAAACCAGACATGAAACAATAGACCAGTTCTAAATTGAGAAAGGAGTACGTCAAGGCTGTATATTGTCACCCTTCTTATTTAACTTATATGCAGAGTATATCATGCGAAATGCTGGGCTGGATGAAGCACAAGCTGGAATCAAGATTGCCAGGAGAAATATCAATAACTTCACATATGCAGATGACACCACCCTTATGGCAGAAAGTGAAGAAGAACTAAAGAGCCTCTTGACGAAAGTGAAACGAGAGTGAAAAAGTTGGCTTAAAACTCAACATTCAAAAAAATAAGATCATAGCATCTGGTCCTATTACTTCATGGCAAATAGATGGGGAAACAATGGAAACAGTGACAGACTTTATTTTCTTGGGCTCCAAAGTCACTGCCACAAAATTAAAACAGGCTTGCTCCTTGGAAGAAAAGCTATGACCAACCTAGACAGTATACTAAAAAGCAGAGACATTACTTAGCCAACAAAAATTCCATCTAGTCAAAGCTATGTGTTTTCCAGTAGTCACGTATGGATGTGAGAGTTGGACCATAAAGAAGGCTGAATGCCGAAGAATTGATGGTTTTGAGCTGTGGTGTTGGAGAATACTCTTGAGAATCCCTTGGACTGCAAGGAGATCAAACCAGTCAATCCTAAAGGAAATCAATCCTGAATATTCATTAGGAGGAGTGATGCTGAAGCTGAAGTTTCAATACTCTGGCCACCTGATGTGAGGAATCAAGTCATTGGAAAAGACTTTGATGCTGGGAAAGACTGAAGGCAGGAGGAGAAGGGGGTGACAGAGGAAGAGATGGTTGGATGGCTTCACCGACTCAATGGACGTAAGTTTGAGCAAGCTCCAGGAGATGGTGAAGGACAGGGAAGCCTGGCATGCTGCAGTCCGTGGGGTTGCAAAGAGTTGGACATGGCTAAGCAACTGAATAACAACAACAATCTTTTGATGTTCCTGAGTACCTGCCCTTTGTTGCAAAACTTCTATATAATCTGGCTCCTCCCCTTACCTCCTGGAAAGTTTCTCAGAGCTATCTGAAATGCTCCCGCTGGGGCTTCAGTCCTTGTTTTGCCTCAAATAAAACTTAACTTGCAACTCTAACATTGAATTACTTTTTTATTTTTAACACATTTACTTTGAGTAATGGACAGGCTTTCCATGTGGAATAGTCTGCAACACCTTCTTACCACCTAAGTCCATCCTCTGATAGATGTGCTGCTAAAGGACAACTCAGGGCAAAAGCAAGCTAACCTACATCCCTACTGATGTTTTGTATATACATATGAAGTGTATAAATTCCCTGGTAAACATTAATAATAAATGCTTAATAAAGACTTGGTTGAATGAATGTATGGGATACTTGAGTCAATGAGCAGAGGGGGCTGCTGGGAGACAGGATGGGCAACTGAATACAGTCATATTTTATGAATGAACAATGGCTGACTTCCCTGGTGGTCTAGTGGTTAAAAATCCACCTGCCAATGCAGGGGACATAGGTTCAGTCCTGGGTCCAGGAAGATCCCACATGCTGCAGGACAACAAATCCTGTGCCCCAAACTACTGAAGCCTTACAGCCTGTGCTTCACAACAAGAGAAGCCACCATAATGAGAAGCCTGCACACCACAACTAGAGAGTAGCCCCCTCTCCCCGCAACTAGGAAAAGCCAACATGCAGCAACGAAGACCCAGCACAGCCAAAAATAAATTAACTACACCAATAGCAACAAACAATGGGACCACTGAGAAAGATTTTGTCATAGGGTAAACAGAAGCTTGGTACAGCAAGCCAGTCTCAGCTGAGGGTTGAAAGGAAGTGATGATTTTGACCCTACGGTGACAATAACACTTGTGTGGTGGTGCCAGAGCCATGCTGGCCTAAACTTCCAAGGAGGGGTGCCTTGCCCTGAGAACAAAGCCTGCAGGCATGAGCTGAACTAACTATAAACATTCCCAGGCCCTAGGACTCTTCTCTGGGACCCTCCTTTTTCTGAGAAAAACACCAGAGGGTCCTATGCCCTTCCTTTTTAGGAACATAACTGGTGGAGAAAGTTTTACATCATCAGGAATGAACAAGACGGCACAGCTGAGAGCTGTAGCTCCAGAGACACGGTTTGTTGCTGAGACACCAGCTCCTCTAGCCAGGACGGCCTTCTTTACCAGAACTGTAGACACATATAAAGGGGCTTGGGCTCCCCAGAAACACTTGGTCTATACAGCCTCCTAACTGTGCCACAGGATTCATTTTCCTCATCTTCCTCTTAGTTCTAGAACCCCCCCAAGTTCCAGTTTATAGCATATAAGTATATGGCTTCTGTTTGTGGTATATATGCAGGTTTTGTTGTTATGAAAAAGAAAAAAGAGGAATGAGCTTTTCTTTTTCCCTTTTCTGAGAACAAAGAAGATAAAGAGAACAGTGAGCAGGCCTGAACATTCTTAGTTTTTCACTTTAATTGCTCCTAAGTCTGCATGTCTGTGACTAAGTCTGCTTTTTTGCCCCCTAACTCTGCAAGAGATATAATTCACATTTTCTCCTATTGGTTCTATGTTAAATGCATCCCCTATCTGGTGTTTTACCCTTACAACAATGCTTCCCCTTGTAGTTACATATCAGAAAGTAGGTTGCAGGGCCACCGAACTGCTAGACTCAATAACTGGGTTACTGATTCCAGTTTATGGGTGTCTTTGAAACGATGCAAGAGGAAGAAATCAAGATCCTATTACCTCATTACCTTTGTTCCTCGTTACCAACTCCTGACTCTGAGCCCTTGCCTTATATAAGCCCCTAGACTCCCCATGGAGAGGGGGCGCAGTGCTTGAGGCATGAGCCTACTCTGTTCCTCTCTCCACTGGCTGAGAACAAAAGCCCCCTTTCTATTTCCCCCAGACTCTCTCTCCGTGTATTTCATTTGGCTTCAGTGGACAGAGAAGGCCAAGATTTTGGCCAGCAACAGTTTCTGTTATTTAATGAAAAATTTTAATTCTCCACATTATTCCAGTTTACTCCAGAATCCTGACCACAGTACCAGACCAGGGATTTTACTAATATTCTATAATGCAGAGCCAGAGGGGATTGTACAAGAGAAATTTAGGGGAAAAAATACACGTGTAAATAAACATGGACTCAAGAGACCAAGTGGAACATGAGATCAAGTGGAAAAGAGAGAGGCTGGTGTCTGTTTTTTCGTAACACCACCCCAGTTTTCAGTGGACAATGAGCAATGTCCCACAATTCAACTCAGTCTTGATACTATCAACCTGAAGATAGCATGAGATTACATTGGTTAAGGGCTAAGGCCTACAAGACTGCTCCTCCCCAACATATACACACACACTTTAGATGCCAGTCTCAAATCCAGGTTGTCTTGCTCTGACCCACCTGTCATAGGTCAGAGGTTCCCACAACTCCCTCCTCAGGCTCTATTAATTTCCTAGAGTAGCTCACAGAACTCAGAGAAACATCTACTAATGGATCATGGATGAGATGGTTGGATGGCATCACCGATTCAATGGACATGTTTGAGGAAACTCTGGGAGACAGTGAAGGACAGGGGAGCCTGGTGTGCTGCAGTCCATGGGGTCGCAAAGAGTCGGACACGAATGAGTGACTGAACAACAATATGATAGAAGGCCAAAATTCAGGAACAGCAAGATGGGAGAGATGAGTAGGGCAAGACATAGGGAAAGGGGGCGGAGCTTTCATGCTCTCTCTAGGTGAGCCTCTCCCCCCAAATCTTCCAATGTTCACCAACCTGGAAGCTCTACAAACTCTGTCCTTTTGAGTGTTTATGGAGGCATGATTGATTAAGTCATTGGCCACTGGTAACTGAACTAAATTCCCAGCCCCTCTCCTCTCCAGGAGACCTGAGGATGGGACTAAAAGGTTCAACCCTCTCATCACCTCATCACCCTGTGGATTCCCCTGGCAACCAGCCCCCATTTTTGGAGACAGAGGTTTTCCAAGAACTATCCTTAACATAACAAAGGCATCTTTATCACCCTCATTACTAAGGAAATTCCAAGCATTTTAGCTCTGCGCCAGCAATGGGACAAAGACTAAATATACATTTCTCATTATAAATCATAATGTCACAGATGTCAAGAAAAGAATTAATTTAATGAGAGAGGATAAGGGACTGTTTCCTTAAGTTATTAATAGTATGTGAAAGTACATAAATTTTAAGAGCACAGTCTGGGTATGTAGAGTCTCATGTGACCACCAACCACAACACAGTATGGAATATTTTCAGCACCTAGAAGGTTTTTTTTGTGTCCTCTCCACGTTGATTGTCCCCAAAGGGTAACCATTATTTTAATGTATCATCATAGACTAGTTTTGCCTATTTTAACCTTTATATGGTTAAATGTAGTTAATGAATGGATGAATGAAATAGAAAATGGAACACTAAAACAGATTCATATACTAGTAAAAGCATATGTTTTAGGTAACTGAGTTCAAGGCTTAGTTCCTTGATTAACTGCATATGTAACTTTAGTCACAGATCAAAAAGGTACTGTAAAGTTCATCATACTGGTTGAAATGAATCTAGCTGGAAAATAAAGGTACCAACTAGAGGTGCCTATGATTTCATAAAGAGTTATGGCCTTATGGCTGTAATATGAATACCACAGCTTATGCATGACAGGGTGTACATGTGGGGAAGAAGTTCTCCTTACATGCCCTGTTCCTTTCATGGTGGGGATGGGTGGGAGGGAATCTTTCCCAGAAGCCTCCTATAATTTCCCTTTTATCTCATTGGCCACAATTGAGTCACATTGCCAATTCTGACTGCAAAGTTGGCTAGATAGTGAAGACTGGGTATTTTCAACCTCTATATGGAGATAGGCAAGGAAGAAGGCTGGGAATGGCTGTCGACCAGCCAGTCGACAGTCTGCTACAAGTCAGCTCACTGGTTTTAATGATGATGAAGATGAGTCCAGAGAAGTGACTTACAGCAATTTAGTTAGGGCCAGAATCAAAATTAGAACTTATACCTTCTCATTGTGCAGTTCTGAGCATCCCCTAGTGGCCATAGTGCTTCTTCAAAGGTACCATACTGGGACTTCCCTCATGGTCCAGTGGCTAAGAATTTGCATGCCAAGGCAGGGGACACACATTCGACCTCTGGTCCAGGAAGATCCTATGTTTCACGGAGCAACTAAGCCCATGTACCACAACTATTGAGCCTACGTGCCTAGAACCGGTAAGCCACAACAAAAGAAGTCACCACAATGAGAAGGCCCCACTCATCAGAACTAGAGAAAGCCTGAGCAAAGCAACAAGGATCCAGTGCAGCCAAATATAAAAATAATTTTAAAATAGTGAAAGTGAAGTCACTCAGTCACTCAGTTGTATCCAACTCTTTGCGACCCATGGATGGAGAAGCCTGGTAGGCTACAGTCCATGGGATTTTCCAGGCAAGAGTACTGGAGTGGGTTGCCATTTCCTTCTCCAGGGGATCTTCCTGACCCAGGGATTGAACCTGGGTCTCCCACATTGCCGGCAGACGCTTTACCCTCTGAGCCACCAGGGAAGCCCTTATTTAAAAAAAAAGTTATTATTTATTTTTTAAAAAGGTGTCATATCTTCAGCTCTGAGATAAGGGGGTTGACTAGAAGCAATTAATTCAGAAATGTATAAATGGGCATCAATTGAGCACTTAATATATTCCAAATAATGAGTGAAGTACAGGAGATCAAAAGATAATAGTTTCTTCCCTCAAAATCTGAATGATGTTAATATTTTATATTCGTAGATAACAATTATAATTTTAAAGCAATAAAGTGAATCAATTATCCATTCTGAGAAAAGGTTTAGAAGGTACATATAAATCAGAAAATATTGCTACTAGCTTAGAATATTATCTAAGGCAGGGGTTAACAAACTGTAGCCTGTGGACCAAATTCAGCCTACTGTTTGGATATAAATGAAGTTTTATTGGAACATAGCCATATATATTTATTCTATGACTGCCTTCCTAATACAGTGGCATAGCTGAGCAGTTGCAACAGAATCGAACAGTTGAGATGGAAACCATAGATTGCAAAGTCTAAAATATTTACTATCTGGCTCTTTACAGAAAATGTTTGCCAATCCCTTTAAGGGGGAAAGGAAGAATGTTTATATAAAATAATAGATGGCTCTTGTTTATCTCATCATGTCCTCCAAATGTTTTAATGACATTTGACTCTCCGGTTTCTGGCTTCCTACCAATTCAGCAGATTGGACATCAACATCAGTAATATAAGACTTTGATTGCTTGTGCCACTGCTACTTTGAAAACATTCAAAGAATGCTTCAGTTAGCAGATGAGTTATTTTTGTTTCAGAGAGCAGTTATTCACTCTGTTCAAGATGATGAAGATTTTATTTGGTTGGCTTAAATGACATTTTTGGAGAACTTGAATTTATCAGCGCATATGTAAGTATATTGTGTGAGGCAAGTCAAATTCAGCTGACTCCAGTTTGTTTCCTGGCATCAGCCAAGACACCTGGAAGTTTTCCTTCCTCTGGTGGCTGAATATCCACACCTAAATGCTTGTCCGTGTCTCAGATACAGGTTTCAAGTTCAACTCAGCCCTTCTCTCCACACTGTTTATAGTATCCCCCACCTAACCAGATGTTCCACAGGCTGGGGTTCTCATTCTGACTTCACCACTCTTGGAATTTGGGCCCACTTTTCAAATTGTCTCAAGCTTCAGTTTTCTTTTTTGTACAATGGAGAGAATTGTATTCACCTCTCTTAGGATTGGTGTAAAAATTAAAGGAGACATTGAGTATAAAGTGCTTGGCACACAGCAGATGTAAAAAAAATTACTTCTCCTTCCACACACTTCTCAAAACATTAGGCTTTAAATCTCAAGAATTCAGCTTCTGCTTCAGGCTTCAAATCTTTTCCAAAAACGTAGCTATCACCTTGCTTCTTCCCTGTGTATGTGCTAAGTCGCTTCAGTCGTGTCCATCTCTTTGAGACCCTATGGACTGTAGCCTGCCAGGCTCCTCTGTCCATGGGTTTCTCTAGGCAAGAATACTGGAGTGGGTTGCCATGCCGTCTTCCAGGGATCTTCCCGACAGAGTTCAAACCCGCATTTTCTGCATTGGCAGCTGATTCTTTACAACTAGGGCCACCTGGGAAGCTTTTCCTCTAAATGGCTGCAATTATCTCCCATCTCTTCTTCCTTGCTCTGATTGCATGCTTTTTGAGCCATCTTACTACAATTTTGCTTAGCAATCTACATTTACAACAAAATAAAACTCCATTCTTAGTTTGCTACATTTCGATCAATTCAATCATGATCCGCTTTTCTCTCCAAGCCCATCTCTGCTCCACCTGGTGTCTCACCTTCCAATCGGCCAGCCCAAGCGTCATCCAATGGTGGACTTGGGGTCCCAAAGAGCAGAAGAAAATTTCCAGTGAGCCAGCACTTTTCGAGTCTCTGTGTCTTTTTCTTATTGCAGTATATTTAACATACCTGCTTGTGTCTTCTTCTTATTGCAGTATATTTAACATACCTGCTTGTGTCTTCGTTTATGTCTGATTGGATGTAACAAGTTACATGGCCTAGAGTCAGTGTGGATAAAAGAGTATGTGTATAAGGAGAAGTTCTTCTTGGGGGGGGTGGGGCATTACTGTAACAATTAGCCCAGTCACTTCCTGCTTATGTGACACTTAACAAGTCACTTACCTCACTGACACTGTTTCTTAAATGTGTACAATGCAGACACCATTCATAAGATCCCTATAAAGATGAATACTTTTTAATTTCTTACATATATTGTGCCTTACACATAAACCCATTGTTATACGACCTTGCTAGGAACTAAGGAGAACTAAAGAAAAACAAAGGGTGTCAGTAACTATTTGCTGTTTATATAAATGAAATGATTGCCTTGAGAAATGGACTAGTTGTAATATGGTCTTTGTCAGAGATGTTTTCCACTTTAATGACTTTTTTCCTCCTGATTTAGAAGTGTATCTTTAGAGTAGAAAAATAGAGGAAAGTAAAATTAACTAAGATCCCGTTCATAAGAGAACCACTCTTAATATCCCATCCAATTCCTCTTTAACCTTGTTTTCTATGGATTTTTTAAAATTTGGATTTCAAGCTTATTAACACTTACAAGCAAAGTTGAAACATCTTCTGAAAAGAGAAAACGGGTTTAATTATTTCCACTTTTAAACCTTACTAAAAACATTTGTGTGTCGAAATAAAAGCCAACTTACTGACATACCATATAATTTTTGTTAATAAGGCATCAAGAATGGTGACTGAGAGATTGCCAGGAGACAGAAAAACATTCACTTGCTTGTTTAGCAGCTAAGAAGAAGTCACAGCCATAAAACTTACAATAACTGACAAGTTATAAATATGCCCTATTTTCCTTCTTTAAAAGAATTCGTCATAATCAAAATCATTTCCTTTACTTGACTCATCACAGGCGCCTTCTGCCAAGAGTATCTTCTCCATGCAAGAGTGAAAAAGCAGCTCCACCTTTTTACAGTTTTTTGTTTTTCACATAGGCTACTATTGTCTAATCTTTCGGCAGTTCCTGGTTTTTTATGTGTTCCTTATTCATCTCTTGGCAGCCCTGATCAATTTCACTGAACTTTTAGCAAGCGTATTGGTATGTCCTTGGGGTCTTTCCCATTCATAACTGTTGCAAATACACATGAGCCTCATGAATGCAGTTTAAACTGTCTCAATCTATCAGATTTCCACTTTATTAGTGAGACTTTATGCATGGTTAAAAAAGTAATATGGGCAAATAGAAAGAACTTTACCCTAATTACAAACCCGTCATTGACTTAGTGACCTGCTACTAAGCTAACAAGGACGATTTCAGAGGTATTACATTTATTACCAATATACTGGAAGGGAGGAAGGGAGGAGGAAAGGAGGAAGGACTAGTAAATAATGTCTAATTTCGCTATCGTGAAGAATTAAGTCATCTTTCCATGTCTATGTCAATACGCATCTTTTTGGAATGAATTTTCAAAGGTAACCAAGTAAGCTTTAGGACTACTCGGTTTCAAAATCACAATCATGGTTGAATGCGTTGAGGGAGTTCAGATAGCCTAAGGGGTAAGTTCAAATAATTGATTTTAGAGGAGTTGGAAAAAATGTTTTTGGCCAACCATATAGATTATTTGGCTGGGACAAGGCTGGGCATACGCTTTCACCAAGACATCTGTTGAGTAGTGACCAAATCTCTATCTGAAGTTAATCGATCTCACCCATCAAGCAATCAGTGAATAAATGAGGAGCACCATCAAAAGCTGGGGCTTCCCTGGTGGCTCAGAGGGTCAAGAATCTGCCTGCAATGCAGGTTCGATCGCTGGGTCGGGAAGGTCCCCTGGAGAAGGAAATGGCAACCCACTCCAGTATTCTTGCCTGGAGAATCCCCATGGGCAGAGGAGCCTGGCAGGCTGCAGTCCATGGGGTCACAGTTGCCACTGAGTGACTAAGCTCATACACATGGCCAAAAGTTGTTCTGCGTTGTTTCCTTTTCAAAAGGTAGTTTCAAGTGAAACCCTATCAAAATGGTGAAGTCACTCGAGGTTAATCCCTTCCTCCAAGGTTTACTCCCATCCCAAGTGTGCCTGCTTTGTTTCACCCTCTGGAGCCTTTAGGCAGTTATTTCATATTTTGTTCGAGTTGTCAGTTCTCTTTGCTGAGTCACTTTATTAGGAGCCTCCTTGGCCACACAGGAAGTGGAATTCCAGGTGAATCACGTTTAGCTCAGAGAACATGACCGGTATGGTACTGATTCTTTGGCCTATGTTGATACCTCTTTCATGGACCAATTTTCCCAAACTGTGTGTTTGAAAAGAATGTGTAATTCTGCCACTATTGGGTGCAGTGTTGCTTTCAGGTCAAATGGGATTGTGTACTTCAAATTGTCCATGGCCTTAATGGTCTTTATCTTTGTGATATAGTAAATCAGAAGAGTACATTAATATTTTCCACTATGATTGTGGATTTGTCTACTTATCCTTGTATTTCTATCAATTTTGACTATTTATTTGCAGTCTGTATTAAGTGCATAACATTTTTAGTTGTTTTGACTTCCTGGCATATTGAAACTTTTATCATAATAATCATTTTAAAAAGTCTTTGGAAAAAAATTTTAAGGGCGGGTAGGGGAAAAAAAAAAAAGGCTCATGGTCCATTGGTTAGGAATCCACCTTGCAATTCAAGGGACACTGGTTCAATCCCTGGCTTGGGAAGCTCCCACATGCCAAGAGGCAACTAAACCAGTGCACAACTAATGACTCCCTCACATTCTAGAGCCTGTGCTCCACAACAAGAGAAGCCACCACAATGAGAAGCCTGCACACAGCAGCTGGAGGGTAACCCCCACTTGCTGCAACTAGAGAAAGCTCGTGTACAGCATGAAGACCCAGCACAGCCCCCCAAAAAGAGTCTTCACAGAGGTTCTTTGCAGTGTAATTGTATTCTGTGCTCTGTCTAGATCTCTCGGTTCACAGCTGTATTATAGACTTGATTTACAGAACATTTATCATCTATCTCATCAGAACAATGACCTTCTTTAAGGACATGCTCCTTCCTCACTTCATCCAATTTCTGGAACTGCCGACCATAGTCTCTCTGTCCCCTCGTCCACAGTATGTAGTCTGAGAAGTAAGCAAATGGCCCCAGCTGGGCCAAAGTTCTTCCCCAGACTTTTCTGGATCATTAGCTAGACAGAAAGTTTTCCTTCTTCAGTAGTCAGAAAACTACTGAGATGGCTGCCCAGGATTTCCAGGTGAGGTACTCTCTCTGGAAAATTCTCTCTGCCGTGGAAGAAAATGATACCAGCAGTGAGAGAGCAGCAGAGATAACATATTGTGTGTGTGTGTGCATGCATGTGTGCGCGCCCTGGGGGCTTATGTGAGATGGTAAATTTCTACTTTAACATATTGTGTGTGTGTGTTCGCACGCGCGCGTGTGCTGGGAGCTTACGTGAGATGGTAAATTTCTACTTCACCCTTTCCCCACAAGGCAGTCTATGTGTCCGTTGCCATGGATGAACACCCTCATGAAGTGCTTTAAAAGGGTACTATGAAATTCTGGCCAGAGAAGACAGTGTCGTAACAGATAGCTATCTTCATCATAAGTTCTAAAACTTCATAGGAAGGAAAGGAGTGCTTTTCTGTTTAATAATAAAAGTATTCATACTTACAGGAATGCAGTGATAAAATCTTCAAGAGACTTCCCTGGTGGTCCAGTGGTTAAGACTCCCCACGCCCCTGTGCAGGGGGCCCAGGTTTGATCCCTGGTCAGGGAACCAGATCCTGCATGCTCCAAGTAAAATCTCTCATGCCATAACTGGAAAAAAAAAAAAAAAATCCTGCATGCCGCAACTAAGACCTAGCACAGCCAAATAAATAAATAAATATTTTTTAAAATCTTTAAAATATGTAGAGCTTCCCTGGAGGCTCAGTGGTAGGGAGTCCACCTGCCAATGCAGGAGACACAGGTTCAACCCCTGGTCCAGGAGGATCCCACGTGCTGCAGAGCAACTAAACCCACGTGCGACAACTACTGAGCCTGTGCTCTAGAGCCTGGGCGCTGCAACTACTGAAGCCTGCACACCCTGGAGCCAGTGCTCGGTGACAAGAGAAGTCGCTGCAATGAGACCCTGCCCCGCCCCACCCCACCCCACCCCCACTTACTGCAACTAGAGGATACCCCCTGCTCACCACATCACTGCGACTAGAGAAAGGCCTGTGCAGGCCTGCGCAAAGACTCAGCACAGCCAAAAGCAAACGTAAATAAATAAAAATGTGCAAAAAAAATTTAAATGCTTAATATACCTGAATACATGAGTGCGCATAATTTGTACTTTTGGACTATACCAGGCAATGACTTGAAGGAAAACATACTGATTTAATAAAAAAGATAGAACTAATTTTAAAAATAATAATTATGATTTTATGTAGGTGGTAAAGCAATTATGTCATTTATAAACACAAAAGCCACACAAAAATAGAAAAGTGAAGTCTGGAAGCACTACAGTCTTGATATGAAACAGGGTTTTGCATAAACAAACTAATCAAACAAAGGCCAAAGTTTAATTTACTGGTAACAAATTATTTTTAGCATATGCAAAAAATAATCATGAAAATGCCCTTTGAAACCAAATTGCATGTTTCAAAAAGGACAAATCTACTGAGTAAGATCAGAATCACTAATTTTAAGCTATATTCAATTGTCACAGATCTAGATAGATACTTCTCACAACATAAATATTACATAATCAAATACTACTTTATGCAAAACCTATTCAGCACATTAAATAAACTCCATAATATGTCATATTTTTTAGTATTTATCTCTCCAGCATGCAATATTTAATTCAAGAATAATTTACTGAAGGAAATACACAAAACTTCTTGGTAAATTTCTGATTGAAAAAAGCATGTTTATTAACTCAGTTTGGATATCTTAATGATTCTTGCTTATAATCACATTCTGCCTGCCCTTTACCTCCCTGTCTTCTATTTTATCTCAAAGAAAGAGAAATGAGATAAAGAGAAGCAAGTTGCTGGACTAGACCTATACTGGAATATTGCTTTCAGTTCAGTTCAGTTCAGTTGCTCAGTTGTGTCCGACGCTTTGCAACCCCATGAATCGCAGCACGCCAGGCCTCCCTGTCCATCACCAACTCCCGGAGTTCACTCAGACTCACGTCCATCGAGTCAGTGATGCCATTCAGCCATCTCATCCTTGGTCAACCCCTTCTCCTCCTGCCCCCAATCCCTCCCAGCATCAGACTCTTTTCCAATGAGTCAACTCTTCGCATGAGGTGGCCAAAGTACTGGAGTTTCAGCTTTAGCATCATTCCTTCCAAAGAAATCCCAGGGCTGATCTCCTTCAGAATGGATTGGTTGGATCTCTTTGCAGTCCAAGGGACTCTCAAGAGTCTTCTCCAACACCACAGTTCAAAAGCATCAATTCTTCGGCGCTCAGCCTTCTTCACAGTCCAACTCTCACATCCAAACATGACCACAGGAAAAACCATAGCCTTGACTAGACGGACCTTAGTCGGCAGAGTAATGTCTCTGCTTTTGAATATACTATCTAGGTTGGTCATAACTTTCCTTCCAAGGAGTAAGCGTCTTTTAATTTCATGGCTGCAGTCACCATCTGCAGTGATGTTGGAGCCCCCCAAAATATAGTCTGACACTGTTTCCCCATCTATTTCCCATGAAGTGATGGGACCAGATGCCATGATCTTCGTTTTCTTAATGTTGAGCTTTAAGCCAACTTTTTCACTTTCCTCTTTCACTTTCATCAAGAGGCTTTTTAGCTCCTCTTCACTTTCTGCCATAAGGGTGGTGTCATCTGCGTATCTGAGGTTATTGATATTTCTCCCAGCAATCTTGATTCCAGCTTGTGTTTCTTTCAGTCCAGCATTTCTCATGATATACTCTGCATATAAGTTAAATAAGCAGGGTGACAATATACAGCCTTGATGTACTCCTTTTCCTATTTGGAAACAGTCTGTTGTTCCATGTTCAGTTCTAACTGTTGCTTCCTGACCTGCATACAGATTTCTCAAGAGGCAGGTCAGGTGGTCTGGTATTCCCATCTCTTTCAGAATTTTCCACAGTTTATTGTGGTCCACACAGTCAAAGGCTTTGGCATAGTCAATAAAGCAGAAATAGATGTTTTCCTGGAACTCTTGCTTTTTGATGATCCAGCGGATTTTGGCAATTTGATCTCTGGTTCCTCTGCCTTTTCTAAAATATTGCTTAAGTCAAATGCAAGACCTAGAGTGCTGCTAAACATGGTCACTTTCTTCCATTCAGTTTTTTGCTGTAGGAGTAATATTACATAAACAGAAAACACTGATACATATATATATATATATACACACACACACACTCACTTTATGTAATACATATTTATTTAAAGCAATACGTGACATGTTATTCAAATCTTTGTTGTGTGAAATGAATCAAACTTTTGACACTGACTTTGTGTGTGTGTGTGTGTGTGTGTGTGTGCAGCTTTCAAATACTGTGGTTCATACTATTGGGTAAGAATATGCCCTAAAAGTAATATTCCGTAACTAACAAGCAAGCTCATTTCCTAGGAGAGATCAGTTAGCAGCTTCTAGCTAACCCCACTTGTGAATTGCCATTCATAGCATTAAGATCACTAAGAAAGCAAATTTTAGTATAGAGGACACCAATTATTTTTCAGCTTAAGTTCCCTTTTCCAAAATTGCCCATGTATTTCTGTCATGATCGGATAAAGAGAAAATCATCAAAGGCTGTGGGGACTTCCCTGGTAGTCTAGTGGCTAAGATTCCGTGCTCCCAATGCAGGAGGGCTGGGTTCAATCCGTGGTCAAGGAACTAGATCCCACATGCTGCAACTAAAGATCCCGCATGCCACAACTAAGGCCCAACCCAGCCAAATAAGTGAATAATAAATATTTGAAGGAACAAAAAAGGCTGTGAAAATCAGCAATATTCACATTTGCCAAGATAGGTTAGGTTATGCTGTGATAACAACCCTCCAATCTCAGTGGCTAAACAAAACAAAAGCTTATTTCTAGCCTCTGCTCAAAATGGTCATCTCACTGAGGTAGACGCTTGGATCTACAATCACTGCAGCAGCAGGAGAAGAGTGTTGTGGTGTCTACCACTGGCCATTTAATGGTGCCTCCATGTGCAACTGTGTCCGACTCTGTGCGCCCCCATGGACTGTAGCCCACCAGGCTCCTCTCTCCCTGGGATTCTCCAGGCAAGAATACTGGAGTGGGTTGCCATTTCCTCCTCCAGGGGATCTTCCCGACCCAGGGACTGAACCTGTGGCTCCTGCATTGGCAGGCGGATTCTTTACCACTGAGCCACCTGGAAAGCCCAAGCATTGTAACCTCTAAAACTCGGGCAGCTGGGGCATCTCAATTAGTACCCTGTGACTTAGATCAATTTGTACCCTGTGAATTAGAAGCAGTGACAGAAGAATACTCTTTGCCTGCAGAGAGACGACCAAGTGGCAAGGACCAGATGGTGTTCTAGCTCTTAGTTATAACATAACCCTGAGGCTGACAAACCTTCCTATCTTTGGGTCCAAGATAAACCTGAAGGTCCAGCCAATAAATGCCTTTTTTTTCCCTTTGGCTGAAGCTAGTTTCTGTTGTTCAGAAACAAAAGCTTTACTACTGAAACAATACTGTTTAATCCAAGTGCCTCCTTACTAAGTAAAGTGAACTGCTTCCTTAGGTTCAGGCTTGTGCGTTATTGAGGTACATACTGCCATCTCAATTCAAAGGAAATAAAGCATATGCTGATATAGATACCTTCTCTTCTAAATTCTCTTACCACATGCTCTCGTACATGATGAGTTTTTTTCCCCTCAATCTCAGAGACTAAAGCTTTCTTTACTGATGCCCTAATTAGAACAGTAACTCAATGTGTCAAAGTGTTTAGTATTTTAGGCATTATGCTAAACACTGTGGAGTTAAAGAAGTGTGGCTTAGTTAAGTATAATGTCCAGTGTCACAGGACTAGATAGCAGCACAGGTGGTCTTGACCCTATCTGTCAGACTCCAGAGCTTCTGCTTTTAATGGTTCTCGAAATCTCAACCTAAGCTAAACATCTATATCTCAAAATCATGAGAATAGATACATGTACATTTTTCCCAATAAGACTTATGTTTTATTAAGAAATCCTAAGAGCATCACCATGACACAAGGTGTTCCTCTTTTTTGTCCCTCCCTTTCAATAAAGAATTGGACATCTATCCATGAACCAAGAATTGGGCATCTATCCATAAACTTCCCTGGTGGCTCAGACGGTAAAGCGTCTGCCTACAATGCAGGAGACCCAGGTTGGATCCCTGGGTCGGGAAGATCCTCTGGAGAAGGCAATGGCAACCCACTCCAGTACGCTTGCCTGGAAAATCCCATGGACGGAGGAGCGTAGTAGGCTACAGTCCATGGGGTTGCAAAGAGAAGGACACGACTGAGTGACTTCACTCACTCCATGAACCAAAGCGCCTTTGCAGGAGTTGTGGGATCCAGCATGACACACCAAGGGACTTGCCAACCTGTGCATCAGACAGCAGGCAGAAAGACCAGTACGTGCTGTTGAACTGGTAGAACAGCAACCTGTCCCATATCATCTCATGACAGTCAAGAAAAAACTTGCAAAGTGCTGAAACTGGGCAGGTACCCACGGACAAGACAGAAATTGCAGAAGATGGCAACCCACTCCAGTGTTCTTGCCTGGAAAATCCCAGGGATGGGGGAGCCTGGTGGGCTGCCGTCTATGGGGTTGCACAGAGTTGGACACGACTGAAGCGACTTAGCAGCAGCAGCAGCAGCAGCAGGCTTCCCTAAGGGAGATTCTAGCATGCCACTGGAGTAAAAATATACAGCATGCATTTTTGCAACATGTAACTATATGTAATATGTGAATGGGTTTGGACACAGGGGCGACAGTAAGAACTTTACCTGTGTTGTCCTTCATCCCTCAAGGGGATGAACAAGCAGTGGGCCTCCACCTCTCTAGTAGTGAAGAACTAGAGCGGGAAATGAGTGCTGACTTCTCCAGTTGTACCCAGTGCAGCTGGAGAAACCCATTTTTCTCTAGCAGCACCCAGAGTACAGAGATCGGACCTCCATGGCTGGCAGGAGCAAAGAGAACAAGCAAAAAGGCAGACAAGAACACCATATCAAAGGGCATTAAAGGGACATGGTTCCTACTGGATTCACTCGGCAGGAAATCTACTCACAAGCCTCTGGGAGTGGCACACCTGGGGACCTACCTACCTACCAGGTCCCTGGGCACCCTCAATTTCTTGAATGCTAGAGACACACCGCCCGCCACGCTGCAGCTGGTTGCCTGTACACACTGCCCTGCACAGCAGTGACAGCTAGCTCTAGACAGTGAGTTCAGAAAACAGGCCAGGGTCTATTGGCAAGGAAGACGTCAGAAACGTGAGCTATAGTGCCACCTTCTGGAAATGAGGTGTCCAGCAGCCAGCCTGACGAGTTGAAAGAACAAGACATAAACGTTCAAGGATTCGGCCACAAGAGGGAGCAAGAGAGTGGAGCAGGTGTACCCATACAAACGCGGAGAAAACCCCAGATAACAGCACTAACAACCGGAATACTCTATTTGAAAGCAACTGCTGCTGTTGCTGCTGCTGCTGCTAAGTCGCTTCAGTCGTGTCCGACTCTGTGCGACCCCATAGATGGCAGCCCACCAGGCTCCCCCGTCCCTGGGATTCTCCAGGCAAGAACACTGGAGTGGGTTGCCATTTCCTTCTCCAATGCATGAAAGTGAAAAGTGAAAAGTGAAAGTGAAGTCGCTCAGTCGTGCCCGACTCTTCGCGACCCCATGGACTGCAGCCTACCAAGCTCCTCCATCCATGGGATTTTCCAGGCAAGAGTACTGGAGTGGGGTGCCGTTGCCTTCTAGCATAGATTTAAAGATGTATTTGCTAGTTCAAATGTGAAAGCAAGCAGTGCAAAACTACCAGCAATATGAAAGACAAAATCAAGGAATCATGTCATCAACAAAAGATACTTCTTCAACAATTAAGCTGTAATGTACAAAATTCTGTGAGCTAGCTGATAAAGAATTCAAAATAGCTGTTTTGAAGAAACTCAACAAGCTACAAAAAATATCACAGAAAGACAATTCATTGAAATCTCTCTCTCACACACACAATCATGATTATCATAGCAAAGGAAATCATCAACAAAATAAAAAGGCAATCTATTGAATGGGAGAAAACATTTGCAGGTTAAATATCCTGAAGAAGGTTAATATCCAAAATATATGAAGAACTAATGAGTAAAAAAGCAAAGAATCGGATTTTTTTATAATGGGCAGAAGATCCAAACACAGTTGACCCTTGAATAACATGCATTTGAACTGTGAGGTCCACTAGTATGCAAGTTTCTCTCTCTCAGTAAGTATGTGCTATCATATTATTACACGATCCATGATTGGTTGAATCCCACAGATGCAGAACCAGGGATACAGAGAGCTGACTAAACAGTTATTTGCAAATGTGACTGACAGAGGGTTGGCATCCTAAACCCCTGCTTTGTTCAAGGGTCAACTGTAGGTATTTTTCCAAAGAACACCTACAGATGTTTACAGAAAGATGTTCAACATCACTAATTATCAGGTAAATGCAAATCAAAACCACAATGAGATATCACCTCACAACCTGTTAGAATAGTTATTTTCTACAAAAGACAAGAAGTAAGTGTTGGCAAGGATGTGGAGAAAAGGGAACCCCTGTCTACTGTTGGTGGGAATGTAAATAGGTACAGCCACTATGGAAAAGAGTATGGCGGTTTCTCAGAAAATTAAAAATAGAACTACCATATAGCCCAGCCATTTCACTTCTGGATAATTATCCGAAGAATATGTAAACTTATTCAAAACCATGTAGGTACCCCTATGTTCATTGCAGCATTATTTACAATAGCCAGGTTATGGAAAAACCTAACTGTTCATCAATGTATGAATGGATAAAGATGAGAGGTGTGTGTGTATGAATACTACTCATTCATAAAAAGAAAACTGTGCCTGTTGGGACAGCATAGCTGGACCTTGGCGGTATTATACTAAGTGAAATAAGTCAGAGAAAAACAAATACTGTATGATTTCACTTTGTGTGGAATATAGAAAAAGGAAAGAACATCTCACAGATACTGAGAACAGATTGGTGGTTACCAGAGAAGAGAGTTGAGGCAAAATAGGTAAATAGGGTCAATTTGTATGGTGATGGACAGTAACTCGAGTTATGGTGGGGATCCCTTTGTAGTGTACACAAACATTAAATTATGTTTTAGGTCAAGTAAAAAATAAATGTTCAAAATGAGATCTTTACTGAAGAGATAAAAGTCATTTAAAAGAACTAAGCAAAATTTCTGGAGCTAAAAAAAAAAAAAAATCAATGAATGACGTGAAAAATGCAATAGAAAGCACCTGGAATAAAGCCGAGCAAACAGAAGACAGAATAAATGAGATGATAAGAATTTTGAAATAACCCAGTCAGAAAAGAACAAAGAAAAAAGAATGAAAAAGAGAAGAAAGTGTATGTGACTTGTAGGAGTCCAGCAAAGAAGTAAATATTAGAATATTCAGGGTTTTACAAAAAGAAGAAAGGGAGAAGGGGGCAGATAGCTTATCTAAAAAAAAAAAAAAAAAAAGCTCAAGTACTCAAACCTGGGATGTGAATTAGACATCCAAATTCATGAAGCTAATAGATTAATTTATTATCTCAATGCAAAAAGATCTTCTCCAAGACATTAATATAAAACTGTCAAAACTCAAAAATAAAGAGAATCCTAAAAGCAGCCATGGAAAAGAAATTATAATCTACAAAAGGAAGCCCCATTAGGCTATCAAAGGGTTTCTCAGCAAATACTCTACAGGTCCAGATTAAGTGAAATGACACATCTGAAGAGTTTAATGAAAAAAAATCACCAGCCAAGTATATTCCATCCTTCATTTTGAAAGAGAAATGAAGACTTTCCAAGACAAACAAAGGCTGAGAGAGTTCATCACCACTAGCTCTATCTTGTAAGAAATGTTGAAAGTAGTTCTTCAAGCAGAAATGAAACGACACTAATCAGTGACGTGAAAATATATGAAAGTACACAGCACACTGGTGAAGAACAATAAGCAATCGGATGAAAAACTCTAATTATATAATGCAACAGTGTGTTAACCACTTAACTACAGTACAGAGATAAAAGGAAAACAATAACTATAGCTACTGCAATTTGTTAATGAGTATACAATATAAAAAGAAGTAAATAATGGCATCAGAAATAGAAACGGGGGGAGTAAAAGGGTGAAGTTTTTGTAGACAATTGAAGTTAAGTTGCTGTCAGCTTAAAACGGACTGTTTTTTTAATGAGATGTCTAACATAAGCCTCCTGGTTACTACAAAGTAATAAATCTAGAATAGATGCACAAAAGATAATCAGAAATAGAGCCACAGAAAAATCACCTACTTACAAAGCTACATATAAACAGAGGGGAAAAGAATCAATGGAAACACAAAACAGAAAACAGAAAGACGCCATTAGTAAGTTCTTAGGTGTCAACACTGACTCTAAAGGCAAGTGGACTGAATTCACCAAACAAAATGCACAGTGACTGAATGCATTTAAAAAAATCAAGACCCAATCAAATGCTGCCTACGAGAAACTCACTTCAACTTTAAGGACACACACATAGGCTTAAAGTGAAGGGATAGAAAAAATATATTTTGTAAGTGGAAAACGAAGAAAGCAGAGGTAGTTACACTTTTATCAAACAGTGCATACTTGAAGTCCAAATTGATAACAAGACAAAGTCATGTAATGATAAAGGGATCAGTCATCAAGAAAATATAACAATCATTAATATCTACATATACAACAGAGCACATAAATATATTAAGAAAATACTAACAGATCTGAATGGATAAGTAAATAATATAATAATAGTAGGGGATTTCAGTATCCAACTTTCAGCAATGGAAAGGGCATACAGAAAGAAACCCAAGAAGGAAACACTGGATTTGAACCATACATTAGACCAAATGGACTTAACAGATGTTTGTAAAATATCCCATCCATTTTTCCATTTTTTTCAAATGCACATGGAACATTTTCCAGAAGTGATCAAGTGATAGTACTCAAAACAGTATAGCAAATTTGAGAAGACTGAAATCACACCAAGTATCTTGCCAACCACAACTATGTGAAACTAGAAGTCACAAGAAGAAAGCTGGAAAATCTAGGAATATGTGGAAATTTAACAACGACTGTGAGAAGGCAATGGCACCCCACTCCAGTACTCTTGCCTGGAAAATCCCATAGATGGAGGAGCCTGGTGGGCTGCAATCCATGGGGTCGCAAAGAGTCGGACATGACTGAGCAACTTCACTTTTACGCACTGGAGAAGGAAATGGCAACCCACTCCAGTGTTCTTGCCTGGAGAATCCCAGGGACTGCGGAGCCCGGTGGGCTGCCATCTATGGGGTCGCACAGAGTCAGACACGACTGAAGCGACTTAGCAGCAGCAGCTCAACAACCTTGGGTCAAAAAAGCAATTTTTAAAAATCTCTCAAATGAAAACAGAAATATATCAAAACCTATAGGATGCTAAAAAAAAAAAGCAGTCTTGAAGTTTACAGTGATAAATACATATATTACAAAAACAGATTACAAATAAACAACTTTACACCTCCAGGAACTAGAAAAAGAAAAACTAAGCCCAAAATGAGAAGAAGGAAGAAAGTAACAAATTTGCAAATGGAAATAGAGACCAGAAAAATAGAAAAAAATAAACTAAGAATGGATTATTTGAAAAAATAAGCGGAATTGATGAATCTTTAAGTAGACTAAGAAAGTAAGACAACATCAGAAATCTAAAATATGACACAAATGAACTTATGTACAAACAGAAACAGATTAACATAGAGAACAGAGCTGTGGCTGCCAGTGTGGAGGGGGAGGCATGGACCGGGAGTCTGGGGTTAGTGGATGCAAACTATCCAATTTAGAATGGATAAATAACAAGGTCCTACTGTGTAGCACAAGGAACTATATTCAGTATTCTGTGATAAAGCATAACGGGAAAGAAGATGAAAAAAGTATATATGTGTAACTGATCCACTTTGCTGTACACTAGAAATCAACAAACACTGTAAATCAACTACAATAAAATAGTATTACAGAATAACATCAGAAATCAAAGAGGAGACATTACAACTGATACTATAGAAATACAAAGAATTATGAGACTCCTCTGAATAATTATATGCTGGGAGACTACATAACCTAGAAGAAGAAATGGATAAATTCCTAGAAACACACAATTTTATACCAAGGCTGGATCATGAAGAAATAGGTAAATTGAACATACCAAGTAAGGAGATTGAATCAGTAATCAAAAACTTTCCAACACAGAAAACCTCAGGATCAGATGGCTTTCCTGGTGAGTTCTACCAAAATATGAGAGAAAAATTAATATCAATCTTTCTCAAACTCTTCCATAAAAGCCAAGGAAGAGGGAATACTTCCAAAATTATTTCATCAGGCCAGCATTATCCTGATAGCAAAGTCAGGTCAAGGCACTACAACAAAACTACAGATCAATATCCTGATAAATACAGATGCAAAACCTCTGTAACAGCAAACCAAAATTTATAACACATAAATAAGGATTATATACCCCAAACAAGTGGAGTTTATCCCTGGGGTGCAAGGCTAGTTCAACATATACAAATCAATTAATATCATATACCACTTTAATAGAATGAAAGGTAAAAATCATATGATCATTTCATTAAGATGCAGAAAAAGCATCTGATAAAATGTAACATCCTTTCATGATTAAAAAAAGAAACTGGGTATATAAAGAACATGGTGGTGGTAATTTAGTCACTAAGTCATGGCCAACTTTCATGATCCTATGAACTGTAGCCTGCCAGGCTACTCTGTCCATGGGATTCTCCAGGCAAGAATACTGGAGTGGGTTGCCATTTCCTTCTCCATATAAAGAATGTATGTCAATATAATAAAAATCATATGAAAAAACACTGCAGCTAACATTGTAATTCAAGGGTGCAAAACTAAAAACTTTCCTGTAAGACCAGCAACATAACAAGGGAGCTCATTTTCACCACTCTTATTGAATGTAGTACTGGAACCAGAGAAATTAGGCAAGACAAAAAAATAAAAGGCATCTAAATCAGAAAGGAAGAAGTCAATTGTCATGATTTGCAGATGATGTAACAGAAAATCCTCAAGACTCAACCAAAATAATGGCTGGAATAAACTGACTCAATAAAGTTGCAGGATAAAAATCAACATACAGAAATCAGTTTTTATACACTAACAGTAAAACATCTGAAAGAGAAACGAAAGTATCCCACTCATAATACAATCAGAAACAGTGCTTAGGAATAGATTTAATCCAGGAGATAAAAGATCTGTGTATTGAAAACTCTGACTTTGATCAAAGACATTGAAGACAAACAAAGGAAAATATTCTGAGTTCATACATCAGAAGAATTATTATTAGAATGTCTATACTATTCAAAGCCATCTATAGATTCAATGCATTTCCTATTAAAATTCCAATGGGATTTTTCATAGAAATAGAAAAAATTCTAAAATGTGTATAGAACTACAGAACGCCCTGAATAACCAAAAGGTTAACAATGGAAGCATCACACTTCTTGGTTTCAAACCATACCATAACGCTATAGTAACTGAAACAGTATGCTACTGGTATAAAAACAGCCATTTTGAGCACTGGAACAGAATAACCCCCAGAAATAAACTCTTGCATTTACAGTCAAGTAGTATTCTACCAAGGAGCCAAATACACTCAATGGGTAAGTGTAGTGTATTTATTTAACAATGGGGTTGGGTAAACTGGATAACCATGTGCAGAAGAATCAAATAAAAATAGTATATAATATCATTTATATTGAAAATCTAAGGGAACTCCCTGGCACTTCGGTGGTTTGGATTCCAGACTTTCACCGCTGAGGGCCCAGGATCAATCCCTGGTTGAGGAAATAAGATCCCACAAGCTGCACGGCATGACCAAAAGAAAAAAAAAAAAAAGCCAAACTTGTAAAATCGGAGAGTAGAATGGTGGTTACCAGAGGCTGGGGAGTTAGGAGGCTCTGGAATTAGGGAGATGTTGTTTAAGGGTACAAACCTGCAAAAAGCATAGAAAAATAAGTTTTGGAGATCTAACACACAGCATAGTAATACAGCCAACAATACTGTATTATAAATCTCAAAGTTGCTGAGAGTTCAGCGCTTAACTGTTCCCACCTCAAAAAAAGAACTAGGTGATATAATAGAGGTGTTAGCTAACACTATGGTGTTAATATCACATTATATGTAAATGTATTATGTAAACACATAAATCTTAAACTTATACATGTGTGCTGACTCTTTGCAACCCCATGGACTATAGCCTGCCAGGCTCCTCTGTCCATGGGGGTTCTCCAGGCAAGAATACTGGAGTGGATTGCCATACCCTCCCCTCCAAGTGATCTTCCCAAGCCAGGGATGGAACCCAGGTCTCCGGCATTGCAGGCAGATTCTTTACTTTTTGAGCCCAGGTTGTGTCAATCATTTCAATAATAAATTTTTCATATTAAGAAACTA
Organism: Capricornis sumatraensis; assembly: GCF_032405125.1. Classification (NCBI taxonomy): domain Eukaryota; kingdom Metazoa; phylum Chordata; class Mammalia; order Artiodactyla; family Bovidae; genus Capricornis; species Capricornis sumatraensis. The sequence continues at coordinate 113,090,410 of NC_091092.1, forward strand.
TAGAAGTCTACACTTTTTGAAACATTTGCATATACTCATTAGTATACATAATTCATGTAAATTTTATTTTTGCATTCAAAGGCAGTCCTTGAAAGCATAATACATTTTTAAAAAAGTCTGTGTGGGCCCTGCAGTGACTCATGTTTACTAATGGAGAAGATTCAAAGGAAACAGTCTGCTGGGTAACAGCTTCTATAGCTAGTATATATTTGCCTTTCATGAAAAACCAAACCTGCACCAGGACCCCAGCTGAAGGCTGAAACTGCTTGCTTAGTATTCTCAAGCAGTACTTGCACTGGTGAATACGGGCAGGGAAAATTTGCGGGGCCCATCAAAACAGATTGTTTCTTTTGCTCTAGTCATGCAGGGAATATTTTCGGAGTGGATAGGGAGTTCTTTGGGGGTCGACATTGGAGTTTCTGTTGTTTATCCACTTTCAAAATACCTTCACCCCACATGATGGTGAGTCATTTTGTGCTGTTTCTGTTGTTTATCCACTTTCAAAATACCTTCACCCCACATGATGGTGAGTCATTCTGTGCTGATGTTCAAATCCCTAGTCATGAGTTTGAGCAAACTCTGGGAGATGGTGAAGGAAAGAGAAGGCTGGCGTACTGCAGTCTACGGGGTCAAAAAGAGTCGGACACGACTGAGTGACAGAACAACAAATTTTGTGCTGATGTTCAAGTCCCCAGTACTGGTTGTTCGAAGGCTCAAATTTATCCTGCCCTTTGCTGCACTTGGTTCAGCCTCAAAACACGCAGGGGGCTTCCAATGACTCTTTCTTTGGCTGAAGCTATATAGTAGTTAGCTTTTACTACTTGACAAACTACTACAAAACTCTGGCTTAGAACCAACATTAATTGAGCTCACGATACTGTGAGTCAGCTGGCTGATGCTGGGCAGCCCGGGCTGATCTCGTCCAGCTGCAAGCACTCTTCAAACCCCTGATGGCCTCAGACTTTTTCAGCTCCCCCTGGCCAAAGCAAGTCACGTGATCATCCCAGATTCAAGAGGCAGATAGACTATCCCCTTGTGAAGAGAGAAAAATAATTACGGCCAGGTCTGCAATCCACCACAGTTTGCTTCAACTGATTTCCTATAGCTTGTAATGAACCACTGATGAAAACTTTTAGTTTTTTTTTTGGCCACATCACATGGCTTGTGGGATCTTAGTTCCCTGACAAGGGAGTGAACCCAGGCCCTCAGCAGTGAAAATGTGGAGTCCTAACCACTGGACTGCTAGGGAATTCCCTAGTTTTAATTTTTAAAGTGTTAATATAATGTTTTTATAATCATATCTCATTGGCACAATGATCACACAGCTAATCAGGCAAACTTTACAAGAAATACATTAAGTTGATAAACCAACAGTGACTACAAACCAATTTCCTGCTGGCGTTTTAACCCTTAAAAAATGGGTAATCCCACTTTCAAAGACTTTAGATGGGCTACTTAATGATCGTGGAGACTCACATTGTGTGTATACATTTATGCTGCGTCCTGAAACTACTTCCTTTGTAAATTTAGTCCATAATATTCCTAAGTGCTTTTCTACTAGTAGGCAAGGAGGGAAAGTTCTGGAAACCGCTGCTGTGGCAAACACAATAATGGCTCACACATTCTGTTGCAGAAGAGAGCAGTTCTGATGACTTTGTCACACTTGGTGTATCTTTTACTAGAAATGCTAGAGGTTTACATTTAAAACCCCTCCCAAAGTGGTAGAAGTGGCTCGGCACATAATGTTGAATCTTCCAGCTCAATAAAACACTTTCTGTATCCTCAAGCAGTGATGAGGCCATCTGGAGCCTGGTATGACCAGACCAACGGGCAACACTGGTTTACTACTCCTTCTCCTCAAGGAATATTAACTGAAATGTCCTTTTAAAGCAAAGCATCTGGACCTATTTATCACTGTTTAATAATGCAAAGGGGGTTGCATCTTAACGAGAGAGCTGCATTAAGATGCTGAGGATACATTGAAAAGAAATTCAACAAGGACAGAAATGACTGTCAACATCTCACCTTGCCCAAGACTTAGAACTCAGTGTCTTGGATGGCAAAAAATCCCCACTCTTTGTTTCCGTATTTGAGAGTCTCCTCGACTTTTCAAAATAAGATAAAAAGTTGCCCCTATATTAGATTCTTCAGAAACAGATGTCACTTCATCAAAAATGAGCATTTCCTGACCCACTCACACACATATACACAGAGATCTGACCAAAGCTGACTTCTCAGAGGCCTCCTCATCCAGCCCCTGACCCCCAATTGATGGTTCCTTCCTCAGGGCCAGTACTGAATCTTAAAGGCTCTTCAGTAGTACAATAACACCTTAGGTTCCTGTTTAGAAAACTGTTTGAGCCTCAAGACTGGGAGCTAGTTTCTGCTGGGCTAAAGAAGGAACCCCAAACAGAGATACTTAAAGAAACAATCATTTCATTCTTCATGATCCTGTGGGCAAAGCAAATCACGTGGCCAAACCCTGAATCTGTGCCCGTTCAATTCAGTTGCTCAGTTGTCTCTGACTCTTTGCGACCCCATGAATCGCAGTACGCCAGCCCTCCCTGTCCATCACCAACTCCCGAAGTTCACTCAAACTCACATCCATTGAGTCGGTGATGCCATCCAGCCATCTCATCATCTGTCATCCCCTTTTCCTCCTGCCCCCAATCCCTCCCAGCATTAGAGTCTTTTCCAATGAGTCAACTCTTCGCATGAGGTGGCCAAAGTACTGGAGCTTCAGCTTTAGCATCATTCCGTCCAAAGAAATCCCAGGGCTGATCTTCAGAATAGACTAGTTCGATCTCCTTGCAGTCCAAGGGACTCTCAGGAGTCTTCTCCAACGCCACAGTTCAAAAGCATTAACTCTTCATCGCTCAGGTTTCTTCACAGTCCAACTCTCACATCCATACATGATCACAGGAAAAATCATAGCCTTGACTAGACGGACCTTTGTTGGCAAAGTAATGTCTCTGCTTTTCAATATGCTATCTAGGTTGGTCATAACTTTTCTTCCAAGGAGTAAGCGTCTTTGAATTTCATGGCTGCAGTCACCATCTGCAGTGATTTTGGAGCCCCAAATAATAAAGTCTGACACTGTTTCCACTGTTTCCCCATCTATTTCCCATGAAGTGATGGGACCAGATGCCATGATCTTTGTTTTCTGAATGTACCAGTTAAAGGTGTGGCTAAGGGAGGTGGAAACAAACAGGGGACCAGCACTGCAGTCATTTACTGCAGAGGGGTTCATCATTTCACCTGTGAGTTCCCTCAAAACTTGTGGCTGGATTTTCTACGACTCTGGTGACTTTTTTCTTTTGACATATGAGAGACAATGAGGCTTTGTTAGTTGCTCAGTCATGTCTGACTCTTTGCAACCCCATGGACTGTAGCCTGCCAAGCTCCTCTGTCCATGGAATTCTCCAGGATGAGGAGGATAATCAGGGGACAGAAAAGTATGTATGTTCTCTTTTCATTTCTATTTATGTTTAAGTCGACTTCAATGTATACTCTTTTTTTAAAAAACAGACTTGTCTAGTGTTTTACAAACCAAGAGAATTCATCCTGCCAACTTTATAGAAATATTAAGTAACCATGACCACGTTATGGTCATGGGCATGTTATCCCCTGGAACCTCACCACTGCCTATAGTTCTACATTCAGAGAAGTAGCCATTTCCATTTTTTTTAATTTATTTACAAGTTAGTTCTCTATTTACACAAAGGACACCACTTAATCGACTGTTTCAAGTATAAAAAAGAATTCTTGTTCTTTTGGTCAGTATTAATATCTCTTGGAAATGCTCTAATTGGATGATTCATTCATTCCAAAAATAGTATTTAGCTTGTTATGTGCAAGAAACACAATGCCATGGAAAATATTATTTTCCTATTTGCTCTCCCCTCCCTATCCCAAACTAATTCATTCATTTCTTATTTGTTCAGCAAATATATACTGAGTATATTAGAGGCCAAGTGCAATGACAACTCTGAGTAGCAAACTCATACATTCAATCCACACCTATGTACTGAGTGTCCGTTATGTGGCTGGTACTATACCAGGCACAGCTCCAAGGGTAAGCTAAATTCGGCAGGCTTTTCTTTCTGTGGTTTACAGTGGTCTTGGGAATACAGACAATCGGAAAAAAAAAATCACACAAACATGAGTATATTCAATCACAAAATGAGATAAAAATACAACAAAGGAAAAGAACAGCCTGCACTAGGGAGCTACAAATTCCCCAAGTGATGCCTGAGGTGAGATGAGAGGTCTGGGAGAAGCCAGCGGGGCAACCAGAGAAGAATCCATGGCAAAAGCCCCAGCCCAGAACTGAAGGAAGGAGGGGAGGGGAGGGGAGGGGAGGGAGGTGGAGGCAGGAAGGTGTGAGAATGAGGCTGGAGGTGGGGGATGGGGGATGACTGATGCTGTTGAAACTGAGTAGGACCTTTCCGGGTACAAAAGCTTCTCTGTTTCTCCCGTTTCTTATTGGCAGGAAAAGGGCTTGAGCCCCCTAGACCTTCTCTGAGTTCCAAGGGTCAGAGGCAAACAAGTACTAGTCAGGGAATGGAAGGGATGCAGAAACTGTGCATGCTAACTTGCCTCAGTGGTGTCCGACTGTGCGACGCCATGGACTGTAGCCCGCCAGGCTCCTCTGTCCATGGGCATTCTCTAGGCAAGAATACTGGAGTGGGTGGCCATGCCCTCCTCCAGGGGGTCCTTCCTGACCCAGGGATCGAACCCGCATCTCTTATGTCTCCTGCAGTGGCAGGTGGGTTCTCTACCACTAGCGCCACCTGGGAAGCCCCACAGAAGCAGAGGAGCAATCACTAGTGACAAATGCATGACCTTATGGTATCATAGGGAAAACTTCCATCGCCCCCCAAATGTCCTATGCTTCATCATTTCATGCCCCATCCCCTCCCCTCCAAACCTCACCCACCCCAAATAAGGAACCAACTCACCAGCCCTGTCCTCCTCAGGGAGTGAGCAAGCCACCTGTTACTTGTTCTCCCTCTATGAATCCCAATAAAGCCTTGCCTGGAAAAAAAAAAAAACAACTATAGTACAGAGATGGGGCAGTGTCCTGGTTCCTTCTCAAGGAAAATACTTAACACTTTTGAGCTCTTCTACATTAAGGCCCCGACCTAGGTGGAAGATGGGAACTTCAGGCTGAGCACAAGAGTCTTGGAGTACCTCCCTCTTAACTCATCACCCACCAGTCAGAACAAAGCCACACCACCTGCAGCCCTGACCCCAAATACTGCCTAAAAACATTTCTTCCCCCGAACCACCAGAGAGTTCCAGGTTTTTTGAGCCCAAGGCACCCTTTCTCCTTGTTTGGCCCTGCAATAAACCCTTCTGTGCTCTAAACTTTGTCGATTTGATGTGTTTGGCTTCAGCTGGGCGTGGGCACACACACTTGCATCTGGTTACACTATGAAGGGCTGTCAGTCACAGTAACTACATGGGCTTTTATCTTAAGATAAATGACAGTGATGGAAGGTTTTAACTGGCAGGGGGACACGGTCAGATTTGTTTCCAAAGCGACTGCTCTGTTATGTTGGAGAAGACAGTGGTGTGGGGGCAGGGAGATGAGGAGGAGAAATCCCTGTTGAGTAGTCCAGGAGGGAGCCTTGACAATGGTGGTGCCAGTGTCAGTGGAGAAAGGAGATGGATTGTGGATTTATAGGAGGTAAAAACAACAGATTCCGGTGATGGGTGTGCACAAGGTTAGAGAGAAGGGGGTATCAAAGCTGACTCCAAGATCAATGGCTCAATAATACCTTTAGTAAGCTTTCTACCTCTAATCTACACCCAATTCTAATCTGTGTTTTTAATTCTAAACTGTGTTTGTTTTTTTTTTTTTTTTCCCTCACCACCACCCTCTTAAGGCAACTCAATTCTGATGCCATCTACCTGGAGATGCATAAGATCCCACAGGTTAAGAGCCCTTTTCAGACACCAATCACAAATCAGGGTTGTTACCTGTGCTTCTGACCCACCAGCTATAGATCAAATCACGACCCCCTCCCCTCAGGTCTGATTAACTCATTTGAGCAGCTCACAAAACTCAGAGAAACATGTGACTTACTAGAGTATGGGGATATGAGGGAAGGCCACAACTCGGGAACAGCAGGAGAGAAGATAGGCACAGGGCACGTGGAAAGGACTGCAGAGCTGCCATGCCTTCTCTAGGCGTGCTGCTCTTCTCAGTGCTCACCAGCCTGGAAAAGCTCTGAACCCCATCCCTTTGGGTTTTTCTGGAGGCTTCATTACATTGGCTACTGGTGATAGAACTCAACCACCCGTGGCCCTCTCCCCCAACAATCTGCAGGGGAGCGGGTAGGACTGAAAGTCCCACCCTCTTATTGCCTGCAACCAGCCCCGCCCCAAGCTTAGATGCTTTCCAAATAACCTTATTAACATAACAAAAGACACCTTATTATTAATACTACTTTCATCGCATGCAATTCCAAGGTTTCAGGAGCTCTGTGCCAGAAACAGAGCCGAAGACCAAATATACACATTATTATAAATCACAGTATCACATTACCAACTTGTTAGGAACAAGACACTTCCTTTTAAGTAAGAATTGCAGAGGCCAGCCACGAGGTCACCCACAAGATGTATCCACTAGTTTCTACTGTGACATAAACCACTTCCAAAATGTAATGGCTTAAAACAACAATCATTTATTTACTCACAGTTTTGAGGTTTGGCAATTGGTGCTATGCTCATGTGGGTCGATCCCCTCCTGCGGGCCTCTGCACTCAGGCTGGTGAGTGCAGTCAGCTGGAAGTTTAACTGACTAAGGGCCTTCAGCTGAGATGACCTAGTGACTGGTTCCACCTGATCTCAGCTTCCAGGGGGCAAGCCTGGCTTCTTTCCACAGCGGTCTCAGGGCTCCAAAAAAGAACAAGAGGTGATTCCCAAAGGGCTATCACTTTTCAAGCTTTTTTGCTTGCACTTTATTTCCTTTCAATTCACTGGATAATACAGGTCATGCAGTCAAGCCCATAGTCATTGTACAAGAGGCTCACTCAGGGCCATGAATATAGGGAGCTGTGACCCAACAGAGGAAAAACACTGAAACACTGCCACACATGTTTTGTGTTTTTTTTTTTTGGATTTTGTACTTTTTGGCCAAACTGAACAGCATGTGGGATCTTAATTCCCTGGTCAGGGATTGAACCCACACCCCCTGGATTGGAAGCACAAAGTCTTAATGACTGGACCACCAGGGAATTCCCGGTTTCATTGTTTTAACTATGAATGACTTGAAAACTTCAGGGAGGATTTCCTACTATTTCCTACTATAATATCTCAGGGATTTACCTACATTTATGTAGAATCAATGCATTGTGACTGCCAACTAAAGAATGTCACTCACCATCTAGCTCTACAAGGATTGTCATCAACTACTGCAGTCACTGACCTTCAGCACCCCCTGAAAGGCATTCAGGGCAGAAATCTGGAATGAGGCACTCTGTGAGCTGGGAAAACTGGCAGAACAGGCCTTCAGATATGTGTTTTTGACACCAATTTCATACATCTTCCCGTATTTAGAAAAGCACTAAAACCATTAACTAAGAGGTCTGTTCCTCGTGACACCTTCTACCAAGACGTGCCATGATAGCATGTAACCCTTCTATAAAACCAGCATAATCACAAAATACTCCTCTTTGGAATAGTTCCCCAGAGCTGAGGCTGTCTCCTGAGCTATAGTCCCAGTAAGTCCCCAAATAAAACTCAAACCCACAGCTCCCATGTTGTGCGGTTGTATTTCGGTCAACATTATCTAGGTACAACTACTGTTTGATCTGCTGTTCTTCATCTAGTGTCACACACAGTGTATCAGATAAGTACTTTGCCTAGTAAAACACCCCCTTACTCCCTGCAAAAGTTCATACTTTATATACCTATTGTTGCCCTGCTGTACCCTCAAAACAAGGCAAATTATATTAAATATACAACACTTAACTAAATCACCTAACAAACCTTTATTTCATGAGACTAAAGTTAATAATTATCCCAAACTAGACTCCTAACTATATCTATGCATTACTTAGGTATGTAAAGTTCATAAAGACAGACAACTCCCTCAATCTGCCATTTACTGCCAACAAAATCGAAATGAAAGTACATTTTAATAATCTCCCAAAGAAAAAAAACTCTCAATACTAATTTTAACACAAGCCAAACTACAATACCAAATACCAATATTATTACTTAAATACATAATTCTTATACATATAAAATCCAACTCAACTTGTTAATGTTGCTTAATAATTAAAGCAAGGCACTGAACTTCCCTGGTGGTCCAGTGGATAAGAATCTGCCTGCCAATGTAGGAGACATGGGCTTGATCCCTGGTCTGGGAAGATTCCACATGCCACGGAGCAACTAAGCCCTCAAGTAGGCCCCACTGTGCAAACTGCGAGCCAGAACTACTGAAGTCTGACAGTCTAGAGGCTGTGCACTGCAACAAGAGAAGGCACGGCGATGAGAAGCCCATGCACAACTAGAGAGTAGCCCCCGCTTCCCACAACTAAAGAAAAGTCCATGCAGCAAAGAAGACCAACCAAAAAGAGAATAAATAATGTTTAAAAATTAAAAAAAAAAATCAAGGCACTGAAAAATACTTAGATGAGTTTACTAACTCTGAAAACACGTAAGGTTTGGCCCCAGCCTTTCTATGAATTTCAGGTAAAATTACATATACAAGTACCTGCAGCCCAGTAAGAATGCCCTCTAAATCATAAAAGATCAAAAGGAGCAGGCATCAAGCACATTAAAAAGTGGCTCACAACATCTTGCTTAACCTTACCCCACAGGAAACAGCAGTGCTAAAAAGTAAGCTTGTAACTGAAAGTTTAAGCTACCTTAACTAAACAGCACAATTGCACTCAACTCACACACTAGTAAAGTAATGCTTAAAATTCTCCAAGCCAAGCTTCAGCAATACGTGAACCATGAACTTCCAGATGTTCAAGCTGGTTTTAGAAAAGGCAGAGGAACCAGAGATCAAATTGCCAACATCCGTTGGATCATGGAAAAACCAAGAGAGTTCCAGAAAAACATCAATTTCTGCTTTACTGACTATGCCAAAGCCTTTGACTATGTGGATCACAATAAACTGTGGAAAATTCTGAAAGAGATGGGCATAGCAGACCACCTGACCTGCCTCTTGAGAAATCTGTATGCAGGTCAGGAAGCAACAGTTAGAGGTGGACATGGAACAACAGACTTGTTCCAAATAGGAAAAGGAGGACGTCAAGGCTGTATATAGTCACCCTGCTTATTTAACTTATATGCAGAGTACATCATGAGAAACGCTGCGCTGGAAAAAGCACAAGCTGGAATCAAGATTGCCAGGAGAAATCTTGTCATCTGCATAACCTCAGATATGCAGATGACACCACCCTTATGGCAGAAAGTGAAGAGGAACTAAAAAGCCTCTTGATGAAAGTGAAAAAGGAGAGTAAAAAAGTTGGCTTAAAGCTCAACATTCAGAAAACGAAGATCATGGCATCCAGTCCCATCACTTCATGGCAAATAGATGGGGAAACAGTGGCTGACTTTATTTTTCTGGGCTCCAAAATCACTGCAGTTGGTGACTGCAGCCATGAAATTAAAAGACACTTACTCCTTGGAAGGAAAGTTATGACCAACCTAGACACCATATTAAAAAGCAGAGACATTACTTTGCCAACAAAGGTCTGTCTAGTCAAGGCTATGGTTTTTCCAGTGGTCATGTATGGATGTGAGAGTTGGACTGTGAAGAAAGCTGAGCACTGAAGAATTGATGCTTTTGAACTGGAGAAGACTCTTGAGAGTCCCTTGGACTGCAAGGAGATCCAACCAGTCCATCCTAAAGGAGATCGGTCCTGGGTGTTCATTAGAAGGACTGATGCTGAAGCTGAAACTCCAATACTTTGGCCACCTGATGCAAAGAGCTGACTCATTTGAAAAGACCCTGATGCTGGGAAAGATTGAGGGCAAGAGGAGAAGAGGACGACAGAGGATGAGATGGTTGGATGGCATCACCAACTCCATGGACATGGGTTTGGGTGGACTCTGGGAGTTGGTGATGGACAGGGAGGCCTGGCGTGCTGCAGTTCATGGGGTCGCAAAGAGTCGGACCCGACTGAGCAACTGATCTGAACTGAACTAAAGAGGGTTGGTAAATTTAGGCCAGCCGCCGCAGTCAGACAATTTACCCAAATTAATAGAAATCCACTATAAAGCTTGTCAAAGAGTACCTCAAAATAAAGTCCTAGCTATGCTACCATAAGCCAAATAAAAATAAATAATAAAATAAAATATAAAATATAAAATTAAATAATAAAATAAAAATAACTTGTAAAACTGACCTTAACATTTCTGATTACACAATAGCTAAGACCGAAACGGGGGTTAGATATCCCACTCTGTTTAGCCCTAAACCCAAATGATTCTAACAACACAATTATTTACCAGAGTACTACTGGCAATAGCCTAAAACTCAAAGGACTTGACAGTGTTCCATACCCTTCCAGAGGAACCTGTTCTATCATCGATAAACCCCTATAAACCTCACTAACCCTTGTTAATACAGTCTATATACTGCACACCCTAAAAGCAATAATAGTAAGTGTAATGATCAGGCATAAAAACATGGTCAAGGTGTAACCTATGGGATGGGAAGAAATGTGTTATACTTTCTACCTCCAGAACGTAAAATATTTTCTAAGAAAGCTTTTATGAAATAAAAAGCCAAAGGAGGATTTAGTAGTAAATTAAGAACAGAGCACTTAATTCAATCAGGCCTAAAAGTACACACACACTGCCCTTCACCCTCTACAAACGTCAAAAACTTCTTTGAACTTATTAACAAGTATCAAACATAAAAGCAGAGATTAAGTCACAAGGTAAGCATACTGAAAGTGGGCTTGGATGAATCAAAAAGTGTGGCTTAAACAAATGCACTTACTTTATACCCAGGAGACTGCATGCTGTGTGAACACTGGGAACTAAAACTAGCCCAAACTTCCCACCAAGCTCAACTATTAAAAGGAAATTAAATAAAACACTTATTCAATATCTTAAGTATAGGAGACAGAAATTTTAATTTGTTAGTTTAGAGAAAGGACTGTTAAAGGAATGACGCCAAAAAGCAGTAAAAGTAGCAAAAACCAAAGTTTACCCCTTTGACCTTTTGTACCGAATATGATGATTTAACTAGAAAACTTGAACAAAGAGAACTTCAGTTAAACCCACTAAAACCAGAAGAGCTATTTATGAACAGTTTATAAGGACAAACTCACCTAACGGACAAAACAGTGAGAAGATCTGAGAGTAGAGGCGACAAGCCTAAAAGCCTGGTGCTGGCTGCGGTAACATGATGTTGCATCCCCAGCAGTCAAGATCAGAGGGGAGAGTAACTGAACGTTCTCCTTCCATGGACTCTCTCCTTCTGGATTCACCACCATACCTCTAAAGCACTGATTCCCTAGCAAGCTCTCCAGGCCCTGCAGGATTACTTTCCGTTGGCTTTGGGATTTAAAGAGGAAAGCTTGAATTTGTTTTGGTCTCCATTCTCTTGTATTTGACCCAAAGGGTTTCTGGGATCACTGTACATATGCTTATGTCAGCTTTCCATTGTAAAAAAAAAAAATAGCCCAACAGACACAGCTATTGTACTGGTCAGTTATTAGCATGTAATTGATGAAACAAAATCTGTTGCATACAATCAACAGTGATTGTGCTCACAGGGCTGTGAGTCAGCTGTGGAGTCTGTTGATCTAAGAGCATCTGAGTCAGCTCCACGTCTATCTTATTGTCCTGAATCCACAGGGTTAGCTAATCAGGATTTTTCAGTAATGACTTATCTTTTAAATCTACTGGCCACACTGAGTTCCCAGGTTGGTCGGTTTGCTTGTAGGTTTTTTCATTTGCCTCTTTCACCTTCCTTCTGCCCTTAACCCGACTCCCCTGTGTTTAAAATGTGGCTTTATAAAAGTTTTAAGACACAGTAGTTTGTTTCTCTGACTTTTAAATCCCAATTTTTAAAAAGATTTTTTAAAAGATGACTTTTCTTTTATCTAGTACATTTATGAAATTTACAGAGACATTTTAGTTTATTATTTCTACACCTGTCAATTCCTAGAACAGGTGGGTAAGAAATCTGTTTATTACACTAAGATATCAAGGGCTCTTTTTATTACAACTATATCAAGACATTCTTTTCTTTTCTGGTATTATTATTCACAGAGGAAGGATCACCTTTTGTCCTTAACTTGAAAGTTCTAGCTAGACATTTATCAAACAACCAGCACTTTCAAAGGCTTCTCAGGCTATTTTGCCAGTTATCTGAGAAGGAATGATGATGAAAAGAAGCTCTGAAACCTCCCCAGAGAATCAGTGATGAAAAAATAAATTAATCCTAGAATGGATAAATCTTCTGTGGTTGATGGGATGGGAGTTTGCTAATTTAGGGTCACCTACTTAGGAATGACTTCGTATGCTTTGCGGATTAATCATAAATATTAATGGCGGAGGTTACTGAGGTAGAAAATAAAGGCTTACAAATACATATATCTGCAAATATTCATCATGGAAACTTTATTGAATGAAAATGAACCACATTTCCAGCCTGGATGGGAGGCGAATTTGGGGGAGAAACAATACAGGTATACGTAGGTCTGAGTCCTTTTGCTGTCTACCTCAAACTGTTGCAATATTGTTAATTGGCTATACTCCAATACAAAATAAAAAGTTTAAAAGAAAAGAAAATGAGCCACATATCTAGGAAGCAAGCCTACATCAAAGACTAGAATATGGAATCAAAGTTCACCCAGTATAACTTCAGGGCATGTGGCTCAATTGCACATGACCTTCCACTCTTCAGCCACCATTTCTTGCTAACACTTCTGAATGTGTACGTCACCCAGCTTTGGGCCCCAGAAATGCATATGGAAGGACAACAGTTAATTGTGATCTGAAGAGACTCAGTTGTGCTAAGAAGTCTGGTAGTGTGGTTCAGAGCATCAGTTCTGGAGTCTGACATACTCAAACCTGCGTCTTGCTCTTAGACTTTGGGCAAATCACTCAACACCCCTGAGCCCCTTCTAGGGATTCAGAGAGCTTGTCTCTTCTGGGGAAGATTCTAGTCCTAGGATCAGCCTTCATGAGCACCACTCCATCTGCCCCTCCACACTCCTGCCCACCCACGAGGCCTCTGAAATTCCCTCCTGGGGTTTTTGCAGGGAGAAGAACCTGAACCTTCCCTCTGGTGGAGACCTGGGGCTCTGGGCCCTTTATTTCCTAACTCTCTGTCTTTAGAAGCATTTATCTTTGCCCCTTGCACCCCACTCAATCAAGCATAAAGCCCTCCAAGCATTAAAAGGAAAAAACCAGCAGAAAAACACTCAATAAATTATCTAGTCAGAGTTAAATAGTATTAACTAATTTTAAGGATATTAATGAGAATTCAACGTGATAATGTATGACAAAGCATATAAAGCACTTAACGTGGATATACAATAACATCTCAATATTATTATTATTATTGTCTACTGATCACCTTATAATAGCAACATTTTATAAACCAGGGGATCAACATTTGATATTGAACCTCTTGGGCAGTTTGCCTTGCCAGGTGGCTGAGTGGTAAAGAACCTACCTGCCAATGCAGGAGATGCAGAAGACATGGGTTTGATCCTTAGATGGGGATGATCCCCTGGAGTAGGAAATGACAACCCACTCCAGTGTTCTTGCCTGGGAAACCCCATGGACAGAAGAGCCTGGTGGGCTACAGCCCATGGACTTGCAAGAGTCTGACACAACTGAGTGACTGAGTGCTCAAAGCACACACAAGACAGACTTAAATTCAAATTCTGGCTCCTTCTTTTTAAGGACATGCAAGGGCTTCCCTGGTGGCTCAGACAGTAAAGGATCCGCCTGCAATGCAGGGGACCTGGGTGCGACCCCTGGCTCGGGAAGATTTCCTGGAGTAGAAAATGGCAACACACTCCAGTATCCTTGCCTGGAAAATTCCATGGACAGAGAAGCCTGTCGGGCTGTCATCCATAGACTCACAAAAGAGTCGGACATAACTGAGCACCACACACACACACACACACACACACACACACACACACACACACATCTTATCATGACTATTTTCCCTATCTACTAAAAGATAATAATAGTTAACATTTATTGAGCAGTTACTCTGTGACACCCTTGTTCTAAGCAATTTGTTTAACCCTCACAACTCTTAAGAGGTGAGGACTGTTATTATTTTCTAGATTAGGCAACAATGCAAACAAACAACTAGACGAACAGCACACAACTAATTATTGTATGTCAAACCCAGGCAGAGAGCCCAAAAGCGTATCCATGTCATCCTTGTTCCCCTTAGTTTTCCTCTGATGTTTTAGAAATGTATTTTATTTTCCCTCAAGATTCTTGCAAATTGAGATTTGCTTTCTATTTGTTATTTATTAGCTGCAATTCTTACAAAACCTTTTAAAAAGTCAAACAATGGAAATGTATATACAGTAAAAGGGAAGGGACTTCCCTGGTGGTCCAGTGGGTAAGGCCTCACACTCCTCATGCAGGGAGCCTGGGTTCAACCCCTGGTCAGGGAACTTGATCCCACATGCCACAGCTAAAGATCCCACATGCTGCAACAAAGATCAAAGATCCTGCGTGCTGCAATTAAGACCTGGTGCAGCCAAATATAATAAATAAAAATAAATATTTAGAAATAAATTTTAAAAAGGGAAAGTCTCCTACTCCATACTAGGAAAAGTATGGTCCTCTTCACACACTAGGAAAGCACCATAAATATGTTCAGTGTAGACCTTTATTAAAAATCTCAATAGCATTCTCTACTGACATTACAATGGCCACAGTAGGAGAAAACCAGTATCATGAGTTTATAATAGCATGACTATAATACGCAGGAATTATGTCCAGAATTGCTTTCTGACTTCTGATCATTTCTGTTAAACTTTCTTCACTTTACCTCAACCTTTAAGGAGAATTTGGAAGAAGAAAAAAGTGACTCTGGAGGTAAATCCTAGGAGATAAAATGGCAACTGAGCCCTCCTTCAGACCAGACTCTGGGAAACTGAACACTGATGATATGAACACTGGTGATATGACCGATCACCATATACATGATGAAAAATTATTACCCAAGCCACCAGAAGGCCCATCATTCATAAAGCAGCATTCAAAAATGGCCATCCCTAAACCACCAGAACAGTCTTTTGCAGCTAAAGGTAAATTCTTAGAATGTGATTCATTCATTTATTCTACACATATATATTCAGCATCTACCACATGCTACACACTCCTACATAATATGACTTAAGAAACAGACTTAATCAGAAAATTAGGAAAAACTCTGTCTTCATGGAGCATATATTCTAGAGAATGGTAAGAGAAACAAACAAGCAAAGTCATTTAATAAAATACATGATGTGTCAGAAGGTAATAAATATTATGGAGGAAAAACATCAGAATTAAAAGTATTGGATAGGCCCAAGATTTTATTCATGTTGCTTATTTCTCATTTAAGATATTTTCTTCTATGGTCTGAGCTGTGTTTTAAATTTTTTGGCTTTCCTATTGTGAGATAGAATTGACATACAGAAAAGCACATATAAATATAAATAGGCAATTATATAAAGTATATATTATTATAGGGTGAACACCATGTACCCACCAGTCCACTCATGAGATAGAATGGCCTGCTATACACTGAATATTTGCGTCCCCGCAGAATTCATATCGTTGAAGCCTCATTCCCAATGTGATGGAGTTGGGAGTTGGGCCTTTGGACATGATTATGTCATGAGGGTGAAGCCCTCATGAATGGGATAAGTGCCCTTATAAGAGAGACCCCAAAGAGCTCCCTTGTCTCTTTTACCTTGTGAGGACAGAGTGTAAAAATGGTTGTCTGTGAACCAGGAAGCAGGCCCTCTCCCGACATCAAATCTGCTGGTGCCTTGCTCTTGGACTTCCCAGTCTCCAGAACTGTGAAAAATAAATGTTTGTTGTTTAAGCCACTAGTGTATGATATTTTTGTTATCACAACCCGAATGGACTAAGACATGGCCCAACCACAACACCCTCCACAGACTTTCAGAGGTATCCACTCTTTTGATTTCCACATTAGTCACTCCCTTGCATTTTAATAGTGTAACTACCTATATATACCTTCCTGGGCTTCCCAGGTGGCTCTAGTGGTAAAGAACATGCTTGTCAATGCAGGAGACATAAGAGACCTGGGTTCGATCCCTTAGTTGGGAAGATCCCCTGGAGGCGGGCATGGCAACCCACTCCAGTGTTCCTGCCTGGAGAATCCCCATGGACAGAGGAGCCTGTCAGGCTACAGTCCATAGGGTCACACAGAGTTGGACACGACTGAAGTGACTTAACACACATACACATATACTTCTCTAAAAAAAGATAGTATAGCCTTTGGGATTTCCTCTGTGATGAGGTGCTTCTTCCATTTAACCATTTTTCTAAATTGGGTTGTCTCCTTTTTTCTTATTGATTTACAGAAGTTTCTTTCAATTCTGGACACAAGTGCTTGGTTATATATATATATAATGCAAATATTTGTCCCTTCTCTGACTGGTGTTCTCACTTCTTACAATGTCTGTGACAGGCATGGAAGGGGCTCTGACCACCTGCGAGGAGGGAGGTTAGCTGATAGCCTCCTGCTGCTGGGTCCTCTGGGGTCCTTCTCAGTGTCTGAACTGCACTTAGGCTTTTTGGGGTGGCCACTGGCCCATGACTGAGCACATGGTGGTACTCAGGTCTGGCCATTTCTTCCTCTTTTAAAATTAAAACGAAAGTTATTTTATTTATTTACTTTTGGCTGTGCTGGGTCTTTGCTGCTGCGAGGGCTCCTCTCTAGTTGCAGCGAACGGGGGCTACTCTCTAGTTATGCTTCTCAGACTTCTCATTGTGGTGGCCTTTCTTGTTGTGGGGCATGGACTCTAGGGCCCACGGGCTCCAGTAGTTGTGGCTCAAGGACTCTAAAGCTCAGGCTCAATAGCTGTGGCATATGGGCTGTTCTATGGCATGTGGGATCTTCCTGGACCAGGGATCAAACCCGTGCATCCTGCATTGGCAGGCAGATTCTTTACCACTGAGCCACCAGAGAAGCCCCTCAGCAGGTTATTTTTCATCATGTCTTGCCTTCCAGTGGTTTCATGAACTCCAGGCTGTTAGACGCCTTAGGAAAATTATTTCTGGTGGCTTCCAATGGCCTCAGGTCGAGAGGCTTTGTGGTTTGATTAAGCCAGACACTTTGCAGGCATTCCCTGTCCAGATTTCATCAACTAAGTTCAGGGCTTGAGGGACCTAGCTCATTGGAGCTAGGAGTTCTGGGGGTACAAATTTGCATGAGACAGGCATGTGCCAACTTCTCAGGGACTCTTTTTCTTCTCTTTTCTACTCTGGCTGTGCTGAGAGCCAAGGCAGCCTTCTCTCTAGTTTCCTGGGATAGGGAATAAGGGAATGGATCCTGGAGGTGCAGTCTTCTTGAGTCCCTTCATAATGCTGCAGAATCACAAGAGACTCCCTTTTATTGTGACTGTGTCCTGCTCCTGGACATCTGGACCCCAGGTGTAAAGATTATTCATCTTCAGTGCTCTGAGAGCTTATATCATGGACTACAGGCTACCATCCCCACGTTAAACATTAACCTGGGAGTTCATATATATATAAACTTTCTATATGTATATATAAACTTTAAAGAAAGTTTATATATATATATTTAGATCTTCCATAGTTTTAAGGTATTATTTCAATATTTCCAATGAAAAGGTTGATCCAAATCACCTAGTGTGATAAATATGGCCACGAATTATTTGCAGCTCTTTCTGTCAAGAGACAGGAACTATTTTCCCTTCCTCTGACTTCAGGCTGGGCATATGATCTGCTTTGATCAACAGAAAGCGGCAGAAGTAACACTGTAGGATTTCCCAAGCCGAAGCCTCAAGGGGCCCTACAACTTGCACTTCTGCTCAGTTGGAACCCAGCCACCACGAGAACAGTGAGCACCTTAGGTGCTCTGGTTAACAGCATAAGCTAACTGTCAGATGTGTGAGTGGGGTCACCCGGGGCCAGCCAGCTCCCAGCCAACTTGTCATCTCACTGGAAGCCCATAAATGATCCAAGCAAGATCAACAAAACTGCCCTCAATGAGCCCAGGCCCAACGGATGGTCCACAGAACTGTGATCAATACAATTGTTGTTGTTTTAAACCATAAAGCTTTGAGGCAGTCTCCTATGCAGCAATAGATAACTGACACTCCCAGCTCACCAGTTATTAAAAACTGCAACTACCCTAAACTGAAATTTTGATGCTAAAACATCAGTAACTTAAAACATAGTAACTTAATATTTTGAGAAGATATTTATGCAAAATTTGTTAATAAGCTAAGGATATTCTACTTTAGGAAGCACATATTTGTGGCATAATTGGATTTTTAATCTTTTTCCGTTTGATTCCAGAAAATCTTTAAGCATACATGATTAGAATGCCCAAGTCCATTTGGATATACTAAAGCCAAAATTGATCAATAAAATATAATAAGAAAAACTCTACTTCAAGTGGCCTAAAAGTAGCTCCACAAAATGCAACTTTAAAAATAAAACCCACTGGACCTAGAGTTTATCATACTAAGCAAAGTAAGTCAGAAAAGGAGAGACAAATACCATAGATATCACTTGTATGTGGAATCTAAAACACAACACAAATGAACATATCTATGAGACAGAAACAGACACACGGACACAGAAAACAGACCTGTGGTTGCCAAGATTGGGTGGGGGAGGGAAGGATTGGGAGTTTGGGGTTAACAGATGCAAACTAGTATGTATAGGATGGATAAACAATGAAGTCGACTGTATGGCCAGAGAACTATAGTCAATATCCTGTGATAAATCATAATGGAAAATATATGAAAAAGGATATATATGTATAACTGGATCACTTTACTCTACAGCAGAAATTAACACACTGTAAATCAACTATACTTCAATAAAATAAACAAAACTCATTCTTTAACCTAGAAACCTGAGTGTAGAGAAAGGAATAGTCTAACTCTAAGGCCATTCACTTTGTTTCAAGTTAACATCCTAGTCACATGTTTTGGATAAAATCCTTCTTAACGTCTTTCCACAGCAAAGCGCAAAATATTTTGGGGAGCAAAGAATCTTTCCCTATGTCTTCCTACTTCAGTATTTGTTTTTTAGCATCTATGCATCTACAACCAAATTTCTTACTTATACTACATTGCAAAGCAGAATATCATTACTTCTCTTGGACAAAAATTAATTTGGATGACTCAGTTCTAAAGTTGTTTATGATTCTTTTTAGACTAGTACATTCAAGGAAACTTTTGAAAAATGTTTTATTTTACAGAAGAGGAATTCCATTTAAAATACAATTTATTCAAAAGATACCTAGGGAATAAATTGTTAAAACAGTTGGCTCAACAACTATTTTATGATTGAAGGAATTTAATCCTATTTGTCACGTATTAACATCGATATGAATCTATGATGATTTTTTTCAAAGCATACCCTTTATCTCATGTAATTTTATGTGGAAAGTATTTACAAATTATTCTATAAATTATTCATCAATTTCCAGATGAGTTGTATTTTATTAGATTTGGATGCTAAAGTGCTACAGTGGATATATGATCAAAGTGCTGATGGACTACAATAATAAAAAACATTTTCTTAGAAATTTTATAAAACTCAACATGTACAAAGCTAATGAAAATGATAATGGAGGTTTTTTCCATTTAAAAATTATAATTTTTTAATGAAAATCTTTAAGTTTATACTCCACTTACAGTGCTTACAAAATACTGGCTATATTCCCCATGCTGTACAACACATCCTTGTAGACTCTTACATACAACATTTTGTACCTCCCACTCCCCCATCCCTATATGTCCCTCTTCTCCCTCCCCATGGATAACCACTAGTTTGTTCCCTATATCCATAAGTCTGCTTCTTTTTGTTATAATCATTAGTTTGTTGTATATATATTTTTTAATTGAAGGATAACTGCTTTACAGAATTTTGTTGTTTTCTACCATACATCAACATGAATCAGCCATAGGTATACATGTCTCCTTCCTTTTGAACCTCCCTCTCATCTCCCTCCCCATCCCACACTTCTGGGTTGACAGAGAGCCCCTATTTAAGTTCCCTGAGTCATACAGCAAATTCCCATTGACTATCTATTTCACATATGGTAATTGAAGTTTCCATGTTACTCTCTCCATACCTCTCACCCTCTCCTCCCCTCTCCCCATGTCCATAAGTCTGTTCTCTATGTCTGTTTTTCCATTGCTTCCCTGCAAAAAATTATATATATGCATTAGTATACAATATTTATCATTCTCTTTCTTACTTCACTCTGTATAATAGGCTCTAGGTTCATCCACCTCATTAGAACTGACTCAAATACATTCCTTTTTATGGCTGAGTAATATTCCATTGTGTATATGTACCACCACTTCTTTATCCATTCATCTGTCGATGGACATCTAAGTTGCTTCCATGTTCTAACTATTGTAAATAGTGCTGCAATGAACAATGGGATACGTGTGTCTCTTTCAATTTTGGTTTCCTCAGGACATATGCTTAGGAATGGGATTGCGAGGTCATATGGTAGTTTTATTCCTAGTTTTTTAAGGAATCTCCATACCGTTTCCCATAGTGGCTGTATCAATTTACATTCCCATCAACAGTGCAAGAGTGTTCCCTTTTCTCCACTCTCTCCAACATTGTTTGTAGACATTTTGATAATGGCCATTCTGACTGGTGTAAGTTGATATCTCATTGTAGTTTCGATTTGCATTTCTCTAATAATGAGTGATGTTGAGCATATTTTCATGTGTTTGTTAGCCATCTATATGTCTTCTTTGGAGAAATGTCTGTTTAGGTCTTTTTCCACTTTTTGATTCTGTTGTTTCTTTTTCTGGCATTGAGTTGTATGAGCTGCTTGTATATTTTGAAAATTAATCCTTTATCAGTTGTTTAATTTGCTATTATTTTCTCCCATTCTGGGGGTTGTCTTTTCACCTTGCTTATAGTTTTCTTTGCTGTGCAAAAGCTTTTAAGTTTAATCAGGTCCCACTTGTTTACTTTTATTTCCTTTACTCCAGGAGGTGGGACATAGAGGATCTTGCTTTGATTTATGTCATCGAGTGTTCTGCCTATGTTATCCTCTAAGAATTTTATAGTTCCTGGTCTCACATTTAGGTGTTTAATCCATTTTGAGTTTATCTTTGTGTGTGGTGTTAGGAAGTGTTCTAATTTCATCCTTTTACATGTAGCTGTCCAGTCTTCCCAGCACCATTTATTAAAGAGGCTATCTTTGCCCCATTGTATATTCTTGCCTCCTTTGTCAAATATAAGGTACCCATAGGTGTGTGGGTTTATTTCTGGGCTTTCGATCTTGTTCCATTGGTCTATATTTCTGTTTTTGTGCCAGTACCATACTGTCTTGATGACTGTTTCTTTGAAGTATAATCTGAAGTCAGGAAGGTTGATTCCTCTAGCTCCATTCTTCTTTCTCAAGACTGCTTTAGATATTTGGGGTCTTTTGTGTTTCCATATGAATTGTGAAATTTTTTGTTATAGTTCTGTGAAAAATGTCATTAGTAATTTGATAGGTATCACACTGAATCTGTTGGAGAAGGCAGTGACACCCCACTCCAGTACTCTTGCCTGGAAAATCCCATGGACGGAGGAGCCTGGAAGGCTGCACTCCATGGGGTCGCTGAGGGTCAGACATGACTGAGTGATTTCACTTTTCACTTTCATGCATTGGAGAAGGAAATGGCAACCCACTCCAGTGTTCTTGCCTGGAGAATCCCAGGGATGGCGGAGCCTGGTGGGCTGCCGTTTATGGGGCCGCACAGAGTTGGACACGACTGAAGTGACTTAGCAGCACACTGGATCTGTAGATTGCGTTTGGTAGTATAGTCATGTTCACAATATTGATTCTTCCTACCCAGGAACATGGAATATCTCTCCATCTGTTTATGTTGTCTTTGATTTCTTTCATCAGTGTCTTATAATTTTCTGTATACAGTTCTTTTGTCTCCTTAGGAGGTTTATTCCTAGATATTTTCTTCTTTTTTGTTGCAATGGTGAATGGGATTGATTCCTTGATTTCTCTGATTTTTAATTGTTAGTATGTAAGAATGCAAGTGATTTCTGTGTCTTGATTTTGTACCCTGTGACTTTGCTAAATTCGCTGATAACTTCTAGTAATTTTCTGATAGTATCTTTAGGGTTTTCTATATATATTATCATGTCATCTGCAAACAGTGAAAGCTTTACTTCTTTTCTAATCTGGATTACTTTTATTTCTTTTTCTTCTCTGATTGCCATAGCTAGGACTATGTTGAATAATAGTGGTGAGAGTGGCCACTCTTGTCTTGTTCCTGATCTTAGGGGGAATGCTTTTAGTTTTTTCACCATTGACAATAATGTTTGCTGTAGGCTTATCATATATGACCTTTATTGTGTTGAGGTAGTTTCCTTCTGTGCCCATTTTTTGAAGAATTTTAATCATAAATAGGTGCTGAGTTTTGTCAAAGGCTTTTTCTGCATCTATTGAGATGATCGTATGGTTTTGATCTTTCAATTTGTTAACATGGTGTATCACACTGATTGATTTGCCTATATTGAAGAATCCTTTCATCCCTACAATAAACCCAACTTGCTCATGGTGTATGAGCTTTTTGATGTGTTGCTGAATTCTGTTTGCTAAAATTTTATTGAGGACTTTTGCATCTATGTTCTTCAGTGATATTGGCCTGTAGTTTTCTTTTTTTGTGTTGTCTTTGTCTGGTTTTGGTATCAGGGTGATGGTGGCCTCATAGAGTTTGGAAGTGTTCCTTCCTCTGCAATTTTTTGAAAGAGTTTTAGAAGGACAGGCATTAGCTCTTCTCTAAATGTTTGATAGAATTCATCTGTGAAGCCATTTGGTCCTGGACTTTTGTTTTTTAGGAGATTTTTTCCATAATTTCTATTTCTTCCCAGTTCAGTCTTGGAAGATTGAACATTTCTAGGTATCTGTCCATTTCTTTCAGGGTATCCATTCTATTGCCATATAGTCACTCATAATAGTCTCTTAGAATCCTTCATGTTTCTTCATTGTCTGTTGTAACCTCTTTTTCATTTCTGATTTTGTTGATTTGATTCTT
The DNA here is from genome assembly GCF_032405125.1 of Capricornis sumatraensis. NCBI lineage: Eukaryota > Metazoa > Chordata > Mammalia > Artiodactyla > Bovidae > Capricornis > Capricornis sumatraensis. The sequence continues at coordinate 113,113,662 of NC_091092.1, forward strand.
CTTTTTTCTTAATAAGTCTGGCTGAAAGTTTGTCAATTTTATTTCCTCAAGGTTTGTTGTGTATTTTAGTTCCTCGTATAACAAGGTTTGTTGTATATTTTAGTTCCTCGTAGTTCCTTGTATATTTTAGATCTCATACAGTACTTGTTTTTCTCTATCTGACTTGTTTCACTTAGCATATTGTTTTCATCTTAGTCACTAAGTTGTGTCCAACTCTTTTGCGACCCCATGGACCCCACCAGGCTTCACTGTTAATGGGATTTCCAAGGCAAGAATACTGGAATGGGTTGTCATTTCCTTCTCCAGGATAATGGAGTTTTAAGATACTTGCTTGGTATTGAGACAATAATGTTGTGATCAATATCAGGTACAATTAACACAATTTTGTCTTGATTTGGTCATATTTGTGGATTGCTATAAACAGATTCTTTATAATATTCTAGAATCGCATAAGTGAGGCAGAAACAAAATAAAGAAGAATGAAAATAATTTGGTTGGTATTAGGGAAAAGAATGGGTGCACAATTTTTCCTTGGAACTGGTTGATTCTACTATGTCATCCCAAGAGTCAACTATGAACAGAGGTGTTTTAAAAAGCTTCTTTACAGAAAATAGGCTAACTATGAAGACACTACAATGCAAAGCAGAATATCACTACTTCTCTTAGATAAAAATTAATTTGGATGACTCAATTACAAAGTTGTTTATGATTTTTATGATTCAACTTTTATGACTGAATAAGTTTAGGAGAGTTATAATGTGTAATTAGCAGAGATATTTCAGCTTTAAATTGTTAAATGTTAAATTATAGATGATGAAGAAAATTATCTGTAAATTTGAGTTTTTTCATGAGCTGAAAAGCCTAAGAAATATCAAAACAGTAGGAAAGTATAAGTGGAGTGATGGCTTCACTGAAGCCTTTGTTTTTTATAATCCTAGCATGAAGGCAGAGAAGGCGATGGCACCCCACTCCAGTACTCTTGCCTGGAAAATCCCATAGACAGAGGAGTCTGGTAGGCTGCAGCCCATGGGGTCGCAAAGAGTCGGACACGACTGAGCGACTTCCCTTTCACTTTTCACTTTCATGCATTGGAGAAGGAAATGGCAACCCACTCTAATGTTCTTGCCTGGAGAATCCCAGGGACTGGGGAGCCTGGTGGGCTGCCATCTATGGGGTCGCACAGAGTCGGACATGAATGAAGTGACTTAGCAGCAGCATGAAGGCATCCTGGACATCATTGTAGCAATCGCACATGATCACTATAATGCTATCATGTAATTATGATTAGCCAAACAAGTATACTAGCCACTTCTGCAGCACACAATGATGGAAAGGAAGGCTACCTAAGGCAGAAATGCCTTGAGTGTTGAAAACAGCGCCACCTAGCCGTTGAATTTGTTTCTAACAAGCCAGCTTCTTTCTAGTCCACATGACCTTTAGCAAGCGGGCAAAAAATTTTAGACTTCAAGTGACCGACTTTGGAAACAGGGATCTTGTATGGTACACACTGTGATTGTATATCTGAGACAATTCAGTAGAAATGGCTCAGCATCCTTACATGTTATAATTACTTAATATTGCCATTACAGCTTCCAAAGTACAACTAAAGAAAAAAAAAAAACACATTATATTTGAAATCCTGTCTACTATGATCAGATGAAAGAAATCCATGTTAACACTTGTGCCTTCACCAGTTTTTCCAGTTGTGGGACACAAATCCTTAAAAAGTCTATTAGATAAAGTGACTAAACACCAGTCTTACCTCCCAGTGAGTAAAGAGAAGTGAAATACCCAGCCACAATGGGGAAAAGAAATCCAGCATAGGTGAACAGCTCCCAGCAATCCATTCTCTCTGCTTCTCTGGCACCCTTTCCTCAGTGCAACACCTCCTAGGTTCTTAGTGTGTATGACTTACTTCTCCAGACAGACTGCAGGGTCCTTGAAGGCAGGTCAAGCCCTCTTCTCTTGGGTGCCCTTGTGCTGCTGGCGCTGAGCTGAGCACCCGGCGATGGCTTATTGGTTGACTGATGTCATGGTGGGGCTGGAAGGGCAGGCGATTGATTCCAGCTGAGGAACCCGAGGCGCGAGGGAGGCAGGTGCAGGCTTGAAGGGAATGGGTGCCAAGAATGGAATGGTGGTGGCAGGAAGCTCAGTAGCGCTAAAGGAGTCTGTCCCCACCCCCCAAGGCTCTGACCTAGGAACTTGGGTTAAAAAAAAAAGTTTACAGAAGTAATCCCAGAGGGAATAAATAAATTACTGTAACTCCCGAGATGAAATATGACAGCCACTAAAAGTTCTTTGAATATTGTGGGGATAATTGCTCAGTTTCCAAGCCCAATTTTCCCTCCACAGAAGGTGTTAATCATTTCGATTGTCACTGCACCATTTTATTTTAATCATGTCTTTGTGGTCTTTTAAACACGTTTGAAAGGAAACCAATTTCATCCAATTTTATAATTCAGTGCTTTCTTTCAACTGTAATGAACTAGAACCTGAAATAGAATAAAACAGGTCTTGTGCCCGATTTGAAATTCAGTATAATGGCAGTGCTCTTTCTCCCTTGATATTAAACCTATATCTAGAATGGAGACTTTTTGGCCCAGAAATTTTCTAGCCTTAATATGTAATTCTGAATGTGGTGGGCTGACAGTAGGACAATTCAAATTGTTGGAAGGTTCTATACTGGAAATAAGACAAATAAGTATTTTTTCTGAGTCATGGAATTCACAACAAATGGATGGTTAAGGATATAATTTCTAATATATATTATTGATTCTGAATATTGATGCTTTATATGAGGTGCTTGAAATAATTGTGCCAAGAAGATCAGTAAGATTTCAGCCCTTTTAATTGGTAAAGGTGTCAGGATAAACAAGATTACACTAATGGACTTTGATACATATAATTCGGACGATGATACATTGTCTTTTTTTTTCACCTTATCTTTTTACTATGAAATAGTTCAAGCATACAGATAAGTAGAGGATATAGTAAAAAAAAAATCCATACTATCACTCAGTCAACTCTTAAGATTTTGCTATATTTGCTTTAACTCTTTTAATTTTTTAAGAAACACAGTTTTTCAGGTTCCGGTGAAGTCTCTTGCCTGATTCCATGCTCTGCCTTCCAGAGGTAACCACCATCCAAAACTTGGTTATCTATCATCCCTGTCCAAATTTCATACTTCTAGTTCAACTGTATGTGTTCACATACATGATACGTTGTGTTGATTTGCAGGTTAAAATTTTTATACAACATTTATGAACATCCAAGATCTGTGAAAATACCACCTTAAAGTTTAGGGGAAAATTAAAATAACCACAGGTATTATTTACGAGTCTGGATAATTTTCTACCCTTCTTTCTAACCTCTTATTTTCCAATTTTTCTAAGAACAGTATTATTCATTTCCTACTAACAATTTGATAAAAAAATTAAACGGACAAGAATGCTCATTTTACAAAGAGATCCCTTGGCTGTTGAGAAACCAGTGATGTAGAGAATGAACTTGCATATATTCACTGTCATTTGAATTAGATTTACAATTATTTGAAGAGGTAGGTGGCAGACATTGTTCTCTCCTATAAACACTGTAGTAAAGAAAGAGACGTGGAGGTAAATTAATAAAAGGCTGAAGGTTTAAAATGAGCTTGAGGAGAAAGGAGATGAGATTAAACCTTCAAGAAAATTAAGACAGCACAGTTTCTTAACTACAATTCAAGTTATTGGTAATTATTGTAATATGTTTTATTTAATATGTTCAGAAGACTGCCTCCTCATTTACCAAGTCTTTGGGGAAAATAAGTTAGCTGTATCCTTTTGATCAGTATATTCTATTGGACAAACCATGAAAATCCCTGGGAAGCTGAATGGGAGCCCAGATCTTCTATTTCTTCATAATCTTTTATGTATTAGTGACTAAAGGATTTTTCTTATTTCCAATATTAGATACTTGAAAAAGAGTTAATGAAAGTGAAATAAAAAGGGGATACATTTATTAGCCTCCATATTTTTGAGGAGCAAACAAAATTTATTTCCTTCAGAGGGTTCATTTCAGGGATTATAAGCTCACATGCTGTCAGGGACTGGTCAAATATATTTATTTTACATAAATGCAAATTACACTTTCATTGAGGTATAATTCATATACCATAAATGCATTCCTTTAAAGTGTATGCTTTTCAGTTTTTAGTATATTCACAAAGTTGTGCAATCATTACCCCGAAAGAAACCCTGTCCATTAGCAGTCACGTCCCTTTTCCCTTCCCTGCACCCCACCGCCCCCCCGACTCTGGCAGCCACTAATCCACCTTCTGTCCCTGTGGATTTGTCTATTCTGGACATTTTGTGCAATCTGAATCATACACTATGTGGCTTTTTGTATGACTTTTTTCACTCTGTGCAATTTTCAAGATTCATTTATGTTGTAGTATGAGTGTGGTACCTTATCATTTTTACATGTGAATAATATTCCCTTGTATGGATATCTCACCTTTCATTTACCATTCATCAGTTGATAAGACAGTTGTTTTCTCTTGCGCTGTTATGAATAATGCTGTCATGAACATTCATGTACAGTGGCCTCTGAACTTAAGCTCAAAAATTTAGATTTGCAGGGGCTTCCCTAGTGGTACAGTGGTTAAGACTCTAAGCTTCTGCTGCAAGGGGTGAGATTTCAATCCCTGCTTAGGGAACTAACATCCTGCACCACAATGTGGCATGGCCAAAAATTAATTAAAATTGATTGAGCAACCAGTTTTTAAAAACTTGGTAAAAAAAAACTTATTTCATACTGGGGTATAGCCGATTAACATGAGCAACTTGTTTTTAACCTATCTTCTGCTTCTCAGAATATTTATCTTTATAGTCCCCAAATTTAAGTTAATAGGTCATTTTTACTAAATCTGATGACAGGGAAATCTTTAGAAACATTGGTGAGAGTTCTTTGTCTGTGATACTTAACACATTTTCTCCTTTAACGTAAGACCAGAGCTAAGATATGTACCTATAAAGTATAGATCAAGTAGCAATCAAGTTGGTTTTGAAACTCACTCAGTTTTCCAGTAATCCCTAATATGTGACCTGATGAATTGTTAGGTTGCAAGAACAGATCAAGTAAACTTCCTTATTTAAAAAGTACAGTTAAAACAAGCTATTACAAAGTTCTAGTTAAAAACTAATTCTTGGAACACTTTTACACTGTTGGTGGGAATGTAAAATGGTGCAGCCACTATGGAAAACAGTATGAACGATTCCTCAAAAAATTAAAAAATAGAACTACCATATGATCTAGCAATTCTACTTTTGAGTATATAGCCCAAAGAATCGAAATCAGGATATCTACACTCCCAGGTTCACTGCAGCATTATTCACAAAAGCCAAGATATAGATAGAACCCAAATGTCCATTGACAGATGAATGGATAAAGAAAATGTGGTATATACATACAATGGAATCTTGATCAGCCTTAAAAAAGAAGGAAATTCTACTGTTTGCAACATCAATGTACCTGTAACACCTTATGCTAAGTGAAATAAACTGGACACTAAAAGAAATATTGTATAATCTTACTTTATGTGTGGAATCTTAAAAAGTCAAACAGAAATAGGATATTGGTGGTTAGCAGGGGGTGGGGTGAGAGGGGAAATGGGGAATTGTTCAATGGGTATGAAGTTAGTTACACAAGATGATTAAGTCCTAGAGACTGCTGTACAACTTTTAGTGCCATAGTTAACAATATGCTATTGTGCATTTAAAAATTTAAGAGGGTAGATTTCATGTTAAGCATTCTTAAACATACCAACACAAAGCAAAGGGACACAAGGAAATTTTTGGAGGTGACTGGTATGTTTATAACCTTGATTTTGGTGATGGGATAATGGGCGTATGCATTAAGTCCAAGCTCATCAAAGTAGATACATTAAATATGTACAGTTTTCTATATATCAATTATACCTTATTAAAGCTATAAAAATAGTAATTTTTGCACTTCTCTTTATGATTAGACACTATGAGGTAAAAACTACCTACTTGACTACCATTGCTGTTATAGTTTCTGTGCTATGACATCTTTTGTCTCATGGTTCTCCTAAATTGCAATCATTCTTCATTCCCACAGGATACAAAATACCTATAAGCCAAAGAACTGAGACTTAGGCATTTTAAAAGAAACACACTAAAAAAAAATTCTAAGATATTATTACAGAAGCAAAAATGCATTATTTATGTTACTGATTACCTGGAGAACAAAAGATTGAGGTGTTGGTGATTGAGTTCAGAGAATAATGGCATACTTGACTCCACCAACTCACCCAGGTAGAGAGGAAGTGAAGCATAGAGTGGAACCAGTAAGCCATGGTTAGCCATGACTGCAAGACCCTATTGAGAACAGCTGCTGACCTCACCGGGGCCTTTTCTGGATGCTGAGATGGGACAATGTAGTCTTTTTTGACAGAACAAGTAAGGTGCTCATCATCCCAGAAACTGCTTCTTCAACTGTTGGTTAAGTCTTCAGTGTGTGCCTTATCAAGGGCTAACAGCTGAGCCGAACGTTTCCTGAACCATCTTTCTCAATTAACTTTTATCTAAGTTCTAGTCTGGAAATGAGAAATGCAAGTAAGAATGAGGGTCAATTTATTTCAAGTAAATTTATCATTAAATATCAACGTGTATCATTTCAAACATTTATAAATATCACAATTTATAGAAAATTAATGTAATCTTAAAATTATTGGAACAATGCTTTTCACAGTTATTTACATTAACTCAAACTACCTTTGTAGAAACAAATGATGTTTAAAAGTGTCCTTGCCACAAAGTAATAATTTCATAGTACCTTTCTGTAACATTTATGTCACTAAAGTGGCAGCTGCACCAATAAAACCCAGCAGATTCAATAATTTACAAACAGCATAATCAGAACTGCAAACGCAAGCTACCATTCATTCCAAACAAAACAAAACCTTTTATATTAATATATATAAATATTTTTCCATTTTCATTACTGAAGAAAATAATTAGGAGGCAGTATTTTCTTGTTTGTAGTAAAAAAATTAATCTTAAGATTATTTTAAAATTGACATTGAGAAGCTAGATTAGGTAAGTTGTTATAATGCCTCACATTAAATTTTTTGAGAATTTCTTGGTTGTGGGTGCAGCGAGAAGGAAATTCTTGGGTTTACTGGAAGCTTTTTCTATCAATTAAACCATTTTTCTGTTGTATTAATAATATGTCCATAGGCAGAGATAACTACTTGTCATCTCAAATAGAAATTTTAATTGCCTATCAGCCATTTATAACACACTTAGATGGAAAGAGATTCTTGGCTTTTTTTTTTCTACTTAAGTTTGTAAACTTTTTTTGATATCCCCTCAAAAGGATCCTAAATAGATCTAAATATATGTCAAAGGAAAAGCAAACTTTATATGGACTCAGTGCTTGTATTTGAAAACAATATATGCTATACTATTCCATAGGTTTTTTTTAGCATATAAAAGTATGGTATAAGAAATTATAGTCACAATAAAGTACATTTTCTTTTATTCACATAGAACATATACTTAAATTTTAAATGTTGGCTCTTCAAGAAAGCCTCTCCTGGTAAATAATATGTATAACCGTTGCCCAAAAATGTATACAGCTCTTTTCCCCAAAATATTTATACACATAGTGGTCCACTTAAGACCAGCCCCATTAGAATCTACTGAATACAATGTGTTCTTAATTTATAAATGGGCTACCCTCAGTATATAAAATATAAACGCATGTATGTTACACATACAAAGTAAGAAATATAAAAAGGAGAGATGAAAAGAAAAGGAAGTGTTCTTTCCTATAAGATCCTGACAGAAACTCAGTGTAATTAGTGAGAACATGTACTCTTAATTTATAAATGGGCTACCCTCATTATACAAAATATAGAGGCATGTATGTTATACACAATGTAAAAAATATAAAAAAGAGAGATGAACAAAAAAAAAAAAGGAAAGTGTCCTTCCCTATAAGATCCAGATAGCAGCAATTCAGTATAATTAGTGAGACCATGTAAAATACATGAAGAATTTTCAGTTTTGGCAAATACTTTTTAGAAAAATGCCTAAGGAATGAGGGTACTAAATTTCTATATTAAGAATTTAGTAGAGGCTTCCATTTAAGCATTTAGTGAAGATGTTGTGGTCTCCCTAATAAGCAGAAAAGAGGACTTTGGGTAGGAGAGTCTGTTAAAAAGAAGCAAACAAAAAATCACAGATTTTTAGCTGATTAGTAATAGCCCCTTAATGAAGTGTGTGTAGTGCAGGAATCAAATCCTGGCTCATCAGAGTTTGAATATATGTGATAAAAAAATTCCAATGAACAGGATCTGAATTCTTCCTAGATCTTACAGGGAATGAGGCAGGAAATGATTGCAAAAGAGGGGGTCAGCCCCAAAGGTGGCTGGTCCAATCTTAACTAGTGCTGTTAAAAAACACACCAAATATTTCTATAGCATTCTTTCTGCTGCATTTTCTTTATTTCAAGCCACAGGTCTACTTGGAGGATCATGCAGCAAGTGGCTTATAAATAAAATCAGTCTATGAATAGTGTCATCACATTAAGAGACAGAATCACTGGACTCTCTCCATAGGTAAAGAGCTCGCATCTTTGGAATCCATGAGTTGGTAGTATTTACGGCATACCTAAAATGGGACAAAAATCATATATGTCAATAATAATATACATGCAATTTAGGAGTTAAAGCAATGAAGATGATTCAATAATTACTGAGCTAGAAATTCCATATGGTTCCTAAATATTGCTTCACAGGTAAAATGTAACAAATACAACTGGGCCAATTTCAAAATTAGCAAATGAACACTACTGCTAACTGTTTACCAAGACAAGTCATTCCAATTTTTCTCAAATCTCAGCATATGTTACCAAGAGAGATCCTAAAGACGGCAATCATATCTATTTTGGAAGTCTAGGAATTTGGACATTTACTGTATCCTTCAGCTTAGAGATATGTTATATATCCTATTTTTTCAAAGACCAAGCTTTTTCATTCTGTACTGGTATCAAAGGGAACCAGAAGGGAAAAAAATATCAATGAAAACATTCAGCTGCAATGCTATTTTCTTTCCTTTTCCAGACCAACATAATGCAGCCAAAAACAAACAAACAAAAAAAACAAAAACAAAAAAACCTCAGGATAAAGAAAAAAAATAGAACTTCTCCTAAAACAGAATTTTTAAAAATTTAAATTACAGTTCTTCTGGGGAATACTCAGACTCTTCCACCAAACATTCCTGAGAAGCAGAAAGAAAATAAGCATCTGCTAATTCTGCACAGATTTATGTATACAGAAGCCTTTTGTAGTGTATAAAGCACTAATACCAACATAAGGAATGGGTATTATGGAAGAAAAATATTTGAACAAATTTATTATAAACATGAAGAATACAGAAAATGGTAAATCTAATTTTAAATTCTCATGCACATAACTGAAATTTTATCATGATTTAAAAGATAATTTAATGTTCTATTAATGTAGATAATTTTTATTCCCTTTCTGCTAATGTAAATAACTTTTCATTCCATATTTATATATAGTGCTTTAGTGATGATGCCAATCTGATTAATGCTTGTCAGACTTCTAAAAACAGATGTTCTCCCATATCAATAAAACATTTTTACATTTTTAAACCCAGGTCATCTTGTAATTAATTAAGAGAAATAATTCAACTCCCTAATTAAGAAGATTTTTTAAGTGTTTCACTTTCTTGGCAACATATGAAATACGTCATTTCCATTTAGGCCACTAATTTGAAGAAAAACTGAACTATCATTAGGAACAACTTCCAAAAATGATTATTATATTTAAATTAATGCTGGTTATGCAGTGAGTTTTATAATGTACTGAGCAATTTTACTTTTATAAGAATATTCAGAATATGCGAAAATAATAATTCAGTTTGAATTTCACCAATTTATTTCAGCAATAATTTTTAAAAAATTTCAGTTCACCAATGTATTCTCTTAACTAAAATAAAAGTGACGATAACTTTTCCCCAGGTTTAGAGTTTTACAGAAACTCTGCTAACATACTCTGGCCAAAAGTCTTACCAGGATTGAAATATTAAGACTTCTGTGGCAGATTTTCATAAGTATGCAAAACAACTTAGGTACATTTGAAAGACAGTTCAATTGATTTCAAATACTATACATTTCATCTACCACTCTGAACATCCTTTCATTTAAGCATGAACAGTAGTACTTGTGCTTACTGCTGCACTTGCCAGCAGAATGTAGCCCCTCAAAGAAAATCATCTACTAAAAATCAAAGAGAATAAAAGCAGAGTCACAGTCCTTAATTCTGAATCAAATAGTCTATTAACTAGACCTTTAATAGATTTTCCAGGTTCCTAAGAACAGGAAGAAGGAAAAATACTGAAAACTTTCTGTTCATTTATACACAAAGACATTAATGCTAACTCATATAATTGTCTAATTTAAAGAGGAACTGACCTGAGAGGTACCTTGCTCCGATTAACATTACCACGCTACTCACTATAAAAAAGCCCAAGGGTAGACTACAGAAGATACTAGGGTCACCTGTTGTCATCCGAGTAGGAGGGAATTCCAGTCAAGCAAACCAAAAGAAAGACACATAATTACAATATTTGTGTTAAGAATCACATGATAGCAAAAAAAGTTATAAAAATAGTATATTCATAAAAGCTAGCAAAGAGTTATTACTTTAAATCAAAACCAGAATCAAAATTGAGGGCTTATGACAGTTAACAAACAATACAGATAGCATGCCACAAATAGCAAGAACATAGAGCATATAGACCAACATAAACCTTCCACTGGCAAAGCCAAAGAAAGCTGAAGGAGAACTTTCTTTTTGGGAGGCTGCTGATTTTAGCTTTCTTGGTTCTTCCCCAAAAGATACTAAGTGAGCAATCCCATTCCCCATCCAGATTAAAATTATAGATCCTTTGGCTATCAGAGAAGAGTTATATTAGTCCAACTCATTAGTTTGAAAATAAATTTCAAACCCTATTGGTTTCATTTTCTTTTTTACACACAGTTGGTATAACAAAATGAACCTGAAAATTAATGTTACTATATAATTTAAAAACTAAACTGTATTAATCTATATTTTAAAATATTGTCTGAGAACACAATTGTTTTGATATTTTCTAACCTGACTGAAAACATTTCCTTTAAAGAATAGCTAGAGAGATACAGACATAGGCTTTTCTTGAATTTAAACATTATGTATCTTGAACATTTAACACTTTTTGGAAAAAAATGTTATTTTGGTGGATTTGGAGTACAAAGTCATGAAGTCATTATTTATCATAAGCTCTCTCCAAAAAATATTAAATCCCCAATCATTCCTACATTTTAAACATATTAAATATATGTTAAAAATTCTTTATAGTCCATTCAAATATAGTTACAAACAAGAAAATAAATATGAATGCTTCAAAATTGGCAATATGCTTTGGAAATTAAGCTAACATAATATTCTTCCCATAAATTAAAACTATTTAAAGAGGATAAGAGGCCAGGTAGCAATTTGAATAGATTTATGAGATCATCAAAATAGGATTCTATCTGTACTATTATTACATAGCTTACATTGCTTGAGGAACAATCAGCATTTCACTAATTGACTGAATATTGTTATCCGGATTATTATACAGTTTTAGAGACTCTCAAAATGTTGTACATGAGTGCTTTTCATAAATCTGCTACAAATTGTTTTCACACTTTGCCTTAAATACACTGCAGCCTAACTGAAACAAACACCAAGTTTGAAAAATCGAAAGCTCTCAAAAAATCAAATTATTTTATCATCAATTCTGAAGGCAGAAACAAAAAAATCATGTAATTTTCTTTTATCCACTTTTTCTTGGCATTTTAAGTTCCCTGACAGTAAGGTAAAGCAAACAGAAAATGATCAATTGGCTTTGTGGGAACTTGGCGATCAAAATTATATCCTCAACTGCAAGTAAGGAAGAAGTATGTGTGGCATTGACATGGAGGTGGATATGGCGAGGGAGGGGAACAGGTTGAATTGTGCCATTTTATTTATTTATTTGGCCATCTAATATTTTTTGGCCATAAAATAAATAAAATACATTTTATTTATTTATTTTTTGGGAGCATGCGGGATCTTGTTCACTGACCAGAGATGAACCTGTGCCCCATGCATTGGAAGTGTGGAGTCTCAACCACTGGACTGCCAGGGAAGTTTCTGTGCCATTTTAAAAAATACAACTAGTCAAAGAAATCAGAGAACTCATTTTCATCAGCTTTTAATTGAGGGTAACCAGAAAATAAATCAGGGTGCACAGCTGCTGCGTCCTTCAAAGCAACTAGTACTGTGCTACAAAAAATACCTATGATTGAGAAGTTTAACTATAAAAGGTCTCAAAACTGCAAACAGTCTTAGCAAGAAAGGCTTTGTCACCATCTTAGAAAGAAAGGTGGGTCTCAGAACAAAGGATTTAAAGACAATGGATATTAAGCCTAAAGCTTATTTAGGAGAATAAAAGCTTCAAGTAGAAACAGGATGATCCCAGAAGCTTCTCTGAAAAGCTAGATACATTAAAAGTGGTTCTTGGGACTTCCCTGGTGATCCAGTGGCTAAGACTCTGGGCTCCTAATGAAGGGAGCCTGGGCTTGACCCCTAGACAGGGAACTAGATCTCCCATGCTGCAACTAAGCACCGGTGCAGCCAATAAATAAATTTTTTTTTAAAGTGGTTCTATACTCACTTTGGGGTTGGAAGGCAGGCTATATTTCATTTATAAACTCTTCTCTCTTAAACTATATGCTTCAAAATATTATTGGCCATCGTTTCATTCATTAAATTCCAAATCTTATATTTAGCAAAGGATTACAATATCAAGCCACATTAAAGGTATGTTAAAGGCTGTTGCAATATTAAAGGCAGCTCACAGCTGTTTACAACTAAATATTTTATTTATGGTAGATACCTTCCCATCTAAGTGATTAAAAACAAAAATTCTCTAATTTCTGCCAAGAGCATTTCCTAATTATGACATTTCTAATTTACTATGTTTGGTACATTTCTTCCTCTGATTTCAATGAATTCTTGCAACATACACTCACTAAGGACTTGGGAGCAGACAAGGAAGTAATGAAATGTATTCTGAAATCAATATAGCTTTTGGTCAGTTCAGGTCATGAAAACAGCCCCCCAAAAAGGCAAAGTCAGTCATGAAGAGGATAAAAAAAAGTTTAGTTGATTTTTTTTTTCATTAGGAAGAAACTAGAAATACTTTTACTTTTAGAAAACTAAGTTATCAATCAAAGTACCAGAAATAAACTAATAAGGAAAGGTATGGCAGGACAGAGTTAAGCACATATATCAATCTGATAATTTACATTTTATGTTTAGAACTTTAAAGTGTTTTCAAAATGTTAGAAACTATGAGCATATGATAATGCTATTCTTCAGAGCAGCCTTGCTAAGTATAAACAGATACTTAAAGAAGCTATTTAACATACTAGGACAAAGTGGCAATAACAATAAAAACATTTTTACCACTTTCTGAAGACTGAGTTGTAACCCAACCCATTGATTTCATCACAGCTTTCTTCCATGTAGAATAACGAATTTCACTTTCTAGAAATAGAAGGTAGGAAAACCATACATAAGAAAGGCAGTTTACTCAATGTTATGTGGCAGACTGGATGGGAGGGGAGTCTGGGGGAGAATGGATCCATGTACATGTATGGAATAATCTACCAGGAGACCCCAGTTCGATTAATAATCTACCAGGAGACCCCAGTTCGATTCCTGGACTGGGAAGATCCACTGGAGAAGGGATAGGCCACCCACTCCAGTATTCTTGGGCTTCCCTGGTGGCTCAGACGGTAAAGAATCCACCTGCAATGTGGGAGACCTAGGTTTGATCCCTGGGTTGGGAAGATCCCCTGGAGAAGGGAACGGCTACCCACTCCAGTATTCTGGCCTGGAGAATTCCATGAACTGTACATGTACAGTCCATGTGGTCACAAAGAGTTGGACACGACTGAGTGACTTTCACTTTCACATGTATGGCTGAGTCACTTTGCTGTACACCTGAAACTATCAATAACAACTGTTAGTTACTATACTCCAATACAAAATAAAAAGTTTTTTAAAAAAGAAAGACAGTTTACTAAGATGTTCTAAGTACTATACTTATATTCACTCATCATTCTTGATAAATTGTTTCACTTATTAAACTGACGCTTGTTACACTGTATTTAACTGACATGGAGCTTTACCAGGACTCAGATCCCGGTATGGTGGCCAAAGACTGCCAGTGACTGCAGAGAGAAGCTTGTGTGGAAGTTGGGGGGAAATTCAGCCTGGTCTGCAAAATGAAAGGAGATGCGGAGACAGGCTATCTGCTAAGACCAGGTCATTTATAAGCAGGTGGTGATGAATTAGATAGGAGAATCCTATTTGATCTGCTTTCTCTTTGGGGGAGGGCAGAGGACCTTGGAAAGTGAAAGTCGCTCAGTTGTGTCTGACTCTTTGTGACCCCATGCACTGTAGCCTGCCAGGCTCCTCTGTCCATGGAATTCTCCAGGCAAGAATACTGGAGTGTGTAGCTGTTCCCTTCTCCAGGGGATCTTCCCAGGCCAGGGATCAAACCCAGGTGTCCCTCATTGCAGGCAGATTCTTTGCCATCTGAACCACCACAAAATCCACTATGATGCCATTTTTTAACATATAAATTTATTAATTTTAATAGGAGGCTAATTACTTTACAATATTGTATTGGTTTTGCCATACATCAACATAACCCTGTATGAGAGACAGCAAAAGAGACAGAGATGTATAGAACAGTCTTTTGGACTCTATGATGCCATTTAATACACAGCTTTTTAAAAAGGTTTAAAACCAAATTGAATATATAAAACCTGACTTTTGTACACAAACTTAATTACAGGTATTGGGGCTTCCCAGGTAGCACAGTGGTAAAGAATCTGCCTGCCAATGCAGGAGATGCAAGAGACACGGATTTGATCCCTGGGTCTGGAAGATCCCCTGGAGGAGGAACTGACAACCCACTCCAGTATTCTTGCCTGGAATAGTTCACGGACAGAGGAGCCTGGCGGGCTACAGTCTATTGGTCTGGCTTGTGGCTTAGTTTTGTTTGTTACAACAGTGAGTCAAATATTTAATGCTCATTGATTTAAATTGTTGCTGCTTTTGTCAGGCTAGCCCTGCTGTGCTTAAAAGTTACCAGAATGGTCCTTAGCCAAGTAAATCCTGTCCTAAAACTGGTCATTGGCACTAAAGATGACCCAATGCAGACACAATGGGTCAGTGGTCTATATATCTCCCTTGTCACTGTCAGAAAAGGTTACACTAACAGGCTATTAATAAAACTGATAATGTGGCAGTGTTATCCTCATACATGAAGAGACTATAAACAGTAGAAGTGAACGGTAAAAAAGTGATTATAGAAATTTGTTTTTTTTAAATAGGGAACTATTTCTCTTATTCACATTCATTCAGATATGAAGCCAAATATGTTTAGCAGCTGAATATGAAATTACCTTCACATTTGCAATCTTATTTCATTTCTTGATTTGTGACTAAACCACCAAACTCTCTATCCCTTTTCACAGTACACCAATCTTCAGTCTTTACGAGTACCCTCACTGAAAAAGATAACTGTAGAGCACAGGGAACTAGACTCAATATTATGTAATAACCTATATGGGAAAAGAATCTGAAAAACATAGTATATATAACTGAATCACTTTGCTGTACTGCTGGAACTAACACAACATTGTGTTAGAAATCAACTCTACTTCAATAAAAAAAATAAATAAAAGTACCCTCAGCGTTGATCTGAGGTTCAAATCGCTCCATCGTGACAGCCGACAAGTCCTCAGGCTCCAGACTCCAGACGCCAACCCCTTCTGCAGCCCCTGCAGCCATGGCAGCTCCCAGGGCAGTTGTCTCGGGCATGGACGGCTTCACTGAGGGGAGCGAACAACATCACTCTCTTAGCAGTGACATATGCCTGAAAAATCAGTTCTCCAAAAAAACATGACTATTGGGGTTTGAAGGAATGAGGGCTTACTGACCTACTGGAATATACAGAATGTCTGCTTGTAACTGCATAAGGATTTTGTTGTTGGTCATTCCACCGTCTACCTGCAAATGGCTGAGTGGAATTCCACAGTCGCGGTTCATGGCATCCAAAATCTGAAAAAAAAAAAAAATGCAATGAACATCATCAAAGTACCACACAGTAATATCCAGAAAATAGTCATCTTCTACTTAAAAACACACAAAAGCTCCCCAAAGCCTACAGAAGAAAAAAAGAGATTTCTTCTAGGTCCTCCTTGATTTGGTTACCACCAACCTTTTCTCTGGGGAACTTCCCTGGTGGCTCAGACGGTAAAGCATCTGCCTGCAATGTGGGAGACCTGGGTTCAATCCCTGGGTCAGGAAGATCCCCTGGAGAAGGAAATGGCAACCCACTCCAGTACTCTTGCCTGGAAAATTCCATGGATGGAGAAGCCTGGTAGGCTACAGTCCATGGGGTTGCAAATGGTCGGACACGACTGAGCGACTTCACTTATTCACTTATAACCTTTTCTCTTACCACTCCTCTGCACTCACCTCTATATCCAGGCAAGCCAGACAACTCTTATTTTGCACCCTGATTTCCTGCCATGATATATTTTCCTGATTTTCCTGTCTATGTTTGTGCTACTATTCAAATCCTTTACCTAATATGTGTTGCTCAACATCCCCTCAACTGTAAAATGCCCAGTGCCCAGCAGCTAACAGGAACTTAAAGAGTAATGACAGCTGGGAAAAGAAAACAAACTTGCATTTATTACATTACTGTTTAGGCAGGCTTAATTAAATTTTTTTTTCTTTTGGCCTTACTGTGCAGCCCATAGGATCTTAGTTCCCTGACCTGGGATGGAACCCAGGCCCACTGCAGTGGAAACATGAAGTCTTAATCACTGGACTGCTAGGGAAGTCCCCAGGCTTAATTTCTGATTATGCTGGGAAGATTGAAGGCAAGAGCAGAAGGGGGCGGCAGAGGATGAGATGGTTGGATGGCATCACTGACTCAATGGACATGAGTTTGAGGAAACTCTGGAGATGGTGAAGGATAGGGAAGCCTGGCGTGCTGCAGTCCATGGGGTCACAAAGAGTCGGACACGACTTAGTGATTGAACAACAAGAACAAGCTTATTAAATTTTCATAAATTTCTGGCATATATATATATATATATATATATATATATATATATATAAAATTTGTACAGGAATAATAAAGGTGGATTAAGTACAGGAAAAAGGCCCATATTGATTACCTCTCGAGTTTGGAAACAAACAGCTTCTAATGCAGCAAAAGCAATATGGCATTTATTGGTGAACTGAGTGAGCCCACAGATGATCCTAAAAATATACACAAAGATTTTTAAGATTAGAGAAGAATAAATGAGTCATTAATCGGGAACGTTCTAAATATGGAAAGGTTGAATTTGGTACATAGAAGTGTATGGGGGGGAAAAGACATTAAAAAGCCAAAACTGGACACAAACATTAAGTAGCTGGCAAAATCCTTATAGTCTACAATGTTGCATCCACATATGAAAAAGTTCATGATCTATCTGAATAGATGACAATAATATAAAACCAAATCAATACTCATCTAGATGATGGCCTTTTGATATATAACTTACAGGTGCCTTGATAAAAGATAATAATACTAACATGAATAGGAATATAGCCAGGGCTTATTGTCAGATGACATAACTTCATGGAATTTTTTCTAATATTTATTTATTGATTTGCCTGAACCAGGTCTTAGTTGTGGCAGGTGGGATCTAGAACCCAGGTGCCCTGAACTGGGAGGGAGGGCAGAGTTCCAGCCACTGAGCCACCAGGGAAGTCCCTGGAGTTCTTGTTTATGTCATGCCAAGGGGCATGCAGCGCAGTATCTTAGTTCCGCAACCAGGGATCGAATCCATGCCCCCTGCAGTGGAAGCGTGGAATCCTAGCCACTGGACAGCCAGGGAATTCCCAACTTCTAAAATTATACTTCCCAAGTATAAAAGGTTTCCTCCATACTTCAAAATCATTTGAAAATAGAAAACTATTAACCAATAAGTTCTTAGCTAATATAGTAAATAAATCAAGACTGACAAAAGCATACCTTACTTTCAATTCTTACCCTCTTGCACTAGGCTCCCAATAAGGTGCATACAGCCCCGAAAATGCTGGGACGAAATAGCAGCCATAAGAAGTACCTACTTCTTTAGCAAGTTTTTCTAATGTTGAAAACAAACAGCAAAAACAAAAAAAAAAAACACACACACAAAAAATCATTCCAATATATACTACTTCTTTTCAAAAACAAGCACACATGTTTAAAAAATTAGGACAGGACTTTTGGTTTCCTAATATGCAGTACAGCAAAATGTTGCTAATTGTAGCAGAATACGAGGAGCAACAAAAGCAAATTTCTCCACAAAATATAACCCAATCTGCATGTACACCCACAGTGGATTCATGTCAATGTATGGCAAAACCAATACAGTATTGTAAAGTAAAATAAAGTAAAAATAATAATTAAAAAATATATATATATAACCCAATCCAAGAATGAAAGGAATTGGATTAGTTTTGTTAAGGTATTGTAGTTCATTTCCACTATTTTTTTTTTAAAAAATATGTAATTTATTTTCTAATGTGCTGGGTTTTTGTTGCTGTGCACAAGCTTTCTCTAGTTGCAATGAGTGGGAGCTACTCTCTAGACATGGGGCACAGGTTTCTCATAGCAGTGGCTTCTTTTTTTGTGGAGCACAAACTCTAGGGCATGCGGCCTCAGTAGGAGTGGTGTAGGGGCTTAGATGCCCCACAGCATGTGAGATCTTAGTTCCTGGACCAACAATTGATCCTGTGTCCCATGCATTGGCAGGTGGATTCTTAACTACTGGACCATCAGGGAAGTCCCCATTTCCACTATTTTTAAGGTTGCTGACTAGCAGATGAAGAAGTGGCCTTCACTGCATTCCTAATCAGAAATGTGTCCCTGATTGTCTCACCTTCAGGTGAAATGAAACAAGCAGGAGAGTGGGTAGGGAGTTCAAAATAATTACCTATCATTTGAAAATAGCCATAGTAATACTTAAATTACAGGTACTGGAGTTTTAATTCTCACTCTAATAAGAGTTAAAGCTCTTTCTTATCAGATAAATTTAACTGCAGATTCTGGCAATCTTCGGTGTTCAATTTTACACTTGGGTAGTTTTTATGCCCTACTGTGCCTATTTATGAATAAGCACCACTAATTATGTCAATTTGTTGTTTTATAAATCTTCACAAAGAGTCTTTTATATATATATCAAACTCATAATAGGGATCCATATAGTTTAATGTCAAATACAGGGCAAAGCATTAACAGACTGCAAGGGTAAAATATTTACAATTTTCATTATTTAGATTCCAGCCCTTTGTTAGAACATACTCACCAATTTCCTCAGAGCTTTTTATAATTCCAAGATTGTCTCTAAGCCAGCGAATAACAGCACCAGCTATAGCTACTGAACCCTATGGGAAATAAGGAATCCAAGAGAGAATATGTTAAATATGTTATCAGTATATAAAGTTCTTATTGAGCATATTCTCTGTGTATGATTCTACCAGATGGATACGATTCAAAAATTTCAACTTTGGGACTTCTACAAACGTCATAAACCAGGGCTTTCAATATAAACATGGTTTTATCTAAGTCATTGTAGAAATTTTTCATGAGGCAGAGAAGCGAGCCCTCCAGTAGACCTTGGACCTGTTCCCATAGATGGACATAACTGTGGTGAGCAATCTGTTTCTTGTACAATTGTTCTGTTGCTAAATGACAAAGGTATATTATCACCCAGAATACATTCCCATTGTAGCTACAGAGTTATTGGGAAATGTTATGCGAAGAGTTGACTCATTGGGAAAGACTCTGATGCTGGGAGGGATTGGGGGCAGGAGGAGAAGGGGACGACAGAGGATGAGATGGCTGGATGGCATCACGGACTCAATGGACATGAGTCTGAGTGGACTCCGGGAGTTGGTGATGGACAGGGAGGCCTGGAGTGCTGCGATTCATGGGGTCGCAAAGAGTTGGACACGACTGAGCGACTGAATTGAATTGAACTGAACCCTGAAAGTTTTTTAAGCCCATTTCCCAAATTAAACAGTATATTAAATCTAGCAACCACACACAAAACTAGTCAGCAAAGAAGGCTAACTGCAAAGTAATTATTCTTAGATAACTAATGAGGACCTAACTGTATAGCACAAGGAACTCTACTCAATGCTCTGTAGTGACTTAAATGAGAAGGACATTTTTAAAAGAGTGGCTATACGTATAACTGATTAACCTTGCTATACAGCAGAAACTAACACAGCATTGTAAAGCAATTATACTCCAATAAAAATTAATTTAAAAATAATTATTCTTTATAACAAAATCACCAAGGAATGGAGTGGAGGGAGAATGTATGGCTGTGGCAATAAGGAAGAAAACATACAATTTGTAGTCAGATGAACTGGGTTTAAGGCTGAATTCTATTTTTTAATAGATACGTAATTTTAGGTAAATTAGTTGGGCTTTCCAAGACTCCATTTATTCGCCTATATAAGGGTAATGACTATAATAATAGTTACCTAAAGAAATTACAAGGAGGCTTAACACAGGAAGTATACAGGAATATACAGGAAAGTTATTACTGAATGTAAATATTAGTTTCACTAGTTAGGTGTTAAAAAAGCATATCAGCCAAATTCCATTGACCGATGTATGGATAAAGGTAGCAAACCTACACACTGGAAAATTATTTGACCATGAAAAAACATGAAATTCTGCTACAACATGGGTGAATGTTGAAAACGTTATGCTAAATGAAAGATCATATATTGTATAACTCAATTTATATGAAATGTTCACAATACACACATCCATAGGCACAAAGAGTTGATTAGTGCTTGCCTAGGGTTGAGGTGATAGAGTTAGTCTTTGGGGAAATAAAAATGTTCTCAATTTAGACTGCAGTGATGACTGCAAAACTCTGTGAACATACTAAAAACCACTGAATCATACACTTTAAAAGAGTGAATTGTGTGATATGGGAAGAACATCTCCATAAAGCTGTTCATAAAAAAAAAAAAAAAGATTCTGAGGCCAAGGAAGTATTAGCACAAACCATTAGGAGTTCCAAAAAAGGTTTTTTGGTTCTGATGTTTCATTCATACACATTTGTTCATCTTCCGTGTTTTTTTTTCCATATAGATTATTAATGTAAATTACTTGATAGAGTCACTCCAAACCAAAACATCAGGTAATATAGTTAAGTATAGGAAACATAATTTTTTTCATACGTTGCTTGCCTCTCTATCCCCAGTAAATAGAATTGCAAATGGTTATCCCTTCTTGCCATCAGTTTTCAGGATGTAAACAAACTAGACGCTGAACATGTTGCTGTTAATACATTCTACCATTCATGGCTGCTATGAGAACAAGTCACTATATTCTACTGAAAAGCTGGCAAAACACCAGTTGCTCTTTTTATACAGTGAATTTTCAACTATAAAAATTATTTGAGGAACTGATTCGACATCTCTGTGAAGATAGAACCAGATTTTAAAAGTGGGACAACGACAATTTAGCAAACACCTGACAAGGGACCCTAACCCAATGCCTCTCCTCAAAGAATACACTTCCTAACTTTGATATATTATATACTTAGGTAGAGAGTAGGACTATTAAGGAGAACTAAGTACATTTTTTGCTTTTGGAGACAATTCAACTCTGAAACATCCTTTGGAAGCAAACAATTCAGATATACTAGTTGCCAAAGATTAGAAAACACATAAGATTATCTAGACCAGTGCTGTTAACAGAAATACAATGTGAGTTGCAGATATAATTTAACTTTTTTAGTTACCATAGTTAAAAAGGTTAGATTAATTGTAATATATTTTGTTTAACTCAATATATTAAAAATATTATCATTGCAACATTGAGATATGTTTATATATATATATATATATATATATATATATATATATATATATATAATTTACTAAGTCTTTGAAATCAGGTATATATTTTCCACTTACAGCACATTTCAATTTGGACTAGCCACATTTCAAGTGTTCAATAGTCAGGTGTGGCTAGTGGCTACCATACTGGACAGCACAGTTCTAGATCTACATGGAAAAACAGATGTTCTTTCTCCTTATACACTTAAAAAGACACTGGTCCTACATGGCACCTAACCAAGAAATGTGTATGTTTCCAATGGTTTTAGGTGAGTAAACAACAAATTTTAATAAGTCATTGAGCTGGAGGTCTAGTGGAGTGGTCTTATAGCTATCAGCTAGTGGAACTTCATGTTTTGGGAAATCAAATGTTGGTGTACCTCCTTTCCACTGATGAGGGCAATATGTTACATGCTCAGATAATTTTTTTTCAGAGGAAGCAATGTGGTTGTAATAAAAGGAAAATCAAGATTTTCATTAAAGGTAACTGATTGAGAACATTATTGAGGACATTATTTAAAGCCACTGTCAAGCTTCCAGAAGAAAATTATTTTAAATTTGGTCATCAGGAGTATATAGGAGTGTTCTATTGTTGAACAAAGAAGTAGGTTTAATATGAAAAACACTTATCTGAAATAAGTATATAATTTTGGTATCATGATATAATACTTGGTATAGCTCTTTACAAATTAATAAAAATAAGAGAAACCTCCAAATTCACAAAAGATGTAGTCTTCTGAATCCAAACGCAGGAGATAAATTGGAAGGTGGTATAATGCTTTGAAGATGGGCAGGGAAAAGAGTACAGGAATGGAAACCTAAAATGATAGTTAGAAGGTGACTGTCTACTTGTGATCAAATAAGTTACTGTCAATTATATCATAAATATAAAGATTCAATACTTCAGCTCATCAACTACAAATATGAATCAACCCTTATTCTAAGTCACGATCCACTGGGAAAGCTACACAGAAGCTTAACTGAGGTTTTCTAAGAAAAACAAAAACATAATAGAAAAGAGAGGGCTTCTCCAGTGGCTCAGCGGTAAAGAATCCACCTGAAATGCTGGAGACATGGGTTCAATCCCTGGGTCGGGAAGATCCCCTAGAGAAGTAAATGGCAACTCACTCCAGTATTCTTGCCTGGGAAAACCAATGGACAGAGAAGCCTAGCAGGCTAAGGTTCATAGGGTTGCAAAGAGTCAGATACAACTGAGTGATTGAGCATGCACAAAGAAAAACATAATAGAAATGAGGGGTAAAAAGAAGAAGTTCAATGATAACTGGACAAAAGAAATAAATTACTAAAAACTAGACAAACAGCCTGGAAAGTGAAAAGCTAAGGAAAAGGCTATGTAAAGATTAGATTAAAAATAATCAAGTAGCTCTGATATAATGTCATAGCAGGCAAACATACGTTCCCTCAAAAGTTCCTTGAGATGAATGTTACTGCCATGAACAGTATTATAAAGTAGATTATTTCAGGATGTAGGATGTGTCTTACAATGCAATTATGGTTAAAATCAGTACATGTGGAGAAAAATTATGTAAAATTTAGGTTATCCTTAAATTGCTCAAAATCAAGCATTAGGCACAGGAAACAGTTTTGTGTATGCTACAGTAATACACAACACTATATAATTTATACTGTACTTAATTTATATATGATTGCAAATGCAAAAATCTAAGTACAGCATTTTTAATTGCAAAGAGAAGACAACAGGAGCAGAGAGGTGAATTGGGGAAGCATTTTTGAAATGTAATCTGTATCATTAATACTTTGGTAACAAGTTAGAGAATTAAAATTAAAAGCACTCATTTGTCAGAAAGTATACACCCGTGGCAGATTCATGTTGATGTATGGCAAAGCCAATACAATATTGTAAAGTAGTTAGCCTCCAATTAAAATACATATATATATATATAAAGAAAGTATACTTTCTAAGAAAGTACATTAGAAAAGTCCATAAACAATGTTTATAGGCCCCCATGATCCTCAACTCCTGCTATTCATGCTCTTCCATGATCCTTTCCCTTTAAGTAAGGTGGGATCTATGACTTGCTTTTAACCAACAGGGCCTGTCAAAGGTGACAGGATGTATGTGGCAATATGTGTGTGATTACGTTGCATAAGATTATCACACCTGTTTTCTGGACTCTCTTCCCGCCTTGCTGGTGTTAAGTCCTCACATAGGAAGGAACTGCAGGTGGCCTCTAGGAGCTGAGGACAGCCTCTTGCTGATTGCTGGTAAGAAACTGAAACCTCCAGTTCTACAACCACAAGAAACTAAATTTGGTCAATAACCTGAGTGAACCTAGAAACAGATGGAGTCTCAGATGAGACTGCAACCTCAGTCTACACCTTGTGCAATCTCAGTCTAAATCTTGACTTCAGCCCAGTAAGACCCTGAGTAGAAGATCCAGCTAAGCTTTGCACGGAATCCTGACCCATGAAAACTGTAAGATAATAAATGGGTATGGTTTCAAGCTACTTGCATCAGTGGTAGGACTGTTATGCAGCAACAGTTAACTAATAAATAAGGCTTATACCTAAAATGAATATCTGGCTCAAGAGAGATGAAAAACTCCAAAAAAAGAAAAATTTGACACCAAAATCACAAATCACATCAAAGAGATGAGAAAAAGGACATTTAAAGAAAACAACGGGTGGGGAGTGTTAGCCCCTATGGAAGATGGTATGGAGATTCCTTTAAAAACTAGGAATAAAACCATCATATGACCCAGCAATCCCACTCCTAGGCATACGTCCTGAGTAAACGAAAACTGAAAAGGATACACATATCCCATTGTTCATTGCAGCAATATTTACAATAGCTAGAACATGGAAGCAACTTAGATTTCCATTGACAGATGAATGGATAAAGAAGTTATGGTACATATACACAATGGAATATTACTCAGCCATAAAAAGGAACACATTTGAGTCAGTTTTAATGAGATGGATGAACCTAGAGCCTATTATACAGAGTGAAATAAGCCAGAAAGAGAAAGATAAATATCATATACTAACACATATACATATGGAATCTAGAAAGATGGTCTTGAAGCATTTATTTGCAAGGCAATAATGGAGAAACAGACATAGAGAACAGACTTATGGACACGGGGAGAGGGGAGGAGAGGGTGAGAAGTATGGAGAGAGTAACATGGAAACTTATAGATAGCCAATGGGAATTTGCTGTATGTCTCATGGAACTCAAACAGGGGCTCTGTGTCAACCTAGAGGGGTGGGAAGGGGAAGGAGATGGGAGGGTGGTTCAAGAGGGAGGGGACATATGTACACCTATGGCTGATTCATGTTGAGGTTTGACAGAAAACAAAATTTGGTAAAGCAATTATCCTTAATAAATTAAAAAAACACAATGGGGGTGTTATAAGGAATCCTCTTTGGAGCTCATGTTTAAATAGGCAAAAATGGCATAATATAGGATTTGGTATATAAACAATACCTGTTGAGTGTCTACTATATGCCAGACTCTGGGATAGAGTGGTGAACAAGACAGGTAAGTCTTCTGACTGCAGGGAACTTATATCCTAGTGACAAAATACAGAACATGGAAGTCTCAAACCCATAGTATGCTCAAGTTCATAATCAGATCAAAGCTCCCCAAGAGCATTTTGTTTTGGGAAATAACATTTAGAAAAAGAAGATGAACGAGGAAGGGAGAAGCACAGCTTGGGGAAGATGGCACACAGATGGCAGAGGGAAGGCAGAACTACTCACTCTATTTTGGTAATTCTTGCTCAATTTTGTTTCAGTATCTTCCACCACTAAGGAAAATTTCCAACTAGCAACAGTGGGACAAATTTAAGCAGTTTAATATGAGTTTAAAGTCTCAAAACAACTGAAGGATCATGTGTTCCACTTCCTTTTTACTAACAATGAAATAGGGACCCAGAGACGTTAACATTCTTAGTGATAAAATCCTATCAACAGAGATGGTTGAGTTTGCACTTTAAAAAATCACCTGTGTCCATAACAGAGGATAACAGGCAAAATATAAAAAGAGAAAAACAAAACAACACATGATAACTCAAGAAGAAAATAGCATCAATGTGGACAGAAACAGAAATGCACAGCCAAATAGGGTTTAAGGCCACAGGCATGAAGGATTCTGGTTCATTGTTCTGTATGTGTCAGGCAGCAGGAGGGGCTGGAACTGACTCCTGCAGAGGCAAAGAATTCAGAGTGCTTCATGTAAGATCAGGAAGAGTGTCAGTGCTTGAAGCCAGGGGCTCGGTGGTGCTCTCCTGCTTGTGTAAGGGTGTTGGAAAACAAGCAGTTGTCTACCTGCTGACTCAGGCTATTGGCTTAATGGAAAATGAGACCAGAAGGGAAAATTTCAAAATACATGAAGAAATTCAGTATTAAAACATCAGACATAGTGTTCAGAAAACAGAACACCTACATGCAAAAGAATCAAACCAGACTACTTTCTCACACCATATATGAACATAAACTCCAAACAGATTTAAAATTTAAATGCAAGATCTGAAAGTATAAAACTTCTAGAAGAAAACACAGGCTGTATGCTCTTTGACCTCAGCAATATTCTTTTTTGTACTGTCTTCTCAGGTGAGGGAAACAAAAGCAAAAATAAACTAAAAAGCTTTTGCACAATGAAGGAAGCTATCGACAAAATGAAAAGGCAGCCCACTGAATGGGAGAGAATATTTGCAAATGGGGTTAGTATACAAAATATACAAAGAACTCATATAACTCAATGTCAAAAACTATCTGATTAAAACATTGACAGAGGACCTAAATAGACATTTTTCCAAAGAGGACATATAGATAGTAAATAGCCCCATGGAAAGGTGCTCAACATCACAAAGCATCAGGGAAATGAAAATCAAAATCACAATGCAATCTCCTCACACCTGTCATAATGGCTATTATCAATAAGACAAGAAATAACAAGTGTTGCGAAGGATATGGGGAAAAGGGAACCCTTGAGCCCTGGTGTCCACTTCTGAGTAATTTTTCAAAGAAAACAAAAACACTAGTTAGAAAAGATATATGCACCAGCACGTTCATTGCAGCATTATTTACAATAGCCAAGATATGAAAGCAACCTGAATATCTCTCGATAGATGAATAAAATGGATAATTTTATAATATATAATGGAATATTACTCAGCCATAAAAAGGGGTGACATCTCGTGATCTGTGAAAATATGGGTGGACCTAGAGGGTACTTGCTAAGTGAAATAAGTCAGAGAAAGAAAATATAGCATGGTATCACTTGTATGTGGAATCCAAAAAATAAAACAAATGAACAAACAAAATAAAAATAGGCTCACAGAAACAGAGAACAAAATGTTGGTTGCCAGAGGGGAAGAGGGTAGGAGGATGAGTGAAAGAGATGAGGGAGATTAAGAGGTACAAGCTTCCAGTCATAAAATAAACAAGGCACGGGACATCCCTGGTGGTCCAGTGGTTAAGACTCCATGCTTCTAGTGCAGGGGGTATAGGTTTGATCGCTGATTGAGAAGCTAAGATCCCACAAGTGGTGTGGCCAATAAATAAATTAATTAAAAAATAAACAATCACAGGGATATAATATACAGCACTGGGAATATAGTCAATATATTATAATAATTTTGCATGGTGACAGACGCTAACTAGACTTATTGTGGTGATCATTTTGTAATGTATAAAAATACTGAGTCACTATGTTGTACACTTAAAACTAAGTTGAGTGTAAATTAATTATACTTCTATTAAAATTTTATTAAATTAAAATATACAGACTTTTAGTAAATTAGATATTACTGCACATCATATGCTAGCTTAGAAGCATCACTTCTAGTAAAAATGTATGGAAGGGGAAGAAATGACATCAGTCAACAAAACTTAACAGTTGGAACAGAATTCATTCCAGTCTGAGAAGTAAGTCTTTAAAATAAGTATGTGCTAAATATATTCAAAGGAGTGCATTAGAAGACTTCCCTGGTGGTCCAGGTTAGGACTCTGAGCTTCCACTGCAGGGGTACAGGTTCAATTCCTGGTTGGGAAACTAAGATCCTGCATGCCATGTAGCATGGCCAAAAAAGAAAAAAGAAACAAAAGCCAAAGAGGTAAATTAAGGTATGATTTCCACAAAAATTTAAAATGAATTACAAACCAAAAGAAAGGGAAATAAAACAAAATCAGGTGAAAACTAACCAATTAAAGATTCTAGAAATGAAAGTACTGAGTGAGATTTAAAAAGGTAGTAGTTGAGATAAACCATAGAACAGACAAGAGAGAACAGGTAAATTATTGTTCTTATACACTGCTGGTGGTATTTACATATGGTAATGAAAAAGAATGAAATAATAGCAGTGAATCTCACAAAGCGAATGTTGAGTGAAAGGGACCAAAGTTTGCATACTGTATTACTCAGTCTCACTCTTTTGTATTATTAACATATAAACTATTAAAAACATGCAAAACTAACTCTGGTGTTCAGGGTTGCACATTTAAGTGTTAGAACTATAAAGAAAATAAGAAAGTGGTTATAATAAAAGCCAAGGCAGTGTTACCTTAGGGGAAAGGAAAGAAGCTGTGATTGGGAGTGGCACATAGTGGGTTCCTGGCAGTTGTCTGTTTTTTGACCCGGGTGAGGTTACATGGGTCTTCATCTTTAATATTTCTTTTTTCTGGCTGCACAGCATATGAAAACTTAGTTCCCTGACCAGGGATCAAACCCAAGCCCCTTGCAGTTAAGGTGTGGAGTCTTAATCACTGGACTACCAGGGAAGTCCCACATGGGTCTTCTTGAATAATACCGTGTTAAGCTGTACATTGATGGTTTATGTATTTTTCTCTACATGTTTTACATTTCACAATTAAAATGTTTTTGTTTTGTTTGTTTTAAAGAGAAAATCTTGAAATGTAGATACTGAGAAACTCACCAGGGATACAGCACAGAGAAACAAAGAGATTAAAAACATATAAAATGGCAGTTAAGAGACATGGAGGGTGGGTTGGAAAGTTCCAATATCCAGACAATAGCAAATCTAGAAGAGGACGGAGGCAATGGTAGAGAAGCGATATTTGAAGAGATAATTGCTGAGAATGTTTCAGAACTGAAGACAGACTTGTATCCAAGTACCTAACAGAATAAGTAAAAATAAATCTAAACTAAGGCATATCATAGTAAAACTATGGAATGTCAATGATAAGGATATAAAGTTTAAAAACTTTTATATCAGGGCAGCCAAGGTCTGATTGGCAGCAAAAATATGGCCAAAAGGGATGTAGCTACAAAAACTGAGATTTTTTATATCCACTCCAGAGAGAGGGCACAATAAAGAGAAACCTATAAAGAACAGGCTTACTACCCCAGATTCTATGAACTTTCAAAGGTTGTCCCTCAGCAAGAAAATCCTGGGGGTGGTGAATGGGGACATAAAAGGTCTGGGACCAAAGAAATGATACTGGACACAGAAATTGATAAATACGTCAATTAATATGATTTATGATTGACTGAAAATAGTATCAATTACTGTATGTTTAAGAAAAGGGGGAAATGAAAATTGTAAATTCCATAACATGACTGCTGGTGGAGGTGGTAAGTATAAAGCATTCAAGGTCCTCATCGTGGTTGGATGGTTATTAAAAATATTAAACAATTATAAACACTCTTGGAAAAATATATAACTATTAGTTTGAAAGTACTACTAAAAAACCCTCAAACAACAATTAGAAATGCCTTATGTTGCTTCCTAGTCAGCAGAGGCATAATGAAAGAAGACTAAAATCTAAGAGGGGTAGGCATAGTTTCTGTTTTCAAAGAGGGTACTTAAAAAAAAAAAATTATTTATTTATTTATTTTGGCCTCACCAGGTGGGTTGTGGGATCTTTGTTCCCTGACTGGGGATTAAAACTCTGCCCCTGGCAGTGAAAGCATGGAGTCCCAACCACTGGACCACCAGGGAATTCCCCACAGAGAGTACTTTTGAAAGTAAAGAAAGTTACTTTTTGACACCTCAGATGGCAAAGCCTAGCCAAAGTCTGTCAAATTACAGAAATGAGTATTAAATACCTGCTTTATAAGCACTTTCCCCAAAAATGAAGCAGGGCAACTAGGTGGAATTTGCATGAATTCACTGAGAAAAAGTTATACCAACCTGGCTTGATTCTCTGCATTCTTATTTGATTTTTAAAAAAAATTTTACAAAATTTTTGTGAAAAGAATTAGAAAACATGGAAAAGAAATTGTGTTGTTAACAAACTAGTGTGTGTGTGTTATGGCTGAGTTGCTAGGTTAGCAGAAGGGTATGACATATGGGGGATGCAGGGAGAAGAACACTAGACTGAGGAGACTGAAGCCCTGACTATTCAGATATATAAGGAAGGAGATGGTCCAATGGGGCAGCCCAGGCATCTAGACTCTGATGTCCAATAATGTGGATTTGCATCAAACTACCTTGGCCAAATGACTCCAGTTTCACTTGCCTTCTTCACGCATGAAACAAGGGGATAGCAGGGTGTAGCGAAGCCTGTTGTCATCTAATCCACTGCTTCCCTCAGCTTTAAAATTCTATGAAACTAAAAAAAATTACATGAATCAAAACAAAATCATATGGTAATATATATGCTGGTGCTCTGTGACAACACGGAGGGATACAGTGGGGAAGGAGGTGGGTTCAGGAGGGAGGAGATGCATGTATACCTATGGCTGATTCATAGTGATGTATGGCAAAACCCATCACAGTATTGTAAAGTCATTATCCTCCAATTAAAATAAATAAATTAAAAAAAATCATAAAGCTAATGTGTTAAGTCTCCAGAAAAGACAAAACTGGAAGAGTAAGGGTGAAGAATGAAAAAGCATTCAGACTTGTGTCAGAATTGGCTGAAATCACTATCATGAAATTTAATAGGAAGAAACAAAGACCTCAATTTAGATGAACAAAAGATTGTCTCTGCAAATATTAATACAAAATGGCATAGACGTGGCTTGATAATTCATTCAAAAAGAGCTAGATATTTTAATATATGCTCTTGGAGCCAATGATATGGTGGGATGATTAGACTAAATGAATGAACTCTCAGGCTAGAGTAGCAGAAACAGTGTTTATGGTCATGGAGGCACAAATCCCACAGTCGGCATATTTCATTTTATTATTTTTTAAACACTTGTTTGTTTGGCTGCACAGGGTCTTAGCTGCAGTATGTGGGATCTAGTTCCCTGACCAGAGATTAAACCTGGGCCTCCGGCATTGGAGCTTGGAGTCTTAACCACTGGACAACCAGGGAAGTCCCAGGAATACCTCATTTTACTGTGCTTCCCAGATACTAGGTTTGTTTGTTTGTTTCCCCCACAAACTGAAGGTTTGTGGCAACCCTGCACAGAGCAAGTCTACTGGTACCATTTTTCTAACATTTGCTCACTTTGTATCTCTGTGTCACATTTTGGTAATTCTAGAAATATTTCAAATTTTATTATTATATTTGTTAAGGTGATCTGTGATTAGTGATTTTTGGTGTTACTACTGTAATTGTTCTGGGGTGCCACAAATTGTTCCTAGATAAGACGGCAAACTTATAAATGTATATGTTCTAACAGCTTCACCGACTGGCCATTCCCCATTTCTCTACTTCTCCTCAGACCTCCCTATTCCCCGAGATGTAACAATATTGAAATTAGGCGAATTAATAACCTTACAATGACCTCTAAATGCTCAAGTGAAAGAAGTGTCCCATGTCTCACTTTAAACCAAAAACTCAACAGAAATAATTAAACTAATGACGAAATAATATCTAAAGCTGAGACAGGCTGAAAGCTAGGCCTCTGGCACCAAATGGTTAGCCAAGTTGTGAATGCAAAGGAAAACCTGAAGTAAAGTAAAAGTGCTATTCCAGTGGACACATGAATGATAAAGAAGTGAAACAACTTTACTGCTGATATGGAGCAAGTCTGAGTGATCTGGATAGGAGATCAAATGAATCACAACATTCCCCTAAGCCAGAGCAAGGCCCTAACTCTCTTTAATTTTATGAAGGCTGGAAGAGGAGAGGAAGCTTCAGAAAAAAATCTGGAGCTAGCAGAGGTTGGTTCATGTAGTTTAAGGAAAGAAATTGTCTCTGTAACATAAAAGTGCAAGGTGAAGCAGCAAGTGGTGATGTAGAAGCCACAGCAAGTTATTCGGAAGATCTAGCTAAGGTCATTAATGAAGGTGGCTACTAAACAACACATTTTCAATGTAGATGAAATAGGCTCATATTGGAAGGAAAGACATCGGAGACTTTCACAGCTGGAGAGAAGTCAATGTCTAACTTCAAAGCTTCAGAGAACAGGCTGTCTCTCTTGTTAGGGGCTAATGTAGCTGGTGACCTTAAGTTGAAGCCAATGTTTATTTACCACTCTGCAAATCCTAGGGTCCTTAAGAATTACAGTAAATCTACGCTGTCTGTGCTCTATAAATGAAACAAGAAAGCTTAGATGACAGCACATCTGTTCACAACATGAAGTGCTGAATATTTTAAACCAGCTGTGGAAACATAATGCTCAGAAGAGGATTCCCTTCAAAATATGAAGGGAACTGACAATGTATCTGGTCACACAAGAGCTCTGATGGAGATCTACAGTGAGATTCATGTTGTTTTCCTGCCTACTAATGCAACATATGGGCTTCCCTGATGGCTCACGGATAAAGAATCTGCCTGCCAATGCAAGAGATGTGTATTCGATCCCTGGGTTGGGAAGATACCCTGGAGAAGGACACGGCAACCCACTCCAGGATTCTTGCCTGGAGAATCCCATGGAGAGAGGAGTCTGGTGGGCTACAGTCCATGGGGTCATGAAGAATTGGACATGACTGAGCGACTAAACAACAACAACGTGTATACATTCTGCAGCCCATGAATCAAGGAGTAATTTTGAATTTCAACTCTCACTGTTTTAAGAAAGACAACTTGTATGGCTATAGTTGCCATAGACAGTGATTTCTCTGATGAATCTATCCTGGGCAAACTATAATGAAAACCTACTAGAAAGGATTTAGCATTCTAGATGCCAAAAGAACATTTGTAATTCATGTGAAGAGGTCAAAATTACATTAACCAGTCCAACCAGAGTTTAGAAGAAGTTCACTCTATCCCTGATGGATGACTTTGAGAAGTTCAACACTATTTCTAGGAAGTAACTAAACATAATGAGAACTAGAATTGGAAATGGAGCTTTTTTGTGACTGAATTGTTGCAATGTCATGATAAAACTATAGCGACTGAGAAGTTGTTTCTCATTCTTACAGATAACACCGTGATTTTCATTAGCTTTGAATGTCTGCTTCCCTGGTGGCTCAGACGGTAAAGTGTTTGCCTGCAATGTGGGAGACCCAGGTTTGATTCCTGGGTCAGGAAGATCCCCTGGAGAAGGAAATGGCAATCCATTCCTGCACTCTTGCCTGGAAAATCCCATGGACAGAGGAACCTGATAGGCTACAGTCCATGGGGTCACAAAGAGTCAGACACAACTGAGCGACTTCACTTTCACTTAGAATGTCTGTCATATTATCCATACTGATTGAAATGTACTTACTTCTAATGCATAATATACAGGTTTATCTCTGCCGAGTTTATAAGCCACTGTGGTCAGAAGGCCATGTTCAGAAAATACACACTGTAGAAAAGAGAAAAAGAGTTTATAGCCAGGAAAACAAAAAGACAGCATAAGATTTTTAAAGCAAAAATGATCTAGTTATAACTCAATAAACATGACAATTTAGAAAATATATCTTAAAAATCAATATTACCAGTTTTAAGAACAATACACTTGGCAGACTGGGATATATATATATATATATATATATATATATATATATATATACACACACACACACACTACTATATATAAAACAGATAACTAATAAGGATAACTAATAGCACAGGAAACTCTACTCAACACTCTGGGTTGGGAAGATCTACGTGGAATGACCTACATGGAAAAAGATCTTAAAAAAAGTGGACATTCTTTGCTGTACGCCCGAAACTACCACAACATTATAAATCAACTATTAACTCCAATAAAAATTATTTTTAAAAGAACAATACACTCAAATAGTACAAAAAGTTTATCCCTTTTTGGAAATTGGACTTGAATTAAGAATCTGACAAGCTCCTAGTGAGATATTCTACTAACACAATTAAAAACACACATATAAAAGTTAAAGAACCTAAAATGGTTCTTACAAGAATGCTTAAAATGTAATGATACTCATCATTTTTATTGAGCTCTAAATTAAACCCTCATAAAAAATTTTTAAAAAGCTGCTGACTCAAAAGTTACTTAATAGCAAATTATGTTGAAGTATTATTTATATGAAGTTAAAGAAGACTTCCATGAATCTTTTAATTTGAAAAACACCAACCTTACGGCCTGTATTACATAGTAAGAAGCAGCCTGTTCCATACCTACAGTTAGGGGAAAAATGAACAGTAGGACAATTTTATTAAAAGTAAATGCTGAAACGTTAATAATACAACATTGACATTTAACATAGAACAATAAAAGAAATGAAATTTTTAGAAAAGTTTCAAAAGTTAACAAATATCACATACACTCTTGGAATAATGTTTTAAAGAACAGTCTAGGGATTTCCCTGGTGGCCCAGTGGTGAAGAATTCTCCTGCCAATGCAGAGAACACTGGTTTGATCCCTGGTCTGGGAAGACCCCACATGCCACAGGGCAACAAAGCCCATGTGCTACAACTACTTAGCCCACATGCCTCAAAGCCCATGCTATGCAACAAGAGAAGCCACCACCATGAGAAGCCCAAGTACCACTAGAATGTAGCCCCCACTTGCCACAACTAGAGAAAGCCTGCACAGCAACCAAGACCCAGCATGGCCAAAAATTAACAAACAAATATTTTAAAAATATGTGCTTCCTTAAAAAAAAAAAAAAGTCTAGAAGAAAATGTACTTAGTGGAATCCTAATGGAAAAACTCAACATTCAAAACACTAAGATCATGGCATCCAGTCCCATCACTTCATAGCAAATAGATGGGGAAAAAATGGAAACAGGGACAGACTTTATTTTCTTGGGCTCCAAAATCACTGCAGATGGTGACTGCAGCCATGAAATTACAAGATGCTTGCTCCTTGGAAGAAAAGCTATGACAAATCTAGACAGTGTATTGAAAAGCAGAGATATCACTTTGCCTACAAAGGTCCATATGGTCAAAGCTGTGGTTTTTCCAGTAGTCATGTAGGGATGTGAGAGTTGGACCATAAAGAAGGCTGAGGGCCAAAGAATTGATGCTTTCAAACTGTGGTGCTGGAGAAGACTCTTGAGAGTCCCTTGGACTGCAAGGAGACCAAACCAGTTAATCCTAAAGGAAATCAACTCTGAATATTCATTGGAAGGACCAATGCTAAAGCTGAGGCTCCAATACTTTGGCCATCTGATGCAAAGAGCTGACTCATTGGAAAAGACCCTGATGCTGGGAAAGATTGAGGGCAGGAGAATGGGGCGGCAGAGGATGAGATGGTTGAATGGCATCACCAACTCAATGGACATAAGTTTGAGCAAGCTCCAGGAGTTGGTGATGGAAAGGGAAGCCTGACGTGCTGCAGTCCATGGGGTCGCAAAGAGTCGGACATGACTGAGTGACTGAACAACAGTGAAAAAAATGCAAGTATAGTATTTGGAGTTTAGTCGTAACCCAGGTTCCTGTTTATATTAATAAAATAGCACTGAGTTACAATAAATCCTAAATTCTCTCACAGTTACATCTCTACTAATCCACGTATAGTGAAACATCATGGCTAATAGCCATTCAGCAATGGGGCAGGCCGGCCTAGCTCCATCATTAGGCAGCCGTAAACCTCTGGCATGGAGAGGGTGTAGGCCCAGCGTGGGGGAAAAGTGTAGCTGGACTTTGGCACAGGAGTAGCTAGGAGGGAAAAGCTATTGCTGGTCTATCTTCTCCCTTCCCTACGCAGGATAGGGTGTTCTAACAGTGCTCAGAGAGTCAGAGCCAGCACGTAGCACAGCTGCCAGGGAAGAACTGAATTTACTTTGTGGAGGCCTTATCAGCAAAAGCTTTGGACTCTGCAACAAATCTGGCACTTGGACATGCATGAGTGGTTCTGAACTGTGCCGAGCAGATAAGTGGTTCAAGCTGATATCAGCAAGGGTCTCATAGCAACACTTTTCAAATGAGTTGGCTGTCATCCCTGGCTCACCACAGCTGTCCTAACCTGCCTGGGATTCCCTCCCCACAGGCCTTGCTGCTGTGCTCTGTGACTTTCATTAGCCCAGGTGGGAGAATGGGGAGGGCTCAGCCCAGCGGTGCGCAGACAGATCCCAGCAGATGCTGCTATTAATATTAGTCAGTGCTAAGCCAACAGACCCCTCTGACTGTGTTCGTCTTATGGAGCAAACAGAAAGGGGGCAATTTTTTTTTGAAAAACATCTTTCCAGGAACCACTGATGTGAAGAAGAATTCACCCAAGACCATCCAACTCTTTTGCTTGATTCAAGCATGATTGTGGGCTGCTTGATGACCAGCCAGCACATTCAGGGAGCACGGCATCCATCAGTATCTACCTCAGTTTTCAAAGATACCAGTCAAATAACACTTGGTTCAGGTAATAATACATTTATGAAGTCAAAACACATAAATCTCTATACCTTTTTACTTCTGTGACGCTGAAAAAGCTACATATTTTAAGTCAGTCTCCATGAACAAATATTCATAAAAGTGGAAGTTAATTATCTGTTCCACACTTTATAAAGGAGAAATCTGTACTGATTTAGTCCCCA
Source organism: Capricornis sumatraensis (assembly GCF_032405125.1). NCBI lineage: Eukaryota > Metazoa > Chordata > Mammalia > Artiodactyla > Bovidae > Capricornis > Capricornis sumatraensis. Next base: position 113,150,533 of record NC_091092.1, read on the forward strand.
TATAAACACCATGTATACAGAACAGTAGTGTACAAGTCCTAAATTATGAAATTGACACGGAGGCTCAAGGTACTTCATAGAAGTAAATTCTTAAGTTCATGTACACTTAATAAGTAATTAATGAGCATTATCAACACATGAAGAGACTTCTTTGCTACATTTAGGCCACAGCAATTTTTTTTTTTTTTTTTTGTGGTCGAACAGTATGTGGGATCTTAGTTCCCCAACCAAGGATAGAACCCATGCAGTAGAAACTCAGAGTCTTAACCACTGGACCACCAGGGAAGTCCCTAGGCTACCGCTTTCAAAGCCATATATAGGCAATTATTTTCTTCTTAAATTTTATTTATTTTTTTCTTCCCAGTCATCAAAAATATATGGGTTTTTCAGCATTTATATGGTCTACCAATCCTTTCTCAAGATTCTACTGTGTTCAGACAGTGGGGGTGGTGGGGTGGGAGTGTGTGAGTGGTCCTAGCTGAATCTGTGGAAGAGGCAGGAGGCCTCTGCTACTAGATTTAGAGCCTCTGGGAGAGAGAAGGCACTTCAAACACAAGCTTAATTTAAAAACACAAACGAACAAAATTCCCCAAAGTTGGAAAGATCCTATTAATCTAACAAACTGTCTACTTCACTCCTCCTTCCTGGATGGTTGCCTGTTTGCATAGCACATTCTGTCCTGCTGTCTCTATCTTCTACTTACTGCATCTCTTCTGACCATTTGTAACCTGGCTTCCATCTTGAGCATTGTATTAAAGCTTCATTCTTGGAGGTCACCACCGAAGACCTGATTTCTATGTCCTTTTTGTTCTATTTTGCACTGCTGACCAAGGCCCTCTCTAAGAGACCCTGGTAGAGTCTTAAATAGAGACCCTGAATCTCCACATTAATGACTCACTACATTCTATTTGTCTGAATTCTCCATCCAGTCATCGCTTCCTTCTTCTAAATATCTCCTCTACCTATATACTTTTTCTTGGTAATTTCATCAATTCTTATTGCTTCAAAAATCACCTCTAAATATGGGAAACTCAAAATCTATACTTTTATACTACATTCATTCCCCATGACCATGTATGTATAATGTATAGCCTACCAGTATCACCAACATATCCCAAACACAAAGTCTTGAACCCATTCCATACTTTGGCTACGTCTAACCACTGGGACCAGGTGACTAGACTCCATAACTGCTTCCTGTCTCGTGTTCCTCTGCAGTGCCATGGACATCCACCCATACCTCCATCTCAGTCCTCCTCATCCTTCTTAGTCTTTGTTGCTGTTTCTGAGATGCTGTAGCCGCCTCCATGTCCTCTCTGCCTCTAGTTTTTCCTTGCTTTATTTTAATTTAGTTGTTTATTTTTGGCTATGCTGGGTCTTCACTGCTGAGCGGGCTTTATCTAGTTGCGGCAAGTGGGGGCTACTCTCTAGTTACAGTGCTAGGGCTTCTCATGGTGGTGGCTGCTCTTGTTGTACAGCACAGGTCTAGGTGCGGGAGCTTCAGTAGTTGCAGTATGTGGGCTCAGTAGCTGTGGCTCCTCGGCGCTAGAGCACAAGCTCAGTAGCTGTGGCACAGGGGCTTAGTTGCTATGCGGCATGTGGGATCTTCTGGGATCAAGGATCGAACTGTGACTCCTGCACTGGCAGGCAGATTCTTTACCACAGAGCCACCAGGGAAGCCCTCTCCTCACTTTAACCCAGGACTGCCATATCATTAACGAACAGCTCCAGTCATCTCTGAACAGCAGCCCCCAAACCTTCAGGAAGTATCCCATTGCCTTCCAGGAAAAAAAAAAAAAACAAAACAAACTCCTTACTCTGGAATTTAGGGTGTCACACCACCTTAGCCTTATTTCCCCATAATCACTTCCCTACCCATCTGTCCTCTACATTCTCTAAATAAAGTTTTCCATTTCCTTATTTGCATCTTAGTTCAGTGTTCCACGTGTTCACCAATACTGCTCAGTCTTCAAAACGTCTCGCTACTAACAATCTTTGTGATTTTTCTTCCCTCCCTTTGAAACCCAACAGCTGTACTTCCAAGTTTCTTATGGCACATAAGTTCTGATCTATACTATGATGAACTGTATATCTGTTATCTTTTCCTTCAGGAAGAGAAACTTGAGCCAAAGATCTTACAATTCTTCCCCTCTTTCAACCTGCAGGGGCTGCTGAGGTACTCAGACTGCCCTCCCTAACTTAAATCCCACATTTCCGGAATTGGCTGATAATGCTTAAGAGGGAGGGGAGCATAAACAGAAACAAAATAAACTTTGTGCAGCTTTACTGGGCACCTCCCATGTGCTCTACAGTGTCAGGTACTTGCCAAAGAGAGATAGCATCTGCTTTACTAGCATTAGGGTGCCAGGCAGAAGAGGAAAGAAGAGGGCAGTGGGGATAGCCTACTTTTCTATCATTTCTCTGACTCCTGACTTAGCTACCTGGAATCCAGAATTCAAAGAATATGTTTCTAGACCCACAGGATACCATGACCTGAGAAGAATTTTCCTATCTCTCCTCTCAGAAAAACTGTCACCCAAATGTCACACTTTTGCATGAGGACTTCTGACCCTACTAGAGTATAAGAACACTACATCTAAAATATAGAGACATTCCGTTACTGACAAAAAGGAGAATGTAAGCACTGAAGTTAACATTAATGAGAGAATTAGAAAATGCTCAACAGGACTTCCCTGGCAGTCTGGAGGTTAAGACTCCACACTGTCACTGTAGGGTGTGTGGGTTTGACCCCTGGTCGGGGAACTAAGATCCCACATACTGTGGGGTGTGGCCAAAAAAAGAATCCTCAAGATAAAAACCATTAAAGGTAGACAGCCTGCTGCCAGGGCTATGGAAATCTTTTCCACACAGGGGACAGTAAAGTATAAAGGTCAAGTGCCCTAAATTGAATCAGCTGGATTCGGATGCAAAGACTGCCTTCCTCACTTACTAGCTTAACTTCTGAGTATCTGTTTTTCTCATCCTAAAGTGGGAGTCATCTTATCACTCTTAAATATGGGGCTTGTTATAGACTACATGTGTGACTATTAAGAAGATGAGAGGAGAAGAAAAATGCACAAAATCTCTACTTCTGTCATTCCTTCTGCTTTGTGTTGAAGCAGAAACTTCAAATGACGGGGAGAAAGCATAGTGCCAGAGAAATAACTTTGAAAAATCCCACAAAAATATGACTTTGAAATTAGTGAGAAAGTCTTGTGCAGGAACAATATGTTGAAAATTAGAGTTTCATCATGGCTTTCTTCCCTCTGCTCAGCCTCCCTCCAACAACCTCTGCAAAGGGCAAGAATACTTTATTTTTTATTATTTAAATTTAAAAAAAATTGTATTCATTTTGGCTGCCTGTATGGCATGTGGGATTGTCACATTTCCTGACTAGGGATCGAACCCATGCCTCCTACATTGGACATGTAGAGTCTTAACCACTGGACCACCAGGGAAGTCCGTCCCAAGGCAAAAGTACTTTAAATCCGCATTTAGTTTCTGTATGGGAAAGGTTTTGAATTTTATAAATTAAGATTTTCACAAGCTTCATCAGTGTGTTTACATATGCCATGGTTTGATTTATGTGAAGGAGATGAAGAAAAACAAATGGCAAAAAGTGTAAACGTATATAACTGTATTGGCACTCTTGAACTATTAATTTTCAGTCTGGAGAAACTTCAAAAGCTTTTCCTCATTCCAAACACCAAAGGGAAAAACAAACAAACAAGACCCTATTGGTTTGCAGGTCTGTTTCTTAAAACTCACGTGTTTTTGGCTTGTCCATCTTGGAAGCACATTTGTCCCACCAATGCAGCAGACTGGTCTCCCAAACACTGAAAGGATATATGCCAATAAAGAATACTAAGATAATATTATCCATTTTCTTTTTAGGAGAGCCATAAGATTTATTTTTCCTTCTTCATTTAAGAAGGAGCGAACTGTCTTATATTCTTTGCATTACCTCCATTTGGCCATTGCCCTATGTGTTAATGCTCCAAACAGGGATAGGAAGGGAGAGTTAGAATTAATTTACTCAACAAAATTATTAATAGCCCACACTGCATCCCGTCAAAATAAGAATTAGCCAATCCTTCTGCTCTTACTTATTTTCCTTGGTTAAAGGAGGAACAGATTGATTAAGGCAAGCCAGAACATGAAAGGGGGTGGGGTAGGGAGGTGGTAGGGAGATGTTTGGTGATGAAACTTACCCCAGATATTGGCACACCTTCCAAGGCCCCAGCTTTCTAATGAAATTTTAAAAAAGGATTATGAATAATCACAAGTTTGGCTCTAATAACATAACTGTAATAGAAATGAACACAAATAGCAACATGCCAGAGCATGTGGGCAGACAAGACAAAGCAAGTGTTTCAACTACATGAGTGGTTCAGAGAGAGAGATACTAGCAATATTCCTGGAAGAGACATGGACATGAAACACTGGACAGGGAGCCAGGAGTTGCAGGATCTACTCCTGGTTAGTTAGTTAGTTAGTCACCGAGCAGGCTGCTGAAACTTCTCTATACCTCAATTTATTCATCTATAAAATGGGCCTGAGCTTATATGAATGCCACAGACCATTAGTTCTTTGCTATTATTGCTGTTACTATGAACAGACTAACACATCCTTCATAATGAACACAGAGCTATCAAACTAGCATGGAACATGTTTATTTTGGAAGGCTGAACTTTACCAACTGTTCTTCCTAACCAAACTGCTCTTGATAAATAAGAAACAAGAGAGAGGTTCAGGTATGGGGCATTATTTGTTCATAGCCAACATCATTCTTCACATTTTGATAAGCAAGAGTTAATTTGTGTCATGAATAGTGGTTTTGATTTTGAACCAGTATGGCTAGCACTCTAAGGAAAAAATGAGATTTAAGTGACTGACTGTGAACTTTACCAAATTTAATTTTGAAAAAAATACTTACACTAATACAAACCAACATGTATTGATATCAAGGAATTAGGGGAAAGGAATATGATCCCCAAAGTACCTGTGATGTATTGGATTGGCTTAAAAATTCATTCGGGTTTTTCCATACCATCTTACAGAAAAACCTGAACAAACATTATGATGAACCTGATATTAGGAAGAGGACCAAACAAAAGATTTCATCTGACCTTTCAGTCTGCCATTTCTCTGGGAGCTTTGGGTTCCCCCTCTGTGATAGTGAGGGGAAGAAGAGAAGCCACCTCACACAGCTATGGTTAGGAAATAAGAGCATGCATGTGGAAATCATTCACAAAACAGAAAATACCCACTAGATAGTGGGGCAATATTTTATTTCTTTTATGCTTTTGGGTTAATCCAAGACCTTTTATTTACTGTATATATTCTTGGACAATCTGAACCTGGCTTATAAGTGAAGTGAATCAGGAAACCTAGAGACTGGATATGTAAGGTATTCAGATACTGTAAGAAGTCTTTGCTTACACTATTCAAGTTATTATCAAACTACCAGCAGAATCTACTATGTGCGGTCAGGCACAGAAAGCGCTCTTTTTTCTTTACAGGGAGGGGGTCCCTGGAGGATTCCTGGGAATATTCTCTGGTGAAGCATGCAGAAAAAGTGACAGTGCATTTCCAACTAACTGGTCTGAAAGGTTGGGCAAGATGTCATTTAAGAGACGTAGAGAACATCTAAAAACTATACCTCATTTTCCTATTATGCTACAGCCCAAAAGCACATCACAACTGTACTTTGTAATAGGGACTATCACAATTTCTCATTTCAGAAAACTATCTTAGTCTTTTATTTTGAAACATCACTCCTAGTTTTATGGAGGACTTAAAAAGAAACAAATACGATTATGTTTTAATAATAACTAAAGCTTCATTAGAGCTTATAATAATTTTCAGGGTCATGGAAGAGTCTGGATTAATTTGCTGAGTAAATGGATTTCTGCTTATCTAAAACTAAATGGAAATGCACTGTATCTTTTCCAAATGAATGGGTAGCATCATTGGTGGGCAACCTACTCACCGGGCTATGAGAGATTTTCTATAGTCAGCAAGGGGGAGAGAGGGGGACAGAAGGATAATATTTAAAATGCAAGAGAAAACTAGGCCAGTTAAATGTTTTTTCAACCATTCTCTGAAACTGTTTCTCAAGAACAGTTTTTTTTCCTCTGATCCAAGTCAGTTTATAGGTAGCTATGAAATTATCAAAGCACTTTTAAACTGTAGATAAGCAATGATTATGCTTCCCTTAAAAAATGCCATGTTGCCTTAAAAGGCTTTATTATAAATGAAACACTTAAGACTTCTTGCTTAAGTTTTAACCAGAACACTCGGGTATTCTAGTGTATTAAGTCTATAAGTAGACTAATACTTTTTATGAAATGTCCAAACATTATTTTTTGGTAATTAATCTTAGACTTTTCTTAATTTTTACCATACATTCTAGATTTTTGAGCTTAAACACCAGTTCAAATCATCCTAGAGGTTTTCATTCCTGGTGTGTAATCAGAAATACTCAGCGATGCTATGTGTAATTTGTGCTTAGACTACTTCTTCTGTGGGTTTCAATGAAAGCAACAGTAAAAATGCCTATGATGAAAACCAGTTTAATTAACAATCACAAATCAGAACAGACTCTTTGCTTTCAGCTTCTCTGCTAAAGTTTTGTTCAGGCTGACAAAGAATCTAATATGAGACATGGTCTGGCCATTAAAGGAGATTCAACAGGAAAAAGAATGCCACTAAAATGTGAAGAGACCTTCCTATAAATTAAAAGCAGGCAATGCAACTACTAAACAGTTATTTGGATTAAAAGAAGAAACTGGCTCAAATATTCCCTTATCACCTACCGCAGTTAGATTATCTCATCAATACTTTAAAATACTCAAAGAAAAGCCAATAAAGTTCATAGCATATAAAATTTTATATGTAGTTTTATATAAAGTATACATAAAACATAAATTGGCAAGAAGGACTCAAGAATTTGAAGTTATAAAACTATTTAGACAATACTAAATTCTTATTTTACATACCGCCAACATTCATAAAAAATTCATGGGTCTCAAAATATAAAACATAACACAACTGACTTTTGAATTCTGAATAGTAAGGTTTTTATTAAGATAAAAATTAAATTTAAAAAATTTCTTTTTCTTTTTACCATTAGGCCATAGATCTCTGAAGAACTCCGGACATTTGGAAGAATTTTCATTGGAATTTCAAAAAATCTAAAAAAAAAAAAAAAACAGTAAAATGAGATTGGGTATATAATGCTATTTTAACTAAATATCTAGAAACATTTATATGAATTTAAAGGCATGCAAACAAAAATTAAAAACAGGCATATTTGAGAGTTGACTTAAATGGGAAGAAATAAATAAGCCAGCAGTAGGCAACTCCGGTACTCTTGCCTGGAAAATCCCATGGACGGAGGAGCCTGGTGGGCTCCAGTCCGTGGGGTCGCTAAGAGTCGGGCACGACTGAGCGACTTCACTTTCACTTTTCACTTTCATGTATTGGAGAAGGAAATGGCAACCCACTCCAGTGTTCTTGCCTGGAGAATCCCAGGGACGGGGGAGCCTGGTGGGCTGCCGTCTATGGGGTCGCACAGAGTCGGACAGGACTGAAGCGACTTAGCAGCAGCAGCAGGCTTAGATATTTAACACTAACTTTACATAAAGAAATCAATACAAAAGCAAAAGTACACAAAAAACAAAGTACTTTTATAAAGGAACCTAATTTTCCTTGAAGAATCATTGAGACAATTACTTAATTTGGCTTATTTATTATATATGCAGTAATAGTCTCTTACAGGGAGCCCAGTCTTGTGCTCTGTGATGACCCAGAGGGGCAGGATGTGGTAGGGGAGGGAGGCTCAAGAGGGAAGGTGTATATATACATATTCGCATTGTTGTATGCCAGAAACCAACACAACATTGTAAAGCGATTATCCTCCAATTAGAAAAAAAGAGTATACAACATAGACTTGTATATTGTAGTTAAATATCAACAAAGTTTGGTGCTCCACTGACAATCTGAAAATAATTAAGATTTAGGTTATAGACAGGCAACAAATTGGAAAACTATCATGAGGGCAAAACACAACTCACTCGCAGAGCTCTTTATCCCATTCCAAAGAATGGATGTTGAAAAGCATCGTCCTGCTTGCATTTGTTACATCTGTACAATGGACACCTCCACTGGCTCCTCCTGTCAAGCTCTGGACAGAAGAACATGACATGTTAAATCTGTACTTATCTGCAATTTAATTTCTACTTTGTCAAGAGCCAGAATCTGTTGCAGAGCCCATTCAGCAAGAGAATGGAACGTTTTAACCTTTCAATTACTTCATCTTCTAGTGTTCCTTGGTGTCCAACAGAAATACAATGTAACAGAACCACATTGACCCACACATGTAATTGGATATTTTCTAGTTGCTACAATTAAAAAGCATAAAGAAGCAGGTGAAATGAATAATACTGTAAGTTTTATTTAACTTAATATATTCAAAATATCCTTTCAACATATGAAATTATTAGTAAGACATTTTACCTTTTTTTGGTATTAACTCTTTGAAATGCAGTGTATATTTTACACTCATGCACATCTCAATTCAGACCTGCCACATTTCAAGTGCTCCATGGCCATATGTGGTCAAGTGGCCATCATAGTAGACAGCAGTTCTAGTTGATGGTTAATGAAAACAAAAAAATCAGCTTTGCTTTCATCCTTTTATCTTTGGAAGATGCAGAGTCTTATTAAATTTGATGTGCCTACCTCGTGGGATGTTATTGACCTGTGTTGCTCCTGTTCTTGCTGTATGCGTGCATATGTATATGTATGTGTGTGTGTGTGTGTGTGTGTGTGTGCCTGTTTTGAAGTAACAATTCTCACTGGGCTGCACTGCACTGACCCAAGCTCTGAAAGCAGAGCTTTAAACTCTCTAATGTTAATACCCTTGGACCTGAACTACAAGGACTGCTGCTTTCTTTTATGTAGAAGCAGCGAGGAGTAAGAAAGGAACAGAAGTGCAGTAATGGCATCATGTGGGAACAGGGGAGGAAGGGGACAGCTCAATGCACTCCCTCGAGTGTCCTGCAGCTCACAGTTCAACATACTGCCTTACTCTGGCTCCAGGCAATGGTGAGAACTATTGTCCGAATTATTTCAACTGTGACTAAAACATATGAAAACTGCTGGCCATGAACACAAAGCATAACGTGCCCTGGCCAAGACAGGGAGGGCTGGGGAAGGCGCCACTTCCTGATAGAGGGTTTTGTCTGATCTGCTCTGTGGGTCTGGCAAGCGACAAGAGGGGCAATGTTCCTTTAACATTCCCCTGAATGTTGGAAAAAAATAATAATCCCACACTTACAGAAATATTTGCAAATGAAATTATATGTCTGGGATTTGCTTTAAAATTATCCATGGGGAGAAGGAGTGAGTATAGTGGGAACAAGTTTGGCCATAGCCAATGACTGTAGCTGACTCATTATTTTAGAGGTTCATGACACTATTCCCTCCACGTTTTGGGTTTATTTGAAAATACCCTTGAAAATAACTGAGAATAAGAAAGGCAGGGAGATAAGGAGAGGGAGGGAAGAGAAGATATGTATGCATCTGGGAAATGTTTGCTTCTACTCATTCATGTTCAATTTAGGCAAGAAGATTATACATCAGAATTTTCCACTATGATTTTTCATATTGTGGCCTAACTAAGTAATAGACACCTATGTGATGTTGAAAGTAAATGCTAAAAAGTAGTCCCAGGTGTATTACCATGTTAAATAGTAGAAAATAGAAGAGATAATTTCTTCTAAGAAATGGCTAGTGGAAAAGAAATACAGTTAACCCTTGTGCAACACAGGTTCAAACTGTGCTTATATGTAGATTTTTAAAATAAAAACTATAGTATTACACAATCCGTAGATACAGACTGCTAACTATCTCTGGTGGGTCCTAGAGCCAGTCCCCTGCATGTACCAAAGGAGTGAATAATAGGCAAGGGATACAGGCGACTGAAATTTACTACTTGATAATTACCTAAATTAGTTATGCTAAAGGTAACAGACATGAGATATGGTTTTGGCAATCATCCTTCATTTTCACTGAAATAAGGCAAGAAAAAAATCAAAAGGAGGTAGCCAAAATTGCCTCTCAAATGGCAGCTGAAATTTTCTGCTGTTTCGTGAGTGGCTTTTCTTAATGATGCTGCCAACTAAAAAGTTTGAAACTCTCCATAGAAAAAAGATAAGCAATTTAAAAATGTTTTCCATACATACATGATTTTTAAACATACCCAAATAAGCCATGAATCAATGGTCCCAAAAAGAGCTCTATCTTCTTCAACAGCCTTTTGAACTTTTCTCACATTGTCAAGGAGCCAACGAAGCTTCACTGCACTGAAATAAGTGCTTAGTGGAAGGCCTGTCTTGGACTAAATACAGTTATGACATTCAGCCAGGAAATGAAATTCTTAACAGCTTAAAATAAAACACCAAATCAAAAAGGTCAACAAATTACAAAATATGCAATGACCCTAAAGGCAATCTCAAAGTATTATGTATAAAAAACACTTTTCCTATCTCATGGCACAGGAAAGCATGTTCATGAACAAAAATCAGAGTGATATGTTTGCAGTTCAAAGAGCATCCATGTAGCAAGATAAAGAGAAAATTAAATGACACATACCCTGAAACCTAGATAGCTCAGCCACAGATGTTAACTTTTGTGATAAGTTAGTATTACACACAGAACCTAGTCCAAAACCCTGCCTTTTATTTTATATTCAGTGAAATTAATATTTAAAGCTATTGAAAATCAGAGAGTGCAAGTTTATCAATTCATAAACTAATCACCACAATCAGAAGATTGTTTTAAGATAGATAAGATTTAACAAAAACAATATGTTTGTGTGCTAAAAATATAAGAAATACATAGTCAAACACACATACATATTTAAATAACATAAAATTGGTGGACAATAGAGCTCAAAGACACGCCAGATGAAAGCAACCCAAAGTTGTTCTATTTAAGAAAGTAGTTGCCAGTTGAAACATAGTGTTGTACACATGAAACTTATATGATTTTACAAACCAATGTCACTTCAATTAATTTAAATAGTGTATGTGTGTGAGTTTGCATAAATTCCACAAATACATTCAACAAAGGGAGGGTTAACTGAATAAAGGATAGAGGGTAAAAATGAAACACAGGTTTCCTTGAGAATGGATCCAGTCCACTCATTTTAGTTAGCATATTAAACACTATATTTAGAAGGGCCGGTGAAAGTGATTAAAAAACATACATCAAAATAATGCAACTATCTTTTCCTTCTTGATCCCCATTCTCATTTAGCACCTCACCTAACTGCAGGAAGTGATCCCTTTTCCTTCTCACCTCCCATGGATACGCATAGTAAAAAATCTCTAACTGTTTAACACTGTAATGCAACCTTGTAAGTTAAGAATCTTAGCTCACAGTTTACTGTGAAAAGATCCATGCTCAAAAATTATAATAGAAATGACATATGGGCTTTAGAAATAATAGAAATAACATATGCTTCTTTCATTTGAGGAACCAAGGGTCATCCCACAAACCAAAGAGTATGGTAGCATATTAAAAAGCAGAGACATTACTTTGCCAACAAAGATCTGTCTAGTCAAAGCTATGGTTTTTCCAGTAGTCATGTAAGGATGTGAAAGTTGGACTATAAAGAAAGCTGAGCGCTGAAGAATCGATGCTTTTGAACTGTGGTGTTGGAGAAGATTCTTGAGAGTCCCTTGGACTGCAAGGAGATCCAACCAGTCCATCCTAAAGGAGATAAGTCCTGGGTGTTCATTGGTAGGACTGATGTTGAAGTTGAAACCCCAATACTTTGGCCACCTGATGCAAAGAGCTGACTCATTTGAAAAGACCCTGATAATGGGAAAGATTGAAGGCAGGAGGAGAAGGGGACAACAGAGGATGAGATGGTTGGACGGCATCACTGACTCAATAGACGTGAGTTTGGGTGGACTCTGAGAGTTGGTGATGGACAGGGAGGCCTGGCGTGCTGTGGTTCATGGGGATGCAAAGAGTCGGACATGACCGAGTGACTGAACTGAACTGAACTGTGGCTCAGCCGGTAAAAAATCCGCCTGCAATGCAGGAGACCTGGGTTCAATCCCTGGGTTGGGAAGATCCCAGCCCAGAATGGAAAGGCTATCCACTCCAGTATTCTGGTCTGGAGAATTCCACGGACTGTATTAGTCCATGGGGTTGCAAAGAGTCAGACATGACTGAGTGACTTTCACTTTCACACTTTCACTTTCAGAATCAACAACCACAAGAAACTACCATTTAAGAGTCCCACTGACAAATATAAAGGGAATAAACCAAAAGCCCCAAACAAACAAACAAACCAAAAATCAAACAAACAAAAAACTCTGGAATTTCCTTTTGGATACTAGGAGAGCTTGACCTTGCTAACAAAAGTACCTCACCTGTTTTAAATTTTTTCTCCCCATTTGTCTGAAGAGAGATCTATATAAGGACCGAAAACCAGGCAATTTTTTGGCATCTTCATATGAAGAAAATTAGAAGAGGAATTCACGTAAAGGCTGGAGTGTCTTCTACTTTTGCTCCCAGAGTCCAGATGTCTAAAACCTCAAAAGCACCCAGAACTTTCTTTGATGGATGGTGAAAAAGCAAGAGAGAAGGATTTGGAAAGCATGTGGAATTACAGAAGCACTCCCTAGGAAGTATGGTTTAAGCCCACTGGGACACTTTATCATCCCCTCCAGCCTATTTATCTTGGAACGTTATTTCTCCAATTCACCACAGGGCAAGGAAGACAGGTAATTATCTGTAGAGAAATATTCTATAAATTGTATCAAATAACAATTGTGCAATAAGACAGAAAGTCTGGTGAAATCTCCAAGCTTTTTTTCTGTTAAATGAGCATTTTAATAGCATATTTTTGAAGAGATCTCTTACCTTGACAAAGTTATTATTTCCTGGGATTCTTTTACTAAGACTCTCAACAGTAGACTGGGTTCTTAGGTCAAGCCACACTATAGATCAAAACACAATAATAAATATGAAAAGCTTGATTTAAAAAAAATCAGACCTTAATGAAATCACTATCAAGGATAGGAGACCGATTAGTTTCTATAAGCAATTAAAATGCTGTAGCTTACCAAAGACAGATATTAGAAAATTAGAAATGAATGGGCATATTGTTAGAAGAGAGGATAAATTTATGAGGGAGAATTTAAAGCTTTTATGCAAAATTATAGACCAAGTTAGGAGAATAATACATACCTTAGGGTGCTGATTTTGTATCCTTTTTATAGAAAAAGATGAAAAAACTGTTTTGGATATGGACTTTCTATGCATACACGAGTGCAGAAAAAAATATAAATGCAAGGCAGGCTAGTTGCCAGGGCAAAATGCACAGCTCAGGATGACTGTACTAGGTATAAAAGGCTGTACCTTGGAAAAACTGGGTAGCAATTTGTGACAAAGTAGAGAACCTGACACTATTATAGAGGGAAAAAATTAGATTCATTTGCTTATGTACAGAATGCTTATTTATATTAAACTCTTTCAAAGTAGACTAGAATCCAGAATCATTACACGAATCATTTAAAGGTCACCATTCTTTCTCCTTGCTAGATTATAAAGAGAACTCTCCATTTTAACAGATCAACCTTGTTTTTACTGAGTAACTATCACTCTCTTTCTGATCTCCCTAGTAGGAAGTTCTGTTCTGCTTTACGACAGAAGGCTTGAGAAAGAGAACGCATTAAAGGGTATACAAACCAATTGTGAAAGATAAACAATAGTATCAGCTGAGCTTTATTTGTCAGATTTCAGTTCTGAAGCAAACTTTTGTAACTTTGAATATGTGAGTGCTCACTCGATATTTTTAGGCACTGACTATGCTCAGACGGCTCCTGAAAACAGTCTATTTAAAGGGCACCAGGAAGATCATGCATGCTTGTCTGCTACCCATGTGAGTGCTGGCCGTTACTGTCTAGTTTGGTTCACCCTTAACTATACTATGCCTTTCTCTTCATTTAAAAACCAGTTACTTCCTGTTGTGGATTTTAATCAATTCTTTTTAATTACTTAAAGCATTATTTCCCTTGAGGGCAGTCTGTGCTTGATTTTGATGGTGGCTACTTTGCAGGAGAATTGAATCAGGGACTTCAGGATACTATACTGCTGTGGTCCCCAATCTTTTTGGCACCAAGGACTGGTTTCGTGGAAGACAATTTGTTTCAGGACCAGGGAGGGGGAGAGGGGTGATGATTCAAGTGCAGTAGAGTTTGAGCTCCTACGAGAATCTAATGCTGTTGTTGATCTGACGGAGGCAGTAATGTGAGGGATGGAGAGTGGCTGTAAATACAGGTGAAGCTTTGCTTGCTTGCTTGCCCTCCATTCACCTCCTGTTGTGTGGCCCAGTTCCTAACTGGTCACGGACTGTCACCAGTACTGATCCACGGCCTGGGGGTTGGGGACCCCTGCTATACTGGTTTCCAAAGTAAAAAACAAGGCTCTTCATCACCAAGGAAACAGGAGGCAAAGAGGAAGCCCATGGAAATACACAGCCAAGCAATGACCCCTGCTCTTTGCTGCCAGGCATCCATTCTTCCTGCTGCTGGGAGCTGTAGCTCTGATTCTCTTTAGGAAACCACCTCTCCTTCAACCTCAGCCTGAGATTCCACCCTACCCTCGGCTCTAGAATCTTGTCCCCAATGATTGGTTCAGGTGTAGTCAGATTAGCCTGCCTGAGATTTTTGTGCTTAGTCCGCAACAGTCCCTGTTCTCAGCTCAGCTTGGGAGTGTGCAGCTGGGACCTGCTGTGCCCTGGAAGAGAGCTGAATCAGCCACATCTGGAGTGAACCTCAAAGAGACAGACTGGTGGGGGACCCAGGTGATACTGTCTGACTCAGGAATCAAACAGCAACTGAACAAAACTACTCAAAGAATTCCTGTTTTTTTCCCCTTATAACTTCATTTTAGTTGGGGCTGACTTTTCTATGACTTGCCCTGGGATGGATACAAGCCATTAGCAGAAGCATCATGGAGTCTCCAAGGTCTCCTGTGTCCAGGGAACACGGCAATCTATCCACTTTGTCCACAGAGGCAGTGGTGTGTGACTGTGACCCAAGGGGACCTTCCTCATAGGCAAGCAACCCTAGCAGGTGTTAACGGCTGGACCAGAGTAGTTGGGCAAAGTAGAGGCATTCTAGAGAAAGGTTTTAAATCTGTGACAGGTAGAATTCACAAACACATCTCAATCCTCCATGTTTCAAACTACAGTGGGCTAGGGGTTTAAAAATCAATGTAACTTTGATTACCTATGCAAAAAAAAAAAAAAAGAAATAAGATGGGTTAGGATGGAAAATGTCAACATTCACTGAACTCAGCAGGATAAATATTGACTTGTGAAACTTTGTTTTAGTTATGCTGGTTTGCTGAATCATGAGGTAAAATTTATTTTTTATCAAGGGACACTGCTAGGCTTTAGGCTTTTTTTGCTTACTGATCCAAAGCCTTCCAGATCAGCATTTTTCTATATTTTAATGGACATAAAAATTACTAGGGAGTTTAAAGATAAATCCCACTGCCAGAAATTCTAGGACAATAGGTCTAGGGAGGGGGCCCAGAAATTACACCTTTTAAATAGATGTCCTCTTTTTAAGAAACACTGCAAGATTCAACAGCAGTGGTTCTGATCCAGAAAGCACAGCTGAACCACCTGGAAAACTTGAAATCACACATCCTGGTCCCTACATCAGAGGATTCTTATTTTATTTTTTTCCCTTTGTGGCCATGCTGCATGGCATGTGAGATCTCAGTTCCCCAACCAGGCAAATGAACCCACAGCCCTGCAGTGGAAGTGTGGAGTCTTAACCATCAGGTAAGTCCCTGCATTATAGGAATCTGGTTGCGACTCCAGGCAAGGAGAGCCTGAGTCCTCCCACCTGTGTTATTCAATGGTCTGCTCAAGCTTGAGAACCTCTTTTTTAGGGCACGTTCTTTAGGACACTGAATCTGTTCCAATTGTTAATTTCAAAACAAAACTAGACACACACTGATGATCAAGTGGCTCTGTGATTCTATTGCTCTTGGACAAGGACTACTTAAGTTAACGGAGCACCAAGCTCCTCACTTAAAAGCTTCGAAGTACCCACAGTACTGGTATCTGGTACCAGTATCTGGTATCCACAGAATGAACCCCTCACTGAAGAGAGTCAAAACACTGGAGGTGAAATCTACATTTTTGACTTTGCCGCCAACAAGCTATGTGACTCAAGCAAGTCTCATTTCCCTTTAGGGCCTGGGTTTTCAGAATATAAAATAAGGCAGTTTAGACTAGATGGTCTCAGAAATCCCTCTCCTTCCATTATCCCATGATCACGGAAGGCTGGCAGAATTTTTGTTTTTATAACTCGAGTCTAAAGTGATTAGAATACATGGAATGAATTAGTAAAACTGCCAAAGAGGAAAATGTCAGTGGTCGGTACACTACCAAGCAATACACAAATGCTTGAAATTAATTGAATTAAGAACAAAGGAAAATTAGAAAACTCATTAAAGGAGCTAAGATGGCAGAATTACATGAGCAGAATAAGAGACCAAAAGCCAAAGAGAAGATCCCGAGCAGGAGGACTAAGCCCCATGTGGAGGTAATTTCTGAGAACAATCAGAAGAGGTGCTAGATCCAGAACCAACAGCAGCAGTCAATTTTCCCCAACACATCTGAGTTGGAAGCTGGGGGCGAGCAAGAGCCAGAGCACCAATACCTGAGCAAGTGCCAGCAGCTGGAACTGAAGAGCCAGAGGGAACAACGGCAGCTGGATCTGAAGGACCAGGAGAAACTGGAGCAGCTGGAGCATTAGGAGAAATAATGGCAATTCATGCTAGAAATGGCCAGGTTCAAGATTTGTGTTCTCTTCCTGACCATTTAGGACATGGTGGCTCACATGGGCAAGTTCATCAATGGACAGTTTTCTACCCATTTGAGTGTAGAAAAAGATAAGGAAGAGACATGGAGCAGAAGGGTAACAGGCTGTCCAGTCAGTCTCTGGTTCGATAGCATTTCTGGCTGGACAAAGATCAGGTCAATTCCCGCTTCTTGTTCAGATGACTCTTCCCTACCTGGCCACACAGTCTGTGTCCCAGTTACGAAAGTGGCTCAGTTGGTTATTGACTGCTGACCCGACCGCAGAACTGAAATGCTGTGTGATGCAGTGAGTGCATCACTAGGGGATGTATGAGTGGAATGTTAAGGGAACTGCTAGTCTCTGCAGAAGTGGGCAGGGCACCCATAGGAAGACAAGTGGCTTTGGGAAGGCAGTGCCCCAGGAAAGCACTTCCCTGGAAGGGTGGCCGGAGGTACAGTCCACAGAAAGCAACAGCATGTCTAGAGGGAACAGGGAACTGCTCAGTCCGAAAGTGATTCAGAAAAACATCGGAAGGAAAACAGAGTCCAGAACACCATACAGCCTGTTTCTAGAAAACACGTCCCTTACTTAGACTAAACAAACTGGATTTAAATGGTTCCCACCACCAAACGAATAGGTTCCAAAAACCCAACTTGGGTGACCTGGAATTTGTCTTTGTATTAAGTGAAGTCATATCCAATATATGTCTCATTGATTTAGTTTGTTCTGAAAAACAAAGTTTTAAGAGTAAAGAAAAATGCAGTTGCCTCAAAGCCCATGGGTCAAGGTTAATTGAGTGATGTAGTAAAGAGTATAGGGGAAGAAATCTGTTTTAGAATATTTAGAAATTTGAATCAGTTTTAGTTAGTCATAACAATAGAAGGAAAATGTACCAAAGGGGGGGGGGAACCACACTAGAGATCATCTAAATTATTTTCAGTTGACTAGAAGCAAAGGCAAATAAGACAGCTCCTAGGGATGCATTGGAGAAGGAAATGGCAACCCACTGCAGTGTTCTTGCCTGGAGAATCCCAGGGACGGGGGAGCCTGGTGGGCTGCCATCTACGGGGTTGCACAGAGTCGGACACGACTGAAGCGACTTAGCAGCAGCAGTAGCAGCAGCAGGGATGGTTTGCTACTGGCCTGACAGTGAGATAAGGTAAGGCCACAGGTTATGGAAGAACTAAGCAAGGACTGCTGACAGTTAGTTACACTCAATGTTATTGGGTTGCTTTCCCCACAATGGACATTAAATCTAGGAAACCAGATTTAACTGCTATGTGTTATGGTAATTAGCCAAAAGTTAAGCTATAATAATTAAGCTGGGTATGAGGTCATTTGCAAAGGGGAAGAGACTGTCCCTCAGCTGATGACATTTTCTGAAGTCAGGTGGGGGCCAAAAGAAAAATGGAGAGTTGGGGGAGGAGGTGGTGAATGAAAACATGTATGTCAAAATTTGGGGGCTGAAACCTATTTCAGCTTTTAGGTGTATAAATGTCAAGATGCCAATGGTTGACGTGAGTGTGTGTGACCCCAGGTAGGCTCTGCGATTCCCATAAGAAAGAACACCTGTTGTTTAAACCAGCCATTTCATCTGGCGTTCCTGGACTGAAAAGGTCATCAGCCAATTCAGAATAGTGGCCATGTTCTGAACACTTACTGAAGCCTGACAGTCTGCTAGGCATTAAGTGTCCTATGTGTATTAATTCATTGATCCTCAAGCCTATGAGGGCTCCTATAATTTCTCCAGCTTAATCACTCAGGAAACAGGCACAGAATGGGCAGGCAGTAAGTGGAAAAGGCAGAATTTGAACCCAGAGTCTGAGTCCAGAATTAAATCTCTATGATATAGATGTAACCAAGAAGAAGTCATAGCTTTAAATAGAATATGAAAAAACATAGCTCCAAGTTGAATTTTAATTTCGTTTCTTTTTATTTAAACTGGCAGAGTTGAGGAATTCAAGCACCACAAAATATGGCAGTACTTCTTTACCCAGAATTGAAGGAGATGTAAGGCATTCAAAGAACACTGTAACAACAGACATGACAAAATGAAAAATAAGGGGATTGTGACAGAGTGGAATACTCCATATTTTAACAAAAAATAACAATCTGCTCCCTTCCCAAGAAAAACAATACAAAAAAACCCACACCTTTGTTGTTTAAGACCAAGCGTGCTTAGGAGTTTTAGGAGGTTTGCCAGCTATGGTTTTCTTTCATGTTGATATTCTGAAACATATCCCAGTTCCCAAAAAGATAAAAGAATTGAGCTCAAGGTTCCTTCAGATCTCAACAGATGACTAACCAGATTTAATCATTGGCCTGGGGTGAACTAATATGCAAAAATTTTTTAAAAAGGCAAAGAGAATGACCAATGTCTAAAACTGTCACTCTCTGCATAAAAAGTCATGTGTCACAGGAAACTTTAAATCCAGTACCTTAGAAAAAATGTTTGTAATACCATTTAAAGAAGGAATAATGGCTGAGAGACACATGATTTTTATTTCTGTAATATACTACAGGGCTCACATTAGTGACTCTGGCCTCCCTGGATATTAGTCCTTACTATGAATAATATTTTGACATTAAATCATGAATTGTGTTCAACAGAAAGCTACCACGATGAGGGTCCTGTTGCACTTGGCTTGCCATGCATACCAAGCAACTTCAGTAGTGAGTGATGAAACTTAGCCAAGAAGTGGGGAAAGAGCTGGGCCACCCGAGTCAAGCCAGAATGTTTCCCCGGCAGCATCAGTGAAATGTGTATATGAATTTGCAAAAATATCAGTTGATTCAAGCCTTTCCCCACTCAACCTCTGAACTACCTGTGGAGCTTTGTGCTTCTTTATCAGTTTAGTCTGTGGTACATTTGTCAATCTAAACTTCCTTTTCAATACTATGAAGAAGACAGCAAAGCCTGTAGACCACTAAAAAAAAAAAAAAAAAAAAGGTGGTTCTGGAAGGAAAAGGCTTAGAAAAATGGTGGGGAGAGGAGTAGAGGGAATTCTTTGGAAAATATTGATGAAGATAATGCTGAGAGGGAGAGAGAAAAGTCAGAGGGATGAGGAAAATGAAAGATAAGCGAGAGAAGGCAGAGGGCTGCTTCAGATCCAGGGCCACAAAGCTGCTGCAATCCATCTGTGAGACCATCACAGTAAATGGCTGCATCATGGCCCAGGGACTAGGAAGGAGGGATGTGTTTTATCTCCACCTTGGGTACCATACCAATGTTCACCCCGCCAATCACAGAACTAACATAGAAACGCTAAGACAATATGAAGCTTCTGAAACAGACCATCTGTGCCTCAATGGATACCTTTGCATGTTTTTCTATCTCATAAGCATACCGTTACAAAAGATGTCAAACGACAAACACACCCTAATGACAAGGAAGAACAAATAGCCTTTCTTGGTCTTCAAGGTCTTCCCCAAGCCTGTTTCATGTCCGCTAACAGGACCCCGAATTTCTCCTCTCTGTTATTGTACAGGGGCTGATTGAGTAGATTACCTATCAAGGACCCCATAAAAATGGTGACATAATAAAAAGCAATTAAAAAAAGAAGACTGGCCCTCTCTTGTGCTTGCCTATTACAAATACTGTTCATTGGTTATATAATTTACTAAGTAAACAGAAAAATGAAGAAGCACAGGATAGGCATCGAGTGAGAAAAGGTTTACAAGAGGAAGGGACAAGGAAGGAAGAAAATATATAGATAGAGAAAGAGGGGAAAAGTGAAAAACCAACTGGCCATGATATAAACGAAGACAAAGAAGCTCAAAGACAAAGATATGTAAAAAGCTGATTCTGTTTCATGATAAAGCTGCTAAAGATTTCATATTGTGTTCATATTCTCAACTGAAAATTTGCATGGACATATGCCACCTTAGTATTTCCTGGGTGGAAGAATATTAGAGGCAGCATTTATCCTTGTCATGACTTAGTGGCATCTCCTCCCAGCTAATTACTCTCTGTCCTCCTTTTCTATTCTCTTTCCTTGTCTAGCCTCCAAATTTCTACCCCTAGCCTTCTGTGTCACCAAGGCAAGCATAGTAACTGCCTGGTTTGTCATTATCTGCCTAGGGGTCATCACAGAACCTGTCTACAGAAAGCCACTTAAACTTCAGTTGCATAAATTAATGTAACCTTCATTCTTATGGTGAATTCATCTATAATAAACTGAGACTATATTAACAACTTTTTGTTTTGGATGCACCACAAGGCATGCAGTGCCTTCAAGTTCCCTGTCTTAGTTCCCTGACCAGGGATCAAACCTGCACCCCTTGCATTGAAAGCATGGAGTCTTACCCACTGGACCACCAGGGAAGTTCCTGTTACCAACTTTTAAGTCTACATTTTGAAAGAGCTCTTTATAACAGAGCCACAAATTCTAATTGTCCAGAAATGAGCTTTAATTCCAAGTCCCATATTCAGCTTGGCCAAGAGAGAAAGTCATTTTTCTCTCATGTTGGCACTCTTTAAATATTACTTAATTTCCTTCTGTTTTCTCAGGCTAAAAATCTTATAGCCCTGTTTTATTTTTGCCTCATGTTTATGCCCTATTCAATTTCCAAACATACCAGTTGTATCTTTCCTCTGAAAGGTCTGGCCAATTTGTCTCTCCAGTCTTACTGTTCTAATCCCATCAGCTCATTAGCAGTTTCAATGAACTCCTTTGCTAGATTTTATTGAAGAGAGTAATCTTGTCCTTTTTAATATAATTACTTACATGGTAGGATTTCAATGCTTCCTATTTGTCCTTCCTTCCTGGTTCTATTCCTTTTTCTTTCTTTCCTGCCTTCTTTTTAAAAGTCATTCTATTTTCCCTCTTCAGTATACATTATTTACTCTCTCACTGCTTAGCCTAGAGACCACAACATGCATCCTTGATGGTACTGGGACCACAAGACACTTTAATCTCATCTACTACATATTCCTTTCATGTACTATTGTTGCCATGTAGTATTTAAAATTTTAATATATTTTGAACATCACAATACATTATTTCATACAGTCAAAATTCAGTTAGAATGACCTACGTATTTTCTCTTTCTTGGCCTCTGTATTCCTCCGTGCATTGCCTAGTTTCCACCTGAGAACATTTTTTTCCTTTTACCAGAAAAAAACTAGTTTTTCTTTCAGTAGGGGTTTGCTTGTAATGATTTTTCTAAGTTTTGGTTTGTCATTGCCTTTATATTTTACCTTCATTTCTTAAGGATATTTTCACTAAATATAGAATTCTAGGTGGATATTATTTTCTTTTAGCACTTCAAAGATTTCATTCCACTGTACTCTGTTTCCATTGAGAAATCAGCTAGAAGTTTTAGTGTTGTTCTCTTCAAAGTCATGTCCTCTGGCTACTTTAAAATTCTTTTTATCTTTAGGTCTCAGCCTATGTTTGTGTATGGCTTTCTGTGTATATATCTTGCCTGGGGATTCATAGTGCTTCTTGAATTGGTGGCATATTTTTCAACAGTTTTGAAAAACTTTTCTCTCTCTCTCACTTTCCTTTTCTTCTGGGTCCCCAATTAAAACTATGTTGAACCTTCTTATCTTACTCTATATTTCTCTTAGATACTTTTCTACATTTTCTAAACCTTTGTGTGTCTGTGCCTCAGCTGTGTCTAATATGATGTAAAACTCATCAATGGAGTTTAATACCATTATAAAATTTCTATCCTTAAATTTCTAATTGTTGGCTAAGATTATCAATTTTCCCCATGAATTTCTTGAACATGCAGGTCATGGTTAAAGTCTGATAACTCTAATATTAGGATTTCCTATGGGTCTGTTTGCAATGTCAGTTGTTTCTTTTGGTTTTCAGTCATTCTTGTTTTGAACGCCTGCTATTTTTTAAATAGAAAATTAGAAATTGTAGAAGAAAAAGGAACGAATAAATAAGCACATCACAAAAAGTCTTCCTGGTAAAACATTTACTGAAATCCTTCACTATAAGTATAACTTCAACTAACCTAGTTGCATTATTTTAATATGACAACTCGAAGTCCAAAGCTGCATTTCTACTATTCAAAGTTTAGAGTTTAACAAGAACTTTCTGGTTTCTATGAGTAGGCCCTTCCTTTCATGAGGGGGAAAACAAAAAGTAAAACCCTACAGGGTACCCTAAAAGGTATAAAAAGTTGGCTAACATTTGTCTGTGAAAGAATACTCTCCTAGTCACTAAAATTGTAATATCCTCCTTATATTCAAAATGAGCTGCTCATGAGAATGAGAAGAAAATAAAGATTCAAAAGAGGTACTTTGTCTAATAGGACTTTTGGCTACAATTCTTTCACCTTTTCTTTGCATCTTTAGTTTTTTATCACAAGTACAGAAGACATACTAAATGTTTTCTTGTAACACCTTAATTTCTTAAACACCTTAATTTTTTATAAAGATTCTTTCCAAAGGATTCACGCTACTCTTACAAAACACTTTTTAAGCACATTTTCTGCTTGAACGTCACTTTTTCCAATCTATACTAACGTTAACTGCAAAGTAAAAATTGCTCACTCCATAAATCATTCCATCTCTGACAACTTCTGTCTCCACTCCCCAACCCACAACCTGCTACTTTATTGACCAAAGAATGGTGCTTTTCTATTTGTGACAGAACGATGCCTTTTAGTGATTGTATATTTAGAACAAAATCTTCCTTTTAGTAAGTGAGAGTGTCATTCAGTGCTCAATTGTCATATGCTGCTAAGAGTGAGACTAAAATATACATGGTTATTTCCACTGAATAAAGCGTGATATCTAATGGTGGTATGTTTGAGATTCAGCCTTTCCACCCTGTGGACATAACCACATTTATAGCAGAAGGAGCTAATATGATGAGATTTTTGTTTTCATAAGCTCAGTAGAGTCGATTCAAATGCCTATATGGGAAGAACAAGTACACAAGTACTTTACAGAGAGGTGGACATGGGACTGGGAACATGTGTAATCTTGAGTTTTGAGGGGAGGAGGAGATAAAATCTCTTTTAGGTGTCAGAAACAGCAGGGATCACGAAAAGTTCTAGCCATACTGATTCATTTATCTAATACAAATTATCAGGAAGGGGAGAGCAAAAGAAAGAGTTAATTCAACATGGGAATAACTATCTGAAATTGGTAAATATATAGCAACCCATTTCTTAGAAGACTCTTTGAGATTATAGGAAACATGACTACATGCTTTTTGAGCCAGATGTTTTAGTATGACCACATCTGCAAGCAGAAAAAGGCCTTGCATTTGACATCCACGCACAACAGCTTACCTACAGCATTGTAGAGAGGTTCTCCAGTTAACTTGTCCCAGACTACAGTGGTTTCCCTCTGGTTACTGACACCAATAGCTTTCAAGAGAAAATTAAACAGAAAAGAATTAAAAAAAAAAAAAAAACAACAAGCAAAAATCTGAGGATAGTTCTCTTTTTTTTATATAGGCACAAGTAAACATAACAATGTGGGGGAAAAAAGACATTTGGAACATTAGTAGTGGTATTGAGTTGATTTTCTTCAAATGGCCCCAGGAAAAACAAACCTCCAAGTTAAGCTTCTTTTTCTTTCTTACAGACTCCTTCCCTCTTTACTATCAGCACACCATGACATAGACCCAGATCAATAGTGAAAAGAAAGACTCCCAGGTTGGCTTATAAAAAGGGAATGCAATAACTTCCCCAGTTTACAACACCCTATTTATTATGCTGAGGCGACCAACAATAACCTCATTCATTTATTTACTAACTGCTACAAGAAATTTCCCTCTGTGTGCACACACACATCTGCATTTAAAAAAAACAGCCACCAATAGAATCCATCATGCTGGGTAAACTCATATTATGTTTAGTTAGAAATTCAATTTTTTCATGTATTTCAATAATAGTTTACAAGACATAGAGTTTGAATCAGGCATAAGTACAATATGTGATGGCAATTACCTCATACTAACCCATATACAACTCAAGGGCTATAGTTACAGTAAGTTACTCTAAGTAAAATACCATTCCATACCATTTTATTCAGTTTAGCTTGATTCAGCTAAATTGGAGGTTTTCAGCCTTGGCTGTACATTAGAATCAACTGCAGAGCTTTTATAGAATTCTAGTGCCCAGGGCCTGGAGCAAACATTTTCATTTAACTACCTGGGGTAGCATCGGAACACTGGTATGTTTTTCTTAATACTCCCCACATGTATAGAGTTGCATATGCTGGGCTAAAGGGCTCTTTCAGAATTTAACCTTAAAGGCAATATAATCAACCCATCTTATGCTAAAATCTCTGGAATTGCCTGTTACGAGACCACTCAGACACCTTCTAGTGAAAAGATACTACCTTTCACGAGGCAAACCAATCTATGCCACACAGCTTTTCTATTTGAAAAAAATCCTTTTCCTCGTCGTTTCTTCCTGTCGATCTTTGACACACTCTTTGGAGATACAAGAATAAGGTGACTCCTTCCACAGGTCAGCCTTTCACACTTGAAGCAGTTCTTCTGTCCCTCCAGGCTTCTCTTCCCTTGCCGAGGCTGAACAATCCAATTTCAATCCACTGCCCCGACCTCCATACGGCATGGTGTAAAGTCCCTTCACCATCTCCCCTAGGAATATGCAACTATCTGTCCAAATTACTCACACTGTACCCCAGAATAAACATACTAGCAATGTTCTGACCAACAGAGATCTGAAGGGGACCAGAAGCTCCCTTGTTTTAAATCATCTTCATCCAACGCAGAGTTACTCATTGTAACACCTTGCCTAGACGTACAAAGATGAATGAGATTCCATTACCAGGAAACTTAGAGGCACAGGGTGAAAGGAATAGATTTGGGGGTGATTTTTTTTTTTTTTTTTTTTTACAAAAGGAAGATAACAATGTTTGCAGGGATACAGGAAGAGAAAGAAGAATATGGGGGTAGGGGAGGAAGGGGTCTGGAAATGAATGGGACACCGTCCTGATTCTTACAGTAACAGAGGGGATGAGATTAATACCCAGGGAGGAGCTTCACTAGGTCAGAAGCTTATTCGCTGCCCTTGTGATGGAGGGAAGGGGGCAAGAGATACAGACATTAAGAACAGGGACAGGAAGTTGAGGAATTTAGATGCCAGAACCAAGACTTTCTCTATGAAGTAGCATACAAGGCGATCTGCTAAAACGAGGATTGTGCAATTGGGCCCTATTCAATAGAGCTCAGGCTCCAAAGCCAGACTGCCTCTGCTTTCTAGCAGTGTAACCCTGGGTCTCAGTTTTATCTTCTGTAAAATGGACATCACCAGTAACTCCCACCTTGAAAGTGCAAGTGTTAGTCACTCAGTCTGTCTGACTCTTGCAACCCCACGGACTGTAGCCCTCCAGGCTCTTCTGTCCATGAAACTTTCCAGGCAAGAATACTTGGAGTGGGTTGCCATTCTCTTCTCCAGGGGATTTTCCTGACCGAAGGATCGAACCTGGGTCTCCTGCATTGCAGGCGGATTCTTTACCGTCTGAGTCACCAGGCAAGCCTTACCAGGTTCCAAAAAGGGAAACTTGAATTGATGCCTATTGAAACAGTGCCTGAGAGGACACACGTATATCCATGGCCAGTTCATGTTGATATATGGCAGAAACAAGCACAATATTGTAAAGCAATTACCCTCCAATTAAAAATAAATAAATAAATAAATAAAACAGTGCCTGGCACACAATAACTACTCCATACATGTTACTTATGGCTGCCGTTCAGTGTCATCATTGCTATGCAGACAGTGGAGTGTCAGTCGCAACGAATGGGACTGAACGAAGTAGGACACTCAAAGGTAAAGGAATTCCCTAGCAGCACTGTGGGCACAGCAGAGGCTAGAGACCTCAGCGGGACCTTGGCAATGGTTGTTAAGGTGAACTTCACAGTGAGGACCATCAGGAATTCATGCTCTACTAAACTCTCCTATTCTTCCCCACTGCATTAATTAGTGGTTAACTAGTTGTCTGTCTCCTGAGTTGCAATCCTGGAGTTTCTATTCTACGCCCTTCAGGCTACCCTTCTTTTTTGGTTCATTCCCTGGTGGCTCAGATGGTAAAGCATCTGCCTACAATGCGGGAGACCCAGGTTTGATCCCTGGGTCGGGAAGATCCCCTGGAGAAGGAAATGGCAACCCACTCCAGTACTCTTGCCTGGCAAATCCCATGGATGGAGGATCGTGGTAGGCTACAGTTCATTGGGTCGCAAAAAGTCGGACACAACTGAGCGACTTCACTTTTTACTTTCTTTCCCCTGGTATTTAGAACATCTAGAACTATTGCCATCTGAGTCATCAGTCACAGGTTCCACTCTGACCACTTCTTCCCCCGCTCTCTCAGTTTGGTTCCTTCGTGCCAAGCAAAAGTGCTTTTCTTGCAGACAAAGTCCAGAGAACCAGCTTTCTCAGGACTCTCTTCCACACAAACACGTCTGGCACTGGTTTCTCTGATACAGGTCTCTGAACTTCTGAACTTCTTTGACAAGCTGATTACTTGCCATTTTTACCCTAAAATGCTCTAGGTTTTCTATGCTCCTGAAAGAAACTTTTATTGACTGCACAGGTACTTATCTTAATAGTTTCCAATTTTAATTCCTTCTTTTTCAGAATAACATGTTTAGGTTTCATAATTTGCCACCCTAGTCAAGCTACAATAAGAGCATATGACATACAAGTCTTTTAGCTATAGATATTATAATCATTGGCATATATAAAACCCAATGTGTAAAAAAACAAAAACAAACAAACAAATAAAACACCCAATGTATTACTCTTGTATCTGGCAGACACTTTTTTAGGATTTTGTTTTCCTCAACACTGAGTGTAGCTATAAAATTAACTAGTTAAATGCTACATTTAAAATCGGGTTAAATTTTGCTTAAGATTGCCTGTGAAAAGTTATAACTGCAGTTAAGAAAATATAATGAGGAAAAAGCCTTTGGAAATAGTCCAGAATGTTATAATTGTTGTCTTTGTAGAATTATAGATGACATGCATCCTTATTTAAAAATAAGTTATAATTTATAACTGGAACACATTTCTGAAAAAAAAAAAATGAAAAACACACATAGTAAAAGAAAGTGGCTCCAAGGTAAAGAGTATGCCTGCCAATGCAGGAGACACTGGGTCAGGACTATCCCCTGGAGGAGAAAATGGCACCCCACTCCAGTATTCTTGACTGGAGAATCCCATGGACAGAGGAGCCTAGCGGGCTATGTCCATGGGGTCGCATAGAGTCAGACACAACTGAGCGCATACACACAAAATAATACAATCCCTAGAGGAAGGCTCTGGGACTACTGGAAGTTCCATGTAGGAAGCAACATAAAGCTTTTTAAGAAAGTACCATCTGGAAGATGTGTGCTTATGGCAAGTTGTAACAATTTCAAATGATAGCTGGCAACTGCTGAGAAGTGCTTTGGGACAAAGAATACCTTTTCTGAGAGGTGATTTCCTTGTTTTGCAAGGGTGTGAGAACTACTATCTAATCATTTAGGATTTGATGCTCTCAACTTTGTAACAGTGTATTTTGTGTTCTGTTTGTACCTCCTGACAGAGGATGAATGAGAGAGATTATCTGGTTTTGTCACTCTGTATACTTTTTATTTACATTTTTTATTGGGGTATAGCCAGTTAACAATGTTGAGCTAAGTTTCAGGTGAACAGCAAAGGGACTCAGCCATAGATTTACTTGTATGCATTCTCCCCCAAACTCCCCTCCCCTCCAGGCTGTTACAGAACATTGAGCAGAGTTCCCTGTGCTATAAGTAGATCCTTGTTAGTTACCTCTTTTAAATACACCAGTGTGTATATGTCCATCCCACACTCCCTAACTATCCCTTCCACCTATCCTTCCCCTTGGCAACCATGAGTTCGTTTTCTAAGTCTGTGAGTCTCTTTCTGTTTTGCAAGGAACTCTACTTGCACCTTTTCTTTTAAGACTCCATATATAAGGGATGTCATACAATATTTCTCTTTCTGTCTTACTTCCTTCACTATGACAATCTCTATGTCCACCCATGTTGCTGCAAATGGCATTATTTCAGTCTTTCTAATGGCTAGTCAGTCTGCATACTTTGTATTTCCTTCAGTCCAGTGACAGGCAAACAGAGCTGCCCAGCTCTCTAAGCCAAGAAGGAAAGCAGCAGCCTATTTGCTTGTCTTGGGCTTCTGTGAGCTGTTAAACTGGAAAGTGAACTCTGATTTTAGAGACCTTGTTTGTAGGGACCTGAAATCAACACACTTCGGCTGATGAGGACGACTAAAACCAATGAAACTGGAGTTTGTAAAAGAAATACAACCAGCTATGATGAACTCAGTGATTACCAGGTAAGTGATCAATGAGTCACTCTTTAGTAGGGAAAAAAAATCATTTATTTGCTACACTAGAACTCAAAACTCAAGCCATTTTGAGGTTAACATCTGTGTGGCTCAGGAAAGAGAGGACTGGACCAGGAGACAGGGCGGCTGAGCATGCATGTTATCCATCACTAAAGAGCTCCACAACCTGTGATGGCTTCCTGTCCCCTCATCCGCAACTAGGTTTGGGTGATGGAAAATCCTTTACATCACGAGGCTTCTGTGACCTAGAGCTCTAGCCAAAGCTTGGCCCTTGACAGTGCCCATTCAAGAAATTATCTGGGAAAAAAATTTTTTTAGCACAATCGGCCTGATATGGATGGGCTTGTGGAATGTTCTCTTCCTCGGCCATAGGCTGAGAGTTGTTGAGAAGGAAGTGCTGGGTCACTTTGGTTAGGGTATAAGTTTCACACTGGCCAGACATGGAGGAGCAGAGAGCAGGGAGCTATGTGTTCAGTGCTCTTGCAGACAGTGCAAGTGGAAGACAAGTTACTTGGACTGCAGTTATGTGTCATCCTCAGGAACACCACAAAAACAAGAGAAAAAAGAACCACCTGAGTAGGTCCAGAAGGCTAACACACTGCAGCCTACCTCACCTGTACGGGAGGTAGAATGAGATCAAAATCATGGCCAGTGGCTCGGGAGTCTACATCCTGAACATGGCGTTCAGCCACCTAAATGATTAACGTCACTGGTAATGGATATTTTGACAACAGGGTGTGCTGCTGAATGCCTCATATGTTTACACTGTTTAGACTGTGAAAGCTGCGAGGACAATTCAAGAAAACTGACCAACAATCAGTTTCACATGCAACTCTTCTAAAACTTGGTGAATGCAACTCTAAAAGAAGTGTGAAGCTCTTCCCTTAGATGTAGGAATAAAATGAGGGTAGGATATTAAAAAAACTGTTAACCTATATCAAACTGCCCGTGGGTATTTCTTGTAAAAATCTGCAGTAACAGAAATATCACTGTTAACAGTATCCTATGAATTTGTAATGGGATTGACATGTTTCTCCCACTTGACAGCTGTACAACCCTATTTGTGCTCCACTGTGTCCCAAGGGCACTTAGCACGTTATAGGCATTCCGAGTTTGCTGAATGACTAGTTTTGATTGTGCTTAGTCTTTTTTTGAAATGACTTTTATTTAGGGAAATAAGGGAAACTCTGGGGGAAAAAAAATCAATGTTTCTGTTAGGGACCAAACGACAGTCTCTAGGACCTGAGTCATGTTTACCAGAAAGAGACAGGATATGCGCTCATCCTGCCTGGCCAATCATGTAACGCCAGCTACTCCTGTAACTGAGACAAAGAACTGCCTGTATATAAGCCGCCATACTTCTTTGTTCACGGCTCTTGTCAGATTCCCTTGTGTGGGATGAGACTTGGGCCCTAGCGCGCTAGGAATAAACAAACTCCCTTCTTGCGTTTGCAACACTGTGGTGGCCTTGCTCTCTCGGTCGGTTCGGAGATACGGGCATGGAGCATAACATCTGGGGGCTCATCCGGGATCTCTGTCCCGCCAGGGAAGACAACTCTCCTGGTAGAAGGGAGTAACCTCGTTAGGCGATAAGAGCTCTGAGCACCGGTGCTAACGTTGCAGAAGCCCAGATTAAGTCCAAGGCCTAGTAACTTACTGGGGAGGCATCTGGCTGTAAAGTGCAGAGGCAAGTCAGCGTAAGGCCGGGGCCTAGCTTCATGCTGGGGAGGCAGCTGGCTCTGATACTGGATTAAGTCAGCGTAAGGCCAGGGCCTAGCTTCGTGCTGGGGAGGCAGCTGGCTCTGATACTGGATTAAGTCAGCGTAAGGCCGGGGCCTAGCTTTGTGCTGGGGAGGCAGCTGGCTCTGATACTGGATTAAGTCAGCGTAAGGCCGGGGCCTAGCTTCGTGCTGGGGAGGCAGCTGGCTCTGTGAACATCCTGCAGGTAAGACTGAGTGCATTGTCGGTGGCCACCTTGTGTTTGTTATCTGTTTGTCTATTTGTGGTGTCTGCGCTGCTCTTTGTGTGCTCTGTTGGCTCCCGGTGTACTTTTCTGTGATCATGGGACAAACAACTTCTACTCCTTTATCTCTTATGATTAACCACTTCTCTGATTTCAAGTCTAGAGCTCAGAATCTTTCGTTACTGGTAAAGAAGAGCAAACTGGTGACTTTCTGTTCTGTCGAGTGGCCCACCTTTGACGTCGGATGGCAACAAGAGGAAACCTTCAATCCCCAAATTATCCAGGCAGTTAAAGAGAGGGTGCTTACTCCTAGTCCTGCCGGGCACCCAGATCAGACTCCCTACATTCTGGTCTGGCAGGATCTAGTGAGGAACCCGCCAGAATGGCTTAAACCCTTTGTTCTCACTCCTCCTAAACCTCCCCGTCCCTCTTCCCCAACTCCAACCTCACCAAGCCCACAGGTGTTAGTAATGAAGGCTTCCGAAAAAAAAAGAAGAAAAAAAGGATGAAAATCGACCAAAGCCGGTATTTTAGGAATCTTCTCTGTATCCTAATCTGATAGATCTGGAGACCGAATTGTTCCCACCCCTGTATGCGGATCCACATCCGCCCTTGCTTTCACAGGTTTCATCGGGAGAAGCCAGGAGGAGAACCGAGCCTTCAGCTCATCCCAGAGAAGGGGGCCCCACCCAGGGAACTAGGGGAAAAACAAGAGAAATGGCCAATGTAGCGGAAGAAGACCCGGAAGTCCCCTCCTCCACTGTTCACGCGTTTCTGGTCCGGGCGGGACCAGCCAGAGAGGGTGGAGAGCAGACATATCAGTATTGGCCCTTTTCCACTAGTGATTTGTACAATTGGAAAACCCAGACTCCCTCCTTCTCTGAAAAACCGCAGGGTCTTATTGATCTGTTAGAGTCTATCCTTTTTACTCATAATCCCACTTGGGATGATTGTCAGCAACTGTTACAGGTGCTTTTCACTACAGAAGAGCGCGAGCGGATCCTGTCAGAAGCTCGAAAAAATGTGCCAGGGGTGGATGGGAGGCCCACAATACAGCCTAACCTCATTGAGGAGGGGTTCCCCTTGGTGCGACCCAACTGGGACTTCAAACGTGTTGAAGGTAGGGAGTGTCTCCGGGTATACCGTCAGACTCTTATGGCCAGCCTTAGAGCAGCCGCCAGAAAGCCGACTAATTTGGCCAAAATAAATTCAGTGAGGCAGGAACCAAATGAGAGCCCAGCAGCCTTCCTTGAAAGGATAATGAAAGCTTTTAGACAGTATACCCCTATGAACCCACAGGCAGATGAGTCACGAGCGGCAGTTATGTTAGCATTTATAAATCAAGCAGCCCCCGATATTAAAAAAAAGTTACAAAAGATAGAGAGGTTAAATGAACAATCCTTGCAAGATCTAGTGAGGGCAGCCGAGAGAGTTTTTAATCATAGAGAGACCCCAGAAGAGAGGACCGTATTAGAAGAGAAGAAAGAGAATTTAGAGCTGAAGAAAACCGTAAAAATCAAAAAGAGCTGGCCCAGATATTTTTTGCTGGGGTTGAAAACAAAAACAGGTTCCAGAAAGGGAAAAAATTGGACTCAAAAACTGAAAAAAAAACGACAAGGCGTAAGCTTGAAAAAAACCAATGTGCGTTTTGTAAAGAGTTTGGACATTGAAAAGATAAATGCCCCAAGAAAAATCTAAAAGAGGAGCCCAGGAACCCCAGAAACGAGACTCCCTCTCCAGACAGTCATATCCTCTACACGGGTGAGGATAGCGACTAGGGGGGTCAGGGCTCAAAGCCCCTCCCCGAGTCCTGGGTAACTATAAATGTGGAGGAGAAACCGGTTGGCTTCATGGTGGACACGGGAGCCCAAAACTCAGTCTTAAACCAAAAAGATGGACCCATGTCTAAGAAAAGTAGCTGGGTGCAGGGAGCAACCGGGACTAAATGATATGGATAGACTACAAAACGGCATGTGAACTTGGGGGCCCACCAGGTGACCCATTATTTTCTGGTGATACCTGAGTGTCCAGCGCCCTTGTTGGGAAGGGATTTACTGTCTAAAGTAAATGCCCAAATTCATTTCGACCACGGAGAAGTGTCGGTTTTAGATGGGACTGGGCATCCTCTTCAGGTCTTGTCTCTGGCATTAAAAGATGAATACAGACTCTACTTGCCAGAGGCCCCAGCGACAATAAGCCCCGAAGTACAACCATGGGTTCAAAGATACCCTCAGGCCTGGGCTGAAACTCCAGGAATGGGACTAGCCAAACAGAGGCCCCCTATCATTGTGGAACTGAAAGCCAGTGCTTCCCTGGTGAGGGTACGACAGTATCCCATGAGTCAGGAGGCTCGACAAGGAATTACTCCTCATATACAACGCCTCATAGACGCTGGGGTCCTGAAAAGGTGCCGGTCCCCATGGAAAACTCCCCTGCTGCCTGTGAAAAAGCCTGGGGGAACTGATTTTAGACCCGTTCAAGATCTACGAGAAGTCAACAAACGGGTGAGTGATATTCATCCCTAGGTTCCTAACCCTTATACATTGCTAAGCAACTTGCCTCCAAACTACATTTGGTACACTGTTGTAGACTTAAAAGATGCCTTTTTTAGTTTGCCTCTTGCCCCCGCAAGCCAAGAGATCTTTGCCTTCAAATGGCAGGAAGACGGTAGTCAGACCCCTGTGCAGCTGACATGGACTCGCTTACCACAGGGTTTCAAAAACTCGCCCACGTTATTTAATGAGGCCCTGGACGAAGACCTCTGTGAGTATGGGGTTGAACACCCTACCATTGTTTTATTACAATATGTTGATGACCTTATGCTGGCGGCGGCTACAGAGAAAGAGTGCCAAGAGGCAACAGGTGACCTTCTCCAAACCTTGGGGACTTTAGGTTACCGGGCTAGTGCCAAAAAGGCCCAGATTGCCAAACAAGAGGTTACATACCTCGGTTATAAGATAAAACAGGGCCAGAGGTGGCTAACACAGGCTATAAAAGAAACCATCCTCCAGATCCCTGAGCCGGCTAACCCTAGACAAGTGAGAGAATTTCTGGGAACGGTGAGATATTGCCAGTTATGGATCTTGGGGTTTGCAGAAAAGGCCAGGCCCCTATATGAGGGGACCAAAAAAAATAAGGACTGAAAATGGACTGAGCCAATGAAAGAGGCCTTCTAAGAGCTCAGGCGAGTCTTGCTAGAGGCTCCTGCCCTTGCCCTCCCTGATCCATCTAAGCCTTTCCAATTATTTGTAAATGAAAAGCGGGGGATAGGAAAAGGGGTACTAACACAGAGATGGGGACCATGGAAGCGACCTGTAGCTTACCTTTCCAAGAGACTGGACCCAGTGGCAGCCGGATGGCCACCTTGCCTCCGTATCATTGCAGCCACCGTGCTCTTAGTCCATGATGCTGATAAACTGACTTATGGACAGAGACTCTTGGTCTACACTCCTCATGCCATAGAGAGAGTTTTAAAGCAACCCCCAGGTAAATGGATTTCTAATGCCCGCTTGACGCACTACCAGGCCTTGCTACTTGACACCCCATGGATTCATTTCCAAATGCCCTGCACTCTAAATCCGGCCACTCTTTTGCCCAATCCGGGAAAAAATAGCCCCCTCCATGATTGTGATGAGATACTGGCCGGGGTAACAGCAATGCGAAAGGACTTAACCGATACTCCACTGGATAACAGTGAGCTAAGATGGTTCACAGACGGCAGCAGTTATGTAAAAGATGGACAGAGACGGGCGGGAGCCGCAGTAGTAGATGACTCTGGACGGACGATATGGGCAGAGGCCCTTCCCCCGGATACCTCAGCACAAAAGGCAGAGTTAATTGCCCTGATTCAAACATTAGAGAGAGCCAAAGAAAAAAAAATAACTATTTTCACTGACAGTCGCTATGCTTTTGGCACAGTACACATCCAGGGCCCGATATATCGGGAACGGGGGTTTTTGACAGCTGAAGAAAAAGAAATTAAAAACTTGCCTGAAATCCGTAGACTTTTAGAGACTGTACAGATGCCTCGGGCTGTGTCAATAGTACACGTACCTGGACATCAAAAGGGTGACAGCCCCACGGCACAAGGAAATCGTGCCACAGACCTGGCAGCTCGAAAAGTAGCTGATAAAGATTTCATCACCCCTGTGTTGGCAATCGGACTTCCACCTCCAGGTATGGAAACTCTGCCCCCAACCCCTGAGTATTCATCCACAGACTTTGCTTGGATCCAAAAACACACCAACCTTCAAAAAGATAAAGATGGATGGTACCGAGACTCAGACGGCTACTTGATACTCCCTGCTCAGTTGGGACGGCAACTATGCGAGCATTTGCACTTGTCTACTCATCTGGGAGAAAAAAAGACTCTGATGCTCTTTCAAACTGCGCGCCTGCGATTTCCCCGGCACCAGACAACTGTAAAGAACATAGTGCATGCTTGTAAGGCGTGTCAACAGATGAGGCCAGGAAAAGGACAACATGCAGGACTGAGGTATCGGGGAGAAGGACCAGGACAACACTGGGAAATAGATTTCACCGAGGTAAGGCCAGGCAAATATGGTTACCGGTACTTGTTAGTGTTGGTGGATACCTTCTTAGGGTGGGTAAAAGCTTTTCCTACAAAGGAAAAAACCACAATGATAGTGGCAAAAAAAGATTTTAGAAGAAATAGTTCCCAGGTTTGGCCTGCCAGTGACCATCGGCTCTGATAATGGACCTGCCTTTGTAAGTCAAATAGTTCAGAGCCTTGCCCTAGCCCTGGGGACTAAATGGAAGTTACATTGTAAATACAGTCCACAGAGCTCAGGGCAAGTAAAAAAAATGAATCGGACTCTAAAAAAACTTTAACTAAATTGGCTATAGAGACTGGCAGGGACTGGGTGACCCTCCTTCCCTTCGCCCTCTTCCGTGCACGTAATACTCCTTATCAACTTAATCTGACCCCATTTGAGATTCTGTATGGGAGACCTCCCCCTATATGTCCAATATTTAAAGGAAAAAAACTACCACCTCCCACGTTGGGGCAACTCCAAGAGGCCTTGATGGCCTTAAGCAAGGTGCACTCTCGTGTCTGGAAACTGCTCCGGGAAATACATGTGGGTCAAAATAAGGGAACTATTCCCTCACATGACATTGGCCCAGGAGACTGGGTGTGGGTCAAAAGGCACCAAACCAAGGCACTAAAACCCAAATGGAAGGGTCCTTATGTTGTTCTTCTTACCACCCCAACTGCCCTAAAGGTCGACGGTATCGGGCCTTGGGTACATTGCAACCACGTACGCCCAGCTGCTTCAGCAGAGCAAGAAGACGCTAAAAAAAAAAGGAAAAACATCTCTGCACCCGTCCAACCCCTTGAGGCTAAAGCTTCGAAGGCGCCAACAGGACCAGGACAACTCGGCTGGGCCATCTTGTGGATGACCCAGTTACTCTGCTCCGGAGTTGCCAGCGTGAACCCGCATCAACCCGTCAAAATCACCTGGAAGCTGCAAAATAGACTAACACGTGAGATGCTTAACTCCACCACCGCAATACATCCACCAAATACTTGGTGGCCAGACTTATACTTTGACCTTAAGCCGGTGGTAAATGTACACTGGAAGAGGGGCAAGCTCCCAAATCATGCATTCTGGCCATGTCCAGGTGCGCCCAGGCATAACTAAAAGATCTGTGGGGAGATACAGAAAAGACTCTGTGCTGCCCTAAAAAAGAGTGTTGTTTTTATGTTGATCACACAAAAATAGTTAAAAAAAATCTATGGCCAAAGTAAAAAAAAGACTAGCCCAACGTAAACGAGAATGTGAGGCTCAACAAGGATGGTCTGAGTCTTGGTTTCAACAATCCCCTTGGTTGACCACCCTAATCTCCACCTTGCTAGGTCCCCTGCTAATACTTCTACTGATGCTTACCTTTGGCCCATGTATTATCAATAGACTTGTAGCCTTTGTAAAGGAACGCATAAATACCGTACAGCTGTTTGTGCTTTGACAACAATATCAAACTGTGTCTCAGGACCGAGAGGAAGATTCCTCTATATGATCTAAGGACAGGGGGGAATGTTAGGGACCAAACGACGGTCTCTAGGACCTGAGTCATGTTTACCAGAAAGAGACAGGATATGCGCTCATCCTGCCTGGCCAATCATGTAACGCCAGCTACTCCTGTAACTGAGACAAAGAACTGCCTGTATATAAGCCGCCATACTCCTTTGTTCGCGGCTCTTGTCAGATTCCCTTGTGTGGGATGAGACTTGGGCCCTAGCGCGCTAGGAATAAACAAACTCCCTTCTTGCGTTTGCAACACTGTGGTGGCCTTGCTCTCTCGGTCGGTTCGGAGATACGGGCTCGGAGCATAACATTTCAACTTGGGAGTACGAGTCAATTTAAGAACCAAGATGACATGAATTAAGGAACCACCACCACCAACAACTAATTATTCCCTCTACCTAGAGACAAATTAGCCAAGGAAGAAACAGAATAGCCCTTGAATGATGAGCTAGAAACATTTAAACTCTAAGGAGATGGCAATAACCTCATTATGCTTTCACCCTTTACACTAGCAGCACATCAATTTTAGATGTCTGGGTTATTTTTTCCTCCCTGTATGAATGGAGCAAAGTCAAACATAGGCAGATATTCTATTAAAACTACTAGGAATGCACAGAGGCATCTATAATAATCTCACACTCTCAATTATTTTAGGGCAACTTCATACATGAAGTGTTTTGATTTCAAATAATCTCTGTCCACTCCAAGCTGTTCCTATTCTTTCTCTCCTCAGTAAAGAGCATCTCTATAACCATCCAAGAGCTCCAGGAAAAAAAATCAAGTCTCATCTGTGACCCATCTCTCCCCCTCACCCCAGTACTCTCTCTGCTCCCCTGACATCCAATTCATCAGCAAGGTCTGGCCCTTTCTCCTCACTTTCACTACAACCACTGTTGATCAAGTCATCGTCCTTTCTCTCTCAGGACTTCCAGAGTGGTCTCCACACTGGTCTCTTTGAGTCCACACTTACACCTTTCCTATCCACTCTCCATGCAGCAGTCAGGGAGTTGTTTCTAAACTGCAAGTCAGACCCTGTTATCCTCTATCAGCTCACTTAAAGCCTTCTCATGGCTCCTTGTGACACTAAGAACAACATCCAAACTCCTAACTGACCAACAAGACCCTATCCACTTTCCAGATTTCAATTCCTACTGAAAGCCTTTATCAGGTTGTAAGAAACAACACTTCTTTTACGTTGTTTTTGATATGCTGGCCTTCTTTCTGATCCAGGAATTGGCCAAGCTTATACCCACTCAGGACCTTTGCAGATGCTACTTTCTTTTCCTCAAACACTCTTCCCCCAGATATTTATATGGCTGGCCCCTTCTGGCCTCCGAGACATCAGAAAAAGTGTCACCTCCTCAGAGAGGCCTTCTCTGGCCTTCTAATCTAAAGGAAGCCTTTCTCCATATACTCTACCATATCACTGGGTTTTATTTTCTGCATGGAACTTATCCATTTCTGAAATTAGCTAATATTTCTCTGCTCTTCTTGGTAGTCTCAAACGCACCAAAAGCAAAGAGAAAAGGGACCTAATCTTCCTGTTTATTGTTGTATCCTCAGTTCTTGAAGAAATGCTTGCCATTGCACAGGCACTCGAGTATGTGCTGAATGAATGAATGAATTTAATTGAGATAATCACAGAGAGAGTAAAACATTAAAAATACCTTTTATGTTGGAAATATCAATATTGAGCTGCCCGAGTTTCTCACACGTTTTCTCTATACACTCATAGACAGACTGCAGAATTTCCTTAGGGTCCTGCTCCACCCACCTTCAAACAAAAGAAAGTATTTTGGTTAGTCCACAAACAAGCAAGACAGATATAATTTATTACTCTAGAGATGTTCACTTATGAGGGTGTGGCTGCATAAACTGAAGAAAATCAGATAAGCAAAGCATATCCAATATTCTAAAGAAAGGACTTAAAGAAGGGCCAATTTCCCTTACATTTTTATTATTCTTCATACAGTAATTAACCATTTCAAAGGAGGTAATACTAGGCCACAAACAGCAGATATTCTACCTGTTTTAAAATCATTTTTTCAAATCCAGTAAGAAATAAGTTCCCCAATTCTTTATATCTTGTAGGTCTGATGGAATCTGATAGTATTCACATTTCACTAGTCATTAGTCATTTTTAAACAGACTAAATACAGATATTATTCTTTGGACACACTGACTGATTACCTTGCTTATATATTTGTTTGTTTGTTTATTTATGAAGCACAACAAATTCTGAAGTCAAATAAGTATATTAATCACTTTTGTCATGATTTTTCCTAAAATGTTTTGTTAGAAAGTAGGGAAAAAATTTTTTATTCCTTCCAAGAACTATGTCATGTAGACAAGTGACTGGTCCAAGTTTTCAGACCAAATCCCAGGGCAATTGTACGTAAGGTACAAGAACCACAGAAGGATGAATGGCTCATAATAAATGAGAACGGTTTATATCTGAGAAAAACAAATGGCATACCTTATCTATGGAAAAGTAGAAATGACACAAGTTAAAAGAATCCTACGCTACAATCTGGAAGTAGCAAGGGAATGCCAAATGCCTTTCTTCTCAGCCTTCCTCCAGGTCTGCCCAGCTTTCCCCCAGGCCTGCCCAGCTTTCCCAAGCTATGAATTCTGTCTCTAAATTTTCTCTTTCCAAAAACCCAATCTCCTTCCACATATTTCTAATTTCTATCCCTCCAAGACTAACTATCCTCTCTCTTAAACTGCAATGGGATCAGGTCTATGGACAGTCATTCCAATGCTAGTAACATGTCAATAACTTTTATTATTAAACAAAGGAATTCCCTGAAACAGAGGAGAACATTTTTAATGGAAAATCTGGTAAGGCACTGCTTTGTTTTCCTCTTTCTTAAATTGAAGTAAACTTTACAATATAATGAACAGATCTAAAGCACACACATTTGTTGAGTTTCAACAAATGCATATACCAATCTAACCCACATCCAGATATAGAATATTTCCATTGCACCAGAAAAGTTCTTTCATGCGTTCAAGTCAATCACACACTCACAGGCAACCACTTTCGGGACTCCTATCATCCTAATCAGTTCAGCATCTTTTTAAATTTTAGATAGTCATATAGGATGTAGTCTCCTATGCCCAGCTTTTTTTCATTTTCCATGATAACAGAGATTCAACCATGTTGTTGCATGTATCAGGCCACTGTTTTAAACCTGCCGAACAGTATTCCATTGTTATTGTTTACTGATGAATAGTATATTCATTGTTTACTGATGGCAAACATTTGCGGGGTTTCCAATTTTATTATGAACAAAGCTACTATAAGCATTCATGTAGATAAGCCTTTCTATAGGCATATGCTTTCACTTCTCTTGGATGAATTCCTAAGAGTGGAATGCAGCAGATATATGATTTATTTGATAAGAAACTGCCACACAGTTTTTCAAAGTGGTTGTATCATAAATATCAATTTTTGAACACTGTACAGTACATGTATATGTACTATATAGAGGAAATATATTATTAATACCACAATTACTACATATGAACATTATTTCCCAAAAGGATGATTTAGTAGCAGATGTTAAGATATATGAATTAAAAAAAAAAAAACCCGTTTCTTTATTTAAGGAAAAAACCTTCATGTGCAAATCAGGAGAGAAGCAGCTTGACAATAATGAAGACATAAAACTAAATGACTTCAAAGTCAATGTGGAATTTCTGACATCTAATATATCTCTGCTTTATTACTTTACTACTCCTTTTCTGTCCCTGAATTTCTAAGCCATCAGTCACATTTTTGCTGACCTACCAAGTTAGTGCTTCTTTTTAAATATATATATTTACTTATTTATTTATTCTTTTTGCTAAGCCAAGTCTGAGTTATGGCACATGGGCTTAGTTGCTCCTTGGCAAGTTAGATCTTAGTTCCCTGACCAGGGATAGAAACCAAGTTCCCTGCACTACAAGGCAGATTCTTAACCATTGGAGCATCTGGGAAGTCCCAAGTTACTGCTTCTTTTCTTGACTAATACCTATTCCTTGTCTTCTCAGGAGGGTGTTTGGTCAAGCTTACTTTACAGAGACATAGGGCAGGTGGGTTGAGATGGACTAATAAATATGAGGTATCTTTACATATTAAATTAGGAAACATACCCTTCTCTTGGAAACTCTTGTTTTATTTCCACTTGATGATGACTAAGTAGTTCGGCTGTTTTTGAATTGAAAACCTGAAAAATATATTGCAAGAGTAGAGTAAAAAATGCAGGTAGACAGCAAAGATGTTCAAAAGTTATTCGGCAACTGAAGTTCTTATTCACTGATAGAAAAAGCATTTCAGAGGAAATGCCTGACAATGCTCTCTTCAGATAGAATCATGCAAGTTACAAGGTAGCTTCAGAAATAACTTCTTTTTAAATAGATGAAAATCTGTTAAAGATAAAGCTGAAGAGGCAATTCTTCATTCTTTAAAAAAATGGTTCCAGATGTAGGAAATTTAATACATTAACCAGTGAATAGTATGGATTTCTTTTAGAGATTAGGAAAACCAAAAATAAAAGAGCTGGATCAGTGCTGATAGTGATAGTGTCAGGTTCCATTCTGCATCCATCTTGCATGTAGAAACAGGAATCATAGATGCCCAGGCAGGAAAGCAGCCTGTGTAAATTCTTTTGAAGGAAAGTGTAACAGTGTATCTCACTCTTATGAGAGCCAAGGAGAGTCATTATCAGGAAGGAGAGAAGAGGACCCACCGTGGCATCAAGCTGAGTGCTCTCTGTGACGTGAATTGGTGACTCTTGATTATAAAACATTAAAACTCGTGGAGGAAAGCTACCAAAAAATAAGTGCAGTACTAGCCTCTGCAATTTTAACACCATTAAAATAACGCTTCCTGAAAACCTAACAACTTTTTTTCCAAGTATTATTTTTCACCTGGGTATATCTATATTTAAGTATCATATGACTTAGTCTTTCAGAGTTAAGAGTTCATATTTTAATTAAAATT
The DNA here is from genome assembly GCF_032405125.1 of Capricornis sumatraensis. Classification (NCBI taxonomy): domain Eukaryota; kingdom Metazoa; phylum Chordata; class Mammalia; order Artiodactyla; family Bovidae; genus Capricornis; species Capricornis sumatraensis. The sequence goes on from NC_091092.1 coordinate 113,192,752, forward strand.
AACTTCCCCAATCACTTTAATTGCAGCAGTAAAGTCACCTCCAATTAAGAAAATGTTTCCAGGCCTACGTTTCCTGTGGGAGAAAATTCCTCGCTGAAGACAGACTCAGAAAGACAAAGTAGTAAGGGGAAACACATGGTGAGTCTTGTTGCTGTTCACCTCCCTACTCACCACACACATCATCTTTTGGGGAGGAAGTGATAAACATAATGAAAGCAAGAAGGCAAATTCTCAAGTCCTCTGAGGAGATAAAATATCTCACAAGTCAAAGGTTAACCTGACACATCATAAATAAAAGGCATTTGGCAGAAACCGGTGTAATATACCAGTAATTTACAACTTTAGCATTAGTGTAAGTTTCTAGGATGTCCATTCCATTTGTCCCATTTTATTTTCTAAAGTTTCTCTAGGGCCTGGAATAGTGCCTGGCCTAGGGTCGGTAATTAATAAATATTTGTTGAATATCTAAAACACTGTGGTCTATCAGGTTACTTATTAGGAGATACATTATTAAATAAAATGGGAAATGGTTATATGGCATAAGCTCTTAATAGGAAGCCATAGTTGTATGTTTCCTCATATTACTCCTGTTCTCAAAGTCTGCTGCTGCTGCTGCTGCTGCTGCTGCTGCTAAGTCACTTCAGTTGTGTCCGACTCTGGGCGACCCCATAGACAGCAGCCCGCCAGGCTCCCCTGTCCCTGGGATTCTCCAGGCAAGAACACTGGAGTGGGTTGCCATTTCCTTCTCCAATCTGTGAAAGTGAAAAGTGAAAGTGAAGTCACTCAGTCGCGTCCGACCCGTAGTGACCCCATGGACTGCAGCCTACCAGGCTCCTCCATCCATGGGATTTTCTAGGCAAGAGTACTGGAGTGGGGTGCCATTGCCTTCTCCGTCCCAAAGTCTACAAGTCCCCAAAGGACCCTGGAACAAGAAACAAGAGAGGTGGGATGGGAAGGGGGAGGGAGGCTTAAGAGGGAGGGGATACACATGTAATTATGGCTGAAATCAACACAATATTGCAAAACAATTATCCTCCAATTAAAAAATTTTTTAAAATAAGGTGTGCCTTTTTGGTGGATGGATTCATAAAAGACTTTGACAGTGGACCTCGGGAGCTATGACTGGAGTAGGCTTCCTCTTCCATCACCCCCTAGTTTTAAGTAGGCTAATGTCAGGACCCTTACACACACACACAAAAATGGGTTTAAAGGTTGTTGAAATAGGCACAGAAAAGGGAAGTAATTTGGCAAATCCTATGTGGCATATTAGAGCATGATGTCTGATCACAGAACACATAGATGTAAGAGGATGAAGTCTGGACCTCTCTACTTCTTTAGAGCTCTGACTCTGAGGGGAAAATGGACATCGCCTTTAGGTGTTTAGGATCTGACCCTGTGCATCACTCCCCGGTATATGGGGCACATTTTAGATTTACTATTTTAGAATCTGCAACTTGCTTCATGGATCATCATCCAACAAAAATATAATGCAAGTCACAAATGCAAGCCACATATAATTCATAACATAATTTTGTAATTTAAAATTTTCTCACAAAAAAACAGTAAAAAAAAAAAGCTGGTAAAAATTAATCTTATTAACATTTTTAAACCAATATATCTAAAATCATTTCAACAGGTGATCAATACAAAATTGATTAGCTTGTCTACTTTTTTAGTACTAAGTCTTTGAAATCTGGTATAGACTTTATACTTCTGGTCCAACTCAATTCAGACTAACCACATTCAAAGTGATCGATAGCCACCTGAGACCAGTGGCTGTCATATTGGACAGTAAAGTTGTGGAGTAGTGCTTTTCTCATATACCTAGTTCATGTGAGGAACTGTAATGAAGCCTCCTGATTATCCATTTGTCTGCAGGTGGACAAGTATCCAAAGTAAGCTAAGGATGTTTCCATTAAGACTCTATGGCTGGTGGGTGAAAGTGAAGTCGCTCAGTTGTGTCCGACTCTTTGTGACCCCGTGGACAGTAGCCTGCACCAGGCTCCTCCGTCCATGGGATTTTGTAGGCAAGAGTACTGGAGTGGGTTGCCATTTCCTTCTCCAGGGAATCTTCCTGACCCAGGGATCGAACCCAGGTCTCCTGCATTGTAGACAGACACTTTACCATCTGAGCCACCAGGGAAGTAGGTAACTCCAATGACAACACATTGCTGCTGCTAAATCGCTTCAGTGGTGTCCGACTCTGTGAGATCCCATAGAAAGCAGCCCACCAGGCTCCCCCGTCCCTGGGATTCTCCAGGCAAGAACACTGGAGTGGGTTGCCATTTCCTTCTCCAATGCATGAAAGTGAAAAGTGAAAGTGAAGTCGCTCAGTCGTGTCCAACTCTTCGCGATCCCATGGACTGCAGCCTACCAGGCTCCTCCATCCATGGGATTTTCCCGGCAAGAGTACTGGAGTGGGGTGCCACTGCCTTCTCCAGACAACACATTACCCAGGAGCAAAAATGCTAGTCTGTTCTTTTCAGGTAGATTTCAAAAGCCACTGTCACTGAAAGATGGCAATGGCTATACAATTTGCTTTATAAAATGAGTAGCATGGTCAATCATGTAAAAACTGTTAGATGGCAAGGGAGAAACACCCCTGAGTTACAGACGCTCCTCATCTTTTCACCCTTTTCAAGTTTGAAACTCAATTTAAAGATCAGTCCAAACTGCAGACGCACAATGACACAGAACAGAAACTCTCTTTTAAAAAATTCATGTTAAGAAAATTCATTTAAAGAAATACACAAAAGTTTATGGGATCTGAAAGAGATCTGAACCAGTGTTCAGCGTCCTCCCCGCATCTCTAGGACCCTTCAGAAGCCGGGAGGGAGGGAGGGATAGAGTGTTTTAACTCAGTCTCTGGACCACACCCTACCTTAGATTTCATATTTTACTGACTTCAGCTTCCAGATTTAAACTCTTCTAGAAGTGCACTTAACCATGGAGTTCCAAGGCAGAAAGCAAAATGACAATACAAGCTGAAACCCATGGACCTAATGGAATGGTCTCTTACCAAGTGAGCTCCGAGAGATGGGATAGGACTGACAAACAGGACTAAGCTCTAGGTTTTCTAAATACCAGAGCTTTTCCAGTACAAAATCATACTGGGACTAATTATGATGTTTTCATCCATTAAGTGACAGCAAATATGAAGAGGTTTTCTAACATAGGCTGCCTATACTATCAAGAGGAGGAAGGACATCCAACCCAGACTTGGGGGGAGATGGAGAAGGGCTCTCAGAAGATGTAATTTGCAGACGAAGACTGGGAACAGTGGGGAAGGTAGGCTGAGGCAGGCAAAGCAGCTGAGGATGTGTGTGTGCAGTGATCCATGTAAGATGTCTAGAGGTGTCTTGGCAGCCGTGGGTACTGAATGAAGTGCATTGCTGAGATATTCAGTTTAGGAGGTATAAGTATTTAGATGCATCAAGGGGCTTGGATAGGGAGGAATGACAAAAAAGGAGGAATATTCAAGGATGACAGGTTACAGGTTCTAAGTTAAGAGCAGGCAGTGTTTTGTTATATTCAAATGGATAACCAACAAGGACCTACTTACAGAACAGGGCACTGTGCTCAATGCTATGTGGCAGCCTGGATGAGAGGGTAGTTTGGGCGAGAGTGGATACATGTATATGTGTGGCTGAGTCCCTTTGCTGTTCACCTGAAACTACCACAACATTGTTAATTGGCTATACCTCAATATAAAATAAAAAGTTAAAAAAAAGAGTAGGCAATGTTACAAAACAAAGGTATGGGAAGGAGCAGTAATTACAGTATGGAAAGGGGTAAAGAGATTGCCAATTTCATTCTAAACAACCTCTGTTTGAGTGAAGACACCAGCAGTCAGTTGCTAATGTTTGAGGACACAGCTGAAAGAAAGAGATCCATTAAGGGCAGAAACTTGGAACTAGTAGATAAATAAGTCCTGGAGAGCTGATGCACAGTAGAGTAATTAGAGTCAATGGTAATGTACCAGAAACTTCAAAGTTGCTAAGAGACTCGATCTTAATGGTTTCCACCAAAAAAAATGAGTGAGAATTATGTGACAAGGCAGAGCTATGGAGATAATGCTACGGTGGTAATCATATGGCAATATACAAATATATCAAACAACACAGTGTTCATCTTAAACTTATATGACCTTCTGTGTAAACCATATGTCTATTAAAAAAGAGAGAGTTTTAGAACTGCATGTGAGCCAGAAAGGCAGTTGAGAGCGTCATGCTTGATGTCATATGGAGGCAAAAAGCACAGGCCTGGAAGAGCAAGGGCTGGGGGTCAAGCTCAGCCCTGTGCATATCAGTTTTTTGGTTGTGTTTTTTTGTCTTTTTCTGGCCATGCAGCACAGCATGTGGGGTATTCCTTGACCAAGAACAGAGACTGAACAGGTGCCCCCTGCAGTGGGAGCATGGAGTCTTAACCACTGGCGGGCGTGCTAAGTAGCTTCAGTTGTGTCAAACTCTTTGGGACCCCATGGACTGTAGCCCCTCCAGGCTCCTCTGTCTATGGGGATTCTCCGGGCAAGAATACTAGAGTGGGTTGCCATGCCCTCCTCTAGGGGATCTTCCTGACCTAGGGATAGAACCTGTGTCTCTTACGTCTCCTGCATTGGCAGGCAGGTTCTTTACCACTAGTGCCGCCTGGGAAGACCTTAACTCCTGGACCACCACGGAAGTCCCATGACAGCTATCTGACTTTAACTTTTCTAAATTGCTAATTTTTCCATCTGCAAAGGACTAAGTAATGTATGAAAAGTATTTCATACAGGGCGAGCCCATAACATGTATCCAAAAGATGTTACCACTACTGCTATCAGTGCTACTATTTTGATTACTGTTCCTATTATTACTACTACCACCAGCACAGCAGATAGGTGATAAGAGTTCAGATTAAAAAAAACAATCACCAGTTCTGTATTCATCTCTAAGTGCAAATCACGTCTCAGTTCCAGAGTTTGTTTTTGGTGGGGGAGGGCAATGAAAACTTGAAGAAACAAGTTCAGGTAGGAAAAGAAAAGTTCAGCATAGTGCTGGCACAGAGTAGAAACCCAAAAGATGTTACCACTACTGCTGTTGCTACTACTGCTGCCACTTACTACTACTATTTCTATTATAAGCAGGAGAGTTAGAAGTCATCAGTCTATATTCACCACTGTGCCTAAATTATGATCAATTTCCAGATTTGGAAGAGGGGGACATTTAAAAACCGAAAACAAGGAAAATTACTTCTATAAGAACTGTTTAAAAAGAACTTTCTGAAACAATGCCCACCTTTTCTGTCTCAGCCAAAGGGGAGTAGTGGAGACACGAAATACAGTCCTTACTAAGTAACTGTCTTTCAGGCTTGCCTCACCCACCCTGTGACTAACTCAAGCATCCCATCATAAACATGCATTCACCTCCCTCCCCACGTGATTTCCCCACTAGCCTACTCATGCCACACTCTACTGGGTAAGTAAGACATTTTTCAGGAATGCAAACTCCCTCTCTAAAACACCATGATATGTAAATCTGTAGCATCTAAAATAAAAATACTAGCTATGAACATGTTACATTGCAAACTTGACCACAAATGGCATCATGGCATCTTCCCAAAGCCAGAGAAGTAAAGAAAACATAGCAAATGGCATATTTTTCTTTAAAAAGTGAGGTTATATTCAATAGCATATATTTATACATACTTCTAATATAACTATAGTTGTTAAATCCAACTTTTCCCAAGACCCCACAAGTTTTCCCTTTCTAGTCTTTCAGTCCAAGAGTTCTAGACAACACATCAAGCCCTGGAGGCCTCTCTCTGCTAGTGTCTATTCAAGTAACAAGCACCTCTGTTGCTACTGTTGTTTAGTTGCTAAATTGTGTCCAACACTTTGCGAACCTATGGACTCTATGTAGCCCACCAGGCTCCTCTGTACATGGGATTCTCTAGGCAAGAAGCCTCGAGTGGGTTGCCATTTCCTCCTCCAGGGATCTTCCTGACCCATGGATCAAACCCATGTCTCTTGTGTCTCCTGCATTGGCAGGCAGATTCTTTACCACTGAGCCACCAGGGAAGTCCAAGGAACACCTACCAGATGCCAAACGTTGTATTAAGCTTTGGAGAAGGGGAAAAAAAGATACCTCTTTGCTCCTCATGGAAGTCCAAACTGAGGGCTCTAAACATTTATGTTTATGAGACAAGAGGACAAGAGAAGGTGGCAGCCCTCTGATGAGATGTTCTTACCATTTCTGTAATGTGATGGGCAAGAAAACCAACTGAGTGGGGGCTGGAAAACACAGTTACATTTATTATAAGAGGGGTCTCATTCCAGCTGTGGGCCAAATTCATTTTACCAAATTCACTGTTCATTAGTTCCTGTCCCCTAATGGGTGATTAATATTTATGCATTGAATACATAAACGAAAGAAAGCGGAAACCCATCCCTTAACCTTGAGATCTCTAAGTATGATGAGACAACCGGGGCCAAGGCAATGTTTCCTGCCAAAATAAGCATGGAGCTACAATTCAAGTCATTCTTCACAGATGCTGGCTATTGGAACAAAATGGTTACGCAACCATTATCCACGGTGACTACACCTAAGCCCTGCCCAGGCCCCACTTAATCTGAGTCACAAGATGATCAAAACCAGCAGTACTTATTCAAAGGCAACCTTTTTAAAAAAAAAAAACAGTGAAACCAGTGTGTAAGTCTGTTTTACTTGGTGAAGATTCATCTGTGACCATAATCAGAACTGGTAAGTGCCCAGCCTCCTATCTTCCCTCCACAGTCAGTCTTCCACATCCATGGTTCCGTTTCTACAGATGTGAGCAACTGCAGATCCAAAGTGTTTTCTAAAAAAAATTCCAGAAAGTTCCAAAAAGCAAAACATGAAGTTACCCTGTGCCTGTCACCTATGTGCATGACATCTACACTGTATTTACAACTCCTTACACAGTATTTACATTGTGTTAGGTGTAAGCATCTAGAGAGGATTTAAAGCATAAGGGGGGATGTGCCTAGATTATATGCAAGTGATATGCTATTTCATTACATAAGGGATATGAGCATCCTACGATTATAGTATCCATGGGGGACCTGGAACCAATCCCCTGGATATGGAGAAACAACTGTACCCAGAAAACTGGGGAACTTACTGAAGGCAGGAGGATTTAGGACGATAGGCTTCTGACTGGGAGAGACCTGGATTTGAATCCCAGTTCCATCAGTCATTCTACAACCTTGGGCACATTCCCCAACATGTTCTAATAACCTGTGTAAAGGAGCTCAATAATACTACCTACATCACAGATGTTATGAGGATTAAATGAGATAATGCTGGGAAAGTCCTCAATAAGTACCTGACACATCACAGGTACAACACAATCCAAGCCTTTGTTTTTTTAATGTATTTTCAATTGGAGGATAATTGCTTTACAATGTTGTGTTGGTTTCTGCCATAGATCAACACCAATCAGCCATCAATATACACACATCCCCTGCCTCTTGAGCTACCCTCCCACCTCCTACCCCATTTTACTCTTCTAGGTGCAGTCTTTTTTTAATAGTCAATCTAATGGGGAAACAACAAAGCTACCAAATTAAAGAAGGAAGTTGACTGTTTCAGCTGAAGCTTTTGTCTTATAAAGAAATGGCCCCTCCTTTAAACCTGTTACACTAATTCTCTTTCCAAGAAGTTCCTACTCTGCAATCTGGGTAAACCCTTGCCAAGCCCAGCTCACTTTCCTATCAGACAAGTTGGAAATTTTCTTTTGGTGCAAAACATATGCCTAGGTTCCCCAGGTTAAGTCTTTGACTACTAGAGGAAGAAATGAACACATTCTAAATTTGCAGCTCTACTACTAAAAGAGAAGCAATTAAGTAATCAGACATACCCGAGTCAGAGAGCTTTAAGATTTTTTGACAAGATAAAAAGGAGAATCCGAATTCAAATTCAGTTGACCTATAAAAATCTTTTCAAGAAATATGTGTAAAGCACTCCCTGTAGAGAAGACAGGTGTTCATTTGTCATGTTGACCAAGATATTTTAAGGAATACAAAGATGAACAAGTCTCCAAAAGGAGGTTCCTGCTTTAAGTCAGCAGATATATAACAACACAAAGTAAAGCTGATAAGAGCTATTAACAGAGACATAAAAAGAATGCTCTAGGAAGGGGGAGAAATTCTGAGTAAGGGTTTGAGCAAAGACTTCCACCAAGAGATGGTAACTGAGCCACTATTTGGAGGTAGAACAGAATTTCAAGGAGCAGATATGGGAAAATGGGGGGGGAGGCATTTCCCTTGGATGAGAGAACGTGAATAAACACATCTTGTGTCCTTTATGGGAGAAAAAATGTAACCAGCATAGAAAAAGGGACAGGGAAGCTCAGTGAGGTGATTGGTCCTGTGAACACTGAATGAGACACGCAAATACAATGAATAATGGCCAGGAAACTATTTTAATACTTTTCACTTTATAAGCTTCCTTATGACAGTTCTTATTTGTTGTATTCTTTCCTGAGAAGAAGATAAGCAATTATTTCTGAGTCATAATTACGACGTGGAACAATATGACTGGTACAACCCCTGGGGATCACTTTGTGACTGCAGCACTTGTTCAGCAAATCTATTATCTGAATTTTGCAGACAGTGGTTTAGCAACTTCTTTCCTTATAACCAAGGGAGAAAAAAAAAAATCCCTTTCTAAACCATTGCCAGATTTTTCTCTACTTCACCCAGAATCTCTTTACACAGGTAGTCTTCTATCTACCTCTGAAGCTTTCTTGAAGAGTTGTTTCTCAAGGAGCAGGAAACTTTACTGATCAACTTTTAAACATCACTCTGTAAGCAGGATGGGAGCCTTTTGAATGTGCACCTTAGCTTACTCATTGATATCAAGCCACAGTAAACAGCAGCCGACTTCTTAAAGGCTCCTGCTATTCATGTCAATCGCTGAACAATCGACTGTGATAATATAAAGTTGATTCATTCCTTCCCCACCAATGCGGAAAGACAATCCTGAGGGGCCAGAACAACCTGCAGTAGATAAAGAAGACTGCTGGGCTACATGCATGGCAACAGTGTTAGTCGCTAAGTTGTGTCCAACTCTGCAACCCCATGGACTGTAGCACTTACCAGCCTCCTCCATCCATGGGATTCTCCAGGCAAGAATACATTCCCTTCTCCAGGGGATCTCCCCGACCCAGGGATTGAACCTGGGTCTCCCACATTGCAGGCAGATTCTTTACCATCTGAGCCTCCAGGGAAGCCCCATGTACAGCAACAATGACAAGTCAAAAGGAAGACCAGCACGGTCAGGCTGGCAACTCAAAAGGCAGCCTACAGAGTTAGGAAATATTTTACCCACTTTCAGAGAGGGCAAAGGCTGTATAAACTTGGGAACAACTGCCATGTTTGGTTTGGCCCCTACAGTCCGTTAGCAGCTAGTTGCCAACGTTTAAGGACAGGAAGATTTCACTGAAAACGCTTGACTACCAATTTTTCTTAAAGAATCTGAAGCTTGTGCAACATGAGGCGAGTGTTCCTGCCAGGCAGCTAGAGGCTGTCCCTTTAGCCTGAGTCCGATCTCCAGCCTTCCTCCTCCCTCTACCTGTCTGTCCCCTGCAGGCAATTGTGTGGGCAAATCTTGAATGTGGCTTCAAAACTCAACCCACAGTTAGTCAACACACATGTCTTAATAGTCTTTCTTAATTTGGGAAGATGGTAGTGATGACTGCATACTTTATTAATCAAATCTAGTTAGGTGAACTTTCTTATGATTCAGGGTTACTTTATAAATATTTATATGAAAATAAGACAAAGTAAAACCTGCCCTGTCTGATCAAAAGATAAACAATGTAAGAAACAGGAGAATTAGGTCTTGGCAGCTCAAACCAGTGTAAGTCACTAAATAAGAACCAAGCTAAAACTGGACTGAAAGCTTCTGACTTTAGACAAGAGAGATGAATATCAAAAAGAAGGTACAGATGCAGGTTTTAGTCAAGTGGTCAACTAAATAGAGTTCTGAAAAAAATATATAAAAGGTATATACAATGTATACATACATATACATACTAAAGAAGACATGAAAACATGAATTGAGAGAAAGAAGTGAAGAGGGAGCAATCATTAAATATTTATATCAACTTGCCAGGTTAGTCAAATGTCCATTGAAAGAATGAGCTCTTAACCAACAACAGTTTATTTCAATTACTTTTAAATGATCTTACTGAACTCAGTACTAGCAGTACCAGATTACTTTAAGAGCAAGTTTCCTAATGGCCCCAAACAAATCAATCAGCAGAGAGTCACTTAAATAGCACTCCATTATGGCAAAACTCTGCTGTCACACATGGCAAATAAAAAGAGAAACAATTTCCCTGTCACTTTATGTTGTGAAGTGCCGAGAGGACAGTCATCTTTGTAACAGGCAAAGTATCGGAACTGAAATTTACAAAGCTTCGAAACGAAATCAGGATTCCGCTGAAAGCAGTGTAGTGTGACTTTTCCCTAACGTGTTATGCCACTCGCCAGCCCCTGAGCATTCTACCTTCTGCAATGTCTGTGGGAGACGATGACACGGCATCATCACGCAAATACTATATTTGTTTGCTCCACAGACTCTGTGTTAGGCTCCCACAGCCGTGACACAGCTTCCCCCCATCCAAGGACGTCCTGAGCCGGGCAGGCCAAATGCTTCTGGGGAAGACTGCAGCAGCGGTCAGTGTGGCCACCTGTCCCCGGCGGCAGGCGGGCCGCTCTGCACGGATGCTCGATGAGTCCTAGCTCCCTTCGGGGGAGGAATCCCCCCATCAGTAGGCGGCCGCGCTCCACCACCGAGGCCAGGGGGCTACTCAGCTCAGCCGCGGGGGTCGCGAGAGGCCGCGTTCCCCCAGGCCCGGGCGGGGCGGCTCCAGCGTGGCAAGTCCCACTACGGAGCTCTTGGCCTCCTCCTCTTGCCCCGTAGCCGGGGCCCCGGGCCGTGGGAAGAACGGGATGGGGACGCGACACCCAGCCCTGGCGTTCCAAGGCTCTCGCCCCGGTTCAGCACCTTCTCAAGTGGCACCCACCCCGGGCTCACCAGAAAGCGCGTCGAGCTGGTGCCCTGGTCCACTGCTCCCACCAAGGGCCCCAAAACTGCTTTCTTCGAGGATGCCATGAAACCAGCTTTGGGTCGGCAGGCGGTCTGGACCCGTTTCCCTGGTGACGGCGACGGGCGGGGAAGGGGCGTGCGGCTAGCCTGGAGGGCCTGTAGGCTGGCGGCAGTAGATGGCTCGGACCGCGCTTCGAGCGGCCCCTTTACCGGCGCGGAGCCTTCTCGCCCCGCCCCTCCGGCCCAGGCCCCGCCCGCACCCGCGTTCCCCACGACTTCGGGGGCGGAGCGAAGTGGGGGGGCGCTGTCTGCCAGGCCGGCCAATGACCGAAAGCGGAAAGAGAAGGAACGTTCAGACAGTCTGAGGGAGTGTGACGTCATGGGGCGGGGCCTGGGCGCGGCGGAGGCGGTGTCCCGCGCGGCAGGTCACGTGGGCCCGGCGAGCCGGCCGCCGAGCCCGCTTGCAGCAGGGCCGCAGGGGGAAGCTGGTGCTGCCCATTGCAGGGAGCATCACTGGCCCGCAGAAAGGGCACAGGCCCACCTACGCCCCGGGGCTTCGGCTCGCGGATGGGTTCCAAAATGCGGAACTGCTTGCTCCTCTGGTGGGCTGTGCAGAGCACGGCGTGAGTCACTCTTTGGACTGACCCCGCCGGGCCTTCCCGCGCTTCCGATGCCCCGCCCACTTACCCGTTCCTCGTCCCACTTAAGAATAATCTCCTTCACTGGGGCTGACCCTAGGTAGTGTCACCTTCAGGGGCAGCGCGAATCCTTCGCCTCTGGAGGTTTTTTAGGGATAGGGAACTCAGAAGTTCTTTCGGTTTAGCGTTTAAGGAAAGCGCTCACAAATCAACCTCCTCAGGTCATCAATTGACTATGCAGAAAGTCCCGGGGCCCCTCCCTGTCCTGATGCGCCCTTGCTCCTCGCTTGACCTCCCTCTGGTGTCCTCTCCCTTACCCGCTATTTCCTCTCCCTCCGTTAAATGCTGTGGACAGCAAAAGGAGAGAAAAGGGGCCTGCTCATTTGACCTTGAATTTACTTTGCCGGGTTCTTTGGGATACTGTTTTTCAGGAATTTTCAAACTCTGGACCGAGACCTACTATGAGAAATAGCTAACAAAACAACCCCAGGCATATGTTGGAGTGTGTGTGTGTGCACACGCGCGTGCATTTATATTTATATAGTTACATGTTATATATATTTTATATATCGTTACATATATTCTAAAAGTTTCCAAAACAATATTTATCTTTCTGTGCATTCTGTGTATTTGTTATTCTATTGCATATCATCTTGTTAAAATGTTGGTTGAAAACATCACTAAATTGATTTTGTAAACCAGCATGCTCTATCAATTTCAGAAGCATTGTGCTATTCCCACTCTCACATTTTTTTCCACCCCATTTCCTCAGTGTTCCTCTCAGTGTTCTGAAACATCATTTCTGTTTTTTCCCCTTTTGCCTTACTCTCCACCACATCACTTATTAATCTCCTGTGTTTACAGTTTTCTCACTCTTGCTCTGGAAGCAAATTTTCCTATACTCTGTTTAGAAATCAAATTCTAGTGTTCCAGATGAGGCCTACTTCTGGAGATGCTGGACTTGGTAAGTACTGATAAACTGACTTGCTTTAGGAGTGCAGATGAAACAGTATTTCTGAATTTCCTGGAAGAGGAAAAGACACAGACAGGCATACCGGCAAATGTAAAGGAATTAAGCCAACTTGCCCCAGATGGAAAACCCTGAAAAATGTTAATTGATACAGATAAAGATTTCCTTGACTCTAACAGGCAGTAAAAAGAAAGTCACCAAACCTACCACATTGATCCATTAAAGAAAAATCCCTGAGCATGTGTGAACTTTCACACACTTTTGACTCTCAGATTCTAACAGGACAGCAAATCATTTGTTCAACAGTATCATGTGATCAGAATTCAGACGTTTCAGAAAAAGTAGGACTAGATGTACTCAAGAGATTCTGAAACTTATTGATCTTGTGGTTCCCATGATAGTCTGTGTGTTCCACATTGTCATTCCTTTACCAAAACAGAACTTATGTCTTTGAGGAAAAGTGACTTATGCATGTCTTATCCTGGATAGAATCTAAACTTTGAACCCTTCTTATCTTTAACATAAGCATTCAGAACATCTGCCAGTGTTCCAGAAACTCAAGATACTTATCGAACCCTTACTGTAACGTAACTCATGATTCCTTAAAGACAAATATCCCCATTCTTATGTTGGTTCAATTCTTGAACCACCTTGTGGCTTTTGCCTGTATAAGCCCTTTACTCTTTCTCTTCCCCAGAAGAGAACCTGAATCTGTGTCTCTGGAAATGAAATTCCTAAGACTTCAACAAAGCTCTTTGTTTTGCAGGCCTTGATATTGATGATTGATACCAAGGGTATCAGTGAGTCTTAATTGGGAGAATCCATCTCAGCCTTATCTCAATGGCACACCTTAAATATTTACTCTGACTCTCAGAAACTTATTTATTCTCATCTTTTTGGAATCATCCCTGTTTGCATACTGTTTCTTATCCCTTTAAACCCCAGCTACAGTCTGGAAACTTAAATCTATTACGAAAGTGAAAGTGAAGTCACTCAGTCACATCTGACTCTGCGACCCCATGGACTGTAGCCTACCAGGCTCCTCTCTCCATGGGATTCTCCAGGCAAGAATACTGGAGTGGGTTGCCATTTCCTTCTCCAGGGGATTGAACCCGGGTCTCACTCATGGCAGGCAGACGCTTTAACCTCTGAGCCACCAGGGAATAGATTTATATATAAATATAGATTTATATATAGATTTTAAATATAGATTTATACATAAATCTATTATATATAAATCTAAAAATCAACCAATATATATTCTGATTCCATTTTTCATACTATGAGAAAAAGTTGGAAATAACTGGTGATGAAAAATTAGTTAAGGGACTTCCCAAGCAGTTCAGCAGTTAAGACTATGCGCCTAATGCAGGGGGTGCAGGTTCAATCCCAGGGGGTGCAGGTTTAATCCCTGGTCAGGGAACTAAGATCCCACATGCCATGCAGCGTGCCCCCTCCCCAAAAAAGAAACTAATCAAAAGTCGATTTAAGAAAGAAATGGAAAAATTTTTTGAGCCAACCTGAGGATTATAGCCAAGGAGACCATCTTTTAGAAAGCTCTAAGGACTGTCAGAAGACAGAGCACAGTTTTGTTTTTGAGACTAAAGGTGATATGTCAAATGATATATTGACATGTCTACACAATCCAGATCTGCATGTAGAAAGGGTCATCTAGTAGTGGGTCATCCTGACTGTTTACAAAGTTAGGAAGGAATGATATCTCCTAAGGAGGTCTGTGATGCAGATGCACAATACACACTAAAGGGGACAGAGGAAAACAAAACAGGCAGAGAATAATATCATGTTTAAATTTTTCTTTTCTTGCCATAAAATGCCACAAAATGAATTTAATCTCATCATAACAGTGGTCCACGTGAGGCCCAGAGTGCATAAGTGACTTCTCTGAGACCTTCAGTGGTAGAACCAAGACCAGAATTTCCACCTCCTGACACAAGCAGAGTGCCCTTTGATGGCAACCTGAGGAAAATTAGGAAGAGAAATGGATAAAAAGGAAGAAGATAGGATGCTGGTCCACCTTGATCTCCCCAACACCCACTGAGATTTGTAGGCAAAGTGATAGAAGAAACACTGGTTTGGAAAACTAAGGACCTTGGTTTGAAGTTGACCCTGGCATTTAACACTTAATCTTCCTGAACTTGAGTATCTCATTGCCTCCCATGGCTTTCTTTTGCTTATCTGTAAAATGGGGACAATATCTCTGACATGGGTAGGTTAATGTGAGACTTAAGTAACTCAGTATCTGTGAAAACACTCTACAAGTAGCACATTTAGTACACACTAAAGGGGACAGAGGAAACCCAAATGGGCAGAGAATAATATCATGTTTAAATTTTTCTTGTCTTGCCATAAAATGCCATAAAATGAATTTAATCTCATCATAACAGTTTACAGTTCATCATGAAAGGCAAGATGGAAGCTTAGTAGTAGGTGTATTTCTATCAAAGAAATCCAGAGGTAAAGACCAAGGTCCCTCATGCGAATGGTTTAAGTAGCTTGAGTCATCGAAAGCTCATTGTGAAATATCTCTGACTGGTACAGCAAGGAATCAGTGTTAACTCCACCCCTCCCCCCAAGAGTTTCTGGGTGTTTCACTTATATTTCTCCTCTAGTTTTTCTTGTTCTTATTAATTTACAAAGAATTTATATAAGCAGAAAGGCCACATTTCCTTAGAGAATTTTTCTCTTTTTGTCCAGTAACACTTCTTGGTCTTTTCATATTTGCCCAACTTATTTTTCTAGTCTAGTCTATTATTTTTTGTTTGTTTCTCACTGCCTCTTTGATCAGGTCTTTATTCAAAATCAGCTGTCCAAAATGATTTGATAGTCTAGTCTATTTGGAAAGTTAGCTTTTCCTTAATCTCTCCTGGTTATTCTAATGATTACTTGGATATGGATTGACAGATATACAAAAAAATAAGTATAACCTGGAAAGGATTATAATTAATAGGAGCAGTCCTCCTATATTTTATGGGACTGGAACGATTTAGGCAGATACATGAAGTGCTGTGCCCAAGGTAGCAGAGGAAGTTAAAGATAGATTCAAAATTTAAATATACTTGATAATAACAGCCAGATTGAGGGCCTTCCCCTCCTGCTATGTGAACTGGACAATCTCCTCGCAGGCATGTTAACAATCTAAGTATAACATCACTTTGCCGACAAAGATCCGTATAGTCAAAGCCGTGTTTTTTTCCAGTAGTCGTGTATGGATGTGAGAGTTGGACCATAAAGAAGGCTGAACATTGAAGAATTGATGATTTCGAACTCTGGTGCTGGAGAAGACTACTGAAAGTTCCTTGGATAGCAAGGAGATCAAACCAGTCATCCTAAAGGAAATCAACCCTGAATATTCATTCGAAAGACTGATGGTGAAGTTCCAATACTTGGGCTACCTGATTTGAAGAGCTGACTCATTGGAAAAGACCCTGATGCTGGGAAAGATTGAGGGCAGGAGGAGAAGGGGGTGACAGACAATGGATGGTTGGATGGCATCATCGACTCAATGCGTGTGAGTTTGAGCAAACTCCAGGAGATAGTGAAAGACAGGGAAGCCTGGCATACTGCCATCCAGGGGGTCACAAAGAGCCGGACAAAACTGAGTGATTGAACAACAACAACAAACTCCCTAGCATTATATATCATTTCGTGCAATGTTACCGTTATAATAGATATGGTGATCATTCTCAAACTTTACCTACATTAGAACCACCTAGCAGTGGTCCCCAACCTTTCTGGCACCAGGGACTGGTTTCATGAATGATAATTTTTCCACAGACTGGGATGGGGTTTGGTTTCAGGATGATTCAAGCCCATTACATTTATTGTGCACTTTCTTTCTTTTATTATTACATCAGCTCCACCTCAGATCATCAGGCATTAGATCCCAGAGGTTGGGGATCCCTGATATAGGGGACTTGTTAAAACCTGGGCCCATAACCTCAGAATTCCTGGTTTAGTAGATGAGGTCTGAAAATCTGCATTTCTAACAAGCTCCTGGGTGATGCTCCTACTGCTGGTACAAGGAGCACACTTTGAGAGCCACTGTGCCATGCATATGCTAGAATATCTATTTTTCTGGGATTTGGCAAAACTGTGAGATATGAGAAATTTGTCTTCTGACTTGTATAGAACTCTTCTGTCCCAAATCTTAGTTCTCTGTTAACGATCAAATAATCCACTTAGAATACTGGTAGTAAAGGTCAGAGGCAGAGATTCTCAAACATTAGTCTGTGTCAGAATCACCTAGGGCACTTATTAAGGATGCAGATTCCTGACTCCCTCAAATGCAATGTACAAGGCTCCCTGGTACCAGGGATTTTCTCCTGATCATTATTATATCCCTAGGGTGTGGGTGTTCTATAAGTGACTGTTGAATGAATGAATGAATCTATCAATATGATAGACTGTTAAATAAGTGGCTCCTAATGAATTGTGCCTTTTGATAATAATGTCCTTGTGTTGTACCTTCCCACATTTTGGCGGGGGAGGGGGGTGGCTATTTTAAAGTTTTGTTATAGACTTTGCTACTGGATACAAATAAAGGCATACAACTGTCATAGGTGTGATGGGCAGTATGTACAAAGTCTAAGCTGTAAAAAAGCATTTTAAAATGTAGACTGGTGTTTTGGAATACGCTGTGTCAGAGGCTGCCCATATTAATGTTTTTGGTATAAAATGGTAACATTTCCCTTGATAAGCAGACAAAACCTAACCACTACCTTATAGACATTTCCATCTCCTGTAACTACTCTACTGTTACTTACCCACATTAGTCACAACTCACTTCTGTCCCTTCACAGGTACAGAGGACACTGGGCTTGGGCCATGTGACTTTCATGATTAATGGGATGTTAGAAAACATGATGCAGGCAGAGACTTGAATAAGTCTTTGTACAAGAAACATATGCCCTCTTGAAACTGAGCCGCCATGCTGTTAAGAAAACCAAAACTAGCCAATGAGAAGCCACATGAAGGAAAACTATGGCATTTTTGTTGACCAACACCAGCTTCCAGATACATGAATGAAACCATCTTGGATATATCAGCCCCAGCAGAGATCCCAGATGATTGCAGCTGCTAAATGAGGGACCAAGCTGAATGAGTGACCTTAGCCAATATCACCCAGAGCTCATTCATAGAGAGTTATGAGAGAGAATAAATGGTTGCTGTTTTTAGGCACTTGGTTTTAGAGCACCAGAGAAATGATATGATGAGTACATTTTGGTGTCATCTCTATTCCTCACAGAATTTAATTCTTGGTCTTATTTGATTATAACCAAGACACTGGCTCTTTTGGAAAAGTCAAAATATGAACATCCAGAAACTTTCTCGTCTTCCAAAACCTTTGAACTAATGCAAGTTGAGCTGTCAATTGAAAATCTGTTTAACCTCCAATTAAAATAAATAAATTTATATTAAAAATATTTAAAAAAAAAAAAAAGAAAACCTGTTCCTGATAAGGTTCTGGACAAGGGTGATACCTGGAATGCCTTTGAAGCCTTGGTTTGATCTGTTAAACGCAAGTGGTGCTTAAGGTGGGACCATGCTTTGATTTCCTTCTCCTAACATCTGTTTGGCTCTCTAGGCTCACATTCTCTTATATCCCTCATGCTTTCTCTTTCATGTGCGTGTTTGCCTTTTCCTCTGCATATGCTCACCTCCAGGCCTCCAGTGGCTAACAGAAGACAAAGATGTATGCTCCTTTTTATTTTCTGCTTTTGGCTACTATATATAAAGATGGAATTTTCCATGTGGAAAATGCTTAAAGAGATGGGAATACCTGACCTGCCTCCTGAGAAATCTGTATGCAGGTCAGGAAGCAACAGTTAGAACTGGACATGGAAAAACAGACTGGTTCCAAATAGGAAAAGGAGTATGTCAAGGCTGTATATTGTCACCCTGCTTATTTAACTTATATGCGGAGTACATCATGAGAAACACTGGGCTGGAAGAAGCACAAGCTGGAATCAAGATTGCCGGGAGAAATATCAATAACCTCAGATATGCAGATGACACCACCCTTATGGCAGAAAGTGAAGAAGAACTAAAAAGCCTCTTGATGAAAGTGAAAGAGGAGAGTGAAAAAGTTGGCTTAAAACTCAACATTCAGAAAACTAAGATCATGGCATCTGGTCCCATCACTTCATGGCAAATAGATGGGGAAACAGTGGAAACAGTGACAGATTTATTTTGGGGGAGCTCCAGAATTACTGCAGATGGTGACTGCAGCCATTAAATTAAAAGACAATTGCTCCTTGGGAAAAAAGCTATGACCAACCTAGACAGCATATTAAAAAGAAGAGACATTACTTTTCCAACAAAGGTCCATCTAGTCAAAGCTATGGTTTTTCCAGTGGTCACGTATGGATGTGAGAGTTGGACTATAAAGAAAGCTGAGTGCCGAAGAATTGATGCTTTTGAACTGTGGTGTTGGAGAAGACTCTTGAGAGTCCCTTGGACTGCAAGGAGATCAAACCAGTCAATCCTGAAGGAAATCAGTCCTGAATATTCATTGGAAGGACTGATGTTGAAGCTGAAACTCCAATACTTTGACCACCTGATCCAAAGAACTGACTCATTGGAGAAGACCTGATGCTGGGAAAGACTGAAGGCAGGAGGAGAAGGGGACGACAGAAGATGAGATGGTTGGATGGCATCACCGACTCAATGGACATGAGTTTGAGCAAGCTCCAGGAGTTGGTGATGGACAGGGAAGCCTGGTGTGCTGCAGTTCATGGGGTCACAAACAGTCAGACATGACTGAGTGACTGAACTAAACTGATATAAAGATGGAAAAAATATGAATAATGACAAAAATGAGCTCAATGGCATATATCCACTATTGATACTATGTATAAAATAGATAACTAATGAGAACCTACTGTATAGCGCAGGGAATGCTACTCAGTGCTCTGTGGTGACCCAAATGGGAAGGAAATGCAAAAAAGAGTGGTTATATGTATATGTATGGCTGATTCACTTTGTTCTACAGTAGATACTAACATAACATTGTAAAACAGCGGCACTCTAATAAAAATTAATTTTAAAAAGTGAAGTCAGTGTAATCACAATTATGTTCAATATTGCGTTCAATTATGATTCGAAATTATGCATTACATTTATGATCACGGGGCAATGGCTTTTCAAAGTGCTCCATTCACGCGTTCATATCAAACAAAGAAAAGAAAATCGCTTTCGTGCCTTTCTGAAAAGTCCCATAGTAGGCATGGGACTACATGTTTGGATGTAGGAATTCACCAGTCTCAGTGAGATTACAATCACTCAATTGCTGATTCTTTGACAAAAATGTGTGCTCTTGAAAAGGTAATTTTACAGTTTGTTTGTCTAAGCTCCCTATTTAAACTTGACTAGGGAAAAACGGAGGAAAACCTCATTTATCACTCAGTAAGGGCATGTAAGTATTCATTGTTCTTTTAATGGGAAACTCTGTTTTTGAAATATTCCACTAAAGTCATCTGTGTCTTTCGGGAAATTTATATGAAAAGAAACATATGTATGTATGTATGTATGTATTTAAATTGTTTTTGGCCTCACCCCTTAGCATGTGGGATCCTTGTTCCCTAACCAGGGATTCCTGTACCCCTTGCATTAGAAGCAAGGAGTCTTAACTACTGGACCACCAGGGAAGTCCCTGGATTTATTTTTTTAATTAAAGCATTGGAAATATCTTTTCAGATTATCTAGCTCAACTGAACTTATTAGAGTAGGAGAAAATAAAGGCAAGAATCTAAGTTGCTTGTCCAAAGTCACTCAAACATATGAGGTTGGTTACCAAGTGCTGATTTGCACATGTGTGTCTTATGTGTGTCTGCTCAGTCGTGTCCGACTCTGTGTGACCCCATGGACTAAAGCCCACCAGGCTCCTCTGTCCATGGGATTCTCCAGGCAAGAATACTGGAGTGGGCTGCTATTCCCTTCTCCAATGAATTTATTACTATTCATGAAAAAAGAACTCAGAGTATAAGCCAACCTACAAGGAATCAATAGTACTATTTTCCCAAAACACTGAAAACATATAAACATTTTATATATAAATGATTAATCGCTAAAAAAAAATTGTGGCCTCTCTTCAGAGTCATTCTACCATACTTTTTGTTCTCCATTCTTCCAAGGCCCCATTTCTCACCATTACACAAAACCGAAGTCTTCATCTCTGTCACCAATCTCTCTATGTTATAGAATGAGAGACACCGGATGCTGGCGAGGATGTAGGGCAGTGGGAACTCTCATTCATTGCTAGTGGGACTGCAAAATAGTGCAGCCACTTTGGAAGACAGAATGGCACTTTCTTACAAAACTAAACATCCTCTTACCACTGGACTCAGCAATTGTACTCCTTAGTATTTACCCAGAAGAGCTGAAAACTTATATCTACACAAAAACCTGCAGCAGATGTTTATAGCAGTTTTATTCATAACTGCCAAAACTTGGAAGCCATCAAGATGTCCTTCAGTAGGTGAATGGATAAGTCAACTACAGTACACGCAGACAGGAGAATCTTATTCAGTGCTAAAAAGGAAATGAGCTATCAAGCCATGAAGAGACATGGAAGGATCATAAATGGACATTGCTAAGTGAGAGCAAGCAATATGATTTCAAGCATAGGACAATCTGGAAAAGGCAAAACTATGGAGACAGTAAAAAGATCAGTGCTGGCCAGGGGTGGGTGGGGTGGGGATGTGTGGGGATGAATTGGTAGAGTACAGAAGATTTTTAGGTTGGTGTAACTACTCTGTATTGATACTATAATGGTAGATACATGTCATTATACATTTGTCTAAACCCACAGAATGTAAACATTAAGAGCAAACCCTACTGTAAACTATGGACTGTGGGTGATAATGATGGGCCAATGTAGGTTCATCAGTTGTAACAAATGTAGCATTCTGGTAGTGGATGTTGATAATGGGGGAGGCTGTGGGTATGGGGACAGTGGCCATATAGGAATTCTCTATCCTTCCTGTTCAATTTTGTTGTGAATTCAAAACTGCTCTAAAAAAATCTCTTTTAAAGAAACTAGAAATACTTCTAATAGATATGGATGGTTCTGTCCCTACTTATCCTCCTCAGCTGACTATACATTACTGGGCATTTATTACTTTGTTTGGGAAATCACCACCTTTTCCCTCCCATTGCCATTTCGATTCTCTGGTCTTGACCTCCTTTACTACTTTATTTATTGCTGCACCACATAGCTTGTGGGATCTTAGTTACCCAACCAAGGATTGAACCCATGCCCCTGCAGTGGGAGCTTGGAGTCCTAACCACTGGACTGCCAGGGAATTCCTTCAGTCTCCTTTACTTTCAACTACATTGCTTGCACTGGTATATTTTCTTGCTTATGATAAAATGAATTTTTTAGAATTCCCTTTAGTTGTATTTTAATGCTGTTGTTCAGTCGCTAAGTTGTGTCTGAGTCTTTTGCAACCCCATGCGCTGTAGCCTGCCAGGCTCCTCTGTCCATGGGATTTCCCAGGCAAGAATACTGTAGTGGGTTGCCATTTCCTTTTCCATGTATTTTAATAAGCTTATGAATTTAATACTTTTTTTAAAAAAGCTAAGGCTATTTTAAATATTTTGTGAAAACTGGCACAAGATGGAATCACTAAATTCTGGAGGACAGAGGGTTTTTTTTTTTTCCTTCTTTTAAGAACAGTTGGTCCCGAAATCCTTGCTGTTCAGGAGAATTTCAAGAATATTTTGTACTTCCATTTTCAAATATACCTCAACTTCTCCTCTCCCCTTTATGCCCTTTCCCCCGGTTGCTGGTTCATGACACTAAAGTCCACAGATGGAAATTCTTTCTTTGTAGTTATGTCTGGCTGCCTGGAAATGATGGTGATGTCACAATCTTTGGTTAGGCAATCTAGCAAGAGGAACCTGGTTAAAGGGAAGATAACTTCTATCTGTAAATTAGTATTTGTACAATGAGAAAACCATCAGTTTCTCAGGTCAGTATTTCGTCTTCTTTTGGACAAGGAGATAGGACATCTCTGCTCATTAAAGAGAACTTGCTTTGCTGTAATGCCAATGTCCAGATCCTTTGAAATGCCTGCCTATTCTGCAGGTGACGGAGTCCACATTGCTTCATCCTTTAGACATTGCCAGTCAACAAATCTCACAGATAGGGACACCCAGACTGGCATATGTGTTCAGAAATAGAGAACAGAGTGCTCACTTCGAACTCATGATTCACAGCTACGTGGTTACAAAGTTTAAAGGAACAAGCCCCATTTCAAGTGAGGGTCTGGTGCCTTCTTTGGTACCCTCAGTGAAGTGTTTTGCAGTAGAATAGCTTTTCCTTCTATAATTGTGTTTATTATGTGGGAACCTTCTCTGCTAACAAATATAAGAGAGCTTGTGACATGGCTTGCATTCAGGAAAGACTATTTTCAATCTTTTGGTTTTCCCCGTTTAATTCTACTGATACTCTTTTTTTCTAAAGAAGAAAAGGCAGATCAGATTCTAGTCAGAGTGAAAATACTCAGATACTTGTATATTTTATAACTATTTTTCTTTCTTTTTTGAAAAAATTGAGGTATAACTGACAACATATTAGTTTCAAGTGTATAATACAACTATTCGACACCTGCAGACACTGTAACATGGTCTCCACAGTAAGTCTAGTCACCATCCATCACCATCAAAAGTTACTAAAATAATGTTTTTCTTGTGATGAGAACTTTCAAGATCCAGGCTCCTGGCAACCTTCAAACACGCGGAACAGTGCCACTGACTGTTGTCACCATTCTGCCCTCCATCCCCATGATCTATGCTTTTTACAACTGGCAGTCTGTACTTGAGACCCCCTTTACCCATTTCACCCACCCCCAAACCTTCCTCACTCCTGGCAACCACCATGCTGTTCTCCACATCCATGAGTTTTGTCTTGTTTCTGTTCTGTTTTACAGATACCACAAGTGAGTAACATCATATGGTATTTGTCTTTCTCTGTCTCACTTATTTCACTTAGGATAATGCCCTCAAGATTCATTCACGTTATCACAAATGGCAAGATTTCTTTTTCTTTTTTTGGCCATGCCTTGTGGGATCTTAGTTCCTTGACCAGGGGGGAAACTTGTTCCCCCTGCAATAGAAGCATGGACTCTTAACCACTGGATCTCCAGGGAAGTCTCTACATTTAATTTTTTTTTCATGGCTACTTAGATGAGTGTTTCTGTGGCTTTAGAGTCACACAAGTCTCTGAGTCAAAGTCTTGTTATGCAGGACAAGTTGTAGCAAATTAGAGGTTCTCTTAGACTCACCCCTTTAAAAATACCACTTTCCTGGCCTTTGGCCCTTGCTCACAGGCCCTTCTTTAGCAGTAGTCCCTTCTCCTTCCCTCCCCACTGTAGCTTGTTGTGTGTGCTGCAATAATGGCTTCCAATGTGTTCACTCCTCCCTGTCTCCAAGCCCTTGCTTAGTCTCCATCACCCTAGGTCTACACTTGACCAGGCGACTTGCTTTGGCTAAGGGCGCAATAGGAACTATGATGAGTGGACACTTAAAACAAGCTTCTTCATTTGGGCCAGGGCTCCTTTGCTTGAAACTTCTCTGGTGGTCAAGTGGTTAAGACTCCATGCTTCCAATGAGGGGGCACAGGTTCAATCCCTGGTCAGGGAACTATGATTTCACATGTCATGTGGTGCAGCCAAAAAGAAAAAAAGGGGGGGGGAAGAAAAACCAGCCTAACAATCACCGGGGATGTGAATGAGGCTATCCCAGAATGTTCAGCCAGCATAGACCGCAAGAGCCATCACAAATGTCCCAGTCATCACAAATAATCCACAGAACTGTGAGCTAACTAAAATCTTTTGTTATTCTCAGCCCCTAAATTTCAAGATAGTTTGTTTTGCAGCAAAAGCTATGTGACACACAGTCTCAATCAGTTTGATTTTCTATCATGTGAGGGAATACTGATCATACAACTTGTTATTCACCTTTCCTCTTTTTCCATTTTGGACAATATCTTAGTCCAGTTCTTTAGTTCCAAGGAACAAAATCCACTTAAGTTAGCTAAAAATAAAACTCTGTGTGTATATATGTGAGAGTGTGTGCGCAGGTGCACAAGTAAATATGCTAAGTGGGAGATTAAGTGATGGTTTTAATGATAAAACAGACAACTTTTTATACACAAGACCTGCAGTTCAATCAAGCCTTATGTATGCTGGTGACGAGAAGCCTCTGAGAACTGAGTCTACTCTAATTTTCTTTTTTTTGCCTCTCTGTGACTCTTCTCTGAAACTCTTTGAGCATCTGCTCTGTTTTCCTCCTTAAAAATCACCTTTCTCTGTTTATTCAAGTGGTACAGGGCACCAAATGACACCTCAGTCTCCATGTATAGAAGACTCCATTGCTTTTTTTTTTTTTTTAAGATTTCTTCTGATGTGGACCATTTTAAAAGTCTTTATTGAATCTGTTACAATATTGCTTCTGTTTTATGTTTTGGATTTTTGCCCAGGAGGCATGTGGGATCTTAGTTCCCCAGCCAGGGATCAAACCTGCACACCCCTACACTGGAAGGCAAAGTCTTAATCACTGGACCATCAGGGAAGTCCCTCTATTGCTTACTCATTGCAATCTTTTACAAACTCTCAAAAATTTAATTGACCCTGGACTTCTGTGGTGGTCCAGTGGTTAAGAATCCACCTGCCAGTGCAGGGGACACAGGTTCAACCCCTGGCCTGGGAAGATCCCACATGTTGAGGATCAACTAAACCCATGTGCCACAACTACTGAGCCTGCCCTTTAGAGCTTGGGAACCACAACTACTGAGCCCACATGCCCTGGAGCCCATGCTCCTCAACAAGCCAAGCCACCACAATGAGAAGCCCATGGACCACAACTGGAGAACAAGCCCTGCTCGTCACAACTAGAAAAATCCTATGGGTAGCAACAAAGACCCAGCACAACTAAAAAATCATTTTTTAATTGACTCAATTCATTTGCCTTCTGCTTATGAGTCAGCTTCCCGTTAATCAAGTCATCACCCTGATCCAGTCACTGTGGCGACAGGGGACAGATAGGTTGGGCAAGAACTCTTGTGCATCTACTGGTTGACTTGGGTTCTGCTGAACTAGGCGGGGCTGGGCTAAGTGCCCCTCCTTCAGGCTGTGGTAGCCTGGGTGGCCCTTTTTTGCACTGCTGGTTGTGTATTGTATGTGCAAAGTTGTTTCAGTCATGTCCAAGTTTTTGCAACCCTACGGACTGTAGCCTGTGGGCTCCTCTGTCCATAGGATTCTCCAGGCAAGAATACTGGAGTGGGTTACCATGCCCTTCTTCAGGGGATCTTGCCAACCCAGGGATCGAACCTGCGTCTCTTGTGTCTCTGGCATTTGCAGGCAGGTTCTTTACCACTAGCGCCACCTGGAAAGCCTGGTTGTGTATTAGATGGGCTCTATTCCACATATACTCTTTCCTTCTTTGCTTCAGTGAGATAGCTTGTTCTGAGGCATGTTTATCTCCTGGAGAGGGCAAAAGTGCAGGAGAACAAATGGAAATGTGCAAGGCTTATTAAGGCTAGGCTCAAAACTGTCACACTGGTACTTCCATCCAGATATCATTTATCAAAGCAAGTTACATGACCAAGCCCAAGGTCAAGGGGCAGGGAAATCCACTCCACTCATGATGAGACCATGACAAGTGTCTGTTTGCAGGGAGGGCTGAAGACCTGGAGTCAGCAAGGCAATCGGATACATCTTCCCCTTTCCACACCTTTGAGATGCTCATCATTGGACCAACAGAGATGGCAGCGTTGGTGACTAATGGTGAAGAGTGGGAAGACATAGGTCCAGGGGTTAGAGGAACTAGTCTATAGGAATGGCTTCTAAAATTGTTAGCAGTCAAAATGACACAGTTTAAAGGGACATGGTAGATATGGGCTTACTCTGGATCAATACTATTATTCCAGGAGATCCAATGTGTTACCATAGTTGCAATCTCCAGGCCACAGCATGACCCTACTGGAGAGGGCCAGCCAAGTTGTTCAGGGTGGAGCCCTTTTCCCTGGAATGAGAAAACTGCTGTGCACATCAGGAAAGCAACACAGATATATACAGTCATATAGCTGACTGATACAGAAGAGGTCAGAGCTGAAGTGGCAGCATGACAGCAAGCACTGGCCCAAGGCTAATAGCACAAGACTACTTCAGGCCCCGGGCTTCCCAGGTGACTCAGTGGTAAAAAATCCGCCTGCCAATGCAGCAGACATGGGTTGGATCCCTGGTCTGGGAAGATCCCCTGAAGAAGGAAATAGCAACCCACTCCAGTATCCTTGCCTGCAAAATCCACGGACAGGAGAGCCTGGCTGGCTACGGACCATGGGGTTGCAAAGAGTTGGACATGATTGAGTGACTGAGCATGCACTTCAGGCCCCAGAAGATTTACTTTGGTCAGGCTTGGCTAGCGCCAGAGATGAAGTTATTGAAGTCCCGAGGGCCTGGCAAGGAAAAAAAATGGACTAATTCTGCTAGCTCACAATGTTTTTTCTGTCTTGTAAACCCTCTGCCTCCAGTGCCCAGCCTGCTATACAGCTTGTCTAAATGATTCAGTTGGCAGGTATCATGTTCCACCTTATCTGTTTCTTACTTGTCATGTGTGGATTGTGTGGAAAATCACATGACTGTTTAAAATGATAAAAATCAGAGCAGGCCTATGTCCATGTAGTTGGTTCTGATTTTTTAAGGAACAGAAATTAGGGTAACAAAGTCAGAAGACCCAGTAGGTGTAAACAGGTGGTAGGAAGAAGAGGCAATAAAAACCAGAAATCATTAGTCAGGGTTCACTCTCATAGGCCCAGAAGAGGCTCCCAATACCAGTGAGTTCCTAATGGTGAAAAGAGCCTGTGCCCTGACTATGTGTTAGGAGAAATGAGGGAGAAGCCTGTTTTGAGCCCTTAGGGGAAGAAATGGACATTGGCCAAGCAGCAGAGGGAACTCTAAAACTTCCTCATCTCTGAATTCAGAGTAAGCTCCTGTTCATTTCTGCAGTCTCATTCCCCACAACTTCCCCATCTGTACTCTACCCACTGCCAATGAGCATGCTTTCTGTTTCTCAAAGATGTCCTGCTCTTTCCCTGTTCTGTGCCTCTGACTGGGCTGTTCTCACCATCTAGGATGCTGTCTTTCCAACTTTTGCTGATCAAGTTATTCTCACCCTGTGATATCTACTATCTCTAATTCTACTTCTTCCATGAAGTGGATTCCTTAAGCAAATGTGACCCATTCTCACTTTAGCTCCCACAAGACATCTCACAGTCTGCCTTTTATTATTATTTTATTTGTACATGTTTTAGCCATCCTTTCTCTTGCCTTCCCTCTGTATTCAGTTCAGTTCAGTCGCTCAGTCGTGTACGACTCTCTGTGACCCCATGAACCACAACACGCCAGGCCTCCCCGTCCATCACCAACTCCCGGAGTCCACCCAAACCCATGTCTGTTGAGTCGGTGATGCCGTTCAACCATCTCATCCTCTGTCATCCCCTTCTCCTCCTGCCCTCAATCTTTCCCAGCATCAGGGTCTTTTCAAATGAGTCAGCTCTTCGCATCAGGTGGCCAAAGTATTGGAGTTTCAGCTTCAACATGAACATTCCAATGAACATTCAGGACTGATCTCCTTTAGGATGGACTGGTTGGATCTCCTTGCAGTCCAAGGGACTCTCAAGAGTCTTCTCCAACACCACAGTTCAAAAGCATCAATTTTTCTGTGCTCAGCTTTCTTTATAGTCCAACTCTCACATCCATACATGACCACTGGAAAAACCATAGCCTTGACTAGACAGACCTTTGTTGGCAATGCCTTTGCTTTTTAATATGCTGTCTAGGTTGGGCATAACTTTCCTTCCAAGGAGTAAGCGTCTTTTAATTTCATGGCTGCAATCACCATCTGCAGTGACTTTGGAGCCCCCCAAAATAAAGTCAGCCACTGTTTCCCCATCTATTTGCCATGAAGTGATGGGACCAGATGTCATGATCTTAGTTTTAAGCCAACTTTTCACTCTCCTCTTTCACTTTCATCAAGAGGCTCTTTAGTTCTTCTTCACTTTCTGCTGTAAGGGTGGTGTCATCTGCATATTTGAGGTTATTGATATTTCTCCCGGCAATCTTGATTCCAGCTTGTGCTTCTTCCAGCCCAGCGTTTCTCATGAGGTACTCTGCATAGAAGTTAAATAAGCAGGGTGACAATATACAGCCTTGACGTACTCCTTTTCCTATTTGGAACCAGTCTGTTGTTCCATGTCCAGTTCTAACTGTTGCTTCCTGACCTGCATACAGATTTCTCAAGAGGCAGGTCAGGTGGTCTGGTATGCCCTTCTCTTTCAGAATTTTCCACAGTTGATTGTGATCCACACAGTCAAAGGCCCTCTGTATTAGTTATCTGTTATTGTTGTTGTTGTTCAGTCACTAAGTCCTGTCCCCATGGACCACAGCATGCCAGGCTTCCTTGTTCTTCACTATCTCCTGGAGTTTGCTAAAACTTAATCCCACCGAGTCGGTGATGCCATCCAGCCATCTCATTCTCTTCTGTGCCCTCCTCCTCCTCCCTTAAATCTTTCCCAGCATCAAGGTCTTTTCTAATGAGTCAGCTCTTTGCATCAGGTGGCCAAAATACTGGAGCTTCAGCTTCAGCATCAGTCCTTCCAATGAATATTCGGGGTTCATTTCTTTTAACATTGACTGGTTTGATCTCCTTGCAGTCCAAGGGACTCTTAAGAGTCTTCTCCAGCACCATCCTCTATTTTATCAGGACCTATAAAGATGCTTGTTCTCAAAGTCTCTGCCCTCAAAAGACTAGTTTGTCTAGAGGGAGATATAAACAGATGACTGGGGATTGAACATATGGTAAAGATTAAACAGAAGGGGGAGTAAGTTCTATGCATCCTGTAAGAAGGGAACACTAACCAGCCTTCAGGAGTCAGAATGCAGAGGGTAAAGGGCAGAAGTCATTCAAGCAGAGTTGGCAGCATATGCAGAGACCCTGGGATTGTTCACAAATTTCTGTAAGAAGCAGTGCATTAAATATTTATATTTAGATCTTAGGAAATTAATAACCCAAATGTATCAATTATATAAAAACTTTCTTATTTGTCACTTCTTCTGGCAACCTTCAATAAGCTATCAGTTACTGCAATTTATAAATGAGGAAACCAGGCCCAGGGTTCAAATGATCAACCTGGAGTCAATCAAATTCAAAGTAGCAGAGTAAAGGTGACAACACAGATCTTCTGATGCCAGGGTCATGCTCTTTCCTCTACATTCTGCCTCTCAGATCCAGCTCCTCTTGAAAGGAGAGAACTGGGCAAAAGGTCAAGGAGAGGCTAGAGGATAAATGACATAACTTTCATGGTCTGAGCCCAAGATTAACTCTGCTTAATAAAGTATAGAAAATCCAGTGCTGGTAGTGGGTAGACCAGAGTGCCTTTTAATCTCTTCCCATGGACTCCTCTGCTTTCAATGGTTGGCACTGCTTTTCACACTGGTAATAAGAAGGATGGTGGTGAAGGATGACCTCTAACCTACTTAAAGAACTGATATGCAAGCGGTGATGGTAGCCAACAAGAATGTCATAACATTCAAGTGTAAAGAATTACTTGGTAGTGGCACAAATCACCTGACTGAAATTCTAACGTCAGTACAAATGACATCTCAATGGTGAACTTTTTTTTCTTAATAGGATACTACTATAACTCCAAGTTTCCACTTAAAAATATACATGTGCATATACATGTATATGTGTGTATACATTCATAATATTTAAGTGGCGTAATATAGGTAAAATCTAAAGAGATTGCTGTAATTCCCCAAATTCTGGTCTCTACAGAGATCAGCACTGCCACCCTCTGTAAACGGTGGAAACTGCAATTATCTAGTAATGATACTGTATCCTTAAATGTCAATTGTTTCCCTTATTAATAGCCTTGAATGATGGAATATCTGTGTTGGATAAAACCTTGGCGATCACACCTCATTTTCTACATTACAAATTAGATTCAGGGAAATTTGATGATTCTCTTGGGCAACATTTCTTTGGGATTTTCATATATGTGATGCCATTTCATCACTGAAATCTCGAAAAGTAGAACAAATGGTATTCAATTTTACAGATGGGAAAAAAGAGCTCAGAGAGTTTAAGCCTTGCTTATGAGCACAAGAGTAATAAATGACTCTGCCAGCATTTTTGTGCTTTTATCTGAAGGAAATGACAGTTAAGGAATAACATTAATTAAAAATTGGCATTTTACTGTTTTCTGATGCAAGGTAATAAGGAGGTAGAAAGTGTTCTATATTGGAATCTGAGACATTTCTAGCAGCTACTGGCCAAGTAACCTTTGGACTAACTTCTTACATGTGTTCATCTCCTAAGTCACAAGTCTGGAATTTGACCTGTCTCTCAGGGTTAGTATGAAGCTCAAATGAGCTAATTGCTGGGAAAATGCTATAAACTAGAAAATGTTAACTGATTATATGGTGATTCCTGACAGACTTGATTATATGGTGATTCCCGACAGACTTAACAGAACTTGATTATCTGTAAAGTTTTAATGGAAAAACATTCTAACCAATGTTTTCATATAAAAAAAGACAACTGTAGGATTTGCTCTGTCAAAGTTTTAAATGATTGTCACAATTTTCTGGTGCTATCTTAAGTAGAGAAAACAGAACTATGAAGTAGAACAGATATAAAAAATAGACTAATAACATTTTAAGATGGTAATATATGGCAAGTCAAGTGACACAAAGTAATAAAAATGAATTATTAATAAGTGTGCTGAAGAAAATGGACAGCAATATGAAGAAAAATTAATTTATAGTGATATTTATATCATATCCTAAATATATTTCAAATTAGTTGGTTAAATATTAAACAGCCATCTATTAACAGAGCTAGAAGAAAATAGAATCATAAATCTTAAATTAATTGCAAAAGGGAGATAATTTCTTGATCATTACACTCAGAAATATCTATGATAAAATGCATTAAATAAGAAATGAAAAGTTTTCCCACAACAATGAATAATAAAATGAAAACAACGGAGTGAGAAAGATATTTGTACTTGATATGCAGGAGTAAGAATTTCTCACCCAAAATATGTACATAAGAGAGATACTGATTTATAAAGGCAATAGCTACTTTCCAGTGCAAGCAGGGTCAAAGAATATGAATGTACGGTTACATAAGAGGAAATATATGTAGTAATCAAATCTTATTAATTTATTTATTTAATTTTTGGTTGCACTACATCTTTGTTGTGGCAAGTGGGCTTAGCTGCTCCGTGGCATGGGGGATCTTAGTTCCCTGACCAGGAATTGAACCAACATTCCCTGCATTGGAAAGTAGATTCTTACTCACCAGATCACCAGGGAAGTCCCTCAAACATTATTCAAAAGTTAAGCTCCCAGAAGAATTTAAAATTTTGTGAATTAGAGCAACTCTAAGGTGTCATTGTAACTATAATTCACAAAAATAAATCAATTTAAACAGGTCATTGTTTGACAGGGGTGTAGGGGAAAATGGTAATCTTATACAGTGCTGACAGAATTTAGGCAATCTTTTCCAAGGAAGTACTTCAAAAGTACATCTTTTACAAAGACATTTATGTTTACATCTCGTATTATAGTCAAAACTTGGAAGTTTCTGAAATACCACTGTGTAGAAATTACTAGGCCTATTGTGATCTGTTTGGGCAACAGATTAATAGTCCCATTAGAAATGACAAATGTTTGATCCATATAAATATATGAAAATAAATATATATAACATAATTCTGTATAAAACAAATCAACAATGTACAGACATTGATATCAGTCTTATAAAATTCACAGTATAAGCAGTAGGGTTGGAAGGGACCCTGCTGCTCAGTAACAAATAATTTTAAATGAAGTTTTCCCTTCTCATGTAATTATTTGGTTCAACTTTATTTTATACCATGTATAAACATAAAAATATGAAAATACAGTTTAAAAATCAGAGATAAATCTAATTCTTCTATGGGACTGTGGATTATTATTATCTTAAGAATTTGGGGGACATCCTTTGCAGTCTAGTGTTTAAGACTCTGTGCTTCCAATGCAGGGGACATGCATTTGATCCTGGGTCAGGGAACTAAGTCCCCACAATGCCATGTGGCATGGCCCCCCCATTTTTTCCCACATCTACAAATTGTGGTTTATTTACTGCTATCAGCTGAATTTTGTGTCTCCCAAAATTCATTTGTTGAAATCTAATCCCCAGTGTGACAGTGTTTGGAGGTGTGGCCTCTGGGAGATCAGGCCATGAGGGGATAGCCCTTATGAAAGTGCCTAATGAGCTCCTGTGTCCCTTCGGCTGTGTTAGGTTATAGTAAGAAGACAGCTCTAGAAACTAGGAAGCAGGCTCTAACCAGACACTGAATCTACTGGTGCTTTAATCCTGGACTTTCCAGCCTCCAGAACTGTGAGAAACAAATATTCCCTGTTCTTAAGCCACTCAGTCTATGGTATTTTGTTATAGCAGCCCACACAGACTAAGACATTTATTATTTATACTTGTGATACCCGTTGATCTTTTTTCCTTTTATCAGTTCAGTTTGTAGACTTGGAACTAGATATACTCTTAAGAGATTATCTAGGTCAATCTTCTCATTTTGAGATTGAGGACATTGAGGCCCAGGGAGATTATGGGACTCCTCAAAGTGACAGAACTTGACAGTTACAAATTAATATTCAGTTTATATACAAGCATTCCTTATTTTCTCATAAACAGATTCGTCATACCTCCAAATGAGCATGTTATCTGTCAGAGTAACTCAGTGTCAAAAGTATTATTACCTCAACCTTGCACATAATTAAAGAAATGAAATTCAAAATAATAAAATGCAATGTATCTCTTATAAGATTAATAATAAATTTGAAACATATTATATTTAGTGATGGTGGGGGCTTCCCAGGATCTCAGTGGTAAAGAACTTGCCTGCCAATGCAGGAGATACAGGTTCACTCCCTGGGCCGGGAAGATTTCCTGAAGGAGGCATAGAAGAGAAGTCAAGGTGCTGCCAAGGCTGTCCTCCGTCTGGGGGAATCCAGGGGAGAATCCTTTTTCTTGCCTTTTCCAGCTTCTCAAGATTGTTCATATTCCTTGACTCTGGCCATCTTCAAAGTCAGCAATGGCCAGTTCAGTCTTTCTCATATTGCATCACTCCTGACACTCTCCTTCTTCCATATTTGAGGACCCTTATGATTACACATAAGGGAAGCTATGGGCTTCCCTCAAAGCTCACTTGGTAAAGAATCTGCCTGCTATGCAGGAGACCCTGGTTCGATTTCTGGGTTGGGAAGATCCCCCAGAGAAGGGATAGGCTACCCACTTCAGTATCCTGGCCTGGAGAATTCCATGGACTGTATAGTCCATGGGGTCGCAAAGAGTCAGACACGACTGAGCGCTTTTCACTTATGATTACACATGGGTTTCCCAGGTGGCACGGTGGTAAAAGGAAAAAAATCTGCCTGTTAAGCAGGAGACACGGGAGACGAAGGTTCAATTCCTGGGTCAGAAGATCCCCTGGAGTAGGAAATGGTAACCCACTCCAGTATTCTTGCCTGGGAAATGCCATTGACAGAGGAGCCTGGTGGCTTAGAGTCCCTTGGGTCACAAAGAGTTGGACATGACTGGGCAACTAAACAGAAGCAGTATAATTACACTGGGCTCACTGAATAATCTAGGAAAAATTTCCTATCATTAGGTCAGGTGATTAGCAACCTTAATTCAATCTGCAACCATAAATCCCCTTTGCCATGAGATTAGAACATGGGATTATTCAAGGGATTAGAAAATGGACATTTAGGCGGGGACCTTTATTCAGCTTATCATAAGACATGAGGACCATGGCCACTCTGGGACTATAGAGGGATGCTCCCAACATGAGCCAGAGGGGCTGGAATGCTAATAATTTATAGAAGCTGAATGTGGTTTTATATTCTCACACTGACAGTACCTCTGTCAAGTGTAGCCTGAAGGAAAACTTGTTATGCTAGTTTGGTACTTGAGCTGAACGTGGTAAGCATACAGGACTGCCAAGTGTTTAATTCCTTTATTGTTTCTCTCTTCCTTTTATTTTGAGAGTATTTGTTGGTCCTATATCTGCATCCATGCTTTTGGCCTTTTGTGGAGTCCTTTACCCACCAACACAACCACATTCTATTGTGAATGTGTCCACGTTACTGTGTCCTTACCATACTTCTTGAGAAAGTTCCACCACTCACAAAAGCCCTTGCTAAAACACACGTATCAACATCACTCTTCACTGACAAAAGATATGTTAGTAATATTTATTTGAGGTGCACATACATGACATGCCCACAGACACACATACACAAAATTTACTCTAGAGGTTTAGGTGGGAAAAGAAAAGGAAAATATAATTTAACTTGAAACAGAAACCCCATGTAAAATTCAGGAGTAAAAGGTAATCTGGGGATAAT
Source organism: Capricornis sumatraensis (assembly GCF_032405125.1). NCBI lineage: Eukaryota > Metazoa > Chordata > Mammalia > Artiodactyla > Bovidae > Capricornis > Capricornis sumatraensis. Next base: position 113,227,931 of record NC_091092.1, read on the forward strand.
AAGAGAAATTGCTTCTGTAAATAGAATCATACTGTTTAGGAACATTAATTTTTTTTAATTAAATTAAATTAAATTATTTTTTATTGGCGTATAGTTGCTTTACACTGCTGTCAGTTTCTGCTGTATAGCAAAGTGAATCAGCCATATGTATATATTCATTGTTGTTCAGTTGCTACGTTGTGTCCGACTAAGTCTCTAAGTTGTGTCCAACTCTTTATGACCTCATGGACTACAGCACGCAGGGTTCCCATATATATATATATATATATACACACATACACACACACACATATGTATATATGTGTACATATTTCCCCTCCCTTTTGGATTCCCTTCCCATGTAGGTCACCACAGAGCACTGAGTAGAGTTCCCTGTGCTATACGGTCGGTTCTCATTAGTTATTAATATCTACGTTATGCATAGTATCAATAGTGTATATATGTCAATCCCAATTTCCCAATTCGTCTCACCCAGGAACATCAATTTCTTTTCTAAGGTCCCAGGTGCACATTTTTGTCAACAATTGTATATAATTCCGCCCCCCGCCCCAAGCTTAATCTTTCCTTCTGATGTTGTGGCATTAGTAGTATCCAACTCAGAATTTGAAAAAGAGGTTGAAAAAAACCACCATCTGAAATGGAGGCAACATGTATCAAAATGGGGGAGATTAATCACGGACAAGAGTGATCTACCTAGAGAGGTGTAAGGGTTAGGAAGGTTAGGAGAGAACTAAACCGGAACTTAAGTGGACGTCTTTGAAATCCCAGTTCTGTTAAGTTTTACTCTTTAAAGTGGAGATAAGGGCGCCCGTGGTGGTGCAGTGGATAAGTACCTGCCTGCCAACACAGGAAACCCAGGTTTGTACCCTGGTCTGAGAAGATCCCACATGCTGTGGGGCAACTAAGTCCGTGCGCCACAACTACTGAAGCCCGCATGTCCTAGAGCCTGAGCTCCACAACAAGAGAAACCACCGCAGTGAGAGGCCCGCGCACCGCAGCTAGAGAGTAGCCCCCGCTCTGCACGACTAGAGAAAAGCCCATGCAGCAATGAAGCCCCCGTGCAGCCAAAAATAATAAATAAATACAATTTAAAAATAAAGTGGAGATAACATGCTGGCTAGTTGCATTTCAGAGGGATGGACAAAACTTCAAGGCTGAGTGGCTGTCCAAATAGAATCCCTCATGGTTGGCAAAAGACGGGATTAGAGTCTCCTGTTTGGGAGGGCATTTCCTGAATTTGCTCTGCCTGGTATTAGGTAAAGGTGTGGGGCTGTAGCAGCTTCTCAGCACATATTCACTTGTAATATTCTTTTCACCCTGGTATAAAAGTGAAAACTACTAGGAACCAGGTGACTGGTCTCCACAGTGGTTGGTTTCCAAGGAGATCATGTCAGGAGAATGGGGCTTGAGGAGGGGCTGGAGTGAGACGCAGAGTAGAAGTTACACATGGCTTTAGGCATGTCAATCCAGGGAAAGTCATCTGAGAGACACACAACTACTGTGTCATTTTCAAGGCAAGACATAAAGCGCTTCTTTCATCTGCATGGGGCTCTTTATGTAATGTGGCTGTGTGTGTTCTGTTGGGAGGATGAATAGGAAGCACACGCTTGCCTTTCTTCAAGCAGGCCTATGGGAACATTCTTGTCAGCCCTGCCTCTCTCCTATCTCCTCCCACTCTACCCACCAAGAGTAAAGACGAGAAGCACAAAGCCCACTTCAAACCACGCTTACTAAAAAGCCAAGTACCCTTGTGTGGTTAGCATACGTTATTTAAGTATGTTGCTGCTGCTGATGACATATCCTGAAAAGGTTATGTAAACTGCTTGTGAAACACACAGCAAAGAAAGATAATATCTTCATAATTTTTTTTTTTTGGCCATGCCATGCAGCATGTGGGAATCACAGTTCCCTGACTAGGGATTGAACCCATGCCCCCTGCATTGGAAGCAAGGAGTCTTAACCACTATGCCACCAGGGAAGTTCCAGAAAGGTAATATGGCAATCATTCATAAGTTGTATATCTTTTTTCCCCCACCTCCCTACCTCAAAGAATGACTGTATATCAACTTGCCCATTGACTTTAGAATTCATAACAAGGGGCAAATCAAGTGACAGACAAAAGAGTTTTCATTTTGCTAAAATCTAAAGAAGCTTGACCTTACGATTTTATAAAGCTTTATTTCCTGAGTTAATGGAAAAAATCTTTAGCATTAAAATTTAATGGTGCTATGCCTTTTTCTTTTCCAAAAAAAGGTTTATGTCATAGCTTATCTTTCCTGTCTGTGCATCCTTCTTAGCAATTTTAAGCTTGCACTGTGCTTATCCTGACTATAGATCCTTTCAGCAAGGAACAAGACATTGAGAAATCACAAATCATTGCTTTGCTTACATTTCTAGTGTAAGAGTTGAATATTTGTTTTAAATAAGATACTATTATTTTCAGCCACCTTTTTTTTTAAAGGCCACGCCATGTGGCATGTGGGATCTTAGTTCCCCAACCAGGGCTTGAACCCGTGCCCCATGCATTGCAAGCATGGAGTCTTAACCACTGGGCTGCCAGGGAAGTCCCTCAGTCACCTCTTTTAATGAAAGTCATTTAGTGAAGCCACTTCAAAGTTATGAGAATGAGGAATTTCTGTGCCTATTTCTTATTTCATTTAATAGCAGGAATCAAAGTTTAGTCAATGCTCTAACTTGCAAAAATCTCTAACTAATAAAGAACTAAATGTTTTGTGTATTTAGTCTTTGTCAGGAAATATTTAAAGAATTTATGAATTGTTCTTCGGAAATTAAGAGGTACAGAAGACTAAGTGGAGGGTGGGAAAGTCCAAAAACTTAGTTTTAAGGGCATAGCTTATTAACTGCCTAACCTTGAGCAATGGATTGATCTGACTTACCTCTCTGATTTGAATTATATGAACTGCACATGAATTGAGGGACTTTTAGCTGTGAAACCCTAACATGGAATGATTAGTATACTAATTAGGTCCTGAGCTCAAGGATTCTGGAATCAGACTGCCTGGGTTCAAATCCCAGCTCATTTGTCTACTGCACTGTGACCTAGAGTAAATTACTTAACCTCTCTGTGCATCACTTCATTATCTATAAAATATGGATGAAAATAACACCTACCTCATAGAGTTGTTTCGATGATTAAATGACATAGTATATGAAGATCACATAGAAAGTAGTATGTAAGTGTTAGCTATTATACTAAGGCTAGTTTAAATGTATACATTGGTTAACGATCATTCACAGAATAATCTGCCACAATACCATTCTCGAATTGGTTTGATTACCAAGAAGAAAAAGAGAAAAAGAAAAAACTCCTTATGGATGACAACCAAAACTATGTACCCACCCAGTTTACTGTCTACAATCATTAATGTGACTGTATTCCTCCATACTCCACTGTCTTCATCACCATAATTTACTATCTCAGCAGACTCTTGCCCAAGAAGGTAATATTTGCAAATAACTTTATTGCCTATTCTGGGAACTTTCTGAAAGACACACTACACACCCAGACTTTTAATTCCTTGCCCTGAAAATTCTCACCTTCCTGTGTCCACCAATCCTAAAATCATGATATTGTATATCACAATTCTTACCTAATCCTAAACCAAGACTCCTCACTGAAATGCCTTCCTTAATCCAGACTTCCAGATCTCATAAATATCCTGGTTTTCCCCTCCTCAATGACTATTCTGTCAAGTTTGCTCTCTTTTACTGCACTAAGAATAATTCAGCTACATCTTGTCAATAAGACATCTTGGTGATACTTACGGGGATCCAGTATTGCATATGATGAATTCTGGAACTGGAATCAGAAGATGTGAATTGAAGTCACAGCTCTGCCAGATGAACAAGCCACTAATTTTCAGATGCACACGTGCATTAACACATATAATATTATAAAAGTGCCCACTCTAGTATATGGTAATGAATACTTGAGCTTTCCTGGTGGCTCAGTGGTAAAGAACCCATCTGCCATTGCAGAAGATGCAGGTTCGATCCCTGGGTTGGGAAGATCCCCTGGAGAAGGAAATGGCAACTCACTCCAGTATTCTTGCCTGGAAAATCCCATGGACAGAGGAGCGTGGTGGGCTACAGTCAGTGGGGTCACAAAGAGTTGGATGTGACTTAGCGACTAAACAACAACAAAGAATACTTAATGTTTTTTATGTTACTGTTCCTTTTTGATTGCCAGCAGGGAAATGACTACAGTGTTAGTCTGTTCAAGCCATCCTCTCTAGTAAATGCTCCTGGGCTGCTAGTAAACCACCTTATACATACAGCCAGTGAGAGCTGAAGAGCCTGGAGGATGAGGTCTTCTGAGTGGAAGGAACACAGAACCCAAAGCAAATACTGAACTGTTCTTACCTGCAGAGAGCTAGTGTGTGTGTGCATGCTCAGTCATGTCCAACTCTTGGGAGCCTGGCAGGCTACCATCCATGCGGTTGCAAAGAGAGCTAGTAGCTGACTCTCAAACTTTATGGGTGGGACTTCTCTGGTAGTCCAGTGGTTAACACTCTGCCTTGCAATGCAGGGGATGTGGATTCGATTCCTGGGTCGAGGAAGTAAGAGCCCGCAAGTTGCAGAGCAATTGGCAACTACTGAGTCCACGCGCTCCAGTGCCCATGAGCCACAAATAGAGAGTCCACGTGCTGCAACTACTAAGCCCATATGCCATTAGAGAGTCGTGTGCTGCAACAAAGATCCTGCATGCTGCAACTAAGACCAATGCAGCCAAATAAATAATATATAAATTAATTAAACTATTTTAAATACCTTATGGGTGGAGGGCTGAGGAGGACTAGCCCACACAGTTTCCTGTTCCCCAGAACCTGGTGGCTCTGTGGGAGGTGTGCTGTGTGGACACTTCTTAGGCCTTCATCACCTTGCTCACAGATTTCTCTGCTCCTCCTTTCTCACTTCCTGTGCCAGTTACTGATAAACTGACTCTAAGGTCTGCCTGCTGTGGGAAAATGGGTTTGGACCATTAAACTCTTCTTCCTTTGTCAGCTGCACAATGTTCAGCTTTTTCAGTAGAAGGTACTGGAGAGACACTGGGGCGGGGGGGATGGATTCTACGTCATGGTCTGATGTGCTTGCTCAGCAAGCTCCTAAAGGATGCTGGGTGTCCCCAGTGAGGGTAACTTCTCCAGCATCCAGCACCCACAGTGCACTAGAGCCAGCAGCCTTCAGGGTCCAGAAACTTCCCCTTGGTGCCCACTTTGAGTGGTTTTATAGCAGAGTGCCTCCCATGAGACACCTCCCTGTTACCAGCTTCCCAGGAACCCTGGAATATAGAATTTCCCTAGCAAGTTACAGATAGAGGGTTTCTATAAAGTTCTGCTGGTGTGACCACACAATGACTTCTCTGTCATCCAGTGAGTCATGGTCATGGCTTCTCTGCAAGTTCTGGATTGGGTCTAGGAGTGGTAGCTGCTTCTACTTCTTTTTCTAGATTCTGTAAAGTTCTCTATACCTTTCACCGAGCAATCCCTCATTCCCCCAACTTCCTGTGATATTTAACGGGCCTTCTAGATTTTTTTTATTAGGCATTTTAATTTCTTACTCTCTGAAATGCCTTTTCGCATTCTTTGCTCATTAAAAATACTATTTAAGTACGACTGACATTCAAAAAGCTGTAGATAATTAATGTATACAACTTGATGAGTCTAGAGGTTTTATACATCCATGAAATCATTATCACAATGTATTTTAAATGAATAACAACTTCAATCACATATAACATTTCTACACATTTACTCCTCTTCCTTTATGTTACTAATACCAGTATTGACTTCTTTTTATATTATATATCTACAAACAGTGGGGAAAGGAAATGGCAACTGACTCCAGTATTCTTGCCTGCAGAATCACATGGACAGAGGAACCTGGTGGGTTACAGTCCATGGGGTCGCAAAGTGTTTTACATGACTGAAGCTGAAACTCCAATACTTTGGTCACCTGCTGTGAAGAACTGACTCATTTGAAAAGACCCTGATGCTGGGAAAGATTGAAGGCAGGAGGAGAAGGGGACGACAGAGGATGAGATGGTTGGATGGCATCACTGACTCAATGGATATGAGTTTGCCACATCTATTTAAAGGCTAAAGAAAGATAAAACTTTCCAGACAAACAAAAACAGAGAATTGTTCACCACTAGACGCTTACTCCTTGGAAGAAAAGTTATGACCAACCTAGATAGCATATTCAAAGGCAGAGACATTACTTTGCCAACTAAGGTCCATCTAGTCAAGGCTATGGTTTTTCCAGTGGTCATGTATGGATGTGAGAGTTGGACTGTGAAGAAGGCTGAGCGCCAAAGAATTGATGCTTTTGAACTGTGGTGTTGGAGAAGACTCTTGAGAGTCCCTTGGACTGCAAGGAGATCCAACCAGTCCATTCTGAAGGAGATCAGCCCTGGGATTTCTTTGGAAGCAATGATGGCTAAAGCTGAAACTCCAGTACTTTGGCCACCTCATGCGAAGAGTTGACTCATTGGAAAAGACTCTGATGCTGGGAGGGATTGGGGGCAGGAGGAGAAGAGGATGACAGAGGATGAGATGGCTGGATAGCATCACGGACTCAATGGACGTGAGTCTGAGTGAACTCCGGGAGTTGGTGAAGGACAGGGAGGCCTGGCGTGCTGCGATTCATTGGGTTGCAAAGAGTCAGACACAACTGAGCGACTGAATTGAACTGAACTGAGACATGCTTTACAAGAAGTGCTAATGGGCGTTCTATAAATTGAAATGAAAGGACACTGAACAGCAACACAGAAGCATAGAAATGTATACATTTCTCCTCTGTTCATGGAGTTCTCCAGCCAAGAATACTGGAGTGGGTTGTCATTTCCTTCTCCAGGTGATCTTCCTGGCCCAGGGATTGAACCCAGGTTTCCTGCATTGGAGGCAGATTCTTTACCATCTGAGCCACTAGGGAAGCCCAATAGGCAAATACATAATAATGTAATACTGTAATAGTGGTACATAGGATACATTTGACCCTGGCATAAACGTTAAAGACAAAGGCATTAAGAGTAAATGTAAGCACAAAAATTTGTTAGTTTAGTTGCTCCACATCATGTGGGATCTTCCCCAGATCAGGGATTGAACCCATGTCTCTGCACTGGCAGGTGAATTCTTTACCACTGAGCCACAGGGAAGCCTTTTCCCTGACTTTTAAAGGAGAGTTTTGCCAGGTACAGTTAATATTATTGGCTCATAGCATTTTTCTTTGAGCACTTTGAATATATCATCCCATTCTTCCTTGGACTGCAAGCTTTTTGCTGAGAAATCTGCTGCTAGTTTTATGGGGGTCTCTTTGTATGTAATGAGTCACTTTTCTCTTTCTGCTTTCAGGATTCTCATTATCTCTAACTTTTGACAATTTATAGGCATAAATTTCTAAGATATTGTGGGTTTGGTTCCAGACTACCACAATAAAGTGAATATCACAATGAAGTGAGTCACAGTTGTTTTAGTTTTCCAGTAAAAGCTATGTTTACATACAAAAACTACTAGAACTGATGAATGAATTCAGCAAGATAGCAGGATACAAGATCAGCATATAGAATTCTGTTGTATTTCTTTCCACTAACAATGAAATATCAAAATGGGAATGTCAAAAACAATCCCTTTTAAAATCACATAAAGAAAGACTTAGAAATAAAACTGACCAAGGAGGTCAATGACTTATATGCTGAGAACTATAAAACACAGATAAAGGAAACTGAAGATGATTTTAAGAAAAAGGAAAGATATCCAATGCTCTTGGATTGGAAGAATTAATATTGCCCAAATAGCCGTACTACCCAAAGCAATCTATAGATTTAATGTGATCGCTATCAAAAACCTCCCAGACTTCTCAGTGCTACAAACCTGCAGTAATCAAAGCAGTATGGTATTAGCAAAAAAACAGACATATGGATCAATGGAATAGAATAGAAGGCCCAGAAATAAAGCCTCATCCCTTCAGTCAATTGATCTTTAACACAGGAGGTAAGAGTATATGAGAAAAGATAGTCTCATCAGCAAGTGGTAATTGGGAAAGTTGGACTGCTGGATGTAAATCAATGAATTTAGAACATATTCTCACACCATATACAAAAATAAACCCAAAATGGCTTAAGGCCTTAAATATAAGACACGACACCATAAAACTCCTAAAGGAGAACATAGGTAAAACATTCTCCAAAAGAAATCATATCAATGTTTTCTCAGGTCAGTCTCTCAAGGCAATAAAAATAAGAGCAAAAGTAAACAAATGGGACCTAATCAAACTTCAAAGCTTTAGCACAACAAAGGAAGCCATCAACACAATGAAAAGGCAATCTACGGACTGGGAAAAAATATTTGCAAATGATGCTACCAACAAGGCCTCAATTTTCAAAATATACAAACAACTCATACAATTAAAAAAAAAAAACCCAACCAAAAAACAGGCAGAAGACCTAAATAGACATTTCTCTAAAGATGACATACAGATACCCACTAGGCACATGAAAAGATGCTCAACATTGCTAGTTATTAGAGAAATGCAAATCAAAACTACAATTAGGTATCATCTCACACCAGTCAGAATAGTCATCATTAAAAAGTCTACAAATAACAAATGCTGGAGAGGGTGTGGAAAAAAGGGAACCCTCCTAGACTGTTGGGGGGATCGTAAATAGATGCAGCCACTATGGAAAAGAGTAAGGAGTTTCCTTAAAAAACTAAAAATAGAGTTACCATATGATCTAGTAATCCCACTCCTGGGCATATATCTGGAAACTCTAATTCAAAAAGATACATGCATCCCAGTACTATGTACAATAGCCAAGACATAGAAGCAACCTAAATGTCCATTGACAGATGAATGGATAAAGAAAATGGAGTTTACACACACTCATACTGGAATACTACATAGCCATAAAAAGAATGAAACGATTTCATTTACAGCAACAGGGATGGACCCAGAGATTGTCATACTAAGTGAAGTAAGTCAGAAAGAGAAAAACAAATACCATATGATATTGTTGTTGCTGTTGTTCAGTCACTGAGTCGTGTCTGACTCTTTGAGACCCCATGGACTGTAGCCTTCCAGGATCCTCTGTCCATGGGATTTCCCAGACAAGACTACTGGAGTGGGTTGCCATTTCCTTCTCCAGAGGATTTTCCTGACCCAAGGATTGAACTTAACGAATATATCATTTACATATGATATTACTGTAATATCATATGTAAAATCTAAAACACGATACAAATAAACTTGTTTGCAGAACAGAAACAGACTCATAGACAGTAAACAAACTTATGGTTACCAAAGGGGAAAATGGGAAGGGATAAATTAAAAGTTTAGACAAATGGATAAGAAAGTTGTGGTACATACACACAATGGAATATTACTCAGCTATTAAAAAGAACGTATTTGAATCAGTTCTAATGAGGTGGATGAAACTGGAGCCTATTATACATAGTGAAGTAAGTCAGAAAGAAAAATACCAATACAGTTTATTAATGCATATATATGGAATTTAGAAAGATGGTAATGACAACCTTATATGTGAGAGAGCAAAAGAGACACAGATATAAAGAACAGACTTTTGGACTCTGTGGGAGAAGGCAAGGGTGGGATGATTTGAGAGAACAGCATTGAAACATGTATATTACCATATGTGAAATAGATCGCCAGTCTAGGTTTGATGCATGAAACAGGGTACTCAAAGCCAGTGCACTGGGACAACCCAGAGGGATGGGGTGGGGAGGGAGGGGGGAGAGGGGTTCGGGATGGGGGACACGTGTACACCCGTGGCTGATTCATGTCAATTTATGGCAAAAACCACCAAAATACTGTAAAGTAATTAGCCTCCAATTAAATTAATTTAAAAACAAACAAAAATGTCTAGGATTAGCAGATACAAACTACTGTATATAAGATAAACAACAAGGTACTACTGTTTAGCACAGGGAACTAGATTCAATCTCTTGCAACAAACCATAATAGGAAAGATCATGAAAAAGAATATAAACACATACAGAGACATATATATCTGAATCACTTTGCTGTGCACTAACACAGCATTGTAAATCAGCTATACGTCAGTTTTAAAAAACGTTGTGAGAATTATCTGGTGGTCCAGCGGTTATGACTCTGCTTCTACTGCAGGGAGCAGGGGTTTGATCCCTGGCCAGGAACTAGATCCCACATGCTGCAACTAAGAGTTCACATGCCATGAAAGGATCTCGTGTGCTGCAATCAAGATTGAAGATCTCACATGCTGCAACCAAGACCTGGTATAGTTCAATACATAAATAAAAATTAAGAAAAAAGGATCATTGATCAGAGATCACCATAACAAATAGTAACACAGTCTGAAATATTGTTACAATGATCAAAATGTGACACTGAGACACAAAGTGAGCAAATGCTATTGGAAAATGCACTGGTAGACATGCTCTACGCAAGGTTGTCATAAACCTTCAATTTGTCTTAAAAAAACAAAAGCAATGTCTGTTAAGTACAATGAAGCAAAGTAAATGAAAACAACGTATGCCTGTAATGATCATGTACAGCAGTATAGACCTCTTTAGGTTCCACCTGTTTGAAGTCTTTGGGTTTCATGAATCCAGATGTTCATTTTCCTCCCCAGATTTGGGAAGTTTTCAGTCATTATTTCTTTTAATAAGCTTTCTGCCCCTTTCTCTTTATCTTCTCTTTCTGGGATTTCCATGATGCCTGTGTTGACATGAGGGATGAGATCTCCTATTCCACTCTCTTGCTGATGTCACTTCTTATTAGTAATTCTTTATATGGCAAACTTTCTTTGTGGACATTTTCTTTCCTGATTTGACTCAGACTAATATGCTTTCCAAAGCATTTCTCTCTCTTTATTCTTTTTTAAAAATATTTATTTTTATTCATTTATTTATCTGGCTGTGCCAAGTCTTAGCTGCAGCACGTGGGATCTAGTTCCCTGACAGGGATCAAACCCAGGCCTCCTGCATTGGGAGTACTGAGTCTTAACCAATGGACCACCATGGAAGTCCCTCTCTTTTTATTCTTTTCCTGTGGTGTAAAGGGTAGGGCAGGAGATGAAGCCTTTCCCTAAGTATTTGCCAGATTCCCCAATAGAAATAATTACATCATAGCACCCATTAGTCTCTTCTGCAGCTTTGCAGATTTTGAAGCTTTAAATACTTCTATTTTCAGTATGCCTTTCTTTTCTTTCTAGTTACCACTGCTCTAAGGCAGATATGCTCACACTCTGGTAGTCTCTATTGGGGGAAAGAGGTCTTAGAGAAGGGGAACATGAAGAATGACGAGCTCTGGTTGATCTTCTAGCAAATTTAAAATCAAACACATCCTGCCGTCACAAAAATTAATTTTCTTCCCAAAGTCTGTCTATAAGAGACAAAAGACAAAGGCCTATAAGAGAAATTCAGTTTTCTCTCTAATATACACTTGACTTTTATTTATTGGGAAGTAACATTTTGTTTTATTAGCTTAAAGGAACATTTGCCTTCTCTCAGCTCTAATTTACGTTACAAACTATGCCATATTATTTGAGATTAACTGGTCACAGTGATTGCAATCTCTTTCCTCCTTGAAATGGGTGTATGTGTTTATGTGTCTTCTAAATTTTAAATTAAAAAAACCCTTCAACTTAAGGAATAAAACAGGTTACTAACAAAATATATTTAGAAATAATTTATAAAATGAGAATGATTAGCATTTGTTTCTAAAATTGCTTCCTCTTTTCTTAGTTGGTTGAAGTTATTTTTACATTCTTTTAAGCCACAAGGCAGCTGTTCTTTGACCATGCCTCTCATTCTGTTAATTGCTTCTGAGTCTTTTGCACTGATGCCAAAGCATCAACTGTAACTGAACATCTTTTGGAATACAACAAGCTAATTTACTGCAGAAGATTTTTATATTATTTTTAATAGCGTCATGAAGCTATCACTGACATAAAATGAAGTTCACATATTTAAAGTGTATAGTTTGATGTGTTTTGACATATGTACACACTCATGAATTCATTACCACATGATGCATTTTTGTTACTATTGATTAATTTATATATTTTAGAGTTTTATGCAAATGGAATCATGCAGTATGTACTCAATTCTGTTTGGCTTTTTTTTTAACACAGAAAATTACTTTGAGATTCATCAATGCTGTGTGTATCACTAGTGCATTCCTTTTTATTGTTTACTGATACATCACAATCTTTTAATTCATTTACTTTTTTATGGACATTCAGGATATTGGGCTTTACTGGTGGCTCAGACAGTTAGGAATCCACCTGCAATTCAGGAGACCTCAGTTTGATCCCTGAGTCAGGAAGAGTCCCTTGAGAAGGGAATGGCTACCTGCTCTAGTATTCTTGCCTGGAAAATCCCATGAACAGAGGAGCCTCACAGGCTCCATAGGGTTGCAAAGAGTTGGACATGACTGAGCAACTAAGCATGCACACAAGGATATTTCTAGTTTTTGGTTATTACAAGTATAACTGTAAAGTATGACATCTGTATACAAGTACTTGTGTGGATATATGCATTTATTCCTCTTTAATTAGGCAAATAACTAGGAGTGGAATAGTTGGATCATATGGCTGGTATATGTTTAACTCTTTGATAAAATGTAAAAATGTCCTCTGAAATGACTGTACCATTTTACATTGCCACTAGAAATGTATGAAAGCTCGAGTTGCTCCACATCCTCACCAAAACTTGGTGTGGTCAGCCATTTTAATTTTGGACATTCTAACAAGTATTTAGTATAAGTGCATTATCATTTTAATTTGAATTTCCTTGAACTAATGATGTTGACCATCTGTTTATGTGCTTATCTGACAACAATTTATCTTCTTTGATGTAGTATTTATTCAATTTTTTTTACTACTTTTTGAATATTTAAAAATTTTAATTGGAAGATAATTAATTTACTATGTTGTATTGGTTTATGTCATACAACATCATCAATCAGCCATAAGCATACATACACCTTTTTTGAATTTTAAAAAAGCTTTATTGGAATATAGTTGCTTTATAATGTTGTGTTAGCTTCTGCTGTACAGAAAAGTAAATCAGCTATGTGTATATATATTTCCCCTATTTTTTTGGACTTTCTTTCCATTTCTTCCCATTTTGGACTTTCTACTCAGAGCACTGAGTAGAGATTCCTGTGCTATACAGTAGTTATCTATTTTATATAGAGTATCAGTACTGTATGTATGTCAGTCCCAACTTTCCAGTTCATTCCATCCTCCCTTACCTCCTTGGTATCCATAAGTTTGTTCTCTACATCTATGCCTCTATCAATCTATACTCATGAAATTAATTAATTTTTAAAATTCTATATACAAGTGAGATCATATGGTACTTACCGTTTTCTGTCTTATTTATTTCACCTAGCACAATGCTCTTAAGGTCTATCCATGCAATTACAAGTGGCAAGACCTCATTCTTTTTTATGGCTCAATAATATTCCATTGTATACACATACCACACTTTCTTTATTCATTTGTCCAATGATGGACATTTAGATAGTTTCCATATTTAGCTACTGTAAAAAATGATGCAATGATCATAGGGGTGTATGTATCTTTTTAAATTAGTACCCAGAAGCACTTTAGACAAATACCCAGAAGTGGAATTGCTGGATCATATGGTAGTTATATTTTTAATTTTCAAAGAAAATTAGTGGCTGCATCAATTTATATTCCCACCAAGTATACAAGGCTTTGCTTTTCTTCACATCTTCGACAATATTATGTATTTTTCTTGTCTTTTTGGTAACAGCCACTCTAACAGGTGTAAGGTGATATCTCACTGTGGTTTTGATTTGCATTTTGCATAATCCTTCTTTACTGTGGAAATCATTTACTTATTCATTGAGCATATGAAAGTATAGGAAGATCTATGTCACAAATTAGAATCTGGCTGACATCTTTAAGTTTTGTAGTGCACCAAAATTTAGATAGAATAAATCTATTTGGATGTGGCATTTACCCCCACATTAAGTGTATGGGTTCAGAACTCATCATGTAAATGGCACTGCTTAAATTGTGCAGTGTACTCAATAATATATGCAGTAAGTCTAATTTCATAAGGCCATCAATAACCTCCACATTGACTATATGAACAATCCAGAATGATCTGTGACATAAACTAGGATGCAGTTGTCAGTTCTTGAATAGTACAGTATATACAACTATAAGTAAGATAAGTCTAAACTCACAATGATCATCACATACTTCCACATAGCATACGAGAAATCCAGAAATAGGTATGGAATTTACCAGACAGTAAATGGCAATTCTTCAGTTGCACAGTGTACTCAAATGTACAATTTGCCTTCATGTGGCCATCACTGACCTCCATATTGAGCATATGAGGAGATTAGAAAGATTCACAGCAAAGACTAGCATACAACTACATTTTTGCAGTGCACTCAATGTACACGGGACAATCTAACTACATATGGCAACACTTCCACATATTAACATATGAAATATATGTTTGAGCATATGAAAAATACAGAAAGACTCATGGCATAGACTGTAATATGAAGAGAATCCTTTAAGTTGTGGAATACACCCACATTTATTTTCATGAGATCATTACTAATGCCACACTGACCACATGAGGCGTCCAGAAAGGTACACGGTATATACTGAAATTTAAATTACACCAATTGAGTTGTGCAGTGCATCTGTGAGTACTTACCTCCATTTTGAGCATATCAGGAGTCCAGGAAGAAACCTGGCATGGACTGTGATGTGAATGGCATCCTCTGGGTGAGTAGTGTTCACAATCGAATATAGAGTAAGTCTTCTTTTCTGAGGCCATCTCTTGCCTCTACACTCAACACATGCAGTCCAGAAAGATCTATGGAATAGAGTAGAACATGAATGGCCCCTCTTCAGCTGTGCAATGCACCCAACCATACATGCAGTGTCTACTTTCACGTGGTTGTCACTTACCTTCACATTGAGTAGTAGAAATTAAGAAAGGTCCATGGCACAGACTATATGACTGGTGCCTTTTGATTAGCATTGTCCTATCAAACATACATAGGCTAAGTCTACTTTAATGTGATACTCACTAATTCACATTCACATATTGGTAGCCTGAATAATTTATGGTGGAGGCCATAATAAAAATAGCATCCTTTCAGTTGTTCACTGTAGTAATGTGTAACTGGTAGATCTCTTCCCAGTATCTATCACATTCTTTTTTCTCCCATGAATTTCAAAATTCTGATTCCCTGAATTTTAGTCTGGTAAATAAATACCAAAATATTTCTCATCCTCCAATGTAACTAACTGTGGTTATATAATTAAATCCTATACCATGTGTATAATAGATGTGAAACTTCCCCAAAGTGTCTTTAAAGTAAAGTAGATGCTCTTCTTCTTCCCCTCTTTCTGCAAACTTTAATGAAACTGTGATAGTTGAGGCTAAAGCAGTCATCATGGGACATGAGGCAGAAGCTATGTATTGAGGATGCTGCTGCTGCTACTGCTAAGTCGCTTCAGTTGTGTCCGACTCTGTGCGACCCCAGAGTTGGCAGCCCACCAGGCTCCCCCGTCCCTGGGATTCTCCAAGCAAGAACACTGGAGTGGATTGCCATTTCCTTCTCCAATGCATGACAGTGAAAAGTGAAAGTGAAGTCGCTCAGTCGTGTCTGACTCCTAGCAACCCCATGGACTGCAGCCTACCAGGCTCCTCCGTCCATGGGATTTGCCAGGCAAGAGTACTGGAGTGGGGTGCCATTGCCTTCTCCGATGTATTGAGGATAGAGGCGCAAAAAACTCTAATGGGATTGGACCCATAATGACTGTAGAGTCAACTCTACCAGCTTGGGACTGCTACATCTGACTGCTCACTTGAAAGCTATCTTGCTTAAATGATTGTTAATTTAGAATATGAGTCACACACAGCCGTTCAAAATCCAGTGATGGTTAATTTTATGCATCAACTGGACTAGGCTATGGTGCCCAGTTACTTGGCCAAAACCAGTTCAGATGCTGCTATAAAGGTACTTTTCAGATATAATTATCATTTAAATAAGCAGACTTTGAGTGAAGCAGATTACTCTCCATAATGTGGCTGGGCCTTATCCAATCAGTTGAGAGCCTTAAGAGAAAAGAGTGAGGTCTATCTGAGAAGAAGGAATTCTGCCTCCAGATGACTTTTGGACTCAATATATCAAGTTTTTGCTGGATTTTTCAGCTTGTCAGGTTGCTCTGAAGATTTAGGACTTTCCAGCCCCTGCAATCATATGAGGAAATTCCTTAAAATATGAGGAAATCCTTTCTGTGTCTCTATCTGTCTCTATTTATTCTGTTTCTCTGGAGAGCCCTGACTAACACACTAACAAACTAGTTTCCCATATGTTTCAGTTTAGCATATACATTTTATAGGATGATGAAAAATTTAAAAATTACCAAATGTAGAAACCAGCTATAAGCCAACAGTGTACCTTTTGGGCAAGCCACTTTATACTTCCAAAATTAGGTCCAAATATGTAATAATTAGATAATAACACTCACTCCACTTTTATCACAGAGGACAAACATTTGAGAACAAAATAGTTGTGTTTGTCTGGCAACCAAAGCATTTACAGAAGCACTCTTAAATATTGGAAATAAACATATAAAAATTGCAAGCAAGTATAAGATAATTATTTCTGACACCTAAAACAAATTATTTATCAACTTCAAAATGAAACAACTTATGAAACAGTTAAAAGAACAGACTTTTCAGCTTGTAAAGAGAGATTACTCCATTTTTAAGAGCTTCAAATAAAATTTCAGATGTATGTTTGTAAAATGCCATTCATGACTAGGATATTTCATCTGGTTATTGGGTTGAGTACAATGTGAAATTGGTATCTCAGTGCTCATGCACCCAATTACCCACCATCAGGATTTTAAAGGGGTTTTAGAGGGCCTACCAAAGTTGTATACCAAGAGGCATGCCTTTCATATCTCTACCTGTGTAGCTGGATATTATTAATAGCATCTGGAATTCACTAGCTTGTGGAGTATTTCTTGTCCTGGGGCTTCGTTGGTGGCTCAGATGGTAAAGAATCTGCCTGCAATGTGGGACCCAGGTTCAATCCCTGGTCAGGGAACTAGATCCCATATGCCACAACAAAGATTTCACATATCACAATGAGGATCAAAGATCTTGCATGCTGCAACTAAGACCAGGCACAGCCAAATAAATAGATACTAAAAACAAAACAAAAAGAGCTTCTCTTTCTTGATGTATTCCATGTACATAATGACTAATATTTGGGGTTTTGCCTCATTATCTTGGTGGTGAACTCAAACTCCTTCTGTTATGAGGATTTGATTATAATAAATCTCTGTCTCAATCCTCCCTAATACACACCAACTATTCTGTTAACCCCTCCAGTTTCTTCACAGAAAGATCTTCCTAGTTCCTAACACTCTTCCTCCCTAGGCCACTATGCCGTCCCTGAACAACTGATCGTGCCCTCATCACACTAAAGCTCTTATTCTCTGGTATATGTCCTTCTTTAGCACCCCTCCTGGGTCTATATATTTTTCTTACCTATACGTATAGTCAAAGCTATGGTTTTTCCAGTAGTCATGTATGGATGTGAGAGCTGGACCATAAAGAAGGCTGAGCACTGAAGAATTGATGCTTTTGAACTGTGGTGTTGGAGAAGACTTTTCAGAGTCCCTTGGACTGCAAGGAGATCAAAGCAGTCAATCCTAAAGGAAATCAGTCCTGAGTGTTCATTGGAAGGACTGATGCTGAAGCTGAAGCTGAAGCTCCAATACTTTGGCCACCTAATGCGAGGAACTGACTCATTGGAAAAGACCCTGATGCTGGAAAAGATTGAAGGCAGGAGGAGAAGGGGACTACAGAGGATGAGATGGTTGGATGGCATCACTGACTCAATGGACATGAGTTTGAGCAAGCTCCAGGAGATGATGAAGGACAGAAGCCTGGTGTGCTGCAGTTCATGGGGTCGCAAAGAGTAGGACACAACTGGGTGACTGAACAACAACAATACATGTTCGTAATATCTTCTAGGCAGAATTGCTTTTACAGGGGAAATCTGTGTGTGAGCTTGCTTAATTTTAGGTATAATTGTCACTTGTGTTCTTCAGGCCATTCTTGCCATGAGAAAAAGGTCAAAGGCCATTCCTTAGAAAGTGGTATTTGGAACAAGACTGTAAGAATTTTTAAAATTAAGTTCTGGAGGGAGGAAGAGGTTATATAGAGATACTGTACAAAAGTGTAAACAATTCCCTAGGCACCTAATTCTTTTCTCTGGAGGTAACTAAAATTCCCAGTTTCACATGAATTCTTCCAGAGATGTTCTAGCATTTCACACACACACACACACACACACACAAGCATACTGTACACACATTATGTAAGCCCTCTTTTTCACTTAACAATATATCTTGAAGACAGTTTTGTATCAGTACACATATAGCAGCTTCATTCTTTTAAATAAATGCATTATTCTCTATTATATTG
Source organism: Capricornis sumatraensis (assembly GCF_032405125.1). NCBI lineage: Eukaryota > Metazoa > Chordata > Mammalia > Artiodactyla > Bovidae > Capricornis > Capricornis sumatraensis. The sequence continues at coordinate 113,246,458 of NC_091092.1, forward strand.
ATGAACCATATTTATACATCCAATTCCTTACTGGGGAACACTTGGCCAATTTCCCATCTCTTGCTATAATAAAAAATGCTGCAATGGATATCCTCATACATACATCATTTTACACACATGTAAAGATATCACTCTGATAAATAAGAATAAAATTGCCCAGTCAGAGGGTTTGTGCAATTACATTTTTTATAGATATTTGTGACCATTCTTATAAAGGGAAAATGGAATCACTTTTTAGTTCCAATTTATATTTCTCTGATTAAAGTGAAGCTGAACATCTTCTCTCAGCAAATGTTACAAGGACTTCATGTCGACTGCTTCATCTGATACCCAGCTGCAGCCTCAACAAATCCTCCACTGCTCTAGAACACCCTCCTCTCGTCCATGTCCACTTAGGGAAGTGTGTAGAGGCTGGGGGCTATTAAGCTGAAGGGTCCCTGAGTAGTGAGACCCTAAACGGTACAGTATCACCACTGTTTCTGTCCTCTGCTTCTGATTTCCTCTCTTCTCATCTATTGATGTTTATCTCAGTTTTTTCCATCCAAGAATTATAGCATTTTTGGCCCCTTGTGGATGGAGGCCACTAGAAGTTCCTTCTGCTCATCTTGGCTGGCCAGGATTTTAGGGTTCTCTGTGTTGGTCGGTCAGGGAAGCAGAACGACTAGACTTTTTACATACACACAAATAGGCTTTGAAGATGACATATAATTTGCATATTAAACATTATCTGTATATGATACATTATATATAGTCTAGATTTGTTGTAAAGATTTGGCCTCGCCCAGTTGTGGGAGCTAATTTAAAAAATCTACATGAGGCTGTTGAAGCTGGAGACTGAAGGCTTCAGTGAGGCAGTTGGGAAGGGAAAGGAAACCAACATGAAATAGGAGGGAACAAGAATAAGCTGGAAGCTGTGAGGCTGAGCTGGAACCTAGGAGAGTGGACTAGACTAACTGTCAGTCTCTACACCTTTAAGCCTCTAACTAGGATGATGGGAGTATCCCAAAGGAGAAGCTGGTACATTTTTTTTTTAATTGGAGTATAGTTGTTTTACGATGTTGTGTTGGTTTCTTCTACAGCAAAAACATATATATAGCTCTGTGTGTGTGTATATATATATCCCCTACCTCTTGGACCTCCCTTCCACCCCACCTCCTGCCATACATCAAGGTCATAACAGAGTACCGAGCTGCTGGGCATATACTCTGAGAAAACAATTCAAAATGACACAAGTACCTCAGTGTTCACAACAGCACTATTCACAGTAGCCAAGACATGGAAGCAACCTCAATGTCCAATGACAGATGAATGGATAGAGAAGACGTACCACAATGGAAGCTGGTACCTCTTGTACAGAGTTACACACACACAAGCTTGGAGAGAGACGCTGGAGGGGCATGTGACAGAGGCTGGAAGGGGTGTATACAGGAGCTGAGTCCATGTGCCACAACCACTGAAGCCCGCAAGCCCTAGGGCTTGTGCTCCACAACAAGAGAAGCCACTGCAATGAGAAGCCTGTGCACAGCAATGAAGAGTAGCCCTTGCTCACTGCAACTAGAGAAAAGGCCATGCAGCAACGAAGACCCAGCACAAACAAAAATAAATAAGTATGCATAAAAGAAAACCTAAAAAATCTGGGCTTCTCTGGTAGCTCAGTTAGTAAAGAATCTGCCTGCAAGGTAGGAGATGCTAGTTCAATCCCTGGGTTGGGAAGATCCCCTGGAGAAGGGATAGACTACCCACTCCAGTGTTCTTGGCCTTCCCTGGTGGCTCAGACGGTAAAGAATCCACCTGCAGTGCGGGAGACCTGGGTTCTATCCCTGGATTGGGAAGATCGCCTGGAGAAGGGAACAGCTACCCAATCCACTATTCTTGCCTGGAGAATTCCATGGACAGAGGAGCCTGGCAGGCACCAGTTCATGGGGTTACAAAAAGTTGGACATGACTGAGTGACTTTCACTTTCACTTAAAAAATCTTACTCAAGGTTTTTGGCCATAACTCATTACTGTGGTAGCACTGTTTAAAATAGTTTTCCTACTAAAGTATGTATGATACTCTGACTTGAAACTCTGACTCAACCTTGGCATTCTTGAAACTAGAATCTTGGCAATGTCTACTTGGGGAGGTAGGAGCTATCTCCTACCCCTTTGCACTGGAGATGTTTAAAAATAAATGCATGGAATATGATCAAATGCCTGAACAGATAAAGAAGTAATGATGTAGGAGAAAGCAAGTAGGAGGTAGATGGCAATCCCATAGCTGGAGGCATGGAGAAACTATAAGTGTTGCCCTAGTTCTGGGAGTGACAAGTTATTTAAGAAGACTGAGATGGGGAGCTGTTGGGATTTCCCTGGTGGCCCAGTGACTAAGACTCCACGTTCCCAATGCAGGGGCCAAGGTTCAGCCGCTGGTCAGGGAACTACATCCCACATGCCACAGTGAAGATCAAAGATTCCGTGTGCTGCAACTAAGACCTGGCACAGCCAAAATAAATATTTTTAAAAAGAAGGAGATCTGCTGAAATCCTTGATTTCTTGGTCAAGGTGCTTTCATCAAGGTACATTTGAGGGGAGGAGGGATGGATCCTGAAATTGGAACTTGTCCCAGTCAGGGCAGTGGGCTGATGGTATTTGTATATTAGCAACTTGGGAAGGAATGCTCGAGGTGACTCTGAACTGAGACTATGTTGAGGAGGAGGCTCTCAGGTCTTGGGTTTCTTGGAGGTTTGAGGATGTTTGGACAGATACAAAGCTGTGCCTTGTTGGTGCATATTTATAACAAATGAGGCACTCAGCATACAGTACTGAGTGGATAAATAATAGAAATAGTTCTAGCTTCAAGCTGGGCAGCTATTAGGAAGATGTACATGGAAAGGTGTATGGGATATTTCTGTAAATAGTTTTCCCTGGCTTTCCCCATTGCTTGAATTTCTATAATTTTGTCTTCTGTATATGGAAATATTCCAAACATTTTTAAAAGACTTTAAAATTTTATTAATTTTATTTTAATATAAATTTATTTATTTTAATTGGAGGCTAACTACTTTACAATATTGCATTGGTTTTGCCATATATCAACATGAATCCACCACGGGTGTACACGTGTTCCCCATCCTGAACAACCCTCCCCCTCCCTCCCTGTACCATCCCTCTGGGTCATCCCAGTGCACCAGCCCTGAGCATCCTGTATCTTGCATCGAACCTGGACTGGTGACTCGTTTCACATATGATATTATACATGTTCCAATGCCATTCTCCCACATCATCCCACCCTCGCCCTCTCCCACAGAGTCCAAGAGACTGTTCTATACATCTGTGTCTCTTTTGCTGTCTTGCATACAGGGTTATTGTTACCATCTTTCTAAATTCCATATATATGTGTTAGTATACTGTATTGGTGTTTTTCTTTCTGGCTTACTTCACTCTGTATAATAGGCTCCAATTTCATCCACCTCATTAGAACTGATTCAAATGTGTTCTTTTTAATGGTTGAGTAATACTCCATTGTGTATATGTACCACAGCTTTCTTATCCATTCGTCTGCCGATGGACATCTAGGTTGCTTCCATGTCCTAGCTATTGTAAACAGTGTTGCGATGAACATTGGGGTACACGTGTCTCTTTCAATTCTGGTTTCCTCAGTGTGTATGCCCACCAGTGGGATTGCTGGGTTGTATGGCAGTTTTATTTCCAATTTTTGAAGCAATCTCCACACTGTTCTCCATAGTGGCTGTACTAGTTTGCATTCCCACCAACAGTGTAAGAGGGTTCCCTTTTCTCCACACCCTCTCCAGCATTTATTGCTTGTAGACTTTTGGATCACTGCCATTCTGACTGGTGTGAAATGGTACCTCACTGTGGTTTTGATTTGCATTTCTCTGATAATGAGTGATGTTGAGCATCTTTTCAAGTGTTTGTTAGCCATCTGTATGTCTTCTTTGGAGAAACGTCTGTTTAGTTCTTTGGCTCATTTTTTGATTGGGTTGTTTATTTTTCTGGAATTGAGCTGCAGGAGTTGTTTGTATATTTTTGATATTAGTTGTTTGTCAGTTGCTTCATTTGCTATTGTTTTCTCCCATTCTGAAGGTTGTCTTTTCACCTTGCTTATAGTTTCCTTTGTTGTGCAGAAGCTTTTAATTTTAATTAGGTCCCAATTATTTATTTTTGCTTTTGTTTCCAATATTCTGGGAGGTGGGCCATAGAGGATCCTGCTGTGATTTATGTCAGAGAGTGTTTTGCCTATGTTCTCCTCTAGGAGTTTTATAGTTTCTGGTCTTACATTTAGATCTTTAATCCATTTTGAGTCTTTTTTTTGGTGTGTGTATGGTGTTAGAAAGTGTTCTAGTGTCATTCTTTTACAAGTGGTTGACCAGTTTTCCCAGCACCACTTGTTAAACAGATTGTCTTTTCTCCATTGTATATTCTTGCCGCCTTTGTCAAAGATAAGGTGTCCATAGGTGTGTGGATTTATCTCTGGGCTTTCTATTTTGTTCCACTGATCTATATTTCTGTAAAGATTTTTTTTTTAGAGTGAATGGAGGTTTACAGCAAAGTACAGACATTTTCCGTTCACTTCCTGCCCTCACAGTGCTCATTTTATTTTCTACTTTATTAGTTTTCATAGAGAAGTAAAACATATCCATTATAAAACAGAAACCTCAAATAAGTGAAAAGGGAGAGGAAGGAAAATTTTTTTCATATGATATCTTTGAAAGATAACCACTGTTAATATTTGGTGGCTATCCTTATGTAGATAAACATTTATTAAAAATAGTCTTGCTTATAATTGAATAGAAAATAACTTTTCTCATACACCCTACTTTTATTTTTAAAGATAAACTCTCTTTTGTACAAAAGGTAATCATTTCCATAACATCAATTGCAGAAGTCACGAAAGGGAGGAACTTCCCTGGTGGTCCAATGGCTGACTCTGTGCTCCCAATGCAGGGGGCCTGTGTTCAGTCCCTTACCAGGGAACTAGATTCTACATCCACAACTTAAAGATTCCACATGCTGCAACAAAGATCGAAGATGCCATGTGATGCAACTAAGACCCCACACAGCTAAGCAAATAAAATATTTTAAAAAGGACACCAAAGGGTATTATTAAAAGCTTCTTCCATAGTTCCCAGATATAACGTACGTATTTAGAACTGTGTGTGTGCGTGTGTGTGTGTGTGTGTGTGTGTGTGTGTGTGTATTTCCTCCACATAAATGGTTCGGTTCAGTTCAGTTCAGTTGCTCAGTCATGTCCGACTCTTTGCAACCCCATGAATTGCAGCACGCCAGGCCTCCCTGTCCATCACCAACTCCTGGAGTTCACTCAGACTCGCGTCCATCGAGTCAGTGATGCCATCCTGCCATCTCATCCTCTGTCGTCCCCTTCTACTCCTGCCCCCAATCCCTCCCAGCATCAGAGTCTTTTCCAATGAGTCAACTCTTCGCATGAGGTGGCCAAAGTACTGGAGTTTTTAGCATCATTCCTTCCAAAGAAATCCCAGGGCTGATCTCCTTCAGGATGGACCAGTTGGATCTCCTTGCAGTCCAAGGGACTCTCAAGAGTCTTCTCCAACACCACAGTTCAAAAGCATCAATTCTTCAGCACTCAGCTTTCTTCACAGTCCAACTCTCGCATCCATACATGACCACTAGAAAAACCATAGCCTTGACTAGACGGACCTTTGTTGGCAAAGCAATGTCTCTGCTTTTCAATATGCTATCTAGGTTGGTCATAACTTTTCTTCCAAGGAGTAAGCATCTTTTAATTTCATGGCTGCAGTCACCATCTGCAGTGATTTTGGAGCCCCCCAAAAATAAAGTCTGACACTGTTTCCACTGTTTCCCCATCTATTTCCCATGAAGTGATGGGACCAGATGCCATGATCTTCGTTCTGTGAATGTTGAGCTTTAAGCCAACTTTTTCACATAAATGGTAGCACACCTTAAACATCATTCAGCATCTTGTTTCCTTATAACAGATCTTAGTGATCCATTACATTTCAGTTCGCTGAAATTGTCAGTACTTTCGCTAAGTGGTAAGAACTACTGAACGTTTCCCAAGTGGCTCAGTGGTAAAGAATCCACTTGTCAATGAAGGAGATGTGGGTTCAATCCCTGGGTTGGGAAAATCCCCTGGAGAAGGAAAAGGCAACCCACACGAGTATTCTTGCTTGGGAAATCTCACGGACAAAGGAGCCTGGTGGGCTACAGTCCATGGGGTCACAAAGAGTTGGACATGACTTAGCAACTAAACAACAACAACAAGAACTACTGAAGTCCAAGATATCTTTTTTGGGAGTAAGACCATTAAGACAAGCAATTAAAGAGAAGCTGATACCTTTTGAATGAGACTCAGAATTGTTAATATGAAGAGGACAGAGAACGGAGATTAGAGAGAGACCAAGAATTTGAAGAGGATGGTGGGGAACTGGCCAGAGGCTGGGGAATGGTGGGTGTGAAGTTGCTAAGTTCTAGCTGGGAAGAGAGACTGCTGGGAGAAGCGGAGTCATTGAGGTCAGTGACAAGAGATAGGAAGGGAAAGAGAAATTCATGGAGGAGAATGAGAAAGAACTATTGAAATCTTAAAGAATCTCTGGTTTGGTTCTACTTTGCAGGTGTAAAGGAGAAATTTCTGCCTAGCTGCAACCCCCAACTTATGCTTCAGAGCACCTCCTCATGGCCAACGTACCCCAGTTGCTGTCCTAGTTGGTTTTGCCTCCTGCACTCCCCCTTGGCACAGCAGGGCTGCCCTGATGTGAGGGACTCTCAGGGCCATGCCACACCTGTTCTGTGTGGCTGTGCTTGAGGTGACTTCTTTATCAAAGTTGGGACAGATGCCAGGAGCAAATCAACCTCCCCTTCTCTGAGACACTTTTCCTGTTCTCTCTCAGGGGATTCAGAACTTTTTCTCAGTATCTTTCCTAGTAGAGTACTGGAGCTTCCACTTCTCACAGATGCTCTGTTCTTGGCTTAGTAGTGGGAAGTTTTGGGAACTACTCTCTGCTTTCTGGGGGTCTTCCCTGGTGGCTCAGCAGTAAAGAATCCACCTGCCTCTTGGAGAAGGAAATGGCAACCCACTCCAGTATTCTTGCCTGGGAAATCCTATGGACAGAAGGAGCCTGGTGGACTACAGTCCATAGTGTTGCAAAGAGTTGGACATGACTGAGCAACAAAAGAACAACAGGAAGGAAGTTCTACAGTGGAAATCATGCCAGACTGAACACCCAAAGAACCAGCTTCCAGTTCCTGGCTTGGTTGTCACTGGCCATGTGGATTTAGGAAGCCATGTCACCCCTCTGGGGCCTTAGATATCTTAAAAAAAAAAAAGGAATCTGCCTGCCAATACAGGAGACATGGGTTTGATCCCTGGGTCAGGAAGATCCCCTGGAGAAGGAAATGGCAACCCACTCCAGCATTCTTGCCTGGGAAATCCCATGGACAGATGATTCTGGTGGGCTACAGACCATGGGGTCATAAAAGAGATGGATATGACTGAGCACGAGTGTGCACACACACGCACACACACACTGCTTTCTGAGCGAACAGGTCCTCTGCCAATCTTCTGATGGGGCAAGGCTTGATTTGTGTTATTATTCTTGGGCTGGGGATTTCAACTTACTCCCAGTAATGCACTGAAGTTGGATCAATGTATTTGTCTCCTATATACAAGTAGGGTTTTATCTTGTCCAATAATAACTACGTTGAAAATATATTGAGTAGCTAGAAATAATGAGGAGATAGAAATGTGGTCAGGTTCCCAGGCTAGCACAGAAAAGTTTATTTAACCAGAATGAAGGCAGAGTCTATGTTATGAGAAGTACAGATCAGAACCACTAGGTGTAGCAATACTTTCAGGGGAAATGTCATCAGAGGTTCCTGACAGGTCTAAATGGAAGAGCAGATTGGTCCAGTTCCAAGCTGTAGGTGGAGTCCATGTGGGCAGAGAGTGGAATTCTAGGGTTGGAAAATACAGCCTTTATAGGGAAGTGGGAAACCTTAGGAAGGAGAAACCCGTATTGGGTTTGGGACTGAGTGGCTGCGGTGGGCGTGAAGGAGTTGATAAGCGTCTCCTGTGGAGAGGAGGAGCTCGTTGCCTCTTCCCTTCTCATCCTTCTCAGCAGGGAGCTTCTGTGTGTGATAAGCAGACTGAAACCCTTAGGGGAAGAGAGCAAGTGGAGGGAAGGAGGAGGAGGAGAGGCAGCTGAAATGTTTGGAGTCTTTATTTACAGAACAGGCCTTCTCTTCTTGCTGGTAGATGCTGTTGCCTCCTGAGCGAGGGTTTTCCTGCCCCTAAAGTCCCTTCTCTTCTTGCAGAGACACTCTGCCCTGCTCTGACCTGGGAAAGACAAGAAGGTACAGTCAGGACTTGGGAAGGGAGACTGATAAAAGACAGAAGTGTGTCACCGAAGCAGAGTCACAATTCACAGCAGGGTCTTCGGTACCTGAGGGGGGGAGGGGGTAAGGGAGGAGCCCCGTGGGCCAGGGGGAGGCAGTCTCTGGAGCACACATGGGAGGGCCAAGTTGGGGGAGTGTTATTTGCGTTTTTATGCTTTTTCATGGCTAAAAATGAATAACCTTTCTTTCAAGATGAAGAGTCTCCCAGTGACTAGAGAAACAGAGTTCCACTTAGGAAAAAGAGCCTTGGGGGTTAACATATAAACCCATTCTATTGGATTAAGTAACAATACCATGGCCATTATTTTTAGATAAAGAAAATATACCCCAAGATGACTAATTCTTGTGGTGGTAAATGCTAAAGGAAATGGTTCTGTTGTTACACCCATGACTGTTCCAGTGCCCTGGTCTTGGCCAGGAACAGGTGTGCTCTTCAATGGGTGTCTGTCATATGCTCAGTATGACATCGACCACATCATTTTCCCATCTGCAGACTCGGCCACCACATCCTGATCTTGAAAATCTGAAACATAAACTGAACTAGGCTCCTTTTTAGGACTCTATTCTTAGTGACTTATGTGAATTCACTTCTTGCCTAAAATTTCCACACACTTCAGAAGGTTTTTCCACACATGTTTTTGCTTCTCCTTGAGAAAACGAAACGAATAAACCAAGACCTTGTGATCACATGATATTTTATATGCACACAGGCAAAAGTATTTGTTTCATGTATTTAAGTAGCTCTTTTATTCAGAAAACAATTACCACCATGCCAGTCACACACATACATACACATATATATATGTGTGTGTGTATGTGATTTTAGGTTTTTCTCATTAGTGCTTTTAATTAGGGGATGTTTTAGCTAAATGGTTTATTATTATTATGTTTTTTTACCCTATCCCCAGCAAAATGGTTTTGAACTCAGTCTTCTTGGGTTAAAATTCTAGCTAAAATTATTAGCTCTGTGTCCTTAAAACCTAAATAACCTCTCTGTCTCTGTTTCCTCCTGTCTAAATATGGCTAACATGGACCCAGTTGGCAGGATTAAATGAGTTAACACATTTAAAGATCTGAGAACAGATTTTAGAATACAGTAAGTGGGCTGAAACTCCAGTACTTTGGCCACCTCATGCGAAGAGTTGACTCATTGGAAAAGACTCTGATGCTGGGAGGGATTGGGGGCAGGAGGAAAAGGGGACGACCGAGGATGAGATGGCTGGATGGCATCACTGACTTGATGGATGTGTGTCTGAGTGAACTCCAGGAGTTGGTGATGGACAGGGAGGCCTGGCGTGCTGCGATTCATGGGGTTGCAAAGAGTCGGACATGACTGAGTGACTGAACTGAACTGAAGTGCTCATTAAGTCTTAGTAGCTGTTATTTAAGCCCAAATAGTTCAATAGAATGAAAATGACTTGGTACAGTGGCAATATAACAAGCTTTAAACCAGGAAGATCTGGATTTTCATCTTTAAATCCTGGTCCTTAAGTGATCTAGAAAATTATTTAACATTTTTTTGAGCTTCAATTTTCTTATTTGTAAAACAGGAATAATGATATCTACTTTGTGAATGTTACTGTGAGTCTTAAATAAGTAAATAATTCATGTCATAGATATTCTAGTCTCAGCAATATATACCTAAATAAGTAGATTTATTAGTATTAAATCTTGACCCTTGAGTACACTTTAAAAAATATTCTCTGTAATGAAACGTGAACTAGGCAGAAAGCACTTTGGCAGAAGTAGAACTGATGTCTCCAGGAAAAACACTTGAGTGACTGAGCTGTGGGCTGAACTTGTCTCAGGAAACAACATTTTCTCCCCTGAAAGAACAATGGATAAACTATGGCTATGCAGGTTTGGAATTTTAGCAGATATTTTCTTGAAAAAGAATGCAATGTGCCACTCAAGGAAACAATTGACAGTATATGAAGCCAATGACAAAATTTAAGTTTACAAACAAAAATTAAAAACTTTGAAAACTGTATCCACTAATTATGAAATATGTCAGCATTTCCAACAGCCACGTAATTCCATGGACCAGTGTTTTTTTTTCAAATGACTGGTATATAATGTTAGAAAATCATACATGAGCAAAATATACATTCAAAGTATGAGTTACCTTGTACCTGTCAGAATGGCTATTATCAAGAAGATGAGAAATAACGTGGAGATTAACCCAAGGAAGACATATAAATGGCCAAAAAGCACATGAAAAGATGCTCAACATCACTATCAGAGAAATGAAAATCAAAACCACAATGAGGTATCATCTTATACCATCAGAATGGCCATCATCAAAAAGTCTACAAACAATAAATGCTTGAGAAGGTGTAGCAAAAAGGGAACTCTTTTACACTGTTGGTGGGAATGCAAATTGGTACAACCACTATGGAGAACAATATGGAGATTCCTTAAAAAAATAAAAACAGAACTACCATATGGGAATATAAACTGGTGCAGTCACTATGGAAAACAGTACAGAAGTTCCTCAGAAAACTGAAAATAGAATTACCACATGATCAGCAATGCTACTTCTGGGCATAGAAAGAGAAAGATAAATTGCTCAGTTGTGTCTGACACTTTGCAACCCCATGGACTGTAGTTGACCAGCCTCCTCCATCCATGGAGTTTTCCAGACAAGAATACTGGAGTGGGTTGCCATTTCCTTCTCCAGGGGATATTCCCAACCCAGAGATCGAACCCAGGTCTCCCATACTGCAGGCAGACTCTTTACCATCTGAGCCACCAGGGAAGCCTGACTTTTGGGCATATATCCAGACAAAAACTTTAATTCAAAAAGATTCATGCACCCTATTTTCATAGAAGCACTATTCAAAATAGCCAAGGCATGGAAGCAACCTAAATGTCCATCAATAGATGAATGGATAAAGAAAAGGTGGTGCATATATACAATGGAATACTACTCAGTTATAAAAAAGAATAAAATAATGCCATTTGCAGCAACATGGAAGCAACTAGACATTATCATACTAGGTGAAGTAAGTCAGAAAGAGAAAGACAAATACCACATGATATCCTCTATATGTGGAATCTAAAATAAGCCACAAATGAATCTATCTACGAAACAGAAACAGAATCATGGACATAGAGAGTAGACTGGTAGGTTGCCAAGGGGAAGGTGGAGTAGTACTCTGGGATTAGCAGATGCAAATTTTTTATATAGACTGGACAAACAACAAGGTCCTACTGTATAGCACAGGGAACTATATACAATATCCTGTGATAAACCATAAAGGAAAATAATGTGAAAAGATGTATAACTGAGTCACTTTGTTGTATAGCAATAATTAACACAAAACTGTAAGTCAATTATACTTCAATAAAAAAAAACAACTACCATAAGATTCAATAATCCCACTCCTGGGCATATATCCAGAGAAAACCATAATATGAAAAGATACATGCATTCCAACATTCATTGGAGCACTATTTGCAATGGCCAAGTTATGGAAACAACCAAAATGTCCATTGACAGAGGAATGGATAAAGCAGCTATGGTACATATATACAGTGGAATACTACTTAGCTATAAAAAGGATGATATAATGCCATTTGCAGCAACATGGATGAATCTAGATATTATCATACTAAGGTGAACTAAGTCAGGCAGAGAAAGAAAAGTATACGGTATCACTCGTATGCGGAATCTAATTTTAAAAAGTAATACAAATTAACTTATTCACAAAACAGAAACAGACTTATGGATATTGAAAACAAACTTATGTTATCAAAGGGGAAATGTTGGGGGGAAGGATAAATCAGGAGATTGGGATGAACCCACACACTATTATATATGAGACAGATAAACAACACGGCACAGGGAACTCAACTCAATATTCTGTGGTAATCTATATGAGAAAAGAATCTAAAACAGAATGGATATATGTATATGTAGAAGTGAATCATTTTGCTGTACATTTGAAACTAATACAACATTGTAAGTCAGTTCAGTTCAGTCGCTCAGTCGTGTCCGACTCTTTGCGACCCCATGAATCAGCATGCCAGGACTCCCTGTCCATCACCAACTCCCGGAGTTCACCCAAACTCATGTCCGTCTAGTCGGTGATGCCATTCAGCCTCTGTTGTCCCCTTCTCCTCCTGCCCCCAATCCTTCCCAGCATCAGAGTCTTTTCCAATGAGTCAATTCTTCGCATGAGGTGGCCAAAGTACTGGAGTTTCAGCCTCAGCATCACTGTAATCCAATTTAAAAAGAGAAATAAAGTGAAGAAAATGGGACACTCATGTCCTGTTGGTGGGAATATAAATTGCGACAGCTACTGTGGAAACAGTATGGGGGTTCCTCATAAAATTAAAAATAGATCTACTGTATGACTCAGCAATTCCACCACTGGGTACCTATCTGAAGAAAATAAAAACACTAAAACATGTATGCACTAAGTGTCCATTAATGAATGAGTGAATAAAGAATACACACATGCATGCACACAATAGAGCACTACTCAGCCATAAAAAAGAATAAAATCTTGCCATTTGTGACAACATGAATGGAATTTCAGGGTATTATGCTAAGTGTGATAAGTCAGAGAAAGACAAATATCACATGATTTCATTTATATGTGGAATCCAAAAAAAAAAAAAAAAATCCAGACTTAAAGAGAGCAGCCTGGTGGTTGACAGGGTGGCAAAATGGATGAAGAAGATCAAGAAATACAAATTTCCATCTTAACTATGGCAATCCGACAGGAAGTAAAAGGTACCCAGATTGGAAAGAAAGAGGTAAAACTATCACTATTTGCAGATGACATGATACTCTACATAGAGAACCCAAAAGACTACACAGAAAAATGTTAGAATTAATAAATGAATTCAGCAAGGTAGCAGGGTACAGAAATGTGTTGTATTTCTTTACACTAACTAACAATGAAATATTAGGAAGAGAAAGTTAAAAAAATTTTAAATTGTGTCAAAAATAAAATACCTAGGAACAAACAATGCCAAGGAGGTGAAAGACCTATATGTTGAAAACTATAAAACACTGATAAAGGAATTTGAAGATGCTTCAAAAAATGGAAATCTATACCATGCTCTTGATTTGCAAGAATTAATATTGTTAAAATGGTATACTATCCAAAGGAATCTACAGATTTAAGGTGATCCTTATCTAAATATCCATGACATTTTTCATAGAACTAGAACAAAAATACTAAAATTTATATGGAACCACAAAAGACCCAGAATTTCAGAACAATCCTGAGGAAAAAGAACAAAGCTGGAGGCATACCCCTTCCAAACTTCAAACAATAAAACAAAGCTACAGTAATCAAAAGAGTGTGGTGTTAGAATAATAATGATATATATATATATATATCAGTGGAACAGAATAGAGTCCAGAAATAAACCCACACAGCTAGGTCAATTAATCCTGGACAAAGGAGGCAAGTATATACTACAGAGAAAAGACAGTCTCTTCAGCAAGTGGTGTTGGAAAAGCTGGACAGCTACGTGAAAATCAATGAAATGAGAATATTCTCATACACCATATACAAAAACAAATTGAAAATGGCTTAAAGACTTAATTAAATATAAGACATGATACCATAAAACTCCTAGAATAAAACACTGGTGAACCATTCTCTCACATAAATATTTTCTTATTTACATCAGTCTACCAAAGCAAAAGAAATAAAAGCAAAAATAAACAAGTGGGACCTAATCAAACATAAAAGATTCTGCACAGCAAAGGAAACCATCAACAAAATGAAAAGACAACTTATAGAATAGGAGAAAATCTTTGCAAAGTATGTGACTGACAAGAGGTTAATATTCAAAATATAAAAACAGCTTGTATAACTCAATATAAAAAAGCCCTAGTTAAAAATGGGCAGAAACTTTAAATGGACATTTCTCCAAAGAAGACATATAAATGTCCAGCAGGCAAATGAAAAGATGCTCAATATCCTTAATTGCTGCTGCTGCTGCTAAGTCGCTTCAGTTGTGTCCAACTCTGTGCGACCCCATAGACGGCAGCCCGCTAGGCTCTTCTGTCCCTGGGATTCTCCAGGCAAGAATACTGGAGTGGGTTGCCATCCTTAATTACTACAGAAATGCAAACCAAAACTATAATGAGGTATTACCTCACACTGGTCAGAATGGCTATCATCAAAAAATATACAAATAAAATTTCTAGAGAGGGTGTGGAGAAAAGAGACTCCTCTTGCACTGCTGGTGGGAATGTAAGTTGGTACAGATGCTATGGAGAACAGTATGGAGGTTCCTTAAAACACTAAAAATAGAGCTACCATATGATTCAGCCATTCAACTCCTGAGCATATATCTGGAAAAAACAAAAACTCTAATTTGAAAAGATACATGCACCTCAACATTCACAGCAGCACTATGTTACGCAGCTATAAAAAAAGAAATGAAATGTTGCCATCTGCGTAACATGGTTGGACCTAGAGAATATCATACTAGGTGAAGTAAGTCAGACAAAGGCAAATATTATAAGATATGTGGAATCTAAAAAATAATACAAATGAATCTATACACAAAACAGAAAAAGACTCACAGACATAGAAAATAAACTTATGGTTAACAAAGGGAAGCAGGGGGATAAATCAGGAGTATAGGATTAACAAACACAAAATACTCTACAAAAAACAGATAAGCAACAATGATTTACTGTATAGCAAAGGGAACTGTATTCAGTATCTTGTAATAATCGTAATGGAAAATAATTTGAAAATATATATATAACTGAATCACTTTGCTGTACACCTGAAACTAAGACAACATTGTAAATCAACTATACTTCAATTAAAAAAAAGAAATGCAAACTTCCAGTTATAAAATAGATAAGTCATGATATAAAGTACAACATGGGGAATATAGTCATAATACTGTGTTAACTATGGTGACAGATGGTAAACAGACTTATTGCAGTGGTTCTTTTGCAATATATACAAATGTCAAATCATTATGTTATACACTTGAAACCAATATAATATGGTATATTGATTATACTTCAATAAAAATGAAAAAAAAATCCAACGTATAAGATAGCCCAATGGATTTTAATATAACAGAATATGAAAAGTTCACTAATAGGTTCTAGATTCCACATTACAACCTATAAGAAATTATTACTTGTTGAGTTTTGCTGTCATGTCAAAGGATATCCATAATTATCTGATAAGTCTATTAAAATACTCTTTCCTCTTCAACCGCCTATTTCTGAAAGGCTGAATTTTCTTCATATAAATCAAGTTGAGATCTTTAACCAAAAAGACTTATCCTAACTGATTAAATTGCAGAATCTAGTTGTCTTCTATAAGGCAACATTAAAGAGATTCGTAAAGGTAGAAAATAACTTTCGTCTTCTCATTAGTATTTTTGGAAAAAAAATTTTTCTTCAAAACTATGTTATTCATGAGTCTATTACTGTCATTCTTAAATGAGTTAATAAGTATTAAATTTATTTTTAGTAATAATTTCTATTGTGTAAAATATCAGTGTGTGCATGCTAAGTTGCTTCAGTCGTGTCCGACTCTGTGCGACCTCATGGACTAGAGCCTGCCAGACTCCTCTGTCCAGGGGATTCTCCAGGCAAGAGTACTGGAGTGGGTTACCACTGCCTCCTCCAGGAAATATTAGTATAACCCATCTAATAACAAAAACTCTCTGGCATCCTTCACACTTTTTAAGTGTATAAAGGGATCCTGTCACCAAAAAAATTGAGAACTACTGCTATAGACCATGATTTCTGCACACCAGAATAGCTGAACACTAGAATCACCTGAGGCACTCTTAAAAAATATCAATGCCTGACTCCACCCCAGTAACTTCAATCAGAATCTGAGTTGGGAGCCTGGACATTGGTGTGTGTGTGTGTGTGTGTGTGTGTGTGTATATATATATATATATATATATATATATATATATATATATATATATTTAAACTTGTTGTTGACACTAATGTACATCCAGGGCTGACAATTATTGTCCTAGTGTACTGTTTTCTAAATTTGCCCAATCCTAAGTATTATCTGAGATGGTTGTTAAATGTCCTAGGTCCTTCCCTAGGTGTATGAACCAAATCTCTGGGGAAACGGGCTGGAACATCTGTCTGTGTAATAAACATTTCTGATGATTTTTTTTTTCAAATTTATTTATTTGGCTATACTAGGTATTAGTTGTAACATGCAAACTCTTAATTGCAGCATATGGGATCTAGTTCCCTGACCAGGGAAGGAACCTGGGTCCCCTGAATTGGGGGCATGGAAGCGTAGCCACTGGACTACCAGGGAAGTCACTCCAACAATTCTTAGAATAAGATGACTTTGGGAAACATTGCACCATTTCCTTCCCAACCTCCTCATGGAGGCTAGCTAAAGTGTTAGTTGCTAACAAAGGCATTACTCAACAAACCCAACCCACAAAGTTTGCAGTATACACTTTAAAACTTCCCCTGGGAAATTACCCATTCATATGAGATTCTGAATGCAGAAATGACTTTAAATTTTAAAGGAATAAAAACAATATAGTGAATGATTTGATAAGGTATTATTCTTATAGGGAGGGACTTTTCCCCAGGATACTCAAGTTTCACAGTTTGGTGGCAAGTACTTTGTATACCAGGGTTAGGAAAGTGAATTTTGCATTAAGCAACTAACTCCTCAGCCCACTTGTTCAGAAGGACCTAAGTCAGGGGACTGGCAAGAACCAGTCTTTCTTGATTTGATTGTCTTGGACCTAGGATAAAAGCTTTGTAAATACTATAGTTTCATTTCCTCCTGAATTGTAAGAAGGCAAAAAGATTCAAGGAGGGGGTCAACTGGGTTACCCTGGAGTGCTGATCAGAAAATGGTTTATGGGAATCATAGTGGAGAAGTGAAACTTGCCTGAGAATACACCCTCAAATTCCTACTTTTTATCTTTGGGTAAAACAGGAAGAAAAGTACTGCCAACATTCAATAGTAATTTCCTGTCTGCAGCACCACAGTCATTCCTTTTCCTGGTCAAAGAAATGGAGAAATCACTCTACTACCAGTGCGTGGTGGCACAGATAGAGCCTTGTTTTTTATGTACTAAATGCATAATGCCTGGCTCATAACAAATGTTTGATAAAAATAGGGGTCCTTTGTCTAGAGCTCAATGTTAAAAAGGTACAAAGGTATTAATAATTCTACACAGAACATTTCTTTTATGTAACTTGTTTTCAACAAGGTTCACGCTGAAAACTTGTAAAATCCTTTAAGAAAAACTTAGCTTGTTCAGAAAAGATTACCATCGAGGTGAAAACCTGTCCTCTGGGGAGTGGAGGTGAGGGGGTAAGGGGAGGAAACTTTTCCCTTTATAGCTCTTTACTGTTATATTTTTTAAACCATGAGCAGATGGTTTACAGATACTTTTTAAAATGAGGTTAAGTATTTTTTGAAAAATCCTTTTATTTATATATTTATTTTTGGCTGTGCTGTATCTTCATTGCTGCATGGGCTTTTCTCTAGTTGGGGAGAGCAGGAGCTATTCTCCCGTTGCGGTGCACAGGCTTCTCATTGTGGGGGTTTCTCTTGCCGCAGAGGACAGGCTCTAGGGTGCATGGGCTCAGCAGTTGTGGCGCATGGGCTTAGTCGCTCCGTGGCATGTGGGATCTTCCTGGATCAGGGATCGAACCCAGGTCTCCTGCACTGGTAGGCGGATTCTTTAACACTGAGCCACTAGGGAAGCCCAAGAAGCTTAAGTATTGAATTAGATAATCATATAAGTGGAGACTTCACAGTGGCCGTGCAGGCGCTTCTCTCCTCTTTAATCCCAACACTCAGAATAGGTCCATCTTCCTCTTCACTGTTATCTACAGGTGGAAGTATTAGAAAGTCCACAATTCTCTTCTTCCATCAAGAGGGAGAATTATTTGAATATGAGTTGGCCATATGATTTACTTTGATTAATGGGAGGTATTTTGATCAATGGGATGTTAGCAAATCATTAGATTCATTAGAAAAGCCCCTGATGCTGGGAAAGATTGAAGGCAGGAGAAGAAGGGGACGACAGAGGATGAGATGGTTGGATGGCATCGCTGAGTCAATGGACATGAGTTTGAGCAAGCTCTGGGTGGTGGTGCAAGACAGGGAAGCCTGGCGTGCTAAGGTCCATGGGGTTGCAAAGAGTCGGACACAACTGAGCAACTGAACAACAACAATAAATGTTAGCAACTGTTACACAGCAAAGTCTTGAGAAACATTGGTTCACTGGGGCCTGCCACTTTCATGTTCTTGTCACTTGTCCACCTGTTGATGATGAGTGACAAGGACCCATTCGCCTTCATTGCCCCTACCAACCCTTGGATATGTTAGCAAAGCCACTTGGGGCCAGTTAGCCCCCATCTGATTCTCCAACTGACCACAGACACATGAGCAATCCCAGATGAGATCAGTTCAGCCTGGCCTGGACCAGTAGAAACCTCCTACAGAATTGTGAACTAAGTAAATGGTTGTTCTTTTAAACCACAAAGTTTCAGTATAGTTTTTTATGCAGCAATTGTAACTGATACAGTCTCTATATTAAGAATTCTCTGTTCTAGTCAAATAGGTCCATTCGATCTCCACAACAAACCCTTTCGTCCACGTTTGTTCATACCCTATGAACAGTGCTCCTTACCTTCATTCTGCATACAAGATCTTTCTCTCTTCTCTGACAGTATCCTTAACCCTACCTCTCCATGACCAGGAGCTTCCTTTTCTAAACTCTTGAAATATGCTTTATATCTGTTAAGCATGCCAGTGCTAGTATTTAAATTCTATTGAAAATATTTCTGTAGTTTAACAGAGATTAATGAGAGTTAAAGTAATTTTACAGAAATATGTGGTTTCATTTGTTCCTTTCCAATTTTAGTACTATTTAACTCAATAGTCTTAACTTCTCCGATACTAGTACAATATTTAACAGTTCTTTGAAGCTGAAACTCCAATACTTTGGCCACCTGATGTGAAGAGTTGACTCATTTGAAAAGACCCTGATGCTGGGAAAGATTAAGGGCAGGAGGAGAAGGGGATGACAGAGGATGAGATGGTTGGATGGCATCACCGACTCGATGAACATGGGTTTGGGTGAACTCTGGGAGTTGGTGATGGAAAGGGGGGCCTGGCGTGCTGTGATTCATGGGGTCGCACAGAGTCGGACATGACTGAGTGAATGAACTGAACTGAACTGAATTTATCTTTGTATGTATATGTCCAAATTCTGCCGTTGTAATGTTGACTTCTAAAGGCTAGAAACTGTTTCTCATTTCTCTCTTGAAGTGTTCTGTATAAGACCCAGTACATAACACGTAAAGAATTGTGCTCTGCCTTTGGAGGCAGAAAAACCTGGATCCAACAGTTAACTTCTCTGAAAGCAAAACTTTCTTTATTGTAAAAAAATAATTCTACTTAATCTGTAGGCTTATTTTGAGGATTAAATGACCTAAATTAAACTTTGAAACACAAAGTGGTCAGTATAAAACACACAGTAGGCATGCTGCACATAAAAACTTTTCCTATTAAAAAAGCCTCCTGTTCTAAGTCAAAGATCTCTCTTGGTAAATGTCATATTGCACTTGAAAGTATGTGGGTAATTTTTGAGTATCTTTTGATATTGATTTCTAACATAATTTCACAGTGATAAGAAAACAGACTCTGCATGATTTCAATACCTTTAGACCATGACATTTTTGTACCTTGTTTTACGTCCCTAGGGTACATTCCAGTGTCTCCCAATTTATAGTCTATGGGAACTTTAACAGAATTTGTATCTACTGTTATATAAATTTTAATTATGTTTAATTGGTTCATGGTGCTTTTCAGGTCTACTATATCCTTCTCCTTTTCTATATATTCATTCTATTATTTTTGAGAGTTTGATACTGAAACTCCAACTAAAAATCTTAATGTATCTACTTAAAAAATCATTGCAATATATAGTGGAACTGTATGTAGCTCTGTTCTGTATTTTCTAAGACTCCTGTAAATGTGTTATGATACTTTCATAATTTCAAAAAAGTACAGCAGAGAAGAAATGATCATCCTAGAAGTAATGTTTGAACCCATGTTAAGATGTAGAATACAGGTACCTTAAAACCTGGCTGCTCAAAGTGTGGTCCTATGTGCACGAGCAGCATTGGCATCCACTGGTAGATTGCTAGAAATATAGACTGTCAATCCCCACCCTAAACCTACTGAAAGTGGACTTTAACAAGATTCCCAGGTGATTTCTGTACATGCCAAAGCTTGAGAAGCACTGCCATAAAAGATGTTAGAGTAAAGCCAAGATTCATAGATTGACTTGACATGATATCTGGGCAATTAAGTAAATCTACTGGATTAGAGTCCTATCTAACCTCATTATTTGATGTGAATTTCTGATAAAGAGCCCCCAAAAGAAAGTTTGTATCATCATACGCATCATAGTAATTCCTTAAAAAAAGTTGATAGAAGGGATTGCTTTCTTTTCTAAACTTTAAAGACAATGAATTGATTTCTACTAAACATGAATGGAATTTCAACTCCAATACTTTGGCCACCTCATGTGAAGAGCTGACTCATTGGAAAAGACCCTGATGCTGGGAGGGATTGGGGGCAGGAGGAGAAGGGGACGACTGAGGATGAGATGGCTGGATGGCATCACTGACTTGAAGGACATGAGTTTGAGTGAACTCCGGGAGTTGGTAATGGACAGGGAGGCCTGGCGTGCTGCAATTCATGAGGTCGCAAAGAGTTGGACACAAGTGAGCGACTGAACTGAAACATGAATGGGGAGTGACTTGTAGGTTTAATGTTTATCTTGAGCTGTTTTTCATTAGCCTTCAACACCTCATCCTTAGGAATTAAACAGCAAGGGGAAGAGTTACAAAGAATAATATTTGTTGTTGTGACTGGTACCTATAAATTGCTTAAACAAAGCTAACCCTTGAATCTATAATCTAATACACACATTGCTTGAATTTTACTCTATGGGTACAGGAACCAAAGGAAGGCTTGATGTGGCCAGTAGGAGACAGAGATGGAAAATTTCCACCCCAGAAGACTTTCCACTAAGGGAGGAAATCTGGAGACAAAAGGGTTCAACGGCACTATTTTCACTTCCCTGTTGCTTTGTGAAATAATGTTATTTGGACTGAAGTGTTAGTTTCTTCTCCATAGGCTTCGTATGTCCCTGGCTGCCTTTGTAAACATGAGTCAGTATAATGACATGATAAAAATAGAATCAAGGGGGAAAATAAAACTAAGAAGAATTCCAAAGAGAATGTCAGTTTTTTTAAGTTTAGAACTTCTCTGAGGTACGAGAAACTTCTACATGGCTTCAGAGTGGATAGTCACTCTTCCTTCGGAAATCTACCCAAATTACATAGTTTGGTGGGATTAGAGCTCATAAAGATGATGCAGACTTAATTTTTCTAGGCTCTGGGACCTTTGAGCCAGGATCTAAGAGCTGACAAGACAGCTCTCACGAAGGACTTCTATGAACTTCTAATAACTTCTTGGTGACAGAAATTAAAATTTTGATTAGAAATCTGGGTGTAGAGCAATATTGCTTGCAGATTTCCCTGGTGGTCCAATAGTTATGACTCCACACTTTCAATGTAGGGGGCACGGATTCAATCCCTGGTTTGGAAACTAAGATCCCATATGCTGTGCAACACAGCCAAAAAAAAAAAAAAAAAAACCTAAAAATAAACTAAATTGTTTGGGACCTTTGCTTTCCTGGGGGACCTGCCTGCAATGCAGGAGACACAAGTTTGATTCCTGGGTCAGAAAGATCCCCTGGAGAAGGAAATGGTGATCCACTTTTACTCTAGTATTCTTGCCTAGAAAGTTCCATGGACAGAGGAGCCTGTTGGGCTACAGTCCATGGGGTTGCAAAGAGTCAGACACAACTGAGCGACTAATACTTTCACTTTGCCTTCCAGAGCCACCGTTCTAAATCAGTCAGGCTGGGGGAGAAAGATACATTTGGGGAGCTCAAAATCCCTTGGATTTGAAGTTTTGTTGTGCTCATTCTTTGTATTATAGTTCAGATTATCTAAAAATGCAGAGATAAGGATGCTAAGGAAAATGAAATCCATACCTTATCCAAACCCCCCCCCCCGCCCCCGCCACAAGTTTTAACCTATTGATTTAATATAACCTTTTCATCTAATTCAGTCCTAGGCATGAATAAGAAAGAATACTAAGATTCAACTTTGCCTTTTCCTTTCTTCTTTTAAAAATCTGAAAGGCAGACAAAAAAGATAGAGCTGGGTTTAGGGTAAAACTAATGCATGAAGGGAACTCCCTGGTGGTCCAGTGGCTAAGACTCCACACTCGCAATGCAGGGGGCCCAGGTTTGATCCCTGGTCAGGGAACTAGATCCCACAGGCCACAACTAAAAAAAAAAAAAAAAATCAGGAGTTCTTCAGCTAAACATCCTACATGCCACAACGAAAAACTGAAGATCTTGCGTGCCGCTGTTAAGAACCATTGTAGTCAAATAAAACAAACAAACAAAACTAATGCAAGGAAATTGAGACTCTCCACGAATCTGGTTGAGTCTTTGGCCTCCTCATCTGAACAGAAATAAATTGTTACAGAACTAAAGCAGAGTTCAGGCAAATGCTCATTGGTGTGATCTTCAAAGAAGAGGTAAACAAACAACATTAGTCAAATGGAAATTCTCAGTTGCTCAACTCAGGAACAGAAGATTTTTTCTCTTCAACGCCAACTTATGGTAGAGGAAGTGAAGCTTTATTTTGACTTGAGGAGGAAGTATCTCTGTGTCCTGAGACTTGGACATCAGACTAGGGGGAGAGGGAAGAGGTTGACAGAGAGAAATATAAAAACTAGGAAAGAGAGGCAGAAGTGTGTGTGTTGTTGTTGTTGTTGTTTAGTTGGTAAGTCATGTCCAACTTACTGCAACCTCATGGGCTGTAGCCCGCCAGGCTCCTCTGTACATGGAACTTTCCAGGCAGGAATACTGGAGCTCGTTGCCATTTCCTTCTCCAGGGGATCTTCCTGACCCAGGGACTGAACCTGAATCTCCTGCAGCTCTTGCATTGGCAGGCGGATTCTTTACCCTCTAAGCCACCAAGGAAGCCCTCAGAAGTATGTAAAGATGGGCAAAAAGAAGCAAGAACTTGTAGCAAAACTCTGTCAAAAGTATTTCCAAGGAAAATTTACTGTAGAGTTAATGATACAGATTTCAACTTTGGTGTTAGAGATTTTTGCTAAATCTTTAAGGCAGAGAATGTCAAGTGATAGCAAAGACTGACAGAAAACAGAAGCCAAAATAGTTCATGGTAAGAGCCAGTGAGGATGGGCTATTCCACACATGATACTCAGCCTTAAAATAAAACATATGGCATTAAGTTCAATGTGCCCCTTTAACTTACATCATATTTCAATATTGAATAATTTTTCAACTGGAAAAATTACAAAATGCTTCAGAAACTTTACAAATGCAGTAATCATATGATTTGACGCCAAAATGAAAATCTCTCTGAGGTGGAAAATGGGAGTTATTCAAGAGCAAACAGCATCCATTACAATCAATTATATTCTACATAACAAAATCTCTAGTGCGCAACAAGCCATTACAGCTTCATAGGAATTCAGAATGTTGTACTTAATAAAGCAATTATAATCTGTCATTTCGTCCTCAAGATAAGCAGTACTGTCCTGGAGCTTACCTTATGGATTTCTTTGGTATAAATTAGACCCACTGAAGTATAGTGAGAAATTTTTAAATGTCATATTAATTCTACTCTATGGAATATGCAACATGTTCCTAAACTCTCATACGTTCATGTGAATTCTTATAGAATATCAATTAAAATTAATTTGCAGCAGCAATGTACTAAAACTTTATATATAATGCTGTAATTGCATCTGCAGGAAAGAGTGATTATAAAAATGCCCGAGATAAAGTGTGAAAAGTGAATGTGGAAAGCTAGAATCACGTTTTTAGAGATGTTACAAGTTATATGTTATTACGAAAAAGTTGACCTTTATACCGTTATGTACTATCAGAAGGGTGCCAGGGCTTTTGTTTTGCTCAGTTTTTCTGGAAGCACAGATCAAATTCAGTTTTAAATTGCTCTGGTCTATTGAATCAACTTAACAGGCACTGCTGACTAATTGTAGAGATCAGGAATAAGACTGAATTAGAAAGGACTTTGAGGGCTTCCTGGTGGCTCAGTGCTAAAGCACCTGTCTGCTAAAGCAGGAGACACAGGTTCTAACCCTGGTCCATTCCGGGAGATCCCGCATGCCATGGGGCAACTAAGTCCATGTGCTGCCACTGTTGAGCCTGTGCTCTAGAGTCCAGGAGCTGCAGCTGCTGAAGCCTGCACACCTAGAGTCTGTTTTCCACAACAAGAGAAGCCACCACAGTGAGCATCCGACATAGCACATCTAAAGAGTAGCCCCCACTCACCACAACCAGAGAAAAAGCCTGCTCAGCAATGAAGACCCAGCACAGTGAAAAATATAAACAAATAGAAATGACTTTGAGGTACTGCGCTTGGGCAATGCTATAAAGGTAAGTAAGGATATGAATTTTGGGGTCAAAAGATGAAAGGTTTGGGGACTTCCTTGGTGATCCAGTAGTTAATCTTACAGTGCAGGGGGTGCAGGTATGATCCCTGCTCAGGGAACTAAGATCCCACATACCTCATAGCAAAACAAAACAAAACCAAAGCACAAAATAGAAGCCACTTGTAACAAATTCAACAAAAACTTTAAAAAAAATGGTACACATGAAAAAAAAAAAGATGAATGATTTGGCCTTATTTATGTGAGGCAGTCAGAGATGCAAAGTGAAAATCTGGGGGTCATGAGAGAAAGGCATTGGGATGGAGATACAGATTCCCAGGTCATCCAAAGATATTAGAAAGTTTGGCAAGTTATGAGTTTATCAAGATAAGACACTGTGGCGGTGGGGGTGGGTGGTGGTGGGGAAAGCAAGAATTTCAGTTCTAGGAAATAGATGGTTGATAGGAAACCAAAGAGCTTCGAAAGGTGAAAGTGAAGAGATAGGATAATTAGCAGTGTGCAATGAGACCACATTCACTGGGTGGTAGAAGGGAAACCTCCCTAAAAGAGAGGTGGCATCAATAAAGAACTGAGTAAATATATTATTATTGGAACAGATATGTGTTGGAAGTCAGTGGAGCTACTAAAATGGATGAGGTCAACCTGCATGACACTGAAAAGTTTGCACATAAAAGACAAGGGACAAAAGAGCATACATAGCATCCTACTATTTGCATACAAAAGAGGACAGATGTAATCATTGAATTGATACATGAGAAACTGAAGATCACAGTTGCTACTCGGGAGTGTCCTGGGAGCTGGAGATCAGATGAAGAGAGAGGTTGATCTTCACTGTATACATTTTTGTGTCCTTTATAATTTCTATCATGCAGATGAATTTTTAAAAAACAAACTATTAAAACAGAGGTAAGTGAATAACATTGGATACTGTAGAATATCAAAGAGGCTTAGGCTGAAATAATGGTCATTAGACTTGATGACTCAGGGGCCTTGCGAACTCTGAGAAAGTACGGTCAGTCTGGTCATTTGATACTAAAAGAGAAAACTGTATTGTAAATGGCTGGAGAGCACACTTCAGGAAGACAAAGAATTTAAACTGAAAGAGTTGAAGTTTGATGGAATAAATTTGGGAACTGATCAGTTGTGTGTATGTGCATATATACATACACATATATATTTGATGTCTACATACATACTATTCTCTAGTTATGGGAAAGGCAATAATGGCTCTTATCTGGAACTGGCAATTGGCAAGTAGAACATGACAGAAAGACTAAATGTTAAGGAAGAAAAGTGCTGGGAAGAGCACTTAGAAGTGAGTAGAGAGTGGACAGGGGAAATCATGAGCATTGGGGGTGAGGTAAGTATGGATGATATCATAATGGAAATAGCTTTGAGGAAGTTTTGACACCAGGAGAAGCAACTGAATAACAGGAATAATATCCATTTAGAGGCATAAGCCATACAACAGATGTATAGAAAATTGTATAAGAAGATTTCAGCTACAAAGGATGTAATTCTGCTACATTAAAGTCAGCAAACAGAAAGCAGTTCCAAGCCAAATTCATAAGCTCAAGTCTTATCAGAAGAGCAAACTTGACATAGTGCCAACTTTTTGATTACAGAAAATATTTGCTGAAAAGGATGATAAAATGAGTAATTTAAGAGACAAAATCAAGAGTGAATATAATAAAAATTCGGCAGCTTGTATTTGAATAAAACAATAAATCTGACTTAACCCAACCAAGAGCAGATAGAATCCCCCCAAAGAGTAGTAATGGCATGGCACTGCAGGTGAGCTCATAGGGATCCCATCAGAAAGTGTTTCTGGAGGTAGGTCAGACCAATTCTAGGATATTCATAGTATATCTTGTTGTGGTTGAACCTACACTAGAATAAAATGAAACAGTATTTGGCCCTGAAGTTGCTATGACCTTTTACAGCTAAGTTTAAAAAAAATTTTTTTTTTTTGGAATATAGATACTTTACAGTGTTCTGTTAGTTTCTACCATACAACAAAATGAGTCAGCCATACATATACATACATCCCCTCTCTTTTGGACTTCCTTCCACTCAGGTCACCACACTGAATTGACTATAGTTTCCTGTGCTATACAGGAGGTTCTCATTAGTTATCTATTTTATACAAAGTATCAATGGTGTATATGTGTCAAACCCAATCTCCCAATTCCACCCACCACCTCCTCCAGCTAAATGCTTTACAGGCTTCAAAAGCCTGGAGATATCCTTGCTGCTGCTGCTAAGTCGCTTCAGTCGTGTCCGACTCTGTGCCACCCCACAGACAGCAGCTCACCAGGCTCCCCCGTCCCTGGGATTCTCCAGGCAAGAACGCTGGAGTGGGTTGCCATTTCCCTCTCCAATGCATGACATCCTTAGGCCTGATTTTATAGGATTACACTGCAAATGAACCTGCCCCTGGAGGAATGAGTCTGGTCCTTCCAGTGGTAGCAGGTCAAGTCAAATTTGGGACTAATAGAGAAACTGTGTTATGGCGCACACATGGAGATTGTCTTTTCAAATGGATCTAAGTAATGTTCCATGAAATAATGTAGCAAATTTAAAAAGACTCTAACAGAAATAAAATGACAGTATACTTTTTAAAGGTATAACTTTTCAAGATAAGTCATAGGTCAAAGGTGAATAAAATAAGGCCATTAAGTGGTATTCCCATCTCTGCAGCCATGAAATTTAAAGATTCTTGCTTGAATAAAGACCTGAACAAAGAGGCAATGAGGAAAAAAAAAAAAAAGACGCTTGCTCCTTGGAAGAAAAGTTATGACCAACCTAGACAGCATATTAGAAAGCAGAGACATTACTTTGCCAACAAAGGTCCATCTAGTCAAAGCTATGGTTTTTCCAGTAGTCATGTATGGATGTGAGATTTGGACTATAAAGAAAGCTGAGCGCTGAAGAACTGATGCTTTTGAACTGCAGTGTGGGAGAAGACTTTTGAGAGTTCCTTGGACAGCAAGGAGATCCAACCAGTCGATCCTAAAGGAAATCAGTCCTGAATGTTCATTGGAAGGACTGATGCTGAAGCTGAAACTCCAATACTTTGGCCACCTGATGCGAAGAACTGACTCACTGGAAAAGACCCTGATGCTGGGAAAGATTGAAGGCGGGAGAAGGGGATGACAGAGGATGAGATGGTTGGATGGCATCACCGAATCAATGGACATGAGTTTGAGCAGTAAAATTAAATGTGACTTAAAATATTATTTTTTACAATGGAAAAGTTATACATATACACAGTAGAAACTTCAAAAAGATATAGTGTAGAAAATTAAGACTCATTTCCAAACGGCAATTGGTTGTTTCTAGTTTCTTGTATATCCCTATAGAAATAGTCTATGCTTTAAAAATACAAATTAGAGCATATTATGTCTTCCATGCTTTTTTGAAACAATGTATCTTGGAGATTTTTTCCTATTATTAGACCTAAAATTACCTCACTAATTTTCTACAGTAGGGATATACTCCCAGGTATTTGGACAATATCGTATTTATGAATATTTTTTCTTGGTTGTTTCTTAATGTTGCCACAAATATCTTTTAAAATATCTTTGTGTAGAGGTGGAAATATATCTTATGGATAAATTTTGGAAATGGTATTGTTGGGCCAAAGGGTATGAATATTTAAAATTTTGGAAAATAACAGATACTGGAAAATTGCCTTTTGAAAATGTTTATAATCTCACCAATAGTGTATGAGAGTGCCTCCTTCCCCACAACCTTGCTCACTCAGGGTACTATTGAATTTTTAAACCTTCGTTAACTTGAGAGAGAAAACTTTTCATTTGCATTTTTAAAATTATGAGTCCAACCGAGCAATAACACTTCTCAAAAACTAAAGGTTAATGATGAAATGGAATTTGCGAAATCATCTTTGACTTGGCTCTCTTTTGGGAGAGGGGTCCCAGGGAATTTGTTAGAAGAATACATTTATGTTTAAGGGTTCTTACATAACATGTAGCAATAAACTACTTTAACAAGAGGCAGTTTCATAGATAGGTTTCATTTTTCAAGAAGGGGAAGAAACACTATTCTGTGGCTTGATGTGGGTTTGTCAGTTATTGCCTCCCCCCTTCTTGGGACTTCCCACTCTTCTTTAGCACAAATCAGACTTGAGCAAAAACAACTTTTTCCATAGGATCAGTTATAAAAAGAATGGCAAGGGCAATGACCAGCTTAGTTTATTGGTTTTATCAGGGAAAGTAGACTCACCAAAGGCTTGTGAACGTTTCTGGTCAAAGCACTGGCTGGCTTATTCATCTCTATATGGTCAATCGTGGTATTTCTGCAGGACCAAAGGCACGGACTGGTTAGTGAAGGTAAGCAAAGGAGCCAACAAACCCTATGACTGTGAACTCTATCTGTCATTTCTCTTCTCACCCTTTCTTCACACTTTATTGAGTTCAGCAGAACTCAGTTCCAATCTCATGACATGTAAAATGCTTTTCTCATTTACCAGACCAGAAGTGAATGTAAGCAAGCATTCAATGGAGTTAGACAATGAAGAGAAATTAAGCCAAACACTCCACTTCTCTTACCTCACGGTCACATTTTGGACATTTCTTAAACTACTTTACTTAAAATTTTACTGATCTGATCAAGTATTTGTTATGTCATTTCTTCAGTCCCTGTTTGCTAATTTCTACACAGGTTTAGCATCTGCGTTTTTTAAAGAAGGCCTAAAAACCTTAGCAGGGACAGCACAACTCGAATCTGGTCACAGGAATGTAGTTTTAGAGATGGATACAATGACAATAAATTTCAATTTGACTCTCAATTATTTACTGGATGAAGCTGTGATAAGCGTTTTTCTGTGTGGCAGGATATATGCAAAGTAAATGTGATTGACAGCGATGAGGCTTTTCAAATTGCCATCTGGGTGATTCGGGAAAAGTCTCCCTGTTGGTATTAAAGACAGTACATGCACAAGTACTTTTGCTTGAATTTTGCTTGAATTATCTTTAGATCCGCTCATTCTTTTTTTGAGCACATCTATATGTGCTTGAATATAAACTTGGTTCGGTGAGAATATTCATACTCATATTTTTAGACCATTTTTTTGCATACGTCAGTTGTAAGAAGCTCGTGTTTCCGAGCTTGAGAAGCTTTCTGAAGGAGTGGAGAGTATTTCAAATTTGTGTAAAACATTCATATTATAATGGTAATTTGGGGGATCTACACATGTGAGCTAATTTTATTATTTTGGAGCAAAGTGATGTTTTCAATAGTTATTTCAAGTTACTAGAACATTTCCAACCATAGACCTAATGATTATCTTAGATATATAAGATATTGTCTCTCTGAGCTCATCATCGGCACAACAGAATGTAAATTTCCTTCATTAACTAACTGTAGTTACTTTCCTTCTAATTTTTTTGCAAAGTTTCAATCCTATTAAAAAATGGAAAAAAAACTACTTCAATGAACAAACGTTTCTATCAATGAACACATGTTCAATAGTGTAATGCACACACATTTCTAGTAGTCACTTATAGCATTTCATCACATTTATTTTTCTGCTGCTATGTCTCTCTCTCTCTGTGTATGTACATAAACACACACATACACAGGTTGTTGTTTCTTCTGAATTATTTGAAAGTATATTGTTGATTTCAGGACAGTACCCTCAAATTTTTGACCCATATCTCCTAAGAAAAAGAGTAATCTTCTACATGACTATAATGATAAGGAAATTTAATCTTAATATAATACTATTATCTAATAGTAGATCCATATTCAAATTTCTCTAATTATCCACATGTCCTCTAGAGAGTTTTCATTTTTTTAATTCAGGATTCAGTCTTGCATTGCATTTGGTTGATATGCTTACAATTAAGTAAATGTTATTGGTAATAGCCATAATTAACAATATAATTAACAATTAAGAATTATAACACCAAGGAAATTTAGTATCAATTCTATCATGATTGCTTTTCTTATTTTTTAGTCCTTTCATTAGTATCAAAATACTTTTAAAGTAATTCAAAGTGATCATAAGCTTCCATTCTTCTGTTTGTGAGACATAAAGACAGGATATGAAGAAAAATCCAAACTATGACAAAATATATTTACTAATATATCTGCATCAAAATTTATATTTTCTGAAATAAGAAAATTTATATCCAGATAAAGCCCTTGGAAGTAGCTGTTTTCTTTGTTCATAAGGATCTAAGTAGAACTGAACAGAAAAGTATTTACTTGTTGATGTTAATATGGAAAACAGAGGCCTTTTGATTTATGATTATTTTAGCGATCAAATTAGACTTTTGGGAACTAACTCATTAAGTAAGAATCACTTCATGTTTGACAGAAGAATTGGTAATCCAAATTATATGTTTTATAACAGGAAATGAAACAAAGTGAGGAATATTTTAGAGCCTCCATCAACAAATGCCACAGAATATGAAATAACAGGGACATAAACCAAGGTGTATGATTAAGTGAATGGTTATTTTCAGTTCTAAAGAACATGTTACTTTCAAAGATAAGAGTCAGGAAAATGCAGGAGATCTAAAGAAACACCTTGTTTTGGGTAAAGTTCTTGTATTATTCACTGGAAAAAAACTAATGTAACATAGTTACATTATTATAACTAGATTAAGAACAAAATAATATTCAAGTTTTTCAATGATAACCTTTCAGTGGTTTATATGCAAGTCCTCCAAATCAAGATCTTTAAAAAAACATAGATTGGAATGAAAGGATCTAAAATTAAGATTAGAGGGGAAATACAGAGATGAAGAGATGAAATAGGGTATTTTGGGGATGGAGGCATTATAAAAAAATAACATTTCTGGTATATCACCTACATATAATCTTAACAAGACAGCTTGCTTCACTATAAATATGAGGCAAAAATAAATGTGCTCATCTGATCGGAAAATTTTAAAAAGTAATAGTGTATTGAAGAATAACAGTGGAAACAGTTAATTTTAGACACTGATGGTGAGAGAATAAATTGGCCCAAGCTACTTGAAAGACAATTCGGCTTCTCCAAATCTGACCTGGGGAAACATTCCTGGAGGCACATGAAGTGACTGCATAGTCAACAAGCAAGAAAAGCCTCCATGTCTACTATGAGAAATTATTTGCTAACATAAGTTGTGCCTGTTATTTTCCATGAAAAGGCAGACCTACATAAGCAGGCATTGCTGACAAGTGGGAACTAAACTGCACCCCAACTAGCTAGGTTCAAGATCATCTATGAAACAGACAATAACATTTTCCTGTCCCTATTTCTGTGACATTACATACCGTGATGCCCTGAGGCAGTCCCATCCAGTGCCTCCATTTTTGTGTGGCTATGGAGAAGGAAGTGGCAACCCACTCCAGCGTTCTTGCCTGGAGAATCCCAGGGACGGGGGAGCCTGGTGGGCTGCTGTCTCTGGGGTGGCACAGAGTCGGACACGACTGAAGTGACTTAGCAGCAGCAGCAGCATGGAGGTCTTCTCTGCACTGTCTCAACCACCTAGCTTCTCAGAAGTCTTCGTTCGCATACATGCAAACAGTCTTTTCAAGGACAGGATCTCTTCTGCCACCGTATCATCCCCCAATACCCCCACTTCCTACCAATCCTCCATCTTCCTACTTTTTTCTTTTGCTATTGCCAGTTACTCCATTTAAAGGACTGTCTCAATGATTTATTTCACTGTTCAAGGTAGCAGCTGGATTTTGCTAAGGTTGTGTGCAATCCTGATAAATATACTGGGGTAGGAGAGACAAGAACTTAGAATTTCTTTCTAATTTAGGGGCAAGGATTTTGAATGGATGGCCAGGGACTCTGGAATGTTGAGATATGAGACTTGATGGGGGGTGGTGCAATGGGGATGGATAGGGAAACAGGGCTCTTGGACAGAGAAAGAAGGGCATGAATGCCTGGGTTGGGCATGGGATGTGGGTGAACTGGGAGAACATGGCTGGGATCCTGGGTCCTGTGAGAACAGGCAGAGATTGAGATGAAGAAGGTAGATAAGAACCACATATCATGAGGGCCTAACATGTGTGGACTTTATCCTGGAGGTAATGGGGAGCTGTTGATATTTACACAGGGTATCTGTAATATTAAATTACCCTGTGGTTGTAAAATTAAGGGCAAGGCAATGCCAGGCTACAGGAGTGGGAATAGTTAAGGAAAGTGTCCATATGGTTAGATTAAAAGCGCACACGAATGTGGATGAACCTAGAGGTTGTCACATAGAGTGAAGTTAGAAAGAGAAAAACAAATATCGTAAATCAATGCACATATATGGAATCTAGAAAGATGGTACTGATGAATCTACTTGCAGGGTAGGAATAGAGGCACAGATATAGAAAACAGATATGTAGACACAGCAGGGTAAGGAGAAGGTGGGATGGATTGAGAGAGTAGCATTGACATATATACACTGTGTGTGTCCAGTTCTTTGCGACCCCAAGGACTGTAGCCCGCTAGGCTCCTGTACCATGTATAAAACGGATGGCTGGTGGGAAGCTGCTGTATAGCTCAGGGAGCTCAGTTCAATGCGCTGTGATGACCTAGAGGGGTGGGAAGCAAGGGTGGGGGGGGGAGGGAGGCTCAAGAGGGAGGGGCTATATGTATACATATAGCTGATTCATGCTGTTGTACAGCAGAAACCAAATACTACATTGTAAAGCAATTATATAAAATTTTTTTTTAGAAAGAGCAGAGTAGAAATTATTTCTATATCTCAAAGACATATGAACACTGATACACAACTGAGTCAAACATGTAGCCCTATGCGGTGGGCACTGGCTGTATTCTTATCTTTTCTTTCTATATTTCACTGCATCTTCCTTCCCTTACTTGGCAAGGGTTGTTATTACATAAGAGTCAGGACTGGTACCCTTTTGCTGGAGGGACTAATTGCTTGTCATGACTGTGCAATATTAACTGCTCTCAACTAGGCATTAGTTAATGTTTTAAGAATAGATCATACACTTTGGGGTTAGAAAATCTGAACTTAAATCTTGCCTCTACTACTTACTTGCTTTGTGATCTTGGGAAGGTCATTTGTCCTATCTTAATCTCAGTTTTCTCATTTGGAAAACCTGGATGATGATAACATCTAACAGTGCAGTGCTATTGGAAGATTAGGGGTAATGGTTGGAAAGCACCCAACACAACTGTGATTATTATTGTGTCCTATCCCAATTACTGCACCTGCTTTTCGATTTAGGTCAAGGATAGGCAAGCCATAACCTGTGGGTCAAGTTGGCCCTTTGTCTGTTTTTGTAAATAAAGTTTCACTGGAACACAGCCACACCCATTTGTTTACATGCTGTCTCTCACTGCTATCCTGCTATGATGGCTGAGTTGAGTGGCTGTGACAGACACCTAAAATATTAAATATTTGGCCATTTATAGAAAAAGTTTTCTGAACCCTAAGTTGGACTTTTCCAAAAATGTCCTCTTACCATTTCTTCCCTCTTTAGTTTTTCTGTTTAAATCCATGCTTGTGTTGTTTGGATGTAAATTAAAAGTATGTCTATGTACAGAGTTATAATGACAGTTTTCTGAAAAGTGTTAATATAGAAGGAAGAATTCATATTACAATTTCTTCTGAAATCCAAGTAAATGATTTAACAATGTGCTGCACTTCAGTACATATTTCTAAGTTGTGAATTTGCACAGCAGGTTAATTTTGGTATTCCCCTGTCCAGTAATGATTAACGGAGGCTAAATTTGTCTAGAACATCTCATCTGCAAATGTCCTTGAAAGTCTTTTCCTTCACACTTCAAAAAAATTTTTTTCTTTTTATTTTGTATTGTAGTAGAGCCGATGAACAATGTTGTGACAGTTTCTGGGGAACAGTGAAAGGACTCAGCCATACATACACATGTATCCATTTTCTCTCAAACTCTTACTCAATCATGGAAAATTCCAGATGTATCTGTCTCTATCTTCTCTGTGATGAGAAATAAAAATTCAAGTGATTAAATATCTTTATACAATTGAAATAATCCATTGACTTAAGTTTTACCATCTTGGATAAATTTAAGTCAAATATTTATTTGAAGTACATCTTTTTAATAACTTTGAAGAGTGAGGTCTTCTAAAAATTTTATAATTACTGAAGTTTATTAAGAAAAATGTCAACAATTAATCAAAATAAACCCAAATAACTTTCTCTGTTTTAAAATTTTAAGATGTCATGATACATAGTACTATTTTAATTCTAGTGGTACATTAAAGGGTTTTTATAAAGATCAAATGAGTTAACATATGTATAATTTGGGGGTTTCACTCACTGTCTCCACAGCTTGAGAAAAATCTTGCAAAAGTTGCTCTAGCATGCTCTCTGCTGCCCTCTGCTGCTCATTTTCAGAAATGGATTTTGAGTTAATACCTCGGGCTTCCTGATGGCTAAGCGGTAAAGAATCTGCCTGCAATGCAGAAGATGTAGGAGACACAGGTTCGATCCCTGGGTCAGAAAGACCCCTTGGAGGAGGGCATGGCAACCCACTCGAGTATTCTGGCCTGGAGAATCCCATGGACAGAGGAGCCTGGTGGGCTACAGCCCATAGGGTCGCAAAGAGTCACACACGACTGAAGCATGGACACATGCAATGCTTACCTCATTTATTTTCTTCCCTTAATATAGTCCAAAGCCCATGCAATATTAAAGTTTGAGGGGATTCTATAATTGAATCCCACATTCTCAATTTACAGATAAGAAGTTGAGTCTCTGAGAGGTTAAGTGACATGCAAGCATGGGCTCTGTTTTCTTTCCTTTTTTTATCCATGCTGTGCAGCTTGTGGGATCTTAGCTCCCAACCAGGGACTGAACCCAGGTCCTCTGCAGGGGAAGCGTGGAGTTCTTCTCACTCCACTTCCAGAATCCCACTGGACTACCAGGGGATTCTAGCGAGCTCTGTTTTCTGACAGACCAGCATTTGAATGCCTGCGGGTTATGGACATAGTACTTAATTTTGATACATAGAAAATGAGAATAATAGTACCTATATCTTTGATTTTTTTGTGGGGATTCATTGATTTAGTACATAAAAGGCACTTAGAACAGTGTCTGGGTCGTAGCTAGTATAAATGCTAGCCCTGTTATAGACCTGCTATTAACTAGACTAAAACCACAGCAAGATCAGAACTAGAATTCTAGTCTCTTGATTACCAGTTCAAATTGTTGTGGGTTTTTTTTTTTTTGGCCTTAATGAGTCTGCATAGCAACCAAATTTTACCTTCCAATGTCCAATGTGGATTTTTAGAATGTGACCTGCTCACGTTGGAAGTTCTTGTAGTTTCTGTGACACTATCAACACTGCAGAGCTTGTTGTGGCTCATTCCTCCTTGTACTGTTCAAGGCAGGTTCCCCACAGAAATTATTACCCATACAAGCTCCTCAAGCCTCCAGACAGAAAATCCTGTGGCCCACACTTAGGAGATGCTGTCACTGTTGACTGACAGTAACCCTTCTAATGAGTTCCCTGCTTGAATCTCCAGTGCACAGTTAGACACCTGCACTCACTTACCAAGAGTCTGACTCAAGAGGAACTGAAGTAAACCCATCAGCTCCTTTCCTGGCTCTCTCCTGATCTCTCCATTTTGGTCAATGCTGATGTCAACTGTCAGCATGCCTAGACGCAGTTATGTCTTCTCCTTCACTGCCAAGTCCAGGAGCCATGGCCTCTCAAGTTCATTGCTTCTCTTCCTTTTCTGCTTCCTTCTTCCTGGCTCCTGCCCCTAAACAGCTCAGGTGGGCATGAATCCAGCAGCCCCTAACCTGGGTCCTGGACTCCAATTTCATTCCACTAACATTCATCTTGCCCTTTATTCATAGATCACATTATGCCTTGAAAAACCTTGGTTACCTTCCAGAGGTTTGTATTGCCTTCAGTGTAAACCTAAAGTCCTCAGCCTTGCATGTCTCAATATACCTCCCTGACCTTTTCTCTCACTCTTTTCTCATAGGAATTTGTTCCTTTAGGCATGGGTGTCTCTTTCCCTTGGTATTATGACACATTTTCTGCTTTTCCATCATTGGTCCTACCACTGTACTGGTCTGCCTTGGGCCCTATGGTAGGGCTCTCATTCTATCAGAATTAAGGTATCAACAAAGCTCTCAGCCCATAACAAATGGGGCAAAGAGGCTTTTATGTGTGGAGAAGGCAATCGCACCCCACTCCAGTACTCTTGCCTGGAAAATCCCATGGACAGAGAAGCCTGGTGGGCTGCAGTCCATGGGGTCGCTAAGAGTTGGACAGGACTGAGTGACGTCACTTTCACTTTTCACTTTCATGCATTGGAGAAGGAATTGGCAACCCACTCCAGTGTTCTTGCCTGGAGAATCCCAGGAACAGGGGAGCCTGGTGGGCTGCCGTCTATGGGGTCACACAGAGCCGGACACGACTGAAGTGACTTAGCAGCAGCAGCAGCAGCTTTTATGTGTGTGTTAGCTGCTCAGTCATGTCTAACTCTTTGTGACCCCCATGGCCTGTATAGCCCACCAGGCTCCTCTGTCCATGGGATTTTCCATGCAAGAATACTGGAGTGGTTTGCCATGTCCTTCTCCAGGAGATCTTCCTGATTCAGGGATCGAACCCAGGTCTTGGCCATTACTCAAAACAAAATCCACTTACTTCACTACTGTGAACGAGCAGAGGTTATCTGGAGAACTTATACATATCAGCCACATAAAATGAGAGAAGAATCCACTATGATTTTTTAATACGAAAAGAAATGTGATAAACAGGTGATTTGGGATAATGGCTGAATGGGAACAAGGGGGACTCAAGAATGATTTTGCATTATCACCTTCACTATCTTCTAAGTCTGTGCTGTCCAATATCTTAGCCAAGTGGTATTTTTAGTTTCAATTAAATGAAGTTAATTAATTAGTGAAATTCAGTTTTATTAGCCACATTTCAAGGGCTTAATAGTCACATATGGCTGTTAATATTTTGGACAGCACATATGTAGATCAATCTATCATCCCAGAAAGTTCTGTTGGACTGCACTGGTCTAGATTTTTCATTTGCTTTTCTAAGTCATCCACCCCTGATCTACTGCTTTCCAGTTTCTAAAGTATAACTGCTCTAGTCTCTTCTCTTGTTCTCCCTTTTCTCATGTATTCTATTAAAAATCATTTGTTATTGTTTTAATGAAGTTTGGAGGGGGAGAAAGAATACAGGTATATGTCTAATCCATTACTTTTCCTAAAAATCTTTGCTTTTCTCTCCCTCAGTGTGATCTTGCTTTTGGGCTCACATTCTGAGCAATCACAGTCACTTCGGGGGTCCCTCTGGCTTAGGCTTGCCTCTGAATTCCAGCTTGCTTCCATAAAGCCATGGCATCAGCTGGGGATGCTGGGGGTGGGAGGGAGGTGGCACGGTGGGGACATTTCTGGCTGTTGTCACGTAGTCACATGGGCATCCATGGCAAGTTCTCATCATTCACCTGGTCCCTGGCTAACATTCTATATCATGTCTGCAATCTGCCCATCCCCAATGGAGGTTTTCACCAGGTTTGCAGGCTCTGGGCAGCATGCTGGTACCTAAGCAGACTTCACAAGGCAGCCTTAGGCCAGTCCACCTGGGCATTCCATTTGGTTGGTTTTCTTCCTGCTCCTCAGGTTCTATGTGGGGGTTAAGGCACAGGCCTTATCTACTCAGGGGTCCCCCACTCTATCTGGCACCATCCTCTTTCCCTCCATGGGGATTCCATCCACTGAGTCTATTGTTGATATGTCAATATGATGCCCTAAGTCATTTGGTAGTGGCTTAGTTGCTAAGTTGTGTTCAGCTCTTGCAACCTCATGGACTGTAGCCCACCAGCCTCCTCTATCCATGGATTTCCCAGAGAAGAATACTGCAGTGGGTTGCCATTTCCTTCTCCAGTGGATCTTTCTGACCCAGGGATCGAATCCGGGTCTCCTGGATTGCAGGCAGACTCTTTACCACTGAGCCACTTGGCTCAGTGACCGAGCCGCCAGGATTTAGCGTTCTGGATTCTGAAGTGTAAAAGCTCAGGTTATGGAATCTCAAAACTCATTTCTCTAAAACTATGATTTCTGCCAAGACTTTCTAAAGACTCTTTAGCAACTCAAAAGCTGGGAGATGTGGTTTTGCTCTGGTTTTCCACAATGATAGTCTTAGGTCCTGAAGGCAGAAGGCTCCACTTGCAATCTGGGTGCAGTGAAGTGGGAGGGTCATGAGGTACCTGCATCACTAGGAAGCCTTAGGATAAACTTTATTGCTCTGTTAATTATCTTCTCATGTATAGAAGATTTGCCTTTTCACCTGGATGTACAGTTTGTTAAGAACAGAACCACACAAGT
The DNA here is from genome assembly GCF_032405125.1 of Capricornis sumatraensis. Lineage (NCBI taxonomy): Eukaryota > Metazoa > Chordata > Mammalia > Artiodactyla > Bovidae > Capricornis > Capricornis sumatraensis. The sequence goes on from NC_091092.1 coordinate 113,285,724, forward strand.
TTTTTGGGGAAGAACACTTTCTTACTGTTATAAGTGTGTCCAGCATACAAGAATCGCTTCACGGATGTGTTGAAGACCTTTAACTTTGTAGCTTCATGGTACATGACTGTCTGGAATACAGTAAACATTTAAATCATTAATACATCTGCTGAACATATTTTGGAATAGTTTCCCCCCAAAGAAATAAACATTGAAAACATTGGTGGTAGTGGTATAGTCGCTAAGTCATACCCAGCTCTTTTTGACCCTATGGACTGTAGCCCATCAGACTCTTCTGTCCATGAGACTTCCCAGAAAGAATACTGGAGTGGGTTGCCATTTCCTTTTCCAGGGGATCTTCCCCACTCAGGGCTAGATCCCACATCTCCTCCTTGGCAGGCGATTCTTTATCATTGAGCCACCACAGAAGCCCATTAAGTACATTACATTCATAATACTAACTTTATACAATTAAAACGTTAACTTGGAAGATAACTTCATGACTATAAAAGAGATGCTAAAATTAAAAAAAGAATCCTTAGGGTTAAGATAATCCTTTTCTAATATGACTTGTCTTTCAGGCTCAAATTAACGGGTCTGTTTTAGAAGCCCAGCCCTTGAGGCCAAAGCAGGTCAGTTCTCTTTGCTCTTGTCTGTTGCTCCATTGCTAAGAGTGTCTTTCTTGGAAAATGCAGCTGTGGACTTCCAGCCTATTCTGCTGCTGCTGTTAAGTCACTCAGTCATGTCTGACTCTTTGCAGCCCCATGGACTGTAGCCTGCCAGGCTCCTCTGTCCATGGGATTTCCCAGGCAAGGATACTGGAGTGGGTTGCCATTTCCTTCTCCAGGGGATCTTCTCAACCCAGGAATCTAATCTGGGTTTCCTGCATTGGCAGGTGGATTCTTTACCACTGAGCCACTTGGGAAGCCTCCAGCCTATTCTAGTCACCTTACAATCAGTGACAACTGCCAACAGTGGCAGGAGCGGTGCAGGTAGAGGAAAAGCTCACAGTAAGAAAAGTTCCTTGGTAACTGGGGTAGAGGTAAACACGTCAGTCAGACACAGGAACATTTCCAGGACGTACTGTAAAAACTAGGACTGCGAGAGCAAGAAAGCCATCCTGGGCACCAAAGGGAGACGAAGGCTTCATGGTCCGTCACGACAGGTTGACAGTGAATTAATTTCATACCCTGCCACTGCTGTTTATTATTTAATTCAAGTTAAGGATCCTTTGATTTCCTCCTCAAGGCGAACAACTGCACTAGCTCCCAAGAATAAAAATACGACGATGAGTAAGATATAGCTCTCATTTTCAGTAGAATCTGCCACCAATTCCCTCATTTTTTCATAGCCCACTAGTGATGCTGCTTCCCCAGTTTGCAGCTATTCAGTCACTTTCCATTTCCTTCAGGGCAGAAGGCAGATGCCCTTGCCCGACTCCCAAGGCCCTTTAGGATTCAATTTCAGTCGACATCCCCAGCCCTCTCTGCTTATGCCATGTAAGGCCATCTCATCAATTTCTTATAACTCTGTGACTAGGGATGGAACTCCTAGGCTTCAGTTTATCTGAAATGCCACCTTCTCTGGGACATAGCCTGTCGTCTCTCCTCCTTCACCCCAGGTTGTTACTCAGAAACTTGTTGAAGGAGGGAACTGTGTCCATTTCATCTTTATACCTCCAGCACACACCAGCACTCTGGTACCACAGCAGGCACAGAATGAGCAAGAGCTTGGGGAATGAATGAAAGCAACTTATTTATTGTCCTTTACTTTTTTGATAGTACAGCTGCCCATTTGTAAGACTCCAATCTTCTTTTCCCCCATTGTAATTCACACACTGTCTTTCCAGAATGCTGTCAGAAGGCTATCTCAGTGGACTTGCGTACCGGAATGACATCCAGTGGAGTTATCCATCTTCTAATGAGCAAGTGGCTGAGGAAAAGGAAGAGGAGATGGAAGCCACAGCAGCTACAAGTCTTTCCTATTCCTCCGTGGATGAAACACAAGTCCAAAATCTCTATGTGAGCTGCAAATCCTCTGGCAAGGTCATTTCTTCAGTGTATTCAAGAGAGAGCCAACATAGTAGAAATCCGAGAATTACAGTGCTGCAAACAAACCCCAATCCTGTGTATGAAAGCCCAAACTTGGCTGCAGTTGAACTATACAGAGACACCAGCAGAGAGACGTACTTGGTCCCACCTTCCTGCAAGAGTATCTGCAAGAATTACAATGACTTACAGATTGCAGGGGGCCAGGTGATGGCCATTAATTCAGTGACAACCGATTTCCCCTCTGAGGGTAGTTTTCAATATGGTCCTTTGCTGAAATCATCTGAGATTCCTTTGTCCATGGAGGATTCCATGTCCACTCAGCCCAGCGACTTGCCACCCACCCCTATCCAGCGGTATTCATCGTACTGGAGAATAACCAGCATCAAAGAGAAAAACAGCCTGCAAATGCAGAAGCCTATTTCGAATGCGGTGCTGAATGAATACCTGGAGCAGAAGCTGGTGGAGTTGTATAAGCAGTACTTTATGGACACTGGGTTTCATGACAGTTCACCTACCCAGATTCTGGCATCTGAACTCATCATGACAAACGTGGACCAAATTAGTATTCAAGTCTCTATAGAGAAGAACCTGGAGATCTCGAAAGCCAGGGATATCGTCATTAACCGCCTATTACAGTATGGGTCAACCGAAATCAGCACGCCGAGTCTCCATATTTCTCAGTATAGCAACGTGAATCCATAGAGAGGGTGCTTCCATTGCTCTTTCTTAACTACTCAAATCCTAAGCAACAAGTATTCATTTATTCTGAGAATGTGCAGGAAGGGGTTGGCAAGGGGTAGAGAAGAAAACGTTGGTTGCAGGTCAGGTATGGATTAAGAGGAAATATCATAATATTACACGTGAAGGAATGTGGGGAGAGGAGCTATAATGACTTCCAAGTGAGGGCTGTACAGCAACAAAGCAAAAATAAAAATGATCAAAAAAGAAGGATGATTCATATAAGGGAATAAAGAAAAGGAAAAAGAAGACAAACCAAGTAAGGATGCATACAATGTATGGAGAGTCCTTAAAAAACTAGGAATAAAACCACCATATGACCCAGCAATACCACTCCTAGGCATGTACTCTGAGTAAACCAAAATTGAAAAAGACACATGTATCCCAATGTTCACTGCAGCACTATTTACAATAGCTAAAACATGGAAGCAACCTAGATGTCCACTGACAGATGGATAGATAAAGAAGTTATGGTACATATAAACAATGGAATATTACTCAGCCATAAAAGGAGCACATTTGAGTCAGTTCTAATGAGGTACATGAACCTAGAGCCTATTATACAGAATGAAGTGAGTCAGAAAGAGAAAGATAAATATCATATATTAATGCATATATATGGAATCTATAAAGATGGTATCAAAGAATTTATTTGCAGGGTAGCAATGGAAAAACAGACTTAGAGAACAGACTTATGGACAAGGGGAGAGGGGAGGTGAGGGTGAGATGTATGGAGAGAGTAACATGGAAACTTACATTACCATATGTAAAATAGATAGCCAATGGCAATTTGCTGTATGTCTCATGGAACTCAAACAGGGGCTCTGTATCAACCTAGAGGGGTGGGATGGGGAGGCAGATAGGAGGGAGGTTCAAGAGGGAGGAGACATATGTATACCAATGGCTGATGCATGTTGATATTCAGCAGAAAACAACAAAATTCTGTAAAGAAATTATCATTGAATTAAATTAAATAAATAAATAAATTTAAAAAAGAAAAATGCACACCATGGAAAAACTAAAAGCCAAAGGTTTCAGGGTTGGGAGTTAAGAATATGTTTGTCATCCAAGGAAAATCCTCCAAGTTGTTTCTTCTTGAGGGAAATGGACCCCTGAAGGCTGCTATATTTGGGTACAAAGACAGGTTCAAACAGTTTTCAAAAAATACATTTGTATCTATTTCCCCTATTCTGTACCAGATCATTTAAAAATATATTCTTTATAAAGATGAAAATAGTAGCAAATTGCAATTGTGCTTTTATTTTTTAATGATTACTTAGCTACAACCTCAAATACAGTCACTCAAATCTAATTCTGTTTACTAGGGGGATGAAGTTTTCTAAAATGAAAAATACCACATAGTGAATATTAAACTACTGCTTTATTTTGCCATGTTTGATTTTCTTGGTGGTACTAAGCTTGAAAAGGAATTATACATCTTATTTTTCCCATTTTTCTCTTCTTTTTCTACATGCTCTCTTGTCCCTTCTGGAGCCAGGAAGGGGTCTTTTGTATTATCTTACAAGCTCTAGGATCTCATGGTGTCAAATTCTGTAAATTCATGCACTAGAATTGTAGCTTCATGAGAGTCCCACTGCTCCACTTAATTCTTCTAGTTCAAGGACTTGGAAATGATGACTCATTGGCCAAATCTAGCCTTCCACCTGTTTCTTTTATTGAGAGGGCTTCCTCGGTGGCTCAGCGGTAAAGAATCTGTCTATCAATGCAGGAGACACGTGCGCATTCAATCCCTGGGCTGGGAAGATCCCCTGGAGGAGAGCATGGCAACCCACTCCAGTATTCTGGCCTGGAGAATCCCACTGGACAGAGGAGCCTGGTGGGCTACAGTCCATGGGGTCGGTCACAAAGAGTCAGACACAACGTATTGATTAAACAACAGCACCAACAACAATCTGCATATAACACGTTAGTTTCACATGCACAACATGATTTGCTATTTGCATATTATGAAACGATGACCACAATACACCTAGTTACATTCTTTGAATTCCCATGAGCTAAGAATTTTTTCAGCCATTTTAAAATAAAAGGAAGAATATTTTATGACATGAGAATTATGGTATTCAAATTCAGTGTCCATTAAATAAGCCTTCACTAGGGCAAAGCCATATCTATTCATTTCTGTATTCTTTATGGCTGCTTTCACACTAGAAAGGCAAAGCTCAGTAAATGTCATGGAGAACATGTGGTCAACCGAAGCCAAAACCACTATCTTTCCTTCCACAAAAGAAGTTTGCCTACCCTGCTCCACAGCAGTGCCCTGACCATACAACTGGTGATTGAGTTCATTCAGCTGCCTTGAGGAGGGTGACTCCGAGATGGAGACTGGTGAGCAAAGTTTATGGGGGCCTGTTGTGAACAACCTCTGTGAGGGAATGATGAAAGCCAAAGAGGTTTCCACAGATGCCTCAGCCACTTAAGGGAGCTCTGCGGTGGGGTGGGCCTTCGGCAAAAACCATCACAATATTGTAAAGTAATTATCCTCCAATTAAAATTTTTAAATGTGCTGTGCTTAGTCACTCAGTCGTGTCTGACTCTTTGCAACCCCATGGACTGTAGCTCGCCAGGCTCCTCTGTCCATGGGATTACCCAGGTAAGAATACTGGAGTGGGTAGCCGTTCCCTTCTCCAGGGGATCTTCCCAATCCAGGGATCAAGCCCAGGTCTCCCACATTCCAGGCGGATTCTTTACCAGCTGAGCTACCAGGGAACAAAATAAATAAGTAAAGCTTAAAAACTGAAGGAGGTTCAAGAGGGAGGGGACATATGTATACCTATGGCTGATTCACATTGAGGTTTGACAGAAAAGGACAAAATTCTGTACACCAATTATCCTTCAATTAAAAAGTAAGTAAATTTTAAAAAATAGATAAACAACAAGGATCTACTGTATAGCAGAGGAAACTCTACTCAATATTCTGTAATAACCTATATGGAAAAGAACCTGAAAAAGAATGGATATATGTATATGTATATCTGAATCACTTTGGTGTATATTTGAAACTAAAACAACATTGTAAATTAACTATACTCCAATATAAAATAAAATTTTTTCAAAAACTAAAAAAAAAAAAAAAAAAAAAAAAAAAAATCTTCCAAATTGAAATGAGAGGGTTGGCTTTGAGTCTCCCGCTTGACCAGCAGGGGGCGCAACGGTAGCTGAACTAATTCAGAGTCAAATTTCTCAAGAGGAATCAGCTGAGCCTTCAGAAGCCAAACTCCTGGCAGCTCCCGGGAGAATGAGTTCCTCAGTCAGAAGGAGGAATGTGAAGCACAACAGCATCCTCTGCATTTTCCCAGTATTTGTAGAGTGAATTTTCTTTTTTAACAACATGTGAAAGTGAAGTCACTCAGTCGTGTCCGACTCTTTGCGACCCCATGGACTGTAGCCTATCAGGCTCCTCCGTCCATGGGATTTTTCAGGCAAGAGTGCTGGAGTGGATTGCTATTTTCTTCCCAGGGGATCTTCCCGACCCAGGAATCGAACCCGGGTCTCCTGCCTTGCAGGCAGCCGCTTTACTGTCTGAGTAATTCAGAAATGTTATTCACTGTTTTAAATAAATAATAGCCACTATGCATTAATTAGGCTTCCCTCCGGGTAAAGAATCCACCTGCCAATGTGGGATACCTGGGTTCAATCCCTGGGTCGGGAAGATCCCCTGGAGAAGGGAATGGCTACCCACTCCAGTATTCTGGCCTGGAGAATTCCATGGAGAGAGGAGCCCAGTGGGCTAGTCCATAGGGTCGCAAGAGTCACAAATGACTTAGCGACTAAACAACAGCAGTGCATTAATTGCTTGCCATGGTGCCCGGCACCATGAATTTTAATTATCATTTCTATGAATTTTCTATGAATTTTAATTATCACAATAACTTCATGAGAGAGTATGCCTATTATTCCTTCACCCCCGCCTTTTTTTTTTTTTTTTTTTTTTTTTTAACACTGAGGAGCAAGCTGGGCTCAGGGCAGATAAGTAATTTGTCCAAAGGCACATAGGGAGTAGTGGAACTAGATTTGAATACATTTCCATTTAAATGTAAAGTCCTGGTTCTTTTTCTTTTTTAAAAAAGTCATTTATTTTTGTTTGCCTGAATCAGGTCTTTATTGTGGCACGTGGGATCTTTTGTTGTGGTGTGTAGGCTCAGTAGTTGTGGTGCGCCAGCTTAGTTGCCCCATGGCACGTGGGATCCCAGTTCCCCAACCAAGGATCAAACCCATGTCTCCTGCACTGTGGACCAACAGGGAAGTCCCTCAAGTACTGGTTCTTAACTACTATCACCTATTCTTTTGTTGACCACCATCAGTTCAGTTCAGTTGCTCAGTCGTGTCTGACTCTTTGCGACCCCATGGGCTGCAGCATGCCAGGCTTCCCTGTCCATCACCAACTCCCAGAATTTACTCAAACTCATGTCAAACCACCATCTGTCTCATTGAAGACTGGTTTTCTACTCCAAGGAAAAAATAACTAACTTCTTTACCATTATGTTACTTCTTTCCTTTATAGTGTTCTGTTTCATAGTATTTACTTGCCTCTCTTCCTGTCTGCAAACTGGAAGTTTTGGTTTATTCATTTGCTCCTCCATGTCCCAAGCAATACTTGCACACAGTAGGTAGCTGATTCATACATGTCAAGTGATAAACAAGTTTTGCTGTGTTGGATACTGTGTCTGATGGCTGAAGCGAAAGATCTATCAGTCTGAAAACTAGGTAATTTTGACTAGAAAAAAGCACTATTCAGAGTTCCTCCTCAAGAACAAAACTGAATAAGTGAGCTTAATTTCTTATAGCAGCTTAGTAAATAGTATAATAAAAAACATGTTATAGTAACATCATACATGTTTACTCTTTTGACAATTTGAGAAGTGAGTTGTTACAAAGCAGACTGGTTCATTCTTTTTAAAATGAGCATTCATTTGATGCTGCTTTTGGGGGAACACTGTGTACTGATATGAAACATGCAGGGAAGACACGTGTGTGCATGTGTACAAACACAGAGGATTCGACCCCTTCTCTGTCACCTTGTTATGCTGGAGGGACCTGGCAAATAACTAAGGAACAAGTAACAAAGCTGCTTGCTTAAGCAAGAACTTGGCAAAGTGGTACCAACAAGGAAGGAATACAGTGATCAATGATTGCAACTCAAGTGTGGTAAATGCTGCAAAGGAGATGTGCTCAGAGGTGCTGGACAGTAGAGGGGCCAGGGCAGGCAAAGACTCCAAAGGGGAAGTGATAGTTTAAATTACTTTTGAAGAACAAGATAGGGTCGAGGTAGATGGATGGAAGGGGTGTTCTAAGTGGAGGTATGAGAGTGTCTGGAACAACAGTCAATGGCTGAAACCAGAGCTGAATGAATGAACAAATAAGCAGCATATTAACTACTCTTTGACACTGTAACAAATGACCACAAAATTCAGAGCTTAAAACAACACAAACTTATCTTACAGTTATATATGCCAGAAGTCCAAAATCATTCTGGTTGGGTTAAAATCAACTTCTTGGTTTGTGTGCCTTCCTTCTGGAGGCTCTAGAAGAAAGCTGGTTTTCTAACTCTTTGGAGCTCCTAGAGGCCATCCCTGTTCCTCAGCTCCTGGCTGTGCACTGTTCTAATTTCCGCAGCCAGCATCACATCTCTGTCTCTCACACTAAGCCTCCTGCCTTGCTTTTATAATATTTATTTATGCTTTTATAATATTTGTTTATTTTATAATATTTATTTTATATTTGTTTATTTTATAATATTTATTTATGAATAAATTGGCCCTACCTACATAATTGAGGCTAATGCATTCAGCCAACACAAGCAGGCAATTGTGTGTATTAACAATAAGACGTCTGAGGTTTGCTAATCTAGGGTTTGACATTCAACAGATATAATTTGGATTATTTCCTTTTTCCATTGTATTGTCCATACTGAAAACCATCTGCCATGTTTTAGCTCCTCACACTTTAAATTCAACTAAATTCAACAAATATTTACTGAGCATCAACTGTTATACAAAGATGAGATTCACAGTCCCTATATAAACAGCTCCTTTATGATGTAGTACCAAACCTTTTAAGCAAGGCACACTGAGTGCAGTAAGAATTGTGCAATGACTATTTAAGGCATATTGAATCATTTTTCTTTCAATTTATACCAGTTCAGTAGCTGCTGTTGTTGCTTAGTTGCTAAGACATGTTCAACTCTTTTACAACCCCGTGGACTGTAGCCCACCAGGCTCCTCTGTCCACAAGATTTCCCAGACAAGAATACTGGGGATTTCCCTGGCTGTCCAGTGGTTAAGACTCTCACTTCCACTGCAGGCAAGAATACTGGAGTGGGTTGCTGTTTCCTTCTCCAGAGGATCTTCCTGACCCAGGGATCAAACCCACATCTCATAGGCAGATTCTTTACCACTGAGACAGCAGGGAGGCCACGCCTGCTTATCTCTATCTTCTTAGTTTTGGACTCTCAGGCATTATTACAGGGCTATGACTAGAACCTTCTTTACTAAGCACTCTGGGAGATAAGGGAAGGGGTAGAGGTGGGGTACCTTCAGTATGGACTTTAATAATCAGCCCTGGCTTTGACTTTGACTTGGCCTTAATCTCAGGGCTTCCCAGGTGGCACAGTGGTAAAGAATCCACCTGCCAATGCAGGAGACACAGAAGACACGGGTTTGATCTCTGGGTCAGAGGATCCCCTGGAGGAGGGCATGGCAGCCCACTCTGGTATTCTTACCTGGAGAATCCCATGGACTAAGGAGCCTGGTGGGTCACAAGGAGTCATACACAACTAAGCAACTGAACACATACACATACTCTGGCCTTAATCTCACTGCCCATTTGGTACTGAAATCTCTCCCCTCCTTCCCACAGCCCTTATTTGTGTCTTTCTGTGTCCAATATCTTGGCAGGAACAACTCCAATATTGAAAGGAATGAGTTCAAGTAGAGTCTTTCAACATTTCACTGGAGGCCTGTAGAGAATACTTGTTAAAGTTGTTTCTGTTGATTCACTAACTTTGGGGATTGGGAGGATGGGAAAAAGAAGACAAGTGAGTTTTACAAATTTACATGTTAAAGGTTTTACAAATTTTCTTTTGCACGCTATAGTTAATTTTTTTTTTCCTCTTGAAAAATTGAGGGGAAGATCAAGGTTCAGGAAGTGAATAGTTCAGCTCAAACGTCAAGATGAATTCAAAGATATTTTGTATTGTCAGTATATCCCTGTCAGAAGAATTTTCTGACTTACCAGATTATTTTAAGTGAGAGAAAGCACGTGGTTGGAAGAAGAAGAAAAAAGCAGTCTTTGGGTTATGGAAAAACAGGAACCTGGATGTACATTTTGAGAACCTCCCCTCACCACCACCAACCCCATGCTACACACATATTGGGAGGTAGCATGGCTTGAAAGAGGACTGGCCTTGTGGCAGATGGGACCACAGAAAGCCCTGAGAAAAGATTCCTGGGTTCCATCGGCAGCCCAGAAGCAGTGGACAGCTGGGAATCTGAAGAGGCCGTGTAGATGGAGCAGTGATTCTTTTGGCAATGACCTGTGATAACCTGTGTCCAGTGATAACCAATAGTCTATAACTTGAAGGTCAGACATAAACTCTCCATTTGCCCCTCTACCATTCCTTGACATTGTGTAAGACTCCAGAACTGTGGTACAACCCTGAGAAGAATTAGAGAAGCCAAAAGCCAAGAATGACTGATGTTTCCTGCCATCATGGGAAAATGGAAGTTTAGATTCAGAGATTCAGTGTTTTTTTTTTTAAAGAAAGCACAAGTATGCATGAGAGAGAGAGAGAGAGAGAGAAAGAGAGAGAGAGAGAGAGAGAGAGAGAGAGAGAGAGAGAGAGAGAGAGAGAGAGAGAGAGAGATGGGGTGGGTGAGAGATGGGGTGGAGTGTGGGGAGAGATGGTGGGGGGTAAGAGAGAGAGAAAAAATTACTTATTATACACCTGAGTTGGCTACTCCTCAGCTGTGTCCTACGAAGAAGTAAGTGTTAGTCAGTCGTGCCCGACTCTTTGTGACCCCATGGACTGCAGCTCACCAGGCTCCTCTGTCCATGAGATTGTCCAGACAATGATACTGGAGTGGGGTGCCATTTCCTTCTCCAGGGGATGGAAATCTCCAACTTTCTAAAGTAACAGCGCTAGGAGAGAGACCAGTGAGAAGCTAGGTTTAGTGCTAGTCCAATGGATGTGAACTAAGGGGAGGAGGCAATGGAAATAGGGAAATTTCCTCCCTTTCTTCCTTTATCTCCCTCTTTTTATTCTTGCCCTTTTGTTCCTTCCTTTCTCTCTCTCTTCCCCACCTTCCCCATCCTTCCCCTTCCTTCCTCTCCAGTGCAGGGGTGCACCAGATTTTAAATCACACCCAGAATTCTAATCACAAGGAAGCCTGGGAAATGTAGTTTTTGCTTTCAAGCCACTGCAGAACACAAGGAGGGTGGAATGGATATTGAATGCCAAGCCACTATCCCATTACATGAATTAAAATCCAGGCCTGGGGAACTGCATGATATTGCTAATGAGAAGATACTGCATAGTGAACAGTGTCCACTGTGCTCCCTTAGGTCTCCCATGATCCTTTCTTTTTTAGCCACACCACGTGGCTTTCAGGATACCTCAGTTCCCTGACCAGGGATTGAACTCTGGCCACAGCAGTGAAAAACCCAGAATTCTAACCATTGGTCCACCAGGGAACTCCCATCCTGTGATCTTTTTCACTGCCTCTGTATACCCCTCTGCCAGCTTCAATGTCCTTTGCCTTCAACCTCCTTCTTACTCCCTAGTTGGAGGACTGCCATTGGGCTCCCAAAGTCTGCCCACGGGCACAGAGTTGGAATTGCTTAGGCATTTATATAACCCTGTGGTGGCCTCTTATGAACTGAATATTTGTGTCCCTACTCCTCCAAATTCATTTGTTGAAATCCTAATCCCCAAAGAGGTGGGACTTTGGGGAGGTGACTAGGTCATGAGGGTGGAGCCCTCACGAATGGGATTAGCACCTTTATAACAGAAGCCTCAGAAAGTTCCCCTGACCCTTTTGCCCTATGAGCATACAGCCAGCAGGCAGCCATCCATGAACCAGGAAGAGGACTCTCATCAGACACCAAATCTACTGAACCTTGATGGCGGACTTCCCAACCTCCAGAACTCTGAGAATTAAGTGTTTGCTGTTTTACCCACCCAGACTATGAAATTTTTGTTATGGCAGACGTAACAAAGACACGACTCTTAGCCAACAACCACTGAAGAAGTCACTAGGATGAAAGCCCAGCCCTCTTGTGTCTACCTGGGATGAACTCTCAGGTACTGTGCCTCAGAGCTGCCTTGAAGGATCAGGCTGCAGCTGTCCTCCTAAGGGTTTTGCCTGAAAATGAAAACCTGTCATGCTTTTCCTATTTCCTTATCCTGCTATTCTGTTCCTATTCATTTTCCTTTTTACAAGTTTATTCCAAGAGCACTTCCTTTATACATCACTAGCACACAGATCTTTCCCTCAGGGTATGCTTCTATGGAACTGAACCCCAAAATGTCCCATTCACCATTAAAGCTCAGTGCCTGCCTGTGTAGATCAGATTCTCACCAGAGAGAAAGTAGAATCCATTTCCTTCAAGCTCATGAGATGGTAGGAAGAGTAGGAGAGATGGATATGGGGAGCAGATGGTCAGTTATCCATCCTGTTCCCCCTTCTCTAACCTTGGACTTTAGAATAGGAAGCTACAGTGAATACTGGAGGTTAATTATCAGGAAGCATAATTCTTACCCGTTCTTCCCTTTGGAGGGCAGAATAGAACATGATGACTTGAGTTCGCATGATTCATGATTAGGAGCTCTGCATAATCAGGTCTTGCAACATTGATCGCTCCTGTTTGATTCTTCTTGGAAAAAAAATACTGGAAATTAGATCACCTAGCATCCATTACAACCACCCTCTAGCTTCCTTTTCCATACAAAGTCAGAAATTTAAAAACTACATTTCCGAGATTTCCTTGCCTCTAGAGTTCTGCATGTGACCCAGGTCCTTAACCTCAGGGTTCAACTTGGAGGCAGCAACATAAATTAAGGGTTGCATGTGGGAAGAGGTGATCATCCAGGAAGTACAGAGACTAAAGAATCTGATCTTCAGCTGTGGCGGCATTTCTGGCATCCAGTGCCAAAGACTGGAGTAGTGGGTCTGTGATAAGACTGTGCATTTTCCCAGGTTGTATGAACTCTTGAGACTTTGATCCTGAGATTATAGCACTTGTGGATCGTGTTGTTTGCAGCTAAAAATCCTGGCAGACAAAGGAGGTATTTAAGAGAGGTTGTGAGATGGAGTCATTTAACCATGTGCTACAGAAACAAGGGACAGTGAATGGTTAGAAAGATAACTACAGCTACTACTCCAAAGCTACACTTGGTTCTTGACCTCAGAACATTCCTGCATGTCCCCAGTGGGTTGCCTACAGTCTAAATGGGTAGGATAGCCAGAGTGGGTTGCTATGGCACTGGTGTCTGTAACTTGGTGAATGACAAGCATAGAATGTTGTAGGTTATGAAAAGAGCCACAAAATATTCCTTTCCCTCTATCCATGCCCTTTGAGAGTGTATGTACTCTTTCAATTGCTTTAGCCAAAGGGACATTAGCAAACATTATGGAAACATAGGCTTGAATAGTGGACTGGAGTTTGCCCTCTTTCTCCTTTGGGAACTTGGTTACCATATAAAAAAAGCCCAGGCTAGCCTGCTGGATAACAAGGAGCATGTGGGCTAGTGATAGTAACATCCATTGCCCCTGCTGCTGCTGCTGCTGCTGCTGCTGCTAAGTCGCTTCAGTCGTGTCCGACTCTGCGACCTCAAGACGGCAGCGCACTAGGCTCCTCTGTCCCTGGGATTCTCCAGGCAAGAACACTGGAGTGGGTTGCCATTTCCTTCTCCAATGCATGAAAGTGAAAAGTGAAAGTGAAGTCGCTCAGTTGTGCCCGACTCTTAGCGACCCCATGGACTGCAGCCCCCAGGCTCCTCCGTCCATGGGATTTTCCAGGTCCATTGCCCCTGCCTATCACCAAATGTGTGGATGGGGACCTATGAGGCCACCCATCACCTGGCTGACCTGCCAACTGATCATAAATGTATGAACAAGCCCAGCTTGCCCCCATGAACCTGGCCCAGACAAAAACATGCCCAGAAAAATCATGAGTAAAACAGTTGCTTTAAACTACTGAACTTTAGAGTGGATTATTAGGCAGCTAAAGCTAACTGACATATTAAGACTCCAGAGAATTCTCAGGTGCCACTGGGAACAAAGATTGGGCCAAGTTGTTGTGAAAACAGGTCAAACATTACATCAGCCAAAATTTTAGCAGCGGATGCCAGCAGAATACACAGAGATGGGATCAGATCAATACCATCATATGGATTCCTTCTCCCCACTGCCCCCCAGTGCCATGAGGTACAGTATGCCTTACAGACCTCTTAAAAATAACAGTAGATGCAAAGAATATCTGAAATCTGGGCTCTTCCAAATGAAACTCAGTTTAAATTATTAGACTTAATGCCATTTACCAGGCAGGACTAAAAATTTTTATTCTATCTGTGGGGTAAACAAGAGTATACCAGTTATACAAAATTAAGAAGTTAGGATCAGGTGGCCATATACAAGCAAGATAATATTTTAATAAATTAATTTCTGTGTAATTTACATTCCTGAAAGTTAATGTATCAACTAATTATTAATTACAAGAAGAATGTTTAAGTAACTTATGATACAGCATTTGATAAATTATTTTCCAAAACTATTTAAAATGCTATTTGGGAAGGTTATTTATTAGTGTAGAAAACATTTACAATACAATTTTCAGTGTAAAATCACAATATAATATTATATATCCAGCATGATTTATATTTTTATAAAATAAGTTACCTTTGAATAGAAAGTAGGCTGAAACAAGGACACATAATATTCAAAATGATTGTAGGCAATGGGTCTAGACATGATAATGTCTTTCTATATTTTCTAAATTATCTTTAATGAAAATGCACTGTCAGTAATGTTGATTTTAAAAAATTTACATTGTGCTATGTGACTTTTTTAAAATTTATTTTTATTGGAGTATGGTTTCTTTATGCATTATACTATATAACTTTTAATGTTTCTTCTAGGTCTAAGATTCAATGATTCTAAGAATTCAAATCCATTTACTGAAAAATGGTTTCATGATATACGATGCCTGTGTGATAATTTTAGTTAGTTTATTATAGCCAGTATCTAATAAATATGAGTGTCACTTGTAGTCAAATAACAATTTATTATTGGCTAGAAGAATCTACATTCCTACCATTACTCTTCCACTTCTGAGTCATAAATAATGATCATTAATTCTTGCTGGAACTGTGGGATGTAAGCGAAGATTAAAAACTTCAAGACAAAAATGGGAACCATAGCCTCATACTTGTTGAGCATATACAGACCCACAACAGGGCTACACATGTCTGGGGAGGGGGCGGAAACTGTCTTCCTGAAACCCAAGCCAGAGAAAAAAAGCCTCAGGTTTCTAAGAACCATATATTCGTATTCAGCTAATTTTCTGGTAGGCTTTGTGCAAGTTTTTCTTTTTTTGCAGCAAGAGAATTCCGGAAAACCATGTGACAGTGTAGACATGAGCTTTTTTATTTTGTTTTTAAGAACCTTAACATTTTTATTGTTATTTATGGAATTAAGGAAGACTCAAGGGAAATAGAGTAGTAGAAGAAGCCAGTTCCTTTTCCTTATCTCACTAAGGATGCAGAGTATCTTAGATACAAACACTTATGGACTTCCCTGGTGGTCCAGTGCACTCCCAATGCAGGGGCCCCAGGTTTGATCCCTGGTCAAGGAATTAGATCCCACATGCTGCAACTAAGACTTGGTGCAGCCAAATAAATAAATATTTTAAAAAGATATAAATACTTAGATGTTTGGGGCTTCCCTGGAGGCTCAGCAATAAGAAGCCACCTGTAATACAGGAGACCTGGGTTCAATCCCTGGGTCAGGAAGACCCTCTGGAGAGGGAATGGAAACCCACTCTAGTATTCTGGCCTGGAGAATTCCATAGACAAAGGAGCCTGGTGGATTACAGTCCATGGGGTCGCAAAGAGTCAGACATGACTGAGCAGCTAAACAACAGCAGCAACTTAGAAGCTTTAGTGCAGCAATACAGAAAAGCTCATAGGAAAGGAGTGTGTGTGTGCAAGAACAGGATCAGTTATTCTTATATTTATAGCTGGTCAAACTGTGACTCACATACCTCTGCTGGTCTGCAAGGTTTTTTAAAGTACCCAAACAGTGCAACTAGCTCATGTACAGGTGCTTGGTGTAGGTTTGCCTTATTGGTTTGTGTTAGTTCTCAATGTTTCTTAAACGTTAATACTACCTTCCAAGCTGAAGTGCACACCTGTTAATTCAGGGGCCCTCTCTTATCAATCTTTGTATGCTCCCCCAATTACTCCCCAAATACTCCTGGAGCCCTGAACGTATCAATACTTCTTGGCATTTTGTTCCCTCTGCTTTGTGCTGCCTTCTGTTAGAGGGACAGAAAAAACCTGGCGCAGGTGGCCCAGTGTTTTCCTCCAGATTTGTTTTTTTTAATCATCTAGATTTTTCATTACAGCCACTTTTTCTCCAAATGACCCAAGAATCCTTCCAATGGAGGAGTAATTTCAAATGGCTGCCACCATGCTGTACTCAGTGTCACTGCTGCTTCTCAGTGACCAAGACTTTTGGTATCTTTTGGTTTCGGATCTTCATGATTGATAGTAGGTGTCTACAGTCTCCAGGTACGGCAACATTAATTAATCATCTTCAGCAGCTTTGTTCCTGTGTCAAATTCACTGTGCTGCTTTCTATCCTCAAAATAAGGAATTTCCCAGGAGCGCCTCAGTCTTTTATGCCAATACATGCCTGACCACCTGTTCTAACAATTAGCGAGACAGGGCCGACAGGTTCATATCCTGATTGTTTTTCATCTGATGCCAGGAATATCACTCCTGCTGCCTCACTGTTGTTAGGGCTATGAGCGGTACAAGACTTAGCATATAGGTAGCACTTATTCACAAAGGAATTTCTAATCTATGAGCCCACCTGATCTTCTCTAAACCCTGTGGGGTAGGTATATTCATCACTTTTATGAGAATTTTTGCTTTTCCTCTTTCAAGACTGCTGTGATGACTGTGGATATGAAGAGAGGATGAGTAAGGTGAGAGGAAAAGACAGAGGGCAGCAGGAAGAGAGGGAAAGCAGAATCTGTGAGAGGCTGAAGAAATAAGAATGAGATTAAAGAAAAGATGTGCTGGTAGAAGAACTGTGCTCTGGCATTTCTAGACATTGGAGAGATTTAGGAAGGCGAGGCAGAAATTGTCGCTGTCTCACAGGTATTGTTTTTCTTCCCTTTCTTACATCTTTTCTGCTATTCAGTTTTCTGAAGATTGTCACACCAGGAAGCAAAGGTGATGGAGGTGCAAATGATATTTTGCTTTTAAAATTGATGAAGGGGGTACTTTCCTGGTAGTCCAGTGGTTAAGACTCCAGGCTCCCAATGCATGGGGCTCTGGCTCAATTCCTAGTCAGGGACCTAGATTCCACATGCCACAACTAAGAGTTCACATGCTGCAACTCAGAACTGGCACAGCCAAATAAATAAATTTAAAAATATAAAAAACAAACTGATGAAGGGAAACACTGCTATTTAAATATGGTATGTTACTCTAACTCAAGAAAAATGAAATCTTTGTGGCATCAGAGAAAGACAGTTGAGAGAATCTGAAAGAAGCATGGGCATAACCAAAGAGTAATTCAAACTGTCAATTCTTAGTTGATCTAAGAGTTGATCTAAGGTACCATAGTTGATCTTTATCCCACAAAACAGTACTCTGCCTCAACTGAAAGGTACAGCAGGATAACAGTTAGAGACAGACCAAGATAGCTAAGGCATTTGACCTTTACTTCCTCATAGAAGAGCTGAGAATTCAAAACTCAGAGACGTCAGAGTCTTGGCTTCTGAACTGAAAAACAAAGCCAAGGTTATAGCTTAAGAGAAAATAATTGTGAGTGAGGGTGGAGGGAGGGGTAAATTAGGAGGTTGGGATAAATATACATACTGCACTATATTAAACAGGTAACCAACAAGGCTTCCCAGATAGCTCAAACAGTAAAGAATCTTCCTGCAATGTGGGAGACCTAGGTTTGATCCCTGAGTCAGGAAGATCCCCTGGAGAAGGGCATGGCAACCAACTCCACTATTCTTGCTTGGAGAATCCCATGGACAGAGGAGCCTTGTGGGCTACAGTCCATGGAGTCACAAAAAGTCAGACATGACTGAATGACTAACACACACACAACCAACAAGGACCTACTGTATAGCACAGAGAACTATACTCAGTATTTTGTAATAACCTATAAGGGTTGTAAAGAGTCGGACATGACTGAGTGACTAACCATTTCACCTTTCATAATGGAAGAGAATCTGAAAAATTATATACATACATATATATAACTGAATTGCTGTACTGTACACCTGAAACTAACACAACATTGTAAATCAACTATACTTCAATAAAAGAAGGATTAAAAAACAGAAAGTATTTGAAAGACTGTATCATCAGTAATGGATAGTTTTCTTCACCCTAAACCTAGAAACAGATTCATAGACTGGTGAAAAGGAAGACAAGGTCAGAAAACAGGAAAGAGCTTGAACATCAATGCAGTTCCTGAAAGGAGGCCCTCTGCCCTGCCCATTGTTGCCAAAATTGGGCCAAGTCCTTGAGGGATGGGGAGAACTGAACCCTATAAAGCCACTAAAGGATGTCTTAGGTTCATATTGGCAACCACATTCAAAATATACCACTGCTTTCAAATACCACCATTTACTCAGGTTGAATAATAGGGTGCAAGGCAGGAGAAACAGCATGCATACTGACAGTACCACAAAGGTCTTAACAACTTCCAGGCGTGACTTCCAATGTCCTTAATTACTCCACAAAGGACTGCCAAGGGCACAGAGATGAGACTGAGTACAGATGGGGTGCTTCAGATGAGTGGGGTCTTGTAAGCATTTCTGTTTTTATAGTATTGTAAATCTTGCAGGAGTACATGACTAGATTCCATTCCTCAGTACTTATTATTGGGGGAAACTGGAGGAAGGGTACACAGAGCCTCCCTGTACATTTTTTCAACTTCCTGAGAATCTATAATTGTTTCAAAATAACAAGTAAAGATATTTGAAAAAATGTATAGTAACTATGGAGAAAATATTATCAAATGAAGCAAATTATATAAAATGGTATGGACAGTAAAAGTACCATCAACTATGAAAATGAAATACACATTTGGAAAAAAAAAAACTAGGAGGATTTTTTATGCCCAAACTAATAATGGCTATACTGTGACATTAAGATTATGTAGGCTTATTTTTCTTTTTTCTAATTTCAAAGTTTCATTATAAGATTTATGAGACATAATTAAAATAATTAAACATACACCTTGAAAAATGGAAATAAGAGAAACTCTGATTTTCAGATAATAAAAGCATCTCAGAATTGAGAGGGACAAAGAGAAAATCTCATTCAACCTCTACCTCACTGAACATCTCCAATGACAATAAACTCTTATCTTTGGTGGCCCATGTTTTTGTCAGATTGGATATTATTCAGTTCAGTTCAGTCGCTCAGTTGTGCCTGACTCTTTGCAACCCCATGAACCACAGCACGCCAGGCCTCCCCCTGCATCACCAACTCCGGGAGTCCACCCAAACCCATGCCCATCAAGTCGGTGATGCCATCCACTCATCTCATCCTCTGTAGTCCCCTTCTCCTCCTGCCCTCAATCTTTCACAGCATCAGGGTCTTTTCTTTTTTTAATATAAATTTATTTAATTGGAGGCTATTACTTTACAATATTGTATTGGTTTTGCCATACATCAATATGAATCTGCCATGGGTGTACCCATGTTCCCCATCCTGAACCCCCCCCACCTCCCTCCCCATACCATCCCTCTGGGTCATCCCAGTGCACCAGCCCCAAGCATCCTGTATCATGCATCGAACCTGGACTGGCAATTCGTTTCACAAATGAGTGAGCCCTTTGCATCAGGTGGCCAAAGTATTGGAGTTTCAGCTTCAACATCAGTCCTTCCAAAGAACACCCAGGACTGATCTCCTTTAGGATGGACTGGTTGGATCTCCTTGCAGTCCAAGAGACTCTCACGAGTCTTCTCCAACACTACAGTTCAAAAGTATCAATTCTTCGGTGCTCAGCTTTCTTCACAGTCCAACTCTCTCATCCATACATGATATTATAATTGCTAGAAATATATTATTTTGAGTCAAAATGTACCTCTTTATGATATCCAGGCTTTGTAGATATTTAAAAATAAATTATTTTTGAGGGTAATGAGTATGTTCATTTTCTGACTGTGCTGATGGCTTCTTGAGTGTGTGTTAAAATTTCTCAAATTTTACATTTTAAATATGCACAATTTATAAAATGTCAACACTATCTCAATAAACCCATTTAAAAAATAGAAATATGGGAGAATCTGGGAAGTATAAAAAGAAGTACTCCTTCATGTTATCATAGACTCACACAACTATTGGGATGTTGAGAAACCATCCGGTTCATGTCTTCAGGCAAGACCAAACTGAGAAGAACTTAAGAAATTGTTAAGCCCTTTCTCAAAACTCTTCAAAGAAACTTCTAACATTTTTTAACCTTTAAATTTTTTCTTCTAATATATAACTACTGAAAACTTCTACTCTAAACCAATCACCTCTTGTTTGTACTAAACAAGCATGGAGTCCAGTTGTTCTTATTGAGGTATCCTATACATTAATTAAATGTCACTGAAGCTCCTGAGAAACATGCCACTGAAATAAATTAGGCAACGCTTTTCCCTACATTATAAATCTAGAAAATAACCTTGCAGATCCTCTTTGCCATTCCCTTCAATTCAGATCAAGCATAATGCCTGAGTAGATCATTTTTGGATCTCTCTCCTCTGGACCTCATCACTTCTCACCATCTTGCTGTACTTTCCAGAGGCATATGGAGCTCCAGAGCTGATGAGATAATAAAAATTCCATCAAAAGCCTCAGTCTATCCTGGTGAAGAATACCTTTACCATGTTTTCAGAGGCCCCTTTCTTCCCCAGCCAAACTAGATCCCTATGATAGGTCATCTGAGGAGGAAAAGAAGAGGGACAGGGAGAGGGTATCTTCCACCATTTCTGGTTCATGAGATATTATGACAAACTATCAATACCCTTGAGCATTTCTAAAGTGGCTTAATTCTGTATATAACTTTATCTGTTACTTGATATTAATTTCTACTAGGTTCTTTCTTTGAAAAAGTGGCCCAGCATATTTGGTAGATTGGCTCAGTATTCTTCAGGCACTGGATTGATTAATTTGTGCATTACCCCATTTACTCACTCTTTTAATCAATTTGCATTGGATATTTCCTAGGTATTACAAAATCTGCTATGCATAGTGTTGGTATAGTATATTGAGCAGGTCCAGGAGACAGAATAAACAGGTAAAACAGAAGTAAAAAACAGTACAAGTCAGAATAAGTGTTATGAAGGAAATAAGCAGAATGCCATAACAGCAAATAATGAATGTTCTGGGAGGGCTGATTTGGATAGGGTGGCTAGTTTGTCTAACAAGAAAATATTTAATTGACTCCTGAAGTATAAGAAGTTTGTTAAGGTAGGTATGTGGTTATTAAGAATTTTCTGGAAGAAATTATTCTCTTCCAGGGAAAGGCAATATGGTGCATTGGAAAAAGTACAGGCTTTGGGACTGAATGACACTGAGTTTGAATATTTGTTTAGCCAACTGTTCTCTGTGTAGCCATAGACATTTTGTTAACACTTACGAAGTTTGGTAGATAATAATACTTATTAGTATTTATTTTGGTGATTAAATGTATATTTCCTGTAACATTTCTATTATTTTTTTATAAACATCAATTACCTATTTTCTCCTAAACAGAGGAATCATCTCTTAACATATGTATAAAGGAATCTGCAATAGTTTTAGGCATTGACAGTATGTTTTACAGATGCTAGGCACAAAAATAATTATCTTGATTTCATATGTGGAAAGTTGAAAGTTAGACAAGTTTAATGTTCCTCAATGCCACAATGACAGCACAGAGAGGGAGCCAAACTTAGTTCAGTACATCAGCTTCCAACTTGTTTTAACACACTATGTAGGACTGTCAGCAAGGTGAGGGCTGGGGCAGTGTCATATTCATCTTCGACTGTACTGTGATCAGCCTGGTATATAAGAGGATCGTGTTCTAAAACGAATAATATGATAGAAAACAGTGTGGAGGGTCCTCAGAAAACTAAAAGTAGAATTGCTCTATGATCCAGTAATTCCACTCCTGGGCATATACTCAGACAAAACTATAACTCAAAAAGATACATGTACCTCAGTGTTCATAGTAGCACTACTTACAGTAGCCAGGATATAGAAGCAACCTAAATGTCCATCAACAAACGAATGGATAAAGAAGAGCTGGTGCAAATATACAATGGAATGTTACTCAGTCATAAAAAAGAATGAAATAATGCCATTTTTAGTAACATGGGTGAACCTAGAGATAAACATACCAAATGAATTGAGTCAAAGAGAAAGACAGATATTATAAATCACTTACATGTAGAATCTAAAATATGGCACAAATTAACCTATCTATGAAACAGAAAGACTCACAGACAG
Source organism: Capricornis sumatraensis (assembly GCF_032405125.1). NCBI lineage: Eukaryota > Metazoa > Chordata > Mammalia > Artiodactyla > Bovidae > Capricornis > Capricornis sumatraensis. The sequence goes on from NC_091092.1 coordinate 113,308,245, forward strand.
AGAACAGACTTGTGATTGCCAAGGAAGAGGGGAGTGAGGGAGGGAAGGACTGGGAGTTTGCAGTTGGCAGATGTAAACTATTATATACAGGATGGATAAACAACAAGGTCCTACTGTATAGCACAGGGAACTATATTCAGTATCTTATACTAAACCATAATGGAAAAGAATATAAAAAAGAATATATGTGTATTACTCAGCCAGTCACTTTGCTGTACAGCAGACATTGGCACAACATTGTAAATCAATAATACTTCAATAAAAAATTAAATTATGAATTAAAAACCTAATAGTGCAAATACTCTTACCCCTTCTCCTCCTGGAATTATTACAAAAGCAAAAGGGAGGAAAATGCTGTACAAACTTCATTTTGAATAAAACCAGGGGACAAGTAATCCTCAAGACACCAAAATATATTTATATGCATTTGTGTATATATATATATATATATATATACACAGTATATTTATATATGTAAATATATAAGGAAGGAAGCTGAGACTGAGTATAAGTGTATAGGAGGGAGTGAACAGAAGCCCTTGGGAATGGTGAGAGGGAGTAATAATGGAAGCTCTCAGAAAATATCAGAAAGGAAGGGGCTTACTCAGATGTGCTAAAGCTATATAGATTGTGTATAACTGTAGGTACAGAAACTGGGTCTTCTGGCCTGGAGGCAGAAGCTCTCAGAAGTCCAGTCTGGGTCAGAGAAGCAGAAGAGTTGGGGCTACATGGATAATCCACAGATGCGCCGTAACTGCAGGAAGCAATGTGTCTCTGTGGTAGCAGAGGAGGAGCCTTTGTTCTGTGAAGTCACTCTCGTGATCATTCCCCTCACCCCCTGCTGTAAACATGGACTGGAAGTAGCTGACCCTCAAGAACATAACCTACTTACCATGAGTAATAGAAAAGAAACAGGCATACAGACACCATACCAAAAAACAATGTATGATATAGCAGTAAATATTACCAATACCTGAAAATGCTACCAGAAGAATGTTGCCTTGGATAAGGAAAACTGTGACTAATAGACATAACTGGTGCCTGCTTCAACCCCTTTGCACTCACAGTTCCTGAAAATGCTGTTGACTATTTGCTGCAAGCTCCTGTGGCTTCATGACAACTAATACAAGGTGGGCAAGGGTTTATGTCCCCAGAAGCAGCCCTCAATCAATAATAAACTCACCACTTTGGAAATGTGAGGGACAATTCTGAGATGGGTTCTACATCTTATCGTTCAACATTACCTGGGATCTTAATAGACTTCCAGAATCTCAGACCTGCTGAACAAGTATCTGTTCTTCAAAAAGATCCCATGGTGATCTATGTGACTTTAAATAAAACTTGAGAATCCTTGTTATATACAGTCTCCTAGAGGACCCCAACAGGATTGGGACCTACTGTCCACAGCAATAACCGGCCCATAAATGCACCTACTATTGGCTGCTGTCCTTTTGTCCTTTTCTTGTCTCAGTTTACCAGTCTCACACCTGTATTTCTTAGGATCCCCTCCCAAATAAACAACTTGCCTCATTGTCAGGAAGCATTTAACAGGAGGTTTCATGCGTGCTGTTTTGGATCTGTCAGGAGTCTTCTGTTCCTTATTAATTCCTGAATATTTAGGAATTACGAGGAGAGGCAAACCTCTCCCGGGGCTGAGGGATCCAGGCATTTCCTTCATTAGGTTTTCAATACGATGATAAATACCCTCTTCCTTCTTGTGAACCATACTGTGAAAGTGATTGTTTACAACTCTCTCTCTCTTTAATATGGATCGCCTACGTTTTGCAAGTCTGGAATTTTAATCTTCGTCTTTGCTGAGAATAACTACAGTATATATGCCCACGCCATGTTGATTAAAACACCTTTGCTCCATCAGAGCTTTGGTCCCCATGTCTTTCTTTCTCTCTCTCTCTCTCTCAGGCTATTTCTCTGGAGCACAGAGGCCTTCTGAGTTCACGTTCCTGCCCAGGCTTCTAAGACCCTCTCCAGAAGGCACTCTGCGCCTTCACCCCATTGAGAGGGTGCCTGAGGCCTCCGTGAACAGAGCAAGCCCCGTGCAGGGGCTTTATTGGCTTTCTGCGTAAACCAAGGGATATCAGTCTCTTTTAGGGCTTCCCTGGTGGTTCAGAGGTTAAAGCGTCTGCCTCCAATGGAGGAGACCCGGGTTCGATCCCTGGGTTGGGAAGATCCCCTGGAGAAGGAAATGGCAACCCACTCCAGTACTCTTGCCTGGAGAATCCCATGGACTGAGGAGCCTGGTGGGCTGCAGTCCACGGGGTCACAAAGAGTCGGACACGACTGAGTGACTTTACTTACTTACTTACTCTTTCCTTTACTTTCTCATTGGTCGACTGGATCACCAGGTTCCGGTCCATTAAAGGACCTCAACACCTCATATCCTTATCTTAGAATCTATTTCTGAGGGAACTCAACCTATGATGGTTACCACATATTTTATCAAGAAATCAAAGAAAAGAAGGAAAGAAAGAAAGAAAGCAATTGCCACTTGGAAGAATAGTTGCAAAGAAGGAATGGTGGAACTCAGGGAAAATATAGCATGAGGCAGAATATCAAGTGAGTTGTCAGAACATGGGAGAGTATGAGAAGAAAAATGGCTGAATCACAGAAATAAAGATAGAATCAGGAGGAAAAAAGACCACAGGTATAATTATAGATACTAGAGTAAACAAGTGGGAGATAAATAGAAGACAGAAATGAAAACAGTCATCCTAATGAAGTTGAAATAAAAAAATTAAAAGAGATTAGAGAGAAAATAATAGTTATAGAAGACAGCCAAAATACACTGCAGTCCCAGAAGAAGAAAAACAGATTTTTAAATATTAAAAAACTTTCTTTAAACAAAAGATAATCTTTATATTGTTGGCTAGGAAAAAAACTGACAGAATGGTTTGCATTAAAACATGTACTGGTAAATTTACCAGGCCTTAAAAATAAATGAAGGATCCAAATTGAATACCTTTACTAACATAGTTACACCTACACTTCAAATCAAAATTTGTAAGTACATTATGAAAATTCTTTTTTAGTACATCAGTTATAAATATATATATATAAAAGAATCCATTGGGCAATCAGGCAAAAAAAAATCAAGTCACTCAGGCAGGCCTCAGATTTCTCCATAGTATCAATCAAGGCCAAAAGACAAGGGTGAACTTCTACAAAATACACAAGGAACAAAAGTATGTGCTGAGAAAAACAGTGTCTGACATAAATCATAACAATGTTTTCTTAGGTCAGTCTCCCAAGGCAATAGAAATAAAAGCAAAAATAAACAAATGGGACTTAGTCAAATTTACAAGCTTCTGTACAGCAAAGGAAACAGTAAAAAAAATGAAAAGACAACCTACAGAACGGGAGAAAATATCTGCAAATGATATGAACAACAAGGGCTTAATTTCCAAAATATACAAACAACTCATACAATTCAACAAAACAAAAAAATAAACAACCCAATTGAAAAAATGGGCAGAAGACCTAAATTGACACTTCTCCAAAGAAGATATGCAGATGGCTAACAGGCACATAAAAAGATGCTCAACACTGCTAACATTGGAGAAATACAAATCAAAACTACAGTGAGGTATCACTTCATACCAGTCAAAATGACCATCATTTAAAAAGCCTACAAATAAATTCTGGAGAGGGTGTGGAGAAAAGGGAACCCTCTTATACTGTTGGTAGCAATGTATGTTGGTGTAACTACAGAAAACATGGAGGTTTAGCAAAAAAGTAAAAGCAGAGTTGCTATATGATCCAGCAATCCCACTCCTGGGCACATAACCAGATAAAACAAATTCAAAGAGATACATGGACGCTTATGTTCATAGCAGCACTCTTCACAATAGCCAAGACATGGAAACAGCCTAAACGTTCATTGACAGATGAATGGATAAAGATGTGGCACAACTAATGAGCGAGTGCTCTACAACTACTGAAGCCCATGTGGTCAAGAGCCTGTGCTCTGCAACAAAAGAAGCCGCCACAATGAGAAGCCTGTGCACTGCAACTAGAGAGTAACCCCTGCTCACTGCAACTAGGGAATGCCTGAGCAGAAATGAAGATCCAACACAGACAGTAATAATAAAAGATGTGGCACGTATATACGGTGGAATACTACTCAGTCATAAAAAACAGTGAAATAATGCCATTTGCAGCAACATGGATGCAACTGGAGATGATCATGCTCAGTGAAGTCAGTAAGAGAAAGACAAATATATATAATTTACATGAGGAATCTAAAATATGACACAGAGGAACCTCTCTACGAAACAGAGAACAGGCTTGTGGCTGCCAAGGGGGAGGGAGTTGGGGGGGAGAAATGGAATGGGAGATTGGGGTTAGCAGATGCAAGCTATTATATATAGAATGGATAAAGATCTGGATACCTCAGAAGGTACAAGGATAAATGCTTCAATTGCAAGACAATTCTTGCTGAAAATGTGCTTTATAAAATTTTCTTCCATAGCTTTGTGAAGTTATCTAATGGGCCAAGAAAATTCACTGAGCTAGGGACCTGTAGGCACAAGAAATTCCAAAGGATTCATTTGAGGCATCATATTGAACACATTAATCACCTAGATTGAGAGACACAAACTTTCCTCACCCATATATTCTATCAATATCAGTTCATATACTCCTATAGAAGAATTGGTTAGATACTCTCAAACTTCTCCAATGTAAGGACCCCTTTTTAGCCATCAAAACATTTTTAAGATCCACAAAGTTTGAAAAAATGCATTGTTGCAAATTAACACTATTGATTCCATAATGCTATAATCAGTTCAGTTCAGTTGCTCAGTTGTGTCTGACTCTTTGCGACCCCATGGACTGCAGCACGCCAGGCCTCCCTGACCATCACCAACTCCCAGAGCTTGGTCAAACTCATGTCCATTGAGTCGGCGATGCCATCCAGCCATCTCATCCTCTGTCATCCCCTTCTCCTCCCACCTTCAATCTTTCCCAGCAGTAGGGTCTTTTCCAATGAGTCAGTTCTTCACATGAGATAGCCAAAGTATTGGAGTTTCAGCTTCAGCATCAGTCCTTCCAATGAATATTCAGGACTGATTTCCTTTAGGACTGACTGGTTGGATCTCCTTGCAGTCCAGGGAACTCTCAAGAGTCTTCTCCAACACCATAGTCCCAAAGCATCAATCTTTCAGTGTTCAGCTTTCTTTATGGTCCAATGCTCACATCCATACATGACTACTGGAAAAACAATAGCTTTGACTATGTGGACCTTTGTCAACAAAGTAATGTCTCTGCTTTTCAATATGCTGTCTAGGTTGGTCATAGCTTTCCTTCCAAGGAGCAAGCATCTTTTAATTTCATGGCTGCAGTCACCATCTGCAGTGGCTTTGGAGCCCCCCAAAATAAAGCCTCTCACTGTTTCCATTGTTTCCCCATCTATTTGCCATGAATGCCATGATCTTAGTTTTTTTGAATGTTGAGTTTTAAGCCAGCTGTTTCACTCTTGTCTTTCACTTTCATCAAGGGGCTCTAGTTTCTCTTCACCTTCTGCCATAAGGGTGGTGTCATCTATGTATATGAAGTTATTGATATTTCTCCCGGCAATCTTGATTCCAGCTTGTGCTTCATCTAGCCTGGCATTTTGCATGATGTACTCTGCATAGAAGTTAAATAAGCAGGGTGACAATATGTAGCCTTGACATACTCCTTTCCCAATTTGGAGCCAGTCCGTTGCTCCATATCCAGTTCTAACTGTTGCTTCTTGACCTGCATACTGATTTCTCAGGAGGCAGGTAAGGTGGTCTGATATTACCATCTCTTGAAGAATTTTCCACAGTTTGTTGTGATCTACACAGTCAAAGGCTTTGGAGTAATCAATAAAGCAGAAGTAGATGTTTTTCTGGAATTCCCTTGCTTTTTCAATGATCCAACAGATGTTGGCAATTTGATCTCTGGTTCCTCTACCTTTTCTAAAACCAGCTTGAACCTCTGGAAGTTCATGGTTCATGTTCTGTTGAAGCCTGGCTTGGAGAATTTTGAGCATTACTGTGCTAGCATGTGAGATGAGTGCAATCATGCAGTAGTTTGAACATTCTTGGCATTGCCCTCCTTTGGGATTGGAATGAAAACTGACTTTTTCCAGTCCTGTGACCACTGCTGAGCTTTCCAAATTTGTTGGCATATTGAGTGCAGCACTTTAACAGCATTATCTTTCAGGATTTGAAATAGCTCAACTGGAATTCCATCACCTCCACTAGCTTTGTTTGTAGTGATGCTTCCTGAGGTCCATTTGACTTCATACTCCAGGATGTCTGGCTCTAGGTGAGTGATCACACCATTGTGGTTAGCTGGGTCATGAGGATCTTTTTTGTATAGTTCTGTGTATTCTTGCCACCTCTTCTTAATATATTCTGCTTCTGTTAGGTTCATACCATTTCTGTCCTTTATTGAGCCCATCTTTGCATGAAATGTTCCCTTGGTATCTCTAATTTTCTGAAGAGATCTCTAGTCTTTCCCATTCTTTTGTTTTTCACTATTTCTTTGCATTGATAACTTAGGAAGGCTTTCTTATCTCTCCTTGCTCTTCTTTGGAACTCTGCATTCAAATGGGTATGTCTTTCCTTTTCTCCTTTGCCTTTAGCTTCTCTTCTTTTCTCAGATATTTGTAAGGCCTCCTCAGACAACCATTTTGCCTTTTTGAATTTCTTTTCCTTGGGGATGGTCTTGATCACTACCTCCTGTACAATGTCATGAATCTCCCTCCATCCATAGTTCTTCAGGCACTCTGTCTATCAGATCTAATCCCTTGAATCTACTTGTCACTTCCACTGTATAATCGTAAGGGATTTGATGTAGGTCATACCAGAATGGTCTAGAGGTTTTCTCTACATTTTTCAATTTAAGTCTGAATTTGGCAATAAGAAGTTCATGATCTGAGCCACAGTCAGCTCCCAGTCTTGCTTTTTCTGACTGAATAGAGCTTCTCCATCTTTGGCTGCAAAGAATATAATCAGTCTGATTTCAGTGTTGACCATTACAGGTCAGCAGTGGCCTGCCACAGGGGCTTGGGCTCTGGGTGCAGCTACCTGGGTCACACAGCCTATGGTGTAAGCCCTCCTGGAGAAGGTCCTCATTAGCCCCACCATAGAGTTGCCAAGCAGACAACCCACAAACTGCAGAATAATTATACCAAAGAAATGTTTGCACTGTTAAGAAAGTTCTAGGACCCACAACAGATTTCCCAACCTGAGGATCTGGCAAAGGGACTGAGAAACCCCAGGGAATTTGACTTTGGAGGCAAGTGGGATTTGATTAAAGTACTTCCACAGGACTAGGGGAAAAGACTCTTGGAGGGCACAGATAAAACCTTGTTCACATCAGGACCCAGGAGAAAGGGGCAGTGATCCGACAAGAGACTGACCCAGACTTGCCTGTGAGTGTCCAGGAGTCTCCAGTGGAGGGCATGGGTCAGCGGTGGCCTGACTTACTTACCCCAAGCAAGTGTATTAAGGAGAGCTAAGGAGACTTACTTACCCCAAGTAAGTGTTCTGAGGAGAGCTATGGAAAGCTAAGGGGACTTACTTACCCCAAGCAAGTGTTCTAAAGAGAGCTACAGAGACCTTGGAGAGATGAGGAGACTGAACCTCATGCAAATGTTTTAAGGAGAGCTAAGGAGACTTACTTAACCCAAGGAAACTGTTCTAAGGAGAGCTATGGAGAGCTAAATAGACTTACTTGCCCCAAGCAAGTGTTCTAAGGAGAGCTAAGGAGACTTATTTACCCAACAAGTGTTTAAGGAGAGCTAAGAACTAAGTAGACTTACTTACCCCAAACAAGTGTTTTAAGGAAAGCTAACAAGACTTACTTACCCCAGGCAAGTTTTCTAAGAAGAGCTAAGGAGAGCTTGGGGTTTCCCTGGTAGCTCAGCTGGTAAAGAATCCACCTGCAATGCAGGAGACCGTGATTCGATTCCTGGTTCAGGAAGATCTACTGGGCAGGAGAAGAAGGGGACGACCGAGGATGAGATGGCTGGATGGCATCACTGACTCGATGGACGTGAGTCTGAGTGAACTCCGGGAGTGGGTGATGGACAGGGAAGCCTGGCGTGCTGCGATTCATGGGGTCGCAAAGAGTCGGACATGACTGAGCGACTGAACTGAACTGGAGAAGGGATAGCCATCACCCCAGTATCCTTGGCTGAATTGATGCTTTTGAACTGTGGTGTTGAAGAAGACTCTTCAGAATCTCTTGGACTGTAAGGAGATCCAACCAGTCAATCCTAAAGGAAATCAGTCCTGAATATCCATTGGATGGACTGATGCTGAAGGTGAAGCTCCAATACTTTGACCACCTGATGCAAAAACTGACTCATTGGAAAAGACCCTGATGCTGGGAAAGATTGAAGGCAGGAGGAGAATGGGATGACAGAGGATGAGGTCGTTAGATGGCATCACCAACTTGATGGATATAAGTTTGAGCAAGCTTCAGGAGTTGATGATGGACAGGGAAGCCTCGTGTGCTGCAGTCCATGGGGTCACCAAGAGTTTTACACAACTGAGTGAACTGAACTGAACTGAAGGAGAGCTAAGGAGACTTTCTTACCCCAAGCAAGTGTTCTCAAGAGAGCTAAGGAGACTTACTTACCCGACATAGTATGTTTTGGAGAGCTACAGAGAGCTCAAGAGACTTACTTACCTTGACATGGTATTCATAGGAGAGCCAAGGACAGCTAAGGAGACTTACTTGCTCTGTTCTAAGTCGCTTCAGTCATGTCCAACTCTTTGCAATCCTATGGACTGTACCCTCCCAGTCCATAGGCTCCAGGAAAGAATACTGGAGTGGGTTGCCATGCCCTCCTCCAGGGGATCTTCCCAACTCAGAGACCCACATCTCTTCTGTCTCTTGCACTGGCAAGCGAGTTCTTTACCATGAACGCCACCTGGGAAGCCCATAAGGAGGGACAGAATAAAAAGCACAATCACAGCAAACTAATCAAACTGATCACATGGACCACAGCCTTGTCTAACTCAATGAAAGTCTGAGCCATGCCATATAGGGTCACCCAAGACAGACAGGTCATGGTGGAGAGTTCTGACAAAACATGGTCCACTGGAGAAGGGAATGGCAAACCGCTTCAATATTCTTGCCTTGAGAACCCCATGAACAGTATGAAAAGGCAAAAAGATATGACACTGAAAGATGAACTCCCCAGGTTGGTAGGTGCCCAATATGCTACTGGAGAAGAACAGAGAAATAACTCCAGAAAGAATGAAGAGATGGAGCCAAAGTAAAAACAACACCCAGTTGTGGATGTGACTGGTGATGGAAGTCTGATGCTGTAAACAGCAAATTGCATAGGAACCTGGAATGCATGAATCAAGGTAAATTAGAGGTAGTCAAGCAGGAGATGGCAAGAGTGAATATCAACATTTTAGGAATCGGTGAACTGAACTAGAGTGGAATAGATGAATTTAATTCAGATGACCATTATATCTACTACTGTGGGCAAGAATCCCTTAGAAGAAAAGGAGTAGCCCTCATAGTCAACAAGAGAGTCCAAAATGCAGTACTTGGGTGCGATCTCAAAAATGACAAAATGATGTCTGTTTCTAAGGCAAACCATTCAATATCAGAGTAATCCAAATCTATGCCCCAACCATTAATACCAAAGAAGCTGAAGTTGAACAGTTCTATGAAGACCTACAAGACCTTCTAGAACTAACACTCTGAAAAGATGTCCTTTTCATCATAGGGGACTGGAATGCAAAAGTAGGAAGTCAAGAGATACCTGGAATAACAGGCAAATTTGGCCTTGAAGTACCAAATGAAGCAGGGCAAAGGCTAACAGAGTTTTGAGAAGAGAACACACTGGTCATAGCAAACACTCTCTTCCAACAACACAAGAGAAGACTCTACACATGGACATCACCAGAGGGTCAAAATGCTATAATGGCCATCTGTTATTTTTACTGGTCAGCCCTTCTGTTGACTGAGGTCCTAATATACACCAGCTTTCCTATGGTGAAGCATCCCTTCTTTTCTACTTTCAATCCATCCATCTTGGATTATTTTGACTCAGTTCTTGTCTTCAGAGGTAGGTATGTGACTCAGACCTGGCCAATTAGAACATCCAATTTACTTGGCCGCAATAATTACTTCCAAGATGGACATGGACTAACCCAATTTGAGATAATCTTTGAATATTTGTTGGGATTGTTGAGAGGGAGACAGTCCCATTTTTTTCCTGGATTACTAGGATTTGCCTATATAAGCCTTTTTAGCTGTTGGCAACCATCTACATGATAATAAAGTACTCATGAGAATAAAGCTCAGTGACAGGGCATAAAGATGAGATATTTAAAGAGATGGAGTTCAATTTTCATGGTTTGGGCTCCTAGAACTATTCATGCCTGGACTTACTCATATATTTTTCAGATATATGAACCTCTAAATATAATTTTTAGTTTGAATTTGGTTTCTCTTACTCAAAAGTAGGAGTCTCTTCTAATATACATGCTTTGAGATGATATTTTATTTGATTAATCCCCAAGAGCTGACTGCTGTGTGTGCTCCAAGAAATATTTAAAATATTAGCACAAATATTCATGAGACATAGTGTTAAATGAGAAATTAACATTCTGTGTGTATATCAACATGAAGACATCTTGCAATTAACCACCACAAGGGGTCAGAGATCTACAGGTTAGGAACCATTTTAATCTAAATTTTGGAGGGCATGTAGATAACAGACTAGGGCCTCATTTATACAACTAAAATGTAGAGTAGAAGATGATTATCTTGGAAATCTAGTGGGGTTTAACAAGCTAATCAACACTGCGTTTTCTGTCAGCATAGTCTCGAAGTCAAATGTGGCTTGCCTCTAAAAAAATATTCACTGCTTTTAGATGATATTTTACAGTGATTGAAAACGTTCTAGGGAATGCACTACCATTTTATTTTAGCAGGGAGGCTATTTAGAACTTTAATAAGGCTACAAGGTATTATTCAGTAAAGGAAGATAAGCTCATTCTCATGTCAACTTAGAAAAACCATGAGAATATATATACACAACTACAGCCATTTCTTCAGGCTATTTTTTATTACTTTGCAAATTTGTCAAGCTAATCTACTGCTTTCCAGGTGCCTTTAAATACATTATTTCACTTAATTCTAAAAGTAATTCTGTAAGGAAGTAAACTAGAAGTCATTGAGATTTTGTTGAGCTCTATTATGGGTGATGCATAAGCACACATACATGAATACATTTTAAGGTAGGGCAAATAAAGTAAATATCATTATTACTATTTTATACACAAGAAAATTAAGGCTCAAAAGATAAATGAGATATTCTACTTCACATATTTAATACAAAGCAAAGCTTGAATTAATACAAAATTTTCAGGACTCAAGACCCTCTCTATTTTTGACCCTATTTTTTTTACTTCTAACAGACCTAAGAAGGATCTATATGTCTGAAGCAGAACGAATGAGTGTAGCTTCATCTGGTTGATGAGTGCTGAAGACTGGCATATCTGAATTTCTTGCCTCCATGTTGACCTGAATTATTGAAAACAATCACCTGATGTGAAGAACTGACTCACTGGAAAAGACTCTGATGCTGGGAAAGATTGAGGGCAGGAGAAGGGGACGACAGAGGATGAGATGGTTGGATGGCATCACCGACTTGATGGACAAGTTTGAGTGAACTCCTGGAGCTGGTGATGGACAGGGAGGCCTGGTGTGCTGCAGTCCATGGGGTCGCAAAGAGTCAGACACAACTGAGTGACTGAACTGAACTGAATACCTACCATATTAATTACTGTTTCCTAACCTGGTGCTTTTGTCATTATTTCTGTCTTCCACTCTTTTCTCTCCTTTTGTAGTTTTAATTCAGCATCTTATATGATTCCATGTGCTCTATCTCAGCATATCAGCTACACTTCTTTTGAAAACTTTTTAGTGGTCATCCTACAATGTGCAGCATCTTTCAACTAACCCAGGTCCATTTTCAAATAACATTATACTACTTCAATGTAGTGTTAGTACTTTAGAATGACAAAATAATCCTAATTACTCCCTTCTGTCCCTTGTATCACTGTTCTCATTCATATCATATATGCATATATACATACATATATATATATGTATACATTGCTATATGTACATATTATTTTAAACAAACTTATATGTTAGAGCAATTAAGAATCAGAAAATAGTTTTTTTATTTTTGTTCAGTTCAGTTGCTCAGTCACATCCGACTCTTTGTGACCCATGGACTGCAGCACGCCAGGCCTCCCTGTCTATCACCAATTCCCGGAGCTTGCTCAAATTCATGTCCATTGAGTCAGTGATGCCATCCAACCGTCTCATCCTCTGTCATCCCCTTCTCCTCCTGTCTTCAATCTTTCCTAACATAAGGGTCTTTTCTAATGAGTCTGTTCTTCCCATAAGGTGGCCAAAGTATTGGTGCTTCAGCTTCAGCAACAGTTCGTCTGATGAATATTCAGGACTGATCTTTAGGATGGACTGGTTGGATCTCCTTGCAGTCCAAGGGACACTGAAGAGTCTTCCCCAACAACACAGTTCAAAAGCATCAATTCTTTGACTTTTCTTTTAACCTTCATCTTTTTGAATTTTACCATCACTTATTCCTTCTTCAGTGTTCTTCCTTTCTGTATGTAGATCTGAGTTTCTGACCTGTATTATTTCCCTTCTCTCTAAAAAACTGTAAAACTTTTTTTTTTTTTTTTTGGCAAGGCAGGTCTACTGGCAACACATTCCTTCAAGTTTTGTCTGAGAAAATCTAGTTCTATCTAATTTTGGGGGGATAGTTTGGCCAAATAGACTATTCTAGATTTTTTTTCCTCTCAACACTTTAAATGTTTTACTCCACCTTCTCTTTGTGTGCATGGCTTCTGAGGAGAAGTTAGATGTAATTTTTTTATCTTTGTTCTTCTATAGGTAAGTAATTTTTTCCCCCTCTGGCTTCTTTTAAGATTTTATCTTTATTTTTGATATTCTGTAGTTTGAAGATGATATACCCAGGTGTAGTTCTGTTGGCATTTATCCTGCTTGGTGTTCTCTTAGCTTCCTGGATCTATGGTTTAGTGTTTGACATTACCTGGGGAAAAATTCTCAGTCAACACTGTTTAAAATATTTCTTACGTTCCTTTCTCTCTTTCTTCCTCCTTCTGGCATTATGGATGTTACACCTTTGGTAGTTTTCACACAGTCCTTGGACGGGCAAGCATTCTATAGTCCTATGATCAAGTCTCAGTCTTTTAGTGAGCCTGTGCCTCTGGACTGTGAATTTCAAAATGCTTCTCTCTTTTTCCTCTCCTCCTATGTAGAGCAGGAGGGTTAGAGTGTGCCAGAGTTGGGTATTTCCCTTCTCCCATGTGGAAGACTAGAGCCAGCTGATGTTGGGTATTTCCCTTCCCCACATCAGTTAGCTTCTGATAATACTCCAGCAAGTCAGGCTCTGATTAACTATTGAGTAAAGGCCTTATTAAGAAGAACAATACACTCTGGCATATTTCAAAATGTTTCCTTTTCCCCTTCCTCCACCAGAAGCAGGGTGGACAAGGGGGGCAGGTGCAGGATTTTTCTCCAGTATTTATTGTGTGAACCTGGTCTACCTCCTGGAAATAAATATCATATTGGGTGGCCCCCTTATGATTTGGCTCCTCTCCAGTTTTTAACTCTCAGAGTTGCCCACACTGAGCCTCCATCAATTCATCAATTACAGGTCAGGTTTTCCAAAGCTGGTATCAGTTCTCATGGCAGTTTCTACTTGTGAGTCTCTGCCCCAGTAAGCGTTGACTTCCTGCATTCGCTGGTCTGTCTCTTCAATCTTGAGGGCAGGGATTTGTCCTATGTTCTTTTCTCTCTTCAGAGAAGGCAGTGGCACCCCACTCCAGTACTCTTGCCCAGAAAATCCCATGGACGGAGGAGCCTGGTGGGCTGCAGTCCATGGGGTCGCTAAGAGTCGAACACGACTAAGCGACTTCACTTTCACTTTTCACTTTCGTGCATTGGAGAAGGAAATGGCAACCCACTCCAGTGTTCTTGCCTGGAGAATCCCAGGGACTCTAAGAGCAGTCACTGATATTTCAAGTCTGTTGAGCTTTTCACTTGTTGTTAGGATAAGGTGGTGACTTCAAAGCTCTTTACATGTGGAACTTAATAATCGAAGTCATGTCTCTTTATGGCTCTTGAATCTGGTCCCTCCTTTCCATCTCCCTTGCTGATGCCCTGGTTTGAAATTTCATTACTGGATTATTATTATAACCATCGTGTTTGTGTCCATCTTAAGTCTCTCTATTTCCTCTATTGCAGCTTCACATCACTTCCAAATTAATCTAAAATTCAACTGACATAATGTGATTTCCTCACTCTGAAGTGTTCTCATTAATTATCTCATACAAATCCGCATTCTTCACCCTGACACTCAAAGTCATCCATTCTTTGTTCTACACTTAGCTTTTCAGATATTCTCTCACTGCTCTCTTCACTCCCAGGGGAACTGGACTCTCTGCCTCTTCTTGGAGATCCTTGCTGCTGTTGCGTCACTTCAGTCATGTCTGTGCGACCCCATAGATGGCAGCTCACCAGGCTCCCCTGTCCCTGGGATTCTCCAGGCAAGAACAGTGGAGTGGGTTGCCATTTCCTTCTCCAATGCATGGAAGTGAAAAGTGAAAGTGAAGTCGCGCAGTTGTTGGTCCTATGTTTATTCCATTTGCTGTCACTAGAATGCCTTCACATCCCCAGTCCTGGTTGGTTCTGAAGTTATGCCTTCCTTTTCTGACCATTGCTGGCACTTTCAGCAACTTTCTAAGATAGGTCTCTCATTATTCTGTACATTTATATTACTTGTGTACATCTCCTATTGTCCCTGCTAGATTGGGAGTTCCCTGAGGAAAGGGGTCATTTATATTTGTAATACTCATAAGAGCCTGTTACATTTAGTTTATACTTTTTTGAATGAAAAGTGATTAAATCTCAGGTTTGTTTCTCTTAAGGTGACTGGAAAATTAGAGAATAGCTGTGGGTGTGTTCATTTTGACCTCTGTTTTGAACCTCTTTCTAAACACTAACTTAATTAGGATTGTGGGTAGTTTAGGAATAGGAGAATGTCTTCCTTTGTTCTTTGTGCTCTTAAGGCACAGTTGGGAGCTGTTTTTAAAGCAGAGAGATAGAAAGCAGAGTTCTCTAATATTTTTAAAATTTAGATAGTTACAGTATCAATCCTTTCTGGACGTGACAGAGTATCCCACTATAGTATTGTATCTGAAAGGGCTGTTAGATGAAAGTAATCTTTTCTAAACTCAAACTGACATGGGAACAGTTAAGTCTGATTTGTGAGCTACTAAAGTGTCATCTTTTATTCTTCTCAAAGACCTTAACAACTTGAAGGTGAGAACAAAGAGAAGGTAAGAAATGGAGACTCATTTATTTTTCCTGATGTAGAAATGGATGTTCATCAAAATATTCTTCAGAATGACTTGCAATGATACAACTGATGGGCCATAAAAATGTTCACTGGGTTTTGACATATTGGGTCACGTTTTAATTTTACTTCTGGTGGATTTGGCAATTTTGCTCTCTTTCTGTGGAAGGGAGTGTGCCCCACTACTTAACGATGGTGGTATTAATGACCATTCACTTGTACCACAATCTGCCATAATTTTCCCACTTTATTTTACTCTGAGTGGATGAATTCTATCCCACATTTTATTTATTCAAAGTGTATTCTCCACTCAGGGACCAGAAGGGAGAAAAACTCAATTCATAAGCTCTTCTAAGAACTGAAACATTTTCCCACTTCTGATAGAACTGAGTAGTGCTCTGAGTTCCAGAAAATGAAAACGGGAAAAACCCCAGAGAGTATGAAAAAATATTTATTATCCTTTTTTATTGTAACCATATGATGGAGGTCATTAGTATTTTCTTACTATTTCAAAAATAAGTACCAAAAGAAGATGGATTTTTTTGGGGGGGGGGTATCTACTTTTCCTGTTTTTTTTTTTCTTTCATTCATTTATCCATCAAATAGTCTCTGAAGTGCTTCTGCATTCCAGGTAGAGTTCTGGGTGCTGGAATTCAATAGTGGGTTCTTAACTGATGAGTTGCCATTCACACTCAGAGAAGGCGATGGCACCCCACTCCAGTACTCTTGCCTGGAAAATCCCATGGATGGACGAGCCTGGTAGGCTGAAGTTCATGAGGTCGCTAAGGGTTGGGCATGACTGAGCGACTTTCACTTTCACTTTTCACTTTCATGCATTGGAGAAGGAATTGGCAACCCACTCCAGTGTTCTTGCCTGGAGAATCCCAGGGATGGGGGAGCCTGGTGGGCTTCCGTCTATGGGGTTGCACAGAGTCGGATACGACTGAAGCAACTTAGCAGCAGCAGCAGCAGAGAAACATGGATAGATAGAGGAACTATCTATCTATCTACTCATCTATATAGAGAGATGAACTTCCTAGAGGGTCTGTGTTCAGAGAAAATAATCTCAATGTGGTACTTGCTGGAGCTTGTTAGTGAAAAAGTGTTTCTCAGACAGGGCTTGACTCTGTTTTGAATTCACCTCACCTTTCCACTTTCACTTCCCCCTTTTTTCCCTGCTCACTTTTTCCAGAGGTTTTCCTGACTCCCTAAACCATGCCCTTTAGACATATCCCACTCGCACAGGGAACCTCCCAAAACCCTAGTAAAGCTATGGTATTAATGGACTGATGGATTATTTATCTCAAGAGATTTTACACTTTTAAAAGGACTCCTGGGACTTCCCTGGTGGTCCAGTGGTTAAGATCCGCTTGTCAATGCAGTGGACACAGGTTCAATCCCTGGTCTGGGAAGATTCCACATGCCACAAAGCAACTAAATCTATGTGCCACAACAATTGAGCCCATGCTCTAGATGCCATGAGCCAGAATTACTGAGCCTGTGTGCTGCAGTTACTGAAGCCTGCATGCCTGGAGCCTGTGCTCTGCAACGAGAGAAGCCACCGCAATGAGAAGCCCGCGCTCTGCAACGAAGAGTACTCCCTGCTCACCACAACTAGAGAAAGCCTGCACAGCAATGAAGATCCCGGGCAGCCAAAATAAATCAATAAGTACGATTCAAAAGGGCTCCTGAAGATGGAAATGCCCTAGACCACAGGAGTGGTGCCTCCAGTTGTAGACATTTAGGCCCTGTAGCAGACTGAAGGGAAGGAAAATTTTACATGCATCTCAGATCACATCACAGAGGCCCCGGGACCAAGATAGCTTTTTGCTTTCACAGAGGTTGAGAGAGCCATAGTGTGATTTGAAAGATGAGAGGATCATATGGTAGCTTTATTTTTAGTTTTTTAAAGGAACCAACATACTATTCTCCATAGTGGTTGTACCAATTTATCTTCCCACCAACAGTGCAGGAGGATTCCCTTTTCTCTACACTCTCTCTAGCAGTTAGTAGATTTTTTGATGATGGTGTGAGGAAGTTTTGATTTGCACTGTAGATTAGATTTGTTCTGATTTGCATTTCTCTGATAATTAGTGGTGGTGAGATCTTTTCATGTGCTTTTTGGCCATCTGTATGTCTTCTTTGGAGAAATGTCTATTTAAATCTTCTTCCCATTTTTGACTGGGTTGTCTGTTTTTTTTTATATTGAGCTGCAAAAACAGAACTATGATATGATCCAGCAGTCCCACTCCTGGGCATATATACAGAGATATATTTATACTTCAGAAAGATACATGCATCCCATTGTTCACTGCAGCACTATTTATAAGAGCCAGGACATAGAAGCAACCTAAAAGTCATCAGCAAAGGAATGGATAAAGATATGGTACAGATATACAATGGAATATTACTCAACCATAAAAAGAATGAAATAATGCCCTTTGGAGCAACATGGGTAGACCTAGAGATTATCATACTAAGAGAAGTCAGTCAGACAAAAACAAATATCATATGATATCACTCATATGTGAAATTAAATTTAAAAAATGATACAACTGAACCTACTTATAAAATAGAAACAGACTTCCAGATATCAAAAACAAACTTATGGTTACCAAAGGGGAAAAGTGGGACAGGAAGGCTAAATTAGGAGCTTGGAATGATATAAGATAGATAGCCAACAAGGACCTACTGTGTAGCACAAGGAACTCTACCCAATATTCTGTGATAACCTATATAAGAAAAGAATCTAAAAAGGAATGAATATATGTATGTGTTTAACTGAATTACTTTGTGGAACTAACACAGCATTGTAAATCAACTATACTCCAATAAAATTAAAAAAAAAGATGAGACAATCTACAAGACATTCTTGACATGAGAATTTATGTCATGGGTTTTCAAACTGTGTTCTTCAGTACCTGGGGCTTTTGTGGAAGATCTTAAGAGGTCACCAAGGTAATATTAGGGGGACACCAACAGAACGAGTGGCTTGTCACTTTCCTTATCCCCTCTTATAAACTAATAATAGTTGACTTTTAAAAAAGTGACCCCGTGGACTGTAGCCCACCAGACTCCTCTGACCATGGGATTCTCCAGGCAAGAATACTGGAGTGAGTTGCCACACCCTTCTCCAAGGGATCTTCCTGACCCAGGGATTGAATCAGGTCTCCTGCATTGCAGGCAGATTCCTTACCATCTGAGCCACCAGGGAAGCCCATTAAAAGATGATAGCGATAATATTATCCTGCTCTTACCATCTTTTAATAAACTGGGTTTTAAGTTTTTTTTAAAGATATAAGAGTTTGATTTCCAAAAAATTATTTTGGTAACTGCTGTTTCATCTCTCATGTCCAATGCCCAGTTACAATGTAGATATTTTAAAGCAAAAACCTATTCAGCTCTCAGTTTCAGGGGGTATTAGTTATCAGAGAGCTAAGCCTTAAATGCAGTGGCTTGTGCTTAGGGAGAGGGCTTCCCAGATGGCTCAGAGGTAAAGAACCCACCTGCCAATGCAGGAGACAAGGGTTTGATCCCTGGGTTGGGGAGACCCCCTGGAGAAGGGCATGGCAACCCACTCCAGTATTCTTGCCTGGAGAATCCCACGGAGAGAGGAGCCTGGCAAGCTACAGTCCATGGGGTGGCAAAGAGCTGGACGCGACTGAGCACGTGCACACACAGAGGGTTTAGGGAGAGTGGGCTACAGGGATGAAACGTTTTGTTATGGAGACCAGATAAATAGATAAAACAAAGGCATGAAAGTGGGAATGATTAGAAGGGAGATTAAGGAGTATCAAAGACAAATTTGCCTACTTCATCTATGATGGGCCCTGCCAGTAACGCCAGACTTGAGGTTTTCCAAACTTAGAGATTTATCTCCTGTGTCTTGTTTAACTGATCACATTTGATATTCTTTCACCACTTTCAAGTGTATCAGAATGACAGCTCCTTCTTTGCCTCAGTGTAACCACATACATCTCAAAGTATTTTTGAAAGATTATGCCACTATGGGAGTCCACAGACATAGCAACTGGAATATGCTGAATTCTTTTTTTATTTTTACAAAACAATCTCCTTGTTAGTTTGAAAACTTCAGTAAAATAGGTTTTCATATGACATCCCATTTTCTAAAAATAATTAAATATGCTGAATTCTTGTTTCCAATTTTTTACTCTTTCCTGTATCCACACTTTGTGTCATGTAACTCTGCATGTTTTTTCACCGAGTGAGGGATACGCTGCTGTGCTCCTTAACTTTGAGCTTGGCCACATGATGATGACGTGGGTGCAAGCAACACTGTACTTGTTTCCTTTTTTTAGGTTACCCCCCCCCATTTCTGCAGCATGTGAAATCTTGGCTCCCTGACCAGGGATTGAACCTGTGCCTTCTGCAGTGGAAGCATGGAGTGTTACCTACTGGACTGACTTCAAGTTTAGGCCTCATGAGGCTTCCTGTGCTTCACTTACTGTTTGCACTTCTGTGATCATCATGGGAAGCCTGTTTTTCAGCTAGTCTGTTCATCCAAGGAGACTGAGAGGCGTGTGAACCAGATTTGGATCCAACCTGCAGCTTGGAGCCATCTACTTAAGTTCAGCTAAGATGAGCGGAGACACCCTAGTGAACGTGCAGACATGCGAAAAAGAGTATTTAGACTTGAATGTCATTGAGATTCTGTGACTGCTTATTATACAGCAAGAGCTGGCATAGGTAAGACCTTGAACTTTTTGACAGATCAGAAACTGGGCAACTTCCCTGAAGATTCAGTATTCTCATCCATAAGACATATGTAATTATAACTATATCACAGTATTATAGAAAATAAATAAAACAGTATATGTATCAAAAATACTAGGTGCAATGTCTCATTATTATTTTATCAAAAGCTAGGATGATACTTGGGGACTCAGGGATGCAGGGGAGTAAGAGACATGCATTTATTTCAAGATGGAGATTCGATGTTAGAACATACGGTGGTTGAAAAAAAAGGCATTTATTCTGAAGCTTGGGGCAAATAAATCTTTCCTCTTTAGTTTAATGACTGTTAAACTGCACAAATTTACTACTTGGGTAGATGAATAATGAGCTTGAAATAGTTTTCTTTTAAAGGAAAATAAAAACATGACTTTACCAACATCACTTGGTGTATAAAGTGCTATTAGTCACATGCAGTAGTTAGCACATTTGATTTGTTTGTGACCAAGAGTTCAGGTGAATACATTTGAGATTTATTTTGTAATTTTCAACATGCCAATATAAAACAGCTTTTTTTTGCCCCTTCATTGCCATCAGGTCAGAATAAATTGACTCTTGATGCAAAGTTGTAGCCAGGGGTTGAAATTTACCTGTGATTAATGGTCAAAGCATTGACTAGCTGAAGCCCCCACCCCCCTGTTCTTGTATATCACGTCCTGGACTGGGAGCTGTTTTGTATAAAATATTGAGATACTGGTCTCTCTGTCCCTCATTTGCCCTTGAAAGTGAAGAGAAATACTTGATTAAACTGGTTATTAAGAAAGAATAAAAGACAGTTCCTAATGAATAAATATGTTTGGTAAAGTATATTTCTAATTCTTTGGGTCTTCAAATATACAACTGTAATATATTATTTCCTAACCAATTAGCAACTCAGTTAGTTTAGTCAGCTTTTAGCATCCCAATTCACATTTTCCAGCAGGGATTTAGAATGGATACAAAATTCCTGGAGGGGAGGTGCCCGCCTTCCTTCCTGAGGCAGTTCAGCTTGTTGAACTTCCACTCCCACAATAAAGCCAAAATGGGCTAGATTTGTCTTTGTTTTCATTCAGTTTGGTGCTTTGCTGATAAAACTAGTAAAAAAAAAAAAATGCTTAGGACTCGTTTTTTTTCTCCCCTCTGAAACATGCACATGTGTATACAATGTGGGTCCATCACTGTATTCGTTTGGATGCTTCCAAAAGCTGTCCCTGAGACAATGGTTTGAGTTCAGGCAGTCTATTGTATGGTGGCCCCAGGCATGGTGAGGAAGTTAGGAAAAGTAAGAACATAAAAGGAACATTCCTGAGCAAGTTACTGCTGTGGGAAACTGGAGTTCTATCTTGCTGGGAGAAACCATGTAGAACACAACTCAGAATAATCCCACTGATGGTTTAGCAAGCCAGGGTATTCATTCCTTTGTGCCCTGCCCTCTTGACTGAAAGGGGCTCATGGGGGTGTTAACTTTAAGGTATTTTCCAGACGGCAGGCAGGACTTATTTCTGCTGACAGAAATAGATCTCAGACAGAGAGAAGGCATGTATTGTATAACTATCCATCTTGCAGGTGATCCCTGAGGTCAACGGAAGGAACATGGGTGAAATTGTCAAGAGCATCCACTACAGGCCCTAAAGGGAAAGTTGGTAAGAAAAAGAAATCAGTTTCTCATGTTACATGAATGTCAAATGTAAAATACTTTGGTCTTAAACAATGAGTTTAAAGAAGGAAATACCTACATTGTCCTGGTCTATTTCCATAAGGGTTTTTTCATTTTCTAAATTAAACTCTTTTGTCCCTATTGGTATGGGAAATAGAGTTACAAGGCAGAGACCCAGAATTTTTTTTTTCCCATAGCCAGAAGTCAAATGAGAAAAATTCATTTTATCTTCAAGAACAAAGATTTAATAAGGTTTGCTTTTAAATTTTTTTTGTTTTTATTTTCCCCCCATTTAACTTAGCTTCCCTGCCTTGTTCAGTTGCTCAGTCATGTCCAGCTCTTTGCGACCCCATAGTCCCTGCCTTAACTTTAGGGAGTGTGTTGCTAATTCTCACCACAAGATGTCACTATCTTACCAGTCTTAATACTGAAATTTTTCTCTGCAATCATTTAAAACTATCTACTCTGATGTTTCAATAGCAAACATATCCATGGAAATCGTCAATGTTTCTCTGGTAGACAAATTTAGAAAATTTTAGTTGAATAAAGATCAAATCACAACTGATATGGTCATCTCCCACAGAATCTAGAGCCTTTCAGGGACTTTGAAATAATTACATCCACTTCTTCACCTGCAATACACACATTGGGCAGATACGATTATCATGGTTAAATAAAACATTTTGTTTTTCATTATTTCTTTCATTCTATGCTTTTAAGACTTATGAAGCTATCTTCTAATTCAACAGTTCTCAAATGTGACAAAATACAACCCCAGATAATATGTTTCTAGAAAATTCCTTTAGAATTTCAATTTAGCTACAAGGGGAACTCTTATGAAATCTGGATGGGGAACATACCACATGCTCATTGCAAAGAAGCTTCATAAAATGATTATGCTTCTAGGCAGAGGCTGGACTCGACAACTGTGCAATGACTTCATGGCACTGAGATTTATAGTCCATCTCCACGGAGTTTTCATGCAGAATTTATTCTTGATAGATGTTTTATATTTCCCATACTTATAGGGACAAAGGAGTTTAATGTGGTGTATAAAAGTCCCCTTACGGAAAAAGACTAGGGTCTTGCAAAAATTAGACTCAATGCCCTTATTGTTTATAACAAATACTTTCCCTTCAAAATGCATGTAACATGGGGCACCTATTCGCTTCTTTTTCTTGATCAACAAAGGGAAAGTCTTTTAGGATAAGACAGCAAAATGTGCCTTGATGGTTTCCATGAGCCAGTATGACAATGAATGGCTTGAGGGCATCAAGCCATGCCTAGATGCCACGTTTCTGTCATTCTCTGACTGTGTACATTTGCCTACTTTTTTTAAACCTCTCTTCAAGTCTTATTTTCTTCATCTGATAAACATGTGTATGTTTAGTAATAATCTTTCCACGTACTTAGTCTCTCAGTCATATCCAACTCTTTGTGACCCCATGGACTGTAGCCCGCCAGGCTCCTCTGTCCATGGGGATTCTCCAGGCAAGAATACTGGAGTGGGTCGCCATGCCCTCCTCCAAGAGATCTTCCCAATCCAGTGATCAAACCCAGGTCTCCCACATTACAGGCAGATTCTTTACTGTCTGAGCCACCAGGGAAGCCCAATGGCTTCTTCCCAACCCAGGGATCAAACCCAGGACTCCCACATTGCAGGTGGATTCTTTGCCATCTGAGCCATCAGGGAAGTCACTCAGGCAAGAATACTGGAGTGGGTTGCCATGCCCTTCACCAGGGGATCTTCCCAACCCAGGGATCAAATCTGTGTCTCTTACATCTCCTGCACTAGCAGGTGGATTCTTTACCATTAGTATCACCTGGGAACCCTTAATCCTTCCATAGTAGTTTGAAATTAGAAATTCTATTAGTATCTTATTGCTATTGTCATAAACAACCATAGACTTAGAGACTTAAGACAACACAAACTTACTCTCTTACAGTTTTGGAGCCCAGAAGTCCAAAATCGGTCTCACTGGGCTAAGGTCAAGGTGTCAGCAGGTCTGGTTCTTTCCGGAGGTTCTAGGAGAGAATCTGTTCTTTGCTTCTTTCAGCTTCTAGAGTGTGCCAGAATTCACTGCCTTCTCTGGTTCATGGATTTATCTTCAAGCAGCACAGCATCTTCAAATCTCTCCTTGACTGAATCTTCGCGTTTCCTTACATAAGAATAAGGACTCTTTTAAGGACTCTCATACACTGCCGCTGCTGCTGCTGCTGCTGCTAAGTCGCTTCAGTTGTGTCTGACTCTGTGCGACCCCATAGGCGGCGGCCCAACAGGCTCCCCCGTCCCTGGGATTCTCCGGGCAAGAACACTGGAGTGGGTTGCCATTTCCTTCTCCAATGCATGAAAGTGAAAAGTGAAAGTGAAGTCGCTCAGTCGTGTCCGACTCTTCGCAACCCCATGGACTACAGCCTACCAGGCTCCCCCATCCATGGGATTTTCCAGGCAAGAGTACTGGAGTGGGGTGCCATCTCATACACTACCATGTGTAAAATAGGTAACTAGTGGGAAGCTGCTATATCGCACAGGGAGCTCAGCTCAGTGCTCTGTGATGATCTGGGGGTAAGGATGGGAAGAGAGGCTCAAGCGGGAGGGGACATATGTATACATATGGCTGATTTACATTGTTGTATAGAAGAAACTGACAAAACATTGTAAAGCAATTATATTGCAATAAAAAATTTTTAACGAATAAGGATTCTTGATATCATTGGAGCCACCCAGATAAGCCAGGGTAATCTCCCCATCTCAAGATCCTAAATTTAATCAAATCAGCAAAATTCCCTTTGCCATATAAGCAGCATTCACAGGTTGTAGGAATGAGGATCTGAGGGAGCCATGATGCAGCCAACCACAGAAATGCTGTATGTAAAGGCCCCACCAATAAACAGAAACATGTTTATTATCATTGGCCGTGAAATGTTAATTTAGCAGTCAGTCAGGTGCTGTGTCAGTGAATGACTCAATGATAAAATGACATTTTTCACATTCTGGGTATAGTGAAAGGACACAGGCATTTACTTTTTAATATCTACTCAGGCAAGAGGTCGATTTATAAGAAAACTAAAGCTATTTAAGTCAGTCTTCAAATACAGTGTATAAGATGAGTTGTGTATTTCCTCTATTGAATTGAATCATTTTCATATTCTTTTTGCTATTACAATAATAGGAAGTCAGCGTGTTTTTACAGATCAACATCTAACTTACTGGTCAGCAAAAATCCTGGGTCTTTATGTGGCTTTCTCGTTCTTCAAATCAGACTGAAAAAAAGCTATACAGGGCATTAGGTGTCTGTGACATGATTTTCATAAGGAACAATCGTTTGATCGTTTGTGACTCTATGGAGGAAAAATTAAATAAAGATATACAGTTTCATCTCATTATTTTCATTTCATATTTGTCATATCTTGTTGACATTTTCTGTGTTATCTACTCTTGAACACACTTGAAGCTATTATTTAAAAAAAATAAAGGACAACATTTTGTCAGCACTCCAACTTATGTGGAATAATTATATTGAAGAGACTATCATTTGAATACTTCAGTTTTGTACTGAGTTTAAATTACACAGTCAATATGCAATTAATTGAAGTAGAGACACCTGCAAACTAATGCCATCAAATCAAGTGTGTAAGGAGAATGTACACTTATGTGAAGTGGCCTATCTTCCTACATTCACCTATTATATATATAAGATGGCAGAAGAATTAAATACTGCTCAATTAAGAACAAGCCACTTGATGGATTGGAGCCTTTGGGAGACACAGACCAGAAAATTAATTTCAGGTGGGTGAGCATGGCATATTCTTGTGTTTTGTGAAAGACATTGCCACGAAAATTTGCCACCCACACACTTTTCATTAATTGTGTTTAACAACAACTAATTATCAAGCTCCCTAGACCAGTGGTTTTTAATACTGAATTTAAAACATTGGGACTCAGTGAAGACTACGAATCCCCTGAAACTGTGTAAGAAATTGTGTGTGTGTGTGTGTGTGTGTGTGTGTGTGTGTGTGTGTATACACTTTCTGTGCTGTGGCTGAATGACTAATGGAGAGCCAGTATCCTTTCTCCTCTTATTCTTGTTTAAATACTGATTTTATTCCATCTGGAAGGTGCTTGGCTGGATAGTGCATGTGCTAATTTTCCCACTTGTCTTCTAGGTAGGACTGTCCACTGAGAATTTAGTGCAAGTTCTTGGTAAGACCTTGAGTCTCCTCAAGAATGACCAGAGAGCAGGCATGTGTTCTTTATCCTTTTACCTCTCCATTTGTCTTCCTTTTCACTACTTGGAATGCAGATGTGATGGCTGGCACTCTAGCAGTCACTTTGGGACTTGATTTTAAAAATATCAAGTAATTACATTATTTTTAATATTTTTGTACTGAGGTAAAGTTTATGTACAA
Source organism: Capricornis sumatraensis (assembly GCF_032405125.1). NCBI lineage: Eukaryota > Metazoa > Chordata > Mammalia > Artiodactyla > Bovidae > Capricornis > Capricornis sumatraensis. The sequence continues at coordinate 113,334,479 of NC_091092.1, forward strand.
TGAAACATTCAGACCTTATGGATATTGTTCAATAAGTTTAGGCAAATACATATCAAGACCTACAGTATTCCCATCACTCTGAAAAGACCCCTCATGCTCTGCAGTCAATCTCAACACTTCACCTAAGAACTGCTAATCTGATTTCTGTTTTCATATGTTAATTTTGTCTATTTAGAATTTCATATAAAGGGTCATATACTATGTGCTCTTTATTTCACCTGGCTTCTTACACTTAGCATATTTTTGACATCCATTCATATTATTGCATGTATCAGTAGTCATCTTAGTCAGTTGGACTACCATAGCAAAAATACCATAGACTGGGTAGCTTAAAAAACAAATATTACTCTCTAACAGATCTGGAGGCTGGGAAATCCAATCTAAGATCAAGGTGCTGGTAGATTTGGTATCTGGTGAGAAACCTCTTCCTAAATTATAGACTGCTATCTTCTTGCTGTACATGACCAAGATAGGACATCTCTCCTGTGTCTCTTCTTATAAGGACACGGAGGACACTAATCCTACTCAGGAGGACTCAAACCATGGCCAGACTAAGTTCCAAGGGCCCCAGTACCAAGAACCATCACACTGGGGATTAGTGCTTCAACAGATGAATTATGGGGGGATAACTTATTGCATTTTAATGCAATATTGGAGTAGAGGGTGAGACCTTCAAGGGGCAGACTGTAATAACAACAGTTATTCATTTAAATGGCTTTTTAAAGACAATGGGTATTGGTAATCCTTTAATAGGGTTTGCAAACTTTGAGGAAGAATTGAAATGCTCTGGAGAATACTGGGCCCTTTGAAAGATTTGTGTTTGAAAGGGAGAGAGAGAAGAGTTAGGGCTCCTGGAGGCCAGAAACAGACTTTGGGGTAAGACAATGAACATTTCAGTGGAGGCTTTGAGTTTTTTATGAAGTGTGTAGTGACAGTGAACACTCTTCTATTCATCATACAATTTCAGGAAAAACCTACATTATTTACTTATGGAGGAGTGGGAAAACTACTATTAGCACACTAAATCTGGGATGCCACCATTTCTTTGTGCCTGAGGACAATTTTATTGGCACACAGCCACACATACATTTCTATATTGTCTGTAGCTGCTTTCATGTGACGAGGGCAGAGTTGAATAGCTGCAACAGAGATCAGTAGAGCCTGCAAAATTGAAAATGTTTAGTATCTGGCCCTTTTCAGAAAAAAAGTGTAAACCCCTGTACCACTATGGGGGTAGGTGAGGGAAACTACAATGAGGTGATTAATACTGGGTCAATGTGGTAGAGGGGTAAGATTTTTGCAGGCTGGATCCACTATTTCCAAGCCTAAGAAAGAACGTTTGTAGATTCTCCTGGCTTAGCAGCCAAGTATTTGACAGTGCACCAAGAAACGTGGCCAGACGATGAACAGTTATTGAGGTTCTTTTCCTTTTTTCTTTTTGCTACTATAATCGGTTGTATGTGACAATTTAGATTGACATAGTCCTTACTTCTCCAAGCTAGATGATTCTGATGTGAAGGGATGTGAAAACATCACAAAGTCAACAGAATAAGAATGCTAAACAACAGCTAATACTGAAATACCTTTGCAGACCATCCAAATCCCTTTGTTCTGACTTCATGTTAACTAGTCAATGTAAAAAAAAATCCATTTTTTAAACTCATCCACAGATTAAAGAGCAAACACAAAAATATGCTCTTTGACCAACTATAGTTCCCTCTATGAAATAAAATCAGTGACTTCTTGATTCAAATTGGTTTCACCTGCATTAGAGGTGTGAGTCTGTTTTCTTTGGGCATAATCACTCTTCAATAAGCTGGCCAGTAAATACTGAAATATAAGAAAGGCTCCAATGACTAGCAGAAAGACTGTAGCAATGGAATCAAGGGGACAGGATTTGAAACTGCAAAGTTTACTAGTTCTGTGACTTGGACAAAGTGGTTTCACCTCTCTGAGCCTCCTGATTTACTCCATTAAATGAAATAATATATTGAAGCCCTTAACCTAGTGCCAGAATAGAGTAAGGACTTTATAAACAAAGTTTCCTTTCTTTATCTTCTATGTGTAGGGCTGACAGATCATACTTTGAATAATGGTGCTCTGGGCTGAGGTGTGCCCTACTTCCCATTCATATGTTGAAATCTTTAACCCCAGTGTGTCTTTGAAAGAAAGTGAAAGTGAAGTCGCTCAGTCGTGTCCAACTCTTTGCAACCCCATGGACTGTAGCCTATCAGGCTCCTCCGTCCATGGGATTTTCCAGGCAAGAATGCTGGAGTGGATTGCCATTTCCTTCTCCAGGGGATCTTCCCGACCCAGGAATCGAACCCGGGTATCCGCATTGCAGGCAGATGCTTTACTGTCTGAGCCACCAGGGAAGCCTTTAGGAAGTAATTAGGTTTAGATGAAGTCATGAGGGTGGGGCCCTCATGGGATTAGTGACTTTATAAGAAGGAACATAAGAGAGCATGTGCTGTGTGTGTGTGTTACACAGAAGAGTCATGTGAGTGCACAGTGAGATGGATGCCACCTACAAGCAAACAGAAGAGATCTCAGATTGAAACCTATGTTATCAACATCTTGATCATGAACTTCTCAGCCTCCAGCACTGTGAAAAAAATGTCTGTTGTTTAAAACACCCAGTCTGGTATATTGCAATGCAATGGCAGCCTGACCTAAGACACACTGTAAGCCAGTGAAGCCCAGTCTTGAAAACCTCTCCTGACTGCCACTTAGCTCCATCCCTAAAGATTATATGGTAGTCATTTAAGGAGTTATCTCAATAATTTGTACTTTTATATTATCTGAAAGAGGGAACACACACCAGCTATTCACTTTCTTGTCATTCTCTACTGACTCTGTGTTTTCTTTACCTTCTGAGATATTTTAAGCCATTAGGAGATATTTTAAATTTCAAAGAGTTGATGTGGGTCTGCTATGTTTGGGTAGAAAGCCTCAAACTATATTTTACTGAGAGTGCAACTAAGATGAGTTAGTGTCTGAACTAAGGATATAGTGGACTGAGAACATTATGTGGGCTTTTTTAAAAAATAGATTTTATTTTTTAAGAGAAACTTTAGGTTCACAGTAGTACTAGGCACAAGAGATTTCCCATACACCTTTGCCGTTGCACAGGCATAACCTCCCCCATTATCAGCATCTTACACTATAGTTGGTACCTTTGTTGTAATTGATGAACCTACACTGACATGTCATTATCACTCAAAGTCCACAGTTTACATTAAAGTTCACTCGTGGTGTTATATATTCTAAGAATTTGAACAAACATATGACATGGATCCACCACAATCATACCCAGCAGTTACACTGCTCTAGAAACCCTCTGCGCTCTGCTTCTTCATCCCTCTGAGCCCTGATGTTGGGGAAGTTTAGGGATGCTAAGTCAGTATCAGATTGACAAAATGTCTGATTGCAAAGCTCAAAGTCCCTAGTAACTGTATGCTGTTGTTTTGTCAATAAATACTATCCTGGTCAGGAGCCAGGTCAAGAAATTTCAGGTACACTTGTTGGAATATGGGTTTCTGAAATTTCAGAGTGTCAGCTGTGAATATTTTCCACTTTTGCCATTTAGTGTTTACATTCAATGAAAAAGCTCTGTTTAGATTTTTTTGGCTCCTTTCCCCCCATTTTATTGAATCAGTGACTAGATCTAACACTGATGCCTGGTCATAATAGAAGGTAACTGAGATAAGCCTAAAAGTTGCCTACGAAACCCTGATTATTTATAGTCAGTGAGTTACGTGGGATCATGCTTTTCATTCATACCTATATACATCTATCATACAAATTATACAGAAGTTTATTCTTATAAAAGAATTCTATGAAGTAGAAGAAGGTAGTTATGTTAGAATATGGTTTCCTCATTTCACTCCTACTGTGCACTAAATTAAAAAAAAATATTTATTTGCTTAATATAGCATACAAACTGTGACAACACAGTGGAGTAGAGGGAAATGCTGTAAATATTGTCAGGCTTCAGGAGAACTTAAAGTTTCCCTGAAAAGCTTAAGAAACTGACCATAATTCCACCCACTGACTATAAACTCTACAAAGGCATAGATTTTGCCCTGTTCAGTTGTTCATGGATCTATCCAAGTGGAGCAATGCTTGCAAAGGATGACTACTCAGTAAATACCTATAAATACCTATACCTATAAATGAAGGAATGGATGATGAAAGAAAGTATATGCATTTCTTTGGAAAGAAACATTTTGCCTAACATTAAACACTAGAAAAAATTAAGGTTTTTTTTTTCTGTGTTTTTTTAAGGCATTGAATGTACAAATTAATGCCTTTCATATGGCAAGAAGCTTCCTTTTGGCCACTGTCATATAAAATCATGTTCAACAGTAATCCAAGAAAGGATACATTAAACTATTTTATTGCATTGAACATAAATCTAGGAAAATGAGCAAGGCTGGCTTCACAGGCATGTGGCCTCTACGGCTGCACAGGGCCCCACATTCAGAAGGGTTTGGTTTAATGCTCTACTGTTGCCATCTTGAAGTTGTTAAAATTTCTGAACAAGAGGTTTTACAGCTTCATTTTACATTGGAACTTACTCTGTCCATGGGATTTCCCAGTCAAGAATACTGGAGTGGGTTGCCATTTCCTTCTCCAGGGGATATTCCTTGACCTAGGGATCGAACTCACGTCTCCTGCATTAGCAGGCGGATTCTTTACTACTGAGCCACCAAGGAAGCCAATAAATTATGTAGCTAGTTATAGAACTGAACAGATCTATTACAAGGCCATTACACACTAGCTAATTATTAAGAACAGATTTAGGGGAGCTAAAGAAATGTAAATGAAAATTTTCAGTTCTATAACTTGTTAAGTAAAACTGCAGTGTCCATATAAGATATCTCCAGGTGATCTAGAAGTCACTAGAAACAGGCAAATTGTCCCACAGGATAGGAGAAAAGGAAACAAAAAAACTGACAACATTTTAGAAATCATACGACATGATGTCTTGCTTGGTGCCAACTGTGCCCTTATTCCCTAACCTTCTTCCTTTAGGTTTATAATTCAAAAGATAGACAAGGTAACATGTGGGATGTGCTACATTCAGTGATGTAATATATTTTTTCCTCTCTCAGTAGATGAATGCTCACTCACTTCTTTTTATGGGTCTCTCAGGCTTCAGACTACAGTGCAATGGGGGAGTTTAAAGAAGTGTCTCTGATTATAGATCCTCCTAATGTCTCACAAAAAATAATTGGATGACTATTCACACATGATAACAACTAAAAAAATAGAGCTAAGCATACAGATGAACAGGTATGCTACTGCCAAAATCTGGGTGAAATTTCTCATAAAGCTGTGGTTTGTGAAACTGAGTAAAGAACAAAAAAACCCTTACCCACGCTTTGGTTCAATAGGCAGAACACAGAGAGAAGATCGGATCTCTCATTCCTCTTGCATTGTAGTCTGGAGCCTGAGAGATCCAGGGTCTGTACCCATAAGAGAAGTGAATGGGCATTCATCTACTAAGAGGAAAAAAAAAAGATTTAACACATCACTAATATTCTTTAGTCTGAGTTTTCAATTATCAGTGGTCTAAACTGTATTTAAGGCAAAAACAGAGAGTTATCAGTTCAAAATCGGACTTGGTGGGAATTCCCTGGTGGTCCAATGTGTAGGACTCTGGCTTCCACTACACAGGACATGGGTTTAATTCTTCATCTAGGAACTAAGATCCCACAAGCTGCACAGTGTGGCCAAAAAAATAAAAATTTAAAACATTTGGTCTTTGTACAGAATGTGTAAAACTGCTGAATGAAGATATCGGCTGTGCTAGCAAAGTGAACATTCTGTTATGAAAATGAAGGAATCTGACTGATTTTCTGCTTCAGATGGAAGGGCCATTTCAGAGTAAGTGAGAGCAGAGCCAGATACTACAGAACCAGCTGGAAATATGGCAAAAGGTAGCTTTTTTTTTTTTTTTTTGCCATTGTTATCTTTGTTATCATCATGATCTCATTCTCTGTCTTGTAATGACTTCAGAATTCTGAGCTTCATGCAGTTCTTGCGATATATCCCTAATTTGCAGGTGGTCCTGAGTTGGAGATAAGGCTGCCAATTCCTGAGACTGAGGTGGACAATACATAAAATGTTTTGACGAAGGAGGCCAATGACTTATGGTGGTGTGACTTCCAATCTAAGCCTGTTTCCTCATATATAAGGGCTTCCCAGGTGGCGTTAGTGGTAAAGAAACCACCTGCAGTGCAGGAGACTCAGGTTTGATCCCTGGGTCAGAGAGTTCCCCTGGAGGAGGGCATGGCAACCCAGTCCAGTATTCTTGCCTGGAGAATCCCGTGGACAGAGGAACCTGGTGGGTTGGAGTCCATGAGGCTGCAAAGGGTCAGACACGACTGAGCAACTGAGCACACACCCACACCTCGTATATATAAATTAGAATAGCAGCAGCTGCCACACACTTTTGTTACAAGTATCATAGAAATAAAATATGCAAGCATGTATGTTTGCACATAAACTTTTGGTAGGAGAGGTAGTGCTGAATAAAATCAAATTTCCTTCCCAATTGACCTTTTCTAAACTACCATTTTTCATAGGGCCTTCCCCTGCATAACATTATATCTTATAAATATTTTCTGCTAAAATTAAAGCCAATATATTTAATTTTACTACTGAGCAACTTCATACATTCTGGAAATTTCAATCAATGTAATTTTCCATTTGTATTACATAACTTTTCCCATGAATTACACTTCTACCATTCTTGTATAGAAAGGCAGTATTACTCTGTGTCAACAAGATGAACTCAGGAGTCCGATTTCTTGGGTTCACATCCTAGCCCTGACACTTATTAATCATGCAATATTAAGTCCAATTTTGGTGCGAATTCTGACGTGTTGTTTCTTCCTCCCATACCCAGCAATGCTCTGACACTAGCTGGGTGCCCTACAATTCAACTTAATTCTGATACTATTGAAACCAGGCAGGACCCTGTGGGTCTCCAGGACATGGAAGCCTTTCAAATGGTTGCAAATCAGGGAAGGGACAGAATACAGAGATAAGGGAGGAGCAGTCAGGAAACAACAGCACCGCCGTGGGGCAGGCTCTTGTGTTCCCCCTCAAGGAAGGGAAACACAGAACAGTATCATTAAATTCATCTGTAGAACTAAAACCTCCACTGAATGGAGGATGTTCCAGAGAGAAGGTCACAGTTTGATAACATAAATGCTCATCAGGAGACCATCTGACGTCAGACGAAAGGAATACAGCTCCTTTCCCCAACCCTGATCCTTCTTATCAAACCTGTCCTTGAACTGCTGCTATAAAATTCCTCACCAAATTCCCCAGGTGGGGACACACAGTTTTTCAGGGCACCAGCCAGCTGTGTCCAGCCTCCACCCCCGGCAAAGCAAAAAGCCAGTTTCACCTACTTCACCCAAAACTCTTGTTTCTTGAGATTTAATTTGGTACCGGAGCACGGAGACTGAGCTTTCTACATCATCCTCTACCTTGCAGACACTGTCAGATTCCACAGGTTAAGGGCTCAGTCTTACAAGACTACTCACTCCCACTTTAGACACCAAACCAAAGTCCAGGTTGTCACCTGTGCTCCTGATCTGCCACATATAGACTGGAAGTTCCAACAACCTCCTCCCCTTGGTTTTGATTAATTTGCTAGTATGGTTCACAGAACTCAGAAATATTTCACTTACTAGTGTGGAGCCCAGGCGGAGGTCATAGGGCAATAAATCCAGAATTAGCCAAGCTCCATGGCAACCATTGTCATGGGCCATCCTGTTTGTCATGGATCTGTGCCATCCTGTTTGTCATGAGCCATCCTGTCCCTAACCAGCCAGCTCCCATCTCCATATTAGGCAAAGTGGGCACCAAAAGACCCCCAACCAATGACTTAACACCATCCCTCCCCATAGGAAGTTTCTTTGTCCTGAGACTATTAAAACTGGCTGCAAGCCCATGAAAGGGGTCGGCTCTCCTTGGTCTGTCAGGAAGTTGGTCTGTTGTCTTTGCAGTGCCCTCACTAGCTCAGCCTTTTGCTCTCAATAAACTATCTCTTCTAAAATACTCTGTGTCTGGAAATTCTTTTCCAACCTGTGCTAGAACTGCCACAATAACTAGACTACTGGCCTATTGTAAAAGAAGGTAACTCAGGAACAGTGAGATGGAAGATGTATATGGGGAAAGGGCTCAGAACTGCTATATTCTCTGAGCACGCCTCTCCTCCCAACCAGGAAGCTCTCTAAACCCCTTTTATGAAGGCTTTATCACACAGGCATAGTTGATTAAACCATTCGCCACTCATTATTGAACTTTACCTAAAGTACCTCTTCCCTCAGAGGTCAGGGGGGTGAGACTAAAAGTTCCAACTCCCCAACCACAAGGTGGGTTCCCTTGACAACTAAACCCCTAATTGCTTTCTAAAAGTCACCTGCTGCTGCTGCTGTTGCTACAGTTGTGTCCGACTCTGTGCAACCCCATAGATGGCAGCCCACCAGGCACCTCTGTCCCTGGGATTCTCCAGGCAAGAACACTGGAGTGGGTTGCCATTTCCTTCTCCAATGCATGCATGCATGCTAAGTCTCCTCAGTGTGTCCGACTCTGTGCAACCCTATGGACAGCAGCCCACCAGGCTCCTCCATCCACAGGATTCTATAGGCAAGAATACTGGAGTGGGTTGCCATTTCCTTCTCCAAAAGCCACCTCATTGACATAAATTCAGATGTGGTTGAAACAGGTTGGTTATGAGTATCAACAGACATTTATTGCTCTTATCACTTACGAAATTCTTAGGGTTTTAGGAGCTCTGTGCCAGAAACAGGGACTTCAAATGAATTATCTCTTTCGTATTATAACTCACAATGTCATATGAGCAAGTCACATCTTCCTTTGCCTATGTGGATAATGGTTGTAGCATCTTCACAGGTTTAATCGTGAGGTTATATGACCTGTGCTGTGCTTAGTCATGCCTGACTTTTTGTGACCCTGTGGACTGTAGCCTGCCAGGCTCCTCTCTCCATGGAATTCCAGGCAAGAGTATTCCAGGCAAGAATACTGGAATGGGTAGCCATTCCCTTCTCCAGGGGATCTTCCCAACTCTGAGAATGAACTCAGGTTTCCCACATTACAGGCAGATTCTTTACCATCTGAGCCAGCAGGGAAGCCCAAGAATACTGGAGTGGGTAGCCTATCCCTTCTCCAAGGGATTTTCCTGACCCAGGAATTGAACCAGGGTCTCCTGCATTGCAGGTGGATTATTTACCAGTTGAGCTACCAGGGAAGCCCCTTATGAAAGGTGTTATTATTAAGGTGTTATTTTTTTAGAGCAGTTTCAGGACTAGAGTAAGCTCTCAGTAAACAATAGCTATTTTTTCTTTAAATAGTAGTGACTCAATAAGAAAACCCAAGTATGAAAGTTTCACTTTCTTATGAATGGTCTCTGTTCTTCATATATTAGTAAATTTGCTAGGTATTTATCTTTTAAAAATATTTACTTATTAATTAATTCATTCATTTGGCTGTGCCAGGTCTTAGTTGTGGCACACGGGATCTTTAGTTATGGTATCTGAACTCACAGTTGCAGCATACAAACCCTTAGCTGCAGCACGTGGGATCTAGTTCTCCAACCAGGGATCAAGCCCCAGCCCCCTGCATTGGGAGAGAGGTGTTTTAGCCACCGGACCATCAGGGAAGTCCCTTCTAGGTATTAAAATCATCTAGTGTGGAATGGCATCACCAACCCTGGGTCATTTGGGGATAGTTTAATAAATAGATTTAAAAATGAGCAGACAGAGTATAGGAAAACCACAGGGGCTGTGGAATACCCCAGGGCTAGTAATTACTGAATGCTGCTACCACCCCTAAGCCTTAAGGTGTCAGGGGAGAGAACAGTTACTGGGACTTAGAAGAAGAGAAGGCAATGTGATGAGGGGAGAAGGATAACAGAAGTTCTAGCTTCTGGTGGAAGAAAGTGGCCAAGACAAGGTGACCTGGCAGAGAGGGAGCTGGGGACTAAATTCTTTCACCTTCTTCCCCTCCTTCCTCTCTCCTGCCAATACACCCTAGTAGCCAAATTGAACCCCAAACTTGAGGGAAGAGAATCTCACTGACACAGTTCATCTAGGGCAGCCTCGTGAGTCACAGCAGGATGGAGAAAGGGGAAGAGTGGACATGGACACGGGAAAGGTCCCCAGTGCAACAATCATGTTAATTCCTACATACCCTATTTTTAAATGATTATTTCTTTAAAAATTTATCTTTATTTTTTGGCTGCGTAGAATGTGGAATCTTAGTTCCCCAACCAGGGATCAAACCTGTGTACCCTGCATTGGGAACATGGAGTCTTAACCAGTGGACTGCCAGGGAAGTCCCTATATCTGATTTTTTTTTTCTTTTTTAGGAATAAGCATATTCACTTTCTTTGGAAAGAAAATCTTTCATATGAGACTAATATCTATGGAAATGGGTAATATTTCTGTGATCTCTGATCTGTAGACTTGTGTTAAGTAACTATATCTATTGGGGTCAATAAATCTCTTAGAGAAATTAGATTTCTTGGGGAAAATACGACTTTAAACCACAGTCACCCATCTCAGATTACCTGTCCTTGGCCACGAGAGGGATAAGGCTCAAGATTTGGTTGGTCTTAGTCCAGTCTATCTCCAAAAGTATAAAGTGTCCAAAGGTATGGCTTATTGACAGGTGGATCAGCTGCATCATCTCTGTAGATGAAGACCAATGAAACAGGCAAAATGATAAATGTACAAAGTAATGTTTGGAAACTTGGATGTGCTTCAAACATCATATATACCAAAGGACCTCTATTCTTTATTGTTGCCTCTTCTTCCAAAGACATCCCTCATAGCTTCTCATACACTTTCTTTTGAACTGAAAAGGCATGATTATCATTTTAAAATGCAGTTCCCCACTCCTTCAGCAGGTTTTGGCACCAACTCATTTCCTATTAGGCACAGACTTAGTAGAACCCTCCATCTCTTCTGCTAACAAAGATTATCCAGTGGGCGTTTCTCTGAGTTCACTGACAGCCTTCTCTCCTGGCATGTTCCCCTCCCTGCAACTAGATAGTGTCTCTGGTTTTTATTGCTCAGTTTCCTTTGGATCCCTGGGGTTCAGCTTGCAAACTGAAAAAGAAAATTTCCTCTCACCCACTCATTTAAATTCTCCCTCATTTCCAGACCCTCTCAACTGTTTTCTCAACTTTTTGGAATTGATTAAAAAGATTACTCCCTTTTTCTTTTTTTCATATCTCTGACACAGGAATGGAACTCAAAACCTATAAACTTCTATTGAAAGTGCAGAAATCCCTCCCCTGCTCCCACTGAAAACTCATTTCCATATTTCTCTTTATCTGGTGGATTACTGTTGCTGTTTTATACCAGACTGTTGGGAGCTTAATGTTAAGTGCTTCATTAATAATGCTTTGTGCTTTAGAAAAATTTGAAACAGATAAATCTTGACAGTGAAAAGGACTTATTTATTTTATTCTTTGTGCTTAACATCACAGAGAACAGTTTAAAAACAGTTTTGTTTCTACTTCAAGATACAGAAAAGCAGTGCTTTACAAACACAGCCACAGACAGAATTAATTAGTGGAAGTATAAAAAAGGGTTTTATGATTTAAAAATAAATGTTTGCTTCTAACAGTAATAAAAGGACAAAAATCACTATACTGAGAGAAGAGGAAAGAAGAAAACAAAAGCATACATTTTCCTGGAAGGATAGGGCAAACTCACGGGTGTGCTAATAAAAGAATCTGTACAGAAAATAATTAAAATAGAAAATGTCTAGTTTTGCCTTATTTGAAATGGATTTGTGAGTCCCATTTTGGCAATACTTGTCAGTAATTTGGTTTCCATTAGAAAACATCCTTGACTGTTTTCTAGTCAGTCTGGTACTCTACAACATTATTATTCTAACTTAATTCATATATTGGATTGGCTAAAAAGTTCATCCAGGTTTCTCAATAAGATGGCATGACAAACCCCGAATGAACTTTCTCGTCAATCCTAGTAAAAATAGTGTCTCTTCTAATAATCCCAACAGCCCTCCCATCTGAAACCTTTCCTTTCCTCAACACAAACAAAGCACTAGATGCAACCTTGAATCTAGTAGGGAACTTAAATGGCATTAGTTCAACCTTATTCCAAATTTAAAACATTTCTGGGACATGGTCAGTGTCTGCCTGAATACTTTCAGTGAGAGGAACTCATTCTTTACCAGGTGCTCCATTTCATTTGTGTCTAATCGTTAGTCCTTGAATAGAGTAAAAATCTGCCTCTGTAACTTTCTAGCTACTGGTTCTAGGAAACAGCTGGAACATCACAGGTTGATTGTTTTTGCTTTCACAGGATATAACTCTTCAGACTTTGAAGAGCAACAACATGTTTCTCAAAGTCCTTTTTTTTTTTTTTTAGGGTACATACCTGTACTTCTCTCAGCTCTTCCTTCTGTAAAATGATTTCCAGCTTGTTCACCATCTTGGCTGCTTTCCTGGAGAAATATCTTAATATGTGGAAGTTCTTTAGATGGAGCATCTAGAAATACATGAAAGGTTTGGGTTATGCTCTTACCAGTACTATTAGGCTTCCTCATGATGATATTAATACTATATATCTATCCACGTAGGCTAAAAATCACATTTTTACTTTTTATTGGACATTACAGTGTGCTAAAAATCGTATTTTTACTTTTTATTGGACATTACATCAGTTGAACTCAGGATTATTTAAACCCTAACATCTTTTTCAAATGACTTGCAACCAGATGTGGCCTTTCATTCTAAACTTGAAAAATAATACATTTAGTATTGACATGCAGACTTACTACCTTTTTAAAAAATACTATTTGTTTCAGCCCAATATTTTGGGTTTTTATTATATCATTCAATGTATTAGTTTCAAACATTGTGACATCTTGAAATCTGAAAAGCATGCCTCTGACAGCCCCTTTTTGTGGAAAGTATATCACTGGAGACTTTACTCTAGTAGAGATCAATATATTACCCATGTGCCAGTAATAATTTGGAAGATTTTAAATGTCTGTACCTGATAACAAACCAAAGTAGACAAATCTCAGGACTCAGATATTCAACTGGTATTTCTGAGTGCCCATGATGTGTCAGGAACAGTATTAGGTATAGAAGACTATCAGAGTAACAGCTCACAATTTGTTCACATTCTCTGTATCTGTGCCTCTGTGTATTCTGAACCTGGGTGTGGCTGAAGGAAATCACCTTCGACCAATGGTATAACAGAAAATGAGACACAAGCAGAAGCTTTGTCAACATCTGTGCATTCGAGCTTGCTCTCTCTTGCTGGTCCTAGAAACCTTGAACCTTCAGCATGTGAATAAATCCACACTGGACTGCTGGAGACTCACGTGGCCCTGTCACCCTTGCCACTCTGGCCAGCAGTCCAACACCAACTGCTGGGCAGGTGAGTGAGGCCATGCTAGGCCAAGTGGCCCCCAGGAAACCTGCCGTCTAACCATGTGAACGAGAGCAGCAGGACAACTGTTCAGTGGAGCCCAGCTCAAGTTTTCAAATCATGTAATCATAAGCTAATAAGTGATGGCTGCTTGATTCTACCAACTTTGGAGGAGGCTTTTTACATAGCAAAAGCCACAGTGGAAAGTATATCAGCTTTCTGCTGTAGGCCCAAGTGGTTGCTGCCAAAAAGGTCAAGTTTAGGAAACCTGGGAAGATGGGGCTGGTCTTGGCTGGTCGCTACTCTGGACGCAAAGCAGTCATCATGAATAACATTGGAGATGGCACCTCAGACCGACCCTACAGCCATGCTCTGGTGAGTGGAACTGATTGCTATTCCTGCAAAGTGCCATGGGCAAGAAGAAAATTACCAAGAGGTCAAAGATCAAGTCTTTTGTGAAAGTTTATAATTATAATCACCTCATGCCCACAAGGTATTCTGTGGATATTCCCTTGGACAAAACCTGTCAACAAGGTTGTCTTCAGAGATCCTACTCTCAAATGCAAGGCCTGACAAGAGGCCAAGGTCAAGTTTGAGGACAGATACAAGACTGGCAAGAACAAATGGTTCTTCCAGAAGCTTCGGTTTTAGGTCTCTTTCAGTCATTAAAAATATCAAAGAAAGAAAGAAAGTGTATCAGACACAGTCCCTGGTCTCATGAAAAATGTTCCTAGTAAGATTCTCATTGGATATGGTAAGTTTTCCAACCTGTCACTACTATTCATATCCATTCCCTTGTCTGTGTCACTTATTCAGTTATTCCCAATAGACGGCAATCTTTGTGGACTTGGCCATGTAACTTGCCTTAGCCTATGAAATGTGAGAGGAAGTAACAGTGCCTTAAGAGGCATCTGTGTTTCCGCCCACCTTCTTGTGCTTCTGTACCATGGGAAGAGGGAAGTGAAGGACACATGGAGCTCACCTGAACCCAATCTGCAGTGTGGCACCAAGGCCATCTGAGGCCAATCTCGATCAGCTAATACTCAGCCAAACTGCAGATGTGTGAGCAAGGAGAACTCACTGTAGTTTTATGCCACTGAATTTCAGGGTGCTCTGTCATGCTGGATTTTGGTGGCAAGATCTAGCTGATAGTGTGGAGCTATTTAAAGATATTGCTAAGTCAATAGTACCATTTCAAGCAACAAAGTCACATGGTTTAGTAAATTATTGGCTGAATTTTATCTACTAATAAATTTTTATTTACATTATGGCAAACAAAAATAAGAGATATTCAACTGACAGAAATAATCAGTCATTGCAATATCTGGGAACTGAGTAGCAGTAGCATCATTTAATTTTTCAGTTGCTACATTTCTAGGACTAAAGTCTGTTTGGTCTAAGCTTGAAAATCACTATGACTACTCTCACTGTTACTCAAGATAGTTCCTAGGCACTTTCAGTACTAGCTGATGTGTCTTTTCCCCCTTTTATTATGCCAAGGTAGAAGGTGACGATTAAAGTGTTAATAGCAGATATAGACAAGATTTCCATTAGAGATATTTGCCTTCGTAGGGGGTTTCTTAACCATCAAAAGACCTCAGTACTCAAAGGAGTTATGCTACAAGAATAGTCTGGCATGGAGTGTGGTTTATGTTTTGGGACAGAACACTTTTTTTTTTTCTATTCAAGTCACAAAAACTTGAAGTGCTCTAATCCAGGCTGTATGTAACATTGGCCCTGCTGGTAAACAAGAGAGTGTTTTTAAGTTTCAGATTTGCCAAGGTCTGATAATTTTTGGAAATCATAATAAAAACAAACTCCTAGATGTTTCAGCAATGTAAAATTGCTGTAAAGGTTTTTACTTGCCTACCCTTCAGTTTTTGAACTTAATCTTGTGAGTAGGCAACAAACAATTCACAGCCTGGGAGCCACCTTGTGAGTAGTGCTACAGTGAGAGACTGTGGGCAGGAGTGGATGATACAGACAGGCTCTGTTGAATTATTTCCTTGGCTGTACCACAGCCATCTTGCTGTCTTAGACAAGCAGAAAGTGGTAGGCACAAAGTGCTTATCATGATACAACAAAGTGGTATCATTGTTTAGAGGATATCACTACTTTGTATAAGAATATTCAGTAATGAGAAAAATGAAATTATGCAGTCAACACCATCTTCTGGCAACCAATATGATCATAATTTTTTAGTATAGTAATACATAACAGGAATGAATTAACTTGTCAAATATAAACTAAGAATTTACTATGTGCAAGACCCTGTCCTAAGAGCTAGGAATCCTCACTGTATAAAAGAGATGTGCCTTGGCCCTTATGAAGCTTATGTTATAATAGAAAATCTCCAAAATGTAGAATCAGTTTTGAACAGACCCTGCATTTTTTGTCCTGTTGCTGTTAGCACAAATTTTTGATAAACCTTATTAGCTTTATCACAATTAATTCTCAGCTTCTTTCTTTCACAACCATTTTTAAACTGTTCAGATGACTTGTATTAATTTCCTGACCTGAGGGTATAATTTTGGTCATTTGCCCTTTTCCAAGCAAATTTTTTAAAAAAATTGAAGTTGCATTGTGAAGTTGTCTCTGATCACTTCTTTCATTTGTATTAACATGATCACGTCCCTGCCCAACCATTGAAAAAATGAGGAACAGGAAAAGGAAAAAGACTACTGATTTGCAGAAGTATGTGCTTGAAAATGAAAATTACAAAACAGGAAGTTCAGCTTACCATTTTCAACATGCAAACATTTACCACAATAATTATTTTTAAGTATCAATTTATATCATGGATCTTGGAGAATAAATTTATGAAATGAATTATCCTGAGAGCTGCTAATGGGTAATAAATTGCAATGGAAATGACCTGCTTCAACCATCAAGAGCATGGCAAACACCTGCAAATCCCAGCTTTCTCATTTACAAACAAGCTGACATGCTGGGTATTAATGCTACATAACTTGGAGCAAGTTACCTAAGTGCTCTGGGTTCCAAGTTTCCTTATCCATAAAATGGAAATAAAAAGGTCCTTTAATGCCGGTTGCTATGAGGATTACATGATATTCTATGTAAAACACCTAGCACAGTGTCTGCTCAATAAGTATTGTTGATTACACAGGGAATTGAGGCTATTGGGTGGACCTAGGTTTTTGTATTTGATTTCTGAACATTTTTAGAAACAGCTGTCATAAACAAGTTCCTCTGTTGGTTGTCCAGGTACCAAGTGAACTAGTGTGACAATTTTTTAGATTCCTAAGGAATGTCTATTTGGGCTTCTTAATTATTTCCACATAAAAACATTTTTAAAAAAATCATAACTTCAGCATTCTACCAAATCCAAGTAACAATCTTTTCAGAAGTTTAACAAAATAGAGTGGGTTCAAAGCACATGGTGGAAGATCAACTAAGTTCCCAGAAGCAGATTCAAAAGGTCATGAGTTATTGGTCACAGAAAGTAGACTCCTCTGCTTATTTCAAGAGCAGAGTGTTCTCTGAAGATATTTCCTCCCAAGCTGTTCAGCAATTTCCTGCCCCTTGACTGTCTACAATTTGCTGTTTCAAACATGGCTTAGCAGGGTCACCCTGGTACCCAAACCTGTCATCTGAAGAGCTCACATCCTAGAAGAGACTGTTCTTTCTTGGCACTGACTAAAATAACCAGAGGAGCGTTTCCCTCTCTTTCAAAATGCCACACGATCTTTACTTTTGGAGAGCTTTGAGCTCTAAAAGCCCCACCTTCTGGAACACTGCTCTGAACACAGGATTATGCTTATTTTAATAAAAATGTGCTAGCTACCATTAGCTGCTGCTGCTGCTAAGTCGTTTCAGTCGTGTCTGACTGTGCGACCCCATAGATGGCAGCCCACCAGGCTCCGCCATCCGTGGGATTCACTCATTTAGAAATAAGGCTATTACGTCATTCCCAGAAACAAACATTCTGGAGAACAACATAGTATGTAAAGATCATAGTTATCTGATATCAGCATTATCAATTTAAAACTAAATGCACAAGCTCTTATTTTTTAACAGTAGTTTAAAAAGGTTTGTTTCCTTTTTTCCCTTGAATTTTTATTCCATTTCTATGACACAATTTTGTTTCATATTTCTCTATTGCAAATATATATATATATATAAATCATAACTAATTTTTAAAAATTCCCATGATCATTAATCTTTGGGTTGAAAAAATTCTGTTATTGGGTTATTATTAAAACACAGTTAATCAAAATGCTAGAAATATAATATACAATTTGATAAATAATGATTAAACATTAAAAGTAAATATTTATTACAAGTGCATTCCTTGATTAAATGATGAGGATTTTTTTCCTAATTAATTTTTATTTCTGGATGAACATTAATTATACAAAGACAGAATTCAACATCTATTCCCATTGTCTGCTCTTCTAGGTATTCAGATCATATCAGTCATTCAGTTGTGTCCAACTCTTTGTGACCCCATGAATCACAGCATGCCAGGCCTCCCTGTCCATCACCAACTCCCGGAGTTCACTCAAACTCATGTCCATCGAGTCCGTGATGCCATCCAACCATCTCATCCTCTGTCATCCTCTTTTCCTCCTGTCCCCAATCCCTCCCAGCATCAGAGTCTTTTCCAATGAGTTAGCTCTTCACATCAGGTGGTCAAAGTACTGGAGTTTCAGCTTTAGCATCATTCCTTCCAAAGAACATCCAGGGCTGATATCCTTTAGAATGGACTGGTTGGATCTCCTTGCAGTCCAAGGGACTCTCAAGAGTCTTCTCCAACACCACAGTTCAAAAGCATCAATTCTTCGTCACTCAGCTTTCTTCACAGTCCAACTCTCACATCCATACATGACCACTGGAAAAACCATAGCCTTGACTAGACGGACCTTAGTTGGCAAAGTAATGTCTCTGCTTTTGAATATGCTATCTAGTTGGTCATAACTTTTCTTCCAAGGATTATCATGATGGTATGATCACTCACCTAGAGCCAGACATCCTGGAATGTGAAGTCAAGTGGGCCTTCTAGGTATAAGTACTAATAAACCTGCATGTAAAGAAGAACACAGGAATAGAAGGAATTTTGTTTAAAGGTAAAACAATTCTTTTAACTCTTTCTGAATTATATGCCAAATACGAGGTAGTTATATATCATCAAAAATAAATGTTAATGATCTATTAGCTGACAACTAAGTTAGGTACTTCCATTTTGTTAAAAGCAAAAAACTAGAAACCACCTGTCATGCTAAAGGATTAGTTACCTAGTCATTAGATTCATGTATTTTCCCAAGAGTGATGCTATTAATTATATTTCTCATCTTTATTTCACTCCAGATGTTTTAATACTCTGGGGAACAGTTATCATAGTAATATTTAGAATGTGGGAGAAACAAACTGACAAAGAATTGCAGTGCTGCGAAGGCAGGCTGAAGAAAGCCCAGTGTTACGGTTTTAGGTAAGGGTACATACGGAAGTTAGGATCTAGAAATTTATCTTCTTGCGGTTCTTGATGGCCATATACTCCTTGGAAAGGGTTTATTTATTCCCAGTACAACCTAAACCCAGCATAAAGACTGTCATGCAGACAAAATGGCAGTGGCAAAGCCTCTCTCCCTTTTTTTTTTAAACTACACTTGCAATGTTTGAACTCAAGCTCACTGTACAAAATTCAGACGATATTGAAGTTTGTAGAGTCAAAAATGAAAATCCTCTTTCATGTTCCCTCACCCCTAATTCCCAGGGATAACCACTTTTCAGTACTTTTCTATGTAACCTTATGGACATTTGGGGTCATTTTCTTACATACACAGGTGAGGGTTTCATTAAGACAGAGCTCTTGTGCTGGTTCTGTTCAGTAGCCCCTGACGATAAGTGAATAGATTGCCCTTCCATTCCTCTGTTCCCCTGTAGGGGTCTATCTTTGGTTGACTGGCCTAGAAAGAGACCTTGAGATGAAGATTCATGTGTAAGTAATTTATTAAGGAACTGTTCTGGGGGAAATTGATAAGCTAACCTAGGGAAAACAGGGCAGAGAAGGGTAAGGAACTAAGCAGAAAATGTTTTTTTGTTTTTGTAAACTGTGTATCTTGAAGCTGTCTCCATCCTACTACATACATGGCTATCTCATTCTTTTAAATAATTACACAGTTTTCTAGTATTTCATGATATGGATGTGCCATCACTTATTTAATCTTTTTAATTTTTATTGATGTTCCTATATAGGGAAACTCCAAATTTTTACTTTTGAAAGCAATTCACAAAACATATCTATTTCTTGGGGCACATATATGATGATGTTGTAGGAAATATTAGGAATGTAGGAATTTCCTGGGTCCAGTTTATCTAAAATCTCACTAACTGCTACCAAGTTGCCCTTTTAAAAGACTGTAGGGCCTTTGTTGGAGGTCCAGTGGTTAAGACTCCCATGCTATCACAGCAGGGAACATGGGTTCCATCCCCAGCCAGGGAACGAAGATCCCACATGTCATCCAGTGCAGCCAAAAAGGCTGCAACAACATCTCTCCACCAACATGTAAGAAAGTGCTCCTTTTCTTTAATACTTTTACAAACTATCAAGTTATTAGTATTTACAATATTTTAGGGAAAGCCATACTATAACATCTTTGCATGAAATGTTCCCTTGGTATCTCTAATTTTCTTGAAGAGATCTCTAGTCTTTCCCATTCTATTGTTTTCCTCTATTTCTTTGCACTGATCACTGAGGAAGGCTTTATCTCTCCTTGCTATTCTTTGGAACTCTGCATTAAAATGGGTATATCTTTCCTTTTCTCCTTTGCTTTTTGCTTCTCTTCTTTTCACAGCTATTTGTAAGGCGTCCTCAGACAGCCATTTTCCTTTTTTGCATTTATTTTTCTTGGGGATGGTCTTGATCTGTCTCCTGTACAATGTCATGAACCTCCATCCATAGTTCAGCAGGCACCCTGTCTATCAGATCTAGTCCCTTAAATCTATTTCTCACTTCCATGGTATAATCATAAGGGATTTGATTTAGGTCATACCTAAATCACTGCAGATGGTGACTGCAGCCATGAAATTAAAAGACGCTTACTCCTTGGAAGAAAAGTTATGACCAACCTAGACAGCATATTAAAAAGCAGAGACATTACCTTGTTAACAAAGGTCCATCTAGTCAAGGCTATGGTTTTTCCAGTAGTCATGTATGGATGTGAGAGTTGGACTATAAAGAAAGCTGAGCACGGAAGAATTGATGCTTTTGAACTGTGGTGTTGGCGAAGACTCTAGAGAGTCCCTTGGACTGCAAGGAGATCCAACCAGTCCATTCCAAAGATCAGTCCCGGGTGTTCATTGGAAGGACTAATGTTGAAGCTGAAACTCCAATACTTTGGCCACCTGATGCAAAGAGCTGACTCATTTGAAAAGACCCTGATGCTGGGAAAGATTGAAGGCAGGAGGAGAAGGGGTGACAGAGGATGAGATGGTTGGATGGCATCACTGACTCAATGGATATGGGTTTGGGTAAATGCCGGGAGTTGGTGATGGCCAGCGAGGCCTGGTGTGCTGTGGTTCATGGGGTCGCAAAGAGTCAGACATGAATGAGCAACTGAACTGAAGTGATACTATAACAACAGTAACAATTACTTGTGAGGTTATGGTTTTTTTTGGCCATTTACTTATTGGCCATTTAGATTTGTTTTATAAGCCATTTGTTTATGTCCTTTGGTGTTTTTTTTTTGTTACATATTTGTCATTTTCTTATAGTTTTTAGGACTTTTAAAATATTATGGACAATTCTTCACCATTTCAAAAATATTTGAATATATTTTCCCTGAAAGTGTTACTCAGTTGTGTCCGACTCTTTGTGATCCCACGGACTATATTGCCCACCAAGCTCCACTGTCCAGGGAACTCTCCAGGCAAGAATACTGGAGTGGGTAGCCATTCCCTTCCTCAGGGGATCATCCTAACCCAGGGATTGATCTCAGGTCTCCTGCACTGTAGGCAGATTCTCTACCATCTGAGCCACCAGGGAAGCCCTATATTTCCCCCATCTTTTGCTTATCTTTCAAATTTGCTTACGCTCTCTTTTATGATAGTTTTCCTTTTTTATGTGGCAAATTTCATCAACTCAGAGGTTAAAGCGTCTGCCTGCAATGCGGCAGACCTGGGTTCGATCCCTGGGTCAGGAAGATCCCCTGGAGAAGGAAATGGCAACCCACTCCAGTATTCTTGCCTGGAGAATCCCACAGACGGAGGAGCCTGGAGGGCTAGAGTCCACAGGGTCGCAAAGAGTTGGACACGACTGAGCAACTTCACTTTCTGTGTTCACTGTAGGGAAGCCCTGGTGGCTCAGCAGTAAAGAATCTGGCTGCAATGCAGGAGATGTGGGTTTGATTCCTGGGTCTGGAAGATTTCCTGGGGGAGGGCATGGCAACCCACTCCAATATTCTTGCCTGGATAATCCCATGGACAGAGGAGCCTGGCAGGCTACAGTCCAAAGGGTCAAGAGTTGGACGTGACTAAGCACACATGCATGTATTCAAAGTATTACAGGTTTAAGGAAGTCTTGTATTTCTAGATGCCCAATTTAAATCTCTTTTAAAAACAAGAATGGCTGTTGGATTTTATAACCTTTTTAATACCTCTTAAAGATGGTCATATGTCTTTCCTCCTTTTTTCTTTCAATGTATTATATTTCAGTGCTACACTTAATGTTGAACCTTTTTTATTCTCAGAGAAAATTTTGTAGATTCTTAATCTATTATTCTTTTAATACACTGATATGCTGTTTTAGTTATGTGTTTGCATCTATACTAATGTGAGTTTTCTCTCCTTCTATATGTGTGTGTTGGGGGGTACCTTGTATGAATTAGATATCTGCCATATACTAAGCTCTTAGAGTTGGGAAGATTTCCATGGACCAAACATTAACATATTATTTTGTTGAAGGCATTCTTAACCTCTTCCTGAAAGCCATGTTGGTTATTATTTAGCTCCATCACAAGAATCTAGTTTAGAGTATTTCTCAATCTTGTTTTTGTTGTTTAGTTGCTCAGTTGTGTCTGACTCCCTGCAACCCCATGGATTGTAGCCTGCCAGGCTCCTCTGTCTATGGGATTTCCCAGTCAAGAATACTGGAGTGGGTTGCAAAATTCCAAATTAGAGCTTGAAGTATGGTGAATAAAGATTTCTGAGTGAAGGTGAGAGAAGAGAGAAATAGATATAGATACACTGGTAACAAGAAATGACCCTCCAATGTCATAATTTCTTGGACTTCTTAGTGGTATCCAAAACGGAGAGAAAACCAGCAATGAATCATAGTTTTGGGCCATTGGTTGTATGAATTAGGCACCTCACCCAATGTAGTAATGCCTAAGAGCAGTTTCCGTAATTGCATATTAATATTTTCAAATGTTCACAATTCTGGATCTGAATCACAAGAGAACATTTACATTATGTCCACTAGGAAAAGAACAACACTTAAAAATTTACTTCAAAGTGTTGAAAATTTAGCAAAAGGTGTGGTGTTTGTATGTTAATCTACCTAGGTTTTAAAATTTTAAATGTTAATCCTATCTACATTAACAGCTTTCTCTCAAACTAAGCTGCACATCAGAATTTATTTCAGAAAATAGTCTTGCCTCTGAGATTTTTATGGGTAGTGGACAAGGGTAGGCCATCAATGTGTTTTAAAAACTTCCCAGCAGGCTTCCCTGGTGGCTCAGAGGGTAAGAATCCTCCCGCCAATGCAGGAGATAAAGGTTCAATCCCTGACCTGGGAAGATCCCATATGCCACAGAGCAACTGAGCCCACGCATCACAACTATTGAGCCTGTGTTGCAGGGCCTAAGAGCCACAACTACTGAACCCATACATTGCAACTACTGGAGCCTGCGTGCCCTAGAGCATGCTACAACACAAGAAGCCACTGCAATGAGAAGCCTGAGCATCACAACTAGACAGAGGAGCTCCAGCTCTTGGCAACTAAAGGAAAGCTAACACAGCAATAAAGACCTAGCACAGCCCCAAATAAATAAATAAATATTTAAAAACAAAAAATAAAACCTCCTAGGTGATTCTAACATGGAGTCAAGACTGGAAGAACACTGTCATTTGAATAGACAAAGCAGTTCTCAACCTGGGGTGATTTTGCTCTTCCAGGGGATATTGGCAATGTTTGGAGACTCTTTTGATTGTCACAGGTAGAGGGAGAAGGATTCTATTATTTAGTGGGTGGAGACTAGGGATGCTACTAAACATGCTGTTGTGTTGGCCACAAAGTTCATTCGGGTTTTTCTGTATGCTGGGATGGAAAACACAATCTTTTTGGTGAGCCCAATACAATGTATAGGACCATTCCCAACAACAAAGAATGACCTGGTCCAAATTATCAGTAGTGCCCAGGTGAAATACTCCTGGCATAGACCTTGCTCACTCTTACTTTCCATGTACCACCATAATCTTGCTGATTCCACTGATTAATCACTGCTCCAGTCAGACCATGGTGTTTCTATGCCCACTGCCACCATCTTAGTTCAGGTCAGCATCCTCTCACACTTTGATACCATGAGGGTCTGATCTCCCTCCCTCCAGTCTTGCTGTCCTACATTACATTCTCAGCCTCATGGGCAAAGTGATCATTTTAAGACCATCTTATCATAATCCCTTACTGAAACACTTCAGTGGCTTGGGGCCACCCTCAAGGTGAAGCACTAGCCTTGATAAGGGCACACAGAGTTGTACTAAGGTTGCTTCAGCTCACCTTTCAGAACCTCATCTCTCACCAGTTTTTTTTTTTTTCTCCCAAAAGCTAAACTCAAGACACAACTAAATAGATCTGAATTCCTTCAAGGTCTTCTTCCACTCCTGAACTCTTTCTGCTACTTGGAAAGCCACTATTTTCTTCAGCCTGGGCAATCCTTTTCTCTCTTTTGGGTCTGGGTTTAGCAGCTACCTCCTATGGACAACTGTGACTGAATCCCCATTCTGGATTGAGTGGCCTTAAGTCTCCCATGTGAGTGTGTGCTAAGTTGCTTCAGTTGTGTCCAACTCTTTGAGATCCTGTATACATAGCCTGCCAGGCTCCTCTGTCCATGGGATGCTCCAGGCAAGAATACTGGAGTGGGCTGCCATGCCCAGCTCAATAGAAGGTGGTTATTACTTCTGTCAGAAAAGTGACTAAGCACCCTTACTAGACCCAAACTTACATGAAGGCAGAAATGGTCAACATTTTGAATCACTGCTGTATCTTTAGAGCCTTGTACAACTCCTGGTTCATAGTCAGTTTTCAGTGTTTAAGTGTTAAATGTTTGTGTAATGAATTATATTTAATGTTTGATTTCTTAACATTCTGAAAGAATGAAATATTATTCTCTTCACTTTATCTTTTTAAATGACAAGCCTCTGCTTTCTTATAGGAGCATGACACTACTCATTTGTAATAAAGCAAAATAGAACTTCTTTCTGAAAACAATTTTAATATCTCCATTTAAAGTAAACATTTTTAATGTAACAAAAAGCCAATAAAACTTTCAAACTAGCAATTAACAAAAAGTGTTAACTGTGAGCCTACTCTGCAATAGGCTCTTCACTATGTTGTATATTTCAAAAGAATATTACAGAAGTCATTGAACACTTGGCACATACTAGGTGCTTATTAAAGGTTTGCTAAAGACCAGTCAAAATGAATAAACTATGACTTTTAATCAAATAATTTTCATGTGCAAGTTTTGAATCAAAATACTTTTTTGAGAAATACTTCATATGTGAATTATTTGGGGGTTAATTGTTATATTTTATAAACAAAGATAAACATGCTATCAAAAGCACTCTTTGTCTCAAGTTATGAGATATCAGAATCCAGTGATACACAGTGGAAACAGATTCAGATTTTAACTGACACAGTTAACTCTGAAATTTTTGACTTCCTGAAGGCTGACCTTGACTACACAGTAATTTGGAAAGCTATTATAATAGACTCCAGTTTTTCCCTATATTTATCTAGCTATAGAGTATATATATTAACATGCCTTAAAGTATGCTTACACACACATAATTACATGCATAAGATCACAAAGAAAATTTTCTATTTAGCTGTTGACATGCAAAATTCTATATGTATGTATATATTTTGCTATTTCTATTTTTCTAGAAGTGATTAATTAGTGCTCCAGCTATAAAGCTTCTATTTTCCTTGTCAATGACAATCTCAAGGCCTATGAGCTGCCTCTCGCTTGACCTTGGTTTAAAAGCACAAAGAACAGCAACCTTGAAACTGGCATCAACAAGATTCATTCTACAGAAATCAGATGCAGCACAATAGGGAAAAACCACACGTTTAATTTTAAGGTTTTACAGCAATTGCTCTCAATATTTCTTTTTCTTAAAGACTTTTAAGTGCAAACGTCCTTCATTTCACAAAGGGAAACACTGTCATTCTGCCACTTAACACTGGCCAAAGGAGTCATTTGGAGACTCCTCTGCATTCTTCCCTTTGACAGACACGTGGCAGCAGCAGCCACACAACCCTGGGAGGATAACACAGCGGCTGATGCAACATTTACCTGAAGCTTTCCTTAAGTAGATCCTCACTATTAACACATGCTGAAAAGCATTTCATTAACATTTGAACAAGAAGGTTATGCAGCTGTAATAGAATCAGGCAGTTCAAACGCACATGCTTTACTTGAAGGGGGTTTTCATTGTCTTACACCAGTGTTCACTTGAGGGTGAGGTGGCCTTCACGGCTGGCCTTCGCCCACAGAATTAAGCGTCTCATTGTTTCTCCCTTCCGAGGTGAGAACACCCATATTAATGACAGAAGCTGTCTGGTGGAGTGGGGTGGAAGGGCAGGTGGATGAAGACTGAGTTGGGAACTTGCTTCTAGTTCTTAACCTGTTTTTTTTTCCCCCCTACATCATTATTACCTAACTTATCTTTTAAAATTACACTTTGTTAAATTGTCATTTGATTATCATTTTAAGATATGATATCCATATTTTTAAAATGAAACTAAAAGGTCTTATCAAATACATGAATATATAAACCATTTATCCTTTCATACATTCTGTTTCCCTATGGGCACATGAAGTTATTCATACTGAGTTATCCACATCAGGAAGACTTATATTAAAAACATGGATAACATATGTGAAAAGGGTTTAAAGTGATGAATATTAAGTTCAAAAATGATAGAAGTACAGAGAATCCCTTTCTTTGCACAAAGATCAGTTCAGTTGCTCAGTTATGTCCGACTCTATATGACCCCATGGACTATGGCAAGCCAGGCTTCTCTGTCCATCACCACTCCTGGAGCTTGCTTAAACTCATGTCCATCGAATTGGTGATGCCATCCAATCATTTCATCCTCTGCTGTCCCCTTCTCCTCCTGCCTTCAATCTTTCCCAGCATCAGGGTCTTTTCTAATGAGTCAGCTCTTTGCATCAGGTAGCCAAAGTACTGGAGCTTCAGCTTCAGCATCAGTCCTTCCAGTGAATATTCAGGGTTGATTTCCTTTAGAATTGACTGGTTTGATCACCTTGCTGTTCAATGGACTCTCAAGAGTCTTCAGTACCACAAATTGAAAGTGACAATACTTTGGCGCTCAGCCTTCCTTCTGGTCCAACTCTCACATCTGTACATGACTACAGGAAAAAACATAGCTGTGAATATGGGATACCTTTCCATTTATTTGCATCTTCTTAATTTCTTTCATCAATGTCTTGTAGTCTTCAGTATAGAGATCCCTCACCTCTTTGGTTAAACTTATTCCTAAGTATTTTGTTGTTTTCAATGCTGCAGTAAATGGGACTGTTTTCTTTACTTCTTTTTCAGATAAAACAATGTCTTTTGCCATCAGTGTGTGATTCAATCCACCAGGCACACAAATCTCACACCATGATGCACAAAGAGATTCTTAGAGCCATTGCCACTGTATGGAATAAGGAAGCTTCAAGTAGATGTTACAGCAGTTTTGATTAGGCCTGTGGGGGAAATATGTCATTAAGTAATAATGATTGCTAATACTAGGTGCTTGGCACTCTTCTCAGCACTATACACATGTCATTTCATTTAATTGTCACAGCAATCCTGTAAGATAGGTACTATTATTATTTCCATTTAACAGGTGAAGAAACTGGGGCAAAATAAGATTAAGAAATTTGCCCAAGGTCACACAGCTAGTAGTGATTAAGCCAGACTGAAACCCAGTCTGATGCCATCCTCTGTGTGCTTAATCTCTATTTCCTACTGCCTTCACAGTAACAGTAACATGAACCCAAAGACACCTATTTAATCAACATAAGGAAGGACCGTACTCAAAACAGGGCTAATAGAAATATATGCTGTTAATAGTAAGTGTACATACTCTATACTTATTATTAAGTGCTCCTAACATTTAAGTTGCTTAATAGCCATTTGAAAGGGGAAAAAAGGCAAGTTTTATCCTATACTGCCTCTCAGAAGCCTGAAGGAGTGCAATGTAGACCTAAAAATGACTGATTAAATTCCTATCATCCGGACTTCCCTGGTGGCGCAGAGGATAAGAATCCACCTGCCAATTCAGGGGTCATGGGCTTGATCCCTGGTCTCGGAAGATCCCACATGCTGTGGAGTAACTAAGCTCATGTGCCACAGCTGCTGAGCCTGTGCTCTAGAGCCCATGAGCCACAACTACTGAAGCCCATGTGTGCCTAGAGCCCGTGCTCCAGAACAAGAGAAGCCACCGCAATGAGAAGCCTGCACACCACAACTAGAGAGTAACCTTTGCTCTCCGCAACTAGAGAAAGTCCATGCAGCAGTGAAGACCCAGCACAGCCAAAGATAAACACAGCAGTGCGTACGTGTCAAAAAAATGATGCTTTGTTTAAAAAAATTCCTATCATCCTGGAAGTGAAGAGCCCATTCTATTATTAGTGAAATGGCTAACACCAAGAGTAGTGGCTAAGAAGGCATGAATGCTTACACAATTCAGTGAAAAATTTCTCTGAAGTATGTAGAAGGAACCAATTCTAGTGTTAAGTCAAGAAACTAAGATTAATTGGAAACCACACATTTTGACAGAATCTCAAATGATCTCATTTCCAAGACCTGAAATATTCTTCTATGGATGATTACACAGAGCTTGCACTTTCATCTTTAAAGCATGATTATTACCTTTTATTTGATTAGTATATATCAAGGACATGATGCTTTTCATGTTGCTATAGAGCTGGGGTAGAAAACTTGCAGACGTATCTCCAGATTATCCGGTTCAATTCTTGACTTTTTTTTTTTTTTTCTGTTTCATTCCCTGGTGGCTCAGATGGTAAAGCATCTGCCTACAGTGCGGGAGACATGGGTTCGATCCCTGGGTCAGGAAGATCCTCTGGAGAAGGAAATGGCAGCCCACTCCACTACTCTTGCCTGGAAAATCTCACGGACGGAGGAGTGTAGTATGCTACAGTCCATGGGGTCGCAAAGAGTCGGACACGACTGAGCGACTTCACTTCACTTCACTTCAATGCTCTCATGAGTAAACGTTCTCCAATGTGAGCTCTTCACTCACTATTAATAAAACATCATGCTATTCTTCCCCCTCTCTGGGAAGTTTGGCATGCAATTATAGGAGAGTGCTGTTACTTTAGGAATAAACTTAAATGCCTTCTTATTTTTCTAGGAAAATATATCACTCATGGGCAGTATTTTTTGTTGGTGTATACACTATGCCCTTTAATGCTCTCTCATGTATCCCAAGGGTGGAATCTTGGAAACTGTATTTCTCACACTCTTGTGAACAGGGCTTCAATTAGACTTCATCAGAGAGAAGCAACTGCATGATATTTGGACACTGAAAGAGAAGAGGAAGCAGTTCACAGCCATCTGGCTGTCCCAGATCATCCTAGCTGATGAGATGAGAATGCTGAGGGCCCCAGATCAACTGTTCATTGTCTCAGCCCACAAATAACCATTTCCACTCACAGCCCATTGTCCAGCTCTAGTCGGTTGTGCCTCTGCCCAGTTATAGAGTGGCCAGGAAATAGAAGTGAAAATGTGGTAAGAATTCCATATCAGTGCCACAGGGGTGGTACTTTATATATTGGAAAGATTTACATTCGGTTCCATCTGGATCACGATTGGGCCCCCAAAGTAGTAGAAGGGTGTGGGCTGGAATGCATGTGAGCTCTTGAATTGAACCAGTCAGGTAAGAACAGTGAGTGAAAGGAATGAAGACTTCACGGGTAAGAAACAACAGGAAGCAGGACACCATGGCACGGGGAGCACACGAGCCAGAATGGTGTCTCAGTGCTCCGGGGAGGTGCAAGAAGTCAACGAGAGTTGACTGGGAAGAAGCCAAAATGGGAGGAACGATTCTTGTGAATAAATCTTAGCTGATGATCTGGACCAAGGGGAATATCTGTCAGTGTTCCTGATTTATGTGAGGTTGTTAAAGAAGATATGTTTTTAAATGGCCATGATGAATTGAAACAATGATCCTTAAAGAATACATTTTTTTTTTCCAAAAGGAGAGGACTCTTTTTAACATTATAGAAGCTGATGACCATTTTAGTAAACATTTGAGCAACATATAAGCATATGAGGGAGAAAGTGACAATCGCCCACATAATCCTAACCCCAAGTAGAGCTATTAATAATGGATGTTATCTACTGTATATATACATAAATACATGGATATATAGATACTTATCTAAATATAGACCATATATGCTGTTCTATGCTGCTGTGCTGTGTTCAGTCATGGCCAACTCTTTGCGATGCTATGGACTATAGCCCAGCAGGCTTCTGTGTCCATGGGATTTTCCAGGCAAGAATACTGGAGTGGGTTGTCATTTCCTACTCCAGGGGATCTTCCTGACCCAGGGATTGAATCTGAGTCTCTTGCATCTCCTGCATTAGCAGGCAGGTTCTTTACCACTGCACCACATGGGAAGCCCCCATGCTGTTCTATATTTTAAAATATTACCTCTTTCCTTGCCATTATATATGGCTCCACCCAATGCTTTTCAAAGATGACAGGATATTATACTCTGTGATGGTTTACTTGCTAAGTCATGTTTGACTCTGCAACCCCATGGACTGTAGCCTGCCAGGCGCCTCTGTCCATGGGACTTTCCAGGCAAGAATACTGGAGTGGTTTGCCATTTCCTTCTCCAGGGGAATCTTCCCAATCCAGGATTGAACTCAGGTCTTCTGCACTGCAAGCAGATTCTTTACTGATTGAGCTACCAGGGAAGATTCCTATTATACTCTAAGGATTATCAAAATCAATTCAGCCAATCTTCTGAAAACAGACAGGTGTCTTGTTTTGTTCTCTTGCTACTAAAGAAATGCTGCAAAACATTTCTGAATGTATAACTTTGTGTACATATGAAAGTTTATCTATAAGATAAATTTTTAGAACTAGAATTGTGTGGTCAAAGAGTATGTGCACATAAATTGTTATGTATATTGACTATAGCTTTTCAGAAATAGTGCACTCATTTCTATTTCTACCACTAGTATATAAAAGTGAATTGCATTTTTTCAGAATATATTCTACAAAGTTCTCACATAAGAATTCATGCAGTCAACAAAATCAAGGGACTTCCCTGGTGGTTCAGTGGCTAAGACGACATGCTCCGAATGCAGGGGGCCTGGGTTTGATCCCTGGTCAGGGAACTAGATCCCACATGCTGCAACTAAAGATCTTGCATACTGAAATAAACAATGAATATCCTGGGTGCTGCAACTAAGACTCAGTGCAGCCAAATAAATAATTTAAAAACATCAAATCTTGTAGAAGTTTTGAGCAATTAATAGAGAATACAAGTGGGAACTCAGCAACATTTATGATACATCACACTGACATTTTCCACAGCCCACATATACAGGTGGGCTATGATTGGCACAGAAAATCCCAAGAGCCTGGGCGGTTGGTAAGGGTAGGTTTGAATCTGTGCTTTGCTGCAGTTCTTTCATCCTCAGATGAAGAACATACCTACCACCTTCAGAATTTCCATTTAGGTCACTGGAGATAGGGACTGGAGTCCTGAGCTTTAGGAGTGCATTAGTAGCTTTTATTTGCTAAACGAGTATGATATTGTAACATTACCACCTTCACCTTATGAATAAGGACAACAGTTGTTGAACCAATTAAAAACATGGCAGGGAAATCGCTGGTGCCTTGGTGGTCAAGAATATGCCTGCCCATATGGGAGACATGAGTTCAATCCCTGGTCTGGGAAGATCTCACATGCTGTGGAGTAACTAAGCCCAGGCACCACAACTGAAGCCCATGTGCCTGGAGCCCGTGCTCTACAGCCTGAGAAACCATCGAAATGAGAAGCCTGCACACCACAACTAGAGAGTAGGCCCTGCTCACCACAACTAGAGAAAAGTCTGCACAGTAACGAAGACCCAGCACAGCCAAAAAAATAAGTAAAATTATATATATACATATATACATATATTTGAGGCAGTTTGCCTGTTTCAGAGAAAACACATCACAAACTTAGCTCAAGTTCCTTAAAGTGTAGTGTTAGAACAAAAATCCAACCTAAAGACTTTTAATGATATATCCTGTGCTCTTTCTGGGCTGTCCAAACCTGCTTTTGAACTTACTATAAATTTTGGTTAGACCCTAAACACATTCTGTTGGAATCCTTTGTCTTAAGCATGAAAGTCATGTATTCATTAAGTTGGGTTTTAAAAATTATACTTTACTTCTATACTTCTACTGTGTTTCTTAGAGGGGAAGGTACAAAGGTCCCTAAGAGAGAAAATTCTGTGCTAGGCTGTAAGCAACTTAAAGCAACAGACTGCAGTTTAGTTATCCTTGAATCCCTAGTCTAAAACAATGCTAGGAACTGAATAGGACATCTATGAATACTGGTTAAGTGAATGCAGCTATTAGGCAGGTTACTTAACCTCCATGGCCATGATTGCTACACAGCAGATAACTGATTACATATGTCCAGAGACATAGGTGCGTGACAATTCTGCTGTGATCTTAGTCACTATGTTATAATGTTTTTAGTGTACTTACTAAAATCTTGTGCAATTTCATCTTTCTTCTATTGACCCAGAATTTACAATTGTAGGAATTATTGAAGAGAAACATACATATGTACATGTAGGAGAATGCTTATTAGTCTCCAAGTAAAAATGACCAAAATGTCATCAATATGGTAGATTACAATGGAATAATGCACAGCAATGCAAATGAACAGCTATGCACAGTAGCACGGATACTTAGTCATTTTGAGAAAGTTCAGTTCAGTCGCTCAGCTGTGTCTGACTCTGCAACCCCATGGACTGCAGCACACCAGGCTTCCTTGTCCATCACCAACTCCCAGAGTTTATTCAAACTCATGTCCATTGCATTGGTGATGCCATCCAACCATCTCATTCTCTGTCATCCCCTTCTCCTCCCGCCTTCAATCTTTCCCAGCATCAGGGTCTTTTCCAGTGAGTCAGTTTTTGCATCAGGTGGCCAAAGGATTGGAGTTTCAGCTTCAGCAGCAGTCCTTCCACTGAATATTCAGCACTGATTTCCTTTAGGATTGACTGGTTTGATCTCCTTGCAGTCCAAGGATTCTCAAGAGTCTTCTCCAACACCACAGTTCAAAAGCATCAATTCTTCGGCGCTCAGCTTTCTTTATAGTCCAACTCTCACATCCAAACATGACTACCGGAAAAAGCACAGCCTTGACTAGATGGACCTTTGTTGATAAAGTAATGCCTTTGCTTTTCAACACACTATCCAGACTGGTCATAGCCTTTCTTCCAAGCAGCAAGAGTCTTTTAATTTCATGGCTGCAGTCACCATCTGCAGAGATTCTGGAGGCC
Source organism: Capricornis sumatraensis (assembly GCF_032405125.1). Taxonomy (NCBI): domain Eukaryota; kingdom Metazoa; phylum Chordata; class Mammalia; order Artiodactyla; family Bovidae; genus Capricornis; species Capricornis sumatraensis. The sequence continues at coordinate 113,367,733 of NC_091092.1, forward strand.
CCCAAAATAAAGTCTGTGCCTATTTCCATTGTTTCCCCAACTATTTGCCATGAAGTGATGGGACCGGATGCCATAATCTTAGTTTTCTGAATGTTGAGTTTTAAGCCAACATTTTCACTCTCCTCTTGTGACACTTTCATCAAGAGGCTCTTTAGTTCTTCTTCACTTTCTGCCATAAGGGTGATGTCATCTGCATATCTGAGGTTATTGATATTTCTCCTGGCAATCTTGATTCTAGCTTGTGCTTCATCCAGCCTGGCACTTCACATGATGTACTCTGAGTATGAGTTAAATAAGCAGGGTGAAAATATACAGCCTTGACTGGTCCTTTCCTGATTTGGAACCAGTCTGTTGTTCCATGTCTAGTTCTAACTGTTGCTTCCTGACCTGCATACAGATTTCTCAGGGGGTCAGGTGGTCTGGTATTCCCTTCTCTTTCAGAATTTTCCACAGTTTGTTGTGATCCACACAGTCAAAGGCTTTGGCATAATCAGTAAAACAGAAGTAGATGTTTTTCTGGAACTCTCTTGCTTTTTTGATGATCCAGCGGATGTTGGCAATTTGATCTCTGGTTCCTCTGCCTTTTCTAAAACCAGCTTGAACATCTGGAACTTCACAGTTCACGTACTAGTGAAGCCTACCTTGGAGAATTTTTAGCATTACTAGTGTGTGAGAAGAGTGCAACTGTACAGTAGTATGAGCATTCTTTGGCATTGCCCTTCTTTAGGATTGGAATGAAAACTGACCTTTTCCAGTCCTGTGGCCACTGCTGAGTTTTCCAAATTTGCTGGCATATGGAGTGCAGCACTTTCACAGCATTATCTTTCAGGATTTGAAATAGCTCAACTGGAATTCCATCACCTCCACTAGCTTTGTTCACAGTCATGCTTCCTAAGGCCCACTTGACTTTGCATTCCAGGATGTCTGACTCTAGGTGAGTGATCACACCATTGCGGTTATCTGGGTCATGAAGATCTTCTCTGTATAGTTCTTCTGTGTATTCTTGCCACCTCTTCTTAATATCTTCTGCTTCTGTTAGGTCTATACCATTTCTGTCCTTTATTGAGCCTATCTTTGCATGAAATGTTCCCTTGGTATCTCTCCTTTTCTTGGAGAGATCTCTAGTTTTTCCCATTCTCTTTCTTCCCTCTCTTTCTTTGCATTGATCGCTGAAGAAGGCTTTCTTATCTCTCCTTGCTATTCTTTGGAACTCTGCATTCAGATGAGTATATCTTTCCTTCCCTCCTTTGCCTTTACCTTCTCTTCTTTTCTCAGCTATTTGTAAGGCCTCCTTCTGTACACCATGATCTAGGATGGAAGATTACAATGTATAGTCTGAAGTAGAATTTAAGAATTTAGTGTGAATAGGTTTCACTCAGAGATCTTGTTACAACTCAGATTGCTGGGCTCCACCTCCAGAGATTCTGACTCACGGGGCCTATGAATTCTCATTTATAACATGCTATATCACGTGATGTCAATGCTGGTCATCTGTGACCCACCCACTGAGTAGGAGGGAGCTACTAAATAACTGCTTTCCTGCTGAGTGCGACATATTCAAAATGGGCATCTTTATAACCCAATTTGAAGATATTCTTTCAAAAGGCACGTGTCCAGAAAGATATGTGAAATGCTTCTAGTTTACGGTAATTTTCTATGTTGAAGTAGCAGGACATGGTCTACCTAAGGGAAAAATGAAATAAGCAACAAGAGGTGATCTTTGGCTTTCTATAAAAATTAGATATAATCTAGAGATAAAAATCATATTCTGCTTCTTTGCCAGTCAAAATCTTGAATGTGAGTGAAATAGTTTGTAGGATTAAACGAAGAACGTTACACCACTTTAAATTCTCTGGGTTGGAGTTGAGAGTTAGGTAACAGGTAATTCAATTCCCTTAGTTTCTAGACAGTGACAGGGGAACTGTACCCACTGAAGATGAATGATACAAGGTCACATAGATAATGAAAGGCAGGGCCAAGACGTAACCCAAGTCTTCTGGCTGTGAGCACAGTAAACTTTTCCATCCAATAATTTCCTTTCCTGGTAGAAAAGGGGCTTCTCAGGTTGCTCTAGTGGTAAAGAATCCACCTGCCGATGCAGGAGATGCAGGAGACACAGGTTCGATCCCTGAGTCAGGAAGATACTGTGGAAAAGGAAATGACAACCCACTCCAGTATTCTTGTCTGGAGAATCCCCATGGACAGGGGAGCCCGGCAAGTTACAGCCCATGGGGTCACAAAGTCAGACACGACTGAGCACACACACACACTGCTAGAAAAGAGCAGGTTATGCAGCTGGTTAGAACTTTTTCTTGGCTTCATCAATGGCAAGGATTACAGTGATTTGTGTAAAGCTTTTCTGCCACTTTAGAAAACATTCTGGCAGTTCATCAAATGATCAAACACAGAGTTACCACGTGACCCAGTAATTCAACTCTTACATTTATATACCCAATGGAAATAAAAACACATGTCCTCCACACAAAACTTGTACATGAATGAACATAGCAACATTACTCATTAAGGCCAAAAATGGAAACCCAAATGTCTATCAATAGGTGAATGGATAAACAAAATACAGTCTATTCCTACAATGAAATAGTCCATAATATTGTTTATATAAAAGAGAATGAAATATTGATACATGCTACAACATGGATGAGCTTTGAAAATATTACACTCAATGAAAGCAGTAAGTTACAAAGTTACCACATCCTATATGATTTCATTCACATTAAAGACCAGCAGTAGGGAAAGCTAGAGACAGAAAGTAGATTAGTGGTTCTCAGGGCTAGGTTGGTAAGGGACAGGGGAATAGGGGAATGACAGCAATATGGGGTTTTTGGAGAAGGTACAAGATGTTGGCATAGGAAGACCCAAAATTCATCTCCTCCCATCGACACAACAAACCTACAACTACATATACAATAGCTCCCTTAGAAAAATAACTGAAATTTGGAGAACAAATTCTCCACAACAAAGGGTAAAAGGACAACACTGAGATGATAGGAGAGGGAGAAATATGGGCTCCCAGGGACTAACCCACATCCCAGCTACAATGATCTACCTTCAAGAGGGATCACAAGGAATGGATCTTTTACCTGAGGAGCAAGGGCATTCCAACTTCACGTCAGTCACTCCACCCCCTAGATCCTGCACAGAGAGACAAGCCCCCTAAACCCCAGGCTTTAAAAACCAACAGGCAATCTGGGGGAGAATGGATACATGTATATATATGGTTGAGTCCCTTCGCTGTTTACTTAAAACTATCTCAATATTGTTAATTGGCTATACCCCAATACAAAATAAAAAGTTTGAAAAAAACCAACAGGCAAAATGCGCAGGAAAACTACAGAATGGCATGAAATAGAAGACCAATGCTTAAAAGGCCCGCATGCACACTTGGCCTGAACATCAGTGCAAAAACACCAGATTGAAAAGCTCATGGACCACAGGTAAGTGGGACCCACTTACTAATACTGAATCATTTGCCAAAAAGGCAAAACCAGTTGAGATGATCACTGGGGACTGAGTCATTGGTGGGAGCCATTTATGCAAGTTCAGCATACCTTGCTAATATTGGGACTGGTGGGTACTATTTTGGAATTTTCTATCTAACATGTTCATGATAGTAAGTACATTCTGCTAAAAGCCCTGCCCATTCCTGCACCCTAGTTGGGTTTCAGGGCTGGTCAAGCTACAACCCTGCTCACCAGTGGCCCATGGCAGTCACCACCAGGCCCTGCAGCCAGTCCAGTGACAGCCCTGCCCCTTAGCATCCTGCAGCTGCAGCCCTGCCACAACAGGTCAATGCAGCCTACATAGGGGACACTGCTTGAATACCTGCTCTGGTGCCCATGTAGGACTGTATTCTGAGCCACATGGGACATTTCCTAAATAAAGTCAGCCCTTCAAGACTGGGAGACATAGCTGATATAACTAATAAACAGAAACGAATGCAGAGAATTAGACAAAATGAGGAGACAGTGGAATATAAGTTCCAAACAAACGAACAAGACAAAACCCAAGAAAAGAATTAATCAGAACAAAGATAAACAATATAGTTGATAAAGAGTTCAAAGTAATGGTCATGAATAAAGATGCTCATCAAACTTGGGAGCAGAATGGATGAACAGTGAGAATTTCAATCAAGAGGCAGAAAATATAAGAAAGTACTAAACAGAAAGAAAAAGAAAGAAAGAAAATGAAGTCGCTCAGTCATGTCTGACTCTTTGCAACCCCATGGGTTACAACTAAACTGACGAATACACTGGAGGGATTCAACAGCAGACTGAACGAGGTAGGAGAACAAATCAGCCAGCTGGAAGACCAAACAGCGAATCTCATTCAGCCAGGGCAGTCAAAAACACAAACAAAGGAGAATTTTAAAAAGTAAGGATATCTTAAAGAGCCTTTGGGACAACATCAAGCAGAGTAACATTCACATTTATAGGGGTCCCAGAAAGAGAAGAGAGAGAGGGAAAAAAAGGCCAAAAAATATTTGAAGACAGTGATTGAAAACTGGGAAAGGAAACAGAAATTCAGGTCAAGGAAGTCCAGGGAGTTCCAAATAATATGAACACAAAGTGACATACATTCTAATTAAAACGGTAAATGTTAAGAATAAAGAGAAAATCCTAAAAACAGCAATAGAAAAAGAACTTGTAATGTACAAGAGAAACTCTGTAAGGCCAGCAGATTTTCAAGCATAAACTTTATAGGCCAGAAGGGAAAAGCATGGCATTTAATTAAAAGTGCTAAACAAACAAAATCTGTATACAGGTCAAGAAGCAACAGTTAGAACTAGACATGGAACAACAGACTGGTTCCAAATTGGGAAAGGAGTACGTCAAGGCTGTATATTGTCACCCTGCTTATTTAACGTATATGCAGAGTATGTCATGTGAAATGCCGGGCTGGATGAAGCACAGATGAAATCAAGATTGCCAGGTGAAATATGAATAAACTGATATGCAGATGACACCACTCTTATGGCAGAAAACAAAGAACTAAAGAGCCTCTTGATTAAAGTGAAAGAGGAGAGTGAAAAAGTTGGCTTAAAACTCAACATTTGGAAAACTAAGATCATGGAATCCGGTCCCATCACTTCATGGCAAATAGATGGGGAAACAGTGGAAACAGTGAGAAATTTTATTTTGGGGGGCTCCAAAATCACTGCAGATGGTGACTGCAGCCATGAAATTAAAAGACGTTTGCACCTTGGAAGAAAAGCTATGACCAACCTAGACAGCATATTGAAAAGCAGAGATATTACTTTGCCAACAAAGGTCCATCTAATCAAAGCTATGGTTTTTCCAGTAGTCATGTATGGATGTGAGAGTTGGACTATAAAGAAAGCTGAGCACAGAAGAATTGATGCTTTTGAGCTGTGGTGTTGGAGAAAACTCTTGAGAGTCCCCTGGACTGCAAGAAGATCCAACCAGTCCATCCTAAAGGAAATCAATCCAGAGTATTTATTGGACGAACTGATGCTAAAGCTGAAACTCCAATCCTTTGGCCACTCGATGCAAAGAACCGACTCATTGGAAAAGACCCTGATGCTGGGAAAGATTGAAGGCGGGAGGAGAAGGGGATGACAGAGAATGAGATGGTTGGATGGCATCACCAATGGGATGGACATGAGTTTGAGTAAGCTCCAGGAGTTGCTGATGGACAGGGAAGCCTGGCGTGCTGCAATCCATGGGGTTACAAAGTGTCAGACACGACCGAGTGACTGAACTGAACTGAGCTGAAACAAACAAAAACAAAAACCTTCTAACCTAGATTTCTTTACCAAACAAGGTTATCACTCAGAATTGAAGGAGACATAAAACGTCTCCCAGAAAAGTAAAAGCTAAAGGAGTTCATCATCACTAGACCAGACCTACAATATCAAATGAAATTCTATAGACTAAAAAGAAATGGTGCAATGGTGTCAATTAATAAGAAAACATATGAAACCAAAAATCTCACTGGAAAAGGTAAATAGATAATAAAGGTAGCGGACAAACCACTAAAGCAAGCCTGAAGGTTAAAAGAGAAAGTAGTAAAAATAACTAAAACTATAGTAATTAGTTAAGGGATACATAAAATAGAGGCAAAACTTGTCATCAAAGTATAAAACATGGAGGAGGGGGTACAAAGACAAAGATTTGGAATGTGTTCAAATTTAAGTTGCTACCAACCTAAGTAGGATGTCCTATGTTAAATCTCACAGTAATCACAAGGAGAAAATGTAAATATGCAAACAAAAGTGAGAAAGGAATTTAAAAATAACAGTGAAGAAAACCACCGAAACATAAGTGAAAAGGGAAAGAGAAATGAACAGAGGAACAATAATACCCAGGAAACAATGAAGAAAATGGCAATAAGTTTATACCTATCAATAATTACTTTAAATGTAAATACACTAAGTATTCCAATCAAAAACACAGAGTGGCATAATGGAATAAATAAAAGACCCTTTGAATCCTGCTGCACTGTTGGTGGGAATGTAAATTGGTACAGCCACTATGGAGAACAGTATGCAGGTTCCTTAAAAAATTAAAAATAGAGCTACCATATGACCCTGCAATCCCACTCCTGGGCATATATCCAGAGGAAAAACGAGGCCCCCAAAGATACATGCACCTCAATGTTCATTGCAGCATTGTTTACAATAGTCAAGACATGGAAGCAACCTAAATGTCCATCAACAGAGGAATGGATAAGAAGATGTGGTACATACATAAAATGGAATATTACCCAGCCATTAAAAAGAATGAAATCAGGCCATTTGCAGCAACATGGATGGACCTAGAGAGTGTCATACTGAGTGAAGTAAGCCAGACAGAGAAGGAGAAGTATCATGACATCCCTTATATGTGGCATCCAAAAAGAAGTGATGCACACAAGCTTACTTACAAAACAAAAAGAGACCCACAGAAAATGAACTATAATAGAAAAATACTATTGCCACTTTTATTCAACACAGTACTGATAGTCCTAGCCATGGCAATAAGGTAAGGGAAAAAAAGGTATTCAAATTGTAAAAGAATAAGTAAAATTGTCACTATTTGTAGATGACATGATACAATATACAGAAAACCCTTAAATGGATGAAAGGCTTCAACATAAGACCTGAAACCATATAAAACTCCAATAAGAAAACAGGAGGACATTTTTTGATATTAGTCCTGGAAATTATTTCTTGGATTTAACACCAAAAGCACAGGCAATAAAAGAAAAAACAGACAAACTAAACAGCTTCCACACAGCAATGGTAACAATCATCAAAATGAAAAGGCAACATGGAGAATGGGAGAAAATATTTGCAAACCATATATCTGAAAAACAGTTTATGTCCAAAATATGTAAGAAAGTCCTACAATTCAATAGCAAATAACCCATGTAAATCATGTGCAAAATTAACTACTGTTTTTCATCTACATTCAATTCTCAGTCACACCAGTGAACTCCATGATGGTTTCAATGTTACGTGAGGACAGTAGTATATAACTGGGAATAGAGTGCCCAGATAAGCGGTTCAATGGGTTTCGTGTCACACTCTCAGTTTTTCTTTAATCTGGCTTCTTTCTATTCACCTTCCTTAGCTCTCCCAATTCACATGAATTCTCCATTGCCCTCTCCCTTTCTAAACCTTTGCTTCTTTTGGATCATACTGTCATCCTACCTGAGCAATAAGCAGTATGTATGTTTGCAAATAACTTATGACTTCATTGGGTATCTCCTATAATAACCCCCAAAATTGATTCACATCAAACAGAAACATCAAAATTTGATGGCTTCAAGTTGATAAAAATGAATAAATTATATACTGTGGTAATCTCAAAATTCTGTTTTGAAAAAACTCCTGTATATATGCTGCATATTATTTTTGTATCTTTTCTAAGAGATATTTATACTACATTCTGTTGGCAATATACTTTAGGAATATTTCATAGCTTGTTACTATCTAAAATAAAATATTTGAAAGAAATCTTCAGTCTTAAGAACCCAACATAATAAGCCACACAAATGATTCTAACATTTTATAATTCTTACTTACATGAAAACACTTATGCCATGATAGCCAGAAAGCTATGGGCTCTACATTATATCTGGTTTGACATAATAAAGAACAAACATTAGGTAGAGAGGGGGGGCAATAAGCCTGTTTTTTTTAGCAGCTTTAAATACTTCACTAGAAACGTCAGAAGCTTGGTGACAGACACTAGGGAAAAATAGCCCAGTTTGGTATTTACATCACATAAACATTAACAGGTCAAGTAAACAGGGATCAGTAACATACACACACACGTATGTATTTATTTATTTATTACATATATAACATATTATGTATGTATATTGTTGTTGTTCAGTTGCTAAGTCATATCTGACTATTTGTGACCCCATGGATTGTAGCCTGCCAGGCTTCTCTGTCCATTGGGATTCTCCAGGCAGGAATACTGGAGTGATTTGCCATTTCCTTCTCCAGGGATCAAACCCAGGTCTCCCACATTACAGGTGGATTCTTCACCATCTGAGCCACCAGGGAAGCCCAGCCCTGTCCTTCACTGTCTCCCAGAGTTTGCTCAGATTGATGTCTATGTAAGTATAACATGTTATATATGTATAATTATTCATGGTATTATGCTTAACATTTTTCATAGAAGTAAAGCTGTTGTGTTCATTTTTGCTTTGATATGATTGATGAAACAAAAGTATTTAGATAATAAGAGTCAACTGTCAAGTAAGATTTTACTTTTCCATTATTTTTATTATCCTTAGCAGTGTGGATAGCATTAAAGATAGTGATTTAACAAATATCTTAACTTAAAGCTAATGAACATGGTGACAGACACTAGGAAATGGTATAGTAATGTGAATAAAAAATATGCCTTTCAGTGCAATTTGTTTACTTAAATACTTTGTCATTTCCTTTTTCCATGTAAGTGTACAAGTGCTGTTTTCTAGCTAGTGTTATAGATTTTATTAATGCAATACTGTCACCAAGTAATTTTTGAAATGGTTCTTGTGATTAGCAACAATGATCAGCTAAAATTACACAAGGCAATGGGCACTTTTTTAGCCCTCAAATCTTATCATTAATCATCAGATTCTTTACACATAACATTATATAAAAGAGAATCATACAGCCACACTCATACTGAATTATATGTTAATGTATAATCAGGTACAGTTGTGTATGACATGACATTTTACATGTCTGACTGTATGTAATTATTGAAAAACAGAGGGCAAAATCAACAGAAATTATCAGATGTCAATCAATTAATTATCTTTAAAATTGAAGAGAACCAAAGTTATGCTATTTTGAAACATCTTTAATTTTCATTTTCCAGATGTAGACTAAATAGCAATGTTTCCCCAAATCTGAGGTTCATTAAAACCACTTGGAACATTTTATAGATGAGGATGTCCAAGTTGCCTGTCTTAATAATTAAATCAGAATGCCTGAAGGTAGGTGCATTTTTTTTCTCAAAGGCTTCCTGGTGATTCCAATGTACAGCAAAGTTTGAAAAAAACTGATAAAAATATATAAAATTTCAGCACATGAATTTTATTAGTGTCAGTTTTGATAAAAATATATAAAATTTTAGCACATGAATTTTATTAGTGTCAGTTTTCTTAGATGATAATAAAGGCTACTGATTTTTTTTTCCTTTCAAATAGACTTTGTAAAGGTGATAGTTTGGGGGAAGTTCCACATGGAAATCCTTCAAGTGTCTCCAAGAAATCTTTGTACTGTGAGCCAGTAAAGAGGACTTGACATATAAATGCATGTTTGAAAATTTATATCACCTGTTGCTTTTGAGATTATTTAGGTAAACTGTCAGATTTCCACTTTTGACAGAAGACTTCAAATCAGAGAAAACATTATTATGCAATAGTAAATGTTTAGAGCAGGGGTGAGGATCATAAGCCTTGAGAAACATTCTCATGTAAGAGGGAGGATGGTATGGAGGAGAAAAAAAAATGCATTCTGAGTCCAAATGATTGGAATAGTGCTCTTTCCCCCGCCACTTGCTAGATATGTTGCTGGGCAACTTTTAATCTTGAACCTCAGGTTTTTTTTCTCATCTACAAAATGAGAGACTAATATCACTTTTGCTCTCTGGGATCAGCACTGGGAGGATCATGTAAGATTATAAGTGGGCTGGAAATATAAAACAAAACATACAGACTAATTATTTTCATCAGTGAACTAGTCTGATGATTCATGCAGCTAACAGATTTAGGGTACACATTACCTGGTCAATACTATTATTCTACTCCTCACATTAGTTTTAAAAACACCCTTCTCTTGATTATGAGTCTCGGCTGGGTAAGGATACAGTATTAAACATCAATACTCTGGCCTAAGAGATGAAAAGAGACAGAAAATAAAGGGAAAGTTAATTACATTGTTGTGTGCTGCTAAGCAATGTATAAATTGTAAACCAATCTCTGAAGTGAAATGCAGGCCTGAGACATATCTCTTAGAGGAAAATATGTGACTGTAAAATCCAAGCTTCAATCATGAGAACTATAAATATTAATTATATCAAACACTCCTTGAACACTCCACATCTCTGCAAATGGCACTATTTCGTTCCTTTTTATGACTGAGTAATACTCATATATATACTACTACATATAAAATAGGCTTCCCTGGTAGCTCAGACCATAAAGAATCTGCCTGCAATGCGGGAGACCCAGGTTTGATCCCTGGATTGGGAAGATCCCCTGGAGTAGGAAATGGCAACCCACTCTGGTGTTCTTGCCTGGAAAATTCCATGGGCAGAGGAGCCTGACAAGCTACAGTCCATGGGGTTGCAAAGAGTTGGACACAACTGAGTGACTAACACACACACACATATAAAATAGGTAACTAACAAAAACCTACTGTATCCCACAGTTCAGTAATTCTTGGCTGATGTTCATACACACATGACACTGGCACTACAGTGTTGGCCGATAGCCCCGCACGTGTGGGTAGAGTTTATTGAGCAGTGGTCTGTCTATGCTCACCAGGCAGAGATGCTATGGGTCATTTTTTCTTTTTTTTCAGTGCGTCTGCCTGATACCCCAACAGTGGTTTTCAACCATGGCTGCCTACTGTAATCATCTGGGTAGCTTTAAAAATAGTAATTCACAGGGGACCATCTTCAGATACACTGATTTAATTAGTTTTGAGGTCAGCCTGGGTATTGGGATTTTTTTAACTCCCAAGATGATTCTCATGTGCAGTCAAGGTTGAGAATCACAGTAATAGGAAGTCCTTCTGGTTCAACATCGCCAGGGGGTACAATTCCTGTCTTCTAGGGGTCCTGGCTGCACGGAGTATGGAGGGGATCAAGGTGTCTGTAGAGCTTCACATATCTTTTGGTTTTCAGTCTTACCTGTATTTAGGCCTCAATTAGAACCCCTAAGTCTACAGATTCTGAACCTTATGGATGGTATTTCTGTATAGCTCTTGATTATTTAACTCTAAACTTAAAAATATTTTGGAATAGACAAAGAAAAGATTCAGAATAGTATGAAATGGAAAGCTTTGCTGTCCTTCAACCACTCAGATTCCTTCTCTAGAGTCAACAAGTAAGATAAATTTCTTCTAGAGACATTTAAACTTACAAATGTTTATACTTATTAAACACAAGTGGTGGCATACTACACACATAGTATAGTATTGGGGGGGCTTTACCTTTTATACTTTACAATATATCTTAGAATCCATCCCACACTCTTACAAATAAAGTTGATTCATTTTTCTAATGGTTGCATCATATTCCACTGTACCATGATTTCCTTAGCTAATCCTTTATTAATATATACATTTGGGAACACTGCTTACAATAGAGCTACTACAAATGACATGGTAATAATAAAGCTGCATAATATATTTCATATATGTAAGACAAATTTTCATTTTCATTAATCTCATTTACTCTCTTAATATACCTTATGAAAGGAATGATGACATTCTTTTAAAAAAAAAAATCGCTATGGCTACCACATGGTGAATAGATGGTGGAAGGTCAGAGATAAGCAGAAAAATGAGTTAGGAGGTTAGTCCAAATGAGAGAATGATGGTGACCTCTTCCAGCTTGATAATGGAGGGGTTAAGTTGGACATTTTGTTTGAGATGCGTTAATTTCCCAAGGCCACTGGATATACAAAACTAGAGCTAAAAGGTGAAACCTGTGTTCAAATTGTATATTTTGAAGTCATTGGCAAGTATTGGGTTGGCTAAAAAGTTCATTCAGCTTTTCTATAAGATGTTCTGGAAAAATTCAAACAAACTTACTTTTTGGCCAACCCAACAGATGGAAACTGAACCTGGGCAGATGAGATCATAACAGGAGGTGAGACAGGAAGAGGCCCTAAGACTAGGCTCAGAGACAGGACATTATTTGTAATAGAGAATACATTATCTAAGGAGTATAGATATATCTTTAAAAGTAGGAATAAAATCATGAACTACTGTCATGAACTCCAATGGAAGAGTTTCAAAAAGAAGGAAATGGTCAAGTTTTTTTTTTTTTTTTACATTTCCCAAAAGCTGCTAAGAGAAAGACCTCTACTGTACTTATTTTCAAGGTTTTCATGGTGCACTTAAATTTTTCTTTCATATCACTTTATTTTGGTTTGTACCTCTAATTTAAACATATTATTTAAGTAATTCTGTTTCCCCACAGAATATAAGTTCCATGAAGGCAATAACAGTAAGTGTTTTATTCACCAGTACCTAGCTCATGATGAATATCTGTCTGATAAGCATTTCTCACCAGTACCTGGCAGAGCTTGGCAAAAAGTAGGTATTAAAATATTTATGGAAGAAATGCTAGATCAAGATGAGGGTAGAAACAATGTCAGTGGATGCAATCATGGAAGTCATTGGAGGGATTCTGGTAGAGAGGTTAGGATGACAGCCAGAGAGGTAGAATAGATGAGGGAGAAAATGAGAGATGAGGACACAGGAAGCAGGTACAGACAACTCTAATGAGAAGTTTGGCTGAGAACAAAGACAGAGATGGGGCGGGAGCTAGAAAGTGAAGTAGAACTAGCAATAGAGTAAAGCAATTATTAAAAAAAAAAAAAAGAAAGTAAAGTAGAGTAGAGCTGAAGGAGGGAGAATGGTATTTTCACACCAAAATTTGATACCAATTCACAGAGCAACTTGTTCTGTCCTAGAAATCATGTTTTCCACTTCCAATGTAGGAAGAACCTGATGGCTTATGTTAAGTGTCAGAAATCCTGCCACTTTGAGTTTCCCTTCATGTCAGTTATAACAATTACTTAAAATGTGAACTTGCATCCTTTCCCAGTAGAGACATTGCAATCAGATGTAGTCAGATATTAGAGGCTCTGGAATAGTGCTACTGTAGTTCTCTCTGGCCCCTGGAGGACGGCATGACTACCTACTCCAGTATTCTTGCCTAGAAAATTCCATGGACAGAGGAGCCTGGAAAGCTATAGTCCACAGGGTCGCAAAGAGTCGGGCATAACTGAAACAATTTAGCACACACACAAATTCTGGATGTTCAAGCTGGATTTAGAAGAGGCAGAGGAACCAGAGATCAAATTGCCAACATTCATTGGATCATAGAAAAACGAAGGAATTCTAGAAAAACATCCACTCCTGTTTCATTGACTATGAGAAAGCGTTTGACTATGAGGATCACAACCCAACTGGAAAATTCTTGAAGAGATGGGAATGCCAGACCTGCCTCCTGAGAAACCTCTATGCGGGTCAAGAAGCAACAGTTAGAACCAGACATGGAATCACAGACTGGTTCCAAATTGGGAAAGGAGTACTTCAAGGCTGTATGTTGTCATCTTGCTTATTTAACTTATATGCAGAGTACATCATACGAAATGCCAAGCTGGATGAAGCACAAGCTGGAATCAAGATTGCTGGGCGAAATATCAATAACCTCATATATACAGATGACACCACCCTAATGGCAGAAAGCAAAGATGAACTAAAGAGCCTCTTCATGAAGGTGAAAGAGGAGAGTGAAAAAGCTGGCTTAAAATTCAGCATTCAAAAAACTAAGATCATGGCATCTGGTCCCATCACTTCATGGCAAATACATGGGGAAACAATGGAAACAGAGACAGACTTTATTTTCTTGGGCTCCAAAATCACTATGGACAGTGACTACAGCCATGAAATTAAAAGACGCTTGCTCCTTGGAAGAAAAGCTATGACAGACAGCGTATTAAAAAGCAGAGATGTTACTTTGCCAACAAATGTCTGTATAGTCAAAGCTATGGTTTTTCCAGTAGTCATGTACGTATGTAAGAGTTGGACCATAAAGAAGGCTGAGCACCGAAGAATTGATGCCTTCTAACTGTGGTGTTGGAGAAGACTCTTGAGCGTCCCTTGGACTGCAAGGAGATCAAACCAGTCAATCCTAAAGGAAATCAATCCTGAATATTCACTGGAGGGACTGATGCTGAAGTTCCAATACTTTGGCCACCCGATGCGAAGAGCTGAGTCATTAGAAAAGACCCTCATGCTGGGAAAGATCGAAGGCAGGAAGAGAAGGGAATGACAGAGGATGAGGTGGTTGGATGGCACCACTAACCAGATGGACATGACTTTGAGCAAGCTCCGGGAGTTGGTGAAGGACAGGGAAGCCTGGCATGCTGCAGTCCACGGGGTCACAAGGAGTTTGACACGACTGAGCGACAGAACAACAGTCCTTTGGAGGAGTATATTAAATATCCTCAGGCTATGCCATTTACTTTCATTTTTCTATAATTTAACTATTCAACAGCTCTAAATGCTTTTTCTTTTCACTTGTAGTAGATAGGCTCTAAGTTGATGCACTTGAGATTGTTTTACATTCACTAATAGTATTATACTACAAGACTCGAACTTTCAATAAATTTGAAGGTAACTGGTTACATTTATGTGAATCATTTTCATGAGTCTCAAACTGAAATCATCACTATACAGTAAGGAAGAAAGGAGACCGTCTCAGAGTTATTTTCTCTTTCTATTGTAATGTCTAATTTTGAAGCTAAAATCTATTTTGTGATTTCCTTGGTTGTTACACATTCAGTTTGAAACACTCATAAGGGTGCAAGGAATTATCTCTGGGACTTTAAGAATACCTGAACATAGCTAATACCTCATCAGGTATTAAGTATGTGTCTGCGATAGTTATAAATTAAGCAGGTAGGACCCAGATGCAATAGTATCTGACCTATTTGGAATGAATCAAATTCTTCTTGGAGGATCATGAGAATTATATATTCCAATAACATGAATCATCTTTAGCTCTCTTTTGAGTTAATTCACCTTTACCCACTTTTTTCAAAGGATATGTTCTTCAAATATTTTCCTGTCTACTTAATCATAACTAGCACAACGGCAACCGACTCCAGTACTCTTTCCTGGAAAATCCCTTGGGCGGAGGAGCCTGGTAGGCTGCAGTCCATGGGGTCGTGAAAAGTCAGACACTACTGAGCAACTTCACTTTCACTTTTCACTTTCATGCATTGGAGAAGGAAATGGCAACCCACTCCAGTGTTCTTGCCTGGAGAATCCCAGGGACGGGGGAGCCTGGTGGGCTGCCATCCATGGGGTCGCACAGAGTCGGACACGACTGAAGCGACTTAGCTGCAGCAGCAGCAGTAAACTTTAAGGTGAATACCATAATAGCTAAATGCTCAGGCAGGTTTCAACTTCACTTAAATTATTTTCTGAATTGCTTATGTGTCCTGTCAGCCATGACTGTTCCCCTTCAGATACCATTACTATTAGACTTCCTGCTTTCAGGGGATGGTGATATATATTAAAGCTATAGATATGATTGTTAACAATTTTTGCAAACATATTCAACCTTCATTTCCAGATCTGTCAACAATGAATGAATTTTATCATTTTATTTTTTCTTCTACTTTCTCTGATGTTATACAGTTCAAAGACAGAGATTATGGAACTCACTACATATATGTCCTTGAATGAGTTATTCTAATGAATCTCATTCTCTAAAAATTAAGATGTAAATATCAACCTCAAGGAATTTCTAAATGAAATAATGTGTACAAAATAATTAGAACTTGGCTCCTAAAAAGTATCAGGAATTTCATAAACACTTAACTCAAGATGGATTATTTCCTGGGAAATAAACATATGTTCAACAGTTTTACTGATCCTAAAGTAATATACACTCAATGTAGAAAACTTGATAAATACAAAAGCATAAATTTGTATCACTTGTAGAACCACCAGATAAAATCATTATTAAGATACAGGCGTGTTGAAATGAAGTCAAGTGAAGTGAAAGTCACTCAGTCATGTCTGACTCTTTGCAACCCCATGGACTATACAGTCCACGGAATTCTCCAGGCCAGAATACTGGAGTGGGTAGCCATTCCCTTCTCCAGGGGATCTTCTCAACCCAGGGAGCAAACCCAGGTCTCCCACATTGCAGATGGATTCTTTACCAGCTGAGCCACAAAAAAAAAAAAAAAAAAGGTTAAGCTCTAAGCTCCAGAATCTAGTACTTAAGTGTTAAAAATATATACACATATCTATCTATAAAAGAGATAACAGATATACACACAGAGTAGAATAAGGTGATAAAATCAGCCCATTACAATATCTACATATTATCTAGGCCTTTCCTGGTGGCTCAGATGGTAAAGAATCTGCCTGCAATGCAGGAGATGCAGGTTCAATTCCTGGGTTGGGAAGATCCCCTGGAGAAGGGAATGGTAACCCACTCTAGTATTCTCACGTGGAGAATCCCATGGGCATAGCATCTATACATACATCTCCGTAACTATAAATATATCTACATCTTTACCTACATCTTTAGAGATAATATGATTTAAACTTCCAGGAAAGCCTTTGTTTTGGTTTGGTTTATTTTTTGAGATTGAAGGTTTTCCCCTACTAGTGCATGCATGCTAAGTCGCTTCAGTCGTGTCCAACTCTTTGTGACCCCATGGACTGTAGCCTACCAGGTTCCTCTGTCCATGGGATTCTCCAGGTAAGAATACTGGAGTGGGTTGCCATGCCCTCCTCCAGGGGATCTTCCTGATCCAGAGATCAAACCCACCTCTCTTACCACTCCTGCATTGGCAGGTGAGTTCTCTACCACAAGCACCACCTGGGAAGCTCCTCTTCTACCAGGAGAACTGATTTCTTCAAGCTAACACTGGGAGGTACAACTCATAGCATCATTCAAGTAGACTAGTGGGCCAACATTTGAGTAACATATTCTCCTCTCCAGTGTTCCTTGACAATTTAGAGAACTGAAAGTGCTACCTGACAATAGTGTTTTTGCCTACAAGTATTTTGTGAAGGCTGTAATACTGGAGGTAGGCAGGATAGTATGAGTGTAACTTTGTGGGGACCTTAAGTCTGCAGTGATGTAAAGGGAGCATAAACAGAAATAGATGTCAGCCTGGCAAACAATACTGTATTTTCCATATCCAGTGGGCTTGCTTTGACCAGTAGTAACTGAATAGGCTTCTGCCATTTGTAGGATCCTTGAGTCTCAATAATCTATCCAGGGACCCCAGAATCATGACATCAGTCATTTGGGTTTCTAGAGATATCTGCCACTCATTTTGCTGTATCAGGCAGGTTAAGTCACCTCTCTGGGCTGCAATTTCTTTAAATCAAGATTTTTACTTGCAAGTAATGGCAACAGAGGAGAGGGAAATGGCAACCCACTCCAGTATTCTTGCCTGGAGAATCCCATGGACAGAAGAGCCTGATGGGCTTCCATCTATGGGGTCACACAGAGTTGGGCACGACTGAAGTGACTTAGCAGCAGCAACAATGGCACTATAAAAATGGATAACTAATGTCTGTTGAGAACTTTCTGTTTGCTGAAGCCTATTTCAAGTATATTTGCTTATTTAATATGTCCAGAGTTTAAGCAATACTGTCAAACTCACGTTATAAAGCCACCATTACCCTGACACCAAAACCAGACAAAGATACCAGAAAAAAGAAAATTACAGGCCAACATTACTAATGAAGATAGATATAAAAATCCTCCACAAAATATCAGCAAGCAGAATCCAACAAGACATTAAAAGCATCATACACCCATGATCAAGAGGGATTTATCCCAGGGAGTTAAGGATTTTTCAATATCAATCAGTGTGATACCCCACATCAACAAAGTGAAGAATAAAAACCACATGACCATCTCAATATATGTAGAAACAGCTTTTGACAAAATCTCACACTCATTTATGATAAAAATTTTCCAGAAAGTGGATATAGAAGGAACATACCTCAACATACTAAAGGCCATATACAACAAAGCTGCAGCTGCAGCTTTTCCATGGTGAAAAGCTAACATGTCCATAGTTTTATGTATCAGGTATTGTTATTTCCATTTTACAGATAAGGAAATTGAGGCACAAAGGAGCACTCAAGGATATGCAGTTAGTAAGTGTGAAGCTGGGACTCACATTGATAGCAGATGCTCAACAAATAGCATGAAGAGCCAAAAAGTGACAAATGTAAGTAGATCAATTAGCTGGAAGTAATAAAACATTTATGAAGCCAAAAGCAGATTTTATTTCCAGGTGATTCACTTAGTTTCTCTTTCATGGTAATAGTGGCACCCTTATCCTCACTTATCTCTGGCTTCTGGTCACCTGACAAGCCAATGCATAAAGAGTTCTATGTCATTTCTGGGATTAACACCTTAGGCAGGCTCTACACGTTGGGGATCCATAGCCTATTTCATACATGAGATGGTCAGCACACAAATTATCCAATCGCTATGTAATTTTTTTTCAAAATGTATTCTAAGTCCAAAGGCTTTCAACAGTGACAAAAATATGTACTCAGTTAAAAATAGCCAGGAGGATCTGCCTCTAGCCATAAAATGATCTCTATATGTCATTCACCATATTCTTACCCATTTATGCTTTGTCTTCTTTTAAAAGGAAACTGAAGTGATCGAGACATCTTTTTAAAGTTTCAAGTCTCTCCAAAAGTCCACTTTATAGATAACCCATCTAGAATACAAAATAACAGAAAGTTATTATAAAGTCAAGCTTAAAAGTGTACATAATAAAAGTACGAAAGAGTAACAACAAAAAGCAACCACAGTAAAGACATTTCATTTCAAACAAACCAGATTAAACTATCCAAAGGGGAGAGAAAAACTTATCTATATTATAATAATTAACAAGAGTAAAGTATTGCCTGAGATTCAGTACTGCTATAATTGATGAATGACTCCTGTATCTTAGGTACTTTTCATTTCTCCAATTTTTCTTCATGTCTTGTATGTGCCAGGCCCAGTTCTAGGTGCTAGGAATACAAGAGTGAACCAAAGAAAGTAAAATTTCTTATCCTCATAGAACATTTTACTGGGGATGTAGAAAATAAACAAGCTAAAAAGGTTAGATACTTATATGTTCAGTTGAGTTCAGTCGCTCAGTCGTGGCTGACTCTTTGTGACCCCATGAATCGCAGCACGCCAGGCCTCCCTGTCCATCACCATCTCCCGGAGTTCACTCAGACTCACGTCCATCGAGTCAGTGATGCCATCCAGCCATCTCATCCTCTGTCGTCCCCTTCTCCTCCTGCCCCCAATCCCTTCTAGCATCAGAGTCTTTTCCAATGAATCAACTCTTCGCATGAGGTGGCCAAAGTACTGGAGTTTCAGCTTTAGCATCATTCCTTCCAAAGAAATCCCAGGGCTGATCTCCTTCAGAATGGACTGGTTGGATCTCCTTGCAGTCCAAGGGACTCTCAAGAGTCTTCTCCAACACCACAGTTCAAAAGCATCAATTCTTCGGCACTCAGCCTTCTTCACAGTCCAACTCTCATATCCATACATGACCACAGTAAAAACCATAGCCTTGACTAGACGGACCTTAGTCGGCAAAGTAATGTCTCTGCTTTTGAATATGCTATCTAGGTTGGTCATAACTTTTCTTCCAAGGAGTAAGCGTCTTTTAATTTCATGGCTGCAGTCACCATCTGCAGTGATTTTGGAGCCCAAAAAAATAAAGTCTGACACTGTTTCCACTGTTTCCCCATCTATTTCCCATGAAGTGATGGGACCAGATGTCATGATCTTCGTTTTCTGAATGTTGAGCTTTAGGCCAACTTTTTTTGCTCTCCTCTTTCACTTTCACCAAGAGGCTTTTTAGCTCCTCTTCACTTTCTGCCATAAGGGTGGTGTTATCTGCATATCTGAGGTTATTGATTCTAGCATGTGAGATGAGTGCAATTGTGCGGTAGTTTGAGCATTCTTTGCCATTGCCTTTCTTTGGGATTGGAATGAAAACTGACCTTTTCCTGTCCTGTGGCCACTGCTGAGTTTTCCAAATTTGCTGGCATATGGAGTGGAGCACTTTCACAGCATCATCTTTCAGGATTTGAAATAGCTCAATTGGAATTCCATCAGCTCCACTAGCTTTGTTCGTAGTGATGCTTTCTAAGGCCCACTTGACTTCACATTCCAAGATGTCTGGTTCTAGATTAGTGATCACATCATCATGACTATCTGGGTCGTGAAGATCTTTTTTGTACAGTTCTTCCGTGTATTCTTGCCACCTCTTCTTAATATCTTCTGCTTCTGTTAGGTCCATACCATTTCTGTTCTTTATTGAGCCCATCTTTGCATGAAAAAGGCAGTAATAATCCTCAAAACACTAATAAGAAGTGAGAGTTATCTTTTAATTTTCATTTTACATTGGAGTATAGTCTCAAGTGTATAACAGAGTGATTCAGTTAAACACACACATACACACACACACACACACACACACACATATATATATATATGTTCTTTTTCAAATTATTTTCCCATTCAGGTTATTACAGAGTATTGACCAGAGTTCCCTGTGCCATACAGTAGGTCCTTGTTGATAATGCTTTTTAAACATAGCAGTGTTTACGTGTCCAATTCAAACTTTTAATCTATCCCTTCTTTCCACCCTTCCCACTGGTAACCATAAGCTCCTTCTATAAGTCTATGAGTCTGTTTCTGTTTCATAAATAAGTTCATCTGTATCCTTTTTATTTTTAGATTCCACATATACGTGATATCATATGATATGTCTCTGTCTGACTTACGAAGTGAGTCATTACCTAACATTTCAGAAAAGGAACACATGAACAAGCTTAGGCATAATTTCTGTCATCTCTTCCCTTCCCCAAAAGGCTCTGCTCATCACTTTGACAATGCAGTGAGTATAAAACATGTCCCATTCGAAGGGATTAGAGCTGCTACAGGCTGTGGCAGGTCATGACACTGTGGCACCTTCTATCCCCCCCATGGTAGAACAACTTAAGGCCCAGAGAGTAGACCTAATGTCCAAATGGTATACAATAACAAGTCTGAAACTGGGTCCTCACTCAAAGGACTGGGCAGAAGATGGCAAGAGAACCTTTAAATGAGGGAGTGGTAAGAGTATCTTGGAGACTGAAAAAAATTTCTGCTGGAGTTTTCAAGTAGGAAAAAGTGAGTATTTTTTGAAGGCCAGGCTCAGTGATGCGGAAGAGGCAGAAACCAGAACGCAACAGCCTGAGCATCGGCAGAAAAGCATGTAAAGCTAGGTAATATCTAATAAGAGTAAATACATGGACATAGAGTGAAGAAAATGTAAATTTAACTATGACTGAAAGAAACCATGGAACCCCCCATGAAAGAGTAGGCACTGAAAAACAGGATTCAAATGATAGAGAAGGGAGAGGAAGAAAAAAAATGAGATGATAGGAACAGAGTACGCAAAGATGAAGAAGCAGAAGTGAAGAGAGTCAGTACTTTAATTTGACTGTGGGGTAGAGAATACATTTGGGATCAGAGGCCAGTAAGAATGGGGAAGTAGGCTAGGGACTGGTCATGAAACTCCTAGAATACCACAGAAATTTTAACAAAATAATTAAATTCAGTCCTTAAGAATTATAGTGCATCAAATTTTATTTATTTTGAAAACACTATTATTTCGAAATGTTAATATGCTTTAACACAACATATTAGCTTTGGAGCAATACATATTTGGTTAACAATCCCCCAAATAAGAATGACATTTCAATGGAAAACTTGATGAATTGTAAAGCATTTTTACAGGATACACGAAGTGTCTGGTGGTGCTATTAGCATCAATTATACTGTCTATCACAAGATATTACTATATATGTTTCTGTGACTCTGGCTTCCAATTTCATCCTCAATTTTAGTATTTTAATACATACATATTATTCCCTAAACATTTCCTTGGAACGTAAATGAAAGGATGCCTTATTTATATTGGAAATGTCACCTATACAACATTCAATAGCACTCTTTTATTCCAAAGGGCACTGAGAGCTAATTAACTAATCAAGCATAGATCATTAAGTGTAAACCAGCACATCATATCTTATTCAGGATTTCACCTTCATCTAACAACAGGATTGACCCTCAGTACGTGGAAAGTACAGCACTCAACTGGAACAACTGCTAGACTTTCTGTAAGTTCTAGAAAGTTAAATAATTTTTATATTTTTTCAAACATCCAGTGGCTTTATTAAATTTTATTTGTGGAAAAGATCACTGTAAACATAGGCCATAATGTTAACTTTAAGGGTACTTAAGGCCTGAAAATATTTCCCAACAACATTCTTAATGTTTTCACTATGGCAAATACTACTGCTGGCCTACCCAATACCCACTACCCTCCCCAGTGTTCTTTGATGGCAAAGCACGACTTATGTAACAGAGTCTCAGAGATTTCATTAATGCAATTTATTGACCACAGATTACAGTCTGTGTCGCATGTCTTGTTTCTTCTTATTTTGTCTATATTCTAGCCATAAAGAACCTTTTGAACTTCTTGAGATATGTCATCTTCTCTCATGTCTCTTTGTGGTTTCAAATGCTGTTTCCTCTACAAGGAATATGTTTTCTTCTACATCTTAATTGGGCTAAATCATAATCATCTTCAAGACCCAGTTCAGGCTTTCAGTACTTCAGGTTGGGTTGGGTGGTCTTAGTATGTACTCCTACAATTCACAGTGCCTAGCTCTCTTCTGGTATGTAAATTATTTAATGTATGTGTGCATGCTCAGTTGCTAAGTCATGTCCCACTCCTCCATGACCCCGTGGACTATAGCCCACCAGGCTCCTTTATTCATGGGATTTTTCCAGGCAAGAATACTGTAGTGGGTTGCCATTTCCTCCTCTAGGGAACCTTCCTGACCCAGAGATCAGACCCTCATCTCTTGCATCTCCTGCACTGACTGGCAGGCAGATTCTTTACCACTGAACCATCTGAGAAGCCCTTGACATCTCTATCCCACTATTATCATCCTGTTTTATAATCACTGGTCTTTGGATACAATCTTCTCCATTCTACTACAGGGCCTGGATTATGGTAAGAGTCATTTATGAGCCTAGCACAGTGTCTAACCCATAGTGAAAGTGTGGACACCCTCAGTTGTGTCCGACGCTTTGTGACCCCATGGACTATACAGTCCATGGAATTCTCCAGGCCAGAATACTGGAGTGGGTAGCTTCTCCCTTCTCCAGGGGGTCTTACCAACCCAGGGATCAAACCCAGGTCTTTCACATTGCAGGCAGATTCTTTACCAGCTGAGCCACAAGGGAAGCCCGTAGTAAATACTGAATATTTACCCATAGTAAATATTCAATATAGTCTTGAAGAATTGATATATTTGTTCATTGTCTATGGAAAGAGTTGTTCAGAGTTGAGGTAAGTTTGGAGGGATTGGAGTAGAGCATCAAGAGAAGGCTAGCATATGTGGTTCTGAGGGGGAAAGGAAGACCCTTGTCAGAGACCTTTTGCAAACAGGTGGTCTTGTGCAGGCACTGGCTCCCCCAAAGGTCAAGAAACAAGATGAGCAAATAAGAACAA
The DNA here is from genome assembly GCF_032405125.1 of Capricornis sumatraensis. Lineage (NCBI taxonomy): Eukaryota > Metazoa > Chordata > Mammalia > Artiodactyla > Bovidae > Capricornis > Capricornis sumatraensis. The sequence goes on from NC_091092.1 coordinate 113,391,580, forward strand.
CAAAAGAAACACAAGCATGACCTACTTCATAGTTTTGTCCAGCATTGAAGCCAAGGACAAGGCTGAAGAATTCAAGGCCAGGAAGTTATATTTCCTAGGTTGCCAGGGAATCCAAAGACCTTCAGTCTGTAACAAAGAGTTATCAGGTTGAGGGAACTAGATGCCACTTTCACCCTTTGGTAAGATGGTAGCTTATCTGCTGAAGAACTGCACATCTTTCCCATCATTAAAGACTTCTGTGAAGGGTAATGTACCACTTCCCTTAAGAGACTGTTTCAAAATCTCTTCTTACTAGTAGCTAACTAGTAGTTTCTGATAAATTTCTGGGCTCCTTTCTTTCAGTAACTTTTGTAGAGATGGAAAACAAATGATTGATATATTCAATAAATCCTCCATAGTTGCAGAGGATGTTTCCCTGAGCTCTTAGTATAAGTAAAACCTCTGCTATTTACCTGTCAATTAGTAGTAGCTAACATTTATTTTCAGTTAGGCACTGCATTTACATGGAAAAAGATTTCTTTTAATCCTTACATGATTGTGTGAGTTAGGTACTGTTATTAACCTCAGTTATGTAGATGAGAAAACTTAGCCACAGAGGAGACAAGCAACTTGAACAACTTGCCAAATATACGCACAATTAACTTTTCCCTAATTCTTACCATCTTCACCGTTAATAAAAACAGAATCGCTGATTAGGATTAAAGCTAAGACTGGTTCTGGGAATTTAATTATTTGAAATGATTGATTTCTGAATCCCAAACCCAGATATTCTTTTATGTAATGAAATGTCTTCTTATAAAGACTGGGGATTAGACAGTGTTATTAAAATTTTTAGCAGCCTCTCCAAACATGGTCTACCCAGGAATTAATGGAACTTACACACTCACTTTTTACATGTGGGTGAGTTAGAGATATTTTAAGAGTGCTTATCCTTGGAAATGCAAACCGAAACCATAGTGACATCCTACTTCAAACCCACTAAGATGGCTATAATTGAAATATGGATAATACCAAGTGTTGATGAGAATGTGGAGAAATGGAAATCCTCAAATATTGCTTATGGGAATGTAAAATTTTGCAGCCATTTTGGAAAACAGTTCAGTGGCTGCTCAAGCAGTTAAGCATAGAGTTATCATATGACCAATCAATTTCACTTCTAGTTATATACCCAAGAGAACTGAAAACACATGGGGACAGAAAATGAGTCCATGAAAAGTTCATCACAGAATGATTCAAAATAGCTGAAGAATGGAAACTAGTATCTATCAACTGATGAAGTGACAAAAAAATGTAGAATATCTGTACAGTGGAATACTATTCATCTGCAAAAAACCTAAAGTATGATGTATGCTACCATACACAGATAAACATTGAAAATATTATGCTAAATGAAAGAAGCTCGTCACATAAGATCACATATTGTATGATTCCATGTATATGAAATGTCCACAATAGGCAAATCTAGATATATGGAAACTAGATTTGAGCTTGCCTAGGGTAGGAGGAATGGTAGGAGACTAGTGATGGGTATGGGGTTTCTTTTTGGGAGTGATGAAAATATTCAAAGACTGATCATGACAATGGAGGCACCACTCTCTGAATATACCAAAAACCAATGAATTGAACAATTCAGTGAATTTATGGTATGCCAAAAAAACTGTTTTTAATAAAAAGAGCATTTATCCACCTTTACTCCAAACATAACTTACTATCATTAGGTCATTTGATAGGTTACTATGGCACTGATATGAGAGTTTAGTTGTGTTCTGTTTTCAGTACCACTCACTCATTTCAGTGAGTTGTTGCACATGAAGCAAAACAAGACAAATAATTCTCCAAAGGGAGCAGAGGGCCTGATGTCCTGCTTGAATTGTAGAATCATCAACTGGTCCACCAGTAACGCAGAGGGCTAACCTGTCTATGACTGAATTGTTATTAAGAATTCACACAAAGGGGAAGAAGTTCAGACATGTCCTTTCTTCCACCTTCCTGCTCATGAGACAGCTCCATGCCTTAGATTCTAAAGCTTAGAAGCTTAAGTTGTTTTTCCTTGACCCAATAGCAGTAAAGTAGTAAGTAACGCCAAGAACTGGTTTTAAGAAGGAAACTTCATCTCCAGGGAATTAGATCACAGAACTGGCCCAACAACTCCCTTGCCCCTCAACATACATCGCAGACATTTCCCAAAGGATGGGAAACTATTTCACGACTTTATCTTATCAGCCTGCAGATATCCCCTTGAATACCAAGTCCTCTTCTTGTTCTTAAGAATGCAAGCCATTCTGAAAGTCAAAAAGATATGGGAACTATGTTTACACTCACTCTTGTATGTAACCCAACTTCAATCAGTGGAGCCCCAAAGGAGAATTTACATCAGTCCAGGGATGGTTCTCAATTACATTTCACATCACAGCTTGATAGCTGAGTGGTCTTTCTCCAACTCAACAGCTGACAATGTGGGAGGCACATTCTGAAATGAACAACAGGAATAGTTATCCAGCTCCAGGTGGGCAGAATGGAAAGCATCAGAAAAGAAATATTCTTTATATTTTCAGAGTGTGTAGAAAATTCCAGATTTTCCAGAGAGATGAGTGAGAAGCCAGGGAGATAGGCAACAGTTTGACAAGCAATGGGTAGCACCTCTTTGAGCATTCGTGCCTCCTGAGGTCAAAACAATAGTGCTTTCTTAACAATATGTACCCAGAACTGTCATTTTTTTTTTCTTCTCCAGAATGTGGCTTAAGTGTCTCATTAAATGAATGCAGTGCATGTTGAATTTTTTTGCCAAGACTTTCTACATTTATTGATCGTTCCTCCCTTGCCCTAGGATTGTAGGATGTTAATTTGAGAAATGCTTAATTGGAGGAATAGTTGGAATGTGAATTCATCAGAACTGCTGATGGTTTAGGTGTAGAGTGAGAGAGAAGGTGAAGAGTCACCAAGATTCCTCTATTTTCAGCTGAGAGCCTGCCCAATGCAAAGAAGCTTAAATGAATTGTACATGAAGATCAGCTCACTGGAACATAGTCTGATGCCAATGTGTGGTGCTTCTGTGTGAAAGAAATACGATTTATCGTCTGTGGGATGCTGTTTCTGTGTTGGTCTCCAAGCTGATACTTTACATACCAATTTCTACTTAATACAATAAAAATCTTTCTGTACAGCACAATTGTTTGAAAATAAAATGTGTCACTCTGGGAAGAAGAAAACATCTTATCAGAAAAAGGGTATGAGGAAAGGCTTACTATTTGACCGCCCTGGGGATGATGTAGTAGACTATGCTTTTCAAACTTTAAGGTGCTGGGAAGCACCTGGGGATCTTGGTAAAATGTGTATGTTGGACTTCCCTGGTGACCCAGAAGTTAAGAATTCACCCACCAATGCAGGGGACACAGATTAAATCTCAAGTTGGGGAGGATCCCACATGCCAAGGGGCAACTAAGCCTGTGGGCCAAAGCTACTGAGCCTGTGTTCTGAAGCCAGGGCTCTGCAACAAGAGAAGCTACCACAACAAGATGTCCACACACCAAAAGCTGCAAACAGCAACAAAGATCCAGTGCAGCCAAAAATAAATATATATATTTTAAAAATAAGATGCTTATGCTGATTCAGTAGTTCTGGGTTGGGGCCTGAGACTGCACTTCTAAAAAACTCCTAGGTGTTGCTGCTGCGGCAGGTCCATGGGCCACAGTATACCAAAGTTGTAGAGCAAGTCTCAATCTATTTGTGGTCATGAATCTATGTAATGGATTGTTATGAAGATTAAAAATATACAAAATGGGAATTCCCAGGTGGTCCAGTGGTTAGGAATCCATGCTTTCACTGCTGAAGGCCGTTGTTCAGTTGCTGGTTGGGGAACTACAATCCCACAAGCTGCATGGGATAGTCAAAAAAAAAGAAAGTGCAAAACAAAAAGATACTGCCACCCCCCTCAAAAAAACAAAATAACACACCACCACATACAAAATAGAAAAAGGAGGAAACATCTGAGTGTACTGCACACATACTGCTTCATGAGAATTCTGTTTCAGTTATGTGCAGTTATGATCCAGTTTGTATGTACTGTATTATGATGTAGTCTACGTACTTCTGTTTTTTTAATACAGGGTCACAAATGAAAAGATTGGAAAGCTATGATTGTGGAGGAAAGTTGTATGAACAGATTGAATTAGAGAACTCCTTAGGTTTCTCCTTACTTTGAAATTCTAAGATTTGGTGGTCTTATGCCTCTTATCCAAATCTCTCATTCCACAGTTCAGACAATATTCAAAGAGGCTTGAGCATCAGTGAATCTACTAATTCCATCTTCATACTGGCACCCAAAATGTTGAACATAGGCCAAGCATCACGTAAAAGTGTGTCATTTCCCTGTGGTTATCAGTGCTTCGATTAAAAACAAACAAACAAAAAACCAAACCTCGAGATAGTACCTTCTTTCAGGGTGGATTTCTGTAACCAAGCAGGACCCCATGGGGCCTTCCCTGGGACAGGCCTTTCCATATCCTCTGCTTTAGCTCCTCTCAAGTTCCTTGGGGCTTCACAAGTGGCTCAGTGGTAAAGAAGCTGCCTGGCAATGCAGGAGGAGCTGTCCGACTCCAGTATTCTTGCCTTGAAAATCCCATGGACAAAGGAGCCTGGTGGGCTATACTCCATAGGGTTGCAAAGAGTCAGACAGGACTGAGCACACATGTTTAAGGCAGAAGCACCTAGATAACAGGATCTGATGCACATTTCCTGAATTGTTTTGCAGATGTAAAAAACCTTCCCCTCTTCAACAAACTGAAGATGTTAAGTACTTGATGACCGGAAACACATAACCCCAGCCCTCCCAGAACCTAAGGATGTCAACCCCTGGGACACCACCCTGCTGTACCTCACCATCAGCCAAATAGCGAATTCTGACACGCTGATCACAGACCCTGCAGACACCTCTCCCTCACTTGTCTTTTAAGAATGCTTTTCCAAAACCTTTCATGGAGCCAGGGGCTTTTTAGGGCAAGAGTTACCTCTCTGTTTGCATGGTCTTGCAATACACCTTTCTGCTCAAAACTCCAATGTTGTGGTTTGTTTGGCCTCACTGTACATTGGGCACACAAACTTGTGCTAACATTTTCAGTTATTTCTGTTAATTGTTTTGATGCTGGGTCATTTGCCTAATTGCAAGGGACTGTTAAATACCAATTTGTGAATTATAGGCAAAGCTATTTGAAAGTAAAATAAGAACCTAAGAGAGTTAATGTTACTTTCAAATCTACCTTATTTACAAGGTCATAATTCAAATTTTAAATAAACCCAGTTCATTATTTTTTAACTGAACAAAGATTGCATTTGAAATTCAATCCACATACAGTCACTTATTGCTGTAGTTTATAATTTGTACCCAAAAGATCTTACTTTGAAAGACTGTAGACTTCCCAAGGGTGCCAATGTGTCTATGAAATTGAGTTTTGGAGCAGAGTAGCCAAAGGCAAGCGAAAACAGCTGCAAGTATTTTAATGAGATATTTCAGTTTGGAGTTTTACTACGGCAACAGTCAGAAGGGTAAGTTTGCTCTCTGAGTCATTAATATGACTTTTCTGGTTAACATTTGCATTGAAGGAGTTAGATCCTATCATATTAATTCACATTACTTCTCTAATACATGCATAATGCTATGCAAATTACTTTAATTATGAAAGTAGTGGATACTGCATTTTAAAAACCTGTAAGATATTCACATTTTTGTATTTTACAGTTGTTTTCCTGCATTACCAGATAATTTTCATTTAAAAACATGAGCTGTTGTTTCAAATAACCCATTGGGTAAACTTAACACAGTATTTCCTTCTTAGTTAAAATATAACTTAAATCCAAGTCCATTCCAAGTAATGACTACCAATACTAGAAACAGCTAATTTGATCTTAAGGCATTTCAGCAATATTTGAATGTTGTGATGCAGAACATGGAGCTTGGGACTTCTAGCCACTGAAGCTCAAAATGAAGCAACTTAGGGGAGAAATACAAATAAGTGAATGCCCTCAACAATATCTGAACAGAACTCAGAAAACTTCTCTTCATTTTTTCTCAAGCATTAAATTTTTCTTTATAATACATCCTTTTTTCTTTTTTATTTACTTAAAAAAATCTTTTATTCTGTATTGTGGTATAGCTGATTAACAAACAATGCTGTGATAATTTCAGGTGAACACCAAAGGGACTCATCCACACATATACATGTATCCATTCTCCCCCAAATTCCCCTCCCATCCAGGCTGCCAAATAACACTGAGCAGAGTTCCATGTGCTATACAGTAGGTCCTTGTTGGTTATCCATTTTAAATACAGCAGTGTGTACATGTCCATCTGAAACTCCCTAACCATCCCCTTCTGCCCATCCTTCCCTCCAGCAACCATAAGTGTTCTGTAAGTCTGTGATCCACTGCATTCTTACCTTCATCTACTAAGCCCATACTCAGCTGGGTACTAGATGTGTTAGGAAATACAGCATAAACACAAACTGAGCCCTGTCTAGAAATCCTTTTCAGTTGGTTTTTCTAAATTGCTAGAATTCAGAGATGCAAAGTCAAATGGATATATATTCAATTGAACAAATCTGCATTTAGCTCATGGTAGATCTTGACATTCTCTTCTTACTGAGTTACATTACTATTTGGCATATCTTTAATGTGGCTAAAAAATCAAATTAAGTGCAGTCCATGTTCTCAGGGATCAACAATTAGCAAGCTAATAAACTGTTTTCTACTGACATTTCAAATGCTCAAGCTAACTGTTTACATGCCAAGCTATGTCTTGATTACAGGTCAGCGAGAACACATAACAACAAAAAAAAATGGGACTGCCATTGTATGCTTGAATTTCACAAGTTTCACCTTTCATATCAGTGAGATAAACTGAATTGGTATTTTCATATTGAAACATGAGATAACACATGGAACACAAGGTTTCATTTGAACGTAAAGCATGAGAACTACTTGGACTTTGGATGAGAAATACTTGGACTTTGGATGGAAGGAAACTTTATGTATATCTTAACTGTACTACCCTACTTCAGGCAATGGCTAGTCCTTGGCTGCAGTACGTGTACCTGTTCCATAGTTGTAATCTTTACCTTCGGATAACACAGTATTTTGAATTTCACTTGTTATTTTGAATTATAGAAAGAAATGGAAGCAGCAAGTAAATTTAGATTTATCACTAATAGCACTTCTTTCATCAATGTATTACTGAAGATGATTTGGTGATTATGCATGGACCAGGCCTAATCCCGTTTTTCGAAAAACAGACTGATTTAAAATTGGGAAAGGAGCGTGACAATGTTGTATATTGTCACTCTGCTTATTTAACTTATATGCAGAGTACATCATTTGAAATGCTGGGCTGGATGAAGCACAAGCTGGAATCAAGATTGCCAAGAGAAATATCAATAACCTCGCATACACAGATGACACCACCCTTATGGCAGAAAGCAAAGAGGAATTAAACAGCCTCTTGAGGAAAGTGAAAGAGGAGAGTGAAAAAGCTGGCTTAAAACTCAACATTCAAAAAACTAAGATCACGGAATCCAGTCCCATCACTTCATGGGAAATAGATGGGGAAACAGTGGAAACAGTGACAGACTTTATTTTGGGGGGCTCCAAAATCACTGCAGATGGTGACTGAATCCATGAAATTAAAAGACACTTACTCCTTGGAAGAAAAGTAATGACAAACCTAGACAGTGTATTAAAGCAGAGACATTACTTTTCCTTCAAAGGTCTGTCTAGTCAAAGCTATGGTTTTTCCAGTGGTCATGTATGGACATAAGAGTTGGACTATAAAGAAAACTGAGTGACGAAGAATTGATGCTTTTGAACTGTGGTGCTGGAAAAGACTCTTGAGAGGCTCTTGGATAGCAGAGATCAAACCAGTTAATCCTAAAGGAATTAACCCTGAATATTAATTGGAAGGACTGACGCTGAAGCTCCAATACTTTGGCCACCTGATGTGAAGAGCTGACTTACTGAAAAAGACCCTGATGCTGGGAAAGATAGAAGGTAGGAAGAGAAGGGGACGACAGAGGATGAGATGGTTGGATGGCATCACTGACTCAATGGACATAGGTTTGAACAAACTCCGGGAGATGGTGAAGACAGGGAAACCTGGCATGCTGCAGTCCATGGGGTCGCAGAGAGTCAGACACAACTGAGTGACTGAACAACAAAGGCCTCATCCCAAGAAGCATGGTGGTCAGTAAAATTAAGCTTCCACTTCTGCTGGGGGTACAAAAATAAGATTACATCAATTGGGTCTTAATTACCACATCTAAGACTCTATGAAGATCAATAACCAAAGAAATGTCACACATTTTTAGCTAATTCATGCTAGACTTGTTGATGAATAATAATGAAATATTAAACTCAAATATCATTTACAGTATAAAAGTACAAAGGGGACGACAGAGGATGAGATGGTTGGATGGCATCACTGACTCAATGGACATAGGTTTGAACAAACTCCGGGAGATGGTATAAAGTACTAAAAATTTTAGTTACTAGAAGATACCAGTGGTGAAGATATTTGGGGCAGGAAATCATTTCAAATTACATATTCATATATTTTTAAGTAATAGATTGCCTGGAATTGTATGTAAAGGAATATTTGTTAATTGAAAACATTCAAAGCTAGGAAGGAGAAATTCGTATTTAACATTTCACTGCCAAAATCCAATCACTTAACATAATTGTTAAACTCTGCAATATATTATGTGTTTATGTAGATGATTGCTAAATATATAGAAAATATATTTCTTTTTATTCTGCTTTTTCTTTCTCTTCTCTGTCATCTAGGTGAATGAGAATGACACATGCCCCATATATGTAAAAATGATTTTTTTTCTCTTCTTCAAAATTAGTTTCTAAGGTATTTTTCAATTTCAAGTCATATAAGAGGTAGAAAGAAAACAATGCAGAATTTTTTTATTTTCAATTTTTCCCAGTCTTATGGAGAAGTGCCACTTTATTATCTTTCACAAATAAAAGGCAATAAGAAAAATGACTTCTGTTTATCATTACAATTTTCCAGCTGCTATAAAAGAAACATTTTTCCCCAGATAAAGGGTGTACACATACTTGTATACATACACACTGAATTGTAACTCTGACTTCCATTCAGGACAATAGTTCAATATAGCTGAACAAAATGTTCACAATGAAAGTCCCTCAGCAGATTCAGAATACTAAGCCACTATGGACTTAGCTATGGTTCATTCATCTTTCAGGGAAGCACAAGAGCAAAAGATAAATCAGGAGCCATTAAAGACCATAAAGTTTCATTTTTTTTTTAAACTTCAAAATGACACCAAATTTAAACATGACATATTCAATGGCATCCAAATCCCCAGTTGACGAGTGGATTTATTATTTGGTCATTTGCTACAGATGAAGAAACTGAGGCACTGAGGCTATGAACTAGGTCACAGGGCTTGAGAAGTGCCAACTCCTGACTTCAAGGTTAGTGCAATTTCCTCCAGGATCATGGAAGAAATGACCAGAACTTAGGAATTGAAGCTGAGAGGAGAATGAATGCTTTTAAATAGTACTGGAGCATATATTAATGCCTTTTGCAGAAATAGGAAGATCATGTTGGGATTAAAATTATGGTTTTAAAGGCTGAAATGCTCCCTGTAAGATGAGGGGCGGGGGTATGAGGGAGGTAATAAAAGGCCAAAATCAAACTTGGCAACATCTCTGTGTGTTGAAATAGTCTCTTGTAATGTGAAGTAAATAAAACAGAAAATAGAAAGACCTTGATCATCCTTGGCCTGTTATCTGAAATGAGTTCATTACTAGTTATCATTTACACAAATTAATTCACATCCCTAACTTTTCTGGATAATGAAGGTTATTCCACACTTAGTACACTTTTGCAGAGATCTGGCAACATGAAGAATGTAGCTTTATGTCACTTTCCATTAAGAAGGTGATTATGAACTTTGTACATCCCTTTCCATATGTATTCTTTTAAAAGTTAACCTTAGCCTTGTACATGTTGTTTTGTTTAGTGTCCTTGTGTCTGGTTTTAATCTTAAATAAAGGGACAAGAAATGCTACTTTTTTTCCTCCAAAATGGGAAAAATCTGAAAAGCCACTTCAACAAACCCAAATACTGCAATAGTTTCATTCCACTTCAACTAACCTCTCCTACTCATTAGGCGCTTTGATTTGAGCTAGCAAGGTTATCAGACTGTCTGTCTATTGTCCTGTTATGACTTCCTTGGCTGGGTTCCTGCGGTAAACAGTGCGGATGTGATGTTTTGTTCAGGCGGCAACACAAGAGGGCGGGGGAGGAGGTCTAGGGAGGGGGGCAGGGTCACCCAGCTGTCAAGGCCTTCCCAGTGGTGAAGCCGTAGCAACTGCTACCTCCGGTCAACTCTAATCAGAGCGTCAGTGTGCTGACCTTAGAGCCAGGTCCAACTCTGGCGGCCTGGAAACGGGGACTGAAACTGTATGCTTCATTCTTTTGAAGTGAACGCAGACAGCAGGCAGGAGCGGAAATAGAATGAAAGAGCGTGAGGAAGAAGGAGCAAGAGAAACACTGAATCTGGTCAAGGCACAGGGAGCTCAGGCCTCAACTCAGCACTGACCTATTTTTCTATTAATTCCCTATTCACACAATCATTCACCACATTGCTCTAGATAAATCCTTCAAGGGATGAAGGAGATTGTGTTTAGCAAAGGTGGTTTAATAGAACATTGCACGAAACCTTAAATAATTAGCTAATGAAAAATTTTAAAAATGTATTTGTCCAAATCTCCCCAAGGTTCTTGGTTGTCCTATTGTGTCCCGGTTGCCTTTGTCAGAAGTGAGGTCTGGGCAGTATGAATAAAACAGGTGGCTGAGTAGAAGCAAAGTGCTTTAGACTCCTCTTCAGGCATCAGTGTCTGGTTTTACTAACAGTCTTAAGTGACCATGGTCACATACATGATGTGTCACTTTCCTATGGCTTCTATAACAACTTGCTCTGAAACTTTGCAGCTTAAATCAACATAAGTTTATTTTCATACAATTCTGGAGGTCAGAAGTCCAGACTGGGTCTCACCAGACTAAAATCAAGGTGTTGGCAGGGCTGTGTTTCTTCTGGAGGTCCCAGGGAAGAAACTGACTTCATGCTTTTTCCAGACTCCAGAGGCTGCCTATATTTCTTAGCTGATGGTACCCTTTCATCTTTAAAGTCAGAACGGTTCAGTGGATTTTTTTTCATGTTGCCATCCTTTTGGTTTTGACTTTTCTACTTCCCACTTTCACATTTCACTGGTCCTTGTGATTACATTGGGTCTACCTATGAATCCAGGATAATCTCTTTATCTTAAAGTCTGAAGGTTGTAAACCTTAATTCCACCTGTAACCTTAATTATCTGCTGTCAAGTAACATAATTGGCTTCCCTGGTAGTACAGCTGGTAAAGAATCTGCCTACAATGCAGGAGATCCCAGTTTGATTTCTAGGTCAGGAAGTTCCCCTGGAGAAGGGATAGGCTACCCATTACAGTATTCTTGGGCTTCCCTGGTGGCTCAAACAGTAAAGAATCCACCTGCAATGCGGGAGACCTGGGTTCAATCCCTGGGTTGTGAAGATCCCCTGGAGGAGGGCGTGGTGACCCACTCTAGTATTCTTGCCTGGAGAATCAATCCCACGGACAGAGGAGCCTGGTGGGCTGCAGCCCATGGGGTCTCAAAGAGTCAGACATGACTGAGCGACTAAGCACTGCACAGTACATGTAACGTAACATATTCACAGATTCTAGGGATTCAGATGTAGACATCTTTGGGAGGCGGTCAGTATTTTCCTTGCCATTCATGATATTTACCGAATTAAGAAGTAACGAGTACTATTAGGCAATTTGTATCGGATAAATATTAATTAAATTAATGCTATGAAACAAACTTCCTAGAGCAGATGTGGACAAATCAAATTAGGTCATTTTCAAACATTCATGTATATTATTCCAGACATTCTCACATTATCCCCTGTCTGGTTCTTTAGGATTCTCATAAGATGCAGTTTTCATACAACTAGTGGACTACTGTTAAGTTCAACTATGTCAGTTGTTTATCATGCTAAATAGCTATTGGTAAGGAAGAAGTCATTTACAGAAATCAGTTTCAAATTTGAAAGAGAATCTACTGTGTACCACTGAACTGCTTGGTGTGGGGCATGTGATATCATCATGGCAAACACACAGATGCCCTCACAGGATTGATGTGTCTATTCACGACTAGAAAGGTAAGCTTCTGTTGAAACCTATGTTACTTTAATCTTTATTCAAAATATCTAAGATGGAAGAGGCAGCCTTTTGTCCAAAGGAAGTCTTCTTTCTAGGACATACTGTATAATCAAAGGGTTTGCTTATACAACCAAGGTGCTTGATTCTTCTTTTATTCCATCAACTATTTCAAAGCATAGTGGAGTTTATCTACTTATTGAATTGTTGGTACAAAATTTTACCTCAGATTAATTTAAGACTAAATTCCAATGCAATACGTTTATCTTCATTTTTGAGATAGCTCACTAAAACTGTCATTCAGAAATAGATTTATGCTGACAATTTTGAGGTAGAAGCTTCTACCTGGACTAGAGTGATAGACGCCTAAGAAACAATTCTGATTCTTGTCTCATAGCCTTCCAACTTCTCTTCTATGCTGAGTGACTTAGCAAAATACTACTTTTTAGCACAATAGACATCTGCATGACCTGGTCCTTGCCGGGAATTTCTCTGCAGACATATTTCCCACCACTTCTCACTTCACACGTGATGCTTCCTAAGTTCATATCAGACTTCCTATAACTCTCTGTACAAGTCAAGTCATGCTGTGTCAAGCCTTTGAGCCTTGCCTTTGTTGTTTCTTCTCTTTGGAACACCTTCTCCGGTTTTTCATTTGGCCCATCCTCTGGACAGATATTTACGGCTTTACTTAGGTATGATTTCTTTCTTTTTTTTTTTTTTCCCATCTTTTTCTTAGGTATGGCTGCTGCTTAAAAAAATTCCCCTAACTCCACACAACCCATCTTGGGTGGTAGTGCCCCTCATCCTCTGTAGTGTTTATCCCCCTCTTGACTTCCTGAATGATGTCTCAATCTCTTATTTTCCCAACAATTAGGGAGGAAGTCTACAAGGTATTTAAGACATCAGGAATGATTTACACGGGAAACTCTATATTCTCCATCAGAGTAACACACAATAAAAGAGATTTGGCAAATGGACCTGAGCTATAACTGTGCAGTCTGACCTTCAGTCTCAAAGGGACCAGACAGATCATGCCTGTTTTCCTGACATCAGCAAGGTCAGGGATCCAATCTTTAGATTTTTAGCTTCTACTTTCTCTTTAAGATTGTTGTGTGCTTTTTCACAAAAACAGACATATGGATCAATGGAACAGAATAGAAGGCCCAGAAACAAATCCACACACCTATGGTCAATTAATCTTAAACAAAGGAGGCAAGAATATACAATGGAAAAAAGACAGTCTCTTTAGCAAGGGTTATTGAGAAAGCTGGACAGTTGCATGTAAATTAATGAAGTGAAAATACACCCTCAGAACATACACAAAAATAAACCTCAAATGGCATAAAGACCTAAATATAAGACATGATTCATAAAACTCCTAGAAGAGAATACAGGCAAAACATTCTCTGATATAAATCACACCAATTTTTTCTTAGGTCAGTCTCCCAAGGCAATAGAAATAAAAGCAAAAATAAACAAATAAAACCTAATCAAATTTACAGGCTTTTGTACAGCAAAGGAAACCATCAACAAAATGAAATAACCACCTATGGATTAGGAGAAAATATATGCAAATGATGCAACCAATAAGGGCTTAATTTCCAAGATATACAGAACAACAAAAAACAAACAGCTGAATCCAAAAATGGGCAGAAGACCTAAACAGACATTTCTCTAGAAGACCTACAGGCACATGAAAAGATCCTCAAAACTGCTCATTATTAGAGAAATGCAAATCAAAATGACAGTGAGGTACCACCTCACATTGGTCAGAATGGTCAACATTAAATACTCTACAAATAATAAATGATGGAGAGGGTGTGGAGAGAAGGGAACCTTCCTATACTGTGGTTGGAAATGTAACTTTGTGCAGCCACTATGGAGAACAGTAGGGAGGTTCCTCAAAACAACTAAAAATAGAATTACCATATGATCCAGCAATTTCACTCGTGGGCATATATCTGGACAAAACTTAATTCAGAAAGATACATGCATCCCTGTGCTAACAGTAGCACTATTCACAATAGCTAAGACATGAAAGCAACCTGAATATCCTCCAAAGACGAATGGATAAAGATGCAGTACATACATCCAATGGAATACTACTCAGCCATAAAAAATAATGAAATAATGCCATTTACAGCAGCATGGATGCAACTAGAGATTATCATACTTAGTGAAATAGAAAGAAAAAGACAAATATCACACAATATCACCAGTATGCAGAATCTAAAACATGACACAGAAAAACTTACCTGTCTCTGAAATGGACTCAGAGACATAGAATTTTGGTTGCCAAGGGTAAGGGGAAGTGGGGGGAGGATGCAGTGTGAGCTTGGGGTTAGCAGATGCAAGCTAGTATATATATATATATATATATATATATATATATATATATATATATATATATATAGAGAGAGAGAGAGAGAGAGAGAGAGAGAATGGATAAGCAACAAAGTCCTACTGTGTAGCATAGGGAACTATATTCAATATCTTGTACTAAACCATAATGGAAAATAGTATGAAAAATAATGTATATATGTATAACTGAATCAGTTTGCTGTACAGCAGAAATTAATACAACATTGTAAATCAACTATACTTTAATGAAATAAAATTTAAAAATATAAAGTATGACCTGGACAAAAAGAAAAACAGACTGTTGTGTGCTTTTATTATCGTTGAACTCTATCATTCAACTTTCAAGGGGGTTCTGCTATATTACCACTGGGTCAACCGATTCATCTTCATAGTCAATTAAAAATTGGGGTTATATCTGCTTCTCTCAGCCTTAATTTTTTTTCAAAGTTGACAATACTAATCATAGATTTGCTGACAAGGTGTAAGTAGGAGTTTCCAAATTTTTCTATCTAAACTTACCTCTTTCATTAAACGGTATGTTCAACTAGAGAAAAATCCCTGGAACAGATTTTCTGTCTTGGATTTTTCCCATGGCGATTAACATGAATCATATAATGAGCCTGCCTTTATAGGATCACGAGGCTACTAGCTAAATTAGACGCTAATTTAAGTGCTTGTGTGAAGGTTGGGACTGAGTGGAAAGTGGAGAATCTGGATATGTAACTGGTGATAACTGATAAAAGCCATAGTTGCTCTTAGCTTCATTAAAATTCTTTTGGCTAAACATACACTCCCACACTTGCTCAGGCCAACTGACAGAATTTCTATCTTGTGGCCACAGAGAACACACAGTTCTTCCAGTAACTAAGGTACTGGAGAGAGTACTAATTCACTTCCATCAGTATGCAAGATTGTGGGACAAAATTAGACCAGGATCTTCTCTCTCCCACTTTCTAAGCCAAGCAGTGGAAAGAAAAACTATATAGAAGTGCATGTGTGTGTATGTAAATTCTTCTGTTTTGCAAAGGCACATCTGATGTAAGAGAATCTGAAAGAGATCTAACAAGAACTGCAATCCAAATAATGGTTAAAGACTTTTTTGATGTAGACCATTTTTAAAGTCTCTATTGAACTTGTTACATTATTGATTCTGTTTTATCTTTTGGTTTTTTGGTCATGCATCATGTGGGATCTTAGTTTCCCAACCAGGGATCAAACCTGCACCTCCTGCTCTGGAAGGTGAAGTCTTAACCACTGGACTACCAAGGAAGTCCCCAAATAACAGGTTTTAATTACATAATAATAGGAAATGAAATAATGAAAACTGATTTCTGAAAACTTATTTATGTTAGTGGTGGTATACAGAAAAATATCTTGTGCTGAAAGAAATTAGTAAAAAGTACAGGAAGCTGAAACCATTTTTAAGAAACTGAATTTCATAGAATTTTTCCTCAAGCTTAGATGTGTGTGAAAATAAAGGTTGTAGGAAATCTCTTCAATTATTAAAAGCATGATTCATTTTTGTTCATTCAAATGTATTTTGTCTGCTGCAACTATATGAGGAATTTTATAGTCTTGCAACATACTCATGAATAATGGGAACATTTCACCTAAATTCAAAATAGAAGTTTTTATTTAATGGAAGCATTAAATTCTGTGGGACAGCTGAATGTTACTAAGCCTTTTTTTAGCCCTTGGCAGTGAAAAAGGGTATCTTTAGAAGGAATGAAATGGTCACTATGGACCTAAGAGATGTCTCTTTTACACAAACCTGGGGTTCAACTTCAGTCATCCTGGGAAAATTTAAAGACTTTTCCCCTCTTTACAGAATGGACTATGGAGCGCAGGTTGAGGCAAGGAATTTTGAATACTAAGAATGAACTTCATGCAATATAATCATAGCCATTTAATAGAAAGGTCACTAGGCAAATTTCCAGTCACTTCAATGAAAATCAACCATAATAAAATACAGTAGAGTCCAGCTTTTCTGGTATCCTATCAACTAGAAATTCCCATTCATGGGTTCTCCTACACAGATCACTGAAACCAATATTCTCATTAGTGACCCTCAGGCTCTGAAACATTATGGAAGATTTCCCAAATTATCAAAGAAAGATGGAATGACTTCAGCATCATTTGGATGCTAAACATATTTTGCAGTATTTAATGCTTTTAAAATTGAGGATTCAAGCATGCACAAAAATATAGTACCTTCAAGTCCACATATTATTTGATGAATGAGAAATATAATTTTTAAGTCATATACAGATTTGATACAGAAGTTCCTCTTGGCATTTAATATACATTTACTGAGCATCTACAATATGCTAGAAAGTGTACTAGGTTAGGTAAAAGCTAACAAGAGGAGAGTTCAAGGCCCTTCAGACCTTTAAAATCTGGTGAGAAAGAAAGATATGTACACAGGGAACTGCAATAAAGCATATTTTAAAATACATGCATGAAGATATGTGTAAACCACTGCTTCAGAATCTCAGAAATGAATAAAGAAAAACCAATGGTCGTAACATT
This sequence comes from Capricornis sumatraensis, assembly GCF_032405125.1. Taxonomy (NCBI): domain Eukaryota; kingdom Metazoa; phylum Chordata; class Mammalia; order Artiodactyla; family Bovidae; genus Capricornis; species Capricornis sumatraensis. Next base: position 113,408,732 of record NC_091092.1, read on the forward strand.
GCAATATTTGATATATGTGATGAGAACACTATGACATCCACCCCAGTGGTTCAGTTTTGCCCTGACACATAGGCTAATAAAATCCTTAGGATTTATAATTTAACATCTGATATTTGATAAGTGTTAGCACCGTGAAAGGAGGGACTAAATGTTTTAACATGAGGATACCTGTAGTTTAATCATATCCAATTTCCAGAGCTGATTTTCTGATTGTTTATCTACATAGGTATTCTCTTTCTCTGTGAACCCTTCCAAAGCTGTTATCTGCTTAGAAGAGGCCAGTATTTCCAGGTGGAGAAGGACCATCTTCAGTCACTGGCAAAGAGGACCTATGTGCCCCTTTTAGAATGTTACAATGCGCACTCCAAGAGCATCTCTTAGTTAACTCTATATACTTGAGATCTGACATATCATACTTACACAGTCATATTTCTTATGACTTATCATACTCATATTTCTTATGAGTTCTTGATTTTGCTGTACTTTAGACAAATAACTGGAAATTAATAAGGGTTTATGTAGGTATAGAACATTTTAATACCTGAGCTATAGCTACATTCTAATTTTAGCTTTTAATTAAAATGTCTTTAATTTGTCAACTGATAAATTTTTTCCCAGTAAAAATCCTTATTAGCTGTCAGGAATTTCCTGGTAGTCTGGTTCATGGAAAGAAGGTTCCTCTTTCATTGCCAATAGATACGTTATACAGTCTATCACAATTTTCATTAGATGTCTATTCAAAATAGTGATGGATAATATTATGTCTCAGATTATTTCAGCTATGATATCATGTTCATCGGTAAGCTGGTTATTCCCTGTTGGCCCACAGATACATACTCTGCCCTTTTCTGACCTATTACTAATTTATGGCCCCCAGTATCTGACTGCTGTGAGTGCAAATGAATTTCCTAGACTCCTTTAATGGATGGCTTTAGGCTGGTTTTACCAATGGGTGTCATCAGCAGATCAGAGATGGGGAGAAGAAAAAGAACAAGATCATAATATTACTTTTTTGCTTCATCCCTGCTTTGGCAGGGATGGTTTGGTTCTAGCAGTACTGTATCCCTCTGCATCTGTTTGGCCAGATCTCTTCCTAATTCCAATCCTTTTGGGTTCTGTTTCCTTCTCTTATCCCTTCAGCCCTTGAAGTGGTAATGGCTTTCCACTGTTGCTATCTTCTGGTGCCTCATCATGCCTAATTTCCTCCCTTAACTCTGTATTAAAATATCTTAATTTTGGGACTTCCCTGGTGGTCAGTGGCTAAGACTCCCCACTCCCAGTGCAGAGGCCCAGGTTTGATCCCTGGTCAAGGAACAAGATCCTACATACCACAACTAAGAGTTCACATGCCACAGCTAAGACTCAGTATAGTCAAATAAATAAATAAATACTTTAAAAAATCTCTTAATTTTGAATCTTGTTGGGGTAAATTATATTTCCTACTGGGATCCTGAATAATAAAACTTCTTTAAAAAATGTTACAATCCCTAGGAAGAAAATATTAGGCTTTTGTAAGAATCTTGTTTTCTACAAAATAGAAAACTTCAACATGATAGTTTAGTATTCAAACACAAGTTATTATAATAAGTAAGATCAATAACCATAAACAAAATGAACAGACAACCACAAAATGGGAGGAAATATTTGCAAACAATGCAACTGACAAGGGCTTAATTTCCAAAATGTACAAAGCTCATACAGCTCAACAACAACAACAAAACAACCCAATGCAAAAATGGGCAGAAGACCCAAACAAACATTTCTCCAAAGAAGACCAACAGGCACATGAAAAGATGCTGAAGACTGTTCATTATTAGAGAAATGGAAATCAAAACTATAATAAGGTATCATCTCACACCGGTCAGAATGGACATAGCTATAAACTCTACAAATAACCAACGTTGGAGAGGGTGTGGGGAAAAGGGAACTCTCTTACACTGTTGGTGGGAATGTAAGTTGGTGCCACCACTGTGGAAAACAGTATAGAGGTTCCTACGAAAACTAAAAACAGAGTTACCATATGACCTAGCAATTTCACTCCTGGGCATATATCTGGGCGAAACTATAATGCAAAAAAGCACTCGCACTCTTATGGTCACAGCAGCACTCTTCACAATAGCCAAGATGTGGAAACAACCTAAAAGTCTATCAACAGAAGATGTGGTGCATATATACAATGGAATACTGCTCAACCATAAAGGAGAATGAAATAATGCCATTTGCAGCAACATGGATACAACTAGAGGTTATCACGCTAAGTGAAGTAAGTCAGAGAAAGACAAATACCATATGATATCACTTAACTATCCAATCTAAAATATGACAAAAACGAACCTATCTGTGAAACAGAATTATGAACATAAAGAACAGACTAGTAGTTGCCAAGGAGGGGGGTGGGAGAGAGATGGTGTAAGAAGCTGGGGTTAGCAGATGTAAGCTTTTATATATAGAATGCATAAACAATAAAGTTCTACTGTATAGCAAAGTATATATAATATCCTATGATAAGAATATTTAAAAAGAATATATATAACTGAATCACTTTGCTGTATGCAGTAATTAACACAACATTGTAAATCAACTTAAAAAATTTAAAAAATGAACCACCACAACACATTAATGGATAAAGGTGTGATAAATACACACAATGGAGTATAATTCAGCCATAAAAAGAATGAAATAATACCATTTGCAGCAACATGGATAGGCCTAGTGCTTATCACACTAAGTGAAGTAAGCCAGAGAGAGAAAAATAAATATCATATGATATGTCTTATATGCAGAATCTAAGAAACAAAGATACAAATGAACTTATTTCTTTACAAAACAGTAAGAGACTCACAGACATAGAAAACAAACTTCTGGTTACCAAGGGGAAAGAGGCAGGGATATATTAGGAGGTTGGGATTAACACAGACACACTCAGTTCAGTTCAGTTCAGTTGCTCAGTCGTGTCCGACTCTTCGCGACCCCATGAACTGCAGCACACCAGGCCTCCCTGTCCATCACCATCTCCCAGAGTTCACCCAGACTCGCGTCCATCGAGTCAGTGATGCCATCCAGCCATCTCATCCTCTGTCGTCCCCTTCTCCTCCTGCCCCCAACCCCTCCCAGCATCAGAGTCTTTTCCAATGAGTCAACTCTTCGCATGAGGTGGCCAAAGTACTGGAGTTTCAGCTTTAGCATCATTGCTTCCAAAGAAATCCCAGGGCTGATCTCCTTCAGAATGGACTGGTTGGATCTCCTTGCAGTCCAAGGGACTCTCAAGAGTCTTCTCCAACACCACAGTTCAAAAGCATCAATTCTTCGGCACTCAGCTTTCTTCACAGTCCAACTCTCACATCCATACATGACCACTGGAAAAACCATAGCCTTGACTAGACGGACCTTAGTCGGCAAAGTAATGTCTCTGCTTTTGAATATGCTATCTAGGTTGGTCATAACTTTTCTTCCAAGGAGTAAACGTCTTCCAATTTCATGGTTGCAGTCACCATTTGCAGTGATTTTGGAGCCCCCCAAAATAAAGTCTGACACTGTTTCGAATGTTTCCCCATCTATTTCCCATGAAGTGATGGGACCAGATGCCATGATCTTCATTTTCTGAAGGCTGAGCTTTAAGCCAACATTTTCACTCTCCTCTTTCACTTTCATCAAGAGGCTTTTTAGTTCCTCTTCACTTTCTGCCAAAAGGGTGGTGTCATCTGCATATCTGAGGTTATTGATATTTCTCCCAGCAATCTTGATTCCAGCTTGTGTTTCTTCCAGTCCAGCGTTTCTCATGATGTACTCTGCATAGAAGTTAAATAAGCAGGGTAACAATATACAGCCTTGACATACTCCTTTTCCTATTTGGAACCAGTCTGTTGTTCCATGTCCAGTTCTAACTGTTGCTTCCTGACCTGCATACAGATTTCTCAAGAGGCAGGTCAAGTGGTCTGGTATTCCCATCTCTTTCAGAATTTTCCACAGTTTATTGTGATCCACACAGTCAAAGGCTTTGGTATAGTCAATAAGGCAGAAATAGATGTTTTTCTGAAACTCTCTTGTTTTTCCCATGATCCAGTGGATGTTGGCAATTTGATCTCTGGTTCCTCTGCCTTTTCTAAAATCAGCTTGAACATCTGGAAGTTCACAGTTCACCTGTTGCTGAAGCCTGGCTTGGAGAATTTTGAGTATTACTTTACTAGCGTGTGAGATGAGCGCAATTGTGCGGTAGTTTGAGCATTCTTTGGCATTGCCTTTCTTTGGGATTGGAATGAAAACAGACCTTTTCCAGTCCTGTGATCACTGCTGAGTTTTCCAAATTTGCTGGCATATGGAGTGCAGCACTTTCACAGCATCATCTTTCAGGATTTGAAATAGCTCCACTGGAATTCCATCACCTCCACTAGCTTTGCTCATAGCGATGCTTCTTAAGGCCCACTTGACTTCACATTCCAGGATGTCTGGCTCTAGATGAGTGATCACACCATCGTGATTATCTCGGTCGTGAAGATCTTTTTTGTACAGTTCTTCCGTGTATTCTTGCCACCTCTTCTTAATATCTTCTGCTTCTGTTAGGTCCAGACCATTTCTGTCCTTTATCAAGCCCATCTTTGCATGAAATGTTCCCCTGGTATCTCTAATTTTCTTGAAGAGATCTCTAGTCTTCCCCATTCTGTTTTCCTCTATTTCTCTTCATTGATCACTGAAGAAGGCCTTCTTATCTCTTCTTGCTATTCTTTGGAACTCTGCATTCAGATGCCTATATCTTTCCTTTGCTCCTTTGCTTTTGGCCTCTCTTCTTTTCACAGCTATTTGTAAGGCCTCCCCAGACAGCCATTTTGCTTTTTTACATTTCTTTTCCATGGGGATGGTCTTGATCCCTGTCTCCTGCACAATGTCACGAACCTCATTCCACAGTTCATCAAGCAGTCTATCTATCAGATCTAGGCCCTTAAATCTAGTTCTCACTTCCACTGTATAATCATAAGGGATTTGATTTAGGTCATACCTGAATGGTCTAGCGGTTTTCCCTACTTTCTTCAATTTAAGTCTGAATTTGGCAATAAGGAGTTCATGATTTGAGCCACAGTCGGCTCCCGGTCTTGTTTTTGCTGACTGTATAGAGCTTCTCCATCTTTGGCTGCAAAGAATACATACTACTATATATAAAATTGCCAACAAGACCTACTATATAGCACAGGGAATTATATCCAATATTTTGTAATAACCTGTAAGGAAAAAGAACATAAAAAATAATATATACACATATGCTGCGTCTTAGTCACTCAGTTGTGTCCGACTCTCTGTAGTCCCATGGACTATAGCCTGCCAGGCTCCTCTGTCCGTGGAATTTTCCAGGCAAGAATACTGGAGCAGATTGCCATTTCCTTTCCAGGGGACCTTCCTGATCCAGGGATCAAATCAGTGTCTCTTGTATCTCCTGCATTGTCAGGTGGATTCTTTACCACTATGCCACCTGGGAAGCTATATACACACACATATATAAAACTGAATCACTGTGTTGTACACCTGAAACTAACATGATATTGCAAATCTACTTAAAAAAATAAACAAACAACAATGAACCTCTAAGAGACTGTGAAAGTCACAAACAGTCAGACTTGTTCTCTTGGAATTTTGTTATAGACTTCATTCGAGTCTTGGTACATTTAGTCTCATCTATGCCTTTAAATACACACTGATGTCAGAGGCAAGGAAGTAAATTAGACATGGAAGTAATGTCATTTCTCTGCTCAGTACTTTTCAAGGACTGCCCTTCATTCCCAGTACATACACAATCCTTCAGGAAGTGCTTGCTACCTACATGGCCAGTATTATCTCCAGACACTTCCTCTGTCACACTCAGCGGAACCACTTAGGGTTTTCTGAGCATTCTACATCCCTCTACAACTGGAATGCTCATCATATTTATTGTTGTTCAGTCACTCAGTCGTGTTCGATTCTCTGTGCACGCCAGTTTTCCCTGTCCTTCACCATCTCCCGGAGCTTGTTCAAAGTCCATTGAGTCGGTGATGCCATCCAACCATCTCATTCTCTGTCGACCCCTCCTCCTCCTGCCTTCAATCTTTCCCAGCATCAGGTCTTTTCCAAGGAGTCAGCTCTTCGTATCACGTAGCCAAGGTATTAGACCTTTGGTTTCAGAATCAGTCCTTCCAATGAATATTCAGGGTTAATTTCCTTTAGGATTAACTGGTTTGATCTCCTTGCAGTCCAAGGGACTCTCAAGAGTCTTCTCCAACACCATGGTTCAAAAGCATTAATTGTTCGATGCTCAACCTTCTTTATGGTCCAACTCTCACATCTGTACATGACTACTAGAAAAAACCATAGCTTTGACCTTTGCTGTCTAATTCCCTGAGATGTTTTTCCTGATCTCTCAGGGCAAACTTAAGAGTTCCTTTTCTGATGCTTACATAGTTATTTACAGATTCTTCATTACAATATTTATTTTAGGTTACTGTTATTGTCAGTTTATTTGCCTGTCCCTCCACAAGACTATAAGATTCTTGAGGGACCTTATATTGGTTTGTCATTGAATTTCCACACCTAGTACTGTCTTGCACTCACTGAAATCTAATTAATCAGTGCTTCTGAATTTTGGCTGCATATTACAATCACCCGGGGGGAATCTTTGAAAAATCTCTATGACCAGGCCTTACTTCATCCAGTTGAATGAGAATCCATGAGGATGGGGTCACCATATTAGCATTTTTAAAATTCCCCAGGTGATTCCATGTGCACCTGATTGAGAACTATGCTAAATGGCTGTTGAGTGAGTGATTCAGTAAATGTTAATAGAATTTGAGAACAAAGAAAGGAATACACTGGAATGTTAACAATGATTTTCTCTAGTTAATGGGATAATTTGCTAGCTTTGCATTATTTATTTACTTTTTAGACTTCCTAGAAAGAATATACATCATTTTCTTACTAGAAAAAAATTTACTGTTGACTTTGTTAGCACCATAAAAGCCAAATGTTTCATAAATCATGATATTTAGGGATTAAGACAGAGATTTTACTTATAAACCTTAGTCCCATCACCTGATGTGCGTCTGTGTGCTCAAGAGGTTAAAAGGATAAGTTCATGAGTCAGTGACCTAATGTTGCTCCATCCTTTATATTTACTATTCAGTTCCATTGATCCTTCACAAAGAAAATTATTCCAGAAATGAAGAGACAGTTCTAAGTAATGATTATCATCTCATTGCTTTCACATTTTATTTTACTAACAGTAGATGGTAAACAGATGTCCTTTGCTAGGCAGGACTGTGGGATTTGCCTTCCTCAGTGATCAATGCACAGAAACAGAGGAAAACAACAGAATGGGAAAAACTAGAGATCTCTTCAAGAAAATTAGAGATACCAAGGGAACATTTCATGCAAAGATGGGCTCAATAAAGGACAGAAATGGTACGGACCTAACAGAAGCAGAAGATATTAAGAAGAGGTGGCAAGAATACACAGAAGAACTGTACAAAAAAGATCTTCATGACCAAGATAATCACAATGATGTGATCACTCACCTAGAGCCAGACATCCTGGAATGTGAAGTCAAGTGGGCCTTAGGAAGCATCACTAGGAACAAAGCTAGTGGAGGTGATGGAATTCCAGTGGAGCTATTTCAAATCCTGAAAGATGATGCTGTGAAAGTGCTGCACTCCATATGCCAGCAAATTTGGAAAACTCAGCAGTGGCCACAGGACTGGAAAAGGTCTGTTTTCATTCCAATCCCAAAGAAAGGCAATGCCAAAGAATGCTCAAACTACCGCACAATTGCACTCATCTCACACCATAGTAAAGTAGTGCTCAAAATTCTCCAAGCCAGGCTTCAGCAACAGGTGAACTGTGAACTTCCAGATGTTCAAGCTGATTTTAGAAAAGGCAGAGGAACCAGAGATCAAATTGCCAACATCCACTGGATCATGGGAAAAACAAGAGAGTTTCAGAAAAACATCTATTTCTGCCTTATTGACTATGCCAAAGCCTTTGACTGTGTGGATCACAATAAACTGTGGAAAATTCTGAAAGAGATGGGAATACCAGACCACTTGACCTGCCTCTTGAGAAACCTATATGCAGGTCAGGAAGCAACAGTTAGAACTGGACATGGAACAACAGACTGGTTCCAAATAGGAAAAGGAGTACGTCAAGGCTGTATATTGTCACCCTGCTTATTTAACTTATATGCAGAGTACATCATGAGAAACGCTGGACTGGAAGAAGCACAAGCTGGAATCAAGATTGCCGGGAGAAATATCAGTAACCTCAGATATGCAGATGACACCACCCTTATAGCAGAAAGTGAAGAGGAACTAAAAAGCCTCTTGATGAAAGTGAAAGAGGAGAGTGGAAAAGTTGGCTTAAAACTCAACATTCAGAAAACTAAGATTGTGGCATCCGGTCCCATCACTTCATGGGAAATAGATGGGGAAACAGTGGAAACAGTGGCAGACTTTATTTTACTGGGCTTCAAAATCAGTGCAGATGGTGACTGCAGCCATGAAATTAAAAGATGCTTACTTCTTGGAAGGAAAGTTATGACCAACCTAGATAGCAGATTAAACAGCAGAGACATTATTTTGTCAACAAAGGTCTGTCTAGTCAAGGCTCTGGGTTTTCCAGTGGTCATGTATGGATGTGAGAGTTGGACTGTGAAGAAAGCTGAGCGCCGAAGAAATGATGCTTTTGAACTGTGGTGTTGGAGAAGACTCTTGAGAGTCCCTTGGACTGCAAGGAGAGCCAACCAGTCCATTCTAAAGGAGATCAGTCCTGGGTGTTCTTTGGAAGGAATGATGCTAAAGCTGAAACTCCAGTACTTTGGCCACCTCATGTGAAGAGTTGACTCACTGGAAAAGACTCTGATGCTGGGAGGGGTTGGGGGCAGGAGGAGAAGGGGACGACAGAGGATGAGATGGCTGGATGGCATCACTGACTTGATGGACGTGAGTCTGAGTGAACTCCAGGAGTTGGTGATGGACAGGGAGGCCTGGCGTGTTGCAATTCATGGGATCGCAGAGTCGGACATGACTGAGCAACTGAACTGAACTCACATGCTAAATAAAGACAAGAGGAAAACACTGTAATGATACTGATGTAGTTTCATCAGCATTTACACCACAAACACCATTTTTTTCCATCGGAATTAAAAATAAACATTTTAAGAGGTGCTGAGGCGTGAAGACTGCTATGCCTTCATAGGATGAAGGTGGCTGATCTCTGATGCTGTGTTTTAGGTACTGGGCACACTCACCGTCCAACTTCTGGAGAAGGGTTGTGTGGTTTGCTTCCTGGAGCACATTCCTTGGACACAGGATACAGATGTAGAGGGCAGGGCCACCTTTTGTGTTCTCAAATATGCCTTTATTGGGGACTTCCCTGGTAGTCCAATGGTTAAGACTCTGTGCTGCCAATGCAGGGGCCACGGGTTCACTTCCTGGTTGGGGAACTAGATCTCAAATGCTACATGGTGTGGCCAAGAAGATTTCTTAAAAATTAAAAAGGCCTTCATTAATAAGTCTGTAGTGTGCTATCCTCTTTCTGGATTTGCTTAGAGGTACGGTGTTAGTAGGGATGGCGTATGTAGTAAAACAATTTTTCTGAGTTCCATTCATGGATTTGTTTAAAGAAAAGCACAGCCCAGTCCTTTTGTTATGTATGAAGAAACCGTGGCTCTCGGTGAAGGAGCCAACTTCCCAAGGTTGCCCAGTTTGTGAAAGTATCCTGGATGCCAAAACACCAGACCAGGCTCAGATGCCACTGAGGTCACATGCCACTTAGGATGCTCTGGGAGATACTCAGGTGGTATGTGAGCATGCCCTCTTTCACTCAGTGGACTGTGTAAAGAAGGAAGACATCCATGGAGGTCCCAGGGTGGGGATTTTACTTAATAGGAACTCTTGCTTCATTTTCAATTTTACAATCTTGATGTGTATACCTTTCATAGGGTACCATCTTAGAGCTAGAATGAAGGATAAAATCAAGGCCTCAAGCCACTGGTGAGAGCATGTGGAGACTTGTTTTGCCTTCGGTATTTGTGGGATATGTGTGTGCATCACTGGAGAAGCAAAAAAAAAATGAATTACAGAGGTGTTTAACCTTTCTTAATCTCAAGTACCAATAACCTCAGATATGCAGATGACACCACCCTTAAGGCAGAAAGTGAAGAGGAACTAAAAAGCCTCTTGATGAAAGTGAAAGAGGAGAGTGAAAAAGTTGGCTTAAAGCTCAACATTCAGAAAACGAAGATCATGGCATCTGGTCCCATTACTTCATGGAAAATAGATGGGGAAACATTCGAAACAGTGTCAGACTTTATTTTGGGGGGCTCCAAAATCACTGCAGATGGTGACTGCAGCCATGAAATTGGAAGACGTTTACTCCTTGGAAGAAAAGTTATGACCAACCTAGATAGCATATTCAAAAGCAGAGACATTACTTTGCCGACTAAGGTCTGTCTAGTCAAGGCTATGGTTTTTCCAGTGGTCATGTATGGATGTGAGAGTTGGACTGTGAAGAAGGCTGAGCGCCAAAGAATTGATGCTTTTGAACTGTGGTGTTGGAGAAGACTCCTGAGAGTCCCTTGAACTGCAAGGAGATCCAACTGGTCCATTCTGAAGGAGATCAGCCCTGGGGTTTCTTTGGAAGGAATGATGCTAAAGCTGAAACTCCAGTACTTTGGCCACCTCATGCGAAGAGTTGACTCATTGGAAAAGACTCTGATGCTGGGAGGGATTGGGGCAGGAGGAGAAGGGGACGACAGAGGATGAGATGGCTGGATGGCATCACTGACTCGATGGACGTGAATCTGAGTGAACTCCGGGAGTTGGTGACGGACAGGGAGGCCTGGCGTGCTGCGATTCATGGGGTCGCAAAGAGTTGGACACGACTGAGTGACTGAACTGAACTGAACTGAATCTCAAGTATTTAAAGAGTTTCATAGCCTTGGCCAGATAACTTATTGCAGAAGTATTATCTGCACACTTATACTGAAAGAAAAAATTTTTCTGTATCATTAAGAGACATGCACAAAAATGTCTAACATTATACCTAGAAGAAACTGGGCATGTGACAATTGTAACTATTCTTATTTCACAATGAATCAGTTACCTTTCAAAGAGTGGGCACAGTAGAAGTGAACCAGTGTCTGTTATCAACTACATATTGAAAACATTATTTAAATGATGACTTACAAGCATTTCAAGTAAAATCCAGGAAATTTGGGGGGTGGACTTCAAGGATGGCCATCAATAGAGAAAAGTTGTGGTGAAGAGTTTTGCCAGAATATGGATGCGAAATACTTAAATCAGTCCACAGGCTTCAAGATAAAAGGTCAACTAGACTCCTTTATGGATCAAAAATCCAAGGATAAAGTGGGGCTATAGGTCAAATACAATAATTTTTCTGGAGCTCTGAGTTGAGCATGTTGTTTGAACAGCTCCCCCCCCCCACCCTCCGCCACAGAACATTAGGGAATCACAGTTTCTGTTTTTCATATAATCTTTATAATTGATTGCAACTAAACACATCAACATTTTTCTTCTCTCCTCCTCATCTTTCTCAAACATTTGAAATGCAGGTTTAAATTACAGCTTAAAGTGTACGTTGTCCTAAGTAAAATTCTTTAGCAGTCAAAACTGAAATCATGACCTTTACTATAAAACTGGTCAACTAAGAAAAGTACTTTTGGAGGAAAACATAGGCAGGACACTCTGACATAAATCGCAGCAAGATCTTTTTTGATTCACTTCCTAGAGTAATGAAAATAAAACCACAAATAAACAAATAGGATCTAAATAAAGGTAAAAGCTTTTGCACAGCAAAGGAAACCAGAAAATCAAAAGACAACCCACAGAATGGGAGAAGATATTTGCAAACAAAAGCAACCAACAAGAGATTAATCTCCAAAATATACAAACAGCTTGTTGCAGCTCAGTATCAAAAGAAAGCAAACAACCCAATTAAAAAACGGGTAGAAGATCTAAACAGATATTTCTCCAAAGAAGACACAAAGATGGCCAAGAAGCACATGAAAGGATGATCAAAAGTACTAATTATCAGAGAAATACAAATCAAAACTACATTGACGGGGATGACCCAGAGAGAGGTTATGGGGAGGGAAGTGGGAGGGGGGTTCATGTTTGGGAACGCATGTACACCCATGGTGGATTCATGTCAATGTATGGCAAAACCAATACAGTATTGTAAAGTAAAATAAAGTAAAAAAAAAAAAAAACTACATTGAGGTACCACCTCACATCATGAGAATGGCCATCATCAAAATGTCTACAAACATCAAATGCTGGGGAGGGTGTGAAGAAAATGGAACCCACCGACACTGTTGGTGGGAATGTCATTGGTATAGCCAATATGGAGAACAGTAAGGTTTCTTAAAAGAAACTCAAATAGAGCTACCATATGACCCTGCAATCCTGCTCCTGGGGAAAAACATCTGGAGAAAAACATGCACCCCAATGGTCACTGCAGCACTGTTATCAATAGCCAGGATATGGAAGCAACTGTAATGTCCATGAAAAGAGGAATGGATAAAGAAGATGTGGTACACATACACAATGGAGTATTACTCAGCCTTAAAAAAGAATGAAATAATGCCATTTGCAGCAACATGAATGAACCTCGAGATTGTCAAACTGAGTGAAGTAAGTCAGACAGAGGAGACATATTGTATGAGATTTCTTATATGTGGAATCTAAAAGAAATGATTCAAGTGAACTCATTTACAAAACAGAAACAGTCACAGAGATATAGAAAATATGTGTATGGTTACCAAGGGAGAAGGGAGGTGTAGGGTAAGTTGGGAGATTAAGACTGACACATACACATTACTATATAAGAATCTACTGTTTAGCACAGGGAACTCTACTCAATACTCTAATACTACACAGGAGTAGAATCTAAAAGAGAGTGGACATATGTATATATATAACTGAATCACTTTGCTGTACAGCAGAAACTAATACAACATTGTAAATAAACTATACTCCAGTAAAAAAGAAGAATGCTTTTGTATATATAAAATTTGAACCCAGAGTCTTGATTACTGAAACTTAATAGCATCAGGCAGAAACTAACTAGAGTGCTTTTATATATTCAGAATACTTCCATGACAATTATTTTAAAGGAAATGATGTGTATGTGTGGGTAAAGCTCACCAAAGCTAAAAAAGAGCGAGAAAATCATGAGAGAGCAGTGCATGAGTAAGATACTTCTTCATAAAATAATACAGATGAAGGTCAGTCTATTCTTTTGTTTGTTACACGTGTAACAACTTAGGTGATCATGCAGACCAGTAAAAACAAGAAGGGTAGTTAGATAAATCATAATCCCTAGGGTCTTCCTAACCAGAATTTAGACTAAAGTGTCAAGAAGAAAAAGTCTAGTTTGGGTTCCTAACTATTCACATTCTGAATTGGGGGTTTAATGATACGAAATGTGGAGGATACAAAAGTGGAAAAGAACCAGTCTCTGATCCTAAGTTGTTTACTGTTTAGAAGGGAAGATTAAGACATGATTATGTCATCAATATATCCCACTTGATTAGCTTGGTTATATAATGAGGTTATATTTCTTTTAAATGTCTAACTTAACTGCCTTGTATTCATTAACTTCTGAGACAGTGCAAGGCATTGAGTAAATGATAAGAAGTTTGTGATTCAGTTATTATCTGTTTCAAAGATCTTACAGTTGGCTATATAGGACTAGGTCTTCTCAGACAGTATGAAATGAGTTTAAAGGTTTGTCCTCTACCTTCTAATACACTGTACACTATTTATTCTCCTTGAGAAAAGCCATGGTAGTGAAATACTTAGGGGAAAATTTTTTTTTCATTTAAAAAGAATCAGACCAAGATATGGAAACAACCTAATGCCTATTAACAGATGGACAGATAAAGATGTCGCATATAAATACACAGTAGAATTATTATTCAGCAATGAGAAAGAAATTCTGCCATTTGTGATAATGCAGATGGACCTGGAGGAAATTATATTAAGTGGGATGAGTCAGACAGAGAAAGACAAGTACTGTATGATATCACTTATACGTGGAATCTAAAAAGGTCAAACTTGTCAAAAGAGTAAAACAGTCGTTACCAGAGGATGGGGGTGGGAGGGATAAGACTGACATTATTCAAGAGTACATACTTGCAATGAGTGGAAAATAAGCCATAGAGATCTACTGTAGAGTATAATGAATATAGACAACAATATTTTACTATAATTATGTAATGTGAAAAATATCACAATGAGAATCATTACAATGCACAAATGTAACAAACACATTGTACACCTTAAATTTACAATGTTATGTCAGAAATATGCAACAAAAAAAGACTAAGAAAAGTTTCTTACATGTAGCTGAAAAAGAGAAAACAAAATTCTCTGCATATTAAATTTTACAAAATACAACAACAAAATGGCAACCATTTTTACTGTCTGACAATATAATCTCAATTTTATAAGACTTTATCTTTTCCCTTAAGTTTTAGAATTCTTCCAAGCAACTGCTCCTTTCCAAATGTTTTTCTATCTTCCTGTGTTTTATTCTATTTAAGGCAGCAAATTTGTGAACGGGTCTATGTGATCATAACTGAATTTTGAACTGAGAGTTAATTGATAAAAATAAAGCTCCATGTCACTTGAACATGGACTGCAAGGAGATCCAACTGGTCCATTGTGAAGGAGATCAGCCCTGGGATTTCTTTGGAAGGAATGATGCTAAAGCTGAAACTCCAGTACTTTGGCCACCTCATGCGAAGAGTTGACTCATTGGAAAAGACTTTGATGCTGGGAGAGATTGGGGGCAGGAGGAGAAGGGGATGACAGAAGATGAGATGGCTGGATGGCATCACTGACTCGATGGACGTGTATCTGAGTGAACTCCGGCAGATGGTGATGGACAGGGAGACCTGGCGTGCTGCGATTCATGGGGTCGCAAAGAGTCGGACATGACTGAGCGACTGAACTGAACTGAAGGCAGCAAATTTGTGAATGGGTCTATGTGATCTTAATTGAATTTTGAACCCAGAGTTAATTGATAAAAATAAAGCTCCATGTCACTTGAACATGCCTTTTCAGAATTTCCTTGACCTAGTGAGACAAAACAAACTCTGAATAAGCAGAGAAAACAATCAAAAGAGAGAGAAAGACCAAGTTATTTCTCCTGAGACAAATTCGTATACACAATTCTACAAAATGCACACAATTCTTTGTCTTACAGCTTTCTATTCAGTTTTCAAACTGCATATTCTTCACAATGCATTTCAATGAAGAAACTGTCTTTTCTCCAGCTTTCTTGAAATATAAATGATATAAAGCATTGTAAACATTTAAGGTGTAGGTGTTGATTTGATATTTAACTTATATGCAGAATACATCATGAGAAACGCTGGGCTGGAGGAAGCACAAGCTGGAATCAAGACTGCTGGGAGAAATGTCAATAACCTTAGATATGCAGATGACACCACCCTTATGGCAGAAAGTGAAGAAGAACTAAAGAGCCTCTTGATGAAAGTGAAAGAGGAGAGTGAAAAGTTGGCTTAAAGTTCAACATTCAGAAAACTAAGATTATGGCATCTGGTCCCATCACTTCATGGGAAATAGATGGGGAATTTTTCTGGGCTCCAAAATCACTGTAGATGGTGATTGCAGCCATGAAATTCAAAGACGCTTACTCCTTGGAAGGAAAGTTATGACCAACCTAGACAACATATTGAAAAGCAGAGACATTACTTTGCCAACAAAGGTCCATCTAGTCAAGGCTATGGTTTTTCCAGTGGTCATGTATGGATGTGAGAGTTGGACTGTGAAGAAGGCTGAGCGCCGAAGAATTGATGCTTTTGAACTGTGGTGTTAGAGAAGACTCTTGAGAGTCCCTTGGACTGCAAGGAGATCCAACCAGTCCATCCTAAAGGAGATCAGTCCTGGGTGTTCATTGGAAGGACTGATGTTGAAGCTGAAACTCCAGTACTTTGGCCACCTGATGCGAAGAGCTGACTCATTTGAAAAGACTCTGATGCTGGGAAAGATTGAGGGCAGGAGGAGAAGGGGACGACAGAGGATGAGATGGTTGGATGGCATCACTGATTTGATGCACATGGGTTTGGGTGAATTCTGGGAGTTGGTGATGGACAGGGAGGCCTGGAGTGCTGCAGTTCATGGGGTCACAAAGATTTGGGCACGACTGAGCAGTCCGACTGAACTGACTGATAGACTGCAAAATGATTAGCATGCCATGGCTTAGTCAACAGCTTCATCATGTCACATAATTGTCGTTTCTTCTTTGGGGTGAGTTCATTTAAGATTTACTCTCTTAGCAACTTTCAAGTGTACATAATACTGGATTATTAGCTATAAAATATTTTCTGAGAACTATTATAACATAAAGCAACCCCAACTACTAATTTCACACTGTTCATTAGTTATCATAAAAATGCCATGCAAATTCATATTCTTATATTCACGAAGAAATAGTGTATTTACAAATTTTGCATTTTTAGTGACAAAGTTTTCTTTGGTAAGCAAAATATGTAATTTGTTTTCTAACACCTTCAAATTAACTAGAACATAATTGGATGCTAATAATCCAGTACAAAATACGATGGATAATTTCCCCACTCTTTAGACAAAGGCTAGGTTGCCACAGGGAAGTAATAAAAATTAGCTTTAATAAAACAAATTTTAAATAGGCAATTACACAAGTATTATGAATTAAATAAACCACTGAGTTAATTGAAGTCTTTAGCAATTTAGGTATTATGGGGTGGTAGTAAATATTTGCTAAATTGAGTAGAATGCTATCACTTTACATAATATTTTATTCAGTCATTTTATTAACCCCTTTGATCAATATGATCTTGATATAATTGACCAAGTCCAGAAACGATAATAATTATTTTTTTTACAGAATCTAGGTGAATAATGTGAGGTTTAAAGATGTCTGAAAAGTACATAAGTTTAAATTCTCCGAAGGACTGTTGAATAATAACCTAAAGAACTTTAGAAGAGCAATGAATTCACCACTCACAAATATGAGTGCTTGATTTATTGAGAAGGTCTGCAAATAGTTGAACATTACCATGATTTTAGATTCAGGCATTTTCTTGGATCAGATTTGTTATATATCAATGATCAATTTTTTTCTTAAGTGTATAATTGTTCAATTGTTCAACAGAAGTACTGTCAGTATTGATTTTGTTAATATTTACTGCATCTACATCAATGCACATTTATCTAAATCTATCACTACTTTGGATTATTTGGAGAAGACTAATGAACTCTCAGCACTGTTTGACTTTGGAAAGAAGCTGATTTTTAGACACAACTGGTAGCACATCTACATTCATATTCTAAGGATGGGCTATGGGGGAAATACACTTGATTCCTAGCTACAATTCTCATTTATAACATGAGGACAAAATCTTACTTCTCTTACCTGAGTTTATGAACTGCAGTTAATGACAAAAAGATCATCTGTTTTTATCTTTTATCTTTATTACATCCTTTTTGCCTTAATTTTCATTAGGTATATCCTTATCCAACTCATTGGAAAAGGCCCTGAGGCTGGAAAAGATGGAAGGTAAAAGGAGAAGGGGGCAGCAGAGAATAAGATGGTTGGATGGCATCACTGATTCGATGGACATGAATTTGAGCAAACTCCGGGAGATTGTGGAAGATGGGGAAGCCTGGCATGCTACAGTTCATGGGGTCGCAGAGTCAGACATGACTGAGTGACTGAAGAACAACAACATAAGGGGCTTTTAAGAGGAGATCAAAGGAGGTCCTCTCTTGAGGACCATCTGGATGACTACCCGGATTCTGACCCAGGCTATGTATAATCCATACAAGGAACAAATGAGTGGTTTAATGCAGGAATCAACAAAGATATCTGACTTCTACTTCTGCATTATTTTAAAAACAGAATAGTATTCAAGCTGAAGAAAAGTGCAGCAAGAAGTCCCTAAACAACAACAACAACAACAAAATATCCAAAGAATAAAATTACAACAGATTCATTCCAATAATTATCGTTCTTTTGTAAAAAGAACGAGTTTGAGGTTAATGTGACACTATCTATGAAATACTGCAAAATCTCTCGTCCTTGAAAGGTATGTCAACATGCTGCCAGCTTTGGGTTACCTTAGTAACTAATAGAATAAGGCCTTGTGAGTATTTAGTGACCAAGGAAAGTGGAAAGCCATTTAGACGTTCTAAGTGGAGCCGAAAGATTTTTTTCATTGCATTAAACTAGTTTGTGTTTTTCCCTTTCCTCATTTCCGAGCTTTCAGGACAGTTAAGAGTTTTTGAAAATAATTTGGATTAAAGAGCAAAATTAGTATCAGGAAACCCAAGGCAAATAATTGTGCTTCAGATATAAATGGCAGCTTGGATACAATCTTGATCTTAAATTCACAGGTAAAATAGAGAATAATTAACACCGAAAAAGGTGACATGAAATTCTTGAGCTCTTTCTTGGCTACGTGTATTAATTTTAATAAATTCTCTGGTTTAAAACAGTCAAGATAGCATTTTCAGTGATATCTTGGTATAATCAGATACCTTGAATGCCATTTCTGTGATTATCTTTGTATACATCATCAGGCTGAATAAAATAGAACTGTTAGTGACTGGGAATTTGTCTAATTCAATCCCTCCTTATTTTTCCCCAAGCCATAGTGAGGTTAGAGAGATCACCTAGTTCTTAGGGAGAGAGCAAGGATAAGAAGAGTCATAACTTGGCTCAGTGGTAAAGAATCTGCCTGCCAATTCAAGGGACATGGGTTCAACCCCTGTTCCCAAAAGATTCCACATGCCACAGGACAATTAAACCCATGCGCCACAACTACTGAGCCCAGGCACCACATGTTCTGAAGCCCATGCGCCTAGTCCATGCTCTGCAGCAAGAGAAGGCACCGCAACCAGAAGTCTGCACACCACAACTAGAGAAAAGCCTGGGCAGCACCGAAGACCTAGTACAATCAAAAAGAAATAGGTAAAATCTTTAAAAACCTCACAACTTGACAATGGATGCTTCTCCCTCTGCCATGTGACCTTTCTAACACCATGAAACGCATCAGATCTGGCCTCTGAGGTATGCCAACCAGAGGACTTAAATTTTTTTTTTTTTGGTCTTATTCCTATAGAACACTTGGTTTCCTAGCATGGCCCGAGCAAAACAAAAGAGAAACTAGGCTTAAAAACAACAACAACAAAAAAAACAGCTTAAGCAAATAGTCTCCGTACTGTAAAAATTCACCTGTCTTAAATGTACAGTTGAACAGTTTTCAGTATATTTACAGAGTTGTGCAACCGCCACTACTACCATTTCCCTCAGAAGAATCCCTGTGCTACTAGCAGCCACACCCCATTTCCACTTCCCAGCCCAAGTAAACACGAATCTGCTTTCTCTTCTGATGCTGGACCTTTAATATAAATGGCATAATACAGTATGTGGTCTTTGGGGATAGGCTTCTTTCACCTGCTGTAGCATGTATCAGTACTTCTTTTTTATTGCTGAATATCATTTCATTATAAGGATGTACCCCAATTTACTTATCTATTCGTCAATTGATGGACATTTGGATTATTCCCACTTTTGGCTTTTATGAATGATGTTGCCATGATATTTATGCACAAGTTTTTGTGTGGGTATGTCTTCATTTCTCCTGGGTAGGAGGGAAATTGCTGGGCATTATGGTAACCCCATGTTTAATCACTTGATAACCTATCAGACTGCTGCACCATTGTACATTTCCACCAGCAATGAATGAGGGTTCAGATGTCTCTGCATATTCTTTTTATTATAGCCATCCTAGCAAATTTAAAGTGGAATTTCACCATAGCTTTGATTTGCATCTCCCTGATGACTAATAATGTTGAGCATCTTTTTTGTGTACTTATTGGCCATTTATCTATCTTCTTTGGAGTAGTATCTATTCAGAATCTTTGCATTTTTAGGTTACTAGTCTATTGTTGAATTTTAAAAGCTCTATAAGTATTCTGGATACAAGTTTCTTATTAGACATACAATTTACAAATGTTTTCTCTCAGTTTATAGGTTGTCTTTTCACTTACTTGATAGTGTCCTTTGAGGTGCAAGGTTTATGTACAGGATTGTCAACCTTGAATGTAATAGGTTGGCCATGGTATGCTATTTCCTTGGAAATTTTGTGTATTAGTTTTATCCCCATGTTTAACAAATCACAAACTTAGAAGTCTAGAGCAACACAAACTTATCTCATAGTTTCCAAGAGTCAGGAATTGGACACATCTTAGCTGGGGTCCTCTGCTCAGGGTTTTAAAAGGCTGAAATCAAGATGTTGGCCAGCTGTGTCCCTATTTGATGACTTGACAAGGAAATAGCCCCTTTCAATCTTCCTCAAGTGGTTGGAAAAATTCATTTCCTTGAGGTTGTATGATTGAAATCCCTGTTTTCTTGCTGTCAGCCAGGGGTAGCTCTCAGCCCCTAGAGGCCACTTTCAGTTCCTTACCATGTGGATCCTTAGTTTGGATAGGCTAGTTTGAAACATGAATATTTGCTCCTTTGATGCCAGAAGAATCTTTCTCATATCTTCAATCTCTCTGATTTCAAGAAGAGGCAAAACTCTCTCTTAAACACTTACCTGATTAGGTACGGCCCACCCAATTAAAAACCAACTGATTAACAACCTAACCATGGGAGTTATTTCTCATTATATACACAGGTTTCACCCCATACTCAAGGATTGTAAAGGGTGCATCCACCAGCGGGCAGGAATCTTAGGGGCCATTTTAGGATTCTGCCTGCTGCTAAGTCGCTTCAGTCATGTCCGACTCTGTGCAACCCCATAGACGGCAGCCCACAAGGCTCCCCTGTCCCTGGGATTCTCCAGGCAAAAACACTGGAGTGGGTTGCCATTTCCTTCTCCAATGCATGAAAGTGAAAAGTGAAAGTGAAGTCGCTCAGTCATGTCTGACTCTTTGTGACCCCATGGACTGCAGCCCACCAGGCTCCTCCGTCCATGGGACTTCCCAGGCAAGAGTACTGGAGTGGGTTGCCATTGCCTTCTCCAAGGATTCTGCCTACCACACTCTGAAAAGGTAACTTTTCTATCTCTATATGGAGAGATTTATTGGGTTGGCCAAAATATGAGAAGTATTTTAGTTTTTTATGAATAAAAAATATAGTAACATGGAGTTTTTGTACCTGAATTATGTTATATTCACTTATTTTTGCCTTTGAGAAAACAAAAGGTTAACAGTGAACAGGTAAATGAAAAATTTGTCAAATACACCATATTTCTCTTCCCACTCCCACCCCTTTCCTCTTTCTCATACCTGCTAAGCAAGGAATGGAGTAGTTTGCTTATACAGCCTCAATATAAATAAGAGAAAATATTAATGGAAATAATCATCTTAGATAATACACAATATGATTTCTACTATTGTTGCCTTATGTTGCATATTATTTTGAATTTCACCATGCTCTGTGGCTTCAAACAACTATGGAAGCTTCTGATAACTGAATCTTCATGGCAAAATCCCTTTGCTATTTCTGGGTTAGAGCAATTTGGCTGATAACACTGAATTTTATAGTTGAAATCTGCTAAGAGAGAACTTAGATATTCTCACCAAAAAGGGAAAATAAAAATAACTGTGTGGGTTGATAGATGTGTTAATTAACTAGATGGGGGGATTCTTTCACAATGTATGCATGCATGCTCACTCAGTCATGTTCAACTCTGTGAGATCCCATGGACTGTAGCCCACCAGCCTCCTCTGTCCATGGGATTCTCCAGGTAAGAATACTGAGCGGGTTGTCATTTCCTCCTCCAGGCATCTTCCCAATCCAGGGATGGAACTTGAGTCTCTAGGGTCTCCTGCACAGGCAGATGGATTCTTTACCACTGAACCACCCGGGAAGCCCTTCACAATGTATCCATGTATCAAATCACCATGATGTACACTTTAAATACCTTACAATTTTATTTGTCAATTATACCTCAATAAAGCTGAAATTTAAAAAAAAAGTAATTTGGGCTGCAGCATGGGTACAGGAGGATGGACAGCATAGGTCAAGGAAGAATTCTATCATGACTGATGAACTGGTGGAGTGATCCTGCCAGATGAGGGCATGGAAGTATTCTGGAAAAGAACTCCAGCTATGTCCACAGACATATCTGAATGCTTCTGATGAGCATGCAACATGACCAAAGAAGAGTCTACTTGTAGGGGCTACTAGAAGCTTCTTGGAGAGAGCTCATTTGAAGGTGTTTGCCTTACCTTCAAGATTTGAATCCTGAAGTAAGAATTCAAGTAGCTCAGTTGGTAAGCAAGGGCAGGTAACACTGGTAGAGGAATTGGCATCATGAGACAGGGCAGGGAGGGTAGCTAAGTCATTGTGGGCACTTGGAGCTGGAATCCTCTGGCAAACAATGCATAACACCCACTCAAGAGGTGCCAAAAGGTAACAGAGCTGGGAGGTTTACACACCTATCCTAAGACTCAATGGTTGCAGGTGCTCCCAAGAGATGTTACATAAATTCCTCAGGATTTCCTTGTACAGGGAAGATCCTAAGGCACAGGGATATAGATTTAGGCAGTTGAATGTCTATAGCAATACACATAAAGTTTCAGGGACATAGACAGGACATTGACAAGATCTGTCTTAAGAACTAGGCTGAACCTAGTCTTATGTACTCAAAGGGAAGAGAAATATTCTGCATTTTGTTGGAATCCATTTCTCCAGCCAGTTGGCTACTTATGTAAGTGCTAATATAAAAGGACATTTTAAGACTGAGGAAGATATTTCATTAAATGTCCCTAACCACGTATGGACTAGAGGCAACCCTGCTTCAGAACCCAACTTAACAGAAGGAAAGGGTCTACTCTCTTCTCTGCTCAGAGTAGCATGGTCCTGGGAGAGCCTTGTCACAACATGAGAGTGAACTTGCTCTTGAGCACAGCCCTCTTTGGGTTTCCTAAATGTCCTGGAAAAGTGGATTAGGCCTAGAAAATGTTACTATTGTCAAGGTAACCACATTTCCATAGCTTCCCAGGTGGCTCAGTGGGTAGAGTCTGCTTATAATGCAGGAGATGCAGGCAATGTGGGTTCGATCCCTGGGTCAGGAAGATCCCCTGGAGGAGGAAATGGCCACCCACTCCAGTATTCTTGCCTGGGAAATCCCATGGACAGAGGAGCCTGGTGGGCTACAGTTAATGGGGTCACAAAGGGTTGGACATGACTGAGCACACACACATGAATAAGGCCTGGGAACATGATCTAAGCAATGAAACATTTCCAGCAGCCTTAGTTGTCACCCAATTCTCTCCTAGGTCTACTGTGCTCCGTGTATCTCTGTTTTGGTTTGGGTTCATGTTGCTCTTTCTGCTCCATTTCATCTCCTGTGGATCATTTTTGGTGAGAATGTATGTATACCTGTATCAAATCACCATGATGTACATTTTAAACACCTTACAATTTTATTTGGCAATCATACCTGAAATCTTCTGGCAAATCCTATGATGAGAACCAACTCTCAGGTTGTATTATGACATCTGGGATCAGAGACTCATCCAATAGTCCTTTCAGGAACACAATTCGGGGTTTTAATCACACCTACAATTTTTGTTCCTTTTGAGCTTTTGGTATCCTGTGGCTCAATTAGAGAGAACCAGGCAGACCTCAGTCTTGCAGTTCATTTATTTGCACATAGGATTATATTCCATGCTATATACAAATATGTCATCTCCAGGTGCTCTTACCACTGCCTCCCCTTTTTAAAGACTGATTCTTTGTCCTCTATTCTCACATATCCCACCATTACAGGCCTTCAATTAGAGAGTACAGTCCTTCTACTGCAATGTTCCTCCCAGCAGGCTCTTCCACTCAAGGCCCTTGCTGATACTCATGTCCTTGGCATTTACTGTCTAGCTTCCATAGATTCCGATAGTCATCCTCTCTGTCTGGGCCACCGTGGAGAACAACCCAGGGGGCCAACATTTTGCAAAGCAATGCCTGTTATTCTCATCTGGGGAAGGTGAACCCAAATCTGAAGATCAGACTTTACTACTCTCTTTATGGTGAGGGGAGACTGGAAAAGGGAAAATCCTACTTGTTTATCCCTGATGAGTCCTTCATGGGAATGAGACTCGGATTATTCCCTGGAAAGCTAATCTGCCCTGTGATGCATGACTGAGTTCACTGACTTTTCACCAAGGCCAAATTTAATCTTTCCTTCTGGATTAGGAAAATGAGACCAAGAGAGGTGAGACAACTCAATCCAGTTTGCCTATCCAGGAAGGAAGAGGGCTAAGATGAGAAACAAAGACTGAGACGGAGGCACATGTGCTCTGCATTGTTCTACCCCAGTTCTCCCCAAAAAAGAGCCAGCCATATCTTTTAAAAGTTTTATTTTTTCTTCATACAAGTCTATACTGCATTCTGAAGGATTTTTACAGTTTATGGGTTGGATACATTACCAACTTAAGAAAAAAATAAAGTGAGAACTATTAAGAACTAATTCTCAGGAAGAAAGATGTAAAAATGGACTGTATAAGAGCTAAAGCAAAAAAAAAAAAAGATAAAAATATTTTTACCACTATAAGTAGGAAACAGATCCATAAGGAGCCATATCCCTGACTTTTTGGGTCCGAGACATTGCTGGTCAATTGCTACTGAAAGTCAGATCATTTGTTGACGATACCCTTCAGCCCACAAGAAAGATTACATTGACAATGACTGCTTTTGGGACACAGAGTAAAATTAACTTCTAGGTTATCCCCGTCAAGGACCATTAAGTCCTGAACTATGAGGGACATCGTGAACAAGTCATATTTTAACCTCCCATGAGCACAGAGCCGGCAGATTTCGCCCCCTCTCCTCCCTTCAACAAATCTGACCTTCACTAAAATTTATGGGAAAATGAAAAGAGAAAAGAAAGCTGTGGCCCTGCCAAATTCTGACGATGTTACTCATTTTAATTACTGGTATTTGGAAATTAAATGGCCTAGGGCTTGTTCGGCAATTTGTTTCAGGAAAAAAATGATTTAAGCAAGCCACAGAGTCCCAGCATCTTTTTATAGCAGGTGTTGAATAAGGCGTTCATTTTTCTTTTTACAGAGTGTCCTTGTAAGTATAATAACAATTAGGAAGTGAGGCCTTCACATGGAAACCTCAGGCTCACTCTGACATTCTTTCTTCGGCTACTTCATTGCTTATAGTTTCCTTCAGCCAGCTTTGTAAATGCCTGCACTTGAACATTTCCTTTACATAATGTCACACTTAGAGGACTTTTTTTTTTTTTGTAGAGGTAAAGATTTTAAAGGATAATATGAAGAGTACTTTAAAGTTAATTCAGCTGCTTTTTCTGTCCTCAGGTTCTGTTCTCTAGCTCTGGGTTTAGTTAAATGCCACTAATACAAATACACTGAAGCAGTTTAAAATCAAGGAAAGGGGGCTATAAATGAAATCTGATTTGAATACATGTTTCTATCCATCGAAATGGGCCATCAGCTCATATTTTCCTGTGTAATAGGTTGCATGTGGACTCTACTGCAAAAATAGATTCTTTAAAAAAGCTTGGAAAGTTACATGTGAAACCCTCCCAAAGACCAACCGGTTTTTCAAATCCCTTTTACCTTTTAATCAACTTTTCTCATTCACTCTAAAAATATGCTCAATCAAATGCAAAATGCTGTGTTTTCTGCTACCCTGTTTGGTTTAAGACCTGCTAATAAACAACTGTGTATTTCTGAAATGAACCATGAACATGAGCTAAAACTGAATCTCATCTTTTAATACCAGCATGTATTTACTCACAAAAATACTTAAGGTAAGATGAAAATAGTTTATTTTGTGCATGTATCTGCATGGTATAGTAAACTATTAGGTATTATATAGTAGCTTTCATGAACTATATATAGTTTTTTATGAAATTATGACACAGTGTTGGAGGCTGATGAGAATGAGCCAGGAAGAAGTATTAAAACACCATGGCACACTCCTTTATTTAAAATGGATAACCAACAAGGATAATCACAGAGAACTCTGCTCAATGTTATGTGGCAGCCTGGATGGGAAGGGAGTTTGGGGGAGATTGGATACATGTATATGTATGGCTGAGTCCCTTCACTGTCCACCTGAAACTATCACAACATTGTTAATCGGCTATACCCCAATAGAAAATAAAAAGTTTTTAAACAAAACAAAACAATATGGTAACCCCACTGCCCAAGAAACCCCAAACAAACTAGTGGAGGCTGATGAGAATCAGTCAGGAAGAAGTATTAAAACAATGTGGCAGGACTTCCCTGGTGGTCGGGAATCCACCTGCCAGTGTGGGGGACACAGGTTCAATCCCCGGTCCAGGAAGATTCCATATGCTGTGGGGCAACTACTGAGCCAGTGCTCCACAACAAGAGAGGTCACAGCAATGAGAAGCCCGGGCACCGCAACTAGAGGAAGCTCATGCACAGCAATGAAGACCCAGCACAGCCAAAAATATTTTTCTGAATGTGGCACCCCCTCAAAAAAAAAAAAAAAAAAAAAACAACCCAAAACAAACAAAACAATGTGGCATCCAATCAGGTGGTAAGAGCATTGACTATGCTGAATCAGTCAGAGAGAGCCAATACTACAGGACAGGCCTCCTATGTCCTGGCCTTGACTTTTCCCACCACAAATTGAAATTATGGCCTCAAGTCTTAGAACCTTTAGTTGCATTTTGCAGCTACACAATGAGAAAAAATATAACTAAAATCAAAACCGGAGCAATATTACTTTGTATTAACTTTGGGATTACCTTTTGTCAGTTCAGTGTATTCTGTTTTAAGATGCTTATTGGCACATTTTAAAAGAATCTGATATACTGGAGAATCTGACATTAATTTGAAATTGTTAATTAATATTAGACTTGTGACTTTGACTTGAAAAGTGTAAGACAATCTCATGGAGTTTAAAGATCATTTAAATATGTATGTGCTCCTGCTCTATTAATGTTTCTGCTTTATTTGATTCAGAGGAGTTGCTTAAGTGAACAGGAAGATTTTGTTTCTACTCTTATCCTGGGAGGCTTTTGAAGAACTTGTGAGAACCAGATATATTAAATTTGTAAATGGAGATTCTTAGACACTTTAAGTAAAACTGAGGTTAACTGTTTAGCATAATTTAACCTGTTAAGTGTGAGCTAGAGAATACCCATCAAAGAATACGTACCATGATTATTGATCTGCAACAGTATAACAAGTATAAATTAAATGCCTAAGAAAATCAGGGTTTTAAATTTAACCTTACCAAAATATTCATTAAAACATGCAGCAACAAAAATTTTCTTTTATAAATGAAAAACCCTGCCCTCAGATGTTCTCAAAAAGATCAAAGTAAGAGTCCCTATGTGATAATCATTAATTTTTACATTCATAATTATATTCTAAATTTTGTAAGAACATGGATTATATATAATTTTTTTCTTCATTCTCCCCCTTTGTTCCAAAAACCCACCACCTCCTACAAGGACATAAGAAATATTCAAGGTGAATGTTTGTTGAGACAAACTGTCAAATAACCAAATGATAATTATCACTTTTTGTAGCATGTAATGGAGAAAATCAATTCAGTTCAAGATCTATGTTTGTTGAAAATCAGTTTTGAGAGGAAATCAAGACCATTGAAGTTTTCCATGTAGGAGTTGTATAAAAAGGGCCATACACAAGACACTAATAACTCCAAAAGTAACTCTTCTCACCATTATGAGATTTTTGAGTAACAAGAAAAAGATGAAATTATGAAAGAATACAGGGACACAGAACAGGAAGAGAGCTGTTGCCTTGGATGGAAAAGTGTGGTAAATATTCTCTGAAGTTCTTTCTAACTTGGATATATCTTAATGCTAAGGGAGAAGATGGGCCAACAGTACTATGATGTGGATACTGAGGAAATTGAGGCACTAAAAGTTAAGTAACCTGCCCAAAGTCACCCAATCAGTAAGGCATAGCACTGGGACTCAAATCCAGGCAGTCTACTCTAATCCATCTCAATATGTTACTAATAAAGGATTTACTGAATAATTTTGCTGTTGTGTTTAGTTGCTAAATCCTGTCCAACTCTTGCCATCCTATGGACTTAGTCCGCCAGGCTCCTCTGTCCATGGGATCCTCCAAGCAAGAATACTAGAGTGAGTTTTCATTTCCTACTCCAGGGGATCATCCCAACCCATGGATTGAACCTGTGTCTCCTGCATTGGCAGGCAGAATCTTTGCCACTGAGCCACC
Source organism: Capricornis sumatraensis (assembly GCF_032405125.1). Lineage (NCBI taxonomy): Eukaryota > Metazoa > Chordata > Mammalia > Artiodactyla > Bovidae > Capricornis > Capricornis sumatraensis. The sequence goes on from NC_091092.1 coordinate 113,437,003, forward strand.
AGGGAAGCCCTACTGATAATTACTATGGAGTAAATGGCAGGCGGCAGTTCTTTGAAGAACAGACTTTTGGACACAGTGGGAAAAGGAGAGGGTGGGATGATTTGAGAGAAGAGCATGGAAACATATACATTACCATACATAAAACAGATAGCCAGTGGGAGTTTAATGTATGACACAGGGAATGCAAAGCTGGTGCTCTGACAACCTGGAGGGATAGGGTGGGGAGGGAGATGGGAGGGGAGTACACGAGGGAGGGGTCACATGTATGCCTATGGCCGATTCATGCTGATGGATGGCAGAGGCCATCACAACATTGTAAAATAATTATCCTCCAATTAAATAAATTTTAAACAAGAAAAGCCAGCTAAAGGGTACAGAGAATGACAGAGTGAAAGGAAACACATTTAGATACACTGGTCCTAGAAGATCTCTCTGAGGGGATGAGTGGAGTTCTGAAAGAAGGAAAGAATGTGACAATCAGGAATAACAAGATCCAGGTAGGTGGGTTTGCCAGGGCAAGACCCCCTGAAGGACCTGGCAGAAAGCAGTTTCAGGGACTACAAGGAAGCCAGTGCAACTAAGAGAAGGGAGCAGTTAAAGAGTAGGAAATTGGGACGTCCCTGGTGGTCCAGTGGCTAAGACTCTGTGCTTCCAAAGCAGGGGTCCAGGTTTGATCCCTGGTCAGGGAACTAGATCCCACATGCTGCAAGTAAGGATCCTGAGTGCCACAACTAAGACCTAGCACAGCCAAATGATGTTTGTTTTTGGTTTTGTTTTTCAAAGAAGTAGGAAATGAAGTCTCGGAGATAGCCAGGGACCAAATCACACTGAACCTATAGGCCATAATAAAGATTCTATTTCAAAACAGTGATGGTATTTGTAGCTATCAGCTCTTGACTGTATTTTACGGAAAGTACATGACATTTATTTGCCAGTCGATAATTATTTGGAGAAGAATTCAACAGGAAACTTATTGGAGTCAATGCCATGTGAGGACAGGGTGATGTATATTAGTAACTGTGACAGCAGAGCTGGCATTCTTGGCAGGGCGGGGTGTGGGGGTGGGTGGGGACTTAGTGCAATTTGTCCAGACTGAGAAAATTCAAGTCAGTGATAGGAAATTGTCAATTTATAAGTCAAATTAATTCACAGAATTCATAAAATTCATTTGTAGAGTAAACTGCATTTTATCATAAACAACAAAGTGATTAAGATTTAAAAGTTGGTTTCAACAGAAGCTACTCACCTGTAAATGTAATAATCAAGTACAACTAAAATTGCTTTCTCCAATATAATTAAAATTATCTTCAAAATTCAATTTATCTGTCATTTCAAAATTATTATTCTGTGTGTTTCTAGGGTCCACTGTCTGACAAAAACCTAGATCTTATTCCAACTTTAACATGTAGACTTTTTATTCCAGTGGTTCTCAATAGTGGGTGATTCCTAGTCCTAAAAAAAAGCTGTTTGTCACAATGACAGTGGGTAGGGTCATTAGATGCCAAGGCAGGCGTGGCTACTAAATATCCTGCCGTCTGAGAGAGAGGGTTCTTCACAATGAAGTTCTTTCCCAAATGACAATACTACCCCAGTTGAAAGCACTGCACACATTTGTGATTCCTTTTATCAAGGAACATGAATATTTACACCTGATGAATTTCTCATGATGAAGATTTCCTGCCCAACTTTTTACCAATTTTAATCATTTTCCCGCTGCTCATTTTAAGTTGCCTCACATCAGCAGCTTCCTTTAGTCGTCTATCAAATCCATTAGAAAATGGAGTGGTTTTTCTAGAGCAGATTATACAGAAACTACTACTGGAAGTATTTATTTGATCTGACTGAACAGCCATTTGTGGCTCAGATGGTAAAGCGCCTGCCTACAATGCAGGAGACCTGGGTTCAATCACTGGGTCGGGAAGAGCCCCTGGAGAAGGATACGGCAACCCACTCCAGTACTCTTGCCTGGAAAATCCGATGGATGGAGGAGCATTGTAGGCTACAGTCCATGGGGTCGCAAAGAGTCTGATACAACTGAGCGACTTCACTTTTCACTTTCATATATTACACAGCTCTATAGAGAATGGTAAATCCATTACATTTGAAAAGGTCAAGCAAATATTTACAATATAATTTCATCACAGGCAATATATTTTCATCAAAGATGAAGGATCCAGGCACATTGGTAGTTAAATATGTGTGGACATTTGTTTTCTAATGGCTGGAGTTCTGTGCTTTCTGCCTGATTGATTAGTAGTTGGAACAGATTGGCAGGTAAAAAGTGGATGATGAGACGAATTCTATATAGGAATTAATCTTCAACATCCTCCAGCATCTAACTATTAACATAATTAGCCAACATGGCTCCCCCAGGTTTTATAACTTATAGGGCAATAATGGGGGCCATTTTCACTTATTAATATGCAGAAGAATAACCCATGAGCATATTTTCTTGACCTTGATTTTTTTTCTGTTTCACAAATTGCCAATGGCAGACAAAGTAATTCATAAAGAGACATTCCACACTAAGAGAAGCAGAAAGGCTGAAATGCAGCTACATCTATTCCAGTTTGCTAGTTATTGGAATAGTACTTTTTATTTGGGGTTTTAGATTTCAGAAAGCATTTTCATCCACATTGCCTCCACTCCTTCTTACTAATGCCCTGTAAACAAGGCAAGCCAAGTATCACTGCTTTTCAATATTGGTTCTGAGAGGTAATGTACAACTAATGTACTACTATATTTCCTGGAGGTCACTTGGCTGGTAAGGGTGAGCTCGAAATAAGATTTTTTTGATTCCCAACCCATTCCTTCTGTGTTTTTTAGATCACTGAAAAAAAAAAAAAAACTGGGACTGGAAACAGTATGAGACAGTATACACCCAAGTCTATAGATTATTGACAATTTACTAGTGTGAGTTAAAAATATAGGTAGATGTTCTCAGTTAGTTGATCATTTAACGCCTTAAGCTTATTTTAAATGAAAACAAGAGTGCATTTGGACCTATTTCAGAAAATAAAAAGGACCTTTGAAGTTTTGTGACTGGAAGAGATTTAAAAATTTAAAGCCATGAAAAGAGTGAACGATTTCAGATAGGATGACAAGTTACAAAAAGGCCAGTAATGGTCCACAGAAGGTTTTTCTGGATGAAAAAGGAAGGTCTGCAGAAGAGAGAGCCTCATATTCAGTCCGAGTCAGTCAATCCATTAAACAAGAGGGCAACAAAACAAAGTTCTGTTATTTTCCCCAATGGATGGTATCTTTTTCTCTTTTTTTCAGATGGTGGTTAGACCCATCAGATATAAATATATAGTTTGACTAAAGCTACTTGTTACAGATACTCCTTTTCAGAATACCATGCTTAATTTCTGTATTTAAGGGAATACATAAATGTGTCCCTTGAAAATGAACATGAGTTTCTAGGTGTGGAACTCAATATATGAAAAGAAAACAAAATTTAAGTTTTAAAGAAATATATAAGAAGAGTGTAACAACGTATTTGAGGAATGAAGACACAGCAAAAAGGCAAGGACAGGCATAATTTTAAGAATGAACAGCTTACAATGATGTTTAATTTTTCTGAACATTAAAACATGGGTTTTATTAGTAATAAAGTCTCAGAAGAGGGCATTACCCAGGGAAATTATTGACCATGTGAAGTTAATGGACCTCTCCCTTGCCTTGGGCTATGAAACCTTTTAGCTAGTTATCCATCAATCTTAGAAAATGCCTATACCAGGATCATTAATGTGCAAAAAGTTAAGAAAAGAGTGATGTGGACATTTCAGAAAAGATCCAAAAAGGATACAAAGATTACATATAAGTATTTATCATGATGAATTTGTACAGAATGTTATATCAAGTTAGTATGGAGATTCCCTGGGCCTGCCTGTTTCTATTTCTCTCTCTCTGCCTCTGAGACTCGTACTAAATCAGAAAAATGCAAAAACAATTATTTAGACTATATGAGTCCTAAGAATGGTCAGATATTTGGCAGGGCAGGGAAAGAGGAGGTGGTAGGAGAGGGTACAAGGGATAGGAGGAGGAATTGGGAGAGAAATGTGGTTCTTAAGGCTTGTTTCCTCATCAGCATGTTGTTTAGACAGTGTGAAGTGACATTAGGAACTAGAGTGTCTAATCTTACTTTGCCTACTATATTTTTAGATCTGTGTTTGTTTTTAATAAATAATGAAATAAATATTTACAGAAAAACCTGAACAAACCGTTTGGCTAATCCATTTTAATAGACCATTTGGCGGTGCGGGGGTGGGGGTGCTATAAAAGTGCATGACATGGATTTCCCTGGTGGCTTAGTGGTCAAGAATCCACCGGCCAATGCAGGAGACACAGATTCAATTTCTGGTCTGGGAAGATCTCACATGCTGCAGGGCAACTGAGCCCGTGAGCCACAACTATGGAGCCAGCACCCTAGAACTCCTGAAGGCCATGTGCTCTAGAGCCTGTGCTGCACAAACAGAGAAGCCACCACAGTGAGAAGCCCGTGCAGCACAACTGGAGAGTAGCCCCATTTGCCACAACTAGAGAAAGCCCACACGCAGCAACCAAGATCAAGCGCAGCCAAAAATAAATAAATCAATATTTTTAAATGCATGACACCAGCATTTTCAAATTATTTCTTCAGCTCAACCTGAAAATTCCAAATGGCATCTGAAATGGCTTAAAGCAACTTGTTATTTCCCCATGTTTTACATTAACTGTTTTCTGTTGAATACGGAAATTAACCTAATAAGAATTACTGTTATTATATTATAAAACTGAAATGTAGTATGACTGATGGCTAGCATTTAGTTTCAGTCTGTGAACAAATCCTTATTGGGAAAAGGTCAAAAAAAAAACGGAAAGGCTCGTTTAAAGAAAAAGTAACGGTTAAACAGCCAGCATTTACTGTCATTTACAATGGGCTTATGACTGTGCTAAGAATTATCAAAGGCATATAAAATATAGTACTCACCCTGAGGCAGCTCACAATATGTTTTGGCAGGAATGATTAACATCCATCAAATAATGATGACAATATGCTAATACTGGGAACTGTATGATAGAAAAATTGAAAGGAGAGGAAGGGCAGTGAGGGCAGAGTGAAGGGGGCTTGTGGGACCCCTGAAGATGAGTGGGATCTGAGTCTCTCCAAGGAGACAGGGGTATTCCGATAAAGGGCTAGGGTGAACAAACGTACCAGTGTGTTGTATTTGTGGAGATACTGTGGATATCAGAATGACCAGCACCAATTTTATGTGTAGAAAAGCAAGAAGAACTAAGGTTAGAAAACTAAACACAGGCATATGACGCAGCTGAAAGAGCACACGACAGGGCTTACAGAGGGACAACCTGAAGCCATACCCCTTCTCTGCCAAACACAGGTTGGTTGTAATGTCTTGCATGTCACTGCCCACTCTGTGTCTCAGTTTTCCCATCTGTAAAATGATACCTTTGCTGAGGATTAAATACACATATGTGAGCTCGTATGTGTCAGCAGAATTCTTCTGATGATGGAAAACTGGCATCAGCCCAGAAGGACTGAGCCTCCATGTGGTAAGACATTTGTTGAGCAGAAAAGGAGCAAAATTATAGTAGCCCATAAGAAAAGTTATTCCTGCTAGTGACAAAACAAACTGGCTGGCTGGAGACCAGACTTAGGAAAGCATGCCGTAAGACTACTGTAGAAGTCCAAGGCTGAGATATCAAATTCTGGATTATGGCAATAGCAAAGGAATAATGAAGAAGGGTCGGCCTCTAAGCTCTGGAGTGTTGGCCATCATTTTGGCTTTCCTCATCATAGATATTTCAATAGCATTTGAAATCAACCTTGTACAAAAACTGTATTTAAAAGTAGATGGATAAGAACCCTCTCTGGGGCTGTAGGTTGATGATCTTATTCTAGTGTTAAATTGTAGACAGTAATAATTCCAGTTAAATAAATGCTCCTTATTGAGCTTGCATATACAAGATATTATGACAGGCACTAACTTGCACAGAATACAGGGAGGATATATTTTCTAATCTCGGGGTCAGCAGTTAAGTGCTTAGTTTATATCAACACACACATACTCACAGTGTGCTAACAGTACTGACAGATCCAAAGTCTAGTGGCTAAGATGAAAGATAAAATTTTCAGACAGAGAATATTAAATGGTGTGATATAATACACATTAGAGTTAGTTGTCAGAGAAGGCAATGGCACCCCTCTCCAGAACTCTTGCCTGGAAAATCCCATGGACGGAGGAGCCTGGTAGGCTGCAGTCCATGGGGTCGCGAAGAGTCAGACATGACTGAGCGACTTCACTTTCACCTTTCACTTGCATGCATTGGAGAAGGAAATGGCAACCCACTCCAGTGTTCTTGCCTGGAGAATCCCAGGGACGGGGGAGCCTGGTGGGCTGCTGTCTATGGGGTCACACAGAGTCGGACACGACTGAAGCGACTTAGCAGCAGCAGAGTTAGTTGTGAATAATTTTCCTTTATTTTGTTGACAAACAGCTGAAATCATTTCACTAATCATCTGTGATCAACCAGAACATCAGTTACTGTCCAGTGAAATTACAGAATGCAGTGACCACCTACCTTCAGGGAAATACACAGTTGTAAAGAATATTTAAAGCAACACCTGATTTTATACTGAGTAATGAAATCCTTTTAGACATATAAGAACAACTAGCTACATTAGAGAATATTTATGTTCTATTCTCATTTAGCACTCCCAACTTTGGTCAAGAGCAGAAAAGTGCAATGGATACTTATGGTACATTTTGGGGTTTTGACTCTTTAAAACACCATCAGATTTGGAATCAAAACACCTAGCTCCACTACTTACTGGCCCTGTGACTCTAGTTGAGAGTTTTGTGCTTCCCACAAAGCAAATATATTTAAGAGTTCTAGGTCTTCTGCATAAAGACCACTCATAACCATGGAACTAGTCCTTACTTTTCTTATTCTAAGTATCTAGGTATTTATCCCAATTTCATGACAAAGTAGCTTCCAGGGATGAATGGGGCAGATATATGAGCAAAATAACTTCATGGAGGAATAGAAATGTCTTTTAAGAAATCTTGTTTGGCAGAAGGCCACCAGTGACCCACAGTTCTTTTTAGACAAAGCTGCCTATAGCATCTCTGAACAGACATTTCTCTGAAAACCTACAAATAGCCAACAAATAAATGAAAAGGTTCTTAACACCACTCATCATCAGGGAAATGCAAATTGAAACCATAAGGAGGACTCACTTCACCACTGTCAGGATGACTATCATCAAAAAAGAGATAATGAAACGAAAATAAAAAGTCACAAGTGTTGGCAAAGATGTTGAGAAAAGGCAACCCCTGTATACTGTTGGTGGGAATGTAAACTGGTGCAGCTCATGGAAAACAGTATGGAGTTTCCTCAAGAAATTAAGAATTTAACTGCTGAATGAGTGTTTTACTTCTGGGTAGAATTATAGTACCAAAGCAATCAGTATGCCCAATACCTTGAATACACCTGCTCTCCCATGCTTACTGCAGCATTACTCCCAGTAGCCAAGGTATGGAAACAACTTAAGCAGATGGATAAGGAAACTGGAATATACATGTGATGGAGTAGTTTTCAGCCCGGAGAAAAAAAGGAAATCTTGCCATTTGTGACAACATGGATGAACCTGGAGGACATTATGCTCAGTAAAATAAATGCAGAAAAACCAATATGTATGATCTCAGTAATATGTGGAATCTAAAAAAGTCAAACTCACAGAAGCAGAGAGTAGAATAGTGGTAGCTGAGTGCTCAGTGGTGGAAATGGGAAGGTACTGGTTCAGTTCAGCCGCTCAGTCATGTCCGACACTTTGTGACCCCATGAATCGTAGCACGCCAGGCCTCCCTGTCCATCACCATCTCCCTGAGTAATGAAGGTGAAAGAGGAGAGTGAAAAAGTTGGCTTAAAGCTCAACATTCAGAAAACGAAGATCATGGCATCTGATCCCATCACTTCATGGGAAATAGATGGGGAAACAGTTGAAACAGTGTCAGACTTTATTTTGGGGGGGCTCCAAAAACCACTGCAGATGGTGATTGCAGCCATGAAATTAAAAGACGCTTACTCCTTGGAAGAAAAGTGATGACCTAGATAGCACATTCAAAAGCAGAGACATAACTTTGCCAACAAAAGTCCGACTAGTCAAGATACTGGTTAGTGGGTATCAACTCTAAGTTATAAGATGTGTAAGTTGTAAGGATCTAATATAGAGCATGGGGACTATAGTTAGTTATAGTGTAGTGTATACTTGAAATTTGCTAACAGAAACTCTGCAAATATGACTGTTAATTGTTCATTATTGCCTCATCAGATGTATAGAAGGTGTAAAAGTAAACTTTGCAAAAATGACTCTTAGTTACAGAAGGTAGATCTTAAGTATTCGATGGTAATTATGTGGGGTGATTCGCGTGCTAATTAGCTTCACTGCAGTAATCATATATACACATATTGAATCATCTAGTTGTATACCTCGAATATATATAATTTGATTGGTAAATTATATTTCAATAAAGGTTTCTGAGATTTCTAAAAAAAATTTATTTATGAACACAAGACAGATATGAGGCCTACAGATATTTTAAAGATTAAATCTGAGCAATGCTACCCAGGCAGACCATTTCTTTCCAATCCAACTGAAACAAAAATAGGTAAAACAAATCCTTCAATTTCTCTGGGAATTACTAATTATTATAGTAAGAAAAAGTTGTAAAATGGAATTGCATAGAGTATATAAAACTCACATAAGTCATTTACAGTAAAGCTGTCTTCTTTAACAAGAGATCCTAACCTGTTTTGTTTCCTTTTTTAGGTTTTTTAAAAACATTTCCTTTTATTTTTACCAGTTCTTACTTTTCCCAGACTGACTGCAACATCACTTCTCACTGATACAGTTAGTAATTCCTATAATTTCCTTTAAATTGCATTTAAAACATGAATGCCTAGCCTTCTCCAAAAGAAAGAAAGAAAGAAAGTGAAGTTGATCAGTCGTGCCTGACTCTTTATGGCCCCATGGATAGCCTGCACCAAGCTCCTCCGTCCATGGGATTTTCAAGGCAAGAAGTACTGGAATGGGTTGTCATTTCCTTCTCCAGGGAATCTTCTCAACCCAGGGATCAAACCCAGGTCTCTCACATTGTATACAGACACTTTACTGTCTGAACCACCAGGGAAGTCCTCCAAGTAATTTAGACACACACACACACACACCCACCCACTCTGAAGTCACGCAATAGCTGCCTTTGTCTCATAGCAGTTTGTCCATTTGCCATAAATGAATGTAAACATAGGACTCTGAATAAAATGGTTGCCCTTTTGAGAAAGGTTGGCCTGCTTGTGAGAAAACACCAAAAAAAGTCCCATTAGAATAGGTGCAACTTCACAATTTCTCTCATTAAAGGGAAGACACTAGGCTGATGCCTTGACTGGATCATTTATAAAGAGTGTGACTGAGTGGCAGAGAGAAAAAGCCTGTCATACTTGCCTTCTATATTATACACTGCCATTCTGTCAAGTCAAATCTAATATAAATGAATCACATTAATCAGAAAATGTGGTTTTTTACATGACAAGCTAAAGGGGCATGCCATTTCCAATTAGATTAGTGATCTAAAATTAGCTACTGACACAAGCAAGTATACATGGTCAATTTGCCTGCCTGAAACCGAAAATTAAATAAGACATATTGGATAATAGATAGCCCTAGAGGAGACATGCAGCTGTAATTCACTCATGTTGTTCAGCTGATGTCACAAGCCACCAAAGAATAGTCAATCTTGTGCTCATTTTGAGATGGATTTAACTCAAGAAAATACTTGGATCAATTGTCCATTGATTGGGCTCTGTGAATGCTAGGGGGTGAGTACAAGAAAGAACATTCTCTATCATTTCCATAGCGAAGTAAATTGAGGTAGCCAATCAATAGCTCATTATTGATATGTAGCAGTACTTTTGAAATTGAGAAACATGTCTTTATACACACACTTAAGCTTTTTCTTCCTCAATGTTCAATTTTACATGGTACAGAATATACCCACCTCACCCTTCTCACAGGTTGCCACCAGTCTTGGTGAAAATAATGCAGGTAAATGGGGTTTGAAGAATCAAAAGTGTTTTGTTTTGTTTTTTTCATTCAGTTACTACCATTGTTACTTCAAAATGTAACTAAGTCATTTTTGCAAAGTTTACTTTATAAATTGTGTATCGTTATACCTTCTATCCTGAATATTCATTGGAAGGACTGGTGCTGAAGTTCCAATACTTTGGCCACCTGACACAATGTGCAGACTCATTAGAAAAAACCCCGATGCTGGGAAAGATTGAAGGTAGGAGAAGGGAACACAGAGGATGAGATGGTTGGGTGGCATCACCAACTTGATGGACATGAATTTGAGCAAGCTCCGGGAGATGGTGAAGGACAGGGAAGCCTGGCGTGCTGCAGTCCATGGGGTTGCAAAGTGTCGGACATGACTGAACGACTGAACAACCACACCTTCTATAAATCTGATGAGGCAAGAATGTAATTAACAGTCATATTAGCAGAGCTTCTGTTAGTTGTTCTGATGTGAATAATGACTATCAAATTAAGGTTCTAGGTCTTGATATCAGGCTCTAGAAACAAAATGCAAGGCAGGAAGGTCTGGAAGAATTTGGTTCATCTTTTCAGACTATTTTTACATCAGTTTTATGTTTACAGTGAAAGTGGAAGGAAAGTATAGCTAGTTCATACATAGCTGCTGTCCCCACACGTGCCCAGGCTCCCCTACTATCAACATCACTGACTGCTAACTGGAATGGTACACTATTTTAAAACAAGGTTGAACCAATAATGACACATCATAATCACACACAGTCCATAGTTTATCTTAGAATTCATTCTCGGTGTTATATAGCCTATGACTTTGGATAAAAGTACAATGATATGTATGTCCATCATTATATATCATACAGAAAATTTTGATTGTGCTAAAAACCCACTGTTCTCTATTCATCTCTCCCATACCATCTCCCTACTCCTGGCAACTTCTAATCTGTTTATTGTCTCCATAGTTTTTTTTTTTTTCCCAGAATGTCAAATAGTTGGAATCATATAGTATGAAGCCCTTTTTTAATTTGCTTCTTTCACTTAATAATATGGATTTAGGATTTTCCCTTGTTTTCTCATGGTTTGATAGCTCATTTCTTTTTAGTGCTGAGTAAGACTCCATGGACCATGGTCTGGATGGACCCAGTTTATTTATCCATTCACCTACTAAGGAAGATCTTGGTTGCTTCCAAGTCTTGGCAATTATGAATAAAGCTGCTCTAAATATCCATGTGCAGGTTTTGGTGTGAAGGTAAGTTTTCAGCTCCTCTGGATAAATACCATTGTGATGGTAAGAGTATATTTAGTTTTGTAAGAATCTCCCAAACTGTCTTCCAAAGTAGCCATACCATTTTGTCATCCCACCAGGAATTTATGAGAGCTCCTGATGTTTCACATCCTCACCAGCATTTAACTTTGTCACTGCATACGGCTCATTTTTATAATGGTAGAACAAGCTTTTAGTTTAAAAGAACAAATGATTGTAACTGATAATGCAAGTTCTTTGATCAATTACTTTCTTGTGATACACATACTCTTTCATGTTACCTCACACATATACACACAAATATTTTATTTTAAAAAACTGATGTAGTACAGTAAATATGTCATGAAGAAAATGTATGTCAAATTTGTTTTCCAACTGACCGCTAAACTTTTGGGGGAAGTCCACTGGATTATAAATGCAATCTAAAAAACATTAAGAATGCAGCAAGTCAGAAAACAGGTAACAGATGTGAATTATTTGTTCAGAGGGGGGATAACCAAATGGACAATAAGTGTATGTAAAACTTCTCAACATTTTTACTCCTCTGAAAAATACAAATTAAAACCTCAATGAGATCCAACTAAACACCTATCAAAAATTAAAGAAACTGACAACACCCACTATTGGCCAAGATATGGAACAACTGGAACTCTCAAACACTGCTTCAGGAATGCAAATTGGTACAACTACTTTGGAAAAATGTTTGTCAATATCTACTATAGCTAGACATAAGGTTGACCCTATGACTTAGCAACTGTACATTTAGATTCCCAAGAAACTGAGGGTGAAAGTCAGGTATGCAAATGTTCTTAGCAGCTTTGTTCATAATTGCATCAAACCACAAACTCAAATACCCATCGACAGTAAAATGAATAAACAAACTATGGTATATTCATTCAGTGGAATACTACTCTGCAATAAAAAGGAATGAACTACTGCTATACTCAGAACAACATGCATTTGTGCCACAGACATAATGATGAAAACAAAAAGTCAGACACAAAAGAGTAGATTCCATTTGTCTAAGTTTCAATAATGGGCAAACAAAATGTACAGTGATAAAGTGAGAGGAGTGGTTCCCTCTGGGAACATGCCATGAATGACAAGATCATGAGGGAACCTTTCGAGGTACTGGAAATGTTCTCTATCTTGATCTGAGTGGTGGTTATCCTAGTGTATGTGTGTATGTGTAGTGTGTCAGAGCAAAAGTTCATGGAGCCGAAAATTTGAGATTTGTGTGCTTTACTGCAATATTTTATACCTCAGTAAAAAATTTTAAAACAATGGAAAATCTTTAAGACCAATTACAGAAAAAGAAGTTAATTGCTGACAATGTACAAAATAGTAACAAAGAATTAAAATTTCCAGTACTATCTTTGAGCCATACTAAAAACTGTCAAAGTAATACTCAAAATGATAAGGTAGTTTTTTAAACCTCTACCAGTATGACTATTCCATCTTCACATGTACTTTCCCACAAAAAGCTTCATCAGTTCAAACAGGCTTGCCAACTGTTTCTGATGTCCTTGAAGCATTTCAGTTCCCATTCAACATCATTTAAAAAATATCTTCATGCACGTTTTATTGATGCGTGTACTGGTTTCTCTCCAAACATATGTTTATGTATGTATGCTGTATTCAATTATGTAAAACCTGGGTGATTACTTGCAGCATTGTTGAATGGAAAAAGAGAGCTATGAACAGACCTACAAGGTGGAAAATTTCTCTTTGTTCTTGGGAGTCCTGATGCAATTAGGACATAAGAGTTCTCTGAAAAACCAGTTAATGCCCAAATGGTCAATAAGGATGATTAATTTGTAAATGGTGCTAATTATTTGCCTCCATACATATGGTTATATCAACTGATGTCTGAAAAATAAAAATAATGCATACTGACCTTTCCAAAGTATAGGCTATTCCTTAAAAGAGTTTCATAACAAAATAGATTATTAAGACATTAACCCTCCAGGGACTTCCCTGTAGGTACAGTGGCTAAGAATTCATACTCCCAATGCAGGGGGCCCAGGTTCCATCCTTGACTGGGAAACTAGATCCCGCATGCCACAACTAAGTAAATCAATATTAATTAAATTAATATTATATTAAATATTACAAATAAATAAATATTCCAAAAGGGACACTATCCCTCTGACTCTGATAGCACTGAAGACCAAATGTCACAGCAAAATAAAGCCAAGAGCCCTTCCAAATACTGACTATTTATGGGCAGAGTGTTTTATTTTACTCCATCTAGTCATTCATTATATTTAGAATTCTATTAAGACATTTCTCCTACAAAAGGTATAAGTTACTTCACACAACTTACTCTCTTTCATTATAAACATATTAAGGCTCTACTGGCCAGTCTCTGAATGTTTTAAAATTTGATTACACACACAAAATTTTAGGCCCAGAGCAACACACTTTGAAAGTGGCAGGGGCTCTTCATGTTGTGGATAATGTGTTTGGGGTATCTGGAATGAGGAGGGATCAGACAGGGCCGTTGGTGAGTGTGTTCACTTAGGAAAGAGAGAGAAGGCAGAGGATCATGTTCTAGTGAGATGTCATGTGGGAGAAGCACTTTTAATCATAAAAAAACTGTAGCTTTTATGCCACTGACCTTCCAAAAGTGCCAAGAAGGAGCTAACACACAATCTCACTTCATTATAAGATTAAGAACCCAAGATACAAGGAAAATAAGTGTTCACCCAAAATGAAGATGTAAACCGAGTCCCAGAAAATCCTGAGTTCCTGATCTCTAAGCACTGTTCATTCATTACCCTGGGGAGCTTTTTTAACTTTGGTTGCAGGCAGAATTAAGATTTTAAAATGATTTTTTTAATACATAGTATATTCCCATGTTTCAAAACTGAAATGATTTAAAGGGTCGACAGTAAAATTCTCTCTTTTGTTTCCGTCCTTCAGCCACCTTGCTCACCTTCCCAGAGGCAATTTAGTGTTACCACTTTCTTGGGGATCCTTCCAGAGATATTTAGGAGAGAAAATACACAAATGCACATACAAAGATTTTCAAATTTGGGACAAATTGCAGCATACCATACACGAGACTCTGTAGCCTGTTGGTTTGATTTCATTTAAGTATACCGTGGACATCATTCCAGATCAGCAGTAGAGTTTCTATATGTGCTATTTGTATGACACCAGTATCATCTGTTTTTCTCATTTTCAGGAAAACTAAAAGTACATAGAAACTGGGTGTATACAGATCATGGCTCCATCACTTACCAACTAGCTTTGAGATTGGGCAAGGCACCTAATTCTCTGAACCTCAGATTCTTCACTCAATGATGCTGGTAATGCCTTCCTCACAGGATAGTTGTGGGAATTCTAAGAGCTTGAAACTGGAGTCAGCCAGCCTGGCTAACTGAACATTTATCTGATCTTGGGCAGTTAAAGTGACCTCTTGCAGCCTCAGTTTTATTTGTTCCATGTGCACTTCCATAGACAACCACAAACAAAAAAGTTCACCCATCTTAAGAGTAGTGTCCAAATTATCAAAAAAGAAACAAATTCACATGATCCTGACATAGGTCAAACAATACACGACCAGAAACATAGAAGCCCAATCTTTGTGTTATTACTATTCCCTCTTCAAAGGTAACAGCATCCTGACTTCTAATATAATCTTACATGTTTTTAAATTTTATATAATAGAATGAATAGGTATGTAATTTTTGCTGTCTTTTGGTCAACATTTGGCTTGATACTCATCCATATTGTTGAAATAGTGGTAGTTCTTCAATTTCATTGTTGTAGAGTTGTAAAAATTTGCCAGAAATTATTCATTTTACATAATGAACAAATATTGATTTACTTTTACAAACACAGACTTATAGATCAATGGAAAAGGACAGAAAACCTGCACACCTATGGTCAATTAATTGATGACAAAGGAGGCAAGAAGATACAATGGAGAAAAAGACAGTCTCTTCAATAAGTGGTGCTGGGGGAACTAGACAGTTCCATGTAAAAGAACAAAACTAGAACATTTTCCAACACTGACAGAAAAATAAACTTGAAAATGGATTAAAGATCTAAATATAGGACCTGATATTCTAAAACTCCTAGAGGAAAACATAGGCAGAACACTCTTTGACATAAGTTGCAGCAATCTTTTTTGATCTACTTCCTAGAGTAATGAAAATAAAACAAAAATAAACAAATGGGATCTAGTTCAAATTAAAAGCTTTTACACAGCAAAGGAAGCCAAGAAAAAGACCCACAGAATGGGAGAGAATATTTGCAAACAAAATAACAGACAAGGATTAATTTCCAAAATATACAAACAGCTCATGAAGTTCAATATCAAAAACCCAAACAATCCTATCAAAACATGGGAAGATCTAGATAGACATTTCTCCAAATAAGACATATATGTGGCCAAAAACCACATGAAAGGATTCTCAACATTGCTAATCATTAAAGAAATGCAAATCAAAACTACAATGAGGCTAACACCTTACACCAGTCAGAATGGTCATCATTAAAAAATCTACAACCAATAAATGCTGGAGAGGGTGTGGAGGAAAGAGAAGCCTCTTACACTATTGGTGAGAATGTTAATTGGTATAGTCACTATGGACAATACTGAAAAACTAAAAATAGAGTTACCATATGATCTAGCAATTCCACTCCTAGGCATATATCTGAAAAAAAGTGTATTTTGAAAAGATATGTAACCCAATGTTCATAGCAGAACTATTTACGATAGTCAAGATATGGAAGCAACCTAAATGTACATCAACAGAGGAATAATAAAGAATATGTGGTACATATATACAACGGAATATTACCCAGCCATAAAGAAGATCTCTAGTCTTTCCCATTCTATTGTTTTCCTCTATTTCTTTGTATTGTTCATTTAAGAAGGCCTTCTTATCTCTCTTTGATATTCTCTGGAACCCTGCATTCAGTTGGGTATATCTTTCCCATTCTCTCTTGCCTTTTGTTTCTCTTCTTTCCTCAGTTATTTGTAAAGCCTCCTCAGACAACCACTTTGCCTTCTTGTATTTCTTTTCCTTTGGGATGGTTTTGGTCACTGTCTCCTACACAATGTTCTGAACTTCCATCCATAGTTCTTCTTCATCTGTCTTGGGTGGCCTTGCACAGCATGGCTCATAGCTTCATTGAGTTACCCAAGAAAGGATGGGCATGATATAGGAGAAAAACAGTAAGGACCTAACAGAAGCAGAAGAGATTAAGAAGAGGTAGCAAGAATACACTGACGAACTATACAAAAAAGGTCTTAATGACCTGGATAACCATGATGGTGTGGTCACTCACCTAGAGTCAGGCATACTGGAGTGTGAAGTCAAATGGGCCTTAAGGAAGCATTACAATGAACAAAGCTAGTGGAGGTGATGGAATTCCAACTGAGATATTTAAAATTCTAAAAGATGATGCTGTTAAAGTGCTGCACTCAATATGCCAGCAAATTTGGAAAATCCTGCAGTGGCCATAGGATTGTAAAAGGTCAGTTTTCATTCCAATCCCCCAGAAAAGGCAATGGCAAAGAATATTCAAACTACTCTGCAATTGCACTCATTTCACATGCTAGCAAGTTTATGCTCAAAATTCTTCAAGCTAGGCTTCAGCAGTACATGAACTGAGAATTTCCAGATGTACAAGCTGGGTTTTGATGAGGCAGACGAATCAGAGATCAAACTGCCAACATATGTGAAGATAATGTGGAGAAAACAAGGGAATTCAAGAAGAACATCTACTTCTGCTTCATTGACTATGCTAAAGCTTTTGACTATGTGGATCACAACAAACTGTGGAAAATTCTTAAAGAGATGGGATTACCAGACCATCTCACCTGTCTCCTGAGAAACCTGTACACAGGTCAAGCAGCAACAGTCAGAACTGGACACAGAACAGCTGACTGGTTCAAAATTGAGAAAGGAGTATGACAAGGCTGTATACTATCACCATGTTTATTTAACTTCTATGCAGAACACATCATTTGAAATGCCGGGCTGGATGAAGCACAAGCTGGAATCAAGATTGCCAGGAGAAATATCAACAACCTCAGATATGCAGATGATACCACTCTAATGTCAGAAAGTGAAGAGGTACTAAAGAGCCTCTTGATGAAGGTGAAAGAGGAGAGTGAAAAAGCTGGCTTGAAACTCAGCATTCAAAAAACTAACATCATGGTATCAGGTCCTGTCATTTCATGACAAACAGAAGGGGAAAAGTGGAAGCAGTGACAGATTTTTTTTCTTGGGCTTCCCAATCACTGCAGATGGTGACTGCAGCCATAATATTAAAAGACATTTGCTCCTTGAAAGAAAAGCTATGACAAACCTAGACATCATATTCAAAAGCAGAGACATCTCTTTACCAACAAAGGTCTGTAAAATCCAAGCTGTGGTTTTCCAGAAGTCATGTGCAGACAAGAG
The DNA here is from genome assembly GCF_032405125.1 of Capricornis sumatraensis. Classification (NCBI taxonomy): domain Eukaryota; kingdom Metazoa; phylum Chordata; class Mammalia; order Artiodactyla; family Bovidae; genus Capricornis; species Capricornis sumatraensis. The sequence goes on from NC_091092.1 coordinate 113,454,800, forward strand.
AGCCGGATCATGAAGAAGGCTGAGTGCCAAAGAATTGATGCTTTCGAACTGTGGTGTTGGAGAAGACTCTTGAGAGTCCCTTGGACTGCAAGGCGATCCAACCAGTCAATCCTAAAGGAAATCAGTCCTGAATACTCACTGGAAGGACTGATGCTGAAGCTGTAATACTTTGGGCAGCTGATGAGATGAACTGACTCACTGGAAAAGATCCTGATGCTGACAAAGATTGAAGGCAAAAGGAGGAGGTGGTGGCGGCAGAGGATGAGATGGTTAGATAGCATCACCGACTCGATGGACATGAATTTGAGCAAATTCAAGAAGATAGTGGAGGACAGAGGAGCCTGGCATGCTCCAGTTCATGGATTCACAAAGAGTTGGATACGACTTAGCGACTGAACAACATTATTTAAAAAAACGAAATACATTTGCAGCAACATGGATGGACCTACACATTATCATGCTCAGTGATGTAACTCACCCAGAGAAAGACAAATATCATGTGATATAACTTATATGTGGAATCTAAAAAGATGAAACAAATGAACTCATATACCAAATAGAAACAGACTCACAGATTTTGAAAACAAATTTGTGGTTATCAAAGGGAAAAGGTCGGGGGAGGGATAAATCAGGAGTCGGAAATTAACATATACACACTACTATATTTAAAATAAATAATCAACAAGGACCTACTGTATAGCATAGGGAAGTCTACTAAATACTCTGTAATAATCTATATGGGAAAAGAATCTGAAAAAAGAGATTATGTATAACAGAATCACTTTGCTATACACCTGGAAACACAAGATTATAAATCAACTTTACCCCTGTATAAAATACAAAAATTTAAATGTTGATGTTTTTGCATTGCTTTCAGTTTTTATCTTGTATTATACTGCTGCTAAGCTGCTAAGTTGCTTCAGTCATGTCCAACTCTGTGCGACCCCATAGACAGCAGCCCACCAGGCTCCCCCGTCCCTAGGATTCTCCAGGCAAGAACACTGGAGTGCATTGCCATTTCCTTCTCCAATGCATGCAAGTGAAAAGTGAAAGTGAAATCATTCAGTTGTGTCCAACTCTTAGCGACCTCATGGACTGCAGCCTACCAGGCTCCTCCGTCCGTGGGATTTTCCAGGCAAGAGTACTGGAGTGGGGTGCCATTGCCTTCTCCGATCTTGTATTATAATGACGCTATAAACATTTCAGTACAATAAATGTAAGCATTTCTGTTCAACTTATACCTAGGAGTGGAATTGCTAGGTGATAGGGTAAGCTTGCATTCAAAATACTCAGAATTGGTGGTAGGAATTTAAGCTTCAACCAGGGTTTATTGTTCAAAGTACCAGAAGCCAATTCTGGCAGATTTAAGAAGAAAGGAATTTACTGAAAGACCATTTAGTAGGCCATAAAATCACTGGGAGAATTTGAGTAATAGGCTCAGGAAAAGGCAAGGAGATTGGAGGGCCACATGGGTTGAAATGCAGCCAACATCACACTATGGAACTAGTACCAGGAGAACACTGTTTCAGTCATGCTGTATACCAGACCCCATAGTTTGCACAGTCAACACTGAACTCTTGCCAACAGACTCATAATGCTGGATTCCCCTATCACTGCCAGAGAGAAATGCGTTAGTCTCAGCTTCTTCACATCTCTAGCTACTGATTTGAAGTCTGCTGTGTGTACACAGCTCATAGGCCAGGCCCATGTCACACGTCCAGGTCACAGCTGCAAGGGAGCCTGGAAAAGTGAGGCAGGCACTTTCCAAACAGAAGAATAGAATAGGGTGCAGCTATTGGGCATAAAAATCTGTTTATAAGACTGATTATTTCTTCCTAAGTTAAATATCTTGGGAAAAAACAAACAGGTATTGATTTCATTCCATTAGGAAATAAAACCACCACCTAAATTCAGCTCTTCAAAAATCATGAGTATTTTCCTTGATTACATATTTAATAAATATGACCTCAGTATCAATCCTGAACATACATTTGAGGTTTCTGAAATAACTTTTAATGATTCTGTAGCTCCTAATAAGCAGAAATCTAGTATTAGGCTATACCAGAATTCTTTTTGGGTTTCCCAGGTGGCTCAGTGGTATTAAGAGCCCACCTGCCATGCAGAAGACACAGGTGTGATTCCTGGGTTGGGAAGATCCCCTGGAAGAAGAAATGGCAACCCACTCCTGTTTTCTTGCCTGGGAAATTCACATGGACAGAGGAGCCTGGTGGGCTAAAGTCCATGGGGTTGCAAAGAGTTGGATGCAACTGAGCATGAACACACACACACAGAGCCTTTTTTATAATGAAGAGAAACACTTTCTTCCCCCCATGTTTATCATAGTTTTTTAATATATGCATATGTGGCTTTACTCACCATCTCACTGAGGCAGATATTGCCTGGGAGTCACCTAGTTCTGGCCCCCAAACCACTTGGTACAAATTCAGAGCATCTAAGGCCAGTTCTTTGCCCCTACATACTCCCTGGTTTACTTCCGAACAATAAGCCTCTTTTTGTTCTCTCCTATATAGATCTTTACCTTCTTGCCATTGCCTGTTTTCTTTTCCTGATTCCTGTAACTACTGATCCCATTCAACCGTGGGTCCTTTTGAAAACTTCATTCTATTGTTATCAAACTCCTATCCATCTTAAATTTGGAGGAAACAAGCTCTCTCTCTTTATGCCTTAATTATATCTAGCCCCTTCCCAAGCACCTTACTTTCTCCTGTTTAGTTCTTTATAGTAGAGAGGCTGCCAGGTCTCTCACTCCTTGAGCAGTGAATCCAAGAGGTAAGCTGGCATTTCAACAGACTGTCAATGTCGCTTCTGAACATGATTTTTCCATCCTCTTGTAAAATCGCATTCTATGTTTGTTTGTTGGTTTGTTTTGTAACGTTACTGGAGTATAATGCTTTACAATGTTGCGTTAGTTTCTGCTGTACAGCTATATATATACATATATCCCTCCTTCTTGGACCTCTGTCCACACTCTCCCCATCCACTGCAATCGTACCCATCTAGGTCATCAGAGAGCACTCAGCTGAGCTCCCTGAAAACTGCATTCTCTTTAGAGACTCACTACAATTCATATTCCATCCTCGAGCCATTCTAATATGTGGCCAATCTACTTGCCAACTGGTTATCCATTTACTCACCAAAGGCCCAACTCAGTCTTCCCCTCCTCACATAATTCTAGGAAATTTTAACATTCATGGACATAGATCATCCAACTTAAAGGCCTTGCAATGCCTTTAGCTCCTTATTCAAAAACCCACACCCTCAGTCTTGTCAGGGCTTAGTACCTGCTCCACTTGAACACAACTTCCTGATTTCTATCTTCCTCATCAACTTATTCCCATCTGGTAGCTTCACTCTGTTCAATTTTAAAATTTTCACACATGATGGCTCCACACACATTTACTGTCTGCAAAAGGGGTGGCTTCCCAGGGAAACTTCCAGTCACTTTACTCAGCTCTCTTTTCGATTCCCATCAGCAAATGTCCCCAAACTTACCCTAAGTCCTTCCTCCAAACAATTGCTGATTTCATTCCCAGCAGGTGACCTTGCCTTTACATCAGTGGAAAAATTGAGGTCATCAGGGAGGTCTCACTCAATTTCTCTGTAAACATATCTATATTCATTGCTTTTTATTTTCTTTCTTTCACTCTGGAAGTCAGCAACATCCCTTACCGGTTCAAGGCCAACCCATGCCAGTGGCCCACCTCAATCTCCCTCTGTATCCGCCCTGTCCTTGCCCTGTCAGTCATCTCTTCCTCGGCCTCTTTACTGGATCCTCCCCTCAGCCCATAAACACCTGAAGACCTTTTTCATTTTAAAAGGCTCTCACACCTGCGTCCTAGTCAACTCTCATCAAGCTTCTGTTCCTCCATTTTCTGCTCTTTTGAAATCACAGAAAAACTGGCTTTTTTAAAAAAACTCTTTTCACCTCAGTTTTACTCCTTGAGTTCTGAAATCCTCCTTCCACATTCCTCTACTGAAGCTTTTCCCTAAGATACATAATGACCTAATTGCCAAATCTAACACACATCTTCCAGCTTTATGTAACCAGACTTCGCTCTTTGACTCTGCTAATCACTTTCTCCTTTCAAAGCGTAATCTTGCGTGTTTTTTTTTTTTTCCTGATAATAAAAGCAGTGCTTGTTCATTACTGTTTTATTCTACTCAGAGCTATAACAAAATACCACAGTCTGGGTCAACTCTGAACAACAGAAATTCATTACTCACTGTGCTGGAGGCTGAAAGTCTGAGATCAAGGTGCCCAGTGGTCAGGTGAAGACCCTCTTCCAGGCTGTAGACTTGCCACTGGATCCTCCCCTGGTGGAAGCGGCAGGGAGAGCTCTGAAACTTCTTTTATTACATAAAGCTTTGATCCCATTCTCAAGGGCTCCACCCTTGGGACTTGACCACCTCCCAAATGGCCCCAACTTCTAACACCATCACTTTGGGGGTTAGAATTTCAACATATGAATTTTGGAGGGACACATCATTCATACCATAGCAATTACAGTATATGTGGAAAATCTAGGAAAGTACAAAGAAGAAAAATAACATCATCTTTAATGGCACTAATTGGTGATACCACTGTTAATATTTTGAAGTATATAAATATGCAAAGATACAGATATAAATACATAGATATAGATATATACAGGCACAATTCTGTATAGGAGCTTTTACCTGCTTTTTATATAACCCATATCCTTAAATATTTTTGAAAATGATTATAAACTGCTGCATAATATTCTATAAAGTGGATGAGTTGCCATATATTAGCCATTTCTCTACTACTAGATATTTCACCCATATTTTAAATCTTTTCTATTGTAACTAAAATTACTATATACCTCCTAGTACATAAGTCTTTGACCATTTCTTTTGGATTATCTCATTAGAATTATTGAAAAAGAATTACTGTGTGTAAGCATATAAATATTCTCTAGGCTTGGCTGCACAATGCTGAGCTGCCTCCCAGCAAAGTTGGAGTGACTCATGTCTCACTTGCAGTGAGTATAAGGGCTTGTTTTCAAACTTTCTGCTCTATATCCATTATAATGTTCTTTGTTTATAATCTTCTTTGAAGCTGTGCTTGTCCAGCCTCCAGACCAAAGAAAGGGCCCAAAGTCAGCAACAGAGACATCACTGGCTTAATGGATGGAGGAGCTTACCTGTCTGAAGCAAGGTCCTGGAGTGACACCTCAGCGAGCGCAGAAGACAGGATCGCCAGGCAGTCTTTGTTCCCAGGGGTGGGGGAGAGGAGAGGCGATTACCAGTTATAAGGGAATTGACCTCAGATGGGCTCATTAGTTACCAGGGAAACCAGTAGATGGCACACCCCTTACCGCCTCATCTCAAAAGGGATGAGAACAATCTCCAGCTGGAGTCTGGGGCAAATATGGGGAAGTCAGAACTTTGCAGTTAGATACAGGTCAAGAAGGCACTAGTCAGGCAAGGGGTGGTGGTGGAGAGAGAGCAAAACAACACTCATCTTGAGGGGCCTGACCACAAAAATATCCTCTGTTCTATTTCCTGATAATATCCTCTTCTAGTTTTCCTTGTATTTATCTGCTTTGTGTGTGTGTGTGTGTGTGTGTTTAATCTCATATTTAGGACTTTATTTTCCTATAACTACCCCTTAAAGTTGACGTTCCCTACACTTAGATCCTAAATTCATTACCTTTCTCTCTTATTCCCTAGGATTTTTCTTATTCTACTCCTTCCCTGGTGGCTCGACAGTAAAGCGTCTGTCTACAATGCAGGAGACCTGGGTTCAATCCCTGGGTTGGGAAGATCCCTTGGAGAAGGCAATGGCAACCCACTCCAGTACTCTTGCCTAGAAAATCCTATGGATGGAAGAGCCTGGTAGGCTGCAGTCCATGGGGTCGCTAAGAGTCGGGCACAACTGAGTGACTTCACTTTCACTTTTCACTTTCATGCATTAGAGAAGGAAATGGCAACCCACTCCAGTGTTCTTGCCTGGAGAATCCCAGGGACGGGGGAGCCGGGTGGGCTGCCGTCTATGGGGTCACACAGAGTTGGACATGACTGAAGCGACTCAGCAGCAGTAGCAGCAAGGAGGAGTCTGGTAGGCTACAGTCCATGGGATCGCAAAGAGTTGGACAGGACTGAGCGATTTCACTTTTGCTTTCACTTTTTCAGTTTGAACCACTTCCACTAGACAAGAGATTCCCAAATAGAAGACACCAGACCTGACCTCTCTCCTGAATTTTAGACTCATGCGTTGAACCATAGGGCTTCTCTCGTGACTCAGACAGTAAAGAATCTACCTGCATGCAGGAAACCCAGGTTCGATCCCTGGGTAGGGAAGATTCCCTGGAGGAGGGCATGGCAACCCACTCCAGTATTCTTGACTGGAGAATCCCATGGATAGAGAAGCCTAGCAGGCTACAGTCCATAGGGTTGCAAAGAGTCAGACACAACTGAAGCAACTTAGCATGCAAACAGAATCATCTGTACTCCATCTCTTTTTTGTTATTTGAAAAAAACCCAAAATTCAACCTGTCAAAATGATAAGTTGGGGGCTTCCCTGGTGGCTCAGTGGTAAAGAATCCGCCTACCAATGCAGGAGACATGGGTTCAGTCCCTGGGTCGGGAAGATCCCACATGCCACAGGGCAACTAAGCCCATGCACCGCAACTGCTGCTCTAGAGTCCATGGGCTGCAACTACTGAAGCCCACAGGCCAGGAGCAATGAGAAGCCTGTGCACTGCAACTAGAGCAGCCCCCACTCAGCAAAACTCAAGAAAAACTCTTGCAGCAGCAAAGACCCAGCACAGCCAAAAATAAATCAAATTGAAAAAAAAAAGATAAGTTGGTAGTACAACCAGCCAAGGAGTCACACAAACTTGAAACACAGAAGACAAATTCGCCTTTTCTCTCTTGGTCAACCTCCCCACCACAGGCCCCATCACGAGAAGAGAAGATTCTCAATTTAATTGCCATGTACCTGAGGAGAAAACATACTAAACATAGAAACATTCTCATTTTTCTTATTCTTTTTCTTGTTTGAGAGACAAACCTTTGGAGGATTTTGTTATTGGTAGAAGTGATTTAAGGCCAAAAGTAGGGCTAAAGCTTTTATTTCTAACTTTCAATCCAGAATAGTACTCTTTTCTTTGAAAGTTGTATGTTCTAACCTATGTGTGTAAGCTTTTAAAAAATCAACAAACCATATGAGGATACAAATAATATAAAATCATATTCCTTCTGAGCTGCAAGGCATAGTTGACACATCCAGTTGAATGCCATCACTTTGTCTCTTAACAGTCTAGGATGAACGTCCCTGGTGGCAGTGGCTAAAATTCCATGAAACCAAATAAAGGAACCCAGGTTCAATCCCTGGTCAAGGAACTAGATCCCACATGCTGCAACTAAGACCCAGTGCAGGTGGACAGACAGATAGATAGATAGGTAGATAAGTAGGTAGGTAGTTAGATATTTTAAAAAAAGTCTAGGACCCAGAGTTGTTTCATGGCTTACTCAAAGTAGCATGGTTACTTAGTAGCAGATATTGCTAAAATTAATTCTTGTAACTCTTGTTCCAGTGTTCATTTCAGTACATAAATATTTCTACGTGTTCTTAACCCTTGTTCTCTGAGAAACTCTACAAATAGATACTCATGCAAAAGTAACTGCTGGAAAATCCTGCACATCACATCTTTTAGAGAATCTTAACCAGGGCTACAGTATGATATTTGTGGACTCTAGATACTTTTGACTTTGTGGGCTACTTTCTCCATAGAAAATTACTAAAATATTGCTTATGACTGTGGGCTTCCCTTGTGGCTCAGCTGGTAAAGAATCTGGCTGCAATGTGGGAGACCTGAGTTTGATCCCTGAGTTGGGACGATCCCCTGGGGAAGGGAAAGGCTACCCACTCCAGTATTCTGGCCTGGAGAATTCCATGGACTGTATAGTCCATGAGGTCGCAGAGTTGGACACAACTGAGCGACTTTTACTTCACTTTACTTCACTTCATTGTAAAGTAATCCAGGCTGGATTCATTATTATCTTTTCATTTTTCTTCTTATTTGAAAAGACATAAAAAGATTTTTGTGTGCTCCTAAAAGTATTGTGGATCTTAGGCACTGTGCCTATAGTGCCTAGTGGATAAATCTTCAGTCATGTCCAATTCTTTGCGACCTTGTGGCTCCTCTGTCCAGGGATTCTTCGGACAAAAATACTGGAGTGGGTTGCCACTGCCTTCTCCTGGAGATCTTCCCGACCCACGAATTGAACCCTGGTTTTCTGCATTGCAGGCAGATTCTTTATCATCTCAGCCACCAGGAAAGCAGTGCATAAATCAGCCCTGTACATAATATATGGTAAAGACTCGCAGAAATCTTGCAAAGAGAAAACCTATTACCTAGCATTTCTAAAATTTTTGTTCACAGGGTCCTATTAACATCTCGAAGATCAGTAGTGTCCTATAAAACACAGTTTAGAAAAAAATGTTCTCTGCTCTCAAACTGCAATGATACTCACTTTGCAGAAAGGAAGATAGTGATGCAAAAATCAAGTTACTCTTCTTGGCCATGGTTGAGATCTCTGAATTAACTGTAAAATATCAATAAAGGCCTGTTTAAGATGTTTTATAGAGCAGACAAGCACATCAAATTTTCACATATGGTTCATATTAATGTATGGAATACATGACAATTATATTTCATTAACACATCTTTCCAGTACATGGGAATGGTAATACACCATTAACTCGTACTTTTCGTTCTTATACTAATCAAATAAAATTAGGATGCCTATAAAACTTGATTTCCAATTCATTTTCAGAAGATGGATAATAGAAATTTCCCGAATTAGCAATCAGACTGTATTTATTGCATATGGTGACTGCTTTAAAATGTGACTGCATTCTCTATACTTTTATGAACCTTTTGACGCATTGCTCTGGAGCAATCAACCAGGATCGCTTGTCTTTAACAACTGCTAATATTCCTTTTAAGAACAAGGGTATCTTATGAATATCACCAGGGAAACTTGGGACTTTATCTGAGGTCTGGAAGGAGAGCTGCCCCTGAGAATCCAGAGAAGTTATCTCTTTTCTCAAGGGTATGAGTTGGAGATTGGGATTGACATATATACCTTACCATGGGTAAGACAGATCTCTGGTGGGAAGCTTCTGTATAGAACAGGGAGTTGAGGTCAGTGCTGTGTGATAACCTAGAGGGGTGGGATAGGAAGAGGGAAAGGATATATGTATACTTATGGCTGATCACTTCAATGTACAGCAGAAACTATCACAATATTGTAAAACAACTATATCTCAATTTTAAAAATTTAATCATGCAATCTAGGGTATGAGTTAGAAACAGATGCCATTTGGGCAGCTGCATACATCCTTTATACACATGATTCAAGCAGTTAGGTTCAGTTCAACAATATTCATTGAGTGCCTTTAGTGGGTGAGGTAACAGGCACAAATGAGACATGAATTATGCATACCTCTCACCATGGGGTATTAAAACTTGCTGTGTACATATTAGATTTGAGCCTTTAGTCACAGAGGCTGTGTAAAGGAGAAAAGGAAAGACATACCCATCTGAATGCAGAGTTCCAAAGAATAGCAAGGAGAGATAAGAAAGCCTTCCTCAATGATCAATGCGAAGAAATAGAGGGAAGAAATAGAATGGGAAAGACTAGAGATCTCTTCAAGAAAACTAGAGATACAAAGGGAACATTTCATGCAAAGATAGGCTCGATAAAGGACAGAAATGGTATGGACCTAACAGAAGCAGAAGATATTAAGAAGAGGTGGCAAGAATACAAAGAACTATACAAAAAGATCTTAATGACCGAGATAACCTCACTGGTGTGATCACTCACCCTGAGCCAGACATCCTGGAGTGTGAAGTCAAGTGGGCCTTAGAAAGTATCACTATGAACAAAGCTAGTGGAGGTGACGGAATTCCAGCTGAGCTATTTCAAATCCTAAAAGATGATGCTGTGAAAGTGCTACACTTAATATGCCAGCAAATTTGGAAAACTCAGCAGTGATCACAGGACTGGAAAAGGTCGGTTTTCATTCCAATCCCCCCACAAGGGCAATGCCAAAGAATGTTCAAACTACTGCACAATTGCACTCATCTCACACGCTAGCAAAGCAATGCTCAAAATTCTTCAAGGCAGGCTTCAACAGTATGTGAACCAAGAACTTCCAGATGTATAAACTGGATTTAGAAAAGGCAGAGGAACCAGAGATCAAATTGCCAACATCTGCTGGATCCTAGAAAAAGCAAGAGAGTTCCAGAAAAGCATCTACTTCTGCTTTACTGACTACACCAAAGCCTTTGACTGTGTGGATCACAACAAATTGTGGAAAATTCTTCAAGAGATGGGAATACCAGACCACCTCACCGGCCTCTTGAGAAATCTGTATGCAGGCCAGGAAGTGACAGCTAGAACTGGACATGGAAACACAGACTGGTTCCAGATTGGGAAAGGAGTATGTCAAGGCTGTAACCCTGCTTATTTAACTTACATGCAGAGTATATCAGGCAAAATGCCAGGCTGGATGAAGCACAAGCTGGAATCAAGATTGCCAGGAGAAGTATCAATAAACTCAGATATTCAGATGACACCATCCTTATGGCAGAAAGTGAAGAAGAACTAAAGAGCCTCTTGATGAAAGTGAAAGAGGAGAGTGAAAAAGCTGGCTTAAAACTTAACATTCAGAAAACAAAGATCATGGCATCTGGTCCCATCATTTCATGGGAAATAGATAGGGAAACAGTGGAAACAGTGATAGACTTTATTTTCTTGGGCTTCAAAATCACTGCAGATGGTGACTTCAACCATGCAATTAAAAAAATGCTTGCTCCTTGTAAGAAAAGCTATGACCAGCCTACAGAGCATATTAAAAAGCAGAGACATTACTTTGCTGACAAAGATCTGTCTAGGCAAAGCTATGGTTTTTCCAGTAGCCTTGTATGGATGTGAGAGTTGGACCATGAAGAAAGCTGAGTGCTGAAAAATTGATGCTTTTGAACTGTGGTGTTATAGAAGACCCTTGAGAGCCCCTTGGACTGCAAGGATATCAAACCAGTCCATCCTAAAGGAAATCAGTCCTGAATGTTCATTGGAAGGACCGATGCTGAAGCTGAAACTCCAATACATTGGCCACCTGATGCAAAGAACTGACTCACTAGAAAAGTCCCTGATGCTGGGAAAGATTGAAGGCAGGAGGAGAAGGGGACAACAGAGGATGAGGTGGTTAGATGGCATCCCTGACTCTATGCACATGAGTTTGGGTGAACTCCAGGTGTTGGTGAAGGACAGGGAAGCCTGGCATGCTGCAGTCCATGGGGTCACAAAGAGTTAGACACGACTGAGTGACTGAACTGAACTGAACTGATATGGGGACAGCAAAGGAAGATGTTTTACAGTCCAGTCTGTGCAAAACAGAAAGTAGGAAAGAAGGTGAGGAGGTGAATGGGCTCCTAAAGAAAGTAGTGTCTGAAAAATGTGATGCACTCTGTTTCTATTTCATAATATACATAAAGTAGAATTATTTGGAACATGCATGCAGCCAAATTTCCTTTTATATTTAGAGAATAATTTGAAATTTCAGACTTGAGCAAGATGATGAGTTGTTGCATGAGAGTTGAGTTACTTGTTTGTATAGCAAGAAGGCACTTCAATATGGGGTAAGAAGTTTGAAAATCAGAGTTAGAAACTTGCAGTAATCAAATCTCTTCCAGTTCTATACTTTTATAGAGACCCTGTGATATACTGGCGGGTGATGAGTCAGGATAGGATAAGCTTAGGCCATGGTAACAAACAAATAAAGATAAATCTCAGTGGCTTAACACAAAATTTATTTTCAGTCACAAAATCTGATGAGGATCTGGAGACTCTCCATGGTAAACAATGCCATGAGATGAGCAAAGATGCAGGCTGTTTTGATCTTCCATCTCCATCAATTCAACATGAGACCTTCTCTACAACTGCTGTGGCGAGGAAGAAAATTCTAGAAAGTCAAACACTGGCTGTGAAATACTTTGGTCTGAAAGTGACACCTAATATGCCTGTTCACAATTCATTGGCCAAAACTAATTGGCCAAAATTAGTTTTGGCCAAAACTAACTGGCCAAAACCCAAGGTGGAATGTTCCCCTATATTTGAAGGAGAGGAAATTTAGATATGGAAGAACAGAGATGTCTCTACCACAACAGTCTTTAGACATGAACTGCATGCTCCAAGACTCTCTGAAAATAATAGTGGATATTTTTTCAAAAGATGCTCAACATCATTATCAGAGAAATGCAAATCAAGACCACAATGAGGTACCATTTCACACCACTCAGAATGGCTGCGATCCAAAAGTCTATAAGCAATAAATGCTGGAGAGGGTGTGGAGAAAAGGGAACCCTCTTACACTGTTGGTGGGAATGCAAACTAGTACAGCCACTATGGAAAACAGTGTGGAGATTCCTTAAAAAATTGCAAATAGAACTGCCTTATGACCCAGCAATCCCACTGTTGGGCATACACACTGAGGAAACCAGAATTGAAAGAAACAAGTGTACCCCAGTGTTCACTGCAGCCCTGTTTATAACAGCCAGGACATGGAAATAACCTAGATGTCCATCAGCAGATGAATGGATAAGCAAGCTGTGGTACATATACACAATGGAGTATTACTCAGCCATTAAAAAGAATACATTTGAATCAGTTCTAATGAGATGGATGAAACTGGAGCCAATTATACAGAGTGAAGTAAGCCAGAAAGAAAAACACCAATACAGTATACTGACACATATATATGGAATTTAGAAAGATGGTAATGATGAGCTTATATGCAAGACAGCAAAAGAGACACAGATGTATAGAATGGACTTTTGGACTGTGAGGGAGAGGGAGAGGGTGGGATGATTTGGGAGAATGGCATTATACAGAGTGAAGTAAGCCAGAACGAAAAACACCAATACAGTATACTGACACATATATATGGAATTTAGAAAGATGGTAATGATGACCCTGTATGCAAGACAGCAAAAGAGACACAGATGTATAGAACGGACTTTTGGACTGTGAGGGAGAGGGAGAGGGTGGGATGATTTGGGAGGATGGCATCAAAACATGTATACTATCATGTAAGAAACGAAGCGCCAGTCTATGTTCGATACAAGATACAGGATGCTTGGGGCTGGTGCATGGGGATGATCCAGAGAGATGATACAGGGTGGGAGATGGGAGGGGGATTCAGGCTTGGGAGCTCGTATACACCCATGGCAGATTCATGTCAATGTATGGCAAAACCAATACAGTATTGTAAAGTAAAATAAAGTAAAAATTAAAAACAAAAAAAGAAAAAAAGAAAAAAAAATAGAGTCAGAGTATTTAAATTTTCTATGTATATTTTCAAGCAGCTTCTTAACTGGTTCTGTACAGTTTGAAGCTTAAAGATCTATGACAGTTTTTAGGAAGTAACCACAGAATCATCAGAAAGCTAAGGTCAATAGCCTCTATGAATATGCAAGCTTTCTACAGAATGTTTAGTATTTTTTATGCTGATTTAGCTTTCTCAACATGGAGCACGCTCATTAATTTCAGCACTCACTAAGAATGAAGATTTCTAGCTTCATCTACAGAATGAAACTCTCTGGAGGTAAGCAAGTCCAAGCTTTCCTGGGGATTATTATGTACACTAAGGCCTGAGAACATTCTATACAGAGGAAGCAGATGGTCCATGCTGGGGAAAGGAAAGAGTAGGCTTTCTTGAAATCCAATTGTGAAGCAGAGCTTACCTTGAGGCTTCCCTAGTGGAAGGGAAGAAGGAGTTCTGATTTAAGTCATCTTGATGCTCGTGAAAAGAAATCTCAACAAGCAGGACCTTCCTCCTGGGAGCAGCCCAGCTATCCATTTGGCAGGAAAGGGCTCCCATGCTCCTAGTCACTGGACCTAGTTTGAGCACAGAGCTGATTGAAGACTTGTGCTTTTCACTCTGATGCTTTTATTTTCACCTCTTATATTTTTTGTGTACCTTCATCTAGTCTTATTGCTTTATCTTCTGTATGACACAATGTGGTCCACTGGAGAAGGGAATGGCAAACCACTTCAGTATTCTTGCCTTGAGAACCCCATGAACAGTATGAAAAGGCAAAATAATAGGATACTGAATGAGGAACTCCCCAGGTCAGTAGGTGTCCAATATGCTACTGGAGATCAGTGGAGAAATAACTCCAGAAAGAAAGAAGGGATGGAGCCTAAGCAAAAACAGTACCCAGCTGTGGATGTGACTGGTGATAGAAACAAAGTCCAATGCTGTAAAGAGCAATATTGCATAGGAACCTGGAATGTCAGGTCCATGAATCAAGGCAAATTGGAAGCGGTCAAACAAGAGATGGCAAGAGTGAACGTCGACATTCTAGGAATCAGCGAACTAAAATGGACTGCAATGGGTGAATTTAACTCAGATGACCATTATATCTACTACTGTGGGCAGGAATCCCTCAGAAGAAATGGAGTAGCCATCATGGTCAACAAAAGAGTCCGAAATGCAGTACTTGGATGCAATCTCAAAAACAACAGAATGATCTCTGTTCATTTCCAAGGCAAACCATTCAATATCACTGTAATCCAAGTCTATGCCCCAACCAGTAATGCTGAAGAAGCTGAAGTTGAATGGTTCTATGAAGACCTACAAGACCTTTTAGAACTAACACCCCAAAAAGATGTCCTTTTCATTATAGGGGACTGGAATGCAAAAGTAGGAAGTCAAGAAACACCTGGAGTAACAGGAAAATTTGGCCTTGGAATGCAGAATGAAGCAGGGCAAAGACTAATAGAGTTTTGCCAAGAAAATGCACTGGTCATTGCAAACACCCTCCTCCAACAATACAAGAGAAGACTCTACACATGGACATCACCAGATGGTCAACACCAAAGTCAGACTGATTATATTCTTTGCAGCCAAAGATGGAGAAGCTCTATACAGTTAGCAAAAACAAGACCGGGAGCTGACTGTGGCTCAGATCATGAACTCCTTATTACCAAATTCAGACTCAAATTGAAGAAAGTAGGGAAAACCACTAGACCATTTAGGTATAACCTAAATCAAATCCCTTATGATTATACAGTGGAAGTGAGAAATAGATTTAAGGGCCTAGATCTGATAGATAGAGTGCCTGATGAACTATGGACGGAGGTTCATGACATTGTACAGGAGACAGGGATCAAGACCATCCCCATGGAAAAGAAATGCAAAAAAGCAAAATGGCTGTCTGGGGAGGGCTTAGAAATAGCTGTGAAAAGAAGAGAAGCAAAAAGCCAAGGAGAAAAGGAAAGATATAAGCATCTGAATGCAGAGTTCCAGAGAATAGCAAGAAGAGATAAGGACACCTTCTTCAGCGATCAATGCAAAGAAACAGAGGAAAACAACAGAATGGGAAAGACTACAGATATCTTCAAGAAAATTAGAGATACCAAGGGAATATTTCATGCAAAGATGGGCTCAATAAAGGACAGAAATGGTATGGACCTAACAGAAGCAGAAGATATTAAGAAGAGGTGGCAAGAATACACAGAAGAACTGTACAGAAAAGATCTTCACGACCCAGATAATCACGATGGTGTGATCACTCATCTAGAGCCAGACATCCTGAAATGTGAAGTCAAGTGTGCCTTAGAAAGCATTACTACAAACAAAGCTAGTGGAGGTGATGGAATTCCAGTAGAGCTATTTCAAATCCTGAAAGATGATGCTGTCAACTGCTGCACTCAATATGCCAGCAAATTTGGAAAACTCAGCAGTGGCCACAGGACTGGAAAAGGTCCGTTTTCATTCCAATCCCAAAGAAAGGCAATGCCAAAGAATGCTCAAACTACCACACAATTGCACTCATCTCACACGCTAGTAAAGTAAGGCTCAAAATTCTCCAAGCCAGGCTTCAACAATATGTGAACCGTGACCTTCCTGATGTTCAAGCTGGTTTTAGAAAAGGCAGAGGAACCAGAGATCAAATTGCCAACATCTGCTGGATCATCGAAAAAGCAAGGGAGTTCCAGAAAAACATCTATTTCTGCTTTATTGACTATGCCGAAGCCTTTGACTGTGTGGATCACAATAAACTGTGGAAAATTCTGAGAGAGATGGGAATACCAGACCACCTGACCTGCCTGTTGAGAAACCTATATGCAGGTCAGGAAGCAACAGTTAGAACTGGGCATGGAACAACAGACGGGTTCCAAATAGGAAAAGGAGTATGTCAAGGCTGTATATTGTCACCCTGCTTATTTAACTTATACGCAGAGTACATCATGAGAAACGCTGGACTGGAAGTAACACAAGCTGGAATTGCTGGGAGAAATATCAATAACCTCAGATATGCAGATGACACCACCCTTATGGCAGAAAGTGAAGAGGAACTAAGAAGCCTCTTGATGAAAGTGAAAGACGAGAGTGAAAAAGTTGGCTTAAAGCTCAACATTCAGAAAATGAAGATCATGGCATCTGGTCCCATCACTTCATGGGAAATAGATGGGGAAACAGTGGAAACAGTGTCAGACTTTATTTTGGGGGGCTCCAAAATCACTGCAGATGGTGACTGCAGCCATGAAATTAAAAGACGCTTACTCCTTGGAAGAAAAGTTATGACCAACCTAGATAGCATATTCAAAAGCAGAGACATTACTTTGCCAATTAAGGTCCGTCTAGTCAAGGCTATGGTTTTTCCTGTGGTCATGTATGGATGTGAGAGTTGGACTGTGAAGAAGGCAGAGTGCCGAAGAATTGACACTTTTGAACTGTGGTGTTGGAGAAGACTCTTGAGAGTCCCTTGGACTGCAAGGAGATCCAACCAGTCCATCCTGAAGGAGATCAGCCCTGGGTGTTCTTTGGAAGGAATGATGCTAAAGCTGAAATTCTAGTACTTTGGCCACCTCATGCGAAGAGTTGACTCCTTGGAAAAGACTCTGATGCTGGGAGGGATTGGGGGCAGGAGGAGAAGGGGACGACAGGGGATGAGATGGCTGGATGGCATCACTGACTCAATGGACGTGAGTGTGAGTGAACTCCGGGAGTTGGTGATAGACAGGGAGGCCTGGCGTGCTCCAATTCATGGGGTCGCAAAGAGTTGGACACGACTGAGCAACTGAACTGAACTGAACTGATGCTAACACCTTGCAAATATATATTCCTAGAGTGAACTTCTTTTGCAGAAGTTCAGACTTCTGGAGTCCAGGAAGTCCAGAATTTCAGACTATTGCTGTTCAGCATTTTCATTCAGATGGCTAGTAAGCTTTTCAGAGTTAACGTGTCTATAATGGAGCCCCTAAATGATCTTCCCCTAAACATGTTCCTTCCATGGACTGACTGACTCCATCTCAGTTTTTGGCAACTTTGTTGATTCAGGCCAGGTTCTTGGGAGTCATCCTTGACTTCCCTTTCTCCAACGGATACCATCCAATTCCAATCTTCTAATGAACGTTAACTTTGCTTTCAAAATAAACCCAAGATCTCAACACTTCTTCACTCCCACTGTTACTGCTCCAGTCTGAGTCCCCAGCATCTCTTATCTGGCTTAAATGGTCTGTCTTTTTTTTTCAAGTCCCTGTTAGTCTATTCTCAACATGGCAGTCAACACAACCCTGTTAAAATATTATGATAGATCATATCCACTTTTGTGTTCAATATCCTCCAAAGGGCTCCCCACATCACTCACAGGGAAAAACAGATAGAAGTTCTGACAATGTTTTGCAAGGCCTTGAAGGATCTGGCCCTTCTTTCCAACCTTATCTCTTTATCCACTTTCCCCTTTTCACTCATTTCAGATACACTAAACTTTTTTGTCCTTAAACACACCACTCCTGGTCTCTCCTTTGTGCCTGCTCTTTCACCTGCCTGGGTAATCTTCCTGGGATATTTGCAGGTGATCCTTCAGGTCTTTGTTCAAAGGGCATCTTCTCAATGAGAATAGAGTGATATGTGCTCAGGAGAAAAATGGAAGGGATATAATTTGTTTTATTGGAAGAAGGATGGTCTAGGGTAGGTAAAATGTCACCCTCCTCTCAACCTAGCACATTAGATCCCCTTTCTTTCACCCTAACACTTACCATGTCTTGTCACTATCGTCATTCTATTTGGGTTGGCCAAAAAGTTCGTTCGGCTTTAACCAGCAGCTGGTACAGAAAACCCCAAATGAACTTGTTGGCCAACCCAATATATCAGTTTATAAAGGTTCTTGAAAGCAAGCTTTTCTGTTTGTTTGTTTCCTACACTGATGTGTCTTAACATCTAGAACAGTGCCTAGCACACAGTCACTCAAAAAATATTTCTTGAAAGAATGAAATAATATCTGCCTTTTAATGACAACCAGCTCTTAGTACACATTGTTCTGATATCAATATTTTATTGAAGTTTTGTGACTGGGGTATTTTTCCCAACTTCCTATATATCTTAAACTAACACTTTTCCCTCAAAATTTCTAAGTTGGAAAGGATAAACTCAGAGACAAGTGACACAAAGTGAGCATGACGACCAGTGCTTTGGCCTCCAAGAGGAGAAAATTCCAGGAAAACAAGACAGAGTAAAAAGAATGGGACAAAATTGTATACAAACATGGAGGTATGGAGCTGTGGTAGGCAGCTGCTAAATTGGCTTCCAGTGATCCTTGCCTCCTCGGATTCAAGAGAAATCTCCTTCCCCTCAATTTGGGCTGGACCTAGTGACTCACTTGTAACAAACAAAATAGAGCAAAAGTGATGGCATGTCATTTCCAAGATTTGGCTACCAGATGATCTACTGTCTATGTTGTTCAACCTGTCTTCTCTCTCATCTTCTCACTCTGCTGAAGCAAACTGCCACGTGATGAGCTGTTGCATGGAAAGGCCCAGATGACAAGGACTAAGCCTCCACCAATAGGCAGTCCATCTGGAATCTAGAAAAATGGTACTGAGGAACCTATTTCCAGGGCTGGAAGTAGAGACACAGATGTAGAAAATGGATTTATGGACACAGTTGAGGGGGAAGGAGAGAGTGGGATGAATTGAGAGAGTAGCATTAATATATACACACTACAATGAATAAACTAGACAGCTAGTGGGAAGCTTCTGTAGAGCACAGGGAGCTCAGCTTAGTGCTCTGCGATGACCTAGAGGGGTGGGATAGGGGGAGGGAAGGAGGCTCAAGAGGGAAGGGACATACATATATTCATAGCATAAACATATGGGATATATATATATACACACACACACCCCTATGATTCACTTTGTTGCACAGCAGAAACTAACACAACATTATAAAGCAACTATACTCCAATAAATAAATAAATAGGCAGTCTGATATGGCTTTCAGTCTGACTGCCTATGAGAAAGCGAATCCTTCCAATAGCCAGAGGAAGCCTGGAAGCACACACTTACACTTTGGGGGAGCCTTGAGAGGACGGCTGCCCTGCCCAATACCTTGGCTGGTTGCAGCCTGAGAGACCCTGAGCCAGAGGACCTAGCTAAGCCATTCCTAGTTTTCTGATCCACAGAAACTGAGATAACTATTAAAATGCTATTTTAAACCATAAGTTTTGAGGGCACTCGGTTACTAAACCATAAATAATAAATACAATGGACATATAGTAAAAGGTATGATTGCATATATGACTACCTTTTTAAGGAAATATGAAGCATTGATAATAAATTAGTGATAATTTTGAGTGAGGACCTATATCCAGAGTGAAGAAGAGATGTGAAGTGAAAGTCGCTCAGTCGTGTCCAACTCTTTGTGACCCCATGGACTATACAGTCCATGGAATTCTCCAGGCCAGAATACTGGAGTGGGTAGCCATTCCCTTCTCCAGGGGATCTTCCTGACACAGGGATTGAACCCAGGTATCCTACATTGCAGGCGGAATAGCATTTATCAAACTAGTTGTATTTATTCACTCATACCAGAACTATTTTATTTAAAAGCAACAGGCAGAATTCAAGATGAAAAAAAAAAACCTACTTTAATAGAATTTATAATCTAGCATTGGGTGAGAATGATGAGGGCAAACATCAAGTCCAGAAACACGTGATTAATAATTTCAGGCAAAATAAAACTGAGTTACAATCTGTGGACACCCTGGCCATGGGAGTGAAGCATCTCCTTTGAAAGCCTCTTGCAATCTGTAATCACTGAGTTGAATTCACACTGATATGGCCATGGGAAAATCTGTGGGCCGAGCACTGTAGACAGAAAGAATGGCCAGTGCTAAGCTAGGAATAAGAAGATTATGAGCTAGAGGGTGGATCATGTAGAGTGTCTGAATTTTATTCTAAAGGCGTAGAAAGCCTTTTTTAGAGTTTAAACAGAGAGTAGAATATTGCATTTTACATGTTTAGATGGTCACTCTGGCTTCTGTAAAAAAAAAAAATGAGTTGTGGTGGATAGGAGGTTAGGGAAAGGGAGAAAGTTAGGAGACAATACAGGGTTAGGTACTTTATTGGCAATGGAGCACCGAGCCAACAAGTTGTTGTATGAGAGGAGGCTGTGAGGCTGTAGCAGATTCACAAGTCAGTCTTAACGTCTTGTCAATATAATCTGAATGATTGGCAAGTTGGTTCATGCATGGCGTGATGTCAGGGGAATAAAAAGAAGTCACATTTGCAGGCAACTCATTTGTTCTTGGGGAAAGGGTCAAGTTTACCCTGCTAATCAAAAGAACACTTAAAGATATATTAGACTTGGTATTTTGTGCAAGTAACAACTCCTCATTGCTCAGGAAGAAAATGCAACTTTGATGTTTTTAAAACAGCTGTTAACATTTTTATGGGTATGTTCATAAGTAAGATTTTTATGACCTTGAAGACTAGCCTCACAGCACTATAAACCAATTAAATGTTAAACATAGTGTCTCTCAACCTTGGTAGTAAGTATTCCACATAGAAATGACTTTTTAACTGTCTTTATGCTAATTAGGATTCTAAGTAAAAAACAAATTACGAGAAGAGATATACTCTGTTGACTGGCCTTATCAACCGCCATGAAAAAGAAAGAAAATGATCAAATGTGTCATGGGATGGGAAAGTTGAAATGCTTTCAGCTGTTACTTTGACAAACTACTAGCTTAATGCTGACTCATAGTCCAATGGGTTAGGAAAACTAAAGTGACCACAAAAGAGAGGCAAAGTAGGAAGTGGGTACAAACTTTACAAAGAAAGTTCCAAAGAAGAGAATAAAAGATGTAATTTACTTAAAAACTATTTGGGAGAACTTCCCTGGTGCTCCAGTGGCTATGGCTCCATGCTCCCAATGCAGGGGGCCTTGGTTCAATTCCTGGTCAGAGAGCTAGATTCCACATGCCTCAACTAAGACTTGGTGTAGACAAATAAAAAGATATCTTTAAAAATTATTTTTGAACCCAATAGAAAATAAGCCACTTATATTTGACCACTAAAAGAACCATTTTAAGGAGTATGAAATTGCAACTCACTCCAGTATTCTTGCCTGGGAAATCCCATAGACAGAGGAGCCTGGTGGGCTACAGTCCACAGGGTTGCAAAGAGTCAGACACGACTGAGTGACTAAACAACAACCATCCTAGTTACTACCTGAATCCCTGAGGGCAAGCACAATGCTGACTTCTAACACTCTTCCTGTCTTATAAACAAGTCATAGAGTATATTACTCTTTTATATCTGTCTTCTTTTATTCAATATTATTTATCTATTGCAAACAACAACAATTCTCATTGTTGTATAGTATTTTATTTTATGAATGTATCACAATGTATTAATTCATTCCATTGTTAATAGATATTTGGATTACCTCCAGATTTGGGTATTATAAATGACAACATCTACCCTACCCCAGCCTGCATGCTTACTCACTTAGTCGTGTCTGGCTCTTTGCAACCCCATGGACTGTAGCCTGTCAGGTTTCTCTGTCAGTGGGATTCTCCAGGCAAGAATACTGGAGTGGGTTGCCATTTCCTCCTCCAGGGGCCTTCCTGACCCAGGGATTGAACACCAGTCTCCTACACTGCAGGCGGATTCTTTACTGTCTGAGCTACCAGGGAAGCTCAGACACTTCCAGATTTGGTTATTATAAATAGTGCTGTGATGGATATTCTTAAACTCAGTCTTCTCTGCAGCATATATGTGAGAGTGGAGGAGTTGGATCATAAGTGCACATATGTTCAGTTTTAATAGACAATGCTAAACTATTTTCCCAAGTACCTATACCAATGAACAGTTTGACCAGCAGTATCTGAGAATTCTAGTTGCTCCACATTCTTGACATTGTCAGGTTATTTTTTAAATGAACTTAAATGGAATATAACTGCTTTACAATACTGTGCCAGTTTTTGCCACACACCCAACATGAATCACCCATAGGTATACATATGTCCCCTCCTTCTTGAAGCTCCCTCCATACCTCCTCAACCCTCTAGGTTGTCACAGAGCACGAGGTTGAGCTCCCTGTGTTATGCAGCAACTCCATACTGGCCATCGATTTCACATAAGGTAATGCCTATGTTTCCAAACTATTCTCTCAATTCATCCTTTCCCCTCCTTCCAAATAGTTGCAAATAGAAGAGAAGTGAAAGGCAAAGGAGAAAAGGAAAGACAGACCCATTTGACTGCAGAATTCCAAAGAATAGCAAGGAGAGATAAGAAAGCCTTTCTCAGCGACCAATGCAAAGAAATAGAGGAAAACAATAGAATGGGAAAGTCTAGAGATCTCCTCAAGAAAATTAGAGATATCAGGGTACATTTCATGCAAAGACGGGCTCAATAAAGGACAGAAATGGTATGGACTTAACAGAAGCAGAAGATATTAAGACGTGGCAAGAATACACAGAACAACTATACAAAAAAGATCTCCATGACCCAGATAATCACGATGGTGTGATCACTCACTAGAGCCAGACATCCTGGAATGCGAAATCAAGTGGGCTTTAGGAAGTATCACTATGAACAAAGCTAGTGGAGGTGATGGAATTCCAGCTGAGCTATTTCAAATCCTAAAAGATGATGCTGTGAAAGTGCTACACTCAATATGCCAGCAAACTTAGAAAACTCAGCAGTGATCACAGGACTGGAAAAGGTCGGTTTTCATTCCAATCCCCCCACAAGGGCAATGCCGAAAAATGTACAAACTACTGCACAATTGCACTCTTCTCACACGCTAGCAAAGCAATGCTCAAAATTCTCCAAGGCAGGCTTCAACAGTATGTGAACCAAGAACTTCCAGATGTATAAGCTGGTTTTAGAAAGGCAGAGGAACCAGAAATCAAATTGCCAACATCCACTGGATCCTAGAAAAAGCAAGAGAGTTCCAGAAAAGCATCTACTTCTGCTTTATTGACTATGCTGAAGCCTTTGACTGTGTGGATCACAACAAATTGTGGAAAATTCTTCAAGAGATGGGAATACCAGACCACCTAACCTGCCTCTTGAGAAACCTGTATGCAGGTCAAGAAGTGACAGTTAGAACTGGACATGGAACAACATACTGGTTCCAGATCAGGAAAGGAGTATGTCAAGGCTGTATATTGTCACCCTGCTTATTTACCTTATATGCAGAGTACATCATTCAAAATGCTGGGCTGGATGAAGCATAAGCTGGAATCAAGATTGCTGGGAGAAATATCAATAACCTCAGATATGCAGATGATACCACCCTTAAGGCACAAAGTGTAGAACTAAAGAGCCTCTTGATGAAAGTGAAAGAGAAGAGTGAAAAAGTTGTCTTAAAACTCAACATTCAGAAAACTACGATCATGGCACCTGGTCCCATCACTTCATGACAAATAGTTGGGGAAACAGTGATAGACTTTATTTTGGGGGGGCTCTAAAATCACTGCAGATGATGACTGCAGCCATGAAATTAAAAGGCATTTGCTCCTTGGAAGAAAAGTTATGACCAACCAAGACAGCATATTAAAAAGCAGAGACGTTACTTTGCCAACAAAGGTCTGTCTAGTCAAAGCTACGGTTTTTCCTGTAGTCATGTATGGATGTGAGAGTTGGACCATAAAGAAAGCTGAGTGCCAAAGAACTGATGCTTTTGAACTGTGGTGTTGGAGAAGACTCTTGAGAGTCCCTTAGACTGCAAGGAGATCAAACCAGTCCATCCTAAAGGAGATCAATCCTGAGTATTCATTGAAAGGACTAATGCTAAAACTGAAACTCCAATACTTTGGCCACCTGATGCGAAGAACAGACTCATGCCACCTGATGCGAAGACCCTGATGCTGGGAAACACTGAAAGCAGGAGGAAAAGGGGACAACAGAGGACAAGATGGTTGGATGGCTTCACCAACTCAGTGGACATAAGTTTGCGTAAACTCCGGGAGTTGGCGATGGACAGTGAGACCTGGCGTGCTGCAGTCCATGGGGTCACAAAGAGTCAGACACGACTGAGGGACTGAACTGAACTGAACGCTCCTTCCCCCACTGTGTCCAGAAGTCTGTTATGCCTGTCTCTACATCTATTCTTGCCCTGCAAATAGCTTCATCAGTACCATCTTTCTAGATTCCACATATATGCATTAATATATGATACTTGTTTCTCTCTGACTTACTTCACTCTGTGTAATAGGCTCTAGGATCCTTCACTAGGTTTTTAAATTTTAGTCAAGCTAATAGGAAACTTAAAAAAATAATTATATGTTTTGAAGTAACTGATGAACTGTAAGAAATGCGACTAGAGTTTACCTTGCTCCTAGGAACATTTCTCTTTAAAGGATCCAAGACTGACGGCATTCAGTCCATGGAAAAGTAAATATTAGTTGATGGAAGAGTTAATAACATTTTCAGCACCATGAAAAAGTTTTTGCTATTTACCTTTTACAATCTTTACATGAAGCATGAAATACTTAAATAGGACTACAAATTGGAATGAAAGCTTTAGCAGCCTTGACAATGTAAAATAAAGGAAAAGCTGATGATAGGCGAGAAGTGGAAGGAAGAAACAGAAAAAAGGGGTGATATATTCATTTCACAATGTAGAAAGTAGAAAGATGACAGTTAAAACTGGCCAAAAAATTCATTCAAGTGTTCATAAGCTGTTCTCCAATGAACTTTTTGGCCATCCCAATGTTCAGTTCAGTTCAGTTCAGTCACTCAGTCATGCCTGACTCTTTGCAACCCCATGAATCGCAGCATGCCAGGCCTCCCTGTCCATCACCAACTCCTGGAGTTCACTCAGACTCACGTCCATCGAGTCCGTGATGCCATCCAGCCATCTCATCCCCTGTTGTCCCTTTCTCCTCCTGCCCCCAATCCCTTCCAACATTAAAGTCTTTTCCAATGAGTCAACTCTTCACATGAGGTGGCCAAAGTATTGGAGTTTCAGCTTTAACATCAGTCCTTCCAAAGAACACCCAAGGCTGATCCCCTTTAGAATGGACTGGTTGGATCTCCTTGTAGTCCAAGGGACTCTCAGGAGTCCTCTCCAACACCACAGTTCAAAAGCATCAATTCTTCAGCACTCAGCTTTCTTCACAGTCCAACGCTCACATCCATACATGACCACTGGAAAAACCACAGCCTTGACTAGATGGATCTTTGTTGGCAAAGTAATGTCTCTGCTTTTGAATATGCTATCTAGGTTGGTCATAACTTTTCTTCCAAGGAGTAAGCGTCTTTTAATTTCATGGCTGCAGTCCCCATCTGCAGTGATTTTGGAGCCCAAGAAAATAAAATCTGTCATTGTTTCTACTGTAACTGCATTAGTGCCAAAGCAGATCTCAGAGCAAGCAAATTTACCAAAGATAAAGAGGGGCATTGTGTGTGTGTGTGTGTGTGTGTGTGTGTGCATGGGCGCTTAGTCGTGTCCAACTCTTTGCAAACTCCTGGACTGTAGCCTGTCAGACTTCTCTGTCCATGGAATTTCCCAGGCAAAAATACTGGAGTGGATTGTCATTTCCTTTTCCAGGGCTAACCCAGGGATTTAACCTGCATCTCTTGCATCTCCTGCATTGGCAAGCAGATTCTTTATCACTGCAGCACCTGTGAAGCCACAAAAGAGGGGCATTACTTTACTGTAAAGGGGTCAATTCTCCAAAAAGACATAACAGTCATTAATATGTATGTACCTAACAACAGAGCATCAAAATACATGAGGCAAAAACTGACTGAGTGATTAAGAGAAATCCACAAACCCATAATTATAGTTGGAGATTTCAATACTCCTCCATCAGTAACTGACAGATGAATCAGCTAGAAAATCTGTTAAGGATATAATTGAACTGAACAGCACAGTCAATCAACTGGATTTAATTGACATTCATAGAATACCTGAGCCAAAGACAGCAGAATACACATCCTTCTCAAGCTCACATGGAACATTCATCAAGGCAGACCACATTCTGGGTCATAAAACACAAACAAATTTAAAAAATAGAAATCATACAAAGTATACTTTCAGATCACAATGGAATTAAACAATCAATAATAGAAACATAGAAAACCCCCAATATTTAGAGACTCAACAACACATTCCTAAGAATAAACGTCCTCATTTTATAACAAGAAAATAAATAATAAGCCCATTTAAGTATATAAACTCATGCTTCATTTTAGAAATAAAACACACTTTCTTCTAACAATTAAGAAATATTTCCCCCCTTTCCAGAAGAAGTTAAAAACCATAATTTAAGTTTCTTCAGGGTTCTAGTATAAAACACTATTTCAGTTTCCCATAATTTTATGGAAATTTCTTCTTTGAGGCTTAGCTACATCCACTTGACCTTGAACCAAAGGTAATACACAGTTTAGAAGAGCTTACATTATCAGGGCAACACTAATTTTTAAACTTATATGTAAATTGGTAAGCTGCCCTAGTGAATCTATATTTTAAATACTTTCCTATGCGCCTCTGGATGAAAGGTAAGACATTATCTTTAATAATATGTAGTGGTTCTTTAATCTTTTCTTTCTCTGCTCACCTATAAATGTATTAGCAATATAGGGACATGAATCCTGGAGCTAAGTTTCAGTCCATGTTAACACATGCCCCAAATCTAACCATTTCAAAATCTGACTGTATGGTCAAATCAGTTGTTAACATGAATTATTGTTTAGTTCCTTAATTTAGAAGGAAACCAAACCATGCAGAATAATTACTGGCTGGTTAACTGCAGAATGAAGGGGAGTATATTATTTAGCATAGGTCCAAGTGCTATAGTGGTTTAGTCACTAAGTCATGTCTGACTCTTACAACCTCATGGACTGTAGCCCACCAGGCTCCTCTGCCCATGAGATTCTCCAGGCAAGAATACTGGAGTGGGTTGCCATTTCCTTCTCCAGGGGATCTTCCCAACCCTGGAATCAAACCCGGGTCTCCTGCATTGCAGGCAGATTCTTTCCCAACTGAGCTATAAGGGAAGCCCTCCAAGTGCTATAAGAATCAACTTTAAACCTTAAAGACAGTAAGTTCAGTTCTTGTCAATGCAAGCTTCAGAATAGCTATTTCTGACTATGCAGTTACTCTGGGACTAAGGCATCATGTTTCATAGACTATCTCCAATGAATGCTCTCTATCCATGTAGGAGACAAGAGAAGAGAGTTTAGAAGATCTCATTGAAGATTTAAGGGGCCTTGTCTCCAATGAGGATATATAACCTTGCTTGCAACCCATTGTACAGAACTGGTCATATGTCTTCATCTACATACAAGCATGTGAAAATATAGTCTTTCTGTGTGTCCAGGAAATAATGAAGTAGCTTGATGAACACATAGGATTGTTTCTGCCACAGTAGGCAAATATTACAGAGCTGAAATAACGACTTATTGCCTATGTCTCTACTGTGGTCAACTGGTTGCAGAATCCCAAATTATAGACAGCCATGTTTTCCTTCTTCTGAGTTAAAAGTAGCATGTCAGAGGCCTATAAGGTCTCTAGAGAAAAAGTCAAGAAAGACCAAGCAATGGCCTCTTTCACTGAGAGCAAGGTGATGACAATTTAATGAAGGTCATTATTCATTCTATATTTTATTACAGTTAAAGAATGAGAAGTCAGAGGCACTATAGGACAAAACTCCATTGAACTAGAGTACCAGCCTTCTAGTCTCCTAGCCCAAAACTGACTTTTCACTGACTTAAGTGGACAAAGGTCAATAAACATCTGTGCAAGTTGGGAAGAGAGATGCTGCTTTCCAGTGTATTTCTGAGAAAACCTAAATTTAAGTCACTCCTGACCAAGATAATCATGATGGTGTGATCACTCACCTAGAGACAGACATCCTGGAATGTGAAGTCAAGTGGGCCTTAGAAGGCATCACTACGAACAAAGCTAGTGGAGGTGATGGAATTCCAGTGGAGCTATTTCAAATTCTGAAAGATGATGCTGTCAAACTGCTGCACTCAATATGCCAGCATTTTGGAAAACTCAGCAGTGGCCACAAGACTGGAAAAGGTCAGTTTTCATTCCAATCCCAAAGAAAGGCAATGCCAAAGAATGCTCAAACTACCGCACAATTGCACTCATCTAACACGCTAGTAAAGGAATGCTCAAAATTCTCCAAGCCAGGCTTCAGCAATACGTGAACCATGAACTTCCAGATGTTCAAGCTGGTTTTAGAAAAGGCAGAGGAACCAGAGATCAAATTGCCAACATCCACTGGATCATCAAAAAAGCAAGAGAGTTCCAGAAAAACATCTATTTCTGCTTTATTGACTATGCCAAAGCCTTTGACTGTGTGGATCACAACAAGCTGTGGAAAATTCTGAAACAGATGGGAATACCAGACCACTTGACCTGCCTGTTGAGAAACCTACATGCAGGTCAGGAAGCAACAGTTAGAACTGGACATGGAACAACAGACTGGGTCCAAATAGGAAAAGGAGTATGTCAAAGTTGTATACTGTCATCCTGCTTATTTAACTTATATGCAGAATACATCATGAGAAACGCTGGGCTAGAAGAAGCACAAGCTGGAATCAAGATTGCTGGGAGAAATATCAGTAACTTCAGATATGCAGATGACACCACCTTTACAGCAGAAAGTGAAGAGGAACTGAAAGCCTCTTAATGAAAGTGAAAGAGGAGAGTGAAAAAGTTGGCTTAAAGCTCAACATTCAGAAAACGAAGATCATGGCATCTGGTCCCATCACTTCATGGCAACTAGATGAGGAAACAGTGGAAACAATGTCAGATTGTATTTTGGGGGGCTCCAAAATCACTGCAGATGGTGACTGCAGCCATGAAATTAAAAGACGCTTACTCCTTGGAAGGAAAGTTATGACCAACCTAGACAGCCTATTCAAAAGCAGAGACACTACTTTGCCAACAAAGGTCCGTCTAGTCAAGGCTATGGTTTTTCCAGTGGTCATGTATGGATGTGACAGTTGGACTGTGAAGAAAGCTGAGCACTGAAGAATTGATGCTTTTGAACTGTGGTGTTGGAGAAGACTCTTGAGAGTCTCTTGGACTGCAAGGAGATCCAAGCAGTCCATCCTAAAGGACTGTTCATTGGAAGTTCATTGGAAGCACTGATGCTGAAGCTGAAACTCCAATCCTTTGGCCACCTCATGTGAAGAGTTGACTCATTAGAAAAGACTCTGATGCTGGGAGGGATTGGGGGCAGGAGGAGAAGGGGACAACAGAGGATGAGATGGCTGGATGGCATCACTGACTCAATGGACGTGAGTCTGAGTGAACTCCAGGAGTTGGTGATGGACAGGGAGGCCTGGCGTGCTGCGATTCATGGAGTCGCAAAGAGTCAGACATGACTGAGCGACTGAACTGAACTGTACGACTATACCACCAATGCTAAAATTGACTGTAATTCCTGAAGCACGGGCTCCACAGAAACAAACTAAACTTTAGGATCAAATAATTAAAAAGAGAGTGTTTAAATCTTGTCCTGAAAAATCCATAAGTACACCTGGCAATTTTACTGTCATAATTAAAGCTTCTATCCATTATATAGTAAATGAAATTTAAATAAAATATGGTGTCACCAACTTAATGGCCATAAGTTTGAGCAAATTCCAGGAGATAGTGAAGGACAGGGAAGCCTGGAGTGCCACAGTTCATGGAGTAACAAAGTGTCAGACAGGACTTAGCCATTGAACAATGACAACAAAATAAAAGAAGGCAAAGTAAATAATTCCTAAAAGAAAAAAACCTCAATTGTTATGTTTATCACATTTCTGAGGAGTACATAAAAATTTCCCATCTTCCTCTCATAATTTAATAATCACATTGGGTTATTTAGGTTGTTTTTTTTTTTTTTTCCCTCACCGTCTTCAGAGTTTTTCCAACTTTCAAAGAATAAAACTCTTTTGCTAATTAAACATGACACTATTAAAGGACGTATTTGTATTTACTGGTCTCATTTTAAAAATCATATAGAATGTCATTATTGGTGAAGTTAGCTCTTCTAGGAACAGAGACCTAAAATCTTTTTAAAGATAGGTTAATATTGGAACAAAATAGAAATTGGAAGCATTTGCTATGGAATGGTAGAACTGATAAAGACAATTAAAGTTCTCTTTACTCCAGCCTCTCAACTTACACACTTACATATACATTCATTCACTCAACAAAACTTTTCATGTCTCCCATGTACGGGGCGCTGCTCTAGATCCTCAAGAGAGGAGGGAACACAATGAACAAAACCCCTGCTCTTATGGGGTTTATTAAAGAGGGGAGAAAATATATACTAAACAAACAAGTAAGATAAATAGCATGGCAGGTGGTGATAAGTAATCTAGAGAACCAGAGAAGAAACGATTTGCAGATTTAAGCATGTGTTCTGGAAAGTCCTCACTGAAAAGTCTTCAATAAAGATTTGAAGGATAAGTGAGCCATGCAGCTTGAGGAAAAAAGCGTCCCAGGGAGGAAGAACTCAATATTAAAGAGAATAAGGAACTCTTTTAAGGTCAAAGAGTAGCGAGGCCGGAACCCAGGTAACCTAAAGCCTGGATTCATCTTTAAAATAATAGACTATGCTATTGATGCCAAGTCACTTATCATCTAACAATCATTTCTTTAATTACTGAGCTCATATTTATGTATCACCATCTGTGTGCAGAGCATGGTTCTAGATGCTTTGGCAGCGGGAGGAGAACATTCCTCTTTTTGTGAGTTTTGATGTATAGATTCTCATTTAATCTCTACAGTGACCGTTTGAGGTAGCTATTATTGAGTTGGCCAAAAGATCATTTGGAGTTTTCTGTAACACCTTCCTGAAAAACTCAAATAAACTTTTAAAATTATCAGTTATTGAACTTATTTGCCTTATCATTTATAGACAAGAAAATGGGCTCATTTAGGATAACTAACCTGCCCCTCAAGCCAACAGCTATTAGGTGATACAACTAGGATCTTAACTCAGTTGACTCATTCCAAAACCCATACACTTCCACCATATCATGCTGCTTAAACTGAACTTTAACTTCCCCATGTACATATGTGTTTTATATTTATTTTTGTTGTTGCTGTTTTACATGGAAATATAGAAGATAACTTCAAGTAATTTCATATTTACATCACCAACAAAATAAAATTAAACATCAATTATTCACTGATTGCTATATACAGATGGAATTAAATAAGACTCAGAATTAGTCAATTTGGCCTGGAAAATTAGATGCAGAATTCAAAAATGCAGTTCAGCCTGTTTCATCTGGGTTCTTTCCTCCTTCCTAGCTTCTTTTCTGTTTTTCTTGCTTATTAAATTTAAATGATATTATTAATTTTTGCATTGATGATACATTCACATTGCTCAAAATTCAAAAGTTCCAAAGGGCATATGATTAACTATCTCCCCAGCACTCTGTTCTCTAGCCATGCAGTTCTCCCTGAAGGAATTTTTTTGGGGGGCCCAATTCCTCAAATTTCCTTCTAGTGGCATATTATGCAAATACATCCGGCTTCTAGAGCGTAGGTGAAATTTCAAAGATCAAATCAGAGTAGGGCCAAGAAAAACAGGGTGTGACTGATACTGCTGCCAGCACAGTAGACAAAAGTTCCCCAAAGAGAAAATAATTTACACTGATTTACTTCGGGACTTCTCTGTTCTAGATTTTACACACCTCCCTCCGGATCAATCTTCCTCAAGTGCATCTCCAATCATGTCGAACACTACTCAGTCTTCCAATGATCTCTTACTTATCTAGTCCAACAATCCAAATGCCCAGTTTGGAATTCGTTGCCTTGTATTTCTTATTTATCTGTAGTTTTTCACTTTTACTCTACCCTCCAGCAGCTATAGTAAAGTTTTATTGGCATTCAACATGTATTAGTATTATAATGCCTAAAAGGATTCCAGATTTGAATGCAATCCATTGGCTCTTTTACTT
Source organism: Capricornis sumatraensis (assembly GCF_032405125.1). Classification (NCBI taxonomy): domain Eukaryota; kingdom Metazoa; phylum Chordata; class Mammalia; order Artiodactyla; family Bovidae; genus Capricornis; species Capricornis sumatraensis. The sequence goes on from NC_091092.1 coordinate 113,487,086, forward strand.
TGGAGACCGTCTAGGGCATGAAAATCCTGATGCCTGGGGAACCATTTAGTGGTTTAAACTCTAGGAACTAGAGTTTCCCAGTGGTACTGGTTTGCCTAGGACTGGGGTCTTCCAGGATGTGGGGCCTTTTTTTTTGTTGTTGTTGTTGCTAAAACCAGGGGACTCCTAAGCAAACCAGAACAAGTTGGCCATCCAACCTGGGACACTGGCAAAAATGCTGCTTCCAGGATTTTCAAAGCACTGAGAGAACATAATGAACTCTTTTGCTCTCACTCTTACACAGTGAGGACAAAGACACACCAAGGGTGGGGTGGAGAGTTATGGTGTTTGAGGAGATGACATCACCATTCTTTCTCCACAGAAGAATATGATGGGTTTGCTGCCCTAAGAGCAAAAACCCCCTGTTCTTACTCCTGATCTGGCCAAGAACTACCTGCTCTTCCAAAGCATGCTTTCTCTTTGGTACTAAGTGATACAAATCTTGTGTTATCCTCTACCACTCTCCCTGGAGTCACTGTTATGCACAGAGTGTAGATGTGAACACCTGGGCTCCTCTCATATTTCTTTCACGAGGTAGCTGCACCCAGCTCCTCTGAGGGTGAGCCCATACCACTGCCCCCTTTTCAGGGGAACTGCCTGCACTGCTGTTTGCCTCAAGAGTGCTGTCACATCCAAGAAGTTCCACATCCTCCATGCCCCAGTGGTCAATGACTGATTGATACAAGGTTACAGAAACCAATGCCCTTATCTCAAGATGGGAGGAACCAATCCATGCCTCAGAGTTCCCCCATGGACTGGGCTAAAACAATTCTCCAGCTGAGCTTACTTCTTTGCTTAGCTTACTTCCCTTACCCCATCCTGTTTCCCTCACTTTCTTTGTCCTGAAAACTCCTGCGATATGTCACTTGAGAGTGTGGTCAAATCACTGTGATTTGCTCAAGACTCTCCCAGTCTGAGGACTCAAAGCTCCACCTCCTGGGCAATCCCTCAGTCCTGGACAACCCACAATGCTCAGTCATTCTACACTTAAACAAGAAGCTCTGTTTCAGGCTCTGCCTCTAAAGAATCTGATCTAAGGCGTCTTCTTGCATCCTGTATAACCCAGGGTTGTAAGGGTACTGTAACCCTATTAGACAGTGGAATTGGTGGTCTGATGTAAAGAACATGTGCATGATGTGGCAAGAGAAGTACAGGCTTGATTTCTGGGCTTGGTGCCCTTCAGCACTGAATGTATGAATGGTGTGTGTATGGCCACACGCACCAGCCCTGGAGTAAAGCAGCTACTGCCTGACCCATGTTCCATCTCCTCTACATCTTCCCTCTCCCTGCCACGTAGTTGGTATCAGATTCACATGTGCAAGAATAGTGAACTTGGCTCTGGTCTACAGAAAAGGTAGCATGGAGACGTAGGCAAATCATTAAGTCAGGAGAAAACCAGTCTAGGAACATCAAGGTAACCACCTGCTTTCTATACATCAGAGCATGAATTCTGTTCCAGAGTTTTCCAGGGAAGCTCAAAACTTACAAACTCTCTTTGCTCCAACTTCTGTAAAGGAACTGAGTTAGGACCACTTCTTTGACACGATTACTTGGAGTCGAATTACCACGGTTACTTGGAAGGGACTTTTTGAATACTACAATCTACTTTAACATCGTTGCCATTAAATAGACACACAGACCTACTAGCATTCTCAGACAATGTCTGGCTGCTGCTGCTGCTGCTGCTGCTAAGTCGCTTCAGTCGTGTCTGACTCTGTGCGACCCCAGAGACGGCAGCCCACTAAGCTCCCCCGTCCCTGGGATTCTCCAGGCAAGAACACTGGAGTGGGTTGCCATTTCCTTCTCCAAATGTCTGGCTAGCAAGGAGAAATAAGAGATGTTTTAAAACTCCAGTTTTCAAGTACCAAATAACCCTAACGTGATGAGGTCTATAGGTCACTCCTGGAGTGGAATCAGTTTGAGAACCATCTCACTGCAACATACCAACTTGTTTCATGAAATCTTCCCCTTTTCCATGGATTCCAGCATCAAACTCTAAGTTACAGAGAAAAGTGGTTTTTTTCTCTTCTACTTTTTTGGGATGCTGCCTATAGGAATAGAACCACATCAGCCACAACAAAAGACATCCTTTAAAGTATCAAAATGTTTAATGATCCAGGAGTGAACAAGGCTGTGGGAGAAGTGACTGCTGCTTTATTTCCAGTTGAGCTCTATCTACAGAAAGAGTTGGTCTTTGCCAAATGTCTTTCAAATACTTAGTGTTAAAACCATATCCAGTAATACTGTAACTGGGTCATTACCCACACATTGCCGGGCTAGTGTTTCAAAGAGGGCTGATACAATCTCATGGTCAGTTAAAGTCAGAACTCCTCCCCTGACATCTCCAAAATCCATACTGGCTGACAGGCGTTATTTAACTTGTGGAGGTAGATGGAAGAGAATTGACTGAAAGAATCACTGTCCAGTATATCAGGAAAGAATGGCAGGATTAGACCTGTTGGAGAAATCTACAGGAAGTACAAAGGGAGCGAGTTCTTGGCTCCTGAACTTGGCAAACAGGCCACAGGAAATCAGAGGGAGTGCAGCTACTGCTTATGCAATATCCAGGTGAATACTGGACACACTATGTCCCCCTGTCTCCAGATAATGTAATATTCCAAAAATTTTGCCAAGAAAATAAACTACAGGGAACAACTAAATGAGAAGCAGAGCTGCAATCATTGTAGCTCCTTATATTGCTTTCTTACCCCCAAGGATGCTTACTCTGCCTCACACTGTCTCTTTTCTAGTACAGAACACTGTCCCTTTCAGACAGACTTCCCAACTGGTAAATGTTTTCTAGTGCAATTTTGCTTGAGATCATTTCCTTGACAAGAACTTACAAGCTGAGGCAGACTGTCATCTACAATTGCACTCAATCCAGGAGTAGAGAGCAGTCGCTCACTCACCCAGCTGCTTGCCTCATGAGTGGAGTCCCTCTTCCCAGTTGGCCAGTCATACAGCGGTTCATTTCAGACAACCAGATCTATCCGGTCCCAGCCCTGTCAATCAGCCCAGATCACCATCAAATGCAAAGACAAATACCGACAACCCTCAGTCTCTGTAGTTCTACTGATTATAAATCTGCTCCCGGGATGTTGTATAACAGGGTCCTAAACCAGAGACACGGTTCTGCTGATGTTTTAAAAACATTAAAAAATTTTTTCTGGTCATGCCACACAGCATGTGGGATCTTAGCTCCCTGGCCAGGGATCAAACCCCTGTCCCCTGCAACAGAAGCATGGAGTGTTAACCACTGGACGACCAGGGAAGTCCCTGAAGATTTTTTAATAGGCTACCACTGTTTTTTTTTTTTTTTTTTAATTCTGAGGTTCTTTCACAGAGAAAGGTCTACAGTTATAATGTCTCAGGGCCTCTCCAGTCAAAACATCTGGATACAAATCCTGACTGTCATGTTGGCGAATTCTTCAGTTTCCCTGTGTTCCCGCTTCTTCAAATGTCATATGGGGTAGGGAACAGGAAGTGCTTACCACTACACCTGACTTATAGCAAGTGCTTCAGGTATATTTTTCAAGATTTTTTTTTTTAATTTGGCTGCACTATGCAGCATGTGGGGGTCTTGGTTCCCTGATCAGGGATCAAACTTGTGCCCCTTGAATTGGAAGCACAGAGTCTTAACCACTAGACCAACAAGGAAGTCCCTTCCAGGGAGATCTCAATCACCACCTTTTATGGCCAATTTTTACTAATCCTTGCTAAAGAAGCTCAGGTATGTTCTCAGAGAAACCATCCCAGTGCCCCTAATGTGGTTAGTGATCTCTCTGATATGTCTATATTACATCATGTGTTGAATTATTGAGTATCTTATGTCAGACCCTGTATCAGGCAGGAGGAATATAGCAGTGAACTCAATAGACTTTCTCCCTGTTCTTACAGAATGTAAGGTCAAACCAGGGAGGTCACAGTTAAATAGCTAATTATAATTATGTATTTAATTGCAATTATAAGTGCCTGGGATTTCTTTGGAGAGAATGATGCTGAAGCTGAAACTCCAGTTCTTTGGCCACCTCATGTGAAGAGTTGACTCATTGGAAAAGACTCTGATGCTGAGAGGGATTGGGGGCAGGAGGAGAAGGGGACGACAGAGGATGAGATGGCTGGATGGCATCACTGACTCGATGGACACGAGTCTGAGTGAACTCCAGGAGATGGTGATGGACAGGGAGGCCTGGCGTGCTGTGATTCATGGGGTTGCAAAGAGTCGGACACGACTGAGCGACTGAACTGAACTGAATAAGTGACTGTGTGAGAAGAGGGAAAGGAACCTGACAATATAGACGAGGGAAGGGGAGGATTCCATTGGGTATGATGTTTCTGCTGAGACAGAACTGGGAGAGCCATTTGCAGGGAGTGAACAGCCCTGATATCACAAGGAGCATGGAACACATCCAAGAAACAGGCCAGGGTGATGAAGCCATGGAGAGGGACTAGTGTGACATGGGAGTGGTGAGGCAGACAGGGGCCAGAAAATTCAAGGATTCTGGAATTGTTAAGGATTTTATATTCGTCAATTTAAAATGAGATGTCATTGAAAGGTATTCAATTAAGATGATACATAGTCATATTTCTGCTTTTTGAATGTCATTCTGAATGTAATTTAGGTAACAGATAAAAGATATATTGCAATATACATGGGGCAGCTAGTTTGGTGGCATCTGCTACCACCCAGGCTTAGATAAGAATGAAGGCCAAGATGGAGAAGAGTAGAAGGATTAGGGAAATAGAAGGTAAAATTGACAGGAGGTTGAGAGGAGATAAAAAATAAGGAAAAGGAGTGAGTGAGTGGGTGAAGTCGCTCAGTCGTGTCTGACTCTTTGCGACCCCATGGACTGTAGCCTATCAGGCTCCTCCTTACATGGGATTTTCCAGGCAATAGTACTGGAGTAGATTGCCATTTCCTTCTCCAGGGGATCTTCCCGACCCAGGGATCGAACCCCAGTTTCTCGCATTTTAGACAGATACTTTACTGTCTAAGCCACCAGGGAAGTCAGGAAAAGGAAGGAGTCAAGAATGATTTGCAAACTTGCTCCCTTTCCTGCACAACTGTGTAGGGGGAATGGTGGTGCCATTTTTTGTGTGTTGAGAACCAGGTTTGGGTAGGGTCCATTATGAGTTCCAATTTTTATGTACTGACTTCAAGATGTTTGTGAGACGTCCAACTGAGATCTTAGGTAAGCAGCTGAATCTCAAAGAAGCGGTTGTGGGGGAGGGCTGTACATGGAAAGCTATCAGCATACAGATGATAAAGCCACAGGAAGATGGTTGGGAGGGAGTACAGAGAAGAGAAAAGAGAAAGGACTGCATGAGCATGAGTCATGATACAGAGGTGTAAGTTTCTACCTACTCTCCTCTTCTCCCCACCAGAATGCAAATTCCCTGAGGGAATGAATTTTGTCTTTTCTCTTTTTATCCTTTGGGAGCTGGCCTAACTTACATATGTGGAGGCAAATGATTTTCAGATTTCCATGATGTCTTTCCCAAGTGGTTCCTCTGAGCACACTTTACGCAACTGTCATAAAAATCTTCTGTATTTTCCAACTACCCAATGATTTCCTAAAAGGCTTTTCAAATGGGAAAGACAAAGATACAAACCGAGAACCCCTTAATGACAAGAGTGCTCCTTCATTCTTTGATTTGTTTCTCTATACTAGTTAAGGTAAATAAACCTAGCTTCTGAAACCTATGAACCAGAAAATTCTGGCTTAACACAATGAAACATGATTTGCCTACCATTTTGCACACCAATGAGGGTTGACCAGAAGGATAGATGGCTACGTTCCATTCAGGGACCAAAGTTCTTCCCATCTTATAGGCCTGCTTTCCTTGAGGTCATTGGAGTCCTCTGGATTCAACTTATGGATTGGGGAGGAGAGAGTGGAAGCTTTCCATGGGCCAGTCCTGGAAGAGTTACTTGTCTGCTTACATTCCATTGGCCATTACTCAGACACATGTTCAAGGGAGGTTGGAAAAATGAGTCAAGCTATGTGTTCAGGAAGAATGCAGACATGGTGAGCTTTACCTCTCTCTGTCAGCCAGTGTGTACCAAATATTCTATTCAGTTCAGTTCAGTTGCTCATTCGTGTCCAACTCTTTGTGACCCCAGTCTTCCCTGTCCATAACCAACTCATTAGGCACTTGTGGTTGTATATTACACAGAGTAGATGTTCTTCCTGCAATCACTGTGTCTGGTAGGAAATAAGACAAACTATCAGAAAATTAAAATACCTTCCCTGGTGGCTCAGATGGTAGAAGAATCTGACTGCAATGCAGGAGACCTGGGTTGGATCACTGGGTCAGGAAGATCCCCTGGAGAAGGGAATGGCAACCCACTCCAGTATTCTTGCTTGGGAAATCCCATGGACAGAGGAGCCTGGAGGGCAATAGTCAATGGGGTCTCAAAGAGTCAGACACGTGTGAATTTCTAAAGCATCAGGGAAGAAAAGGAAAGGAAAATAATTTTCAATCATCACTTTTTATACTGTTTTTCAGCCCCTTTATCTTTTATTTCCTCAAATGAATGGGAAGCTCCCCAAAGGTCCTCTCTAGTATAATCCTGTATCTACACAGGAGGCATGACCAGCTAATAAATGACTGGGATGATAACGATTCTTGTAGCTTACCAGTAACTATGGACACGGGGGGGGGGGGCATCCCAGGTGGCACAGTGGTAAAGAATCCTCCTGCCAATGTAGGAGCCGTGGGTTTGATCCCTGGGTTAGGAAGATCCGCTGGACGAGGAAATAGCAACCCATTCCATATTCTTGCCTAGAAAATCCCATGGACAGAGGAGCTTGGCAGGCTACAGTCCATGGGGTTGCAGAGTCAGATGTGACTTACTGACTCAACAACAACAGGCACTGGAAGCTGGGAAACCAGTGCCCAAACACCTAGATTTTGGGATCAAGTGGCCTGACTCTGACCCTGACCCACTGCTAGCTAGATTTCTGATCCTAAAAGGATGAAATGAAAGAACACAAGTACAGTATTAGTGTACATTTACTACCGGCATGCAGTGAGTGTATGCTAATGTTAGATACCATCATCATTATGAGCTTCATGAATCGTGAAGAAAGACAAATGGGACTCCTTTGACCACTAGGTATTTCCATTTATAACACTAGGGTCAAATCTTTCATCTAACTGTGATTTCTGGGTGTGTTAGGATCCTTCAAGAAGCCACAGACTGTACAGTAAAAAAATAACAGGCACTATATACAGCAAGCCCAGATAACGCATAATCTCAACAGTCACTACTTTCCACTTGTCTTTTTATTTTTACTTCCATCTAAGTGCTGTTTTCTTTCCTGGCTCATATCCGAATAAACACTTAAATTAAAATAAATGAGAGAGAAATCCCCTGGGCATGATTAATGCGGTCTTGGGTTCACCCTTTAACATAGGTGAAGACATCTCAGAAAGCCAGGATTGATGGCAGCAAGGAGCAGAAGATGCACTTCAACTGTACACACGTCCTGAATGATCAGCGCAGCATGACCTTCATATAAAACCCAAAGGTGTTTACTGGCCTTGTGCACAAGCATATTGCGAGCGAAAACAGCCGCCTTTCCTCACGGTACAAGTGAAAGGTTTTAGATTAGGAAGCAGATGAGGTTAAATTACTTCATTATTTACTCATTGGGGGAAAAATCAATTTCTGGAATATAATCCTATTGACCTGACTGGCACTGACCAGGCACAACCCTAAAATAAACATCCGTTCATACCTTGAAAAGGCACCTACACTAACCATTTTCCTTTAGGCGTTAAGGGTATCAACTAACCATGCAAACAAGACTCAAGGTTAATGGGCCTCTTTTTTGAATATGTCACTAAAATGGGATGGTGAAAATTCTGTTTATTTTGTTCTGACCTTGTGAAATTTACACATTACATGATCATGGCTATGTATTTCCTATCTCCAGTTAATACCAAGAGTATTCTGTTGCCAGACACTGGTGAAACAAGCGAACGTCACTGAGACAAAAAAAGTAATCAAATTACATCAAAGAATAGTGTGTTCACTTCCATATAATACATGTAAGAAATTTTAACCTAAATCCCAAAGAGGGACTGACACAGACCTGATCCTATTTTCTTTCTCATAGAAATTTGAAGATACTTTTCCTTCCAGGTTTGTCCTTTAGCAAGGATGTCCTAAGCTTCCATCATGGTGAATTTAGCCTTGCAAGGATTTTTAATTAACAGCGATGATCCACAAGCCATGATTTATATGCAAGAAAGATGCCCTATTTTATCTTCTTTCCCCAGGCTATGATATATGGATGCTTCTAATAAGCCAAAGATAAAAGTGTTTTGGACCAAAAAGCACCTATTTTCTCAAAGATGCACATTAAGACCGCAGCTGTCAGCAAGGGAATAAAGTAGTGCCCAGGCAACAGAAAATATAAAGGAAGTGGAAAATGATCAAGGTTTAATTTATGTATTTATGATGAGATCCTAATTCTTTTTCTAGAAATACTTAATTGTTACTCCAAGTAAAGCACTATTTTTAAAAATTGTAGTTTGGTGAGGGGGATTATCTGAAGTCCTTCTAATGTACTCATTCAAGTTCATGCTGTTCCTTAGGATAACACTTATTTCAATGATGAGGCTGTAGCTGAAAATACGTGAGCATCTCTTTTCTGGTATAACTCTGAAAAACAGTGGTGTAGGGCTTCCCTGGTGGTTCAGATGGTAAACCATCCATCTGCAATGCAAGAGACTCGGGTTTGATCCCTGGATCAGGAAGATTCCCTGAAAAAGGGAATGGCTACTCACTCTTGCCTGGAGAATCCCATGGACAGAGAAGCCTGGTGGGCTATACTCCATAGGGTTGCAAAGAGTCGAACATGACTGAGTGATTAAGAGTGTTAAAAATCATGTTTTGTAGTTGGATTGAGACTCCCTAGTCCTCTAGCTCTGCTGTAAATTAGTTGGTTGACCTTGTACTGTCACTTAATCTCTCTGGGTCTTGGTTTACTTATATACATACAGGCATGATTATGCTACATTACTGTCAATGGCCTTTCCAACTATAAAATTACCCAATTTAGTGACTTGATATTTGGAAACAGCCAGAAATCAGTGTTGAAACTGGAGAGCTATCATTTTATGTATTTAGAAAGAGATATGCTCATAAACTCATTTATTCATTCAACAAATATTTTTTGAGTAATTCCTGTGTTCCAGGCATTCTCCTTAGCGTTAGAGATACAATTAAAAAAATAAGGAGCTCTGTCTTTGTGGCACTTGAATTCTAGACAGATGAGACAGATAACGGACAATGAAGGTAAGAAATCAATCAATTATACAGCACTACAATATACTATAGGGTAAGTGCAATGGGCTTCCCTGATAGCTCAGCTGGTAAAGAATTTACCTGCAGTGTGGGAGACCTGGGTTCGATCCCTGGGTTGGGAAGATCCTCGGGAGATGGGAAAGGCTACCCACTCCAGTATTCTGGCCTGGAGAATTCCATGGACTGTATAGTCTACAGGGTCGCAAAGAGTCAGACACAACTGAGCGATTTTCACTCACTCAAGTGCAATGAGAAAAATACAAGTAGAGTGAGGTATGGAATATGGGGCATGCAGTGGTTAGGAGGCTGGGAAGGGGTGGGCAGGTGGCAGTATTAAATACAGTAGTTAGAGACCATCTCATTTAAAAGGTGAGGATTATACAAAAACCTAAAGGAAAAGATGAAGGAGTCAACTAAACAATGTCTTGTGTGAGAATGGGTTAGACACACAGCCCAGCTAAAGCAGAGGCCCCGAGGAAGGATCATACACGTTTCGTTTGACAAAGAGCAGAGATGCCAGTGTGGCTGGTGCTGCTGAGCCTAGCAAGTGGTAGGAGAGGAGGCAAGAGAGGTAACAGGGTACATTTCACTACTTCAGTACTTATTCCAAGTGAGATGGCAGCCACTGTGAAACTGTGAATGGAGGAGTGCTGTGTTCTTTCTTACATTTACAGAGGAGCACCTATGTTAAGAATATTTATAGGGGAACAAAGGTAGAAGCAGTGAGACCATGCCTTCTTTCCTTATGTATTTTGTAAAATGGCTATGAAGCTAATACCAAAAGGACTGCAACAGTGTTTTGCAGGCAATGTGTGAGAAGAAGTGAATAATTTCAAATATTATCTAGGTTTATGAATTCTGAGCTTATAACAAAATCAGTTGCTAAAGATCATCATTTTCTATATTCCCAAAATATTTTGCTGAGGCTGATAATAAAGCTTTCATAAGTGAAGATAATGATCACTGTTCAAAACTATTATTAGGTATATAGTCAAATCTTCAAGCTCATAGCATTTCAAGGGGTAGGAAGCCACTTGTTCATAACTGAAATATAATTGTTCATTGCATTCTCATAACTCTGAACAACTATAAAGCATCCTCCCCAACTCTTTAAAGTGTTTCCTATTGTCCTACCTTCATCTTTTCATTACTATACACTGCCTTTCTCCAGCCTGGTTCAATTAAGCATTAAGCCCACTACCACTCCTATTTTGGGAGGAAATTAGTAAGACCTCTGCATTGCCTATTAAAGCTATTGTTCTGGCTTTAACAATGTGATATTGGTGCCGTACTGGTGGCTGTGATACTACAACCATGAACTCACAATTGCTCAATGACTATCACAAGTAGCTTGTCTGTAAAAACAAATATCATATATTAACACATATATGTGGAATCTAGAAAAATGTTACAGATGATCTTATTTGCAAAGCAGAAATAGACATGGACATAGAGAACAAACATATGGAGGCCAAGAGGGGAAGATGAATTGGGAGATTGGGACGGATATACATGCACTATTGATACGATGTGTAAAATAGATAACTGATGAGAACCTACTGTATAGCTCAGGGACCTCTACTCAGTGCTCTGTGGTGACCCAAATGGGAAGGAAATTCAAAAAGAGGGGATATATGTATACATATAACTAATTCACTTTGCTGTACAGTAGAAACTAACACAACACTGTAAAAAAAGGTTATACTTCAGTGAAAAATTATCTTTAAAAAAACGAGTAGCTTGTCTGAAAAATATTTGGTACATTCTTTTTATAAGCCTAAACTAGCACTGTCCAATAGAACTTTCTACAAAGATGGACATATTTTTTATCTGCATTGTCCAACACCATGGGATCAGCCACAAATGTCCACTTGACGTGAAATGGGGTTAGTGTGACTGAGGAATGAAGTTATTAACTGTATTTTATGTTAATTAATTTAAATTGAAAGACCGAGAGCTGACTGTGGCTCAGATCATGAACTCCTTATTGCCAAATTCAGACTTAAATTGAAGAAAGTAGGGAAAACAACTAGGCCATTGAGGTATGACCTAAATCAAATCCCTTATGATTATACAGTGAAAGTGAGAAATAGATTTAAGGGACTAGATCTGATAGAGTACCTGATGAACTATGGACGGAGGTTCCTGACATTGTACAGGGATCAAGACCATCCCCGTGGAAAAGAAATGCAAAAAAGCAAAATGGCTGTCTGGGGAGGCCTTACAAATAGCTGTGAAAAGAAGAGAAGCAAAAAGCCAAGGAGAAAAGGAAAGATATAAGCATCTGAATGCAGAGTTCCAAAGAATAGTAAGGAGAGAAAAGAAAGCCTTCTTCAGCGATCAGTGCAAAGAAATAGAGGAAAACAACAGAATGGGAAAGACTAGAGATATCTTCAAGAAAATTAGAGATACCAACGGAACATTTTATGCAAAGATGGGCTCGATAAAGGACAGAAATGGCCTGGACCTAACAGAAGCAGAAGATATTAAGAAGAGGTGGCAAGACTACACAGAAGAACTGTACAAAAAAGATCTTCACGACCAAGATAATCACAATAGTGTATTCACTCACCTAGAGCCAGACATCCTGGAATGTGAAGTCAAGTGGGCCTTAGAAAGCATCACTAGGAACAAAGCTAGTGGAGGTGATGAATTCCAGTTGAGCTGTTTCAAGTCCTGAAAGATGATGCTGTGAAAGTGCTGCACTCCATATGCCAGCAAATTTGGAAAACTCATCAGTGATCACAGGACTGGAAAATGTCAGTTTTCATTCCAATCCCAAAGAAAGGCAATGCCAAAGAATGCTCAAACTACCACACAACTGCACTCATCTCACACGCTAGTAAAGTAATGCTCAAAATTCTCCAAGCCAGACTTCAGCAATACATGAACCATGAACTTCCAGATGTTCAAGCTGGTTTTAGAAAAGACAGAGGAACCAGAGATCAAATTTTCAACATCCGCTGGATCATCGAAAAAGCAAGAGAGTTCCAGAAAAACATCTATTTCTGCTTTATTGACTATGCCAAAGCCTTTGACTGTGTGGATCACAACAAACTGTGGAAAATTCTGAAAGAGATGGGAATACCAGACCACCTGACCTGCCTGTTGAGAAACCTATATGCAAGTCAGGAAGCAACAGTTAGAACTGGACATGGAACAACAGACTGGTTCCAAATAGGAAAAGGAGTACATCAAGGCTGTACATTGTCACCCTGCTTATTTAACTTATATGCAGATTATATCATGAGAAACACTGGGCTGGAAGAAGCACAAGCTGGAATCAAGATTGCCAGGAAAAATCTCAATAACCTCAGATATGCAGATGATACTACCCTTACGGCAGAAAGTGAAGAGGAACTAAAGAGCCTCTTAATGAAAGTGAAAGAGGAGAGTGAAATAGTTGGCTTAAAGCTCAACATTCAGAAAACAAAGATCATGGCATCTGGTCCCATCACTTCATGGGAAATAGATGGGGAAACAGTGGAAACAGTGTCAAACTTTATTTTGGGGGGCTCCAAAATCACTGCAGATGGTGATTGCAGCCATGAAATTAAAAGATGCTTACTTCTTGGAAGGAAAGTTATGACCAACCTAGATAGCATATTCAAAAGCAGAGACATTACTTTGCCAACAAAGGTCTGTCTAGTCAAGGCTATGGTTTTTCTAGTGGTCATTTATGGATGTGAGTGTTGGACTGTGAAGAAAGCTAGCGCTGAAAAATTGATGCTTTTGAATTGTGGTGTTGGAGAAGACTCTTGAGAGTCCCTTGGACTGCAAGGAGGTCCAACCAGTCCATTCTAAAGGAGATCAGTCCTGGGTATTCATTGGAAGGACTGATGCTAAAGCTGAAACTCCAGTACTTTGGCCACCTCATGCGAAGAGTTGACTCATTGGAAAAGACTCTGATGCTGGGAGGGATTGGGGGCAGGAGGAGAAGGGGACGACAGAGGATGAGATGGCTGGATGGCATCACCGACTTGATGGACATAGTTTGAGTGAACTCCAGGAGTTGGTGATGGACAGGGAGGCCTGGGGTGCTGTGATTCATGGAGTCACAAAGAGCTGGACATGACTGAGCGACTGAACTGAACTGACTGAATTTAAATTTAAATCTAAGCAGCCTTTTATAGCTAGAGGCTACTGTATTCAACAGCTCAGCACTGAAGTCTTACTCTATATGATGTCAGACTGACCATGTGACAACCCTGGGCATACTGTCTTACTATCTCCTAGAAATGCTTCTCTTGAAATATTCTTTGATATTACGCTAGTCATTCATTAAGGAAATCTTCAAGAAGCAGTCCTATGAAATACATTGCTGTATCACTGAAAGGCAGTTGTTGAGGGTGCTGATAATTGTGTAAGATAATAGCTTTTTTGTCTGGTCCTAGTACTAGGAAAAGGTGTGGTTGTTCTAAAAATTTTCTCTGGATGATGATGTAATTTATTCTGTTAACATTTTTACATTTGCTTCAGGGGAAGCATGGAATCAAATAGGTGGTCCACCTCTTGCAAGCACATACAATATAGAGCCTCTTGGGATGTATCCTGTGTGCTTATTTTACTCTTAATCTCTTTGTCTTATTTTTTCTGTTCTTATACCCTCTTTGCTGATTTTCTTGCTTATTTTAAACACTAACTGTTGTTACTATAATCTTGTTTCTTTTCTACAAGCAAGCAGAACAAAAATTAATTAAAACCCTGTCTTCTTTTTTTGAAAAACACATTCACTCTCTGTTCAGAATGTTGACTTCCCAAGACCGCATTCTTATCATTATTTTTGCTTTTCTCTAAATTATTTCCAAATTCTATATATTTCATATCAATTGTTGATCTCTTATGGATCCTATGACACTCAGGATAGCACAGGGAACTCTACTCGATGCTCTGTGGTGTCCAAAATGGGAAGGAAATTTAAAGAAGAGTGGATATATGTATACATTTAGCTGATTCACTTTTCTGTACAGCAGAAACACAACATTGTAATCATACCCTAATAAAAATTAAAAAAAATCTAGAGATGAACATGAGCATAAAAAGAGGATATTAAACATAATTTGTTAGATTTTAATTTATTCATTTCAATATTATACTTGCTATGTTACTAAGAAATTTTGATATTATAAAATTTTCGTATAAATGTAGGCTTATAAAGACCTTGAGTTTTACCAAGAAATTATGTCCCACAGGGATGAGATTGTGGGTGTTTGTTTTAGAAAAGGAACCACTTAGGAAAATGCACAAGAGTGGTTTAAAATATGAATATTCACAACATCTGTGAGTCTGTGACATGGTGATTATAAATTAACTATTGTTCACCTGTCCTGGGTTGAGTTTTAAAAAGTCTTTTTTTTTTTTATTTGATGTGGACCATTTTAAAAGTCTTAACCACTGGATCTCCAGAGAAGTCTGGGTTTGTTTGCTTTTTAATGATTCTTTTTTAAAAAACAAAACAAAAACAAAAACACATATCTACTTAGCTTTGTCTTCAGAGCCAAACTGGAAACAACTTTATAAAGTTTGTTATGTGGTTTCTGTCATCAGTGTTCCTGGTGGTTTGCAAAAGTTTGAATCAGTTCCTTTATTCCTGGCTTCTAGCAAAACTCTGTTTCTCACTGCGAATAATATCCATCACTCATTATGCTAATTTATGAGTCAGAGTCAGTGTTGGGCAGAGGGAAATAGGAGGCTTGTGGTTCTAATGGGACTCTTGCTCTAGACCCAATGTGGCAGTTTGGGCAATGCTTTTGTCATAATCTGCCAGTGAATTAAGCGGTGTATAATCTTGAATAGAAGAGGAAAGTAATCAGGCTTTTAAATATGGAAATCATAACACCTAATATCATACAGGAGATTTATCATATTTGGACAGGTAACACAGCCTTGTTGTTCACCCCCATAAACCCACTTTTTATTTACTGAGGGAAAGTAAAAAAAGAAACATCTCAATCTTCAAAACTGCCTACACATCTACGAGATGTAAATTACTACTCAAGTAAATAACTTGGAAGTCAATTTGTCCAACGTCAAAAAGAAATAGGAACAAATGGTAATCAAATGGTAATATAAATTCCTCATACTGAAAAACCATTGTTTTTAAAAACAAGTTCAGTATCCTAGAATTTATTTTACATTTACTTGTAACAGATCCTTTTGTTATATGAACTCCGTAATTTTGACTAAAAAATGTACAACAAATTATAGTCCTTTTCTTCACATTGCAAGGACAAGATTCAACTGAACAGCTAACTCTTAAATAATTAAACAGGAAAGTAGGTCAATGCCATGTATTAAATGACTAGCTCCGAAGATAGCTTTATCAGCTATGGTGATTTTAGGGATGCCTCTCAAAGATGTAAAGTTATTAAGCTATCTTCAGAGTTAGTCTTTTGCTTCATTTAAATGTATGGAATTGACCTCAAAGATTATCCTCATATTGAATTAAATATTAACTTGGTTCTGCTCCATCATTTAATATACGACATTTATATTTTAAGATAGAAAATAACTTTTATTGATTTTTTAAAAAACTCTAATTACAACAGAGCTCCCTAACAATGTGTCCTTGAAACATGGTAATTACCCAGACACTCTTATCAACCGTGAACTAGATTACATTTGGACCCACTTAAAAATCATCCACTTGAAGTCATGCCCCTCTTACTCCACTCCTTAAAAAAGAGAACTAGCATGCAAGAGTTAGTCTCCACATTCTTACCTCCCACTCTCAGACTTTTATTCCTTCTACTCTGAAAAGGTTCTTATCAAGGTCACCAGTAACCAACCTACTTAACACCAAGCCCCATGATCGGTTTTCTGTCCCCACCTTCCTTGACCTCTCAGCAACATTTTACACAAGTTGATGATACTCTCATCCTTGAAATCTTTCCTTCACTTGGGTTTCCAGATTTTCCTCCTACCTCATCAGCTTGCTCCTTCTCAATTTCATCTGCTAATGCACCCTTCTTTTCCCAATGTCTAAATAATACAGTGACCTGGGGCACAGTCTTTGTCCCTTTTTGTGTGTGTGTGTATACACTCTATCCCTATGTGATCTCATCCAGTCCTGTGACTTTTACATAATACCCAGGCAGTGATAATTCCAAAATTTACATCTCCTGCTCTGATTTCGTTCCCAAACACCAGATTCATACATGGAACCATTTGCCATTGCTTGCCATTTTCACTTGGATTAAGAAGCATGATTTTCAGTTCCCTCCCAAAGCTATTGCTTCCTTGGTATTTCCTATCTTATTATATAAATAACTCATTTTAGCCATTTTCTCAGTCTTCACTTAAGAGTCAACTTTCATTCTTCCCTTTTCCTTCAACCCTTCCTCCAGTCAATTATCACACCCTGTGTGTCTTTCTTCAAAAATACATCCTCCATCTGACCACTTCTCATTGATTCCACTGCACTGAGATAAAACTTCTGCAGTGCTTACCCCAGAACCTGAATAACATCTCTCTCTCTTAGACACCTATCTGGCGGTGTATCCTGAATCTCACTGTTTGCCATGGCCTCTCTGTTACCACTCCAGCTGGAATAACCCTCATTTCTACCCTGGAATACAGCTATAATCTCCTGACTGATCCTCCTCCATTCCACCTTCATGCTGGCTCCCCCAGAGTGCAGAGTAATATTTCAAAAACATAAATCAGATGAATCACTTCCTTATTTAGAACTCTTCATTGGTTTTCCAGTATACTGGGTTGGCCAAAAAGTTTGCTCAGGTTTTACTGACCTCTGTTACAGAGAAACTTGAATGACCTTTTTGGCCAACCCAATACCTATATTAAAATCCAGTCTCCACGATGACTTGCAAAACTCTACATGATTTGGGCAATGTCTACTTCTCTGAGTGTTTATCCTACTATTCCCCTTTTCACTCTCTGTACCCGAGTCACAATGACCTTCTCCCTGAGTCACAACGACCTTCTTACTACTAGTTGAACACATGGATCTGATCTTGTTTCAAATGTTGCACTTGATGTTTCCTATACTTGTAATGGACATTACCATTGAAATTGACATGGTTCACTTCCTCTTTTCATTCTGAAATATTAACTCCCCAGAAAGGTCCTCTCTGCCCACCTTATCTCACAACTTGTTGATAACTTTCAGCAAAAAGGATGACCTGACGTAATCAGACCAACTGCACAGAGGCAGCTCACCTGGTGAACAGCCATCTGATGAAGGCTGTGTAATCTTATACACAAAGCTCAAGCTTTGCATTTGGAACTCATAGGCTCAGCGCTTAGCACAACCACCAATAACTAAATAACTATTGGCCTCAGTTTTCTCATCTGTAAATGAGGAATAAAATTAGGGGTAGATATTACTGTTGTGAAAGAGTCGACAAGTAGGTTGACCAAATAATTTATCATCCAAGATGGGGACTTCCTTGGTGGTCCAGTGGTTAAGACTCTGTCCTTCCAATGCAGGGGGCATGGGTTTAATTCCTAGTTGGGGAACTAGGATCCCATTAAGAGAGGAAGGGTACACTTTTAATTTTCTCTGCAATTTAAAAAGTTACCATAAAGTAAAACTGACTTTTTTTCTAAAAATTTTAACATGTGAAAAGTTCTCTGAACTTAAATATACACATAAATTTGTGTTAATAACATTGCAAGCAGTATAGAGAACACCTTAATAAACTCCCTGTGCTACGCCTTTATAATTATATTGGCCCCCAAAACCCATTGTCAATAACTGACCTGTTCTCCATCACTATAGTTTTGTGTTTTGGAATGTCATATAAATGGAATCATGAAGTACGCAACCTTGATACTGACTTTTTATATTCAGTGTAATTCCCTTGAGATCCATCCAACTTGTGTTTATCGATGGTTATTTTATTACTGAGTAGTAAGCCACTGAACGACTGCACTAGTTTGCTTACCCATTCACATACTGAAAGACATTTAGGTTCTTTGAATGCTTGGCAATTATGAATAAAGCTGCATTAAACAGTAGTGTACAGGTTTTGTGTGAACATAAGTTTTCATTTCTTTAAGGTAGGGGTCAGCAAACTACACAGAACATTCACATCACATCTGTTCTACCATCTGTTTTCATTAGGTTTCATTGGAACACATTTGTACTCATTTTAAAAAAAACATAATGGACAGCAAGGAGATCAAACCAGTCAACACTAAAGGAAATCAAACCTGAATTTCATTAGAAGGACTGATGCTGAAGCTGAAGCTCCAATACTTTGGCACCCTGATGCAAAGAGCTGACTCATTAAAAAAGACCCTGATGCTGGGAAAGATTGAAGGCAGGCAGAGAAGGGGATGACAGAGGATGAGATGGTTGGGGGGCATCAACGACTCAATGGACACGAGTTTGAGGAAGCTCTGGGAAATGGTGAAGGACAGGGAAGCCTGGCGTGCTGCAGTCCATGGAGTCGCAAAGAGTCAGACACAATGAGGAACTGAACAACAACAAACTTTTTTAAAAAGTATCAAGTCACTTTTTCAGAGCAGCTATACCTTTTTGTATTCCCATCAGAATTATGTGAGAATTCTCATTACTTTGCATCCTCATCAGCACTTGATAATGTCACTATTCTTTATTTTGGCCATTCTAAGGGTTGTGGTGAGATACCATGGTGGTTGTAACTTGCACTTCCCTAATGACTAATGACATTAAACATCTTACTATATACTTATATCCTATTATATACTTATTAGCCATCCTTACATCCTCTTTGGTGAATTGTCTGCTCGAGTTCTCTCCCATTTTTAATAAAATTTTCCATTTTCTTATTGCTGAGTTTTGAAAGTTCTTTATGTGATCCTAGATAAATGATTTGAAAATGTGCTCTCACAGTCAGTAACTTTCTTTCCCTCTTAAAAGTATCTTTCACAGAGCATAACATTTTAATTTTGATAAACTTTGATTTATCAATTTGTTGTGATAGATTGTATCTTTGGTATCATATCTAAGAACTTTTCACCTAAATTCATGTCATGAAGATGTTTTAAAAGTTTTATAATTTTATGTATATATTTAAAAGTTTTATAATTTTATGTATATATTTAAATCTATGATCCATTTTGAAGTAAGCCTTGTATAAAGTGTGAGGTAGGTTAAAAGTTCTTTGTGTTGGTCTGTTTTTGCATTTGAATGATCAATTATTCTAAAAACATTTGCTGAGAAGACTATCCTTTCTCCACTGGATTCTTTTACACCTTTATAAAAACAAAATAGCTACATTTGTCTTTTTCTGGACTCTATATTCTATTGGTCTATGTGTGTATCTCTCCTTTTCTGATTATCCTGGTTATACAGTAAGTTTTAATATCTATTAAAATGATTCCTCCCATTTTATTCTTCTTTTTCAAAATATTTTATCTATTCTAGTTTATTTTCACTCCCATAGAAACTTTAGAATCAGTTTTCATATATTTACCAAAAATATTGCTGGAATTTTTATTAGTATTGTTTTTAAAATATTGAACAGTTTAGAGAGAATTAATATCCTTAATACACTGAGCCTTTCATTCCATGAACACACTATGTCTTCCATACTGTCTTCCTCTCTGCTACTGCACTAGTACCCCTAGTACCTTCTGATTCCTTGAAGCTCCAAAAAGAAGGCAGTTTTAATAATTTTGCCAGGAGAACAGGCATAACTGGGACTAATTCATCAAACTGAGTCATATGGTCACCACATTAAAAAGAACATGGGAGTGGGAAGCAACAGATCTCCTTTATGGCTAATAGGGAGAAAAGACTTCCAGGTGTAAACCAGCTAAAATTTGCTTTGCCTAAATAATGTGGGATCAAGAGCTACAGCAAGACATTTCTGGGACATAACTGAAGCATACAGACCAGCATGACATTAAGAAAGTGAAGGGTCCTCCTACACTGTGGGTAGAAATGTAAACTGGTGCAGCCACTATGGTAAATAGTATGAAGGTCCCTTAAAAAATAAAAATAGAACAACCATTGTTGTTTAGTCACTAAGTCACTTCTAATTCTTTTCTGACCCTGTGGGCTGTAGCCCACCAGGTTCCTCTGTCCATGGGATTTCCCAGGCAAGAATACTGGAGAGGGTTGCCATTTCCTTCTCCAGGGAATCTTCTTAATCCAGGGATCAAAACTGTGTCTTCTGCATTGTAGGTAGATTCTTTACAGCTAAGCCACCAGAGAAGCCCATAGAACTACCATATGATCCAGTAATCCCACTCCTGGGCATATATACATGGAGAAAACTCTAATTCAAAAAGAAACAAGCACCCCAATATTCACTGCAGCACTATTTATAATAGCCAAGACATGGAAACAACCTAAAAGGCCATCAGTAGATGAACAGATAAAAAAAATGTGGTACACATACCCAATGCACTATTACGTAGTCTTAAAAAAGAACAAAACACAGGCGTACATGAGTTCCCAACCCTGAACCCCCCTCCCACCACCCTCCCCATATCATCTCTCTGGGTCATCCCAGTACACCAGCCCCAAGCATCCTGTATCCTGTATTGAACCTAGACTAGCAATTCGTTTCTTACTTGATAGTATATATGTTTTAATGCCACTGGATTCATGTCAATGTATGGCAAAACCAATACAGTAAAAAATAAACAAATAAATAAATAAATAAAAGAACAAAACAATGCCATTTGCAACAACATGGATGAACATAGAGATTATCATATTAATACTAAGTGGAGTAAGTCAAAGGCTTTGACTGTGTGGATCACAAAAAACTGTGGAAAATTCTGAAAGAAATGGGAATACCAGACCACCTCACCTGCCTTTTGAGAAACCTATATGCAGGTCAGGAAGCAACAGTTAAAACTGGACATGGAACAGCAGACTGGTTCCAAATAAGAAAAGGAGTACATCAAGGCTGTATACTGTCATGCTGCTTATTTAACTTATATGTAGAATACATCATGAGAAATGCTGGGCTGGAAGAAGCACAAGCTGGAATCAAGATTGCTGGGAGAAATATCAGTAACCTCAGATATGCAGATGACACCACCCTTATGGCAGAAAGTGAAGAGGAACTAAAAAGCCTCTTGATGAAAGTGAAAGAGGAGAGTGAAAAAGTTGGCTTAAAGCTCAACATTCAGAAAACAAAGATCATGGCATCTGGTCCCATCACTTCATGGGAAATAGATGAGGAAACAGTAGAAACAGTGTCAGACTTTATTTTTGGGGGCTCCAGAATCACTGCAGATGGTGACTGCAGCCACGAAATTAAAAGATGCTTACTCCTTGGAAGAAAAGTTATGACCAACCTAGATAGCATATTCAAAAACAGAGACATTACTTTGCCAACAAAGGTCTGTCTAGTCAAGGCTATGGTTTTTCCAGTGGTTATGTACGGATGTGCGAGTTGGACTGTGAAGAAAGCTGAGTGCCGAAGAACTGATGCTTTTCAACTGTGGTATTGGAGAAGACTCTTGAGAGTCCCTTGGACTGCGAGGAGATCCAACCAGTCCATTCTAAAGGAGATCAGTCCTGGGTGTTCTTTGGAAGGACTGATGCTAAAGCTGAAACTCCAGTGCTTTGGCCACCTCATGTGAAGAGTTGACTCATTGGAAAAGACTCTGATGCTGGTAGGGATTGGGGGCAGGAGGAGAAGGGGACGACAGAGGATGAGATGGCTGGATGGCATCACTGACTCAATGGACGTGAGTTTGAGTAAACTCCAGGAGTTGGTGATGGACAGGGAGGCCTGGCATGCTGCGATTCATGGGGTCGTAAAGAGTCGCACACGACTGAGCGATTGAACTGAACTGAACTGAACTGGAGTAAGTCAGACAGAGAAAGACATATATCATATGATATAACTCATGTGGAATCTTAAAAAGTGATACAAATGAGCTTATTTACAAAATAGAAACAGATTCATAGACCTAGAGATCAGGCATCTTTGACATTCTTGTGTGATGTGTTTGGTCATGCATCAGCATTTGTTGGTGACTGAATTTTCCACTTATTTCTGAGAGTTTCAAAACTCTGGTGGGAAAAAAGTAGCTATTACAGGTGTTTACAGCAGGAAAATGATACAATCAGAAGGAGTTTTCAAGAGTGTTCAAGTAATGAGTTTAGGATGGTTTGGTAGAGGAAAGAGTTTGAAGACAGGGATAAAAGTTGATAATTTAGTCTAACTATATGGCAAGAGACAGTGAGGGTCTGTGGCAGACAGAATAAATTCCTGAACCTGAATAATATGTATTCTTTGCAGGCTTAAGGCACTTAGAATTTTTTTTCCTGTTCAAGAAATCTCATGATCACAATACTGTAGGATAGATGAACATGTTTGTTAAACAGTAAGAATTATTTTCATAAAAAGAGTTGAAATGATATTAGTGTTTAGAAATCATATGACTTAGATTCTGTTGCTAAGATTAAATTCTATAGATTGTTTCCTCAAGAAATGACTTGCTACTTAATGATCAGTCACAAAGTAGTGCAGTTACTTTTCAACAATTTGACTGCTTTGTCAGCCCCCTGGAAGAGTACCGAAAAAGAAACCATGAAAAATGTGGTTTAAGTCCTAGGGAATTTGGAATTCACCTCCAAGCTCAACTGCCTCAGTGGTAGAGGTAATGAGCAGTTGTCAGGGCTGCACCCCTATTTCAACCAGAGTGACATGCCTTCTACTAGTCTTATATGTTGGGTTCCCTTATAAGATTTTATTTGAATAAGGGGATTAATGGATAAATTAACTTGAAAACTATGAACATAAAGAAATTCTTAATAATTTATCCATTTGTAGTTAAGTATGAATAGTTATCACATATCTAAAATCTATTTTTACACAAATGGAAACAATCTACAGTTATTTAATTTGGATATAGTACCTGCTTTAAAAAAAATCAGAAGGATGGATATTTTCTAGGATATTCTTGATAAAATATATTCTATCATGCTGTTTTGGTCTCTGTTCTAGTACAGAAATGAAAATAATCATTGTGGAAATTTGTATTTATTTTATATCAAGATGTTTACATAATTGATAAATGTTATTAAAATAAGTGCACACAATGAAGAAATGAACAAAAATATGGTAACATAAAATATGAAAACTGTAAAAGAAAAAAAAATATGGCTATTATGTTGGTACCACTTTATTTTCTGTTTCCTAAGAAGAATTTCTTTGACATAAGAAGGACTATAGATATTAATTGTTATAGTTTAAAATTTTCTGTAAATTACTTCCACTGAGTCATTGAGCCTTTGAGGAGGAATTCACATGATCACAACACAATTCATTATACCTATACATTTGGCTCTATTTCTATACTGTTAATCCAACAGAATTATAATTATTTTTACTCATTAATTTACTGATTCATTTAAACAGTCTATCATTTCCCACATACAATGTATTGTTCTGGGTGCCAGGGATAACAGTGCGGAACATGAGAGAGACTCTACTGTTAGGAATTTATAGAAATTCTGGGCAAAGGTCATTTAGAAATCTATCAGACGTTAGAAAATCACAACTATATCTCACTTCCTCACATGCACAATGAACTGAACGACCTCTCAGCCTGCACCCCTCACATCTCCCTCCATACTCCTTTCTCAATCAACCTGTGCTGTGCTGACTTGGTCGCTCAGTCGTGTCCAACTCTTTGCGACCCCATGGAGTGCAGACCACCAGGCTCAATCAATCTAGAGAGGTGGAATCTGAAAGAATTCATTTGAGGCTGACACCACCCATTCAGGGTTAGTGTGATGGAGCCACTCACAGCTAATGTGAGACAGCAGGAGACAGGAGATGTGGATCATATTATATAAATCAAGTTCTAGAAGGATCAAATGCTGGTAAGTACTATTTTATCATTATTATTATTCTGCTAGGAACAGAGTCATAGTAACAGGAAGAAAATGCTTTCCTTTTAAGATACTTGCCTTGTCTTCAGATGCCAAAAACGTTAGCACTTCTTTAGTGAGATAAGTTTTCTTCTAAGATAAGTAGCCAGGTGGCACAGTGGTAAAGGATCTGCCTGCAATGCAGGTTGGATTCCTGGGTCGGGAAGAGCCCTTGAAGAAGGAAATGGCAACCTACTCCAGTATTCTTGCTGGGAAATTTCATGGACAGAGGATCCTTTCAGGCCACACTTCATGGGGTCACAAAAAGAGTTGGACATGACAGAATGACTGAGCACACATGAGCAGTGAGGTTCTCACTGGTGGGGATGTTGAACCGAGGAGACACCTGCTCCTGTCACGCACCTCATGTAAACAGAAACACATCTCTTCTCTAAAGTATGAGTTACTGGAGAAGATAAGAGACAAGAAAGGTCTGAAGCATATAATGTTTTCCTTATATAAAAAAAGTTTCCTTTAAGTTTCCTGGAGGTCTTAGAAGGATAATGGGGGCATTTGTAGAAACACGGAGATGAAGTTAAAAAAAAAAAAATTCATCAGGCCACTTCCTAATGAGGGAATGCAAGAATTCACGACAAGTGAATTGTTTTGTTTTTTCTCTTACCTAAGTGCTTCTGCCACTCAAATCTTCCCTGCAATCTGAAGCAGAGCACAACTCCACTTCCAACAATGGCAGTGGGTTGACTTGTAATTGGCATCAGATAACATAAGGCAAGAGATATCAAGAGACATTTCCCTGGGGTCTCCATGGTATAAGTCACAAATGCAGATGTTTACAACATGGACTGTGGCAGTCCCAGAACTCCTGAGTGCTCTGTCTCTAGTGAAGCAGGCATACATGTGTTCTTTAATTGTGTGTGTGTGTGTGTGTGTGTGTGTGTGTGTATGTGTGCCTGTGTGTTGTACATCATGCTTGCTCAGTCGTGTCTGACTCTTTTGTGACCCCATGGACTGTAGCCTGCCAGGGTCCTCTGTCCATGGGATTTCCCAGGCAAGAATACTGCAGTGGGTTGCCATTTCCTTCTCCAGGGGATCTTCCTAGATCAGGGATCAAACCCATGTCTCCTGCATTGGCAGGCAGATTCTTTACCACTGAGCCACCTGGGAAGCCCATATGTTAAACATGGCTCAAAGCAAGTACCCTCTGCTGCCTGGGATAAGGGCAGTACTGCCCTCAAGCCATCTGTCAAGATGAAGCTAGTTAGCTTATTATGAAGCTATGCCCAATCACGTAGCATGGTCTTTATACTGAGTTGGCCAAAAAGTTTGTTCTAGAACAGCTTACAGAAAAGCCTGAATGAACTTTTGGGCCAACCCAATATTTGCTTTCACTTTCTGCCTCAGCACTCCTTTCTCTCGCTCTTGATTCTTGCGAGTACATGCCTCTGTAAAGTATTCGCAATAAATATTTGATTTGCTTGTATTCGCTTCGGCAAGATTGATTTTCTGTGGAACCCAGGCTAAATTAAGTTGCTCTCCAAAGATTACTAGAAAGTGTTCCATGATCACATTGAGAGATCTTATTTTTCAACTCTCTGTAAAGAATTTATTATTTGGACTCAGTGACTAGAAAGAATTTCAGTATCTACTCTCACTTTTCAATGTTTGAAAATCAAGCCAACTCTCATATCATTATGGCCCTGTCCTCAAAGCCAATGTCTATGTTTTGGGTTTTTTTGGTTTCTTTGTTTCTGTATGTATTTGGCTGTGCCAGGTCTCAGTTGCAGCATATGGTATCTTGTTTCCTGATCAGGGATCTAACTTGAGCCCCCTTGCAAGTAGGGGCATGAAGTCTTAACCACTGGACCACCAGGCAAGTCTCTGTCTATGTGTTTTAGATAACAATTACTGAAAGCTTAATCTATGTTAGCTACCATATATTAAGCATTATCTCATTTAATCCAGATAACAACCTTATTAGACAGATACTATTATCTCTGTTTTACAGATGATGATACTTAGACTTGGCTAGGTCAAAAAATTTGCCCAAGGTCACTTACTGAGGGTCATATAGCTGGTAAATAATAGAAGTTTGAGTTAAACGTCAGTTCTGAATCCACAGTCTGCAATTCTAATCACTGAGCTATACTACCTCTCAGGGATAGAAACTTCTCTTACTTTCTTTGGCACTTGGATAACAGTGTTCTTCCCTATCCCCATTGCCCCTGTTTCCTACCACTTCATATCACAGACCTTTGCCCTACCTCATCTCCTCACAGCTTTAATTGACTCTGGAACAGTCACTCTCCTCACTCAAGATTAGAAACTCTGAAGTTTCCCTTCTGATCACAGCCTGCTATCTTATGACCTATCCTAATGTGTTTCTACAAGATGTATATTTTTATCTATCATTGGAATCCAATCCATCTTCTTTAAAAAGATCCCCTTTAGTTTTACTTCCTCACCTTCCATTGGGCCTACCTTGCAAATGATCAACCAGCACACGTACCCACCACCTTTTTTTTTCTCCTCTTGCTACTGAACTTCTGAAGGCTATATAGATTGAAAAGTACAAACATCTCATTAGCTGGGCACTGAGGGCTTTTGAGTCATTCCTTTGTTTTCAAAATTTTGTTTGTTTGTATTAAAATGATCAGGTAGTGCATTAGATGTTAGCAATTCAGAGGTGAAAGAATGAGTTCTGTCTTCAAGTAACTCACAAATAAACAGTAAATTATAATATATTTCATTCTTGTCTTTAGTCTTCTTTAAATAGCTGTGAGTTAGTGTGATTCAGAAAAACTTGAAGATTGGAGATAGTAACTTAAAAAGTCATTACATTTGATTAAAAAAAAATGTTCTCACTTGTACTGAACCTAAACAGAGAACTTTGCATCTCTTCATCATGGGTCATGCTAGCATCATTCTCTTACCACTTCCTTAATTAATATATTGGAACTTAACTTTCTTTCCATTCAGTTCAGTCACACAGTCATGTCTGACTCTTTGTGACCTCATGGACTACAGCATGCCAGGTTTCGCTGTCCTTCACCATTGTCCAGAGCTTGCCCAAACTCATGTCCATTGAGTCAGTGATGCCATCCAACCATCTCGTTCTTTCCATTACATATGGTCTTTCTCCATCATACCAGGCATGAGGATGCTACTTAACTGTTAACTATACCACGTCAGAATCAGGAGTAATACCAAGATCTACAAAGCAAGTTGGAAAGAGAGAAGTGTATAAAAAAGAGAGAAGAGGGACTTACCTGGGGTCCAGTGGCTGAGACTCCATGCTCCCAATGTGGGGGGCCTGGGTTCGATCCTTGCTCAGGGAACTAGATCTCACATGATACAACTAAGAGTTTGCATGCTGCAACTAAAGATCCTATGTGCTGCAATGAATATGGGAGATCCCACGTGGCACAGCTAAGACTCAGAGCAGCAAATAAATAAAATAAATACTTTTTTAAAAAAGAGAGAGAAGAAACGTTTAGAGAGAAGTATATGCCACAGGAAACCACAGAACCCTGGCAGTCAAAATGATGTTTTAAGGAGAGAATGTCAATTGGACTTTTCAACTAGGAGAGCATTAGAGATTTTTTTCCCAAGCATGTTCAACAGAGTGGTAGATGTAGTAGCCAGGGGCAATAGCTTGAGAACTAACAGGATCAATTTGAGGTGTTTGTGGTACATGCAAAAGGAGGTTGAAAACACAAACCTGGAATTTGGATGAGATATTTGTGTGGGATATAAAGATCCTGGAATTGATGATATGCAAGAATTATTGTTCAGTTGTCCAGTCATGTCCAACTCTTTGCAATCCCATGAACTGCAGCACACCAGGCCTCCCTGTCCCCTACCATCTCCCAGAGTTTGCCCAAGTTCATGTTCATTGCATTGGTGATGCCATCCAGCCATCTCATCTTCTGATACCCTCTTCTCTTTCTGCCTTCAATCTTTCCCAGCATCAGGGACTTTTCCAATGAGTCAGCTGTTTGCATCAGGTGACCAAATTACTGGAGTTTCAGCTTAAGCATCAGTCCCTCCAATGAGTATTCAAGGTTGATTTCCCTTAAGACTGACTGGTTTGATCTCCTTGCAGTCCAAGGGACTTTCAGGAGTCTTCTAGCACCACAGGTCGAAGTCATCAATTCTTTGGCACTCTGCCTCATTTACAAGAACATTAACATGAGTTAATGCAAGAATTAACTCCTGGAAAATATATAAAGTCTAGAAGAGTATGAAGATTGGGATTGTAGTAAAAAATAATGTTTAAGGCCAGAGTAAAGCTAAGCCTGTAAAAGAGGCTGATGTAGAGTGGCTAGAGAGGCAAGAAAATGATATCACTCCATGTGGTGGAGTACATTTCAAAGGGAGAGATAGTGAAACTACTAACTTTTGTAAGGAGGACATCAGATAGAGAAACATTTAGTTTCAGCAACTTGGGAGGTCACTGGGAACCTCTGCAAAGCAGTTTCAGTAAAGAAGAGCTGTCATAGGTCAGATCATAAAGTGGTGAGAAAGTAAATGTATGTAGTGTAGACTACTTTTAAACTATTTTTGGCAGTGAAGGGTGGAGAAGGCAATGGCACCCCACTCCAGTACTCTTGCCTGGAAAATCCCATGGCCAGAGGAGCCTGGCGGGCT
The DNA here is from genome assembly GCF_032405125.1 of Capricornis sumatraensis. Taxonomy (NCBI): domain Eukaryota; kingdom Metazoa; phylum Chordata; class Mammalia; order Artiodactyla; family Bovidae; genus Capricornis; species Capricornis sumatraensis. The sequence goes on from NC_091092.1 coordinate 113,515,903, forward strand.
GCAGTCCATGGGGTTGCTGAGGGTCGGACACGACTGAGCGACTTCACTTTCACTTTTCACTTTCCTGCATTGGAGAAGGAAATGGCAATGCACTCCAGTGTTCTTGCCTGGAGAATCCCAGGGATGGGGGAGCCTGGTGGGCTGCCGTCTATGGGGTCGCACACAGTCGGACACGACTGAAGCGACTTAGCAGTAGCAGGCAGTGGAGGGAAGGAGAAAGGCTAAGATTGACGAGGAAAACTTTGGACCCAAAAGAGATGACTTGTTTGATTGCTTTCCATTTGTTTGTTGTTTTAAAGATGGAAGACAAAAATAGTCTTTTAGAGATCTAAGTAACTGGAGGAAGGAGGGAATTAAATAAAGTAAGATCACTAAGGAAGAAGGAAAATATAAAATCCATAGCACAAGGGTTTGGATTAGATTAGAGAAAGACAGAAACATCTCATAAACAGACACTAGAGGGAACAGGTACGATTGATACAGATACAAGATAAGTAGATACATGTGTTGAATAATGACATTGTGGGAGGCCAAGACATTGGGGTTCAATACCTTCTGATATTGAACAGGGCGGGAGCAGGCTGGAAGAGGTGGTTGGCCTGGTCAACTGGCTTCAATTTCTTGGTAGCGAGTGTACTATACTCCCTAAATTTAAGTGTAAAATTTAAATTTTACATTCCCCAAAATCTAAAGTTTCACTCAGCCCATACAGAAAAGGAAAACATAATGGATTCTTATAACATGACAGAAAAAAAAAAAATACATGATTTTTAAAATCAGGAGAAACAAAGTTTAGCTGTGAACTTTGGAGGAATTTTACCTATATTAGAGATTGGGACAACACATGGGACCGTGATGAACACATTCAAGCTGGCAGGCTATCTATCGGCATTAGGAAAGCCTGCCAACAAAGCTTTACCCTTAGGACTAAAGTTCAGATATTATTCAAGGCTGGAGAAGTTTGGCCAAAAAAAAAAAAAAGAGGATTTGGATGCTAGTAATGTCATATCAATAACCTCAGATATGCAGATGATACCACTCTTATGGCAGAAAGTGAAGAGGAACTAAAAAGCCTCTTGAAAGTGGAGAGTGAAAAAGTTGGCTTAAAGCTCAACATTCAGAAAACTAAGATCATGGCATCCAGCCCCATCACTTCATGGGAAATAGATGGGGAAACAGTGGAAACAGTGGCAGACTTTATTTTTTTGGGCTCCATAATCACTGCAGATGGTGACTGCAGCCATGAAATTAAAAGACGCTTACTCCTTGGAAGAAAAGTTATGACCAACCTAGATAGTATATTCAAAAGCAGAGACATTACTTTGCTGATTAAGGTCCGTCTAGTCAAGGTTATGGTTCTTCCTGTGGTCATGTATGGATGTGAGAGTTGGACTGTGAAGAAAGCTGAGCGCCAAAGAATTGATGCTTTTGAAATGTGGTGTTGGAGAAGACTCTTGAGAGTCACTTGGAGACTCAAGGAGATCCAACCAATCCATTCTGAAGGAAATCAGCCCTGGGATTTCTTTGGAAGGAATGATGCTAAAGCTGAAACTCCAGTACTTTGGCCACCTCATGCGAAGAGTTGACTCATTGGAAAAGACTCTGATGCTGGGAGGGATTGGGGGCAGGAGGAGAAGGTGACAACAGGGGATGAGATGGCTGGATGGCATCACTGACTCGATGGATGTGAGTCTGAGTGAACTCTGAGAGTTGGTGATGGACAGGGAGGCCTGGAGTGCTGCGATTCATGGGGTCGCAAAGAGTCGGACACGACTGAGCGACTGAACTGAACTGAATGTCATCAAGGTACCAGGGTACAGTTACCACAATGGTTGAATAAGAAATTTAAGTCTTTCCAAACAAACAAACAAACAAAACAGTAATCCATTTATAAGAGAAAATCAGAATTAGAACTGATGACTTGATGTTGAGGATTAAAATAGAATTTATTAAATACTTGATGACAATAACCCAGTGGTTCTCCCTTGTGGAGTAATCTGGGGAGCTGTAAAAACCACTAAAGCCTGAGTGTCACTCCTGGAGTCTAACTGGCCTGAGAAGAGGCCTGGACATGATTTTTACAAGCTTTGTTGGATAATTCTAGTGGACAGTGGAACTGAGAGCTATGACTCAAACGAGAACCTGTCCCACAGGTGGAAATGAGACTGGAAGGAATCAGAGATTTCTTAATGTTCCTAAGATTCTGAATTGAGTGGATAAAAATTAATTTTTGTCATTCCTATGCATTCCCTCCCCGCCCCTAGTGCACATTCTTTGGCTTTCTATGAATCTCCAAATGATTTAGGCTCAAAAAAGGTCTCTACTCCTCACAGAAAGTTTCTAAGTTTGTATTCCTTCTCAGCTCTCTCTCTCTTATAACCCCTAGGAATGATCATTTGACATCTTTTCTTCAAACTTTACCCAGAATATTTTTTTTTACTTTCATGTCACTTTATTTTTATTCGTTTTTTAAACTGATTAATTTTTTTAATTGAAGGATAATTGCTTTACAGAATTTTGTTGTTCTCTTTCAAACTTCAACATGAATCAGCTACCCAGAATATTTCTTCTCTTCATTCCCACTGACTCATTCTCATTCTATCTATACCATGTGTAATTCAAAGTCTGATTAACTATTACTGCATAAATCATATCCCATATCTGGTTGCTTTGCCCTGCAGTGTTTATTCTGCAAGCAATTCACTATGTGTCTTCCTGATACACTTGTCTTCTTATTTCTCAGCTAATCTCAAGAGTTCCATCATCTGTTGAAAAAGCCTCATCTTGGGACTTCCCCAGCAATCCAGGGGTTAAAATGTTGCACTTTCAATGCAAAGGGCATAGCAATCAATCCCTGGTTGGGGAGCTTAGATTCCACATGTCACACGGTGTGGTCAAAAAAAGAAAAGAAAGCCTTACCTTGGTATTCAAGGTCTTTGAAGTAGACTCTGTTGATGCCCTTTCCCATACCCTCTCAGCTATCATGAGTACACCTAAAGCTATAGATGGACACGATTCCCAACCTGCTGTCAAATTTTCATCTCAAGCTCTTGTGTTTCTCCTCTCTCTGAGGCATTTCCCCAACAACTGGGGAGTTCGACTTGCTGCCTACAGTAGCAACCCAGACAAGGGTCAATGTAGTTACCTTACTCCTCAATTCTCAACCAATGCAGAATGAGACTTCAAAGATAAATGACCCAACTTCCCCCTCTTCCAGTGGAATAATGTGTTCCACATGGTTTACTAGGGGGTTCCCTAAAGAGACTGGCCCCCAGGTGCCCACAGAGGTGACTCGCTCATCAATGAACCCTGTGTTGGTGCTTTTCTCCCTTCACTGTCTTACTTCCTCATTTATACTTCTTGAAAGTAATTCCCAAATAAACAACCTGCAGGCACCCAAATCTTTGTCTCAGAGTCAAGTTTGAAGGGAATCCAAATCAAAATCGCCTGACCCAAATTAACCTTAAAAAACAATCCACACCAAACTGGAAAACCTGAAATTCAAGGAGAGTTTTCTCAACCGCATCCAATACTCATATCATCCCCTTCCTTAGAAAAGCCTTGCGTTCCATTAAAAGAACATTCCCTTCCTCAATATCCAGCTCACATTCAGCCTCTCTGAAATTATGCCCAGTGTTCCCAAGATGAAAGATGTCTGGATCATCTTAACTCTCATAGCTCTTTGTATATTCTCCCCTTACTGGACACACAGACATATATACATTATAAATGAAATCATAATATAAATGCACTGTTCAAACTGTAAATATAGGCTCAATTTGAAACAAAGCAAGTTTTTTTCCACTTTTTCAAACAAGCAGGTTTGAAGAAAAAAAGGCTTTTTCAAAAAATGAAATAAACTATTATCTAATGTTCTGCAGAGCACAGATATGGACTGTTAAAAGAAAAAATTACAAAGGTTGCCATTATTACCAATAGACTTCATTGTGTTCAGGGAGAATTTTGTTTCTAAAAGAAACACTAAGTTACAGGTTGCATGTAGTTACTGTAATTATAATGGTTAATATGCTAACTAATAAGAATGAACATCCTTACTATAATTCTACATTTTGGTAGATACTTCTATATTAAATGCATTTTAGATAGATTGGTAGAAAAATAAAACATGATAAAGATGATTTGAAGGTATTCAGTAAAGGATAGGACACTGCTTCACTAAATCGATGTGGAAACTCACTTTCCTTTTGGAAAAAAGAACGTGGTTTTGTCTCTTGAGATTGATTATTCTTAGCCTTCGGGAAAGCATTAAAATGACATACACACTTCCAGGTACGGTTAAGATCAACATTTCTTTCTTGTCTTATAACATACTCAATCTTTTATGTAGTGCTCTCAAAGTTCTTTTTCAAATAGGATTCCACCCAGCAAATATTTATTGAGAGTCACATATACAAGGCCCCGTGTTAAGCTGTGAGGGGGTACAAATGTGAATATAACAAGATCTTGGCCCTCAAGGAGTTTTCAGATACCCTGAGACAATTTATTTATGACTGAGCTTTGTATGCAACTAGCTCTTTTAGTAGTATGAAAGATTTAAAAAACTATGGCATAGCTGCTGGAGGCAATACTTGATTAACCCTCTTGTTTTATATCCCCTAAGAGTCAATGATCAAGACAGAGAGAAGGAGGTCCTAAAGACATACTTCCTAGTCAGTTTTTAAAAGAGAACTGAAATTTAACCAAAGGAATAGAAATTACTTTATCATGATGCTTTTGTAGCAAAGAGTACCTCTAAAGATTTAATGTCATTTACAACTAAACAAGCTCTTAATTATACATGACATTCACCAGATGACTAGAATATAGACACTAAAATAATGAAAATCTGTCTGAGATTGAAAAAAAACTGCCTCAGGTTAAACCAGAAAAAAAAGCAACTCTGTTGTGAATCATTCTGGGAGGACAGAAACAGACAACAATTACAAAATTAACAGGAAATGCTGGTTCACTCAAGGCTATGCAATCACTCTCCTTACTCCTTGTCCTGATTTTAATTTTTACTACTTTTCTTAACCAATAATGCTTCCCTGATAGTTCAGTTGGTAAAGAATCCACCTGCAGTGCAGGAGACCCCGGTTCGATTCCTGGGATAGGAAGATCTGCTGGAGAAGGGGTAGGCTACCCACTCCAGCATTCTTGGGCTTCCCTTGTGGCTCAGATGGTAAAGAATCCGCCCGCAATGCGGGAGACCTGGGTTCAATCCCTGGGTTGGGAAGATCCCCTGGAGAAGGGAAAGGCTACCCACTCCAGTATTCTGGCCTGGAGAATTCCATGGACTGTATAGTCTATGGGGTTGCGAAGAGTTGGAGATGACTGAGTGACTTTCACTTTCACTTTACCAATAATACTCCCAAGTACACTCTGCTATTTCTATCTATCACTGAGGATACCCAACTGTTAAACTGCCCTTGAGTCATGACAACGCTAACACTTAGTTAATCCCTGCTTTCCCTGATCCCACCTCAGAAATACCAACCGGTTCAGAACTGATCCCCACTTAACTGACTTCACTGAATCTTTCAACAGGAAGCCAAACCTTACAAAAGATGCCTCCATCTTTCTTCTCATTGAGAGCAGCAAGTCAGTCTCTCCGGGGTGCACTTCTATCACTTCACTGAGGCAGTACCTAAGATTATGTCAGACTAGGCTTGTCTCTGGTGATCTTTGACTGATTAGGCTTTAACAGCATGCACAGAGAGAGTAACAGATGTTTAAGTAACACCACCAATAACAAACCTCAACATATTTTTCATAGTTGACCTGGGAGGTCAAACATTTATTTAAATTATTTAAAAACTTTGTGTGATTTATCCCTTGGAATTGACTTTAAGGATGAGAGTTCATTTACTCCCTCCCTCCTTTCCTCTTTTTCCTTTCCTCCTCTTTCCTCCCTCCCAGCAGTCTTTGATGGTAAACACACTGATTATGAGACTTCCCCAGTGGCTCAATGGTAAAGAACCCACCTGCCAATACTGGAGACTTGGGTTCAATTCCTGGGTTGGGAAGATCCCCTGGAGAAGGGAATGGCAACCCACTCCACTATTCTTGCCTGGAGAATTTCCTGGACAGAGGAGCCTGGCAGGCTACAGTTTATAGGGTCACAAAGAGTCGGACATGACTGAGTGACAAACGCTTTCAACACTTTTTCACAGTGATTATATATCTGTGTTCTGGAACTAACCAGGTATCACCTGGATACATGGTTGCTTTGAGCCCCCCTTCCATCCTTGTAAGATACCTGTTTAAAACTCAAATCAATGACCTAAGTCTATACCTTAAGGAATCAGAAAAAGAGCAAACTAAACACAAAACTAGTAGAAAAATGAAATAATAGAGATTAGAGTGGAAATAAATAAAATAGAGACTAGAAAAAATAATAAAAAGAATCACTGAAACCAAAACTCGGTTCCTTCAAAAGATGAACAAAATTGACAAGCTAGACTGACCAAAGACAAAAGGGAATAGACTCAAATTACTAAAATGAGGAAGAACAGTAGGGACTTCACTGGAACCTTGCAGAAATAAAAAGGATTGTAAGAGAACACTATGAACAGCTATATACCAACAAATTAGATAACCTAAAGTAGATGGACAAATTCTTAAACACACAAACTACCAAATCTGACTCAGTAAGAAATATAAAATCTGAATAGATCTATAACAAGCAAAGGGATTGAATCAGTAAGCAAACAACTTCCAACAAAGAAAAATCTTGGACCAAATGACTTCACTAATAAATTCAACCAAACGTTTAAAGACCAATTAACACTGATCCTTCCCAAACTCTTCCAAAAAACAGAAGAGGAGGAACTACTTCTAATCTCATTTTATGAGTATTATCCTGATATCAAAACTATACAAAGACATCACAAGAAAAGAAAACTATAGACCAATATCCCTCAGGAATATAGATGCAAAAATCTTCAACAAAGCATTAGCAAAGGTAATGCAGCAGCATGTTAAAAGGATTATATACCATCCCCAGTGGAACATATCCAAGAAACGTAAGGGTGGTTCAACATATAAAATTCAACTGATGTAATACATATTTATAGAAATGAAGGAAAAAGACAGATGATCACCTCAATTGATGAGAGAAAACATTTACAAGAGATTAATACCTAGAATATAAAAAGAACTCTTACTGCTATTATAAACAACTAAGTTAAAAAGTGGGCAGATTCAAACAGACAGTTCTCCACAGAAGATATGCAAATAACTGGTCAATAAACACACAAAAGATTACGAGCATCATTAGGAAAATTTAAATAAAAAGCACAATGAAATACCACTTCACATTCACTAAGATGCTATAATTAAAACAGAAACAAACAGAAAATAAGCAATGTTGGTGAGGACATGGAGAAGTTTTAATCCTCATAAATTGCTGGTATTATGAAAAACAGTTCGACTGTTCCTCACAAAGTTAAATATAGCATTATCATATAACCAAGCAATTTTATTCCTAGGTATATACCCAAAAGAAATCAAAACATATGTCCAAACAAACATTTGTACATGAATGTTGATAGCAGCATTATTCATAATAGCCCAAAGCAGAAAAAACCCAGTTTCTGTATAACATAGAAAACTCTACTCAATATTCTGTAATAAGTTATAAGGGAAAAAAAAATCTGAAAAAGAATGAACATATATATATATATATATATATATGTAACTGAATCACTTTGCTGTACACCTGAAATTAACACATTGTAAATCAAGTATACTTTAATATATCAGTAAAATAAAAATTAAACATCCAGTATCCATCAACTAGTGAGTGGGTAGACAATATGTGGTACATTCACACAATGAGACAAATTTGGCCATAAAAAGGAAAGAAGTATTGATATATACTACCACATGGATGAATCTTGCAAACACAACACTAAGTGAAACAAGCTATACACAAAAGGTCACATATATATATCACCTCATTTATATCACCTTTTTAGATTCCACATATGAGTGATATCACATGATATTTGTCTTTTTCTGTCTAGCTTACTTCACTTAGTAAGATAATCTCTAGGTCCATCCATGTTGCTACAAATGGCATCACTTTATTCTTTTTTACAGCCAAGTAATATTCCATTGTGTATACGAATCACATCTTCATTATCCATTCATCTGTCAATGGACACAGGTTGCTTCCATGTCTTGGCTATTGTAGATAGTGCTGCTGTGAACATTGGGGTGCATGTATCTTTTCAAATTAAGAGTTTTCATCTTTTCCAGATATATGACCACGAGTGGGATTGCTGGATCATATGGTCATTGCTATATTTACTTTTTAAAGGAACCTTCAGAGTGTTTTCCATAGTGGCTGCACCTATTTACAATCCCACCAACAGTGTAGGAGGATTCTCTTTCCTCCAAAGCCAAGTGAGGTTTCTTTTTAAATAAATACAAATTGACACTCGTATGTTAGATACAGAAAATATACATTAGCTCAACATCTCCACACATGGTGACAGTACTGTCATCTTACCACTTATCCTCTGTCCCAGCCACACTTGTCTCTTTTCAGTTCCTTGAACATGCAAAGATGTATCGCACTTTAGGGTTTTGTCCAGCTGTACCTTCCACCTGAAAGGTTCTTTCTTCCCCTGGCAAACCCCATGTACTCTTCAGGGCTTGACTTCAGTATGATTTTCAAAGAAAGTATTTCCTGACACTCTTATACTGAATGAAATAATCGACAGAAAATTTAGCACAGTACGTGTAATATACTAACTGTTCAATAAAAATCTGCTGAATGAAAAGACTCTCACTGATCAATAATGCAAAATGGGTCAAATATGCAGGACACATTGAAAAATATCCTGGTATGATAGAGTTTGAATATTTTGGACATCTGTATATGCATACTGTCACAATGATTTCAATCAAGATTTAAATCAAGTACTTAGGCATAAAACATATTTTAGTTACCTCACATGAGTTAAATGCTCGTATTAGGGCAAAAAGCCTTTGTCTAATTTATGCAACATGGCATGTGAAGAACTGCGTGGAGCAGGAATAAGGTCAGCTTTCATGCTCATAAAAACACATCTGCATTTTTACAGATTAACTAAAGTAACAGACCTTGGTATAATGTCTCCACGATACTGATAAATTGAATATAAAAGGTTTGATAGGGAAAAATCCTCTTCTTTCTTTTTTATTTCTCTCATTTACCTTTTTATAGCAGTTGTTAAGTAAAGTTTAACCTTCTTCAATCAAGTTTTGGCTTGGTGAATATTGACAAAGAAGGAAAAAAGTTTCTGAACCCACGTATTATAATTGCTTTGTTAATTGGCTAGATAATGGAAAACAGAATTGAGACTTCACTGTTCCTTTGTATTAATTTGGAGAATCTAAAATACGATGTTGTGACCCATCTAATCTGCAAAACTGAATCTTAGCATTATATTCTTAGTCATCACAAAAATGAGGAAGAAAAGTAATCTGACTTGCTTTGAAGTCTGTGGAAGTGGTTGAGTGGTCGTATCAGGGATAAAATTGGGAATTACATTTGTCATAGTGGAAGAGTGGTGAATGGGTTGAAATACGTATGGTTTGCCTGTAATAGGTGAAGCTGCATATAAAAAATGTGTCCCCTAGTACCTGGTATCACAGAAGGCAATGGCAACCCACTCCAGTACTCTTGCCTGGAAAATCCCATGGACGGAGGAGCCTGGTAGGCTGCAGTCCATGGGGTCACAAAGAGTCAGACACGACTGAGCGACTTCACTTTCACTTTTCACTTTCATGCATTGGAGAAGGAAATGGCAACCCATTCCAGTGTTCTTGTCTGGAGAATCCCAGCGACAGGGGAGCCTGGTGTGCTGCCGTCTATGGGGTCGCACAGAGTCGGACATGACTGAAGCAACTTAGCAGCAGCAGCTTTAATATTTAAAAGGAACACAATGCAAGTTCATATAAAATGCAACTTGCTGTGTGACAAATGGGGAATGTTCCTGGCATGTAGATGGCCCTGTGGTAGACGGGACTGTTCACTGCCTCCTCTCATTGGAGAGAGGCTTACAAACCCCTGTCTCATTGACATCAGACTTGGCCATGTAACTTGAAATGCTCACTCCTGCTGTAAAATTATATATCATAACACTACTGAAATTAGAAGTAGCCATATGACTTGCTTTAGCTAAAGAAATATGGCTAGGTGAGGTGTGTTTCATTTCTAAGCAGAAAATTTATAATCTCATGGATCACATTCTCTCCTTTCTGTCACAAAATCAGCCACATTCCAAACGGAATCTGCTCTATCAACCTGGATTTTGGAGAGAAGACAGCATGAAAAAGCACCACAACCTACCCATACATAAGCAAGAAACACACCTTTGCTCTTTTAGGAGACTCAGTTTTAAGGGGTTGTTATATGGCATAACTTAGCCCAAGAGGACTGATACAGATCCCAAGATGAAGAAGATGTTGCTTACAAAAATGAGTAAGACATGATTTGCATCCTCAAGAACCTCACTGTATAAGAGAGAAATAAAGAGACCAAAATAATTATAAAACAAGATGTTGAAAGCTTACAGGATATGAGGAAAGTACTATAATTACACTGAAGAGAGAGAGACACATTCTATTGAGGGGGTTTGGGGAATACTTTATGTAGGAAATAACACTGAATTTGAATTTGAAAGGCCACAGAAGGGTTCAAAGATTCTTTTTTTAAAGGGGTACATTACAGAAACAAATATCGTGTTCAAAAGTTTAAAGGAAATTAATTTTAAAGAAATAGTAAGAAGCATGTGTTTTGAGGATGTGTAATGCTTGTGTGTGGAGAAGGCAATGGCACCCCACTCCAGTACTCTTGCCTGGAAAATCCCATGGACGGAGGAGCCTGGTAGGCTGCAGTCCATGGGGTTGCTAAGAGTCGGACATGACTAAGCAACTTCACTCTCGCTTTTCATTTTCATGCGTTGGAAAAGGAAATGGCAACCCACTCCATTGTTCTTGCCTGGAGAATCCCAGGGATAGGAGAGCCTGGTGGGCTGCTGTCTATGGGGTCGCACAGAGTCGGACACGACTGAAGCGACTTAGCAGCAGCAGCAGCAGCAGCAGCAATGCTTGTGTGGGCATCTATAACATGGGAAAAAGTTGAAAGATGAATCCACAAAAGGTATGAGATTATGAAAGATCTTCTATACCATGCTAGACAGGGAAGATCCAGGCACATGAGAATTCTAATTTCACCTCTGACATTAAATATTCTACCTATGAAAAAGGACATTAGTTTCTTAATCTGTACAATGGGATCAATAATACCTACCTCACAGATCTTGTTTCAAGAACAAAAGCAGTACTTAATGCTCAATAAATCTTCATTTCCTCCTAGACCCACTATGGGATGGAGGTGATGTTTCATGTAAGGGGGATGTGTTTGGAGGGGGTTTAAGCAATGGATTGATGGGATCAAAATCTTACTTGAGAAAGATCACTCTGGAAGCACTTGGAAGATGAAGTTAGGAGGATGATGAGAGGCAGGGAAGCCATTTAGGAGTTCAGTGACACGAAATAAAAGATGATGAGGACTCAAGCAAAGGCAGTAATAATACCTGGCTTTCCCCTTTCCTTCTTATGAACTTCTTATATGTCATGGGCATATATCAATGCTCGTGACAGGACAGGGAAGCACAAGAGAACCACATGAGGTTTCCTTGGGTTCCAATTTTCCAAAGGTGAATGATGGTGACCCTTTGCTAGCCACCCTAGCATAGGTACTGAACCCTTGCTATTGAAGGCCATGTCTAGGTTACTATGCCTCACCCCATGTTTCAAGTCCTACCCTTCACTATCATTTCTCTCCCATCCCCTTATCACTCTGCTAATCTGATGAACTGATCAGTATTAGTGTGATAACGGGACAAAACCTTTTCATTAATTACAGTCTCCATATTTGCTTTCATCTGGGCTTTCTGAAGACTTTATTGTCCTCCAATACTACTACTATCATTTATTATGACATAATGAATATGATGTTGGGTTTCATTTTTAAGATTGATTCTCAATCTCAGCTGCTCATTAGAATTACCTGGGGAGTTTTTCCAAACTGTTTATGCCTGGGTTACTAGCCATACTAGTAACCTAGTATGCCTCATACTAATTAAACCAGAATCTCTGGGAGTGGGATCCAGTCTTAAGTAAGTAATTTTTCAAACTTGCCAGGTGATATCAAAGAACAGCCACATTTGAGAAGCAGAGATTTATGGAGTGTCTTAGATCGAACTAAGGGGTCGCCTTTCCCCTGGAGAAGGAAATGGCAACCACTATAGTATTCTTGCCTGCAGAATTCCACAGACAGAGGAGCCTGGCAGGCTATAGTCTACAAGGTCGCAAAGAGTTGGACATGACTGAGCACGCACACATTTGCAAGCTTTAAGGTGCATACAAATCACCATGGGGATCTTGCTCAACAGCAGATTCTGATTCAATAGATCCGGGGCCAGGCCTGAGCTTCTGCATTCCTAACAAGCTCCCCAGTGATGCTGGTGCTCTGCTCTGAAGACACACTTCACATAGTCAGGACTTAGTGAACATTAATACCTTTTTGATGAAACCGTTTTAGGATATTTTAAGGGAAACATTATTATTTGTGATTATCAAGGAACAATTTTTTTCCTTCCCCTTTCCTCCTAGAGCTATATTTGGAATTTTAACTAAGTATGTGCCCCCTGTTTAGTCATCCCTTTTATAAGTAATCGATGGAGTGGTGATCAAAAGCCACTGTGCTTTGCTTAACTAAAACTCAGTGGAGATTTACACATAGTGAAACACTGCACTATACAGTGAAGCCTTTTAATAGGACTTGCTGGTACTGACCCTTACTCAAAGAACACTGAAACGATACCAAGCAAAAACAAACAAACAAAAAAAGATACCAAGTAAACTAATACATTTAGAATTATCTTTTCTGTCTGAAAAGGAAGTACTTATTATGAGGTTAAAATTTACCTGCCAAATTAAAAGATGTCTATAACACAAAAGTTACTTCACTCACCTTTTGCACAGCAAAGGAAACCATCAAGAAATGAAAAAACCACCTACTGAATGGGAGAAGACATCTGCAAATTGTATAACCCATAATGGATGAATATCCAAAATATATAAAAAGCTCAGATACCTCTAACAACAAAACCCTGATTTTTAAATGGGGAGAAACCTGAATAGACTTTTTTCCAAAGAGGACGTACAGATGGCTAAGAGGCACATGAAAAACTCCTCAACATCACTAATTAGTAGAGAAATGTAAATCAAAACTACAGTGACGTATCACCTCACACCTATCAGAATGTTGTCATTGTTCAGTCGTTAAGTCGTGTCTGACTCTTTGTGACCCTGTGAACCGTAGTCCACCAGGCTCCTCCGTCCATATGATTTCCCAGGCAAGAATAGTAGAATGGGTTGCCATTTCCCTCTCCAGGGGATCTTCCTGGGTCACGGATTAAACCTGTGTTTCCTGCATTGGTAGGCAAATTCTTAACCACTAAGCTACTAGGGGAGCCCACCTGTCAGAATGGTTAACATCAAAAAGTCTACAAATGATCAATGTTAGCCAGGATGCAGAGAAATGGGAATGCTTCAGCACTGTTGGTGGGAATGTAAATTGGTATAGTCATTGCAGAAAATAGTACAGCGGTGGCTCAAAAAACTAAAAACAGAACTACCATATTCTCCAGCAATTCCATTCCTGGGTATATATTTGAAAAAAGTGAAAGCACTAACTTGAAAAGATACATGTACCCCAATGCTCACAGAAGCATCATTTACAATAGCCAAGATATGGAAGCAACCCAAGTGTCCACCAACAGATGGTGAGGGTGTTTGGCTCAGTGAAATAAGTCAGGCAAAGAAAAACAAATACTGTATGTTATCACTTATATGTGGAATCTAAAAAATAAGACAAATGAATGCATATAACAAGAATCCTGGAGTGGGTTGCCATTTCCTTCTCCAGGGGATCTTCCCAACCCAGGGATCGAACCCAGGTCTCCCACATTGTAGGCAGATGCTTTAACCTCTGAGCCACCAGGGAAGCCCAACAAAAGAGAAATGGACTCATAAAGAACAAACTAGTGGTTACCAGTGGGGAAAGAAAGGGGGAAGGGGCAAGAGAAGGGTGGGGGATTAAGAGATACAAACTATTAGGTATAAAAACATAACAACATGAATGTATTATACAACACAGGGAAATATGGCCATTATTTTGTAATAACTTGAAACAGAGTATAATCTATAAAAATATTGAAGCACTGTACTGTATATCTGAAACTAATATTAAAAATCAACTATACTCCAAAAAATATAATTTTCAATTTCAAAAAAAATATTCAATTTTTTCAATTTCAGAAAAAATTTTTCAAAAGTTACTTCACTCACACATAGAGTTCTAGATTTGAGAGAAATGTCAAATCATATTTTATTTATACATTTCTATATTCCCTGGTGGCTCAGACAGTAAAGAATATACCTGCAATGTGGGAGACTTGAATTTGATCCCTGGGTTGGGAAGGTCTCCTAGAGGAGGGCATGGCAACCCACTCCAGTATTCTTGCCTGGAGAATCTTCATAGACAGAGGAGCCTGGCGGGCTGTAGTCCATGAGGTTGCAAAGAGCCAGACACAACTGAGTGACTAAGCACAGCACAACACTTCTAGTACTGGTGCATGTTGGCAGAATTTTTGTGAAAAGTTTAACTTCTTATTTGTGTGTCCTTTCTTATATGTGGAAGGCCCACTTGAAATGCTGCTGAATGGTTACTGACATAATCTTCAGGGTCTGGTCCCTAGTGGCACCTTTTAATTCATCCATGAGACTCCAGCTGAAAGAAGGTTACAGAAATGACACTGGATGGTTTTCCTTTACCAGCCTATAAACCAAATTCCACCAACCTGGATCTTATTGGCTCCAGACCATTTCTGGCTAAGGCCCTGGAATACTCCCTTCACATTATACAATTTCTAAAGAAACACACACACACAGTTCTAACAGTTTCATGCTTAAAAAGCTATTAACCAGGAGCTCATGGCTCAAAGTATCTGGTGGAATACATATATGTACCTCTCCTCACAGAATCCTACTGAAATGATAAACGATTTTTGGAAGACGAAAGGGACATACAGTCACACTCATAGATCAACCAACCAGGTCTGAGGAAGACATGACCCAGAGTACATACAGACAGAAGCTACTGAGAAGGCTGGCATTTTCCACCTGGCAGAGCCCTGAGAGTCTTCCAGGACAGAGAAAGCAGGCATGGGGAGCAGGAGTGGGTTGCCGTTCAACTGTTCAGGTGAACAGTTAAGAGACTGTCCGTGGAGTAGCTTGCTCAGTCAACAGGAGAACAACTAACAAACAAACAAACAAAAATCCAGACAGGCAGTCAGGTGCAGCAGACCTGAAGAATAACCAGGACATTATCCATCACTTTCCATGGTCCAGGCACTGCTTTTGGCACTAGAGACAGCAGTGAAAGCCTCAATCTCCACTCTCATAGAATGTATAGTCTGTGGACACCAAAGGGGAAAGGGGTGGTGGTGGAATGAATTGGGAGATTGGAACTGATATATATATATGTAACTATCTATAAAACAGTTAACTAATGAGAACCCACTGTATAGCATAGGGAATCCTTATCTACTTAATGCTCTGTGGTGACCTAAATGGGAAGGAATGGCGCCCCACTCCAGTACTCTTGCCTGGAAAATCCCATGGACAGAGGAGCCTGGTGGGCTGCAGTCCATGGGGTCGCTAAGAGTTGGACAGGACTGAGTGACGTCACTTTCACTTTTCACTTTCATGCATTGGAGAAGGAAATGGCAACCCACTCCAGTGTTCTTGCCTGGAGAATCCCAGGGACAGGGGAGCCTGGTGGGCTGCCGTCTATGGGGTCGCACAGAGTCAGACACGACTGAAGCGACTTAGCATAGCATATGTTTATGTATACAGCTAGTTCACTTTGCAGCAGAAACTAACACAAACATTGTAAAGCAACTATACTCCAATAGACATTTTTTAAAAAAGAATGTGTAATTCTCATGGGAGAAGCAAGCAATAAACAGACAGAAAGATTAGGTAGATAGAGCCCAAAAAGAAAAGTAAAGAAAGCAAAAAGGATAAAGACTGACAGACGTTCTATTTTAGACACGGCAGTCAGGCAGGGCGGGTCTCTCTGAGGACATGACATTTGAACAAAGTCTAATGGAAGTTAAAAGAATGAACCGTGTGATTATCTCCAGGAAGAGGTGTAAAGGATGAGGGAAGCTGTAGGCTTGAGGGACATCAAGGGAGCTGCGTAGCTAGAGCATACAAGTGACAGGTAGGAGCTGGAAAGAGCCGGGGCCAGCTCCTGCAAGATTTTAAAAACAAGGTCCTGTACCACTAGGTGTGACAGAAAGTCATGCAATCTCACTTATATTTTTATGGGTTTTAGGGGCTTTTTTCTGCTTGTTTGTTTGTTGTGGATGTACCATGCAGCATGTGGGATCTTAGTTCCCCAACCAGGGATCAAACCCATGCCCCCTGTATTGGAAGTACAGAGTCTTTACCTCTGCCATGCCAGGGAAGCCCCAATTTCACTTGTATTTAAGCATAACTCTTGGAGAACTAGCTGTAGGCAGAGAATGAGCAGAAACAGGAGATCAGTTAGGAGGTTACTACAGGAATTGAGATCAGAAAAGATGGGAGGTGTGAGCCAGGTATAGTGATGACAGTCGTGGGAAAGTACTGGATCTGAGATATCTTTTGAAGGGAGAGTTGAGAAAATTGACTACTGGGTTGGATACAGGCTCTGAATCAAGGATAACTCACACTGGAATGAGAGGTCAGAAGCTTCAGAAACGTGTCCAGGCAACGCAGTTTGACGACCTGGATCAAGCCACATCTCAAGAAGTCTGTGCAAATGTTCAGGTTTTGTTTAAACTTCTTGGAATAGACTGAAAAAATCTTAAGAACCTGTGAATAATGTCAAAGTATTTTAAAATATCCCAAACATACATGCAAGGCTATGACCCCTACTTTTGCAGAAAGTTGTGGCTATCTGGTGAAATTGTGTCATTTTATTGGTAAATAGTATAGGCTGTTTTTTTTTTCCTCCTAATCTGTCTATGAAGATAGCTGATAATACTGTTGAATAAAGGCCCAGTCAGGACCAACACTTATTCAATTGTTCTTGCCTACTTCTCCCACTCAAGCCTTACTTATCAAAAGAAATGGACATCTTGGGACATAATGGTAACATGGTCTTCAAAGATGAACAAACTCAGCAGAAGAGTGAGGATGTAGTCATTCTTTCACCTCAACTCATTCCCATATCAAGTGAGACTGACATCAGGCCAGTAAATTTAGGATGCTGAGCTATGAACTTTTCTCTCAGAGGTCTCTTATCCCCTTCCCAGTATCCTCTTGTCTGCACCTCTGATTTAAGCACAAGTGGGTGGATGGTTGGTTCCATATGGCCTGTGGCCTTTTTTCATATTAACTGTGTTTTGCAACACTATGGATACTGGTGGAATCTTGGGGCAATATTCAACCTTGGAAAATGGAAACTAACAAATAATGACTGCTGGCTCCTTCCTGGGTGGACAATTCTGGGAGGCAGTCTGTATCTCTCCCTGGAGGCCCTGGTAAAGTCACTCCTGGTGCCCAGAGCAGTGACCTCAGTCATGCACCTTGATGTTTGATTCCCCTCTTTCCCAGCTTCACTTTTCCTGCATTCTCATCACTGCTTTCTGGGGCCATCTCCCCAGGACACATGGGCAGTACTCATAGAGGGCTCTACTCCAGAGAATTCAAGCTAACACAGCTTCTTTTTAATAACACAGACACACCTATCATGGCAAAAACATCAGTTTGGAAATGAAAATCTTGGGGTTTTTTTGTCACCAGCATTTGGCTTGGCTGCAAAGAAATTCACCTACATCCATTCACATATTTTTTGTTCTCCATGTGTTTGTCATTCCAGCCTCAGAGAAAGCAATTAAGTTTTACAGCACTACTAATGTTAAGTACATTTAACTCCAAACTTGAATGACTTATTATCAACTGTAGAATCTCTTATTTCAAATGCATTTTAGACATATATGTAGAGAATTCCAAATGCACATATTTGATTTAGTTGAGCAATATATCATTTCACAAAGACTGATGCTTCAGATTTAAAGATATTGCAATCTAACTGTAATAAGTCACATTTATGATGCATTTGTTAATCATTTCATACATTTGACAATGTTGTAAAGCAAACACAGATAATATATTTATTATAATTTTTGAGATTATCAAGTTAGAAATCAGAGCGGTTACAACAGGTAGCTATTTACAATGGCATTTTTCACAGAACTAGAATAAAACATTTTTTAATTTGTATGAAAACACAAAAGACCCCTAAAAGCCAAAGCAATCCCAAGAAAGAAAAACAGCTGGAGGAATCAGGCTCCCTGATTTCAGACTATTCCAAAAAGCTACAATGGCCAAAACAGTATGGTGCTGGCACAATGACAGAAATATAGATCAACATAACAGGACAGAAAGCCCAGAAATAAACTCATGCATTTATGGTCAATTAATCTATGACAAAGTAGGCAAGAATACACAATGGAGAAAACACTTTTCAATAAGACATGCTTGGGAAACTGGACAACTACATGTAAAAGGATAAAATCAGAACATTCTCTAATACCATACACGCCAAGAAAACTCTAAACATACCAAAGATCTAAATGTAAGGCTAGATACTAAAAAACTCTTAGAGGAAAACATAGGCAGAACACTCTCTAACATAAATCTTTTTTGATCCACCTCCTAGAGTAATGAAAATAAAAACAAAAATAAACATGTGGGACCAAACTAAATTTAAAAGCATTTGCACAGGAAAGGAAACCAGAAACAAAATGAAAAGACAACCCACAGAATGGGAGAAAATATTTGCAACTGAAGCAACTGACCAGGGATTCACCTTCAAAATATACAAACAGCTCATGCAGCTCTATGTTAAGAAAAACAACCCAATCAAAAAATGGGCAGATCTAAATAGTCATTTCCCCAAAGAAGACACAAAGATGGCCAAGAGGCACATGAAAAGATGCTCAACACTGCTAACTATTAGAGAAATGCAAATCAAAACTACATTGAGGTATCACTTCACACCAGTCAGAATAACCATCATCAAAGTTGGAGAGGGTATGGAAAAAGGGAACCCTCCTACACTGCTGGTGGGAATATAAGTTGGTACAACCATTATGGAGAACAGTACAGAGGTTCCTTAAGAAACTAAAACTAGTACTACTATATGACCCAACAATCCTACTCCTGGGCACATATCTGGAGAAAACTATAACTCAAAAAGATAATGCACCCCAATGTTCACTGCAGCACTATTTACAATGGCCAAGACATGAATATAACCTAGATGTCCATCAACAGAAGAATGATTAAAGAACATGTGGAACATAAACACAATGGACTACTACTCAGTCACAAAAAAGAATGAAATAATGCCATTTGTGGCAACATAGATTGACCTAGAGATTGTCATACTAAGTAAAGTAAGTCAAAGACAAAATATCATATGATATCACTCATGTGTAGAATCTAGTGTTTTGTTTTTTTTTTTTTAATGAGACAAATGAACTTATTTTCAAAACAGAAACAGACTCACAGATTTGGAAATAAACTGATGGTTACCAAAGGGGAAATGTGATTTGGGAGAAGGGATAAGAGGAGGATAAGAGCTAAGGATTAACATACATACACTGCTATATACAAAATAATCAACAAGGACCTACTTTATAGCACAGGGAACTCTACTCAATATTCTGTAATGACTTAGATCAGAAAACAATCTGAAAAAAATTAATATATGTGTAAGTGAATTACTATGCTGTGCCCCTGAAATTAACACAACATTGTAAATCAACTATACTCCCACAAAATTAAAAAAATAAAACAGGTAGCTAGTATTTGGCAAAATGGACTAGGGCCTTTCTACCAGGGCTGGCAAGGTTGTTGAAACCTATACAGTGATGGGAAGGAAGAAAAGGTTGGGCAATCCAATGAAGTTAAAAGATGTGCAGTTCCGAAGAAACTTCACTCTGTTTCATTAAGTGGGTGTTTGTTGAGTGCCTTTAATATGCCAGGGAATGTACAAGGCGCTCTACATATAAGGATTGTGGGAAGAAGTTGTTAGGAAAAGTTGCAGGAGAAAACAAAGCTATTTCCAGGGAGAAAGGTATTACTCCAGTTCCAGACCCCAGTATAGGGGGAGGCTGTAACTAAAACTACCATCAGCATTGGGGACATAGCTGTGTGGACCAACAGAGTAATGATTTTCCAACCTGCCAGTGAAATCAATTTTAATAGCTTGTTAACCAATGGGGGAATCATCTTGAAAGCTGCTAGTCAACTGAATTTATTAACTAGATCACTTGATCGACATCCCCTATTGGGATGTCTTCAAAATTGGTAGATGCAGTAAAATAAGTTGATTTGAGGAACGTTTTTTACCTTGCACAGAATGGCTGTTTGAATGATTTAGAAAGCTGATTTTAGAACATTCCAGAATTACCATGAGCAGATGAGTCATTATTCTAGCTCAGCAACCATGTGACCCCTCAGGCAACAGATTACCTTCTTCGTAGCTCATCTGAAGGAAATAAATAATGATGACTTGATCTTCTTTAGGGGTTTCATGAGTCAGCAACTAGAGCCTATTAATTCTTCCATCAAGAGAGCTTTCAACATTTTGGGTCCTGGAGAAGAAGAGGAGGGAGGTTACCTCTTGGATTTTATCAGCCACTATCTTCCTACATGGTGTTTACCCCATATTTACATTGAAAAGTAAGGAAAACACTAGTGTTACTCCCTGGCACCTGTTTACTGAAGGAACTGAGCTCCAAGGCATCTCAGCTCTTTTCAGCCTGTATTGAAAATTCCTATCATGTTTCAGATCACCATGCCTTCCCAGGTCAAGAGCTGCTCACTGTGCAAAGGTCAGTTTACAATTTTACCCAGCTTTATCCCCACCTGTACTTCCCTCCTCCATCCTTTAGTGAACACTGCATTACTTTGAAGTTGAAGGTTGCACTGGGGCAGGCAGAGTAGCTTTACTCCCAACCTGAGTTGAAACAGATAAAGGATTCTACAGAGCAGGTGTTCAATGGACCAAGGTCATCGAACAATGACTCAGTGTAAATACTCAAACTGCAGTTGCAGACAACCTCAGTACATGACAGTTGCAGCTGATGAGTGTCCTTTTGTCTAGCTGTCACCGTGGCCTGAGGACATAGAACAAATCAAATGAAGACGCCTGTGCCTGCCTTGGAAGGTTATGTCTTCACTAACTCTGTAGCAAGCGGCCGACTGGCATAACTTGCTGGGGATCTCTGCAATTGTTTGGATGATTTTGTTTCTTAAAAACTATTTGTTCAGGGGGAAAAAATGGACAGTGGAGAGATGAAGTCAGTTTTCTTCTGACATTTCCAAGGATGAATACGTATGAAGGACAAGCAGGCAATCTCTCCTTTTTGCAGTCAATCCCAAGAACCAAGAAAGTCCTTCATAGTTGGTGAACAAGTGAGAAAGTCAGAAGACTGATCCTGGGAAAGAAGAGGAATTATCACCAATAGATTACAAGTTCATGGTTCTCAGCACTGCACTGGAGTTTCAATTTGAGACAATGTCTCAAAGTCAAAGTCAAAGACATCAAATACCGGCAGGGTGCAGATGATTAAAGTCACCAAAAATGGGTTTAAGTTACTAGGATTTAAAAAATAACTAGTTGATCAGATGAAAAAGTTTTAGAAAAACTCTTGAATTATATGTGGCCAGAATGTATATATAAAAGAATTTATAGCATTTTTTCTGGTTTCATAGCTGAAAAGGCTAACAAAATGTTAAATGCTTTCCTCAATGTGAAATCATTAGGCAATGAATAAGTGTAAAGTTCTCATAACTCTGAACTTAATGAGGGTTAAGTTACTTTATATTTTCAATGTAGTGAAAAGGTCAGCAAACATTTCTGTAAAGGGCTATATTGAGAGAGAAATAAGAAGAACCCTTGAAGGACTTACACCAGCTGAACACATTAATAGTGGTTTACAGAACTGATCCCCATTTCACAATGGTGAAGGCTGAAATTAAATGATTTGTTCAATGTTATATCTTTAGGGTGGAAGGGCCCAAATAAAGTCATGTCTTTCGGCTGTTAACTCAGTTCTGTTTTAACTTTACCACAGCATGTGTAGCACTCTGTGTAACAAAATCGGGAGAGGGGTCCAAAAAGGAACATGAAAAGATGCTCAAGATCATTAATTATTAGAGAAATGAAAACCACAGCTACTCTGATAAATCTCACATCCGTCAGAATGGACATCATCAAAAAGTCTGCAAATAACAAATGCTGGAGAGGATATGGAGAAAAGGGAACCTGCCTTCACTGTGGTGGGATTTTAAAGTTGGTGCAGCCACTGTGGAAAACAGTATGGAGGTTCGTCAAAAAATCTAAAAACAGAATTACTGTATGATCCAGCAATCCCACTCTTGGGCACATATCCAGACAAAACTATAATTCAAACAGATACAGCAACCCTATGTTCATAATCAGCACTATTTATAACAGCCAAGACATAGAAGCAACCTAAGTGTCTATCAACAGAGGAATGGATAAAGAAGATGTGGTATATATATACGTTGGAATACTACTCAACCAATAAAAAGAACAAAATAATGGCATTTGCAGCAACGTGGAGGGACCTAGAGATTGTCACACGGAGGGATTCCGACAGAGAAAGACAAACACCATGTGATACCACTTGCATGTAGAACCTCGAATATGACACAAATGGACATATCTCTGAAACAGAAACAGAATCACGAACATAGAGACTAGACTGGTGGCTGCCAAGTGGGAGGAAAAGGGGAGGGAAGGATTGGGAGTTTGTGATTAGCAGATGCAAACCATTATACATGGAATGGATCAACAACAAGGCCCTACTGTAGAGCACAGAGAACTGTATTCAGCATCTTCTGACAAACTATAATGGAAGAGAATATGAAAAAGAAATGTGTGTATATATACATACAAATATATGAGTCACTTTGCTGTACAGCAGTAATTAACACAACACTGGAAATCAACTATACTTGAATAAAGTTGTTTTTTTTTTTTTTTTTACCATTTTAAGAAGGCCTCCAGAAAGCTCTGAGTCCAGTAGGGCTACTCCTAACCTTTCCTCCCTCCAGGCTGAGTGCAGCCACAGTTGTGTGGGAATGCTTGCCCTCTGTGTTGAGAATAGGAGCTGCAGCCTTCTCCTTGTTCTCTCAAGATACAGTTGGCCAACACATATAATTTCAAGCACCTACTGTCTGCCAGACGTTCTAGTTGCTGGGATACAGTGTGGCTGACTCCTTTCCCTCAAGGGAGCTTCATACTAGTTGAGGGAGGCAATCAACAAGCATCAAATAACTAAATCAATCAATCACATACCATTTTGATCACCATTAGGAAGAAAATAAAATAGAACACCATAAAAAGTAACTAGCATTGGTAATGTAAGGAGGGGACGGAAGCAGGCTGGGTTATTCAGAGAGGCTGGTTGGCACATTCGTCAGGCAGGAAGATCCCTGAAACAGAAGTAACAATACCCCAAACAGTAACCTGAATATTGGAAACACGTGATGAGCTAATATTTCCAATATATGTTATTGTGGTGGACCAGGTGATCCACCCAGTGTTTTGAATCTGGGTCAAGAAATGTGGACAGGCAGAAAAGGAGATAATCTCAGGGTTCGGGGTAAGGGTGGGCTTCCCTGGGACAGAGAGAATAAGGATGGCACTGGGATGGTATTACCTCTTAACCCTAAAGAAGTGAAGTGAAAGTCATTCAGTTGTGTCTGACTCTCTGCTACTCCATGGACTATACAGTCCATGGAATTCTCCAGGCCAGAATACTGGAGTGGGTAGCCTTTCCCTTCTCCAGGGGATCTTCCCAACCCAGGGATCAAACCCAGGTCTCCTGCATTGCAGGCGATTCTTTACCAGCTGAGCCACAAGGGAAGCCCAAAAATACTGGAGTGGGTAGCCTATCCCTTCTCCAGCGGATCCTCCCCACCCAGGAATCAAACCGGGGTCTCCTGCATTGCAGGTGGATTCTTTACCAACTGAGCTATCCAGGAAGCCATAAACTTCTCTCATATTATCTTAAAAAGGGAGAGGCAATGGTTGATACATCCAACACTTGAGTACCAAGCAAATATTTTATATGAATTAACTCACATAGGAGGATTATCTGACAGAGACTACTGCCCATGTTTTACAAATAAGGAAATTGAGGCAGAGGTGGCTTGAGTAACTGTCCCGTGAATGACTAAATAATGCCTCCAATGATGTTCATGTCCTAATCCTCAGCACCTGTGAAGATGTTAGCTAACACGATAAAACGATGTTCTTCAAATGTGATTTAATTACGAACTTTGCCATGGAGAGATTATTTGGGATTTTCTGGATTTGCCCAATGTAATTAAAAGGTTCCTTATAAGAGTCAGAAAGGAAATGGAAGCCAGAGGTAGAAGTGATGTGGCCAGGAGCCAAGGAATATAAGGAGCTTCTAGAAGCTGGAAAAGGCAAGAAAACAGATTCTCCTCTCTGGCCTCCATAAGGAATTTCACTTTGATTTTAGTCCAATGAAACAAATGATTTCAGACTTCTGGCCTCCAGAACTGTGTGTGTGTGTGTGTGAAAGTCTCTCAGCCGTGTCCAACTCTTTGCAACCCCATGGACTGTAGCCTGCTATGCTCCTCTGTCCATGGAATTCTCCAGGCCAGAATACTGGAGTGGGTAGCCATTCCTTTCTCTGGGGGGTCTTCCCAACCCAGGGATCAAACCCAGGTCTCCTACATTGCAGGTAGATTCTTTACCATATGAGCCACCAGGGAAACTGCCTTAAGTCAACTAAATTGGTGGTAATTTGTTTCAGCAGCAGTAGGAAACTAATACATCGCCCAAGGCCACCAGAGCTTCAGAGTGTCAGGGCCAGAGTTAAAATCAAGGCTATCTGGTGCCAGTGTGAAGATTTAAGCACTGTGTTATATGGCTGCTCACAGGCAGAATAAAATTTCAGGTTGAATGCAAAATCAGTGTCCCCGAGCTTTTCCTCTTATGCTCAGAATTCCACATCTCAAAGAAACTAAAACCAACCAACCAACCAAACACACACAGAGAGAGAGACAGAGAGAGAGAAACATGGGATCCAATATTCACCTGTCCCCTTGCTTCATGTTTTCAGTCATGGACCCAAGAGATCACTAAACAAACTTTCCATTTCAGTGATAAGGAATTTGAGGACTAAGAGATTGTGATTTCAAGTTAACCAGATGGCTGGTGAAGCAATCAGGGGGCAGGTGGTGATGTGGGGCTGCCCATCCCATTGCCTCTAAGGAGCTCGAGCAGAGGCCAATGGCAAGTGAGGACCAAAGGATCCAGGCTTCCTGTGTTTCTCATTATTTGCTCAGAAAAGGTGGGAGGAGAAATGTGCATCGCACATCTACCCAATATCACTAGAAGAACTCAAAGTTCTCTCTGTAGCAACTTTTTAGCCCCTTTTGATTATTATATTCCAGAATATTAGCCACTTTTATACCCTGGTCACGTGGTCCCCAGCTAACACAACAGCTACGACTGAGTGGGAGCTCATGAATATTACTTGAATTGAACAAGAAGCTTATGATAGCATTCTTAGACCAGTGCTTTTTCAGAATTTAACAGGCCCACAAATCCTTTGAGAATCTTGTTAAAATGCAGATTCAGAGTCAGACGGTCTGGTTGGGGCCTGAGATTGGGCATTTCTACCAAGTTCTCCTATGACGCTGATACTGCTGGTCCATGGTCTGTATTTTTCCAAGTCCCTGAAAATAAGACCTCCCTATCCATAAACAAAATGTAAGTCCTGCAAAGTTTGGTCATTTAATGTAAGTTTGCAAAGAAGGCATGGAAATAGATTTTTGCCCTTTTTGATAACCCTGCCCTCCCAGTAAAGGGAGTCAATGAGACGCCAGAGTTCAATGGAGAGTTGGAAGCGTGCCCCCAATACCTGCTCCCTGCGCTCAGCTGTCTTCCAGAGGCGGAGAAGGGTGTAGTGAGACGAAGAGGGGAAGTGTCCAGGAGCGCCCACGCCTCCTCTCCTCTTCCATTTTTAGCCTGTGAGGTGCATCTGCCCCCTCTGAACCGCCGAGGTCACAGGCGAACACACCCAGCGCCGCGCCCCGCTCCGCGCCTTTGCCCAGGCGGAGACGGCCGATGCGCGTGCGTGCGCGCTCGGTATAAATAGATCGCAGGCGGCGGCCACTGGACAGAGCCAGGCTGCGGGCACCGCGGGCCATGGCGGGCGAGGACCACCAGTGGCAGGGCAGCATCCTGTACAACATGCTCATGAGCGCCAAGCAAGTGCAAGCGACCCCGGAGCCGCCCAAGGCACGGGTGGGGGCCGCGTGCTGGGGCTGCTCCTGTGGCTCTGAGCCCCCGGTGGGCAGAGAGGGACTGACCGGTGCGCCGGCCACGGTGCTCCTGTACCGCTGCTGCTTTTGCGGGGAAGACCACCAGCGGCAGGGCAGCATCCTCTACAACCTGCTCATGAACGCCAAGCAAGCGCAGGAGACTCCGGAGGCGCCCGAGGAAGTACTGGGGGCCGCGTGCTGGGGCTGCTCCTGTGGCTCTGAGCCCCCGGCGGGCAGAGAGGGGCTGACGGGTGTGCGGACCACGGTGCTCCTGTACCGCTGCTGCTTCTGCGGGGAAGACCACCCGCGGCAGGGCAGCATTCTGTACAGCTTGCTCACCAGCGCCAAGCAGACGCACGTGGCGCCGGAAGCTTCCGAGGCGCAGCCGGGGGGCGCGTGGTGGGACCGCTCTTACAGCGCGCGGAGGCTAGGGGGCCGAGAGGAACTGCGGGGCGGGCAGGCCGGTGCGCTCCCGTGCCGCTGCTGCTTTTGTCGCGAAGACCACCCGCGGCTGGGCAGCCTCCCCTGCCACGTGCCCTCGGGCGCCAAGCCGACGGACTTGGCTCGAGAGGCACCGCCGGGGACCCCCTGGTGGGACCCCGCGCGCGGCGTGCGGCGGCGGGTGACCCTCAAGAGCCCACAAGTGGTCTGCGAGGCCGCGTCGGCGGGCCTGTTGAAGACGCTGCGTTTCGTCAAGTACTTGCCCTGCTTCCAGGTGCTCCCCCTGGACCAGCAGCTAGTGCTGTTGCGCAGCTGCTGGGCGCCGCTGCTCATGCTGGAGCTGGCCCAGGACCGCCTGAACTTTGAGACGGTGGAGACCTCTGAGCCCAGCCTGCTGCAGAGCATCCTCGCCACCAGGCGGCGGGAGACCGCGGGCAACGAGCCGCCGCCCCAACCCCCACTGCTGCCGCACTCGGTCCTGCCGCTGGAGGCCGAGTATTTGCCCTCGGCCGCCGAGGTCCAAACCATCAAGGGCTTCCTTGCCAAGTGCCGGAGCCTGGATATAACTACCAAGGAGTACGCCTACCTCAAGGGGACCGTACTCTTCAACCCGGGTAAGGGCGCCGGCCTCGGCTCTGGCTTTTCTCCGCAGTACCTACCCTGGGGCGCAGACACTCGAAGAGTTTTCAGTTAGGGGAGTTTGAGGATGCACAAGTGAGGAATCCTGACTAACTCAGCAGAGATAGGGGAGTTCCGGAAACCCATTCCTCGTGAGGGGCAGGGAGTGGTGGCTTCAGAAACCCCGCCGAGAGGAGGAGGGGGGCTGTTTGCTAAGGTTTGTACTTGATCTCTCGACATCTTTTTGTTACCACAGAAAAGTTTGTGGCTTGGGGGACTTGGCTATATTCCTTGTCAAATCTTCTAAATCCACTAGCGTACTTTTAAAAAAGAAAATAAAGTTTGGGTTGGCTGCAAATTCTGCAACGTCTGTTTGTGAAACTCAGCTCTGAAATTTACCAGAGGCTTTTTTTGTCGGCCGAAGTCTGTTAAGGCTGGCAAGAAAAGAAACATTTGTTAAGGATCCATAGAGAGACCATCCATCCCCTGGGGTATTGGCAGGAAGAACACTGGACTCGGTGTTTCGTGGGTCTGCCTCTGAGTGGTCATTTTAATGGTCCTAAGTAGTTGAACTATCTCATCGTCTAAATGTGGCAGGTTAGCAAAGGGATAGGAAAAAGACATGTTCAGGACTGCAAGCAGGAGCGCTGTTTTAGAGCCTTTAGATACCTTGTGGCTGTTTAGTCACTAAGTCATTCGGACTCTTGCAACCTGCCAGGCTCCTCTGTCCATGGGATTTCCCAGGCCAGAATACTGGAGGGGGTTGCCATCTCTTTCTCTTAGATATCCTAGAGACCTCCTTGTCAACCCCCTGGGCCTCTCTCTCTTCCTCCATCCCTTTGGCAGATTAGGTAGTCTAGTTACAAGCAGCCTTACCCCAAAGTAAATGGCCACTGAGTTGTGGCACGTGAGTCTCCTGGGCCCAAGGGGATGTCCACTGCCCCACACCTTCAGGGTGCCTGTTGGGTGCTGAACACTGCCCTGCTAAGCACAACCAAATCATCCAAGAACATCTCCTTGGACAGCCCAGCACTTTGTCTCTAGTGTGTCCTACTACTGGAGTCATCTTGGACCAGCATCCTTCCAAGAGGGTCGTGGGTGGGCAGGAAATTTTCAGATAGCTTTCACCATGCTCCTACTACATCCTTTATCCTGACACCAGGCGTCTTGCTGTCATGTCCTTGGGGTTATGTCCTTGCTTCCTACCTAGCATGTTTGCAGTGGTCAAGAACAGTATTTAATGGGATGATAATTCAGACCTCACATTTCAGGACTTAGAGACCTCAGCTTATCCCAGTGATCATTATAGTTTACCTTTTGCTTATACCAGTTTTCCAAACTTGCTTGTGCTCTTGGGGGTGGGGGTCATTCCAAATCTTTCCAGGTTCTTCCTCTGGAAGTTCTGATTCAGTAGCTCTGGTCCAAGGTTTGCAAATGTGCATCCATAGTAATGCATTCTCACATGGTTCTTAAGATCGTTGGGAAGACTGTTTTCTTGCTCCTTCAGGCATTTTATTAGACATCTACCATGTGCTTTGTTCTGCTGGAATAAAAAGGTAAGACAAGCCCTAAGCTTTCAGAAGTTTACATCCCACTGGCTTACCTTTTCCTCCACCCTGTTTTGCATCCCTTACTCTTCCCCTGCTTTTCTGAATTCTCTCTCAAAGGAGTCTAATCCACCCAAGTTGGGTATGCTTTAAATACAAATATACTTTATCTGGGAAAAAGTACTGCCTGCTAAGTGTGTGGCCTTTCTTTGGTGTTTATCATTTTGTATCCCCTGATCTTTATGTTTAAAAATGTCCCTCCCCCCTCCCATGGAATCCATCAATCTGCCTTTCTCTTTCCTCAAATTAATTTCAAGGCAGGTCTTGGTGGGGCAGTGAGGGCAGGGTGGGAGGGGGGAGGGCACTTTTAGAGGAGGATGGAGAAAGAGGAGTTTGGTATGAAAGCAGAGAAGAGTAGAGTTCACAAGATGAAGTTTTAATAAACCATGAATTTAGACCTGGTGGAGCTTCCAATTTTTGGTGGTTTCATGCAAGCTTCTTCTGAAGCTAGAGGAACCCAGTGGGCTACAGTCCACGGGGTTGCAAGAGAGTCGGACATGACTTAGCAACTAAACAACAAAACAACGTGAATGGAATCCCAGTGCAGTAAAATTGGGTCTCAAGCCTGGATAATGAACTGTAGGTAGTAGGGGATGGTAATGCATGGACTGGGGTAATCAGAATTGGAATATGGATTATAGATGTTGTGCTATTTTTGTTCTCATCGATCAGATTTGATACTTGCCTATAATAGAAATAACTTGCCTATTGCCAGTATTTTTTCTAAAAGAACACTGGCTGGTTTTGTTACTCTGACAATGAGCATGATGCTTTTAAAATACTTTTCTGTTGGATTCATAGAAAATGGGAAGGAAAATGATTACAATAATCAACACCATTTAAACTGAATGGTAAATTGGTACTTAAATACAAGTTAAAGAGTTTACAGTAATAGTCCAGTAATATCACCATTGTGTAGGATTAAAGGACTTCTAAAAGCAGCCTCCTCTTACCACCCTCTTTATAAAACTTAACAGGCATTTAATCTTCCCTGTATTGTATTTCATTCTTTTTTACTTGGGTCTCAGGTTGTATTTGAAAAGTTACTTTTGCACCATGTTGCAATCAATGATGTTTTCATGCTTACTCTTTAACCCTTTCAAGACTGCTTACTTTAAAATGTTTTTTAAAGAGCCTTTTGGAATGCTCATTAGAATCCATTTTTAAAAGATTTTTTTGATGTGGACCATTTTTAAAGTCTTTATTGAATTTGTTACAATACTGTTTCTGTTTTCTGTTTTTGTTTTTTGGCCAGGAGGCATGTGAGATCTTAGCTCCCCAGCCAGGGGAGCACACCCACAAACCTCTGCACTGAAAGGCAAAGTCTTAATCAGTGGACCACCAGGGAAGTCCCTGGAATCACTTTTTAAAAAACCTTCCCCAATACAGAAATCATGGTACGATGAACTAAGTGGCCAGTATTAACTCTTAAATTATTATGGGACTCCAGACTAAAATCAGCCTGCAGGCAAATAATTAAAATGAGACTGTCATTCACAGTTGACAGCTGTGAATTCCACCACCATGCGCTGTAATCATTACAGTGGTGGGAAATTCAAGGGAGGATGGTGAAATATTAGCTGGCAAAACTTCTCACCTTTATACTAAGGCCCATTTCCTACAGGTAAAACATAAGGTGCACACTTCTTGAAATATTTTTAATGTCTTTGTAAGTGCATAGAGAGTGAACTGGAGCAGTGCTATTCATTAAACTATATTCAACGGTCCTACTGAGTTAAATATGCATTTGGCTCAGGACCAGCAGTTTTTGAATATGAGCCTACAAACATAGTGACTGTTAAATAAGTCACATGATGTTTCCTTCTTGGAGGCTTTGCTCCTAAAACCTTAGAACTGGTTTGGCACTTTCTTTGTTGAAAAGAACTTTTAACCAGGGAGCTTGAGCATTGTTTTAATTGGTGTGTGTATGTGCTCAGTTGTGTACAACTGTTTGTAACCCCACGACTGTAGCCCACCAGGCTCCTCTGTCCATGGGATTTCCCAGGCAAGAACACTGGAGTGGATTGTCATGTCCTTCTCCAGGGGATCTTGCCAACCCGGGGATCTTCCCAACCCAGGGATCAAACTTGAGTCTCCTGCACTATTAGGCAGATTCTTTACCATTGAGCCGCCTGGGAAGCACCCCCCCCCAATCCCTAAATATCATTTGTTGTTCAGTCACTTAGTCGTGTCCAGTTCTTTGTGACCCCATGGACTGCAGCATACCAGGCTCCTCTTTCCATGGGAATTCCCAGGCGAGAATATTAGAGTGGGTTTTCCTTTCCTCAAGGAAGCAAAAGGATCTATTGAAAAAGCTAGTCAAGGGTTCTGAGTGAGTGTTTCTAAACAAGATATTTTCTGCCATTTTTCTCCTGCAGACCTGCCAGGCCTGCAGTGTGTGAAGTACATCCAGGGACTTCAGTGGGGAACTCAACAGATACTGAGCGAACACGTCAGGATGACACACGGGGTGTACCGGGCCAGGTTTGCCGAACTGAACAGTGCCCTCTTCCTTCTGAGATTCATCAGCGCTAACACCCTGGCTGAACTGTTCTTCAGGCCCATCATTGGCACAGTTAGTATGGATGATATGATGCTGGAGATGCTCTGTGCAAAGTTGTGAAGGCACGCGGGCCACACATGTGCTGTTCACCATGAAGCACAATGGAGCAGCTATGGGCAGAAGTGTAAAATAGTGTAAAATAAAGTTTCTTATTATTTTTACACACAATATTTTTGTAGTCCGTTAAAGAAAAACTCTAGTTACAGACGATTAGAAAATCCTCTGTCCCATGCTGTGTCACTGCAAAGGAGTGTTTCCCAACAGGAAATGCATCTCTGTACATCTTTTAAAGACAGAGCAGGGGGTTTGCACTCATACACTATTTTTATCATAGTCTCTCCATTGAACCTGCTGAAACATTAAGTTATAATGTTAAGTTGTTAACCACTCATTTGGTTGTGAAAAGGTTCATCAGGGTTTAAGGACAGCTTCAAAAAATATTAAACACCTAGGCAATGTAAACAAAAATTACTTTTGTAGGTTTGCTCTGTCTCTTTGCCACTCCCATTAGCTGTGGGGAAGACTGTCTTTGTACAAAGTCGAGTGGAAATCTCTGATCAGAGAGGTAACTGAAAGTGAAATAGGAGATTTTTCAGAGTTTTAGTGTGGGATTTTTCTGTAGACAGTAAATAAAGTTCAGGAAACTTATATTCTATAAGGAGGCTCTATAGTTCCAGAAAATCAACATCATTCTAAATCCCCAATTTTATCTTACCTTTTAGATGCATTACATATATAACTGTCACATTGAATGAGTATGGTATGAAATACAAAGTGACTTTATCGTTGGCTACTGCTGCCCCTTTAAATGCAATCAATGAAGCTAGTTCTTCGTGTCCCTGGATAAAATTTAGGGCACTAAATGTTTATTCACATAGGTAATAAATTGCTCATCAGTGATTAATACATCTAGTCCAGGTTAATAACCCATTGCAAGGACTCTTGAAATTTCTTTTGTGCAAACTTCTCTGGCAGTGTGATACATCTATGGACATCTTCTCAGAATGAGGCTCTTGATAATGCAGCAAATAAAATACTTAGGATTCCAAAGAAAATGAGTTATGTCAAAAGATAGTATTAAGAATTTTAAACTTTCTGCTGTACAGCAGAGTAACTCAGGTATACACAGATACATTCCTTTTTATACTCTTCTCCATTATCAGTACAGTTCAGTACAGTCGCTCAGTCGTGTCCAACTCTTTGCGACCCCATGAATCGCAGCACGCCAGGCCTCCCTGTCCATCATCAACTCCCGGATTTCACTCAGGCTCACGTCCATCGAGTCCGTGATGCCATCCAGCCATCTCATCCTCTGTCGTCCCCTTCTGCTCCTGCTTCCAATCCATTATGGTTTATCCCATTATTAAATACAGCTCCCTGTGCTATTTAATAGAAACTTGTTCATCCATCCTATAAATCAACTACACTTCAATAGAAACATTAGATTTAAAAAAAAATATTTTGAAATGTATGAAATGTACGTTCCTTTACACATTAAAAAACTATCTGGTGGCAGATCTCATATCTAAACTTTAGGGCAGTGATCAATACAATTGAAATTTGAAAATAATCTACATCTATAATGTGATAAGAAAATTTTTCAGATATCCTTTGGTGGCTGTGTTGGGAGGCCGCAAGATCACCATTCCACTCAGGGATCTGCCAGGTCTCGTGGGCCTCTGCCTAGAGTTGTCTTTAGGGCTAAGACTTACACAGAGACGTGGTAAGGATATACAGGCAGATCGTAAGGGGAAAAGACAGGCAGAGCCTGGGGGAATCCACATGTAGGGTTCCTTTTGCTCTCCCCCTCCCTTGGGGGATCACAAGCACGCTTTTCCTAGCAATAAAAATTCAGCAATGTGTGTATAGTATCTCTGCCCACAGAAGCCCTTTGAGACTCAGAATTTAGGGTTTCTCTTGAGGGCTAGTCACATGGTCACCCTTGACCTAAGAGGTACCAAAATCCCAAATACACAGAAGCAGGGGCTCAGCATAAACTCCATTGTTGGCATCAACTGTCTAGGTCCAGAGAGCCACTCCTACGAGTTAGGGAAAGGAGGGAAGAGAATACTCCCTAAACCAAAGTTCCCAGATATTAGCCAAGGGCCAACCCTGCAAGCAGGTCCTTCTAGATAGCAGTCTCACTCTTGCTCTGTGAACTTGTCTTCACAATCCACTCCCTTGGCTGAGGAGTCTTTACAGAATTATGATCAGTAGAACCCAACACATCAGGGAGAGGCCAACCTGTAGAAGTGATCTCCACAAAGCCAGTTAAAGCACACCCCATTACCCAAAAAGGTCTATCTTAGAAAGCCAAGGGCCTTCCTCTATAACTTTCTGTCTGAACCTTTTAATTTTTTTAAAGCTGGCCATAAACATCAATTCAGGGCCCAGCATAGCTCTGGCCAGGAAGGAGAGGCTAACCCCAAAGCCCTGCAGTGTCACAATCGTCAGGGCACACATCCAAGATGTTGAATCCCTGACTGCACATGTGTCCCCTGGAAACAGAATTTCTGATGTTCCGGCACACCACAGAGGACATGCACGGGGCGGGCAGGACGAGCTCATAGTGTCCCCAGAGTGGCTTCCCACCATGATTCCTCTTGTCCTCTGGTTCTCAAACTGTATGATTCAGAAGTCATTCAGTTCAGTCCTTGCTCTCAGAGGGACTGCCTGAGGCGGTCTATTCCAATGTTTTGCCGGTGACAGTTCATCACCTGCCAAGGGGTGAACTGCATTTGCAAGTAGTGAGTGGGGACCGCAAAAGAGGCGGGCTCTCTCACAGTCACAGTCATAAGCCATCTGGGCATGGCTGCCCATCTGAATCTGACTCACTCCCACAGCAGCTTGCTAGGTAGCCCAAAGGAATGTTTTTTCTTCAGAAAGAGCATAAAGCTCCCAGAAGCAATTCTGAAAAGCAAAGATCCTGAATGCCTCACCCTCACCCTGCGCCTACTTAGGTGTTGAAGGTTTCTTGTTCTACATCTCCACTGTTACAAGATCTGTGAGCCCAATCACCAATCCTAACTTTACACTTTTTCCTAACTAGTTCTTTTTGGTCCAGACCTTTCACTTGCAAGAGGGACACAAGCATCTTCACAGAACATTTTTACAACTGAAACAAAAAGACACATCATATTCAGGAACTGATCAGGGTGAAATTGAAACCAAGTCTGACTAAAACCAAGTGCCCTTACCAAGTTTATGATTACTCTCTCCATCCAAAACTTTATTTCCTTTCTTGTCCCCTCTGACCTCAATCCTGTGCTAACTGAACACTAATCAACCAGTTAGATGACTAAAATTTCTGTTGTTAATAACATCATTAATGTAATAAAACTGCTATTATAAATGTCATTAATGTACAAATTCAGCTTATTTCTCCAGGGCAAAATGAACTCACAGACCCCCAAGCCATGGTCCACCTGGCCAGTGATTCATAAACCAGAGACATCCTGACTCCCAAAACCATGGTTCAGAAATGATCATAAGACAATGATTAATCCCAGACTTTGTTTCTCTCCTTTGCAACATCCCTAAAGATGTGGTACATATATGCAATGGAACACTACTCATTCATAAAAAAAAATGAAATAATGCCATTTGCAGCAATATGGATGGAACGAGAGATTATCACACTAAGTGAAGTAAGTCAGACAGAGAAAGACAAATACCATATGATATCACTTACATGTGGAATCTAAAATATGACACAAAAAAGATCATATCTAAGAAATAGAAACAGACTCACAGTATAGAGAGCAGACTTGTGGTTGCCAAGGTGGGTGGGGATGGATTGGGAGTTCGGGATTAACAGATACAAACTATTATATATAGAATAGAGAAACAACAAAGTCCTACTGTATAGCACAGGAAACAATATTCAATATCCTGTGATAAACCATAATAGAAAAGAATATGAAAAAGAATATGTTCATGTATATATATATATATATATATATATATATATATATATACACCCTGGTGGCTCAGACAATAAAGAAGCAATGCAGGAGACTTGGGTTTGATTCCTGGGTTGAGAAGATCCCCTGAAGGAGGGCATGCCAACCCATTTCAGTATTCTTGCCTGGAGAATCCCCATGGACAGAGGAGTCTTGTGGGCTATAGTCCATGGGGTCACAAAGAGTTGGATGTGACTGAGCACAGCACAATGGATAGCTGAATCACTTTGCTATACAGCAGAAATTAACACAACATTGTAAATCAACTATATTTCAATAAAATAAATTTAAAAATAAAACATCCCTACCTCAAAGACCAAGTTGGACAGGATCTGAGGCTTGTCTTCTACTCCCTTGTTTGTGTGTGTGTGTGTGTGTGTGTGTGTGTGTGTGTGTGTGTGTTAGTCACTCACTCATGTCCAAGTCTTTGCAACCCCATGGACTATAGCCCACCAGGCTCCTCTGTCTAGACAAGAATACTGGAGTGGGTTGCCATTCCCTTCTCCAGGGGATCTTCCTAACCCAGGGATCGAACCTCAGTCTCCTGCATTGCAGGTAGATTCCTTACCATCTGAGTCACCAGGGAAGGCCCCTCCCTTGATTGGCATCCTACAAATAAACTCTTACTTTCCTGCAAGCACCCACTGTCAGAGTTTGGGTTTCTGTGCCCCATGGCACAGAAAGCACATGAGCCTTTGCTTGATAACAAAAGTCTGATTTTTAACATTTGGAAAAATAGATTTATATACCTCCCCCTTCCCCCATGCCTCTTGCCCTGATCATTTATCTGGTGAGCAGCCTAGAAAAGATCAAACCCTTTGTGAAGACTGCTTCACTGAATGGTCCAAGGGCCTTCTTAAAGCCTGGGCAGCAGGAGAAAGGTGAGGGAAGTGCAGTCAGCTTGTCAGTCCACTGCTGCAAATTGCACCTAATCTGGGAAAGCAGAACACAAGTTGACAGTGGTGAGGCCTCTCTCCTTACCACCCTGCCCTGCACAGGGGTTCCAGAGTTGGATCAGCCAGCAGGGCAGAGGGGTCCCCCTGAGTGCCCTCACACAATCTGCAGCTTTCAGCAGGAAGCACAAGTGAGGAATGCCATCAAGCTGTGCATCTGAACTACAGAGCACCTACAGCTCAATTTCAAATGGGCCCCTTGAAGAATCACCCTCACTCTGGGGCATCTGTAAGTGACCCAGCTGGTCCAGCCAGCATCCAGATGTTTACAGAGCTAAGACTGCACAGAGTGGTGTCCTACTGTTAGGACCCCACAGAGTAGAGTCCTTCTGTTTTGATGACTATAGCTTTGTAGAGTAGTCTGAAGTAAGGGCACCTGATTCTTCCAGCCCTGTTTTTCGTTCTCAAAATTGCTTTGGCTATTTGTGGTCTTTTGTGTCTCCATACAAAGTTTCAGATTTTTTGTTCTAGTTCTGTGAAAAATGCCATTGGTAATTTGATAGGGATTGCAATGAATCTGTAGATTGCTTTGGGTAGTATAGTCATTTTGACAATATTGGTCTTCCAATCCCAAAGAAAGGCAATGCCAAAGAATGCTCAAACTACCGCACAATTGCACTCATCTCACACGCTAGTAAAGGAATGCTCAAAATTCTCCAAGCCAGGCGTCAACAGTACCTGAACCGTGAACTTCCAGATGTTCAAGCTGGTTTTAGAAAAGGTAGAGGAACCAGAGATCAAATTGCCAACATCTGCTGGATCATCGAAAAAGCAAGGGAATTCCAGAAAAAACATCTATTTCTGCTTTATTGACTATGCCAAAGCCTTTGACTGTGTGGATCACAATAAACTGTGGAAAATTCTGAAAGAGATGGGAATACCAGACCAACTGACCTGCCTCTTGAGAAACCTATATGCAGGTCAGGAAGCAACAGTTAGAACTGGACATGGAACAACAGACTGGTTCCAAATAGGAAAAGGAGTACGTCAAGGCTGTATATTGTCACCCTGCTTATTTAACTTATATGCAGAGTACATCATGAGAAATGCTGGGCTGGAGGAAGTACAAGCTGGAATCAAGATTGCCAGGAGAAATATCAATAACCTCAGATATGCAGGTGACACCACCCTTATAGCAGAAAGTGAAGAAGAACTAAAGAGCCTCTTGATGAAAGTGAAAGAGGAGAGTGAGAAAGTTGGCTTAAAGCTCAACATTCAGAAAACTAAGATCATGGCATCTGGTCCCATCACTTCATGGGAAATAGATGGGAAAACAGTGGAAACAGTGTCAGACTTTATTTTTTGGGGCTCCAAAATCACTGCAGATGGTGACTGCAGCCATGAAATTACTCCTTGGAAGGAAAGTTATGACCAACCTAGACAGCATATTGAAAAGCAGAGACATTGCTTTGTCAGCAAAGGTCCGTCTAGTCAAGGCTATGGTTTTTCCAGTAGTCATGTATGGATGTGAGAGTTGGACTATAAAGAAAGCTGAGCACTGAAAAACTGATGCTTTTGAACTGTGGTGTTGGAGAAGACTCTTGAGAGTCTCTTGGACTGCAAGGAGATCCAACCAGTCCATTCTAAAGGAGATCAGTCCTGGATGTTCATTGGAAGGACTGATGCTGAAGCTGAAACTCCAATACTTTGGTCACCTGATGTGAAGAGCTGACTCTTTTGAAAAGACCCTGATGCTGGGAAAGTTTGAGGGCAGGAGAAGGGGACGACAGAGGATGAGATGGTTGGATGGCATCACAGACTCAATGGACATGGGTTTGGGTGGACTCCCGGAGTTGGTGATGGACAGGGAGGCCTGGCGTACTGCTGGTTCATGGGGTTGCAAGGAGTCGGACACAACTGAGCGACTGAACTGAACTGAACCCAGGAACATGGTATATCTTTCCATTTGTTTGTGTCATCTTTGATTTATTTCATTATTATCTTATAGTTTTTGGAGTACAGGTCTTTTTTCTCCTTAAGTAGGTTTATTCCTAGGTATTTTATTCTTTTTGATGTGGGGTAAATGGAATTGTTTCTTGAATTTCTTTTCCTGATCTTTCATTGTTAGTGTATCGAAATGCAATAGATTTCTTGGTGTTAATTTTATAGCCTACAACTTTACCAAATTCATTGATGAGCTCTAGTAGTTTTCTAAGAGTGTCCTAAATAAATGTCTAGCAGTTCCAGAGTCTGAGTCCCATTCATTGAGCCTGTGTCTGCTTTCAGCTGAACACAACTCAATACTGACCATAAAACAGCCCATAGTGGGCAGTATCAGGTTTTAGCTTGGAGTCAGGTACAAGCAATTAGGACCTGTGAATTCAGCATATCAAAAATGCCAGCGGGTTTTTCTCAGCAGTAGCAAAGCAGAGACGCTGTGGGGCCAGACACCTGTGTTCCAAGTCCAAGAGGCAAGCCAGGCTTTCCCAGGTACTTTTCACCCTGTCAGTCTTAGAGTTCAAGTTGACCCACAAAAAAATAAACACATCAGGGCAGAAAATTATCAGCCTCTAAGGGGTCATAAATCTGATTTTAGAGAGCTCATTAGCAAAATAAAAACTGCTGTCTAAAATCCGAAATATGTATCTTCATCTGAAAACTTCCCTTTCCCAAAAGACTCCCATTGGCAAAATCACAGCAAAAAAACCATCAGTTGGAGACTTGATTCCAGTACTAAGAGTTTCAATTCCAACCTGCCCATGGGTGGCAGATAGCAAGGGAGCTGTGTCCCAGTAACATTTTTTTTTTAACTTTGCTCTTTTCCCTGGTGGAGATGACCCCTCTAGCATTTATGAAATTAAACACATAACAACAGTTTCCATCAGTTTTTATCATACATCTACATGCCATAGCCACAAAATACAAAGCTGTGATTTAAAATTCCTTTTCTTTCTCATGCCAAGTTTACTGGAAGCCCTAGCAGTAAATTCACCATTTACACCCTTCACATCACAGCTGCCAGGAGAAGCCAGATGGAGTCCAAGGGGAGGGAAGGGGAGAGCTGCAATAGCAGCTACAGGCTGAAGAAAAGACTAGAGTGGCTCTTTATCTTTCTTTTTTTCCTCTGGTTTATCTAAAGCCTTGTTCCCCACCCTGGGAACTTATTTAGGCATTCCCCCTCCCCTATCCCCCACTTAGAGCCATGAACAAGTACAAACTCACTTCTGTGCTTGGGCCCTGTCTCCCCCTGCCCAGAGGAGAGACAGAGAAAAACAAGCAAGTCATCACCTGGACTGCAGCTACTTTTTCCCTCATTGTAGTCTGCATGACCCAAAGCAGCCTGGGGGATGCAGTGAGCAAAGTCTAAGGATGGATCTATAATGTCGACACTTCATAGAGAGCTGTTACCTCTGACCATGAACAGACACTTAGCTTCTGCTTCATACTATGGGTAACTTTATAGCCACCCAGGTACCAGACTTTTGCCATTCCTTGTCCCACTCTTTTTATTCTCCCCAAATAACACTGTAGCTGAGTTTTAGTGAATTTGAGTCATTCTAGCAAATTCCACCCTTGTGTTGGAGGTCCCCTAGACCACTGCAGTTGTTTCCTTAAAGTCAGTGTGTTGACTCACGTTGAAAGGGGCAGTACCTCTGGCACTCCACCTTGTGTTGCCTTCACTATGCAAATGGTACCCCCAAACATTCCTTTCTCCTTTCCAAAT
Organism: Capricornis sumatraensis; assembly: GCF_032405125.1. NCBI lineage: Eukaryota > Metazoa > Chordata > Mammalia > Artiodactyla > Bovidae > Capricornis > Capricornis sumatraensis. The sequence goes on from NC_091092.1 coordinate 113,556,231, forward strand.
TCCATATTTGTATACACACTTGATATGTGTGAGGGACTAAGAATCAGGTCAGCTTTACAGTTCTTGCATGGTAATTTTAAACCTCATTCAGCATCTTGTTTTCATTTGAATGCAGATTTCCAAAGAATAGCAAGTCAAGTGGGCCTTAGGGAAGCGTCACTACAAACAAAGCTAGTGGAGGTGATGAATTCCAGTTGAGCTATTTCAAATCCTAAAAGATGATGCTGTGAAAGTGCTGCACTCAATATGCCAGCAAATCTGGAAAACTTAGCAGTGGCCACAGGACTGGAAAAGGTCAGTTTTCCTTCCAACCGCAAAGAAAGGCAATGCCAAAGAATGCTCAAACTACTACACAATGGCACTCATCTCACACTCTAGCAAAGGAATGCTCAAAATTCTCCAAGCCAGGCGTCAACAGTACCTGAACCATGAACTTCCAGATGTTCAAGCTGGTTTTAGAAAAGGCAGAGGAACCAGAGATCAAATTGCCAACATTCGCTGGATCATCGAAAAAGCAAGAGAATTCCAGAAAAACATCTATTTCTGCCTTATTGACTATGCCAAAGCCTTTGACTGTGTGGATCACAACAAACTATGGAAAATTCTGAAAGAGATGGGAATACCAGACCACCTGACCTGCCTCTTGAGAAACCTATATGCAGGTCAGGAAGCAACAGTTAGAACTGGACATGGAACAACAGACTGGTTCCAAATAGGAAAAGGAGTACGTCAAGGCTGTATATTGTCACCCTGCTTATTTAACTTATATGCAGCATACATCTTGCAAAATACTGGGCTGGATGAAGCACAAACTGGAAGCAAGATTGCTGGGAGAAATAACAATAACCTCAGATATACAGATGACACCACACTTATGGAAGAAAACAAACAACTAAAGAGCCTCTTGATGAAAGTGAAAGAGGAGAGTGAAAATATTGGCTTAAAACTCAACATGCAGAAAACTAAGATCATGGCATTTAGTCCCATCACTTCATGGCAAATAGATGGGGAAACAATGGAAACAGTGACAGACTTTATTTTCTTGGGCTCCAAAATCACTGCAGATGGTGACTTCAGCCATGAAATTAAAAGATGCTTGCTCATTGGAAGAAAAGTTATGACCAACCGAGACAGCATATTAAAAAGCAGAGACATTACTGTGCCAACAATGGTCCATCTAGTCAAAGCTATGGTTTTTCCAGTGGTCATGTATGGATGTGAGAGTTGGACTATAAAGAAAACTGTCAAAGAATTGATGCTTTTGAACTGTGGTGTTGAAGAAGACTCTTGAGAGTCCCTTGGACAGAAAGGAAATCCAACCAGTCCGTTCTAAAGGAGATCAATCCTGAGTATTCATTGGAAGGACTGATGCTGAAGCTGAAACTCCAATATTTTGGCCACCTGATGAGAAGAACTGACTCATTCAAAAAGACCCTGATGCTGGGAAAGACTGAAGGTGAGAGGAGAAGGGGCGACAGAAGATGAGATGGTTGGATTGCATCACTGACTCAATGGACATGAGTTTGAGTGAACTTCGGGAGTTGGTGATGGACAGGGAAGGCTGGCGTGCTGCAGTCCATGGAGTCACAAAGAGTTGGACATGACTGAGTAACTGAGCTGAGTGACTTTCTTTGTTCCTCAGCAAAAACTTGCCACAGATTCATATCTTAACATCCAGTTACTAATGTGCATCCATTAAAGTTATTTTCCTAAACAGCTGAATTTATGATCTGCATGTAAGTCAGTCCAATGAGAGCCTTTTCTTGGTACAGATTATTTCAATCTTTGTCTCAATGGTAGTAAATTTGACCCTCATCTTCTTCTTTTTCATTTTCCTATTTTAAAATTCATTTTTATAAAAGAAGAAGGGCAAAGTGGAAGAAACTCTTTAGATACTTCACAAACACTGTGATGGGGGCACTAAGATGGCAAAACGTTAGAAATGCAAGTGTTGGTTGGCAAGCAGCACTGTCATGGGAAAGTTGCAAATGTTCTCTCATCAGAGGATGGATGAAGGTCCACATTCAGAACAAGAAAAGGTAGTTCTGAGGTACAAGTGTATATTTCACTGAGGTGCGGATACCATCTGTAAAGATTAGTTTGGTTTATAATATTCTTCTTCTAAATTACTAATACCAGAAGTTCACACCTTAGAATTAAATTAGATTTTCTTTCTTCTTTCATTTCTCCTTCCTTCCTCCCTTCATTCCTCCATTCCAGATATTACTAATCACTAAGAAGAGGTGCATTTAATAAATGACATTTTGTCTCTACTGAAAAACAACAGACCTTTCAGATTGATTTTTTTTTAGAGAATTTAGATCTGGATATGAGGTTGGTAGAATAATTGGGGTTGGGGGCAAGTGAGAAGGCCTGACAATAGGTAGAAGAAGGTCCTTGGATAGAAGCTGTCAGAACCTGAATACCTACTTAGAAATTCTGTCTGAGTGGCTGCAGTGACCTCATTCTTTTGTTGCCCTTTTTTTCTTACATTGGTAGATGGTCTCCCCTGTAATGCTGTAATTTCTTTTCATTTTAACTTATCTTCATCTTGCAGTTAGATAAGGTATGATGAAATATGGCCACTAAAGTGAAGGTGAATAAGATACTGCTCCAAAGAGAAATATATCAATAAACAGAGTCATCTCCAAATTCTTTAGAATTGTAAACTCAGGCATTGTAACATCAGTTATTAAGTTATGTGTATGGAATTAAGAAGCTACCATTTAATGTTTTAAAGTAAAACTATCTGAGAGTTGGGTAGTGTTGTTCATTTCTTTTTCTGGAAGTCTTACTGATGAATAGTGCTGAATTCAGCTTTTTTCTATTCTCTTCTGGTCTTTATAAGTAATCGATGAAGTCTAACCCTGAACCTAATGTTTTAGGTCAGAATGTCTGATCAAATCATATGTCCAAATTTTTTTCATATGCCCAATTTTAGGGGAGAAGACCAAATGTTCTGGAGATATTTTAAGAGTGCTTTAAGTCATTAGACAAAGATACAAGAGGGGCTACAGGAAATAAAATGTATAAATAAAGAGAACAGAAATAGGAAGGTAACCAATAGCAGAGGGTGAGAGACAAAATAAGCAGGAAAGAGGCGGGGAATAAATTCATAATATAAAATGTCAGATTTACCTAAACTATTCTATATTACTAAGTTTGTACAAAAGTAATTGCTGTTTTGCAGTGCAGTGGTGTTTCAAGAAGTTTTGCAAAGGAGATGAGAGCCTTGAAGATGAGAAATGCAGTGACCAGCCATTGGAAATTGACAATGACAATTTAGAGCCTTAATCGAAGCTGATCCTCTAATAACTATGTGAGAAGTTGCCAAAGAACTCAATATCGACCATTCTATGGTCATTCAGCATCTGAAGCAAACTGGAAAGGTGAAAAAGCTCAATAAGTGGGTGCCTCATGAGCTGACCACCAATAAAAAAAAAATCGTCATTTTGAAGTGTTGTCTTTTCCTATTGTATACAACAACAATGAACCATTTCTCGATCGGAATCTGACATGTGAAGAAAAGTGGATTTTATAGACAACCAGCAACCACCAGCTCAGCAGTTGGAGCGAGAAGAAGCTCCAAAGCACTTCCCAAAGCCAAACTTGCACCAAAAAAAGGTCACAGTCACTGGCGGTCTGCTGCCAATCTGATCCACTACAGCTTTTTGAATCCTGGAAAAAACATTACATCTGAGAAGTATGTTCAGCAGAAGAGATGCACCAAAAACTGCAGTGCCTGCAGCCGGCATTGGTCAACAGAAAGGGCCCAATTCTCCACAACAGTGTGCCACCACATGTCACATAATGAATGCTTCAAAAGTTGAACAAATTGGCCTACCAAGTTTTATCTCATCCTCCATATTCACCTGACCTCTTGCCAACCAACAACCACTTCTTCAAGCATCCCGACAAAGTTTTTGCATAGAAAATGCTTTGATAGCCAGCAGGAGGCAGAAAATGCTTTCAAGAGTTATTTGAATCCTGAAGCACGGATATTTATGCTGCAGGAATAAACAAACTTATTTTTAATTGGCAAAAATATGTTGATTGTAATGGTTCCTATTTTGATAAATAAAGATGTATTTGAGCCTAGTTATAATGATTTAAAATTCATGGTCCAAAACCACAATTGCTTTTGTACCAACCTAATATTAAATTGTTTTACTCCTAATACATGGATACCAAAAACCATAGCATATTTCCTTTTTTAATATAAATTTATTTATTTTAATTGGAGGCTAATTACTTTACAATATTGTATTGGTTTTGCCATACATCAACATGAATCCTCCGTGGGTGTACACGTGTTCCCCATCCTAAACCCCCCTCCCACCTCCCTCCCTGTACCATCCCTCTGGGTCATCCCAGTGCACCAGCCCCAAGCATCCTGTATTCTGCATCGAACCTGGACTGTAGCATATTTCAAGTAAAACAGCTAATACTTATCGCATCAAGCTCTCTTTTGAGTGCTTTTTGAGGAGCAGATCTTTCAGTCCTTACAATAAATAGCTCTACAAGCTCAATCCATACTGTCTTCCCAAATGAGTTAAGTTGAGCCTCAGTGATTGGGTATCTTTCCCAGGCCCCCATCACCAGCATAAGGCATGGCTGGAACTTGAGAGAAGTAAGTCCTGTATGATGAGCATATCTGAATTTCTACCATCATACCACACTGTCTCCAATTTAGCTGAAGAAGCTCAATGGTAGTAAATATATCTGTGACACTTTATAGAATACAGCTCATACACCTTATTTTAAAATTCAGGTATCTAAGACTACTTTTTTTTTTGGCTGTGGCTAAATCTTCTGGTTCCTGTGTTGTCATTGTACAGTTACTAATGGGCCCATTTTTCCAAACCAGAAATTGGGACCAGAGGTATGATAGAGAGTTGTCAGTTTGTACACATCTTTATATGAAAAATCTTATGAAGATATAAAATGTAAAGTACATTTAAGTCTGTGTTTGACAAGCCACCTTAATTGAAAAGAAAAATAAAATCACAGGAAATATGGTCCATTTGGAAAATACCAAACATATGGTTCTGTAACACATACTTTTTTCCTTTATAGCCAAATCTTTTTGATGCTGTCAGGACCAGACTTTACCTTTCCTAATTTAGTCACAATCTTTGTTTAGCTAAGGACTTTGAAGCTATTTCATGCTTCAGTGCAGAAAGGTAATTAATGTTAGGGTTTTGACATTTAAAAACACACACAGAGGTTTTAATAACATTGATGTAATTACAGTGCTTTAAGTGGTTATTGCTTTCTTAACTCCATGATGCAATTGTAATAGAGTCTGATGCTACTATTATCATTGCTTTTTAAATTATAAACAAGGGAATTGCCACTGTGGAAAATGAATCCTAATTCAAATTAGGCATAACCTATAGAATATCAAATACAAGGAAACTTGCTTCCTTGGCTTCCTTTCTTCCTGATACAAAATAAAAATGATTACTTTTAATTAGTCCCTAAACCACTCATGCATATATCTGGTTAAATACTAGAAATTACTTATTTGGGCATCATAGAGGAGACATTTAAACAGTAGATGAATGATAGATAAATCCTTCTAATCAACTGGATGACTGAATCTGTGGCTTCATAATTAGAGAATGGCATTTTTCACTGTTCATACCCAAAACACCAAAAGTGAAAAGTGAAAGTGTTAGTTGCTCAGTCGTGTCTGATTCTTTGCGACCCTATGGGCTGTAGCCCACCAGGTTTCTCTGTTCATGGAATTCTCCAGGCAAGAATACTGGAGTGGGTTGTCATTCCTTTCTCCAGGGGATCTTCCTAACCCAGGGATTGGACCTGGGTCTCCCACATTGCAGGTCAATTCTTTACCGTCTCAGCCACCAAGGAAGCCCACCAAAAAATAACAAACTAAATCCACTGGTTTGTGGACAGTGTAACTACTTTTATAAATGTTAACACAGTGCTTTGCCAACAAAGGTCCATCTAGTCAAGGCTATGGTTTTTCCAGAGGTCATGTATGGATGTGAGAGTTGGACTGTGAAGAAAGCTGAGTGCCGAAGAATTGATGCTTTTGAACTGTGGTGTTGGAGAAGACTCTTGAGATTCCCTTAGACTGCAAGGAGATCCAACTGGTCCATACTAAAGGAGATCAGTCCTGGAAGCAATGATGCTAAAGCTGAAACTCCAGTACTTTGGCCACCTCATGTGAAGAGTTGACTAGGGAAAAGACTCTGATGCTGGGAGGGATTGAGGGCAGGAGGAGAAGGGGACAGAGGATGAGATGGCTGGATGGCATCACTGACTCGATGGATGTGAGTCTGAGTGAACTCCGGGGGTTGGTGATGGACAGGGAGGCCTGGCGTGCTGCGATTCATGGGGTCACAAAGAGTCAGACACGACTTAGCGACTGAACTGAACTGAACTGATGGGGTCTGTATGCAGACTACAAATACTTATATGAATTGGATCACTTTTAGGAGGTAAGGCATATTCTCTTTGCTTTACCATAATTCATGCAACTACTTATTATCTTAGTAGTTCGTATTAGTGCTAATTGTTCAATTGTGTCTGACTCTTTGTGACCCCAAGGACTGTAGCCCACCAAGATCCTCTGTCCATGGGATTCTCCAGGCAAGAACACTGGAGTGAGCTGCCATTTCCTTCTCCAGGGGATCTTCCCTACCCCGGGACTGAACGTGGGTCTCCTGCATTGCAGGCAGATTGTTTACCATCTGAGCTACCAGGGAAACCTATTGTCTTAAAGTATTCCTATTTTCTTCATGTGGGTTACTTCTGGGCATCAAAGATTTTGGGAAGTATTACTCTGGAGTGAGAGGATGACAGAAAGCATATACATGTTATATTGGCCATTATATTAAAAATAAATGGTTGGACACCTAAATTAGATCCATCATATATGTGAGTGTGCCAGTTAATCACTTCTTGACACAACCCCAACTTCCTTGCCTTGGTTTGTGATATCAGAGGCACACTCTCTAAATATTTCTTTTTGGCCAGTGACACAATGTTTATTTCAACAGTAGAAAAAGCTTAAGGGACACTGCGAAGCAACAGCAGGTGGAAGGCACTTTCCTTCCAGTGCTGGCACTTTATTATTGATCACTGGAGCCTAGGGACTCTCACAGATCAGCTCCAGTCAGCTTCACTCTCAAGCCACACTCTCCCCACTCAGTGGCCCACTAGCTGTGCTATGTGCCCTCTGGCAAGTTTTTTTGACAATGGAGGATGCCTGTTCCTGCCTTCTTCCAGGAGATCTGAACCTCAGTCTTGTCTTGGGAGGGCCCTCTGCTAAATTACTGTTCTTATATTCTCAGCTCTTCTCACTCTAGATATTGTAATCATTGGTTTCAAAACTTGCTATCCCAAGACCCCTTCGAGAGTCTTCTTTTACCCCATTTAGGGTTTAACTCCTTTGTATTCATGATTAATTTGTTATGCTAATATTCCCTGTTCAAATTACTGGTGCTGTTTCTGCTTCCTCCCTAGAACCACACATATATAATGAGCAACTAAGGTCTAGAAAATTTGATTCCCTAAGATGCACCAAAAATTGTTATAGGCAAGTTATCAGAGTGTTTTAGAAAATATAAACTGAAGCATGATCTATTGTGTGCCAAGTTTCAATTCTGTGTGCATGAACTGAGCAAGCCTGCTTCTTTATATTATTTAATATCAATAGACTTTAATGAATCCTAAAGGTCGACTTTCTCATAAGGAGAAAGCTGAAAACCAGAACCATGGATTTTCAGCCTAAGATATTTGAAGTTATGCTGAGCAATGACTTGAAGAAAAGTCAGTCTCCAAGGATGCACACAAAATGCATAGAAAACCATGTAGGCAGGACCTTTCCCTCAGTCATCATTTAGCCAACACAATGCCAGGAAGTTACAACTGGGTGGATTGGGTGTCCTTTGTTCTAAAAAAAAAAAAAACATTTTTTTTCTCTTTGTATATATGTAAGGATTTGCAGATCAATAAGCATTTTGATTTCAGCATGCAATTACATCCTCTTTGCTTGAATTCCTCTGAGTTATGCACAAAGCTTCCTGCTCTGACGCCACTGTGTATTTGTTTTTCTGCTCTGATTTCAATGCATGCTGATGGCAAGTTAAATTATGAAAAACCTTAGTCTTTAATTCCATCAAGATGTAGATGTCAAAGAAAGGTAAAGATACAAATTAAGATGGTGCTAGGAAACTTGAGCCTCCCTCTACAGGAGAGTCCTCTTATAATTTGGGGGGAGGATTGGGGCCTGGATAGAAGTTGAGTGTATGATACAAGGATGCATGTAAGACAGCACTGTAAACTCATCTGGTGGCAGTTCATATGAAGACTTGACTAGAAAACTTCCATTAATAGGATCACCAATATAAACAAATTTTAACAAATGGTAAAACTGCTCTCCATATTAAGGTGGCCATGTATACCAGGTATTTCCAACTTCAAAATGGTAGGGGTTTTGTGAGCTCAGGCAAGGGCTTTAAAGTCAGCAAGTAATGAAAGCAAGTAATATCAGAGTTCAACTCAATCCAAATAATATATACTGATTCTCTATAATGTGCAACCTACTGTGCCCTCAAAAAGATTAATATTTGGGATATCTACAGTGGTCCAGTGGTTAAACATCTGCCTGCCAATACAGGAGACGTGGGTTCAATCCCTAATTTTGGAAGATTCCACATGCCGCAGGGCAACTAAGCCCATGTGCCACACTATTGAGCCTGTGCTCTACAGCCCAGGAGCCACAACTACTGAGCCCATACACCTAGAGCCCTTTTTCCACAACAAGAGAAGCCATCACAACGAGAAGCGCATGCACTGCAATTAGAGAAAAGCCTGAGCAGCAACGAAGACCCAGCACAGCCAAAAATATATCAATAAAATCTTTTTCTAAAAAGAAGATTAGTATTTGATGGGCAGACAAATAGTTCATCTTGAAGTATTTCACTATTGATGCTTTACACCTACACAATAATCCGCAACTACTGCATTTTGAGTGAGCAGGCTATAAATAAATTATTTTCCCTTCAGTTCGGTTCAGTTCAGTCACTTAGTCGTGTCCGACTCTGCGACCCCATGAACCACAGCACGCCAAGCCTCCCTGTCCATCACCAACTCCTGGAGTTCACCCAAACCCATGTCCATTGAGTCGATGATGTCATCCAACCATCTCATCCTCTGTCGTCCCCTTCTTCTCCTGCCCTCAATCTTTCCCAGCATCAGGGTCTTTTCCAATGAGTCAGCCCTTCACATCAGGTGGCCAAAGTATTGGAGTTTCAGCTTCAGCATCAGTCCTTCCAATGAACATCCAGGACTGATCTCCTTTAGAATGGACTGGTTGGATCTCCTTGCAGTCCAAGGGACTCTCAAGAGTCTTCTCCAACGCCACAGTTCAAAAGCATCAATTCTTCAGTGCTCAGCTTTCTTTATAGTCCAACTCTCACATCCATACATGACCACTGGAAAAACCACAGCCTTGACTAGATGGACCTTTGTTGGCAAAGTAATGTCTCTGCTTTTTAATATGCTGTCTAGGTTGGTCATAACTTTCCGTCCAAGGAGTAAACATCTTTTAATTTCATGGTTGCATTTTGGAGCCCAGAAAGATAAAGTCAGCCACTGTTTCCACTGTTTCCCCATCTGTTTTCCCTTAGATTTGCCTTATTTTTCCCTCTGCTGTACACCTCCAATTTTTATTAATGATTTTACTCTAGCCAAGGGCAAAGTAGAGCAGGAAGTTGAATAATTCTGAAAAACATATATTTCAAAGTTTGTTCATTTGCACATATTCAGATACTTTTCTTACTCCCATTTTTGTTTCACCAGTTAATGCTCTTTGTCAACAGTGAACTGGTAATCGGTTAAAGATATAAAGCCAAGCGCTAGGCCATTTAGACTGAATAATTTTGACCATGCTGTGTTGATGGCATTTTTACCATCATGAGCTCCTTTTGAAAATTCTTTTACTGGAAAAAAATATTTTGGTCATGCTGTACAGCATGTGGAATCTTAGTTTTCCAACCAGGGATCGAACCCAGGCCCCTGACACTGGGAGCAAAGAGTTTTAACCACTGGATCACCAGGGAAGTTCCATCAGCTCCATCTTAATAGAGGACATTTATTTACTTAACAAACACTTACTTAGCATGTGTATGCCACACAGCAGTATTCTCAAGGCTAGATTATTTGCCCAAATCTTAGGATACAAAATCCTACAAGAAGCCTTTCACTGATTAATACCTTTTTCCTTCAAGATACAGATGTGTGAAAGGTTAAGTGAAATTCTTTCCTGGAGGCACCCCGCACTGCCTCCACATTATTCCAGAGGTATTCATTTCATTTAACAAATTAAACTATAAATTAGAGGATTTAAAGTAGTTTTTAAAGACTTTGGGAATGGCAAGGCTTTAAGGTCTCTTCTGTTACCCTGGAAAAGTACAAGTCACCAATTTAGATCATCAGATATAATTTGGCCTCATTTTTGGGCTTCCCTTGTAGCTCAGCTGGTAAAGAATCTGCCTGCAATGCAGGAGACCTGGGTTCGATCCCTGGGTTGGGAAGATCCCCTGGAGAAGGCAAAGGCTACTCACTCCAGTATTCTGGCCTAGAGAACTCCATGGACTATATAGTCCATGGGGTCGCAAAGAGTCAGACACGACTGACCGACTTTCACTTCACTTCGCTTCACTTCACTTCACTTTGGGGATATCAAAACGCACTTATTAAAAAAAACAAAAACAACAACAACAAAAAAAACAAGATTCTCATGCTTTATCTACAGAGCTAGCCAGGCAACTGTCCATTAACAGATGAATGGATGAAGAAAAGCATACAATTGAATATTATTCAGCTTCAAAATAGAAGGTAATCCTGCCATTTGGGACAATGTGAATGAACCTGAAGGACAGAATGGTAAGTGAAATAAGCCAGTCACAAAAGGGCAAATACTGCAGGATTCCACTTGTATGAGATATCAAATATAATTAAACTCATAAGAATGAAGTAGAACAGTGGTTACCAGGAGCCGGTAGGGAGGAGGTAATAGGGACTTGTCATTTAATTGGTGTAAAGTTTCAGTTAGGCAAGGTGAATTAGTTCTGGAGGTCTTCTCTACAGAACAGTGCCTACAGTCAATACTAGATTTTTCATGTAGACATATGCTGAGGATAGTTGCTAAGTCATATCCAACTCTTTGAGACTCCATGGACTGTAGCATGCCAGGCTCAACTGTCCTCCCCTATCTCCCGGAGTTTGCTCAGGTTCATATCCATTGAGTCGGTGATACCATCCAACCATCTCATCCTCTGCTGTCCCCTTCTCCTTTTGCGTTCAATCTTTCCCAGCATCAGGGTCTTTTCCAATGAGTTGGCTCTTCCCATCAGGTGGTCAAATTATTGGAGCTTCAGCTTCAGCAACAGTCCTTCCAATGAATATTCAGGGTTGATTTCCTTTATGATTGACTGGTTGGATCTCCTTTCTGTCCAAGGGACTCTCAAGAATCTTCTCCAGCACCACAGTTTGAAAAGCATCAGTTCTTCAATGCTCAGCCTTCTTTCTGGTCCAACTCTCATATCTGTATATGACTACTAGAAAAACCACGGCTTTGATTATATGGACCTTTGTCAGCAAAGTGATGTCTCTGCTTTTTAACACACTGTCTAGGTTTGTCATAGCTTTCCTTTCAAGGAGCAATAATCTTTTAATTTCATGACTGCAGTCACCATCTGCAGTGATTTTGGAGCCCAAGAAAATAAAATCCGTTACTATTTCCACTTTTCCCCCTTCTATTTGCTATGAAGTGATGGGATCAGATGTCATGGTATTAGTTTTTTGAATGTTGAGCTTTAAGCCAACTTGAAGCCACTCTCTTCTTTCACCATCATCAAGAGGCTCTTAAGTTTCTCTTCACTTTCTGCCATTAGAGTGATATCATCTGCATATCTGGAGAAGGACATGGCAACCCACCCCAGTACTCTTGCCTGGAAAATCCCATGGATGGAGGGGCCTAGTAGGCTACAGTCCATGGGGTCTCCAAGAGTCGGACACGACTGAGCGACTTCACTTTCACTTTTCACCTTCATGCACTGGAGCAGGAAATGACAACCCACTCCAGTATTCTTGCCTGGAGAATCCCAGGGACAGAGAAACCTGGTGGGCTGCCGTCTGTGGGGTCGCACAGAGTCAGACACGACTGGAGCGACTTAGCAGCAGCAGCAGCAGCAGCATCTGCATATCTGAGGTTGTTGATATTTCTCCCAGAAATCTCAATTCCAGCTTGTGATTCACTCAGCCTGGCATTTCGCATGATGTACTCTGCATATAGGGCTTTCCAGGTGGCTCAGTGGTAAAGAATCCTCCTGCCAATGCAGGAGATGTGGGTTCAATCCCTAGTTCGAGAAGATCCCCTGGAGTAGGGCATGGAAACCCACTCCAGTATTCTTGCCTGAAAAATTCCATGGACAGAGGAGCTTGGCAGGCTACAGTCCCTAGCATTGCAAAGAGTATTGGATTTGATAGGCCAGAATCAATTCCCTCTCCCTAAAAGCATCCAATAGTTATTTTGAGGAATTACTTCTTCTTTATTAAATATAGTCTGGTGGGCTATGAACAATGGCTTTGTCCTCCCCCAGCTAAGGGGTGGGCACACGACTCACTCCAAACCAGTGTAAATCTTGAGCAGGGAAATAAAGACCAACAGTGGTGGTGACTTCCTTGGCAGTCCAGTGGTTAAGGCTCCATGCTTTCAATGAAGGGCTGTGGGTTCGATCCCTGGTTGGGGAACTAAGATTCAACATGCTATGAGGTGTGCACAAAAACAAAGAAACAAAAAGCAGTGCTTTTAATTTCATTCCTCCCCGGGGTGGGAGATGGGGGCAGGGGTGTTCTGGCTGTCCCAACTGCCGACTCCTGCTTGGCAGCCTTAAAGACAGCCCTGGTTCTGGCCCATTTGAAAACCTAGCCCCTGATAAGTTTTCCACATTAAACTGTTAAACTTTAGCAACATGGAATTATTTTGGTTGCTTAAAACCAAAGAAACTTCATTATATAATGGGCTAACTCTGAAAAATAAGCCAAAGAATGAACACTGGTATCTCAAGTATATTAAGCTCTTATTACCTGATCCATAGTTTGCCTGACAATGTAATAAGATTAAGCACCAAATATATCAACATTGAGTGTATAAGGGAATCTGCTTGCTTTTGTAGACTTCAGAGAAAAAAAATCTGCAGCATTTGACAATATTTTATTCATTTCAAAGAGATCTGACAAACAGTGCTTTGGAGTGGTTGTAAACCTCAGGCATAAACAAACTAAATGATGAAAACATGAATTCTTCCTTTCCCCTTTTAGATAAGATTGCTTGCAGTAATAAACACTAGTATAACCAGGGAGAGAGTCAACCATACACTGAATGGAACAAAACAATTTGTTCCATATAAAATTTATGCCATTAGTTGGAAAATTTGTAGTATTGTAAAAAGATAATTTTCTTTCAAACATTTATAGGTGAGAAAAACACATAAGTTAACAATTTGGGAACAGATTCACTTATTAATGTACTTTATCATGTAGAAGTTGGAATGATAGTGTGCTTTTCTATACATGGCACAAGTGTTTTATGACTGAAGTTTCTTGGCTCTTTCAAGAAAATGAAGGGCCTAAATGAGCAGGATACATAAGTAAATAAACGAACCATATTAAGAGTATGGTAACATCACAACATGAGCCCATAGAATGAAAATCAACTCTAGCAATGAAGGAAGACACCTCTTTGGAGATCATCACGGTCTTGCTGTCCCTACAGGGAGTCAGTCCAACACTAGTTTGTCCTGTAGCATTGGACTACATTGCTCTTTCTTAGGTGAGATCCAGATTAAACAGTTTTCCCTTGCTTCAGGTTCATGTTTCCAAAAAAGGAAGCTTTTATCAAATACTAGATCTATATGCAATGTGGCAAGAAGCTCCCAACTGTTAAAGCTATAGGGAATAGAGACCAAGAAAGAAGATTCAACTCTCCCATCTCAGTGAGCTGACTGCTCAGAAGTCACACATGTGGTTGATGGGACTCCACTAATGAATGATCCTTATGGCACATCTGAAGTTGCAGCCTGCTTCAGTTGCACTTGACTTTGGTTTATAACCCCATCTTGTGATTTAACTTCTTAGCTGGTAATCAGCTGGTAATTTGCCATCCAAAATTAGTTGATTAAATAATAGCTACCCATGTAGCACATGTGCAGAGTTCTCAACAAACTATCAAATTAAACCCTGAAAGGTGAGTATTATTATCTCCATTGTATAGAATTTTTTTAAAGGAAGTTTTAAACAATAACAGCAAAAATAAATAAACAAACTAAACCCAACAAAAACAAACATGCAGATTCAGAGATCAGAGTAGTAATGGCTACCAGAGGGGAAGGGGTGGGAGTGGGAGGTGCCAAATGGGTAGAGGGGCTCAACTGTATGGTGATGGACGGAAACTAAATTCTTGGTGGTAAGCACTCAGTAGTGTATACACTAGTAGAATGTAATGTTGTACGCATGGAACTTATGTTATAAACCAACGTTACCTCAATCAAAACAACAACAAAAAAGGAGGGCTCAGAAGAACTACTGTGAGGTCACACAGATAGTAAGAAACTGATAATTCTTTTTATTTATAATAAATAAATATATTTATTTATAAATTATAAATATATTTAAATAAATTTAAATACATTTATTTATTTATAAATAAAGTCTTATTTGCTTATAAATTCTTTTTATTTATAAATAAAATCTTTTAAAATTTATTTATAAATTATTTTATTTATAAATAAATAAATTTAAAAAAATTCTTTTTATTTATCTATAAATAAATTCTTTTTATTTATCTATAAATGAATTCTTTTAATTTATCTAATGAATTTATTTGGCTATGCCAGGCTATGCTAGGTTGCAGCAAATGGGATCTTAGTTCCCTGATCAGGGGTCGAACCCAGGCCCCCTACATTGGGAACATGGAGTCTTAGCCACTGGATCACCAGAGAAGTCCTTGAATATTTCTTCTCACCTTATAGTTAGGTGTGGATATAGCTGGAGTTCTAGCCAATGAGATGTGAATAGAAGCGACATATGCCACTTCCAGGCTGATAGATACAAATGGTGTCTTGAGGTCCTTCAAGCCTTTCCTCCTCTGCCAGCTTGATGCAGATGAGCACAGTTGTCTTGGGAGCCACTTTTGGAAGCTGGAGATTATAGTCAGTCCAGGATGAAGTTATATTCAACATGAGGGTTTTTAGCAGTTTCAGATGAGTCTCCTTGTGTAGTAGGTAGGAACTTATAAAGCTCAGATGTGTAAAAAATATTCATTTGCTATCTTATTTAAATGAAATTAAACCTGAATCCAAGCTCCATCCCACCAGGCTGTTGGAAAATGCAATTTTAACTTTTATTAAGGCTTCTACACAGTCTTGTCAGGTCTGGCAGTTCTGTCTGTGACTCACTTGGTGAGTCTGAGAGCCCCTGTGCAGGAGGCCCAGACTCCCTGAACCCATTACAAGCCATCCCTCAAAGGGCTGTCATGTCCCTGCTCTCACCAGGACCCTCAACGTCTTGTCTTTGTCCAACGTCAGTCCCAATCTCAACCTTTCTCTTTCTTCTTCTCCCCCCCTTCAAAAGTCAACTCTCTCTCTCATGTGCATTGTGGGAGGACAGACAAAATTATCATTTAACAAAGGAAAGGCAGGCAAGGGGGTGGGGAGGGGACTTCCCTGGTGGTCCAGTGGCTAAGACTCCATGCTCCCAATGCAGGGGGCCCGGATTTGATCCCTGGTCAGGGAACTAGATCCCACATGCCACAACTAAAGATCCCACATGCCACGATGAAGACCTGGTGCAGCCAAATAAATAAATATTTTTTAAACCCCCAAACACAAAGGGAAGGAAGAACCAATGATTTTAACCAAACAATCTCTATGTGTTCTGCAAACGTCTATCAGGAAATTATAAAACCTGATCAACTGTTTCAAATGAAGGAAGAAAAAAATGTGCAGAAAAGATTATTATCTCAAAAGAACCAGTGGCTGATTCATGTCAATGTATGGCAAAAATCACAATATTGTAAAGCAATTATCCTCCAATTAAAATAACTTAATTAATTTTAAAAAAGAACCATCTTGGTACTTGGTAGTATAAAACAGAAGAGTCTTCCCCCAGGTGCAGCTAGGGTTAGTTTTCATGGGCTGCTGCAGCAGTAGCTGCTAAGTCGCTTCAGCTGTGTCCGACTCTGTGCAACCCCAGAGATGGCAGCCCACTAGGCTCCCCGGTCCCTGGGATTCTCCAGGCAAGAACACTGGAGTGGGTTGCCATTCCCTTCTCCAATGCATGAAAGTGAAAAGTGAAAGTGAAGTCGCTCAGTTGTATCTGACTCTTCACGACCTCATGGGCTGCAGCCTACCAGGCTCATCTGCCCAGTTTTCATGGGCACCCTCCAGCTAATCATATAACAATCACATAAAACAATGACCTTTATAAATGAGATGTGGCTATTATTCATATGGATTGAGTATAATTTAGTATATTAACTTAAACAATTTATATAAGTTCTTGGATATTTATTTACTCAAAGGTTGACAAGTTTCAAGAAACATGACAATGATTGAACTTGGTGTAAGGATTCTGTGAAGCCTAAGAACAAATTTTGAAAGACATATGAAAAGAGAAATCCAATAAACCCTGAGCTGAAAATAAAGTCTGTGAAAACAGAGATGGGCAAAAAGCACTAAGGAAAAAAAAAAAAAAAGATCACAAAGAATTAGATAAAAGTAAAAGAGTCCAACAAATACCAATAATTAATAGACCATCATCAATAGAGATCAAGCTTCCCAGGTGGCTCAGTGGTAAAGAATATGCCTGTCAATGCAGGAAATGCCAGAGATGCCGGTTTGATCCCTGGATCGGGAACTTCCCCTGGAGGAAGAAATGGTAACCCACTTCAGTATTCTTACCTGGAAAATCTCATGGACAGAGGAGCCTGGTGGGTGACAGTCCATACGGTTGCAAAGAGTCGGACACAACGGGAGCGACTTAGGACGCAAACATGGTGAATATATGACAACTGTGAGCACTGAGATGCAGAATCCTGGGGACCAAAGTTACCCACGAAGAATAAATACACAGAATTCTGTACTGAAGGAAAATGGTTCACTTCATTCACTCTGAGACACCTGCTCTGTAATGAGAGTCAGT
Source organism: Capricornis sumatraensis (assembly GCF_032405125.1). NCBI lineage: Eukaryota > Metazoa > Chordata > Mammalia > Artiodactyla > Bovidae > Capricornis > Capricornis sumatraensis. The sequence goes on from NC_091092.1 coordinate 113,573,469, forward strand.
GCCTAGGAGACATCAGAAGCAAAACTCCACCAAGAAGACGAATGATTGCATAATTCAGTGCTGGCACTTGTCTCATTGGATCTCTAGATCAAATCTCTGCCTGGAAATGGCTCCCAGTTCTTTGAATGCTCAGTCAGAGGGAAAATGTGTTCCTGTTAAATTAACAGTTCTTAAAAAATGCTGAAATGATGTATGCTGATGTAGAACATCTAGGTTTTTCTTATACTTTAATTATCAGGATGATCCATGAATCTTACCCACCCCACCTTCATGCACTGATGAGATATATGAAACAATGAGAGAATAACACAATACATTATATAGTTTAGTGAGAGTACAGGATGCTATAGGTTTATTTTAATTTTATTTATTTATTTACTTTTGGTTGCACTGGGTCTGCATTGTTGTGTGTGGGCTTTTTCTACTTGTGGTGAGCAGGGGCTACTCTCTAATTGCGGTGTGTAGGCTTCTCACTGCAGTGGCTCCTCTTGTTTTGGAACACAGGCTCTAGGGCACGTGAGTTTCTGCTCTCAGGCTCTAGACCCAAGAGCTCAATAGTTATGCTCAATAGTTATGGCACACAGGCTTAGTTGCTCTGCGGCATGTGGGATCTTCCCAGATTAAGGATCATACCCAGGTCTCCTGCATTGACAGGTGTTTTTTTTTTTTTTTTTTACCACTGAGCTACCAGGGAAGCACCAAGGTGTTATTTATTAATGACTTATATTTAGTTATGATTAAATAATTATTCAATAATTGCTAACTGTTTTAAAACTATCAGAACAGTTGATTTTAGAGTGTGATCGTCATGTATGAGATCTCGGCCCATCAGGGATGGCATTAGAGAAAATATAGACCTTGGTGAGGGACTTGAAGATGCTGCAGAATATATAAATATGGGAAGGGAAGGAGAACATACTAGAATTCCAGTAATCATTCTGAGTGTGATTTGCATTTGGAATTCTATACACACCATTCATTAACTTGTAAATTTTGACTAGTACTGAAAAGGAGGAGAGTTTTCTGGAGCATGTTGAAGGCATCTTTTAATCCTCACATAATTTAATCATAATATCTCAGGCATTACAACTAATTATTACATTTCCCTAGAACTTCTTATTTGACACACCTGCTTTTGGATTAAAAACAAAGATTAGCTAAAGTTGGATATTATATTTATCTAGATTTTGATACCAGAGAAGGCAATGGCACCCCACTCCAGTACTCTTGCCTGGAAAATCCCATGGACAGAGGAGCCTGGAAGGCTGTAGTCCATGGGGTCGCCCAAGGGTCGGACATGACTGAGCGACTTCACTTTCACTTTTCACTTTCCTGCATTGGAGAAAGAAATGGCAACCCACTCCAGTGTTCTTGCCTGGAGAATCCCAGGGATGGGGGAGCCTGGTGGGCTACCATCTATGGGGTCGCACAGAGTCGGACACGACTGAAGCGACTTGGCAGCAGCAGCAGCAGCAGCAGATTTTGATACAAAACTTGGCTTAGCACAAACAATAAAATATACTTTATCTTATGGTCTTTGAGGTAATGCACTAAGTATGTAAATACTCAAAAGTGAAAGTGTCAGGAAAAAATAAAAGCAGTATAAGGGCAAAAGAAATAGTTATACTAGTTTGACAGAAATTTATAAAATGACAATAGCCCAGGGACTTCCCTGGTTGCCCAGTGGTTAAGGCTTCATGCTCCCAATGCAGGGGACCCAGGTCAATTCCTGGTCAGGGATCTAGATGCCACATGCCGCAACTAAGAGCCGATGCAGCACAATAAATAAATAAATAAAAATAATAAATAAATATTTTGAAAAATGCTATAGCCTATAGAGATCATATTTACCATTTTGATGTACTAGTATAAACTGAGTATGAGGCAATTCAAATTATTAGGTTAGTACAAAAGTAACTGTGGTTTTTGCATTATTGAAATTTGCTGTTTGACATTGGAATATATTCTAAATAAATGCGGTTATGCTAGACATCATTTTAATGTGCATTTCTTGCTTTATATTTTTTTTGCTAATGACTTATTACTTGCTATTTATCTTATGTTTATTTTAGACTATGGAAATGACATTAGACAAAAAGCAAATTTGAGCAATTTTCTTATTTGAGTTCAAAATGGGTTGTAAAACAGCAGAGACAACTCACAATATCAACAATGCATTTGGCCCAGGAACTGCTAATGAACATAGAGTGCAGTGGTGGTTCAAGAAGTTTTGCAAAGGAGATGAGAGCCATGAAGACGAAGAGCACAGTGGCTGGCCAACGGATGTTGACATGACCAGTTGAGATCAATCACCAAAGCTGATCCTGTTAGAACTACACGAGAAGTTGCTGAAGAACTCAACATCAACTATTCTATGATCATTTGGCATGGAAGCAAATTGGAAAGGTGCAAAAGCTCAATAAGTGGGTGCCTCATGAGCTGACCACAAATTTTAAAAAAACCGTCATTTTGAAGTGTTGTCTTCTCTAATTCTATGCATCAATGAGCCATTTCTTGATTGGTTTGTGACGTGTGCTGAAAAGTGGATTTTATACAACAGCTCAGTGGTTGGACCAAGAAGAAACTCCAAAGCACTTCCCAAAGCCAAACTTGCAACAAAAAAAGGTCATGGTCACTGTTTGGTAGTTCGCTGCTAGTCTGATCCACTACAGCTTTCTGAATCCTGGTGAGAGCATTACCTTTGAGAAGTATACTCCGCAAATCAATGAGATGCACCAAAAACTGCAACGCCTGCAGCTGACATTGGTCAACAGAAAGGGCCCACTTCTTTTCTATGATAATACCCGACCACGTGTTGCACAACCAACACTTCAAAAGTTGAATGAACTGGGCTGTGAAGTTTTGTTTCATCCACCATATTCACCTGACCTGTCACCAACCAAGTACCACTTCTTCAAGCATCTCAACAACTTTTTGCAGGGAAAATGGTTCCACAACCAGCAGGAGGCAGAAAATGCTTTCCAAGAGTTCACTGAATCCCGAAGCATGGATTTTTATGCTACAGGAATAAACATACTTATTTCTTGTTGGCAAAAATGTATTGATTGTAATGGTTCCTACTTTGATGAATAAAGATATGTTTGAGCCTGCTGCTGCTGCTAAGTCACTTCGTGTCCAACTCTGTGTGACCCCATAGACGGCAGCCCACCAGGATTCCCTGTCCCTGGGATTCTCCAGTGTTTGAGTCTAGTTGTAATGATTTAAAATTCATGGTCTGAAACCATAATTACATTTGCACCAACCTAATACTTCAAGACACATATATTACCACTGTTTTGGAGACGTACTTCCCTAATAATCATGAGAAAATGAGGAAAATGAGTAGGTTTCTATGACTGTCTATGATTTAAAATTTTAGAAATTATATAATGGAAAATTACAAATACAATGATATATTTATATAATATATGTGACCTACAATAATGACAACCAAACAACCCAACAGACAAACTTATTGATATTTAAAAGTATTAAAAGTCACAGCAGGATCCTCTATGACCCACCTCCCAGAATATTTGAAATAAAAGCAAAAATAAACAAATGGGACCTAATTAAAATTAAAAGCTTTTGCACAACAAAGGAAACTATAAACAAGGTGAAAAGACAGCCTTAAGAATGGGAGAAAATAATAGCAAATGAAGCAACTGACAAAGAATTAATCTCAAAAATTTACAAGCAACTCCTGCAACTCAATTCCAGAAAAATAAATGACCCAATCAAAAAATGGGCCAAAGAACTAAACAGACATTTCTCCAAAGAAGACACAGATGGCTAACAAACACATGAAAAGATGCTCAACATCACTCATTATCAGAGAAATGCAAATCAAAACCACAATGAGGTACCATCTCACGCTGGTCAGAATGGCTGTGATCCAAAAGTCTACAAGCAATAAATGCTGGAGAGGGTGTGGGAAAAAGGGAACCTTCTTACACTGGGTGGGAATGCAAACTAGTACAGGCACTATGGAGAAAAGTGTAGAGATTCCTTAAAAATCTGGAAATAGAACTGCCATATGACCCAGTAATCCTACTGCTGGGCATACACACTAGGAAACCAGAATTGAAAGAGACATGTGTACCCCAATCCTCATCGCAGCACTGTTTATAATAGCCAGGACATGGAGGCAACCTAGATGTCCATCAGCAGACAAATGGATAAGAAAGCTGTGATACATATACACAATGGAGTATTACTCAGCCATTAAAAAGAATACATTTGAATCAGTTCTAATGAGGTGGATGAAACTAGAGCCTATTATACTGAGTGAAGTAAGCCAGAAAGAAAAACACCAATACAGTATACTAATGCATATATATGGAATTTAGAAAGATGATAATGATAACCCTATATGCGAGATAGCAAATGAGACACAGATGTATCGAACAGTCTTTTGGACTCTGGGAGAGGGAGAGGGTGGGATGGTTTGGGAGAATGGCATTGAAATATGTATATTATCATATGTGAAATGAATCGCCAGTCCAGGTTTGATGCATGATACAGGGTGCTCAGGGCTGGTGCACTGGGATGACCCAGAGGGATGGTATAGGGAGGGAGGTGGGAGGGGGGTTCAGGATGGGGAACACGTGTACACTCGTGGCAGATTTATGCCCATGCATGGCAAAACCAATACAATATTGTAAAGTAATTAACCTCCAATTAAAATAAATAAATTAAAAAAAATAAATAAAAGTATTACTAGAATCCATATAAAATAGCTTTGGCATCCTAGAAATAGCAGAGATAAAACATTAATGGATTAGTCCTTAATCCTAACCAATGTAAAAATTGTCTTTACAGTATCGTTCACAAATGGCCAGACACTTTCTGCCTGGACAGGTGTTGTATCTCACTGTTTCCCTTAGAAGTCTATTTTGTACAGCTGTAATTCATGGGAAGCTTTGCCTTCTGTTTAACTAAAATTTACCTCCCTGTGACTTTCATTTTTAATCCAAGTTTTATTCTCTGAAGCTTCAAAGGCACAGTTTAATGCAAATCAGTTCAATTAATAAATATCATAGGATAGCTCTGCCAGGAACTGAGGTAGGTGTTGGCATACAACAATGAATAAAACACATTTTTTTTTACCTCTCTCTTCTGACTTGACAGCTATTCAAATTCCAGAAGATAAATTTTACTCTTCTTTGATTCTGCTCTATAAATCAAAGATCTCCAGGTCCCTGAACCATATTAAGATTCTTTACAACACCAATCACTTAGTTTCTAAATTTGCAAAATTAAATTGCTAGTCTAATTAAAAATTTAATGTAAAACTTTTAAGTGGCGAGTTTCCTGCTGTAATACTTTGCATGTGAGAGAAGACTATCTATATTAGACTTGCAACAGAAGTGGGAGCAAAATATGGTTGAATGGTCCTATAGCTGATAGCTCACCTCAAGGACGTCTGAGAAGTGGGAGGGACAAGAGAGGAAAATGATTAGTGGTGATTTCTTTGGAGAGGGTTGATAGGGTACTAGGCATTTCTCTACTGCCACTGGCATTTCTGCTATTTTCATCTCCACAACTGAAGCCAGGGAAGGGGAAGAGTTGTTAGGGACCACACAGAGAAGCTTGAAATGTTTTCCTTGGGGTCAGAACAAAAACTTTTATCTGAGAAAATACAGAAATAAGAGACTGAACGTATCTGTTTCTGGTTGGGGAGAGAGAACTCCAGGGAGTAAAACTATATTTCCACTGATGGTGATGCAAAAAGGCAAAGTGTCCCATGGACCAGAAGAGACGCACAACACTGAGTTGAACTTGAGATATTCTGAAAGTGTGTGCCTCAGGGGTCTGGCTGCTATGGCTAAGCACAAGATACTACTAGAAGCAAGAGTTGAGGAGACAGCGGTAAACTGCCAGCTGGAAGGGACGTCTCCCACACTAAGAAATATGGCAGTGGATTGGGGAGAGTTGTCTACATAGAAGGAGCAAAAGCAATAGTAGTAGATTGATTGCAATCATGTCTCCAGTTCCTTATCCTCCAAGTATCCAAGCCATTTGAAAATGGTATTGCTGCAATAGAGAAGCATTGACTTCCTCAACCCTTGAATACAGCTGGCTTAATTATTCGCCAAGAGAATGCAGTGTAAGTGACAGTGTGTCAGTTTCAAGCCTAGGCATCAAGACCCCTGGCGTGCTGCTACTGGGGGTTCTGATACTGTTACTTTGCCTCCCTCCCCCTCCCCACTCCCCGCTTCTTCCCCCCTATCTCCCCCTGCTTCTCTTTTCAGCCCAACCTGGAGAACAAAAGAACCTATAAACTGAGAGTCTCAGGTTTTTATTTTAGATTGGAGCAGACTTTTAACACCTGAACTTGAGACTGTTCATAACTACGAGTAACGAAAAAAATGCTTTCAGATGCGCTCAAGTGGGAAAACCCCTGAAATTCAAGCAAGAATGATCTAATACAGGGTATGTGAACGACTCATACATGGGAAAAATTAAGTTATTTCATAATTTCACCCCATTAAATCCAACTCATTCAAGAAACTACCTGATTTTTTTTTTAGTTATAAACATCTGTCTTAATAGAGTATTTTCTCAACATGTTCTAGCTAATCCATTTCTTATTAGCAATATAATATTATTTCAAAAAATATCAGTTTTTGTAGGGCTAAAATTTGATTATATTTATCACATTATTTTTATTAATAATTTTTTCATGATAATCAGTCTATTCAACCACATTCCACATGAAATAACTAAATAGGTATCTTCAATCAAAAACCACAGTACCATACTTCCACATCTTCTATTTTTTTTTTCCTTGAAATCACACAAGACAATAACAGAAACATTTGCGGTAAAACCAGGAAACAAATGGAATTCGTCAACTCCAAAATTAAAGGCTCATAAAAGTGACTGAGATTAGGCAGAAGCTATGGGGGAAGAGCCATGAGGGGGGATGAAGGGGCCATGTAACAGGAGACCTCAGAAAGTGGGAGAAGAACATTCTGAAGGTGCGAGGCTCATGTCAAAAGGCAAAAGCTAAATTTCTGTGTATAGCAATCCAAGCAGAAGCCAGGTTGAAACTGGCTAGAAGCCATGAGACGTGATGAACAGAGAGGAAAGTGTTGATGGGGCATGGGGGCCATATATCTCACAGAAATTCCAAAGAATGTATACCCTAAAGTTCAAGGATGAGACACTAGATTTTTGTAGTTTTTACCTAACCTACTTTGGTGACAGAAGCTGGATTTTTAAAGCTAACATTTCTAAGAGAAATTTAAACTTCTAAATAAAAAGCCAGAGCCTGACCTCAAAAATAAAGTACATTTTTAATTGTAACCATCTTCAGCATAAATGGCTAAAATTAATTCCATCACTTCAATATTTCTATGTGAACTAAATGTAACTGACAGAAAGGAATTCAGCTACTGAAGCACATTATTTCATTGCCACATTGGATTCCATAATACTGCTTATCATAAGGACATAGATTTATTTTTTTGCAAATTGCTCCACTGTGTAGTTATTTTCCCCCTCTTTTAGTATCAGATATACTTAAAGGTGGAGAAGGCAATGGCACCCCACTCCAGTACTCTTGCCTGGGAAATCCCATGGACGGAGGAGCCTGGTGGGCTGCAGTCCATGGGGTCGCCGGGAGTCGGACACGACTGAGCAACTTCACTTTCACTTTTCACTTTCATGCATTGGAGAAGGAAATGGCAACCCACTCCAGTGTTCTTCCCTGGAGAATCCCAGGGACGGGGAAGCCTGGTGGGCCGCCGTCTATGGGGTCGCACAGAGTCGGACACGACTGACGTGACTTAGCAGTAGCATACTTAAAGATAGAATAGAATGACTTCAAATCATCAATTACTTTACATTATCATCTCTCCACAAGTGGTCAGTAGAGAGAAAAAAATTTTAATGTATATTAACATGTCATTAATAATTAATTAATATGTCATAATCCAAAGTATGGCCTACTTTTAAATATCTAACTTCCTTAAGCTAATGTCACTATAGGGAAAAATAATTTAAGCCTCATTATGATTATCACATTTATTTGAAACTTCTTCATATATTACCCTACCATTGTGAAATTAAACAGCATCCTTTTATAAAAGTTTTTTCTCTCTTTGAAATGGAATCAAAGTTCCTTTTCCAGGAAGACAAATGTTTGAATTAACATTTGAACTGAATTACATTCCTTTTTTCTTTGTCATGTTTTATAACTTTATCATAGCCCCTAAATATGGCCAACTTCTTGATTCTGTGGGTTATCACTAACACTCAGGAAAAGACACATTGGTCTCTTGATCAAAGATAGAGAATCATAAAATTATATCCTAAATATTCTATAATTTTTTAAACCAGGAAAATCATCTCTTCTTTGGTTTTAGATAGAGAAGTTCAGAGAACTGGGGAGAGCACAGTAGTGTACTATCCATTGCAAATGGTAGGCAGTGGCTGGTAGTGACCCTGCCAGAGGTTCATGTGGGGGGCAGTTTTAAGATATTGCGCCTAAACTCCAATTCATGTTGCCGCCAATTGGCACAGGACTGTGCTTGGCTGAAGAAATTTAAAAACTGCTAAATTGTTACTATTTTAGAAGTAAATATGCTGAGGAATGCCTATGATTTAAGCAAGCATAATAGGAAAATGCAGATATTAGATGAGAGAATAAATGTGGACATTTATATAGAAATAAGGGCATTTCCTGAAATGAACAGAGTTCAAATCCTATCCCTGCCTCATACTATCTGTATAAGCTTTAGCAGTTCCCTTAAACTCTATAATCCTTATCTTTTTCAACATAAAAATTGAGGTAATAATTGTACTGCTGTGTAGACTTGTAAGGAGCATGAAAAGTGAGGATGTATGTTAAGGGTTTAGCTTAGTACTTGGTATACAGTAAGCACTCAACAAATATTTGCTATTATCATTGCTATTCTTACAAAGAATCCTTAGATGTACACGAATTCTACATCAAGATACACATGGAGTCAAAATTTTGATGTTTAATTCCCCATAAAATGGTCCTCTGCCAACTGGGTTTCCTGTTATTTTACATCTTTTTGTCCAGTGTGACTGGTTAATAATTTCCTCTATACATTGTCAGTCTTACACCTATTCTGATGGGAATAATTCATTTTCTGCCTATAAATACTACCCAATCTGCAGGGAAGTGAAAACTTTCCTTATAGACAGAGTACATCATGCAAAATGCCAGGATGGGGGAATTACAAGCTGGAATCAAGGTTTCTGGGAGAAATATCAATAACTTCCGATATGCAGATGATACCATTCTTATGGCAGAAAGTGAAGAGGACCTGAAGAACCACTTGATGAGGGTTACAGAGGAGAGTAAAAAAGTTGACTTATAATGCAATATTAAAAAAACAAAGATCACGGCATCTTGTCCCATCACTTCATGGCAAATAGATGGGGAAATGTGGAAACAGTGACAGATTTTATTTTCTTGGGCTCCAAAATCACTGTGCATAGTGACTGCAGCCATGAAATTAAAGATGTTTGCTCTTTGGAAGGAAAGCTATGACAAACCTAGACAGTATATTAAAAAGCAGAGACATTACTTTGCTGACAAAGGTCCATATAGTCAAAGCTATGGCTTTTCCAGTAGTCATGTATGGATGTGAGTGTTGGACCATGAAGAAGGCTGAACACGGAAAAACTAATGCTTTTGAACTGTGGTGCTTGAGAGTCCTTTGGACAGAAAGGAGATCCAATCAGTCAATCATAAAGGAAATCAACTCTGAATATTCATTGGGAAGACTGATGCTGGAGGTGAAGCTCCAATACTTTGGACACCTGATGCAAACAGCCAATTCACTGGAAAAGACCCTGATGCTGGGGAAGATTGAGGGCAGGGAGAGAAGGGAATGACAGATGAGATAGTTGGATGGCATCATTGACTCAATGGACATGAATTTTAGCAAACTCCAGGAGATAGTAAAGGACAGGGAAGCCTGGTGTGCTGCAGTCCATGGGATCGCAAAGAGTCAAACAGGACTTAGCAACTGAGAAACAACCACAACAGTGGTAAAGATTTCACCTGCCAATGCAGCAGATGCAGGTTTGATCCTTGGGTCGAGAAGATCCCCTGAAGAAAGGAATGGCTACCTACTCCAGTATTTTTGCCCAGAGAATTCCATGAACAGAAGGGTCTGGCAGGCTAAAATCCTTGGGGTCACCAAGAGTTGGACATGACTGAGCAACTAACGCTTTCACTACTTTTCTTTCACTTTAAATAGAGGCATAGGTGCATAAGAAAATACAAAGACTTGCAAGTAAAAATGTCTTAGTTCAAATCCAAACCCTGAAATTTACAAGTATGTAAACATGAGCAACTGATTAAAAATCTTCAAACCTCAGTTTTCCCTATCTGCAAAATGGGATAATCCCAACTTCAAAAGTTCTTGTAGCAATTAATCAAAATTTTATATATTTTAATAAGTTTATACATAATATATATGTACAATACAAATATATAATATTTTATTATGCTTAGCACTTCATTTAGCACTTCTCTTCATACTTCTTCATTCTTTTTTCCCTTTTAATACCATAGATTTATGCAAAACTTCATGGACAGAGAAGCTTGGTGGGCTACAGTCCATGGGGTTACAAAGAGCTGGACATGACTGAGTGACTAATACATTATTGTTTTTAAAGCCTATCCATATATGAGTAACTCCTTGAAGCAAGCTACTGTACAGTTTTATGAATGAAAATAAAGGATCCCAGGACATCCAGTAACTTCTCTCAGATCAAGGTATAAACCAAAATGTTCTGATTCATAGTCTAGTGCCTTTTAATTTTATTATCTCTCTGTAGCTTTTTTTCTCCTCACATGTATGACATTGTCTTCACTTCTATGAGGCCAAGGCCTTTGATGGCAGAACAATCCATTGAGCATCAGTGTGGTTAAATCGATGTTTGAGTTTGGCAGTATGCTTAATAGTCTCTGCCATAAATTGCCAGAGTAATTTCTGGTCCACTTATCTTGTGGAGAAATTATGAGGATGCATGTGTCTTTTTGTAACCTCTTAAATGCTACACAAATACAGGGCGTCTCCCACATGACTGGCATTCAATCATTTCTCCCTGACTGCATTATATGGTTTATAGTTAGGATTGGAGAGATGAGAGTGGAGTCACATTATCTTTATATCTTTGTTTTAGTGTTAAGAAATAGATAAGAGTTTTCAACTTTTATCCGTCCTCTTTTGAAATATTAAATTCTAACCTCAGAACAATGCACATGTGACCCAAATCACAAAATAAACATTAAGGAAAAAAAGGCAAAGAACAGTCTCTTGTATTGTTGGGCTCAAGCACATCTCTGCTCTTTCATCAGACATTTCACACCTGCAGTGTGTCACTTCAGACAGTTAGGTGTGGTTTTATACAAACACATGTGTTATCCTTCAAGGTAAATTCTAAACTTCTTGAGGATACAACAGCGTTTTTTTTTTTCCCCCCCATTTCTATTGCTCGTGTCACCCAGTATAATGCCTTGCAACTCCTAAGGAATACATTTTATTATTATTGCTATTGCTTTTGATTTTTTTCTACTTGGTAATTCCTCATGGGGAAGTTGAACTCAACTTTGTTTGTCTCAAAGCCTAGAAATTTGCTTTTTGTCTCTGTTTTTTCTTTTGCCCAATGTCTCAGCCATTCATTTGGTCTAGCATCCTCATGCTGCCCTATAAGGACTATATCATCTACTGGGGCTTTCCTGGTGCTTCAGTGGCTATGACTTCACACTCCCAATGAAGGGGGCCTGGGTTCAATTCTTGGTCATGCCAGAACTGAGATCTGGTGCAGTCAAATAAATGGGTAAAAATTTTTGACTTCCCTGGTGGCTCAGACAGTAAAGCGTCTGTCTACAATGGGGAGACCCGGGTTTGATCCCTGGGTTGGGAAGATCCCCTGGAAAAGGAAATGGCAATCCACTCCAGGACTATTGCCTGGAAAAATACCATGGACAGAGGAGCCTGGTAGGCTAGAGCCCACGGGGTCGCAAAGAGTCGGACACGACTGAGCGACTTCACTTTCACTTTAAAAAAAAAAAAAGGACTATACCATCTACCTTTAGTTCTGTCGATGCAGTCCCTCTTGGGAAAATTACAATGGTAGGGACAGAGATCTATTTGAATCAGAGAAGGACAAAAAGCCATCTGACTGCTTCCTGAATCTTGCCACATAGGTAGACACCGACTTCCCTCATGCTTAAGGCTCTCTTCTTGTCACAGTTCTGAGAACTTCACCCAGACAAAAACGTGCTCATATCATTCACGAAGCTGATGATCTGCCCAATAATATGGGCATGGAATGTCCCACTCCCCCCACGCAAAACTAGAGAGAGGATTTTGCAGCTGCAGCTTGTAACTGATGACTTCCAGAGCATCACTAATGAAAGAATTCTTGTCTTTCCTGTGGGTAACTACATTCCAATCCCACATTTCACATTTTGGAGCTTCAAGTTCATCACCTATGAAAAAGTGAGAGTGAGAACTATTCTTCCTGCTTAAGACAGGATTTATTTTTTATGAAGGTCAGATAAGATGATGTGTGATGAAGCCCTAGAGTAACACAGAGCAACTCCTCCACCTCTGATGATGGATATCAGATTGGACCTGGAGTTTCCTAAAATATTCCCTTCTCTAATGCTGCCTTTTAATCTTTAGTCCACGGGGGGGCATGAAACGGAATCAGTTAGGAAAGATACAATATATTTCCAGTTGTAAAGATCTCTTGTCCATAAGATGCACCATCTGTCTAGATTATGGGTTTCTCTACAATCCCAGGGGCAGTCTTCCACATTATAGTCGGATCCACTTCATTACCCAGCTATTTTGTACCTTCCCAGGCTGTTAGTCAAATCACACTGTTGCCTAGCAAGTTTCTGGTTAATCTGGATTTCATTAATTGCCCTGCAGTCATGTGGAATGGACTGAAATGTTTTAAGTATCTTGTGCTGTAGTTTTCGCAGAATCTTCTGTAATGACACTGCAATTGTTTCCCTGAAAATGAGCCTTTCCATAGGAAGAACAGCCAGGAACTATATTTTAATTCTTCCTCCTACAATCTTTCTTTCAGAGAAATATTTTTCATTGAGGCTATCAGAGGTGTTAAACAAAATAAAGCTATTTGAAAAGTTAAGGAATCAGGCTCGTGTTGCTGCTCCAGCGACATGACTGGGAAGGAATAAGGAGCCAGTAGATCGGATTCAACAGAAAAAGAAAATAAATGCTAAGGCTCAAGCCCTAAACCTACAGACCTATAAACCTCTGACTATCTTCCAAGAAGCAACACTGCCACCTGGCTGTGTAAGACTGAGAAATGATGCTGCTGTTTTCCTTCTCTACCCAAATCCTCCAGACATTGAATCTACTTCAGGATTCTCTAAATAGGACTGTGGAAGATTCTTACACTAACCCCAAGAATCCAAAGTGCTAGAACAAAAATCAGAATGGGATCATTGGAAAATATCTCAAGGACTATGTAATTTTCAGTTTTTCAGTTCAGTCGCTCAGTCGTGTCACACTTTGCAACCCCATGGACTGTAGCACGTCAGGCTTCCCTGTCCATCACCAACTCCTGAAACTTGCTCAAATTCATGTCCATCAAGTTGATGATGCCATCTAACCATCTCATCCTCTGTCCCATTTAAAATTCATGAAATCAAAACTTAAAATTGAATCAAAATGTTAGTGCTGCAATACAAGCCTCAAGAGTTGAGAAAGGGGCTTCCCTGGTGTTCTAGTGGTTGAGAATCCGCCTGACAATGTAGAGGACAGAGGTTCAATCCCTGGTCTGGGAGGATCCCATATGCCGCAGGACAACTAAACCTGTGCGCCACTACTGACCTGAACTCTAGAAACGACGTACCACAACTACTGAAGCTGCACACCTAGAACCTGTGTCCTGCAACAAGAGAAGCCACTGCAATAAGCTTGCACACTGCAACAAAGAGTAGCCCTCGTTCACCACAACTAGAGAAAAGCCCATGCTCAGCAGTGAAGACCAAGTGTAGTCATAAATAAATCAATATATAAATATTTTTAAAAACTGAGGAAGAAAAGATTGGAAAGGGTGCATAAAAGCAAATACAGGGAAATCATCAACCATAAGATTAATGAAGAAATCAAAGAGAGATGATGGTGAGGACAGTTTAGTGAAATTTAAGAGAACTGGGAAGATTTTAAATAATATTTAACAAAAGAATCAACAGGTCAGAGACAGCAAAAGAGACACAGATGTATAGAACGGACTTTTGGACCCTGAGGGAGAGGGTGGGATGATGTGGGAGAATGGCATTGAAACATGTATACTATCATGTAAGAAACGAATCGCCAGTTTATGTTCAATACAGGATACAGGATGCTTGGGGCTGGTGCACGGGGATGATCCAGAGAGATGATATGGGGTGGGAGGTGGGAGGGGGGTTCATGATTGGGAACTCATGTACACCTGTGGTGGATTCATGTCAATGTACGATTTAATAAAGAAGAAAAAAATAATCAACAGATCTTGATTCTTGGTTATAGTTTGGGGAATAATGAGGAAGAGGAATGATGAGGGGAATAATGAGGAAGAGGAATGATGATTATGTTAGTGACATTAGCAACAGGGTAGACAGTAGGGCTACTTACTGAAATGAACCTGAAGGACACTCTGGTTTGGGGGGGAGCCCATAAGTTGTTTTGACATATTGGGTTTCAAGAGCCTGCAGTGACTCGAGGAGACTATTCTTTGAAAGTCTGTCTAAAAGATCTTGAAAATGATCAGTTTAAAATTAGTTAAGGTCAGTTTTCAGCAATGGGTAGAAGTGAATTATTTTCCTGTAGCTCATTGAAAAGACAATGCATCATCTTCTGACCCAAGGCTAAGGGTGGCCCCTGTAAGAGATTGAGAAGGATGGACAGACATCTAGGAACTGTCTGGGAAATGCCAAAGAAATAGTTAGTTTGTCAGAAACCAATTAGGAGATTATGAGAAAAAGAAACTAGTATTTATTAAGTTGTTTCTATCACCAACTCTATGGACATGAGTTTGAGTAAGCTCTGGGAGTTGGTGATGGATAGGGAAGCCTGGTGTGTTGCAGTCCATGGGGTCACAAAGAGCTGGACACGACTGAGTGACTGAACTGACTGACTTTCTGTATCTGTCAGGTTAGTATATGCTACAGTGTTGTAACAAACATTCCCCAAATAGTAGAGGTTTTAAACTGATTTTTTTCCCTTTCACTATATGTATTCAAAGCAGAGTAGCAAGAAGGTACTGCTCATGGGAATTACTGATGGATTACTGCTGACAGCAGTTCCAATACTGTTGCTTTCTCAATCAATATGTATTTCTAGGATTGCTACACTGAGGGAAGTTATGGCTTGAGACTTGAGCACTGACAACTAAATGCCTCTCCATGTAGGTGACACATAGCCATATTTCATCTGAACAAAGTAAGTCACAGGGCAAAATCTAACTTTAAAAGGAGAAGGAAAGTGAACTTTTTCTATTTGCATAAGGTGGAGAAAATGAACAGGAAACATAAGAGATGCCAATTTGATCCTGGTTGGGAAGATCCCCTGGAGGAGGGCATCACAACCCACTCCAGTATTCTTGCCTTGAGAATCCCCATGG
The DNA here is from genome assembly GCF_032405125.1 of Capricornis sumatraensis. Classification (NCBI taxonomy): domain Eukaryota; kingdom Metazoa; phylum Chordata; class Mammalia; order Artiodactyla; family Bovidae; genus Capricornis; species Capricornis sumatraensis. Next base: position 113,589,108 of record NC_091092.1, read on the forward strand.
ACAGAGGAGCCTGGTGGGCTACAGTCCATGGGATCACAAAGAGTCAGACACGACTGAAGCAACTGAGCACACAGCACAGAGAAAATGAATACTGGCAAATCTATCATATTCAATTTTCCCATTGGATTATAAGAGTATGTATGTTTTGTTCACCTTGGTATCCACTAGTATACTGACTGGCATTTAGGAGGTACCTCCACACTATTTATTAGATGAATGAAAGTGCCAAAGCTGGTACACAGATTCCAGACTGTCTCCAGAGATGATGTGCTTTCCATTCTACCATGTAGAGCCACAGATAAACACTGTAGTGTTTTATTTCCATAAATTCCCTAATGGATAGTTGGCTCCCAGTGCTACTTTGGGATTTTTAAACCCTTATTCCTCCAAAGTATGTATGTTCATTACTATGTGATGATAGAAACATCCATTTTCATTTCCTTTGAATTTGTTCTAATTTAACAGGTCATGTGAGATGAGATTTTCAGGATAATATGCTGAATATAAATATGCAAGATATTAGAATTAAGATAACTAAATGAGAAGAGATGTGACATACAGACAGCAAAGGCCACAAAAGAAAAAAATGCAATTTTGTCAGGGTTTCAGAAAGAGCTCAGAGGCCAAGTTGGTCAGTTTGTTACTTAATTAATTAGGCTATCAAAGTCTAGTAAGTGAGAAAATGATGTTGCAGGACGTTGCCTTTTACAATTATTATTTTATCAAACATTTATTTTTAGCATCAATTTTATGTCAGACATTTTGGGCTACTGACAGTATGATCTTCCAAGTGCAGAATTCTCTCTCAAATTTTTTTAGTGAATGGTAAGTAGTTCATTATAACCAGATGGTGTGTGGGTTCAGAGTTGTGGAAAGGAGCCTAGCCTAGGGTCAGGAGAACAGCGGTCTTACATGACATGCAAAGGAACATACACATTGTCCTGATTCACAGTGATTTTAAGCATTTGAGTCACAATCTAACTTGTGCTGTATAAAGATGATTCTGATGTGTGTCTGAAATATGCATTGAATGGAGGCAAAGATGGAATCACAGATAATAGTTAAAGGTATTCACTAATGTGGGGGAGAAATTAAGAGATATAAATTAAGGCATTAGCAGTGGAATGTGGAGGATGGGATGAATTTGGCCAATATTATCAGGTTGTGGTAGGTTGAATAATTGATCTCAAATCTTTTGTTGTTGTTTCGTCACTAAGTTGTGTCCAACTCTTTGGCAACCCCATGGACTGTAGCCCGCCAGGCTCCTCTGTCCATGGAATTCTCCAGGCAAGAATACTGGAGTAGATTGCTATTTCCATCTCCAGGGGATCTTCCCAACCCAGGGATCAAACTTGCATCTTCTGCTTGGCAGGCATATTGTTTACCACTGAGCCATCTGGGAAGCCCTTAATTCTCTACTTCCCCCCGATAACTACATATATACATCCATCCTATGGCTTTGTGTTGGGCACTGTGTACTTAGGTGCCACTTTGACATTAGGGTTGGCATGCGACTTGCTTTGGCCAATATAATATTAGTGGATATTATGTGAGCAGAGCCTTCATATAGATTGGACTGGCCAAAAAGTTTGTTCAGGTTTTTCTGTAATATGTTATGAAAAACCCAAATGAACTTTTTTTGCCAATGCAATGCTTGCTGTTTTTGGCTTGGAGCCTCCTGGGCTCCAGTGATCTGCCATGAGAAAAACTACCTGTGGGGTGTTGTTGTCCCATCATCCTGGACCTCAGAATGAACACACTGGGGAAGACCTCAATCAAATCTGCAGACCCCAGACTGAAGCAGAGTTGTCCCCAAACCCCACAGACCTGTGCTTCTGAGAATATGTTTATTGTTGGATGCCAATACATTTTGGGGTGGTTTACTGTGCAGCATTAGTTTGTTGGTAGATTACTAAGACATCTATATTTATAGATATGTTAGATCTCAGTGAAAGACTAAAAGTCTGAAGGAGATGGACTTACTGGTGATTGCCAGCTTTCTGGAATGGGTAACATAGTGTGGTAGTGGGATTCTCATAGGTAAAAGAAAAGAGAAGAGGAAGAACTGGTTGGTGAAGATAAGACTGTGAGTCTAGACTTGGGGACAGATTTCATTTTAAGTATTTGACAGACACCTAAGTCAATATGTCTTATAGGATTCTACCTAGAACATCTCAGTGGAGGAGGTAATTATGCAAGGCATTTAAGCAGCCAAGGTCCCAGTATTACAGGGCTAGTTGACAGGACATGAAGTCTAGAAAGTCTGGAAATTTTGAGTTAAGAGATATTAGCATCCAGACAGTGGCTGAAGCCATAGGAAAGAATGAGATATTCCAGGAGTGTTTATATGATGAAAACAGAGGAGAGATAAAGACATTAATGCTTAAGGATGAGACTCCAAAATGGAAGACCACAAGATGAATGAGAAGAAAGATACAAAAAGATGAGAATAAATCTGATGATGAATAGCATTCCAAAAGGAACCTGGAAGAATATTTCAGGCACAGACGAGTAGCCAACCATGTCAAATGCTCTAAAGTAGGATAAATCTCAAAATGTGCTTGGAGTTAAAAACACTTTTAAATAGCATAAAGAAGCTATTTTTTAAGTATGTAGGATTAACTTAAACCCACTCTAAATCCAACTGAATTTTCACTTGGAATTTGACAAAGCGATTTTAAAAGCCACCTGAAAGAATAAATTTAGCAAATAGCTGAAAAACATTGAAAAGAACGGCATTTAGAAGGAACTTTACCTACTGCATTTTGAAATGTATTTTAAATATTTAATCATTAAAACAGCACTTTATTAGTGTAATAATAGACATATAAATAAAACGGTTCTCATAGATGTAAAAATTTTGAGTAAGGTAGAGAAATAGCTGCACTCATAAAGTTATCTATAAAATGCATAATTCAATGTACAGAGTATTCATTGATATTAGAAAAATAATACATGGTAATATATGTATTATTATGATTTTAAAGTATTACTTTTAAAAAAGAAAGATACCTATCTGCTTTATGGCACTTTATTGGAATTCTGTAATATATATTATTGTCATAAATATATGTATTTCTGAAAGAAAATGCATCATATTATTAACAATGATTCAATTGAACTGTTCATTGTTATCTTTAGGGGATGGAATTATAGATGATAGTTCAGTATCTGTACCAAACTTTTAAAAAATATCGACTGTACTGTAGTGGACACATAAGACTTGTGTTAAAAATAGGAAATGGTAACTATGTGAGGTGATAGATATGTTAATTAGATTTATTGTGATTATTTTACAGTCTATACTATATCAAAACATCATTGTACATCTTAAATATATACAATTCCTATGTGTCAATTATACCTTAATAAAGCTGAAAAAATAAACACTATATTTTAAAGTGTCTGATGAATTTATTACCCAGGAGATACCTAGTGATGATAGTGAAAGGTGTTTTCAGTAGAGAAGTAAGAAAGATCGACAGATGTGTTGAGAAGTAAAAATGAAGGAGTTGTAGACTACTGATTTAAGGTAACTCAGCTTGCCAGTCAAAGACAAACTAAAAATTTGGTGGTGTGATCAAGAGTAAACATAACAGCATCCCAAACATTCCAGCTGGAATGTCTCAGTAGAGCAGGTAATTAGGCATGGCTTTTGAGCAGCCAGTGACCCTGTATTGAAACAAATCCACTCAACTCACAGGACAACCATTCAGATCATTCACAAGAAAACTCTTGATTTTAACTCAATATGCTTCTTAAAAAAAACTAGATATCGAAAAAAAATTTGCTGATCACTTAGAAGCAGCAAACAGGAAGGAATGGATATAACTGTGAGAAACATAAAGCTAAACAATCAATGAGGGGACAAAGAAACTATGACTACCATGAAAATAATGAATAATTTCAAGATACTGTTGCTGGTTAATATCAGAGTTGTTAGCTCAGCTAATTAGGATGGAAATAGCAAGAGCTCCAAATAAAAGCATTGGCAATAGGGATGGAGAGGATGAAGAAATATTTAGGAAGTATATTTGGTGGGACTTTTCCATTTGTGTATGGTGGTACATTGGAAAAGACCCTGATGCTGGGAAAGACTGAAGGCTGGAGGAGAAGGGGATGACAGAGGATGAGATGGTTGGGTGGCATCACTAATGTGATGGACATGAGTTTGAGTAGGCTCCAGGAGTTAGTGATGGACAGGGAAGCCTGGCGTGCTGCAGTCCATGGGGTCGCAAAAAGTCAGACATGATTGAGTGACTGAACTGAACTGAACTGATGGTGGTACATTAGTTAGGGTTCTCCAAAGAAATAGACCAATAGACTATACACACACATGCACAGACACACACACGTGTGTGTGCATAGTCAATTATACATACATATATATATACATTCAGAAAACGAAGATCATGGCATCTGGTCCCATCACTTCATGGGAAATAGATGGGGAAACAGTAGAAACAGTGTCAGACTTTATTTTTTTCGACTCCAAAATCACTGCAGATGGTGACTGCAGCCATGAAATTAAGAGACGCTTACTCCTTGGAAGAAAAGTTATGACCAACCTAAATAGTATATTCAAAAGCAGAGACATTACTTTGCCAACTAAGGTCCGTCTAGTCAAGGCTATGGTTTTTCCTGTGGTCATGTACGGATGTGAGAGTTGGACTGTGAAGAAGGTTGAGCGCCAAAGAATTGATGCTTTTGAACTGTGGTGTTGGAGAAGACTCTTGAGAGTCCCTTGGACTGCAAGGAGATCCAACCAGTCCATTCTGAAGGAGATCAACCCTGGGATTTCTTTGGAAGGAATGATGCTAAAGCTGAAACTCCAGTACTTTGGCCACCTCATGCGAAAAGTTGACTCATTGGAAAAGACTCTGATGCTGGGAGGGATTGGGGGCAGGAGGAGAAGGGGATGACAGAGGATGAGATGGCTGGATGGCATCACGGACTCGATGGACGTGAGTCTGAGTGAACTCCAGAAGATGGTGATGGACAGGGAGGCCTGGCGTGCTGCGATTCATGGGGTTGCAAAGAGTCGGACATGACTGAGCGACTGAAATGAACTGATATATATACACACAATTATATATAAACACAATTATACATGTGTGTGTGTGTGTGTATATATATATATATATGTATATATATATACATGTATAATTTTTATAAATTCCTTCAGGAAACTCAGTTCTTGTTCTTGGAGCCAACTGATTGCATGGGGCCGAGTCACTATGGATGGTAATCTGCCTACAGATTTAACTACTAATAAGTCACATCTATGAAAGATCTTCACAGTGGATATCTAGACTGATACTTGACTAAACAACTGAGCACCCTAGCCTAGCTAAATGGCATACATACAAAATTAAAAGGTGGGAATGATAGGGAGGAATCTAGACTTGGAAATATGATGCTGCCACTAACTGGGACAAAAGAAACAGGAAGAGGAATGAGGTTTGGAAAACAATCATATGTTTATACTTTTGCACAGTGAGTTGGAAATACCCTTGAATCAATCAGAGCCGCATTTCTGTTTCAGGCTTTGTGGGTAGGTCAGAACTTGGGATAATAGATCTGGAAGTTAGCAGCAGATAGTTCATAGAACTGGAGGAATGGAGGAAGTTACCTGGGCATAGTTGTAGGGAGAAAATAAAATAGTGGACTAGATATGGTAACTTGGGGAACACTGGTTTCCCAAGAGATGACACGGAAAAGGATAAGCCCATTGAGGAGTTGGAGAAAACAATAGATTGAGAGGTAGAAGAACCAGGATAGGTCAGTGTCTTAAAAACTGTAGCAGAGACAGTGCTATGCTCACCAAACCCAATCCTATACTCTTTCTTCTTAGGTACATGGAAAGCCACAATTTTCAGACCCCTTGCTAACCAAGGATATATGGCTAGCTTTAGCCAGTGAAATGGGAGAAGTGATGGGTTTTGCTGAGTCAGAGAAAAGCCCTTTAAAGACTCCCTGGCCACTCTCCTCTGCCTTAATGAACAGGGAAGTCTCAGGGAAAATCTCCAAATGCCCCTCCCTACCCCATGCCCATTGAACATGTAGTGTTGTTGGGAAAGAAAGCTTTGTTGTAAAAAACTGAGATTTCAGGACTAATTTGACACTCCAACATAACCTTTTAATACTGTCCATGGGGTTCTTGAGGCAAGAATACTGAAGTGGTTTGCCTTTCGCTTCTCCAATAAAAGCTGAAGCTCCAATACTTTGGACAACTAATGCAAAGAGCCGACTCATTGGAAAAGATCCTGATTCTGGGATAGATCGAGAGGAGGAGGAGCAGCAGGTAACAGATGACAAAATGACTAGACAGGCTCACTGACTCAATGGACACAAGTTTGAGCAAACTCTAGGAGATAGTGAAGGACAGGGAAGCCTGGCATGCTGCAGTCCATGGGGTTATAAAGAGTCAGACATGACTTATGACTGAACAACAACATAATCTAGCTTATCTTGACTAATGCAGAAGCCAAGGCTGTAGAATATTTTACAAAGGAGAGAATAGTCACAACAGTTTCATATGCATCAGTGTTCTAAAAAGAGATCTTCCCACAGTTTCCCAAATGTGCAATTATTAAACCAGTAAATACAAACAATTTAGGGGGTATCTCAATCATAACTGTCGAACAGAAAATCTGCATTTTATTTGGCTTTAGCTAACAAATGCACTCATCAGATCAATAAAATGTACAATTAACTTAAATTGGAATTGGCATCACGACACATATATACATTACAGTGTACTATTCTTGTAGTCTGGCTTGATATCTCGAGGTGATGTTATAAATTCTGATTGAATTATCCTTGCCTTAGTTCTCTATATTTTTCAAAAAGGGTGATCTTAATATCTCCCCTTAGTACAAGAGACCACAATTTACAAACAATTTTTATTTTGTTTTTATGTATATAGTTATGAAGTTGATTTTAGAGTTCTGGGTGCCCTTTCTCAAGTGAAAAGAAATGATAGAGGATATTTACCTTTCTAGGCTAGTTCTCATTGCCTATTTAACCTACAATATGGGCAGACTAGAAATACATATGATTCCAGGACATAATTATGACTTAGTCATTGATTCTAATCAATGGGAAGCAAACTAAATGTCATTTTACATAATATACAACAATAGAGTCAAGCAGGAAGCTGTGCCAGATATACATCATACTGGATTGGCCAAAAATATTCATTCGGGTTTTTCCACACAGTTACAATATAATTATACAATTATGGAAAAACCCGAATGAAATTTTTGGCCAGCCCAATACTTGAAAAAAGATAATGCATATCCAAAAGTACCAAATTCCAAAACTATTTATTGATGTCAAATAGAGTAAGTCCATCTGGTTCAAGTGCACACATCTAATCATAAATTCTAAATATTTGCATAAATAAAAATTTAATTTGTTATGAAGCTAGTTATTATGACATAAAATGTTCCAGCTAGAAAAAAATGAGTTAAAAAAACCACTTAAAGGAATTTCTCTGGTGGTCCAGTGGCTAAGACTCAGTGTTCCCAATGCAGAGGGCCTGGGTTCAATTCCTGATCAGGAAACTAGATCCCGCATGCTACAACTAAGAAGTGCAGTCAAATAAGTAAATAAAGTAAATAAATAATTATTTTAAAAAATCATGTAAAAACTATAAAGTATACATGAAAACAATGCTATGGTTATGCAGCATTTCCAATGTATTCCAGTCCTTCTTCCACATGTTGCTCTCGAAAGGTCATCACAATCTCTTTTCTTCTCGTTTATAAAAATTATATTAAGAGGTATCTTTTGATACCAAGGGCTTCCCTGATAGCTCAATTGGCAAAGAATCTGTCCGCAGTGAAGGAGACCCCAGTTCGATTCCTGGGTTGGGAAGATCTGCTGGAGAAGGGATAGGCTACCCACTGCAGTGTTCTTGGGCTTCCCTTGTAGCTCAGCTGGTAAAGAATTCACCTGCAATGCAGGAGACCTGGGTTCAATCCCTGGGTTGGGAAGATCCACTGGAGAAGGGAAAGGCTACCCATTCCAGTATTCTGGCCTGGAGAATTTCATGGACTGTATAGTCCATGGGGTCACAAAGAGTGGGACACAAATGAGTGACTTTCACTTTTCGATACCAAACAATCCTTAAATTTCACTTAGTCCAAGATGTAGTCAAAGCTGAGTTCCTCAGTTCATCACAGCTTAGTTATTTACTAATGACACAAAATAAAATCTGTTTAATTACCTCATTTATCCTATACAAGGTGCTTCTCAGGTGGCACCAGTGGTAAAGAATCCACCTGTCGGTGCAGGAGACATAAGAGACATGGATCTGTTTGATCCCTGGGTCAGGATGATCTCCTGGAGGAGGAAACGGCACTCCACTCCAGTATTTTTGTCTGGGGAATCCCATAGACAGAGGAGCCTGGAGGGCTACAATTCATGGGGTTGCAAAGAGTTGGACACGATTGAGCATTTGAGCACATCCTATACAAATGGGGAATGAAGTGTTAAGGCTAATAAAGTTGTCTGATAACCATGGCTAATATTTAAACATTAACACTTTTTATTGACTTAATTAATATTAATCATCCTATAGTGCTTTAGGGACTACCAATGTGACATAGTCCCTCTCAGAAGGTTATTATTTCTACATTTTAATTTTTAAGTGTTAAGGTTATCTATAGGGCCCACATTATTACTGTATTAAATGCCAATTAATTCTTCAACATGCAAAATGAAATCTCAACAGAATGCTTTGATAATAAAATAATACTTAACACATACATAAAATGTTTATGAATTCACGGGCACTGCACTGAATACCTTATATGCAATTCTCAAAATATCTTATAGTTAGGTATTATTCATGGAAATTTTACAGGTAAGAGGCACAAAGGGGTTAAGGAGGTTACCCAGGATCACACCACTAGTAAATGTTAGCGTTAGTCACTCACTTGTGTCTGACTCTTTGCGACCCCATGGACTGGATCACACCAGGCTCCTCTGTCCATGGAATCTTCCAGGCAAGGATACTGCAGTGGGTTGCCATTTCCTTCTCCAGGGAATCTCCCCAACCCAGGGATCGAACCAGGCTCTCCTGCATTGCAGGTGGATTCTTTACTATCTGAGCCACCCGGGTCCAAAAAAAAAATAGTGATGTAATAATAGATGCACTTTCAGCTGGGCCACTGGGGAAGCCCAACGACCAGTAGTTTCTGTGCTAAATCAGACCCTAGTCACCAGCAGATTGGAAAATACCGAGAACGTGGTGGGGGCAGCCAGTGGGGATGAGAAGGTGTCCGAACCTCCCTGCCGGAAGTGACCCCTCATGGGGAAAGGGCAGCTGTGGTCCCAGTGTCTTGGGTGAGGAACCTTCAGAGAGGAACCTGCAGGGATGCTCTGAGTCAGGGAGGGTGGGGTATCTGACTGGTCCATTCCTCTGCAAGCAGAGCCCACCATCCAGAGGAGGATGCAGAGAACAGCTGGCCGGAAGTCAGGTTTCAGTCTGGAGACAAAGGCACAGGGCTCACAGGGGAAGACCCAGGGAAGGGCGCTGTCACTGGGAACAGGCTGGGACTGGACACCCGTGCTGGGACCCAGGCGGTCAGCTCTCCAAGATCCCTGGGGTGAGGGGCAGGAGGATCCCAGGGAAACAAGCCCCCAGACAACCCCTAAATGGGGTTTCATTCTCAGTTTCACCTTCAGGCTGCTTTTAGTACTCTGGCTACAAGTTCCTCTTTCCTTTGCCTGAGACACCATGGAGCAGTGTGAAGAGAAATGAATAGACACAAAGTCAGCCTCAGACTGGGAGGACTCTAGAGCAATTCAGACCAGACTCTACACTCAGTTCTGTCACTTTATCAGCCTTGAGAATACTGCAAGTTCTTTGTGTCCTAAGTGAGTTTGATAAGCCTTGTCTTACAAAAGTATCGGAACATATGTAACATATAAAGCACGTGGCACTGCAGCTGGAAATGTTTAGGTATTTCATGCCTGGTAGTTATGATGATGATGCTTTTCATTGCATAAGAAACTACCCTCATCTATGGAAATTTTTCTTTATCCAGCAGAAGCTAGAGACTATGCAGTCTTCTAAAAAAAGAAAGCTGAGTCAATCAAACTGCTGCTTAGCAATTAATCACTGGGCTTCCCCGGGTGGCTCAGTGGTAAAGAATCTGGCTGCCAAGCAGGAGATGCGGGTTCAATCCCTGTGTTGTGAAGATCCCCTGGAGAAGGAAATGGCAACCCACTCTAGGATTCTTGCCTGGAAAGTTCCATGGACACAGGACCTTGGTGGACTACAGAACATGGGACGGCAGAGTCAGACACAACTTAGCAACTAAACAAGTAACCCTAAGTAAATTTTCTCTATCAGAGAATATGTTATTGAATTTAGAGGCAAGTGTTTTACCAGGATGCAATGCAAAACTTTATAGAATTTGTGTTAAGGACCAGTAACTCCCCTGCCTCCCAAAGCCCTCCCAACAAAACAGCCCGATTTTCATGTATTTCACCACCACTAAAATCTAGCCCCGCTCAGCAGGTCTACTAGATTACACTCGAGATACCCTCATGTTTGGAGTGTGCGTTCAGGGCCCAGAGTGCCAGCACAGTGACGTCTCAACATCCCATCACAAAGGTGACAATAATACGCATCAAACACCTGGTTTGTGGACTGTGTTCACCTGCACTGGGGCAGGAGCACTGGACACCTTCTGTTCTTTCCCACAGGCGGAGATTCCCTCTGCTTGACTCACAATCTCAGGGTAACTGTTCAGGGCAGCTTCTCATTTCAGTTTCAGCCTCCCAAACCTGAGGCCCACCATCTAGGGGTCTGGGCCCAGCTCACCATTATCACAGATTCATCCAGCCCACCACGCAGCCAACTTAAAATGACCTCCCAAGAAGGAACAAGAACGCAAAGATGGGATATTATGATTAGCTTTCCAGCCCCACCTTAGCCTCTCACAACTTAAAAGGTTGGGAGTGTTGGTGGAACACAGTGAAACAGTTGCCTCAGACCTCACTAGGGGCTGGAGGGACTGCTAGACATGACTTTGGAGCACACACTGGCCTTGGCACGACTACAAACCCTGACTGCAGCTCGGGCTCTCTCGTCATCATCTCTCAGAGCCTCTTCATAATGGGGTGGGAAGGCACTGGGGATGTTACCATTGACCTTGGCCAAAATACCAAACCTCAAAGTTTTGGTTTAAGAGAATAAAGGCTGAGAGAACTTACACCTCACTGCTCTCATCCCAACTCCCTCCCCAGCATCCTCCCTGCTTTTGGTCACCTTCCTTATGGAATCACTGCTCATATACTCAAGACATCTACAGGCAGGTGCAGGGTCTCCTTTATCTTTGCATCACCCTCACCAGCACAGAAGCTTCTGAAGAGCAGATGCTCAAGTAAAGATGGGCATAAAGGAGCCACCAAGCAAGGAATGTAGTTTCTTATTGTTTATTTTTATTGGCATTCTTGAATAAGCTAACATCTAAGTGTATCGCTAAAGGTACTACTGAATGTTATAAAGAGAAAGACAAAGGTGAATAACATAAATCAAAACTTGACTACAGCTTACTGTTCATCTGTTTTAAAACAACAACATTCTTTCACATTCCCAAGAAAATTCCTATTCCAAAGCTATGTTATCTTGTTCTGGATCCAAAAAAGATGAAGAATTTTCTGAATTCTACTACACAGTGCCAAAACTCTTACTCTTAGATCTGACAGATAACAACAAAACTGTCATTTGTAAACTTGGATTCTGAATCTAAACAAACATTCTAGGACACGAAACAACATTTGAAAGGTAACAGGGTAAAACAGGAGCACAAAAAAGAGGTATATTATGACCTTTCCAGCCACACTTTATCCTCTCACTACTAAAAAGGTTGGCAGTATTGGTCAAAGTGAAGAGGCTGCCTGAGATCTCACTGGGGGCTGGATGGATCGCTAGGTGGGACCTTGGAGTGGGCAGTGGCCTTGGCAGCAGCATGAGCCTTGCCTGCAGATCTGGCTTTGGCTCTCTCTTCTTCATCTCTCAAAGCCTCCTCATAATGGAATGGGAAAGCACTGGGGTCGGTACTATTGATCTTGGCCACAAACTCCAGCACCTCCATCTTGCTGGTTTCAGCGTGGGCTCTTGGGCCCCACACAAACTCATAGCTCAGGGGATTGCTGTCAGGAATCTGACGATACACCAGGTACTTCTCCTGCACCAACTCTTCAGTGATGAACTTCCTGGGCTCCCCAAAGATTATGTGCGTCTTTCCATCATAGATGCCCAGAACATTCAGGAACTCCCAGATCTCTGCCTCAGAGGCGCAATTGCCATTCAGGAAGATCACACCCAGCAGAGGCATCAGAAGCCCATTCTTCGGCACCTCCAAGGTACTGCCCAGCACCCCATCTTTGGCAAGGCCCTCCTTGCTGACCAGGGTATAGGAGTAACCATTCGGCTTGACTTCCTTCAATTCAAGGCCAAACACCAGCTCTATGCGATCAGTGGCTTTCTTGAGGATTTCAGGGAACTGTGCCTTGAACATTTTGCGGACAAGCTTTAGCATATCTATCTTCCTAATGGGCTGTTTCATCTTAAACTTCTCTAGCATGAAGTGCATCAACACTCCTGCCTTCTTGGCCAGAGGATCTGGAGGAGTGGTCTTAGCAGAGGCTGAGGCCTGGGAAGAATTTTTATGTCCCTTAACTTGGCGCCTGCCACGTGCTTTAGATCTTGGGGGTGAAGCCTCTGCAACAGGAGAGCTAGTGGCTTCAGCTCCCTGAGGCTTCTGGCCTGCATCAGCAGTGGGGGGGCCCGGGGGCGCACTCCCAGAAGTAGGGGCGGGGGAGGCAGCAGCCTGAGCATCCCCGAGATCCTTGGTCTCCATGCGTGCCTGGCGGCGTTTCTCACGCGCACGGCGCTTGCTCTTCTGCCCCCGAGGCATGACTATCAGCAGGCACAGCAGGCAGGGGAGCAGGCAGGCAAGTAGGTGATGCTGGCACCTGGAGAAGGGAAGATGAGTGGATGAGCTCCTTCAGCATGGAGGGAAGGCTGCTCTGCCCGTTTCCTGGAGAGCCCTGCTCCAGGAACCGCTGGCCTCTTGTTCTTGGTCAGCCTATCCCCTGAGAACCCGGTGTAAGAAGTGAGCGTGCGCCAGCCTCAGCCTGCCTGTGGCTGCCTCCAGGGACAGCAGAGCCTGGGAGTGGGGCCCCCTCTGGGTCCCTTCATTCACACACACAACTGTCACATCAGCTCTTAGTGGGGCCGGGACCCCTGCCATGTGCCACTTGAAAGGTGATGCCTCAAAGCTCCCTGGGACCCATGAGAAGGAACTGAGTCATGGACACTAGGGGTGGATGGCACTGGCAGTTCTGGGGCCTGCTCTGTCCTGAACTCGGTTCTCCACCATTCAGGGTCCTCATCTTGTCAACACCAAGGCCGTGGGCCCCTCCCTCCTGCCTCTGGTGCCGCCCCTTCAGGTGAAGAACCTCAGCTCCCTTAGAAATGACACAAAGAAATGAGGAGGATCAGGCAAGACTCTAGCGTTCATTTGATTAGCTGGAAGGGGGAGTGTGCTACCTTCAGTCCAAATTCGCAGTCCCCACTTTGACTCCTGGGAGGATCTGGGGGCTCCTTTCTCTCCTGGCTTGAGGACCTTTCCTCACAGCAAGGCCAACAGCTCCCTGAGATCGAATGGGGGAAGCCAGGGTGGCCCTACCTGGCCTTACCACCCATGGTCTCTGGGGCCTGGAGAGCTGCAGCAGGAGGCTGAGGCCCTGTAATGGGTCCCCAGATTTTACTCAAAGAGTCTAAGATTCCTTCCTCTGCTGACCCATTAGACTAAGGCACTCACTTCCCTGTTAGCTGTGAGTGAGGCACACTTCTGCCTGCCATGTATGCCTGGGGGCACCAAGGAGTGACAGTGAGAGGAATTCTGGGAGTTTCCCACAGTCCTCAGCATCTTCTCCGTGAGTCCTGGCAAATGTTAGAAATTCTCCCTCTGCTGACCTGAGCACACTGAGGTTCCCAAGGTGAAAGAAAGTGTGAGCCACCTCCTGTCACCCCTGTCCCTGACCTCCCTGGGATGGCAGCAGGGGCTGGACTCTCTGGGACTCCACTGTTCCATCATTGCTGGCCGTCCTCACCTGGATGGGATCTATGCTCCTCTCTTAGTCCACCCTGAGTCTTCTGGCCTCAGATCAAGGCCCACATCTCCCTGAGTTCCTGGGGCTGGAAGTGAGGGGTGACATCTGGCGACCTCTGCCTGGGGTGCCCCAGGGCTGACAGGGGCTGGGACTTTGCGGGCCCCCACTGCTCTGGGTAGGTGCTCATCTAAGTCATCTCTCTGGGTCCTTACTGTGACTCTGTGACTCCTGGCAAGACCAGGAAATCTCTGTCTCGACTTGACATCTCTCCCCTCCTACTAAGGCCCCCATCTCCCTGAGACCCACTAAAAAGCAGCAACATTTTCCCAATCTCTAGCTACAGCTGTGTGTGGACTCCTGATGCAGACAGTCAGGAAGAGATTCTGCACTGCCCTCTGTTGTCGCAGGGTAGCTGGATGGTCCCCTCAATTCTTAGGTCCTCTTCTGGGCTCCTGGTACTAGCTGCAAATGCTCCAGTGGTGGACCTGAACCCATACCCCCATCAACGAGGTTCTTCACCTCCCTGCAAGACTCTGGGCAGAAGCAAGTGGGGGTCATCTGGTCCCCATGCCTGGGTCTCCCAGGTCTGAGAGGGGTGATGTGACTATGTGGTTCACTTCCTTCTGGGTGGGGTTCTCGCATGTTCACTCAGTGTTACCACTGTGACTCCTTTTAGGAACCGGGCTTCCTCCCTATGCTGAATGAGGCCTCACCCATCACACTGAAACCCCAATGTCCCTGAGACCATCCTTGGAGGAAATGAGAGGGTATCTCAGCCTGAGAGCTCTAACCCGGCTTCCCAGGGTGACGGCAGAGGTGGCACTCTGTGGGCTCCTCTGTTCTGGGGGAGTCAGTTGTCTCCTTCCTCACATAGAATTGGTGCCTCAACATCTGTCATGGCCTGGGACTCCTTGTTTTCTACTGACTTGGGCAGCCAGATCTGAAACCAAGGCCCTCATCTCCCTTGGACCCCACAGGCAGAAGTCAGGGGCACCAGAACTGGCCAGCTCTGCCCTGGGACCCCAGGGGCTGACAGCAGAGGCGGCATCAGATGTGGCTCTCTCTACCGTGTATGGATCTTCCCCTCGACTCCGCATCCTTCCTGGGATTCTGCCTTCTGCCAATCTGAGCCCAAAACCCTGCAAAAAGGTCTTCACCTTTCTGGGACCAGAGGTGACAGAGTGAGCCACATCCTGCCAAAACTGATTTGGGGCTATGCTGCTAACCACAAGGGCAGGACTCTTGACCTCCAACCCCTGCCCCAGTTCTGGAGTCAGGGGCGCCCTCAGTCCTCACTCAGGATTCTGGCCTCCAGTTTGGGAGTCTTCCCTCTGCTGACCCGAGTCTACGTGCCCCAGAGCAAAGCTCTCACCTCCCTGAGTGGCTAGAGGAGATGCTGGGGGCTCCATATCCAGCTACCTTGTTTGGGGATGCCCAGATCTGAGAGCAGGGCTGCTCCTTAGTGCAGCAATCCGCTTGGATGCCAGGCCTGCTGACTAGCACTGAAGGTCCTGGCTTGACTCCTTCTAAGGCTGAGACTCCTCCCTATGCCTAATGGGGTTACCTTATCTATCTTTCTCTTTACTTACCTTTCACACCCATTGATTTTATTATGTAACCGGCAGTTTGTACATCTTAACCTTTCTCATCTATCTCTTCTCCTCCACACCCCCAATCCCCATCAACCACCTGTTTTCTCTCTCTTGCTTCTACAATTGTTTCTGTTTTTCAGATTCCTCACAGAAGTGAAATCATATAGCATTTTGTTTTCTCTGACTCATTTCATTTATACATAATACTCTCTAGGTCCATATCCTTTTATATAAAGGCCTTTCTCTACCTGAACGTCCCTTATCCCCAACGCCCGCCACCCCCCGCACACCATGCAAAAATGACGGGTTCTCGCAGCCTGAATTACTCTATGGTAATTTGGACCCCTATGGTAGGGGTCCAAACCTTCCCATTCTAATGCGTAATGATCTGAGCTGGAGGGAATGTAATAATAACAGAAATAAAGAAACAATATAATGCACTTGAAGCATCCTGAAACCATCCCCTCAGCCTACCCCACCCTACCCTCACGCCACCCCACCCTCCTTTGTCCACTGCATCACACCCCTTCCCACACTGCACCCCACCCCATGTAAAAATTGTCTTCCAAGAAGCCGGTCCCCCGGTTCCAAAAAGATTGGAGGCCACTACTCCAGGGCACTGCAGCACTGGTGGCAGGAAGGGCTTCTGTGCAGCCACCACTTTGGAAGGAGATAGCCCTGTGAGCGCTGAAAGCCCCATCATTTCACCTGTCGAGGGCAAATACAACTTCCAACGCATAGAGTCCTTCCTCTTTAAACAAAGCCGCCCGAGCCGCCACCGACCCTCCACGTGGCAACTACAAGATGGTTCCTTGGCCCGCAACTCGGGACAGGGCGTGTTACACTGCAGATTGCAGGGGTGGGATGCGGTTGGGTCACTTTTCTTACAGGGAGGGGTTGGGAAATTCACTTCAGCTACATTCAGGTCCTCACCTTGGCTCCGGACGAGTCCGGTACACAATCTCCGCTGAACAGACGCTGCAGCTACCAGCCGCGCTCCTTGCCTTGGAAGCGGAAAAGGAGGAGCATACGTTCATACGTGGGGTCTCTTAGGGGTGGGGCAGGGGCAGGGGGCAGGGGGCAGGGGGCAGGGGCAGGGGGCAGGGGGCAGGGGCAGCGTGCTACGGGAACCCGGTAGCTCAATATTCATCCGTCCCTGGTTCCTCCTTGTGCAGTGTATCAAAGCCCAGGAGGCCTCCTGCTGTGAACCCGAGTCCCCCAGCTCCCAAACGAAGACCTCGCCTTTCCAAGTCCCTAGGGTCGGGAGTCAGGGCTCTGCTCTGAGCATCTCTGCTTGTCAGGAGGGGACGCCACTCTGTGAGCCTCCCTCGTAGGGGAAGAGACCCTCTCACTAGCTTTGATGGTCCTCACCTGAAGTCTGGTTATGGTCAAGATGCCCCCCTCTGCAGATCTGGGGTCTGATTCTGCTAGAGGAGGCCCTGTCCTCCTTAAGATCACACAGGTTGAATGAGGGGACCACTCAGAAGTAGCTCTTCTGGGTCTCTCAGGGCTAAGAATTTACAGAATTCTGGCTCCCTCTCCAGGGGTCCCGTCTAACACTCAGCATCGCATGTGAGATCTTCCTTGGGTTTAGGTCCATCCCTCTGCGAAATAGGCTGATCCTATTAGACAAAGACCTCACCTCGCTGAAACTTTCCAGCCTGAAATCAACCTGACATCTGTGCTCAGAGCTTCCTGGGGACCACAGCATCAGTGATTTTCCAGGGCCTCCTTTTATAGTGTGTGTATAGTGTGTATAGCGTATAGTGTGAGCTACTGTGAGCCCACTTTCAGGTCCTCACATTGACACATGATGAATCCTGTATCTCCACTCTCTGCTTTATGAAGCTGCTTGTCTTATGTTAAGGTCCTAGTCTCCTGAGAATTCCAAGTGGGAAGTCAGGGTGATCCTCATGTGATCGTAGTCCATCAGGGCCTCTGAGAATAGACAGTGGGGATGCAACTCTAGTCCTTTCGGATTCCTTTTGCTCAACATACTCACTACATCTACTACAACCTGGGTCTCTGCCTTCTACTGATCTAACATTCCTCTTCTTAGTCTTTGGATGACCAGTATATTCAGCGGTGATTGTCTCCTCAGCCCTCCTTCATGGAGGTTCCCATATCAGCATCTGTCACTTGATTATAGGCTTCCTGGGAAATGCATATTCCTACAGACATTGAACAGTTAACCTCTAGTAAATGTTGGAGAAAACAGGTCTTGGTCTCAAAAGTAATCGAAGATTAGGAACACACAGCAGAAATCAAAGAACTCAGGAAAGATATTATGCTGTCAGAGAAAAAGAGCTGATATATTCCTTCTCTTCAGCCAGATTTAGTGTGCTTATTTGCTCAGTCATATCTGACACTTTACAACACCATGGACTGTAGCCTGCCAGGCTCCTGTGTCCATGGGGATTCTCCAAGCAAGAATACTGGAGTGGGTTGCCCTCCTCCAGGGGATCTCCCCAACCCAGTGATTGAACTCAGGTCTCCTGCATTGCAGGCAGATTCTTTACCATCTGAGCCACCAGATTTAGGGTAGTTTAAAAATCTTTACTTTCAGTACCCTCCTGTTGTTGGTCGAGTGGTTAAGACTCTGTGCTCCCAATGCAGGGGGCCTGGGTTCGATCCCTGGTCAGGTAACTGGATCCCACATGTTATAACTAAGAGTTCATGTGCCACAACTAAAAATCTCACATGCCACAGCCAAAGAGCCTGCAGACATGGCAACAAAGATACTGAGTGTCACAACTAAGACCCAGCACAGCCAAAAAATAAATTGAAAAAAATACTTTTAGTACAAATAATAAAATATTTACTTTCTACATAGAAGGATAGCACCAGATAATCTTGTAAGCCTTTGATCACTTGAGGGTGTCTGATTTTGCACATGCAGATGATCATATGGTTACTGAGCAGTATCCATTTGTCTCCTTTATTTATCACTCTTAATTATTTTGGTTATGTGTTATGTGGCAGTATTGATGGGAGGGGAGTTTGGGGGAGAGTGGATATGTGTATATGTACGGCTGAGTCCCTTCACTGTCCACCTGAAACTGTCACGATATTGTTAATTTGCTATTCCTCAACACACACACACACACACACACACACACACACACACACACACACAAAACTGTGCTTCCAGTGCAACGGGTGTCAGTTCAAACCCTCGTTGGGGAATTAAGATCCCATGTGCCACATGGCAAATCAATCGATCAATAAAAGATCATCAAAGAAAAAAGTGATGGGGATCCATGAAAGAAAGAATTGATAAGCTAGATTTCATTCCCTTTAAACTTCTGCTCTGTAAAAACACACCATCAAGAGAACAAGATGGGCCATAGTCTGGGAGAAAATATTTACAAAAGATATATCTGATGAAAGCTGTAATTTAAAATATACAAAGAATTCTTAAAATTCATAAGAAGAAAACTAACATCTAATAAAAAATGTACAACAGATATGAATAGATACCTCACCAAGGAAGAAACACAGATATCAAACAAGCATATGAAAAGATGCTCCACATCATATACCATTACAGAACTGCAAATTGAAAAAACAAGCAGATACCACAACATGCCTTTCAGAATGGCCAACATCCAAAGGACTGACAACACCAAATGCTGGTAAGGATGTGAATCAACAAGAACTCTCATTCCTCGGTGGTGGTGATGCAAAATGGTAGAGCCACTTTGGAAGACAGTCTGCAAGTTTCTTAGTAAACTATACACATTCAACACTGCTGGTACGAATGTAAATTGGTACAGCCAGTATGGAAAACAGTATAGGGGTTCCTCAAAAAATCAAAAATAACACATAATACTTTCCGCAATTCCACTACTATCCAAAGGAATTGAAATCAGGACCTCGAAGAGAGCTCTGCACTCCCGCGTTCACTGCAGCACTACTCACAATAATCATGAAAGGGAAGTTGCCTACCTGTCCAGTAACAAATGAATGGATAAATAAGTAAAATATACATACAATGGAATATCATTCAGCCTTAAAAAGAAGCTAACCTCTCTAGTCATGACAGTGTGTTTAAATCTAGAGGACATTATGCTACAGTGAAATAAGCCAGACACAGAAGGACAAATACTGCATGTCCTTTACATGAGGAATCTAAAATGGTCTAAGTCAAAGAAGCAGAGAGTAGAGTGGTGGTTGCCAGGGGCTATGGGAGGGTGAATGAGAAGGAATTGTAGACTTAAAAAACATTCACAACCTAAAAGCTGACAGTTATGCCCAGCGAGGACAGACTGCGCCATTCTATTGGCTGCTGAGCATCATCCCACCTCAGGGGAATGTCACCCTGATTTCCTTTTTTTTTTTTTTTTAATACATCAGGGTAGGTATTATTCTGTTTTGCTTCAATTACATACATCTCAGTACATATATGAGGGTGGGGAACAAACTGTCGGTCGCGATCAAAAGTTTTGCAAAGTTCTGTGTAAGGCATGAACATCAGCAGTGAATACATGTTGAAGGAAGCACCCTTCAGACTGAGGCCTTCCACCCAGAGTGAAGAGACAGCCGGGGTGTGTTTACCTGTGTCAGTCAGCCCTGCAGATCCACCCTATCCTCTTTCAGGAGTTTCAGCTCCCTCTCCCACCTCACATACAAGGACAGACTCTGGCTGGGCCTGGTTTTGTCCTCCAGAAAGCGAAAGTTGAGGTCCAGCATGGCCTCGCCAAGTTGCACAGGCCACAGTGGCCCGTTCCCCTGTCCTGGAGTGGGGTGGGCAACACAGGCGTCTTCCTGGTGGACCCTCCCCACTCCCCCTCAGCCCAGGGTCCCATGCTGGCCCCTGTCTGTCTAGCCATTCCTGACCTTCTGAAGACCAGACTTCCCAAGTCCTAGCTCCATCCTGGGGGTGGTCAATTAGTCAGTTGTTTGTTTCTCCTCTTCCTCCAGGAAGTAGTTACATCTTAAAGGTTTTCCGCAGTTGTCATCAAGAAGTGGGTATTAGTTCTTAAAAGGTCCCTGCCAATCAATCTCCCTGGACCCTCTGTTACAGACTAATTGAGTGCATGAGTGGCCTGTGCTTGGAAGGCCTCTTCTTTATTCGAGGCTTAGGCAATCGCCTCCTGAGGCAGAGACTCTCCTAATAGTTTGCTATTCCAGCATCCAAAGAATGCTCAGCTGTTGAGTGAGGCAGAGTTACCCCAAGGGTGGTGCTGGACACGATGCTGCACCCACCACAGGTGCGTGTGTGAGGGTGGGGAGCTCTGGGCTCTGCCTCCAGTGTGCCAGGTATTCCTGACGAACAGCGTCCTGTCTCCCCAGCGGCAGAGCTGAAGGGGCCCTGGACCCTTGCACTCCCAAGGAATACCCGTGAAGAACAGGTGGGATCTGAACTGGGGCTGAGTGTGCCCTCAAATGACATGGCCAAGCGTGGAGGATAAGCTGTCCAGTTAAGGTGGTCGTCCGCCTACCAGTCCAGGGACCCACCCTCTCCTTACAGGTGAAAAGTAGCTCTTCAGGATCACAGAAAGGCATCTCCAGTGGAGAAAGGCACAGAAGGAATGGATTTTATGTATTTATTTTTAAAAAACAAAAAAAGGTTTAAAAAGTCCTTCATTTCCAACCCTGCCTGGGGAGCGTGAGTGGGGAATAGAATGAACTGAGAAGGGCACCCACCTTCCCCTGGGGAGAGTCCAACTCTTCCCCGGGAGTCTGCAGCGTGCAGGGCAGGTCAGAGGCCGGCCCTCGCCCTTCCTGCCCTGGCTCCTCCATGGGCAGCTCACACTGTTGCCAGCAAGTTCCAGAGACAAAGAAGTGTGGGAGCCGAGGCCAAAGGCTGCCTTTTTCACCTCAGCGGTCACTCCAGCTCTTCTGCCCTTGGATGCTCTCTGGGCCCCACCACTGGGCTCTCAGGGTGGGTGGACAGGCAAGACCAGGAGGCACAGCTTGGCCCAGCCCACTGGCAGCTTCCTTAATGCTGTCTGTGACACAGCAGGGCAGTCGAGGCGAGGGGCGTCACAGTGCAGGAAAGGGCTGTAGAGACACCACGACAATCTGGAAAGGAAAATCTCCTGCTAAGCTGCATCGCTTTCTGATCCTGCCTCTGCACCGAGGCAGCCCTTTTTCCTATTCCCCATCCCGAGGCTGAGTGGAGTCCAGGACAAAGCACTAAGTGGCTGTTTGCTACAAAACACCTGGAGATGCCAGGGGGGTGCTCTCCGCCCGTCAGTCAGTCCAGGCTTACACACAGTCACAGTCACACACACAGCGTTAAGGCATCTGTACCAGCAGGTGTGGCCAAACCAGGCCCAGCTTCTCTCCCTCCACCTGCAGGGGTGAGGGGGGAGAACCCTTCTGGCGGCTTCAGTAACAGGCTGAAGTGGGAGAATCTGGCAACGGAAGAGCGAGCTGGGCCCTGATAAAGAAGAGGAGGAAGGCAGGTGAGGGCCCGATGGGTGCCCTGGGAAGTGACCCAACTCAGGCTGGGAGCCCTGACCACATACCCCCTGGAAAATGAGGGACAGAAAGAGGGGAAGAGAAGCGGGGCTAGAGTCGTGGGACTTTGGAGGAAGCCAGTGCTATCAATATTTACAAGCATAAAGCCCCATCTTCTGTGCCACCTACCTCTCTGCCCCTCCCACAGAAAGAAAGGCCCCTGAGAGCCACCAAGGAGGTCCCGAGACCTCCTCCCCAGCCATGCCCCACAGCGGGGGCCCTTCCCTTGACCGGCCCTGCTCTTGGCCCCCAGGAGTGTCCGCCGGCTCTGCTCGGTCAGGAGGAGGAGCCCTGGCGCCCGGCCACCCCTAGGAGTCCTTGAGCATGCTGATACATGCGTAGATCTTGAGGGCGGGCCCCAGCTTGATGTTCATGGCACTCATCAGGTGGTCCTCCTTGAGCAGCAGCAGAGCTTGCCCGTCAATCTCCTGGGCACGGAACTCTTCTGCGATTTCCTGGCAGCCTGGCAGAGAGCGGATGAATTCGTAGACATCATCCACGTTCCACTTGGTGGGCTCACTTGGCAGGAAGTAGTGTCCCATGCCCACCAGGTCCTGCATGTGCGTGTCAGGGAGCTCCAGGTCCCGCGGGCCTTGTCTCCGGTGGGAGGTGGACAAGCTGGCTGAGATGAGGGACAAGGGGTCCTCATCGCTTGAGTTATCTGAGCAACAGCTGGAGTCTTCCTGGCTGTGTGTTAGCTGCAGGGCAGCGGTAACTGAAAGGGGTACGGTGCCTGTTGGCTGCTTCTTGGTATCCTTGGTAAGTGTCGGCAGACTGGCTTTGCTGGCCCGACAGTGGTTGTGGATCGTGGCTTCCGCCTTCTGCAGCTTGCTCTGGTCTGAGTGGAAAAGCCCCACTCATTTGTTGCACCCCACGTTGTACCTTTTTGCACAAGCCATGGAACAGAAGCGCTTGTAACGCTTGAACTTGTAGGCGAAGTCCACACGGCCACAGAGCTCACACTTGAGTTTGAGGGGAGTACCCTCCTCTTTAGATTCTTGCAGATAGGGCTCCTCCCTCCCCGAGTCAGTGGTGGTGGTATGGTCCTGAGGCGGAAGTTTCTCAGGCAAGAACCTCTGTGCGTACTTCTTGAGATTCCCCCACAGCAGAGACGAGCGTCCCACCATTCTTGGGGGGCAGTGCCGGTGATGCTGGAGGCAGAGTTTCCGTTCTCTGAGGTCATGCCGGGGCTGCTGAGGTCGGTCAGTGCATGAACAATGCCCTGCCCTGTCTCTGTCCAGGGCTCGGCTGGGCCTGGCCGGGCGGGGCCTAGGCAACCTCTCGGCCGGCCGTCGCCTTGCGCGGGGTCCCGGCCTGGGCGGACCGCTTCCTCTCCGCCAGGAGCCTCCAAGCCCGGGCCCGGGGCTACCGCGGCGCATCCGACCGCACCGGCCGAGTTGGAGTCCACAAAGGGCGGCAGGGGCGCGAGGCCGGAGTGCGGACAGCAGCAGGCGCTTTAGGGCTGCAGCCGCCGCGGAGACCTCACCCTGATTTCTCAGAAACTCTGTGGATAGAAGGCAACGTGAATAAAACATCTAATCTGCACATTGCTTGCCTGCACCGGAACAAGAGCTACAGGATACATTCCATGCCAGGTTCACACGATTTCTGTCTGATTTACTCACAATCCCAAAGGACAGGCAGACTCAGAAAATACTGCAAGTTTGGTTCCCAACCCCTGAAGGACAGTCAATATCACAATTGAGTCACAAGAAATTTTTGGTTTCCCAATGCTTTCATAAAATTTATGTCTACACTATACTGTAGGCTATTAAGTGGGCGATAGCATTATGCCTCAGAACAATATAGATATCTTAAATAAAAACACCTCTTTGCTAAAAAAATTGCTAACCATTATCTGAGCCTTCACTGAGGCCATCATTTTTGCCACTGAGGGTGTGAACATTGCAAGAGTTATCAAAATGTGACACACAGACATGAAGTGAGCAAACGGTGTTGGAAAGATGGAGCCAAAACACGCTGGAAGCAAGGTTGACTAACACAAACCTTCAATTTGGTAAAGAAAAAGGAAAAAGAAAAAAGAAACGAAAAGCAGTACCTGTGAATGCAATAAAGCAAAGTGCAACAGAGTGAAGCGTGCCTGTAACTGTTAAGGGCAGTTCCCCATCCCAGGCTTTGTCTTTAAACTAGGCAGCCCACCACGTGAGAACCTGGTCCCTGGTCACGATTACCGCAGCCTCTTCCAGCCCGCCATGCACGCAACTTATAATTTCTTCCCATTGAAGGACTTCCATTTTCCCAAGGCCCACCACTACCTTGCATCAGGGAATTCACATTTGACTGCTGTCATGTCACCATTTCCTCTACATGACAGCTGCCTCCCAACTCTATAATTTTATGGTCAGTGGCTAGATCTTTTTCTCAGCTCTCCAAGTACTAGCATGGAACCTACTATGAGCAGAGGCTCAGTTCATGTATGGGGAATAAATGAGCCTGTGAGCATGAGGTTGAAATTATTAGAATTTAATTCTACATTTTGAATTAACCAAGTATATACTGTTGTTCATAATTTTGTAAAACACAGAGTACAAGGCATGAGGAATCCAAATACTGACCATCTTACTTTTCCTATGTTTCTTGATCCCACATATTTTACTGCTTAACTTTTTCATATTTTCAAGGAAATAACATATTACAATGCCATTTTGTCTTGAACTGGCTTACTAAATAAGATGGAAGCTTCCCCAATTGCTTTACACAACAGAAAAAACTCTTATCCTTAAGACCAATAAAAGTGTGATTGATGTCATTCATACACTTAGATTATAAGCTAGATAAGCTTTCATTTAGGAGCAACATTAGAAAAGTAGAGAACTTAAAAACACAGGTTTATCTCTCTATTCCCCATACAGAACAGGAACACCAAGGTATTTTACACTGTGAACCCTCGGTGACGTCCAGTCCTATACTTCTTGGAACACTGACTACTCTCTTGAGCCACAAAGTGCAGAATTTGCCTCAGCTTCACTAGGTGTGGAAGGAACTGCTGGAGGAACACTGGGACATCCGTTGGCTTGGGCCCTCTCTTCCTCATCTTTCAAAGCCTCTTCATACCAAAAGTGGAAGGCACTGGGATCCAAACGGTAAATCCTGGCCAGGAACTCCAGGGCTCTCATCTTGCTTGTTTCAGCGTGTGCTCTCGGACCCCACAGGAACTCATAGCATGCTGGATCGCTGCCCGGCACTTGCCGATATTCCAAATACTTCAGCTGCACCAAATCTTGGGTGATGAGCTTCTTGGGCTCCCCAAATATGAAGTGCCTCTTCCCAGCATGGATATTCATCTTACTCAGGAAATCCCAGATGCATTCCTCTGTGGCGCAGTTGCCCTTCATGAAGATCACACCCAGGAGATTCATCAGGAGACCGGTCTTGGGAAAACCCCTGCCACGGTGCACGATCCCATTGCGGGGGAGACTCATCTTGCTGACAAGGACATAAGAATGCTTGGCAGTGTTGTCTTTCTTCACGTCAATACCAAATACCACCTCCATGCTGTCAGAAGCTCTTTTGAGGATCCTGAGGAATCGATTGTGGTACTTTTTATCGATAATCTTCAGCATATTCACTTTCCTAATGGGCTTTCTCGTCTTATACATGCGTAACAGGAACTGCACCAACAGATTTGTCGGCCTGGTTAGTGAGTGTTTTCCAGACCGCACATTGGAGACAGGGGCTTGAGAGGAATTGTGTGTTTTCCCAATTTCCCCAAGGGGTCTTTTGGATGATCTTGTGGGAGAAACACTTGCAGGCACAGGGGTGGTGGTCAGGGCCCCCCGAGGACGCTTGAGATGGTTACCAGACCTAGCACCAGACTTTCCCTTAGCATCAACCCCGGGACCAGGATTGGAGGAAGAGGAGAGTGCTTCCATCGTGGTGGCAGTGACCTGAGCGCCCCTCAGATCCTGGGTGCCATGCTGAGCCTGGCGGCGTTTGTCACAGGTGTGGAGCTTACCCTTCTTACCCCGAGGCATGGTGACTGTCGTCAGGGACAACAGGCAGGAGTGCAGGTAGAACAGCACGTGATCTGGGCAGAGAGGAGAGAGGGTGAAAGGGTGTGAGCGCCTGTGGCAGGGAGGCACCAATTTACTTTTAAGAAGGCCCACTCTGCAGGTTTCCATGTGGGCACTGCTCTACAAACCCAGAGGACTCCTGATCTGGTCACGCTGTCCTCTTAAGAACTCTGTCGAAATAATTGAGACTCAGGCTGCAGCCTGCCATCCGTGCCATCTGCTTCCTGGCACTGAGTGGAGCAGTGGGCCAGTCCATTCCTTGAGGACAACCCCCTCCATTCTTGAGGGTGGGGGTCCTCTTGGTTCATATTCAGGACAATTGTATCAACTTTTGACATGGCCTGGGCCCTATACTCTTTGCTTATCCTCTAAGGTTCTACCCCAAAGCCTGGTCCTCATCTTCCTGTGATACCTGAAGAAGTGAAGAGGTACCTCAGCCCAGTGTCCCTGGCAGGGGGCACCCACAGCAGTCAGCTCTAGGGAACTCTGTCCTGGGCTCACTGGGGTTTTCTGTCCCCTTTCAGGGTCTTTCCTTGGCTCTAGGTAGAGCCTGGGACACCCGTGTCTGCTGCCCTGGGTTCCCCTACACCTGACTTCCATGCCTGGGCTTCTCAGTGCTGTGTGGCAGGTGGGGGATGTGAGGTGGTGCTGTCTATTGTTTTCCCTGTTGGAGGGTGAGTGCAATCAACATTGTTCTTTCAGGGTCCTCTCGCTGACTCCTCTGAAGCCCTGGGCCTCTTCCCTTGGCAGAATTGAGGCCATTGACATATTCTAACATCCTTACATCTCTGAACTCTCCAGACAAAAGTGAGAAGACTCAGCAGCTTCACAGATACACTAGGTTTCCAATTGGAAAAGAGCCAAAATTAAGGACAACTTACATTTAAAGTTGGTGTTCACCTTAGACCTCGTTCCGGTCTGGGTAGAACTCAGGACTCCTCCGACCAATAACCTGGGTAATTCAGCCTCAGAGCAAAGTCCTGAATTCCCCAAGTCCCTGGAGGGGCAAAGTCAGGATACTACATACGAGACTACCCTTCACTTGAGCCCCCAGGATATGTAGGCGCTCTGCTTTGTGATACCACCCCTAAATGGGAAAGGCCCCCCAATCAGTACTTAGGGCACTCACTTCACTGCAGTTAGGACAGAGGTATCCTCCATCTGCAAGCAGGGGCTACTCCTGACCAAAGCCATACCATCCATGAGACTTCCCCAGGCAGAACTCAGTTTGATGGCTCTGCCGGAGCTTTCCAGGGCTTACAGCAGCAGTGAAACTTAGTGCGGCCCTCTTTGTTATGGGCTGAGTGGCCCCTGCCTCAGTCCCAATTCAGTTTTCACCTCAACTCCAGACTGGCGCTGGGAATCCGCCCTCCGCCAGCCAGAGGCCTGACTGCTGGATCGAAGTCCTTACTTACAGGAAACTGTAAAATGGAAGTGAGGATGACTCATTTCTGGCCATGATGCTCAGGGTGTCAGATAGCTTATGGGGGCACATGGCGGGTGGGGCGAGGGAAAGCCACGGGAGGGTGTCCTATGGTCCTCATTCGGAGTCTCCATCTTCATGTCTATTAGAGAGTCTGACACTCCTCCCTTACCTGAACTCTGTCCACAAGCCTCCAAACAGAGCTTCTCCTCCTAGAGTTCAGCAGGGGAGAAGTCAGGAAATTTAGCGCATGGGTGCTGCTTTGTGTTGCCATCTTTACTGCCAGTGCCGAGTTAGCACTCGGGCCTCTCCCCGTGGCTGGAGTTGGGGCCTAGGTTTCTTTCTATTATAGAATCAAGTAATCTCTTCGATCTTACACAATCTCTTAGATCAAGATTTACCAATAATTCAGCCTAACAGTGTTGTAGGAACCATCCCCTGCTGACCATAGAGGTGAGACTGTGGGTTTCACTTTGTTACAGGAGGGGCAATGGTCCCATGAGTCCACATTCAGGTCCTCACCTTGCCTTCAGGTCAGTCCTGGGAATCCACTCTCATTTAAACGAACACCCTGAACGGCAGTCAGAGCTCATTGCCACCAGCACGGGAGTTGGGGGGAGCTAATTCCAGTGACGGCTACCCTGTGTGGGGTCTCTGAGGGATGATGGCAGGGGCGGGGCTCTGCGGGGACTCCATCGTTCAGTGTTCAGCAGTCCCTGGGTCATCCCTTAGGGTCCTCCCTGCACCGTCTGTCAGAGCCTGAGTCCCTTTACTCTATGGACTTGAGTCCCCCTCCCCCCCAAAAAGCCCTAGCCTCCCCAAATCCCTAGTGGGGAGTCAGGGCGCTTCTCTGAGCATCTCTCCCTGACAGGAGGGGTGCCACTCTGTGAGCCTTCCTCCTTGGTGGGAGACTCTCTCATTAGCACCGATGGTCCTCATCTTCACTGTGGTGATGGCCAAGATGCCCCCCTCCTCAGAACTGAGGTTTGATCCTGATAGAAAAAGCCCTTCCCTCACTGAGACCAGACAGAAATGAAGAGGCTTCTCATCCTTATAACTCTGCCTGGAGCCTCTGGGGTTAGGAATAGGGGCAGGGGTGTGTAAAGCCTCCTCATTTGTGGGTCTAGTGACACTTCTTTCTTCACTCAGGGACCTCACCATGGTCCTGGTCAGTCCTAGGACCTGACCCTCCAACCTGAGATTCTCCCTCTAC
This sequence comes from Capricornis sumatraensis, assembly GCF_032405125.1. Taxonomy (NCBI): domain Eukaryota; kingdom Metazoa; phylum Chordata; class Mammalia; order Artiodactyla; family Bovidae; genus Capricornis; species Capricornis sumatraensis. The sequence goes on from NC_091092.1 coordinate 113,617,980, forward strand.
TGAACTGAGGCCATTTTTCTTAGAGTAAGACTGACCTCACAGAGAACTCTAAGGCTTGTAATAGGGAATGCCCTGTCTGTGCGTTCTAGGTTTGAGAGCAAGTTTGGGCAGGTCTCTGAATGACCTATATTTTAGGGTGGTTGTCCCTCCAGTCCTCACTCATGTGGGCCCTCATTTTGTCTATCTCTTGGAATAATAGTTTCCTGGGGTACACCACATCCCTGCATAATCTTGAGAAGTGTCCCTAAAGCAAACCTTACAGTTTCATGTCTCAGACTTCATGTGAGATGGGGAAAATGCCACATAAGGCAGGGGGCAGGATGGGGTATGCTCCCAGAGAAATATGTTGATCTCTCTGTTTCTGGAGGGGGAGGGGATTTAAGATGAGGGGACTCATGTACACCCATGGTTGATTCATGTCAATGTATGGCAAAAACCACAATATTGTAAAGTAATTAATCTCCAATTAAATTAATTTAAAAGAAAAAAAAAAACACCTTAGCCAGAGTCAGTCTCTTATGTGAATTGTTTTAATTGATTTATAGGCATACCTTTAAAAAATTGTACTTCACTTAACCATGCTTCACATATATTGTGTTTCATTACAAACTGAAAGTTTACAGTAACTGTGCATTGAACATAACTATGGCATCATTTCCCCCAAACCGTGTGTTCACTTGGGGTCCCTGTGCCACATTTTGTAAATTTGTGAAATATTTTAAACTCTTCCCGTATTTTATTCCTTATGGTGCTCTGATCAGGTTTCTGTTACTATTGTAGCTGTATTCTAATTTTAAATTAAGCTATGTACATTTTTTAGACATCTTCTAGTAAGTGTACAATAGGATTAACAACTTTTATAAGCACTGGGAATCCCCCAAATTCCTGTGATTTACTTTATGGCAATATTCACTTTATTGCAGTGATCTAGAACCCAACCCACCATATCTGAGATATGCATACATTTCTAAAGGAAAGGAGCAGTCCAATATGGTTTTCTGCTATTTTGATTGAAGTTCTCTGACACTGCATAGAGAGATGATCTTATTGTCACTATCATCTATTTCTCCTCCTATCGCTGTCATTTCCTGAGGTAGGCTTTGTGCCTGAAGAAGTGTATTGGAATATATCCAGAGTCCTTACTTTTATCCCAAGATACATTTGAGTGTTAAAGAACACAAGCTCTGCTTAGGGTCAAGGGGAGTGTAACAGTGTGGGATCTAGAGGAATTCAGAGAGGAATCTAACTCCAGGCCTACCAGTCACTAGTGTCCCCAGCAAGGGCTCGCTGCCTGATGCACATAGAAGCCAATACTATGGAACAGGCTTTTGAGAGAAAAACTTTAATCCAGGGTGGAGTGGCAAGAAGACACGAGGCAGGGCTCTTAAATCTGTCTCCTCAATCCAGAATTTGGGGTAAAATTAAAGGGTTTAGGGGAACTGCAGACTTGGAAGCTAATTGGCTAGTCTTGAGTTAGTTCATGTAAGCTATTCATGCTGCTAGAAGGCAGATTTTCCGTATTGAAGGACTTCATACAGTTCTCCCATGGCAACATTCCTACTCTGAGAGTCCCACAGACGGAACCCTCTTGGTTCTGCAGTCATCCTGGAAACATAGGCTCCTTTTTGCACATGCATAGTGCTGCCTCTAAAAATAACTCAAGGTTTGATTAATCAACAACCGGTTTTAAGGAGGCAAAACCAGTTTAAACTACTCAGTGTTTTATATTTCAATCCCCCCCATTTCTCTTTGTACATTCTTCAAGCTTGTGGGAAATCATCCTCAATTTGGTTAATGGTTCTCAAATTGTGTAAAAAATGATAATCCCGGGTCCCAGATTTCTGTACCAATAGGACTGGAGTGTTATATAAGCATTGACAAGGTTGGATTAATTGGTATTTAAGAAAGGTGATTATCAGAGGCTTTGCTTCCTTCACATGTCTCTTTACAGACTATTGCTTTAAATTTGGAGTTTTGGTGCCTGGATGGAATTTATGACTATTGGGTCAGCTGTCTTGGCTCTTCCTGGCCACTCATCAGTCCTAACTGAGCTCTGCAGTTGACTGACTGATTTCTTCCACTCTAGTGCTCAAAATAGTTTACATCTTGACCAGCAGAGAGCCCGGACCAACTGTCTTTAACCGATGCTTGATGCCTCTTCCCAGCCTTCATGGATTGCAGCCAACATCAACCAGCACTCTTATTAGGAACCTGAGGTCTCTGGATGAGGCAGAAATGTTGGCTTCCCCTGGAAAACCCTTGCATTTATGGGAGCTGTAGGAAAGCCATCAGGACTTATCTATCTTGGCTCAGACCACTTTGTTACTTTAAGAAGAAAAAGGGGCAAACTAGAGGAATCTCTCCTTAATTTAGGACCCAATTCCATCTCCTAGTTTGGTTTCTGGGAAGAGCTGGCTGTATGAATTCCCTGGAAAGCCACTGAGAAGAATGGACAGTCTCAAGGTGACCAATTTGGATTTGAGGGTTCACTTAAAGAACCCTGAAAAGTTTTCCATTAGAGGTGGCTGTCATACCGTAGCTTGAGAGTCACACATGCTACCTGACTTCTAAGGAATTTGTCCAGTTCCATGACTGGAGCCCATTTGGTCAGAGGCTCCTAATATTTCCACCCTGCCATGTGCTGAGGATGAGCTTGTCTACTGAAGAGAAGCCCATGGAATTTCAGGCTCTGTCTCACTCTCCACCTTGAAAATCTTACCTAGTGAGGAGGAGGGTGAAAGAGTGATTGCATCACATTGAGGAAAGTGAAACAGGAAGCTGTCTTAGACTCAGGCAGAGCTGACTTTCAGAGAGCAACTCAGGAGAACACATGTTTAAACACTGATTTTCTCACTTCCTTTCTGAGCATGCTGAGGTTTAATCTTTCTGGTAGATGACCAAATTATTTTACCCCTCTAGCAGAGACTACAGACATGCGAATCTAGATGTCTGGGTAATTTCCAGGGGGAATACATTCACTGCAAGTCCTCTACGTAGCCCATGGCCTTTAGCTATTCTGGCTGATACAAAAGAGGACTAGACTTTTTAGTGAGGAAACACCAGAATGTGTCCAATTGTATAAAATTCCTTTAACATGGGCTCATGGTATGTTCTTCTGTGGGGGGAGAGTTTTCTTGCATTACAGTCCCTCATTTTACATTTATGCTCGCACCACAACAAGGTAATCAGGGCTGATTTCATTAAGAATACACTCGTGTGAAATTCAAAGGATCATAGGAGACTACTACAAACAACTATATGCAAATAAAATGGACAACCTGGAGGAAATGAACAGATTCTTAGAGGTACAACCTTCCAAGATTGAACAAGAAAGAAACAGAGAATATGAAGAGACCAATGACAAGTACTGTAAAACAGTGATTTAAAATTTTCCAATAAAAAGCCCAGGACCAGATGGTTTCACAGGTGAATCTATCAAACAGTTAGAGCAGAGTTAATGCCTGTCCATCTCAAACTCTTCCAAAAAATTGCAGAGGAAGTAACACTCCAAAGGTCATTCCATTAGGCCACCATCACCCTGATAGCAAAACCAGGCAGAGAAACACACCAAAAGAAAATGACAGGCCAATAACACTGAAGAACATAAATTCAAAAACAGTGAATAAAATACTAGCAAACCAAAGAAGAAAGTCTCTTCAATAAGTGACACTCTGGAAACTGGATAGCTACATGGAAAAGAATAAAATTAGAACATTCTCTAACACCATACACAAAAATAAACTCAAAATGGATCAAAGATCAAAACTGTAATGTCAGACACTATAAAACTCTCAGAGGAGAACCTAGGCAGACCACTCTTTGACAAAAGTTACAGAAGTACGTTTTTTAATTTTTTTTTATTGAAGGATAAATATGTTACAGAATTTTGTTGTTTTCTGTCAAACATCAACATGAATCAGTCATAGGTATACATATATCCCCTCCCTTTTGAACCTCCCTCCCATCTCTTTTCCCATTCCACCCCTCTAGGTTGATACAGAGCCCCTGTTTGATTTTCCTGAGCCATACAGCAAATTCTCATTGGCTGTCTGTTTTACATATGGTAATATAAATTTCCATGTTGCACTTTCCATACATCTCACCCTCCTCTCTCCTCTCCCCATGTCCATAAGTCTATTCTTTATGTCTGTTTCTCCATTGCTGCCCTGTAAATAAATTATTCTGTGCCATTTTTCTAGATTCCATATATGTGCATTAGAATATGATATTTATCTTCCTCTTTCTGACTCATTTCATTCTGTATAATAGGTTCTGGGTTCATCCTCCTCATCAGAACTGACTCAAATACGTTCCTTTTTATGGCTGAGTAATATTCCATTGTGTATATGTACCACAACATTTTTATCCATTCATCTGTTGATGGACATCTAGGTTGCTTCCATGTTCTAGCTATTGTAAATAGTGGTACAATAAACAATGGGATACGTTGTGTCTTTTTCAATTTTGGTTTCCTCAGGGTATATGCCAAGGAGTGGGATTTCTGGGTCATATGGTGGTTTTATTCCTAGTTTTTTAAGGAATCTTCATATCATCTTCCATAGTGGCTGTATCAATTTACATTCCCACGAACAGTACAGGAGCATTCCCTTTTCTCCACACCCTCTCCAGCATTTATTGTCTGTAGACTTTGATGATCGCCATTCTGACTGGTGTGAGATGATATCTCATTGTGGTTTTGATTTGCATTTTTCTAATAATAAGTGATGTTGGGCATCTTTTCATGCGTTTGTTAGCCTTCTGTATGTCTTCTTTGGAGAAATGTCTGTTTAGCTCTTTTTGCCACTTTTTGATTGGGTTGCTTGTTTTCCTGGCATTGAGTTATATGAGCTGCTTGTTCAGTTCAGTCCAGTTCAGTCCAGTCACTCAGTTGTATCTGACTCTTTGCAGCCCATGGACTGCAGCACGCCAGGCCCCCATATTCATCGCCAACTCCTGGAACTTACTCAAACTCATGTCCATTGAGTCGGTGATGCTATCCAACCAACTCATCCTCTGTCATCCCCTTCTCCTCCTGCCCTCAAGCTTTCTAAGCATTAGGGTCTTTTCAAGTGAGTCAGCTCTTTGCATCAGGTGGCCAAAGTATTGGAGTTTCAGCTTCAGCATCAGTCCTTCCAATGAATATTCAGGACTGATTTCCTTGAGGATGGGCTGGTTGGATCTCCTTGCAGTCCAAGGGACTCTCAAGAGTCTTCTCCAACACCAGAGTTCAAAAGCATCAGTTCTTCAGCGCTCAGCTTTCTTTATAGTCCAACTCTCACATCCATACATGACTACGGGAAAAACCATAGCTTTGACTAGATGGGCCTTTGTTGGCAAAGTAATGTCTCTGCTTTTTAATATGCTGTCTAGGTTGGTCATAACTTTTCTTCCAAGGACCAAGCCTCTTTTAATTTCATGGCTGCAGTCACCATCCTCAGTGATTTTGGAGCCCCCCAAAAATAAAGTCTGTAACTGTTTCCACTGTTTCCCCATCTATCTGCCACAAAGTGATGGGACCATATGCCATGATCTTAGTTTTCTGAATGTTGAGGTTTAAGCCAACTTTTTCACTCTCCTCTTTCATCAAGGGGCTCTTTACTTCTTCTTCACTTTCTGTCATAAGGGTGGTGTCAACTACATATGAGATTATTGATATTACTCTCAGCAGTCTTGATTCCAGCTTGTGCTTCATCTAGCCCAGCGTTTCTCGTGATGTACTCTGCATATAAATTAAATAAGCAGGGTGACAATATACAGCCTTGATGTACTCCTTTCCCTATTTGGAGCTGCTTGTATATTTTGGAAATTAGTCCTTTGTCAGTTGTTACATTTCATTCTTTTATACATAGCTGTCCAGTTTTCCCAACACCATTTATTGAAGAGACTCTGTTTGCTCTGTTGTATGTTCTTGCCTTCTTTGTCAAAAATAAGGTACCCATAGGTGCATGGGTTTATTTCTGGGCTTTCTATTTTGTTCCATTAGTCTATATTTCTGTGGTGTTTTTTTTTTTGCCAGTACCATACTGTCTTGATGACTGTAGCTTTGTAGTATAATTTGAAGTCAGGAAGGTTGATTCCTTCAGCTCCATTCTTCTTTCTCAAGACTGCTTTGGCTAGTCAGGGTCTTTTGTGTTTCCATATGAATTGTGAAATCTTTTGTTCTAGTTCTGTGAAAAATGCCATTGGCGAATTGATTGGGATCACATTGAATCTGTAGATTGCATTTGGTAGTATAGTCATTTTCATAATATTGATTCTTCCTACCCAGGAACATGGAATATCTCTCCATCTATTTATGTCATCTTTGATTTCTTTCATCAGTCTCATAATTTTCTGTGTACAGTTCTTTTGTCTCATTACATAAGTTTATTCCTAGATATTTAACTTTTTTTGTTGCAGTGGTGAATGGGATTGATTACTTCTTTTCTCTCTCTGACTTTTCATTGCTAGTATATAGAAATGAAAGTGATTTCTGTGTATTGATTTTGTATCCTGCAACTTTGCTAAATTCACTGATTAGTACTAGTAATTTTCTGATACTATCTTTAGGTTTTTATATGTACAGTATCATGTCATCTGCAAACAGTGAGAGCTTCTTATTTTCTGATCTGGATTCCTTTTATTTCTTTTTCTTTTCTGATTGCTGCAGCTAGGACTTCCAGAACTAAGTTGAATAACAGTGGTAAAAATAGACACCCTCGTCTTGTTCCCGATCTTACGGGGAATGCTTTTAGTTTTTCACCAGTCAGAATAATGTTTGCTGTAGGCTTATCATATATGGCCTTTACTATGTTGAGGTAGGTTCCTTCTATGCCCATTTTTTGAAGAATTTTAATTATAAATGGGTGCTGAATTTTGTCAGAGGCTTTTCTACATCTGTTGAGATTATCATATGGTTTTTATCTTTCAATTTGTTAATATGGTATATCACATTGATTGATTTGCGTATATCAAAGAATCCTTGCATTCCTGGAATAAACCCAACTTGATCATGCTGTATGAGTTTTTTGATGTGTTGCTGAATCCTGTTTGCTAAAATTTTGTTCTGGATTTTTGCATCTATGTTCATCAGTGATATTGGCCTGCAGTTTTCTTTTTGTGTGTTGTCTTTGTCTGGTTTTGGTATCAGGGTGATGGTGGCCTAGTAGAATGAGTTTTAAAGCATTCCTCCCTCTGCAAGTTTTTGAAAGAGTTTTGGAAGGATAGGCTCTTCTCTAAATGTTTGATAGAATTCTCCTGTGAATCCATCTGCTCCTGGGCTTTTGTTTTTTGGGAGATTTTTGATGACAGCTTCAATTTCACTGCTTGTAGTTGGGTTATTCATAAGTTCTATTTCTTCCTGGTTCAGTCTTGGAATATTGAACTTATCTATAATCTGCCCATTTCTTCCAGGTTATTCATTTTATTGCCATATAGTTGTTCATAATAGTCTCTTATAATCCTTTGTATTTCTGCATTGTCTGTTGTAACAGTGCCTTTTTCATTACAAATTTTGTTGATTTGGTTCTTCTCTCTTTTTTTCTTCATGAGTCTGGCTAAAGGTTTGTCAATTTTGTTAATATTCTCAAATAACCAGCTTTTAGTTTTATTAATCTTTACTATTGTTTCTTTCTTTTTATTTCTGCTTTATCTTTGTGATTTCTGTCATTCTACTAATTTTGTTTTTTTGTTGTTGTTCTTCTTCTTTTTCGAGTTGTTTTAGGTGTAAAGTTTGGATGTCTATTTGATGTTTTTCTTGTTTCTTGAGGTAGGATTATATTCCTATAAACTTCCCTCTTAGAACTGCTTTTGCTGCATTCCATAGGTTTTGAGTTGTCATGTTTTCATTGTCATTTGTTTCTAGAAATTTTTTGATTTCTCTTTTGCTTTCTTCAGTAACCTGTTGGATATTTAGAAACATGTTGTTTAATCTCCATGTGTTTGTGTTTCTTATAGTTTTTTTCTTGTAATTGATATCTAGTCTCATAGCATTGTGGTCAGAGAAGATGCTTGATATGATTTCAGTTTTCTTAAATTTAGTGAGGTTTGATTTGTGACCCAAGATGTGGTCTATCTTGGAGAATGTTCCATGTGCACTTGAGAAGAAGGTGTATTCTTCTGCATTTGGATGGAATGTGCTGAAGATATCAATGAGATCCATCTCATCTAATGTATCATTTAAGACTTGTGTTTCCTTATTAATTTTCTGTTTTGATGATCTGTCCATTGGTGTGAGTGGGGTGTTAAAGTCCCCTACTATTATTGTGTTACTGTCAATTTCTCCTTTTATGTCTGTTAGTGTTTGTCTTATATATTGAGGTGCTTCTATGTTGGGTGCATAGATATTTACAATTGTTATGTCTTCCTCTTGGATTGATCCCTTGATCATTATGTAGTGTCCTTTCTTATCTCTTGTAATCTTCTTTATTTTAAGGTCGATTTTGTCTGATATGAGGGTTGCTACTCCAGCTTTCTTTTGCTTCCAGTTTGCATGGAATATACTTTTCCATTTTCTCACTTTCAGCCTATATGTGTCTTTAGGTCTGAAGTGGGTTTCTTGTAGACAGCATATATATGGATCTTGTTTTTGTATCCATTCAGCCAATCTGTGTCTTTTGGTTGGAGCCTTTAATCCATTTATATTTAAAACAACTACTGACATATATGTTCCTATTGCCATTTTCTTAATTGTCTGGATGTGATTTTGTAGATCTTTTTCTTCTGTTGTATTTCTTGACTATATAAGTCCTTTTAACATTTGATGTAAAGCTGGTTTGGTGGTACTGAATTCTCTTAACTTTTGCTTGTCTTTAAAGCTTTTTATTTCTCCATCAATTTTGAATGAGATCCTTGCCAGGTACAGTAATCTTGGTTGTAGATCTTTCCCTTTCAGCACTTTAAATATATCTTGCCATTCCCTTCTGGCCTGCAGAGTTTCTCCTGAAAGATCAGCTGTTAAGAAAATGAGGTTTCCCTTGTATGTTACTTGTTGCTTCTCCTTTGGTGCTTTTAATATTCTTTGTGTTTAGTCTTTATTAGTTTGATTAGTATGGGTCTTGTCATGTTTCTCCTTGAGTTTATCCTGTATGGGACTCTCTGTGCCTCTTGGACTTCATTGATTATTTCCTTTTCCATGCTGGGGAAATTTTCAAATATAATCTCTTGAAAAATTTTCTCATACTCTTTCTTTCTCTCTTCTTCTTCTGAGATCCCTGTAATTGGTGCGTTTGATATTGTCTCAGAGGTCTCTGAGACTATCCTCAGTTCCTTTCATTCTTTTATTTTATTCTGCTCTTCAGAAGTTATTTCCACCATTTTAGCCTCCAGCTCACTGATTCGTTCTTCTGCTTCAGATATTCTGCTCTTGTTTCCTTTTAGAGTATTTTTAACTTAGTAATTGTGCTCTTTGTCTCTGTATTTTTATTCTTTAATTCTTCTAGGTCTTTGTTAATTGATTGTTGCATTTTTTCCATTTTGTTTTCAAGGTTTTTGATCATCTTTACTCTCATTATTTTGAATTCTTTTTCACATAGTTTGACTATTTCCTCTTCATTTATTTGGACTTCTCTGTTTCTAGTTTGTTCCTTCATTTGTGTATTATTTCTCTACCTTTTTTTTTTTTTTTTTAACTTATCGTGTTTGAGGTCTCCTTTTCCCAGGCTTCAAGGTTGAATTCTTTCTTCCTTTTGGTTTCTTCCCTCTTAAGTTTGGTTCAGTGGTTTGTGTAAGCTTTGTATAGGGTGAGATTTGTGCTGAGTTTTTGTTTGTTCGTTTGTTTTTCCTCTGATGGGCAAGGCTGAGTGAGGTGGTAATCCTGTCTGCTGATGATTGGGTTTGTATTTTTGTTTTGTTTGTTCTTTAGATGAGGCATCCTGCTCAGGGTGCTACTGGTGGTTGGGTGATGCTGGGTCTACAAGCATTTTTCTTTGTGTAAGTTCTCAGTATTTAATACTCCCTAGGGTTAGTTCTCTGGTAGTCTAGGGTCTTGGAGTCAGTGCTCCCACGCCAAAGGCTCAGGGCTTGATCTTTGGTCAGGAATGAAGATTCCACAAGTGGTTTGTTGTAGCATTAAGTGAGATTAAAAGAAATACCCCAAAACAAGAAACCAAAGATGAACCCCAGACAAATGGTTGTTAGAAACTCAGGAAAAGAATAATTTAAATAATTGAATATACACCCATGAGCAAAGTCAAAACATTCCAACAAAAATAAAGTAGAATTTATTTGACCTGGTGAACATACGAAATCAAAAATTATATTTACCAGTTAAGAACAAAACTAACTAAAGAACAAAGTGGAAAACAAAACTAAAGCAAGGTGCCAAGTGGGGAATAAAGCAATGAAAACAAAACTAACAAATATTTTGAGAGGAAATAAAGAAAAGAAAGAAAGAATAGATATGCAAAGTTAAACAGAGGTAGATGAAGAAAGTTTATATAAAGATTAACTGCAAGGGGAAAAGAACAGTAGGAAAAGCAAACAATGGAATAAATGTAAAAAAATAGGTTTTAAAAAATTAAAAATCAAAAGTATAAAAAAAGAGAAAAGAAAAAAGATGGAAGACAGAAAAAAGGGAAAAAAAGGAAAACTTCACAGAACTACAAAAGCCCAATGTAAATGCAGAGGTTTATAACAATAAAAAGTCTGACTGAATATATGTATATACCCATAAGCAAAATCAAAACAGTCCAATGAAAATAAAGTATAGTAGATTGACCTGGCAAACAAAGGAAACCAAAAATTATGTCTAGCAGAACAAAACTAACTAAAGCACAAACTGGAAAACAAAACTAAAGCAAGGTGCCAACTGGGGAATAAAGTAATGAAAATAAAACTAACATATGCTGAGAGGAAAGGAAAGAAAGAAAGAATAGATATGCAAAGTTAAATAGAGGTAGATAAAGAAGATTTATATACATTAAAGATTAACTGCAAGGGGGAAAGAACATTAGGAAAACAAAGAAATAAATTTAGAAAAGATAATAAGAGGTTTAAAAAAGTAAAAAGTAAAATTAAAAAAAGAGAAAAGAAAAAAAAATAAGGAAAACTCCCCATAACTGCAAAAGCCCAATGTAGAGGCAGGGGTTTATAACAACAATAAAAAATGTGACTGTGAAAAAAAAAAAAAAGCTCAACATCTTAATTAAATTTCATTGTGTCACTAAAATCGACAACTACAACAGGGGTGGAGGAGGAGGTGGAAAAAGAAGTAAAAAATCCAAAAGAATCTACAGAACAAGTCAAAAAATAAGAATAATGAATGTTTTCTTGAGTCACTGCTGTCAGAGTTCTTTCCCTCGCTGGGAGTCACAGTCCACCCCACCTCCCTAGGATGCCCTCCAACACTGTGCTGATCTCTGGACCTGCTGTGGGGGCAGCTCAGATTCTAATCCGGTCCTACTACTCTGTGTTCTTGCCTCCAATGTCCACAGCTATCAGAACTAGTACGTTTTCTTTTGTGGGAGCTCTCAATGACCTTTCATATATTCCATAGACACAGAGTCTGCCTAGTTGATCGTGCGGATTTAATCTGCAGCTTGTACAGCTGGTCGGAAGGTTTTGGGTCTTCTTCCTTAGCCACACTATCCCTGGGTTTCAACTGTGATTTTATTTCCACCTCTGCATGTGGGGAGTCCCCTGGGGTTTGCTCCTGAGGCTTCCCTGGAAGACTTGGGTTTGCCCCTGTGAGAGCCAGGTGTGGAGGTGGTGCAGCTGCTTGGGTCACAGGGGTTCTGGCAGCACCTGGTACTCAGGAGAGCTGGTGGCTAGGGCAGCAGGAAATATAGTGCTCTAGAAGGATATGGCAACCAGTATTGGCCAATATGCTCCAGGCCATTCTTGCCTGGAAAACCCCCTGACAGAGAAGCCTGGAAGGGCAAAGTCTACAGGGTTGCAAAGAGTCTGACATCACTGAAGCCATCCTGCACGCAGACGCAAGATTTTTTTGCTTGTGGCAGCTCTGCCCCAGTGAGAGTTGAGCGTGAAGGTGGCACAGCTGCTTGGCTTGCAGGGACCCTGGTGGTGCCAGGTGTGCTGGGACATGGACTGCCCCCGCCGCAGGAGTTATGGCCCTATCAGTCTTTTTTCAAGCCTCTTGTAGCTGGCTATCAGAAGGTCTCTTTGGCCAGTCTTTCTCCATAACTCTGCCCATTCAGGCACTTAAGAGGGTGCCATTGTCTGGGGTCCTTCTCTGTTGTTCAGGGCATCAGTCACTTCAAGGAGCACCCTGGGTGGGGTCCTACTCTGTAGTTCAGAGCATCAAGTGTTTTATGTGCCAGCCTCTATTGTTCAGGTGCCAATGCTGGCATGTGAGGGGAGAGAGGCTATGGTGATGGGTCCACCTCCTACACATGACTCAGCAGTATCACCTTGCTTCCATGGCTACCTGGCTTACCTCCACAGGCATTTCCAACCACAGTTTCCTCCCTCACATCCTCTTGATCCATCTCTCTACGGTCAACAGCAGCCCTCACCCTGAGATTGCTCCACAATCCCTAAGCTCCCAGCTGTTGCACCTTCCAGGGCATCTATGTCCCTGTCCAAGGTATATATGGCTGCTACAAGGACTGTGTGATTCTCATTCATTTAGGCTGCCACAGATTAGCTGTTTCACTCTCAGCCTTAAATGTTTCTCCTCTGACTCAGACAATTGTCCTGATTTGGGTATCAGACCCCTGCTTCAGTTCCCCTACCCACCAAAAGGAGATCCTGTCCTATTAACACTCCTGTTTTTCCTCCTAGTTCCTTTGTCCTACCGAGTTTTGCATGGGTCTATATATTCTTTCCACTGGTCAGGTACTCATATCTGCTCTCAGCTGGTGTTTTGCATGCATTTCTGTGTCTGAAGGTGTATTCCTGATGTATCCATGGAGAGAGATGTACTCCAAATCCACCTACTCCTCTGCCATCTTGTTCTCTCCAGTAGTACTTTTTTTTTTTTTTTAGCAATATGGTTTCTGATTCACCTCCTAGAGTAATGGAAATAAAAACAAAAATAAACGGGTGACATCTAATTAAAGTTAAAAGCTTCCATAGAGCAAAAGAAACCATAAAGAAAAAGACAATTCACAGAATGACAGGAAATATTTGCAATTAAAGCAAACAACAAGGGATTAATCTCCAAAATATATAACAGGCTCATACACTCTATGCCAAATAAACAATCCGAACAAAAATTGGCAAAGGATATAAATAAACACACCTTCAAAGAAGACATACTGATATCCAAAGAGCACATGAAAAGATGCTCAGCATCACTAATTATCAGATAAACGCGAATCCAAACTGCAATGAGGTATCACCTCACACCAGCCAAAATCGTCATCATCCCTAAATCTACAAACAGTAAATGATGGAGAGAGTGTGGAAAAAAGGGAACGCTCTTGCACTGTTGGTGGGAATGAAAATTGATACAGTCACTATGGAGAACATTATGGAAGTTTCTTGAAAAACTAAAAACAGAGTTACCATATGATCCAGCAATTCCACTACTGGCACATATCCAGAGAAAACCATGATTCATAAATGTACATGCACTTCAATCTTCATTGCAGCACTATTTATATTAGCCAAGATATGGAAGTAACCCAAATGTCCATCAACAGAGGAAAGAATAAAGCAGATGTGGTACATATATAAAGTAAAATACTACTCACTCATAAAAATGAATTAAATAATGCCATGTGCACGAGCATGGCAGAGAAGACAATGGCACCCCACTCCAGTACTCTTGCCTGGAAAATCCCATGGGTGGAGGAGCCTGGTGGGCTGCAGTCCATGGGGTCGCTAAGAGTTGGACATGACTGAGCGACTTCACTTTGACTTTTCACTTTCCTGCATTGGAGAAGGAAATGGCAACCCACTCCAGTGATCTTGTCTGGAGAATCCCAGGGATAGGGGAGCCTGGTGGGCTGCCGTCTATGGGGTTGCACAGAGTCGGACACTACTGAAGCGACTTAGCAGCAGCAGCAGCAGCAACATGAATGGACCTAGGGAATGTCATACTAAGTAAAGTAAGAGAGAGAAAGACAAATATCATATGATATCACTTATGCGTGGAATCTAATTGTTTTAAAACGACACAAATAAACTTATTTACAAAACAGAAACAAATTTCTGGATATCGAAAACAAGCATATGGTTACCATTGGAGAAATGTTGGGGGAGGGATACATTAGGAGCTTGAGATAAACATACACAACTGTCATGTCTGACTCTTTTTGATTCCATGGACTCTAGTCCAACAGGATCTTCTGTCCATGGAATTTTCCAGGCCAGAATACTGGAGTGAGTTGCCATTTCCTGCTCTAGGGGATCTTCCCAACCCAGGGATTGAACCCACTTCTCTTGTGTCTCCACCACTGGTAGGTGGATTCTTTACCTCTCAACTACCTGGGAAGCCCACATACACAATTACTATGTATAACAGTGATAACCAAAAACAACCTACTATATAGCACAGGGAACACTACTCAATATTCTGTAGTAACCTGAATGAGAAAAGAATCTAAAAATGAATTAATACATATGTATGTATAACTGAATCACTTTATTATACACCTGAAACTAACACAACATTGTAAATCAATTATACTCCAATAAAATAAAACAGAAAAATAATATTACCATAATATCTAGCAATTCCCTTCCTGGGAATATATCCAGAGAAAAATCATAATTTGAAAAATGTACAAACACCCCAATGTTCATTGCAGCATTATTTACAATACCCAAGACATGAAAGCAACCTAAATGTCCATCAACAGAGGAATAGATAAATATGTGATCCAGAAATACAAAGGAATATTACTCAGCCATAAAAAAGAATGAAAGAATGTCATTTTCAGCAAAATAGATGGACGTAGGGATTGTCATACTAAGTGAAGTAAGTCAGACAAAGACAAGTATATCCCTCATATGTGTAATCTAATTTTAAAAAGTGATAAAATGTTCTTATTTACAAAACAGAAAGAGTTACAGATATTGAAAACAATCTTATAGTTACTAAAGAGGAAGTGTAGTGAGGGAGGGATAAAACAGGACCTTGAGATGAACTTACACACACCATTATATATAAAATAGATAACCAATAAGGATGTCCTGCATAGCACAGGGAACTCTAATCAATATTCTGTGATAACCTATATGAGAAAAGAAATTGAAAATTAATGAATGTACATATATGTATAACTGAATCACTTTGCTATACACCTGAAATTAACACAACTATACTCCAATAAATTTTCAAAAACAGACTATCTGGGCATGCATTTAATGAAAACCATAATTCGAATAGGAACAAGCACCCCCATGTTCCTTGCAGCACTGTTTCCAATAGCCAAGACATGGAAACCACCTACAGGTCTATCAACAGATGAAAAAAGATGTGATACATAAATACAATGGAAGAATACTCAGCCATAAAAAAGAATGAAAGAATGCCATTTTCAGCAACATGGATGGACCTAGAGATTGTCTACTGAGTAAGTCAGACAAAGACAAATACCATAGTATATTGCTCATAGGTACAATCTAATTTTTTTAAATGACGCAAATGGACTTATTGACAAAACAGAAACAGACTCGCACAGTTTGAAAACAGACTTATGGTTACCAAAGGGGAAAATCTGGGGGGAGGGAAATATTTGAAGCTTGAGATGAACATACACACACCAACAATATATAAAATAGGTAACCGAACAGGACCTCCTATATAGTATAGGGAACTCTACTCAATATTCTGTAATAACATATATGGGAAAAGAATCTGGAAAAGATTGAATATAAGTATAAATGAATCACTTTGCTGTACACCTGAAACTAACAAAAGACTATAAATCAACAATCTCCAATAATTTTTCTTTTTTTGAAAGGAATATACATCTGTAACAATACCTCTGGGCAATCACCTAAGGCATGGGTGAAAAACTGTCACCTCCATAATGCAAGGTTTCTAGTCCAAGAGCAAGGTGTTTTATCTCCTGATTCAGAGGACCCTCACTAATATAAGGTTTAATAAAGTTTTGCCACAGTGATCCAATAGCCAACTCCTATTAGGCAATCCCAACACATATATGTTGTCAGACATAGACAACATAGGCAAGCAAATCAAAAGGCCTGAGACCTTAACCCAGTGTTCAGAACTCTAAACCAATCCTTTGAGTACCTCAGCAGATTTAACCTCTTGCATTGTCCTCTTAGAGTGGGTCTCTAACCCACAGTTGTAGCCTTGGATTCTAAACATACAGAAGAACATCCCCTAGGTGGGACTCTAACCCATAGTGTTGTTGTCGTTCCTGTTGCTCTCTCATGTCTGACTCTGTGCCACCCCATGGACTGCAGCATGCCAAGCTTCCCTGTCCTTCACTATCTTCTGGTGTTTGCTCAAATTCATGTCCACTGAGTCGGTGATGCCATCCAACCATCTCACCCTGTCTAACCCACAGTCCTGATTAGATTATTAGACCAAAGACACATTTTAACTACATTTAGCACATTTAGCTACAGGGACATTATAATGAGTTTACTCACCCCAAAGATGTCTGCTCTAGGAGCTGTTTCTTTTATTAAAAGTGAAAGGATCCTGAGGATCCCGGAGTGCCATGGTGAGGAAGCAGGAACCCGAAAGATGACTCTCTAGACAAAACTCAATCGAGGTGGCTACTCAGGGTGGGTGCTGAGAACTCACACTCTGCCAGGGGCTACAGTGCCTCAGGCAGATGGTCACAAGTCCTAAATCTCAACTGGGCTGCTCTAACTCACTGAACATGGGCTCACTGCACGATGCTCAGAGAAGTCAATACTTATGGCAAGAACTTTAGAGAAAAGAGCTTTACTGCAAGGCCAAACAATGCAGGAGGTAAGGTATCAAATCTCTCTTCAATCCAGGAGCCTGGGTGCAATCTAAGGGGTCCCCGGAATTTTAACTTGGAAGCAAATTGGCTAGTCTTCAATTAGTCCATTTCAGCTACTCAGGTTACTGGAAGCCAGGTTTTCCTTATTGAAGGACTTCTCACTTTGTAAATGGCCCTTGGGGCAACATTTCTCTGAGTTTTGCAGACAGAAGATCTTGGCTCTGGAGTCATCCTGAGGTCATGTGTTCCCTCTTGGACACATGCAGTTCTTTCTTTGTAAAATGACTCGAGGTGTGATTAATCAACAATCTATTTGAGAAGGTCAAACCAGTTTAAGCTGGTCAATTGTTTCACATGCTGTTTCACTAGCCCCCTGAACTCCATCCAACACATTACCCAAACTCCAAGACAAAGAAAATCACAGTGAACTAAATGTTGCCTAGCAGGGACAATCATGTAACATTCACACCAGAGGATGTAACATAGAATGTGCTTGAGGTAGAATCTTTTCCAGTTGGAAACAAGTCAAAGTTCTTAGAATTTTTGTCATTGACCAGTATCTTCCCTCCCAGATAGCCGTTCATCTAAATAACAAATATTTCCACGTATTTAAGTACCAACAAAAAATCTAGAACTTGGCTAGAATTTGCCCAGTTACAACAAGATAAAATAATCTAGTAGGTCCTTAAGGAGAGGTCTCTGGCTCCCTCAACCCACGGTAAAGGTCACCATTCCAGGAGACTGTGGATTCTCTGAGGCCCTCCATCTGAGGATCTGGCCATGCTCACCACTCCCACTGTCTCTCTAGCCCACCCGGCAAGTTCACTTGAAATGATCTCTCACTGAAGCCTCTGTGTTTTCCTAAGGCTCCAAACCGAGACAGTGTATTAAAAAACAGAGACATCAGTTTGCTGACAAAGGTCCCTGTAGTCAAAGCTATGGTTTTCCCAGTCATCATGTATGGGTGTCAGAGTTGGACCATAAAGAAGACTGAGTGCTGAAGAAGTGATGGTTTCGAACTGTGGTCTTGGAGGAGACTCTTGAGAGTCCCTTGGACAAAAGGAGATCAAGCCAGTCCAGCCTAAAGGAAATCAACCCTGAATATTTGTTGGAAGGACTGATGCTGAATCTGACTCCAATACTTGGGCCACCTGATGCGAAGAGCCGACTCCTTGGAAAAGACCCTGAAGCTAGGAATGACAGATTGAGGGCAGGAGGAGAAGGGGGCACCAGAGGGCAAGATGGTTGGATGGCATCACTGACTCAATGGACATGAGTTTGAGAAAACTCTTGGAGAGAGTGAAGGGCAGGGAGGCCTGGTGAGCTGCAGTCTGTGGGGTCTCAAAGAATCAGACACAACTGAGTGACTGAGGACACACACACAACACTCCATGATATGTATATATTACATATTTATCCACTGATACAGCAAAGGACATTTAGGCTGCTTCCCTGTATTGGTTATTGTGAATAATGCTGCAACAAATATGGGAAGGAAAATATCTCTGGGAGATTCTAATTTTAATTCCTTTGGATTAAAACCCAGAAGTGGGCTTGCTGAATCATATGGTAATTCAATTTTTAATTTTTGAGGAACTTCAATACTGTTTTCCACAATGGTTGCACCCATTGACATTCTCACTAACATTATAAAAGAGTTCTCTAAATGCTTGCTCTTAATCATCTTACTCTGTCCTGGAGAGGAAGCATGACAATCAATTTTTCAAATTATTGTTCTGGTAAAAACACTGGACACGAGATCTACTCACTTAAATCTTTAGGCCCACAATACAGTAATGTTAAATATAGGCACAATGTTGCACAGCAGATCTCTGGAATTTATTCATCTTGTATAACTGAAACATTAAACCACGTGAAAAGCAGCTGCACATGCAGTCACCATGTGCCGTGATTTTGGAGCCACCAAATAAAGTCTCTCACGGTTTCCATTGTTTTCCATCTATTTGCCGTGAAGTGATGGGACCAGACGCCATGATCTTTGTTTTTTGAATGTTGAGTTTTAAGCCAACGTTTTCCCTTCTCTTTCACTTTCATCAAAAGGCTCTTTAGTTCTTCTTTGCTTTCTGCCATAAGGATGGTATCATCTGCGAATCTGAGGTTATTGATATTTCTCCTTGCAGTCTTGATTCCAGCTTGTGCTTCATCCAGCCATGCATTTTGCAAGATGTACTCTGCATATGAGTTAAATAAGCAGAGTGACAATATACAACCTTGATGTACTCCTTTCTTTCTAGTTGACTTAGCTATAAGTTTTAGCTATTGTATTCTTTTTTTTTATGTTCACTCTTTTTTCATTTTTATTTTTATCTTTTAAAAATTTTTTAATTTTTTTTTAATTTTTATTTTTACTTTATTTTACTTTACAATACTGTATTGGTTTTGCCATACAGTGACATGAATACACCACGGGTGTACATGCGATCCCAAACTTGAACCCTGCTCCCACCTCCCTCCCCACAACATGTTCATCGCAGCACTGTTTATAATACCCGGGACATGGAAACAACCTAGACGTCCATCAGCAGATGAATGGATAAGAAAGCTGTGGTACATATACACAATGGAGTATTACTCAGCTGTGTTCCTTTTTTTTTCAATTTTATTTTTTGATATTACAATACTGTATTGGTTTTGCCATACATTGTCATGAACCCACAACAGGTGTACATGAGTTCCCAACCCTGAACCCCCCTCCCACCACCCTCCCCATATCATCTCTCTGGGTCATCCCAGTGCACCAGCCCCAAGCATCCTGTATCCTGTATCAAACCTAGACTAGCGATTCGTTTCTTACATGATAGTGTACTTGTTTCAATGCCATTCTCCCAAATCATCCCACGCTTTCCCTCTCCCACAGTCCAAAAGTCTGTTCTTTACATCTGTGTCTCTGCATATAGGTTAAATAAGCAGGGTGACAATATACAACCTTGATGTATTCCTTTCTTTCTACTTGATGTAGCTATAAGTTTTAGCTATTGTATTCTTACAATAATGTAAGCTAGAGAAAACACAATGTTATTGAGAAAATCTTAAGAGAAAATATATTCACAGTACGGTATTTATCAATATTGTAGTTTGCAGCATGCATTTGCAAGAATTGTCTGTCAGTACATACATCTATGTTGCCTCATATGACATGAAAGACTATAGATACAAAACACCAAATATCAACAATGAAAAAATAACGTGAAAAGCAATCCATAGTTACAGGTATAATGATTCAAGCATCGATAACGAAGAAGCAGCGATGTGATTGCTATATAGTAGCCTAGTGTAACTGATAGGATTGCTTTGTGGTAGCCAAGCATATTGTAATGAATGGATCACTGAAAATTTTTCTACCCTACACTATTTCAGTCATATTTATAATAAAGTACTGGAAACATTGTTACTTTAAGAGAAAACACTTACCTGTGAGGATAGGCTGATGTGCTGTTTATCCATTCACAAGAGAGAGATGGGACAGTGTATGGTAATATAATTCTTTGAAAGCAAAATTATAAAACAGAGAATATAAACATTATTAATTTTATATTAAATGTCACTCAGCTTCTGCCTATGCAATGGTAGGCTATCCATTTCAATACAAGTCTTGCACGCAATGTTCTACATGATGAATACTTAGCTGGTGGTGATGATGAAGATGGTGACACAGAAACATCTCATACAGTCCTTGCCTACAGTTATTAGCTCTTAGCACTAAGACACTCACACACATACCCAACAGATAAGGTTATTACCAGTATGGCACAGTGAGTATTTACTACTCATTGAGTGGAAGTGGATCGTCATGAAGGTCTTCATTCCTGACACCTTCTTGCTGAGGAGGCTGAGGAGGAGGAGGAAGAGGAGGGTTGACCTTGCTGAGTGGCAGAGATGGAAGAGCAGAGGAGGTGGAAGGGGGGGCAGGGGAAGCAGGCACACTCAGGGTACCTTTATGGAAATACACTGTAATTTCTGTCTGAAGGTTTTGCTTTTTCATTTCTCTAAAAACGTTTCTGTGTGTTATCAGTCCTTCTTCCACCATTTGCTTTTGCTTCAGTGCCCATATCACAGAAGGGTCCATGCCATACAAGAGTCAGAAGCAGTCTTGAGAACTCAGAATGCTTCTGCCAGACTGTCTAGTGCCAGTTTGTTTCCTGGCACTGCTGCTTCTAGGTCTTCTCCCTCATCATCCGGCTCTGGTTCGGAACCACTCATCTCCATCAAGTCGTATTCTGTTAATTCCTCTGCTGCAGGGTCTGCTAGCGCTTGGATTTTTCCAAGATCTGTATTTTGGGACTCTTCACCCCTGCCACCTTTTCATGTCATATCCACAGTCTCTTGCATGATTTTCTTAGCTGACTCTCTCCCAAATCCTAAGAAGGCATGCACAACACCTGGACAGATTTATTTAGCAGGAAATTATTGTTTGGGACTTTCATGGGTTGTGGGGTTTTTGTTTTGTTTTTTTTTGTAACAACAATTGCATCTTCAGTCGTGTAATCCTTCCACTTCATGATGTTCTATCCGGGTTCTCTTCCATAGCACTGACAATCATTTCCATAGAGTACCAGGTGTAATGAGCTTTAAAGGTCCCTTTGACCCTCTCATCCATAGGCTGACTTAGAGATGTTGTGTTTAGGGGAAAGGAGACACTTTGACGCCTTCAGTGTTGAACTCACAGGGTTCTGGGTGGCCAAAGCATTGTCCAGTATCAAAAGAATTGTAAAAGGCCATCCCTAACTGGCAAGGTACTTTCTGCATCCAGGGACGAAGCACTGATGAAACCAATCCCCCCAAAGGGTTCCTGCTGTCCAGCCTTCTTGCTGTACAACTGAAACACTGGCAGATGATGTTTATCATTTCCCTTTAAAGCTCAGGGTTAGCAGCTCTATAGGTTAGGGGAGTCCTGATCATTTGCACAAAAACCTGACGGAATTGCACAAAAGCATAAAATAGCCTCTCTCTTTCTGTCTCAAATCCTGGAGCTCATTTCCCTTCCTTACCAGTGAATATACTTTGTGGCATTTCATCCAGAATAGGGCACTTTCATCTACCTTAAAACCTGTCCAGACAGATGTCCTTTATCCTCAGGGATTTTCTGTTTTAAATTTTATTGGAGTGTATTTGATTTACAATGTTGTGTTAGTTTCAGGTGTACTGCAAAGTGATTTGTTATTCATATACATATATGCATCCTTTTAGAGAATCTTTCCTCATATAAGTTATCACGGATTGTTGACTTTCCTGTTCTATGCAATAGATCCTTGTTGGTTATCTATCTTAAATGCAGTACTGTTTATACGTTCATCCCAAGCTTCTGATTTATTCCTCCCCGCCACGTTTCCTCCTTGGTAATGCGTTTGAACTGTGGTGTTGGAGAAGAGTGTTGAGAGTCCCTTGGACTGCAAGGAGATCCAACCAGTCCATTCTGAAGGAGATCAACCCTGGGATTTCTTTGGAAGGAATGATGCTAAAGCTGAAACTCCAGTACTTTGGCCACCTCATGAGAAGAGTTGACTCATTGGTAAAAACCCTGATGCTGGGAGGGATTGGAGAAGGAGGAGAAGGGGACGACCGAGGATGAGATGGCTGGATGGCATCACGGACTCGATGGACGTGAGTCTGAGTGAACTCTGGGAGACGGTGATGAACAGGGAGGCCTGGCGTGCTGTGATTCATGGGGTCACAAAGAGTCGGACACGACTGAGCGAATGAACTGAACTGAACTGAAGCATAGGTTCATTTTTGATATCTGTACACTCTTTTTCTATTTTGTAAATAAGTTTATTTCTATCATTTTTTAAAATTATCTTTCCACATCTGAGTGATGTGACATTTGTCTTTGTCTGACTTCACTTACTATGAAAAGTTCAAAGATGCCCATTTTCTCCACTTTTACTCAACATGATTTCAGAAGTCCTAGCCGTGACAATCAGAGAAGAGAAGAAAGAAAAGGAATGCAAGTTGGGAAAGAAGTGAACCTGCACCGTTTGCAGATGACATGATACTAGATATGCAAAAGCCTAAAGTTGCTGCGAGAAAACTACTAGAGCTCAATGAATTGGTAAAGTTGCAGGATACAAAATTAATACCCAGTGATTTTCTTAATGACATATGGGAAACCACCTGTTGCCTCTTGTTTGCAAAAGCTGCTTCCTCTATCATTTAGGTATTTTGAAGTCAAACCTCTTTCTGAAATTATCAGATCATCCTTTGCTGGCACTAACTTTTCCAGCTTTAGATTCCTCACCCACTTTGGCTTTAGGTTGTTATAATGCCTTTTCTTTTTCTTCAATCATGTTAGAGTCTATAGATATGCCTTGCTTATAGCAATCCTGCACCCACATACAAGCTGTATCTTCAATACAAGATAAAAACGTATTTCACAAAAAGCACAAGATTTTCACACCTGCTGGTGTAGCTGCAGTGATGGCTTCATAAATTTCCTTTTCTTTTTCTTACAGTAGTCCTAATGCTGGATTCATTCATCTTGAAATGGTGGCAACCATGACTGCAGATCCAAACCAGTATACAGCGAGCAATCCAACCTTTTTGTATAATGTCATGACTTCTCTCTGCTTCTTGAGAGCACTTCCAGCACCACGAGCGGCACTTCACATGAGTCCTATTGTGTTATTCAAAGTTTACAGTATCGTACCTAACGGAGTAAGAAATAGCTGTGAATCATTGGTGATCACAGTTTTTGAGATAACACTTTAGTATAGAAACTGTTCATCATAGATGCATAGTGCTATTCATGATCCATGTCTGTGTGTGTGTGTTGTTCTTACCAATACAAGTGCAGCTGATCTAAGTTTCATGCTTACCTGTGGTACTTGAATTTCTTAATTGGATTCTGGACCTTCTATAAAGGTTATTTTGCTACTTATATACTGTTAAAATCTGGGCTGCGGAGGGGAAACAGGGGCTGGGAATTCCTGTTCCCCTCTATTGCAGATGCCACACAGACAAGACCTTTATTTTTATATTTTTTAATTTCCTGATATGAACAATTTCACTCACTGTCCATTATCATTGGCAAGAATCTACCAATTCTCTTGTCATGTCATCTTGTTCTGAACCACCAAAGGAGATTCAAGGATTTCTGATTCAATAAAAACACCTTTGTGCTTATACTGAATTACAGCAATAAATGGGATATACTTTGTTTATAAACACAAAAATGGAAGTCAAATTAACCTTCAGTTACAAGAAGCGTATTCCAATAGTGCCAGAAAGAAAGCCCTAAACAGAAAAAGATACATCTCCCAGTTACTGAGGCCAAGCAAGAACAAAAAAAGACATAAAATGTGCTCCCTTCAGATCCACCTTGGCACTCAATTACTTGGAATACTTACTTCTCTTTTCAACCCCAAGATGAAGGATCTGCCCTGGATGTCACTATGTGCGAGGAGCTGGCGGACTTGGTTCTGGAACGTGCCCGGCCCATGGCAGTAGCGCTCTGTCTCTCTCAGCTCTCGAGGCCTCTCTCTACCTCATCCTATGATGGAATTCAGGACCTCCCAGGGCTGACAGCACGAAGTGGACGCTACAGAACCCCAGTGGTTCTGGGTGGCTATTTCTTTCACTTCTTTTTAAGGGGCCTCACATATAGGTTTGACAGTTGCTACTCTGACCTGAGATTGCCCTCCTTAGACCAAAGGTCTCAAGTCCCTGACGACTGTACTGAGACAACAGAGAAAAGAGATGCTCAGCTTGAGAGCTCTGCCTGAAGGCTTCTTACACCTCATATTCTGGGCTGTTGCTTTCCTCAGTCCAGTTGCATGGGTGTCTTCCTAAAGGCCCTTGCCCCTTTGATTAAAGCCTTCTTGGGAAATGCCACATCCCTGGAAGGCTCTGAGTACTTTCTCTCCTGCAGACCTTGCAGAGAAGGAATCCCTGTCCTAGGAGTGATAAGAGATAGGAAATCCATGGCATAAGTAAGGGGGCCCAGGTAGAGACCTGTGAGAGAAACAAAACGTGGTAACCTGTCCCTTCTCTCCTTCAGCCAGACTTCTCAGGCAACCTCTGTTCTAATCAATAACCTTTATATTTTAGATCTAACAGATTTCTTTTATACAAAGGAATGGCTGTGAGATGAGGTTTTTGAGTCCCTTACTGATCTTATAAGCTTATCTAAAACTGAAAACTTTCAGAGCTTTTAAGATGTTTGAACCCCCATGTGTGTGGGCAGATGATCCTATTGCCAGCAAACACTATCTCCTTTTTCCTCTCTTCATATGTCATATTTATTTTGGCATTACTATTATTATTGCTCTGGCTATGGATTACAATATAATAGTTTGACCTGAGAGTCCCTCTTCTTAATGCTTCATACATTTCACAGTAATGAGAATAAAAAGGGAAGTAAGGGCACAAGTCAGACCAGGCTTGCAGGAGTGAGAGGGTGAGCTTCAGACTAACTCAGATCAAGGGCCTGTGACCATCCCTGTCACTTAAACAGCCATGGAAAAGTTTGTCATATCGGTATCGGTGTCATCTCTGAGAGTGCCTTGGGTTCTTTAACTGTGAAGGGAGTTTGACAAGCCCTGTCTGGAAGGACTGCTGGCATGTGGTGGTAACTGTAAAGCATCTGCCACAGAGCCTGGCAGGCACCATAACCCTCCCTTCTCATGACTTTCTAGAACTGACATCAAAGGGTAGGGCATGACTCTCCTTTGTCCCCTCTATTCAGGGATGAGTAGACCCACAGTCTCTGCTCGGGCTTCACAATTTGACTTCTGGTGGGGCCTGGGGAATCCCCTCCTTCTTGACCCGAGGCCTATCTCCTCATACCTCCCTGTGAGCCTGGAGGAGGAAATAAGGCGGCCTTATTTAGCCACCCCTACCCATAGTCTCACAAGAACGAACGCTGTGGCAAGCTCCCTGAGGATGACAGACGGTTCCTCTCAGGGTCCAAAATCAGGGTTCCAAATTGACTCTCAGCCAAGCCCAAGACTCCCCCTTCTGTTGACATGGGAACACCACCATCGGACCAAAACCCTGACGTTCCTGCTACTCCTCGGTCAGAGCTGAAGGGCCCCTTGGCCTGGTAAATCGGCCCGAGGCCTTCTGGGCTGAGAGTAGGGAACATACTGTGTGGCCATCCTGGTATTTGTGTTCCCACGTTCTTGCTGTCCTCACCGTCTTGGAAACATTCCCCAGATGGAAACATTCCCTGACTTGCCTTAAAGCTTCTGCACCCAGGCCGGTAATTCCCTGATCCCTGAGGAAGAAGAGGAGTTTGCCTCATAGGGCCACCACAGGCCATGGTCTTCTGAGGCTAAGAATAATGGAAGGAATATGTTCTGCCCCCACTGTTTTGAGGAGGGTGATCTTTTCACGTCTTCAGGGTCCTTACCTTGACTTCTGGCACAATGTGGAAATCATCCTTCTGCTGAGCTTCGGCTGCTCCCTTTGATCAGGATGAGGTTCCTTACCTCCATGTGATCCTCTGGGAGGAAGTGAGGAGGGCTCACCACGTCACCCGGCCTAAGTGGCACAGTCTCAGGCCCGACAACAGGGACAGTGCCCTCTGTAGCCCCCTTCTTTCTGGGAGGGATCCTTCCCTGTCAGTCTGTATCATCAGTTGACTCCTGTTAGGAACTGGGTACCCTTCCTCAGCTGATACTGGCTCCCTCCATTAGCCCAAGGACTTTAAAGCCCTGAAGCCATTCGCCGTCAGAAAATAAGGGATAAACCTAGTCTGAAAGCTCTGCCTGTTCCCTCCCAGGGCCCATTACATTTGTAGGCCTTTCTGAGAATTTATCTGTAATGGAGTAGTTGGTTGCCACACTCTTCATACAGGACTGTACAAATGTCATGCCTGGGATTTCCACTCTCTGATGAAGAGCCAGCCTATAAACCAAGGTCGTCTCCTTGAAACCCTCCAGGCAGAAGTCAGGAGGCCCTTGACTTGGCCAGCACTTACCTATGCCTCCCAGGGCTAGCTGGAGAGGAGAGACAAAGTGCAGCCCTGTCGGCTGTGGATTCAGGGGCTTCGTGTCCACACCCTGGGTCCTCACTTTGACTCTGCGCCCTTCCTGGGGCTCTATTCTCTACAGAATCCCAATGTCCCCACCTTCCCAGGACCTGAGTTGAAAGTGTTAAGCACAGCAGCCCAGATAGTTCTGGACTTCATGGGCTTGCCAATGAGGACACGTCTTAAGGATCCTACTGTTCTGGATGGGTCTTTCCATCACCCTCATTCAGGTTAATCACCATCATTTCTGAGAGACTGATTCTCCCTACCAACCTCAGAACTCTGCGCCGAGACCAAGTTTCTTAGGTCTCCGAGAAGCCTGAAGAATAAGTGAGGCTATGCTAATAGGCTAAGCCTAACAGTTCTGAATTCCTCTGTGTCTGAGATCAGAAGGGAGTCCTGTCCCAGTCACCACCATCCCCCATATTCTTGCATCTTGCTCTCCTCAACCCTCCTACATGGGGGTCTTGCTTTCTGTGTCTTGGATTAAAGGCCTTTGGGGAAATTCCACGTCTCTACAAACTCTTCAGCTATGTTTGCTCTGCAGTGCTACAGAGAATGGGTCCCTGTCCCAGGAGTGATGGGAGATGGAGAAGCTATAGTCCAAGGCAGGAGTCCCTGGACAGGTGGTAGTCCTTTAGGGAGAAAAAAGTAGATCAATCTATCTGCTCAGCCACGTGAAGATTCTCACGTCATTTCTGTTCTGATAGGTTTGCTTTCTACAGGGAAGAGACTGTAAGGATGAAATGGCGACTCCTTGGTCTTCAGAGGTTATCTAACATGGCCAGTGTACACACTAATACTGTCCCTGAATATTGTTTTTTTCACTTATCTATGAGTAGTGAGTAAGGGATACATATCTTTGGTTAAGGATACCTGGCATTCTTACTGCACTGGCTACATATTTTGATCCAGTAGCTTGAGCACAAGGGCAATCTTTTCTATCACCTAGGACAAATTATGGAGTCCTGAGAAAAGCACTGAAATAAAAGATACAGGGTGGGGACTTTCCTGGTGGTCCAATGGCTAGGACTCCAGGCTCCCGATGCAGGGGGCCCAGGTTTGATCCCTGGTCAGGGAACTAGACCACACGTGCAGCAACTAAGATCCAGCACAGCTAAATTAATAAATAAATAAAAATAAACAAAGAAATGTCAAATGTTAAAAGTACTTGTTAAAAAAAAAAAAAAGACAAGGGTATGTCTCAGGTTGGGGGGGAGAACAACATTATGTGTGCCAAAGTAGTTCAGAGCAGGAGTCTATCGCCTGCTGTCATTTACCAGCATTATGTATTTAAGCACAAAACCAAACTCTATGAGCCTTGGGCTCTCCACTGTGAAGGAAGTTTGATAAGCCCTTTCTTGTCAGATTGCTGGAATATAGGTATTTATGGAAAGCTTCTGTCATGGCGCCTGTCTCTATTGAAACATTAGGAGCAACAGCAGTTATTACTATGATTATCTTGACCTCAGATGTTACATCAGCTGGATTTTTTCAGTCTATCATATGTCAGAAACTATGAAGCGTTCCAACTGGGAAAAGAAAAGACCCAACCTCCCAAATCAGCCAAAATTCAGCTAAGCAATGAAACCAAAGTAATATGTTCTCTCCGACCCCTCTTTACCCTGCTTCTTTCTTGTTCTTCGTGAAGTAGAGAGTATCTCAGCCTCTTCCATAGAATGACAGCATCTCTGAGAAACTATCATGAATGCACAGAGGCTAAGACTTTTTTGACTAAACATCACCAGTACAAGCATGAAGACTTCTGAAGAGCAGATTCTCAATGGTTGTGTAAACAAGAGGCCCGAATAAATCATTTGCTGTAATTTATATTCTCAAACATTCTTGAAAACCATAAAGCATAAGCAGAGGCAAGTATGTGTCTTTTACATTTACAAAGAGGGAGACTAACCAGAGAGTAAAGCAAGCCAAAAACTGTAGGAATTTCAGCTATCTCCCTAACAATGTATTAATGTTCTGAGCCTCAATTAGTGTGGTGTTTTTTGCATTTCTAAGGACACTCTTATCCTAAAGTGATGTTATTCTCACCCTGGATCACAAAGGTGATGTGAGGATTTCCAATATTTATTTGAGAAAACAAAATTTTTGCTCCTAAATCTGACAAACAGCAAACTGTGTGTGACCCATGTTATTCATATGCTTATAATCATGAATCTAAATGACCTTTCTGTTGAAAAATTTTAAGAACTGAAAATTGGAGGAAATACAGTCAACAAGTTATTGATGCATTTCAGGAACACAGATTGAAAGGCTTCTCCACGCACAAAGTGAACAATGAGCTTCAGACCACACTAGGGGCGAGATGAGCGGCTGGATGCGGCCCTGAGGCGCGCAGTGGTCAAAGCTGAAGGCCCAGCAGCAGCGGAGGGTGCAGTGCCAGGCCAGGCTGAAGCAGAAGGGCCGGCAGCGGCTGAGGGTGCAGTGCCAAGCCTGGCCGAAGCAGAAGGGCCAGCAGCGGCTGAGGGTGCAGTGCCAGGCCAGGATGAAGCAGAAGGGCCAGCAGCGGCTGAGGCAGCAATGCCAGGCTTGGTCGAAGCAGAAGGGCCAGCAGCGGCTGAGGCAGCAATGCCAGGCTTGGTCGAAGCAGAAGGGCTAGCGCTGGCTGAGGCAGCAGTGCCAGGCCTGGCTGAAGCAGAAGGGCCAGCAGCGGCTGAGGCAGCAGTGCCAGGCCTGAGTGAGGCAGAAGGGCCAGCCCTGGCTGCCCCTCTGTCTCCGGTGCTCTCTACCTCCTCTCTCCAAGCCTCCTCATACTGTGGCAGGAAGGCAGTATGACCCGAATCCTTGACCTTGGCCAAAAACTGCAGGACTTTCATCTTGCTGGTTTCTGTGAGCAATTTAGGACCCCACAGGAACTCATAGCGAGGGGGATCACTGCTGGGCACCTGGCGGTACTCCAGATACCCTTCCCGCACCAGATCTTCTGTGATGAGCTTCCTGGGCTCTCCAAAGATGAAGTGACTTCTCCCATCATAGATGTCCAGCATATTCAGGAACTTCCAGATCTTCTCCTCAGGGGCGTGGTTGCCATTCAGGTAGATGACACCCAGCAGAGGCATCAGAAGACCATTCTTCGGCAGCCCCCAGTCACCTCTCATAGACTCACTGTCGCTGAGATCTAGGTTGCTCACCAGGGTATAGCAGTGACTGTTGGGCCTGACTTCCTTCAGCACCAGGCCAAACACCAGCTCCATGTGCTCAGAGGCCCTGCTAAGGATCTCAGGGAATTGTTCCCTGTACCTTCTAGTGACTGCCTTCAGCATTTCAGACCTCTTAATGAGCGCCCTCATCGTATACTTACACAGCATGTACTGAACCAACACCTCTGCCTTCCAGGTCAGAAGATCTGTATGAGAGCTCCCAGCAGCAGCTGAGGCCTGGGAGGAATTTTCCCCTTCCTGAACTTGGCCCTCGGCACCTACACCAGATCTCGAGCGTGCTGCGCGCCCGACACCAGATCTTTTGTGTATAGCACCTGCAGCAGCGCTGGTGTTGCCTTGGGCTCCCTGAGGCCCCTTGGAGGTGCCAGCAGCAGACGAGCTTGAGGGACCGCTCTCTGAATCAGGAGGGGAGGAGGAGGTGGTCTCTTCTCCCCCAGATGTGGTAGCCTGATCATGAAGACCCTGGGTCTCAGCCCGGGCCTGGCGACGTTTCTCACGAGCACGGTGCTTACTCTTCTGCCCACGAGGCATGATGGCTGTGGTCAGGGACCGCAGGCACGAGTCTGGGCCAATAGACAGGAGGTGTGGGCACCTGGAGGATGGAGAATGAGCTGACATGAGCACCTTAAAACAGGGAGATTCTGCATTGGCTTAATCAAAGGCCGCCTCTGCAGGTGTCCTTGAGGACACTGCCCTAGGAACCCACAAGGCTCCTGTTGTCCTGCTTAGCCTTTCCCCACACAATCCCACAGAGGAAGAATAGAGGCCGTACTTTTCCTCTGCGACCTCTCAGCCCTGCTTTGGATTCACTCAGGTGACAGCAGGTGCCAGCAGTGGGGTTTTCTAAGTTCTACTTCACTGTTATCACATCAAGTCCTGGCGGAGCCTTGGCACCCTTCCCTCTGCTACACTGATGCCGACACTTTAGACATCCCCATGATCCAGAGGTAAGTGAAGGGATGCCTCAGTCCACCTCCCTGCCAGGAGATAGACAACCAGTGCTGAGAGCTCATTAGGGTCTTTTCTACCCTGAGTTCACTGGGATCATCATGCAAGGTCCTTACCTCGGCTCCTTAAAACATCGGGCACCATTATCCATTCGCGGGCTGCTGTCTGCACCTTCAGACTAGACATTTCCCCTCCCGCAGACTTCGTATAATACAGTAAAGAAGGTGCTGAGCCTCACAGCCCTTCCCTGAGATTTCCTGGGCTGAAATCCGAGGGCTGGGATGGGTGCACTGAGCACTCACTCAGGTTCCTAATTGAGCTCCTGGTAGAGAAGCTCAACTTTCCCTTGAAGCGATGACTGCTTGATAGTAAAAGCCAGTCACTCCATGTCTCAAAAGCAGGAAGTGAAGATGACCTTATCTTACCAAACACGGTCTCCTGAGAACAAAATCTGGTGCAGGCAGGTTGATGTCCCTGTGGACCCTCACAAGATCCCAATTCAAGGTCTAAAATATTCTTTTGCTTCTGTTTTCTCCTATATGACTTTTTGGAAATAAATTTGTTTTTTACAATATTACAATATTAATTTATAATATTGTACCAGTTTCTGCCACACATCTGTATGAATCAGCCATAGGTTTATCTTATGTCTCCTCCATCTTGAAACTCCCTCCCACGTCACACCCCTCTTAAGTTATCACAGAACACTGGCTTTAAGCTCCCTGGTCATAAAACTAATTCCCACTGGTTATCTATTTTCCATATAGTAATATGTACCTTTTCAATGTTACTCTCTCAATCTGCCCCTCCCTCTCCTTCCCCCACTGTGTCCACGAGTGTGTTCTCTAGGTCTGCATCTCCAGGCTGCCCTGCAAATAGGTTCATCAGTACCATCTTTCTGGATTCCATATATATGCATTAATATATGATATTGGCTTTCCTCTTTCAGACTTAATTCACTCTGCATAAAAAAACTAGAAATAAAACTATCACATGAGCAAACAATGCCACTACTGGGCATATATCCTGAGGAAACGGTAATGGAAACAGACACCTGTACTCATGTTCACTGCAGCAGTCTTTACCATGGCCAGGACACAGAAGCAACCAAGGCCTACATTTGACTCATGACAGGGTGGAAGATTTCTCC
The DNA here is from genome assembly GCF_032405125.1 of Capricornis sumatraensis. NCBI lineage: Eukaryota > Metazoa > Chordata > Mammalia > Artiodactyla > Bovidae > Capricornis > Capricornis sumatraensis. The sequence continues at coordinate 113,650,077 of NC_091092.1, forward strand.
CTCTGCTGACCACTCCATTCAGACCAAGACCCTGACTTCCCCATTAGCCCACAATGGGAATCGACATGTATCCTTGAGGTCTCCCAGGGACGAAGACAGGGAGATGTGGTCCGAATGACGTGGTGTGGAACATCCACAGCCCCCAACGTTCTCACCATCCACCAGGAAACCGCAAACCCTCCCTTGCCAACCTGAGGCTGCCCCCACTGACCTGGTCTTCACTTCCCTGAGATGTCCCGGGAAGTGTCATGTCAAAACGCCTGATTCTCCCAGTCCTGAAAATAGGACTGGCGCTTTATGTGGCTCCATTTCTTATGGGAGGAGCCCCCATCCTTACTAGCATCACAGCCATTAATATTGTTGGGGACTAGGTCCCTTCGTTGACCTGGGTCTATTCCATTACAGCAAGGCTCTCACTTCCCCAAAACCAGCTCCAGTGGACACCAGGGGGCACCACAGTTGGCCAGCTCTACCCGGGGCCTCCTAGAGCCCAGTATAGGGGGGCCGCTCAGACTGGCCCCCTTGCAGTGTCGAAGTCTGCTCATCAGCCCTCAGGGCCCTCCTCTAGGACCTAGAGCTTCTCCGGGGGTAGAATCCGGGCCTACCCCCCACAGACCAACGCCTTAGCCTGAGAAACTCTAGCGCACATTCAGCCGATAGCGCTGAGGGACTCATAAGAGCCATATCACAGGGGTGGGATGTGGATGGGTCACTTTTATTGCTGGGAGGGTTGGGAAAGTCCCTTCAGCTCCATTCAGGTCCTCACCTTGGTTCCGGACGAGTCCTGGACACTAGGTCTCCGCCAAACGGTCGCCGCAGCTACCGGCCGATCCGTTCGCTTTCAAAGCGGAAGTGGAGGGAGGGGAGCTGCGTAGGGTCCTACGTGGGGTCTCCCAGGGATGACGGCAGGGGCAGCGTGCTACGGGAACCCTGGTAGCTCAATATTCATCCGTCCTTGCATCCTCCTTGTGCAGTGTATCAGAGCCCAGGATGCCTCCTTGTATGAACCGAAGTCTTCCAGCTCCCAGACAAAGCCCTCGTCTTCCCAAGTCCCCAGTGGTGGGAGGCCAGCTTTGCTCTGAGCATCTCTGCTTGTCAGGTGGGTTGCCACTCTGTGAGCCTCCTTCGCTGGGGGAGAGATCCTCCCACTAGAACTGATGGTCCTCACCTTAAGTCCTGTTAGGGTCAACACACCCTCATCTGCAGATCTGGGTTCTGATCAGGCTAGAGGAGACTCAGCCCTCCCTAATATCACACAAGTTGAATGAGGGGACCACTCAGAAGTAGCTCTTTGGCGCTTCTCAGGGCTAAGAATTTATGGAATTCTGTTTGGCTCCCTCTGCAGGGGTCCCCGCTAACACTCAGCATCACATGTGAGGTCCTCTTTGAATTCAGGTCCCTCCCTCTGCGAAGCTGCGGCTGATTGTATTAGACAGAGGTCCCACCTCGCTAAGACTTCTAGACTGAAATCAACCTGACATCTGTGCCTAGCACTTCCTGGGGTCCACAGGATCAGTGATTTTCCAGGGCCTCCATTTACAGTGTGTGTATAGTGTGTATAGTGTGTGTATAGTGTATAGTGTGTGTATAGTGTGTGTATAGTGTGTATAGTGTATAGTATGTGTATAGTGTGTGTATAGTATGTATAGTGTGTATAGTGTGTATAGTGTATAGTGTGTGTATAGTGTGTGTATAGTATGTATAGTGTGTATAGTGTGTATAGTGTATAGTGTGTGTATAGTGTGTGTATAGTGTATAGTGTGTGTATAGTGTGTATAGTGTATACTGTGTGTATAGTGTGTATAGTGTATAGTGTGTGTATAGTGTGTATAGTGTATAGTATGTGTATAGTGTGTGTATAGTATGTATAGTGTGTATAGTGTGTATAGTGTATAGTGTGTGTATAGTGTGTGTATAGTATGTATAGTGTGTATAGTGTGTATAGTGTATAGTGTGTGTATAGTGTGTGTATAGTGTATAGTGTGTGTATAGTGTGTATAGTGTATACTGTGTGTATAGTGTGTATAGTGTATAGTGTGTGTATAGTGTCTATAGTGTGTATAGTGTATAGTGTGTGTATACTGTGTGTATAGTGTGTATAGTGTGCATAGTGTATAGTGTGTGTATAGTGTGTATAGTGTATAGTGTGTGTATAGTGTGTATAGTATATAGTGTGTGCATAGTGTGTATAGTGTATAGTGTGTGTATAGTGTGTGTATAGTGTGTATAGTGTGTATAAAGTGTATAGTGTATAGTGTGTGTATAGTGTGTGTATAATGTTTATAGTGTGCATAGTGTATAGTGTGTGTATAGTGTGTATAGTGTATAGTGTGTATAGTGTATAGTGTATAGTGTGTGTATAGTGTGTATAGTGTATAGTGTGTCTATAGTGTGTGTATAGTGTGTATAGTGTATAGTGTGTGTATAGTGTGTATAGTGTATAGTGTGTGTATAGTGTGTCTATAGTGTGTATAGTGTATAGTGTGTCTATAGTGTGTGTATAGTGTGTGTATAGTGTGTATAGTGTGTATAGTGTATAGTGTGTGTATAGTGTGTGTATAGTGTGTCTATAGTGTGTATAGTGTATAGTGTGTCTATAGTGTGTGTATAGTGTGTGTATAGTGTGTATAGTGTGTATAGTGTATAGTGTGTTTATAGTGTGTATAGTGTATAGTGTGTCTATAGTTTGTGTATAGTGTGTGCATAGTGTGTGTATAGTGTGTATAGTGTGTATAGTGTATAGTGTGTGTATAGTGTGCATAGTGTATAGTGTGTCTATTGTGTGTGTATAGTGTGTGTATAGTGTGTGTATAGTGTGTATAGTTTATAGTGTGTGTATAGTGTGTATAGTGTATAGTGTGTCTATAGTGTGTGTATATTGTGTGTATAGTGTGTATAGTGTGTATAGTGTATAGTGTGTGTATAGTGTGTATAGTGTATAGTGTGTCTATAGTTTGTGTATAGTGTGTGCATAGTGTGTGTATAGTGTGTATAGTGTGTATAGTGTATAGTGTGTGTATAGTGTGTATAGTGTATAGTGTGTGTATAGTGTGTGTATAGTGTGTGTATAGTGTGTATAGTGTATAGTGTGTGTATAGTGTGTATAGTGTGTATAGTGTGTGTACAGTTTGTATAGTGTGCTTAGTGTATAGTGTGTGTATAGTGTGTATAGTGTATAGTGTGTCTATACTGTGTGTATATTGTGTATAGTGTATAGTGTGTGTAAAGTGTGTATAGTGTATAGTGTGTGTATATTGTGTGTATAGTGTGTATAGTGTGTATAGTGTATAGTGTGTCTATAGTGTGCATAGTGTATAGTGTGTCTATAGTGTGTGTATAGTGTGTGTATAGTGTATAGTGTGTGTATAGTGTGTATAGTGTATAGTGTATAGTGTGTGTATAGTGTGTGTATAGTGTGTATAGTGTGCATAGTGTATAGTGTGTGTATAGTGTGTATAGTGTATAGTGTGTATAGTGTATAGTGTGTGTATAATGTGTATAGTGTGTGTATAGTGTATATGGTGTGTATAGTGTCTATAGTGTGTGTATAGTGTGTATAGTGTCTATAGTGTGTGTATAGTGTGTGTATAGTGTGTATAGTGTATAGGGTGTGTATAGTGTTTATAGTGTGTATAGTGTGTGTACAGTTTGTATAGTGTGCTTAGTGTATAGTGTGTGTATAGTGTGTATAGTGTGTCTATAGTGTGTGTATAGTGTGTATAGTGTATAGTGTGTCTATAGTGTGTATAGTGTATAGTGTGTCTATAGTGTGTGTATAGTGTGTGTATAGTGTGTATAGTGTTGATAGTGTATAGTGTGTGTATAGTGTGTATAGTGTATAGTGTGTCTTAGTTTGTGTATAGTGTGTGCATAGTGTGTGTATAGTGTGTATCGTGTGTATAGTGTATAGTGTGTGTATAGTGTGTATAGTGTATAGTGTGTCTATAGTGTGTGTATAGTGTGTGTATACTGTGTGTATAGTGTACAGTGTGTGTATAGTGTCTATAGTGTGTGTATAGTGTGTATAGTGTCTATAGTGTGTGTATAGTGTGTATAGTGTATATAGTGTGTATAGTGTGTATAGTGTATAGTGTATCTATAGTTTGTGTATAGTGTGTGCATAGTGTGTGTATAGTGTATAGTGTGTGTATAGTGTGTATAGTGTATAGTGTGTTTATAGTGTGTGTATAGTGTGTGTATAGTTTGTATAGTGTGTGTACAGTGTGTATAGTGTGTATAGTGTATAGTGTGTGTATAGTGCGTATAGTGTATATTGTGTGTATAGTGTGTGTATAGTGTGTATAGTGTTTATAGTGTATAGTGTGTGTAGTGTATAGTGTATAGTGTGTCTATAGTGTGTGTACAGTGTGTGTATAGTGTGTGTATAGTGTGTATAGTGTGTATTGTGTATAGTGTGTGTATAGTGTGTATAGTGTATATTGTGTGTATAGTGTGTGTAGTGTATCGTGTGTGTATAGTGTGTGTAGTGTATAGTGTATAGTGTGTGTATAGTGTGTGTATAGTGTGTGTATAGTGTATAGTGTGTGTGTAGTGTGTGTATAGTGTGTATAGTGTATAGTGTCCACTTTCAGGTCCTCACGATGACACATGATGAACCCTGTAACTCCACTCTCTGCTTTATGAAGCTTTTTCTCTTCCATCAAGGTCCTAGTCTCCTGAGAATTCCAAGTTGGAAGTCAGGATGATCCTCATGTGATCCTAGTCCATCAGGGCCTCTGAGACTAGACAGTGGGGATGCAACTTGAGTCCTTCCGATTCCTCTTGCTTAACATCCTCACTACATCTACCACAGCCTGGGACTGCTCCTTCTACTGATCTAAGATTCCTCTTCTTAGGCTTTGGGGGACCGCTATATTCAGGGGTGATTGTCTCCTCAGTCCTCCTTCATGGAGGTTCCCATATCAGCTTCTGTCCCTGGATTAAAGGCTTCCTGGGGAATGCATATTCCTACAAACAGTAGAGCAGTTACCCTCTAGCAAATCTTGGAGAAAATGGGTCTCAGTCCCAGAAGTGATGGAAGATTAGGAAAATGCAGTAGAAATTAAGGAACTCAGCACAGATGTTATGATGTCACAGAGATCCAGGTGATTTATTCCTGCTCTTTAGCCACATTTAGGTTGTGTGCTTAATCGCTCAGTCATGTCCCACTGTTTGTGACGCCATGTACTGTAGTCCGCCAGGCTCCTCTGTCCATGCAGATTCTCCAGGCAAGAATTCTGAAGTGTGTTACATGCCCTCCACCAGGGATTCTGCCCAACCCAGAGATCGAACCCAGGTCTCCCGAATTGCAGGTGCATTCTTTACCATCTGAGTCACCAGATTTAGGGTAGTTCTAAAATATTTACTCTCGGCACCTCCCTGTTGGTCTAGTGGTTTTGCGCCCCCAATGCAGAGGTCCTAGTTTTGATCCCTAGTCAGGCAACGTGATCCCACATTCCACAACTAAAACTCTCACATCCGACAACTAAGAGTTCTCGTGCCACAACTAAAATCTCACATTCCAAAACTAAAGAGCCAGCATGTGGCAACAAAGATTCCAAATGTCACAACTAAGACCCAGAGCGGTCAAAAAATAAGTAGAAATAACTATTTTTAATTAAAACAAAGAAAATGTTTACTGTCTACATAGAAGGTCAGCGCCAGATAATCTTGAAAGCCCTCGATCACTTGAGGCTGTCTGAATTTGCACCTGCAGATGATCATATGCTTACTGAGCAGTGTCTCCTGCTCTCCTTTATTCACACCTCTTTATTATTTTGGAGTTTGTATTGCCTTGGCTAGGTGTTCCATCCCAGTGTTTTCATCACAGTTTCCTTCTTTCTGTCACTCAAGATACATTTTGGAGTGCTAGAAGACAGTGAATTAACTGACTCATGAGCACCTCAGGCCGGGACAAGGGGAAGGCTGCACGCTGTGCACAAATTCAGACCAGCGGTCCATTCCCAGCTCTGGCTCTTATCAGTTGTGTCGACTTGGGTCCATCCCCAACTCGGGGAGCCTCAGGTGAAGTGGCTTTGGTAGGGCTAGTGGCATGGCACTAAAGCACCTGGCACAGTGCCTGGACCACACTGAGACTTTACACAATATCTGTTTTTCCTATGATTATGATTCTTTTCATCCTGGAGGATACCACCGACACTGATGAAGTTCTTAAATCCAGGAGATGGCAGAGAATCTGTGGCATTCTTGGACATGGAACACCAAATCAGTCCAAAATGCTCTTTAGAAAGAATCCTTCATTTCCACTACTAAATCATATTTTGAGTGTGGAGGTAGTATTTTAACTGAACGAAATTCCAAGAATCTAAATTTGATTCCAAGACTAATTTTGTCTTCCTTCCCGGCTGCTCTTTCATCTGAACAACTCCTAGAGACTTCCTTAGTGGTCCAGGGGTTAAGACTCTGCACTCCCAATGCAGGAGGCCTGGGTTCCACCGCTGATCAGGGAACTAGGTCCCAAATGGCACAGCTTTGCCGCAACTAATAGTTCACACGCCACAACTAAAGATCGTATATGCCACAACTGAAACATTCCCCAAGCCGCAACTAAAGAACTCTCAGGCTGCAAGGAAGATCAAGGATCCTGCGTGCCAAAGACAAGACCAAGCATAGCCAAATAAATAAGTAACTAAATAAAATAAGCCCCTATCTTCATCAATTTCACCATCACCTAAACTATAGTCACCTCACAGACTTTGGTGGAATTATCAACATAGGCAAAAACGCTGAATGGAACGCCCTTTCAATAAAATGAGCTGTTTCCACGACTCACAGCAAAGAGTGTCAGCCCACTGGCTTCTGAGTTTCCGGTTTCATTCTACTATTACTTTTTTCACAGAAGCTCCTTGGAGATGATGTGCATGAAACATCTCGGTTGTGCACTGTGTTCACGGGCACTGGGACAGGAGCACAGGGCACATTCCACCCCCACCCCAGGGAGGATTTCTCTCTCGTCTACTCATGTTGCTCTTTAGTCACCCGGTCGTGTCTGACCCTTTTCTACCCCATGGACTGAACAGACTGCCCTGTCCATGGGACTCTCCAGGCAAAAATACTGGATTGGGTAGCCATTTCCTCCTCCAGGGGATCTTCCTGACCCAGGGATTGAACCCACGTCTCCTGCAGTGGCAGGCGGGTTCTTTAGCACCGAGCTGCCTGGGAAGCCTGATAATTGAAAAGCAATTGTTCAGAGTAGTTTTCCATTCCAGGCTTAAGTCTCTCATCTTTGAGACCCACCATCTGAGGGTCTGGCCTCTATTTAGTGTTTCCACAGCCTCCCCAGTGGGCTCAACATGTAGCCTAACTTAAAACTACCTCCCATGGACATTTATTGTCCTAAAGTCTCCAAGTGCCTTGCCTCAGTGTATTTACACTAGACTCCTCATGAAGAAGCCCTCAATCCCCTCACCTCCTTACATCTCATTTTTTATTCGGCCCCTATATCTTTGTCCACAAGCTACTTTATATGAATTGTTCTCTTCGACTCTAGAATCCTATAGGAAATGGTTCGGTTTATTTTTCTTAGCATCACCAATACTACTCAGAAGCCTCCAAAGAACAGATGCTAAAATAATATTTGAAGAATTACAGTGAACGTGTGCAAGAAGTGAAGTTTACTGGGATTTCACTTCTCCCACATTCTTAAATAAGCTAAGCCAATCCAGGTATATACATTTCAGTTTTACAAAGAAAGACTAAAAGGAATAAAACAAACCAAGAAGTGAATACCTCTTAAGATTTCTTTTTTTCTGCATCTGATAATTACACAGACTTCACCGTGAAATAATTTCCATTTTTGCAAAAAATCCATATTCCAATATCATGTTTCCTTGTTCCAAATGACAAGAAATGATTCAAGGATTTCAGTTTTTGCCATGTAATACAAAAATTCTTATTTTTCAACTTGTTAATCTGCAGTACATGGGGGAGGTGCGCCATTAGTATACTTAGACTCTGAAGCTAAACACATCTTTAATTAAAAGGAGCAACACTTAAAAATAGAAAAAAGAAAAACCTCCAATTTGTGCATATTGTATAGGAACACAAATACTTTATATGCTGTGTTTCCATGAGAAAAACCTTGGCCCTCCGGTAGCTGGAAGACTGCCTGCTTTCTCTAAATGCAATGTGAAGTATCTGCTCAGACTTCACTAGGGGTAGGAGGAGCTTTGGACATGCTCTGGAAAGTGCAGTGGCCCTGGCACCATAGGAGCCCTGGCTGCAGCTCTGGCTCTGGTTCTCTTTCAGCTCACAAAGCCTCTTCATACCAGGATGTGAAGGCACTGGACTTGGTATCATTGACATTAGCCCCAAACTCCCACATTCTTTTATATATCTATATCTATCACGGAAGCATCCCTTATTAGTTTACAAAGACCATGCTCATTATTTTTTATAACTGTATAGTACTCCACTCTGTGGATATATATTATGTTCCTTCAGTTAGCATGTTCATGGATATGTAAGGATTTTCATATGGTTGTGGATGTCTCTTCAGGGTTAATTTCTGAAAACTCTAATTACTGGCTCAAATGTGAAAGCATATTTAGTTTTCTGATAATACCAAGTTGTGTTTAGGCTCTAATCTTATTTTTGACATGTTGCTGTCAAAGAATGAGATTAGTATATTCTCTAACACTATATACAAAAATAAACTGAAAATGGATTAGAGACCTAAATAGGAGTGGAAACCATAAAACTCTTAAAAGACACTATGAGTGGGACACTTTTTGATATAATTCATAATAATATTTTTTTTGGATCTGTCTCCTAAAGCTAGGAAAATACAAGCAAAAATTAATAAATGAGATGTAACTAAAGCTAAAAACTTTTGCACAGCAAGGAAACCATCAGCAAAATGAAAAGACAACCTACTATATGGGAAAAAATATTTGCCAATGATATCACCAATAAGGGGTTAATATCCAAAATATATGAATGGCTTATATAACTTGACAGTTTAAAAAAAGAATTTAAAAAATGGGCAGAAGACTTAAATACACATTTTTCCAAAGAAGACATATAAATGGCCGAGAGGCACATGAAAAGATGTTCAACATCGTTAATCATCATATGAATGCAAATTAAACCCACAATGAGGTATTATCTTACACCTATCAGAAGGGCTATCATCGCAAAGGAAGAGAAGTGACAAATGCTGGTGAACATGTGGACAAGATCTGTACACTGTTGGTGGGAATGTCAATTGGTGCAGCCACCATGGATAACAGTTAGGAGGGCCCTCAAAATCTAAAAACAGAACTACCAAATGACCCAGCAATCCCACTCCTGGGTGTACAGCTGAAAAAAAAAAAACCCACTAATTTGAATGGTCTCTGTCAGGTACGCGATGCTTGTCTGAGTCTAAGGGTTTCCACTGCTCGTCTCCCCTTCCCCTCCAGCCTCATCTACTCTCTGCCAGGGAGCCCTCCCCAGTCCAACCTCTCTGGTTATTAAGAAGGCACCTGTGTCTGGCAGAGCCAGTGTGAGATGAAGAGTTAGTCCTTCCCAGCCACCAGATAATCAGGAGTTTTGGCCGGACGTTTGAGTACACACTGAGACAGTGAGGAGTCAGACAAAAAACACAGACTGTGGCACTGAAATGGATTAATAAGGAACTTAGTGATGTGGCCAGTGACCATCCAGCACAATATTCTGCAGGTCCAGTTGGGGATGATACATTTCATTGGCAAATCACAATTACGAAAAAGAATGGCAGCCCATATCAAGGCAGTGTATTCTCTGTGACAATTCATTTCCGTAAAGACTACCCGTTCACACTACCTAAGGGTGCATTTGCAACAGAATTTATCACCCAGACATGAACACTAACGGCGGCACTCGGCTCGCTACTCTAAGATCACTGTGGTCTCTTGCTTTCATGATTTCTAGAGTTCTGGTGTCCATTTGTTCCCTGCTATGTGATCCGAATCCAAATGATAGCGTCCTCAGTGCCAGAGGTTGCATAGATCTATAAGACAGACAGAGATAAGTACAACAGAATTTTTCAGGAAGGTACTCAGAAGTATGCCATGTGATGCTAACGTAAAAATCAGAATAACCTGCATTAAATCTTGAGTAAACTTTAAATTACTGTTTAAAATGGAAAAAAAATCCACTAATTCAAAAATTCCATGCACTCCAATGTTCATAGCAGCATTACTGACATTTGTCAAGGTACAAAAGTAATCTATATGTATACAACGTATACACACACACACGCATGTGTGTGCGTGCATAATGGAATATTACTCAGTCATTAAAAAGAATGACCTTTTGCAATTTTTCAACAACATGTATGGAGTTGGAGGGTATTATGCTATTAATCAGTAAATAGTTGGATGGTATTAATGAAATAAGTGAGACAGAGGAAGACAAATGCTGTATGATACCACTGACACAGAGAATTTAAAAAATAAAACAGACCTGGGAAATGAAGCAGACTCACAGATACAGAGAACAAGCTAGTGGTTAGCAGTGGGGAGTGGCAAGCAGGAGGGGAAGGTCAGGGACAGAAGATTAAGAGGTGCAAACTAATATGTATACAATAAGCAACAAGGATATATTGTACAACAAAGGGAATATCGCCAATATTTTGTAATAACTGTAAATGGAACATAACCTTTAAAAACTGGGAATCACTTTGTTATTCATCTGTAATTTATAAAATATTGTACATCAACTATGAAAATGAAGTGAAAGTATTAGTTGCTCAGTCTTGTCCAACTCTTTTTGACCACACAGACTGTAGCATACCAGGTTGCTTTGTCCATGAATTCTCCAGGCAAGAATACTGGAGTGGGTAACCATTCCCTTCTTCAGGGGATCTTCCTGACCCAGGGATTGAACCCAGGTCTCCTGCCTTTCACGCAGATTCTTTGCCATCTGAGCCACCAGGGAAGCCCACATCAACTATACCTCACTTTAAAAAAATCTATTCTCTCAGGAACTTTCACATATACTATACAGTATTATTAACTATGGGGTTCTCTGGTGGCTCAGCAGTAAAGAATCTGCCTGTTGATGCAGAGATGAGGGTTTGATTCCTGGGTCAGGAAGATCCCCTGGAGAAGGACATGGCAACTGAATCCAGTATCCTTGCATGGAAAATTCCTCAGACAGAGGAGGCTGGCAAGCTACAATCCATAGGGTTGCAGAGAGTAGGAAACCACTTGGTGACTTAACAACGATTGACTACAGTCACCATCCTGTATATAATATCCCTAGGGCTTCTTTATTTTGCAAGTGAAAGTTGTGAAAGTTTATGCCGTTTGGCCACTTATACCCATTTAATCCATCCTCCAACCCCCACTTGCGGCAACCACCAATCTATTCTCTGTGAGTTCATTTTTCAAAAATTTTCACATATAAGTGAGATTATATAGTATTTGTCTTTGTCTGACTTATTTCACTTAGCATAATGCCCTCAAGGTGCATCAGTGTTACTGCAAATGGCCAGATTTCCTTTTTTTCTTTTATTGGCTAAATAATATCTGAGTGAGGATGAGTGTTTGTGTGTGTCTGTGTGTGTCTATGTGACATTCTCTTTATCCATTCATCCATTAATGGACAGTTATGTTGTTTTCATAATTTGATTATGGTAAATAATGTTTCAACGAACATGGGGGGGGGTTCAGATATCTTTTCCAGGTGTTGGCTTCATTTCTTTCAGCTAAATTTCCAGGAGTAGAGTTGCCAGATCACATGGTAGTTCTATCTTCAATTTTTTTTATGAGCATCTATACTGTTTTCCTGGAGAAGGCAATGGCACCCCACTCCAGTACTCTTGCCTAGAAAATCCCATGGATGGAGGAGCCTGGGAGGCTGCAGTCCATGGGGTCGCTGAGGGTCAGACACGACTGAGTGACTTCACTTTCACTTTTCACTTTCATGCATTGGAGAAGGAAATGGCAAGCCACTCCAGTGTTCTTGCCTGGAGAATCCCAGGGACAAGGGAGCCTGGTGGGCTGCCGTCTATGGGGTCGCACAGAGTCAGACACGACTGAAGTGACTTAGCACCAGCATACTGTTTTCCATAGTGGCTGAATCAATTTACATTTTCATAAACTCACATTTTCTTTAATAATTTAAGTATATCCTAAATGCAAGTTACATATGCTTCTAAATTTAAAAGGTATATATCTTTGAAATTTAGGAATGAGAGACTGAATACAGTAAGCTAGACCTGTAACTGAATCACTTTAAAATTTTGTTCTCTTCTTATCCTATCTTAGTGTGGGGTTTTTTACATTACCAAGGATACCCCTATTCCAATGCCATGTAATCTTGCTCTGGATCACACAGATGATTTAAAATTTTTCAGTTTGTATTTCAGAAAGCGAAATTCTTATTTCTAAATCTGGTAAACAGCAATAAATGTGTGAGCCGTGTCATTCATAAGCTTATGTTTTGAATCTAAATAAACTTTCTACTGAAAAGAAAATCACTTGAAAATTACTGCCTCACCCCCTGCAAGAAAAGGGTAAGTCGAAAAGTTATTGATGCATATCAGGAACACAGGTTGACAGGCTTTTCTGATCACAAAGTAAAGAACGGATTCATACCACACTAGAGGTGAGATTGAGTGGCCAGATGCAGCCATGGAGTAGGCACTGGCCACAGAAGGGCCATCGCCGCCCAGGGAGAAATGCAGCTGCAGCTCTGGCTCCGGTGCTCTCTACTTCCTCTCTCCAAGTCACCTCACAATAGGGGCAGGAATGCAGTGGGGACAGTATAGTTGACCTTGGCCAAAAACTCCAGGACTTTCACCTTGCCGGTTTCCATAATGGCTCTCGGACCCCACAGGAGCGCTCTCGGATCCCCCTATAGCGAGGGGGATTGTGGCCAGGCAGTGTGAAGAGAAATGAATTGACAAAATGTCAGCCTCAGACTGGGAGGAGTGAAACATTATGGACTCGGGCGCAATTCAGACCAGGCTCTACACTCAGTTCTGTCACTTTATCAGCTTGGAGAATAGAAGTTCTTTGTCTGCTAAGTGAATTTGATAAGCCTTGTCTTACAGAAGTATCAGAACATATATAGCTTGTGTACAGCACCTGGCACTGCAGCTGGCAATGTTTAGGTCTTATGACACTTATTTTCATACCAGAAAGACAATCTATGGGAATTTCTACCTTCATCTATGGAAATTTTTCTTCATCCAGGAGAAACTAGAGACTATGTGGTCTTCTAAACAAAGAAAGCTAAGTCAATCAAACTGCTGCTTAGCAAGAAACGGTAGGGCTTCCCAGGTGCCTCAGTGGTAAAGAATCTACCTGACAATCAGGAGATGTCAGTTCAGTCCCTGGGTTGTGAAGACTGGCAATCTGGGTTGTGAATTGGCAGTCCACTCCAGTATTCTTGCCTGGAAAGTTCCATGGACAGAGGAGCCTGCCAGGCTACTCCATGGGGCCACAATGAGTCAGACATGACTTAGCAACTAAACAAGTAACCCTAAGTAAATTTAGAGGCAAGCGTTTTACCAGGATGCAACGCAAAAACTTATAGAATTTACGTCAAGGACCAGTAACTGCCCTGCCTCCCAAAGCCCTCCCGACAAAACACCCTGATTTTCATCTATTTCACCACCACTAACATCTAGCCCCGCCCAGCAGGTCTACTAGATTACACTCGAGATACCCTCATGTTTGGAGTGTGCTGGGGCTCCTTCCGTTCAGGGCCCAGAGTGCCAGCACAGTGACGTCTCCACATCCCATCACAAAGGTGACAATAATACGCATCAAACACCTGGTTTGTGGACTGTGTTCACCTGCACTGGGGCAGGAGCACTGGACACCTTCTGTTCTTTCCCACAGGCGGAGATTCCCTCTGCTTGACTCACAATCTCAGGGTAACTGTTCAGGGCAGCTTCTCATTTCAGTTTCAGCCTCCCAAACCTGAGGCCCACCATCTAGGGGTCTGGGCCCAGCTCACCATTATCACAGATTCATCCAGCCCACCATGCAGCCAACTTAAAATGACCTCCCAAGAAGGAACAAGAACGCAAAGATGGGATATTATGATTAGCTTTCCAGCCCCACCTTAGCCTCCCACAACTTAAAAGGTTGGGAGTGTTGGTGGAACACAGTGAAACAGTTGCCTCAGACCTCACTAGGGGCTGGAGGGACTGCTAGACATGACTTTGGAGCACACACTGGCCTTGGCACGACTACAAACCCTGACTGCAGCTCGGGCTCTCTCGTCATCATCTCTCAGAGCCTCTTCATAATGGGGTGGGAAGGCACTGGGGATGTTACCATTGACCTTGGCCAAAATACCAAACCTCAAAGTTTTGGTTTAAGAGAATAAAGGCTGAGAGAACTTATACCTCACTGCTCTCATCCCAACTCCCTCCCCAGCATCCTCCCTGCTTTTGGTCACCTTCCTTATGGAATCACTGCTCATATACTCAAGACATCTACAGGCAGGTGCAGGGTCTCCTTTATCTTTGCATCACCCTCACCAGCACAGAAGCTTCTGAAGAGCAGATGCTCAAGTAAAGATGGGCATAAAGGAGCCACCAAGCAAGGAATGTAGTTTCTTATTGTTTATTTTTATTGGCATTCTTGAATAAACTAACAACATCTAAGTGTATCGCTAAAGGTACTACTGAATGTTAAGACGAAGGTGAATAACATAAATCAAAACTTGACTACAGCTTACTTGATTTTCATCTGTTTTAAAACAACAACATTCTTTCACATTTCCAAGAAAATTCCTATTCCAAAGCTATGTTATCTTGTTCTGGATCCAAAAAAGATGAAGAATTTTCTGAATTCTACTACACAGTGCCAAAACTCTTACTCTTAGATCTGACAGATAATAACAAAACTGTCATTTGTAAACTTGGATTCTGAATCTAAACAAACATTCTAGAACACGAAACAACATTTGAAAGGTAACGGGGTAAAACAGGAACACAAAGAAAATATATATTATGACTTTTCCAGGCCTACTTTAGCCTCTCACTTCTTAAAAGGTTGGCAGTATCGGTCAAACGAAGTGAAGAAGCTGCCTGAGAACTCACTGGGCACTGGACGGATCTCTGGGTGGGAACCTGGAGCGGGCAGTGGCCCTGGCAGCAGCATGAGATCTAACTAGAGATCTGCCTCAGGATCTCTTTTCCTCTTCTCTCAAAGCTTCTGCATAATGGAATGGGAAAGCACCGGGGATGGTACTATTGATCTTGGCCAAAAACTCCAGCACCTTCATCTTGCTGGTTTCAGTGTAGGCTCTTGAGCCCCACAAGAACTCATAGCTCAGGGGATCACTGTCGGGAATCTGACGATACACCAGGTAATTCTGCTGCACCCATTCTTCCGTGATGAGCTTCCGGGGATCCCCAAAGATTACATGCTGCTTTCCATCATAGATGCCCAGAACATTCAGGAACTCCCAGACATCAGCCTCAGAGGCGCGGTTGCCATTCAGGTAGATCACGCTCAGCAGAGGCATCAAAAGCCCATTCTTCGGCAGCTCACAGCTGCTGCTCAGCACCTCATCACTAACAAGGCCTATCTTGCTGACCAGGGTATAGGAGTAACCATTCGGCTTGACTTCCTTCAATTCAAGGCCAAAGGCCAGCTCCATGCACTCAGCTGCTCTCCTGAAGATCTCGGGGAAGCGTGTCTTGTACCTTTTGTGAAAAAGCTTCAGCATATCTACCCTCCTAATGGGCTCTTTCATCTTAAACTTCTCAAGCAGGAAATGTATCAACACCACTGCCTTCTTGGTCAGAGGATCTGGAGGAGCGGTCTTAGCAGAGGTTGAGGCCTGGGAAGAATTTTTATGTCCCTTAACTTGGCGCCTGCCACGTGCTTTAGATCTTGGATGTGAAGCCTCTGCAACAGGAGAGCTAGTGGCTTCAGCTCCCTGAGGCTTCTGGCCTGCATCAGCAGTGGGGGGGCCCGGGGGCGCACTCCCAGAAGTAGGGGCGGGGGAGGCAGCAGCCTGAGCATCCCCGAGATCCTTGGTCTCCATGCGTGCCTGGCGGCGTTTCTCACGCGCACGGCGCTTGCTCTTCTGCCCCCGAGGCATGACTATCAGCAGGCACAGCAGGCAGGGGAGCAGGCAGGCAAGTAGGTGATGCTGGCACCTGGAGAAGGGAAGATGAGTGGATGAGCTCCTTCAGCATGGAGGGAAGGCTGCTCTGCCCGTTTCCTGGAGAGCCCTGCTCCAGGAACCGCTGGCCTCTTGTTCTTGGTCAGCCTATCCCCTGAGAACCCGGTGTAAGAAGTGAGCGCGCGCCAGCCTCAGCCTGCCTGTGGCTGCCTCCAGGGACAGCAGAGCCTGGGAGTGGGGCCCCCTCTGGGTCCCTTCATTCACACACACAACTGTCACATCAGCTCTTAGTGGGGCCGGGACCCCTGCCATGTGCCACTTGAAAGGTGATGCCTCAAAGCTCCCTGGGACCCATGAGAAGGAACTGAGTCATGGACACTAGGGGTGGATGGCACTGGCAGTTCTGGGGCCTGCTCTGTCCTGAACTCGGTTCTCCACCATTCAGGGTCCTCATCTTGTCAACACCAAGGCCGTGGGCCCCTCCCTCCTGCCTCTGGTGCCGCCCCTTCAGGTGAAGAACCTCAGCTCCCTTAGAAATGACACAAAGAAATGAGGAGGATCAGGCAAGACTCTAGCGTTCATTTGATTAGCTGGAAGGGGGAGTGTGCTACCTTCAGTCCAAATTCGCAGTCCCCACTTTGACTCCTGGGAGGATCTGGGGGCTCCTTTCTCTCCTGGCTTGAGGACCTTTCCTCACAGCAAGGCCAACAGCTCCCTGAGATCGAATGGGGGAAGCCAGGGTGGCCCTACCTGGCCTTACCACCCATGGTCTCTGGGGCCTGGAGAGCTGCAGCAGGAGGCTGAGGCCCTGTAATGGGTCCCCAGATTTTACTCAAGGAGTCTAAGATTCCTTCCTCTGCTGACCCATTAGACTAAGGCACTCACTTCCCTGTTAGCTGTGAGTGAGGCACACTTCTGCCTGCCATGTATGCCTGGGGGCACCAAGGAGTGACAGTGAGAGGAATTCTGGGAGTTTCCCACAGTCCTCAGCATCTTCTCCGTGAGTCCTGGCAAATGTTAGAAATTCTCCCTCTGCTGACCTGAGCACACTGAGGTTCCCAAGGTGAAAGAAAGTGTGAGCCACCTCCTGTCACCCCTGTCCCTGACCTCCCTGGGATGGCAGCAGGGGCTGGACTCTCTGGGACTCCACTGTTCCATCATTGCTGGCCGTCCTCACCTGGATGGGATCTATGCTCCTCTCTTAGTCCACCCTGAGTCTTCTGGCCTCAGATCAAGGCCCACATCTCCCTGAGTTCCTGGGGCTGGAAGTGAGGGGTGACATCTGGCGACCTCTGCCCGGGGTGCCCCAGGGCTGACAGGGGCTGGGACTTTGCGGGCCCCCACTGCTCTGGGTAGGTGCTCATCTAAGTCATCTCTCTGGGTCCTTACTGTGACTCTGTGACTCCTGGCAAGACCAGGAAATCTCTGTCTCGACTTGAGATCTCTCGCCTCCTACTAAGGCCCCCATCTCCCTGAGACCCACTAAAAAGCAGCAACATTTTCCCGATCTCTAGCTACAGCTGTGTGTGGACTCCTGATGCAGACAGTCAGGAAGAGATTCTGCACTGCCCTCTGTTGTCGCAGGGTAGCTGGATGGTCCCCTCAATTCTTAGGTCCTCTTCTGGGCTCCTGGTACTAGCTGCAAATGCTCCAGTGGTGGACCTGAACCCATACCCCCATCAACGAGGTTCTTCACCTCCCTGCAAGACTCTGGGCAGAAGCAAGTGGGGGTCATCTGGTCCCCATGCCTGGGTCTTCCAGGTCTGAGAGGGGTGATGTGACTATGTGGTTCACTTCCTCCTGGGTGGGGTTCTCGCATGTTCACTCAGTGTTACCACTGTGTCTCCTTTTAGGAACCGGGCTTCCTCCCTATGTTGAATGAGGCCTCACCCATCACACTGAAACCCCAATGTCCCTGAGACCATCCTTCGAGGAAATGAGAGGGTATCTCAGCCTGAGAGCTCTAACCCGGCTTCCCAGGGTGACGGCAGAGGTGGCACTCTGTGGGCTCCTCTGTTCTGGGGGAGTCAGTTGTCTCCTTCCTCACATAGAATTGGTGCCTCAACATCTGTCATGGCCTGGGACTCCTTGTTTTCTGCTGACTTGGGCAGCCAGATCTGAAACCAAGGCCCTCATCTCCCTTGGACCCCACAGGCAGAAGTCAGGGGCACCAGAACTGGCCAACTCTGTCCTGGGACCCCAGGGGCTGACAGCAGAGGCGGCATCCGATGTGGCTCTCTCTACCGTGTATGGATCTTCCCCTCGACTCCGCATCCTTCCTGGGACTCTGCCCTCTGTCAATCTGAGCCCAAAACCCTGCAAAAAGGTCTTCACCTTTCTGGGACCAGAGGTGACAGAGTGAGCCACATCCTGCCAAAACTGATTTGGGGCTATGCTGCTAACCACAAGGGCAGGACTCTTGACCTCCACCCCTGCCCCAGTTCTGGAGTCAGGGGCGCCCTCAGTCCTCACTCAGGATTCTGGCCTCCAGTTTGGGAGTCTTCCCTCTGCTGACCCGAGTCTACATGCCCCAGAGCAAAGCTCTCACCTCCCTGAGTGGCTAGAGGAGATGCTGGGGGCTCCATATCCAGCTACCTTGTTTGGGGATGCCCAGATCTGAGAGCGGGGCTGCTCCTTAGTGCAGCAATCCGCTTGGATGCCAGGCCTGCTGACTAGCACTGAAGGTCCTGGCTTGACTCCTCCTAAGGCTAAAACTCCTCCCTATGCCTAATGGGGTTACCTTATCTATCTTTCTCTTTACTTACTTTTCACACCTATTGATTTTATTATGTAACTGGTAGTTTGTACATCTTAATCGTCCTCATCTATTTCTCTCCTCCCCCACACTCTCAACCCTAACTCCCAT
Organism: Capricornis sumatraensis; assembly: GCF_032405125.1. NCBI lineage: Eukaryota > Metazoa > Chordata > Mammalia > Artiodactyla > Bovidae > Capricornis > Capricornis sumatraensis. Next base: position 113,669,023 of record NC_091092.1, read on the forward strand.
CAATTACCACCTCTTTTTTTTCTCTGCATCACAACTGTTTCTGTTTTACAGATTTCTCATAGAAGTACAATCATATAGTTTCTTTTTCTCTAACTTATTTCACCTAACATACATAATACTCTCTAGGTCCATACCTTTTTATATAAATGCCTTTCTCTACCTGAACGTCCCTTACTCCCAATGCTTGCCACCACCCCCACCACAAAAATGACGGGTTCTCTCAGCCTGAATTACTCTATGGTAATTTGGACCCCTATGGTAGGAGTCCAAACCTTCCCAATCTAATGCCTAATGATCTAAACTGGAGTAGATGTAATAAAAACAGAAATAAAGTAACAATGTAATGTGCATCCCAAAACCATCCCTTCACCCTAACCCACCCTACTCCCATGCCACCCCACCCTTCCTTGTCCACCCCGTCGTGCCCCATCCCACCAGCTCACCCCACCCCATGCAAAAACTGTCGTCCAAGAAACCAGTCCCAGGTGCCAAAAAGATTGGGGGCTGCTACTCCAGGTCCCTGCAGCAGTGGCGGCAGGAGGGGCCTCTGTGCAGTCACCTCTTTGGAAAGAGATACCCCTGTGAGCTCTGACGGCCCCATCTTTTCACCTTTTGAGAACAAGACTACTCCCTTCACCTAAAGAGGCCGCCCTCTTTAAACAAAGCTGCCCGACCCGCTGCGGCCCTCCACATGGCAACTACAAGATGGCTCCTCGGCCCTGTAATTCAGGACAGGGCCAGTGAAACTGTGTATTGCAGGGGTGGGACGGGGCTGGGTCACTTTTATTACTGGGAGAACTTGGGAAATTCCCTTCAGCTACATTCATGTCCTCACCTTGGCTCCAGACGAGTTCTGGACAATCAATCTCTGCAGAACAGACGCCACAGCAAGCAGCCGAGTGCCTCGCTTCCGAAGCGGAAGTGGAGAGGCGGGGCATACGGTCCTACGTGGGGTCTCCCAGGGATGATGGCAGGGGCAAGGACCTACGGAAACCCTGGTAGCTCAATATTCACCCGTCCTTGGATCCTGTCTCACAGTCGACCCTGTGCAACCTATCAGAACTCGGGACGCCTCCACCTATGAATTTGAGTCCTCCAGCCTCCAAACAAAGCCCTTGCTTCCTGAAGTCCCTAGTCGGGGGAGTCAGGGCCCTGCTCTGAGCACCTCTGCTTGTCAGGAGGAGCGCCACTCTGTAAGCCTCCCTCTTTGGGGGGAGGCCCTCTCACTAGTACCGACGGTCCTCACTTTCAGTCCGGTTATGGTCAAGATGCCTCTTTCTGCGGATCTGGGGTCCAATTCCGCTAGAGGAGGCCCTGCCCTCCCTGAGATCACACAGGTGGAATGAGGGAACCACTCAGAAGTAGCTCTTCTGGGTCTCTTAGGGCTAAGAATTTACAGAATTCTGTTTAGCTCCCTCTCCAGGGGTCCCCTCTAACGCTCAGCATTATTACGTGAGGTTCTCCTTGGATTCAGGTCCCTCCCTCTGTGAAAATGAGGCTGATCGTATTAGACAGAGGTCTCACCTCGCTGAGCCTTTCCAGACTGAAATCAACCTGACATCTGTGCCCTGAGCTTCCTGGGGACCACAGTGTCAGATTTTCCAGGGCCTCCTTTGATGCAGTGTGTGCTACTGTGAGTCCACTTTCACGTCCTCACATCGACACGTGACGAATCCTGTAACTCCGCTCTCTGCTTTATGAAGCTGCTTGTCTTACATCAAGGTCCTAGTCTCCTTCAGAATTCGAAGTTGGAAGTCAGGGTGATCCTCGTTACATCGTAGTCCATTGGAGCCTCCGAGTGGGGATGCAACTCGAGTCCTTCTGGACTCCTCTTTCCCAGCATCATCCTCACTACACCTACCACAGCCTGGGACTGCTCTTTCTACTGATCTGAGATTCTTCTTCTTAGTCTTTGGGTGACCCTTACATTCAGGGGTGACTGTCTCCTCGGTCCTCTTTCATGGAGGTTCCTATATTAGCTTCTGTCGCTTGATTAAAGGCTTCCTCGGAAATGCATGTTCCTACAACATTTGAGCAGCTACCCTCTAGCAAATCTTGGGGAAAATGGGTCTCTGTCCCCAAAGTGATATAAGGTTAGGAAAATGCAGCACAAATCAAGGAATCCAAGATACATGTTATGCTGTCAGAAAAAAAGAGTTGATATATTCCTTCTCTTCAGTCAGATTTACGGTGTGTGTTTATTTGCTCAGTCATGTCCAACTCTTTACAACCCCATGGACTGTAGCCTGCCAGGCTCCTCTGTCCATGTGGGTTCTCCATGCAAGAAACCTGGAGTGGGTTGCCTCCTCCAGGGCATGTTCCCAACCCAGGGATCGAATCCAGGTCTCCTGCATTGCAGGCGCATTCTTTACCATCTGAGCCATCAGATTTAGGTTAGTTCTAAAATCTTTATTTTGGGACTGCCTTGTTAATCCAGTGGTTAAGACTCTGTGCTCCCTGCTTGGGTTTGATCCCTGGTCAGGTACCTGGATCCCACATGCCACAACTAAGTGTTCATTTGCCACAACTAAAAATCTCACATGTCACAACTAAAGAGCCTGCCCATGTCAAAAAAGATTCGAGTGTCACAACTAAGACCCAGCGCTGTCAAAAAATAAAAATAAAAATAAATATTTTAATTAAATAAATATTCACTTTCTACAGAGAGGGATAGTGGCAGATAATCTTGTAAGCCTTGATGACTTGAGGGTGTTTAATTTTGCACAAGCAGATGATCATACTGTTACTGAGCATTACCTCTTTGTCTCCTTTATTTATCACTCTTAATTATTTGGTTAATTATGTGTTATGTGGCAGTATTGATGAGACAGGAGTTTGGGAACGAATGGATACATGTATATGGATGGCTGAGTCCTTCACCGTTCACCTGAACCTGTCACAATATTGTTAATTTGCTATACCCCAACACAAAATAAAAAGTTAAAATTAAAGAAAAACGGTGTTTCCAGTGCAAAGAGTGTGAGTTCAAACCCTGGTTGGGGAACTGAGACCCCATGTGCCATATACCAATCAATCAATCAATAAAATATCATCATAGAAAAAAGTGATAGAGATCCATGAAAGAAATAATTGATAAGCTAGATTTCATTCCCTTTAAACTTCTGCTTTATAAAAATAAACCAAGAGAACAAGAAGATGAGCCATAGTCTGGGAGAAAATATTTGCAAAAGACATATCTGATGAAGGCTCTAATCTAAAATATACAAAGAACTCTTGAGAAGAAGAAAACTAACATCTAACAAAAGTGGACAAAACATATGATCAGATACCTCACCAAGGAAGATACACAGATAGCAAACAAGCATATGAAAAGATGCTCAGCCTCATATACCATTCAGTTCAGTTCAGTTCATTTCAGTCACTCAGTCGTGTCCGACTGTTTGCGACTCCATGAATTGCATCACGACAGGCCCCCCTGTCCATCACCATCTCCTGGAGTTCACTCAAACTCACATCCATCGAGTCGGTGATGCCATCCAGCCACCTCATCCTCTGTCGTCCCCTTCTCCTCCTGCCCCCAATCCCTCCCAGCATCAGGGTCTTTTCCAATGAGTCAACTCTTCACATGAGGTGGCCAAAGTACTGGAGTTTCAGCTTTAGCCTCATTCCTTCCAAAGAACACCCAGGGCTGATCTCCTTTAGAATGGACTGGTTGGATCTCCTTGCAGTCCAAGGGACTCTCGAGAGTCTTCTCCAACACCACAGTTCAAAAGCATCAATTCTTCAGCGCTCAGCTTTCTTCACAGTCCAACTCTCACATCCATACATGACTACTGGAAAAACCATAGCCTTGACTAGACAGATCTTTGTTGGCAAAGTAATGTCAAAAAATTTTAAAAAAGTAATGGCAACCCACTTCAAAATTCTTCCCTGGAAAATCTCATGGACAGAGGGGCCTCATGGGCTACAGTCCATGGTGTCACAAAAGTGTCAGACATGACTTAGCAATTCAATAATAACAAAAAGGTGTGATATAAAGAAGTTAGGGAGAGTGCTGACAGCCATGCCCTGATCTTCTAGAACTGACATCAAAGGATAGGGCATGACTCTCTTTTGTCCCCTCTATTCAACGATGGATGGACCCCTCAGTCTCCACTCGGGCTCCACAATTTGAATTTTGGTGGGGCCTGGGGAATCCCCTCCTTCTTGAACTCCTCATAGTAAGACCAATACCTCCCTGTGAGCCTGGAGGAAGAAATAAGGGTGGCCTTAACTAGCCATGCCTGCCAATAGTCTCATAAGGATGAAAGCTCTGGAAGCTGGTTGAGGATGACAGATGGTTCCTCTCAGGGTCCCAAATCAGGGTCTCAAATTTGACTCTCAGCCAAGCCCAAGATTCCCCCTTGTTAACATGGGACCCAAAACCCTAACTTTCCTGCTACTCCTCAGTCAGAACTGAACAGCCCCTTGGCCTGACAACTTTGCCTGGGGCCTTGTAGCCTGACAGTAGGGAGGATTCTGTGTGGACATCCTGGTATATGTATTCTCACATTCTTTATCATCTTCAATCTGACTTGGAAATAACCTGGAAATGCTCCCTGAATTGCCTTAACGCTTCTCCAATCAGGCCCCCAATTCCCTGAGATTCTCAAGGTAGGTGGAATTTGTCTCATGGGCCACCCAGTCTGTGGTCTTCCAAGGCTAACAGTAGTGGAAGGAATATGTTCTGCCCCCCACTGTTTTGAGGCAGGTGGTCTTTTCAGTCTTCAGGGTCCTCACCTTGACTTCTGGCACAAGCTGAAAATCATCCTTCTACGGAGCTTCGGCTGCTCCCTTTGATCAGGATGAGGTTCCTTACCTCCATGTGATCCTCTGGGAGGAAGTGAGTAGGACTCACCATGTCACCAGGCCTAGTGGCACAGTCTAAGGCCTAACAGGGACAGTGCCCTCTGTAGCCCCCTTCTTTCTGGGAGGGATCCTTTGCTGTCGGTCTGTATCATCAGTTGATTCCTGTTAGGAACTGGGTACCCTTCCTCAGCTGATACAGGCTCCCTCCATTAGCCCAAGGACTTTAAGGTGCTGAAGCCATTCGCCTTCAGAAAATAAGGGATAAACCTAGTCTGAAAGCCCTGCCTGTTCCCTCCTAGGGCTCATTACATTTGCAGGACTGTCTAAGAATTTATCTGTAATGGGGTAGCTGGCTGCCACACTCCTCATACAGGACTGTGCAAATGTCATGTCTGGGATTTCCACTCTCTGATGAAGAGCCAGCTTATAAATCAATGTCCACATCTCCTTGACACCCTCCAGGCAGAAGTCAGGGGGCCCTTTAGCTGGCCAGCACTTACCTATGTTTCCCAGGGCTAACTGGAGAGGAGGGAGTAAGTGTAGCCTTGTCAGCTGGGGTTGCGGGGCTTCCATATCCACACTCTGGGTCTTCAATCTGCACCGTTCCCGGGGCTCTATTCTCTGCTGATCTGAGGCTGAGGACTCTGCTGATTCCCAATGTCCCCACCTTCCTGGGACCTGAGCTGAAAGCATTAACCACAGCAGCCTGGATTTTTCTGGACTTTGTGGGCTTGCCAATGAGGACAGGTCTTTATGGGTTGCTACTGTTGTGGCTGGGTCTTTCTATCACCCTCATTCACGTTAATCACCGTCAATTCCTCACTCCTATCCAACCTCAGAACTCTGCCCCAACACCAAGTTTCTTAGGTCTCTGAGAAGCCTGAAGAATAAGCAAGGCTATGCTTTGCCTAACAGTTCTGAGATCCTCTGTGTCTGAGAGCAGTCGGGAATGCTGTTCCAGTGACCACTCCCTCCTTTTCTGGTGTGTTGCTCTCCTCAACCCTCCTACATGGGGTCCTCATCTTGCTTTCTGTGTCTTGGATTAAAGTCCTTTGGGGAAATTCCACGTCTCTACAAACTCTTCAGCTATGTTTGCTCTGCAGTGCTACAGAGAATGGGTCCCTGTCCTAGGAGTGATGGGAGATGGAGAAGCTATAGCCCAAGGCAGGAGTCCCAGGACAGGTCGTCACCCATTAGGGAAAAAATAAAGTACATCAATCTATCTCCTCATCTGCCAGGTGAAGATTCTCATATTATTTCTGATAGATATACTTTCTACCAGCAAGAGACTGTAAGCATGATATGGAGAGCCATTGGTCTTCAGAGGTTATCTAATAGGGCCAACGCACATGCTTATACTGGCACCAAATATTGTCTCATTAATCTGTGAGAAATGAATAAGGGATATGTATTTTTGGTTAAATATATTTGGTATTCTTACTGCTCTGGCTACACATTCTGATCCAAGAGCTTGAGCACAAGGGCATTCTTTTTAATCACCTACAACAAATTTTGAAGTATTAAGAAAAACCCTGAAATAAAAGATACAGGGTGGGGACTTTCCTGGTGGTCCAGGGACTAGGACTCCAGGCTCCCAATGCAGGGGGCCCAGGTTTGATCTCTGGTCAGGGAAGTAGACCCCACGTGCTGCAACTAAGAGCCAGCACAGCCAAATAAATAAGAAAAAGGAAATGAAATATCAAATGTTAAAGGTACTTGTTAAAAAAAAAAAAGATAAGGGGTGGGGGGTGGAAATAGTATGAGTGCTACAGTAGTTTATAGAGCAGAAGTCTAGTCCCAACTCTGTCATTTACCAGCCTGAAGTACTTCAGCAAAAATCAAACACTATCTCTATGAGCCTTGGGCTCTACATCATGAACTGTGTTTGATAGGCCCTGTCTTGTTGGACTGGTGGAATATATGTATTTACAGAAAGCATCTGTCATGGTGCTTGACTCTACTGAGACATTAGGGGCAATGGCAGTTATTACTATGATTATCTTGACCTCAGATAATTAGCTGGGATTACATCAGCTGGTATTTTTTTTCTTTTTTTGCCTCTAAGAGATAGCAGGTACTATGCAGCATTCTAACTGAAGGGAAAAAAAAATACCCAACCTCCTGAATCTAGCAAAAATTCTTCCTAGCAATGAAAACAAAGTAATATGCTGTTTCCAACCCCACTTTACCCTTTTTTCTTTTTCTTCTTGAGGTAGAGAGCATCTCAGCCTCTTCCATAGAATGACAGCTTCTCTGAGAGACTATAATTGAATGGGAAGAGGCTGAGACATTTTTGACTAAATATCACCAGTATAAGCATGAAGACTTCTTAAAAGCAGATGCTCAATTAATGTTTGTGTAAAAGAAGAACCACGAATAAATCATTTGCAATAATTTATAATCTCAAACATTCTTGAAAAACATAAGCATATTCAGGTATATAACTTTTATCTTTACAAAAAGGGAGACTAAACAGAGAGGAAAGTAAACCAAAAACTGACTAGCTTTCAGCTATATCTCAATTTATGTATCAATGTTCTGAGCCTCTCTTAGCGTGGTGTCTTTCACATTTCTAAGCAGATTCTCATCCTAAAGTGATGTTATTCTCACCCTGGATCACAAAGGTGATGTGAGGATTTCCAATATTTGAGAAAACAAAATTTTAGCTCCTAAATTTGACAAACAGCAAACTGTGTGTGACCCATGTTATTCATATGCTTATATCATGAATCTAAATGACCTTTCTGTTGAAATATTTTAAGAACTGAAAATTGGGGGAAATAAAGTCAACACGTTACTGATGCGTATCAGGAACACAGATTGACAGGCTTCTCCACGCACAAAGTGAACAATGAGCTTCAGACCACACTAGGGGCGAGATGAGCAGCTGGATGCGGCCCTGAGGCGCGCAGTGGTCAAAGCTGAAGGCCCAGCAGCAGCTGAGGGTGCAGTGCCAGGCCAGGCTGAAGCAGAAGGGCCAGCAGCGGCTGAGGGTGCAGTGCCAAGCCTGGCCGAAGCAGAAGGGCCAGCAGCGGCTGAGGGTGCAGTGCCAGGCCAGGATGAAGCAGAAGGGCCAGCAGCGGCTGAGGCAGCAATGCCAGGCTTGGTCAAAGCAGAAGGGCCAGCAGCGGCTGAGGCACCAATGCCAGGCTTGGTCGAAGCGGAAGGGCCAGCAGCGGCTGAGGCAGCAATGCCAGGCTTGGTCGAAGCAGAAGGGCCAGCGCTGGCTGAGGCAGCCGTGCCAGGCCGGGCTGAAGAGGAAGGGCCAGCAGCAGCTGAGGCAGCAGTGCCAGGCCTGAGTGAGGCAGAAGGGCCAGCCCTGGCTGCCCCTCTGTCTCCGGTGCTCTCTACCTCCTCTCTCCAAGCCTCCTCATACTGTGGCAGGAAGGCAGTATGACCCGAATCCTTGACCTTGGCCAAAAACTGCAGGACTTTCATCTTGCTGGTTTCTGTGAGCAATTTAGGACCCCACAGGAACTCATAGCGAGGGGGATCACTGCTGGGCACCTGGCGGTACTCCAGATACCCTTCCCGCACCAGATCTTCTGTGATGAGCTTCCTGGGCTCTCCAAAGATGAAGTGACTTCTCCCATCATAGATGCCCAGCATATTCAGGAACTTCCAGATCTTCTCCTCAGGGGCATGGTTGCCATTCAGGTAGATGACACCCAGCAGAGGCATCAGAAGACCATTCTTCGGCAGCCCCCAGTCACCTCTCATAGACTCACTGTCGCTGAGATCTAGGTTGCTCACCAGGGTATAGCAGTGACTGTTGGGCCTGACTTCCTTCAGCACCAGGCCAAACACCAGCTCCATGCGCTCAGAGGCCCTGCTAAGGATCTCAGGGAATTGTTCCCTGTACCTTCTAGTGACTGCCTTCAGCATTTCAGACCTCTTAATGAGCGCCCTCATCGTATACTTACACAGCATGTACTGGACCAACACCTCTGCCTTCCAGGTCAGAAGATCTGTATGAGAGCTCCCAGCAGCAGCTGAGGCCTGGGAGGAATTTTCCCCTTCCTGAACTTGGCCCTCGGCACCTACACCAGATCTCGAGCGTTCTGCGCGCCCGACACCAGATCTCGAGCGTGCTGTGCGCCCGACACCAGATCTTTTGTGTATAGCACCTGCAGCAGCGCTGGTGGTGCCTTGGGCTCCCTGAGGCCCCTTGGAGGTGCCAGCAGCAGACGAGCTTGAGGGACCGCTCTCTGAATCAGGAGGGGAGGAGGAGGTGGTCTCTTCTCCCCCAGATGTGGTAGCCTGATCATGAAGACCCTGGGTCTCAGCCCGGGCCTGGCGACGTTTCTCACGAGCACGGTGCTTACTCTTCTGCCCACGAGGCATGATGGCTGTGGTCAGGGACCGCAGGCACGAGTCTGGGCCAATAGACAGGAGGTGTGGGCACCTGGAGGATGGAGAATGAGCTGACATGAGCACCTTAAAACAGGGAGATTCTGCATTGGCTTAATCAAAGGCCGCCTCTGCAGGTGTCCTTGAGGACTCTGCCCTAGGAACCCACAAGGCTCCTGTTGTCCTGCTTAGCCTTTCCCCACACAATCCCACAGAGCAAGAATAGAGGCCGTACTTTTCCTCTGAGACCTCTCAGCCCTGCTTTGGATTCACTCAGGTGCCAGCAGGTGCCAGCAGTGGGGTTTTCTAAGTTCTACTTCAGTGTTATCACGTCAAGTCCTGGCGGAGCCTTGGCACCCTTCCCTCTGCTACACTGATGCCGACACTTTAGGCCTCCCCATGATCCAGAGATAAGTGAAAGAATGCCTCAGTCCACCTCCCTGCCAGGAGATAGACAACCAGTGCTGAGAGCTCATTAGGGTCTTTTCTACCCTGAGTTCACTGGGATCATCATGCAAGGTCCTTACCTCGGCTCCTTAAAACATTGGGCACCATTATCCATTTGCGGGCTGCTGTCTGCACCTTCAGACTAGACATTTCCCCTCCCGCAGACTTTGTATAATACAGTAAAGAAGGTGCTGAGCCTCACAGCCCTTCCCTGAGATTTCCTGGGCTGAAATCCGAGGGCTGGCATGGGTGCACTGATTACTCACTCCGGTTCCTTATTGAGCTCCTGGTAGAGAAGCTCAACTTTCTCCTGAAGTGACGACTGCTTGATAGTAAAAGCCAGTCACTCTGTGTCCCAAAAGCAGGAAGTGAAGATGACCTTATCTTACCAAACACGGTCTCTTGAGAACAAAATCTGGTGCAGGCAGGTTGATGTCCCTGTGGACACTCAAAAGATCCCAATTCAAGGTCTAAAATATTCTTTTGTTTCTGTTTTCTCCTATATGTCTTTTTGGAAATAAATTTATTTTTTACGATATTACAATATTAATTTATAATATTGTACCAGTTTCTGCCACACATCTGTATGAATCAGCTGTAGGTTTATCTTATGTCTCCTCCATCTTGAAACTCCCTCCCACGTCACACCCCTCTTAAGTTATCACAGAACACTGGCTTTAAGCTCCCTGGTCATAAAACTAATTCCCACTGGTTATCTATTTTCCATATGGTAATATGTACCTTTTCAATGTTACTCTCTCAATCTGCCCCTCCCTCTCCTTCCCCCACTGTGTCCACGAATGTGTTCTCTAGGCCTGCATCTCCAGGCTGCCCTGCAAATAGGTTCATCACTACCATCTTTCTGGATTCCATATATATGCATTAATATATGATATTGGCTTTCCTCTTTCAGACTTAATTCACTCTGCATAAAAAACTAGGAATAAAACTATCACATGAGCAAACAATGCCACTACTGGGCATATATCCTGAGGAAACGGTAATGGAAACAGACACCTGTACTCATGTTCACTGCAGCAGTCTTTACCATGGCCAGGACACAGAAGCAACCAAGGCCTACATTTGACTCATGACAGGGTGGAAGATTTCTCCCTCTGCTGACCACTCCATTCAGACCAAGACCCTGACTTCCCCATTAGCCCACAATGGGAATCGACATGTATCCTTGAGGTCCCCCAGGGACGAAGACAGGGAGATGTGGTCCGAATGACGTGGTGTGGAACATCCACAGCCCCCAACGTTCTCACCATCCACCAGGAAACTGCAAACCCTCCCTTGCCAACCTGTGGCTGCCCCCACTGACCTGGTCTTCACTTCCCTGAGATGTCCCGGGAAGTGTCATGTCAAAACGCCTGATTCTCCCAGTCCTGAAAATAGGACTGGCGCTTTATGTGGCTCCATTTCTTATGGGAGGAGCCCCCATCCTTACTAGCGTCACAGCCATTAATATTGTTGGGGACTAGGTCCCTTCGTTGACCTGGGTCTATTCCATTAGAGCAAGGCTCTCACTTCCCCAAAACCAGCTCCAGTGGACACCAGGGGGCACCACAGTTGGCCAGCTCTACCCGGGGCCTCCTAGAGCCCAGTATAGGGGGGCCGCTCAGACTGGCCGCCTTGCAGTGTCGAAGTCTGCTCATCAGCCCTCAGGGCCCTCCTCTAGGACCTAGAGCTTCTCCGAGTGTTGAATCCGGGCCTACCCCCCACAGACCAACGCCTTAGCCTGAGAAACTCTAGCGCACATTCAGCCGATAGCGCTGAGGGACTCATAAGAGCCATATCACAGGGGTGGGATGTGGATGGGTCACTTTTATTGCTGGGAGGGTTGGGAAAGTCCCTTCAGCTCCATTCAGGTCCTCACCTTGGTTCCGGACGAGTTCTGGACACTAAGTCTCCGCCAAACGGTCGCCACAGCTACCGGCCGATCCGCTCGCTTTCAAAGCGGAAGTGGAGGGAAGGGAGCTGCGTAGGGTCCTACGTGGGGTCTCCCAGGGATGACGGCAGGGGCAGCGTGCTACGGGAACCCTGGTAGCTCAATATTCATCCGTCCTCGCATCCTCCTTGTGCAGTGTATCAGAGCCCAGGATGCCTCCTTGTATGAACCGAAGTCTTCCAGCTCCCAGACAAAGCCCTCGCCTTCCCAAGTCCCCAGTGGTGGGAGGCCAGCTTTGCTCTGAGCATCTCTGCTTGTCAGGTGGGTTGCCACTCTGTGAGCCTCCTTCGTTGGGGGAGAGATCCTCCCACTAGAACTGATGGTCCTCACCTTAAGTCCTGTTAGGGTCAACACACCCTCATCTGCAGATCTGGGTTCTGACCAGGCTAGAGGAGACTCAGCCCTCCCTAATATCACACAGGTTGAATGAGGGGACCACTCAGAAGTAGCTCTTTGGCACTTCTCAGGGCTAAGAATTTACAGAATTCTGTTTGGCTCCCTCTGCAGGGGTCCCCGCTAACACTCAGCATCACATGTGAGGTCCTCTTTGAATTCAGGTCCCTCCCTCTGCGAAGCTGCGGCTGATTGTATTAGACAGAGGTCCCACCTCGCTAAGACTTCTAGACTGAAATCAACCTCACATCTGTGCCTAGCGCTTCCTGGGGTCCACAGCATCAGTGATTTTCCAGGGCCTCCATTTACAGTGTGTGTATAGTGTCTATAGTGTGTGTATAGTGTATAGTGTGTGTATAGTGCGTATAGTGTATAGTGTGTGTATAGTGTGTGTATAGTGTGTATAGTGTGTATAGTGTATAGTGTGTGTAGTGTATAGTGTATAGTGTGTCTATAGTGTGTGTACAGTGTGTGTATAGTGTGTATAGTGTATAGTGTGTCTACAGTGTGTGTATAGTGTGTGTATAGTATGTGTATAGTGTGTATAGTGTATAGTGTGTATAGTGTGTGTATAGTGTGTATAGTGTATAGTGTGTTTATAGTGTGTGTATAGTGTATAGTGTGTGTATAGTGTGTATAGTGTGTATAGTGTATAGTGTGTCTATAGTGTGTATCCTGTATAATGTGTGTATAGTGTGTGTATAGTGTGTGTATAGTGTATAGTGTGTGTATAGTGTGTGTATATTGTGTATAGTGTATAGTGTGTGTATATTGTGTGTATAGTATGTATAGTGTGTATAGTGTGTATAGTGTATATTGTGTGTATAGTGTGTGTATAGTGTGTATAGTGTATAGTGTGTGTATAGTGTGTATAGTGTGTTTATAGTGTATAGTGTGTGTATAGTGTGTATATTGTATAGTGTGTCTATAGTGTGTGTATAGTGTGTATAGTGTATAGTGTGTTTATAGGGTCTATAGTGTGCATAGTGTATAGTGTGTGTATAGTGTGTATAGTGTATAGTGTGTATAGTGTATAGTGTGTGTATAGTGTGTATAGTGTATAGTGTGTATATAGTGTCTATAGTGTGTATAGTGTATAGTGTGTGTTTAGTGTGTGTACAGTGTATATAGTATGCATAGTGAATAGTGTGTGTATAGTGTGTATAGTGTATAGTGTGTATAGTGTATAGTGTGTGTATAGTGTGTAGAGTGTGTGTATAGTGTATAGTGTGTGTATAGTGTATAGTGTATGTATAGTGTCTATAGTGTGTGTATAGTGTGTATAGTGTATAGTGTGTATAGTGTATAGTGTGTGTATACTGTGTATAGTGTGTGTATAGTGTCTATAGTGTGTGTATAGTGTCTATAGTGTGTGTATAGTGTGTATAGTGTATAGTGTGTGTATAGTGTGTATAGAGTGTATAGTGTGTGTACAGTTTGTATAGTGTGCTTAGTGTATAGTGTGTGTACAGTCTGTATAGTGTATAGTGTGTCTATAGTGTGTGTGTATTGTGTATACTGTATAGTGTGTGTATAGTGTGTTTAGTGTATAGTGTGTGTATACTGTGTATAGTGTGTATAGTGTATAGTGTATTTATAGTGTGTATAGTGTATAGTGTGTCTGTAGTGTGTGTATAGTGTGTTTATAGTGTGTATAGTGTTTATAGTGTATAGTGTGTGTATAGTGTGTGTAGTGTATAGTGTGTCTATAGTGTGTGTATAGTGTGTGTATAGTGTATAGTGTGTGTATAGTGTGTATAGCGTATAGTGTGTGTATAGCGTGTATAGTGTATAGTGTGTCTACAGTGTGTGTATAGTGTGTGTATAGTGTGTATAGTGTATAGTGTGTGTATAGTGTGTATAGTGTATAGTGTGTCTATAGTGTGTATAGTGTATAGTGTGTCTATAGGGTGTGTAAAATGTGTGTATAGTGTGTATAGTGTTTATAGTGTATAGTGTGTGTATAGTGTGTATAGTGTATAGTGTGTGTATAGTGTGCATAGTGTATAGTGTGCTATAGTGTGTGTATAGTGTGTATAGTGTATAGTGTGTGTATAGTGTCTATAGTGTGTATAGTGTATATTGAGTGTATAGTGTGTGTATAGTGTATATAGTGTGCATAGTGTGTATAGTGTATAGTGTGTGTATAGTATGTTTATAGTGTATAGTGTGTGTATAGTGTGTATAGTGTATAGTTTGTGTATAGTGTGTGTATAGTGTGTATAGTGTGTATAGTGTATAGTGTGTGTATAGTGTGCATAGTGTATAGAGTTCTATAGTGTGTGTATAGTGTGTATAGTGTATAGTGTGTGTATAGTGTGTATAGTGTATAGTGTGTCTATAGTGTGTGTATAGTGTGTGTATGGTGTGTATAATGTGTATAGTGTATAGTGTGTCTATAGTGTGTGTACAGTGTGTGTATAGTGTGTGTAAAGTGTGTATAGTGTACAGTGTGTGTATAGTGTGTGTAGTGTGTATAGTGTATAGTGTGTCTATAGTGTGTGTACAGTGTGTTATAGTGTGTGTATAGTGTTTATAGTGTGTTTAGTGTACAGTGTGTGTATAGTGTGTATAGTGTATAGTGTGTGTATAGTGTGTGTATAGTGTGTATAGTGTATAGCATGTATAGTGTGTGTATAGTGTTTATAGTGTATAGTGTGTGTATAGTGTGTGTATAGTGTGTATAGTGTGTGTATAGTGTCTATAGTGTGTATATAGTGTCTATAGTGTCTATAGTGTGTGTATAGTGTGTATATAGTGTGTATAGTGTATAGTGTGTGTATAGTGCGTGTAGTGCATAGTGTGTGTATAGTGTGTGTATAGTGTGTATAGTGTTTATAGTATATAGTGTGTGTATAGTGTGTGTAGTGTATAGTGTGTCTATAGTGTGTGTATAGTGTGTGTATACTGTGTGTATAGTGTGTATAGGGTGTATAGTGTATAGTGTGTGGATAGTGTGTATAGTGTATAGTGTGTGTATAGTGTGTATAGTGTATAGTGTGTCTATAGTGTGTGTATAGTGTGTGTATAGTGTGTATAGTATATAGTGTGTGTATAGTGTGTATAGTGTGTATAGTGTATAGTGTGTCTATAGTGTGTGTACAGTGTGTGTATAGTGTGTGTATAGTGTGTATAGTGTGTATAGTGTACAGTGTGTGTATAGTGTGTATAGTGTTTAGTGTGTGTATAGTGTATAGTGTGTATAGTGTTTGTATAGTGTGTATAGTGTATAGTGTGTGTATAGTGTGTGTATCGTGTGTGTATAGTGTGTAGTGTGTGTATAGTGTGTATAGTGTGTATAGTGTTTGTATAGTGTGTATAGTGTATAGTGTGTGTATAGTGTGTGTATAGTGTGTATAGTGTATAGTGTGTATAGTGTTTGTATAGTGTGTATAGTGTATAGTGTGTGTATAGTGTGTGTATCGTGTGTGTATAGTGTATAGTGTGTGTATAGTGTGTATAGTGTATAGTGTGTGTATAGTGTGTATAGTGTTTATAGTGTATAGTGTGTGTATAGTGTGTATAGTGTATAGTGTGTATAGTGTGTATAGTGTATAGTGTGTCTATAGTGTGTGTATAGTGTGTGTATAGTGTGTAGAGTGTGTGTATAGTGTGTATAGTGTGTATAGTGTATAGTGTGTGTATAGTGTGTATAGTGTATAGTGTGTGTATAGTGTGTATAGTTTATAGTGTGTCTATAGTGTGTATAGTGTATAGTGTGTCTATAGTGTGTGTATAGTGTGTGTATAGTGTACAGTGTGTGTTTAGTGTGTGTAGTGTATCGTGTGTGTATAGTGTGTGTAGTGTATAGTGTATAGTGTGTGTATAGTGTGTGTATAGTGTGTGTATAGTGTATAGTGTGTGTGTAGTGTGTGTATAGTGTGTATAGTGTATAGTGTCCACTTTCAGGTCCTCACGATGACACATGATGAACCCTGTAACTCCACTCTCTGCTTCATGAAGCTTCTTGTCTTCCATCAAGGTCCTAGTCTCCTGAGAATTCCAAGTTGGAAGTCAGGATGATCCTCATGTGATCCTAGTCCATCAGGGCCTCTGAGACTAGACAGTGGGGATGCAACTTGAGTCCTTCCGATTCCTCTTGCTTAACATCCTCACTACATGTACCACAGCCTGGGACTGCTCCTTCTACTGATCTAAGATTCCTCTTCTTAGGCTTTGGGGGACCGCTATATTCAGGGGTGATTGTCTCCTCAGTCCTCCTTCATGGAGGTTCCCATATCAGCTTCTGTCCCTTGATTAAAGGCTTCCTGGGGAATGCATATTCCTACAAACAGTAGAGCAGTTACCCTCTAGCAAATTTGGAGAAAATGGGTCTCAGTCCCAAAAGTGATGTAAGATTAGGAAAATGCAGTAGAAATTAAGGAACTCAGCACAGATGTTATGATGTCACAGAGATCCAGGTGATTTATTCCTGCTCTTCAGCCACATTTAGGTTGTGTGCTTAATCGCTCAGTCATGTCCCACTGTTTGTGACGCCATGTACTGTAGTCCGCCAGGCTCCTCTGTCCATGCAGATTCTCCAGGCAAGAATTCTGAAGTGTGTTACATGCCCTCCACCACGGATTCTGCCCAACCCAGAGATCGAACCCAGGTCTCCCGTATTGCAGGCGCATTCTTTACCATCTGAGTCACCAGATTTAGGGTAGTTCTAAAATATTTACTCTCGGCACCTCCCTGTTGGTCTAGTGGTTTTGCGCCCCCAATGCAGGGGTCCTAGGTTTGATCCCTAGTCAGGCAACGTGATCCCACATGCCACAACTAAAACTCTCATATCCGACAACTAAGAGTTCTCGTGCCACAACTAAAATCTCACATTCCAAAACTAAAGAGCCAGCATGTGGCAACAAAGATTCCAAATGTCACAACTAAGACCCAGAGCAGTCAAAATATAAGTAGAAATAACTATTTTTAGTTAAAACAAAGAAAATGTTTACTGTCTACATAGAAGGTCAGCGCCAGATAATCTTGTAAGCCCTCGATCACTTGAGGCTGTCTGAATTTGCATCTGCAGATGATCATATGCTTACTGAGCAGTGTCTCCTGCTCTCCTTTATTCACACCTCTTTATTATTTTGGAGTTTGTATTGCCTTGGCTAGGTGTTCCATCCCAGTGTTTTCATCACAGAGTCCTTCTTTCTGTCACTCAAGATACATTTTGGAGTGCTAGAAGACAGTGAATTAACTGACTCATGAGCACCTCAGGCCGGGACAAGGGGAAGGCTGCACGCTGTGCACAAATTCAGACCAGCGGTCCATTCCCAGCTCTGGCTCTTATCAGTTGTGTCGACTTGGGTCCATCCCCAACTCGGGGAGCCTCAGGTGAAGTGGCTTTGGTAGGGCTAGTGGCATGGCGCTAAAGCACCTGGCACAGTGCCTGGACCACACTGAGACTTTACACAATATCTGTTTTTCCTATGATTATGATTCTTTTCATCCTGGAGGATACCACCGACCCTGATGAAGTTCTTAAATCCAGGAGATGGCAGAGAATCTGTGGCATTCTTGGACATGGAACACCAAATCAGTCCAAAATGCTCTTTAGAAAGAATCCTTCATTTCCACTACTAAATCATATTTTGAGTGTGGAGGTAGTATTTTAACTGAACGAAATTCCAAGAATCTAAATTTGATTCCAAGACTAATTTTGTCTTCCTTCCCGGCTGCTCTTTCATCTGAACAACTCCTAGAGACTTCCTTAGTGGTCCAGGGGTTAAGACTCTGCACTCCCAATGCAGGAGGCCTGGGTTCCACCACTGATCAGGGAACTAGGTCCCAAATGGCACACCTTTGCCGCAACTAATAGTTCACACGCGACAGCTAAAGGTCGTATATGCCACAACTGAAACATTCCCCAAGCTGCAACTAAAGAACTCTCAGGCTGCAAGGAAGATCAAGGATCCTGCGTGCCAAAGACAAGACCAAGCATAGCCAAATAAATAAGTAACTAAATAAAATAAGCCCCTATCTTCATCAATTTCACCATCACCTAAAATATACTCACCTCACAGACTTTGGTGGAATTATCAACATAGGCAAAAACGCTGAATGGAATGCCCTTTCAATAAAATGAGCTGTTTCCACCACTCACAGCAAAGGGTGTCAGCCCACTGGCTTCTGAGTTTCCGGTTTCATTCTACTATTACTTTTTTCACAGAAGCTCCTTGGAGATGATGTGCATGAAACATCTCGGTTGTGCACTGTGTTCACGGGCACTGGGACAGGAGCACAGGGCACATCCACCCCCACCCCAGGGAGGATTTCTCTCTCGTCTACTCATGTTGCTCTTTAGTCACCCAGTCGTGTCTGACCCTTTTCTACCCCATGGACTGAACAGACTGCCCTGTCCATGGGACTCTCCAGGCAAAAATACTGGACTGGGTAGCCATTTCCTCCTCCAGGGGATCTTCCTGACCCAGGGATTGAACCCACGTCTCCTGCAGTGGCAGGCGGGTTCTTTAGCACAGAGCTGCCTGGGAAGCCTGATAATTGAAAAGCAATTGTTCAGAGTAGTTTTCCATTCCAGGCTTAAGTCTCAACTTTGAGACACACCATCTGAGGGTCTGGCCTCTATTTAGTGTTTCCACAGCCTCCCTGGTGGGCTCAACATGTAGCCTAACTTAAAACTACCTCCCATGGACATTTATTGTCCTAAAGTCTCCAAGTGCCTTGCCTCAGTGTATTTACACTAGACTCCTCATGAAGAAGCCCTCAATCCCCTCACCTCCTTACATCTCATTTTTTATTCGGCCCCTATATCTTTGTCCACAAGCTACTTTATATGAATTGTTCTCTTCGACTCTAGAATCCTATAGGAAATGGTTCGGTTTATTTTTCTTAGCATCACCAATACTACTCAGAAGCCTCCAAAGAACAGATGCTAAAATAATATTTGAAGAATTACAGTGAAAGTGTGCAAGAAGTGAAGTTTACTGGGATTTCACTTCTCCCACATTCTTAAATAAGCTAAGCCAATCCAGGTATATGCATTTCAGTTTTACAAAGAAAGACTAAAAGGAATAAAACAAACCAAGAAGTGAATACCTCTTAAGATTTCTTTTTTTCTGCATCTGATAATTACACAGACTTCACCGTGAAATAATTTCCATTTTTGCAAAAAATCCATATTCCAATATCATGTTTCCTTGTTCCAAATGACAAGAAATGATTCAAGGATTTCAGTTTTTGCCATGTAATACAAAAATTCTTATTTTTCAACTTGTTAATCTGCAGTACATGGGGGAGGTGCGCCATTAGTATACTTAGACTCTGAAGCTAAACACATCTTTAATTAAAAGGAGCAACATTTAAAAATAGAAAAAAGAAAAACCTCCAATTTGTGCATATTGTATAGGAACACAAATACTTTATATGCTGTGTTTCCATGAGAAAAACCTTGGCCCTCCGGTAGCTGGAAGACTGCCTGCTTTCTCTAAATGCAATGTGAAGTATCTGCTCAGACTTCACTAGGGGTAGGAGGAGCTTTGGACATGCTCTGGAAAGTGCAGTGGCCCTGGCACCATAGGAGCCCTGGCTGCAGCTCTGGCTCTGGTTCTCTTTCAGCTCACAAAGCCTCTTCATACCAGGATGTGAAGGCACTGGACTTGGTATCATTGACATTAGCCCCAAACTCCCACATTCTTTTATATATCTATATCTATCACGGAAGCATCCCTTATTAGTTTACAAAGACCATGCTCATTATTTTTTATAACTGTATAGTACTCCACTCTGTGGATATATATTATGTTCCTTCAGTTAGCATGTTCATGGATATGTAAGGATTTTCATATGGTTGTGGATGTCTCTTCAGGGTTAATTTCTGAAAACTCTAATTACTGGCTCAAATGTGAAAGCATATTTAGTTTTCTGATAATACCAAGTTGTGTTTAGGCTCTAATCTTATTTTTGACATGTTGCTGTCAAAGAATGAGATTAGTATATTCTCTAACACTATATACAAAAATAAACTGAAAATGGATTAGAGACCTAAATAGGAGTGGAAACCATAAAACTCTTAAAAGACACTATGAGTGGGACACTTTTTGATATAATTCATAATAATATTTTTTTTGGATCTGTCTCCTAAAGCTAGGAAAATACAAGCAAAAATAAATAAATGAGATGTAACTAAAGCTAAAAACTTTTGCACAGCAAGGAAACCATCAGCAAAATGAAAAGACAACCTACTATATGGGAAAAAATATTTGCCAATGATATCACCAATAAGGGGTTAATATCCAAAATATATGAATGGCTTATATAACTTGACAGTTTAAAAAAAGAATTTAAAAAATGGGCAGAAGACTTAAATACACATTTTTCCAAAGAAGACATATAAATGGCCGAGAGGCACATGAAAAGATGTTCAACATCGTTAATCATCATATGAATGCAAATTAAACCCACAATGAGGTATTATCTTACACCTATCAGAAGGGCTATCATCGCAAAGGAAGAGAAGTGACAAATGCTGGTGAGCATGTGGACAAGATCTGTACACTGTTGGTGGGAATGTCAATTGGTGCAGCCACCATGGATAACAGTTAGGAGGGCCCTCAAAATCTAAAAACAGAACTACCAAATGACCCAGCAATCCCACTCCTGGGTGTATAGCTGAAAAAAAAAAAAAACCCACTAATTTGAATGGTCTCTGTCAGGTACGCGATGCTTGTCTGAGTCTAAGGGTTTCCACTGCTCGTCTCCCCTTCCCCTCCAGCCTCATCTACTCTCTGCCAGGGAGCCCTCCCCAGTCCAACCTCCCTGGTTATT
The DNA here is from genome assembly GCF_032405125.1 of Capricornis sumatraensis. Taxonomy (NCBI): domain Eukaryota; kingdom Metazoa; phylum Chordata; class Mammalia; order Artiodactyla; family Bovidae; genus Capricornis; species Capricornis sumatraensis. Next base: position 113,689,763 of record NC_091092.1, read on the forward strand.
AAGAAGGCACCTGTGTCTGGCAGAGCCAGTGTGAGATGAAGAGTTAGTCCTTCCCAGCCACCAGATAATCAGGAGTTTTGGCCGGACGTTTGAGTACACACTGAGACAGTGAGGAGTCAGACAAAAAGCACAGACTGTGGCACTGAAATGGATTAATAAGGAACTTAGTGATGTGGCCAGTGACCATCCAGCACAATATTCTGCAGGTCCAGTTGGGGATGATACATTTCATTGGCAAATCACAATTACGAAAAAGAATGGCAGCCCATATCAAGGCAGTGTATTCTCTGTGACAATTCATTTCCGTAAAGACTACCCGTTCACACTACCTAAGGGTGCATTTGCAACAGAATTTATCACCCAGACATGAACACTAACGGCGGCACTCGGCTCGCTACTCTAAGATCACTGTGGTCTCTTGCTTTCATGATTTCTAGAGTTCTGGTGTCCATTTGTTCCCTGCTATGCGATCCGAATCCAAATGATAGCGTCCTCAGTGCCAGAGGTTGCATAGATCTATAAGACAGACAGAGATAAGTACAACAGAATTTCTCAGGAAGGTACTCAGAAGTATGCCATGTGATGCTAACGTAAAAGTCAGAATAACCTGCATTAAATCTTGAGTAAACTTTAAATTACTGTTTAAAATGGAAAAAAAATCCACTAATTCAAAAATTCCATGCACTCCAATGTTCATAGCAGCATTACTGACATTTGTCAAGGTACAAAAGTAATCCATATGTATACAACGTATACACACACACACGCATGTGTGTGCGTGCATAATGGAATATTACTCAGTCATTAAAAAGAATGACCTTTTGCAATTTTTCAACAACATGTGTGGAGTTGGAGGGTATTATGCTATTAATCAGTAAATAGTTGGATGGTATTAATGAAATAAGTGAGACAGAGGAAGACAAATGCTGTATGATACCACTGACACGGAGAATTTAAAAAATAAAACAGACCTGGGAAATGAAGCAGACTCACAGATACAGAGAACAAGCTAGTGGTTAGCAGTGGGGAGTGGCAAGCAGGAGGGGAAGGTCAGGGACAGAAGATTAAGAGGTGCAAACTAATATGTATACAATAAGCAACAAGGATATATTGTACAACAAAGGGAATATCGCCAATATTTGTAATAACTGTAAATGGAACATAACCTTTAAAAACTGGGAATCACTTTGTTATTCATCTGTAATTTATAAAATATTGTACATCAACTATGAAAATGAAGTGAAAGTATTAGTTGCTCAGTCTTGTCCAACTCTTTTTGACCACACAGACTGTAGCATACCAGGTTGCTTTGTCCATGAATTCTCCAGGCAAGAATACTGGAGTGGGTAACCATTCCCTTCTTCAGGGGATCTTCCTGACCCAGGGATTGAACCCAGGTCTCCTGCCTTTCACGCAGATTCTTTGCCATCTGAGCCACCAGGGAAGCCCACATCAACTATACCTCACTTTAAAAAAATCTATTCTCTCAGGAACTTTCACATATACTATACAGTATTATTAACTATGGGGTTCTCTGGTGGCTCAGCAGTAAAGAATCTGCCTGTTGATGCAGAGATGAGGGTTTGATTCCTGGGTCAGGAAGATCCCCTGGAGAAGGACATGGCAACTGAATCCAGTATCCTTGCATAAAAAATTCCTCAGACAGAGAAGGCTGGCAAGCTACAATCCATGGGGTTGCAGAGAGTAGGAAACCACTTGGTGACTTAACAACGATTGACTACAGTCACCATCCTGTATATAATATCCCTAGGGCTTCTTTATTTTGCAAGTGAAAGTTGTGAAAGTTTATGCCGTTTGGCCACTTATATCCATTTAATCCATCCTCCAACCCCCACTTGCGGCAACCACCAATCTATTCTCTGTGAGTTCATTTTTCAAAAATTTTCACATATAAGTGAGATTATATAGTATTTGTCTTTGTCTGACTTATTTCACTTAGCATAATGCCCTCAAGGTGCATCAGTGTTACTGCAAATGGCCAGATTTCCTTTTTTTCTTTTATTGGCTAAATAATATCTGAGTGAGGATGAGTGTTTGTGTGTGTCTGTGTGTGTCTATGTGACATTCTCTTTATCCATTCATCCATTAATGGACAGTTATGTTGTTTTCATAATTTGATTATGGTAAATAATGTTTCAACGAACATGGGGTGGGGGGTTCAGATATCTTTTCCAGGTGTTGGCTTCATTTCTTTCAGCTAAATTTCCAGGAGTAGAGTTGCCAGATCACATGGTAGTTCTATCTTCAATTTTTTTTATGAGCATCTATACTGTTTTCCTGGAGAAGGCAATGGCACCCCACTCCAGTACTCTTGCCTAGAAAATCCCATGGATGGAGGAGCCTGGGAGGCTGCAGTCCATGGGGTCGCTGATGGTCGGACACGACTGAGTGACTTCACTTTCACTTTTCACTTTCATGCATTGGAGAAGGAAATGGCAAGCCACTCCAGTGTTCTTGCCTGGAGAATCCCAGGGACAAGGGAGCCTGGTGGGCTGCCGTCTATGGGGTCGCACAGAGTCAGACACGACTGAAGTGACTTAGCACCAGCATACTGTTTTCCATAGTGGCTGAATCAATTTACATTTTCATAAACTCACATTTTCTTTAATAATTTAAGTATATCCTAAATGCAAGTTGCATATGCTTCTAAATTTAAAAGGTATATATCTTTGAAATTTAGGAATGAGAGACTGAATACAGTAAGCTGGACCTGTAACTGAATCACTTTAAAATTTTGTTCTCTTCTTATCCTATCTTAGTGTGGGGTTTTTTACATTACCAAGGATACCCCTATTCCAATGCCATGTAATCTTGCTCTGGATCACACAGATGATTTAAAATTTTTCAGTTTGTATTTCAGAAAGCGAAATTCTTATTTCTAAATCTGGTAAACAGCAATAAATGTGTGAGCCGTGTCATTCATAAGCTTATGTTTTGAATCTAAATAAACTTTCTACTGAAAAGAAAATCACTTGAAAATTACTGCCTCACCCCCTGCAAGAAAAGGGTAAGTCGAAAAGTTATTGATGCATATCAGGAACACAGGTTGACAGGCTTTTCTGATCACAAAGTAAAGAACGGATTCATACCACACTAGAGGTGAGACTGAGTGGCCAGATGCAGCCATGGAGTAGGCACTGGCCACAGAAGGGCCATCGCCGCCCAGGGAGAAATGCAGCTGCAGCTCTGGCCCCGGTGCTCTCTACTTCCTCTCTCCAAGTCACCTCACAATAGGGGCAGGAATGCAGTGGGGACAGTATAGTTGTCCTTGGCCAAAAACTCCAGGACTTTCACCTTGCCGGTTTCCATAATGGCTCTCGGACCCCACAGGAGCGCTCTCGGATCCCCCTATAGCGAGGGGGATTGTGGCCAGGCAGTGTGAAGAGAAATGAATTGACAAAATGTCAGCCTCAGACTGGGAGGAGTGAAACATTATGGACTCGAGCGCAATTCAGACCAGGCTCTACACTCAGTTCTGTCACTTTATCAGCTTGGAGAATAGAAGTTCTTTGTCTGCTAAGTGAATTTGATAAGCCTTGTCTTACAGAAGTATCAGAACATATATAGCTTGTGTACAGCACCTGGCACTGCAGCTGGCAATGTTTAGGTCTTATGACACTTATTTTCATACCAGAAAGACAATCTATGGGAATTTCTACCTTCATCTATGGAAATTTTTCTTTATCCAGGAGAAACTAGAGACTATGTGGTCTTCTAAACAAAGAAAGCTGTCGATCAAACTGCTGCTTAGCAAGAAACGGTAGGGCTTCCCAGGTGCCTCAGTGGTAAAGAATCTACCTGACAATCAGGAGATGTCAGTTCAGTCCCTGGGTTGTGAAGACTGGCACTCTGGGTTGTGAATTGGCAGTCCACTCCACTATTCTTGCCTGGAAAGTTCCATGGACAGAGGAGCCTGCCAGGCTACTCCATGGGGCCACAATGAGTCAGACATGACTTAGCAACTAAACAAGTAACCCTAAGTAAATTTAGAGGCAAGCGTTTTACCAGGATGCAACGCAAAAACTTATAGAATTTACGTCAAGGACCAGTAACTGCCCTGCCTCCCAAAGCCCTCCCGACAAAACACCCTGATTTTCATCTATTTCACCACCACTAAAATCTAGCCCCGCCCAGCAGGTCTACTAGATTACACTCGAGATACCCTCATGTTTGGAGTGTGCTGGGGCTCCTTCCGTTCAGGGCCCAGAGTGCCAGCACAGTGACGTCTCCACATCCCATCACAAAGGTGACAATAATACGCATCAAACACCTGGTTTGTGGACTGTGTTCACCTGCACTGGGGCAGGAGCACTGGACACCTTCTGTTCTTTCCCACAGGCGGAGATTCCCTCTGCTTGACTCACAATCTCAGGGTAACTGTTCAGGGCAGCTTCTCATTTCAGTTTCAGCCTCCCAAACCTGAGGCCCACCATCTAGGGGTCTGGGCCCAGCTCACCATTATCACAGATTCATCCAGCCCACCATGCAGCCAACTTAAAATGACCTCCCAAGAAGGAACAAGAACGCAAAGATGGGATATTATGATTAGCTTTCCAGCCCCACCTTAGCCTCCCACAACTTAAAAGGTTGGGAGTGTTGGTGGAACACAGTGAAACAGTTGCCTCAGACCTCACTAGGGGCTGGAGGGACTGCTAGACATGACTTTGGAGCACACACTGGCCTTGGCACGACTACAAACCCTGACTGCAGCTCGGGCTCTCTCGTCATCATCTCTCAGAGCCTCTTCATAATGGGGTGGGAAGGCACTGGGGATGTTACCATTGACCTTGGCCAAAATACCAAACCTCAAAGTTTTGGTTTAAGAGAATAAAGGCTGAGAGAACTTATACCTCACTGCTCTCATCCCAACTCCCTCCCCAGCATCCTCCCTGCTTTTGGTCACCTTCCTTATGGAATCACTGCTCATATACTCAAGACATCTACAGGCAGGTGCAGGGTCTCCTTTATCTTTGCATCACCCTCACCAGCACAGAAGCTTCTGAAGAGCAGATGCTCAAGTAAAGATGGGCATAAAGGAGCCACCAAGCAAGGAATGTAGTTTCTTATTGTTTATTTTTATTGGCATTCTTGAATAAACTAACAACATCTAAGTGTATCACTAAAGGTACTACTGAATGTTAAGACGAAGGTGAATAACAGAAATCAAAACTTGACTACAGCCTACTTGATTTTCATCTGTTTTAAAACAACAACATTCTTTCACATTTCCAAGAAAATTCCTATTCCAAAGCTATGTTATCTTGTTCTGGATCCAAAAAAGATGAAGAATTTTCTGAATTCTACTACACAGTGCCAAAACTCTTACTCTTAGATCTGACAGATAATAACAAAACTGTCATTTGTAAACGTGGATTCTGAATCTAAACATTCTAGGACACGAAACAACATTTGAAAGGTAACAGGGTAAAACAGGAACACAAAGAAAATATATATTATGACTTTTCCAGGCCTACTTTAGCCTCTCACTTCTTAAAAGGTTGGCAGTATCGGTCAAACGAAGTGAAGAAGCTGCCTGAGAACTCACTGGGCACTGGACGGATCTCTGGGTGGGAACCTGGAGCGGGCAGTGGCCCTGGCAGCAGCATGAGATCTAACTAGAGATCTGCCTCAGGATCTCTTTTCCTCTTCTCTCAAAGCTTCTGCATAATGGAATGGGAAAGCACCGGGGATGGTACTATTGATCTTGGCCAAAAACTCCAGCACCTTCATCTTGCTGGTTTCAGTGTAGGCTCTTGAGCCCCACAAGAACTCATAGCTCAGGGGATCACTGTCGGGAATCTGACGATACACCAGGTAATTCTGCTGCACCCATTCTTCCGTGATGAGCTTCCGGGGATCCCCAAAGATTACATGCTGCTTTCCATCATAGATGCCCAGAACATTCAGGAACTCCCAGACATCAGCCTCAGAGGCGCGGTTGCCATTCAGGTAGATCACGCTCAGCAGAGGCATCAAAAGCCCATTCTTCGGCAGCTCACAGCTGCTGCTCAGCACCTCATCACTAACAAGGCCTATCTTGCTGACCAGGGTATAGGAGTAACCATTCGGCTTGACTTCCTTCAATTCAAGGCCAAAGGCCAGCTCCATGCACTCAGCTGCTCTCCTGAAGATCTCGGGGAAGCGTGTCTTGTACCTTTTGTGAAAAAGCTTCAGCATATCTACCCTCCTAATGGGCTCTTTCATCTTAAACTTCTCAAGCAGGAAATGTATCAACACCACTGCCTTCTTGGTCAGAGGATCTGGAGGAGCGGTCTTAGCAGAGGCTGAGGCCTGGGAAGAATTTTTATGTTCCTTAACTTGGCGCCTGCCACGTGCTTTAGATCTTGGGGGTGAAGCCTCTGCAACAGGAGAGCTAGTGGCTTCAGCTCCCTGAGGCTTCTGGCCTGCATCAGCAGTGGGGGGGCCCGGGGGCGCACTCCCAGAAGTAGGGGCGGGGGAGGCAGCAGCCTGAGCATCCCCGAGATCCTTGGTCTCCATGCGTGCCTGGCGGCGTTTCTCACGCGCACGGCGCTTGCTCTTCTGCCCCCGAGGCATGACTATCAGCAGGCACAGCAGGCAGGGGAGCAGGCAGGCAAGTAGGTGATGCTGGCACCTGGAGAAGGGAAGATGAGTGGATGAGCTCCTTCAGCATGGAGGGAAGGCTGCTCTGCCCGTTTCCTGGAGAGCCCTGCTCCAGGAACCGCTGGCCTCTTGTTCTTGGTCAGCCTATCCCCTGAGAACCCGGTGTAAGAAGTGAGCGCGCGCCAGCCTCAGCCTGCCTGTGGCTGCCTCCAGGGACAGCAGAGCCTGGGAGTGGGGCCCCCTCTGGGTCCCTTCATTCACACACACAACTGTCACATCAGCTCTTAGTGGGGCCGGGACCCCTGCCATGTGCCACTTGAAAGGTGATGCCTCAAAGCTCCCTGGGACCCATGAGAAGGAACTGAGTCATGGACACTAGGGGTGGATGGCACTGGCAGTTCTGGGGCCTGCTCTGTCCTGAACTCGGTTCTCCACCATTCAGGGTCCTCATCTTGTCAACACCAAGGCCGTGGGCCCCTCCCTCCTGCCTCTGGTGCCGCCCCTTCAGGTGAAGAACCTCAGCTCCCTTAGAAATGACACAAAGAAATGAGGAGGATCAGGCAAGACTCTAGCGTTCATTTGATTAGCTGGAAGGGGGAGTGTGCTACCTTCAGTCCAAATTCGCAGTCCCCACTTTGACTCCTGGGAGGATCTGGGGGCTCCTTTCTCTCCTGGCTTGAGGACCTTTCCTCACAGCAAGGCCAACAGCTCCCTGAGATCGAATGGGGGAAGCCAGGGTGGCCCTACCTGGCCTTACCACCCATGGTCTCTGGGGCCTGGAGAGCTGCAGCAGGAGGCTGAGGCCCTGTAATGGGTCCCCAGATTTTACTCAAAGAGTCTAAGATTCCTTCCTCTGCTGACCCATTACACTAAGGCACTCACTTCCCTGTTAGCTGTGAGTGAGGCACACTTCTGCCTGCCATGTATGCCTGGGGGCACCAAGGAGTGACAGTGAGAGGAATTCTGGGAGTTTCCCACAGTCCTCAGCATCTTCTCCATGAGTCCTGGCAAATGTTAGAAATTCTCCCTCTGCTGACCTGAGCACACTGAGGTTCCCAAGGTGAAAGAAAGTGTGAGCCACCTCCTGTCACCCCTGTCCCTGACCTCCCTGGGATGGCAGCAGGGGCTGGACTCTCTGGGACTCCACTGTTCCATCATTGCTGGCCGTCCTCACCTGGATGGGATCTATGCTCCTCTCTTAGTCCACCCTGAGTCTTCTGGCCTCAGATCAAGGCCCACATCTCCCTGAGTTCCTGGGGCTGGAAGTGAGGGGTGACATCTGGCGACCTCTGCCCGGGGTGCCCCAGGGCTGACAGGGGCTGGGACTTTGCGGGCCCCCACTGCTCTGGGTAGGTGCTCATCTAAGTCATCTCTCTGGGTCCTTACTGTGACTCTGTGACTCCTGGCAAGACCAGGAAATCTCTGTCTCGACTTGAGATCTCTCGCCTCCTACTAAGGCCCCCATCTCCCTGAGACCCACTAAAAAGCAGCAACATTTTCCCGATCTCTAGCTACAGCTGTGTGTGGACTCCTGATGCAGACAGTCAGGAAGAGATTCTGCACTGCCCTCTGTTGTCGCAGGGTAGCTGGATGGTCCCCTCAATTCTTAGGTCCTCTTCTGGGCTCCTGGTACTAGCTGCAAATGCTCCAGTGGTGGACCTGAACCCATACCCCCATCAACGAGGTTCTTCACCTCCCTGCAAGACTCTGGGCAGAAGCAAGTGGGGGTCATCTGGTCCCCATGCCTGGGTCTTCCAGGTCTGAGAGGGGTGATGTGACTATGTGGTTCACTTCCTCCTGGGTGGGGTTCTCGCATGTTCACTCAGTGTTACCACTGTGTCTCCTTTTAGGAACCGGGCTTCCTCCCTATGTTGAATGAGGCCTCACCCATCACACTGAAACCCCAATGTCCCTGAGACCATCCTTCGAGGAAATGAGAGGGTATCTCAGCCTGAGAGCTCTAACCCGGCTTCCCAGGGTGACGGCAGAGGTGGCACTCTGTGGGCTCCTCTGTTCTGGGGGAGTCAGTTGTCTCCTTCCTCACATAGAATTGGTGCCTCAACATCTGTCATGGCCTGGGACTCCTTGTTTTCTGCTGACTTGGGCAGCCAGATCTGAAACCAAGGCCCTCATCTCCCTTGGACCCCACAGGCAGAAGTCAGGGGCACCAGAACTGGCCAACTCTGTCCTGGGACCCCAGGGGCTGACAGCAGAGGCGGCATCCGATGTGGCTCTCTCTACCGTGTATGGATCTTCCCCTCGACTCCGCATCCTTCCTGGGATTCTGCCCTCTGTCAATCTGAGCCCAAAACCCTGCAAAAACGGTCTTCACCTTTCTGGGACCAGAGGTGACAGAGTGAGCCACATCCTGCCAAAACTGATTTGGGGCTATGCTGCTAACCACAAGGGCAGGACTCTTGACCTCCACCCCTGCCCCAGTTCTGGAGTCAGGGGCTCCCTCAGTCCTCACTCAGGATTCTGGCCTCCAGTTTGGGAGTCTTCCCTCTGCTGATCCGAGTCTACATGCCCCAGAGCAAAGCTCTCACCTCCCTGAGTGGCTAGAGGAGATGCTGGGGGCTCCATATCCAGCTACCTTGTTTGGGGATGCCCAGATCTGAGAGCGGGGCTGCTCCTTAGTGCAGCAATCCGCTTGGATGCCAGGCCTGCTGACTAGCACTGAAGGTCCTGGCTTGACTCCTCCTAAGGCTAAAACTCCTCCCTATGCCTAATGGGGTTACCTTATCTATCTTTCTCTTTACTTACCTTTCACACCTATTGATTTTATTATGTAACTGGTAGTTTGTACATCTTAATCGTCCTCATCTATTTCTCTCCTCCCCCACACTCTCAACCCTAACTCCCATCAATTACCACCTCTTTTTTTTTTTTGCATCACAACTGTTTCTGTTTTACAGATTTCTCATAGAAGTACAATCATATAGTTTCTTTTTCTCTAACTTATTTCACCTAACATACATAATACTCTCTAGATCCATACCTTTTTATATAAATGCCTTTCTCTACCTGAACGTCCCTTACTCCCAATGCTTGCCACCACCCCCACCACAAAAATGACGGGTTCTCTCAGCCTGAATTACTCTATGGTAATTTGGACCCCTATGGTAGGAGTCCAAACCTTCCCAATCTAATGCCTAATGATCTAAACTGGAGTAGATGTAATAAAAACAGAAATAAAGTAACAATGTAATGTGCATCCCAAAACCATCCCTTCACCCTAACCCACCCTACTCCCATGCCACCCCACCCTTCCTTGTCCACCCCGTCGTGCCCCATCCCACCAGCTCACCCCACCCCATGCAAAAACTGTCGTCCAAGAAACCAGTCCCAGGTGCCAAAAAGATTGGGGGCTGCTACTCCAGGTCCCTGCAGCAGTGGCGGCAGGAGGGGCCTCTGTGCAGTCACCTCTTTGGAAAGAGATACCCCTGTGAGCTCTGACGGCCCCATCTTTTCACCTTTTGAGAACAAGACTACTCCCTTCACCTAAAGAGGCCGCCCTCTTTAAACAAAGCTGCCCGACCCGCTGCGGCCCTCCACATGGCAACTACAAGATGGCTCCTCGGCCCTGTAATTCAGGACAGGGCCAGTGAAACTGTGTATTGCAGGGGTGGGACGGGGCTGGGTCACTTTTATTACTGGGAGAACTTGGGAAATTCCCTTCAGCTACATTCATGTCCTCACCTTGGCTCCAGACGAGTTCTGGACAATCAATCTCTGCAGAACAGACGCCACAGCAAGCGGCCGAGTGCCTCGCTTCCGAAGCGGAAGTGGAGAGGCGGGGCATACGGTCCTACGTGGGGTCTCCCAGGGATGATGGCAGGGGCAAGGACCTACGGAAACCCTGGTAGCTCAATATTCACTCGTCCTATGAATTTGAGTCCTCCAGCCTCCAAACAAAGCCCTTGCTTCCTGAAGTCCCTAGTCGGGGGAGTCAGGGCACTGCTTTGAGCACCTCTGCTTGTCAGGAGGAGCGCCACTCTGTAAGCCTCCCTCTTTGAGGGGAGGCCCTCTCACTAGTACCGACGGTCCTCACTTTCAGTCCGGTTATGGTCAAGATGCCTCTTTCTGCGGATCTGGGGTCCAATTCCGCTAGAGGAGGCCCTGCCCTCCCTGAGATCACACAGGTGGAATGAGGGAACCACTCAGAAGTAGCTCTTCTGGGTCTCTTAGGGCTAAGAATTTACAGAATTCTGTTTAGCTCCCTCTCCAGGGGTCCCCTCTAACGCTCAGCATTATTACGTGAGGTTCTCCTTGGATTCAGGTCCCTCCCTCTGTGAAAATGAGGCTGATCGTATTAGACAGAGGTCTCACCTCGCTGAGCCTTTCCAGACTGAAATCAACCTGACATCTGTGCCCTGAGCTTCCTGGGGACCACAGTGTCAGATTTTCCAGGGCCTCCTTTGATGCAGTGTGTGCTACTGTGAGTCCACTTTCACGTCCTCACATCGACACGTGACGAATCCTGTAACTCCGCTCTCTGCTTTATGAAGCTGCTTGTCTTACATCAAGGTCCTAGTCTCCTTCAGAATTCGAAGTTGGAAGTCAGGGTGATCCTCGTTACATCGTAGTCCATTGGAGCCTCCGAGTGGGGATGCAACTCGAGTCCTTCTGGACTCCTCTTACGCAGCATCATCCTCACTACACCTACCACAGCCTGGGACTGCTCTTTCTACTGATCTGAGATTCTTCTTCTTAGTCTTTGGGTGACCCTTACATTCAGGGATGACTGTCTCCTCGGTCCTCTTTCATGGAGGTTCCTATATTAGCTTCTGTCGCTTGATTAAAGGCTTCCTCGGAAATGCATGTTCCTACAACATTTGAGCAGCTACCCTCTAGCAAATCTTGGGGAAAATGGGTCTCTGTCCCCAAAGTGATATAAGGTTAGGAAAATGCAGCACAAATCAAGGAATCCAAGATACATGTTATGCTGTCAGAAAAAAAGAGTTGATATATTCCTTCTCTTCAGTCAGATTTACGGTGTGTGTTTATTCGCTCAGTCTTGTCCAACTCTTTACAACCCCATGGACTGTAGCCTGCCAGGCTCCTCTGTCCATGTGGGTTCTCCATGCAAGAAACCTGGAGTGGGTTGCCTCCTCCAGGGCATGTTCCCAACCCAGGGATCGAATCCAGGTCTCCTGCATTGCAGGCGCATTCTTTACCATCTGAGCCATCAGATTTAGGTTAGTTCTAAAATCTTTATTTTGGGACTGCCTTGTTAATCCAGTGGTTAAGACTCTGTGCTCCCTGCTTGGGTTTGATCCCTGGTCAGGTACCTGGATCCCACATGCCACAACTAAGTGTTCATTTGCCACAACTAAAAATCTCACATGCCACAACTAAAGAGCCTGCCCATGGCAAAAAAGATTCGAGTGTCACAACTAAGACCCAGAGCTGTCAAAAAATAAAAATAAAAATAAATATTTTAATTAAATAAATATTCACTTTCTACAGAGAGGGATAGTGGCAGATAATCTTGTAAGCCTTGATGACTTGAGGGTGTTTAATTTTGCACAAGCAGATGATCATACTGTTACTGAGCATTATCTCTTTATCTCCTTTATTTATCACTCTTAATTATTTGGTTAATTATGTGTTATGTGGCAGTATTGATGAGACAGGAGTTTGGGAACGAATGGATACATGTATATGGATGGCTGAGTCCTTCACCGTTCACCTGAACCTGTCACAATATTGTTAATTTGCTATACCCCAACACAAAATAAAAAGTTAAAATTAAAGAAAAACGGTGCTTCCAGTGCAAAGAGTGTGAGTTCAAACCCTGGTTGGGGAACTGAGACCCCATGTGCCATATACCAATCAATCAATCAATAAAATATCATCATAGAAAAAAGTGATAGAGATCCATGAAAGAAATAATTGATAAGCTAGATTTCATTCCCTTTAAACTTCTGCTTTATAAAAATAAACCAAGAGAACAAGAAGATGAGCCATAGTCTGGGAGAAAATATTTGCAAAAGACATATCTGATGAAGGCTCTAATCTAAAATATACAAAGAACTCTTGAGAAGAAGAAAACTAACATCTAACAAAAGTGGACAAAACATATGATCAGATACCTCACCAAGGAAGATACACAGATAGCAAACAAGCATATGAAAAGATGCTCAGCCTCATATACCATTCAGTTCAGTTCAGTTCATTTCAGTCACTCAGTCGTGTCCGACTGTTTGCGACTCCATGAATTGCATCACGACAGGCCCCCCTGTCCATCACCATCTCCCGGAGTTCACTCAAACTCACATCCATCGAGTCGGTGATGCCATCCAGCCACCTCATCCTCTGTCGTCCCCTTCTCCTCCTGCCCCCAATCCCTCCCAGCATCAGGGTCTTTTCCAATGAGTCAACTCTTCACACAAGGTGGCCAAAGTACTGGAGTTTCAGCTTTAGCCTCATTCCTTCCAAAGAACACCCAGGGCTGATCTCCTTTAGAATGGACTGGTTGGATCTCCTTGCAGTCCAAGGGACTCTCGAGAGTCTTCTCCAACACCACAGTTCAAAAGCATCAATTCTTCAGCGCTCAGCTTTCTTCACAGTCCAACTCTCACATCCATACCTGACTACTGGAAAAACCATAGCCTTGACTAGACAGATCTTTGTTGGCAAAGTAATGTCAAAAAATTTTAAAAAAGTAATGGCAACCCACTTCAAAATTCTTCCCTGGAAAATCTCATGGACAGAGGGGCCTCATGGGCTACAGTCCATGGTGTCACAAAAGTGTCAGACATGACTTAGCAATTCAATAATAACAAAAAGGTGTGATATAAAGAAGTTAGGGAGAGTGCTGACAGCCATGCCCTGATCTTCTAGAACTGACATCAAAGGATAGGGCATGACTCTCTTTTGTCCCCTCTATTCAACGATGGATGGACCCCTCAGTCTCCACTCGGGCTCCACAATTTGAATTTTGGTGGGGCCTGGGGAATCCCCTCCTTCTTGAACTCCTCATAGTAAGACCAATACCTCCCTGTGAGCCTGGAGGAAGAAATAAGGGTGGCCTTAACTAGCCATGCCTGCCAATAGTCTCATAAGGATGAAAGCTCTGGAAGCTGGTTGAGGATGACAGATGGTTCCTCTCAGGGTCCCAAATCAGGGTCTCAAATTTGACTCTCAGCCAAGCCCAAGATTCCCCCTTGTTAACATGGGACCCAAAACCCTAACTTTCCTGCTACTCCTCAGTCAGAACTGAACAGCCCCTTGGCCTGACAACTTTGCCTGGGGCCTTGTAGCCTGACAGTAGGGAGGATTCTGTGTGGACATCCTGGTATATGTATTCTCACATTCTTTATCATCTTCAATCTGACTTGGAAATAACCTGGAAATGCTCCCTGAATTGCCTTAACGCTTCTCCAATCAGGCCCCCAATTCCCTGAGATTCTCAAGGTAGGTGGAATTTGTCTCATGGGCCACCCAGTCTGTGGTCTTCCAAGGCTAACAGTAGTGGAAGGAATATGTTCTGCCCCCACTGTTTTGAGGCAGGTGGTCTTTTCAGTCTTCAGGGTCCTCACCTTGACTTCTGGCACAAGCTGAAAATCATCCTTCTACGGAGCTTCGGCTGCTCCCTTTGATCAGGATGAGGTTCCTTACCTCCATGTGATCCTCTGGGAGGAAGTGAGTAGGACTCACCATGTCACCAGGCCTAGTGGCACAGTCTAAGGCCTAACAGGGACAGTGCCCTCTGTAGCCCCCTTCTTTCTGGGAGGGATCCTTTGCTGTCGGTCTGTATCATCAGTTGATTCCTGTTAGGAACTGGGTACCCTTCCTCAGCTGATACAGGCTCCCTCCATTAGCCCAAGGACTTTAAGGTGCTGAAGCCATTCGCCTTCAGAAAATAAGGGATAAACCTAGTCTGAAAGCCCTGCCTGTTCCCTCCTAGGGCTCATTACATTTGCAGGACTGTCTAAGAATTTATCTGTAATGGGGTAGCTGGCTGCCACACTCCTCATACAGGACTGTGCAAATGTCATGTCTGGGATTTCCACTCTCTGATGAAGAGCCAGCTTATAAATCAATGTCCACATCCCCTTGACACCCTCCAGGCAGAAGTCAGGGGGCCCTTTAGCTGGCCAGCACTTACCTATGTTTCCCAGGGCTAACTGGAGAGGAGGGAGTAAGTGTAGCCTTGTCAGCTGGGGTTGCGGGGCTTCCATATCCACACTCTGGGTCTTCAATCTGCACCCTTCCTGGGGCTCTATTCTCTGCTGATCTGAGGCTGAGGACTCTGCTGATTCCCAATGTCCCCACCTTCCTGGGACCTGAGCTGAAAGCATTAACCACAGCAGCCTGGATTTTTCTGGACTTTATGGGCTTGCCAATGAGGACAGGTCTTTATGGGTTGCTACTGTTGTGGCTGGGTCTTTCTATCACCCTCATTCACGTTAATCACCGTCAATTCCTCACTCCTATCCAACCTCAGAACTCTGCCCCAACACCAAGTTTCTTAGGTCTCTGAGAAGCCTGAAGAATAAGCAAGGCTATGCTTTGCCTAACAGTTCTGAGATCCTCTGTGTCTGAGAGCAGTCGGGAATGCTGTTCCAGTGACCACTCCCTCCTTTTCTGGTGTGTTGCTCTCCTCAACCCTCCTACATGGGGTCCTCATCTTGCTTTCTGTGTCTTGGATTAAAGTCCTTTGGGGAAATTCCACGTCTCTACAAACTCTTCAGCTATGTTTGCTCTGCAGTGCTACAGAGAATGGGTCCCTGTCCTAGGAGTGATGGGAGATGGAGAAGCTATAGCCCAAGGCAGGAGTCCCAGGACAGGCGGTCACCCATTACAGAAAAAAAAAGTACATCAATCTATCTCCTCATCTGCCAGGTGAAGATTCTCATGTTATTTCTGATAGATATACTTTCTACCAGCAAGAGACTGTAAGCATGATATGGAGAGCCCTTGGTCTTCAGAGGTTATCTAATAGGGCCACCGCACATGCTTATACTGGCACCAAATATTGTCTCATTAATCTGTGAGAAATGAATAAGGGATATGTATTTTTGGTTAAATATATTTGGTATTCTTACTGCTCTGGCTACACATTCTGATCCAAGAGCTTGAGCACAAGGGCATTCTTTTTAATCACCTACAACAAATTTTGAAGTATTAAGAAAAACCCTGAAATAAAAGATACAGGGTGGGGACTTTCCTGGTGTTCCAGGGACTAGGACTCCAGGCTCCCAAGGCAGGGGGCCCAGGTTTGATCTCTGGTCAGGGAAGTAGACCCCACGTGCTGCAACTAAGAGCCAGCACAGCCAAATAAATAAGAAAAAGGAAATGAAATATCAAATGTTAAAAGTACTTGTTAAAAAAAAAAAAGATAAGGGGTGGGGGGTGGAAATAGTATGAGTGCTACAGTAGTTTATAGAGCAGAAGTCTAGTCCCAACTCTGTCATTTACCAGCCTGAAGTACTTCAGCAAAAATCAAACACTATCTCTATGAGCCTTGGGCTCTACATCATGAACTGTGTTTGATAGGCCCTGTCTTGTTGGACTGGTGGAATATATGTATTTACAGAAAGCATCTGTCACGGTGCTTGACTCTACTGAGACATTAGGGGCAATGGCAGTTATTACTATGATTATCTTGACCTCAGATAATTAGCTGGGATTACATCAGCTGGTATTTTTTTTTCTTTTTTTGCATCTAAGAGATAGCAGGTACTATGCAGCATTCTAACTGAAGGGGAAAAAAAAAAATACCCAACCTCCTGAATCTAGCAAAAATTCTTCCTAGCAATGAAAACAAAGTAATATGTTATTTCCAACCCCACTTTACCCTTTTTTCTTTTTCTTCTTGAGGTAGAGAGCATCTCAGCCTCTTCCATAGAATGACAGCTTCTCTGAGAGACTATAATTGAATGGGAAGAGGCTGAGACATTTTTGACTAAATATCACCAGTATAAGCATGAAGACTTCTTAAAAGCAGGTGCTCAATTAATGTTTGTGTAAAAGAAGAACCACGAATAAATCATTTGCAATAATTTATAATCTCAAACATACTTGAAAAACATAAGCATATTCAGGTATATAACTTTTATCTTTACAAAAAGGGAGACTAAACAGAGAGGAAAGTAAACCAAAAACTGACTAGCTTTCAGCTATATCTCAATTTATGTATCAATGTTCTGAGCCTCTCTTAGCGTGGTGTCTTTCACATTTCTAAGCAGATTCTCATCCTAAAGTGATGTTATTCTCACCCTGGATCACAAAGGTGATGTGAGGATTTCCAATATTTGAGAAAACAAAATTTTAGCTCCTAAATTTGACAAACAGCAAACTGTGTGTGACCCATGTTATTCATATGCTTATATCATGAATCTAAATGACCTTTCTGTTGAAATATTTTAAGAACTGAAAATTGGGGGAAATAAAGTCAACAAGTTACTGATGCGTATCAGGAACACAGACTGACAGGGTTCTCCACGCACAAAGTGAACAACGGGCTTCAGACCACACTAGGGGCGAGATGAGAGGCTGGATTTGGCCCTGGGGCGCGCAGTGGCCAAAGCTGAAGGCCCAGCAGCAGCTGAGGGTGCAGTGCCAGGCCTGGCTGAAGCAGAAGGGCCAGAAGCGGCTGAGGCAGTAATGCCAGGCTTGGTCGAAGCAGAAGGGCCAGCAGCGGCTGAGGCAGCACTGCCAGGCCTGGCTGAAGCAGAAGGGCCAGCAGCGGCTGTGGCAGCAATGCCAGGCTTGGTCGAAGCAGAAGGGCCAGCAGCAGCTGAGGCAGCAATGCCAGGCTTGGTCGAAGCAGAAGGGCCAGCAGCGGCTGAGGCAGCAATGCCAGGCTTGGTCGAAGCAGAAGGGCCAGCAGCGGCTGAGGCAGCACTGCCAGGCCTGGCTGAAGCAGAAGGGCCAGCAGCGGCTGAGGCAGCAATGCCAGGCTTGGTCGAAGCAGAAGGGCCAGCAGCGGCTGAGGCAGCAATGCCAGGCTTGGTCGAAGCAGAACGGCCAGCAGCGGCTGAGGCAGCACTGCCAGGCCTGGCTGAAGCAGAAGGGCCAGCAGCAGCTGAGGCATCAGTGCCAGGCCTGGTTGAGGCAGAAGGGCCAGCCCTGGCTGCACCTCTGTCTCCGGTGCTCTCTACCTCCTCTCTCCAAGCCTCCTCATACTGTGGCAGGAAGGCTGTATGACCGGAATCCTTGACCTTGGCCAAAAACTGCAGGACTTTCATCTTGCTGGTTTCTGTGAGCAATTTAGGACCCCACAGGAACTCATAGCGAGGGGGATCACTGCTGGGCACCTGGCGGTACTCCAGATACCCTTCCTGCACCAGATCTTCTGTGATGAGCTTCCTGGGCTCTCCAAAGATGAAGTGACTTCTCCCATCATAGATGCCCAGCATATTCAGGAACTTCCAGATCTTCTCCTCAGGGGCGTGGTTGCCATTCAGGTAGATGACACCCAGCAGAGGCATCAGAAGACCATTCTTCGGCAGCCCCCAGTCACCTCTCATAGACTCACTGTCGCTGAGATCTAGGTTGCTCACCAGGGTATAGCAGTGACTGTTGGGCCTGACTTCCTTCAGCACCAGGCCAAACACCAGCTCCATGCGCTCAGAGGCCCGGCTAAGGATCTCAGGGAATTGCTCCCTGTACCTTCTAGTGACTGCCTTCAGCATTTCAGACCTCTTAATGAGCGCCCTCATCGTATACTTACACAGCATGTACTGCACCAACATCTCTGCCTTCCAGGTCAGAAGATCTGTAGGAGAGCTCTCAGCAGCAGCTGAGGCCTGGGAGGAATTTTCCCCTTCCTGAACTTGGCCCTCAGCACCTATACCAGATCTCGAGCGTGCTGCGTGCCCGACACCAGATCTTGAGCGTGCTGCGCGCCCGACACCAGATCTTTTGCACATAGTACCCGCAGCAGCACTGGTGGTGCCTTGGGCTCCCTGAGGCCCCTTGGAGGTGCCAGCAGCAGACGAGCTTGAGGGACCGCTCTCTGAATCAGGAGGCGAGGAGGAGGTGGTCTCTTCTGCCCCAGATGTGGTAGCCTGATCATGAAGACCCTGGGTCTCAGCTCGGGCCTGGCGACGTTTCTCACGAGCACGGTGCTTACTCTTCTGCCCACGAGGCATGATGGCTATGGTCAGGGACCACAGGCACGAGTCTGGGCCAATAGACAGGAAGTTGGGGAACCTAGAGGATGGAGAATGAGCTGACATGAGCACCTTAAAACAGGGAGATTCTGCATTGGCTTAATCAAAGGCCGCCTCTGCAGGTGTCCTTGAGGACACTGCCCTAGGAACCCACAAGGCTCCTGATGTCCTGCTTAGCCTTTCCCCACACAATCCCACAGAGGAAGAATAGAGGCCGTACTTTTCCTCTGCGACCTCTCAGCCCTGCTTTGGATTCACTCAGGTGCCAGCAGGTGCCAGCAGTGGGGTTTTCTAAGTTCTACTTCAGTGTTATCACGTCAAGTCCTGGCGGAGCCTTGGCACCCTTCCCTCTGCTACACTGATGCCGACACTTTAGGCCTCCCCATGATCCAGAGATAAGTGAAGGAATGCCTCAGTCCACCTCCCTGCCAGGAGATAGACAACCAGTGCTGAGAGCTCATTAGGGTCTTTTCTACCCTGAGTTCACTGGGATCATCATGCAAGGTCCTTACCTCGGCTCCTTAAAACATTGGGCACCATTATCCATTTGCGGGCTGCTGTCTGCACCTTCAGACTAGACATTTCCCCTCCCGCAGACTTTGTATAACACAGTAAAGAAGGTGCTGAGCCTCACAGCCCTTCCCTGAGATTTCCTGGGCTGAAATCTGAGGGCTGGCATGGGTGCACTGATTACTCACTCCGGTTCCTTATTGAGCTCCTGGTAGAGAAGCTCAACTTTCTCCTGAAGTGACGACTGCTTGATACTAAAAGCCAGTCACTCTGTGTCCCAAAAGCAGGAAGTGAAGATGACCTTATCTTACCAAACACGGTCTCCTGAGGACAAAATCTGGTACAGGCAGATTGATGTCCCTGTGGACCCTCAAAAGATCCCAATTCAAGGTCTAAAATATTCTTTTGTTTCTGTTTTCTCCTATATGTCTTTTTGGAAATAAATTTATTTTTTACAATATTACATTATTAATTTATAATATTGTACCAGTTTCTGCCACACATCTGTATGAATCAGCCGTAGGTTTATCTTATGTCTCCTCCATCTTGAAACTCCCTCCCACGTCACACCCCTCTTAAGTTATCACAGAACACTGGCTTTAAGATTCCTGGTCATAAAACTAATTCCCACTGGTTATCTATTTTCCATATGGTTATATGTACCTTTTCAATGTTAATCTCTCAATCTGCCCCTCCCTCTCCTTCCCCTACTGTGTCCACGAGTGTGTTCTCTAGGCCTGCATCTCCAGGCTGCCCTGCAAATAGGTTCATCAGTACCATCTTTCTGGATTCCATATATATGCATTAATATATGATATTGGCTTTCCTCTTTCAGACTTAACTCGCTCTGCATAAAAAAAACTAGGAATAAAACTATCACATGAGCAAACAATGCCACTACTGGGCATATATCCTGAGGAAACGGTAATGGAAACAGACACCTGTACTCATGTTCACTGCAGCAGTCTTTACCATGGCCAGAACACAGAAGCACCCAAGGCCTACATTTGACTCATGACAGGGTGGAAGATTTCTCCCTCTGCTGACCACTCCATTCAGACCAAGACCCTTACTTCCCCATTAGCCCACAGTGGGATTCAACATGTATCCTTGAGGTCTCCCAGGGACGAAGACAGGGAGATGTGGTCCGAATGACGTGGTGTGGAACATCCACAGCCCCCCAACGTTCTCACCATCCACCAGGAAACCGCAAACTCTCCCTTGCCAACCTGTGGCTGCCCTCACTGACCTGGTCTCTCACTTTCCTGAGATGTCCCGGGAAGTGTCATGTCAAAACGCCTGATTCTCCCAGTCCTGAAAATAGGACTGGCGCTTTATGTGGCTCCATTTCTTATGGGAGGAGCCCCCATCCTTACTAGCGTCACAGCCATTAATATTGTTGAGGACTAGGTCCCTTTGTTGACCTGGGTCTGTTCCATTAGAGCAAGGCTCTCACTTCCCCAAAACCAGCTCCAGGGAAACAGCAGGGGGCACGACAGTTGGCCAGCTCTACCCGGGGCCTCCTAGAGCCCAGTATAGCGGGGCCGCTCAGACTGGCCCCCTTGCAGTGTCGAAGTCTGCTCATCAGCCCTCAGGGCCCTCCTCTAGGACCTAGAGCTTCTCCGGGGGTAGAATCCGGGCCTACCCCCCACAGACCAACGCCTTAGCCTGAGAAACTCTAGCGCACATTCAGCCGATAGCGCTGAGGGACTCATAAGAGCCATATCACAGGGGTAGGATGTGGATGGGTCACTTTTATTGCTGGGAGGGTTGGGAAAGTCCCTTCAGCTCCATTCAGGTCCTCACCTTGGTTCCGGACGAGTCCTGGACACTAAGTCTCCGCCAAACGGTCGCCACAGCTCCCAGCCCATCCATTCGCTTTCAAAGCGGAAGTTGAGGGGAGCTGCGTAGGGTCCTACGTGGGGTCTCCCAGGGATGACGGCAGGGTCAGCGTGCTACGGGAACCCTGGTAGCTCAATATTCATCCGTCCTCGCATCCTCCTTGTGCAGTGTATCAGAGCCCAGGATGCCTCCTTGTATGAACCGAAGTCTTCCAGCTCCCAGACAAAGCCCTCGCCTTCCCAAGTCCCCAGTGGTGGGATGTCAGCTCTGCTCTAAGCATCTCTGCTTGTCAGGTGGGTTGCCACTCTGTGAGCCTCCTTCGTTGGGGGAGAGATCCTCCCACTAGAACTGATGGTCCTCACCTTAAGTCCTGTTAGGGTCAACACACCCCCATCTGCAGATCTCGGTTCTGATCGGGCTAGAGGAGACTCAGCCCTCCCTAATATCACACAGGTTGAAGGAGGGGATCACTCAGAAGTAGCTTTGGGGGCTTCACAGAGCTAAGAATTTACAGAATTCTGTTTGGCTCCCTCTGCAGGCGTCCCCGTTAACACTCAGCATCACATGTGAGGTCCTCCTTGGACTCAGGTCCCTCCCTCTGCGAAACTGCGGCTGATTGTATTAGACAGAGGTCTCACTTTGCTAAGACTGTCTAGACTGAAATCAACCTGACATCTGTGCCCAGGGCTTCCTGGGGTCCACAGCATCAGTGATTTTCCAGGGCCTCCTTTTGTGTATAGTGTGTGTATAGTGTGTATAGTGTATAGTGTGTGTATAGTGTATAGTGTGCGTATAGTGTGTATAGAGTATAGTGTGTGTATAGTGTGTATAGTGGTTATAGTGTATAGTGTGTGTATAGTGTGTATAGTGTATAGTGTGTATAGTGTGTATAGTGTATAATGTGTGTATAGTGTGTGTACAGTGTGTATAGTGTATAGTGTGTGTATAGTGTGTATAGTGTATAGTGTGTGTATAGTGTGTATAGAGTATTTTGTGTGTACAGTGTGTATAGTGTATAGTGTGTGTATAGTGTGTATAGTGTATAGTGTGTATAGTGTGTATAGTTTATAGTGTGTCTATAGTGTGTATAGTGTATAGTGTGTCTATAGTGTGTCTATAGTGTGTGTATAATGTGTGTATAGTGTATAGTGTGTGTATAGTGTGTGTAGTGTATCGTGTGTGTATAGTGTGTGTAGTGTATAGTGTATAGTGTGTGTATAGTGTGTGTATAGTGTATAGTGTGTGTATAGTGTGTATAGAGTATAGTGTGTGTATAGTGTGTATAGTGTGTATAGTGTATAGTGTGTGTATAGTGTGTATAGTGTATAGTGTGTATAGTGTGTATAGTGTATAGTGTGTCTATAGTGTGTGTATAGTGTGTGTATAGTGTGTAGAGTGTGTGTATAGTGTGTATAGTGTGTATAGTGTATAGTGTGTGTATAGTGTGTATAGTGTATAGTGTGTGTATAGTGTGTATAGTGTATAGTGTGTCTATAGTGTGTATAGTGTATAGTGTGTCTATAGTGTGTGTAGTGTGTATAGTGTATAGTGTGTGTATAGTGTGTGTAGTGTATCATGTGTGTATAGTGTGTAGTGTATAGTGTATAGTGTGTGTATAGTGTGTGTATAGTGTGTGTATAGTGTGTGTATAGTGTGTGTATAGTGTATAGTGTGTGTGTAGTGTGTGTATAGTGTGTATAGTGTATAGTGTCCACTTTCAGGTCCTCACGATGACACATGATGAACCCTGTAACTCCACTCTCTGCTTCATGAAGCTTTTTCTCTTCCATCAAAGTCCTAGTCTCCTGAGAATTCCAAGTTGGAAGTCAGGATGATCCTCATGTGATCCTAGTCCATCAGGGCCTCTGAGACTAGACAGTGGGGATGCAACTTGAGTCCTTCCGATTCCTCTTGCTTAACATCCTCACTACATGTACCACAGCCTGGGACTGCTCCTTCTACTGATCTAAGATTCCTCTTCTTAGGCTTTGGGGGACCGCTATATTCAGGGGTGATTGTCTCCTCAGTCCTCCTTCATGGAGGTTCCCATATCAGCTTCTGTCCCTCGATTAAAGGCTTCCTGGGGAATGCATATTCCTACAAACAGTGAGCAGTTACCCTCTAGCAAATCTTGGAGAAAATGGGTCTCAGTCCCAAAAGTGATGTAAGATTAGGAAAATGCAGTAGAAATTAAGGAACTTAGCACAGATGTTATGATGACAAAGAGATCTAGGTGATATATTCCTGCTCTTCAGCCACATCTAGGTTGTGTGCTTAATCGCTCAGTCATGTCCCACTGTTTGTGACGCCATGTACTGTAGTCCACCAGGCTCCTCTGTCCATGCAGATTCTCCAGGCAAGAATACTGAAGTGTGTTTCATGCCCTCCACCAGGGATTCTGCCCAACCCAGAGATCGAACCCAGGTCTCCCGTATTGCAGGCGCATTCTTTACCATCTGAGTCACCAGACTTAGGGTAGTTCTAAAATATTTACTCTCGGCACCTCCCTGTTGGTCCAGTGGTTTTGCGCTCCCAATGCAGGGTCCTAGGTTTGATCCCTAGTCAGGCAACTTGATCCCACATACCACAACTAAAACTCTCATATCCGACAACTAAGAGTTCTCGTGCCACAACTAAAATCTCACATTCCATAACTAAAGAGCCTGCATGTGGCAACAAAGATTCCAAGTGTCACAACTAAGACCCAGAGCAGTCAAAAAATAAGTAGAAATAACTATTTTTAGTTAAAACAAAGAAAATGTTTACTGTCTACATAGAAGGTCAGCGCCAGATAATCTTGTAAGCCCTCGATCACTTGAGGCTGTCTGAATTTGCACCTGCAGATGATCATATGCTTACTGAGCAGTGTCTCCTGCTCTCCTTTATTCACACCTCTTTATTATTTTGGAGTTTGTATTGCCTTGGCTAGGTGTTCCATCCCAGTGTTTTCATCACAGAGTCCTTCTTTCTGTCACTCAAGATACACTTTGGAGTGCTAGAAGACAGTGAATTAACTGACTCATGAGCACCTCAGGCCGGGACAAGGGGAAGGCTGCACGCTGTGCACAAATTCAGACCAGTGCTCCAGTCCCAGCTCTGGCTCTTATCAGTTGTGTCGACTTGGGTCCATCCCCAACTCGGGGAGCCTCAGGTGAAGTGGCTTTGGTAGGGCTAGTGGCATGGCGCTAAACCACCTGGCACAGTGCCTGGACCACACTGAGACTTTACACAATATCTGTTTTTCCTATGATTATGATTCTTTTCATCCTGGAGGATACCACCGACCCTGATGAAGTTCTTAAATCCAGGAGATGGCAGAGAATCTGTGGCATTCTTGGACATGGAACACCAAATCAGTCCAAAATGCTCTTTAGAAAGAATCCTTCATTTCCACTACTAAATCATATTTTGAGTGTGGAGGTAGTATTTTAACTGAACGAAATTCCAAGAATCTAAATTTGATTCCAAGACTAATTTTGTCTTCCTTCCCGGCTGCTCTTTCATCTGAACAACTCCTAGAGACTTCCTTAGTGGTCCAGGGGCTAAGACTCTGCACTCCCAATGCAGGAGGCCTGGGTTCCACCGCTGATCAGGGAACTAGGTCCCAAATGGCACAGCTTTGCCGCAACTAATAGTTCACACGCCACAACTAAAGATCGTATATGCCACAACTGAAACATTCCCCAAGCCGCAACTAAAGAACTCTCAGGCTGCAAGGAAGATCAAGGATCCTGTGTGCCAAAGACAAGACCAAGCATAGCCAAATAAATAAGTAACTAAATAAAATAAGCCCCTATCTTCATCAATTTCACCGTCACCGAAACTATACTCACCTCACAGACTTTGGTGGAATTATCAACATAGGCAAAAACGCTGAATGGAATGCCCTTTCAATAAAATGAGCTGTTTCCATGACTCACAGCAAAGAGTGTCAGCCCACTGGCTTCTGAGTTTCCGGTTTCATTCTACTATTACTTTTTTCACAGAAGCTCCTTGGAGATGATGTGCATGAAACATCTCGGTTGTGCACTGTGTTCACGGGCACTGGGACAGGAGCACAGGGCACATTCCACCCCCATCCCAGGCGGGATTTCTCTCTCGTCTACTCATGTTGCTCTTTAATCACCCAGTCGTGTCTGACCCTTTTCTACCCCATGCACTGAACAGACTGCCCTGTCCATGGGACTCTCCAGGCAAAAATACTGGACTGGGTAGCCATTTCCTCCTTCAGGGGATCTTCCTGACCCAGGGATTGAACCCACGTCTCCTGCAGTGGCAGGCGGGTTCTTTAGCACCGAGCTGCTTGGGATCTTGATAATTGAAAAGGAATTGTTCAGGGTAGTTTTCCATTCCAGGCTTAAGTCTCTCATCTTTGAGACCCACCATCTGAGGGTCTGGCCTCTATTTAGTGTTTCCACAGCCTCCCCGGTGAGCTCGCCATGTAGCCTAACTTAAAACTACCTTCCACCGCCAGACTTTTATTGCCCTAAAGTCTCCAAGTACCTTGCCTCAGTGTATTTACACTAGACTCCTCATGAGGAAGCCCTCAATCCTCTCACCTCCTTACACCTTATTTTTATTGGGCCCCTAGATCTCAGGTCACCAGCTACTTTATATGAAGGCTGCTCTTAGACTCTAGAATTCTATAAGAAGGGGTTGAGTTTAGTTTTCTTAGCATCCTCAAAACCACCCAGAAGCCTTCCAAAGAGAAGATGCTAAGTTCATATTTGAACAACTATCGTGCAAGTGTGCAAGAAAGCAATATTACTGGGATTTCACTTCTTCCACATTCTTAAATAACCTAAGCCAATCCAGGTAAATAAACTTCAATTTTATAAAGAAAGACTAAAACAAATAAACCAAGAAGTGAATACCTCTTAAGATTTTTTTCGGTATCTGATAATCACACAGACTTCACTGTGGAAAAATTCCGATTCTCACAAAAACATCCATATTCCAATATCATGTTGTCTTATTCCAAATGATAAGAAATGATTCATGGATTTCATTCTGTGCTATGTACTATGAAAATTCTTATTTTTCAACTTGATAAGCTGCAGTATATGTGGGAGCTGTGCCATTAGTATACTTGGACTCTGAAGCTAAACACATCTTTAATGAAAAGGAACAACATTTAAAATCAGAAGAAAGAAAAGTCTCCAATTTGTGCAAATTGTACAGGAACACAAATACGTTATATGCTGAATTTCCATGAGCCCCACCTTGGCCCTCCACTAGTGGGAAGATTGCCTGCTTTCTTGAAATGCAATGTGAAGTATCTGCTCAGACTTCACTAGGGGTGGGAGGAGCTTTGCACACGCTCTGGAAAGTGCACTGGCCCTGGCACCGTAGGAGCCTGGCTGCAGCTCTGGCTCTGGCTCTCTCTTTCAGCTCACAAAGCCTTTTCATACCAGAATGGGAAGGCACTGGACTTGGTATCATTGACATTAGCCCCAAACTCCCACATTCTTTTATATACCTCTATCTATCACGGAAGCATCCCTTATTAGTTTACAAAATTGTACTCAATTCCTTTTTATAGCTTCGTAGTACTCCACTCTGTGGATATATCATGTTGCCTCAATTAACATGTGCATGGACATTTACGTATTTTCCTATGGTTGTGGAGGTCTCTTCAGGGTTAATTTCGGAAAACACTGAATTACTGGCACATTTAATTTTCTGACATTACCATATTGTATTTACACTCTAATCTCATTCTTTGACATGTAGTTCTCAAAGAATGACATCAGCATATTCTCTAACACCATATACAAAAGTAAATGGAAAATGGATTAAAGACCTAGCTGTAAGAGTGGAAAGCATAAAACTCTTAGAAGATAAAAAGAGCAGAACACCCTTTGACATAAATTTTAATAATATTTTTTTGGATCTGTCTACTAAAGCTAGGGAAATAAAAGCAAAAATAAATAAATGGGCTGTAATTAAAGTTAAAAGCTGTTGCACAGCAAAGGAAGCCATCAAAAAAAAAAAAAAAAAGAAAAGCCAACCTGCTATATGGGAGAAAATATTTGCCAATGATATCACCAATAAGGGGTTAATATCCAAGATATATAAACAGTTTACATAACAGTTTAAAAACAACAATCAAGATAAAGATGGGCAGAAGACTTAAATACACATTTTTCCAAAGAAGACATATAAACGGCCGAGAGGCACATGAAAAGATGTTCAACATCGTTAATCATCATATGAATGCAAATTAAACCCACAATGAGGTATTTCCTCACACCTATCAGAAGGGCTATCATCCCAAAGGAAGAGAAGTGACAAATGCTGGTGAGCATGTGGACAAGATCTGTACACTGTTGGTGGGAATGTCAATGAGTCCTATTGTGTTATTCAAAGTTTACAGTATCGTACCTAACGGAGTAAGAAATAGCTGTGAATCATTGGTGATCACAGTTTTTGAGATAACACTTTAGTATAGAAACTGTTCATCATAGATGCATAGTGCTATTCATGATCCATGTCTGTGTGTGTGTGTTGTTCTTACCAATACAAGTGCAGCTGATCTAAGTTTCATGCTTACCTGTGGTACTTGAATTTCTTAATTGGATTCTGGACCTTCTATAAAGGTTATTTTGCTACTTATATACTGTTAAAATCTGGGCTGCGGAGGGGAAACAGGGGCTGGGAATTCCTGTTCCCCTCTATTGCAGATGCCACACAGACAAGACCTTTATTTTATTTTTTTTACATTTCCTGATATGAACAGTTTCACTCACTGTCCATTATCATTGGCAAGAATCTACCAATTCTCTTGTCATGTCATCTTGTTTTGAACCACCAAAGGAGATTCAAGGATTTCTGATTCAATAAAAACACCTTTGTGCTTATACTGAATTACAGCAATAAATGGGATATACTTTGTTTATAAACACAAAAATGGAAGTCAAATTAACCTTCAGTTACAAGAAGCGTATTCCAATAGTGCCAGAAAGAAAGCCCTAAACAGAAAAAGATACATCTCCCAGTTACTGAGGCCAAGCAAGAACAAAAAAAGACATAAAATGTGCTCCCTTCAGATCCACCTTGGCACTCAATTACTTGGAATACTTACTTCTCTTTTCAACCCCAAGATGAAGGATCTGCCCTGGATGTCACTATGTGCGAGGAGCTGGCGGACTTGGTTCTGGAACGTGCCCGGCCCATGGCAGTAGCGCTCTGTCTCTCTCAGCTCTCGAGGCCTCTCTCTACCTCATCCTATGATGGAATTCAGGACCTCCCAGGGCTGACAGCACGAAGTGGACGCTACAGAACCCCAGTGGTTCTGGGTGGCTATTTCTTTCACTTCTTTTTAAGGGGCCTCACATATAGGTTTGACAGTTGCTACTCTGACCTGAGATTGCCCTCCTTAGACCAAAGGTCTCAAGTCCCTGACGACTGTCCTGAGACAACAGAGAAAAGAGATGCTCAGCTTGAGAGCTCTGCCTGAAGGCTTCTTACACCTCATATTCTGGGCTGTTGCTTTCCTCAGTCCAGTTGCATGGGTGTCTTCCTAAAGGCCCTTGCCCCTTTGATTAAAGCCTTCTTGGGAAATGCCACATCCCTGGAAGGCTCTGAGTACTTTCTCTCCTGCAGACCTTGCAGAGAAGGAATCCCTGTCCTAGGAGTGATAAGAGATAGGAAATCCATGGCATAAGTAAGGGGGCCCAGGTAGAGACCTGTGAGAGAAACAAAACGTGGTAACCTGTCCCTTCTCTCCTTCAGCCAGACTTCTCAGGCAACCTCTGTTCTAATCAATAACCTTTATATTTTAGATCTAACAGATTTCTTTTATACAAAGGAATGGCTGTGAGATGAGGTTTTTGAGTCCCTTACTGATCTTATAAGCTTATCTAAAACTGAAAACTTTCAGAGCTTTTAAGATGTTTGAACCCCCATGTGTGTGGGCAGATGATCCTATTGCCAGCAAACACTATCTCCTTTTTCCTCTCTTCATATGTCATATTTATTTTGGCATTACTATTATTATTGCTCTGGCTATGGATTACAATATAATAGTTTGACCTGAGAGTCCCTCTTCTTAATGCTTCATGCATTTCACAGTAATGAGAATAAAAAGGGAAGTAAGGGCACAAGGTCAGACCAGGCTTGCAGGAGTGAGAGGGTGAGCTTCAGACTAACTCAGATCAAGGGCCTATGACCATCCCTGTCACTTAAACAGCCATGGAAAAGTTTGTCATATCGGTAAACTCTCTGAGAGTGCCTTGGGTTCTTTAACTGTGAAGGGAGTTTGACAAGCCCTGTCTGGAATGACTGCTGGCATGTGGTGGTAACAGTAAAGCATCTGCCACAGTGCCTGGCAGGCACCATGACCCTCCCTTCTCATGACTTTCTAGAACTGACATCAAAGGGTAGGGCATGACTCTCCTTTGTCCCCTCTATTCAGGGATGAGTAGACCCACAGTCTCTGCTCGGGCTTCACAATTTGACTTCTGGTGGGGCCTGGGGAATCCCCTCCTTCTTGACCTGAGGCCTATCTCCTCATACCTCCCTGTGAGCCTGGAGGAGGAAATAAGGCGGCCTTATCTAGCCACCCCTACCCATAGTCTCACAAGAACGAACGCTGTGGCAAGCTCCCTGAGGATGACAGACGGTTCCTCTCAGGGTCCAAAATCAGGGTTCCAAATTGACTCTCAGCCAAGCCCAAGACTCCCCCTTCTGTTGACATGGGAACAGCACCATCGGACCAAAACCCTAACGTTCCTGCTACTCCTCGGTCAGAGCTGAAGGGCCCCTTGGCCTGGTAAATCGGCCTGAGGCCTTCTGGGCTGAGAGTAGGGAACATACTGTGTGGCCATCCTGGTATTTGTGTTCCCACGTTCTTGCTGTCCTCACCGTCTTGGAAACATTCCCCAGCTGGAAACATTCCCTGACTTGCCTTAAAGCTTCTCCACCCAGGCCGGTAATTCCCTGATCCCTGAGGAAGAAGAGGAGTTTGCCTCATAGGGCCACCACAGGCCATGGTCTTCTGAGGCTAAGAATAGTGGAAGGAATATGTTCTGCCCCCACTGTTTTGAGGCGGGTGGTCTTTTCACGTCTTCAGGGTCCTTACCTTGACTTCTGGCACAATGTGGAAATCATCCTTCTGCTGAGCTTCAGCTGCTCCCTTGGATCAGGATGAGGTTCCTTACCTCCATGTGATCCTCTGGGAGGAAGTGAGGAGGGCTCACCACGTCACCCGGCCTAAGTGGCACAGTCTCAGGCCCGACAACAGGGACAGTGCCCTCTGTAGCCCCCTTCTTTCTGGGAGGGATCCTTTGCTGTCGGTCTGTATCATCAGTTGACTCCTGTTAGGAACTGGGTACCCTTCCTCAGCTGATACAGGCTCCCTCCATTAGCCCAAGGACTTTAAAGCCCTGAAGCCATTCGCCGTCAGAAAATAAGGGATAAACCTAGTCTGAAAGCCCTGCCTGTTCCCTCCCAGGGCCCATCACATTTGCAGGACTTTCTGAGAATTTATCTGTAATGGAGTAGTTGGTTGCCACACTCTTCATACAGGACTGTACAAATGTCATGCCTGGGATTTCCACTCTCTGATGAAGAGCCAGCCTATAAACCAAGGTCATCTCCTTGAAACCCTCCAGGCAGAAGTCAGGAGGCCCTTGACTTGGCCAGCACTTACCTATGCCTCCCAGGGCTAGCTGGAGAGGAGGGACTAAGTGCAGCCCTGTCGGCTGTGGATTCAGGGGCTTCGTGCCCACACCCTGGGTCCTCACTTTGACTCTGCGCCCTTCCTGGGGCTCTATTCTCTGCAGATTCCCAATGTCCCCACCTTCCCAGGACCTGAGTTGAAAGTATTAAGCACAGCAGCCCAGATAGTTCTGGACTTCATGGGCTTGCCAATGAGGACGCGTCTTAAGGATCCTACTGTTCTGGATGGGTCTTTCCATCACCCTCATTCAGGTTAATCACCATCATTTCTGAGAGACTGATTCTCCCTACCAACCTCAGAACTCTGCGCCGAGACCAAGTTTCTTAGGTCTCCGAGAAGCCTGAAGAATAAGTGAGGCTATGCTAATAGGCTAAGCCTAACAGTTCTGAATTCCTCTGTGTCTGAGATCAGAAGGGAGTCCTGTCCCAGTCACCACCATCCCCCATATTCTTGCGTCTTGCTCTCCTCAACCCTCCTACATGGGGTCGTCATCTTGCTTTCTGTGTCTTGGATTAAAGGCCTTTGGGGAAATTCCACGTCTCTACAAACTCTTCAGCTATGTTTGCTCTGCAGTGCTATAGAGAATGGGTCCCTGTCCCAGGAGTGATGGGAGATGGAGAAGCTATAGTCCAAGGCAGGAGTCCCAAGACAGGTGGTAGTCCTTTAGGGAGAAAAAAGTAGATCAATATCTGCTCAGCCACGTGAAGATTCTCACGTCATTTCTGTTCTGATAGGTTTACTTTCTACAGGGAAGAGACTGTAAGGATGACATGGTGACTCCTTGGTCTTCAGAGGTTATCTAACATGGCCAGTGTACACACTAATACTGTCCCTGAATATTGTTTTTTTCACTTATCTATGAGTAGTGAGTAAGGGATACATATCTTTGGTTAAGGATACCTGGCATTCTTACTGCACTGGCTACATATTTTGATCCAGTAGCTTGAGCACAAGGGCAATCTTTTCTATCACCTAGGACAAATTATGGAGTCCTGAGAAAAGCACTGAAATAAAAGATACAGGGTGGGGACTTTCCTGGTGGTCCAATGGCTAGGACTCCAGGCTCCCGATGCAGGGGGCCCAGGTTTGATCCCTGGTCAGGGAACTAGACCACACGTGCAGCAACTAAGATCCAGCACAGCTATATTAATAAATAAATAAAAATAAACAAAGAAATGTCAAATGCTAAAAGTACTTGTTAAAAAAAAAAAGTCAAGGGTATGTCTCAGGTTGGGGGGGAGAACAACATTATGTGTGCCAAAGTAGTTCAGAGCAGGAGTCTATCGCCTGCTGTCATTTACCAGAGTTACGTATTTAAGCACAAAACCAAACTCTATGAGCCTTGGGCTCTCCACTGCGAAGGAAGTTTGATAAGCCCTTTCTTGTCAGATTGCTGGAATATAGGTATTTATGGAAAGCTTCTGTCACGGCGCCTGTCTCTATTGAGTCATTAGGAGCAACAGCAGTTATTACTATGAGTATCTTGACCTCAGATGTTGCATCAGCTGGATTTTTTTTCAATCTATCAGATGTCAGAAACTATGAAGCGTTCCAAGTGGGAAAAGAAAAGACCTAACCTCCCAAATCAGCCAAAATTCAGCTAAGCAATGAAACCAAAGTAATATGTTCTCTCCGACCCCTCTTTACCCTGCTTCTTTCTTGTTTTCATGAAGTAGAGAGTATCTCAGCCTCTTCCATAGAATGACAGCATCTCTGAGAAACTATCATGAATGCACAGAGGCTAAGACTTCTTTTGACTAAACATCACCAGTACAAGCATGAAGACTTCTGAAGAGCAGATTCTCAATGGTTGTGTAAACAAGAGGCCCGAATAAATCATTTGCTGTAATTTATATTCTCAAACATTCTTGAAAACCATAAAGCATAAGCAGAGGCAAGTATGTGTCTTTTACATTTACAAAGAGGGAGACTAACCAGAGAGTAAAGCAAGCCAAAATCTGTAGGAATTTCAGCTATCTCCCTAACAATGTATCAATGTTCTGAGCCTCTGGTAGTGTCGTGTTTTTTGCATTTCTAAGGACACTCTTATCCTTAACTGATGTTATTCTCACCCTGGATCACAAAGGTGATGTGAGGATTTCCAATATTATTTGAGAAAACAAAATTTTTGCTCCTAAATCTGACAAACAGCAAACTGTGTGTGACCCATGTTCTTCATATGCTTATAATCATGAATCTAAATGACCTTTCTGTTGAAAAATTTTAAGAACTGAAAATTGGAGGAAATAAAGTCAACAAGTTATTGATGCATGTCAGGAACACAGGTTGACAGGCTTCTCCACGCACAAAGTGAACAACAGGCTTCAGACCACACTAGCGGCGAGATGAGCGGCTGGATGTGGCCCTGGGGCGCGCAGTGGTCAAAGCCGAAGGCCCAGCAGCAGCTGAGGGTGCAGTGCCAGGCCAGGCTGAAGCAGAAGGGCCAGCAGCGGCTGAGGGTGCAGTGCCAAGCGTGGCCGAAGCAGAAGGGCCAGCAGCGGCTGAGGCAGCAATGCCAGGCTTGGTCAAAGCAGAAGGGCCAGCGCTGGCTGAGGCAGCAATGCCAGGCTTGGTCGAAGCAGAAGGGCCAGCAGTGGCTGAGGCAGCAATGTCAGGCTTGGTCGAAGCAGAAGGGCCAGCGCTGGCTGAGGCAGCAATGCCAGGCTTGGTCGAAGCAGCAGGGCCAGCGCTGGCTGAGGCAGCAGTGCCAGGCCTGAGTGAGGCAGAAGGGCCAGCGCTGGCTGAGGCAGCACTGCCAGGCCAGGATGAAGAGGAAGGGCCAGCAGCGGCTGAGGCAGCAGTGCCAGGCCTGAGTGAGGCAGAAGGGCCAGCCCTGGCTGCCCCTCTGTCTCCGGTGCTCTCTACCTCCTCTCTCCAAGCCTCCTCATACTGTGGCAGGAAGGCAGTATGACCCGAATCCTTGACCTTGGCCAAAAACTGCAGGACTTTCATCTTGCTGGTTTCTGTGAGCAATTTAGGACCCCACAGGAACTCATAGCGAGGGGGATCGCTGCCGGGCACCTGGCGGTACTCCAGATACCCTTCCCGCACCAGATCTTCTGTGATGAGCTTCCTGGGCTCTCCAAAGATGAAGTGACTTCTCCCATCATAGATGCCCAGCATATTCAGGAACTTCCAGATCTTCTCCTCAGGGGCGTGGTTGCCATTCAGGTAGATGACACCCAGCAGAGGCATCAGAAGACCATTCTTCGGCAGCCCCCAGTCACCTCTCATAGACTCACTGTCGCTGAGATCTAGGTTGCTCACCAGGGTATAGCAGTGACTGTTGGGCCTGACTTCCTTCAGCACCAGGCCAAACACCAGCTCCATGCGCTCAGAGGCCCGGCTAAGGATCTCAGGGAATTGCTCCCTGTACCTTCTAGTGACTGCCTTCAGCATTTCAGACCTCTTAATGAGTGCCCTCATCGTATACTTACACAGCATGTACTGCACCAACACCTCTGCCTTCCAGGTCAGAAGATCTGTATGAGAGCTCCCAGCAGCAGCTGAGGCCTGGGAGGAATTTTCCCCTTCCTGAACTTGGCCCTCGGCACCTACACCAGATCTCGAGCGTGCTGCGGCACCAACACCAGATCTCGAGCGTGCTGCGCGCCCGACACCAGATCTTTTGCGTATAGCCCCTGCAGCAGCACTGGTGGTGCCTTGGGCTCCCTGAGGCCCCTTGGAGGTGCCAGCAGCAGACGAGCTTGAGGGACCGCTCTCTGAATCAGGAGGGGAGGAGGAGGTGGTCTCTTCTCCCCCAGATGTGGTAGTCTGATCATGAAGACCCTGGGTCTCAGCTCGGGCCTGGCGACGTTTCTCACGAGCACGGTGCTTACTCTTCTGCCCACGAGGCATGATGGCTGTGGTCAGGGACCGCAGGCAGGAATCTGGGCCTACAGATAGGAGGTGTGGGCACCTGGAGGATGGAGAATGAGGTGACATGAGCACCTTAAAACAGGAGATTCTACCTTGGCTTAATCAAAGGCCGCCTCTGTCCTTGAGGACACTGCTCTAGGAACCCACAAGGCTCCTGTTTTCCTGCTCAGCCTTTCCCCACACAATCCCACAGAGGAAGAATAGAGGCCGTCCTTTTCCTCTGCGACCTCTCAGCCCTGCTTTGGATTCACTCAGGTGCCAGCAGGTGCCAGCAGTGGGGTTTTCTAAGTTCTACTTCAGTGTTATCACGTCAAGTCCGGCGGAGCCTTGGCACTCTTCTCTCTGCTACACTGATGCCGACACTTTAGACATCCCCATGATCCAGAGGTAACTGAAGGGATGCCTCAGTCCACCTCCCTGCCAGGAGATAGACAACCAGTGCTGAGAGCTCATTAGGGTCTTTTCTATCCTAGTTCACTGGGATCATCATTCATGGTCCTTACCTTGGCTCCTTACAATTTGGGCACCATTATCCATTTGCGGGCTGCTGTCTGCACCTTCAGACTAGACATTTCCCCTCCTGTAGACTTCATATAAAATAGTAAAGAAAGTGCTCAGCCTCACAGCCCTTCCCTGAGATTTCCTGGGCTGAAATCTGAGGGTTGGGATGGATGCACTGGGTCCCCACTCAGGTTCCTGTAAGGCTGGATCCTGGGGACATGATGGGCTGCCCCTCCTCTCTCCCGCCGGCGGGGGAAGTCCCTAAGGGAAGGAGCTTCCCAGATTCCAGGGACCAATGACAGCACACTTTGCTAGCTAAAGCCGCCCCGCCCCAGCCTCGTAGAAGGCCCTGTCAGCCCGGGACCCCTCGGACTGGCGACCTATCCGAACCCCCGTTCACTAACCATAACTTTTTGGGCGATCTAGCCTGACCATCCCCCACAACCAACGCATATTAACCGCTCCCCAGGACACTCTGGAGTGAACTTCCTCCACCTGCCTCATTAGGGCCCAGGGACCCAACCTGGGAGCGCTTCCCCATTAAAGCCTGTTAGACACTCTTTTTGGTGTCCTGGTCTTTTACCTAACGTTCCTATTGAGCTCCTGGTAGAGAAACTGAACTTTCTCCTGAAGCGATGACTGCTTGATAGTAAAAGCCAATCACTCCATGTCCCAAAAGCAGGAAGTGAAGATGACCTTATCTTACCAAACACGGTCTCCTGAGATCAAAATCTGGTGCAGGCAGGTTGATGGCCCTGTGGACCCTCACAAGATCCCAATTCAAGGATCTAAATATTCTAAATATTTTAGTCTAAAATATTCTAAATATTTTAGTCTAATATATTGTTTCTGTTTTCTGCTATATGTCTTTTTGGAAATAAATTTATTTTTTACAGTATTACAATATGAATTTATAATATTGTACCAGTTTCTGCCACACATCAATATGAATCAGCCATAGGTTTATCTTATGTCTCCTCCATCTTGAAACTCCCTCCCACGTCACACCCCTCTTAAGTTATCACAGAACACTGGCTTTAAGCTCCCTGGTCATAAAACCAATTCCCACTGGTTATCTATTTTCCATATAGTAATATGTACCTTTTCAATGTTACTCTCTCAATCTGCCCCTCCCTCTCCTTCCCCCACTGTGTCCACGAGTGTGTTCTCTAGGTCTGCAATTCCAGGCTGCCCTGCAAATAGGTTCATCAGTACCATCTTTCTGGATTCCATATATATGCAAGAATATATGATATTGGCTTTCCTCTTTCAGACTTAGTTCACTCTGCATAAAAAAATTAGGAATAATGAGCCAACAGTGCCACTACTGGGCATATATCTTGAGGAAACGGTAATGGAAAAAGACACCAGTATTCATGCTCACTGCAGCACTATTTGGAGAAGGCAATGGCACCCCACTCCAGTACTCTTGCCTGGAAAATTCCATGGATGGAGGAGCCTGGTAGGCTGTAGTCCATGGGGTCACTAAGAGTTGGACACGACTGAGCGACTTCACTTTCACTTTTCACTTTCATGCATTGGAGAAGGAAATGGCAACCCACTCCAGTATTCTTGCCTACAGAATCCCAGGGATTGGGGAGCCTTGTGGGCTGATGTCTATGGGGTCGCACAGAGTCAGACACGACTGAAGCGAATCAGCAGCAGCAGCAGCAGCACTATTTACAATAGCCAGGACACAGAAGCAAACAAGGCCTACATTTGACTCATGACAGGGAGGACGATTTCTCCCTCTGCTGACCACTCCATTCAGACCAAGACCCTGGCTTCCCCATTAGCCCACAGTGGGAATCGACATGTATCCTTGAGGTCTCCCAGGGACGAAGGCAGGGAGATGTGGTCCGAATGACATGGTGTGGAACATCCACAGCCCCCAACGTTCTCACCATCCACCAGGAAACCGCAAACCCTCCCTTGCCAACCTGTGGCTGCCCCCACTGACCTGGTCTCTCACTTCCCTGAGATGTCCCGGGAAGTGTCATGTCAAAACGCCTGATTCTCCCAGTCCTGAAAATAGGACTGGTGCTTTATGTGGCTCCATTTCTTATGGGAGGAGCCCCCATCCTCACTCAGCGTCACAGCCATTAATATTGTTGGGGACTAGGTCCCTTTGTTGACCTGGGTCTATTCCATTAGAGCAAGGCTCTCACTTCCCCAAAACCAGCTCCAGTGGACACCAGGGGGCACCACAGTAGGCCAGCTCTACCCGGGGCCTCCTAGAGCCCAGTATAGGGGGGCCGCTCAGCCTGGCCCCCTTGCAGTGTCGAAGTCTGCTCATCAGCCCTCAGGGCCCTCCTCTAGGACCTAGAGCTTCTCCGGGGGTAGAATCCGGGCCTACCCCCCACAGACCAACGCCTTAGCCTGAGAAACTCTAGCGCACATTCAGCCGATAGCGCTGAGGGACTCATAAGAGCCATATCACAGGGGTGGGATGTGGATGGGTCACTTTTATTGCTGGGAGGGTTGGGAAAGTCCCTTCAGCTCCATTCAGGTCCTCACCTTGGTTCCGGACGAGTCCTGGACGCTAAGTCTCCGCCAAACGGTCGCCGCAGCTACCGGCCGATCCGCTCGCTTTCAAAGCGGAAGTGGACGGAGCTGCGTAGGGTCCTACGTGGGGTCTCCCAGGGATGACGGCAGGGGCAGCGTGCTACGGGAACCCTGGTAACTCAATATTCATCCGTCCTCGCGTCCTCCTTGTGCAGTGTATCAGAGCCCAGGATGCCTCCTTGTATGAACCGAAGTCTTCCAGCTCCCAGACAAAGCCCTCGCCTTCCCAAGTCCCCAGTGGTGGGAGGCCAGCTTTGCTCTGAGCATCTCTGCTTGTCAGGTGGGTTGCCACTCTGTGAGCCTCCTTCGTTGGGGGAGAGATCCTCCCACTAGAACTGATGGTCCTCACCTTAAGTCCGGTTATGGTTAACACACCCCCATCTGCAGATCTGGGTTCTGATCAGGCTAGAGGAGACTCAGCCCTCCCTAATATCACACAGGTTGAATGAGGGGACCACTCAGAAGTAGCTCTTTGGCGCTTCTAAGGGCTAAGAATTTACAGAATTCTGTTTGGATCCCTCTGCAGGGATCCCCACTAACACTCAGCATCACATGTGAGGTCTTCTTTGAATTCAGGTCCCTCCCTCTGCGAAGCTGCGGCTGATTGTATTAGACAGAGGTCTCACCTCGCTAAGGCTTCTAGACTGAAATCAACCTGACATCTGTGCCCAGCGCTTCCTGGGGACCACAGCATCAGTGATTTTCCAGGGCCTCCATTTACAGTGTGTGTATAGTGTGTATAGTGTGTGTATAGTGTATAGTGTGTGTATAGTATGTATAGTGTGTATAGTGTGTATAGTGTATAGTGTGTGTATAGTGTGTATAGTGTGTATAGTGTATAGTGTGTGTATAGTGTGTATAGTGTATAGTGTGTATAGTGTGTAGTGTAGTGTGTATAGTGTGTATAGTGTGCATAGTGTATAGTGTGTGTATAGTGTGTATAGTGTATAGTGTGCTAGTGTGTATAGTTTATAGTGTGTGTATAGTGTCTATAGTGTGTATAGTGTATAGTGTGTGTATAGTGTGTATAGTGTGTATAGTGTGCATAGTGTATAGTGTGTGTATAGTGTGTAGTGTGTGTATAGTGTATAGTGTGTGTATAGTGTGTATAGTGTGTATAGTGTAGTGTGTATACTGTGTGTATAGTGTGTGCATAGTGTGTGTACAGTGTAAATAGTGTGTATAGTGTATAGTGTGTGTATAGTGTGTATAGTGTATAGTGTGTCTATAGTGTGTGTATAGTGTGTGTATAGTGTGTATAGTGTATAGTGTGTATAGTGTGTGTATAGTGTGTATAGTGTATAGTGTGTGTATAGTGTGTGTATAGTGTGTATAGTGTATAGTGTGTGTATAGTGTGTATAGTGTATAGTGTGTATAGTGTATAGTGTGTGTATAGTGTGTATAGTGTGTATAATGTATAGTGTGTGTACAGTGTGTGTATACTGTGTGTATAGTCCACTTTCAGGTCCTCACGATGACACATGATGAACCCTGTAACTCCACTTTCTGCTTTGTGAAGCTTATCTTTCATCAAGGTCCTAGTCTCCTGAGAATTCCAAGTTGGAAGTCAGGATGATCCTCATGTGATCCTAGTCCATCAGGGCCTCTGAGACTAGACAGTGGGGATGCAACTTGAGTCCTTCCGATTCCTCTTGCTTAACATCCTCACTACATGTACCACAGCCTGGGACTGCTCCTTCTACTGATCTAAGATTC
Organism: Capricornis sumatraensis; assembly: GCF_032405125.1. Taxonomy (NCBI): domain Eukaryota; kingdom Metazoa; phylum Chordata; class Mammalia; order Artiodactyla; family Bovidae; genus Capricornis; species Capricornis sumatraensis. The sequence continues at coordinate 113,729,187 of NC_091092.1, forward strand.
CTCTTCTTAGGCTTTGGGGAACCACATTATTCAGGGGTGATTGTCTCCTCAGTCCTCCTTCATGGAGGTTCCCATATCAGCTTCTGTCCCTTGATTAAAGGCTTCCTGGGGAATGCATATTCCTACAAACAGTGAGCAGTTACCCTCTAGCAAATTTGGAGAAAATGGGTCTCAGTCCCAAAAGTGATGTAAGATTAGGAAAATGCAGTAGAAATTAAGGAACTCAGCACAGATGTTATGATGACAAAGAGATCTAGGTGATATATTCCTGCTCTTCAGCCACATCTAGGTTGTGTGCTTAATCGCTCAGTCATGTCCCACTGTTTGTGACGCCATGTACTGTAGCCCACAAGGCTCCTCTGTCCATGCAGATTCTCCAGGCAAGAATACTGAAGTGTGTTACATGCCCTCCACCAGGGATTCTGCCCAACCCAGAGATCGAACCCAGGTCTCCCATATTGCAGGCACATTCTTTACCATCTGAGTCACCAGATTTAGGGTAGTTCTAAAATATTTACTCTCGGCACCTCCCTGTTGGTCTAGTGGTTTTGCGCTCCCAATGCAGGAGTCCTAGGTTTGATCCCTAGTCAGGCAACTTGATCCCACATGCCACAACTAAAACTCTCACATCCGACAACTAAGAGTTCTCGTGCCACAACTGAAATCTCACATTTCATAACTAAAGAGCCAGCATGTGGCAACAAAGATTCCAAGTGTCACAACTAAGACCCAGAGCAGTCAAAAAATAAGTAGAAATAACTATTTTTAGTTAAAACAAAGAAAATGTTTACTTTCTACATAGAAGGTCAGCGCCAGATAATCTTGTAAGCCCTCGATCACTTGAGGCTGTCTGAATTTGCACCCGCAGATGATCATATGCTTACTGAGCAGCGTCTCCTGCTCTCCTTTATTCACACCTATTTATTATTTTGGAGTTTGTATTGCCTTGGCTAGGTGTTCCATCCCAGTGTTTTCATCACAGTTTCCTTCTTTCTGTCACTCAAGATACATTTTGGAGTGCTAGAAGACAGTGAATTAACTGACTCATGAGCACCTCAGGCCGGGACAAGGGGAAGGCTACACGCTGTGCACTAATTCAGACCAGCGCTCCAGTCCCAGCTCTGGCTCTTATCAGTTGTGTCGACTTGGGTCCATCCCCAACTCGGGGAGCCTCAGGTGAAAGTGGCTTTGGTAGGGCTAGTGGCATGGTGCTAAAGCACCTGGCACAGTGCCTGGACCACACTGAGACTTTACACAATATCTGTTTTTCCTATGATCATGATTCTTTTCATCCTGGAGGATACCACCGACCCTGATGAAGTTCTTAAATCCAGGAGATGGCAGAGAATTGGTGGCATTCTTGGACATGGAACACCAAATCAGTCCAAAATGCTCTTTAGAAACAATCCTTCATTTCCACTACTAAATCATATATTGAGTGTAGGGGTAGTACTTTAACTGAACGAAATTCCAAGAATCTAAATTTGATTCCAAGACTAATTCTGTCTTCCTTCCCGGCTGCTCTTTCATCTGAACAACTCCTAGAGACTTCCTTAGTGGTCCAGGGGTTAAGACTCTGCACTCCCAATGCAGGAGGCCGATATTCCACCACTGATCAGGGAACTAGCTTCCAAATGGCACAGCTTCACCACAACTAGTAGTTTACATGCCACATCTAAAGATCCTACGGTGCAACGGAAACATTCCTCATGCCACAACTAAAGAACTCTCAGGCTGCAAGGAAGATCAAGGATCCTGAGTGCCGAAGACAAGACCAAAAATAGCCAAATAAATAAATAACTAAATAAAATAAGCCCCTATCTTCAATTTCACCATCACCTAAAATATACTCACCTCACAGACTTTGGTGGAATTATCAACATAGGCAAAAACGCTGAATGGAATGCCCTTTTAATGTGAGCTGTTTCCACGACACACAGCAAAGAGTGTCAGCCCACTGGCTTCTGAGTTTCCGGTTTCATTCTACTATTACTTTTTTCACAGAAGCTCCTTGGTGATGATGTGCATGAAACATCTCGGTTGTGCACTGTGTTCACGGGCACTGGGACAGGAGCTCAGGGCACAGTCCACCGCCACCCCAGGGAGGATTTCTCTCTCGTCTACTCATGTTGCTCTTTAGTCACCCGGTCGTGTCTGACCCTTTTCTACCCCATGGACTGAACAGACTGCCCTGTCCATGGGACTCTCCAGGTAAAAATACTGGATTGGGTAGCCATTTCCTCCTCCAGGGGATCTTCCTGACCCAGGGATTGAACCCACGTCTCCTGCAGTGGCAGGCGGGTTCTTTACCAGTGAGCCACCTGGGAAGCTCCATAATTCCCAAGCAGTTGTTCAGGGTAGTTTTCCATTCCAGGCTTTTGTCTCTCAACTTTGAGACCTGCCATCTGAGAGTCTGACCCCTATTCAGTGTTTCCACAGCCTCCCTGTTGGGCTCGCCATGTAGCCTAACTTAAAACTACCTTCCACGGCCAGACTTTTATTGCCCTAAAGTCTCCAAGTGCCTTGCCTCAGTGTATTTACACAGGACTCCTCATGAGGAAGCCCTCAATCCCCTCACCTCCTGACACCTCATTTTTATTGGGCCCCTAGATCTCAGGTCACCAGCTACTTTATATGAATGCTGCTCTTAGACTCTAGAATTCTATAAGAAGGGGTTGAGTTTAGTTTTCTTAGCATCCCCAAAACCACCCAGAAGACTTCCAAAGAGCAGATGCTAAGTTGATATTTGAACAACTATAGTGTAAGTGTGCAAGAAAGCCATTTTACTGGGATTTCACTTCTCCCACATTCTTAAATAAGCTAAGCCAATCCAGGTAAATAAACTTCAATTTTACAAAGAAAGGCTAAAACAAAACAAACCAAGAAGTGAATACCTCTTAAGATTTTTTTCGGTATCTGATAATCACACAGACTTCACTGTGGAAAAATTCCCATTCTCACAATAAAATCCATATTCCAGTATCATGTCATCTTGTTCCAAATGACAAGAAATGATTCAAGGATTTCAGTCTGTGCTATGTACTATGAAAATTCTTATTTTTCAACTTGATAAGCTGCAGTACATGTGGGAACTGTGCCATTAGTATACTTGGACTCTGAAGCTAAACACATCTTTAATTAAAAGGAACAACATTTAAACACAGAAAGAAGAAAAGTCTCCAATTTGTGTATATTGTATAGGAACACAAATACGTTATATGCTGAATTTCCATGAGCCCCACCGTGGCCCTCTGCTAGTGGGAAGATTGCCTGCTTTCTTGAAATGCAATGTGAAGTGTCGCTCAGAATTCACTAGGGGTGGGAGGAGCTTTGCACACGCTCTGGAAAGTGCACTGGCCCTGGCACCGTAGGAGCCTGGCTGCAGCTCTGGCTCTGGTTCTCTTTCAGCTCACAAAGCCTCTTCATACCAGAATGGGAAGGCACTAGACTTGGTATCATTGACATTAGCCCCAAACTCCCACATTCTTTTATATACCTCTATCTATCATGGAAGCATCCCTTATTAGTTTACAAAATTGTACTCATTCCTTTCTATAGCTTCGTAGTACTCCACTCTGTGGATATATCATGTTGCCTCAATTAACATGTGCATGGACATTTACGTATTTTCCTATGGTTGTGGATGTCTCTTCAAAGTTAATTTCTGGAAACACTGAATTACTGGCTCAAATGTAAAAGCACACTTAATTTTCTGACATTACCAAATTGTATTTACGCTCTAATCTCATTCTTTGACATGTAGCTCTTAAAGAATGAGATCAGTATATTCTCTAACACCATATACAAAAGTAAACGGAAAATGGATTAAAGGCCTAGCTATAAGAGTGGAAACCGTAAAACTCTTAGAAGATAATATGAGCAGAACACACTTTGATATAAATCACAATTTTCTTTGGATCTGTCTCCTAAAACTAGGCAAATAAAAGCAAAAATGAATAATGGGCTGTAATTAAAAGCTTTAGCACAGCAAAGGAAGCCATCAACAAAATGAAAAGCCAACCTACTATATGGGAGAAAATATTTGCCAATGATATCACCAATAAGGGGTTAATATCCAAAATATATAAACAGTTGATATAACAATTTAAAAACAATCAAGAAAAAGATGGGCAGAAGACTTAAATACACATTTTTCCAAAGAAGACATATAAACGGCCGAGAGGCACATGAAAAGATGTTCAACATCATTAATCATTATATGAATGCAAATTAAACCCACAATGAGGTATTATCTTATACCTATCAGAAGGGCTATCATCCCAAAGGAAGAGAAGTCACAAATGCTGGTGAACATGTGGACAAGATCTGTACACTGTTGGTGGGAATGTCAATTGGTGCAGCCACCATGGATAACAGTAAGCAGGGTCCTCAAAATCTAAAAACAGACCAAACAAATGACCCAGCAATCCCACTCCTGGGTGTATAGCTGATAAAAAAAAGAAAAAATAACCCACTAATTTGGATGGTCCCCGTCAGGTACACGATGCTTGTCTGAGTCTAAGGGTTTCCACTGCTCGTCTCCCCTTCCCCTCCAGCCTCATCTACTCTCTGCCAGGGAGCCCTCCCCAGTCCAACCTCCCTGGTTATTAAGAAGGCACCTGTGTCTGGCAGAGCCAGTGTGAGATGAAGAGATAGTCCTTCCCAGCCACCAGATAATCAGGAGGTTTAGCTGGACGTTTCAGCACACACTGAGACAGTGAGGAGTCAGACAAAAAGCACAGACTGTGGCACTGAAATGGATTAATAAGGAACTTAGTGATGTGGCCAGTGACCGTCCAGCACAATATTCTGCAGGTCCAGTTGGGGATGATACATTTCATTGGCAAATCACAATTACGAACAAGAATAGCAGCCCATATCGAGGCAGTGTATTCTCTGTGACAATTCATTTCCCTAAGACTACCCGTGCACACTACCTAAGGGTGCATTTGCAACAGAATTTATCATCCAGACATGAACACTAATGGTGGCACTTGGCTCGCTACTCTAAGATCACTGTGATCTCTTGCTTTCATGATTTCTAGAGTTCTGGTGTCCATTTGTTCCCTGCTATACGATCAGAACCCAGATGATAGCCTCCCCGAAGCCAGAGGTTTCATAGATCTATAAAACAGAAATAAGTAAAAGGATTCAGACAGAGAAGGAGATATATTATATATCTTATATGTATAATTTTTTTAAAATGATACAAATGATTTTAATTACAAAATAGAAAGACTTACAGTCTCAGAGAACAAATTTATGGTTGCCGCTGGGGAAGGATGTGGGACAGGGATAGTTAGGGGACTTGGGATGGACATGTACACACTGCTATATTTAAAATGGATAAGCAACAAGGACGTACTGTATAACACAGGGAACTCTGCTTAACATTATGTGGCAGTGTTGATGGAAGTTTTGGGGAGAGTGGATATGTGTATATGTATGCCTGAGTCCCTTCGTGTTCACCTGAAAACTGTCACAATATTGTTAATTTGCTATCCCCCAATACAAAATAAAAAAGCTAACATTTTACAAAAACTGTGCCTCCAGTGCAAGGGGTGTGAGTTCAATCCCTGGCTGGGGAATTAAGGTCCCATGTGCCACATAGCAAATCAATCAAAAAAATATCATCACAGAAAAACGTGATGGCGATCCATGAAAGAAATAAGTGATAAGCTAGATTTCATTCCCTTTAAACTTCTGCTCTATGAACATTCACCAAGAGAACAAGAAGATGAGCCATAGTCAGGGAGAAAATATTTGCAAAAGACATATCTGATGAAGGCTCTAAACTAAAATATACAAAGAACTCTTAATAAGAAGAAAACTAACATCTAATAAAAAATGGACCAAAGATATGAATAGATACCTCACCAAGGAACATACACAGATGACAAACAAGCATATGAAAAGATGCTGCACATCATATACCACTGAAAGTGAAAGTGAAGTCGCTCAGTCGTGTCCCACTCTTTGCGATCCCATGGACTGTAGCGCACCAAGTTCCTCTATCCATGGGATTTCCCAGGCAAGTATACTGGAGGGGGTTGCCAATTCCTTCTCCAGAGGATTTCCCCAAACCAGGGATCAAACCAGATCTCCAGCATTGCGGGCAGATGCTTTACCATCTGAGCCACCAGGGAATCACATACCATTAGGGAACTGCAAAGTAAAAAACAAACAAACAAACAAACAAGCAATTACCACGACATGCTTTTCAGAATGGCCAGCATTCAAAGGACTGAAAACACCAAATGCTGGTAAGGATGTGAATCAACAAGAACTCTCATTCCTCGGTGGTGGTGATGCAAAATGGTAGAGCCACTTCGGAAGACAGTTGCAGGTTTCGTAGTAAACTATACATATTCAACACTGCTGGTAGGAATGTAAATTGGTGCAGCCAATTTACAGGGAACATAGTGTAGCAGTTCCTCAAAAAATCAAAAATAACACATAATATTTCCGCAATTCCACTACTATCCAAAGGAATTGAAATCAGGACCGCGAGGAGAGCTCTGCACTCCCATGTTCATTGCAGCACTACTCACAATAGCCAAGAAAGGGAAGCAGCCTAGGTGTCCAGTGACAGATGAATGGATAAAGAAGATGCAAAATATACATTCAATGAAATATCATTCAGCCTAAAAAGAGCTAACCTCTCCAGTTATGACAGCGTGGGTAAACCTAGAGGACCTCTGCTACAGTGAAATAAGCCAGACACAGAAGGACAAATACTGCATGTCGTTTATATGAAGAATCTAAAATGGTCAAAGTCAAAAAAGCAGAGAGTAGAGTGGTAGTTGCCATGGTCTATGGCAGGGTAAATGAGAAGGAACTGTAGACTTAAAAAACATTCACAACCTATGCAGGAGACAGGGTGCTCAGGGCTGGTGCACTGGGATGACACTGAGAGATGGCATTGGGAGGTAGGTGGGAGGGGGCTTCAGGAAAGGGAACAATGTACACCCGTGGCTGATTCATGTCAAGGTATGGCAAAAGCCACTACAATACTCTAAAATAGTTAGCCTCCAATTAAAATAAATACATTAAAAGAAATTAAAAAAAAAAAAAACATTCACAACCTAAAAGTTGACAGGTATGTTCTCTTTGGTACAAACCTTTAGGACTTCAACCCAGGAGGCAGCGTCTCCAGTGACCCTGAGAGAACTGTGCCAAAGAAGGGAGGGGAGGAGCCAGGTTACATAGAAGTTTTGCAGCAAAGGGCAGGTAGTCTGAATATCAAAAGATTATGATAAATGAAGGAAAACCAGATAACCCAGGTTAAGGAATTTAGCACTTTTCCATATATGGAAAGATGCAAGAATCAGGGCTCACTGAAATCATTCCTTTGATATGAACTTCACATATCTGGGGCCTGTATCCTGTATTTTTACATCCTGTGTTCCCTCAGGGTTCACCATCCATGGTGGCTGCAACTGTTGATAACTGACACTGTTATTCACTGATACACCAGGCAGTATCCCAAATCTCAGTATTAATCAAAAGTTACAAAGTTTAATTATACAAAATGAAAAAGTTCTCAGGATCTACTATATAATATAGAGCTTATAGTTAAGAATACTACATTGTACACTCTCTAAGAGGTCAAATCTTACGGTAAGTGTGTTTATCACAAATACAAAACATAAACGGTGAGAAGGCATCTGTCAAAATGGCCATCATCAAAAAATCTATAAACAATAAATGCTGGAGAGGGTGTGGAGAAAAGGGAACTCTCTTGCATTGTTGTTGGAAATGTAAATTGATACAGCCTCTATGGAGAAGAGTATGAAGTTTCCTTAAAAATTAGGAATAAAACTACCACATGACCCAACCATCCCACTACTGGGCATAAACCCTTAGGAAACCATAACTGAATAAGACACATGTGCTCCAGTGTCCACTGCAGGACTATTTACAACAGACAGGCCACAGAAGCTACCTAGATGTCCATCGATGAATGGAAAAGAAGCTTTGGTACATGTATACAATGAAATACTACTCAGCCATAACAAAGACCATATTTGAGTGAGTTCCAATGTAGTGGGTGAACCTAGGGCTTATTATACAGAGTGAAGAAAGTCAGAAAGAGAAATATAAACATCCACAGAAGCTGTGAGGGTGTGAACATTACAAGAGCTATCAATATGTGACACAGACATGAAGTGAGCAAACGGTGTTGGAAAGATGGAGCCGAAACACTTGCTGGAAGCAAGGTTGACTAACACAAACTTTCAATTTGGTCAAGAAAAAGAACCAAGAAAAGAAAAGCAGTACCTGTGAAATACAATAAAGCAAAGTGCAACAGAGTGAAGCGTGCCTGTAACTGTTAAGGGCAGTTCCCCATCCCAGGCTTCGTCTTTCAACTATGCAGCCCACCATGTCAGAACCTGGTCCCTGGTCACGACTACCACAGCCTCATCCAGCCCGCCATGCACGCAACTTATAATTCCTTCCCACTGAAGGACTTACATTTTCCCAACGCCCACCGCTACCTTGCATCAGGGAATTGACATTTGACTGCTGCCATGTCACCATTTCCTTTACATGACAGCTGCCTCTCGACTCGATAATTTTATGGTCAGTGGCTAGATCTTTTTCTCAGCTCTCCAGGTACTAGCACGGAGTCTTCTATGAACCCAGGCTCAATTAACGTTTAGGGAATAAATGACCCTGTGAGCATGAGGATGAATTTCTTAGAAATTAATTTTACATTTTTGAATTAATGAAGCATACACTGTCACTTATAATTTTGTAAAACACAGACTACAAAAGAGGAGGAAACCAAGTGATATCCATCTTACTTCCCCTCTATTTCTTGATCCCACATATTTCACTGCTTAATTTTTTCATATTTTCAAGAAATAACATATTATAATGCTATGTTATCTTGCACCAGCTTACTAAATAAGATGGAAGATTTCCCATTTGTTTTACACAACAGAAAAACTCTTATCCTTAAGACCGATAAACAACAATAAGTGTGACTGATGTCATTCGTACACTGAGATTATAAACTTTCATTGAGGGGCAACCTTTGAAAGGTAGCACGGACATAAAAACACAAATTTATCTCTAAATTCCTCACACAGAACACAAACCCCAAGGAATTAGACACTATGCACCCTCTGGGATGCCCAGTTCTATACCACTTAGAGAACACTGAATGCTATCTTCAGCCACAAAGTACAAAATTTGGCTCTGCTTCATTAGGTGTGGGAAGAATTGCTGGAGGGACACTGGGACATCCGCTGGCTCGGGCCCTCTCTTGCTCACCTCCCAAAGCTGAGATACCCAGGATCTCTGATAGCTGACAGAAGGGGTGGGGATGGGGGGGAAGAAGCCCAGTGGGGTGTTCTACAGCCCTCATCTGAGTCCCCATCTTCGTATCTACCATTGTCTGACACTCCTCCCTTTACGGAATTGTGCCCACAAGCCTCCAAACAAAGTTTCACCTCTTAGAGTTCGGCAGGGGAGAAGTCCGGAAATTGAGCACATGGGTGCCGCTTTGTCTCGCCATCTTTACCATGCCTCGTTAGCACTCGGCGCTCTCCCAGTGACTGGAGTTAGGGCCTTCATTTACAGAATCAAGTAATCACTTATCTTACAGAATGTCTTAGATCAAGATATACCGAAGAAATCGGCCTAAGAGAGTTGTAGGAACCGTCCCCTGCCGATCACAGAGATGAGACTTTTGGCGTTATCTTTGTTACAGGACAGGGAAATAGCCCCTTGAGTCCATATTCAGGTCCTCACCTTGCCTGCAGATCAGTCCTGGGAATCCACTCTTAGCCACACGAATGCGCTGAACATCAGTGCGAGCTCTTCGCCACCAGCACGGAAGATTTGCAGAGACACTTCCGGCTATGGCTGCCCTGTGCGTGAACTCTGAGGGATGACGGAAAGGGCGGGGCTCTGTGGGGACCCCGTCGTTCCATGTTCAGCGATCCCATTGGTCATCCCTTCGGGTCCTCACCATGCCGGCTGTCAGAGCCCGGGACACTTCGCACTACGGACTTGAGTCCTCCTGCCCCCAAACCAAGCCCTTACGTCTCTGAGTCCCTAGTGGGGATTCAGGGCGCTTCTCTGAGCACCTCTCCTTGATAGGGGGAGCACCACTCTGTGAGCCTTCCTCCTTGGTGGGAGAGACCCTCTCATTATCACTGATGGTCCTCATCTTCCCAGTGGTGATGGCCAAGATGTCACCCCCTAAGAACTGGGGTTCCATCCATTCTCTCGCTGAGACCAGACAGAAATGAAGAGGCTTCTCATCCCTATCACTCTGCCTGGAGCCTCTGGGGTTAGGAATAGGGGCAGGGGTCTGTAAAGCCTCCTCATTTGTGGGTCTAGTGATACTTCTTTCTTCACTCAGGGACCTACCTCACCGGGTCCTGGCCAGTCCTGGGACCTGACCCTCCAACCTGAGATTCTCCCTCTGCTGACCCGAGGCCATTCTTCTTAGACTGAGACTTTGACCTCACAGAGAACTACAAGGCTATTAAGAGGGAATGTCCTGTCTGGGCATTGTAGGCCTTAGAGCAAGTTTGGGCAGGTCTCTGAATGACCTGTACTTTATGGTGGTTGTCTCTCCAGTCCTCACTTATGGGGGCCTAAATTTTGTCTATCTCTTGGATTAAAAGATTCCTGGGGAAAACCACATCCCGGCAAAGTCTTGAGCAGTGTCCCTAATGCAGACCTTACAGTTTCATGTCCCAGACTTGACCTGAGATGGGGAAATAACACAGAAGGCAAGGGGCAGAATGGGGTGCACTCCCAGAGAAAAATGCTGCTCCATCCTTTTCAAAAGCCAGAGTCAGTCTCTTTTCATGACTTGTTTTAATTGATTGACAGGCATACTTTTAAAACATTGTACTGCATGTAATCATGCTTCACAAATACTGTGTTTCGTTACAAAGTGAAAGCTTATGGTAACCATGCACTGAACATGTCTATGGCACCATTTTCCCAACATCATGTATTCACTTGGGGTCCCTGTACCACATTATTATTTCTTCTTTAAATATTTTAAATTCTTTCCTTATTTTATTTCTTATGGTGCTCTGATCAGTTGTCTTTGGTACTACTGTAACTGTCTTACATTTGTAAATTAAGCTATGTGCATTTCTTAGACATCTTGTAGTAAGTGTACGATAGGATTAACAAGTTTTAAAGCCCTGGGAATCCCCCAAATTCCTAATGATTTACTCTATGGCAATTTTCACTTTTTTGCAGTGATCTGGAACCCTAGTCACCATAGCTGAGATACGAGTACAATTCTAAAGGAAAAAAGCCATCCAAGATGGTTTTGTGCTATTCTGATTGAGGGTATCTGACAATGCATAGAGAGACGATCTTATTGTCCCTGTCATCTGTTTCTCTTCTTTATTCCTGTCATGTATTGATGTAGCCTTCAAGGCTTTGTGCCTAAAGAAGTGTATTGGAATATATCCAGAGTCCTTACCTTTATCCCAAGATACCTTTGCGTGTTAAGGAACACAAGCTCTGCTTTAGGGCAAGAGGAGTATAACAGCATCAGATCGAGAGGAATTCAGAGAAGAATCCATTTCTTTTTGTACATTCTTCAAGCTTGTGGAAATCCTCCTCACTTTGGTTAATGATTCTCAACTTCTGTAGAAAATAATAGATCCAGGTCCCAGATTTTTGTACCACCAGGACTGGAGTGTTATATAAGCATTGACAAGGTTGGATTAATTGGTATTTAAGAAAGGTGATTATCAGAGGCTTTGTTTCCTTCACATGTCTCTTTACAGGCTATTGCTTTAAGTTTGACCTTTTGGTGCCTGGATGGAATTTATTTCCATTGAGTCAGCTGTCGTGGCTCTTCCTGGCCACTCATCGGCCCAAACTGAGCTCTGCAGCTGACTGACCAGTTTCTTCCACTGTAGTGCTCAAAATAGTTTACATTTTGGCCAGCAAACAGAGCCTGGACCAACAGTCTTTAACCAATGCCTGATGCCTCTTCCCAGCCTTCATGGATTGCAGTCGACCTCAACCAGCACTCTTATCAGGAGCTTGAGGTCTCTGGATGAGGAAGAATTGTTGGCTTCCCCTGGAAAACCCTTGCGTCCATGGGAGCTGTAGGAAAGCCTTCAGGGCTGGTCTATCTGTGGCTCAGAGCGCTTTGTTCCTTTTTAGGAAGAAAATGGGCAAACTTGATGCATCGCCCCTTAATTTAGGACCCAATTCCATCTCCTCGTTTGGTTTCTGGAAAGTGTTGGCTGTATCAGTTCCCTGGAGAAACCACTGAGAAGAATGGACAGTCTCAAGGTGACCAGCTTGGATCTGAGGGTTCACTTAAAGAACCCCAAAAAGTTTTCCATTATTCTATGTGGTTGTCAAACTGTAGCTTGAAAGGCACACGTGCTACCCAGCTTCCAAGGAATCTGTCCCACCATTTCCAAGACTGGAGCCCATTTGGTCAGAGGCTCCTAATATTTCTGCCCCGCCATGTGCTGAGGGCATGCTTGTCTACTGAAGAGGGTCCTATGGAAGTTCAGGCTCTGTCTCACTCTCCACATAGAAAACCTTATCTAGTGAGCAGGAGGCTGAGGGAGTGATTGCATCACTTTGAAGAAAGTGAAAGAGGAAGCTGTCTTAGACTCAGGCAGAGCTGACTCTCAGAGAGCCATTCAGGAGCACACACATTTAAACACCGATTTCCTCACTTCCTTTCTGAGCATGCTGGGGTTTAATCTTTCTGGTAGATGACCAAAATACTTTACCCTTCCAGCAGAGATCATTGACAAGCAAATCTAGATGTCTGGGCAATTTCCAGGGGAAATACATTCACTCCAAGGCCTCAATGTAGCCCATGGCCTTTAAGACCACAACCAATGGCTATTTTTCCTGGTAAAATTTCATTTTTAACATCACACATGCACAAACATATAAACGTAGTTCAGTACTACTTCCCTGCTATTCTGGCTGATACAGAATAGGACTAGACTTTTTACTGAGGAAAGACCAGAATGTGTCCAATTATATGAAATTCTTTAGCCAGATTAGGGTGCAATCTTCTCTGGGGTGGCGGGGAGACGTTTCCTGCTTTATACTCCCTCGTTTTACATTTATGCTCACGCCACAACAAGGTTATGAGGGCTGGTTTCATTAAGAATACACTCGTGTGGAACACCATGTATCATGAGACTACTACAAACAACTATGTGCAAATACAATGGACAATGAAGAAGAAATGCGCAGATTCTTAGGGAGGGACAACCCTCGAAGACTAAACAAGGAAGAAATAGAGAACACGAATAGACCGATCACAAGTACTGAAACAGTGATTTAAAATTTTCCAATAAAATGTCCAGGACCAGGTGGCTTCTCGGGTAATTCTATCAAACACTTAGAGATTCTATCAACCTCTTCCAAAACTACTGACAGAGGAAGGAACACTCCCAAGCTCGTTCTATGAGGCCCCCATCACCCTGAGAGCAAAAACAGATAGAAAACCGCACGCACACACACACATACAGAAAAGAAAATGACAGGTCAATATCACTGAAGAACACAGATGGAAAAATCGTGAACAAAATACTAGTGAACCAAAAAAGACAGTCTCTTCAATAAGTGGTGCCTTGAAAACTGGACAGTTACATGGGAAATAATGAATTTAGAACATTCTCTAATACCACACACAAAAATAAACTCAAATTGGATCAAAGACTGAAATGTAAAGCCAGACTCTCTAAAACCCTCAGAGGAAAACCTAGGCAGAACACTGTTTGACATAAGTTGCAGCAGTATTTTTTTCCTTTTAGTAAAATGGTTTTTGATCCACCTCCTGGAGTAATGAAAATAAAAACAAAAATGAACAAGTGACCTTTAATTAAAGTCAAAAGCTTCCCCACAGCAAAAGAAACCATAAACAAAAAGACAACTCATAGAATGAGACAAAATATTTGCAAACAAAGCAAAGAGCAGCGGAATAATCTCCAAACTATAGAAATAGCTCATGCACCTCTGTATCAAATAAACAATCCCATAAAAAAGGAGGCAGAGTGTATAAACAAACATTCCTTCAAAGAAGACATACAGATGACTAAAAAGCATATGGAAAGATGCTCAACATCACTAATTATCAGAGAAATGCAAATGAAAAGTACAATGAGGTATCACCTCACACCTGCCAGAATGGTCATCATCCCCAAATCTGCAAACAATAAATGATGGAGTGTGGAAGAAAGGGAACACTCTGGCACTCTCGGTGGGAATGCAAATTGACACAGTCACTATGGAGAACGTTGTGGAAGTTCCCTGAAAAACTAAAAATAGAGTTACCATATGATTTACCAATCCCACTCCTGGCACATATCCAGAGAAAACCATGATTCATAAATATACATGCCCTCCAATCTTCATTGCAGCACTATTTACATTAGCGAAGATATGGAAGTAACCTAAATGTCCATCAACAGAGGAATGAATAAAGCAAATGCCGTGCATATGTACAACGGAATATTATTCAGCCATGAAAAGAATTAATCAATGACATGTGCAGCAACATAGATGGACCTAGGGAATGTCATACTAAGTAAAGTAAGACAGAGAAAGACAAATATCATATGATATCACTCGTAAGTGGAATCTAATTTTTAGAAAATGACACAAATGAACTTGCTTCCCTGGTGGCTCAGCTAGTAAAGGATCTACCTGCAGTGTGGGAGACCTGGCTTTGATCCCTGGGCTGGGAAGATCCCTTGGAGAAGGGCATGCCTACCCGCTCCTGCCAGGAGCCAGCACGAGGAGTCCCGCCCATGGCAAAGGTCATGAGGTTAAGGGGTCGGACAGGCAAAGGCAAGTCGGGCCTTCAGGGAGCCTTGCTGAATTTTCTCGAACATCTACCCCCCAAACCAGAGTCTGCCTGCCATACTGCATTATGCTTTTGCTTACGCTTCTGACATTTACAGGGGGCTAGCCCTGACCACCTTCCTCTGTAAAGGAATTAACTTAGAGCTCCAGTTAACAGCCTCCTGCATATAAAAAGAAAGTCTGGGCTTAAACCCCTCTGATAGCTTTCTACCTTACCTGACCGGGCTGTCCAGATTTTTACAATTATACATGTGAATTGTTTACAGCCCCCCAACCACGAGAGGCACGAAGCTTAAAAGATCTCAAAGATATAGAGCCTTTTAGAGCTAAGAATTATTTTGGTGAAGGGTTTCACTGTTGAGTCAATGACTGCTGCCAGGCCTCCATGTTCTTTCTCTTTTAGACACCTGAAGGATATTAATCAATGTACTTGGGATATAGAAAAAGGAATATAGTAGTTTTTGATATTAGCAACACTAGACTTTTTGAGTTAATGAACTTACTCTTTGTTATAAATCACTGTACTCCTCTTTCTTTGTTATGTAAGTATGTAACTTTATTTAGTGCTTTCTGAGAGTGGCACCAGACTTTAGGAAGAACAACACTTTTAAGATTTTTGGTTGACAGACCCTTATCAGAAAAGGGCCGTAAAATGTTAATTGGCCTTCTGGCCAGAAGATGATGTAAATCACCTAAGACTTGTGTATACAGCTAGGTATGCAGAGTAAAAGCCTGGTCTCGATAAGAGTCAGGGCTGCTGATGCTGCATAATTTTGTATTAGCCATTGATCTCTATGTACAATCAAAAGCATAAAAAGCTTTTCCAGACAATAAAGGATGGACCAGTTTCTCAGACCAGCTTCACCGAACTCGTTTCTTGGAAATCTGGCTCCCCTCGTGTCGAATCTCTCTCTCTCTCTCTCTCTCTCCCACCCTCTTCTTTTCAGGCTGAATCCCCATCTGGGGCGTGGAGGCTCGCCATGTCTACTTACTTGCCCTGGCTTCTAAGACCCACGCTAGAGGGAGCCCAAGGCGGGGCACCCTCCGCTATTCAAGCAGGTGCCGGTGGCCTAACGTAGATGGTGCAAACCTCTTGTCTCGAGGTTTTATTAGTTTTCCGCGTAAACAAAGTTATTCAGCATCCTTTCTCCACTAATTTTCCTACTATACTATTTCTTCCTGATCTCTCTTTGTATTTCTAAATAAGTAAGTTTTTCCTCACCACACCGTACCCCCTTCTAATTACCCTGGATCCACGGGGGCTGGACCCTGGCACACTCCAGTATCCTGGCCTGGAGAATTCCATGGACTCTACGGCCATGGGGTCACAAAGAGTCGGATAAGACAGCGACTTTCACTTCACTTCACGAATAAACTTATTTACAAAATAGAAACCGACTTATGGATACCAAAAACAAGCTTATGATTACCACTGGAGTAAGTTGGGGGAGGGATACTTTAGGAGCCTGAGATAAACAAACACGACTCCTGTGTCTCACTCTTCGTGACTCCATGGACTGTAGTCCACCAGGACCCTCCATCCATGGAATTTTCCAGGTCAGAATACTGGAGTGAGTTGCTGTTTTCTCCTCTAGGGGATCTTCCTGACCCAGGAATTGAACTCACTTCTCTTGTGTCTCCTGTATTGGCAGGTGATTCTTTACCACTGCGCCTCTTGGGAAGCCCACATCTACAACTAATATATATAATGGCAATAACCATAAAGCACCTACTGTATAACACAGGGAACTCTACTCAATAATCTGTAGTAATCTGAATGACATAAGAATCTGAAAACGAGTGAATATGTGTATGTGTGAGTGAATCACGTTGTTATACACCTGAAACTAACACATTTTAAATTAATGATACTCAATGAAATGCAATAGAAAAATAATACTACCATAATATCCAGCAAACTGACTCCTGAGCAGATATCCTGAGAACATCATAATTTGGAAATGGAACAATCACTCCAATGTAAATTGCAGCAATATTTATAATACCCAAGACATGGGAGCAACCTAAATGTCCATCAACAGAGGAGCAGATAAACATCTGGTCCAGAAATGCAAAGGAATATTACTCAGCCATGGGAAAGAATGCCATTTGCAGCAACATGGATGGACCTAGGGATTTTGCTGAGTACATCGTGAGAAATGTTGGACGGGAAGAAACACTAGCTGGAATCAAGATTGCCAGGGGAAATATCAATAACCTCAGATAGGCAGATGACACCACCCTTATGGCAGAAAGTGAAGAGGAACTAAAAAGCCTCTTGATGCAAGTGAAAGAGGAGAGTGAAAAAGTTGGCTTAAAGCTCAACATTCAGAAAACAAGGATCATGGCATCTGGTCCCATCACTTCATGGGAAATAGATGGGGAAACACTAGAAACAGTGTCAGACTTCATTTTTTTGGGCTCCAAAATCACTGCAGATGGTGACTGCAGCCATGAAATTAAAAGACGCTTACTCTTTGGAAAGCAAGTTATGACCAACCTAGAGAGTATATTCAAAAGCAGAGACATTACTTTGCCGACTAAGGTCCATCTAGTCAAGGCTATGGTTTTTCCTGTGGTCATGTATGGATGTGAGAGTTGGACCGTGAAGAAGGCTGAGCACCGAAGAATTGATGCTTTTGAACTGTGGTGTTGGAGAAGACTCTTGAGAGTCCCTTGGACAGCAAGGAGATCAAGCCAGTCCTTCCTAAAGGAAATCAACCCTGAATATTTGTTGGAAGGACTGATGCTGAATCTGACTCCAATACTTGGGCCACCTGATGTGAAGAACTGAGTCCTTGGAAAAGACCCTGATGCTAGCAATGACAGATTGAGGGCAGGGGGAGAAGGGGGCAGCAGAGGGCAAGATGGTTGGATGGCATCACTGACTCAATGGACATGTGTTTGAGAAAACTCATGGAGAGAGTGAAGGGCATGGAGGCCTGGTGAGCTGAGTCTGTGGGGTCTCAAAGAATCAGACACAACTGAGTGATTGAGGACACACACACACACAACACTCCATGATATGTATATATTACATATTGATCCATTGATACATCAAAGGACATTTAGGCTGCTTCCCTGTATTGGTTATTGTGAATAATGCTGCAACAAATATGGGAAGGAAAATATCTCTGGGAGAGTCTAATTTTATTTCCTTTGGATTAAAACCCAGAAGTGGGCTTGCTGAATCATATGGTAATTCAATTTTTAATTTTTTGAGGAACTTCAATACTGTTTTCCACAATGGTTGCACCCATTGACATTCTCACTAACATTATAAAAGAGTTCTCTAAATGCTTGCTCTTAATCATCTTACTCTGTCCTGGAGAGGGAGCCAGACAATCAACTTTTCAAATTATTGTTCTGGTAAAAACACTGGACATGAGATCTACTCACTTAAATCTTTAGGCCCACAATACAGTAATGTTAAATATAGGCACAATGTTGCACAGCAGATCTCTGGAATTTATTCATCTTGTATAACTGAAACGTTAAACCACGTGAGAAGCAGCTGCACATGCAGTCACCATGTGCCGTGATTTTGGAGCCCCCAAATATAGCCTCTCACGGTTTCCATTGTTTTCCACCTATTTGCCGTGAAGTGATGGGACTGGATGCCATGATCTTTGTTTTTTGAATGTTGAGTTTTAAGCCAACTTTTTCGTCTTTTCTTTCACTTTCATCCAGAGGCTCTTTAGTTCTTCTTTGCTTTCTGCCATAAGGATGGTATCATCAGCGAATCTGAGGTCATTGCTATTTCTCCCTGCAATCTTGATTCCAGCTTGTGCTTCATCCAGCCATACATTTTGCAAGATGTACTCTGCATATGAGTTAAATAAGCAGGGTGACAATATACAACCTTGATGTACTCCTTTCTTTCTAGTTGACGTAGCTATAAGTTTTAGCTATTGTATTCTTTTTTTTTTAATTTTATTTTTTGACTTTACAGTACTGTATTCGTTTTGCCATACATTGTCATGAACCCACAACAGGTGTACATGAGTTCCCAACCCTGAACCCCCCTCCCACCACCCTCCCCATATCATCTCTCTGGGTCATCCCAGTGCACCAGCCCCAAGCATCCTGTATCCTGTATCAAACCTAGACTAGCGATTCGTTTCTTACATGATAGTGTACTTGTTTCAATGCCATTCTCCCAAATCATCCCACGCTCTCCCTCTCCCACAGTCCAAAAGTCTGTTCTTTACATCTGTGTCTCCGCATACAGGTTAAATAAGCAGGGTGACAATATACAACCTTGATGTATTCCTTTCTTTCTACTTGACGTAGCTATAAGTTTTAGCTATTGTATTCTTACAATAATGTAAGCTAGAGAAAACACAATGTTATTGAGAAAATCTTAAGAGAAAATATATTCACAGTACGGTATTTACCAATATTGTAGTTTGCAGCATGCATTTGCAAGAATTGTCTGTCAGTACATACATCTATGTTGCCTCATATGACACGAAAGACTATAGATACAAAACACCAAATATCAACAATGAAAAAATAATGTGAAAAGCAATCCATAGTTACAGGTATAATGATTCAAGCATCGATAATGAAGAAGCAGCAATGTGATTGCTATATAGTAGCCTAGTGTAACTGATAGGATTGCTTCGTGGTAGCCAAGCATAGTGTAATGAATGGATCACTGAAAATTTTTCTACCCTACACTATTTCATTCATATTTATAATAAAGTACTGGAAGCATTGTTACTTTAAGAGAAAACACTTACCTGTGAGGATAGGCTGATGTGCAGTTATCCATTCACAAGAGAGAGATGGGACAGTGTATGGTAATATAATTCTTTGAAAGCAAAATTATAAAACAGAATATAAACATTATTAATTTTATATTAAATGTCACTCAGCTTCTGCCTATGCAATGGTAGGCTATCCATTTCAATACAAGTCTTGCACGCAATGTTCTACATGATGAATACTTAGCTGGTGGTGATGATGAAGATGGTGACACAGAAACATCTCATACAGTCCTTGCCTACAGTTATTAGCTCTTAGCACTAAGACACTCACACACATACCCAACAGATAAGGTTATTACCAGTATGGCACAGTGAGTATTTACTACTCATTGAGTGGAAGTGGATCGTCATGAAGGTCTTCATTCCTGACACCTTCTTGCTGAGGAGGCTGAGGAGGAGGAGGAAGAGGAGGGTTGACCTTGCTGAGTGGCAGAGATGGAAGAGCAGAGGAGGTGGAAGGGGGGGCAGGGGAAGCAGGCACACTCAGGGTACCTTTATGGAAATACACTGTAATTTCTGTCTGAAGGTTTTGCTTTTTCATTTCTCTAAAAACGTTTCTGTGTGTTATCAGTCCTCCTTCCACCATTTGCTTTTGCTTCAGTGCCCATATCACAGAAGGGTCCATGCCATACAAGAGTCAGAAGCAGTCTTGAGAACTCAGAACGCTTCTGCCAGACTGTCTAGTGCCAGTTTGTTTCCTGGCACTGCTGCTTCTAGGTCTTCTCCCTCATCATCCGGCTCTGGTTCGGAACCACTCATCTCCATCAAGTCGTATTCTGTTAATTCCTCTGCTGCAGGGTCTGCTAGCGCTTGGATTTTTCCAAGATCTGTATTTTGGGACTCTTCACCCCTGCCACCTTTTCATGTCATATCCACAGTCTCTTGCATGATTTTCTTAGCTGACTCTGTCCCAAATCCTGAGAAGGCATGCACAACACCTGAACAGTTTTTTAAGCAGGAATTTATTGTTTGGGACTTTCATGGGTTGTGGGTTTTGTTTTTTTTGTAACAACAATCGCATCTTCAGTCGTGTAATCCTTCCAGACTTCATGATGTTCTATCCGGGTTCTCTTCCATAGCACTGACAATCATTTCCATAGAGTACCAGGTGTAATGAGCTTTAAAGGTCCCTTTGACCTTCTGATCCATAGGCTGACTTAGAGATGTTGCGTTTAGGGGAAAGGAGACACTTTGACGCCTTCAGTGTTGAACTCACAGGGTTCTGGGTGGCCAAAGCATTGTCCAGTATCAAAAGAATTGTAAAAGGCCGTCCCTAACTGGCAAGGTACTTTCTGCATCCAGGGATGAAGCACTGATGAAACCAATCACCCTAAAGGGTTCCTGCTCTCCAGCCTTCTTGCTGTACAACTGAAACACTGGCAGATGATGTTTATCATTTCCCTTTAAAGCTCAGGGTTAGCAGCTCTATAGGTTAGGGGAGTCCTGATCATTTGCACAAAAACCTGACGGCATTGCACAAAAGCATAAAATAGCCTCTCTCTTTCTGTCTCAAATCCTGGAGCTCATTTCCCTTCCTTACCAGTGAATATACTTTGTGGCATTTCATCCAGAATAGGGCACTTTCATCTACCTTAAAACCTGTCCAGACAGATGTCCTTTCTCCTCAGTGATTTTCTGTTTTAAATTTTATTGGAGTGTATTTGATTTACAATGTTGTGTTAGTTTCAGGTGTACTGCAAAGTGATTCATTATTCATATACATATATGCATCCTTTTAGAGAATCTTTCCTCATATAAGTTATCACGGATTGTTGACTTTCCTGTTCTATGCAATAGATCCTTGTTGGCTATATATCTTAAATGCAGTACTGTTTATACGTTCATCCCAAGCTTCTGATTGATTCCTCCCTGCCACGTTTCCTCCTTGGTAATGCTTTTGAACTGTGGTGTTGGAGAAAAGTGTTGAGAGTCCCTTGGACTACAAGGAGAGCCAACCAGTCCATTCTGAAGGAGATCAACCCTGGGATTTCTTTGGAAGGAATGATGCTAAAGCTGAAACTCCAGTACTTTGGCCATCTCATGAGAAGAGTTGACTCATTGGAGAAAACCCTGATGCTGGGAGGGATTGGGGGCAGGAGGAGAAGGGGACGACCGAGGATGAGATGGCTGGATGGCATCACGGATTCGATGGACGTGAGTCTGAGTGAACTCTGGGAGACGGTGATGAACAGGGAGGCCTGGCGTGCTGTGATTCATGGGGTCACAAAGAGTCGGACACGACTGAGCGAATGAACTGAACTGAACTGAAGCATAGGTTCATTTTTGATATCTGTACACTCTTTTTCTATTTTGTAAATAAGTTTATTTCTATCATTTTTTAAAATTATCTTTCCACATCTGAGTGATGTGACATTTGTCTTTGTCTGACTTCACTTACTATGAAAAGTTCAAAGATGCCCATTTTCTCCACTTTTACTCAACATGATTTCAGAAGTCCTAGCCGTGACAATCAGAGAAGAGAAGAAAGAAAAGGAATGCAAGTTGGGAAAGAAGTGAACCTGCACCGTTTGCAGATGACATGATACTAGACATACAAAAGCCTAAAGTTGCTGCGAGAAAACTAGAGCTCATCAATGAATTGATAAAGTTGCAGGATACAAAATTAATACCCAGTGATTTTCTTAATGACATATGGGAAACCACCTGTTGCCTCTTGTTTGCAAAAGCTGCTTCCCCTATCATTTAGATATTTTGAAGTCAAACCTCTTTCTGAAATTATCAGATCATCCTTTGCTGGCACTAACTTTTCCAGCTTTAGATCCCTCACCCACTTTGGCTTTAGGTTGTCATGATGACTTTGCTTTTTCTTCAATCATGTTAGAGTCTATAGATATGCCTTGCTTATAGCAATCCTGCACCCACATATAAGCTGTATCTTCAATACAATATAAAAATGTATTTCACAAAAAGCACAAGATTTTCACACCTGCTGGTGTAGCTGCAGTGATGGCTTCATAAATTTCCTTTTCTTTTTCTTACAGTAGTCCTAATGCTGGATTCATTCATCTTGAAATGGTGGCAACCATGACTGCAGATCCAAACCAGTATACAACGAGCAATCCAACCTTTTTGTATAATGTCATGACTTCTCTCTGCTTCTTGAGAGCACTTCCAGCACCACGAGCGGCACTTCACATGAGTCCTATTGTGTTATTCAAAGTTTACAGTATCGTACCTAACGGAGTAAGAAATACCTGTGAACCACTGGTGATCACAGTTTTTGAGATAACACTTTAGTATAGAAACTGTTCATCATAGATGAATAGTGCTATTCTTGAGGCAGAATTGTGTGTGTGTGTTTGCGTGTGTGTGTGTGTGTGTGTGTGTTGTTCTTACCCTTACAAGTGCAGCTGATCTAAGGTTTAAGCTTACCTGCAATGGCACCCCACTCCAATACTCTTGCCTGGAAAATCCCCTGGATGGAGGAGCCTGGTAGGCTGCAACCATGGGGTCGCTAAGAGTCAGACATGCCTGAGAGACTTGACTTTCTCTTTCACCTTCATGCATTGGAGAAGGAAATGGCAACCCACTCCACTGTTCTTGCCTGGAGAATCCCAGGGACAAGGGAGCCTGGTGGGCTGCCATCTATGGGGTCGCACAGAGTTGGACACGACTGAAGCAACTTAGCAGCAGCAGAGGTACTGCAGTTTCTTAATTGGATTCTGGACCTTCTATAAAGGTTATTTTGCTACTTATATACTGTTAAAATCTGGGCTGCGGAGGAGAAACAGGGGCTGGGAATTCCTGTTCTGCTCTATTCCAGATGCCACACAGACAAGACCTTTTTTTTTTTTAATTTTTTTAAAATTTCCTGATATGAACAATTTCACTCACTGTCCATTATCATTGGCAAGAAACTCCCAATTCTCTTGTCATGTCATCTTGTTCTGAACCACAAAAGGAGATTCAAGGATTTCTGATTCAATAAAAACACCTTTGTGCTTATACTGAAATACAGCAATAAATGAGATATACTTTGCTCATAAACACAAATACGGAAGTCAAATTAACCTTCAATTACAAGAAGGGTATTTCAATAGTGCCAAAAAGAAAGCCCTAAATAGAAAAAAGATACAATATAATAGTTTGACCTGAGAGTCCCTCTTCTTAATGCTTCATACAATTCACAGTAATGAGAATAAAAAGGGAAGTAAGGGCACAAGTCAGACCAGGCTTGCAGGATTGAGAGGGTGAGCTTTAGACTAACTCAAATCAAGGGCCTATGACCATCCCTGTCACTTAATCAGCCATGGAAAAGTTTGTCATATCGGTAAACTCTCTGAGAGTGCCTTGGGTTCTTTAACTGTGAAGGGAGTTTGACAAGCCCTGTCTGGAAGGACTGCTGGCATGTGGTGGTAACTGTAAAGCATCTGCCACAGAGCCTGGCAGGCACCATAACCCTCCCTTCTCATGACTTTCTAGAACTGACATCAAAGGGTAGGGCATAACTCTCCTTTGTCCCCTCTATTCAGGGATGAGTAGACCCCTCAGTCACTCCTCGGGCTTGACAATTTGACTTCTGGTGGGGCCTGGTGAATCCCTTCCATGTTGACCTGAGGCCTATCTCCTCATAGTAAGACTGATACCTCCCTGTGAGCCTGGAAGTGGAAATAAGGCGGCCTTATCTAGACACCCTTACCCATAGTCTCACAAGAATGAACGCTGTGGCAAGCTCCTTCAGAATGACAGACAGTTCCTCTCAGGGTCCCAAATTTGACTCTCAGCCAAGCCCAAGACTCCCCCTTCTGTTGACATGGGAACACCACCATCGGACCAAAACCCTAACGTTCCTGCTACTCCTCGGTCAGAGCTGAAGGGCCCCTTGGCCTGGTAAATCGGCCTGAGGCCTTCTGGGCTGAGAGTAGGGAACATACTGTGTGGCCATCCTGGTATTTGTGTTCCCATGTTCTTTGCTGTCCTCACCGTCTTGAAAACATTCCCCAGCTGGAAACATTTCCTGACTTGCCTTAAAGCTTCTCCACCCAGGCCACTAATTCCCTGATCCCTGAGAAAGAAGAGGAGTTTGTCTCATAGGGCCACCACAGGCCATGGTCTTCTGAGGCTAAGAATAATGGAAGGAATATGTTCTGCCCCCACTGTTTTGAGGCGGGTGATCTTTTCACGTCTTCAGGGTCCTTACCTTGACTTCTGGCACAATGTGGAAATCATCCTTCTGCTGAGCTTCGGCTGCTCCCTTTGATCAGGATGAGGTTCCTTACCTCCATGTGATCCTCTGGGAGGAAGTGAGGAGGGCTCACCACGTCACCCGGCCTAAGTGGCACAGTCTCAGGCCCGACAACAGGGACAGTGCCCTCTGTAGCCCCCTTCTTTCTGGGAGGGATCCTTCGCTGTCAGTCTGTATCATCAGTTGACTCGTTAGGAACTGGGTACCCGTCCTCAGCTGACACAGGCTCTCTCCATTAGTCCAAGGACTTTAGGCCCTGAAGCCAATCGCCTTCAGAAAATAAGGGATAAAACTAGTCTGAAAGCCCTGCCTGTTCCCTCCCAGGGCCCATCACATTTGCAGGACTCTCTGAGAATTTATCTGTAATAGGGTAGTTGGCTGCCACACTCTTCATGCAGGACTGTACAAATGTCATGCCTGGGATTTCCACTCTCTGATGAAGAGCCAGCCTATAAATCAAGGTCATCTCCTTGAAACCCTCGAGGCAGAAGTCAGGAGGCCCTTGACTTGGCCAGCACTTACCTATGCCTCCCAGGGCTAGCTGGAGAGGAGGGACTAAGTGCAGCCCTGTCGGCTGTGGATTCAGGGGTTTCGTGTCCACACCCTGGGTCCTCACTTTGACTCTGCGCCCTTCCTGGGGCTCTATTCTCTGCAGATTCCCAATGTCCCCACCTTCCCAGGACCTGAGTTGAAAGTGTTAAACACAGCAGCCCAGATAGTTCTGGACTTCATGGGCTTGCCAATGAGGACGCGTCTTAAGGATCCTACTGTTCTGGATGGGTCTTTCCATCACCCTCATTCAGCTTAATCACCATCATTTCTGAGAGACTGATTCTCCCTACCAACCTCAGAACTCTGCGCTGAGACCAAGTTTCTTAGGTCTCCGAGAAGCCTGAAGAATTAAGTGAGGCTATGCTAAGGCTAATAGACTAAGCCTAACAGTTCTGAATTCCTCTGTGTCTGAGATCAGAAGGGAGTCCTGTCCCAGTCACCACCATCCCCCATATTCTTGCGTTTTGCTCTCCTCAACCCTCCTACATGGGGTCGTCATCTTGCTTTCTGTGTCTTGGATTAAAGGCCTTTGGGGAAATTCCACGTCTCTACAAACTCTTCAGCTATGTTTGCTCTGCAGTGCTACAGAGAATGGGTCCCTGTCCCAGGAGTGATGGGAGATGGAGAAGCTATAGTCCAGGGCAGGAGTCCCAAGACAGGTGGTAGTCCTTTAGGGAGAAAAAAGTAGATCAATCTATCTCCTCAGCCACGTGAAGATTCTCATGTCATTTCTGTTCTGATAGGTTTACTTTCTACAGGGAAGAGACTGTAAGGATGACATGGCGACTCCTTGGTCTTCAGAGGTTATCTAACATGGCCAGTGTACACGGTAATACTGTGCCTGAATATTGTTTTTTTCACTTATCTATGAGTAGTGAGTACGGGATACATATCTTTGGTTAAGGATACCTGGCATTCTTACTGCACTGGCTACACATTTTGATCCAGTAGCTTGAGCACAAGGGCAATCTTTTCTATCACCTAGGACAAATTATGGAGTCCTGAGAAAAGCACTGTAATAAAAGATACAGGGTGGGGACTTTCCTGGTGGTCCAATGGCTAGGACTCCAGGCTCCCAATGCACGGGGCCCAGGTTTGATCCCTGGTCAGGGAACTAGACCACACGTGCAGCAATTAAGATCCAGCACAGCTAAATAAATAAATAAATAAAGATAAATAAGGAAATGTCAAATGCTAAAAGTACTTGTTAAAAAAAAAAAAAGACAAGGGTATGTCTCAGGTTGGGGGGGAGAACAACATTATGTGTGCCAAAGTAGTTCAGAGCAGGAGTCTATTGCCTGCTGTCATTTACCAGCGTTATGTATTTAAGCACAAAACCAAACTCTATGAGCCTTGGGCTCTCCACTGTGAAGGAAGTTTGATAAGCCCTTTCTTGTCAGATTGCTGGAATATAGGTATTTATGGAAAGCTTCTGTCATGGCGCCTGTCTCTATTGAGACATTAGGAGCAACAGCAGTTATTACTATGAGTATCTTGACCTCAGAAATTACATCAGCTGGATTTTTTTTTTCAATCTATCAGATGTCAGAAACTACGAAGCGTTCCAAGTGGGAAAAGAAAAGACCTAACCTCCCAAAGCAGCCAAAATTCAGCTAAGCAATGAAACCAAAGTAATATGTTCGCTCCGACCCCTCTTTACCCTGCTTCTTTCTTGTTCTTCGTGAAGTAGGGAGTATCTTAGCCTCTTCATAGAATGACAGCATCTCTGAGAAACTATCATGAATGCACAGAGGCTAGCACTTCTTTTGACTAAACATCACCAGTACAAGCATGAAGACTTCTGAAGAGCAGATTCTCAATGGTTGTGTAAACAAGAGGCCCGAATAAATCATTTGCTTTAATTTATATTCTCAAACATTCTTGAAAACCATAAAGCATAAGCAGAGGCAAGTATGTGTCTTTTACATTTACAAAGAGGGAGACTAACCAGAGAGTAAAGCAAGTCAAAAACTGTAGGAATTTCAGCTATCTCCCTAACAATGTATTAATGTTCTGAGCCTCTATTAGTGTGGTGTTTTTTGCATTTCTAAGGACACTCTTATCCAAAAGTGATGTTATTCTCACCCTGGATCACAAAGGTGATGTGAGGATTTCCAATATTTATTTGAGAAAACAAAATTTTTGCTCCTTAATTTGACAAACAGCAAACTGTGTGTGACCCATGTTATTCACATACTTACATCATGAATCTAAATGGCCTTTCTGTTGAAATATTTTAAGAACTGAAAATTGGGGGAAATAAGTCAACAAGTTACTGATGCGTATCAGGAACACAGATTGACTGGCTTCTCCACCAACAAAGTGAACAATGGGCTTCAGACCACACTAGGGGCGAGATGAGCGGCTGGATTTGGCCCTGGGGTGTGCAGTGGCCGAAGCAGAAGGCCCAGCAGTGGCTGAGGGTACAATGCCAGGCCGGGCTGAAGCAGAAGGGCGAGCAGCGGCTGAGGGTGCAGTGCCAGGCCTGGCTGAAGCATAAGGGCCAGCAGCGGCTGAGGTAGAACTGCTAGGCCGGGCCGAAGGAGAAGGACCAGCAGCGGCTGAGGCAGCAATGCCAGGCTTGGTCGAAGCAGAAGGGCCAAAAGCGGCTGAGGCAGCAATGCCAGGCTTGGTCGAAGCAGAAGGGCTAGCGCTGGCTGAGGCAGCAGTGCCAGGCCGGGCTGAAGCAGAAGGGCCAGCACCGGCTGAGGGTGCTGTGCCAGGCCAGGATGAAGAGGAAGGGCCAGCAGCGGCTGAGGCAGCAGTGCCAGGCCTGAGTGAGGCAGAAGGGCCAGCCCTGGCTGCACCTCTGTCTCCGGTGCTCTCTACCTCCTCTCTCCAAGCCTCCTCATACTGTGGCAGGAAGGCAGTATGACCCGAATCCTTGACCTTGGCCAAAAACTGCAGGACTTTCATCTTGCTGGTTTCTGTGAGCAATTTAGGACCCCACAGGAACTCATAGCGAGGGGGATCGCTGCCGGGCACCTGGCGGTACTCCAGATACCCTTCCCGCACCAGATCTTCTGTGATGAGCTTCCTGGGCTCTCCAAAGATGAAGTGACTTCTCCCATCATAGATGCCCAGCATATTCAGGAACTTCCAGATCTTCTCCCCAGGGGCGTGGTTGCCATTCAGGTAGATGACACCCAGCAGAGGCATCAGAAGACCATTCTTCGGCAGCCCCCAGTCACCTCTCATAGACTCACTGTCGCTGAGATCTAGGTTGCTCACCAGGGTATAGCAGTGACTGTTGGGCCTGACTTCCTTCAGCACCAGGCCAAACACCAGCTCCATGTGCTCAGAGGCCCGGCTAAGGATCTCAGGGAATTGCTCCCTGTACCTTCTAGTGACTGCCTTCAGCATTTCAGACCTCTTAATGAGTGCCCTCATCGTATACTTACACAGCATGTACTGCACCAACACCTCTGCCTTCCAGGTCAGAAGATCTGTATGAGAGCTCTCAGCAGCAGCTGAGGCCTGGGAGGAATTTTCCCCTTCCTGAACTTGGCCCTCGGCACCTACACCAGATCTCGAGCGTGCTGCGTGCCCGACACCAGATCTTTTGCGTATAGCCCCTGCAGCAGCGCTGGTGGTGCCTTGGGCTCCCTGAGGCCCCTTGGAGGTGCCAGCAGCAGACGAGCTTGAGGGACCGCTCTCTGAATCAGGAGGGGAGGAGGAGGTGGTCTCTTCTCCCCCAGATGTGGTAGCCTGATCATGAAGACCCTGGGTCTCAGCCCGGGCCTGGTGACGTTTCTCACGAGCACGGTGCTTACTCTTCTGCCCACGAGGCATGATGGCTGTGGTCAGGGACCGCAGGCACGAGTCTGGGCCAATAGACAGGAGGTGTGGGCACCTGGAGGATGGAGAATGAGCTGACATGAGCACCTTAAAACAGGGAGATTCTGCATTGGCTTAATCAAAGGCCGCCTCTGCAGGTGTCCTTGAGGACTCTGCCCTAGGAACCCACAAGGCTCCTGTTGTCCTGCTTAGCCTTTCCCCACACAATCCCACAGAGGAAGAATAGAGGCCTTACTTTTCCTCTGCGACCTCTCAGCCCTGCTTTGGATTCACTCAGGTGACAGCAGGTGCCAGCAGTGGGGTTTTCTAAGTTCTACTTCAGTGTTATCACGTCAAGTCCTGGCGGAGCCTTGGCTTCCCTCTGCTACACTGATGCCGACACTTTAGACATCCCCATGATCCAGAGGTAAGTGAAGGGATGCCTCAGTCCACCTCCCTGCCAGGAGATAGACAACCAGTGCTGAGAGCTCATTAGGGTCTTTTCTACCCTGAGTTCACTGGGATCATCATGCGAGGTCCTTACCTCGGCTCCTTAAAACATTGGGCACCATTATCCATTTGCGGGCTGCTGTCTGCACCTTCAGACTAGACATTTCCCCTCCCGCAGACTTCGTATAAAACAGTAAAGAAGGTGCTGAGCCTCACAGCCCTTCCCTGAGATTTCCTGGGCTGAAATCCGAGGGCTGGGATGGGTGCACTGAGCACTCACTCAGGTTCCTAATTGAGCTCCTGGTAGAGAAGCTCAACTTTCCCCTGAAGCGATGACTGCTTGATAGTAAAAGCCAGTCACTCTGTGTCTCAAAAGCAGGAAGTGAAGATGACCTTATCTTACCAAACACGGTCTCCTGAGAACAAAGTCTGGTGCAGGCAGGTTGATGTCCCTGTGGACCCTCACAAGATCCCAATTCAAGGTCTAAAACATTCTTCTGCTTCTGTTTTCTCCTATATGACTTTTTGGAAATAAATTTATTTTTTACAATATTACAATATTAATTTATAATATTGTACCAGTTTCTGCCACACATCTGTATGAATCAGCCATAGGTTTATCTTATGTCTCCACCATCTTGAAACTCCCTCCCACGTCACACCCCCCTTAAGTTATCACAGAACACTGGCTTTAAGCTCCCTGGTCATAAAACTAATTCACACTGGTTATCTATTTTCCATATAGTAATATGTACCTTTTCAATGTTACTCTCAATCTGCCCCTCCCTCTCCTTCCCCCACTGTGTCCATGAGTGTGTTCTCTAGGTCTGCATCTACAGGCTGCCCTGCAAATAGGTTCATCAGTACCATCTTTCTGGATTCCATATATATGCATTAATATATGATATTGGCTTTCCTCTTTCAGACTTAATTCACTCTGCATAAAAAAACTAGGAATAAAACTATCACATGAGCAAACAATGCCACTACTGGGCATATATCCTGAGGAAACGGTAATGGAAACAGACACCTGTACTCATGTTCACTGCAGCAGTCTTTACCATGGCCAGGACACAGAAGCAACCAAGGCCTACATTTGACTCATGACAGGGTGGAAGATTTCTCCCTCTGCTGACCACTCCATTCAGACCAAGACCCTGGCTTCCCCATTAGCCCACAATGGGATTCAACATGTATCCTTGAGGTCTCCCAGGGACGAAGACAGGGAGATGTGGTCCAAATGACGTGGTGTGGAACATCCACAGCCCCCAACGTTCTCACCATCCACCAGGAAACCGCAAACCCTCCCTTGCCAACCTGAGGCTGCCCCCACTGACCTGGTCTTCACTTCCCTGAGATGTCCCGGGAAGTGTCATGTCAAAACGCCTGATTCTCCCAGTCCTGAAAATAGGACTGGCGCTTTATGTGGCTCCATTTCTTATGGGAGGAGCCCCCATCCTTACTAGCGTCACAGCCATTAATATTGTTGGGGACTAGGTCCCTTCGTTGACCTGGGTCTATTCCATTAGAGCAAGGCTCTCACTTCCCCAAAACCAGCTCCAGTGGACACCAGGGGGCACCACAGTAGGCCAGCTCTACCCGGGGCCTCCTAGAGCCCAGTAGAGGGGGGCCGCTCAGACTGGCCCCCTTGCAGTGTCGAAGTCTGCTCATCAGCCCTCAGGGCCCTCCTCTAGGACCTAGAGCTTCTCCGGGGGTAGAATCCGGGCCTACCCCCCACAGACCAACGCCTTAGCCTGAGAAACTCTAGCGCACATTCAGCCGATAGCGCTGAGGGACTCATAAGAGCCATATCACAGGGGTGGGATGTGGATGGGTCACTTTTATTGCTGGGAGGGTTGGGAAAGTCCCTTCAGCTCCATTCAGGTCCTCACCTTGGTTCCGGACGAGTCCTGGACACTAGATGTTCAACATCGTTAATCATCATATGAATGCAAATTAAACCCACAATGAGGTATTATCTTACACCTATCAGAAGGGCTATCATCGCAAAGGAAGAGAAGTGACAAATGCTGGTGAGCATGTGGACAAGATCTGTACACTGTTGGTGGGAATGTCAATTGGTGCAGCCACCATGGATAACAGTTAGGAGGGCCCTCAAAATCTAAAAACAGAACTACCAAATGACCCAGCAATCCCACTCCTGGGTGTATAGCTGAAAAAAAAAAAAACCCACTAATTTGAATGGTCTCTGTCAGGTACGCGATGCTTGTCTGAGTCTAAGGGTTTCCACTGCTCGTCTCCCCTTCCCCTCCAGCCTCATCTACTCTCTGCCAGGGAGCCCTCCCCAGTCCAACCTCTCTGGTTATTAAGAAGGCACCTGTGTCTGGCAGAGCCAGTGTGAGATGAAGAGTTAGTCCTTCCCAGCCACCAGATAATCAGGAGTTTTGGCCGGACGTTTGAGTACACACTGAGACAGTGAGGAGTCAGACAAAAAGCACAGACTGTGGCACTGAAATGGATTAATAAGGAACTTAGTGATGTGGCCAGTGACCATCCAGCACAATATTCTGCAGGTCCAGTTGGGGATGATACATTTCATTGGCAAATCACAATTACGAAAAAGAATGGCAGCCCATATCAAGGCAGTGTATTCTCTGTGACAATTCATTTCCGTAAAGACTACCCGTTCACACTACCTAAGGGTGCATTTGCAACAGAATTTATCACCCAGACATGAACACTAACGGCGGCACTCGGCTCGCTACTCTAAGATCACTGTGGTCTCTTGCTTTCATGATTTCTAGAGTTCTGGTGTCCATTTGTTCCCTGCTATGCGATCCGAATCCAAATGATAGCGTCCTCAGTGCCAGAGGTTGCATAGATCTATAAGACAGACAGAGATAAGTACAACAGAATTTCTCAGGAAGGTACTCAGAAGTATGCCATGTGATGCTAACGTAAAAGTCAGAATAACCTGCATTAAATCTTGAGTAAACTTTAAATTACTGTTTAAAATGGAAAAAAAATCCACTAATTCAAAAATTCCATGCACTCCAATGTTCATAGCAGCATTACTGACATTTGTCAAGGTACAAAAGTAATCTATATGTATACAACGTATACACACACACACGCATGTGTGTGCGTGCATAATGGAATATTACTCAGTCATTAAAAAGAATGACCTTTTGCAATTTTTCAACAACATGTATGGAGTTGGAGGGTATTATGCTATTAATCAGTAAATAGTTGGATGGTATTAATGAAATAAGTGAGACAGAGGAAGACAAATGCTGTATGATACCACTGACACGGAGAATTTAAAAAATAAAACAGACCTGGGAAATGAAGCAGACTCACAGATACAGAGAACAAGCTAGTGGTTAGCAGTGGGGAGTGGCAAGCAGGAGGGGAAGGTCAGGGACAGAAGATTAAGAGGTGCAAACTAATATGTATACAATAAGCAACAAGGATATATTGTACAACAAAGGGAATATCGCCAATATTTGTAATAACTGTAAATGGAACATAACCTTTAAAAACTGGGAATCACTTTGTTATTCATCTGTAATTTATAAAATATTGTACATCAACTATGAAAATGAAGTGAAAGTATTAGTTGCTCAGTCTTGTCCAACTCTTTTTGACCACACAGACTGTAGCATACCAGGTTGCTTTGTCCATGAATTCTCCAGGCAAGAATACTGGAGTGGGTAACCATTCCCTTCTTCAGGGGATCTTCCTGACCCAGGGATTGAACCCAGGTCTCCTGCCTTTCACGCAGATTCTTTGCCATCTGAGCCACCAGGGAAGCCCACATCAACTATACCTCACTTTAAAAAAATCTATTCTCTCAGGAACTTTCACATATACTATACAGTATTATTAACTATGGGGTTCTCTGGTGGCTCAGCAGTAAAGAATCTGCCTGTTGATGCAGAGATGAGGGTTTGATTCCTGGGTCAGGAAGATCCCCTGGAGAAGGACATGGCAACTGAATCCAGTATCCTTGCATGGAAAATTCCTCAGAGAAGGCTGGCAAGCTACAATCCATAGGGTTGCAGAGAGTAGGAAACCACTTGGTGACTTAACAACGATTGACTACAGTCACCATCCTGTATATAATATCCCTAGGGCTTCTTTATTTTGCAAGTGAAAGTTTATGCCGTTTGGCCACTTATACCCATTTAATCCATCCTCCAACCCCCACTTGCGGCAACCACCAATCTATTCTCTGTGAGTTCATTTTTCAAAAATTTTCACATATAAGTGAGATTATATAGTATTTGTCTTTGTCTGACTTATTTCACTTAGCATAATGCCCTCAAGGTGCATCAGTGTTACTGCAAATGGCCAGATTTCCTTTTTTTCTTTTATTGGCTAAATAATATCTGAGTGAGGATGAGTGTTTGTGTGTGTCTGTGTGTGTCTATGTGACATTCTCTTTATCCATTCATCCATTAATGGACAGTTATGTTGTTTTCATAATTTGATTATGGTAAATAATGTTTCAACGAACATGGTGGGGGGGGGGTTCAGATATCTTTTCCAGGTGTTGGCTTCATTTCTTTCAGCTAAATTTCCAGGAGTAGAGTTGCCAGATCACATGGTAGTTCTATCTTCAATTTTTTTATGAGCATCTATACTGTTTTCCTGGAGAAGGCAATGGCACCCCACTCCAGTACTCTTGCCTAGAAAATCCCATGGATGGAGGAGCCTGGGAGGCTGCAGTCCATGGGGTCGCTGAGGGTCGGACACGACTGAGTGACTTCACTTTCACTTTTCACTTTCATGCATTGGAGAAGGAAATGGCAAGCCACTCCAGTGTGCTTGCCTGGAGAATCCCAGGGACAAGGGAGCCTGGTGGGCTGCCGTCTATGGGGTCGCACAGAGTCAGACACGACTGAAGTGACTTAGCACCAGCATACTGTTTTCCATAGTGGCTGAATCAATTTACATTTTCATAAACTCACATTTTCTTTAATAATTTAAGTATATCCTAAATGCAAGTTACATATGCTTCTAAATTTAAAAGGTATATATCTTTGAAATTTAGGAATGAGAGACTGAATACAGTAAGCTAGACCTGTAACTGAATCACTTTAAAATTTTGTTCTCTTCTTATCCTATCTTAGTGTGGGGTTTTTTACATTACCAAGGATACCCCTATTCCAATGCCATGTAATCTTGCTCTGGATCACACAGATGATTTAAAATTTTTCAGTTTGTATTTCAGAAAGCGAAATTCTTATTTCTAAATCTGGTAAACAGCAATAAATGTGTGACCCGTGTCATTCATAAGCTTATGTTTTGAATCTAAATAAACTTTCTACTGAAAAGAAAATCACTTGAAAATTACTGCCTCACCCCCTGCAAGAAAAGGGTAAGTCGAAAAGTTATTGATGCATATCAGGAACACAGGTTGACAGGCTTTTCTGATCACAAAGTAAAGAACGGATTCATACCACACTAGAGGTGAGATTGAGTGGCCAGATGCAGCCATGGAGTAGGCACTGGCCACAGAAGGGCCATCGCCGCCCAGGGAGAAATGCAGCTGCAGCTCTGGCCCCGGTGCTCTCTACTTCCTCTCTCCAAGTCACCTCACAATAGGGGCAGGAATGCAGTGGGGACAGTATAGTTGACCTTGGCCAAAAACTCCAGGACTTTCACCTTGCTGGTTTCCATAATGGCTCTCGGACCCCACAGGAGCGCTCTCGGATCCCCCTATAGCGAGGGGGATTGTGGCCAGGCAGTGTGAAGAGAAATGAATTGACAAAATGTCAGCCTCAGACTGGGAGGAGTGAAACATTATGGACTCGAGCGCAATTCAGACCAGGCTCTACACTCAGTTCTGTCACTTTTATCAGCTTGGAGAATAGAAGTTCTTTGTCTGCTAAGTGAATTTGATAAGCCTTGTCTTACAGAAGTATCAGAACATATATAGCTTGTGTACAGCACCTGGCACTGCAGCTGGCAATGTTTAGGTCTTATGACACTTATTTTCATACCAGAAAGACAATCTATGGGAATTTCTACCTTCATCTATGGAAATTTTTCTTCATCCAGGAGAAACTAGAGACTATGTGGTCTTCTAAACAAAGAAAGCTAAGTCAATCAAACTGCTGCTTAGCAAGAAACGGTAGGGCTTCCCAGGTGCCTCAGTGGTAAAGAATCTACCTGACAATCAGGAGATGTCAGTTCAGTCCCTGGGTTGTGAAGACTGGCAATCTGGGTTGTGAATTGGCAGTCCACTCCAGTATTCTTGCCTGGAAAGTTCCATGGACAGAGGAGCCTGCCAGGCTACTCCATGGGGCCACAATGAGTCAGACATGACTTAGCAACTAAACAAGTAACCCTAAGTAAATTTAGAGGCAAGCGTTTTACCAGGATGCAACGCAAAAACTTATAGAATTTACGTCAAGGACCAGTAACTGCCCTGCCTCCCAAAGCCCTCCCGACAAAACACCCTGATTTTCATGTATTTCACCACCACTAAAATCTAGCCCCGCCCAGCAGGTCTACTAGATTACACTCGAGATACCCTCATGTTTGGAGTGTGCTGGGGCTCCTTCCGTTCAGGGCCGAGTGCCAGCACAGTGACGTCTCAACATCCCATCACAAAGGTGACAATAATACGCATCAAATACCTGGTTTGTGGACTGTGTTCACCTGCACTGGGGCAGGAGCACTGGACACCTTCTGTTCTTTCCCACAGGCGGAGATTCCCTCTGCTTGACTCACAATCTCAGGGTAACTGTTCAGGGCAGCTTCTCATTTCAGTTTCAGCCTCCCAAACCTGAGGCCCACCATCTAGGGGTCTGGGCCCAGCTCACCATTATCACAGATTCATCCAGCCCACCACGCAGCCAACTTAAAATGACCTCCCAAGAAGGAACAAGAACGCAAAGATGGGATATTATGATTAGCTTTCCAGCCCCACCTTAGCCTCTCACAACTTAAAAGGTTGGGAGTGTTGGTGGAACACAGTGAAACAGTTGCCTCAGACCTCACTAGGGGCTGGAAGGACTGCTAGACATGACTTTGGAGCACACACTGGCCTTGGCACGACTACAAACCCTGACTGCAGCTCGGGCTCTCTCGTCATCATCTCTCAGAGCCTCTTCATAATGGGGTGGGAAGGCACTGGGGATGTTACCATTGACCTTGGCCAAAATACCAAACCTCAAAGTTTTGGTTTAAGAGAATAAAGGCTGAGAGAACTTATACCTCACTGCTCTCATCCCAACTCCCTCCCCAGCATCCTCCCTGCTTTTGGTCACCTTCCTTATGGAATCACTGCTCATATACTCAAGACATCTACAGGCAGGTGCAGGGTCTCCTTTATCTTTGCATCACCCTCACCAGCACAGAAGCTTCTGAAGAGCAGATGCTCAAGTAAAGATGGGCATAAAGGAGCCACCAAGCAAGGAATGTAGTTTCTTATTGTTTATTTTTATTGGCATTCTTGAATAAGCTAACATCTAAGTGTATCGCTAAAGGTACTACTGAATGTTATAAAGAGAAAGACAAAGGTGAATAACATAAATCAAAACTTGACTACAGCTTACTGTTCATCTGTTTTAAAACAACAACATTCTTTCACATTTCCAAGAAAATTCCTATTCCAAAGCTATGTTATCTTGTTCTGGATCCAAAAAAGATGAAGAATTTTCTGAATTCTACTACACAGTGCCAAAACTCTTACTCTTAGATCTGACAGATAACAACAAAACTGTCATTTGTAAACTTGGATTCTGAATCTAAACAAACATTCTAGGACACGAAACAACATTTGAAAGGTAACAGGGTAAAACAGGAGCACAAAAAAGAGGTATATTATGACCTTTCCAGCCACACTTTATCCTCTCACTACTAAAAAGGTTGGCAGTATTGGTCAAAGTGAAGAGGCTGCCTGAGATCTCACTGGGGGCTGGATGGATCGCTGGGTGGGACCTTGGAGTGGGCAGTGGCCTTGGCAGCAGCATGAGCCTTGCCTGCAGATCTGGCTTTGGCTCTCTCTTCTTCATCTCTCAAAGCCTCCTCATAATGGAATGGGAAAGCACTGGGGTCGGTACTATTGATCTTGGCCACAAACTCCAGCACCTCCATCTTGCTGGTTTCAGCGTGGGCTCTTGGGCCCCACACAAACTCATAGCTCAGGGGATTGCTGTCAGGAACCTGACGATACACCAGGTACTTCTCCTGCACCAACTCTTCAGTGATGAACTTCCTGGGCTCCCCAAAGATTATGTGCGTCTTTCCATCATAGATGCCCAGAACATTCAGGAACTCCCAGATCTCTGCCTCAGAGGCGCAATTGCCATTCAGGAAGATCACACCCAGCAGAGGCATCAGAAGCCCATTCTTCGGCACCTCCAAGGTACTGCCCAGCACCCCATCTTTGGCAAGGCCCTCCTTGCTGACCAGGGTATAGGAGTAACCATTCGGCTTGACTTCCTTCAATTCAAGGCCAAACACCAGCTCTATGCGATCAGTGGCTTTCTTGAGGATTTCAGGGAACTGTGCCTTGAACATTTTGCGGACAAGCTTTAGCATATCTATCTTCCTAATGGGCTGTTTCATCTTAAACTTCTCTAGCATGAAGTGCATCAACACTCCTGCCTTCTTGGCCAGAAGATCTGGAGGAGTGGTCTTAGCAGAGGCTGAGGCCTGGGAAGAATTTTTATGTCCCTTAACTTGGCGCCTGCCACGTGCTTTAGATCTTGGGGGTGAAGCCTCTGCAACAGGAGAGCTAGTGGCTTCAGCTCCCTGAGGCTTCTGGCCTGCATCAGCAGTGGGGGGGCCCGGGGGCGCACTCCCAGAAGTAGGGGCGGGGGAGGCAGCAGCCTGAGCATCCCCGAGATCCTTGGTCTCCATGCGTGCCTGGCGGCGTTTCTCACGCGCACGGCGCTTGCTCTTCTGCCCCCGAGGCATGACTATCAGCAGGCACAGCAGGCAGGGGAGCAGGCAGGCAAGTAGGTGATGCTGGCACCTGGAGAAGGGAAGATGAGTGGATGAGCTCCTTCAGCATGGAGGGAAGGCTGCTCTGCCCGTTTCCTGGAGAGCCCTGCTCCAGGAACCGCTGGCCTCTTGTTCTTGGTCAGCCTATCCCCTGAGAACCCGGTGTAAGAAGTGAGCGCGCGCCAGCCTCAGCCTGCCTGTGGCTGCCTCCAGGGACAGCAGAGCCTGGGAGTGGGGCCCCCTCTGGGTCCCTTCATTCACACACACAACTGTCACATCAGCTCTTAGTGGGGCCGGGACCCCTGCCATGTGCCACTTGAAAGGTGATGCCTCAAAGCTCCCTGGGACCCATGAGAAGGAACTGAGTCATGGACACTAGGGGTGGATGGCACTGGCAGTTCTGGGGCCTGCTCTGTCCTGAACTCGGTTCTCCACCATTCAGGGTCCTCATCTTGTCAACACCAAGGCCGTGGGCCCCTCCCTCCTGCCTCTGGTGCCGCCCCTTCAGGTGAAGAACCTCAGCTCCCTTAGAAATGACACAAAGAAATGAGGAGGATCAGGCAAGACTCTAGCGTTCATTTGATTAGCTGGAAGGGGGAGTGTGCTACCTTCAGTCCAAATTCGCAGTCCCCACTTTGACTCCTGGGAGGATCTGGGGGCTCCTTTCTCTCCTGGCTTGAGGACCTTTCCTCACAGCAAGGCCAACAGCTCCCTGAGATCGAATGGGGGAAGCCAGGGTGGCCCTACCTGGCCTTACCACCCATGGTCTCTGGGGCCTGGAGAGCTGCAGCAGGAGGCTGAGGCCCTGTAATGGGTCCCCAGATTTTACTCAAAGAGTCTAAGATTCTTTCCTCTGCTGACCCATTAGACTAAGGCACTCACTTCCCTGTTAGCTGTGAGTGAGGCACACTTCTGCCTGCCATGTATGCCTGGGGGCACCAAGGAGTGACAGTGAGAGGAATTCTGGGAGTTTCCCACAGTCCTCAGCATCTTCTCCGTGAGTCCTGGCAAATGTTAGAAATTCTCCTTCTGCTGACCTGAGCACACTGAGGTTCCCAAGGTGAAAGAAAGTGTGAGCCACCTCCTGTCACCCCTGTCCCTGACCTCCCTGGGATGGCAGCAGGGGCTGGACTCTCTGGGACTCCACTGTTCCATCATTGCTGGCCGTCCTCACCTGGATGGGATCTATGCTCCTCTCTTAGTCCACCCTGAGTCTTCTGGCCTCAGATCAAGGCCCACATCTCCCTGAGTTCCTGGGGCTGGAAGTGAGGGGTGACATCTGGCGACCTCTGCCTGGGGTGCCCCAGGGTTGACAGGGGCTGGGACTTTGCGGGCCCCCACTGCTCTGGGTAGGTGCTCATCTAAGTCATCTCTCTGGGTCCTTACTGTGACTCTGTGACTCCTGGCAAGACCAGGAAATCTCTGTCTCGACTTGAGATCTCTCCCCTCCTACTAAGGCCCCCATCTCCCTGAGACCCACTAAAAAGCAGCAACACTTTCCCGATCTCTAGCTACAGCTGTGTGTGGACTCCTGATGCAGACAGTCAGGAAGAGATTCTGCACTGCCCTCTGTTGTCGCAGGGTAGCTGGATGGTCCCCTCAATTCTTAGGTCCTCTTCTGGGCTCCTGGTACTAGCTGCAAATGCTCCAGTGGTGGACCTGAACCCATACCCCCATCAACGAGGTTCCTCACCTCCCTGCAAGGCTCTGGGCAGAAGCAAGTGGGGGTCATCTGGTCCCCATGCCTGGGTCTCCCAGGTCTGAGAGGGGTGATGTGACTATGTGGTTCACTTCCTCCTGGGTGGGGTTCTCGCATGTTCACTCAGTGTTACCACTGTGACTCCTTTTAGGAACCGGGCTTCCTCCCTATGTTGAATGAGACCTCACCCATCACACTGAAACCCCAATGTCCCTGAGACCATCCTTCGAGGAAATGAGAGGGTATCTCAGCCTGAGAGCTCTAACCCGGCTTCCCAGGGTGACGGCAGAGGTGGCACTCTGTGGGCTCCTCTGTTCTGGGGGAGTCAGTTGTCTCCTTCCTCACATAGAATTGGTGCCTCAACATCTGTCATGGCCTGGGACTCCTTGTTTTCTGCTGACTTGGGCAGCCAGATCTGAAACCAAGGCCCTCATCTCCCTTGGACCCCACAGGCAGAAGTCAGGGGCACCAGAACTGGCCAGCTCTGTCCTGGGACCCCAGGGGCTGACAGCAGAGGCGGCATCCGATGTGGCTCTCTCTACCGTGTATGGATCTTCCCCTCGACTCCGCATCCTTCCTGGGATTCTGCCCTCTGTCAATCTGAGCCCAAAACCCTGCAAAAACGGTCTTCACCTTTCTGGGACCAGAGGTGACAGAGTGAGCCACATCCTGCCAAAACTGATTTGGGGCTATGCTGCTAACCACAAGGGCAGGACTCT
The DNA here is from genome assembly GCF_032405125.1 of Capricornis sumatraensis. NCBI lineage: Eukaryota > Metazoa > Chordata > Mammalia > Artiodactyla > Bovidae > Capricornis > Capricornis sumatraensis. Next base: position 113,770,122 of record NC_091092.1, read on the forward strand.
TGACCTCCACCCCTGCCCCAGTTCTGGAGTCAGGGGCTCCCTCAGTCCTCACTCAGGATTCTGGCCTCCAGTTTGGGAGTCTTCCCTCTGCTGACCCGAGTCTACGTGCCCCAGAGCAAAGCTCTCACCTCCCTGAGTGGCTAGAGGAGATGCTGGGGGCTCCATATCCAGCTACCTTGTTTGGGGATGCCCAGATCTGAGAGCAGGGCTGCTCCTTAGTGCAGCAATCCGCTTGGATGCCAGGCCTGCTGACTAGCACTGAAGGTCCTGGCTTGACTCCTTCTAAGGCTGAGACTCCTCCCTATGCCTAATGGGGTTACCTTATCTATCTTTCTCTTTACTTACCTTTCACACCCATTGATTTTATTATGTAACCGGCAGTTTGTACATCTTAACCTTTCTCATCTATCTCTTCTCCTCCACACCCCCAATCCCCATCAACCACCTGTTTTCTCTCTCTTGCTTCTACAATTGTTTCTGTTTTTCAGATTCCTCACAGAAGTGAAATCATATAGCATTTTGTTTTCTCTGACTCATTTCATTTATACATAATACTCTCTAGGTCCATATCCTTTTATATAAAGGCCTTTCTCTACCTGAACGTCCCTTATCCCCAACGCCCGCCACCCCCCGCACACCATGCAAAAATGACGGGTTCTCGCAGCCTGAATTACTCTATGGTAATTTGGACCCCTATGGTAGGGGTCCAAACCTTCCCATTCTAATGCGTAATGATCTGAGCTGGAGGGAATGTAATAATAACAGAAATAAAGAAACAATATAATGCACTTGAAGCATCCTGAAACCATCCCCTCAGCCTACCCCACCCTACCCTCACGCCACCCCACCCTCCTTTGTCCACTGCATCACACCCCTTCCCACACTGCACCCCACCCCATGTAAAAATTGTCTTCCAAGAAGCCGGTCCCCCGGTTCCAAAAAGATTGGAGGCCACTACTCCAGGGCACTGCAGCACTGGTGGCAGGAAGGGCTTCTGTGCAGCCACCACTTTGGAAGGAGATAGCCCTGTGAGCGCTGAAAGCCCCATCATTTCACCTGTCGAGGGCAAATACAACTTCCAACGCATAGAGTCCTTCCTCTTTAAACAAAGCCGCCCGAGCCGCCACCGACCCTCCACGTGGCAACTACAAGATGGTTCCTTGGCCCGCAACTCGGGACAGGGCGTGTTACACTGCAGATTGCAGGGGTGGGATGCGGTTGGGTCACTTTTCTTACAGGGAGGGGTTGGGAAATTCACTTCAGCTACATTCAGGTCCTCACCTTGGCTCCGGACGAGTCCGGTACACAATCTCCGCTGAACAGACGCTGCAGCTACCAGCCGCGCTCCTTGCCTTGGAAGCGGAAAAGGAGGAGCATACGTTCATACGTGGGGTCTCTTAGGGGTGGGGCAGGGGCAGGGGGCAGGGGGCAGGGGGCAGGGGCAGGGGGCAGGGGGCAGGGGCAGGGGGCAGGGGGCAGGGGCAGCGTGCTACGGGAACCCGGTAGCTCAATATTCATCCGTCCCTGGTTCCTCCTTGTGCAGTGTATCAAAGCCCAGGAGGCCTCCTGCTGTGAACCCGAGTCCCCCAGCTCCCAAACGAAGACCTCGCCTTTCCAAGTCCCTAGGGTCGGGAGTCAGGGCTCTGCTCTGAGCATCTCTGCTTGTCAGGAGGGGACGCCACTCTGTGAGCCTCCCTCGTAGGGGAAGAGACCCTCTCACTAGCTTTGATGGTCCTCACCTGAAGTCTGGTTATGGTCAAGATGCCCCCCTCTGCAGATCTGGGGTCTGATTCTGCTAGAGGAGGCCCTGTCCTCCTTAAGATCACACAGGTTGAATGAGGGGACCACTCAGAAGTAGCTCTTCTGGGTCTCTCAGGGCTAAGAATTTACAGAATTCTGGCTCCCTCTCCAGGGGTCCTGTCTAACACTCAGCATCGCATGTGAGATCTTCCTTGGGTTTAGGTCCATCCCTCTGCGAAATAGGCTGATCCTATTAGACAAAGACCTCACCTCGCTGAAACTTTCCAGCCTGAAATCAACCTGACATCTGTGCTCAGAGCTTCCTGGGGACCACAGCATCAGTGATTTTCCAGGGCCTCCTTTTATAGTGTGTGTATAGTGTGTATAGCGTATAGTGTGAGCTACTGTGAGCCCACTTTCAGGTCCTCACATTGACACATGATGAATCCTGTATCTCCACTCTCTGCTTTATGAAGCTGCTTGTCTTATGTTAAGGTCCTAGTCTCCTGAGAATTCCAAGTGGGAAGTCAGGGTGATCCTCATGTGATCGTAGTCCATCAGGGCCTCTGAGAATAGAGAGTGGGGATGCAACTCTAGTCCTTTCGGATTCCTTTTGCTCAACATACTCACTACATCTACTACAACCTGGGTCTCTGCCTTCTACTGATCTAACATTCCTCTTCTTAGTCTTTGGATGACCAGTATATTCAGCGGTGATTGTCTCCTCAGCCCTCCTTCATGGAGGTTCCCATATCAGCATCTGTCACTTGATTATAGGCTTCCTGGGAAATGCATATTCCTACAGACATTGAACAGTTAACCTCTAGTAAATGTTGGAGAAAACAGGTCTTGGTCTCAAAAGTAATCGAAGATTAGGAACACACAGCAGAAATCAAAGAACTCAGGAAAGATATTATGCTGTCAGAGAAAAAGAGCTGATATATTCCTTCTCTTCAGCCAGATTTAGTGTGCTTATTTGCTCAGTCATATCTGACACTTTACAACACCATGGACTGTAGCCTGCCAGGCTCCTGTGTCCATGGGGATTCTCCAAGCAAGAATACTGGAGTGGGTTGCCCTCCTCCAGGGGATCTCCCCAACCCAGTGATTGAACTCAGGTCTCCTGCATTGCAGGCAGATTCTTTACCATCTGAGCCACCAGATTTAGGGTAGTTTAAAAATCTTTACTTTCAGTACCCTCCTGTTGTTGGTCGAGTGGTTAAGACTCTGTGCTCCCAATGCAAGGGGCCTGGGTTCGATCCCTGGTCAGGTAACTGGATCCCACATGTTATAACTAAGAGTTCATGTGCCACAACTAAAAATCTCACATGCCACAGCCAAAGAGCCTGCAGACATGGCAACAAAGATACTGAGTGTCACAACTAAGACCCAGCACAGCCAAAAAATAAATTGAAAAAAATACTTTTAGTACAAATAATAAAATATTTACTTTCTACATAGAAGGATAGCACCAGATAATCTTGTAAGCCTTTGATCACTTGAGGGTGTCTGATTTTGCACATGCAGATGATCATATGGTTACTGAGCAGTATCCATTTGTCTCCTTTATTTATCACTCTTAATTATTTTGGTTATGTGTTATGTGGCAGTATTGATGGGAGGGGAGTTTGGGGGAGAGTGGATATGTGTATATGTACGGCTGAGTCCCTTCACTGTCCACCTGAAACTGTCACGATATTGTTAATTTGCTATTCCTCAACACACACACACACACACACACACACACACACACGCACACACACACAAAACTGTGCTTCCAGTGCAACGGGTGTCAGTTCAAACCCTCGTTGGGGAATTAAGATCCCATGTGCCACATGGCAAATCAATCGATCAATAAAAGATCATCAAAGAAAAAAGTGATGGGGATCCATGAAAGAAAGAATTGATAAGCTAGATTTCATTCCCTTTAAACTTCTGCTCTGTAAAAACACACCATCAAGAGAACAAGATGGGCCATAGTCTGGGAGAAAATATTTACAAAAGATATATCTGATGAAAGCTGTAATTTAAAATATACAAAGAATTCTTAAAATTCATAAGAAGAAAACTAACATCTAATAAAAAATGTACAACAGATATGAATAGATACCTCACCAAGGAAGAAACACAGATATCAAACAAGCATATGAAAAGATGCTCCACATCATATACCATTACAGAACTGCAAATTGAAAAAACAAGCAGATACCACAACATGCCTTTCAGAATGGCCAACATCCAAAGGACTGAAAACACCAAATGCTGGTAAGGATGTGAATCAACAAGAACTCTCATTCCTCGGTGGTGGTGATGCAAAATGGTAGAGCCACTTTGGAAGACAGTCTGCAAGTTTCTTAGTAAACTATACACATTCAACACTGCTGGTACGAATGTAAATTGGTACAGCCAGTATGGAAAACAGTATAGGGGTTCCTCAAAAAATCAAAAATAACACATAATACTTTCCGCAATTCCACTACTATCCAAAGGAATTGAAATCAGGACCTCGAAGAGAGCTCTGCACTCCCGCGTTCACTGCAGCACTACTCACAATAATCATGAAAGGGAAGTTGCCTACCTGTCCAGTAACAAATGAATGGATAAATAAGTAAAATATACATACAATGGAATATCATTCAGCCTTAAAAAGAAGCTAACCTCTCTAGTCATGACAGTGTGTTTAAATCTAGAGGACATTATGCTACAGTGAAATAAGCCAGACACAGAAGGACAAATACTGCATGTCCTTTACATGAGGAATCTAAAATGGTCTAAGTCAAAGAAGCAGAGAGTAGAGTGGTGGTTGCCAGGGGCTATGGGAGGGTGAATGAGAAGGAATTGTAGACTTAAAAAACATTCACAACCTAAAAGCTGACAGTTATGCCCAGCGAGGACAGACTGCGCCATTCTATTGGCTGCTGAGCATCATCCCACCTCAGGGGAATGTCACCCTGATTTCCTTTTTTTTTTTTTTTAATACATCAGGGTAGGTATTATTCTGTTTTGCTTCAATTACATACATCTCAGTACATATATGAGGGTGGGGAACAAACTGTCGGTCGCGATCAAAAGTTTTGCAAAGTTCTGTGTAAGGCATGAACATCAGCAGTGAATACATGTTGAAGGAAGCACCCTTCAGACTGAGGCCTTCCACCCAGAGTGAAGAGACAGCCGGGGTGTGTTTACCTGTGTCAGTCAGCCCTGCAGATCCACCCTATCCTCTTTCAGGAGTTTCAGCTCCCTCTCCCACCTCACATACAAGGACAGACTCTGGCTGGGCCTGGTTTTGTCCTCCAGAAAGCGAAAGTTGAGGTCCAGCATGGCCTCGCCAAGTTGCACAGGCCACAGTGGCCCGCTCCCCTGTCCTGGAGTGGGGTGGGCAACACAGGCGTCTTCCTGGTGGACCCTCCCCACTCCCCCTCAGCCCAGGGTCCCATGCTGGCCCCTGTCTGTCTAGCCATTCCTGACCTTCTGAAGACCAGACTTCCCAAGTCCTAGCTCCATCCTGGGGGTGGTCAATTAGTCAGTTGTTTGTTTCTCCTCTTCCTCCAGGAAGTAGTTACATCTTAAAGGTTTTCCGCAGTTGTCATCAAGAAGTGGGTATTAGTTCTTAAAAGGTCCCTGCCAATCAATCTCCCTGGACCCTCTGTTACAGACTAATTGAGTGCATGAGTGGCCTGTGCTTGGAAGGCCTCTTCTTTATTCGAGGCTTAGGCAATCGCCTCCTGAGGCAGAGACTCTCCTAATAGTTTGCTATTCCAGCATCCAAAGAATGCTCAGCTGTTGAGTGAGGCAGAGTTACCCCAAGGGTGGTGCTGGACACGATGCTGCACCCACCACAGGTGCGTGTGTGAGGGTGGGGAGCTCTGGGCTCTGCCTCCAGTGTGCCAGGTATTCCTGACGAACAGCGTCCTGTCTCCCCAGCGGCAGAGCTGAAGGGGCCCTGGACCCTTGCACTCCCAAGGAATACCCGTGAAGAACAGGTGGGATCTGAACTGGGGCTGAGTGTGCCCTCAAATGACATGGCCAAGCGTGGAGGATAAGCTGTCCAGTTAAGGTGGTCGTCCGCCTACCAGTCCAGGGACCCACCCTCTCCTTACAGGTGAAAAGTAGCTCTTCAGGATCACAGAAAGGCATCTCCAGTGGAGAAAGGCACAGAAGGAATGGATTTTATGTATTTATTTTTAAAAAACAAAAAAAGGTTTAAAAAGTCCTTCATTTCCAACCCTGCCTGGGGAGCGTGAGTGGGGAATAGAATGAACTGAGAAGGGCACCCACCTTCCCCTGGGGAGAGTCCAACTCTTCCCCGGGAGTCTGCAGCGTGCAGGGCAGGTCAGAGGCCGGCCCTCGCCCTTCCTGCCCTGGCTCCTCCATGGGCAGCTCACACTGTTGCCAGCAAGTTCCAGAGACAAAGAAGTGTGGGAGCCGAGGCCAAAGGCTGCCTTTTTCACCTCAGCGGTCACTCCAGCTCTTCTGCCCTTGGATGCTCTCTGGGCCCCACCACTGGGCTCTCAGGGTGGGTGGACAGGCAAGACCAGGAGGCACAGCTTGGCCCAGCCCACTGGCAGCTTCCTTAATGCTGTCTGTGACACAGCAGGGCAGTCGAGGCGAGGGGCGTCACAGTGCAGGAAAGGGCTGTAGAGACACCACGACAATCTGGAAAGGAAAATCTCCTGCTAAGCTGCATCGCTTTCTGATCCTGCCTCTGCACCGAGGCAGCCCTTTTTCCTATTCCCCATCCCGAGGCTGAGTGGAGTCCAGGACAAAGCACTAAGTGGCTGTTTGCTACAAAACACCTGGAGATGCCAGGGGGGTGCTCTCCGCCCGTCAGTCAGTCCAGGCTTACACACAGTCACAGTCACACACACAGCGTTAAGGCATCTGTACCAGCAGGTGTGGCCAAACCAGGCCCAGCTTCTCTCCCTCCACCTGCAGGGGTGAGGGGGGAGAACCCTTCTGGCGGCTTCAGTAACAGGCTGAAGTGGGAGAATCTGGCAACGGAAGAGCGAGCTGGGCCCTGATAAAGAAGAGGAGGAAGGCAGGTGAGGGCCCGATGGGTGCCCTGGGAAGTGACCCAACTCAGGCTGGGAGCCCTGACCACATACCCCCTGGAAAATGAGGGACAGAAAGAGGGGAAGAGAAGCGGGGCTAGAGTCGTGGGACTTTGGAGGAAGCCAGTGCTATCAATATTTACAAGCATAAAGCCCCATCTTCTGTGCCACCTACCTCTCTGCCCCTCCCACAGAAAGAAAGGCCCCTGAGAGCCACCAAGGAGGTCCCGAGACCTCCTCCCCAGCCATGCCCCACAGCGGGGGCCCTTCCCTTGACCGGCCCTGCTCTTGGCCCCCAGGAGTGTCCGCCGGCTCTGCTCGGTCAGGAGGAGGAGCCCTGGCGCCCGGCCACCCCTAGGAGTCCTTGAGCATGCTGATACATGCGTAGATCTTGAGGGCGGGCCCCAGCTTGATGTTCATGGCACTCATCAGGTGGTCCTCCTTGAGCAGCAGCAGAGCTTGCCCGTCAATCTCCTGGGCACGGAACTCTTCTGCGATTTCCTGGCAGCCTGGCAGAGAGCGGATGAATTCGTAGACATCATCCACGTTCCACTTGGTGGGCTCACTTGGCAGGAAGTAGTGTCCCATGCCCACCAGGTCCTGCATGTGCGTGTCAGGGAGCTCCAGGTCCCACGGGCCTTGTCTCCGGTGGGAGGTGGACAAGCTGGCTGAGATGAGGGACAAGGGGTCCTCATCGCTTGAGTTATCTGAGCAACAGCTGGAGTCTTCCTGGCTGTGTGTTAGCTGCAGGGCAGCGGTAACTGAAAGGGGTACGGTGCCTGTTGGCTGCTTCTTGGTATCCTTGGTAAGTGTCGGCAGACTGGCTTTGCTGGCCCGACAGCGGTTGTGGATCGTGGCTTCCGCCTTCTGCAGCTTGCTCTGGTCTGAGTGGAAAAGCCCCACTCATTTGTTGCACCCCACGTTGTACCTTTTTGCACAAGCCATGGAACAGAAGCGCTTGTAACGCTTGAACTTGTAGGCGAAGTCCACACGGCCACAGAGCTCACACTTGAGTTTGAGGGGAGTACCCTCCTCTTTGGATTCTTGCAGATAGGGCTCCTCCCTCCCCGAGTCAGTGGTGGTGGTATGGTCCTGAGGCGGAAGTTTCTCAGGCAAGAACCTCTGTGCGTACTTCTTGAGATTCCCCCACAGCAGGGACGAGCGTCCCACCATTCTTGGGGGGCAGTGCCGGTGATGCTGGAGGCAGAGTTTCCGTTCTCTGAGGTCATGCCGGGGCTGCTGAGGTCGGTCAGTGCATGAACAATGCCCTGCCCTGTCTCTGTCCGGGGCTCGGCTGGGCCTGGCCGGGCGGGGCCTAGGCAACCTCTCGGCCGGCCGTCGCCTTGCGCGGGGTCCCGGCCTGGGCGGACCGCTTCCTCTCCGCCAGGAGCCTCCAAGCCCGGGCCCGGGGCTACCGCGGCGCATCCGACCGCGGCGCATCCGACCGCACCGGCCGAGTTGGAGTCCACAAAGGGCGGCAGGGGCGCGAGGCCGGAGTGCGGACAGCAGCAGGCGCTTTAGGGCTGCAGCCGCCGCGGAGACCTCACCCTGATTTCTCAGAAACTCTGTGGATAGAAGGCAACGTGAATAAAACATCTAATCTGCACATTGCTTGCCTGCACCGGAACAAGAGCTACAGGATACATTCCATGCCAGGTTCACACGATTTCTGTCTGATTTACTCACAATCCCAAAGGACAGGCAGACTCAGAAAATACTGCAAGTTTGGTTCCCAACCCCTGAAGGACAGTCAATATCACAATTGAGTCACAAGAAATTTTTGGTTTCCCAATGCTTTCATAAAATTTATGTCTACACTATACTGTAGGCTATTAAGTGGGCGATAGCTTTATGCCTCAGAACAATATAGATATCTTAAATAAAAACACCTCTTTGCTAAAAAAATTGCTAACCATTATCTGAGCCTTCACTGAGGCCATCATTTTTGCCACTGAGGGTGTGAACATTGCAAGAGTTATCAAAATGTGACACACAGACATGAAGTGAGCAAACGGTGTTGGAAAGATGGAGCCAAAACACGCTGGAAGCAAGGTTGACTAACACAAACCTTCAATTTGGTAAAGAAAAAGGAAAAAGAAAAAAGAAACGAAAAGCAGTACCTGTGAATGCAATAAAGCAAAGTGCAACAGAGTGAAGCGTGCCTGTAACTGTTAAGGGCAGTTCCCCATCCCAGGCTTTGTCTTTAAACTAGGCAGCCCACCACGTGAGAACCTGGTCCCTGGTCACGATTACCGCAGCCTCATCCAGCCCGCCATGCACGCAACTTATAATTTCTTCCCACTGAAGGACTTCCATTTTCCCAAGGCCCACCACTACCTTGCATCAGGGAATTCACATTTGACTGCTGTCATGTCACCATTTCCTCTACATGACAGCTGCCTCCCGACTCTATAATTTTATGGTCAGTGGCTAGATCTTTTTCTCAGCTCTCCAAGTACTAGCATGGAACCTACTATGAGCAGAGGCTCAGTTCATGTATGGGGAATAAATGAGCCTGTGAGCATGAGGTTGAAATTATTAGAATTTAATTCTACATTTTGAATTAACCAAGTATATACTGTTGTTCATAATTTTGTAAAACACAGAGTACAAGGCATGAGGAATCCAAATACTGACCATCTTACTTTTCCTATGTTTCTTGATCCCACATATTTTACTGCTTAACTTTTTCATATTTTCAAGGAAATAACATATTACAATGCCATTTTGTCTTGAACTGGCTTACTAAATAAGATGGAAGCTTCCCCAATTGCTTTACACAACAGAAAAACTCTTATCCTTAAGACCAATAAAAGTGTGATTGATGTCATTCATACACTTAGATTATAAGCTACATAAGCTTTCATTTAGGAGCAACATTAGAAAAGTAGAGAACTTAAAAACACAGGTTTATCTCTCTATTCCCCATACAGAACAGGAACACCAAGGTATTTTACACTGTGAACCCTCGGTGACGTCCAGTCCTATACTTCTTGGAACACTGACTACTCTCTTGAGCCACAAAGTGCAGAATTTGCCTCAGCTTCACTAGGTGTGGAAGGAACTGCTGGAGGAACACTGGGACATCCGTTGGCTTGGGCCCTCTCTTCCTCATCTTTCAAAGCCTCTTCATACCAAAAGTGGAAGGCACTGGGATCCAAACGGTAAATCCTGGCCAGGAACTCCAGGACTCTCATCTTGCTTGTTTCAGCGTGTGCTCTCAGACCCCACAGGAACTCATAGCATGCTGGATCGCTGCCCGGCACTTGCCAATATTCCAAATACTTCAGCTGCACCAAATCTTGGGTGATGAGCTTCTTGGGCTCCCCAAATATGAAGTGCCTCTTCCCAGCATGGATATTCATCTTACTCAGGAAATCCCAGATGTATTCCTCTGTGGCACAGTTGCCCTTCATGAAGATCACACCCAGGAGATTCATCAGGAGACCGGTCTTGGGAAAACCCCTGCCACGGTGCACGATCCCATTGCGGGGGAGACTCATCTTGCTGACAAGGACATAAGAATGCTTGGCAGTGTTGTCTTTCTTCACGTCAATACCAAATACCACCTCCATGCTGTCAGAAGCTCTTTTGAGGATCCTGAGGAATCGATTGTGGTACTTTTTATCAATAATCTTCAGCATATTCACTTTCCTAATGGGCTTTCTCGTCTTATACATGCATAACAGGAACTGTACCAACAGACTCGTCGGCCTGGTTAGTGAGTGTTTTCCAGACCGCACATTGGAAACAGGGGCCTGAGAGGAATTGTGTGTTTTCCCAATTTCCCCAAGGGGTCTTTTGGATGATCTTGTGGGAGAAACACTTGCAGGCACAGGGGTGGTGGTCAGGGTCCCCCGAGGACGCTTGAGATGGTTACCAGACCTAGCACCGGACTTTCCCTTAGCATCAACCCCGGGACCAGGATTGGAGGAAGAGGAGAGTGCTTCCATCGTGGTGGCAGTGACCTGAGCGCCCCTCAGATCCTGGGTGCCATGCTGAGCCTGGCGGCGTTTGTCACAGGTGTGGAGCTTACCCTTCTTACCCCGAGGCATGGTGGCTGTCGTCAGGGACAACAGGCAGGAGTGCAGGTAGAACAGCACGTGATCTGGGCAGAGAGGAGAGAGGGTGAAAGGGTGTGAGCGCTTGTGGCAGGGAGGCACCACTTGGCCTTTAAGAAGGCCCACTCTGCAGGTTTCCATGTGGGCACTGCTCTACAAACCCAGAGGACTCCTGATCTGGTCACCCTGTCCTCTTAAGAACTCTGTCAAAATAATTGAGACTCAGGCTGCAGCCTGCCATCCGTGCCATCTGCTTCCTGGCACTGAGTGGAGCAGTGGGCCAGTCCATTCCTTGAGGACAACCCCCTCCATTCTTGAGGGTGGGGGTCCTCTTGGTTCATATTCAGGACAATTGTATCAACTTTTGACATGGCCTGGGCCCTATACTCTTTGCCTATCCTCTAAGGTTCTACCCCAAAGCCTGGTCCTCATCTTCCTGTGATACCTGAAGAAGTGAAGAGGTACCTCAGCCCAGTGTCCCTGGCAGGGGGCACCCACAGCAGTCAGCTCTAGGGAACTCTGTCCTGGGCTCACTGGGGTTTTCTGTCCCCTTTCAGGGTCTTTCCTTGGCTCTAGGTAGAGCCTGGGACACCCGTGTCTGCTGCCCTGGGTTCCCCTACACCTGACTTCCATGCCTGGGCTTCTCAGTGCTGTGTGGCAGGTGGGGGATGTGAGGTGGTGCTGTCTATTGTTTTCCCTGTTGGAGGGTGAGTGCAATCAACATTGTTCTTTCAGGGTCCTCTCGCTGACTCCTCTGAAGCCCTGGGCCTCTTCCCTTGGCAGAATTGAGGCCATTGACATATTCTAACATCCTTACATCTCTGAACTCTCCAGACAAAAGTGAGAAGACTCACCAGCTTCACAGATACACTAGGTTTCCAATTGGAAAAGAGCCAAAATTAACGACAACTTACATTTAGAGTTGGTGTTCACCTTAGACCTCGTTCCGGTCTGGGTAGAACTCAGGACTCCTCCGACCAATAACCTGGGTAATTCAGCCTCAGAGCAAAGTCCTGAATTCCCCAAGTCCCTGGAGGGGCAAAGTCAGGATACTACATACGTGACTACCCTTCACTTGAGCCCCCTAGATATGTAGGTGCTCTGCTTTGTGATACCACCCCTAAATGGGAAAGGCCCCCCAATCAGTACTTAGGGCACTCACTTCACTGCAGTTAGGACAGAGGTATCCTCCATCTGCAAGCAGGGGCTACTCCTGACCAAAGCCATACCATCCATGAGACTTCCCCAGGCAGAACTCAGTTTGATGGCTCTGCCGGAGCTTTCCAGGGCTTACAGCAGCAGTGAAACTTAGTGCGGCCCTCTTTGTTATGGGCTGAGTGGCCCCTGCCTCAGTCCCAATTCAGTTTTCACCTCAACTCCAGACTGGCGCTGGGAATCCGCCCTCCGCCAGCCAGAGGCCTGACTGCTGGATCGAAGTCCTTACTTACAGGAAACTGTAAAATGGAAGTGAGGATGACTCATTTCTGGCCATGATGCTCAGGGTGTCAGATAGCTTATGGGGGCACATGGCGGGTGGGGCGAGGGAAAGCCCCGGGAGGGTGTCCTATGGTCCTCATTCGGAGTCTCCATCTTCATGTCTATTAGAGAGTCTGACACTCCTCCCTTACCTGAACTCTGTCCACAAGCCTCCAAACAGAGCTTCTCCTCCTAGAGTTCAGCAGGGGAGAAGTCAGGAAATTTAGCGCATGGGTGCTGCTTTGTGTTGCCATCTTTACTGCCAGTGCCGAGTTAGCACTCGGGCCTCTCCCCGTGGCTGGAGTTGGGGCCTAGGTTTCTTTCTATTATAGAATCAAGTAATCTCTTCGATCTTACACAATCTCTTAGATCAAGATTTACCAATAATTCAGCCTAACAGTGTTGTAGGAACCATCCCCTGCTGACCATAGAGGTGAGACTGTGGGTTTCACTTTGTTACAGGAGGGGCAATGGTCCCATGAGTCCACATTCAGGTCCTCACCTTGCCTTCAGGTCAGTCCTGGGAATCCACTCTCATTTAAACGAACACCCTGAACGGCAGTCAGAGCTCATTGCCACCAGCACGGGAGTTGGGGGGAGCTAATTCCAGTGACGGCTACCCTGTGTGGGGTCTCTGAGGGATGATGGCAGGGGCGGGGCTCTGCGGGGACTCCATCGTTCAGTGTTCAGCAGTCCCTGGGTCATCCCTTAGGGTCCTCCCTGCACCGTCTGTCAGAGCCTGAGTCCCTTTACTCTATGGACTTGAGTCCTCCTGCCCCCCCAAAAGCCCTAGCCTCCCCAAATCCCTAGTGGGGAGTCAGGGCGCTTCTCTGAGCATCTCTCCCTGACAGGAGGGGTGCCACTCTGTGAGCCTTCCTCCTTGGTGGGAGACTCTCTCATTAGCACCGATGGTCCTCATCTTCACTGTGGTGATGGCCAAGATGTCCCCCTCCTCAGAACTGAGGTTTGATCCTGATAGAAAAAGCCCTTCCCTCACTGAGACCAGACAGAAATGAAGAGGCTTCTCATCCTTATAACTCTGCCTGGAGCCTCTGGGGTTAGGAATAGGGGCAGGGGTGTGTAAAGCCTCCTCATTTGTGGGTCTAGTGACACTTCTTTCTTCACTCAGGGACCTCACCATGGTCCTGGTCAGTCCTAGGACCTGACCCTCCAACCTGAGATTCTCCCTCTACTGAATTGAGGCCATTTTTCTTAGAGTAAGACTGACCTCACAGAGAACTCTAAGGCTTGTAATAGGGAATGCCCTGTCTGTGCGTTCTAGGTTTGAGAGCAAGTTTGGGCAGGTCTCTGAATGACCTATATTTTAGGGTGGTTGTCCCTCCAGTCCTCACTCATGTGGGCCCTCATTTTGTCTATCTCTTGGAATAATAGTTTCCTGGGGTACACCACATCCCTGCATAATCTTGAGAAGTGTCCCTAAAGCAAACCTTACAGTTTCATGTCTCAGACTTCATGTGAGATGGGGAAAATGCCACATAAGGCAGGGGGCAGGATGGGGTATGCTCCCAGAGAAATATGTTGATCTCTCTGTTTCTGGAGGGGGAGGGGATTTAAGATGAGGGGACTCATGTACACCCATGGCTGATTCATGTCAATGTATGGCAAAAACCACAATATTGTAAAGTAATTAATCTCCAATTAAATTAATTTAAAAGAAAAAAAAAACACCTTAGCCAGAGTCAGTCTCTTATGTGAATTGTTTTAATTGATTTATAGGCATACCTTTAAAAAATTGTACTTCACTTAACCATGCTTCACATATATTGTGTTTCATTACAAACTGAAAGTTTACAGTAACTGTGCATTGAACATAACTATGGCATCATTTCCCCCAAACCGTGTGTTCACTTGGGGTCCCTGTGCCACATTTTGTAAATTTGTGAAATATTTTAAACTCTTCCCGTATTTTATTCCTTATGGTGCTCTGATCAGGTTTCTGTTACTATTGTAGCTGTATTCTAATTTTAAATTAAGCTATGTACATTTTTTAGACATCTTCTAGTAAGTGTACAATAGGATTAACAACTTTTATAAGCACTGGGAATCCCCCAAATTCCTGTGATTTACTTTATGGCAATATTCACTTTATTGCAGTGATCTAGAACCCAACCCACCATATCTGAGATATGCATACATTTCTAAAGGAAAGGAGCAGTCCAATATGGTTTTCTGCTATTTTGATTGAAGTTCTCTTACACTGCATAGAGAGATGATCTTATTGTCACTATCATCTATTTCTCCTCCTATCGCTGTCATTTCCTGAGGTAGGCTTTGTGCCTGAAGAAGTGTATTGGAATATATCCAGAGTCCTTACTTTTATCCCAAGATACATTTGAGTGTTAAACAACACAAGCTCTGCTTAGGGTCAAGGGGAGTGTAACAGTGTGGGATCTAGGGGAATTCAGAGAGGAATCTAACTCCAGGCCTACCAGTCACTAGTGTCCCCAGCAAGGGCTCGCTGCCTGATGCACATAGAAGCCAATACTATGGAACAGGCTTTTGAGAGAAAAACTTTAATCCAGGGTGGAGTGGCAAGAAGACACGAGGCAGGGCTCTTAAATCTGTCTCCTCAATCCAGAATTTGGGGTAAAATTAAAGGGTTTAGGGGAACTGCAGACTTGGAAGCTAATTGGCTAGTCTTGAGTTAGTTCATGTAAGCTATTCATGCTGCTAGAAGGCAGATTTTCCATATTGAAGGACTTCATACAGTTCTCCCATGGCAACATTCCTACTCTGAGAGTCCCACAGACGGAACCCTCTTGGTTCTGCAGTCATCCTGGAAACATAGGCTCCTTTTTGCACATGCATAGTGCTGCCTCTAAAAATAACTCAAGGTTTGATTAATCAACAACCGGTTTTAAGGAGGCAAAACCAGTTTAAACTACTCAGTGTTTTATATTTCAATCCCCCCCATTTCTCTTTGTACATTCTTCAAGCTTGTGGGAAATCATCCTCAATTTGGTTAATGGTTCTCAAATTGTGTAAAAAATGATAATCCCGGGTCCCAGATTTCTGTACCAATAGGACTGGAGTGTTATATAAGCATTGACAAGGTTGGATTAATTGGTATTTAAGAAAGGTGATTATCAGAGGCTTTGCTTCCTTCACATGTCTCTTTACAGACTATTGCTTTAAATTTGGAGTTTTGGTGCCTGGATGGAATTTATGACTATTGGGTCAGCTGTCTTGGCTCTTCCTGGCCACTCATCAGTCCTAACTGAGCTCTGCAGTTGACTGACTGATTTCTTCCACTCTAGTGCTCAAAATAGTTTACATCTTGACCAGGAGAGAGCCCGGACCAACTGTCTTTAACCGATGCTTGATGCCTCTTCCCAGCCTTCATGGATTGCAGCCAACATCAACCAGCACTCTTATTAGGAACCTGAGGTCTCTGGATGAGGCAGAAATGTTGGCTTCCCCTGGAAAACCCTTGCATTTATGGGAGCTGTAGGAAAGCCATCAGGACTTATCTATCTTGGCTCAGACCACTTTGTTACTTTAAGAAGAAAAAGGGGCAAACTAGAGGAATCTCTCCTTAATTTAGGACCCAATTCCATCTCCTAGTTTGGTTTCTGGGAAGAGCTGGCTGTATGAATTCCCTGGAAAGCCACTGAGAAGAATGGACAGTCTCAAGGTGACCAATTTGGATTTGAGGGTTCACTTAAAGAACCCTGAAAAGTTTTCCATTAGAGGTGGCTGTCATACCGTAGCTTGAGAGTCACACATGCTACCTGACTTCTAAGGAATTTGTCCAGTTCCATGACTGGAGCCCATTTGGTCAGAGGCTCCTAATATTTCCACCCTGCCATGTGCTGAGGATGAGCTTGTCTACTGAAGAGAAGCCCATGGAATTTCAGGCTCTGTCTCGCTCTCCACCTTGAAAATCTTACCTAGTGAGGAGGAGGGTGAAAGAGTGATTGCATCACATTGAGGAAAGTGAAACAGGAAGCTGTCTTAGACTCAGGCAGAGCTGACTTTCAGAGAGCAACTCAGGAGAACACATGTTTAAACACTGATTTTCTCACTTCCTTTCTGAGCATGCTGAGGTTTAATCTTTCTGGTAGATGACCAAATTATTTTACCCCTCTAGCAGAGACTACAGACATGCGAATCTAGATGTCTGGGTAATTTCCAGGGGGAATACATTCACTGCAAGTCCTCTATGTAGCCCATGGCCTTTAGCTATTCTGGCTGATACAAAAGAGGACTAGACTTTTTAGTGAGGAAACACCAGAATGTGTCCAATTGTATAAAATTCCTTTAACATGGGCTCATGGTATGTTCTTCTGTGGGGGGAGAGTTTTCTTGCATTACAGTCCCTCATTTTACATTTATGCTCACACCACAACAAGGTAATCAGGGCTGATTTCATTAAGAATACACTCGTGTGAAATTCAAAGGATCATAGGAGACTACTACAAACAACTATATGCAAATAAAATGGACAACCTGGAGGAAATGAACAGATTCTTAGAGGTACAACCTTCCAAGATTCAACAAGAAAGAAACAGAGAATGTGAAGAGACCAATGACAAGTACTGTAAAACAGTGATTTAAAATTTTCCAATAAAAAGCCCAGGACCAGATGGTTTCACAGGTGAATCTATCAAACAGTTAGAGCAGAGTTAATGCCTGTCCATCTCAAACTCTTCCAAAAAATTGCAGAGGAAGTAACACTCCAAAGGTCATTCCATTAGGCCACCATCACCCTGATAGCAAAACCAGGCAGAGAAACACACAAAAAGAAAATGACAGGCCAATAACACTGAAGAACATAAATTCAAAAACAGTGAATAAAATACTAGCAAACCAAAGAAGAAAGTCTCTTCAATAAGTGACACTCTGGAAACTGGATAGCTACGTGGAAAAGAATAAAATTAGAACATTCTCTAACACCATACACAAAAATAAACTCAAAATGGATCAAAGATCAAAACTGTAATGTCAGACACTATAAAACTCTCAGAGGAGAACCTAGGCAGACCACTCTTTGACAAAAGTTACAGAAGTACGTTTTTTAATTTTTTTTTATTGAAGGATAAATATATTACAGAATTTTGTTGTTTTCTGTCAAACATCAACATGAATCAGTCATAGGTATACATATATCCCCTCCCTTTTGAACCTCCCTCCCATCTCTTTTCCCATTCCACCCCTCTAGGTTGATACAGAGCCCCTGTTTGATTTTCCTGAGCCATACAGCAAATTCTCATTGGCTGTCTGTTTTACATATGGTAATATAAATTTCCATGCTGCACTTTCCATACATCTCACCCTCCTCTCTCCTCTCCCCATGTCCATAAGTCTATTCTTTATGTCTGTTTCTCCATTGCTGCCCTGTAAATAAATTATTCTGTGCCATTTTTCTAGATTCCATATATGTGCATTAGAATATGATATTTATCTTTCTCTTTCTGACTCATTTCATTCTGTATAATAGGTTCTGGGTTCATCCTCCTCATCAGAACTGACTCAAATACGTTCCTTTTTATGGCTGAGTAATATTCCATTGTGTATATGTACCACAACATTTTTATCCATTCATCTGTTGATGGACATCTAGGTTGCTTCCATGTTCTAGCTATTGTAAATAGTGGTACAATAAACAATGGGATACGTTGTGTCTTTTTCAATTTTGGTTTCCTCAGGGTATATGCCAAGGAGTGGGATTTCTGGGTCATATGGTGGTTTTATTCCTAGTTTTTTAAGGAATCTTCATATCATCTTCCATAGTGGCTGTATCAATTTACATTCCCACGAACAGTACAGGAGCATTCCCTTTTCTCCACACCCTCTCCAGCATTTATTGTCTGTAGACTTTGATGATTGCCATTCTGACTGGTGTGAGATGATATCTCATTGTGGTTTTGATTTGCATTTTTCTAATAATAAG
Organism: Capricornis sumatraensis; assembly: GCF_032405125.1. Lineage (NCBI taxonomy): Eukaryota > Metazoa > Chordata > Mammalia > Artiodactyla > Bovidae > Capricornis > Capricornis sumatraensis. The sequence goes on from NC_091092.1 coordinate 113,788,364, forward strand.
TGATGTTGGGCATCTTTTCATGCGTTTGTTAGCCTTCTGTATGTCTTCTTTGGAGAAATGTCTGTTTAGCTCTTTTTGCCACTTTTTGATTGGGTTGCTTGTTTTCCTGGCATTGAGTTATATGAGCTGCTTGTTCAGTTCAGTCCAGTTCAGTCCAGTCACTCAGTTGTATCTGACTCTTTGCAGCCCATGGACTGCAGCACGCCAGGCCCCCATATTCATCGCCAACTCCTGGAACTTACTCAAACTCATGTCCATTGAGTCGGTGATGCTATCCAACCAACTCATCCTCTGTCATCCCCTTCTCCTCCTGCCCTCAAGCTTTCTAAGCATTAGGGTCTTTTCAAGTGAGTCAGCTCTTTGCATCAGGTGGCCAAAGTATTGGAGTTTCAGCTTCAGCATCAGTCCTTCCAATGAATATTCAGGACTGATTTCCTTGAGGATGGGCTGGTTGGATCTCCTTGCAGTCCAAGGGACTCTCAAGAGTCTTCTCCAACACCAGAGTTCAAAAGCATCAGTTCTTCAGCGCTCAGCTTTCTTTATAGTCCAACTCTCACATCCATACATGACTACGGGAAAAACCATAGCTTTGACTAGATGGGCCTTTGTTGGCAAAGTAATGTCTCTGCTTTTTAATATGCTGTCTAGGTTGGTCATAACTTTTCTTCCAAGGACCAAGCCTCTTTTAATTTCATGGCTGCAGTCACCATCCTCAGTGATTTTGGAGCCCCCCAAAAATAAAGTCTGTAACTGTTTCCACTGTTTCCCCATCTATCTGCCACAAAGTGATGGGACCATATGCCATGATCTTAGTTTTCTGAATGTTGAGGTTTAAGCCAACTTTTTCACTCTCCTCTTTCATCAAGGGGCTCTTTACTTCTTCTTCACTTTCTGTCATAAGGGTGGTGTCAACTACATATGAGATTATTGATATTACTCTCAGCAGTCTTGATTCCAGCTTGTGCTTCATCTAGCCCAGCGTTTCTCGTGATGTACTCTGCATATAAATTAAATAAGCAGGGTGACAATATACAGCCTTGATGTACTCCTTTCCCTATTTGGAGCTGCTTGTATATTTTGGAAATTAGTCCTTTGTCAGTTGTTACATTTCATTCTTTTATACATAGCTGTCCAGTTTTCCCAACACCATTTATTGAAGAGACTCTGTTTGCTCTGTTGTATGTTCTTGCCTTCTTTGTCAAAAATAAGGTACCCATAGGTGCATGGGTTTATTTCTGGGCTTTCTATTTTGTTCCATTAGTCTATATTTCTGTGGTGTTTTTTTTTTGCCAGTACCATACTGTCTTGATGACTGTAGCTTTGTAGTATAATTTGAAGTCAGGAAGGTTGATTCCTTCAGCTCCATTCTTCTTTCTCAAGACTGCTTTGGCTAGTCAGGGTCTTTTGTGTTTCCATATGAATTGTGAAATCTTTTGTTCTAGTTCTGTGAAAAATGCCATTGGCGAATTGATTGGGATCACATTGAATCTGTAGATTGCATTTGGTAGTATAGTCATTTTCATAATATTGATTCTTCCTACCCAGGAACATGGAATATCTCTCCATCTATTTATGTCATCTTTGATTTCTTTCATCAGTCTCATAATTTTCTGTGTACAGTTCTTTTGTCTCATTACATAAGTTTATTCCTAGATATTTAACTTTTTTTGTTGCAGTGGTGAATGGGATTGATTACTTCTTTTCTCTCTCTGACTTTTCATTGCTAGTATATAGAAATGAAAGTGATTTCTGTGTATTGATTTTGTATCCTGCAACTTTGCTAAATTCACTGATTAGTACTAGTAATTTTCTGATACTATCTTTAGGTTTTTATATGTACAGTATCATGTCATCTGCAAACAGTGAGAGCTTCTTATTTTCTGATCTGGATTCCTTTTATTTCTTTTTCTTTTCTGATTGCTGCAGCTAGGACTTCCAGAACTAAGTTGAATAACAGTGGTAAAAATAGACACCCTCGTCTTGTTCCCGATCTTACGGGGAATGCTTTTAGTTTTTCACCAGTCAGAATAATGTTTGCTGTAGGCTTATCATATATGGCCTTTACTATGTTGAGGTAGGTTCCTTCTATGCCCATTTTTTGAAGAATTTTAATTATAAATGGGTGCTGAATTTTGTCAGAGGCTTTTCTACATCTGTTGAGATTATCATATGGTTTTTATCTTTCAATTTGTTAATATGGTATATCACATTGATTGATTTGCGTATATCAAAGAATCCTTGCATTCCTGGAATAAACCCAACTTGATCATGCTGTATGAGTTTTTTGATGTGTTGCTGAATCCCGTTTGCTAAAATTTTGTTCTGGATTTTTGCATCTATGTTCATCAGTGATATTGGCCTGCAGTTTTCTTTTTGTGTGTTGTCTTTGTCTGGTTTTGGTATCAGGGTGATGGTGGCCTAGTAGAATGAGTTTTAAAGCATTCCTCCCTCTGCAAGTTTTTGAAAGAGTTTTGGAAGGATAGGCTCTTCTCTAAATGTTTGATAGAATTCTCCTGTGAATCCATCTGCTCCTGGGCTTTTGTTTTTTGGGAGATTTTTGATGACAGCTTCAATTTCACTGCTTGTAGTTGGGTTATTCATAAGTTCTATTTCTTCCTGGTTCAGTCTTGGAATATTGAACTTATCTATAATCTGCCCATTTCTTCCAGGTTATTCATTTTATTGCCATATAGTTGTTCATAATAGTCTCTTATAATCCTTTGTATTTCTGCATTGTCTGTTGTAACAGTGCCTTTTTCATTACAAATTTTGTTGATTTGGTTCTTCTCTCTTTTTTTCTTCATGAGTCTGGCTAAAGGTTTGTCAATTTTGTTAATATTCTCAAATAACCAGCTTTTAGTTTTATTAATCTTTACTATTGTTTCTTTCTTTTTATTTCTGCTTTATCTTTGTGATTTCTGTCATTCTACTAATTTTGTTTTTTTGTTGTTGTTCTTCTTCTTTTTCGAGTTGTTTTAGGTGTAAAGTTTGGATGTCTATTTGATGTTTTTCTTGTTTCTTGAGGTAGGATTATATTCCTATAAACTTCCCTCTTAGAACTGCTTTTGCTGCATTCCATAGGTTTTGAGTTGTCATGTTTTCATTGTCATTTGTTTCTAGAAATTTTTTGATTTCTCTTTTGCTTTCTTCAGTAACCTGTTGGATATTTAGAAACATGTTGTTTAATCTCCATGTGTTTGTGTTTCTTATAGTTTTTTTCTTGTAATTGATATCTAGTCTCATAGCATTGTGGTCAGAGAAGATGCTTGATATGATTTCAGTTTTCTTAAATTTAGTGAGGTTTGATTTGTGACCCAAGATGTGGTCTATCTTGGAGAATGTTCCATGTGCACTTGAGAAGAAGGTGTATTCTTCTGCATTTGGATGGAATGTGCTGAAGATATCAATGAGATCCATCTCATCTAATGTATCATTTAAGACTTGTGTTTCCTTATTAATTTTCTGTTTTGATGATCTGTCCATTGGTGTGAGTGGGGTGTTAAAGTCCCCTACTATTATTGTGTTACTGTCAATTTCTCCTTTTATGTCTGTTAGTGTTTGTCTTATATATTGAGGTGCTTCTATGTTGGGTGCATAGATATTTACAATTGTTATGTCTTCCTCTTGGATTGATCCCTTGATCATTATGTAGTGTCCTTTCTTATCTCTTGTAATCTTCTTTATTTTAAGGTCGATTTTGTCTGATATGAGGGTTGCTACCCCAGCTTTCTTTTGCTTCCAGTTTGCATGGAATATACTTTTCCATTTTCTCACTTTCAGCCTATATGTGTCTTTAGGTCTGAAGTGGGTTTCTTGTAGACAGCATATATATGGATCTTGTTTTTGTATCCATTCAGCCAATCTGTGTCTTTTGGTTGGAGCCTTTAATCCATTTATATTTAAAACAACTACTGACATATATGTTCCTATTGCCATTTTCTTAATTGTCTGGATGTGATTTTGTAGATCTTTTTCTTCTGTTGTATTTCTTGACTATATAAGTCCTTTTAACATTTGATGTAAAGCTGGTTTGGTGGTACTGAATTCTCTTAACTTTTGCTTGTCTTTAAAGCTTTTTATTTCTCCATCAATTTTGAATGAGATCCTTGCCAGGTACAGTAATCTTGGTTGTAGATCTTTCCCTTTCAGCACTTTAAATATATCTTGCCATTCCCTTCTGGCCTGCAGAGTTTCTCCTGAAAGATCAGCTGTTAAGAAAATGAGGTTTCCCTTGTATGTTACTTGTTGCTTCTCCTTTGGTGCTTTTAATATTCTTTGTGTTTAGTCTTTATTAGTTTGATTAGTATGGGTCTTGTCATGTTTCTCCTTGAGTTTATCCTGTATGGGACTCTCTGTGCCTCTTGGACTTCATTGATTATTTCCTTTTCCATGCTGGGGAAATTTTCAAATATAATCTCTTGAAAAATTTTCTCATACTCTTTCTTTCTCTCTTCTTCTTCTGAGATCCCTATAATTGGTGCGTTTGATATTGTCTCAGAGGTCTCTGAGACTATCCTCAGTTCCTTTCATTCTTTTATTTTATTCTGCTCTTCAGAAGTTATTTCCACCATTTTAGCCTCCAGCTCACTGATTCGTTCTTCTGCTTCAGATATTCTGCTCTTGTTTCCTTTTAGAGTATTTTTAACTTAGTAATTGTGCTCTTTGTCTCTGTATTTTTATTCTTTAATTCTTCTAGGTCTTTGTTAATTGATTGTTGCATTTTTTCCATTTTGTTTTCAAGGTTTTTGATCATCTTTACTCTCATTATTTTGAATTCTTTTTCACATAGTTTGACTATTTCCTCTTCATTTATTTGGACTTCTCTGTTTCTAGTTTGTTCCTTCATTTGTGTATTATTTCTCTACCTTTTTTTTTTTTTTTTTAACTTATCGTGTTTGAGGTCTCCTTTTCCCAGGCTTCAAGGTTGAATTCTTTCTTCCTTTTGGTTTCTTCCCTCTTAAGTTTGGTTCAGTGGTTTGTGTAAGCTTTGTATAGGGTGAGATTTGTGCTGAGTTTTTGTTTGTTCGTTTGTTTTTCCTCTGATGGGCAAGGCTGAGTGAGGTGGTAATCCTGTCTGCTGATGATTGGGTTTGTATTTTTGTTTTGTTTGTTCTTTAGATGAGGCATCCTGCTCAGGGTGCTACTGGTGGTTGGGTGATGCTGGGTCTACAAGCATTTTTCTTTGTGTAAGTTCTCAGTATTTAATACTCCCTAGGGTTAGTTCTCTGGTAGTCTAGGGTCTTGGAGTCAGTGCTCCCACGCCAAAGGCTCAGGGCTTGATCTTTGGTCAGGAATGAAGATTCCACAAGTGGTTTGTTGTAGCATTAAGTGAGATTAAAAGAAATACCCCAAAACAAGAAACCAAAGATGAACCCCAGACAAATGGTTGTTAGAAACTCAGGAAAAGAATAATTTAAATAATTGAATATACACCCATGAGCAAAGTCAAAACATTCCAACAAAAATAAAGTAGAATTTATTTGACCTGGTGAACATACGAAATCAAAAATTATATTTACCAGTTAAGAACAAAACTAACTAAAGCACAAAGTGGAAAACAAAACTAAAGCAAGGTGCCAAGTGGGGAATAAAGCAATGAAAACAAAACTAACAAATATTTTGAGAGGAAATAAAGAAAAGAAAGAAAGAATAGATATGCAAAGTTAAACAGAGGTAGATGAAGAAAGTTTATATAAAGATTAACTGCAAGGGGAAAAGAACAGTAGGAAAAGCAAACAATGGAATAAATGTAAAAAAATAGGTTTTAAAAAATTAAAAATCAAAAGTATAAAAAAAGAGAAAAGAAAAAAGATGGAAGACAGAAAAAAGGGAAAAAAAGGAAAACTTCACAGAACTACAAAAGCCCAATGTAAATGCAGAGGTTTATAACAATAAAAAGTCTGACTGAATATATGTATATACCCATAAGCAAAATCAAAACAGTCCAATGAAAATAAAGTATAGTAGATTGACCTGGCAAACAAAGGAAACCAAAAATTATGTCTAGCAGAACAAAACTAACTAAAGCACAAACTGGAAAACAAAACTAAAGCAAGGTGCCAACTGGGGAATAAAGCAATGAAAATAAAACTAACATATGCTGAGAGGAAAGGAAAGAAAGAAAGAATAGATATGCAAAGTTAAATAGAGGTAGATAAAGAAGATTTATATACATTAAAGATTAACTGCAAGGGGGAAAGAACATTAGGAAAACAAAGAAATAAGTTTAGAAAAGATAATAAGAGGTTTAAAAAAGTAAAAAGTAAAATTAAAAAAAGAGAAAAGAAAAAAAAATAAGGAAAACTCCCCATAACTGCAAAAGCCCAATGTAGAGGCAGGGGTTTATAACAACAATAAAAAATGTGACTGTGAAAAAAAAAAAAAAAGCTCAACATCTTAATTAAATTTCATTGTGTCACTAAAATCGACAACTACAACGGGGGTGGAGGAGGAGGTGGAAAAAGAAGTAAAAAATCCAAAAGAATCTACAGAACAAGTCAAAAAATAAGAATAATGAATGTTTTCTTGAGTCACTGCTGTCAGAGTTCTTTCCCTCGCTGGGAGTCACAGTCCACCCCACCTCCCTAGGATGCCCTCCAACACTGTGCTGATCTCTGGACCTGCTGTGGGGGCAGCTCAGATTCTAATCCGGTCCTACTACTCTGTGTTCTTGCCTCCAATGTCCACAGCTATCAGAACTAGTACGTTTTCTTTTGTGGGAGCTCTCAATGACCTTTCATATATTCCATAGACACAGAGTCTGCCTAGTTGATCGTGCGGATTTAATCTGCAGCTTGTACAGCTGGTCGGAAGGTTTTGGGTCTTCTTCCTTAGCCACACTATCCCTGGGTTTCAACTGTGATTTTATTTCCACCTCTGCATGTGGGGAGTCCCCTGGGGTTTGCTCCTGAGGCTTCCCTGGAAGACTTGGGTTTGCCCCTGTGAGAGCCAGGTGTGGAGGTGGTGCAGCTGCTTGGGTCACAGGGGTTCTGGCAGCACCTGGTACTCAGGAGAGCTGGTGGCTAGGGCAGCAGGAAATATAGTGCTCTAGAAGGATATGGCAACCAGTATTGGCCAATATGCTCCAGGCCATTCTTGCCTGGAAAACCCCCTGACAGAGAAGCCTGGAAGGGCAAAGTCTACAGGGTTGCAAAGAGTCTGACATCACTGAAGCCATCCTGCACGCAGACGCAAGATTTTTTTGCTTGTGGCAGCTCTGCCCCAGTGAGAGTTGAGCGTGAAGGTGGCACAGCTGCTTGGCTTGCAGGGACCCTGGTGGTGCCAGGTGTGCTGGGACATGGACTGCCCCCGCCGCAGGAGTTATGGCCCTATCAGTCTTTTTTCGAGCCTCTTGTAGCTGGCTATCAGAAGGTCTCTTTGGCCAGTCTTTCTCCATAACTCTGCCCATTCAGGCACTTAAGAGGGTGCCATTGTCTGGGGTCCTTCTCTGTTGTTCAGGGCATCAGTCACTTCAAGGAGCACCCTGGGTGGGGTCCTACTCTGTAGTTCAGAGCATCAAGTGTTTTATGTGCCAGCCTCTATTGTTCAGGTGCCAATGCTGGCATGTGAGGGGAGAGAGGCTATGGTGATGGGTCCACCTCCTACACATGACTCAGCAGTATCACCTTGCTTCCATGGCTACCTGGCTTACCTCCACAGGCATTTCCAACCACAGTTTCCTCCCTCACATCCTCTTGATCCATCTCTCTACGGTCAACAGCAGCCCTCACCCTGAGATTGCTCCACAATCCCTAAGCTCCCAGCTGCTGCACCTTCCAGGGCATCTATGTCCCTGTCCAAGGTATATATGGCTGCTACAAGGACTGTGTGATTCTCATTCATTTAGGCTGCCACAGATTAGCTGTTTCACTCTCAGCCTTAAATGTTTCTCCTCTGACTCAGACAATTGTCCTGATTTGGGTATCAGACCCCTGCTTCAGTTCCCCTACCCACCAAAAGGAGATCCTGTCCTATTAACACTCCTGTTTTTTCTCCTAGTTCCTTTGTCCTACCGAGTTTTGCATGGGTCTATATATTCTTTCCACTGGTCAGGTACTCATATCTGCTCTCAGCTGGTGTTTTGCATGCATTTCTGTGTCTGAAGGTGTATTCCTGATGTATCCATGGAGAGAGATGTACTCCAAATCCACCTACTCCTCTGCCATCTTGTTCTCTCCAGTAGTACTTTTTTTTTTTTTAGCAATATGGTTTCTGATTCACCTCCTAGAGTAATGGAAATAAAAACAAAAATAAACGGGTGACATCTAATTAAAGTTAAAAGCTTCCATAGAGCAAAAGAAACCATAAAGAAAAAGACAATTCACAGAATGACAGGAAATATTTGCAATTAAAGCAAACAACAAGGGATTAATCTCCAAAATATATAACAGGCTCATACACTCTATGTCAAATAAACAATCCGAACAAAAATTGGCAAAGGATATAAATAAACACACCTTCAAAGAAGACATACTGATATCCAAAGAGCACATGAAAAGATGCTCAGCATCACTAATTATCAGATAAACGCGAATCCAAACTGCAATGAGGTATCACCTCACACCAGCCAAAATCGTCATCATCCCTAAATCTACAAACAGTAAATGATGGAGAGAGTGTGGAAAAAAGGGAACGCTCTTGCACTGTTGGTGGGAATGAAAATTGATACAGTCACTATGGAGAACATTATGGAAGTTTCTTGAAAAACTAAAAACAGAGTTACCATATGATCCAGCAATTCCACTACTGGCACATATCCAGAGAAAACCATGATTCATAAATGTACATGCACTTCAATCTTCATTGCAGCACTATTTATATTAGCCAAGATATGGAAGTAACCCAAATGTCCATCAACAGAGGAAAGAATAAAGCAGATGTGGTACATATATAAAGTAAAATACTACTCACTCATAAAAATGAATTAAATAATGCCATGTGCACGAGCATGGCAGAGAAGACAATGGCACCCCACTCCAGTACTCTTGCCTGGAAAATCCCATGGATGGAGGAGCCTGGTGGGCTGCAGTCCATGGGGTCGCTAAGAGTTGGACATGACTGAGCGACTTCACTTTGACTTTTCACTTTCCTGCATTGGAGAAGGAAATGGCAACCCACTCCAGTGATCTTGTCTGGAGAATCCCAGGGATAGGGGAGCCTGGTGGGCTGCCGTCTATGGGGTTGCACAGAGTCGGACACTACTGAAGCGACTTAGCAGCAGCAGCAGCAGCAACATGAATGGACCTAGGGAATGTCATACTAAGTAAAGTAAGAGAGAGAAAGACAAATATCATATGATATCACTTATGCGTGGAATCTAATTGTTTTAAAACGACACAAATAAACTTATTTACAAAACAGAAACAAATTTCTGGATATCGAAAACAAGCATATGGTTACCATTGGAGAAATGTTGGGGGAGGGATACATTAGGAGCTTGAGATAAACATACACAACTGTCATGTCTGACTCTTTTTGATTCCATGGACTCTAGTCCAACAGGATCTTCTGTCCATGGAATTTTCCAGGCCAGAATACTGGAGTGAGTTGCCATTTCCTGCTCTAGGGGATCTTCCCAACCCAGGGATTGAACCCACTTCTCTTGTGTCTCCACCACTGGTAGGTGGATTCTTTACCTCTCAACTACCTGGGAAGCCCACATACACAATTACTATGTATAACAGTGATAACCAAAAACAACCTACTATATAGCACAGGGAACACTACTCAATATTCTGTAGTAACCTGAATGAGAAAAGAATCTAAAAGTGAATTAATACATATGTATGTATAACTGAATCACTTTATTATACACCTGAAACTAACACAACATTGTAAATCAATTATACTCCAATAAAATAAAACAGAAAAATAATATTACCATAATATCTAGCAATTCCCTTCCTGGGAATATATCCAGAGAAAAATCATAATTTGAAAAATGTACAAACACCCCAATGTTCATTGCAGCATTATTTACAATACCCAAGACATGAAAGCAACCTAAATGTCCATCAACAGAGGAATAGATAAATATGTGGTCCAGAAATACAAAGGAATATTACTCAGCCATAAAAAAGAATGAAAGAATGTCATTTTCAGCAAAATAGATGGACGTAGGGATTGTCATACTAAGTGAAGTAAGTCAGACAAAGACAAGTATATCCCTCATATGTGTAATCTAATTTTAAAAAGTGATAAAATGTTCTTATTTACAAAACAGAAAGAGTTACAGATATTGAAAACAATCTTATAGTTACTAAAGAGGAAGTGTAGTGAGGGAGGGATAAAACAGGACCTTGAGATGAACTTACACACACCATTATATATAAAATAGATAACCAATAAGGATGTCCTGCATAGCACAGGGAACTCTAATCAATATTCTGTGATAACCTATATGAGAAAAGAAATTGAAAATTAATGAATGTACATATATGTATAACTGAATCACTTTGCTATACACCTGAAATTAACACAACTATACTCCAATAAATTTTCAAAAACAGACTATCTGGGCATGCATTTAATGAAAACCATAATTCGAATAGGAACAAGCACCCCCATGTTCCTTGCAGCACTGTTTCCAATAGCCAAGACATGGAAACCACCTACAGGTCTATCAACAGATGAAAAAAGATGTGATACATAAATACAATGGAAGAATACTCAGCCATAAAAAAGAATGAAAGAATGCCATTTTCAGCAACATGGATGGACCTAGAGATTGTCTACTGAGTAAGTCAGACAAAGACAAATACCATAGTATATTGCTCATAGGTACAATCTAATTTTTTTAAATGACACAAATGGACTTATTGACAAAACAGAAACAGACTCGCACAGTTTGAAAACAGACTTATGGTTACCAAAGGGGAAAATCTGGGGGGAGGGAAATATTTGAAGCTTGAGATGAACATACACACACCAACAATATATAAAATAGGTAACCGAACAGGACCTCCTATATAGTATAGGGAACTCTACTCAATATTCTGTAATAACATATATGGGAAAAGAATCTGGAAAAGATTGAATATAAGTATAAATGAATCACTTTGCTGTACACCTGAAACTAACAAAAGACTATAAATCAACAATCTCCAATAATTTTTCTTTTTTTGAAAGGAATATACATCTGTAACAATACCTCTGGGCAATCACCTAAGGCATGGGTGAAAAACTGTCACCTCCATAATGCAAGGTTTCTAGTCCAAGAGCAAGGTGTTTTATCTCCTGATTCAGAGGACCCTCACTAATATAATGTTTAATAAAGTTTTGCCACAGTGATCCAATAGCCAACTCCTATTAGGCAATCCCAACACATATATGTTGTCAGACATAGACAACATAGGCAAGCAAATCAAAAGGCCTGAGACCTTAACCCAGTGTTCAGAACTCTAAACCAATCCTTTGAGTACCTCAGCAGATTTAACCTCTTGCATTGTCCTCTTAGAGTGGGTCTCTAACCCACAGTTGTAGCCTTGGATTCTAAACATACAGAAGAACATCCCCTAGGTGGGACTCTAACCCATAGTGTTGTTGTCGTTCCTGTTGCTCTCTCATGTCTGACTCTGTGCCACCCCATGGACTGCAGCATGCCAAGCTTCCCTGTCCTTCACTATCTTCTGGTGTTTGCTCAAATTCATGTCCACTGAGTCGGTGATGCCATCCAACCATCTCACCCTGTCTAACCCACAGTCCTGATTAGATTATTAGACCAAAGACACATTTTAACTACATTTAGCACATTTAGCTACAGGGACATTATAATGAGTTTACTCACCCCAAAGATGTCTGCTCTAGGAGCTGTTTCTTTTATTAAAAGTGAAAGGATCCTGAGGATCCCGGAGTGCCATGGTGAGGAAGCAGGAACCCGAAAGATGACTCTCTAGACAAAACTCAATCGAGGTGGCTACTCAGGGTGGGTGCTGAGAACTCACACTCTGCCAGGGGCTACAGTGCCTCAGGCAGATGGTCACAAGTCCTAAATCTCAACTGGGCTGCTCTAACTCACTGAACATGGGCTCACTGCACGATGCTCAGAGAAGTCAATACTTATGGCAAGAACTTTAGAGAAAAGAGCTTTACTGCAAGGCCAAACAATGCAGGAGGTAAGGTATCAAATCTCTCTTCAATCCAGGAGCCTGGGTGCAATCTAAGGGGTCCCCGGAATTTTAACTTGGAAGCAAATTGGCTAGTCTTCAATTAGTCCATTTCAGCTACTCAGGTTACTGGAAGCCAGGTTTTCCTTATTGAAGGACTTCTCACTTTGTAAATGGCCCTTGGGGCAACATTTCTCTGAGTTTTGCAGACAGAAGATCTTGGCTCTGGAGTCATCCTGAGGTCATGTGTTCCCTCTTGGACACATGCAGTTCTTTCTTTGTAAAATGACTCGAGGTGTGATTAATCAACAATCTATTTGAGAAGGTCAAACCAGTTTAAGCTGGTCAATTGTTTCACATGCTGTTTCACTAGCCCCCTGAACTCCATCCAACACATTACCCAAACTCCAAGACAAAGAAAATCACAGTGAACTAAATGTTGCCTAGCAGGGACAATCATGTAACATTCACACCAGAGGATGTAACATAGAATGTGCTTGAGGTAGAATCTTTTCCAGTTGGAAACAAGTCAAAGTTCTTAGAATTTTTGTCATTGACCAGTATCTTCCCTCCCAGATAGCCGTTCATCTAAATAACAAATATTTCCACGTATTTAAGTACCAACAAAAAATCTAGAACTTGGCTAGAATTTGCCCAGTTACAACAAGATAAAATAATCTAGTAGGTCCTTAAGGAGAGGTCTCTGGCTCCCTCAACCCACGGTGAAGGTCACCATTCCAGGAGACTGTGGATTCTCTGAGGCCCTCCATCTGAGGATCTGGCCATGCTCACCACTCCCACTGTCTCTCTAGCCCACCCGGCAAGTTCACTTGAAATGATCTCTCACTGAAGCCTCTGTGTTTTCCTAAGGCTCCAAACCGAGACAGTGTATTAAAAAACAGAGACATCAGTTTGCTGACAAAGGTCCCTGTAGTCAAAGCTATGGTTTTCCCAGTCATCATGTATGGGTGTCAGAGTTGGACCATAAAGAAGACTGAGTGCTGAAGAAGTGATGGTTTCGAACTGTGGTCTTGGAGGAGACTCTTGAGAGTCCCTTGGACAAAAGGAGATCAAGCCAGTCCAGCCTAAAGGAAATCAACCCTGAATATTTGTTGGAAGGACTGATGCTGAATCTGACTCCAATACTTGGGCCACCTGATGCGAAGAGCCGACTCCTTGGAAAAGACCCTGAAGCTAGGAATGACAGATTGAGGGCAGGAGGAGAAGGGGGCACCAGAGGGCAAGATGGTTGGATGGCATCACTGACTCAATGGACATGAGTTTGAGAAAACTCTTGGAGAGAGTGAAGGGCAGGGAGGCCTGGTGAGCTGCAGTCTGTGGGGTCTCAAAGAATCAGACACAACTGAGTGACTGAGGACACACACACAACACTCCATGATATGTATATATTACATATTTATCCACTGATACAGCAAAGGACATTTAGGCTGCTTCCCTGTATTGGTTATTGTGAATAATGCTGCAACAAATATGGGAAGGAAAATATCTCTGGGAGATTCTAATTTTAATTCCTTTGGATTAAAACCCAGAAGTGGGCTTGCTGAATCATATGGTAATTCAATTTTTAATTTTTGAGGAACTTCAATACTGTTTTCCACAATGGTTGCACCCATTGACATTCTCACTAACATTATAAAAGAGTTCTCTAAATGCTTGCTCTTAATCATCTTACTCTGTCCTGGAGAGGAAGCATGACAATCAATTTTTCAAATTATTGTTCTGGTAAAAACACTGGACACGAGATCTACTCACTTAAATCTTTAGGCCCACAATACAGTAATGTTAAATATAGGCACAATGTTGCACAGCAGATCTCTGGAATTTATTCATCTTGTATAACTGAAACATTAAACCACGTGAAAAGCAGCTGCACATGCAGTCACCATGTGCCGTGATTTTGGAGCCACCAAATAAAGTCTCTCACGGTTTCCATTGTTTTCCATCTATTTGCCGTGAAGTGATGGGACCAGACGCCATGATCTTTGTTTTTTGAATGTTGAGTTTTAAGCCAACGTTTTCCCTTCTCTTTCACTTTCATCAAAAGGCTCTTTAGTTCTTCTTTGCTTTCTGCCATAAGGATGGTATCATCTGCGAATCTGAGGTTATTGATATTACTCCCTGCAGTCTTGATTCCAGCTTGTGCTTCATCCAGCCATGCATTTTGCAAGATGTACTCTGCATATGAGTTAAATAAGCAGAGTGACAATATACAACCTTGATGTACTCCTTTCTTTCTAGTTGACTTAGCTATAAGTTTTAGCTATTGTATTCTTTTTTTTTAATGTTCACTCTTTTTTCATTTTTATTTTTATCTTTTAAAATTTTTTTTAATTTTTTTTTAATTTTTATTTTTACTTTATTTTACTTTACAATACTGTATTGGTTTTGCCATACAGTGACATGAATACACCACGGGTGTACATGCGATCCCAAACTTGAACCCTGCTCCCACCTCCCTCCCCACAACATGTTCATCGCAGCACTGTTTATAATACCCGGGACATGGAAACAACCTAGACGTCCATCAGCAGATGAATGGATAAGAAAGCTGTGGTACATATACACAATGGAGTATTACTCAGCTGTGTTCCTTTTTTTTTCAATTTTATTTTTTGATATTACAATACTGTATTGGTTTTGCCATACATTGTCATGAACCCACAACAGGTGTACATGAGTTCCCAACCCTGAACCCCCCTCCCACCACCCTCCCCATATCATCTCTCTGGGTCATCCCAGTGCACCAGCCCCAAGCATCCTGTATCCTGTATCAAACCTAGACTAGCGATTCGTTTCTTACATGATAGTGTACTTGTTTCAATGCCATTCTCCCAAATCATCCCACGCTTTCCCTCTCCCACAGTCCAAAAGTCTGTTCTTTACATGTGTCTCCGCATATAGGTTAAATAAGCAGGGTGACAATATACAACCTTGATGTATTCCTTTCTTTCTACTTGATGTAGCTATAAGTTTTAGCTATTGTATTCTTACAATAATGTAAGCTAGAGAAAACACAATGTTATTGAGAAAATCTTAAGAGAAAATATATTCACAGTACGGTATTTATCAATATTGTAGTTTGCAGCATGCATTTGCAAGAATTGTCTGTCAGTACATACATCTATGTTGCCTCATATGACACGAAAGACTATAGATACAAAACACCAAATATCAACAATGAAAAAATAATGTGAAAAGCAATCCATAGTTACAGGTATAATGATTCAAGCATCGATAACGAAGAAGCAGCAATGTGATTGCTATATAGTAGCCTAGTGTAACTGATAGGATTGCTTCGTGGTAGCCAAGCATATTGTAATGAATGGATCACTGAAAATTTTTCTACCCTACACTATTTCAGTCATATTTATAATAAAGTACTGGAAACATTGTTACTTTAAGAGAAAACACTTACCTGTGAGGATAGGCTGATGTGCTGTTTATCCATTCACAAGAGAGAGATGGGACAGTGTATGGTAATATAATTCTTTGAAAGCAAAATTATAAAACAGAATATAAACATTATTAATTTTATATGAAATGTCACTCAGCTTCTGCCTATGCAATGGTAGGCTATCCATTTCAATACAAGTCTTGCACGCAATGTTCTACATGATGAATACTTAGCTGGTGGTGATGATGAAGATGGTGACACAGAAACATCTCATACAGTCCTTGCCTACAGTTATTAGCTCTTAGCACTAAGACACTCACACACATACCCAACAGATAAGGTTATTACCAGTATGGCACAGTGAGTATTTACTACTCATTGAGTGGAAGTGGATCGTCATGAAGGTCTTCATTCCTGACACCTTCTTGCTGAGGAGGCTGAGGAGGAGGAGGAAGAGGAGGGTTGACCTTGCTGAGTGGCAGAGATGGAAGAGCAGAGGAGGTGGAAGGGGGGGCAGGGGAAGCAGGCACACTCAGGGTACCTTTATGGAAATACACTGTAATTTCTGTCTGAAGGTTTTGCTTTTTCATTTCTCTAAAAACGTTTCTGTGTGTTATCAGTCCTCCTTCCACCATTTGCTTTTGCTTCAGTGCCCATATCACAGAAGGGTCCATGCCATACAAGAGTCAGAAGCAGTCTTGAGAACTCAGAATGCTTCTGCCAGACTGTCTAGTGCCAGTTTGTTTCCTGGCACTGCTGCTTCTAGGTCTTCTCCCTCATCATCCGGCTCTGGTTCGGAACCACTCATCTCCATCAAGTCGTATTCTGTTAATTCCTCTGCTGCAGGGTCTGCTAGCGCTTGGATTTTTCCAAGATCTGTATTTTGGGACTCTTCACCCCTCCCACCTTTCCATGCTATATCCACAGTCTCTTTCATGATT
Source organism: Capricornis sumatraensis (assembly GCF_032405125.1). Taxonomy (NCBI): domain Eukaryota; kingdom Metazoa; phylum Chordata; class Mammalia; order Artiodactyla; family Bovidae; genus Capricornis; species Capricornis sumatraensis. The sequence continues at coordinate 113,804,824 of NC_091092.1, forward strand.
TTCTTAGCTGACGCTCTCCCAAATCCTAAGAAGGCATGCACAACACCTGGACAGATTTATTTAGCAGGAAATTATTGTTTGGGACTTTCATGGGTTGTGGGGTTTTTGTTTTTGTTTTTTGTTTTTTTTGTAACAACAATTGCATCTTCAGTCGTGTAATCCTTCCACTTCATGATGTTCTATCCGGGTTCTCTTCCATAGCACTGACAATCATTTCCATAGAGTACCAGGTGTAATGAGCTTTAAAGGTCCCTTTGACCCTCTCATCCATAGGCTGACTTAGAGATGTTGCGTTTAGGGGAAAGGAGACACTTTGACGCCTTCAGTGTTGAACTCACAGGGTTCTGGGTGGCCAAAGCATTGTCCAGTATCAAAAGAATTGTAAAAGGCCATCCCTAACTGGCAAGGTACTTTCTGCATCCAGGGACGAAGCACTGATGAAACCAATCCCCCCAAAGGGTTCCTGCTGTCCAGCCTTCTTGCTGTACAACTGAAACACTGGCAGATGATGTTTATCATTTCCCTTTAAAGCTCAGGGTTAGCAGCTCTATAGGTTAGGGGAGTCCTGATCATTTGCACAAAAACCTGACGGCATTGCACAAAAGCATAAAATAGCCTCTCTCTTTCTGTCTCAAATCCTGGAGCTCATTTCCCTTCCTTACCAGTGAATATACTTTGTGGCATTTCATCCAGAATAGGGCACTTTCATCTACCTTAAAACCTGTCCAGACAGATGTCCTTTCTCCTCAGTGATTTTCTGTTTTAAATTTTATTGGAGTGTATTTGATTTACAATGTTGTGTTAGTTTCAGGTGTACTGCAAAGTGATTTGTTATTCATATACATATATGCATCCTTTTAGAGAATCTTTCCTCATATAAGTTATCACGGATTGTTGACTTTCCTGTTCTATGCAATAGATCCTTGTTGGCTATCTATCTTAAATGCAGTACTGTTTATACGTTCATCCCAAGCTTCTGATTTATTCCTCCCCGCCACGTTTCCTCCTTGGTAATGCGTTTGAACTGTGGTGTTGGAGAAGAGTGTTGAGAGTCCCTTGGACTGCAAGGAGATCCAACCAGTCCATTCTGAAGGAGATCAACCCTGGGATTTCTTTGGAAGGAATGATGCTAAAGCTGAAACTCCAGTACTTTGGCCACCTCATGAGAAGAGTTGACTCATTGGTAAAAACCCTGATGCTGGGAGGGATTGGAGAAGGAGGAGAAGGGGACGACCGAGGATGAGATGGCTGGATGGCATCACGGACTCGATGGACGTGAGTCTGAGTGAACTCTGGGAGACAGTGATGAACAGGGAGGCCTGGCGTGCTGTGATTCATGGGGTCACAAAGAGTCGGACACAACTGAGCGAATGAACTGAACTGAACTGAAGCATAGGTTCATTTTTGATATCTGTACACTCTTTTACTATTTTGTAAATAAGTTTATTTCTATCATTTTTTAAAATTATCTTTCGACATCTGAGTGATGTGACATTTGTCTTTGTCTGACTTCACTTACTATGAAAAGTTCAAAGATGCCCATTTTCTCCACTTTTACTCAACATGATTTCAGAAGTCCTAGCCGTGACAATCAGAGAAGAGAAGAAAGAAAAGGAATGCAAGTTGGGAAAGAAGTGAACCTGCACCGTTTGCAGATGACATGATACTAGATATACAAAAGCCTAAAGTTGCTGCGAGAAAACTACTAGAGCTCAATGAATTGGTAAAGTTGCAGGATACAAAATTAATACCCAGTGATTTTCTTAATGACATATGGGAAACCACCTGTTGCCTCTTGTTTGCAAAAGCTGCTTCCTCTATCATTTAGGTATTTTGAAGTCAAACCTCTTTCTGAAATTATCAGATCATCCTTTGCTGGCACTAACTTTTCCAGCTTTAGATTCCTCACCCACTTTGGCTTTATGTTGTTATAATGCCTTTTCTTTTTCTTCAATCATGTTAAGAGTCTATAGATATGCCTTGCTTATAGCAATCCTGCACCCACATACAAGCTGTATCTTCAATACAAGATAAAAACGTATTTCACAAAAAGCACAAGATTTTCACACCTGCTGGTGTAGCTGCAGTGATGGCTTCATAAATTTCCTTTTCTTTTTCTTACAGTAGTCCTAATGCTGGATTCATTCATCTTGAAATGGTGGCAACCATGACTGCAGATCCAAACCAGTATACAACGAGCAATCCAACCTTTTTGTATAATGTCATGACTTCTCTCTGCTTCTTGAGAGCACTTCCAGCACCACGAGCGGCACTTCACATGAGTCCTATTGTGTTATTCAAAGTTTACAGTATCGTACCTAATGGAGTAAGAAATAGCTGTGAATCATTGGTGATCACAGTTTTTGAGATAACACTTTAGTATAGAAACTGTTCATCATAGATGCATAGTGCTATTCATGATCCATGTCTGTGTGTGTGTGTTGTTCTTACCAATACAAGTGCAGCTGATCTAAGTTTCATGCTTACCTGTGGTACTTGAATTTCTTAATTGGATTCTGGACCTTCTATAAAGGTTATTTTGCTACTTATATACTGTTAAAATCTGGGCTGCGGAGGGGAAACAGGGGCTGGGAATTCCTGTTCCCCTCTATTGCAGATGCCACACAGACAAGACCTTTATTTTTTTTTTAAATTTCCTGATATGAACAATTTCACTCACTGTCCATTATCATTGGCAAGAATCTACCAATTCTCTTGTCATGTCATCTTGTTCTGAACCACCAAAGGAGATTCAAGGATTTCTGATTCAATAAAAACACCTTTGTGCTTATACTGAATTACAGCAATAAATGGGATATACTTTGTTTATAAACACAAAAATGGAAGTCAAATTAACCTTCAGTTACAAGAAGCGTATTCCAATAGTGCCAGAAAGAAAGCCCTAAACAGAAAAAGATACATCTCCCAGTTACTGAGGCCAAGCAAGAACAAAAAAAGACATAAAATGTGCTCCCTTCAGATCCACCTTGGCACTCACTTACTTGGAATACTTACTTCTCTTTTCAACCCCAAGATGAAGGATCTGCCCTGGATGTCACTATGTGCGAGGAGCTGGCGGACTTGGTTCTGGAACGTGCCCGGCCCATGGCAGTAGCGCTCTGTCTCTCTCAGCTCTCGAGGCCTCTCTCTACCTCATCCTATGATGGAATTCAGGACCTCCCAGGGCTGACAGCACGAAGTGGACGCTACAGAACCCCAGTGGTTCTGGGTGGCTATTTCTTTCACTTCTTTTTAAGGGGCCTCACATATAGGTTTGACAGTTGCTACTCTGACCTGAGATTGCCCTCCTTAGACCAAAGGTCTCAAGTCCCTGACGACTGTCCTGAGACAACAGAGAAAAGAGATGCTCAGCTTGAGAGCTCTGCCTGAAGGCTTCTTACACCTCATATTCTGGGCTGTTGCTTCCCTCAGTCCAGTTGCATGGGTGTCTTCCGAAAGGCCCTTGCCCCTTTGATTAAAGCCTTCTTGGGAAATGCCACATCCCTGGAAGGCTCTGAGTACTTTCTCTCCTGCAGACCTTGCAGAGAAGGAATCCCTGTCCTAGGAGTGATAAGAGATAGGAAATCCATGGCATAAGTAAGGGGGCCCAGGTAGAGACCTGTGAGAGAAACAAAACGTGGTAACCTGTCCCTTCTCTCCTTCAGCCAGACTTCTCAGGCAACCTCTGTTCTAATCAATAACCTTTATATTTTAGATCTAACAGATTTCTTTTATACAAAGGAATGGCTGTGAGATGAGGTTTTTGAGTCCCTTACTGATCTTATAAGCTTATCTAAAACTGAAAACTTTCAGAGCTTTTAAGATGTTTGAACCCCCATGTGTGTGGGCAGATGATCCTATTGCCAGCAAATACTCTCTCTTTTTTCCTCTCTTCATATGTCATATTTATTTTGGCATTACTATTATTATTGCTCTGGCTATGGATTACAATATAATAGTTTGACCTGAGAGTCCCTCTTCTTAATGCTTCATACATTTCACAGTAATGAGAATAAAAAGGGAAGTAAGGGCACAAGTCAGACCAGGCTTGCAGGAGTGAGAGGGTGAGCTTCAGACTAACTCAGATCAAGGGCCTATGACCATCCCGGTCACTTAAACAGCCATGGAAAAGTTTGTCATATCGGTAAACTCTCTGAGAGTGCCTTGGGTTCTTTAACTGTGAAGGGAGTTTGACAAGCCCTGTCTGGAAGGACTGCTGGCATGTGGTGGTAACTGTAAAGCATCTGCCACAGTGCCTGGCAGGCACCATGACCCTCCCTTCTCATGACTTTCTAGAACTGACATCAAAGGGTAGGGCATGACTCTCCTTTGTCCCCTCTATTCAGGGATGAGTAGACCCACAGTCTCTGCTCGGGCTTCACAATTTGACTTCTGGTGGGGCCTGGGGAATCCCCTCCTTCTTGACCTGAGGCCTATCTCCTCATACCTCCCTGTGAGCCTGGAGAAGGAAATAAGGCGGCCTTATCTAGCCACCCCTACCCATAGTCTCACAAGAACGAACGCTGTGGCAAGCTCCCTGAGGATGACAGACGGTTCCTCTCAGGGTCCAAAATCAGGGTCCCAAATTGACTCTCAGCCAAGCCCAAGACTCCCCCTTCTGTTGACATGGGAACACCACCATCAGACCAAAACCCTAACATTCCTGCTACTCCTCGGTCAGAGCTGAAGGGCCCCTTGGCCTGGTAAATCGGCCTGAGGCCTTCTGGGCTGAGAGTAGGGAACATACTGTGTGGCCATCCTGGTATTTGTGTTCCCACGTTCTTGCTGTCCTCACCGTCTTGGAAACATTCCCCAGCTGGAAACATTCCCTGACTTGCCTTAAAGCTTCTGCACCCAAGCCGGTAATTCCCTGATCCCTGAGGAAGAAGAGGAGTTTGCCTCATAGGGCCACCACAGGCCATGGTCTTCTGAGGCTAAGAATAATGGAAGGAATATGTTCTGCCCCCACTGTTTTGAGGCGGGTGGTCTTTTCAAGTCTTCAGAGTCCTTACCTTGACTTCTGGCACAATGTGGAAATCATCATTCTGCTGAGCTTCGGCTGCTCCCTTTGATCAGGATGAGGTTCCTTACCTCCATGTGATCCTCTGGGAGGAAGTGAGGAGGGCTCACCACGTCACCCGGCCTAAGTGGCACAGTCTCAGGCCCGACAACAGGGACAGTGCCCTCTGTAGCCCCCTTCTTTCTGGGAGGGATCCTTCGCTGTCAGTCTGTATCATCAGTTGACTCCTGTTAGGAACTGGGTACCCTTCCTCAGCTGATACAGGCTCCCTCCATTAGCCCAAGGACTTTAAAGCCCTGAAGCCATTCGCCATCAGAAAATAAGGGATAAACCTAGTCTGAAAGCCCTGCCTGTTCCCTCCCAGGGCCCATTACATTTGTAGGCCTTTCTGAGAATTTATCTGTAATGGAGTAGTTGGTTGCCACACTCTTCATACAGGACTGTACAAATGTCATGCCTGGGATTTCCACTCTCTGATGAAGAGCCAGCCTATAAACCAAGGTCGTCTCCTTGAAACCCTCCAGGCAGAAGTCAGGAGGCCCTTGACTTGGCCAGCACTTACCTATGCCTCCCAGGGCTAGCTGGAGAGGAGGGACTAAGTGCAGCCCTGTCGGCTGTGGATTCAGGGGCTTCGTGTCCACACCCTGGGTCCTCACTTTGACTCTGCGCCCTTCCTGGGGCTCTATTCTCTACAGAATCCCAATGTCCCCAGCTTCCCAGGACCTGAGTTGAACGTGTTAAGCACAGCAGCCCAGATAGTTCTGGACTTCATGGGCTTGCCAATGAGGACGCGTCTTAAGGATCCTACTGTTCTGGATGGGTCTTTCCATCACCCTCATTCAGGTTAATCACCATCATTTCTGAGAGACTGATTCTCCCTACCAACCTCAGAACTCTGCGCCGAGACCAAGTTTCTTAGGTCTCCGAGAAGCCTGAAGAATAAGTGAGGCTATGCTAATAGGCTAACCCTAACAGTTCTGAATTCCTCTGTGTCTGAGATCAGAAGGGAGTCCTGTCCCAGTCACCACCATCCCCCATATTCTTGCATCTTGCTCTCCTCAACCCTCCTACATGGGGGTCTTGCTTTCTGTGTCTTGGATTAAAGGCCTTTGGGGAAATTCCACGTCTCTACAAACTCTTCAGCTATGTTTGCTCTGCAGTGCTACAGAGAATGGGTCCCTGTCCCAGGAGTGATGGGAGATGGAGAAGCTATAGTCCAAGGCAGGAGTCCCTGGACAGGTGGTAGTCCTTTAGGGAGAAAAAAGTAGATCAATCTATCTGCTCAGCCACGTGAAGATTCTCACGTCATTTCTGTTCTGATAGGTTTGCTTTCTACAGGGAAGAGACTGTAAGGATGGCATGGCGACTCCTTGGTCTTCAGAGGTTATCTAACATGGCCAGTGTACACACTAATACTGTCCCTGAATATTGTTTTTTTCACTTATCTATGAGTAGTGAGTAAGGGATACATATCTTTGGTTAAGGATACCTGGCATTCTTACTGCACTGGCTACATATTTTGATCCAGTAGCTTGAGCACAAGGGCAATCTTTTCTATCACCTAGGACAAATTATGGAGTCCTGAGAAAAGCACTGAAATAAAAGATACAGGGTGGGGACTTTCCTGGTGGTCCAATGGCTAGGACTCCAGGCTCCCGATGCAGGGGGCCCAGGTTTGATCCCTGGTCAGGGAACTAGACCACACGTGCAGCAACTAAGATCCAGCACAGCTAAATTAATAAATAAATAAAAATAAACAAAGAAATGTCAAATGTTAAAAGTACTTGTTAAAAAAAAAAAAGACAAGGGTATGTCTCAGGTTGGGGGGGAGAACAACATTATGTGTGCCAAAGTAGTTCAGAGCAGGAGTCTATCGCCTGCTGTCATTTACCAGCATTATGTATTTAAGCACAAAACCAAACTCTATGAGCCTTGGGCTCTCCACTGTGAAGGAAGTTTGATAAGCCCTTTCTTGTCAGATTGCTGGAATATAGGTATTTATGGAAAGCTTCTGTCATGGCGCCTGTCTCTATTGAAACATTAGGAGCAACAGCAGTTATTACTATGATTATCTTGACCTCAGATGTTACATCAGCTGGATTTTTTCAATCTATCATATGTCAGAAACTATGAAGCGTTCCAACTGGGAAAAGAAAAGACCCAACCTCCCAAATCAGCCAAAATTCAGCTAAGCAATGAAACCAAAGTAATATGTTCTCTCCGACCCCTCTTTACCCTGCTTCTTTCTTGTTTTCGTGAAGTAGAGAGTATCTCAGCCTCTTCCATAGAATGACAGCATCTCTGAGAAACTATCATGAATGCACAGAGGCTAAGACTTCTTTTGACTAAACATCACCAGTACAAGCATGAAGACTTCTGAAGAGCAGATTCTCAATGGTTGTGTAAACAAGAGGCCCGAATAAATCATTTGCTGTAATTTATATTCTCAAACATTCCTGAAAACCATAAAGCATAAGCAGAGGCAAGTATGTGTCTTTTACATTTACAAAGAGGGAGACTAACCAGAGAGTAAAGCAAGCCAAAAACTGTAGGAATTTCAGCTATCTCCCTAACAATGTATTAATGTTCTGAGCCTCAATTAGTGTGGTGTTTTTGCATTTCTAAGGACACTCTTATCCTAAAGTGATGTTATTCTCACCCTGGATCACAAAGGTGATGTGAGGATTTCCAATATTTATTTGAGAAAACAAAATTTTTGCTCCTAAATCTGACAAACAGCAAACTGTGTGTGACCCATGTTATTTATATGCTTATAATCATGAATCTAAATGACCTTTCTGTTGAAAAATTTTAAGAACTGAAAATTGGAGGAAATACAGTCAACAAGTTATTGATGCATTTCAGGAACACAGATTGAAAGGCTTCTCCACGCACAAAGTGAACAATGAGCTTCAGACCACACTAGGGGCGAGATGAGCGGCTGGATGCGGCCCTGAGGCGCGCAGTGGTCAAAGCTGAAGGCCCAGCAGCAGCTGAGGGTGCAGTGCCAGGCCAGGCTGAAGCAGAAGGGCCGGCAGCGGCTGAGGGTGCAGTGCCAAGCCTGGCCGAAGCAGAAGGGCCAGCAGCGGCTGAGGGTGCAGTGCCAGGCCAGGATGAAGCAGAAGGGCCAGCAGCGGCTGAGGCAGCAATGCCAGGCTTGGTCGAAGCAGAAGGGCCAGCAGCGGCTGAGGCAGCAATGACAGGCTTGGTCGAAGCAGAAGGGCTAGCGCTGGCTGAGGCAGCAGTGCCAGGCCGGGCTGAAGCAGAAGGGCCAGCACCGGCTGAGGGTGCAGTGCCAGGCCTGGCTGAAGCAGAAGGGCCAGCAGCGGCTGAGGCAGCAGTGCCAGGCCTGAGTGAGGGAGAAGGGCCAGCCCTGGCTGCCCCTCTGTCTCCGGTGCTCTCTACCTCCTCTCTCCAAGCCTCCTCATACTGTGGCAGGAAGGCAGTATGACCCGAATCCTTGACCTTGGCCAAAAACTGCAGGACTTTCATCTTGCTGGTTTCTGTCAGCAATTTAGGACCCCACAGGAACTCATAGTGAGGGGGATCACTGCTGGGCACCTGGCGGTACTCCAGATACCCTTCCCGCACCAGATCTTCTGTGATGAGCTTCCTGGGCTCTCCAAAGATGAAGTGACTTCTCCCATCATAGATGCCCAGCATATTCAGGAACTTCCAGATCTTCTCCTCAGGGGCGTGGTTGCCATTCAGGTAGATGACACCCAGCAGAGGCATCAGAAGACCATTCTTCGGCAGCCCCCAGTCACCTCTCATAGACTCACTGTCGCTGAGATCTAGGTTGCTCACCAGGGTATAGCAGTGACTGTTGGGCCTGACTTCCTTCAGCACCAGGCCAAACACCAGCTCCATGTGCTCAGAGGCCCTGCTAAGGATCTTAGGGAATTGTTCCCTGTACCTTCTAGTGACTGCCTTCAGCATTTCAGACCTCTTAATGAGCGCCCTCATCGTATACTTACACAGCATGTACTGAACCAACACCTCTGCCTTCCAGGTCAGAAGATCTGTATGAGAGCTCCCAGCAGCAGCTGAGGCCTGGGAGGAATTTTCCCCTTCCTGAACTTGGCCCTCGGCCCCTACACCAGATCTCGAGTGTGCTGCGCGCCCGACACCAGATCTTTTGTGTATAGCACCTGCAGCAGCGCTGGTGTTGCCTTGGGCTCCCTGAGGCCCCTTGGAGGTGCCAGCAGCAGACGAGCTTGAGGGACCGCTCTCTGAATCAGGAGGGGAGGAGGAGGTGGTCTCTTCTCCCCCAGATGTGGTAGCCTGATCATGAAGACCCTGGGTCTCAGCCCGGGCCTGGCGACGTTTCTCACGAGCACGGTGCTTACTCTTCTGCCCACGAGGCATGATGGCTGTGGTCAGGGACCGCAGGCACGAGTCTGGGCCAATAGACAGGAGGTGTGGGCACCTGGAGGATGGAGAATGAGCTGACATGAGCACCTTAGAACAGGGAGATTCTGCATTGGCTTAATCAAAGGCCGCCTCTGCAGGTGTCCTTCAGGACACTGCCCTAGGAACCCACAAGGCTCCTGTTGTCCTGCTTAGCCTTTCCCCACACAATCCCACAGAGGAAGAATAGAGGCCGTACTTTTCCTCTGCGACCTCTCAGCCCTGCTTTGGATTCACTCAGGTGACAGCAGGTGCCAGCAGTGGGGTTTTCTAAGTTCTACTTCAGTGTTATCACGTCAAGTCCTGGCGGAGCCTTGGCACCCTTCCCTCTGCTACACTGATGCCGACACTTTAGACATCCCCATGATCCAGAGATAAGTGAAGGGATGCCTCAGTCCACCTCCCTGCCAGGAGATAGACAACCAGTGCTGAGAGCTCATTAGGGTCTTTTCTACCCTGAGTTCACTGGGATCATCATGCAAGGTCCTTACCTCGGCTCCTTAAAACATCGGGCACCATTATCCATTTGCGGGCTGCTGTCTGCACCTTCAGACTAGACATTTCCCCTCCCGCAGACTTCGTATAAAACAGTAAAGAAGGTGCTGAGCCTCACAGCCCTTCCCTGAGATTTCCTGGGCTGAAATCCGAGGGCTGGGATGGGTGCACTGAGCACTCACTCAGGTTCCTAATTGAGCTCCTGGTAGAGAAGCTCAACTTTCCCTTGAAGCGATGACTGCTTGATAGTAAAAGCCAGTCACTCCGTGTCTCAAAAGCAGGAAGTGAAGATGACCTTATCTTACCAAACACGGTCTCCTGAGAACAAAATCTGGTGCAGGCAGGTTGATGTCCCTGTGGACCCTCACAAGATCCCAATTCAAGGTCTAAAATGTTCTTTTGCTTCTGTTTTCTCCTATATGACTTTTTGGAAATAAATTTGTTTTTTACAATATCACAATATTAATTTATAATATTGTACCAGTTTCTGCCACACATCTGTATGAATCAGCCATAGGTTTATCTTATGTCTCCTCCATCTTGAAACTCCCTCCCACGTCACACCCCTCTTAAGTTATCACAGAACACTGGCTTTAAGTTCCCTGGTCATAAAACTAATTCCCACTGGTTATCTATTTTCCATATAGTAATATGTACCTTTTCAATGTTACTCTCTCAATCTGCCCCTCCCTCTCCTTCCCCCACTGTGTCCACGAGTGTGTTCTCTAGGTCTGCATCTCCAGGCTGCCCTGCAAATAGGTTCATCAGTACCATCTTTCTGGATTCCATATATATGCATTAATATATGATATTGGCTTTCCTCTTTCAGACTTAATTCACTCTGCATAAAAAAACTAGAAATAAAACTATCACATGAGCAAACAATGCCACTACTGGGCATATATCCTGAGGAAACGGTAATGGAAACAGACACCTGTACTCATGTTCACTGCAGCAGTCTTTACCATGGCCAGGACACAGAAGCAACCAAGGCCTACATTTGACTCATGACAGGGTGGAAGATTTCTCCCTCTGCTGACCACTCCATTCAGACCAAGACCCTGACTTCCCCATTAGCCCACAATGGGAATCAACATGTATCCTTGAGGTCTCCCAGGGACGAAGACAGGGAGATGTGGTCCGAATGACGTGGTGTGGAACATCCACAGCCCCCAACGTTCTCACCATCCACCAGGAAACCGCAAACCCTCCCTTGCCAACCTGAGGCTGCCCCCACTGACCTGGTCTTCACTTCCCTGAGATGTCCCGGGAAGTGTCATGTCAAAACGCCTGATTCTCCCAGTCCTGAAAATAGGACTGGCACTTTATGTGGCTCCATTTCTTATGGGAGGAGCCCCCATCCTTACTAGCGTCACAGCCATTAATATTGTTGGGGACTAGGTCCCTTCGTTGACCTGGGTCTATTCCATTAGAGCAAGGCTCTCACTTCCCCAAAACCAGCTCCAGTGGACACCAGGGGGCACCACAGTTGGCCAGCTCTACCCGGGGCCTCCTAGAGCCCAGTATAGCGGGGCCGCTCAGACTGGCCCCCTTGCAGTGTCGAAGTCTGCTCATCAGCCCTCAGGGCCCTCCTCTAGGACCTAGAGCTTCTCCGGGGGTAGAATCCGGGCCTACCCCCCACAGACCAACGCCTTAGCCTGAGAAACTCTAGCGCACATTCAGCCGATAGCGCTGAGGGACTCATAAGAGCCATATCACAGGGGTGGGATGTGGATGGGTCACTTTTATTGCTGGGAGGGTTGGGAAAGTCCCTTCAGCTCCATTCAGGTCCTCACCTTGGTTCCGGACGAGTCCTGGACACTAGGTCTCCGCCAAACGGTCGCCGCAGCTACCGGCCGATCCGCTCTCTTTCAAAGCGGAAGTGGAGGGAGGGGAGCTGCGTAGGGTCCTACGTGGGGTCTCCCAGGGATGACGGCAGGGGCAGCGTGCTACGGGAACCCTGGTAGCTCAATATTCATCCGTCCTCGCATCCTCCTTGTGCAGTGTATCAGAGCCCAGGATGCCTCCTTGTATGAACCGAAGTCTTCCAGCTCCCAGACAAAGCCCTCGCCTTCCCAAGTCCCCAGTGGTGGGAGGCCAGCTTTGCTCTGAGCATCTCTGCTTGTCAGGTGGGTTGCCACTCTGTGAGCCTCCTTCGTTGGGGGAGAGATCCTCCCACTAGAACTGATGGTACTCACCTTAAGTCCTGTTAGGGTCAACACACCCTCATCTGCAGATCTGGGTTCTGATCAGGCTAGAGGAGACTCAGCCCTCCCTAATATCACACAGGTTGAATGAGGGGACCACTCAGAAGTAGCTCTTTGGCGCTTCTCAGGGCTAAGAATTTACGGAATTCTGTTTGGCTCCCTCTGCAGGGGTCCCCGCTAACACTCAGCATCACATGTGAGGTCCTCTTTGAATTCAGGTCCCTCCCTCTGCGAAGCTGCGGCTGATTGTATTAGACAGAGGTCCCAACTCGCTAAGACTTCTAGACTGAAATCAACCTGACATCTGTGCCTAGCGCTTCCTGGGGTCCACAGCATCAGTGATTTTCCAGGGCCTCCATTTGCAGTGTGTGTATAGTGTGTATAGTGTGTATAGTGTATAGTGTGTGTATAGTGTGTGTATAGTGTATAGTGTGTGTATAGTGTGTGTATAGTATGTATAGTGTGTATAGTGTGTATAGTGTATAGTGTGTGTATAGTGTGTGTATAGTGTGTATAGTGTGTGTATAGTGTGTATAGTGTATAGTGTGTGTATAGTGTGTGTATAGTGTATAGTGTGTGTATAGTGTGTATAGTGTATAGTGTGTGTATAGTGTCTATAGTGTGCATAGTGTATAGTGTGTGTATAGTGTGTATAGTGTATAGTGTGTGTATAGTGTATATAGTGTATAGTGTGTGTATAGTGTCTATAGTGTATATAGTGTATAGTGTGTGTATAATGTGTGTATAGTGTGCATAGTGTATAGTGTGTATAGTGTGTATAGTGTGTATAGTGTATAGTGTGTGTATAGTTTGTGTATAGTATATAGTGTGTGTATAGTGTGTATAGTGTATAGTGTGAGTATAGTGTGTGTATAGTGTGTATAGTGTATAGTGTGTGTATAGTGCGTGCATAGTGTGTATAGTGTATAGTGTATAGTGTGTGTATAGTGTGTGTATAGTGTGTATAGTGTGTATAGTGTAAAGTGTGCGTATAGTGTGTATAGTGTATAGTGTGTGTATAGTGTGTATAGTGTGTGTATAGTGTAAGGTGTGTGTATAGTGTCTATAGTGTGTGTATAGTGTGTATAGTGTGTATAGTGTGTGTATCGTGTGTATATAGTGTGTATAGTGTATAGTTTCTGTATAGTGTGTATAGTGTGTGTATAGTGTGTATAGTGTATAGTGTCTGTATAGTGTGTATAGTGTGTGTATAGTGTATAGTGTGTGTATAGTGTGTATAGTGTGTATAGTGTATAGTGCGTGTATAGTGTGTATAGTGTATAGTGTGTGTATAGTGTGTATAGTGTGCGTATAGTGTATAGTTTGTGTATAGTGTCTATAGTGTGTATAGTGTCTATAGTGTGTGTATAGTGTGTCCATAGTGTGTATAGTGTATAGTGTGTGTATAGTGTGTCTACAGTTTGTATAGTGTGCTTAGTGTATAGTGTGTGTATAGTGTGTATAGTGTATACTGTGTCTATAGTGTGTGTACAGTGTGTGTATAGTGTGTATAGTGTATAGTGTGTGTATAGTGTTTATAGTGTATAGTGTGTGTATAGTGTGTATAGTGTGTATAGTGTATAGTGTGTGTATAGTGTCTATAGTGTGCATAGTGTATAGTGTATAGTGTGTGTATAGTGTATATAGTGTATAGTGTGTGTATAGTGTCTATAGTGTGTATAGTGTATAGTGTGTGTATACTGTGTGTATAGTGTGTATAGTGTGCATAGTGTATAGTGTGTGTATAGTGTTTATAGTGTGTATAGTGTATAGTGTGTGTATAGTGTGTGTATAGTATCTAGTGTGTGCATAGTGTGTATAGTGTATAGTGTGTGTATAGTGTGTGTATAGTGTGTATAGTGTGTATCAAGTGTATAGTGTATAGTGTGTGTATAGTGTGTGTATAATGTTTATAGTGTGCATAGTGTATAGTGTGTGTATAGTGTGTATAGTGTATAGTGTGTATAGTGTATAGTGTATAGTGTGTGTATAGTGTGTATAGTGTATAGTGTGTCTATATTGTGTGTATAGTGTGTATAGTGTATAGTGTGTGTATAGTGTGTATAGTGTATAGTGTGTGTATAGTGTGTATAGTGTATAGTGTGTGTATAGTGTGTCTATAGTGTTTATAGTGTATAGTGTGTCTATAGTGTGTGTATAGTGTGTGTATAGTGTGTATAGTGTGTATAGTGTATAGTGTGTGTATAGTGTGTGTATAGTGTGTCTATAGTGTGTATAGTGTATAGTGTGTCTATAGTGTGTGTATAGTGTGTGTATAGTGTGTATAGTGTGTATAGTGTATAGTGTGTGTATAGTGTGCATAGTGTATAGTGTGTCTATAGTGTGTGTATAGTGTGTATATAGTGTGTGTATAGTGTGTATAGTGTGTATAGTGTGTATAGTTTATAGTGTGTGTATAGTGTGTATACTGTATAGTGTGTCTATAGTGTGTGTATAGTGTGTGTATAGTGTGTATAGTGTGTATAGTGTATAGTGTGTCTATAGTGTGTATAGTGTATAGTGTGTCTATAGTTTGTGTATAGTGTGTGCATAGTGTGTGTATAGTGTGTATAGTGTGTATAGTGTATAGTGTGTGTATAGTGTGTATAGTGTATAGTGTGTCTATAGTGTGTGTATAGTGTGTGCATAGTGTGTGTATAGTGTGTATAGTGTATAGTGTGTGTATAGTGTGTATAGTCTGTATAGTGTGTGTACAGTTTGTATAGTGTGCTTAGTGTATAGTGTGTGTATAGTGTGTATAGTGTATAGTGTGTCTATACTGTGTGTATATTGTGTATAGTGTATAGTGTGTGTATAGTGTGTATAGTGTATAGTGTGTGTATATTGTGTGTATAGTGTGTATAGTGTGTATAGTGTATAGTGTGTCTATAGTGTGCATAGTGTATAGTGTGTCTATAGTGTGTGTATAGTGTGTGTATAGTGTGTATAGTGTTTATAGTGTATAGTGTGTGTATATTGTGTATATTGTATAGTGTATAGTGTGTGTATAGTGTGTGTATAGTGTGTATAGTGTGCATAGTGTATAGTGTGTGTATAGTGTGTATAGTGTATAGTGTGTATAGTGTATAGTGTGTGTATAATGTGTATAGTGTGTGTATAGTGTATATTGTGTGTATAGTGTCTATAGTGTGTGTATAGTGTGTATAGTGTCTATAGTGTGTGTATAGTGTGTGTATAGTGTGTATAGTGTATAGTGTGTGTATAGTGTTTATAGTGTGTATAGTGTGTGTACAGTTTGTATAGTGTGCTTAGTGTATAGTGTGTGTATAGTGTGTATAGTGTATAGTGTGTCTATAGTGTGTGTATAGTGTGTATAGTGTATAGTGTGTCTATAGTGTGTATAGTGTATAGTGTGTGTATAGTGTGTGTATAGTGTGTGTATAGTGTGTATAGTGTTGATAGTGTATAGTGTGTGTATAGTGTGTATAGTGTATAGTGTGTCTATAGTTTGTGTATAGTGTGTGCATAGTGTGTGTATAGTGTGTATCGTGTGTATAGTGTATAGTGTGTGTATAGTGTGTATAGTGTATAGTGTGTCTATAGTGTGTATAGTGTGTGTATACTGTGTGTATAGTGTATAGTGTGTGTATAGTGTCTATAGTGTGTGTATAGTGTGTGTATAGTGTGTATAGTGTATAGTGTGTGTATAGTGTGTATAGTGTATAGTGTATCTATAGTTTGTGTATAGTGTGTGCATAGTGTGTGTATAGTGTATAGTGTGTGTATAGTGTGTTTAGTGTATAGTGTGTCTATAGTGTGTGTATAGTGTGTGTATAGTGTGTGTATAGTGTGTGTAGCGTGTATAGTGTATAGTGTGTGTATAGTGTGTGTATAGTGTGTGTATAGTGTGTATAGTGTATAGTGTGTGTATAGTGTTTATAGTGTATATAGTGTATAGTGTGTGTATAGTGTGTGTATAGTGTGTGTATAGTTTGTATAGTGTGTGTACAGTGTGTATAGTGTGTATAGTGTATAGTGTGTGTATAGTGCGTATAGTGTATATTGTGTGTATAGTGTGTGTATAGTGTGTATAGTGTTTATAGTGTATAGTGTGTGTAGTGTATAGTGTATAGTGTGTCTATAGTGTGTGTACAGTGTGTGTATAGTGTGTGTATAGTGTGTATAGTGTGTATTGTGTATAGTGTGTGTATAGTGTGTATAGTGTATATTGTGTGTATAGTGTGTGTAGTGTATCGTGTGTGTATAGTGTGTGTAGTGTATAGTGTATAGTGTGTGTATAGTGTGTGTATAGTGTGTGTATAGTGTATAGTGTGTGTGTAGTGTGTGTATAGTGTGTATAGTGTATAGTGTCCACTTTCAGGTCCTCAGGATGACACATGATGAACCCTGTAACTCCACTCTCTGCTTTATGAAGCTTTTTCTCTTCCATCAAGGTCCTAGTCTCCTGAGAATTCCAAGTTGGAAGTCAGGATGATCCTCATGTGATCCTAGTCCATCAGGGCCTCTGAGACTAGACAGTGGGGATGCAACTTGAGTCCTTCCGATTCCTCTTGCTTAACATCCTCACTACATCTACCACAGCCTGGGACTGCTCCTTCTACTGATCTAAGATTCCTCTTCTTAGGCTTTGGGGGACCGCTATATTCAGGGGTGATTGTCTCCTCAGTCCTCCTTCATGGAGGTTCCCATATCAGCTTCTGTCCCTCGATTAAAGGCTTCCTGGGGAATGCATATTCCTACAAACAGTAGAGCAGTTACCCTCTAGCAAATCTTGGAGAAAATGGGTCTCAGTCCCAAAAGTGATGTAAGATTAGGAAAATGCAGTAGAAATTAAGGAACTCAGCACAGATGTTATGATGTCACAGAGATCCAGGTGATTTATTCCTGCTCTTTAGCCACATTTAGGTTGTGTGCTTAATCGCTCAGTCATGTCCCACTGTTTGTGACGCCATGTACTGTAGTCCGCCAGGCTCCTCTGTCCATGCAGATTCTCCAGGCAAGAATTCTGAAGTGTGTTACATGCCCTCCACCAGGGATTCTGCCCAACCCAGAGATCGAACCCAGGTCTCCGAATTGCAGGCACATTCTTTACCATCTGAGTCACCAGATTTAGGGTAGTTCTAAAATATTTACTCTCGGCACCTCCCTGTTGGTCTAGTGGTTTTGCGCCCCCAATGCAGGGGTCCTAGTTTTGATCCCTAGTCAGGCAACGTGATCCCACATTCCACAACTAAAACTCTCACATCCGACAACTAAGAGTTCTCGTGCCACAACTAAAATCTCACATTCCAAAACTAAAGAGCCAGCATGTGGCAACAAAGATTCCAAATGTCACAACTAAGACCCAGAGCGGTCAAAAAATAAGTAGAAATAACTATTTTTAATTAAAACAAAGAAAATGTTTACTGTCTACATAGAAGGTCAGCGCCAGATAATCTTGAAAGCCCTCGATCACTTGAGGCTGTCTGAATTTGCACCTGCAGATGATCATATGCTTACTGAGCAGTGTCTCCTGCTCTCCTTTATTCACACCTCTTTATTATTTTGGAGTTTGTATTGCCTTGGCTAGGTGTTCCATCCCAGTGTTTTCATCACAGAGTCCTTCTTTCTGTCACTCAAGATACATTTTGGAGTGCTAGAAGACAGTGAATTAACTGACTCATGAGCACCTCAGGCCGGGACAAGGGGAAGGCTGCACGCTGTGCACAAATTCAGACCAGCGCTCCAGTCCCAGCTCTGGCTCTTATCAGTTGTGTCGACTTGGGTCCATCCCCAACTCGGGGAGCCTCAGGTGAAGTGGCTTTGGTAGGGCTAGTGGCATGGCGCTAAAGCACCTGGCGCAGTGCCTGGACCACACTGAGACTTTACACAATATCTGTTTTTCCTATGATTATGATTCTTTTCATCCTGGAGGATACCACCGACCCTGATGAAGTTCTTAAATCCAGGAGATGGCAGAGAATCGGTGGCATTCTTGGACATGGAACACCAAATCAGTCCAAAATGCTCTTTAGAAAGAATCCTTCATTTCCACTACTAAATCATATTTTGAGTGTGGAGGTAGTATTTTAACTGAACGAAATTCCAAGAATCTAAATTTGATTCCAAGACTAATTTTGTCTTCCTTCCCGGCTGCTCTTTCATCTGAACAACTCCTAGAGACTTCCTTAGTGGTCCAGGGGTTAAGACTCTGCACTCCCAATGCAGGAGGCCTGGGTTCCACCGCTGATCAGGGAACTAGGTCCCAAATGGCACAGCTTTGCCGCAACTAATACTTCACACGCCACAACTAAAGATCGTATATGCCACAACTGAAACATTCCCCAAGCCGCAACTAAAGAACTCTCAGGCTGCAAGGAAGATCAAGGATCCTCCGTGCCAAAGACAAGACCAAGCATAGCCAAATAAATAAGTAACTAAATAAAATAAGCCCCTATCTTCATCAATTTCACCATCACCTAAAATATACTCACCTCACAGACTTTGGTGGAATTATCAACATAGGCAAAAACGCTGAATGGAATGCCCTTTCAATAAAATGAGCTTTTTCCACGACTCACAGCAAAGAGTGTCAGCCCACTGGCTTCTGAGTTTCCGGTTTCATTCTACTATTACTTTTTTCACAGAAGCTCCTTGGAGATGATGTGCATGAAACATCTCGGTTGTGCACTGTGTTCACGGGCACTGGGACAGGAGCACAGGGCACATTCCACCCCCACCCCAGGGAGGATTTCTCTCTCGTCTACTCATGTTGCTCTTTAGTCACCTGGTCGTGTCTGACCCTTTTCTACCCCATGGACTGAACAGACTGCCCTGTCCATGGGACTCTCCAGGCAAAAATACTGGATTGGGTAGCCATTTCCTCCTCCAGGGGATCTTCCTGACCCAGGGATTGAACCCACGTCTCCTGCAGTGGCAGGCGGGTTCTTTAGCA
This sequence comes from Capricornis sumatraensis, assembly GCF_032405125.1. Lineage (NCBI taxonomy): Eukaryota > Metazoa > Chordata > Mammalia > Artiodactyla > Bovidae > Capricornis > Capricornis sumatraensis. The sequence continues at coordinate 113,823,872 of NC_091092.1, forward strand.
CCGAGCTGCCTGGGAAGCCTGATCATTGAAAAGCAATTGTTCAGAGTAGTTTTCCATTCCAGGCTTAAGTCTCTCATCTTTGAGACCCACCATCTGAGGGTCTGGCCTCTATTTAGTGTTTCCACAGCCTCCCTGGTGGGCTCAACATGTAGCCTAACTTAAAACTACCTCCCATGGACATTTATTGTCCTAAAGTCTCCAAGTGCCTTGCCTCAGTGTATTTACACTAGACTCCTCATGAAGAAGCCCTCAATCCCCTCACCTCCTTACATGTCATTTTTTATTCGGCTCCTATATGTTTGTCCACAAGCTACTGTATATGAATTGTTCTCTTCGACTCTAGAATCCTATAGGAAATGGTTCGGTTTATTTTTCTTAGCATCACCAATACTACTCAGAAGCCTCCAAAGAACAGATGCTAAAATAATATTTGAAGAATTACAGTGAAAGTGTGCAAGAAGTGAAGTTTACTGGGATTTCACTTCTCCCACATTCTTAAATAAGCTAAGCCAATCCAGGTATATACATTTCAGTTTTACAAAGAAAGACTAAAAGGAATAAAACAAACCAAGAAGTGAATACCTCTTAAGATTTCTTTTTTTCTGTATCTGATAATTACACAGACTTCACCGTGAAATAATTTCCATTTTTGCAAAAAATCCATATTCCAATATCATGTTTCCTTGTTCCAAATGACAAGAAATGATTCAAGGATTTCAGTTTTTGCCATGTAATACAAAAATTCTTATTTTTCAACTTGTTAATCTGCAGTACATGGGGGAGGTGCGCCATTAGTATACTTAGACTCTGAAGCTAAACACATCTTTAATTAAAAGGAGCAACATTTAAAAATAGAAAAAAGAAAAACCTCCAATTTGTGCATATTGTATAGGAACACAAATACTTTATATGCTGTGTTTCCATGAGAAAAACCTTGGCCCTCCGGTAGCTGGAAGACTGCCTGCTTTCTCTAAATGCAATGTGAAGTATCTGCTCAGACTTCACTAGGGGTAGGAGGAGCTTTGGACATGCTCTGGAAAGTGCAGTGGCCCTGGCACCATAGGAGCCCTGGCTCCAGCTCTGGCTCTGGTTCTCTTTCAGCTCACAAAGCCTCTTCATACCAGGATGTGAAGGCACTGGGCTTGGTATCATTGACATTAGCCCCAAACTCCCACATTCTTTTATATATCTATATCTATCACGGAAGCATCCCTTATTAGTTTACAAAGACCATGCTCATTATTTTTTATAACTGTATAGTACTCCACTCTGTGGATATATATTATGTTCCTTCAGTTAGCATGTTCATGGATATGTAAGGATTTTCATATGGTTGTGGATGTCTCTTCAGGGTTAATTTCTGAAAACTCTAATTACTGGCTCAAATGTGAAAGCATATTTAGTTTTCTGATAATACCAAGTTGTGTTTAGGCTCTAATCTTATTTTTGACATGTTGCTGTCAAAGAATGAGATTAGTATATTCTCTAACACTATATACAAAAATAAACTGAAAATGGATTAGAGACCTAAATAGGAGTGGAAACCATAAAACTCTTAAAAGACACTATGAGTGGGACACTTTTTGATATAATTCATAATAATATTTTTTTTGGATCTGTCTCCTAAAGCTAGGAAAATACAAGCAAAAATTAATAAATGAGATGTAACTAAAGCTAAAAACTTTTGCACAGCAAGGAAACCATCAGCAAAATGAAAAGACAACCTACTATATGGGAAAAAATATTTGCCAATGTTATCACCAATAAGGGGTTAATATCCAAAATATATGAATGGCTTATATAACTTGACAGTTTAAAAAAAGAATTTAAAAAATGGGCAGAAGACTTAAATACACATTTTTCCAAAGAAGACATATAAATGGCCGAGAGGCACATGAAAAGATGTTCAACATCGTTAATCATCATATGAATGCAAATTAAACCCACAATGAGGTATTATCTTACACCTATCAGAAGGGCTATCATCGCAAAGGAAGAGAAGTGACAAATGCTGGTGAGCATGTGGACAAGATCTGTACACTGTTGGTGGGAATGTCAATTGGTGCAGCCACCATGGATAACAGTTAGGAGGGCCCTCAAAATCTAAAAACAGAACTACCAAATGACCCAGCAATCCCACTCCTGGGTGTATAGCTGAAAAAAAAAAAAACCCACTAATTTGAATGGTCTCTGTCAGGTACGCGATGCTTGTCTGAGTCTAAGGGTTTCCACTGCTCGTCTCCCCTTCCCCTCCAGCCTCATCTACTCTCTGCCAGGGAGCCCTCCCCAGTCCAACCTCTCTGGTTATTAAGAAGGCACCTGTGTCTGGCAGAGCCAGTGTGAGATGAAGAGTTAGTCCTTCCCAGCCACCAGATAATCAGGAGTTTTGGCCGGACGTTTGAGTACACACTGAGACAGTGAGGAGTCAGACAAAAAGCACAGACTGTGGCACTGAAATGGATTAATAAGGAACTTAGTGATGTGGCCAGTGACCATCCAGCACAATATTCTGCAGGTCCAGTTGGGGATGATACATTTCATTGGCAAATCACAATTATGAAAAAGAATGGCAGCCCATATCAAGGCAGTGTATTCTCTGTGACAATTCATTTCCATAAAGACTACCTGTTCACACTACCTAAGGGTGCATTTGCAACAGAATTTATCACCCAGACATGAACACTAACGGCGGCACTCGGCTCGCTACTCTAAGATCACTGTGGTCTCTTGCTTTCATGATTTCTAGAGTTCTGGTGTCCATTTGTTCCCTGCTATGTGATCCGAATCCAAATGATAGCCTCCTCAGTGCCAGAGGTTGCATAGATCTATAAGACAGACAGAGATAAGTACAACAGAATTTCTCAGGAAGGTACTCAGAAGTATGCCATGTGATGCTAACATAAAAGTCAGAATAACCTGCATTAAATCTTGAATAAACTTTAAATTACTGTTTAAAATGGAAAAAAAAATCCACTAATTCAAAAATTCCATGCACTCCAATGTTCATAGCAGCATTACTGACATTTGTCAAGGTACAAAAGTAATCTATATGTATACAACGTATACACACACACACGCATGTGTGTGCATGCATAATGGAATATTACTCAGTCATTAAAAAGAATGACGTTTTGCAATTTTTCAACAACATGTATGGAGTTGGAGGGTATTATGCTATTAATCAGTAAATAGTTGGATGGTATTAATGAAATAAGTGAGACAGAGGAAGACAAATGCTGTATGATACCACTGACACGGAGAATTTAAAAAATAAAACAGACCTGGGAAATGAAGCAGACTCACAGATACAGAGAACAAGCTAGTGGTTAGCAGTGGGGAGTGGCAAGCAGGAGGGGAAGGTCAGGGACAGAAGATTAAGAGGTGCAAACTAATATGTATACAATAAGCAACAAGGATATATTGTACAACAAAGGGAATATCGCCAATATTTTGTAATAACTGTAAATGGAACATAACCTTTAAAAACTGGGAATCACTTTGTTATTCATCTGTAATTTATAAAATATTGTACATCAACTATGAAAATGAAGTGAAAGTATTAGTTGCTCAGTCTTGTCCAACTCTTTTTGACCACACAGACTGTAGCATACCAGGTTGCTTTGTCCATGAATTCTCCAGGCAAGAATACTGGAGTGGGTAACCATTCCCTTCTTCAGGGGATCTTCCTGACCCAGGGATTGAACCCAGGTCTCCTGCCTTTCACGCAGATTCTTTGCCATCTGAGCCACCAGGGAAGCCCACATCAACTATACCTCACTTTAAAAAAATCTATTCTCTCAGGAACTTTCACATATACTATACAGTATTATTAACTATGGGGTTCTCTGGTGGCTCAGCAGTAAAGAATCTGCCTGTTGATGCAGAGATGAGGGTTTGATTCCTGGGTCAGGAAGATCCCCTGGAGAAGGACATGGCAACTGAATCCAGTATCCTTGCATGGAAAATTCCTCAGACAGAGGAGGCTGGCAAGCTACAATCCATAGGGTTGCAGAGAGTAGGAAACCACTTGGTGACTTAACAACGATTGACTACAGTCACCATCCTGTATATAATATCCCTAGGGCTTCTTTATTTTGCAAGTGAAAGTTGTGAAAGTTTATGCCGTTTGGCCACTTATACCCATTTAATCCATCCTCCAACCCCCACTTGCGGCAACCACCAATCTATTCTCTGTGAGTTCATTTTTCAAAAATTTTCACATATAAGTGAGATTATATAGTATTTGTCTTTGTCTGACTTATTTCACTTAGCATAATGCCCTCAAGGTGCATCAGTGTTACTGCAAATGGCCAGATTTCCTTTTTTTCTTTTATTGGCTAAATAATATCTGAGTGAGGATGAGTGTTTGTGTGTGTCTGTGTGTGTCTATGTGACATTCTCTTTATCCATTCATCCATTAATGGACAGTTATGTTGTTTTCATAATTTGATTATGGTAAATAATGTTTCAACGAACATGGGGGGGGGGGTTCAGATATCTTTTCCAGGTGTTGGCTTCATTTCTTTCAGCTAAATTTCCAGGAGTAGAGTTGCCAGATCACATGGTAGTTCTATCTTCAATTTTTTTTATGAGCATCTATACTGTTTTCCTGGAGAAGGCAATGGCACCCCACTCCAGTACTCTTGCCTAGAAAATCCCATGGATGGAGGAGCCTGGGAGGCTGCAGTCCATGGGGTCACTGAGGGTCGGACACGACTGAGTGAGTTCACTTTCACTTTTCACTTTCATGCATTGGAGAAGGAAATGGCAAGCCACTCCAGTGTTCTTGCCTGGAGAATCCCAGGGACAAGGGAGCCTGGTGGGCTGCCGTCTATGGGGTCGCACAGAGTCAGACACGACTGAAGTGACTTAGCACCAGCATACTGTTTTCCATAGTGGCTGAATCAATTTACATTTTCATAAACTCACATTTTCTTTAATAATTTAAGTATATCCTAAATGCAAGTTACATATGCTTCTAAATTTAAAAGGTATATATCTTTGAAATTTAGGAATGAGAGACTGAATACAGTAAGCTAGACCTGGAACTGAATCACTTTAAAATTTTGTTCTCTTCTTATCCTATCTTAGTGTGGGGTTTTTTACATTACCAAGGATACCCCTATTCCAATGCCATGTAATCTTGCTCTGGATCACACAGATGATTTAAAATTTTTCAGTTTGTATTTCAGAAAGCGAAATTCTTATTTCTAAATCTGGTAAACAGCAATAAATGTGTGAGCCGTGTCATTCATAAGCTTATGTTTTGAATCTAAATAAACTTTCTACTGAAAAGAAAATCACTTGAAAATTACTGCCTCACCCCCTGCAAGAAAAGGGTAAGTTGAAAAGTTATTGATGCATATCAGGAACACAGGTTGACAGGCTTTTCTGATCACAAAGTAAAGAACGGATTCATACCACACTAGAGGTGAGATTGAGTGGCCAGATGCAGCCATGGAGTAGGCACTGGCCACAGAAGGGCCATCGCCGCCCAGGGAGAAATGCAGCTGCAGCTCTGGCCCCGGTGCTCTCTACTTCCTCTCTCCAAGTCACCTCACAATAGGGGCAGGAATGCAGTGGGGACAGTATAGTTGACCTTGGCCAAAAACTCCAGGACTTTCACCTTGCTGGTTTCCATAATGGCTCTCGGACCCCACAGGAGCGCTCTCGGATCCCCCTATAGCGAGGGGGATTGTGGCCAGGCAGTGTGAAGAGAAATGAATTGACAAAATGTCAGCCTCAGACTGGGAGGAGTGAAACATTATGGACTCGAGCGCAATTCAGACCAGGCTCTACACTCAGTTCTGTCACTTTATCAGCTTGGAGAATAGAAGTTCTTTGTCTGCTAAGTGAATTTGATAAGCCTTGTCTTACAGAAGTATCAGAACATATATAGCTTGTGTACAGCACCTGGCACTGCAGCTGGCAATGTTTAGGTCTTATGACACTTATTTTCATACCAGAAAGACAATCTATGGGAATTTCTACCTTCATCTATGGAAATTTTTCTTCATCCAGGAGAAACTAGAGACTATGTGGTCTTCTAAACAAAGAAAGCTAAGTCAATCAAACTGCTGCTTAGCAAGAAACGGTAGGGCTTCCCAGGTGCCTCAGTGGTAAAGAATCTACCTGACAATCAGGAGATGTCAGTTCAGTCCCTGGGTTGTGAAGACTGGCAATCTGGGTTGTGAATTGGCAGTCCACTCCAGTATTCTTGCCTGGAAAGTTCCATGGACAGAGGAGCCTGCCAGGCTACTCCATGGGGCCACAATGAGTCAGACATGACTTAGCAACTAAACAAGTAACCCTAAGTAAATTTAGAGGCAAGCGTTTTACCAGGATGCAACGCAAAAACTTATAGAATTTACGTCAAGGACCAGTAACTGCCCTGCCTCCCAAAGCCCTCCCGACAAAACACCCTGATTTTCATGTATTTCACCACCACTAAAATCTAGCCCCGCCCAGCAGGTCTACTGGATTACACTCGAGATACCCTCATGTTTGGAGTGTGCTGGGGCTCCTTCCGTTCAGGGCCCAGAGTGCCAGCACAGTGAGGTCTCCACATCCCATCACAAAGGTGACAATAATACGCATCAAACACCTGGTTTGTGGACTGTGTTCACCTGCACTGGGGCAGGAGCACTGGACACCTTCTGTTCTTTCCCACAGGCGGAGATTCCCTCTGCTTGACTCACAATCTCAGGGTAACTGTTCAGGGCAGCTTCTCATTTCAGTTTCAGCCTCCCAAACCTGAGGCCCACCATCTAGGGGTCTGGGCCCAGCTCACCATTATCACAGATTCATCCAGCCCACCACGCAGCCAATTTAAAATGACCTCCCAAGAAGGAACAAGAACGCAAAGATGGGAGATTATGATTAGCTTTCCAGCCCCACCTTAGCCTCCCACAACTTAAAAGGTTGGGAGTGTTGGTGGAACACAGTGAAACAGTTGCCTCAGACCTCACTAGGGGCTGGAGGGACTGCTAGACATGACTTTGGAGCACACACTGGCCTTGGCACGACTACAAACCCTGACTGCAGCTCGGGCTCTCTCGTCATCATCTCTCAGAGCCTCTTCATAATGGGGTGGGCAGGCACTGGGGATGTTACCATTGACCTTGGCCAAAATACCAAACCTCAAAGTTTTGGTTTAAGAGAATAAAGGCTGAGAGAACTTATACCTCACTGCTCTCATCCCAACTCCCTCCCCAGCATCCTCCCTGCTTTTGGTCACCTTCCTTATGGAATCACTGCTCATATACTCAAGACATCTACAGGCAGGTGCAGGGTCTCCTTTATCTTTGCATCACCCTCACCAGCACAGAAGCTTCTGAAGAGCAGATGCTCAAGTAAAGATGGGCATAAAGGAGCCACCAAGCAAGGAATGTAGTTTCTTATTATTTTTATTGGCATTCTTGAATAAACTAACAACATCTAAGTGTATCGCTAAAGGTACTACTGAATGTTAAGACGAAGGTGAATAACATAAATCAAAACTTGACTACAGCTTACTTGATTTTCATCTGTTTTAAAACAACAACATTCTTTCACATTCCCAAGAAAATTCCTATTCCAAAGCTATGTTATCTTGTTCTGGATCCAAAAAAGATGAAGAATTTTCTGAATTCTACTACACAGTGCCAAAACTCTTACTCTTAGATCTGACAGATAATAACAAAACTGTCATTTGTAAACTTGGATTCTGAATCTAAACAAACATTCTAGAACACGAAACAACATTTGAAAGGTAACGGGGTAAAACAGGAACACAAAGAAAATACATATTATGACTTTTCCAGGCCTACTTTAGCCTCTCACTTCTTAAAAGGTTGGCAGTATCGGTCAAACGAAGTGAAGAAGCTGCCTGAGAACTCACTGGGCACTGGACGGATCTCTGGGTGGGAACCTGGAGCGGGCAGTGGCCCTGGCAGCAGCATGAGATCTAACTAGAGATCTGCCTCAGGATCTCTTTTCCTCTTCTCTCAAAGCTTCTGCATAATGGAATGGGAAAGCACCGGGGATGGTACTATTGATCTTGGCCAAAAACTCCAGCACCTTCATCTTGCTGGTTTCAGTGTAGGCTCTTGAGCCCCACAAGAACTCATAGCTCAGGGGATCACTGTCGGGAATCTGACGATACACCAGGTAATTCTGCTGCACCCATTCTTCCGTGATGAGCTTCCTGGGATCCCCAAAGATTACATGCTGCTTTCCATCATAGATGCCCAGAACATTCAGGAACTCCCAGACATCAGCCTCAGAGGCGCGGTTGCCATTCAGGTAGATCACGCTCAGCAGAGGCATCAAAAGCCCATTCTTCGGCAGCTCACAGCTGCTGCTCAGCACCTCATCACTAACAAGGCCTATCTTGCTGACCAGGGTATAGGAGTAACCATTCGGCTTGACTTCCTTCAATTCAAGGCCAAAGGCCAGCTCCATGCACTCAGCTGCTCTCCTGAAGATCTCGGGGAAGCGTGTCTTGTACCTTTTGTGAAAAAGCTTCAGCATATCTACCCTCCTAATGGGCTCTTTCATCTTAAACTTCTCAAGCAGGAAATGTATCAACACCACTGCCTTCTTGGTCAGAGGATCTGGAGGAGCGGTCTTAGCAGAGGCTGAGGCCTGGGAAGAATTTTTATGTTCCTTAACTTGGCGCCTGCCACGTGCTTTAGATCTTGGGGGTGAAGCCTCTGCAACAGGAGAGCTAGTGGCTTCAGCTCCCTGAGGCTTCTGGCCTGCATCAGCAGTGGGGGGGCCCGGGGGCGCACTCCCAGAAGTAGGGGCGGGGGAGGCAGCAGCCTGAGCATCCCCGAGATCCTTGGTCTCCATGCGTGCCTGGCGGCGTTTCTCACGCGCACGGCGCTTGCTCTTCTGCCCCCGAGGCATGACTATCAGCAGGCACAGCAGGCAGGGGAGCAGGCAGGCAAGTAGGTGATGCTGGCACCTGGAGAAGGGAAGATGAGTGGATGAGCTCCTTCAGCATGGAGGGAAGGCTGCTCTGCCCGTTTCCTGGAGAGCCCTGCTCCAGGAACCGCTGGCCTCTTGTTCTTGGTCAGCCTATCCCCTGAGAACCCGGTGTAAGAAGTGAGCGCGCGCCAGCCTCAGCCTGCCTGTGGCTGCCTCCAGGGACAGCAGAGCCTGGGAGTGGGGCCCCCTCTGGGTCCCTTCATTCACACACACAACTGTCACATCAGCTCTTAGTGGGGCCGGGACCCCTGCCATGTGCCACTTGAAAGGTGATGCCTCAAAGCTCCCTGGGACCCATGAGAAGGAACTGAGTCATGGACACTAGGGGTGGATGGCACTGGCAGTTCTGGGGCCTGCTCTGTCCTGAACTCGGTTCTCCACCATTCAGGGTCCTCATCTTGTCAACACCAAGGCCGTGGGCCCCTCCCTCCTGCCTCTGGTGCCGCCCCTTCAGGTGAAGAACCTCAGCTCCCTTAGAAATGACACAAAGAAATGAGGAGGATCAGGCAAGACTCTAGCGTTCATTTGATTAGCTGGAAGGGGGAGTGTGCTACCTTCAGTCCAAATTCGCAGTCCCCACTTTGACTCCTGGGAGGATCTGGGGGCTCCTTTCTCTCCTGGCTTGAGGACCTTTCCTCACAGCAAGGCCAACAGCTCCCTGAGATCGAATGGGGGAAGCCAGGGTGGCCCTACCTGGCCTTACCACCCATGGTCTCTGGGGCCTGGAGAGCTGCAGCAGGAGGCTGAGGCCCTGTAATGGGTCCCCAGATTTTACTCAAAGAGTCTAAGATTCCTTCCTCTGCTGACCCATTAGACTAAGGCACTCACTTCCCTGTTAGCTGTGAGTGAGGCACACTTCTGCCTGCCATGTATGCCTGGGGGCACCAAGGAGTGACAGTGAGAGGAATTCTGGGAGTTTCCCACAGTCCTCAGCATCTTCTCCGTGAGTCCTGGCAAATGTTAGAAATTCTCCCTCTGCTGACCTGAGCACACTGAGGTTCCCAAGGTGAAAGAAAGTGTGAGCCACCTCCTGTCACCCCTGTCCCTGACCTCCCTGGGATGGCAGCAGGGGCTGGACTCTCTGGGACTCCACTGTTCCATCATTGCTGGCCGTCCTCACCTGGATGGGATCTATGCTCCTCTCTTAGTCCACCCTGAGTCTTCTGGCCTCAGATCAAGGCCCACATCTCCCTGAGTTCCTGGGGCTGGAAGTGAGGGGTGACATCTGGCGACCTCTGCCCGGGGTGCCCCAGGGCTGACAGGGGCTGGGACTTTGCGGGCCCCCACTGCTCTGGGTAGGTGCTCATCTAAGTCATCTCTCTGGGTCCTTACTGTGACTCTGTGACTCCTGGCAAGACCAGGAAATCTCTGTCTCGACTTGAGATCTCTCGCCTCCTACTAAGGCCCCCATCTCCCTGAGACCCACTAAAAAGCAGCAACATTTTCCCGATCTCTAGCTACAGCTGTGTGTGGACTCCTGATGCAGACAGTCAGGAAGAGATTCTGCACTGCCCTCTGTTGTTGCAGGGTAGCTGGATGGTCCCCTCAATTCTTAGGACCTCTTCTGGGCTCCTGGTACTAGCTGCAAATGCTCCAGTGGTGGACCTGAACCCATACCCCCATCAACGAGGTTCCTCACCTCCCTGCAAGGCTCTGGGCAGAAGTAAGTGGGGGTCATCTGGTCCCCATGCCTGGGTCTTCCAGGTCTGAGAGGGGTGATGTGACTATGTGGTTCACTTCCTCCTGGGTGGGGTTCTCGCATGTTCATTCAGTGTTACCACTGTGACTCCTTTTAGGAACCGGGCTTCCTCCCTATGTTGAATGAGGCCTCACCCATCACACTGAAACCCCAATGTCCCTGAGACCATCCTTGGAGGAAATGAGAGGGTATCTCAGCCTGAGAGCTCTAACCCGGCTTCCCAGGGTGACGGCAGAGGTGGCACTCTGTGGGCTCCTCTGTTCTGGGGGAGTCAGTTGTCTCCTTCCTCACATAGAATTGGTGCTTCAACATCTGTCATGGCCTGGGACTCCTTGTTTTCTGCTGACTTGGGCAGCCAGATCTGAAACCAAGGCCCTCATCTCCCTTGGACCCCACAGGCAGAAGTCAGGGGCACCAGAACTGGCCAGCTCTGTCCTGGGACCCCAGGGGCTGACAGCAGAGGCGGCATCCGATGTGGCTCTCTCTACCGTGTATGGATCTTCCCCTCGACTCCGCATCCTTCCTGGGATTCTGCCCTCTGTCAATCTGAGCCCAAAACCCTGCAAAAAGGTCTTCACCTTTCTGGGACCAGAGGTGACAGAGTGAGCCACATCCTGCCAAAACTGATTTGGGGCTATGCTGCTAACCACAAGGGCAGGACTCTTGACCTCCACCCCTGCCCCAGGTCTGGAGTCAGCGGCTCCCTCAGTCCTCACTCAGGATTCTGGCCTCCAGTTTGGGAGTCTTCCCTCTGCTGACCCGAGTCTACATGCCCCAGAGCAAAGCTCTCACCTCCCTGAGTGGCTAGAGGAGATGCTGGGGGCTCCATATCCAGCTACCTTGTTTGGGGATGCCCAGATCTGAGAGCGGGGCTGCTCCTTAGTGCAGCAATCCGCTTGGATGCCAGGCCTGCTGACTAGCACTGAAGGTCCTGGCTTGACTCCTCCTAAGGCTAAAACCCCTCCCTATGCCTAATGGGGTTACCTTATCTATCTTTCTCTTTACTTACCTTTCACACCCATTGATTTTATTATGTAACTGGTAGTTTGTACATCTTAATCTTCCTCATCTATTTCTCTCCTCCCCCACACTCTCAACCCTAACTCCCATCAATTACCACCTCTTTTTTTTCTCTGCATCACAACTGTTTCTGTTTTACAGATTTCTCATAGAAGTACAATCATATAGTTTCTTTTTCTCTAACTTATTTCACCTAACATACATAATACTCTCTAGGTCCATACCTTTTTATATAAATGCCTTTCTCTACCTGAACGTCCCTTACTCCCAATGCTTGCCACCACCCCCACCACAAAAATGACGGGTTCTCTCAGCCTGAATTACTCTATGGTAATTTGGACCCCTATGGTAGGAGTCCAAACCTTCCCAATCTAATGCCTAATGATCTAAACTGGAGTAGATGTAATAAAAACAGAAATAAAGTAACAATGTAATGTGCATCCCAAAACCATCCCTTCACCCTAACCCACCCTACTCCCATGCCACCCCACCCTTCCTTGTCCACCCCGTCGTGCCCCATCCCACCAGCTCACCCCACCCCATGCAAAAACTGTCGTCCAAGAAACCAGTCCCAGGTGCCAAAAAGATTGGGGGCTGCTACTCCAGGTCCCTGCAGCAGTGGCGGCAGGAGGGGCCTCTGTGCAGTCACCTCTTTGGAAAGAGATACCCCTGTGAGCTCTGACGGCCCCATCTTTTCACCTTTTGAGAACAAGACTACTCCCTTCACCTAAAGAGGCCGCCCTCTTTAAACCAAGCTGCCCGACCCGCTGCGGCCCTCCACATGGCAACTACAAGATGGCTCCTCGGCCCTGCAATTCAGGACAGGGCCAGTGAAACTGTGTATTGCAGGGGTGGGACGGGGCTGGGTCACTTTTATTACTGGGAGAACTTGGGAAATTCCCTTCAGCTACATTCATGTCCTCACCTTGGCTCCAGACGAGTTCTGGACAATCAATCTCTGCAGAACAGACGCCACAGCAAGCGGCCGAGTGCCTCGCTTCCGAAGCGGAAGTGGAGAGGCGGGGCATACGGTCCTACGTGGGGTCTCCCAGGGATGATGGCAGGGGCAAGGACCTACGGAAACCCTGGTAGCTCAATATTCACCCGTCCTTGGATCCTGTCTCACAGTCGACCCTGTGCAACCTATCAGAACTCGGGACGCCTCCACCTATGAATTTGAGTCCTCCAGCCTCCAAACAAAGCCCTTGCTTCCTGAAGTCCCTAGTCGGGGGAGTCAGGGCACTGCTCTGAGCACCTCTGCTTGTCAGGAGGAGCGCCACTCTGTAAGCCTCCCTCTTTGGGGGGAGGCCCTCTCACTAGTACCGACGGTCCTCACTTTCAGTCCGGTTATGGTCAAGATGCCTCTTTCTGCGGATCTGGGGTCCAATTCCGCTAGAGGAGGCCCTGCCCTCCCTGAGATCACACAGGTGGAATGAGGGAACCACTCAGAAGTAGCTCTTCTGGGTCTCTTAGGGCTAAGAATTTACAGAATTCTGTTTAGCTCCCTCTCCAGGGGTCCCCTCTAACGCTCAGCATTATTACGTGAGGTTCTCCTTGGATTCAGGTCCCTCCCTCTGTGAAAATGAGGCTGATCGTATTAGACAGAGGTCTCACCTCGCTGAGCCTTTCCAGACTGAAAGCAACCTGACATCTGTGCCCTGAGCTTCCTGGGGACCACAGTGTCAGATTTTCCAGGGCCTCCTTTGATGCAGTGTGTGCTACTGTGAGTCCACTTTCACGTCCTCACATCGACACGTGACGAATCCTGTAACTCCGCTCTCTGCTTTATGAAGCTGCTTGTCTTACATCAAGGTCCTAGTCTCCTTCAGAATTCGAAGTTGGAAGTCAGGGTGATCCTCGTTACATCGTAGTCCATTGGAGCCTCCGAGTGGGGATGCAACTCGAGTCCTTCTGGACTCCTCGTACGCAGCATCGTCCTCACTACACCTACCACAGCCTGGGACTGCTCTTTCTACTGATCTGAGATTCTTCTTCTTAGTCTTTGGGTGACCCTTACATTCAGGGATGACTGTCTCCTCGGTACTCTTTCATGGAGGTTCCTATATTAGCTTCTGTCGCTTGATTAAAGGCTTCCTCGGAAATGCATGTTCCTACAACATTTGAGCAGCTACCCTCTAGCAAATCTTGGGGAAAATGGGTCTCTGTCCCCAAAGTGATATAAGGTTAGGAAAATGCAGCACAAATCAAGGAATCCAAGATACATGTTATGCTGTCAGAAAAAAAGAGTTGATATATTCCTTCTCTTCAGTCAGATTTACGGTGTGTGTGTTTATTCGCTCAGTCATGTCCAACTCTTTACAACCCCATGGACTGTAGCCTGCCAGGCTCCTCTGTCCATGTGGGTTCTCCATGCAAGAAACCTGGAGTGGGTTGCCTCCTCCAGGGCATGTTCCCAACCCAGGGATCGAATCCAGGTCTCCTGCATTGCAGGCGCATTCTTTACCATCTGAGCCATCAGATTTAGGTTAGTTCTAAAATATTTATTTTGGGACTGCCTTGTTAATCCAGTGGTTAAGACTCTGTGCTCCCTGCTTGGGTTTGATCCCTGGTCAGGTACCTGGATCCCACATGCCACAACTAAGTGTTCATTTGCCACAACTAAAAATCTCACATGCCACAACTAAAGAGCCTGCCCATGGCAAAAAAGATTCGAGTGTCACAACTAAGACCCAGAGCTGTCAAAAAATAAAAATAAAAATAAATATTTTAATTAAATAAATATTCACTTTCTACAGAGAGGGATAGTGGCAGATAATCTTGTAAGCCTTGATGGCTTGAGGGTGTTTAATTTTGCACAAGCAAATGATCATACTGTTACTGAGCATTATCTCTTTGTCTCCTTTATTTATCACTCTTAATTATTTGGTTAATTATGTGTTATGTGGCAGTATTGATGAGACAGGAGTTTGGGAACGAATGGATACATGTATATGGATGGCTGAGTCCTTCACCGTTCACCTGAACCTGTCACAATATTGTTAATTTGCTATACCCCAACACAAAATAAAAAGTTAAAATTAAAGAAAAACGGTGCTTCCAGTGCAAGAAGTGTGAGTTCAAACCCTGGTTGGGGAACTGAGACCCCATGTGCCATATACCAATCAATCAATCAATAAAATATCATCATAGAAAAAAGTGATAGAGATCCATGAAAGAAATAATTGATAAGCTAGATTTCATTCCCTTTAAACTTCTGCTTTATAAAAATAAACCAAGAGAACAAGAAGATGAGCCATAGTCTGGGAGAAAATATTTGCAAAAGACATGTCTGATGAAGGCTCTAATCTAAAATATACAAAGAACTCTTGAGAAGAAGAAAACTAACATCTAACAAAAGTGGACAAAACATATGATCAGATACCTCACCAAGGAAGATACACAGATAGCAAACAAGCATATGAAAAGATGCTCAGCCTCATACACCATTCAGTTCAGTTCAGTTCATTTCAGTCACTCAGTCGTGTCCGACTGTTTGCGACTCCATGAATTGCATCACGACAGGCCCCCCTGTCCATCACCATCTCCCGGAGTTCACTCAAACTCACATCCATCGAGTCGGTGATACCATCCAGCCACCTCATCCTCTGTCGTCCCCTTCTCCTCCTGCCCCCAATCCCTCCCAGCATCAGGGTCTTTTCCAATGAGTCAACTCTTCACATGAGGTGGCCAAAGTACTGGAGTTTCAGCTTTAGCCTCATTCCTTCCAAAGAACACCCAGGGCTGATCTCCTTTAGAATGGACTGGTTGGATCTCCTTGCAGTCCAAGGGACTCTCGAGAGTCTTCTCCAACACCACAGTTCAAAAGCATCAATTCTTCAGCGCTCAGCTTTCTTCACAGTCCAACTCTCACATCCATACATGACTACTGGAAAAACCATAGCCTTGACTAGACAGATCTTTGTTGGCAAAGTAATGTCAAAAAATTTTAAAAAAGTAATGGCAACCCACTTCAAAATTCTTCCCTGGAAAATCTCATGGACAGAGGGGCCTCATGGGCTACAGTCCATGGTGTCACAAAAGTGTCAGACATGACTTAGCAATTCAATAACAACAAAAAGGTGTGATATAAAGAAGTTAGGGAGAGTGCTGACAGCCATGCCCTGATCTTCTAGAACTGACATCAAAGGATAGGGCATGACTCTCTTTTGTCCCCTCTATTCAACGATGGATGGACCCCTCAGTCTCCACTCGGGCTCCACAATTTGAATTTTGGTGGGGCCTGGGGAATCCCCTCCTTCTTGAACTCCTCATAGTAAGACCAATACCTCCCTGTGAGCCTGGAGGAAGAAATAAGGGTGGCCTTAACTAGCCATGCCTGCCAATAGTCTCATAAGGATGAAAGCTCTGGAAGCTGGTTGAGGATGACAGATGGTTCCTCTCAGGGTCCCAAATCAGGGTCTCAAATTTGACTCTCAGCCAAGCCCAAGATTCCCCCTTGTTAACATGGGACCCAAAACCCTAACTTTCCTGCTACTCCTCAGTCAGAACTGAACAGCCCCTTGGCCTGACAACTTTGCCTGGGGCCTTGTAGCCTGACAGTAGGGAGGATTCTGTGTGGACATCCTGGTATATGTATTCTCACATCCTTTATCATCTTCAATCTGACTTGGAAATAACCTGGAAATGCTCCCTGAATTGCCTTAACGCTTCTCCAATCAGGCCCCCAATTCCCTGAGATTCTCAAGGTAGGTGGAATTTGTCTCATGGGCCACCCAGTCTGTGGTCTTCCAAGGCTAACAGTAGTGGAAGGAATATGTTCTGCCCCCACTGTTTTGAGGCAGGTGGTCTTTTCAGTCTTCAGGGTCCTTACCTTGACTTCTGGCACAATGTGGAAATCATCCTTCTACTGAGCTTCGGCTGCTCCCTTTGATCAGGATGAGGTTCCTTACCTCCAAGTGATCCTCTGGGAGGAAGTGAGTAGGACTCACCATGTCACCAGGCCTAGTGGCACAGTCTAAGGCCTAACAGGGACAGTGCCCTCTGTAGCCCCCTTCTTTCTGGGAGGGATCCTTTGCTGTCGGTCTGTATCATCAGTTGATTCCTGTTAGGAACTGGGTACCCTTCCTCAGCTGATACAGGCTCCCTCCATTAGCCCAAGGACTTTAAGGTGCTGAAGCCATTCGCCTTCAGAAAATAAGGGATACACCTAGTTTGAAAGCCCTGCCTGTTCCCTCCTAGGGCTCATTACATTTGCAGGACTGTCTAAGAATTTATCTGTAATGGGGTAGCTGGCTGCCACACTCCTCATACAGGACTGTGCAAATGTCATGTCTGGGATTTCCACTCTCTGATGAAGAGCCAGCTTATAAATCAATGTCCACATCTCCTTGACACCCTCCAGGCAGAAGTCAGGGGGCCCTTTAGCTGGCCAGCACTTACCTATGTTTCCCAGGGCTAACTGGAGAGGAGGGAGTAAGTGTAGCCTTGTCAGCTGGGGTTGCGGGGCTTCCATATCCACACTCTGGGTCTTCAATCTGCACCCTTCCCGGGGCTCTATTCTCTGCTGATCTGAGGCTGAGGACTCTGCTGATTCCCAATGTCCCCACCTTCCTGGGACCTGAGCTGAAAGCATTAACCACAGCAGCCTGGATTTTTCTGGACTTTATGGGCTTGCCAATGAGGACAGGTCTTTATGGGTTGCTACTGTTGTGGCTGGGTCTTTCTATCACCCTCATTCACGTTAATCACCGTCAATTCCTCACTCCTATCCAACCTCAGAACTCTGCCCCAACACCAAGTTTCTTAGGTCTCTGAGAAGCCTGAAGAATAAGCAAGGCTATGCTTTGCCTAACAGTTCTGAGATCCTCTGTGTCTGAGAGCAGTCGGGAATGCTGTTCCAGTGACCACTCCCTCCTTTTCTGGTGTGTTGCTCTCCTCAACCCTCCTACATGGGGTCCTCATCTTGCTCTCTGTGTCTTGGATTAAAGGCCTTTGGGGAAATTCCACGTCTCTACAAACTCTTCAGCTATGTTTGCTCTGCAGTGCTACAGAGAATGGGTCCCTGTCCTAGGAGTGATGGTAGATGGAGAAGCTATAGCCCAAGGCAGGAGTCCCAGGACAGGTGGTCACCCATTAGGGAAAAAAAAAGTACATCAATCTATCTCATCTGCCAGGTGAAGATTCTCATGTTATTTCTGATAGATATACTTTCTACCAGCAAGAGACTGTAAGCATGATATGGAGAGCCCTTGGTCTTCAGAGGTTATCTAATAGGGCCAACGCACATGCTTATACTGGCACCAAATATTGTCTCATTAATCTGTGAGAAATGAATAAGGGATATGTATTTTTGGTTAAATATATTTGGTATTCTTACTGCTCTGGCTACACATTCTGATCCAAGAGCTTGAGCACAAGGGCATTCTTTTTAATCACCTACAACAAATTTTGAAGTATTAAGAAAAACCCTGAAATAAAAGATACAGGGTGGGGACTTTCCTGGTGGTCCAGGGACTAGGACTCCAGGCTCCCAATGCAGGGGGCCCAGGTTTGATCTCTGGTCAGGGAAGTAGACCCCACGTGCTGCAACTAAGAGCCAGCACAGCCAAATAAATAAGAAAAAGGAAATGAAATATCAAATGTTAAAAGTACTTGTTAAAAAAAAAAAAAGATAAGGGGTGGGGGGTGGAAATAGTATGAGTGCTACAGTAGTTTATAGAGCAGAAGTCTAGTCCCAACTCTGTCATTTACCAGCCTGAAGTACTTCAGCAAAAATCAAACACTATCTCTATGAGCCTTGGGCTCTCCATCATGAACTGTGTTTGATAGGCCCTGTCCTGTTGGACTGGTGGAATATATGTATTTACAGAAAGCATCTGTCATGGTGCTTGACTCTACTGAGACATTAGGGGCAATGGCAGTTATTACTATGATTATCTTGACCTCAGATAATTAGCTGGGATTACATCAGCTGGTATTTTTTTTTCTTTTTTTGCATCTAAGAGATAGCAGGTACTATGCAGCATTCTAACTGAAGGGGAAAAAAATACCCAACCTCCTGAATCTAGCAAAAATTCTGCCTAGCAATGAAAACAAAGTAATATGCTGTTTCCAACCCCACTTTACCCTTTTTTCTTTTTCTTCTTGAGGTAGAGAGCATCTCAGCCTCTTCCATAGAATGACAGCTTCTCTGAGAGACTATAATTGAATGGGAAGAGGCTGAGACATTTTTGACTAAATATCACCAGTATAAGCATGAAGACTTCTTAAAAGCAGATGCTCAATTAATGTTTGTGTAAAAGAAGAACCACGAATAAATCATTTGCAATAATTTATAATCTCAAACATTCTTGAAAAACATAAGCATATTCAGGTATATAACTTTTATCTTTACAAAAAGGGAGACTAAACAGAGAGGAAAGTAAACCAAAAACTGACTAGCTTTCAGCTATATCTCAATTTATGTATCAATGTTCTGAGCCTCTCTGAGCGTGGTGTCTTTCACATTTCTAAGCATATTCTCATCCTAAAGTGATGTTATTCTCACCCTGGATCACAAAGGTGATGTGAGGATTTCCAATATTTGAGAAAACAAAATTTTTGCTCCTAAATTTGACAAACAGCAAACTGTGTGTGACCCATGTTATTCATATGCTTATATCATGAATCTAAATGACGTTTCTGTTGAAATATTTTAAGAACTGAAAATTGGGGGAAATAAAGTCAACAAGTTACTGATGCGTATCAGGAACACAGATTGACAGGCTTCTCCACGCACAAAGTGAACAACGGGCGTCAGACCACACTAGGGGCGAGATGAGCGGCTGGATTTGGCCCTGGGGCACGCAGTGGCCAAAGCCGAAGGCCCAGCAGCAGCTGAGGGTGCAGTGCCAGGCCGGGCTGAAGCAGAAGGGCGAGCAGCGGCTGAGGGTGCAGTGCCAGGCCGGGCTGAAGCAGAAGGGCCAGCAGCGGCTGAGGCAGCAATGCCAGGCTTGGTCGAAGCAGAAGGGCCAGCAGCAGCTGAGGCAGCAATGCCAGGCTTGGTCGAAGCAGAAGGGCCAGCAGCGGCTGAGGCAGCAATGCCAGGCTTGGTCAAAGCAGAAGGGCCAGCAGCGGCTGAGGCAGCAATGCCAGGCTTGGTCGAAGCAGAAGGGCGAGCAGCGGCTGAGGCAGCAATGCCAGGCTTGGTTGAAGCAGAAGGGCCAGCAGCGGCTGAGGCAGCACTGCCAGGCCAGGATGAAGAGGAAGGGCCAGCAGCAGCTGAGGCAGCAGTGCCAGGCCTGGCTGAGGCAGAAGGACCAGCCCTGGCCGCACCTCTGTCTCGGTGCTCTCTACCTCCTCTCTCCAAGCCTCCTCATACTGTGGCAGGAAGGCAGTATGACCCGAATCCTTGACCTTGGCCAAAAACTGCAGGACTTTCATCTTGCTGGTTTCTGTGAGCAATTTAGGACCCCACAGGAACTCATAGCGAGGGGGATCGCTCCCGGGCACCTGGCGGTACTCCAGATACCCTTCCCGCACCAGTTCTTCTGTGATGAGCTTCCTGGGCTCTCCAAAGATGAAGTGACTTCTTCCATCATAGATGCCCAGCATATTCAGGAAATTCCAGATCTTCTCCTCAGGGGCGTGGTTGCCATTCAGGTAGATGACACCCAGCAGAGGCATCAGAAGACCATTCTTCGGCAGCCCCCAGTCACCTCTCATAGACTCACTGTCGCTGAGATCTAGGTTGCTCACCAGGGTATAGCAGTGACTGCTGGGCCTGACTTCCTTCAGCACCAGGCCAAACACCAGCTCCATGCGCTCAGAGGCCCGGCTAAGGATCTCAGGGAATTGCTCCCTGTACCTTCTAGTGACTGCCTTCAGCATTTCAGACCTCTTAATGAGCGCCCTCATCTTATACTTACACAGCATGTACTGCACCAACATCTCTGACTTCCAGGTCAGAAGATCTGTATGAGAGCTCTCAGCAGCAGTTGAGGCCTGGGAGGAATTTTCCCCTTCCTGAACTTGGCCCTCGGCCCCTACACCAGATCTCGAGCGTGCTGCGCGCCCGACACCAGATCTCGAGCGTGCTGCACGCCCGACACCAGATCTTTGGCACATAGCACCTGCAGCAGCACTGGTGGTGCCTTGGGCTCCCTGAGGCCCCTTGGAGGTGCCAGCAGCAGACGAGCTTGAGGGACTGCTCTCTGAATCAGGAGGGGAGGAGGAGGTGGTCTCTTCTGCCCCAGATGTGGTAGCCTGATCATGAAGACCCTGGGTCTCAGCTCGGGCCTGGCGATGTTTCTCACGAGCACGGTGCTTACTCTTCTGCCCACGAGGCATGATGGCTATGGTCAGGGACCGCAGGCACGAGTCTGGGCCAATAGACAGGAAGTTGGGAACCTAGAGGATGGAGAATGAGCTGACATGAGCACCTTAAAACAGGGAGATTCTGCATTGGCTTAATCAAAGGCCGCCTCTGCAGGTGTCCTTGAGGACACTGCCCTAGGAACCCACAAGGCTCCTGTTGTCCTGCTTAGCCTTTCCCCACACAATCCCACAGAGGAAAAATAGAGGCCTTACTTTTCCTCTGCGACCTCTCAGCCCTGCTTTGGATTCACTCAGGTGCCAGCAGGTGCCAGCAGTGGGGTTTTCTAAGTTCTACTTCACTGTTATCGCGTCAAGTCCTGGCGGAGCCTTGGCACCCTTCCCTCTGCTACACTGATGCCGACACTTTAGACATCCCCATGATCCAGAGGTAAGTGAAGGGATGCCTCAGTCCACCTCCCTGCCAGGAGATAGACAACCAGTGCTGAGAGCTCATTAGGGTCTTTTCTACCCTGAGTTCACTGGGATCATCATGCAAGGTCCTTACCTTGGCTCCTTAAAACATCGGGCACCATTATCAATTTGCGGGCTGCTGTCTGCACCTTCAGACTAGACATTTCCCCTCCCGCAGACTTTGTATAACACAGTAAAGAAGGTGCTGAGCCTCACAGCCCTTCCCTGAGATTTCCTGGGCTGAAATCCGAGGGCTGGGATAGGTGCACTGATTACTCACTCAGGTTCCTTATTGAGCTCCTGGTAGAGAAGCTCAACTTTCTCCTGAAGTGACGACTGCTTGATAGTAAAAGCCAGTCACTCTGTGTCCCAAAAGCAGGAAGTGAAGATGACCTTATCTTACCAAACACGGTCTCCTGAGAACAAAATCTGGTACAGGCAGGTTGATGTCCCTGTGGACCCTCAAAAGATCCCAATTCAAGGTCTAAAATATTCTTTTGTTTCTGTTTTCTCCTATATGTCTTTTTGGAAATAAATTTATTTTTTACAATATTACAATATTAATTTATAATATTGTACCAGTTTCTGCCACACATCTGTATGAATCAGCTGTAGGTTTATCTTATGTCTCCTCCATCTTGAAACTCCCTCCCACGTCACACCCCTCTTAAGTTATCACAGAACACTGGCTTTAAGATCCCTGGTCATAAAACTAATTCCCACTGGTTATCTATTTTCCATATGGTTATATGTACCTTTTCAATGTTAATCTCTCAATCTGCCCCTCCCTCTCCTTCCCCTACTGTGTCCACGAGTGTGTTCTCTAGGCCTGCATCTCCAGGCTGCCCTGCAAATAGGTTCATCAGTACCATCTTTCTGGATTCCATATATATGCATTAATATATGATATTGGCTTTCCTCTTTCAGACTTAACTCACTCTGCATAAAAAAAACTAGGAATAAAACTATCACATGAGCAAACAATGCCACTACTGGGCATATATCCTGAGGAAATGGTAATGGAAACAGACACCTGTACTCATGTTCACTGCAGCAGTCTTTATCATGGCCAGGACACAGAGGCAACCAAGGCCTACATTTGACTCATGACAGGGTGGAAGATTTCTCCCTCTGCTGACCACTCCATTCAGACCAAGACCCTGACTTCCACATTAGCCCACAATGGGATTCAACATGTATCCTTGAGGTCTCCCAGGGACGAAGACAGGGAGATGTGGTCCGAATGACGTGGTGTGGAACATCCACAGCCCCCCAACGTTCTCACCATCCACCAGGAAACCGCAAACCCTCCCTTGCCAACCTGTGGCTGCCCTCACTGACCTGGTCTCTCACTTCCCTGAGATGTCCCGGGAAGTGTCATGTCAAAACGCCTGATTCTCCCAGTCCTGAAAATAGGACTGGCGCTTTATGTGGCTCCATTTCTTATGGGAGGAGCCCCCATCCTTACTAGCGTCACAGCCATTAATATTGTTGAGGACTAGGTCCCTTTGTTGACCTGGGTCTATTCCATTAGAGCAAGGCTCTCACTTCCCCAAAACCAGCTCCAGTGGACACCAGGGGGCACCACAGTTGGCCAGCTCTACCCGGGGCCTCCTAGAGCCCAGTATAGGGGGGCCGCTCAGACTGGCCCCCTTGCAGTGTCGAAGTCTGCTCATCAGCCCTCAGGGCCCTCCTCTAGGACCTAGAGCTTCTCCGGGGGTAGAATCCGGGCCTACCCCCCACAGACCAACGCCTTAGCCTGAGAAACTCTAGCGCACATTCAGCCGATAGCGCTGAGGGACTCATAAGAGCCATATCACAGGGGTGGGATGTGGATGGGTCACTTTTATTGCTGGGAGGGTTGGGAAAGTCCCTTCAGCTCCATTCAGGTCCTCACCTTGGCTCCGGACGAGTTCTGGACACTAAGTCTCCGCCAAACGGTCGCCACAGCTACCGGCCGATCCGCTCGCTTTCAAAGCGGAAGTGGAGGGGAGCTGCGTAGGGTCCTACGTGGGGTCTCCCAGGGATGACGGCAGGGGCAGCGTGCTACGGGAACCCTGGTAGCTCAATATTCATCCGTCCTCGCATCCTCCTTGTGCAGTGTATCAGAGCCCAGGATGCCTCCTTGTATGAACCGAAGTCTTCCAGCTCCCAGACAAAGCCCTCGCCTTCCCAAGTCCCCAGTGGTGGGAGGTCAGCTCTGCTCTAAGCATCTCTGCTTGTCAGGTGGGTTGCCACCCTGTGAGCCTCCTTCGTTGGGGGAGAGATCCTCCCACTAGAACTGATGGTCCTCACCTTAAGTCCTGTTATGGTCAACACACCCCCATCTGCAGATCTCGGTTCTGAGCTGGCTAGAGGAGACTCAGCCCTCCCTAATATCACACAGGTTGAAGGAGGGGATCACTCAGAAGTAGCTTTGGGGGCTTCACAGAGCTAAGAATTTACAGAATTCTGTTTGGCTCCCTCTGCAGGCGTCCCCGTTAACACTCAGCATCACATGTGAGGTCCTCCTTGGACTCAGGTCCCTCCCTCTGCGAAACTGCGGCTGATTGTATTAGACAGAGGTCTCACTTCGCTAAGACTGTCTAGACTGAAATCAACCTGACATCTGTGCCCAGGGCTTCCTGGGGTCCATAGCATCAGTGATTTTCCAGGGCCTTCTTTTGTGTATAGTGTGTGTATAGTGTGTGTATAGTGTGTATAGTGTATAGTGTGTGTATAGTGTATAGTGTGTGTATAGTGTGTATAGAGTATAGTGTGTGTATAGTGTGTATAGTGTGTATAGTGTATAGTGTATAGTGTGTATAGTGTATAGTGTGTCTATAGTGTGTGTATAGTGTGTATAGTGTGTATAGTGTGTGTATAGTGTGTATAGTGTGTGTATAGTGTGTATAGTGTGTATAGTGTATAGTGTGTGTATAGTGTGTATAGTGTTTAGTGTGTGTATAGTGTATAGTGTGTCTATAGTGTGTATAGTGTATAGTGTGTCTATAGTGTGTCTATAGTGTGTGTATAGTGTGTGTATAGTGTATAGTGTGTGTATAGTCTGTGTAGTGTATCGTGTGTGTATAGTGTGTGTAGTGTATAGTGTATAGTGTGTGTATAGTGTGTGTATAGTGTGTGTATAGTGTATAGTGTGTGTGTAGTGTGTGTATAGTGTGTATAGTGTATAGTGTCCACTTTCAGGTCCTCACGATGACACATGATGAACCCTGTAACTCCACTCTCTGCTTTATGAAGCTTCTTGTCTTCCATCACGGTCCTAGTCTCCTGAGAATTCCAAGTTGGAAGTCAGGATGATCCTCATGTGATCCTAGTCCATCAGGGCCTCTGAGACTAGACAGTGGGGATGCAACTTGAGTCCTTCCGATTCCTCTTGCTTAACATCCTCACTACATCTACCACAGCCTGGGACTGCTCCTTCTACTGACCTAAGATTCCTCTTCTTAGGCTTTGGGGGACCACTATATTCAGGGGTGATTGTCTCCTCAGTCCTCCTTCATGGAGGTTCCCATATCAGCTTCTGTCCCTGGATTAAAGGCTTCCTGGGGAATGCATATTCCTACAAACAGTGAGCAGTTACCCTCTAGCAAATCTTGGAGAAAATGGGTCTCAGTCCCAAACGTGATGTAAGATTAGGAAAATGCAGTAGAAATTAAGGAACTTAGCACAGATGTTATGATGACAAAGAGATCTAGGTGATATATTCCTGCTTTTCAGCCACATTTAGGTTGTGTGCTTAATCGCTCAGTCATGTCCCACTGTTTGTGACGCCATGTACTGTAGTCCACCAGGCTCCTCTGTCCATGCAGATTCTCCAGGCAAGAATACTGAAGTGTGTTACATGCCCTCCACCAGGGATTCTGCCCAACCCACAGATCGAACCCAGGTCTCCCGTATTGCAGGCACATTCTTTACCATCTGAGTCACCAGACTTAGGGTAGTTCTAAAATATTTACTCTCGGCACCTCCCTGTTGGTCCAGTGGTTTTGCGCTCCCAATGCAGGGTCCTAGGTTTGATCCCTAGTCAGGCAACTTGATCCCACATGCCACAACTAAAACTCTCATATCCGACAACTAAGAGTTCTCGTGCCACAACTAAAATCTCACATTTCATAACTAAAGAGCCTGCATGTGGCAACAAAGATTCCAAGTGTCACAACTAAGACCCAGAGCAGTCAAAAAATAAGTAGAAATAACTATTTTTAATGAAAACAAAGAAAATGTTTACTTTCTACATAGAAGGTCAGAGCCAGATAATCTTGGAAGCCCTCGATCACTTGAGGCTGTCTGAATTTGCACCTGCAGATGATCATATGCTTACTGAGCAGTGTCTCCTGCTCTCCTTTATTCACATCTCTTTATTATTTTGGAGTTTGTATTGCCTTGGCTAGGTGTTCCATCCCAGTGTTTTCATCACAGAGTCCTTCTTTCTGTCACTCAAGATACATTTTGGAGTGCTAGAAGACAGTGAATTAACTGACTCATGAGCACCTCAGGCCGGGACAAGGGGAAGGCTGCACGCTGTGCACAAATTCAGACCAGCGCTCCAGTCCCAGCTCTGGCTCTTATCAGTTGTGTCGACTTGGGTCCATCCCCAACTCGGGGAGCCTCAGGTGAAGTGGCTTTGGTAGGGCTAGTGGCATGGTGCTAAAGCACCTGGCACAGTGCCTGGACCACACTGAGACTTTACACAATATCTGTTTTTCCTATGATTATGATTCTTTTCATCCTGGAGGATACCACCGACCCTGATGAAGTTCTTAAATCCAGGAGATGGCAGAGAATCTGTGGCATTCTTGGACATGGAACACCAAATCAGTCCAAAATGCTCTTTAGAAAGAATCCTTCATTTCCACTACTAAATCATATTTTGAGTGTGGAGGTAGTATTTTAACTGAACGAAATTCCAAGAATCTAAATTTGATTCCAAGACTAATTCTGTCTTCCTTCCCGGCTGCTCTTTCATCTGAACAACTCCTAGAGACTTCCTTAGTGGTCCAGGGGCTAAGACTCTGCACTCCCAAGGCAGGAGGCCTGGGTTCCACCGCTGATCAGGGAACTAGGTCCCAAATGGCACAGCTTTGCCGCAACTAATACTTCACACGCGACAGCTAAAGGTCGTATATGCCACAACTGAAACATTCCCCAAGCCGCAACTAAAGAACTCTCAGGCTGCAAGGAAGATCAAGGATCCTGCGTGCCAAAGACAAGACCAAGCATAGCCAAATAAATAAGTAACTAAATAAAATAAGCCCCTATCTTCATCAATTTCACCATCACCTAAACTATACTCACCTCACAGACTTTGGTGGAATTATCAACATAGGCAAAAACGCTGAATGGAATGCCCTTTCAATAAAATGAGCTGTTTCCACGACTCACAGCAAAGGGTGTCAGCCCACTGGCTTCTGAGTTTCCGGTTTCATTCTACTATTACTTTTTTCACAGAAGCTCCTTGGAGATGATGTGCATGAAACATCTCGGTTGTGCACTGTGTTCACGGGCACTGGGACAGGAGCTCAGGGCACATTCCACCCCCACCCCAGGCGGGATTTCTCTCTCGTCTACTCATGTTGCTCTTTAGTCACCCGGTCGTGTCTGACCCTTTTCTACCCCGTGGACTGAACAGACTGCCCTGTCCATGGGACTCTCCAGGCAAAAATACTGGACTGGGTAGCCATTTCCTCCTCCAGGGGATCTTCCTGACCCAGGGATTGAACCCACGTCTCCTGCAGTGGCAGGCGGGTTCTTTAGCACCGAGCTGCTTGGGATCTTGATAATTGAAAAGGAATTGTTCAGGGTAGTTTTCCATTCCAGGCTTAAGTCTCTCATCTTTGAGACCCACCATCTGAGGGTCTGGCCTCTATTTAGTGTTTCCACAGCCTCCCCGGTGAGCTCGCCATGTAGCCTAACTTAAAACTACCTTCCACCGCCAGAATTTTATTGCCCTAAAGTCTCCAAGTACCTTGCCTCAGTGTATTTACACTAGACTCCTCATGAGGAAGCCCTCAATCCTCTCACCTCCTTACACCTTATTTTTATTGGGCCCCTAGATCTCAGGTCACCAGCTACTTTATATGAAGGCTGCTCTTAGACTCTAGAATTCTATAAGAAGGGGTTGAGTTTAGTTTTCTTAGCATCCTCAAAACCACCCAGAAGCCTTCCAAAGAGCAGATGCTAAGTTCATATTTGAACAACTATCGTGCAAGTGTGCAAGAAAGCAATATTACTGGGATTTCACTTCTCCCACATTCTTAAATAACCTAAGCCAATCCAGGTAAATAAACTTCAATTTTATAAAGACAGACTAAAACAAATAAACCAAGAAGTGAATACCTCTTAAGATTTTTTTCGGTATCTGATAATCACACAGACTTCACTGTGGAAAAATTCCCATTTTCACAAAAACATCCATATTCCAATATCATGTTGTCTTATTCCAAATGATAAGAAATGATTCATGGATTTCATTCTGTGCTATGTACTATGAAAATTCTTATTTTTCAACTTGATAAGCTGCAGTATATGTGGGAGCTGTGCCATTAGTATACTTGGACTCTGAAGCTAAACACATCTTTAATGAAAAGGAACAACATTTAAAATCAGAAGAAAGAAAAGTCTCCAATTTGTGCAAATTGTACAGGAACACAAATACGTTATATGCTGAATTTCCATGAGCCCCACCTTGGCCCTCCACTAGTGGGAAGATTGCCTGCTTTCTTGAAATGCAATGTGAAGTATCTGCTCAGAATTCACTAGGGGTGGGAGGAGCTTTGCACACGCTCTGGAAAGTGCACTGGCCCTGGCACCATAGGAGCCTGGCTGCGGCTCTGGCTCTGGCTCTCTCTTTCAGCTCACAAAGCCTCTTCATACCAGAATGGGAAGGCACTGGACTTGGTATCATTGACATTAGCCCCAAACTCCCACATTCTTTTATATATCTCTAACTATCATGGAAGCATCCCTTATTAGTTTACAAAATTGTACTCAATTCCTTTTTATAGCTTCGTAGTACTCCACTCTGTGGATATATCATGTTGCCTCAATTAACATGTGCATGGACATTTACGTATTTTCCTATGGTTGTGGAGGTCTCTTCAGGGTTAATTTCGGAAAACACTGAATTACTGGCTCAAATGTAAAAGCACATTTAATTTTCTGACATTACCATATTGTATTTACACTCTAATCTCATTCTTTGACATGTAGTTCTCAAAGAATGACATCAGCATATTCTCTAACACCATATACAAACGTAAATGGAAAATGGATTAAAGACCTAGCTGTAAGAGTGGAAAGCATAAAACTCTTAGAAGATAAAAAGAGCAGAACACCCTTTGACATAAATTTTAATAATATTTTTTTGGATCTGTCTCCTAAAGCTAGGGAAATAAAAGCAAAAATAAATAAATGGGCTGTAATTAAAGTTAAAAGCTGTTGCACAGCAAAGGAAGCCATCAAAAAAAAAAAAAAAAAAGAAAAGCCAACCTGCTATATGGGAGAAAATATTTGCCAATGATATCACCAATAAGGGGTTAATATCCAAGATATATAAACAGTTTACATAACAGTTTAAAAACAACAATCAAGATAAAGATGGGCAGAAGACTTAAATACAAATTTTTCCAAAGAAGACATATAAACGGCCGAGAGGCACATGAAAAGATGTTCAACATCGTTAATCATCATATGAATGCAAATTAAACCCACAATGAGGTATTTCCTCACACCTATCAGAAGGGCTATCATCCCAAAGGAAGAGAAGTGACAAATGCTGGTGAGCATGTGGACAAGATCTGTACACTGTTGGTGGGAATGTCAATGAGTCCTATTGTGTTATTCAAAGTTTACAGTATCGTACCTAACGGAGTAAGAAATAGCTGTGAATCATTGGTGATCACAGTTTTTGAGATAACACTTTAGTATAGAAACTGTTCATCATAGATGCATAGTGCTATTCATGATCCATGTCTGTGTGTGTGTGTTGTTCTTACCAATACAAGTGCAGCTGATCTAAGTTTCATGCTTACCTGTGGTACTTGAATTTCTTAATTGGATTCTGGACCTTCTATAAAGGTTATTTTGCTACTTATATACTGTTAAAATCTGGGCTGCGGAGGGGAAACAGGGGCTGGGAATTCCTGTTCCCCTCTATTGCAGATGCCACACAGACAAGACCTTTATTTTTTTTTTTTACATTTCCTGATATGAACAATTTCACTCACTGTCCATTATCATTGGCAAGAATCTACCAATTCTCTTGTCATGTCATCTTGTTTTGAACCACAAAAGGAGATTCAAGGATTTCTGATTCAATAAAAACACCTTTGTGCTTATACTGAATTACAGCAATAAATGGGATATACTTTGTTTATAAACACAAAAATGGAAGTCAAATTAACCTTCAGTTACAAGAAGCGTATTCCAATAGTGCCAGAAAGAAAGCCCTAAACAGAAAAAGATACATCTCCCAGTTACTGAGGCCAAGCAAGAACAAAAAAAGACATAAAATGTGCTCCCTTCAGATCCACCTTGGCACTCACTTACTTGGAATACTTACTTCTCTTTTCAACCCCAAGATGAAGGATCTGCCCTGGATGTCACTATGTGCGAGGAGCTGGCGGACTTGGTTCTGGAACGTGCCCGGCCCATGGCAGTAGCGCTCTGTCTCTCTCAGCTCTCGAGGCCTCTCTCTACCTCATCCTATGATGGAATTCAGGACCTCCCAGGGCTGACAGCACGAAGTGGACGCTACAGAACCCCAGTGGTTCTGGGTGGCTATTTCTTTCACTTCTTTTTAAGGGGCCTCACATATAGGTTTGACAGTTGCTACTCTGACCTGAGATTGCCCTCCTTAGACCAAAGGTCTCAAGTCCCTGACGACTGTCCTGAGACAACAGAGAAAAGAGATGCTCAGCTTGAGAGCTCTGCCTGAAGGCTTCTTACACCTCATATTCTGGGCTGTTGCTTTCCTCAGTCCAGTTGCATGGGTGTCTTCCTAAAGGCCCTTGCCCCTTTGATTAAAGCCTTCTTGGGAAATGCCACATCCCTGGAAGGCTCTGAGTACTTTCTCTCCTGCAGACCTTGCAGAGAAGGAATCCCTGTCCTAGGAGTGATAAGAGATAGGAAATCCATGGCATAAGTAAGGGGGCCCAGGTAGAGACCTGTGAGAGAAACAAAACGTGGTAACCTGTCCCTTCTCTCCTTCAGCCAGACTTCTCAGGCAACCTCTGTTCTAATCAATAACCTTTATATTTTAGATCTAACAGATTTCTTTTATACAAAGGAATGGCTGTGAGATGAGGTTTTTGAGTCCCTTACTGATCTTATAAGCTTATCTAAAACTGAAAACTTTCAGAGCTTTTAAGATGTTTGAACCCCCATGTGTGTGGGCAGATGATCCTATTGCCAGCAAACACTATCTCCTTTTTCCTCTCTTCATATGTCAGATTTATTTTGGCATTACTATTATTATTGCTCTGGCTATGGATTACAATATAATAGTTTGACCTGAGAGTCCCTCTTCTTAATGCTTCATACATTTCACAGTAATGAGAATAAAAAGGGAAGTAAGGGCACAAGGTCAGACCAGGCTTGCAGGAGTGAGAGGGTGAGCTTCAGACTAACTCAGATCAAGGGCCTGTGACCATCCCTGTCACTTAAACAGCCATGGAAAAGTTTGTCATATCGGTAAACTCTCTGAGAGTGCCTTGGGTTCTTTAACTGTGAAGGGAGTTTGACAAGCCCTGTCTGGAAGGACTGCTGGCATGTGGTGGTAACTGTAAAGCATCTGCCACAGTGCCTGGCAGGCACCATGACCCTCCCTTCTCATGACTTTCTAGAACTGACATCAAAGGGTAGGGCATGACTCTCCTTTGTCCCCTCTATTCAGGGATGAGTAGACCCACAGTCTCTGCTCGGGCTTCACAATTTGACTTCTGGTGGGGCCTGGGGAATCCCCTCCTTCTTGACCTGAGGCCTATCTCCTCATACCTCCCCGTGAGCCTGGAGGAGGAAATAAGGCGGCCTTATCTAGCCACCCCTACCCATAGTCTCACAAGAACGAACGCTGTGGCAAGCTCCCTGAGGATGACAGACGGTTCCTCTCAGGGTCCAAAATCAGGGTTCCAAATTGACTCTCAGCCAAGCCCAAGACTCCCCCTTCTGTTGACATGGGAACACCACCATCAGACCAAAACCCTAACGTTCCTGCTACTCCTCGGTCAGAGCTGAAGGGCCCCTTGGCCTGGTAAATCGGCCTGAGGCCTTCTGGGCTGAGAGTAGGGAACATACTGTGTGGCCATCCTGGTATTTGTGTTCCCACGTTCTTGCTGTCCTCACCGTCTTGGAAACATTCCCCAGCTGGAAACATTCCCTGACTTGCCTTAAAGCTTCTCCACCCAGGCCGGTAATTCCCTGATCCCTGAGGAAGAAGAGGAGTTTGCCTCATAGGGCCACCACAGGCCATGGTCTTCTGAGGCTAAGAATAGTGGAAGGAATATGTTCTGCCCCCACTGTTTTGAGGCGGGTGGTCTTTTCACGTCTTCAGGGTCCTTACCTTGACTTCTGGCACAATGTGGAAATCATCCTTCTGCTGAGCTTCGGCTGCTCCCTTGGATCAGGATGAGGTTCCTTACCTCCATGTGATCCTCTGGGAGGAAGTGAGGAGGGCTCACCACGTCACCCGGCCTAAGTGGCACAGTCTCAGGCCCGACAACAGGGACAGTGCCCTCTGTAGCCCCCTTCTTTCTGGGAGGGATCCTTTGCTGTCGGTCTGTATCATCAGTTGACTCCTGTTAGGAACTGGGTACCCTTCCTCAGCTGATACAGGCTCCCTCCATTAGCCCAAGGACTTTAAAGCCCTGAAGCCATTCGCCATCAGAAAATAAGGGATAAACCTAGTCTGAAAGCCCTGCCTGTTCCCTCCCAGGGCCCATCACATTTGCAGGACTTTCTGAGAATTTATCTGTAATGGAGTAGTTGGTTGCCACACTCTTCATACAGGACTGTACAAATGTCATGCCTGGGATTTCCACTCTCTGATGAAGAGCCAGCCTATAAACCAAGGTCATCTCCTTGAAACCCTCCAGGCAGAAGTCAGGAGGCCCTTGACTTGGCCAGCACTTACCTATGCCTCCCAGGGCTAGCTGGAGAGGAGGGACTAAGTGCAGCCCTGTCGGCTGTGGATTCAGGGGCTTCGTGCCCACACCCTGGGTCCTCACTTTGACTCTGCGCCCTTCCTGGGGCTCTATTCTCTGCAGATTCCCAATGTCCCCACCTTCCCAGGACCTGAGTTGAAAGTATTAAGCACAGCAGCCCAGATAGTTCTGGACTTCATGGGCTTGCCAATGAGGACGCGTCTTAAGGATCCTACTGTTCTGGATGGGTCTTTCCATCACCCTCATTCAGGTTAATCACCATCATTTCTGAGAGACTGATTCTCCCTACCAACCTCAGAACTCTGCGCCGAGACCAAGTTTCTTAGGTCTCCGAGAAGCCTGAAGAATAAGTGAGGCTATGCTAATAGGCTAAGCCTAACAGTTCTGAATTCCTCTGTGTCTGAGATCAGAAGGGAGTCCTGTCCCAGTCACCACCATCCCCCATATTCTTGCGTCTTGCTCTCCTCAACCCTCCTACATGGGGTCGTCATCTTGCTTTCTGTGTCTTGGATTAAAGGCCTTTGGGGAAATTCCACGTCTCTACAAACTCTTCAGCTATGTTTGCTCTGCAGTGCTATAGAGAATGGGTCCCTGTCCCAGGAGTGATGGGAGATGGAGAAGCTATAGTCCAAGGCAGGAGTCCCAAGACAGGTGGTAGTCCTTTAGGGAGAAAAAAGTAGATCAATATCTGCTCAGCCACGTGAAGATTCTCACGTCATTTCTGTTCTGATAGGTTTACTTTCTACAGGGAAGAGACTGTAAGGATGACATGGTGACTCCTTGGTCTTCAGAGGTTATCTAACATGGCCAGTGTACACACTAATACTGTCCCTGAATATTGTTTTTTTCACTTATCTATGAGTAGTGAGTAAGGGATACATATCTTTGGTTAAGGATACCTGGCATTCTTACTGCACTGGCTACATATTTTGATCCAGTAGCTTGAGCACAAGGGCAATCTTTTCTATCACCTAGGACAAATTATGGAGTCCTGAGAAAAGCACTGAAATAAAAGATACAGGGTGGGGACTTTCCTGGTGGTCCAATGGCTAGGACTCCAGGCTCCCGATGCAGGGGGCCCAGGTTTGATCCCTGGTCAGGGAACTAGACCACACGTGCAGCAACTAAGATCCAGCACAGCTATATTAATAAATAAATAAAAATAAACAAAGAAATGTCAAATGCTAAAAGTACTTGTTAAAAAAAAAAAGTCAAGGGTATGTCTCAGGTTGGGGGGGAGAACAACATTATGTGTGCCAAAGTAGTTCAGAGCAGGAGTCTATCGCCTGCTGTCATTTACCAGAGTTACGTATTTAAGCACAAAACCAAACTCTATGAGCCTTGGGCTCTCCACTGCGAAGGAAGTTTGATAAGCCCTTTCTTGTCAGATTGCTGGAATATAGGTATTTATGGAAAGCTTCTGTCACGGCGCCTGTCTCTATTGAGTCATTAGGAGCAACAGCAGTTATTACTATGAGTATCTTGACCTCAGATGTTGCATCAGCTGGACTTTTTTTCAATCTATCAGATGTCAGAAACTATGAAGCGTTCCAAGTGGGAAAAGAAAAGACCTAACCTCCCAAATCAGCCAAAATTCAGCTAAGCAATGAAACCAAAGTAATATGTTCTCTCCGACCCCTCTTTACCCTGCTTCTTTCTTGTTTTCGTGAAGTAGAGAGTATCTCAGCCTCTTCCATAGAATGACAGCATCTCTGAGAAACTATCATGAATGCACAGAGGCTAGCACTTCTTTTGACTAAACATCACCAGTACAAGCATGAAGACTTCTGAAGAGCAGATTCTCAATGGTTGTGTAAAACAAGAGGCCCGAATAAATCATTTGCTGTAATTTATATTCTCAAACATTCTTGAAAACCATAAAGCATAAGCAGAGGCAAGTATGTGTCTTTTACATTTACAAAGAGGGAGACTAACCAGAGAGTAAAGCAAGCCAAAAACTGTAGGAATTTCAGCTATCTCCCTAACAATGTATTAATGTTCTGAGCCTCTATTAGTGTGGTGTTTTTTGCATTTCTAAGGACACTCTTATCCTAAAGTTATGTTATTCTCACCCTGGATCACAAAGGTGATGTGAGGATTTCCAATATTTATTTGAGAAAACAAAATTTTTGCTCCTAAATCTGACAAACAGCAAACTGTGTGTGACCAATGTTATTCATATGCTTATAATAATGAATCTAAATGACCTTTCTGTTGAAAAATTTTAAGAACTGAAAATTGGAGGAAATACAGTCAACAAGTTATTGATGCATTTCAGGAACACAGATTGAAAGGCTTCTCCACGCACAAAGTGAACAATGAGCTTCAGACCACACTAGGGGCGAGATGAGCGGCTGGATGCGGCCCTGAGGCGCGCAGGGGTCAAAGCTGAAGGCCCAGCAGCAGCTGAGGGTGCAGTGCCAAGCCTGGCCGAAGCAGAAGGGCCAGCAGCGGCTGAGGGTGCAGTGCCAAGCCTGGCCGAAGCAGAAGGGCCAGCAGCGGCTGAGGGTGCAGTGCCAGGCCAGGATGAAGCAGAAGGGCCAGCAGCGGCTGAGGCAGCAATGACAGGCTTGGTCGAAGCAGAAGGGCCAGTGCTGGCTGAGGCAGCAGTGCCAGGCCGGGCTGAAGCAGAAGGGCCAGCACCAGCTGAGGGTGCAGTGCCAGGCCTGGCTGAAGCAGAAGGGCCAGCAGCGGCTGAGGCAGCAGTGCCAGGCCAGGATGAAGAGGAAGGGCCAGCAGCGGCTGAGGCAGCAGTGCCAGGCCTGAGTGAGGCAGAAGGGCCAGCCCTGGCTGCACCTCTGTCTCCGGTGCTCTCTACCTCCTCTCTCCAAGCCTCCTCATACTGTGGCAGGAAGGCAGTATGACCCGAATCCTTGACCTTGGCCAAAAACTGCAGGACTTTCATCTTGCTGGTTTCTGTCAGCAATTTAGGACCCCACAGGAACTCATAGCGAGGGGGATCACTGCTGGGCACCTGGCGGTACTCCAGATACCCTTCCTGCACCAGATCTTCTGTGATGAGCTTCCTGGGCTCTCCAAAGATGAAGTGACTTCTCCCATCATAGATGCCCAGCATATTCAGGAACTTCCAGATCTTCTCCTCAGGGGCATGGTTGCCATTCAGGTAGATGACACCCAGCAGAGGCATCAGAAGACCATTCTTTGGCAGCCCCCAGTCACCTCTCATAGACTCACTGTCGCTGAGATCTAGGTTGCTCACCAGGGTATAGCAGTGACTGTTGGGCCTGACTTCCTTCAGCACCAGGCCAAACACCAGCTCCATGTGCTCAGAGGCCCTGCTAAGGATCTCAGGGAATTGTTCCCTGTACCTTCTAGTGACTGCCTTCAGCATTTCAGACCTCTTAATGAGCGCCCTCATCGTATACTTACAGAGCATGTACTGCACCAACACCTCTGCCTTCCAGGTCAGAAGATCTGTATGAGAGCTCCCAGCAGCAGCTGAGGCCTGGGAGGAATTTTCCCCTTCCTGAACTTGGCCCTCGGCACCTACACCAGATCTCGAGCGTGCTGCGCGCCCGACATCAGATCTCGAGCGTGCTGCGCGCCTGACACCAGATCTTTTGCGTATATAACCTGCAGCAGCGCTGGTGGTGCCTTGGGCTCCCTGAGGCCCCTTGGAGGTGTCAGCAGCAGACGAGCTTGAGGGACCGCTCTCTGAATCAGGAGGGGAGGAGGAGGTGGTCTCTTCTCCCCCAGATGTGGTAGCCTGATCATGAAGACCCTGGATCTCAGCCCGGGCCTGGCGACGTTTCTCACGAGCACGGTGCTTACTCTTCTGCCCACGAGGCATGATGGCTGTGGTCAGGGACCGCAGGCACGAGTCTGGGCCAATAGACAGGAGGTGTGGGCACCTGGAGGATGGAGAATGAGCTGACATGAGCACCTTAAAACAGGGAGATTCTGCATTGGCTTAATCAAAGGCCGCCTCTGCAGGTGTCCTTGAGGACTCTGCCCTAGAAACCCACAAGGCTCCTGTTGTCCTGCTTAGCCTTTCCCCACACAATCCCACAGAGGAAGAATAGAGGCCGTACTTTTCCTCTGCGACCTCTCAGCCCTGCTTTGGATTCACTCAGGTGCCAGCAGGTGCCAGCAGTGGGGTTTTCTAAGTTCTACTTCAGTGTTATCACGTCAAGTCCTGGCGGAGCCTTGGCACCCTTCCCTCTGCTACACTGATGCCGACACTTTAGGCCTCCCCATGATCCAGAGATAAGTGAAGGAATGCCTCAGTCCACCTCCCTGCCAGGAGATAGACAACCAGTGCTGAGAGCTCATTAGGGTCTTTTCTACCCTGAGTTCACTGGGATCATCATGCAAGGTCCTTACCTCGGCTCCTTAAAACATTGGGCACCATTATCCATTTGCGGGCTGCTGTCTGCACCTTCAGACTAGACATTTCCCCTCCCGCAGACTTTGTATAACACAGTAAAGAAGGTGCTGAGCCTCGCAGCCCTTCCCTGAGATTTCCTGGGCTGAAATCCGAGGGCTGGCATGGGTGCACTGATTACTCACTCCGGTTCCTTATTGAGCTCCTGGTAGAGAAGCTCAACTTTCTCCTGAAGTGACGACTGCTTGATAGTAAAAGCCAGTCACTCTGTGTCCCAAAAGCAGGAAGTGAAGATGACCTTATCTTACCAAACACGGTCTTTGAGAACAAAATCTGGTACAGGCAGGTTGATGTCCCTGTGGACCCTCAAAAGATCCCAATTCAAGGTCTAAAATATTCTTTTGTTTCTGTTTTCTCCTATATGTCTTTTTGGAAATAAATTTATTTTTTACAATATTACAATATTAATTTATAATATTGTACCAGTTTCTGCCACACATCTGTATGAATCAGCTGTAGGTTTATCTTATGTCTCCTCCATCTTGAAACTCCCTCCCACGTCACACCCCTCTTAAGTTATCACAGAACACTGGCTTTAAGATCCCTGGTCATAAAACTAATTCCCACTGGTTATCTATTTTCCATATGGTTATATGTACCTTTTCAATGTTAATCTCTCAATCTGCCCCTCCCTCTCCTTCCCCTACTGTGTCCACGAGTGTGTTCTCTAGGCCTGCATCTCCAGGCTGCCCTGCAAATAGGTTCATCAGTACCATCTTTCTGGATTCCATATATATGCATTAATATATGATATTGGCTTTCCTCTTTCAGACTTAACTCGCTCTGCATAAAAAAACTAGGAATAAAACTATCACATGAGCAAACAATGCCACTACTGGGCATATATCCTGAGGAAACGGTAATGGAAACAGACACCTGTACTCATGTTCACTGCAGCAGTCTTTACCATGGCCAGGACACAGAAGCAACCAAGGCCTACATTTGACTCATGACAGGGTGGAAGATTTCTCCCTCTGCTGACCACTCCATTCAGACCAAGACCCTGACTTCCACATTAGCCCACAATGGGATTCAACATGTATCCTTGAGGTCTCCCAGGGACGAAGACAGGGAGATGTGGTCCGAATGACGTGGTGTGGAACATCCACAGCCCCCCAACGTTCTCAC
The DNA here is from genome assembly GCF_032405125.1 of Capricornis sumatraensis. Classification (NCBI taxonomy): domain Eukaryota; kingdom Metazoa; phylum Chordata; class Mammalia; order Artiodactyla; family Bovidae; genus Capricornis; species Capricornis sumatraensis. Next base: position 113,861,982 of record NC_091092.1, read on the forward strand.
CATCCACCAGGAAACCGCAAACCCTCCCTTGCCAACCTGTGGCTGCCCTCACTGACCTGGTCTCTCACTTCCCTGAGATGTCCCGGGAAGTGTCATGTCAAAACGCCTGATTCTCCCAGTCCTGAAAATAGGACTGGCGCTTTATGTGGCTCCATTTCTTATGGGAGGAGCCCCCATCCTTACTAGCGTCACAGCCATTAATATTGTTGAGGACTAGGTCCCTTTGTTGACCTGGGTCTATTCCATTAGAGCAAGGCTCTCACTTCCCCAAAACCAGCTCCAGTGGACACCAGGGGGCACCACAGTTGGCCAGCTCTACCCGGGGCCTCCTAGAGCCCAGTATAGCGGGGCCGCTCAGACTGGCCCCCTTGCAGTGTCGAAGTCTGCTCATCAGCCCTCAGGGCCCTCCTCTAGGACCTAGAGCTTCTCCGGGGGTAGAATCCGGGCCTACCCCCCACAGACCAACGCCTTAGCCTGAGAAACTCTAGCGCACATTCAGCCGATAGCGCTGAGGGACTCATAAGAGCCATATCACAGGGGTGGGATGTGGATGGGTCACTTTTATTGCTGGGAGGGTTGGGAAAGTCCCTTCAGCTCCATTCAGGTCCTCACCTTGGTTCCGGACGAGTCCTGGACACTAAGTCTCTGCCAAACAGTTGCCGCAGCTCCCGGCCGATCCGTTCGCTTTCAAAGCGGAAGTGGAGGGGAGCTGCGTAGGGTCCTACGTGGGATCTCCCAGGGATGATGGCAGGGGCAGCGTGCTACGGGAACCCTGGTAGCTCAATATTCATCCGTCCTCGCGTCCTCCTTGTGCAGTGTATCAGAGCCCAGGATGCCTCCTTGTATGAACCGAAGTCTTCCAGCTCCCAGACAATGCCCTCGCCTTCCCAAGTCCCCAGTGGTGGGAGGTCAGCTCTGCTCTAAGCATCTCTGCTTGTCAGGTGGGTTGCCACTCTGTGAGCCTCCTTCGTTGGGGGAGAGATCCTCCCACTAGAACTGATGGTCCTCACCTTAAGTCCTGTTAGGGTCAACACACCCCCATCTGCAGATCTCGGTTCTGATCTGGCTAGAGGAGACTCAGCCCTCCCTAATATCACACAGGTTGAAGGAGGAGATCACTCAGAAGTAGCTTTGGGGGCTTCACAGAGCTAAGAATTTACAGAATTCTGTTTGGCTCCCACTGCAGGCGTCCCCGTTAACACTCAGCATCATATGTGAGGTCCTCCTTGGACTCAGGTCCCTCCCTCTGCGAAACTGCGGCTGATTGTATTAGACAGAGGTCTCACTTTGCTAAGACTGTCTAGACTGAAATCAACCTGACATCTATGCCCAGGGCTTCCTGGGGTCCACAGCATCAGTGATTTTCCAGGGCCCCCTTTTGTGCATATTGTGTGTATAGTGTGTGTATAGTGTGTATAGTGTATAGTGTGTGTATAGTGTATAGTGTGTGTATAGTGTGTATAGAGTATAGTGTGTGTATAGTGTGTATAGTGTGTATAGTGTATAGTGTGTGTATAGTGTGTATAGTGTACAGTGTGTAGAGTGTGTATAGAGTATAGTGTGTGTATAGTGTGTATAGTGTGTATAGTGTATAGTGTGTGTATAGTGTGTATAGTGTATAGTGTCTGTATAGTGTGTATAGTGTATAGTGTGTCTATAGTGTGTATAGTGTATAGTGTGTCTATAGTGTGTGTATAGTGTGTGTATAGTGTATAGTGTGTGTATAGTGTGTGTATAGTGTGTATAGTGTATAGTGTGTGCATAGTGTGTATAGTGTACAGTGTGTCTATAGTGTGTGTATAGTGTGTGTATAGTGTGTATAGTGTTTATAGTGTATAGTGTGTGTATAGTGTGTGTAGTGTATAGTGTGTCTATAGTGTGTGTATCGTGTGTATAGTGTATAGTGTGTGTATAGTGTGTATAGTGTATAGTGTGTGTATAGTGTGTATAGTGTATAGTGTGTGTATAGTGTGTATAGTGTTTATAGTGTATAGTGTGTGTATAGTGTGTGTAGTGTATAGTGTGTAGTGTGTATAGTGTGTGTATAGTGTGTGTATAGTGTGTATAGTGTGTATAGTGTATAGTGTGTGGATAGTGTGTATAGTGTATAGTGTGTCTATAGTGTGTGTATAGTGTGTGTATAGTGTGTATAGTATATAGTGTGTGTATAGTGTGTATAGTGTGTATAGTGTATAGTGTGTCTATAGTGTGTGTACAGTGTGTGTATAGTGTGTGTATAGTGTGTATAGTGTGTTTAGTTTACAGTGTGTGTATAGTGTGTATAGTGTATAGTGTGTGTATAGTGTGTGTAGTGTGTATAGTGTATAGCGTGTCTATAGTGTGTGTATAGTGTGTATAGTGTATAGTGTGTGTATAGTGTGTATAGTGTATAGTGTGTGTATAGTGTGTGTATAGTGTCTATAGAGTGCATAGTGTATAGTGTGTGTATAGTGTGTATAGTGTATAGTGTGTGTATAGTGTGTATAGTGTATAGTGTGTGTATACTTTCTATAGTGTGTATAGTTTATAGTGTGTGTATACTGTGTGTATAGTGTGTATAGTGTGCATAGTGTATAGTGTGTGTATAGTGTGTATAGTGTGTATAGTGTATAGTGTGTGTATAGTGTGTGTATAGTATATAGTGTGTGTATAGTGTGTATAGTGTATAGTGTGTGTATAGTGTGTGTATAGTGTGTATAGTGTGTATCGTGTATAGTGTGTGTATAGTGTGTGTATAGTGTGTATAGTGTGCATAGTGTATAGTGTGTGTATAGTGTGTATCGTGTATAGTGTGTATAGTGTGTGTATAGTGTGTATAGTGTGTGTATAGTGTATAGTGTGTGTATAGTGTCTATAGTGTGTGTATAGTGTGTATAGTGTCTATAGTGTGTGAATAGTGTGTGTATAGTGTGTATAGTGTATAGTGTGTGTATAGTGTGTATAGTGTGTGTATAGTGTGTAGTGTGTGTATAGTGTCTATAGTGTGTGTATAGTGTGTATAGTGTCTATAGTGTGTCTATAGTGTGTGTATAGTGTCTATAGTGTATAGTGTGTGTATAGTGTGTATAGTGTATAGTGTGTGTATAGTGTGTGTATAGTTTTATAGTGTACAGTGTGTCTATAATGTGAGTATATAGTGTGTATATTGTGTATATTGTTTATAGTGTATAGTGTGTGTATAGTGTATATAGTGTATAGTGTGTCTATAGTTTGTGTATAGTGTGTGCATAGTGTGTATAGTATGTATAGTGTGTATAGTGTATAGTGTTTGTATAGTGTGTATAGTGTATAGTTTGTCAATAGTGTGTGTATAGTGTGTGTATAGTGTGTATAGTGTGTATACTGTATAGTGTGTGTATAGTGTGTATAGTGTATAGTGTGTCTATAGTGTGTGTATAGTGTGTGTATAGTGTGTGCATATTGTGTATAGTGTATAGTGTATAGTGTGTGTATAGTATTCCTATAGTGTGTGTATAGTGTGTGTCTAGTTTGTGTATAGTGTGTATAGTGTGTGTATAGTGTGTATAGTGTATATAGTGTATAGTGTGTGTATAGTGTGTGTATAGTGTGTGTGTAGTTTGTATAGTGTGTGTACAGTGTGTATAGTGTGTATAGTGTATAGTGTGTGTATAGTGCGTATAGTGTATAGTGTGTGTATAGTGTGTGTATAGTGTGTATAGTGTGTATAGTGTGTATAGTGTATAGTATGTGTAGTGTATAGTGTATAGTGTGTCTATAGTGTGTGTACAGTGTGTGTATAGTGTGTATAGTGTATAGTGTGTCTATAGTGTGTGTACAGTGTGTGTATAGTGTGTATAGTGTATAGTGTGTCTATAGTGTGTGTACAGTGTGTGTATAGTGTGTGTATAGTGTGTATAGTGTGTAGTGTGTATAGTGTGTGTATAGTGTGTAGTGTGTATAGTGTGTGTATAGTGTGTGTATAGTATGTGTATAGTGTATAGTGTGTGTATAGTGTGTATAGTGTGTATAGTGTATAGTGTCCACTTTCAGGTCCTCACGATGACACATGATGTACCCTGTAACTCCACTCTCTGCTTTATGAAGCTTCTTGTCTTCCATCAAGGTCCTAGTCTCCTGAGAATTCCAAGTTGGAAGTCAGGATGATCCTCATGTGATCCTAGTCCATCAGGGCCTCTGAGACTAGACAGTGGGGATGCAACTTGAGTCCTTCCGATTCCTCTTGCTTAACATCCTCACTACATCTACCACAGCCTGGGACTGCTCCTTCTACTGATCTAAGATTCCTCTTCTTAGGCTTTGGGGGACCGCTATATTCAGGGGTGATTGTCTCCTCAGTCCTCCTTCATGGAGGTTCCCATATCAGCTTCTGTCCCTCGATTAAAGGCTTCCTGGGGAATGCATATTCCTACAAACAGTGAGCAGTTACCCTCTAGGAAATCTTGGAGAAAATGGGTCTCAGTCCCAAAAGTGATGTAAGATTAGGAAAATGCAGTAGAAATTAAGGAACTCAGCACAGATGTTATGATGTCACAGAGATCCAGGTGATTTATTCCTGCTCTTCAGCCACATTTAGGTTGTGTGCTTAATCGCTCAGTCATGTCCCACTGTTTGTGACGCCATGTACTGTAGTCCACCAGGCTCCTCTGTCCATGCAGATTCTCCAGGCAAGAATACTGAAGTGTGTTTCATGCCCTCCACCAGGGATTCTGCCCAACCCAGAGATCGAACCCAGGTCTCCCGTATTGCAGGCGCATTCTTTACCATCTGAGTCACCAGATTTAGGGTAGTTCTAAAATATTTACTCTCGGCACCTCCCTGTTGGTCTAGTGGTTTTGCGCCCCCAATGCAGGGGTCCTAGGTTTGATCCCTAGTCAGGCAACGTGATCCCACATGCCACAACTAAAACTCCTATATCCAACAACTAAGAGTTCTCGTGCCACAACTAAAATCTCACATTCCAAAACTAAAGAGCCAGCATGTGGCAACAAAGATTCCAAATGTCACAACTAAGACCCAGAGCAGTCAAAAAATAAGTAGAAATAACTATTTTTAGTTAAAACAAAGAAAATGTTTACTGTCTACATAGAAGGTCAGAGCCAGATAATCTTGTAAGCCCTCGATCACTTGAGGCTGTCTGAATTTGCACCTGCAGATGATCATATGCTTACTGAGCAGTGTCTCCTGCTCTCCTTTATTCACACCTCTTTATTATTTTGGAGTTTGTATTGCCTTGGCTAGGTGTTCCATCCCAGTGTTTTCATCACAGAGTCCTTCTTTCTGTCACTCAAGATACATTTTGGAGTGCTAGAAGACAGTGAATTAACTGACTCATGAGCACCTCAGGCCGGGACAAGGGGAAGGCTGCACGCTGTGCACAAATTCAGACCAGCGCTCCAGTCCCAGCTCTGGCTCTTATCAGTTGTGTCGACTTGGGTCCATCCCCAACTCGGGGAGCCTCAGGTGAAGTGGCTTTGGTAGGGCTAGTGGCATGGCGCTAAAGCACCTGGCACAGTGCCTGGACCACACTGAGACTTTACACAATATCTGTTTTTCCTATGATTATGATTCTTTTCATCCTGGAGGATACCACCGACCCTGATGAAGTTCTTAAATCCAGGAGATGGCAGAGAATCGGTGGCATTCTTGGACATGGAACACCAAATCAGTCCAAAATGCTCTTTAGAAAGAATCCTTCATTTCCACTACTAAATCATATTTTGAGTGTGGAGGTAGTATTTTAACTGAACGAAATTCCAAGAATCTAAATTTGATTCCGAGACTAATTTTGTCTTCCTTCCCGGCTGCTCTTTCATCTGAACAACTCCTAGAGACTTCCTTAGTGGTCCAGGGGTTAAGACTCTGCACTCCCAATGCAGGAGGCCTGGGTTCCACCGCTGATCAGGGAACTAGGTCCCAAATGGCACAGCTTTGCCACAACTAATAGTTCACACGCCACAACTAAAGATCGTATATGCCACAACTGAAACATTCCCCAAGCTGCAGCTAAAGAACTCTCAGGCTGCAAGGAAGATCAAGGATCCTGCGTGCCAAAGACAAGACCAAGCATAGCCAAATAAATAAGTAACTAAATAAAATAAGCCCCTATCTTCATCAATTTCACCATCACCTAAAATATACTCACCTCACAGACTTTGGTGGAATTATCAACATAGGCAAAAACGCTGAATGGAATGCCCTTTCAATAAAATGAGCTGTTTCCACGACTCACAGCAAAGAGTGTCAGCCCACTGGCTTCTGAGTTTCCGGTTTCATTCTACTATTACTTTTTTCACAGAAGCTCCTTGGAGATGATGTGCATGAAACATCTCGGTTGTGCACTGTGTTCACGGGCACTGGGACAGGAGCACAGGGCACATTCCACCCCCACCCCAGGCGGGATTTCTCTCTCGTCTACTCATGTTGCTCTTTAGTCACCCGGTCGTGTCTGACCCTTTTCTACCCCATGCACTGAACAGACTGCCCTGTCCATGGGACTCTCCAGGCAAAAATACTGGATTGGGTAGCCATTTCCTCCTCCAGGGGATCTTCCTGACCCAGGGATTGAACCCACGTCTCCTGCAGTGGCAGGCGGGTTCTTTAGCACCGAGCTGCCTGGGAAGCCTGATCATTGAAAAGCAATTGTTCAGAGTAGTTTTCCATTCCAGGCTTAAGTCTCTCATCTTTGAGACCCACCATCTGAGGGTCTGGCCTCTATTTAGTGTTTCCACAGCCTCCCTGGTGGGCTCAACATGTAGCCTAACTTAAAACTACCTCCCATGGACATTTATTGTCCTACAGTCTCCAAGTGCCTTGCCTCAGTGTATTTACACTAGACTCCTCATGAAGAAGCCCTCAATCCGCTCACCTCCTTACATATCATTTTTTATTCGGCCCCTATATCTTTGTCCACAAGCTAGTTTATATGAATTGTTCTCTTAGACTCTAGAATCCTATAGGAAATGGTTCGGTTTATTTTTCTTAGCATCACCAATACTACTCAGAAGCCTCCAAAGAACAGATGCTAAAATAATATTTGAAGAATTACAGTGAAAGTGTGCAAGAAGTGAAGTTTACTGGGATTTCACTTCTCCCACATTCTTAAATAAGCTAAGCCAATCCAGGTATATACATTTCAGTTTTACAAAGAAAGACTAAAAGGAATAAAACAAACCAAGAAGTGAATACCTCTTAAGATTTCTTTTTTTCTGTATCTGATAATTACACAGACTTCACCGTGAAATAATTTCCATTTTTGCAAAAAATCCATATTCCAATATCATGTTTCCTTGTTCCAAATGACAAGAAATGATTCAAGGATTTCAGTTTTTGCCATGTAATACAAAAATTCTTATTTTTCAACTTGTTAATCTGCAGTACATGGGGGAGGTGCGCCATTAGTATACTTAGACTCTGAAGCTAAACACATCTTTAATTAAAAGGAGCAACATTTAAAAATAGAAAAAAGAAAAACCTCCAATTTGTGCATATTGTATAGGAACACAAATACTTCATATGCTGTGTTTCCATGAGAAAAACCTTGGCCCTCCGGTAGCTGGAAGACTGCCTGCTTTCTCTAAATGCAATGTGAAGTATCTGCTCAGACTTCACTAGGGGTAGGAGGAGCTTTGGACATGCTCTGGAAAGTGCAGTGGCCCTGGCACCATAGGAGCCCTGGCTGCAGCTCTGGCTCTGGTTCTCTTTCAGCTCACAAAGCCTCTTCATACCAGGATGTGAAGGCACTGGACTTGGTATCATTGACATTAGCCCCAAACTCCCACATTCTTTTATATATCTATATCTATCACGGAAGCATCCCTTATTAGTTTACAAAGACCATGCTCATTATTTTTTATAACTGTATAGTACTCCACTCTGTGGATATATATTATGTTCCTTCAGTTAGCATGTTCATGGATATGTAAGGATTTTCATATGGTTGTGGATGTCTCTTCAGGGTTAATTTCTGAAAACTCTAATTACTGGCTCAAATGTGAAAGCATACTTAGTTTTCTGATAATACCAAGTTGTGTTTAGGCTCTAATCTTATTTTTGACATGTTGCTGTCAAAGAATGAGATTAGTATATTCTCTAACACTATATACAAAAATAAACTGAAAATGGATTAGAGACCTAAATAGGAGTGGAAACCATAAAACTCTTAAAAGACACTATGAGTGGGACACTTTTTGATATAATTCATAATAATATTTTTTTTGGATCTGTCTCCTAAAGCTAGGAAAATAAAAGCAAAAATTAATAAATGAGATGTAACTAAAGCCAAAAACTTTTGCACAGCAAGGAAACCATCAGCAAAATGAAAAGACAACCTACTATATGGGAAAAAATATTTGCCAATGTTATCACCAATAAGGGGTTAATATCCAAAATATATGAATGGCTTATATAACTTGAGAGTTTAAAAAAAGAATTTAAAAAATGGGCAGAAGACTTAAATACACATTTTTCCAAAGAAGACATATAAATGGCCGAGAGGCACATGAAAAGATGTTCAACATCGTTAATCATCATATGAATGCAAATTAAACCCACAATGAGGTATTATCTTACACCTATTAGAAGGGCTATCATCGCAAAGGAAGAGAAGTGACAAATGCTGGTGAACATGTGGACAAGATCTGTACATTGTTGGTGGGAATGTCAATTGGTGCAGCCACCATGGATAACAGTTAGGAGGGCCCTCAAAATCTAAAAACAGAACTACCAAATGACCCAGCAATCCCACTCCTGGGTGTACAGCTGAAAAAAAAAAAAACCCACTAATTTGAATGGTCTCTGTCAGGTACGCGATGCTTGTCTGAGTCTAAGGGTTTCCACTGCTCATCTCCCCTTCCCCTCCAGCCTCATCTACTCTCTGCCAGGGAGCGCTCCCCAGTCCAACCTCTCTGGTTATTAAGAAGGCACCTGTGTCTGGCAGAGCCAGTGTGAGATGAAGAGTTAGTCCTTCCCAGCCACCAGATAATCAGGAGTTTTGGCCGGACGTTTGAGTACACACTGAGACAGTGAGGAGTCAGACAAAAAGCACAGACTGTGGCACTGAAATGGATTAATAAGGAACTTAGTGATGTGGCCAGTGACCATCCAGCACAATATTCTGCAGGTCCAGTTGGGGATGATACATTTCATTGGCAAATCACAATTACGAAAAAGAATGGCAGCCCATATCAAGGCAGTGTATTCTCTGTGACAATTCATTTCCGTAAAGACTACCCGTTCACACTACCTAAGGGTGCATTTGCAACAGAATTTATCACCCAGACATGAACACTAACGGCGGCACTCGGCTCGCTACTCTAAGATCACTGTGGTCTCTTGCTTTCATGATTTCTAGAGTTCTGGTGTCCATTTGTTCCCTGCTATGCGATCCGAATCCAAATGATAGCGTCCTCAGTGCCAGAGGTTGCATAGATCTATAAGACAGACAGAGATAAGTACAACAGAATTTCTCAGGAAGGTACTCAGAAGTATGCCATGTGATGCTAACGTAAAAGTCAGAATAACCTGCATTAAATCTTGAGTAAACTTTAAATTACTGTTTAAAATGGAAAAAAAATCCACTAATTCAAAAATTCCATGCACTCCAATGTTCATAGCAGCATTACTGACATTTGTCAAGGTACAAAAGTAATCTATATGTATACAACGTATACACACACACACGCATGTGTGTGCGTGCATAATGGAATATTACTCAGTCATTAAAAAGAATGACCTTTTGCAATTTTTCAACAACATGTATGGAGTTGGAGGGTATTATGCTATTAATCAGTAAATAGTTGGATGGTATTAATGAAATAAGTGAGACAGAGGAAGACAAATGCTGTATGATACCACTGACACGGAGAATTTAAAAAATAAAACAGACCTGGGAAATGAAGCAGACTCACAGATACAGAGAACAAGCTAGTGGTTAGCAGTGGGGAGTGGCCAGCAGGAGGGGAAGGTCAGGGACAGAAGATTAAGAGGTGCAAACTAATATGTATACAATAAGCAACAAGGATATATTGTACAACAAAGGGAATATCGCCAATATTTTGTAATAACTGTAAATGGAACATAACCTTTAAAAACTGGGAATCACTTTGTTATTCATCTGTAATTTATAAAATATTGTACATCAACTATGAAAATGAAGTGAAAGTATTAGTTGCTCAGTCTTGTCCAACTCTTTTTGACCACACAGACTGTAGCATACCAGGTTGCTTTGTCCATGAATTCTCCAGGCAAGAATACTGGAGTGGGTAACCATTCCCTTCTTCAGGGGATCTTCCTGACCCAGGGATTGAACCCAGGTCTCCTGCCTTTCACGCAGATTCTTTGCCATCTGAGCCACCAGGGAAGCCCACATCAACTATACCTCACTTTAAAAAAATCTATTCTCTCAGGAACTTTCACATATACTATACAGTATTATTAACTATGGGGTTCTCTGGTGGCTCAGCAGTAAAGAATCTGCCTGTTGATGCAGAGATGAGGGTTTGATTCCTGGGTCAGGAAGATCCCCTGGAGAAGGACATGGCAACTGAATCCAGTATCCTTGCATGGAAAATTCCTCAGACAGAGGAGGCTGGCAAGCTACAATCCATAGGGTTGCAGAGAGTAGGAAACCACTTGGTGACTTAACAACGATTGACTACAGTCACCATCCTGTATATAATATCCCTAGGGCTTCTTTATTTTGCAAGTGAAAGTTGTGAAAGTTTATGCCGTTTGGCCACTTATACCCATTTAACCCATCCTCCAACCCCCACTTGCGGCAACCACCAATCTATTCTCTGTGAGTTCATTTTTCAAAAATTTTCACATATAAGTGAGATTATATAGTATTTGTCTTTGTCTGACTTATTTCACTTAGCATAATGCCCTCAAGGTGCATCAGTGTTACTGCAAATGGCCAGATTTCCTTTTTTTCTTTTATTGGCTAAATAATATCTGAGTGAGGATGAGTGTTTGTGTGTGTCTGTGTGTGTCTATGTGACATTCTCTTTATCCATTCATCCATTAATGGACAGTTATGTTGTTTTCATAATTTGATTATGGTAAATAATGTTTCAACGAACATGGGGGGGGTTCAGATATCTTTTCCAGGTGTTGGCTTCATTTCTTTCAGCTAAATTTCCAGGAGTAGAGTTGCCAGATCACATGGTAGTTCTATCTTCAATTTTTTTTATGAGCATCTATACCGTTTTCCTGGAGAAGGCAATGGCGCCCCACTCCAGTACTCTTGCCTAGAAAATCCCATGGATGGAGGAGCCTGGGAGGCTGCAGTCCATGGGGTCGCTGAGGGTCGGACACGACTGAGTGACTTCACTTTCACTTTTCACTTTCATGCATTGGAGAAGGAAACGGCAAGCCACTCCAGTGTTCTTGCCTGGAGAATCCCAGGGACAAGGGAGCCTGGTGGGCTGCCGTCTATGGGGTCGCACAGAGTCAGACACGACTGAAGTGACTTAGCACCAGCATACTGTTTTCCATAGTGGCTGAATCAATTTACATTTTCATAAACTCACATTTTCTTTAATAATTTAAGTATATCCTAAATGCAAGTTACATATGCTTCTAAATTTAAAAGGTATATATCTTTGAAATTTAGGAATGAGAGACTGAATACAGTAAGCTAGACCTGTAACTGAATCACTTTAAAATTTTGTTCTCTTCTTATCCTATCTTAGTGTGGGGTTTTTTACATTACCAAGGATACCCCTATTCCAATGCCATGTAATCTTGCTCTGGATCACACAGATGATTTAAAATTTTTCAGTTTGTATTTCAGAAAGCGAAATTCTTATTTCTAAATCTGGTAAACAGCAATAAATGTGTGACCCGTGTCATTCATAAGCTTATGTTTTGAATCTAAATAAACTTTCTACTGAAAAGAAAATCACTTGAAAATTACTGCCTCACCCCCTGCAAGAAAAGGGTAAGTCGAAAAGTTATTGATGCATATCAGGAACACAGGTTGACAGGCTTTTCTGATCACAAAGTAAAGAACGGATTCATACCACACTAGAGGTGAGACTGAGTGGCCAGATGCAGCCATGGAGTAGGCACTGGCCACAGAAGGGCCATCGCCGCCCAGGGAGAAATGCAGCTGCAGCTCTGGCCCCGGTGCTCTCTACTTCCTCTCTCCAAGTCACCTCACAATAGGGGCAGGAATGCAGTGGGGACAGTATAGTTGACCTTGGCCAAAAACTCCAGGACTTTCACCTTGCCGGTTTCCATAATGGCTCTCGGACCCCACAGGAGCGCTCTCGGATCCCCCTATAGCGAGGGGGATTGTGGCCAGGCAGTGTGAAGAGAAATGAATTGACAAAATGTCAGCCTCAGACTGGGAGGAGTGAAACATTATGGACTCGGGCGCAATTCAGACCAGGCTCTACACTCAGTTCTGTCACTTTATCAGCTTGGAGAATAGAAGTTCTTTGTCTGCTAAGTGAATTTGATAAGCCTTGTCTTACAGAAGTATCAGAACATATATAGCTTGTGTACAGCACCTGGCACTGCAGCTGGCAATGTTTAGGTCTTATGACACTTATTTTCATACCAGAAAGACAATCTATGGGAATTTCTACCTTCATCTATGGGAATTTTTCTTCATCCAGGAGAAACTAGAGACTATGTGGTCTTCTAAACAAAGAAAGCTAAGTCAATCAAACTGCTGCTTAGCAAGAAACGGTAGGGCTTCCCAGGTGCCTCAGTGGTAAAGAATCTACCTGACAATCAGGAGATGTCAGTTCAGTCCCTGGGTTGTGAAGACTGGCACTCTGGGTTGTGAATTGGCAGTCCACTCCACTATTCTTGCCTGGAAAGTTCCATGGACAGAGGAGCCTGCCAGGCTACTCCATGGGGCCACAATGAGTCAGACATGACTTAGCAACTAAACAAGTAACCCTAAGTAAATTTAGAGGCAAGCGTTTTATCAGGATGCAACGCAAAAACTTATAGAATTTACGTCAAGGACCAGTAACTGCCCTGCCTCCCAAAGCCCTCCCGACAAAACACCCTGATTTTCATGTATTTCACCACCACTAAAATCTAGCCCCGCCCAGCAGGTCTACTAGATTACACTCGAGATACCCTCATGTTTGGAGTGTGCTCGGGCTCCTTCCGTTCAGGGCCGAGTGCCAGCACAGTGACGTCTCCACATCCCATCACAAAGGTGACAATAATACGCATCAAACACCTGGTTTGTGGACTGTGTTCACCTGCACTGGGGCAGGAGCACTGGACACCTTCTGTTCTTTCCCACAGGCGGAGATTCCCTCTGCTTGACTCACAATCTCAGGGTAACTGTTCAGGGCAGCTTCTCATTTCAGTTTCAGCCTCCCAAACCTGAGGCCCACCATCTAGGGGTCTGGGCCCAGCTCACCATTATCACAGATTCATCCAGCCCACCACGCAGCCAACTTAAAATGACCTCCCAAGAAGGAACAAGAACGCAAAGATGGGATATTATGATTAGCTTTCCAGCCCCACCTTAGCCTCTCACAACTTAAAAGGTTGGGAGTGTTGGTGGAACACAGTGAAACAGTTGCCTCAGACCTCACTAGGGGCTGGAGGGACTGCTAGACATGACTTTGGAGCACACACTGGCCTTGGCACGACTACAAACCCTGACTGCAGCTCGGGCTCTCTCGTCATCATCTCTCAGAGCCTCTTCATAATGGGGTGGGAAGGCACTGGGGATGTTACCATTGACCTTGGCCAAAATACCAAACCTCAAAGTTTTGGTTTAAGAGAATAAAGGCTGAGAGAACTTATACCTCACTGCTCTCATCCCAACTCCCTCCCCAGCATCCTCCCTGCTTTTGGTCACCTTCCTTATGGAATCACTGCTCATATACTCAAGACATCTACAGGCAGGTGCAGGGTCTCCTTTATCTTTGCATCACCCTCACCAGCACAGAAGCTTCTGAAGAGCAGATGCTCAAGTAAAGATGGGCATAAAGGAGCCACCAAGCAAGGAATGTAGTTTCTTATTGTTTATTTTTATTGGCATTCTTGAATAAACTAACAACATCTAAGTGTATCGCTAAAGGTACTACTGAATGTTAAGATGAAGGTGAATAACATAAATCAAAACTTGACTACAGCTTACTTGATTTTCATCTGTTTTAAAACAACAACATTCTTTCACATTCCCAAGAAAATTCCTATTCCAAAGCTATGTTATCTTGTTCTGGATCCAAAAAAGATGAAGAATTTTCTGAATTCTACTACACAGTGCCAAAACTCTTACTCTTAGATCTGACAGATAACAACAAAACTGTCATTTGTAAACTTGGATTCTGAATCTAAACAAACATTCTAGGACACGAAACAACATTTGAAAGGTAACAGGGTAAAACAGGAGCACAAAAAAGAGGTATATTATGACCTTTCCAGCCACACTTTATCCTCTCACTACTAAAAAGGTTGGCAGTATTGGTCAAAGTGAAGAGGCTGCCTGAGATCTCACTGGGGGCTGGATGGATCGCTGGGTGGGACCTTGGAGTGGGCAGTGGCCTTGGCAGCAGCATGAGCCTTGCCTGCAGATCTGGCTTTGGCTCTCTCTTCTTCATCTCTCAAAGCCTCCTCATAATGGAATGGGAAAGCACTGGGGTCGGTACTATTGATCTTGGCCACAAACTCCAGCACCTCCATCTTGCTGGTTTCAGCGTGGGCTCTTGGGCCCCACACAAACTCATAGCTCAGGGGATTGCTGTCAGGAATCTGACGATACACCAGGTACTTCTCCTGCACCAACTCTTCAGTGATGAACTTCCTGGGCTCCCCAAAGATTATGTGCGTCTTTCCATCATAGATGCCCAGAACATTCAGGAACTCCCAGATCTCTGCCTCAGAGGCGCAATTGCCATTCAGGAAGATCACACCCAGCAGAGGCATCAGAAGCCCATTCTTCGGCACCTCCAAGGTACTGCCCAGCACCCCATCTTTGGCAAGGCCCTCCTTGCTGACCAGGGTATAGGAGTAACCATTCGGCTTGACTTCCTTCAATTCAAGGCCAAACACCAGCTCTATGCGATCAGTGGCTTTCTTGAGGATTTCAGGGAACTGTGCCTTGAACATTTTGCGGACAAGCTTTAGCATATCTATCTTCCTGATGGGCTGTTTCATCTTAAACTTCTCTAGCATGAAGTGCATCAACACTCCTGCCTTCTTGGCCAGAAGATCTGGAGGAGTGGTCTTAGCAGAGGTTGAGGCCTGGGAAGAATTTTTATGTCCCTTAACTTGGCGCCTGCCACGTGCTTTAGATCTTGGGGGTGAAGCCTCTGCAACAGGAGAGCTAGTGGCTTCAGCTCCCTGAGGCTTCTGGCCTGCATCAGCAGTGGGGGGGCCCGGGGGCGCACTCCCAGAAGTAGGGGCGGGGGAGGCAGCAGCCTGAGCATCCCCGAGATCCTTGGTCTCCATGCGTGCCTGGCGGCGTTTCTCACGCGCACGGCGCTTGCTCTTCTGCCCCCGAGGCATGACTATCAGCAGGCACAGCAGGCAGGGGAGCAGGCAGGCAAGTAGGTGATGCTGGCACCTGGAGAAGGGAAGATGAGTGGATGAGCTCCTTCAGCATGGAGGGAAGGCTGCTCTGCCCGTTTCCTGGAGAGCCCTGCTCCAGGAACCGCTGGCCTCTTGTTCTTGGTCAGCCTATCCCCTGAGAACCCGGTGTAAGAAGTGAGCGCGCGCCAGCCTCAGCCTGCCTGTGGCTGCCTCCAGGGACAGCAGAGCCTGGGAGTGGGGCCCCCTCTGGGTCCCTTCATTCACACACACAACTGTCACATCAGCTCTTAGTGGGGCCGGGACCCCTGCCATGTGCCACTTGAAAGGTGATGCCTCAAAGCTCCCTGGGACCCATGAGAAGGAACTGAGTCATGGACACTAGGGGTGGATGGCACTGGCAGTTCTGGGGCCTGCTCTGTCCTGAACTCGGTTCTCCACCATTCAGGGTCCTCATCTTGTCAACACCAAGGCCGTGGGCCCCTCCCTCCTGCCTCTGGTGCCGCCCCTTCAGGTGAAGAACCTCAGCTCCCTTAGAAATGACACAAAGAAATGAGGAGGATCAGGCAAGACTCTAGCGTTCATTTGATTAGCTGGAAGGGGGAGTGTGCTACCTTCAGTCCAAATTCGCAGTCCCCACTTTGACTCCTGGGAGGATCTGGGGGCTCCTTTCTCTCCTGGCTTGAGGACCTTTCCTCACAGCAAGGCCAACAGCTCCCTGAGATCGAATGGGGGAAGCCAGGGTGGCCCTACCTGGCCTTACCACCCATGGTCTCTGGGGCCTGGAGAGCTGCAGCAGGAGGCTGAGGCCCTGTAATGGGTCCCCAGATTTTACTCAAAGAGTCTAAGATTCCTTCCTCTGCTGACCCATTAGACTAAGGCACTCACTTCCCTGTTAGCTGTGAGTGAGGCACACTTCTGCCTGCCATGTATGCCTGGGGGCACCAAGGAGTGACAGTGAGAGGAATTCTGGGAGTTTCCCACAGTCCTCAGCATCTTCTCCGTGAGTCCTGGCAAATGTTAGAAATTCTCCCTCTGCTGACCTGAGCACACTGAGGTTCCCAAGGTGAAAGAAAGTGTGAGCCACCTCCTGTCACCCCTGTCCCTGACCTCCCTGGGATGGCAGCAGGGGCTGGACTCTCTGGGACTCCACTGTTCCATCATTGCTGGCCGTCCTCACCTGGATGGGATCTATGCTCCTCTCTTAGTCCACCCTGAGTCTTCTGGCCTCAGATCAAGGCCCACATCTCCCTGAGTTCCTGGGGCTGGAAGTGAGGGGTGACATCTGGCGACCTCTGCCTGGGGTGCCCCAGGGTTGACAGGGGCTGGGACTTTGCGGGCCCCCACTGCTCTGGGTAGGTGCTCATCTAAGTCATCTCTCTGGGTCCTTACTGTGACTCTGTGACTCCTGGCAAGACCAGGAAATCTCTGTCTCGACTTGAGATCTCTCGCCTCCTACTAAGGCCCCCATCTCCCTGAGACCCACTAAAAAGCAGCAACATTTTCCCGATCTCTAGCTACAGCTGTGTGTGGACTCCTGATGCAGACAGTCAGGAAGAGATTCTGCACTGCCCTCTGTTGTCGCAGGGTAGCTGGATGGTCCCCTCAATTCTTAGGTCCTCTTCTGGGCTCCTGGTACTAGCTACAAATGCTCCAGTGGTGGACCTTAACCCATACCCCCATCAACGAGGTTCCTCACCTCCCTGCAAGGCTCTGGGCAGAAGCAAGTGGGGGTCATCTGGTCCCCATGCCTGGGTCTCCCAGGTCTGAGAGGGGTGATGTGACTATGTGGTTCACTTCCTCCTGGGTGGGGTTCTCGCATGTTCACTCAGTGTTACCACTGTGACTCCTTTTAGGAACCGGGCTTCCTCCCTATGTTGAATGAGACCTCACCCATCACACTGAAACCCCAATGTCCCTGAGACCATCCTTGGAGGAAATGAGAGGGTATCTCAGCCTGAGAGCTCTAACCCGGCTTCCCAGGGTGACGGCAGAGGTGGCACTCTGTGGGCTCCTCTGTTCTGGGGGAGTCAGTTGTCTCCTTCCTCACATAGAATTGGTGCCTCAACATCTGTCATGGCCTGGGACTCCTTGTTTTCTGCTGACTTGGGCAGCCAGATCTGAAACCAAGGCCCTCATCTCCCTTGGACCCCACAGGCAGAAGTCAGGGGCACCAGAACTGGCCAGCTCTGTCCTGGGACCCCAGGGGCTGACAGCAGAGGCGGCATCCGATGTGGCTCTCTCTACCGTGTATGGATCTTCCCCTCGACTCCGCATCCTTCCTGGGATTCTGCCCTCTGTCAATCTGAGCCCAAAACCCTGCAAAAACGGTCTTCACCTTTCTGGGACCAGAGGTGACAGAGTGAGCCACATCCTGCCAAAACTGATTTGGGGCTATGCTGCTAACCACAAGGGCAGGACTCTTGACCTCCACCCCTGCCCCAGTTCTGGAGTCAGGGGCTCCCTCAGTCCTCACTCAGGATTCTGGCCTCCAGTTTGGGAGTCTTCCCTCTGCTGACCCGAGTCTACATGCCCCAGAGCAAAGCTCTCACCTCCCTGAGTGGCTAGAGGAGATGCTGGGGGCTCCATATCCAGCTACCTTGTTTGGGGATGCCCAGATCTGAGAGCGGGGCTGCTCCTTAGTGCAGCAATCCGCTTGGATGCCAGGCCTGCTGACTAGCACTGAAGGTCCTGGCTTGACTCCTTCTAAGGCTGAGACTCCTCCCTATGCCTAATGGGGTTACCTTATCTATCTTTCTCTTTATTTACCTTTCACACCCATTGATTTTATTATGTAACCAGCAGTTTGTACATCTTAACCTTTCTCATCTATCTCTTCTCCTCCACACCCCCAATCCCCATCAACCACCTGTTTTCTCTCTCTTGCTTCTACAATTGTTTCTGTTTTTCAGATTCCTCACAGAAGTGAAATCATATAGCATTTTGTTTTCTCTGACTCATTTCATTTATACATAATACTCTCTAGGTCCATATCTTTTTATATAAAGGCCTTTCTCTACCTGAACGTCCCTTATCCCCAACGCCCGCCACCCCCCGCACACCATGCAAAAATGACGGGTTCTTACAGCCTGAATTACTCTATGGTAATTTGGACCCCTATGGTAGGGGTCCAAACCTTCCCATTCTAATGCATAATGATCTGAGCTGGAGGGAATGTAATAATAACAGAAATAAAGAAACAATATAATGCACTTGAAGCATCCTGAAACCATCCCCTCAGCCTACCCCACCCTACCCTCACGCCACCCCACCCTCCTTTGTCCACTGCATCACACCCCTTCCCACACTGCACTCCACCCCATGTAAAAATTGTCTTCCAAGAAGCCGGTCCCCCGGTTCCAAAAAGATTGGAGGCCACTACTCCAGGGCACTGCAGCACTGGTGGCAGGAAGGGCTTCTGTGCAGCCACCACTTTGGAAGGAGATAGCCCTGTGAGCGCTGAAAGCCCCATCATTTCACCTGTCGAGGGCAAATACAACTTCCAACGCATAGAGTCCTTCCTCTTTAAACAAAGCCGCCCGAGCCGCCACCGACCCTCCACGTGGCAACTACAAGATGGTTCCTTGGCCCGCAACTCGGGACAGGGCGTGTTACACTGCAGATTGCAGGGGTGGGATGCGGTTGGGTCACTTTTCTTACAGGGAGGGGTTGGGAAATTCACTTCAGCTACATTCAGGTCCTCACCTTGGCTCCGGACGAGTCCGGTACACAATCTCCGCTGAACAGACGCTGCAGCTACCAGCCGCGCTCCTTGCCTTGGAAGCGGAAAAGGAGGAGCATACGTTCATACGTGGGGTCTCTTAGGGGTGGGGCAGGGGCAGGGGGCAGGGGGCAGGGGCAGGGGGCGGGGGGCAGGGGGCAGGGGCAGCGTGCTACGGGAACCCGGTAGCTCAATATTCATCCGTCCCTGGTTCCTCCTTGTGCAATGTATCAAAGCCCAGGAGGCCTCCTGCTGTGAACCCGAGTCCCCCAGCTCCCAAACGAAGACCTCGCCTTTCCAAGTCCCTAGTGTCGGGAGTCAGGGCTCTGCTCTGAGCATCTCTGCTTGTCAGGAGGGGACGCCACTCTGTGAGCCTCCCTCGTAGGGGAAGAGACCCTCTCACTAGCTTTGATGGTCCTCACCTGAAGTCTGGTTATGGTCAAGATGCCCCCCTCTGCAGATCTGGGGTCTGATTCTGCTAGAGGAGGCCCTGTCCTCCTTAAGATCACACAGGTTGAATGAGGGGACCACTCAGAAGTAGCTCTTCTGGGTCTCTCAGGGCTAAGAATTTACAGAATTCTGGCTCCCTCTCCAGGGGTCCCGTCTAACACTCAGCATCGCATGTGAGATCTTCCTTGGGTTTGGGTCCATCCCTCTGCGAAATAGGCTGATCCTATTAGACAAAGACCTCACCTCGCTGAAACTTTCCAGCCTGAAATCAACCTGACATCTGTGCTCAGAGCTTCCTGGGGACCACAGCATCAGTGATTTTCCAGGGCCTCCTTTTATAGTGTGTGTATAGTGTGTATAGCGTATAGTGTGAGCTACTGTGAGCCCACTTTCAGGTCCTCACATTGACACATGATGAATCCTGTATCTCCACTCTCTGCTTTATGAAGCTGCTTGTCTTATGTTAAGGTCCTAGTCTCCTGAGAATTCCAAGTGGGAAGTCAGGGTGATCCTCATGTGATCGTAGTCCATCAGGGCCTCTGAGAATAGAGAGTGGGGGTGCAACTCTAGTCCTTTCGGATTCCTTTTGCTCAACATACTCACTACATCTACTACAACCTGGGTCTCTGCCTTCTACTGATCTAACATTCCTCTTCTTAGTCTTTGGATGACCAGTATATTCAGCGGTGATTGTCTCCTCAGCCCTCCTTCATGGAGGTTCCCATATCAGCATCTGTCACTTGATTATAGGCTTCCTGGGAAATGCATATTCCTACAGACATTGAACAGTTAACCTCTAGTAAATGTTGGAGAAAACAGGTCTTGGTCTCAAAAGTAATCGAAGATTAGGAACACACAGCAGAAATCAAAGAACTCAGGAAAGATATTATGCTGTCAGAGAAAAAGAGCTGATATATTCCTTCTCTTCAGCCAGATTTAGTGTGCTTATTTGCTCAGTCATATCTGACACTTTACAACACCATGGACTGTAGCCTGCCAGGCTCCTGTGTCCATGGGGATTCTCCAAGCAAGAATACTGGAGTGGGTTGCCCTCCTCCAGGGGATCTCCCCAACCCAGTGATTGAACTCAGGTCTCCTGCATTGCAGGCAGATTCTTTACCATCTGAGCCACCAGATTTAGGGTAGTTTAAAAATCTTTACTTTCAGTACCCTCCTGTTGTTGGTCGAGTGGTTAAGACTCTGTGCTCCCAATGCAGGGGGCCTGGGTTCGATCCCTGGTCAGGTAACTGGATCCCACATGTTATAACTAAGAGTTCATGTGCCACAACTAAAAATCTCACATGCCACAGCCAAAGAGCCTGCAGACATGGCAACAAAGATACTGAGTGTCACAACTAAGACCCAGCACAGCCAAAAAATAAATTGAAAAAAATACTTTTAGTACAAATAATAAAATATTTACTTTCTACATAGAAGGATAGCACCAGATAATCTTGTAAGCCTTTGATCACTTGAGGGTGTCTGATTTTGCACATGCAGATGATCATATGGTTACTGAGCAGTATCCATTTGTCTCCTTTATTTATCACTCTTAATTATTTTGGTTATGTGTTATGTGGCAGTATTGATGGGAGGGGAGTTTGGGGGAGAGTGGATATGTGTATATGTACGGCTGAGTCCCTTCACTGTCCACCTGAAACTGTCACGATATTGTTAATTTGCTATTCCTCAACACACACACACACACACACACACACACACACACACACACACACACAAAACTGTGCTTCCAGTGCAAGGGGTGTCAGTTCAAACCCTGGTTGGGGAATTAAGATCCCATGTGCCACATGGCAAATCAATCGATCAATAAAAGATCATCAAAGAAAAAAGTGATGGGGATCCATGAAAGAAAGAATTGATAAGCTAGATTTCATTCCCTTTAAACTTCTGCTCTGTAAAAACACACCATCAAGAGAACAAGATGGGCCATAGTCTGGGAGAAAATATTTACAAAAGATATATCTGATGAAAGCTGTAATTTAAAATATACAAAGAATTCTTAAAATTCATAAGAAGAAAACTAACATCTAATAAAAAATGTACAACAGATATGAATAGATACCTCACCAAGGAAGAAACACAGATATCAAACAAGCATATGAAAAGATGCTCCACATCATATACCATTACAGAACTGCAAATTGAAAAAACAAGCAGATACCACAACATGCCTTTCAGAATGGCCAACATCCAAAGGACTGAAAACACCAAATGCTGGTAAGGATGTGAATCAACAAGAACTCTCATTCCTCGGTGGTGGTGATGCAAAATGGTAGAGCCAGTTTGGAAGACAGTCTGCAAGTTTCTTAGTAAACTATACACATTCAACACTGCTGGTACGAATGTAAATTGGTACAGCCAGTATGGAAAACAGTATAGGGGTTCCTCAAAAAATCAAAAATAACACATAATACTTTCCGCAATTCCACTACTATCCAAAGGAATTGAAATCAGGACCTCGAAGAGAGCTCTGCACTCCCGCGTTCACTGCAGCACTACTCACAATAATCATGAAAGGGAAGTTGCCTACCTGTCCAGTAACAAATGAATGGATAAATAAGTAAAATATACATACAATGGAATATCATTCAGCCTTAAAAAGAAGCTAACCTCTCTAGTCATGACAGTGTGTTTAAATCTAGAGGACATTATGCTACAGTGAAATAAGCCAGACACAGAAGGACAAATACTGCATGTCCTTTACATGAGGAATCTAAAATGGTCTAAGTCAAAGAAGCAGAGAGTAGAGTGGTGGTTGCCAGGGGCTATGGGAGGGTGAATGAGAAGGAACTGTAGACTTAAAAAACATTCACAACCTAAAAGCTGACAGTTATGCCCAGCGAGGACAGACTGCGCCATTCTATTGGCTGCTGAGCATCATCCCACCTCAGGGGAATGTCACCCTGATTTCCTTTTTTTTTTTTTTTTAATACATCAGGGTAGGTATTATTCTGTTTTGCTTCAATTACATACATCTCAGTACATATATGAGGGTGGGGAACAAACTGTCGGTCGCGATCAAAAGTTTTGCAAAGTTCTGTGTAAGGCATGAACATCAGCAGTGAATACATGTTGAAGGAAGCACCCTTCAGACTGAGGCCTTCCACCCAGAGTGAAGAGACAGCCGGGGTGTGTTTACCTGTGTCAGTCAGCCCTGCAGATCCACCCTATCCTCTTTCAGGAGTTTCAGCTCCCTCTCCCACCTCACATACAAGGACAGACTCTGGCTGGGCCTGGTTTTGTCCTCCAGAAAGCGAAAGTTGAGGTCCAGCATGGCCTCGCCAAGTTGCACAGGCCACAGTGGCCCGCTCCCCTGTCCTGGAGTGGGGTGGGCAACACAGGCGTCTTCCTGGTGGACCCTCCCCACTCCCCCTCAGCCCAGGGTCCCATGCTGGCCCCTGTCTGTCTAGCCATTCCTGACCTTCTGAAGACCAGACTTCCCAAGTCCTAGCTCCATCCTGGGGGTGGTCAATTAGTCAGTTGTTTGTTTCTCCTCTTCCTCCAGGAAGTAGTTACATCTTAAAGGTTTTCCACAGTTGTCATCAAGAAGTGGGTATTAGTTCTTAAAAGGTCCCTGCCAATCAATCTCCCTGGACCCTCTGTTACAGACTAATTGAGTGCATGAGTGGCCTGTGCTTGGAAGGCCTCTTCTTTATTCGAGGCTTAGGCAATCGCCTCCTGAGGCAGAGACTCTCCTAATAGTTTGCTATTCCAGCATCCAAAGAATGCTCAGCTGTTGAGTGAGGCAGAGTTACCCCAAGGGTGGTGCTGGACACGATGCTGCACCCACCACAGGTGCGTGTGTGAGGGTGGGGAGCTCTGGGCTCTGCCTCCAGTGTGCCAGGTATTCCTGACGAACAGCGTCCTGTCTCCCCAGCGGCAGAGCTGAAGGGGCCCTGGACCCTTGCACTCCCAAGGAATACCCGTGAAGAACAGGTGGGATCTGAACTGGGGCTGAGTGTGCCCTCAAATGACATGGCCAAGCGTGGAGGATAAGCTGTCCAGTTAAGGTGGTCGTCCGCCTACCAGTCCAGGGACCCACCCTCTCCTTACAGGTGAAAAGTAGCTCTTCAGGATCACAGAAAGGCATCTCCAGTGGAGAAAGGCACAGAAGGAATGGATTTTATGTATTTATTTTTAAAAAACAAAAAAGGTTTAAAAAGTCCTTCATTTCCAACCCTGCCTGGGGAGCGTGAGTGGGGAATAGAATGAACTGAGAAGGGCACCCACCTTCCCCTGGGGAGAGTCCAACTCTTCCCCGGGAGTCTGCAGCGTGCAGGGCAGGTCAGAGGCCGGCCCTCGCCCTTCCTGCCCTGGCTCCTCCATGGGCAGCTCACACTGTTGCCAGCAAGTTCCAGAGACAAAGAAGTGTGGGAGCCGAGGCCAAAGGCTGCCTTTTTCACCTCAGCGGTCACTCCAGCTCTTCTGCCCTTGGATGCTCTCTGGGCTCCACCACTGGGCTCTCAGGGTGGGTGGACAGGCAAGACCAGGAGGCACAGCTTGGCCCAGCCCACTGGCAGCTTCCTTAATGCTGTCTGTGACACAGCAGGGCAGTCGAGGCGAGGGGCGTCACAGTGCAGGAAAGGGCTGTAGAGACACCACGACAATCTGGAAAGGAAAATCTCCTGCTAAGCTGCATCGCTTTCTGATCCTGCCTCTGCACCGAGGCAGCCCTTTTTCCTATTCCCCATCCCGAGGCTGAGTGGAGTCCAGGACAAAGCACTAAGTGGCTGTTTGCTACAAAACACCTGGAGATGCCAGGGGGGTGCTCTCCGCCCGTCAGTCAGTCCAGGCTTACACACAGTCACAGTCACACACACAGCGTTAAGGCATCTGTACCAGCAGGTGTGGCCAAACCAGGCCCAGCTTCTCTCCCTCCACCTGCAGGGGTGAGGGGGGAGAACCCTTCTGGCGGCTTCAGTAACAGGCTGAAGTGGGAGAATCTGGCAACGGAAGAGCGAGCTGGGCCCTGATAAAGAAGAGGAGGAAGGCAGGTGAGGGCCCAATGGGTGCCCTGGGAAGTGACCCAACTCAGGCTGGGAGCCCTGACCACATACCCCCTGGAAAATGAGGGACAGAAAGAGGGGAAGAGAAGCGGGGCTAGAGTCGTGGGACTTTGGAGGAAGCCAGTGCTATCAATATTTACAAGCATAAAGCCCCATCTTCTGTGCCACCTACCTCTCTGCCCCTCCCACAGAAAGAAAGGCCCCTGAGAGCCACCAAGGAGGTCCCGAGACCTCCTCCCCAGCCATGCCCCACAGCGGGGGCCCTTCCCTTGACCGGCCCTGCTCTTGGCCCCCAGGAGTGTCCGCCGGCTCTGCTCGGTCAGGAGGAGGAGCCCTGGCGCCCGGCCACCCCTAGGAGTCCTTGAGCATGCTGATACGTGCGTAGATCTTGAGGGCGGGCCCCAGCTTGATGTTCATGGCACTCATCAGGTGGTCCTCCTTGAGCAGCAGCAGAGCTTGCCCGTCAATCTCCTGGGCACGGAACTCTTCTGTGATTTCCTGGCAGCCTGGCAGAGAGCGGATGAATTCGTAGACATCATCCACGTTCCACTTGGTGGGCTCACTTGGCAGGAAGTAGTGTCCCATGCCCACCAGGTCCTGCATGTGCGTGTCAGGGAGCTCCAGGTCCCGCGGGCCTTGTCTCCGGTGGGAGGTGGACAAGCTGGCTGAGATGAGGGACAAGGGGTCCTCATCGCTTGAGTTATCTGAGCAACAGCTGGAGTCTTCCTGGCTGTGTGTTAGCTGCAGGGCAGCAGTAACTGAAAGGGGTACGGTGCCTGTTGGCTGCTTCTTGGTATCCTTGGTAAGTGTCGGCAGACTGGCTTTGCTGGCCCGACAGTGGTTGTGGATCGTGGCTTCCGCCTTCTGCAGCTTGCTCTGGTCTGAGTGGAAAAGCCCCACTCATTTGTTGCACCCCACGTTGTACCTTTTTGCACAAGCCATGGAACAGAAGCGCTTGTAACGCTTGAACTTGTAGGCGAAGTCCACACGGCCACAGAGCTCACACTTGAGTTTGAGGGGAGTACCCTCCTCTTTAGATTCTTGCAGATAGGGCTCCTCCCTCCCCGAGTCAGTGGTGGTGGTATGGTCCTGAGGCGGAAGTTTCTCAGGCAAGAACCTCTGTGCGTACTTCTTGAGATTCCCCCACAGCAGGGACGAGCGTCCCACCATTCTTGGGGGGCAGTGCCGGTGATGCTGGAGGCAGAGTTTCCGTTCTCTGAGGTCATGCCGGGGCTGCTGAGGTCGGTCAGTGCATGAACAATGCCCTGCCCTGTCTCTGTCCAGGGCTCGGCTGGGCCTGGCCGGGCGGGGCCTAGGCAACCTCTCGGCCGGCCGGCCGTCGCCTTGCGCGGGGTCCCGGCCTGGGCAGACCGCTTCCTCTCCGCCAGGAGCCTCCAAGCCCGGGCCCGGGGCTACCGCGGCGCATCCGACCGCACCGGCCGAGTTGGAGTCCACAAAGGGCGGCAGGGGCGCGAGGCCGGAGTGCGGACAGCAGCAGGCGCTTTAGGGCTGCAGCCGCCGCGGAGACCTCACCCTGATTTCTCAGAAACTCTGTGGATAGAAGGCAACGTGAATAAAACATCTAATCTGCACATTGCTTGCCTGCACCGGAACAAGAGCTACAGGATACATTCCATGCCAGGTTCACACGATTTCTGTCTGATTTACTCACAATCCCAAAGGACAGGCAGACTCAGAAAATACTGCAAGTTTGGTTCCCAACCCCTGAAGGACAGTCAATATCACAATTGAGTCACAA
This sequence comes from Capricornis sumatraensis, assembly GCF_032405125.1. NCBI lineage: Eukaryota > Metazoa > Chordata > Mammalia > Artiodactyla > Bovidae > Capricornis > Capricornis sumatraensis. The sequence goes on from NC_091092.1 coordinate 113,888,428, forward strand.
GAAATTTTTGGTTTCCCAATGCTTTCATAAAATTTATGTCTACACTATACTGTAGGCTATTAAGTGGGCGATAGCATTATGCCTCAGAACAATATAGATATCTTAAATAAAAACACCTCTTTGCTAAAAAAATTGCTAACCATTATCTGAGCCTTCACTGAGGCCATCATTTTTGCCACTGAGGGTGTGAACATTGCAAGAGTTATCAAAATGTGACACACAGACATGAAGTGAGCAAACGGTGTTGGAAAGATGGAGCCAAAACACGCTGGAAGCAAGGTTGACTAACACAAACCTTCAATTTGGTAAAGAAAAAGGAAAAAGAAAAAAGAAACGAAAAGCAGTACCTGTGAATGCAATAAAGCAAAGTGCAACAGAGTGAAGCGTGCCTGTAACTGTTAAGGGCAGTTCCCCATCCCAGGCTTTGTCTTTAAACTAGGCAGCCCACCACGTGAGAACCTGGTCCCTGGTCACGATTACCGCAGCCTCTTCCAGCCCGCCATGCACGCAACTTATAATTTCTTCCCACTGAAGGACTTCCATTTTCCCAAGGCCCACCACTACCTTGCATCAGGGAATTCACATTTGACTGCTGTCATGTCACCATTTCCTCTACATGACAGCTGCCTCCCGACTCTATAATTTTATGGTCAGTGGCTAGATCTTTTTCTCAGCTCTCCAAGTACTAGCATGGAACCTACTATGAGCAGAGGCTCAGTTCATGTATGGGGAATAAATGAGCCTGTGAGCATGAGGTTGAAATTATTAGAATTTAATTCTACATTTTGAATTAACCAAGTATATACTGTTGTTCATAATTTTGTAAAACACAGAGTACAAGGCATGAGGAATCCAAATACTGACCATCTTACTTTTCCTATGTTTCTTGATCCCACATATTTTACTGCTTAACTTTTTCATATTTTCAAGGAAATAACATATTACAATGCCATTTTGTCTTGAACTGGCTTACTAAATAAGATGGAAGCTTCCCCAATTGCTTTACACAACAGAAAAACTCTTATCCTTAAGACCAATAAAAGTGTGATTGATGTCATTCATACACTTAGATTATAAGCTAGATAAGCTTTCATTTAGGAGCAACATTAGAAAAGTAGAGAACTTAAAAACACAGGTTTATCTCTCTATTCCCCATACAGAACAGGAACACCAAGGTATTTTACACTGTGAACCCTCGGTGACGTCCAGTCCTATACTTCTTGGAACACTGACTACTCTCTTGAGCCACAAAGTGCAGAATTTGCCTCAGCTTCACTAGGTGTGGAAGGAACTGCTGGAGGAACACTGGGACATCCGTTGGCTTGGGCCCTCTCTTCCTCATCTTTCAAAGCCTCTTCATACCAAAAGTGGAAGGCACTGGGATCCAAACGGTAAATCCTGGCCAGGAACTCCAGGGCTCTCATCTTGCTTGTTTCAGCGTGTGCTCTCGGACCCCACAGGAACTCATAGCATGCTGGATCGCTGCCCGGCACTTGCCGATATTCCAAATACTTCAGCTGCACCAAATCTTGGGTGATGAGCTTCTTGGGCTCCCCAAATATGAAGTGCCTCTTCCCAGCATGGATATTCATCTTACTCAGGAAATCCCAGATGTATTCCTCTGTGGCACAGTTGCCCTTCATGAAGATCACACCCAGGAGATTCATCAGGAGACCGGTCTTGGGAAAACCCCTGCCACGGTGCACGATCCCATTGCGGGGGAGACTCATCTTGCTGACAAGGACATAAGAATGCTTGGCAGTGTTGTCTTTCTTCACGTCAATACCAAATACCACCTCCATGCTGTCAGAAGCTCTTTTGAGGATCCTGAGGAATCGATTGTGGTACTTTTTATCAATAATCTTCAGCATATTCACTTTCCTAATGGGCTTTCTCGTCTTATACATGCGTAACAGGAACTGTACCAACAGACTCGTCGGCCTGGTTAGTGAGTGTTTTCCAGACCGCACATTGGAAACAGGGGCCTGAGAGGAATTGTGTGTTTTCCCAATTTCCCCAAGGGGTCTTTTGGATGATCTTGTGGGAGAAACACTTGCAGGCACAGGGGTGGTGGTCAGGGCCCCCCGAGGACGCTTGAGATGGTTACCAGACCTAGCACCGGACTTTCCCTTAGCATCAACCCCGGGACCAGGATTGGAGGAAGAGGAGAGTGCTTCCATCGTGGTGGCAGTGACCTGAGCGCCCCTCAGATCCTGGGTGCCATGCTGAGCCTGGCGGCGTTTGTCACAGGTGTGGAGCTTACCCTTCTTACCCCGAGGCATGGTGGCTGTCGTCAGGGACAACAGGCAGGAGTGCAGGTAGAACAGCACGTGATCTGGGCAGAGAGGAGAGAGGGTGAAAGGGTGTGAGCGCCTGTGGCAGGGAGGCACCACTCGGCCTTTAAGAAGGCCCACTCTGCAGGTTTCCATGTGGGCACTGCTCTACAAACCCAGAGGACTCCTGATCTGGTCACGCTGTCCTCTTAAGAACTCTGTCGAAATAATTGAGACTCAGGCTGCAGCCTGCCATCCGTGCCATCTGCTTCCTGTCACTGAGTGGAGCAGTGGGCCAGTCCATTCCTTGAGGACAACCCCCTCCATTCTTGAGGGTGGGGGTCCTCTTGGTTCATATTCAGGACAATTGTATCAACTTTTGACATGGCCTGGGCCCTATACTCTTTGCTTATCCTCTAAGGTTCTACCCCAAAGCCTGGTCCTCATCTTCCTGTGATACCTGAAGAAGTGAAGAGGTACCTCAGCCCAGTGTCCCTGGCAGGGGGCACCCACAGCAGTCAGCTCTAGGGAACTCTGTCCTGGGCTCACTGGGGTTTTCTGTCCCCTTTCAGGGTCTTTCCTTGGCTCTAGGTAGAGCCTGGGACACCCGTGTCTGCTGCCCTGGGTTCCCCTACACCTGACTTCCATGCCTGGGCTTCTCAGTGCTGTGTGGCAGGTGGGGGATGTGAGGTGGTGCTGTCTATTGTTTTCCCTGTTGGAGGGTGAGTGCAATCAACATTGTTCTTTCAGGGTCCTCTCGCTGACTCCTCTGAAGCCCTGGGCCTCTTCCCTTGGCAGAATTGAGGCCATTGACATATTCTAACATCCTTACATCTCTGAACTCTCCAGACAAAAGTGAGAAGACTCACCAGCTTCACAGATACACTAGGTTTCCAATTGGAAAAGAGCCAAAATTAACGACAACTTACATTTAGAGTTGGTGTTCACCTTAGACCTCGTTCCGGTCTGGGTAGAACTCAGGACTCCTCCGACCAATAACCTGGGTAATTCAGCCTCAGAGCAAAGTCCTGAATTCCCCAAGTCCCTGGAGGGGCAAAGTCAGGATACTACATACGTGACTACCCTTCACTTGAGCCCCCAGGATATGTAGGCGCTCTGCTTTGTGATACCACCCCTAAAGGGGAAAGGCCCCCCAATCAGTACTTAGGGCACTCACTTCACTGCAGTTAGGACAGAGGTATCCTCCATCTGCAAGCAGGGGCTACTCCTGACCAAAGCCATACCATCCATGAGACTTCCCCAGGCAGAACTCAGTTTGATGGCTCTGCCGGAGCTTTCCAGGGCTTACAGCAGCAGTGAAACTTAGTGCGGCCCTCTTTGTTATGGGCTGAGTGGCCCCTGCCTCAGTCCCAATTCAGTTTTCACCTCAACTCCAGACTGGCGCTGGGAATCCGCCCTCCGCCAGCCAGAGGCCTGACTGCTGGATCGAAGTCCTTACTTACAGGAAACTGTAAAATGGAAGTGAGGATGACTCATTTCTGGCCATGATGCTCAGGGTGTCAGATAGCTTATGGGGGCACATGGCGGGTGGGGCGAGGGAAAGCCACGGGAGGGTGTCCTATGGTCCTCATTCGGAGTCTCCATCTTCATGTCTATTAGAGAGTCTGACACTCCTCCCTTACCTGAACTCTGTCCACAAGCCTCCAAACAGAGCTTCTCCTCCTAGAGTTCAGCAGGGGAGAAGTCAGGAAATTTAGCGCATGGGTGCTGCTTTGTGTTGCCATCTTTACTGCCAGTGCCGAGTTAGCACTCGGGCCTCTCCCCGTGGCTGGAGTTGGGGCCTAGGTTTCTTTCTATTATAGAATCAAGTAATCTCTTCGATCTTACACAATCTCTTAGATCAAGATTTACCAATAATTCAGCCTAACAGTGTTGTAGGAACCATCCCCTGCTGACCATAGAGGTGAGACTGTGGGTTTCACTTTGTTACAGGAGGGGCAATGGTCCCATGAGTCCACATTCAGGTCCTCACCTTGCCTTCAGGTCAGTCCTGGGAATCCACTCTCATTTAAACGAACACCCTGAACGGCAGTCAGAGCTCATTGCCACCAGCACGGGAGTTGGGGGGAGCTAATTCCAGTGACGGCTACCCTGTGTGGGGTCTCTGAGGGATGATGGCAGGGGTGGGGCTCTGCGGGGACTCCATCGTTCAGTGTTCAGCAGTCCCTGGGTCATCCCTTAGGGTCCTCCCTGCACCGTCTGTCAGAGCCTGAGTCCCTTTACTCTATGGACTTGAGTCCTCCTGCCCCCCCCAAAAGCCCTAGCCTCCCCAAATCCCTAGTGGGGAGTCAGGGCGCTTCTCTGAGCATCTCTCCCTGACAGGAGGGGTGCCACTCTGTGAGCCTTCCTCCTTGGTGGGAGACTCTCTCATTAGCACCGATGGTCCTCATCTTCACTGTGGTGATGGCCAAGATGCCCCCCTCCTCAGAACTGAGGTTTGATCCTGATAGAAAAAGCCCTTCCCTCACTGAGACCAGACAGAAATGAAGAGGCTTCTCATCCTTATAACTCTGCCTGGAGCCTCTGGGGTTAGGAATAGGGGCAGGGGTGTGTAAAGCCTCCTCATTTGTGGGTCTAGTGACACTTCTTTCTTCACTCAGGGACCTCACCATGGTCCTGGTCAGTCCTAGGACCTGACCCTCCAACCTGAGATTCTCCCTCTACTGAACTGAGGCCATTTTTCTTAGAGTAAGACTGACCTCACAGAGAACTCTAAGGCTTGTAATAGGGAATGCCCTGTCTGTGCGTTCTAGGTTTGAGAGCAAGTTTGGGCAGGTCTCTGAATGACCTATATTTTAGGGTGGTTGTCCCTCCAGTCCTCACTCATGTGGGCCCTCATTTTGTCTATCTCTTGGAATAATAGTTTCCTGGGGTACACCACATCCCTGCATAATCTTGAGAAGTGTCCCTAAAGCAAACCTTACAGTTTCATGTCTCAGACTTCATGTGAGATGGGGAAAATGCCACATAAGGCAGGGGGCAGGATGGGGTATGCTCCCAGAGAAATATGTTGATCTCTCTGTTTCTGGAGGGGGAGGGGATTTAAGATGAGGGGACTCATGTACACCCATGGCTGATTCATGTCAATGTATGGCAAAAACCACAATATTGTAAAGTAATTAATCTCCAATTAAATTAATTTAAAAGAAAAAAAAAACACCTTAGCCAGAGTCAGTCTCTTATGTGAATTGTTTTAATTGATTTATAGGCATACCTTTAAAAAATTGTACTTCACTTAACCATGCTTCACATATATTGTGTTTCATTACAAACTGAAAGTTTACAGTAACTGTGCATTGAACATAACTATGGCATCATTTCCCCCAAACCGTGTGTTCACTTGGGGTCCCTGTGCCACATTTTGTAAATTTGTGAAATATTTTAAACTCTTCCCGTATTTTATTCCTTATGGTGCTCTGATCAGGTTTCTGTTACTATTGTAGCTGTATTCTAATTTTAAATTAAGCTATGTACATTTTTTAGACATCTTCTAGTAAGTGTACAATAGGATTAACAACTTTTATAAGCACTGGGAATCCCCCAAATTCCTGTGATTTACTTTATGGCAATATTCACTTTATTGCAGTGATCTAGAACCCAACCCACCATATCTGAGATATGCATACATTTCTAAAGGAAAGGAGCAGTCCAATATGGTTTTCTGCTATTTTGATTGAAGTTCTCTGACACTGCATAGAGAGATGATCTTATTGTCACTATCATCTATTTCTCCTCCTTATCGCTGTCATTTCCTGAGGTAGGCTTTGTGCCTGAAGAAGTGTATTGGAATATATCCAGAGTCCTTACTTTTATCCCAAGATACATTTGAGTGTTAAAGAACACAAGCTCTGCTTAGGGTCAAGGGGAGTGTAACAGTGTGGGATCTAGAGGAATTCAGAGAGGAATCTAACTCCAGGCCTACCAGTCACTAGTGTCCCCAGCAAGGGTTCGCTGCCTGATGCACATAGAAGCCAATACTATGGAACAGGCTTTTGAGAGAAAAACTTTAATCCAGGGTGGAGTGGCAAGAAGACACGAGGCAGGGCTCTTAAATCTGTCTCCTCAATCCAGAATTTGGGGTAAAATTAAAGGGTTTAGGGGAACTGCAGACTTGGAAGCTAATTGGCTAGTCTTGAGTTAGTTCATGTAAGCTATTCATGCTGCTAGAAGGCAGATTTTCCATATTGAAGGACTTCATACAGTTCTCCCATGGCAACATTCCTACTCTGAGAGTCCCACAGACGGAACCCTCTTGGTTCTGCAGTCATCCTGGAAACATAGGCTCCTTTTTGCACATGCATAGTGCTGCCTCTAAAAATAACTCAAGGTTTGATTAATCAACAACCGGTTTTAAGGAGGCAAAACCAGTTTAAACTACTCAGTGTTTTATATTTCAATCCCCCCCATTTCTCTTTGTACATTCTTCAAGCTTGTGGGAAATCATCCTCAATTTGGTTAATGGTTCTCAAATTGTGTAAAAAATGATAATCCCGGGTCCCAGATTTCTGTACCAATAGGACTGGAGTGTTATATAAGCATTGACAAGGTTGGATTAATTGGTATTTAAGAAAGGTGATTATCAGAGGCTTTGCTTCCTTCACATGTCTCTTTACAGACTATTGCTTTAAATTTGGAGTTTTGGTGCCTGAATGGAATTTATGACTATTGGGTCAGCTGTCTTGGCTCTTCCTGGCCACTCATCAGTCCTAACTGAGCTCTGCAGTTGACTGACTGATTTCTTCCACTCTAGTGCTCAAAATAGTTTACATCTTGACCAGCAGAGAGCCTGGACCAACTGTCTTTAACCGATGCTTGATGCCTCTTCCCAGCCTTCATGGATTGCAGCCAACATCAACCAGCACTCTTATTAGGAACCTGAGGTCTCTGGATGAGGCAGAAATGTTGGCTTCCCCTGGAAAACCCTTGCATTTATGGGAGCTGTAGGAAAGCCATCAGGACTTATCTATCTTGGCTCAGACCACTTTGTTACTTTAAGAAGAAAAAGGGGCAAACTAGAGGAATCTCTCCTTAATTTAGGACCCAATTCCATCTCCTAGTTTGGTTTCTGGGAAGAGCTGGCTGTATGAATTCCCTGGAAAGCCACTGAGAAGAATGGACAGTCTCAAGGTGACCAATTTGGATTTGAGGGTTCACTTAAAGAACCCTGAAAAGTTTTCCATTAGAGGTGGCTGTCATACCGTAGCTTGAGAGTCACACATGCTACCTGACTTCTAAGGAATTTGTCCAGTTCCATGACTGGAGCCCATTTGGTCAGAGGCTCCTAATATTTCCACCCTGCCATGTGCTGAGGATGAGCTTGTCTACTGAAGAGAAGCCCATGGAATTTCAGGCTCTGTCTCGCTCTCCACCTTGAAAATCTTACCTAGTGAGGAGGAGGGTGAAAGAGTGATTGCATCACATTGAGGAAAGTGAAACAGGAAGCTGTCTTAGACTCAGGCAGAGCTGACTTTCAGAGAGCAACTCAGGAGAACACATGTTTAAACACTGATTTTCTCACTTCCTTTCTGAGCATGCTGAGGTTTAATCTTTCTGGTAGATGACCAAATTATTTTACCCCTCTAGCAGAGACTACAGACATGCGAATCTAAATGTCTGGGTAATTTCCAGGGGGAATACATTCACTGCAAGTCCTCTACGTAGCCCATGGCCTTTAGCTATTCTGGCTGATACAAAAGAGGACTAGACTTTTTAGTGAGGAAACACCAGAATGTGTCCAATTGTATAAAATTCCTTTAACATGGGCTCATGGTATGTTCTTCTGTGGGGGGAGAGTTTTCTTGCATTACAGTCCCTCATTTTACATTTATGCTCGCACCACAACAAGGTAATCAGGGCTGATTTCATTAAGAATACACTCGTGTGAAATTCAAAGGATCATAGGAGACTACTACAAACAACTATATGCAAATAAAATGGACAACCTGGAGGAAATGAACAGATTCTTAGAGGTACAACCTTCCAAGATTGAACAAGAAAGAAACAGAGAATATGAAGAGACCAATGACAAGTACTGTAAAACAGTGATTTAAAATTTTCCAATAAAAAGCCCAGGACCAGATGGTTTCACAGGTGAATCTATCAAACAGTTAGAGCAGAGTTAATGCCTGTCCATCTCAAACTCTTCCAAAAAATTGCAGAGGAAGTAACACTCCAAAGGTCATTCCATTAGGCCACCATCACCCTGATAGCAAAACCAGGCAGAGAAACACACCAAAAGAAAATGACAGGCCAATAACACTGAAGAACATAAATTCAAAAATAGTGAATAAAATACTAGCAAACCAAAGAAGAAAGTCTCTTCAATAAGTGACACTCTGGAAACTGGATAGCTACATGGAAAAGAATAAAATTAGAACATTCTCTAACACCATACACAAAAATAAACTCAAAATGGATCAAAGATCAAAACTGTAATGTCAGACACTATAAAACTCTCAGAGGAGAACCTAGGCAGACCACTCTTTGACAAAAGTTACAGAAGTACGTTTTTTAATTTTTTTTTTATTGAAGGATAAATATGTTACAGAATTTTGTTGTTTTCTGTCAAACATCAACATGAATCAGTCATAGGTATACATATATCCCCTCCCTTTTGAACCTCCCTCCCATCTCTTTTCCCATTCCACCCCTCTAGGTTGATACAGAGCCCCTGTTTGATTTTCCTGAGCCATACAGCAAATTCTCATTGGCTGTCTGTTTTACATATGGTAATATAAATTTCCATGTTGCACTTTCCATACATCTCACCCTCCTCTCTCCTCTCCCCATGTCCATAAGTCTATTCTTTATGTCTGTTTCTCCATTGCTGCCCTGTGAATAAATTATTCTGTGCCATTTTTCTAGATTCCATATATGTGCATTAGAATATGATATTTATCTTCCTCTTTCTGACTCATTTCATTCTGTATAATAGGTTCTGGGTTCATCCTCCTCATCAGAACTGACTCAAATACGTTCCTTTTTATGGCTGAGTAATATTCCATTGTGTATATGTACCACAACATTTTTATCCATTCATCTGTTGATGGACATCTAGGTTGCTTCCATGTTCTAGCTATTGTAAATAGTGGTACAATAAACAATGGGATACGTTGTGTCTTTTTCAATTTTGGTTTCCTCAGGGTATATGCCAAGGAGTGGGATTTCTGGGTCATATGGTGGTTTTATTCCTAGTTTTTTAAGGAATCTTCATATCATCTTCCATAGTGGCTGTATCAATTTACATTCCCACGAACAGTACAGGAGCATTCCCTTTTCTCCACACCCTCTCCAGCATTTATTGTCTGTAGACTTTGATGATCGCCATTCTGACTGGTGTGAGATGATATCTCATTGTGGTTTTGATTTGCATTTTTCTAATAATAAGTGATGTTGGGCATCTTTTCATGCGTTTGTTAGCCTTCTGTATGTATTCTTTGGAGAAATGTCTGTTTAGCTCTTTTTGCCACTTTTTGATTGGGTTGCTTGTTTTCCTGGCATTGAGTTATATGAGCTGCTTGTTCAGTTCAGTCCAGTTCAGTCCAGTCACTCAGTTGTATCTGACTCTTTGCAGCCCATGGACTGCAGCACGCCAGGCCCCCGTATTCATCGCCAACTCCTGGAACTTACTCAAACTCATGTCCATTGAGTCGGTGATGCTATCCAACCAACTCATCCTCTGTCATCCCCTTCTCCTCCTGCCCTCAAGCTTTCTAAGCATTAGGGTCTTTTCAAGTGAGTCAGCTCTTTGCATCAGGTGGCCAAAGTATTGGAGTTTCAGCTTCAGCATCAGTCCTTCCAATGAATATTCAGGACTGATTTCCTTGAGGATGGGCTGGTTGGATCTCCTTGCAGTCCAAGGGACTCTCAAGAGTCTTCTCCAACACCAGAGTTCAAAAGCATCAGTTCTTCAGCGCTCAGCTTTCTTTATAGTCCAACTCTCACATCCATACATGACTACGGGAAAAACCATAGCTTTGACTAGATGGGCCTTTGTTGGCAAAGTAATGTCTCTGCTTTTTAATATGCTGTCTAGGTTGGTCATAACTTTTCTTCCAAGGACCAAGCCTCTTTTAATTTCATGGCTGCAGTCACCATCCTCAGTGATTTTGGAGCCCCCCAAAAATAAAGTCTGTAACTGTTTCCACTGTTTCCCCATCTATCTGCCACAAAGTGATGGGACCATATGCCATGATCTTAGTTTTCTGAATGTTGAGGTTTAAGCCAACTTTTTCACTCTCCTCTTTCATCAAGGGGCTCTTTACTTCTTCTTCACTTTCTGTCATAAGGGTGGTGTCAACTACATATGAGATTATTGATATTACTCTCAGCAGTCTTGATTCCAGCTTGTGCTTCATCTAGCCCAGCGTTTCTCGTGATGTACTCTGCATATAAATTAAATAAGCAGGGTGACAATATACAGCCTTGATGTACTCCTTTCCCTATTTGGAGCTGCTTGTATATTTTGGAAATTAGTCCTTTGTCAGTTGTTACATTTCATTCTTTTATACATAGCTGTCCAGTTTTCCCAACACCATTTATTGAAGAGACTCTGTTTGCTCTGTTGTATGTTCTTGCCTTCTTTGTCAAAAATAAGGTACCCATAGGTGCATGGGTTTATTTCTGGGCTTTCTATTTTGTTCCATTAGTCTATATTTCTGTGGTGTTTTTTTTTTGCCAGTACCATACTGTCTTGATGACTGTAGCTTTGTAGTATAATTTGAAGTCAGGAAGGTTGATTCCTTCAGCTCCATTCTTCTTTCTCAAGACTGCTTTGGCTAGTCAGGGTCTTTTGTGTTTCCATATGAATTGTGAAATCTTTTGTTCTAGTTCTGTGAAAAATGCCATTGGCGAATTGATTGGGATCACATTGAATCTGTAGATTGCATTTGGTAGTATAGTCATTTTCATAATATTGATTCTTCCTACCCAGGAACATGGAATATCTCTCCATCTATTTATGTCATCTTTGATTTCTTTCATCAGTCTCATAATTTTCTGTGTACAGTTCTTTTGTCTCATTACATAAGTTTATTCCTAGATATTTAACTTTTTTTGTTGCAGTGGTGAATGGGATTGATTACTTCTTTTCTCTCTCTGACTTTTCATTGCTAGTATATAGAAATGAAAGTGATTTCTGTGTATTGATTTTGTATCCTGCAACTTTGCTAAATTCACTGATTAGTACTAGTAATTTTCTGATACTATCTTTAGGTTTTTATATGTACAGTATCATGTCATCTGCAAACAGTGAGAGCTTCTTATTTTCTGATCTGGATTCCTTTTATTTCTTTTTCTTTTCTGATTGCTGCAGCTAGGACTTCCAGAACTAAGTTGAATAACAGTGGTAAAAATAGACACCCTCGTCTTGTTCCCGATCTTACGGGGAATGCTTTTAGTTTTTCACCAGTCAGAATAATGTTTGCTGTAGGCTTATCATATATGGCCTTTACTATGTTGAGGTAGGTTCCTTCTATGCCCATTTTTTGAAGAATTTTAATTATAAATGGGTGCTGAATTTTGTCAGAGGCTTTTCTACATCTGTTGAGATTATCATATGGTTTTTATCTTTCAATTTGTTAATATGGTATATCACATTGATTGATTTGCGTATATCAAAGAATCCTTGCATTCCTGGAATAAACCCAACTTGATCATGCTGTATGAGTTTTTTGATGTGTTGCTGAATCCCGTTTGCTAAAATTTTGTTCTGGATTTTTGCATCTATGTTCATCAGTGATATTGGCCTGCAGTTTTCTTTTTGTGTGTTGTCTTTGTCTGGTTTTGGTATCAGGGTGATGGTGGCCTAGTAGAATGAGTTTTAAAGCATTCCTCCCTCTGCAAGTTTTTGAAAGAGTTTTGGAAGGATAGGCTCTTCTCTAAATGTTTGATAGAATTCTCCTGTGAATCCATCTGCTCCTGGGCTTTTGTTTTTTGGGAGATTTTTGATGACAGCTTCAATTTCACTGCTTGTAGTTGGGTTATTCATAAGTTCTATTTCTTCCTGGTTCAGTCTTGGAATATTGAACTTATCTATAATCTGCCCATTTCTTCCAGGTTATTCATTTTATTGCCATATAGTTGTTCATAATAGTCTCTTATAATCCTTTGTATTTCTGCATTGTCTGTTGTAACAGTGCCTTTTTCATTACAAATTTTGTTGATTTGGTTCTTCTCTCTTTTTTTCTTCATGAGTCTGGCTAAAGGTTTGTCAATTTTGTTAATATTCTCAAATAACCAGCTTTTAGTTTTATTAATCTTTACTATTGTTTCTTTCTTTTTATTTCTGCTTTATCTTTGTGATTTCTGTCATTCTACTAATTTTGTTTTTTTGTTGTTGTTCTTCTTCTTTTTCGAGTTGTTTTAGGTGTAAAGTTTGGATGTCTATTTGATGTTTTTCTTGTTTCTTGAGGTAGGATTATATTCCTATAAACTTCCCTCTTAGAACTGCTTTTGCTGCATTCCATAGGTTTTGAGTTGTCATGTTTTCATTGTCATTTGTTTCTAGAAATTTTTTGATTTCTCTTTTGCTTTCTTCAGTAACCTGTTGGATATTTAGAAACATGTTGTTTAATCTCCATGTGTTTGTGTTTCTTATAGTTTTTTTCTTGTAATTGATATCTAGTCTCATAGCATTGTGGTCAGAGAAGATGCTTGATATGATTTCAGTTTTCTTAAATTTAGTGAGGTTTGATTTGTGACCCAAGATGTGGTCTATCTTGGAGAATGTTCCATGTGCACTTGAGAAGAAGGTGTATTCTTCTGCATTTGGATGGAATGTGCTGAAGATATCAATGAGATCCATCTCATCTAATGTATCATTTAAGACTTGTGTTTCCTTATTAATTTTCTGTTTTGATGATCTGTCCATTGGTGTGAGTGGGGTGTTAAAGTCCCCTACTATTATTGTGTTACTGTCAATTTCTCCTTTTATGTCTGTTAGTGTTTGTCTTATATATTGAGGTGCTTCTATGTTGGGTGCATAGATATTTACAATTGTTATGTCTTCCTCTTGGATTGATCCCTTGATCATTATGTAGTGTCCTTTCTTATCTCTTGTAATCTTCTTTATTTTAAGGTCGATTTTGTCTGATATGAGGGTTGCTACCCCAGCTTTCTTTTGCTTCCAGTTTGCATGGAATATACTTTTCCATTTTCTCACTTTCAGCCTATATGTGTCTTTAGGTCTGAAGTGGGTTTCTTGTAGACAGCATATATATGGATCTTGTTTTTGTATCCATTCAGCCAATCTGTGTCTTTTGGTTGGAGCCTTTAATCCATTTATATTTAAAACAACTACTGACATATATGTTCCTATTGCCATTTTCTTAATTGTCTGGATGTGATTTTGTAGATCTTTTTCTTCTGTTGTATTTCTTGACTATATAAGTCCTTTTAACATTTGATGTAAAGCTGGTTTGGTGGTACTGAATTCTCTTAACTTTTGCTTGTCTTTAAAGCTTTTTATTTCTCCATCAATTTTGAATGAGATCCTTGCCAGGTACAGTAATCTTGGTTGTAGATCTTTCCCTTTCAGCACTTTAAATATATCTTGCCATTCCCTTCTGGCCTGCAGAGTTTCTCCTGAAAGATCAGCTGTTAAGAAAATGAGGTTTCCCTTGTATGTTACTTGTTGCTTCTCCTTTGGTGCTTTTAATATTCTTTGTGTTTAGTCTTTATTAGTTTGATTAGTATGTGTCTTGTCATGTTTCTCCTTGAGTTTATCCTGTATGGGACTCTCTGTGCCTCTTGGACTTCATTGATTATTTCCTTTTCCATGCTGGGGAAATTTTCAAATATAATCTCTTGAAAAATTTTCTCATACTCTTTCTTTCTCTCTTCTTCTTCTGAGATCCCTATAATTGGTGCGTTTGATATTGTCTCAGAGGTCTCTGAGACTATCCTCAGTTCCTTTCATTCTTTTATTTTATTCTGCTCTTCAGAAGTTATTTCCACCATTTTAGCCTCCAGCTCACTGATTCGTTCTTCTGCTTCAGATATTCTGCTCTTGTTTCCTTTTAGAGTATTTTTAACTTAGTAATTGTGCTCTTTGTCTCTGTATTTTTATTCTTTAATTCTTCTAGGTCTTTGTTAATTGATTGTTGCATTTTTTCCATTTTGTTTTCAAGGTTTTTGATCATCTTTACTCTCATTATTTTGAATTCTTTTTCACATAGTTTGACTATTTCCTCTTCATTTATTTGGACTTCTCTGTTTCTAGTTTGTTCCTTCATTTGTGTATTATTTCTCTACCTTTTTTTTTTTTTAACTTATCGTGTTTGAGGTCTCCTTTTCCCAGGCTTCAAGGTTGAATTCTTTCTTCCTTTTGGTTTCTTCCCTCTTAAGTTTGGTTCAGTGGTTTGTGTAAGCTTTGTATAGGGTGAGATTTGTGCTGAGTTTTTGTTTGTTCGTTTGTTTTTCCTCTGATGGGCAAGGCTGAGTGAGGTGGTAATCCTGTCTGCTGATGATTGGGTTTGTATTTTTGGTTTGTTTGTTCTTTAGATGAGGCATCCTGCTCAGGGTGCTACTGGTGGTTGGGTGATGCTGGGTCTACAAGCATTTTTCTTTGTGTAAGTTCTCAGTATTTAATACTCCCTAGGGTTAGTTCTCTGGTAGTCTAGGGTCTTGGAGTCAGTGCTCCCACGCCAAAGGCTCAGGGCTTGATCTTTGGTCAGGAATGAAGATTCCACAAGTGGTTTGTTGTAGCATTAAGTGAGATTAAAAGAAATACCCCAAAACAAGAAACCAAAGATGAACCCCAGACAAATGGTTGTTAGAAAATCAGGAAAAGAATAATTTAAATAATTGAATATACACCCATGAGCAAAGTCAAATCATTCCAACAAAAATAAAGTAGAATTTATTTGACCTGGTGAACATACGAAATCAAAAATTATATTTACCAGTTAAGAACAAAACTAACTAAAGCACAAAGTGGAAAACAAAACTAAAGCAAGGTGCCAAGTGGGGAATAAAGCAATGAAAACAAAACTAACAAATATTTTGAGAGGAAATAAAGAAAAGAAAGAAAGAATAGATATGCAAAGTTAAACAGAGGTAGATGAAGAAAGTTTATATAAAGATTAACTGCAAGGGGAAAAGAACAGTAGGAAAAGCAAACAATGGAATAAATGTAAAAAAATAGGTGTTAAAAAATTAAAAATCAAAAGTATAAAAAAAGAGAAAAGAAAAAAGATGGAAGACAGAAAAAAGGGAAAAAAAGGAAAACTTCACAGAACTACAAAAGCCCAATGTAAATGCAGAGGTTTATAACAATAAAAAGTCTGACTGAATATATGTATATACCCATAAGCAAAATCAAAACAGTCCAATGAAAATAAAGTATAGTAGATTGACCTGGCAAACAAAGGAAACCAAAAATTATGTCTAGCAGAACAAAACTAACTAAAGCACAAACTGGAAAACAAAACTAAAGCAAGGTGCCAACTGGGGAATAAAGCAATGAAAATAAAACTAACATATGCTGAGAGGAAAGGAAAGAAAGAAAGAATAGATATGCAAAGTTAAATAGAGGTAGATAAAGAAGATTCATATACATTAAAGATTAACTGCAAGGGGGAAAGAACATTAGGAAAACAAAGAAATAAATTTAGAAAAGATAATAAGAGGTTTAAAAAAGTAAAAAGTAAAATTAAAAAAAGAGAAAAGAAAAAAAATAAGGAAAACTCCCCATAACTGCAAAAGCCCAATGTAGAGGCAGGGGTTTATAACAACAATAAAAAATGTGACTGTGAAAAAAAAAAAAGCTCAACATCTTAATTAAATTTCATTGTGTCACTAAAATCGACAACTACAACGGGGGTGGAGGAGGAGGTGGAAAAAGAAGTAAAAAATCCAAAAGAATCTACAGAACAAGTCAAAAAATAAGAATAATGAATGTTTTCTTGAGTCACTGCTGTCAGAGTTCTTTCCCTCGCTGGGAGTCACAGTCCACCCCACCTCCCTAGGATGCCCTCCAACACTGTGCTGATCTCTGGACCTGCTGTGGGGGCAGCTCAGATTCTAATCCGGTCCTACTACTCTGTGTTCTTGCCTCCAATGTCCACAGCTATCAGAACTAGTATGTTTTCTTTTGTGGGAGCTCTCAGTGACCTTTCATATATTCCATAGACACAGAGTCTGCCTAGTTGATCGTGCGGATTTAATCTGCAGCTTGTACAGCTGGTCGGAAGGTTTTGGGTCTTCTTCCTTAGCCACACTATCCCTGGGTTTCAACTGTGATTTTATTTCCACCTCTGCATGTGGGGAGTCCCCTGGGGTTTGCTCCTGAGGCTTCCCTGGAAGACTTGGGTTTGCCCCTGTGAGAGCCAGGTGTGGAGGTGGTGCAGCTGCTTGGGTCACAGGGGTTCTGGCAGCACCTGGTACTCAGGAGAGCTGGTGGCTAGGGCAGCAGGAAATATAGTGCTCTAGAAGGATATGGCAACCAGTATTGGCCAATATGCTCCAGGCCATTCTTGCCTGGAAAACCCCCTGACAGAGAAGCCTGGAAGGGCAAAGTCTACAGGGTTGCAAAGAGTCTGACATCACCGAAGCCATCCTGCACCCAGACGCAAGATTTTTTTGCTTGTGGCAGCTCTGCCCCAGTGAGAGTTGAGCGTGAAGGTGGCACAGCTGCTTGGCTTGCAGGGACCCTGGTGGTGCCAGGTGTGCTGGGACATGGACTGCCCCCGCCGCAGGAGTTATGGCCCTATCAGTCTTTTTTCGAGCCTCTTGTAGCTGGCTATCAGAAGGTCTCTTTGGCCAGTCTTTCTCCATAACTCTGCCCATTCAGGCACTTAAGAGGGTGCCATTGTCTGGGGTCCTTCTCTGTTGTTCAGGGCATCAGTCACTTCAAGGAGCACCCTGGGTGGGGTCCTACTCTGTAGTTCAGAGCATCAAGTGTTTTATGTGCCAGCCTCTATTGTTCAGGTGCCAATGCTGGCATGTGAGGGGAGAGAGGCTATGGTGATGGGTCCACCTCCTACACATGACTCAGCAGTATCACCTTGCTTCCATGGCTACCTGGCTTACCTCCACAGGCATTTCCAACCACAGTTTCCTCCCTCACATCCTCTTGATCCATCTCTCTACGGTCAACAGCAGCCCTCACCCTGAGATTGCTCCACAATCCCTAAGCTCCCAGCTGCTGCACCTTCCAGGGCATCTATGTCCCTGTCCAAGGTATATATGGCTGCTACAAGGACTGTGTGATTCTCATTCATTTAGGCTGCCACAGATTAGCTGTTTCACTCTCAGCCTTAAATGTTTCTCCTCTGACTCAGACAATTGTCCTGATTTGGGTATCAGACCCCTGCTTCAGTTCCCCTACCCACCAAAAGGAGATCCTGTCCTATTAACACTCCTGTTTTTTCTCCTAGTTCCTTTGTCCTACCGAGTTTTGCATGGGTCTATATATTCTTTCCACTGGTCAGGTACTCATATCTGCTCTCAGCTGGTGTTTTGCATGCATTTCTGTGTCTGAAGGTGTATTCCTGATGTATCCATGGAGAGAGATGTACTCCAAATCCACCTACTCCTCTGCCATCTTGTTCTCTCCAGTAGTACTTTTTTTTTTTTTTTTTAGCAATATGGTTTCTGATTCACCTCCTGGAGTAATGGAAATAAAAACAAAAATAAACGGGTGACATCTAATTAAAGTTAAAAGCTTCCATAGAGCAAAAGAAACCATAAAGAAAAAGACAATTCACAGAATGACAGGAAATATTTGCAATTAAAGCAAACAACAAGGGATTAATCTCCAAAATATATAACAGGCTCATACACTCTATGCCAAATAAACAATCCGAACAAAAATTGGCAAAGGATATAAATAAACACACCTTCAAAGAAGACATACTGATATCCAAAGAGCACATGAAAAGATGCTCAGCATCACTAATTATCAGATAAACGCGAATCCAAACTGCAATGAGGTATCACCTCACACCAGCCAAAATCGTCATCATCCCTAAATCTACAAACAGTAAATGATGGAGAGAGTGTGGAAAAAAGGGAACGCTCTTGCACTGTTGGTGGGAATGAAAATTGATACAGTCACTATGGAGAACATTATGGAAGTTTCTTGAAAAACTAAAAACAGAGTTACCATATGATCCAGCAATTCCACTACTGGCACATATCCAGAGAAAACCATGATTCATAAATGTACATGCACTTCAATCTTCATTGCAGCACTATTTATATTAGCCAAGATATGGAAGTAACCCAAATGTCCATCAACAGAGGAAAGAATAAAGCAGATGTGGTACATATATAAAGTAAAATACTACTCACTCATAAAAATGAATTAAATAATGCCATGTGCACGAGCATGGCAGAGAAGACAATGGCACCCCACTCCAGTACTCTTGCCTGGAAAATCCCATGGGTGGAGGAGCCTGGTGGGCTGCAGTCCATGGGGTCGCTAAGAGTTGGACATGACTGAGCGACTTCACTTTGGCTTTTCACTTTCCTGCATTGGAGAAGGAAATGGCAACCCACTCCAGTGATCTTGTCTGGAGAATCCCAGGGATAGGGGAGCCTGGTGGGCTGCCGTCTATGGGGTTGCACAGAGTCGGACACTACTGAAGCGACTTAGCAGCAGCAGCAGCAACATGAATGGACCTAGGGAATGTCATACTAAGTAAAGTAAGAGAGAGAAAGACAAATATCATATGATATCACTTATGCGTGGAATCTAATTGTTTTAAAACGACACAAATAAACTTATTTACAAAACAGAAACAAATTTCTGGATATCGAAAACAAGCATATGGTTACCATTGGAGAAATGTTGGGGGAGGGATACATTAGGAGCTTGAGATAAACATACACAACTGTCATGTCTGACTCTTTTTGATTCCATGGACTCTAGTCCAACAGGATCTTCTGTCCATGGAATTTTCCAGGCCAGAATACTGGAGTGAGTTGCCATTTCCTGCTCTAGGGGATCTTCCCAACCCAGGGATTGAACCCACTTCTCTTGTGTCTCCACCACTGGTAGGTGGATTCTTTACCTCTCAACTACCTGGGAAGCCCACATACACAATTACTATGTATAACAGTGATAACCAAAAACAACCTACTATATAGCACAGGGAACACTACTCAATATTCTGTAGTAACCTGAATGAGAAAAGAATCTAAAAGTGAATTAATACATATGTATGTATAACTGAATCACTTTATTATACACCTGAAACTAACACAACATTGTAAATCAATTATACTCCAATAAAATAAAACAGAAAAATAATATTACCATAATATCTAGCAATTCCCTTCCTGGGAATATATCCAGAGAAAAATCATAATTTGAAAAATGTACAAACACCCCAATGTTCATTGCAGCATTATTTACAATACCCAAGACATGAAAGCAACCTAAATGTCCATCAACAGAGGAATAGATAAATATGTGATCCAGAAATACAAAGGAATATTACTCAGCCATAAAAAAGAATGAAAGAATGTCATTTTCAGCAAAATAGATGGACGTAGGGATTGTCATACTAAGTGAAGTAAGTCAGACAAAGACAAGTATATCCCTCATATGTGTAATCTAATTTTAAAAAGTGATAAAATGTTCTTATTTACAAAACAGAAAGAGTTACAGATATTGAAAACAATCTTATAGTTACTAAAGAGGAAGTGTAGTGAGGGAGGGATAAAACAGGACCTTGAGATGAACTTACACACACCATTATATATAAAATAGATAACCAATAAGGATGTCCTGCATAGCACAGGGAACTCTAATCAATATTCTGTGATAACCTATATGAGAAAAGAAATTGAAAATTAATGAATGTACATATATGTATAACTGAACCACTTTGCTATACACCTGAAATTAACACAACTATACTCCAATAAATTTTCAAAAACAGACTATCTGGGCATGCATTTAATGAAAACCATAATTCGAATAGGAACAAGCACCCCCATGTTCCTTGCAGCACTGTTTCCAATAGCCAAGACATGGAAACCACCTACAGGTCTATCAACAGATGAAAAAAGATGTGATACATAAATACAATGGAAGAATACTCAGCCATAAAAAAGAATGAAAGAATGCCATTTTCAGCAACATGGATGGACCTAGAGATTGTCTACTGAGTAAGTCAGACAAAGACAAATACCATAGTATATTGCTCATAGGTACAATCTAATTTTTTTAAATGACACAAATGGACTTATTGACAAAACAGAAACAGACTCGCACAGTTTGAAAACAGACTTATGGTTACCAAAGGGGAAAATCTGGGGGGAGGGAAATATTTGAAGCTTGAGATGAACATACACACACCAACAATATATAAAATAGGTAACCGAACAGGACCTCCTATATAGTATAGGGAACTCTACTCAATATTCTGTAATAACATATATGGGAAAAGAATCTGGAAAAGATTGAATATAAGTATAAATGAATCACTTTGCTGTACACCTGAAACTAACAAAAGACTATAAATCAACAATCTCCAATAATTTTTCTTTTTTTGAAAGGAATATACATCTGTAACAATACCTCTGGGCAATCACCTAAGGCATGGGTGAAAAACTGTCACCTCCGTAATGCAAGGTTTCTAGTCCAAGAGCAAGGTGTTTTATCTCCTGATTCAGAGGACCCTCACTAATATAAGATTTAATAAAGTTTTGCCACAGTGATCCAATAGCCAACTCCTATTAGGCAATCCCAACACATATATGTTGTCAGACATAGACAACATAGGCAAGCAAATCAAAAGGCCTGAGACCTTAACCCAGTGTTCAGAACTCTAAACCAATCCTTTGAGTACCTCAGCAGATTTAACCTCTTGCATTGTCCTCTTAGAGTGGGTCTCTAACCCACAGTTGTAGCCTTGGATTCTAAACATACAGAAGAACATCCCCTAGGTGGGACTCTAACCCATAGTGTTGTTGTCGTTCCTGTTGCTCTCTCATGTCTGACTCTGTGCCACCCCATGGACTGCAGCATGCCAAGCTTCCCTGTCCTTCACTATCTTCTGGTGTTTGCTCAAATTCATGTCCACTGAGTCGGTGATGCCATCCAACCATCTCACCCTGTCTAACCCACAGTCCTGATTAGATTATTAGACCAAAGACACATTTTAACTACATTTAGCACATTTAGCTACAGGGACGTTATAATGAGTTTACTCACCCCAAAGATGTCTGCTCTAGGAGCTGTTTCTTTTATTAAAAGTGAAAGGATCCTGAGGATCCCGGAGTGCCATGGTGAGGAAGCAGGAACCCGAAAGATGACTCTCTAGACAAAACTCAATCGAGGTGGCTACTCAGGGTGGGTGCTGAGAACTCACACTCTGCCAGGGGCTACAGTGCCTCAGGCAGATGGTCACAAGTCCTAAATCTCAACTGGGCTGCTCTAACTCACTGAACATGGGCTCACTGCACGATGCTCAGAGAAGTCAATACTTATGGCAAGAACTTTAGAGAAAAGAGCTTTACTGCAAGGCCAAACAATGCAGGAGGTAAGGTATCAAATCTCTCTTCAATCCAGGAGCCTGGGTGCAATCTAAGGGGTCCCCGGAATTTTAACTTGGAAGCAAATTGGCTAGTCTTCAATTAGTCCATTTCAGCTACTCAGGTTACTGGAAGCCAGGTTTTCCTTATTGAAGGACTTCTCACTTTGTAAATGGCCCTTGGGGCAACATTTCTCTGAGTTTTGCAGACAGAAGATCTTGGCTCTGGAGTCATCCTGAGGTCATGTGTTCCCTCTTGGACACATGCAGTTCTTTCTTTGTAAAATGACTCGAGGTGTGATTAATCAACAATCTATTTGAGAAGGTCAAACCAGTTTAAGCTGGTCAATTGTTTCACATGCTGTTTCACTAGCCCCCTGAACTCCATCCAACACATTACCCAAACTCCAAGACAAAGAAAATCACAGTGAACTAAATGTTGCCTAGCAGGGACAATCATGTAACATTCACACCAGAGGATGTAACATAGAATGTGCTTGAGGTAGAATCTTTTCCAGTTGGAAACAAGTCAAAGTTCTTAGAATTTTTGTCATTGACCAGTATCTTCCCTCCCAGATAGCCGTTCATCTAAATAACAAATATTTCCACGTATTTAAGTACCAACAAAAAATCTAGAACTTGGCTAGAATTTGCCCAGTTACAACAAGATAAAATAATCTAGTAGGTCCTTAAGGAGAGGTCTCTGGCTCCCTCAACCCACGGTAAAGGTCACCATTCCAGGAGACTGTGGATTCTCTGAGGCCCTCCATCTGAGGATCTGGCCATGCTCACCACTCCCACTGTCTCTCTAGCCCACCCGGCAAGTTCACTTGAAATGATCTCTCACTGAAGCCTCTGTGTTTTCCTAAGGCTCCAAACCGAGACAGTGTATTAAAAAACAGAGACATCAGTTTGCTGACAAAGGTCCCTGTAGTCAAAGCTATGGTTTTCCCAGTCATCATGTATGGGTGTCAGAGTTGGACCATAAAGAAGACTGAGTGCTGAAGAAGTGATGGTTTCGAACTGTGGTCTTGGAGGAGACTCTTGAGAGTCCCTTGGACAAAAGGAGATCAAGCCAGTCCAGCCTAAAGGAAATCAACCCTGAATATTTGTTGGAAGGACTGATGCTGAATCTGACTCCAATACTTGGGCCACCTGATGCGAAGAGCCGACTCCTTGGAAAAGACCCTGAAGCTAGGAATGACAGATTGAGGGCAGGAGGAGAAGGGGGCACCAGAGGGCAAGATGGTTGGATGGCATCACTGACTCAATGGACATGAGTTTGAGAAAACTCTTGGAGAGAGTGAAGGGCAGGGAGGCCTGGTGAGCTGCAGTCTGTGGGGTCTCAAAGAATCAGACACAACTGAGTGACTGAGGACACACACACAACACTCCATGATATGTATATATTACATATTTATCCACTGATACAGCAAAGGACATTTAGGCTGCTTCCCTGTATTGGTTATTGTGAATAATGCTGCAACAAATATGGGAAGGAAAATATCTCTGGGAGATTCTAATTTTAATTCCTTTGGATTAAAACCCAGAAGTGGGCTTGCTGAATCATATGGTAATTCAATTTTTAATTTTTGAGGAACTTCAATACTGTTTTCCACAATGGTTGCACCCATTGACATTCTCACTAACATTATAAAAGAGTTCTCTAAATGCTTGCTCTTAATCATCTTACTCTGTCCTGGAGAGGAAGCATGACAATCAATTTTTCAAATTATTGTTCTGGTAAAAACACTGGACACGAGATCTACTCACTTAAATCTTTAGGCCCACAATACAGTAATGTTAAATATAGGCACAATGTTGCACAGCAGATCTCTGGAATTTATTCATCTTGTATAACTGAAACATTAAACCACGTGAAAAGCAGCTGCACATGCAGTCACCATGTGCCGTGATTTTGGAGCCACCAAATAAAGTCTCTCACGGTTTCCATTGTTTTCCATCTATTTGCCGTGAAGTGATGGGACCAGACGCCATGATCTTTGTTTTTTGAATGTTGAGTTTTAAGCCAACGTTTTCCCTTCTCTTTCACTTTCATCAAAAGGCTCTTTAGTTCTTCTTTGCTTTCTGCCATAAGGATGGTATCATCTGCGAATCTGAGGTTATTGATATTTCTCCTTGCAGTCTTGATTCCAGCTTGTGCTTCATCCAGCCATGCATTTTGCAAGATGTACTCTGCATATGAGTTAAATAAGCAGAGTGACAATATACAACCTTGATGTACTCCTTTCTTTCTAGTTGACTTAGCTATAAGTTTTAGCTATTGCATTCTTTTTTTTTATGTTCACTCTTTTTTCATTTTTATTTTTATCTTTTAAAAATTTTTTAATTTTTTTTAATTTTTATTTTTACTTTATTTTACTTTACAATACTGTATTGGTTTTGCCATACAGTGACATGAATACACCACGGGTGTACATGCGATCCCAAACTTGAACCCTGCTCCCACCTCCCTCCCCACAACATGTTCATCGCAGCACTGTTTATAATACCCGGGACATGGAAACAACCTAGACATCCATCAGCAGATGAATGGATAAGAAAGCTGTGGTACATATACACAATGGAGTATTACTCAGCTGTGTTCCTTTTTTTTTCAATTTTATTTTTTGATATTACAATACTGTATTGGTTTTGCCATACATTGTCATGAACCCACAACAGGTGTACATGAGTTCCCAACCCTGAACCCCCCTCCCACCACCCTCCCCATATCATCTCTCTGGGTCATCCCAGTGCACCAGCCCCAAGCATCCTGTATCCTGTATCAAACTTAGACTAGCGATTCGTTTCTTACATGATAGTGTACTTGTTTCAATGCCATTCTCCCAAATCATCCCACGCTCTCCCTCTCCCACAGTCCAAAAGTCTGTTCTTTACATCTGTGTCTCTGCATATAGGTTAAATAAGCAGGGTGACAATATACAACCTTGATGTATTCCTTTCTTTCTACTTGACGTAGCTATAAGTTTTAGCTATTGTATTCTTACAATAATGTAAGCTAGAGAAAACACAATGTTATTGAGAAAATCTTAAGAGAAAATATATTCACAGTACGGTATTTATCAATATTGTAGTTTGCAGCATGCATTTGCAAGAATTGTCTGTCAGTACATACATCTATGTTGCCTCATATGACACGAAAGACTATAGATACAAAACACCAAATATCAACAATGAAAAAATAATGTGAAAAGCAATCCATAGTTACAGGTATAATGATTCAAGCATCGATAACGAAGAAGCAGCAATGTGATTGCTATATAGTAGCCTAGTGTAACTGATAGGATTGCTTTGTGGTAGCCAAGCATATTGTAATGAATGGATCACTGAAAATTTTTCTACCCTACACTATTTCGGTCATATTTATAATAAAGTACTGGAAACATTGTTACTTTAAGAGAAAACACTTACCTGTGAGGATAGGCTGATGTGCTGTTTATCCATTCACAAGAGAGAGATGGGACAGTGTATGGTAATATAATTCTTTGAAAGCAAAATTATAAAACAGAGAATATAAACATTATTAATTTTATATTAAATGTCACTCAGCTTCTGCCTATGCAATGGTAGGCTATCCATTTCAATACAAGTCTTGCACGCAATGTTCTACATGATGAATACTTAGCTGGTGGTGATGATGAAGATGGTGACACAGAAACATCTCATACAGTCCTTGCCTACAGTTATTAGCTCTTAGCACTAAGACACTCACACACATACCCAACAGATAAGGTTATTACCAGTATGGCACAGTGAGTATTTACTACTCATTGAGTGGAAGTGGATCGTCATGAAGGTCTTCATTCCTGACACCTTCTTGCTGAGGAGGCTGAGGAGGAGGAGGAAGAGGAGGGCTTGACCTTGCTGAGTGGCAGAGATGGAAGAGCAGAGGAGGTGGAAGGGGGGGCAGGGGAAGCAGGCACACTCAGGGTACCTTTATGGAAATACACTGTAATTTCTGTCTGAAGGTTTTGCTTTTTCATTTTTCTAAAAACGTTTCTGTGTGTTATCAGTCCTCCTTCCACCATTTGCTTTTGCTTCAGTGCCCATAATCACAGAAGGGTCCGTGCCATACAAGAGTCAGAAGCAGTCTTGAGAACTCAGAATGCTTCTGCCAGACTGTCTAGTGCCAGTTTGTTTCCTGGCACTGCTGCTTCTAGGTCTTCTCCCTCATCATCCGGCTCTGGTTCGGAACCACTCATCTCCATCAAGTCGTATTCTGTTAATTCCTCTGCTGCAGGGTCTGCTAGCGCTTGGATTTTTCCAAGATCTGTATTTTGGGACTCTTCACCCCTGCCACCTTTTCATGTCATATCCACAGTCTCTTGCATGATTTTCTTAGCTGACTCTGTCCCAAATCCTGAGAAGGCATGCACAACACCTGAACAGTTTTTTAAGCAGGAATTTATTGTTTGGGACTTTCATGGGTTGTGGGTTTTGTTTTTTTTGTAACAACAATCGCATCTTCAGTCGTGTAATCCTTCCAGACTTCATGATGTTCTATCCGGGTTCTCTTCCATAGCACTGACAGTCATTTCCATAGAGTACCAGGTGTAATGAGCTTTAAAGGTCCCTTTGACCTTCTGATCCATAGGCTGACTTAGAGATGTTGCGTTTAGGGGAAAGGAGACACTTTGACGCCTTCAGTGTTGAACTCACAGGGTTCTGGGTGGCCAAAGCATTGTCCAGTATCAAAAGAATTGTAAAAGGCCGTCCCTAACTGGCAAGGTACTTTCTGCATCCAGGGATGAAGCACTGATGAAACCAATCACCCTAAAGGGTTCCTGCTCTCCAGCCTTCTTGCTGTACAACTGAAACACTGGCAGATGATGTTTATCATTTCCCTTTAAAGCTCAGGGTTAGCAGCTCTATAGGTTAGGGGAGTCCTGATCATTTGCACAAAAACCTGACGGCATTGCACAAAAGCATAAAATAGCCTCTCTCTTTCTGTCTCAAATCCTGGAGCTCATTTCCCTTCCTTACCAGTGAATATACTTTGTGGCATTTCATCCAGAATAGGGCACTTTCATCTACCTTAAAACCTGTCCAGACAGATGTCCTTTCTCCTCAGTGATTTTCTGTTTTAAATTTTATTGGAGTGTATTTGATTTACAATGTTGTGTTAGTTTCAGGTGTACTGCAAAGTGATTCATTATTCATATACATATATGCATCCTTTTAGAGAATCTTTCCTCATATAAGTTATCACGGATTGTTGACTTTCCTGTTCTATGCAATAGATCCTTGTTGGCTATCTATCTTAAATGCAGTACTGTTTATACGTTCATCCCAAGCTTCTGATTGATTCCTCCCTGCCACGTTTCCTCCTTGGTAATGCTTTTGAACTGTGGTGTTGGAGAAAAGTGTTGAGAGTCCCTTGGACTACAAGGAGAGCCAACCAGTCCATTCTGAAGGAGATCAACCCTGGGATTTCTTTGGAAGGAATGATGCTAAAGCTGAAACTCCAGTACTTTGGCCATCTCATGAGAAGAGTTGACTCATTGGAGAAAACCCTGATGCTGGGAGGGATTGGGGGCAGGAGGAGAAGGGGACGACCGAGGATGAGATGGCTGGATGGCATCACGGATTCGATGGACGTGAGTCTGAGTGAACTCTGGGAGACGGTGATGAACAGGGAGGCCTGGCGTGCTGTGATTCATGGGGTCACAAAGAGTCGGACACGACTGAGCGAATGAACTGAACTGAACTGAAGCATAGGTTCATTTTTGATATCTGTACACTCTTTTTCTATTTTGTAAATAAGTTTATTTCTATCATTTTTTAAAATTATCTTTCCACATCTGAGTGATGTGACATTTGTCTTTGTCTGACTTCACTTACTATGAAAAGTTCAAAGATGCCCATTTTCTCCACTTTTACTCAACATGATTTCAGAAGTCCTAGCCGTGACAATCAGAGAAGAGAAGAAAGAAAAGGAATGCAAGTTGGGAAAGAAGTGAACCTGCACCGTTTGCAGATGACATGATACTAGACATACAAAAGCCTAAAGTTGCTGCGAGAAAACTAGAGCTCATCAATGAATTGATAAAGTTGCAGGATACAAAATTAATACCCAGTGATTTTCTTAATGACATATGGGAAACCACCTGTTGCCTCTTGTTTGCAAAAGCTGCTTCCCCTATCATTTAGATATTTTGAAGTCAAACCTCTTTCTGAAATTATCAGATCATCCTTTGCTGGCACTAACTTTTCCAGCTTTAGATCCCTCACCCACTTTGGCTTTAGGTTGTCATGATGACTTTGCTTTTTCTTCAATCATGTTAGAGTCTATAGATATGCCTTGCTTATAGCAATCCTGCACCCACATATAAGCTGTATCTTCAATACAATATAAAAATGTATTTCACAAAAAGCACAAGATTTTCACACCTGCTGGTGTAGCTGCAGTGATGGCTTCATAAATTTCCTTTTCTTTTTCTTACAGTAGTCCTAATGCTGGATTCATTCATCTTGAAATGGTGGCAACCATGACTGCAGATCCAAACCAGTATACAACGAGCAATCCAACCTTTTTGTATAATGTCATGACTTCTCTCTGCTTCTTGAGAGCACTTCCAGCACCACGAGCGGCACTTCACATGAGTCCTATTGTGTTATTCAAAGTTTACAGTATCGTACCTAACGGAGTAAGAAATACCTGTGAACCACTGGTGATCACAGTTTTTGAGATAACACTTTAGTATAGAAACTGTTCATCATAGATGAATAGTGCTATTCTTGAGGCAGAATTGTGTGTGTGTGTTTGCGTGTGTGTGTGTGTGTGTGTGTTGTTCTTACCCTTACAAGTGCAGCTGATCTAAGGTTTAAGCTTACCTGCAATGGCACCCCACTCCAATACTCTTGCCTGGAAAATCCCCTGGATGGAGGAGCCTGGTAGGCTGCAACCATGGGGTCGCTAAGAGTCAGACATGCCTGAGAGACTTGACTTTCTCTTTCACCTTCATGCATTGGAGAAGGAAATGGCAACCCACTCCACTGTTCTTGCCTGGAGAATCCCAGGGACAAGGGAGCCTGGTGGGCTGCCATCTATGGGGTCGCACAGAGTTGGACACGACTGAAGCAACTTAGCAGCAGCAGAGGTACTGCAGTTTCTTAATTGGATTCTGGACCTTCTATAAAGGTTATTTTGCTACTTATATACTGTTAAAATCTGGGCTGCGGAGGAGAAACAGGGGCTGGGAATTCCTGTTCTGCTCTATTCCAGATGCCACACAGACAAGACCTTTTTTTTTTTTAATTTTTTTAAAATTTCCTGATATGAACAATTTCACTCACTGTCCATTATCATTGGCAAGAAACTCCCAATTCTCTTGTCATGTCATCTTGTTCTGAACCACAAAAGGAGATTCAAGGATTTCTGATTCAATAAAAACACCTTTGTGCTTATACTGAAATACAGCAATAAATGAGATATACTTTGCTCATAAACACAAATACGGAAGTCAAATTAACCTTCAATTACAAGAAGGGTATTTCAATAGTGCCAAAAAGAAAGCCCTAAATAGAAAAAAGATACAATATAATAGTTTGACCTGAGAGTCCCTCTTCTTAATGCTTCATACAATTCACAGTAATGAGAATAAAAAGGGAAGTAAGGGCACAAGTCAGACCAGGCTTGCAGGATTGAGAGGGTGAGCTTTAGACTAACTCAAATCAAGGGCCTATGACCATCCCTGTCACTTAATCAGCCATGGAAAAGTTTGTCATATCGGTAAACTCTCTGAGAGTGCCTTGGGTTCTTTAACTGTGAAGGGAGTTTGACAAGCCCTGTCTGGAAGGACTGCTGGCATGTGGTGGTAACTGTAAAGCATCTGCCACAGAGCCTGGCAGGCACCATAACCCTCCCTTCTCATGACTTTCTAGAACTGACATCAAAGGGTAGGGCATGACTCTCCTTTGTCCCCTCTATTCAGGGATGAGTAGACCCCTCAGTCACTCCTCGGGCTTGACAATTTGACTTCTGGTGGGGCCTGGTGAATCCCTTCCATGTTGACCTGAGGCCTATCTCCTCATAGTAAGACTGATACCTCCCTGTGAGCCTGGAAGTGGAAATAAGGCGGCCTTATCTAGACACCCTTACCCATAGTCTCACAAGAATGAACGCTGTGGCAAGCTCCTTCAGAATGACAGACAGTTCCTCTCAGGGTCCCAAATTTGACTCTCAGCCAAGCCCAAGACTCCCCCTTCTGTTGACATGGGAACACCACCATCGGACCAAAACCCTAACGTTCCTGCTACTCCTCGGTCAGAGCTGAAGGGCCCCTTGGCCTGGTAAATCGGCCTGAGGCCTTCTGGGCTGAGAGTAGGGAACATACTGTGTGGCCATCCTGGTATTTGTGTTCCCATGTTCTTTGCTGTCCTCACCGTCTTGAAAACATTCCCCAGCTGGAAACATTTCCTGACTTGCCTTAAAGCTTCTCCACCCAGGCCACTAATTCCCTGATCCCTGAGAAAGAAGAGGAGTTTGTCTCATAGGGCCACCACAGGCCATGGTCTTCTGAGGCTAAGAACAATGGAAGGAATATGTTCTGCCCCCACTGTTTTGAGGCGGGTGATCTTTTCACGTCTTCAGGGTCCTTACCTTGACTTCTGGCACAATGTGGAAATCATCCTTCTGCTGAGCTTCGGCTGCTCCCTTTGATCAGGATGAGGTTCCTTACCTCCATGTGATCCTCTGGGAGGAAGTGAGGAGGGCTCACCACGTCACCCGGCCTAAGTGGCACAGTCTCAGGCCCGACAACAGGGACAGTGCCCTCTGTAGCCCCCTTCTTTCTGGGAGGGATCCTTCGCTGTCAGTCTGTATCATCAGTTGACTCGTTAGGAACTGGGTACCCGTCCTCAGCTGACACAGGCTCTCTCCATTAGTCCAAGGACTTTAGGCCCTGAAGCCAATCGCCTTCAGAAAATAAGGGATAAAACTAGTCTGAAAGCCCTGCCTGTTCCCTCCCAGGGCCCATCACATTTGCAGGACTCTCTGAGAATTTATCTGTAATAGGGTAGTTGGCTGCCACACTCTTCATGCAGGACTGTACAAATGTCATGCCTGGGATTTCCACTCTCTGATGAAGAGCCAGCCTATAAATCAAGGTCATCTCCTTGAAACCCTCGAGGCAGAAGTCAGGAGGCCCTTGACTTGGCCAGCACTTACCTATGCCTCCCAGGGCTAGCTGGAGAGGAGGGACTAAGTGCAGCCCTGTCGGCTGTGGATTCAGGGGTTTCATGTCCACACCCTGGGTCCTCACTTTGACTCTGCGCCCTTCCTGGGGCTCTATTCTCTGCAGATTCCCAATGTCCCCACCTTCCCAGGACCTGAGTTGAAAGTGTTAAACACAGCAGCCCAGATAGTTCTGGACTTCATGGGCTTGCCAATGAGGACGCATCTTAAGGATCCTACTGTTCTGGATGGGTCTTTCCATCACCCTCATTCAGGTTAATCACCATCATTTCTGAGAGACTGATTCTCCCTACCAACCTCAGAACTCTGCGCTGAGACCAAGTTTCTTAGGTCTCCGAGAAGCCTGAAGAATTAAGTGAGGCTATGCTAAGGCTAATAGACTAAGCCTAACAGTTCTGAATTCCTCTGTGTCTGAGATCAGAAGGGAGTCCTGTCCCAGTCACCACCATTCCCCATATTCTTGCGTTTTGCTCTCCTCAACCCTCCTACATGGGGTCCTCATCTTGCTTTCTGTGTCTTGGATTAAAGGCCTTTGGGGAAATTCCACGTCTCTACAAACTCTTCAGCTATGTTTGTTCTGCGGTGCTACAGAGAATGGGTCCCTGTCCCAGGAGTGATGGGAGATGGAGAAGCTATAGTCCAAGGCAGGAGTCCCAAGACAGGTGGTAGTCCTTTAGGGAGAAAAAAGTAGATCAATCTATCTCCTCAGCCACGTGAAGATTCTCATGTCATTTCTGTTCTGATAGGTTTACTTTCTACAGGGAAGAGACTGTAAGGATGACATGGCGACTCCTTGGTCTTCAGAGGTTATCTAACATGGCCAGTGTACACGGTAATACTGTGCCTGAATATTGTTTTTTTCACTTATCTATGAGTAGTGAGTACGGGATACATATCTTTGGTTAAGGATACCTGGCATTCTTACTGCACTGGCTACACATTTTGATCCAGTAGCTTGAGCACAAGGGCAATCTTTTCTATCACCTAGGACAAATTATGGAGTCCTGAGAAAACACTGTAATAAAAGATACAGGGTGGGGACTTTCCTGGTGGTCCAATGGCTAGGACTCCAGGCTCCCAATGCAGGGGGCCCAGGTTTGATCCCTGGTCAGGGAACTAGACCACACGTGCAGCAATTAAGATCCAGCACAGCTAAATAAATAAATAAATAAAGATAAATAAGGAAATGTCAAATGCTAAAAGTACTTGTTAAAAAAAAAAAAGACAAGGGTATGTCTCAGGTTGGGGGGGAGAACAACATTATGTGTGCCAAAGTAGTTCAGAGCAGGAGTCTATTGCCTGCTGTCATTTACCAGCATTATGTATTTAAGCACAAAACCAAACTCTATGAGCCTTGGGCTCTCCACTGTGAAGGAAGTTTGATAAGCCCTTTCTTGTCAGATTGCTGGAATATAGGTATTTATGGAAAGCTTCTGTCACGGCGCCTGTCTCTATTGAGACATTAGGAGCAACAGCAGTTATTACTATGAGTATCTTGACCTCAGAAATTACATCAGCTGGATTTTTTTTTTCAATCTATCAGATGTCAGAAACTACGAAGCGTTCCAAGTGGGAAAAGAAAAGACCTAACCTCCCAAAGCAGCCAAAATTCAGCTAAGCAATGAAACCAAAGTAATATGTTCGCTCCGACCCCTCTTTACCCTGCTTCTTTCTTGTTCTTCGTGAAGTAGAGAGTATCTTAGCCTCTTCATAGAATGACAGCATCTCTGAGAAACTATCATGAATGCACAGAGGCTAGCACTTCTTTTGATTAAACATCACCAGTACAAGCATGAAGACTTCTGAAGAGCAGATTCTCAATGGTTGTGTAAACAAGAGGCCCGAATAAATCATTTGCTTTAATTTATATTCTCAAACATTCTTGAAAACCATAAAGCATAAGCAGAGGCAAGTATGTGTCTTTTACATTTACAAAGAGGGAGACTAACCAGAGAGTAAAGCAAGCCAAAAACTGTAGGAATTTCAGCTATCTCCCTAACAATGTATTAATGTTCTGAGCCTCTATTAGTGTGGTGTTTTTTGCATTTCTAAGGACACTCTTATCCAAAAGTGATGTTATTCTCACCCTGGATCACAAAGGTGATGTGAGGATTTCCAATATTTATTTGAGAAAACAAAATTTTTGCTCCTTAATTTGACAAACAGCAAATTGTGTGTGACCCATGTTATTCACATACTTACATCATGAATCTAAATGGCCTTTCTGTTGAAATATTTTAAGAACTGAAAATTGGGGGAAATAAGTCAACAAGTTACTGATGCGTATCAGGAACACAGATTGACTGGCTTCTCCACCAACAAAGTGAACAATGGGCTTCAGACCACACTAGGGGCGAGATGAGCGGCTGGATTTGGCCCTGGGGTGTGCAGTGGCCGAAGCAGAAGGCCCAGCAGTGGCTGAGGGTACAATGCCAGGCCGGGCTGAAGCAGAAGGGCGAGCAGCGGCTGAGGGTGCAGTGCCAGGCCGGGCTGAAGCATAAGGGCCAGCAGCAGCTGAGGTAGAACTGCTAGGCCGGGCCGAAGGAGAAGGACCAGCAGCGGCTGAGGCAGCAATGCCAGGCTTGGTCGAAGCAGAAGGGCCAAAAGCGGCTGAGGCAGCAATGCCAGGCTTGGTCGAAGCAGAAGGGCCAGCGCTGGCTGAGGCAGCAGTGCCAGGCCGGGCTGAAGCAGAAGGGCCAGCACCGGCTGAGGGTGCTGTGCCAGGCCAGGATGAAGAGGAAGGGCCAGCAGCGGCTGAGGCAGCAGTGCCAGGCCTGAGTGAGGCAGAAGGGCCAGCCCTGGCTGCACCTCTGTCTCCGGTGCTCTCTACCTCCTCTCTCCAAGCCTCCTCATACTGTGGCAGGAAGGCAGTATGACCCGAATCCTTGACCTTGGCCAAAAACTGCAGGACTTTCATCTTGCTGGTTTCTGTGAGCAATTTAGGACCCCACAGGAACTCATAGCGAGGGGGATCACTGCCGGGCACCTGGCGGTACTCCAGATACCCTTCCCGCACCAGATCTTCTGTGATGAGCTTCCTGGGCTCTCCAAAGATGAAGTGACTTCTCCCATCATAGATGCCCAGCATATTCAGGAACTTCCAGATCTTCTCCTCAGGGGCGTGGTTGCCATTCAGGTAGATGACACCCAGCAGAGGCATCAGAAGACCATTCTTCGGCAGCCCCCAGTCACCTCTCATAGACTCACTGTCGCTGAGATCTAGGTTGCTCACCAGGGTATAGCAGTGACTGTTGGGCCTGACTTCCTTCAGCACCAGGCCAAACACCAGCTCCATGCGCTCAGAGGCCCGGCTAAGGATCTCAGGGAATTGCTCCCTGTACCTTCTAGTGACTGCCTTCAGCATTTCAGACCTCTTAATGAGTGCCCTCATCGTATACTTACACAGCATGTACTGCACCAACACCTCTGCCTTCCAGGTCAGAAGATCTGTATGAGAGCTCTCAGCAGCAGCTGAGGCCTGGGAGGAATTTTCCCCTTCCTGAACTTGGCCCTCGGCACCTACACCAGATCTCGAGCGTGCTGCACGCCCGACACCAGATCTCGAGCGTGCTGCGCGCCCGACACCAGATCTTTTGCGTATAGCCCCTGCAGCAGCGCTGGTGGTGCCTTGGGCTCCCTGAGGCCCCTTGGAGGTGCCAGCAGCAGACGAGCTTGAGGGACCGCTCTCTGAATCAGGAGGGGAGGAGGAGGTCGTCTCTTCTCCCCCAGATGTGGTAGCCTGATCATGAAGACCCTGGGTCTCAGCCCGGGCCTGGTGACGTTTCTCACGAGCACGGTGCTTACTCTTCTGCCCACGAGGCATGATGGCTGTGGTCAGGGACCGCAGGCACGAGTCTGGGCCAATAGACAGGAGGTGTGGGCACCTGGAGGATGGAGAATGAGCTGACATGAGCACCTTAAAACAGGGAGATTCTGCATTGGCTTAATCAAAGGCCGCCTCTGCAGGTGTCCTTGAGGACTCTGCCCTAGGAACCCACAAGGCTCCTGTTGTCCTGCTTAGCCTTTCCCCACACAATCCCACAGAGGAAGAATAGAGGCCGTACTTTTCCTCTGCGACCTCTCAGCCCTGCTTTGGATTCACTCAGGTGACAGCAGGTGCCAGCAGTGGGGTTTTCTAAGTTCTACTTCAGTGTTATCACGTCAAGTCCTGGCGGAGCCTTGGCACCCTTCCCTCTGCTACACTGATGCCGACACTTTAGACATCCCCATGATCCAGAGGTAAGTGAAGGGATGCCTCAGTCCACCTCCCTGCCAGGAGATAGACAACCAGTGCTGAGAGCTCATTA
Organism: Capricornis sumatraensis; assembly: GCF_032405125.1. Classification (NCBI taxonomy): domain Eukaryota; kingdom Metazoa; phylum Chordata; class Mammalia; order Artiodactyla; family Bovidae; genus Capricornis; species Capricornis sumatraensis. The sequence continues at coordinate 113,923,733 of NC_091092.1, forward strand.
GGGTCTTTTCTACCCTGAGTTCACTGGGATCATCATGCAAGGTCCTTACCTCGGCTCCTTAAAATATTGGGCACCATTATCCATTTGCGGGCTGCTGTCTGCACCTTCAGACTAGACATTTCCCCTCCCGCAGACTTCGTATAAAACAGTAAAGAAGGTGCTGAGCCTCACAGCCCTTCCCTGAGATTTCCTGGGCTGAAATCCGAGGGCTGGGATGGGTGCACTGAGCACTCACTCAGGTTCCTAATTGAGCTCCTGGTAGAGAAGCTCAACTTTCCCCTGAAGCGATGACTGCTTGATAGTAAAAGCCAGTCACTCTGTGTCTCAAAAGCAGGAAGTGAAGATGACCTTATCTTACCAAACACGGTCTCCTGAGAACAAAATCTGGTGCAGGCAGGTTGATGTCCCTGTGGACCCTCACAAGATCCCAATTCAAGGTCTAAAACATTCTTCTGCTTCTGTTTTCTCCTATATGACTTTTTGGAAATAAATTTATTTTTTACAACATTACAATATTAATTTATAATATTGTACCAGTTTCTGCCACACATCTGTATGAATCAGCCATAGGTTTATCTTATGTCTCCACCATCTTGAAACTCCCTCCCACGTCACACCCCCCTTAAGTTATCACAGAACACTGGCTTTAAGCTCCCTGGTCATAAAACTAATTCCCACTGGTTATCTATTTTCCATATAGTAATATGTACCTTTTCAATGTTACTCTCAATCTGCCCCTCCCTCTCCTTCCCCCACTGTGTCCATGAGTGTGTTCTCTAGGTCTGCATCTCCAGGCTGCCCTGCAAATAGGTTCATCAGTACCATCTTTCTGGATTCCATATATATGCATTAATATATGATATTGGCTTTCCTCTTTCAGACTTAATTCACTCTGCATAAAAAAACTAGGAATAAAACTATCACATGAGCAAACAATGCCACTACTGGGCATATATCCTGAGGAAACGGTAATGGAAACAGACACCTGTACTCATGTTCACTGCAGGAGTCTTTACCATGGCCAGGACACAGAAGCAACCAAGGCCTACATTTGACTCATGACAGGGTGGAAGATTTCTCCCTCTGCTGACCACTCCATTCAGACCAAGACCCTGGCTTCCCCATTAGCCCACAATGGGATTCAACATGTATCCTTGAGGTCTCCCAGGGACGAAGACAGGGAGATGTGGTCCAAATGACGTGGTGTGGAACATCCACAGCCCCCAACGTTCTCACCATCCACCAGGAAACCGCAAACCCTCCCTTGCCAACCTGAGGCTGCCCCCACTGACCTGGTCTCTCACTTCCCTGAGATGTCCCGGGAAGTGTCATGTCAAAACGCCTGATTCTCCCAGTCCTGAAAATAGGACTGGCGCTTTATGTGGCTCCATTTCTTATGGGAGGAGCCCCCATCCTTACTAGCGTCACAGCCATTAATATTGTTGGGGACTAGGTCCCTTCGTTGACCTGGGTCTATTCCATTAGAGCAAGGCTCTCACTTCCCCAAAACCAGCTCCAGTGGACACCAGGGGGCACCACAGTTGGCCAGCTCTACCCGGGGCCTCCTAGAGCCCAGTATAGGGGGGCCGCTCAGACTGGCCCCCTTGCAGTGTCGAAGTCTGCTCATCAGCCCTCAGGGCCCTCCTCTAGGACCTAGAGCTTCTCCGGGGGTAGAATCCGGGCCTACCCCCAACAGACCAATGCCTTAGCCTGAGAAACTCTAGCGCACATTCAGCCGATAGCGCTGAGGGACTCATAAGAGCCATATCACAGGGGTGGGATGTGGATGGGTCACTTTTATTGCTGGGAGGGTTGGGAAAGTCCCTTCAGCTCCATTCAGGTCCTCACCTTGGTTCCGGACGAGTTCTGGACACTAAGTCTCCGCCAAACGGTCGCCGCAGCTACCGGCCGATCTGCTCGCTTTCAAAGCGGAAGTGGAGGGAGGGGAGCTGCGTAGGGTCCTACGTGGGGTCTCCCAGGGATGACGGCAGGGTCAGCGTGCTACGGGAACCCTGGTAGCTCAATATTCATCCGTCCTCGCATCCTCCTTGTGCAGTGTATCAGAGCCCAGGATGCCTCCTTGTATGAACCGAAGTCTTCCAGCTCCCAGACAAAGCCCTCGCCTTCCCAAGTCCCCAGTGGTGGGAGGCCAGCTTTGCTCTGAGCATCTCTGCTTGTCAGGTGGGTTGTCACTCTGTGAGCCTCTTTCGTTGGGGGAGAGATCCTCCCACTAGAACTGATGGTCCTCACCTTAAGTCCTGTTAGGGTCAACACATCCTCATCTGCAGATCTGGGTTCTGACCAGGCTAGAGGAGACTCAGCCCTCCCTAATATCACACAGGTTGAATGAGGGGACCACTCAGAAGTAGCTCTTTGGCACTTCTCAGGGCTAAGAATTTACGGAATTCTGTTTGGCTCCCTCTGCAGGGGTCCCTGCTAACACTCAGCATCACATGTGAGGTCCTCTTTGAATTCGGGTCCCTCCCTCTGGGGAACTGCGGCTGATTGTATTAGACAGAGGTCCCACCTCGCTAAGACTTCTAGACTGAAATCAACCTGACATCTGTGCCTAGCGCTTCCTGGGGTCCACAGCATCAGTGATTTTCCAGGGCCTCCATTTATAGTGTGTGTATAGTGTGTGTATAGTGTATAGTGTGTGTATAGTGTGTACAGTGTATAGTGTGTGTATAGTGTCTGTATAGTATGTATAGTGTGTATAGTGTGTATAGTGTATAGTGTGTGTATAGTGTGTGTATAGTGTGTATAGGGTATAGTGTGTGTATTGTGTGTATAGTGTGTGTATAGTGTATAGTGTGTGTATAGTGTGTATAGTGTATAGTGTGTCTATAGTGTGTGTATAGTGTGTATAGTGTGTATAGTTTATAGTGTGTGTATAGAGTCTATAGTGTGCATAGTGCATAGTGTGTGTATAGTGTGTATAGTGTATAGTGTGTATAGTGTATAGTCTGTGTATAGTGTGTATAGTGTAAAGTGTGTGTATAGTGTCTATAGTGTGTATAGTGTATAGTGTGTGTATACTGTGTGTATATTGTGTATAGTGTGCATAGTGTATAGTGTGTGTATAGTGTGTATAGTGTGTATAGTGTATAGTGTGTGCATAGTGTGTGTATAGTGTATAGTGTGTGTATAGTGTGTGTATAGTGTGTATAGTGTATAGTGTGTGTATAGTGTGCATAGTGTATAGAGTGCTATAGTGTGTGTATAGTGTGTATAGGGTATAGTGTGTGTATAGTGTGTGTATAGTGTATATAGTATGCATAGTGTATAGTGTGTGTATAGTGTGTATAGTGTATAATGTGTGTATAGTGTCTATAGTGTGTGTAGAGTGTATAATGTGTGTATAGTGTCTATAGTGTGTATATAGTGTCTATAGTGTCTATAGTGTGTGTATAGTGTGTATATAGTGTGTATAGTGTATAGTGTGTGTATAGTGCGTATAGTGCATAGTGTGTGTATAGTGTGTGTATAGTGTGTATAGTGTTTATAGTGTATAGTGTGTGTATAGTGTGTGTAGTGTATAGTGTGTCTATAGTGTGTGTATAGTGTGTGTATACTGTGTGTATAGTGTGTATAGGGTGTATAGTGTATAGTGTGTGGATAGTGTGTATAGTGTATAGTGTGTGTATAGTGTGTATAGTGTATAGTGTGTCTATAGTGTGTGTATAGTGTGTGTATAGTGTGTATAGTATATAGTGTGTGTATAGTGTGTATAGTGTGTATAGTGTATAGTGTGTCTATAGTGTGTGTACAGTGTGTGTATAGTCTGTGTATAGTGTGTATAGTGTGTATAGTGTACAGTGTGTGTATAGTGTGTATAGTGTATAGTGTGTGTATAGTGTATAGTGTGTATAGTCTTTGTATAGTGTGTATAGTGTATAGTGTGTGTATAGTGTGTGTATCATGTGTGTATAGTGTGTAGTGTGTGTATAGTGTGTATAGTGTTTGTATAGTGTGTATAGTGTATAGTGTGTGTATAGTGTGTGTATAGTGTGTATAGTGTATAGTGTGTATAGTGTTTGTATAGTGTGTATAGTGTATAGTGTGTGTATAGTGTGTGTATCGTGTGTGTATAGTGTATAGTGTGTGTATAGTGTGTATAGTGTATAGTGTGTGTATAGTGTGTATAGTGTTTATAGTGTATAGTGTGTGTATAGTGTGTATAGTGTATAGTGTGTATAGTGTGTATAGTGTATAGTGTGTCTATAGTGTGTGTATAGTGTGTGTATAGTGTGTAGAGTGTGTGTATAGTGTGTATAGTGTGTATAGTGTATAGTGTGTGTATAGTGTGTATAGTGTATAGTGTGTGTATAGTGTGTATAGTGTATAGTGTGTCTATAGTGTGTATAGTGTATAGTGTGTCTATAGTGTGTGTATAGTGTGTGTATAGTGTATAGTGTGTGTATAGTGTGTGTAGTGTATCGTGTGTGTATAGTGTGTGTAGTGTATAGTGTATAGTGTGTGTATAGTGTGTGTATAGTGTGTGTATAGTGTATAGTGTGTGTGTAGTGTGTGTATAGTGTGTATAGTGTATAGTGTCCACTTTCAGGTCCTCACGATGACACATGATGAACCCTGTAACTCCACTCTCTGCTTCATGAAGCTTCTTGTCTTCCATCAATGTCCTAGTCTCCTGAGAATTCCAAGTTGGAAGTCAGGATGATCCTCATGTGATCCTAGTCCATCAGGGCCTCTGAGACTAGACAGTGGGGATGCAACTTGAGTCCTTCCGATTCCTCTTGCTTAACATCCTCACTACATGTACCACAGCCTGGGACTGCTCCTTCTACTGATCTAAGATTCCTCTTCTTAGGCTTTGGGGGACCGCTATATTCAGGGGTGATTGTCTCCTCAGTCCTCCTTCATGGAGGTTCCCATATCAGCTTCTGTCCCTTGATTAAAGGCTTCCTGGGGAATGCATATTCCTACAAACAGTAGAGCAGTTACCCTCTAGCAAATCTTGGAGAAAATGGGTCTCAGTCCCAAAAGTGATGTAAGATTAGGAAAATGCAGTAGAAATTAAGGAACTCAGCACAGATGTTATGATGTCACAGAGATCCAGGTGATTTATTCCTGCTCTTCAGCCACATTTAGGTTGTGTGCTTAATCGCTCAGTCATGTCCCACTGTTTGTGACGCCATGTACTGTAGTCCGCCAGGCTCCTCTGTCCATGCAGATTCTCCAGGCAAGAATTCTGAAGTGTGTTACATGCCCTCCACCAGGGATTCTGCCCAACCCAGAGATCGAACCCAGGTCTCCCGTATTGCAGGCGCATTCTTTACCATCTGAGTCACCAGATTTAGGGTAGTTCTAAAATATTTACTCTCGGCACCTCCCTGTTGGTCTAGTGGTTTTGCGCCCCCAATGCAGGGGTCCTAGGTTTGATCCCTAGTCAGGCAACGTGATCCCACATGCCACAACTAAAACTCTCATATCCGACAACTAAGAGTTCTCGTGCCACAACTAAAATCTCACATTCCAAAACTAAAGAGCCAGCATGTGGCAACAAAGATTCCAAATGTCACAACTAAGACCCAGAGCAGTCAAAATATAAGTAGAAATAACTATTTTTAGTTAAAACAAGGAAAATGTTTACTGTCTACATAGAAGGTCAGCGCCAGATAATCTTGTAAGCCCTCGATCACTTGAGGCTGTCTGAATTTGCATCTGCAGATGATCATATGCTTACTGAGCAGTGTCTCCTGCTCTCCTTTATTCACACCTCTTTATTATTTTGGAGTTTGTATTGCCTTGGCTAGGTGTTCCATCCCAGTGTTTTCATCACAGAGTCCTTCTTTCTGTCACTCAAGATACATTTTGGAGTGCTAGAAGACAGTGAATTAACTGACTCATGAGCACCTCAGGCCGGGACAAGGGGAAGGCTGCACGCTGTGCACAAATTCAGACCAGCGGTCCATTCCCAGCTCTGGCTCTTATCAGTTGTGTCGACTTGGGTCCATCCCCAACTCGGGGAGCCTCAGGTGAAGTGGCTTTGGTAGGGCTAGTGGCATGGCGCTAAAGCACCTGGCACAGTGCCTGGACCACACTGAGACTTTACACAATATCTGTTTTTCCTATGATTATGATTCTTTTCATCCTGGAGGATACCACCGACCCTGATGAAGTTCTTAAATCCAGGAGATGGCAGAGAATCTGTGGCATTCTTGGACATGAAACACCAAATCAGTCCAAAATGCTCTTTAGAAAGAATCCTTCATTTCCACTACTAAATCATATTTTGAGTGTGGAGGTAGTATTTTAACTGAACGAAATTCCAAGAATCTAAATTTGATTCCAAGACTAATTTTGTCTTCCTTCCCGGCTGCTCTTTCATCTGAACAACTCCTAGAGACTTCCTTAGTGGTCCAGGGGTTAAAACTCTGCACTCCCAATGCAGGAGGTCTGGGTTCCACCGCTGATCAGGGAAGTAGGTCCCAAATGGCACAGCTTTGCCGCAACTAATACTTCACACGCGACAGCTAAAGGTCGTATATGCCACAACTGAAACATTCCCCAAGCTGCAACTAAAGAACTCTCAGGCTGCAAGGAAGATCAAGGATCCTGCGTGCCAAAGACAAGACCAAGCATAGCCAAATAAATAAGTAACTAAATAAAATAAGCCCCTATCTTCATCAATTTCACCATCACCTAAAATATACTCACCTCACAGACTTTGGTGGAATTATCAACATAGGCAAAAACGCTGAATGGAATGCCCTTTCAATAAAATGAGCTGTTTCCACCACTCACAGCAAAGGGTGTCAGCACACTGGCTTCTGAGTTTCCGGTTTCATTCTACTATTACTTTTTTCACAGAAGCTCCTTGGAGATGATGTGCATGAAACATCTCGGTTGTGCACTGTGTTCACGGGCACTGGGACAGGAGCACAGGGCACATCCACCCCCACCCCAGGCGGGATTTCTCTCTCGTCTACTCATGTTGCTCTTTAGTCACCCGGTCGTGTCTGACCCTTTTCTACCCCATGGACTGAACAGACTGCCCTGTCCATGGGACTCTCCAGGCAAAAATACTGGACTGGGTAGCCATTTCCTCCTCCAGGGGATCTTCCTGACCCAGGGATTGAACCCACGTCTCCTGCAGTGGCAGGCGGGTTCTTTAGCACAGAGCTGCCTGGGAAGCCTGATCATTGAAAAGCAATTGTTCAGAGTAGTTTTCCATTCCAGGCTTAAGTCTCAACTTTGAGACACACCATCTGAGGGTCTGGCCTCTATTTAGTGTTTCCACAGCCTCCCTGGTGGGCTCAACATGTAGCCTAACTTAAAACTACCTCCCATGGACATTTATTGTCCTAAAGTCTCCAAGTGCCTTGCCTCAGTGTATTTACACTAGACTCCTCATGAAGAAGCCCTCAATCCCCTCACCTCCTTACATCTCATTTTTTATTCGGCCCCTATATCTTTGTCCACAAGCTACTTTATATGAATTGTTCTCTTCGACTCTAGAATCCTATAGGAAATGGTTCGGTTTATTTTTCTTAACATCACCAATACTACTCAGAAGCCTCCAAAGAACAGATGCTAAAATAATATTTGAAGAATTACAGTGAAAGTGTGCAAGAAGTGAAGTTTACTGGGATTTCACTTCTCCCACATTCTTAAATAAGCTAAGCCAATCCAGGTATATGCATTTCAGTTTTACAAAGAAAGACTAAAAGGAATAAAACAAACCAAGAAGTGAATACCTCTTAAGATTTCTTTTTTTCTGCATCTGATAATTACACAGACTTCACCGTGAAATAATTTCCATTTTTGCAAAAAATCCATATTCCAATATCATGTTTCCTTGTTCCAAATGACAAGAAATGATTCAAGGATTTCAGTTTTTGCCATGTAATACAAAAATTCTTATTTTTCAACTTGTTAATCTGCAGTACATGGGGGAGGTGCGCCATTAGTATACTTAGACTCTGAAGCTAAACACATCTTTAATTAAAAGGAGCAACATTTAAAAATAGAAAAAAGAAAAACCTCCAATTTGTGCATATTGTATAGGAACACAAATACTTCATATGCTGTGTTTCCATGAGAAAAACCTTGGCCCTCCGGTAGCTGGAAGACTGCCTGCTTTCTCTAAATGCAATGTGAAGTATCTGCTCAGACTTCACTAGGGGTAGGAGGAGCTTTGGACATGCTCTGGAAAGTGCAGTGGCCCTGGCACCATAGGAGCCCTGGCTGCAGCTCTGGCTCTGGTTCTCTTTCAGCTCACAAAGCCTCTTCATACCAGGATGTGAAGGCACTGGGCTTGGTATCATTGACATTAGCCCCAAACTCCCACATTCTTTTATATATCTATATCTATCACGGAAGCATCCCTTATTAGTTTACAAAGACCATGCTCATTATTTTTTATAACTGTATAGTACTCCACTCTGTGGATATATATTATGTTCCTTCAGTTAGCATGTTCATGGATATGTAAGGATTTTCATATGGTTGTGGATGTCTCTTCAGGGTTAATTTCTGAAAACTCTAATTACTGGCTCAAATGTGAAAGCATATTTAGTTTTCTGATAATACCAAGTTGTGTTTAGGCTCTAATCTTATTTTTGACATGTTGCTGTCAAAGAATGAGATTAGTATATTCTCTAACACTATATACAAAAATAAACTGAAAATGGATTAGAGACCTAAATATGAGTGGAAACCATAAAACTCTTAAAAGACACTATGAGTGGGACACTTTTTGATATAATTCATAATAATATTTTTTTTGGATCTGTCTCCTAAAGCTAGGAAAATACAAGCAAAAATTAATAAATGAGATGTAACTAAAGCTAAAAACTTTTGCACAGCAAGGAAACCATCAGCAAAATGAAAAGACAACCTACTATATGGGAAAAAATATTTGCCAATGATATCACCAATAAGGGGTTAATATCCAAAATATATGAATGGCTTATATAACTTGACAGTTTAAAAAAAGAATTTAAAAAATGGGCAGAAGACTTAAATACACATTTTTCCAAAGAAGACATATAAATGGCCGAGAGGCACATGAAAAGATGTTCAACATCGTTAATCATCATATGAATGCAAATTAAACCCACAATGAGGTATTATCTTACACCTATCAGAAGGGCTATCATCGCAAAGGAAGAGAAGTGACAAATGCTGGTGAGCATGTGGACAAGATCTGTACACTGTTGGTGGGAATGTCAATTGGTGCAGCCACCATGGATAACAGTTAGGAGGGCCCTCAAAATCTAAAAACAGAACTACCAAATGACCCAGCAATCCCACTCCTGGGTGTATAGCTGAAAAAAAAAAAAAACCCACTAATTTGAATGGTCTCTGTCAGGTACGCGATGCTTGTCTGAGTCTAAGGGTTTCCACTGCTCGTCTCCCCTTCCCCTCCAGCCTCATCTACTCTCTGCCAGGGAGCCCTCCCCAGTCCAACCTCTCTGGTTATTAAGAAGGCACCTGTGTCTGGCAGAGCCAGTGTGAGATGAAGAGTTAGTCCTTCCCAGCCACCAGATAATCAGGAGTTTTGGCCGGACGTTTGAGTACACACTGAGACAGTGAGGAGTCAGACAAAAAGCACAGACTGTGGCACTGAAATGGATTAATAAGGAACTTAGTGATGTGGCCAGTGACCATCCAGCACAATATTCTGCAGGTCCAGTTGGGGATGATACATTTCATTGGCAAATCACAATTACGAAAAAGAATGGCAGCCCATATCAAGGCAGTGTATTCTCTGTGACAATTCATTTCCATAAAGACTACCCGTTCACACTACCTAAGGGTGCATTTGCAACAGAATTTATCACCCAGACATGAACACTAACGGCGGCACTCGGCTCGCTACTCTAAGATCACTGTGGTCTCTTGCTTTCATGATTTCTAGAGTTCTGGTGTCCATTTGTTCCCTGCTATGCGATCCGAATCCAAATGATAGCGTCCTCAGTGCCAGAGGTTGCATAGATCTATAAGACAGACAGAGATAAGTACAACAGAATTTCTCAGGAAGGTACTCAGAAGTATGCCATGTGATGCTAACGTAAAAGTCAGAATAACCTGCATTAAATCTTGAGTAAACTTTAAATTACTGTTTAAAATGGAAAAAAAATCCACTAATTCAAAAATTCCATGCACTCCAATGTTCATAGCAGCATTACTGACATTTGTCAAGGTACAAAAGTAATCTATATGTATACAACGTATACACACACACACGCATGTGTGTGCGTGCATAATGGAATATTACTCAGTCATTAAAAAGAATGACCTTTTGCAATTTTTCAACAACATGTATGGAGTTGGAGGGTATTATGCTATTAATCAGTAAATAGTTGGATGGTATTAATGAAATAAGTGAGACAGAGGAAGACAAATGCTGTATGATACCACTGACACGGAGAATTTAAAAAATAAAACAGACCTGGGAAATGAAGCAGACTCACAGATACAGAGAACAAGCTAGTGGTTAGCAGTGGGGAGTGGCAAGCAGGTGGGGAAGGTCAGGGACAGAAGATTAAGAGGTGCAAACTAATATGTATACAATAAGCAACAAGGATATATTGTACAACAAAGGGAATATCGCCAATATTTGTAATAACTGTAAATGGAACATAACCTTTAAAAACTGGGAATCACTTTGTTATTCATCTGTAATTTATAAAATATTGTACATCAACTATGAAAATGAAGTGAAAGTATTAGTTGCTCAGTCTTGTCCAACTCTTTTTGACCACACAGACTGTAGCATACCAGGTTGCTTTGTCCATGAATTCTCCAGGCAAGAATACTGGAGTGGGTAACCATTCCCTTCTTCAGGGGATCTTCCTGACCCAGGGATTGAACCCAGGTCTCCTGCCTTTCACGCAGATTCTTTGCCATCTGAGCCACCAGGGAAGCCCACATCAACTATACCTCACTTTAAAAAAATCTATTCTCTCAGGAACTTTCACATATACTATACAGTATTATTAACTATGGGGTTCTCTGGTGGCTCAGCAGTAAAGAATCTGCCTGTTGATGCAGAGATGAGGGTTTGTTTCCTGGGTCAGGAAGATCCCCTGGAGAAGGACATGGCAACTGAATCCAGTATCCTTGCATGGAAAATTCCTCAGACAGAGGAGGCTGGCAAGCTACAATCCATAGGGTTGCAGAGAGTAGGAAACCACTTGGTGACTTAACAACGATTGACTACAGTCACCATCCTGTATATAATATCCCTAGGGCTTCTTTATTTTGCAAGTGAAAGTTGTGAAAGTTTATGCCGTTTGGCCACTTATACCCATTTAATCCATCCTCCAACCCCCACTTGCGGCAACCACCAATCTATTCTCTGTGAGTTCATTTTTCAAAAATTTTCACATATAAGTGAGATTATATAGTATTTGTCTTTGTCTGACTTATTTCACTTAGCATAATGCCCTCAAGGTGCATCAGTGTTACTGCAAATGGCCAGATTTCCTTTTTTTCTTTTATTGGCTAAATAATATCTGAGTGAGGATGAGTGTTTGTGTGTGTCTGTGTGTGTCTATGTGACATTCTCTTTATCCATTCATCCATTAATGGACAGTTATGTTGTTTTCATAATTTGATTATGGTAAATAATGTTTCAACGAACATGGGGGGGGGGTTCAGATATCTTTTCCAGGTGTTGGCTTCATTTCTTTCAGCTAAATTTCCAGGAGTAGAGTTGCCAGATCACATGGTAGTTCTATCTTCAATTTTTTTTTATGAGCATCTATACTGTTTTCCTGGAGAAGGCAATGGCACCCCACTCCAGTACTCTTGCCTAGAAAATCCCATGGATGGAGGAGCCTGGGAGGCTGCAGTCCATGGGGTCGCTGAGGGTCGGACACGACTGAGTGACTTCACTTTCACTTTTCACTTTCATGCATTGGAGAAGGAAATGGCAAGCCACTCCAGTGTTCTTGCCTGGAGAATCCCAGGGACACGGGAGCCTGGTGGGCTGCCGTCTATGGGGTCGCACAGAGTCAGACACGACTGAAGTGACTTAGCACCAGCATACTGTTTTCCATAGTGGCTGAATCAATTTACATTTTCATAAACTCACATTTTCTTTAATAATTTAAGTATATCCTAAATGCAAGTTACATATGCTTCTAAATTTAAAAGGTATATATCTTTGAAATTTAGGAATGAGAGACTGAATACAGTAAGCTAGACCTGTAACTGAATCACTTTAAAATTTTGTTCTCTCCTTATCCTATCTTAGTGTGGGGTTTTTTACATTACCAAGGATACCCCTATTCCAATGCCATGTAATCTTGCTCTGGATCACACAGATGATTTAAAATTTTTCAGTTTGTATTTCAGAAAGCAAAATTCTTATTTCTAAATCTGGTAAACAGCAATAAATGTGTGAGCCGTGTCATTCATAAGCTTATGTTTTGAATCTAAATAAACTTTCTACTGAAAAGAAAATCACTTGAAAATTACTGCCTCACCCCCTGCAAGAAAAGGGTAAGTCGAAAAGTTATTGATGCATATCAGGAACACAGGTTGACAGGCTTTTCTGATCACAAAGTAAAGAACGGATTCATACCACACTAGAGGTGAGATTGAGTGGCCAGATGCAGCCATGGAGTAGGCACTGGCCACAGAAGGGCCATCGCCGCCCAGGGAGAAATGCAGCTGCAGCTCTGGCTCCGGTGCTCTCTACTTCCTCTCTCCAAGTCACCTCACAATAGGGGCAGGAATGCAGTGGGGACAGTATAGTTGACCTTGGCCAAAAACTCCAGGACTTTCACCTTGCCGGTTTCCATAATGGCTCTCGGACCCCACAGGAGCGCTCTCGGATCCCCCTATAGCGAGGGGGATTGTGGCCAGGCAGTGTGAAGAGAAATGAATTGACAAAATGTCAGCCTCAGACTGGGAGGAGTGAAACATTATGGACTCGAGCGCAATTCAGACCAGGCTCTACACTCAGTTCTGTCACTTTATCAGCTTGGAGAATAGAAGTTCTTTGTCTGCTAAGTGAATTTGATAAGCCTTGTCTTACAGAAGTATCAGAACATATATAGCTTGTGTACAGCACCTGGCACTGCAGCTGGCAATGTTTAGGTCTTATGACACTTATTTTCATACCAGAAAGACAATCTATGGGAATTTCTACCTTCATCTATGGAAATTTTTCTTTATCCAGGAGAAACTAGAGACTATGTGGTCTTCTAAACAAAGAAAGCTAAGTCAATCAAACTGCTGCTTAGCAAGAAACGGTAGGGCTTCCCAGGTGCCTCAGTGGTAAAGAATCTACCTGACAATCAGGAGATGTCAGTTCAGTCCCTGGGTTGTGAAGACTGGCAATCTGGGTTGTGAATTGGCAGTCCACTCCAGTATTCTTGCCTGGAAAGTTCCATGGACAGAGGAGCCTGCCAGGCTACTCCATGGGGCCACAATGAGTCAGACATGACTTAGCAACTAAACAAGTAACCCTAAGTAAATTTAGAGGCAAGCGTTTTACCAGGATGCAACGCAGAAACTTATAGAATTTACGTCAAGGACCAGTAACTCCCCTGCCTCCCAAAGCCCTCCCAACAAAACAGCCCGATTTTCATGTATTTCACCACCACTAAAATCTAGCCCCGCCCAGCAGGTCTACTAGATTACACTCGAGATACCGTCATGTTTGGAGTGTGCGTTCAGGGCCCAGAGTGCCAGCACAGTGACGTCTCAACATCCCATCACAAAGGTGACAATAATACGCATCAAACACCTGGTTTGTGGACTGTGTTCACCTGCACTGGGGCAGGAGCACTGGACACCTTCTGTTCTTTCCCACAGGCGGAGATTCCCTCTGCTTGACTCACAATCTCAGGGTAACTGTTCAGGGCAGCTTCTCATTTCAGTTTCAGCCTCCCAAACCTGAGGCCCACCATCTAGGGGTCTGGGCCCAGCTCACCATTATCACAGATTCATCCAGCCCACCACGCAGCCAACTTAAAATGACCTCCCAAGAAGGAACAAGAACGCAAAGATGGGATATTATGATTAGCTTTCCAGCCCCACCTTAGCCTCTCACAACTTAAAAGGTTGGGAGTGTTGGTGGAACACAGTGAAACAGTTGCCTCAGACCTCACTAGGGGCTGGAGGGACTGCTAGACATGACTTTGGAGCACACACTGGCCTTGGCACGAATACAAACCCTGACTGCAGCTCGGGCTCTCTCGTCATCATCTCTCAGAGCCTCTTCATAATGGGGTGGGAAGGCACTGGGGATGTTACCATTGACCTTGGCCAAAATACCAAACCTCAAAGTTTTGGTTTAAGAGAATAAAGGCTGAGAGAACTTATACCTCACTGTTCTCATCCCAACTCCCTCCCCAGCATCCTCCCTGCTTTTGGTCACCTTCCTTATGGAATCACTGCTCATATACTCAAGACATCTACAGGCAGGTGCAGGGTCTCCTTTATCTTTGCATCACCCTCACCAGCACAGAAGCTTCTGAAGAGCAGATGCTCAAGTAAAGATGGGCATAAAGGAGCCACGAAGCAAGGAATATAGTTTCTTATTGTTTATTTTTATTGGCATTCTTGAATAAACTAACAACATCTAAGTGTATCGCTAAAGGTACTACTGAATGTTAAGACGAAGGTGAATAACATAAATCAAAACTTGACTACAGCTTACTTGATTTTCATCTGTTTTAAAACAACAACATTCTTTCACATTTCCAAGAAAATTCCTATTCCAAAGCTATGTTATCTTGTTCTGGATCCAAAAAAGATGAAGAATTTTCTGAATTCTACTACACAGTGCCAAAACTCTTACTCTTAGATCTGACAGATAATAACAAAACTGTCATTTGTAAACTTGGATTCTGAATCTAAACAAACATTCTAGAACACGAAACAACATTTGAAATGTAACGGGGTAAAACAGGAACACAAAGAAAATATATATTATGACTTTTCCAGGCCTACTTTAGCCTCTCACTTCTTAAAAGGTTGGCAGTATCGGTCAAACGAAGTGAAGAAGCTGCCTGAGAACTCACTGGGCACTGGACGGATCTCTGGGTGGGAACCTGGAGCGGGCAGTGGCCCTGGCAGCAGCATGAGATCTAACTAGAGATCTGCCTCAGGATCTCTTTTCCTCTTCTCTCAAAGCTTCTGCATAATGGAATGGGAAAGCACCGGGGATGGTACTATTGATCTTGGCCAAAAACTCCAGCACCTTCATCTTGCTGGTTTCAGTGTAGGCTCTTGAGCCCCACAAGAACTCATAGCTCAGGGGATCACTGTCGGGAATCTGACGATACACCAGGTAATTCTGCTGCACCCATTCTTCCGTGATGAGCTTCCGGGGATCCCCAAAGATTACATGCTGCTTTCCATCATAGATGCCCAGAACATTCAGGAACTCCCAGACATCAGCCTCAGAGGCGCGGTTGCCATTCAGGTAGATCACGCTCAGCAGAGGCATCAAAAGCCCATTCTTCGGCAGCTCACAGCTGCTGCTCAGCACCTCATCACTAACAAGGCCTATCTTGCTGACCAGGGTATAGGAGTAACCATTCGGCTTGACTTCCTTCAATTCAAGGCCAAAGGCCAGCTCCATGCACTCAGCTGCTCTCCTGAAGATCTCGGGGAAGCGTGTCTTGTACCTTTTGTGAAAAAGCTTCAGCATATCTACCCTCCTAATGGGCTCTTTCATCTTAAACTTCTCAAGCAGGAAATGTATCAACACCACTGCCTTCTTGGTCAGAGGATCTGGAGGAGCGGTCTTAGCAGAGGCTGAGGCCTGGGAAGAATTTTTATGTTCCTTAACTTGGCGCCTGCCACGTGCTTTAGATCTTGGGGGTGAAGCCTCTGCAACAGGAGAGCTAGTGGCTTCAGCTCCCTGAGGCTTCTGGCCTGCATCAGCAGTGGGGGGGCCCGGGGGCGCACTCCCAGAAGTAGGGGCGGGGGAGGCAGCAGCCTGAGCATCCCCGAGATCCTTGGTCTCCATGCGTGCCTGGCGGCGTTTCTCACGCGCACGGCGCTTGCTCTTCTGCCCCCGAGGCATGACTATCAGCAGGCACAGCAGGCAGGGGAGCAGGCAGGCAAGTAGGTGATGCTGGCACCTGGAGAAGGGAAGATGAGTGGATGAGCTCCTTCAGCATGGAGGGAAGGCTGCTCTGCCCGTTTCCTGGAGAGCCCTGCTCCAGGAACCGCTGGCCTCTTGTTCTTGGTCAGCCTATCCCCTGAGAACCCGGTGTAAGAAGTGAGCGCGCGCCAGCCTCAGCCTGCCTGTGGCTGCCTCCAGGGACAGCAGAGCCTGGGAGTGGGGCCCCCTCTGGGTCCCTTCATTCACACACACAACTGTCACATCAGCTCTTAGTGGGGCCGGGACCCCTGCCATGTGCCACTTGAAAGGTGATGCCTCAAAGCTCCCTGGGACCCATGAGAAGGAACTGAGTCATGGACACTAGGGGTGGATGGCACTGGCAGTTCTGGGGCCTGCTCTGTCCTGAACTCGGTTCTCCACCATTCAGGGTCCTCATCTTGTCAACACCAAGGCCGTGGGCCCCTCCCTCCTGCCTCTGGTGCCGCCCCTTCAGGTGAAGAACCTCAGCTCCCTTAGAAATGACACAAAGAAATGAGGAGGATCAGGCAAGACTCCAGCGTTCATTTGATTAGCTGGAAGGGGGAGTGTGCTACCTTCAGTCCAAATTCGCAGTCCCCACTTTGACTCCTGGGAGGATCTGGGGGCTCCTTTCTCTCCTGGCTTGAGGACCTTTCCTCACAGCAAGGCCAACAGCTCCCTGAGATCGAATGGGGGAAGCCAGGGTGGCCCTACCTGGCCTTACCACCCATGGTCTCTGGGGCCTGGAGAGCTGCAGCAGGAGGCTGAGGCCCTGTAATGGGTCCCCAGATTTTACTCAAGGAGTCTAAGATTCCTTCCTCTGCTGACCCATTAGACTAAGGCACTCACTTCCCTGTTAGCTGTGAGTGAGGCACACTTCTGCCTGCCATGTATGCCTGGGGGCACCAAGGAGTGACAGTGAGAGGAATTCTGGGAGTTTCCCACAGTCCTCAGCATCTTCTCCGTGAGTCCTGGCAAATGTTAGAAATTCTCCTTCTGCTGACCTGAGCACACTGAGGTTCCCAAGGTGAAAGAAAGTGTGAGCCACCTCCTGTCACCCCTGTCCCTGACCTCCCTGGGATGGCAGCAGGGGCTGGACTCTCTGGGACTCCACTGTTCCATCATTGCTGGCCGTCCTCACCTGGATGGGATCTATGCTCCTCTCTTAGTCCACCCTGAGTCTTCTGGCCTCAGATCAAGGCCCACATCTCCCTGAGTTCCTGGGGCTGGAAGTGAGGGGTGACATCTGGCGACCTCTGCCCGGGGTGCCCCAGGGCTGACAGGGGCTGGGACTTTGCGGGCCCCCACTGTTCTGGGTAGGTGCTCATCTAAGTCATCTCTCTGGGTCCTTACTGTGACTCTGTGACTCCTGGCAAGACCAGGAAATCTCTGTCTCGACTTGAGATCTCTCGCCTCCTACTAAGGCCCCCATCTCCCTGAGACCCACTAAAAAGCAGCAACATTTTCCCGATCTCTAGCTACAGCTGTGTGTGGACTCCTGATGCAGACAGTCAGGAAGAGATTCTGCACTGCCCTCTGTTGTCGCAGGGTAGCTGGATGGTCCCCTCAATTCTTAGGTCCTCTTCTGGGCTCCTGGTACTAGCTGCAAATGCTCCAGTGGTGGACCTGAACCCATACCCCCATCAACGAGGTTCCTCACCTCCCTGCAAGACTCTGGGCAGAAGCAAGTGGGGGTCATCTGGTCCCCATGCCTGGGTCTTCCAGGTCTGAGAGGGGTGATGTGACTATGTGGTTCACTTCCTCCTGGGTGGGGTTCTCGCATGTTCACTCAGTGTTACCACTGTGTCTCCTTTTAGGAACCGGGCTTCCTCCCTATGTTGAATGAGGCCTCACCCATCACACTGAAACCCCAATGTCCCTGAGACCATCCTTCGAGGAAATGAGAGGGTATCTCAGCCTGAGAGCTCTAACCCGGCTTCCCAGGGTGACGGCAGAGGTGGCACTCTGTGGGCTCCTCTGTTCTGGGGGAGTCAGTTGTCTCCTTCCTCACATAGAATTGGTGCCTCAACATCTGTCATGGCCTGGGACTCCTTGTTTTCTGCTGACTTGGGCAGCCAGATCTGAAACCAAGGCCCTCATCTCCCTTGGACCCCACAGGCAGAAGTCAGGGGCACCAGAACTGGCCAGCTCTGTCCTGGGACCCCAGGGGCTGACAGCAGAGGCGGCATCCGATGTGGCTCTCTCTACCGTGTATGGATCTTCCCCTCGACTCCGCATCCTTCCTGGGACTCTGCCCTCTGTCAATCTGAGCCCAAAACCCTGCAAAAACGGTCTTCACCTTTCTGGGACCAGAGGTGACAGAGTGAGCCACATCCTGCCAAAACTGATTTGGGGCTATGCTGCTAACCACAAGGGCAGGACTCTTGACCTCCACCCCTGCCCCAGTTCTGGAGTCAGGGGCGCCCTCAGTCCTCACTCAGGATTCTGGCCTCCAGTTTCGGAGTCTTCCCTCTGCTGACCCGAGTCTACATGCCCCAGAGCAAAGCTCTCACCTCCCTGAGTGGCTAGAGGAGATGCTGGGGGCTCCATATCCAGCTACCTTGTTTGGGGATGCCCAGATCTGAGAGCGGGGCTGCTCCTTAGTGCAGCAATCCGCTTGGATGCCAGGCCTGCTGACTAGCACTGAAGGTCCTGGCTTGACTCCTCCTAAGGCTAAAACTCCTCCCTATGCCTAATGGGGTTACCTTATCTATCTTTCTCTTTACTTACCTTTCACACCTATTGATTTTATTATGTAACTGGTAGTTTGTACATCTTAATCTTCCTCATCTATTTCTCTCCTCCCCCACTCTCTCAACCCTAACTCCCATCAATTACCACCTCTTTTTTTTTCTCTGCATCACAACTGTTTCTGTTTTACAGATTTCTCATAGAAGTACAATCATATAGTTTCTTTTTCTCTAACTTATTTCACCTAACATACATAACACTCTCTAGGTCCATACCTTTTTATATAAATGCCTTTCTCTACCTGAACGTCCCTTACTCCCAATGCTTGCCACCACCCCCACCACAAAAATGACGGGTTCTCTCAGCCTGAATTACTCTATGGTAATTTGGACCCCTATGGTAGGAGTCCAAACCTTCCCAATCTAATGCCTAATGATCTAAACTGGAGTAGATGTAATAAAAACAGAAATAAAGTAACAATGTAATGTGCATCCCAAAACCATCCCTTCACCCTAACCCACCCTACTCCCATGCCACCCCACCCTTCCTTGTCCACCCCGTCGTGCCCCATCCCACCAGCTCACCCCACCCCATGCAAAAACTGTCGTCCAAGAAACCAGTCCCAGGTGCCAAAAAGATTGGGGGCTGCTACTCCAGGTCCCTGCAGCAGTGGCGGCAGGAGGGGCCTCTGTGCAGTCACCTCTTTGGAAAGAGATACCCCTGTGAGCTCTGACGGGCCCATCTTTTCACCTTTTGAGAACAAGACTACTCCCTTCACCTAAAGAGGCCGCCCTCTTTAAACAAAGCTGCCCGACCCGCTGCGGCCCTCCACATGGCAACTACAAGATGGCTCCTCGGCCCTGTAATTCAGGACAGGGCCAGTGAAACTGTGTATTGCAGGGGTGGGACGGGGCTGGGTCACTTTTATTACTGGGAGAACTTGGGAAATTCCCTTCAGCTACATTCATGTCCTCACCTTGGCTCCAGACGAGTTCTGGACAATCAATCTCTGCAGAACAGACGCCACAGCAAGCGGCCGAGTGCCTCGCTTCCGAAGCGGAAGTGGAGAGGCGGGGCATACGGTCCTACGTGGGGTCTCCCAGGGATGATGGCAGGGGCAAGGACCTACGGAAACCCTGGTAGCTCAATATTCACCCGTCCTTGGATCCTGTCTCACAGTCGACCCTGTGCAACCTATCAGAACTCGGGACGCCTCCACCTATGAATTTGAGTCCTCCAGCCTCCAAACAAAGCCCTTGCTTCCTGAAGTCCCTAGTCGGGGGAGTCAGGGCACTGCTCTGAGCACCTCTGCTTGTCAGGAGGAGCGCCACTCTGTAAGCCTCCCTCTTTGGGGGGAGGCCCTCTCACTAGTACCGACGGTCCTCACTTTCAGTCCGGTTATGGTCAAGATGCCTCTTTCTGCGGATCTGGGGTCCAATTCCGCTAGAGGAGGCCCTGCCCTCCCTGAGATCACACAGGTGGAATGAGGGAACCACTCAGAAGTAGCTCTTCTGGGTCTCTTAGGGCTAAGAATTTACAGAATTCTGTTTAGCTCCCTCTCCAGGGGTCCCCTCTAACGCTCAGCATTATTACGTGAGGTTCTCCTTGGATTCAGGTCCCTCCCTCTGTGAAAATGAGGCTGATCGTATTAGACAGAGGTCTCACCTCGCTGAGCCTTTCCAGACTGAAAGCAACCTGACATCTGTGCCCTGAGCTTCCTGGGGACCACAGTGTCAGATTTTCCAGGGCCTCCTTTGATGCAGTGTGTGCTACTGTGAGTCCACTTTCACGTCCTCACATCAACACGTGACGAATCCTGTAACTCCGCTCTCTGCTTTATGAAGCTGCTTGTCTTACATCAAGGTCCTAGTCTCCTTCAGAATTCGAAGTTGGAAGTCAGGGTGATCCTCGTTACATCGTAGTCCATTGGAGCCTCCGAGTGGGGATGCAACTCGAGTCCTTCTGGACTCCTCTTACGCAGCATCATCCTCACTACACCTACCACAGCCTGGGACTGCTCTTTCTACTGATCTGAGATTCTTCTTCTTAGTCTTTGGGTGACCCTTACATTCAGGGGTGACTGTCTCCTCGGTCCTCTTTCATGGAGGTTCCTATATTAGCTTCTGTCGCTTGATTAAAGGCTTCCTCGGAAATGCATGTTCCTACAACATTTGAGCAGCTACCCTCTAGCAAATCTTGGGGAAAATGGGTCTCTGTCCCCAAAGTGATATAAGGTTAGGAAAATGCAGCACAAATCAAGGAATCCAAGATACATGTTATGCTGTCAGAAAAAAAGAGTTGATATATTCCTTCTCTTCAGTCAGATTTACGGTGTGTGTGTTTATTCGCTCAGTCATGTCCAACTCTTTACAACCCCATGGACTGTAGCCTGCCAGGCTCCTCTGTCCATGTGGGTTCTCCATGCAAGAAACCTGGAGTGGGTTGCCTCCTCCAGGGCATGTTCCCAACCCAGGGATCGAATCCAGGTCTCCTGCATTGCAGGCGCATTCTTTACCATCTGAGCCATCAGATTTAGGTTAGTTCTAAAATCTTTATTTTGGGACTGCCTTGTTAATCCAGTGGTTAAGACTCTGTGCTCCCTGCTTGGGTTTGATCCCTGGTCAGGTACCTGGATCCCACATGCCACAACTAAGTGTTCATTTGCCACAACTAAAAATCTCACATGCCACAACTAAAGAGCCTGCCCATGGCAAAAAAGATTCGAGTGTCACAACTAAGACCCAGAGCTGTCAAAAAATAAAAATAAAAATAAATATTTTAATTAAATAAATATTCACTTTCTACAGAGAGGGATAGTGGCAGATAATCTCGTAAGCCTTGATGACTTGAGGGTGTTTAATTTTGCACAAGCAGATGATCATACTGTAACTGAGCATTATCTCTTTGTCTCCTTTATTTATCACTCTTAATTATTTGGTTAATTATGTGTTATGTGGCAGTATTGATGAGACAGGAGTTTGGGAACGAATGGATACATGTATATGGATGGCTGAGTCCTTCACCGTTCACCTGAACCTGTCACAATATTGTTAATTTGCTATACCCCAACACAAAATAAAAAGTTAAAATTAAAGAAAAACGGTGCTTCCAGTGCAAAGAGTGTGAGTTCAAACCCTGGTTGGGGAACTGAGACCCCATGTGCCATATACCAATCAATCAATCAATAAAATATCATCATAGAAAAAAGTGATAGAGATCCATGAAAGAAATAATTGATAAGCTAGATTTCATTCCCTTTAAACTTCTGCTTTATAAAAATAAACCAAGAGAACAAGAAGATGAGCCATAGTCTGGGAGAAAATATTTGCAAAAGACATATCTGATGAGGGCTCTAATCTAAAATATACAAAGAACTCTTGAGAAGAAGAAAACTAACATCTAACAAAAGTGGACAAAACATATGATCAGATACCTCACCAAGGAAGATACACAGATAGCAAACAAGCATATGAAAAGATGCTCAGCCTCATACACCATTCAGTTCAGTTCAGTTCATTTCAGTCACTCAGTCGTGTCCGACTGTTTGCGACTCCATGAATTGCATCACGACAGGCCCCCCTGTCCATCACCATCTCCCGGAGTTCACTCAAACTCACATCCATCGAGTCGGTGATGCCATCCAGCCACCTCATCCTCTGTCGTCCCCTTCTCCTCCTGCCCCCAATCCCTCCCAGCATCAGAGTCTTTTCCAATGAGTCAACTCTTCACATGAGGTGGCCAAAGAACTGGAGTTTCAGCTTTAGCATCATTCCTTCCAAAGAACACCCAGGGCTGATCTCCTTTAGAATGGACTGGTTGGATCTCCTTGCAATCCAAGGGACTCTCGAGAGTCTTCTCCAACACCACAGTTCAAAAGCATCAATTCTTCAGCGCTCAGCTTTCTTCACAGTCCAACTCTCACATCCATACATGACTACTGGAAAAACCATAGCCTTGACTAGACAGATCTTTGTTGGCAAAGTAATGTCAAAAAATTTTAAAAAAGTAATGGCAACCCACTTCAAAATTCTTCCCTGGAAAATCTCATGGACAGAGGGGCCTCATGGGCTACAGTCCATGGTGTCACAAAAGTGTCAGACATGACTTAGCAATTCAATAATAACAAAAAGGTGTGATATAAAGAAGTTAGGGAGAGTGCTGACAGCCATGCCCTGATCTTCTAGAACTGACATCAAAGGATAGGGCATGACTCTCTTTTGTCCCCTCTATTCAACGATGGATGGACCCCTCAGTCTCCACTCGGGCTCCACAATTTGAATTTTGGTGGGGCCTGGGGAATCCCCTCCTTCTTGAACTCCTCATAGTAAGACCAATACCTCCCTGTGAGCCTGGAGGAAGAAATAAGGGTGGCCTTAACTAGCCATGCCTGCCAATAGTCTCATAAGGATGAAAGCTCTGGAAG
Source organism: Capricornis sumatraensis (assembly GCF_032405125.1). Lineage (NCBI taxonomy): Eukaryota > Metazoa > Chordata > Mammalia > Artiodactyla > Bovidae > Capricornis > Capricornis sumatraensis. The sequence goes on from NC_091092.1 coordinate 113,946,925, forward strand.
CTGGTTGAGGATGACAGATGGTTCCTCTCAGGGTCCCAAATCAGGGTCTCAAATTTGACTCTCAGCCAAGCCCAAGATTCCCCCTTGTTAACATGGGACCCAAAACCCTAACTTTCCTGCTACTCCTCAGTCAGAACTGAACAGCCCCTTGGCCTGACAACTTTGCCTGGGGCCTTGTAGCCTGACAGTAGGGAGGATTCTGTGTGGACATCCTGGTATATGTATTCTCACATTCTTTATCATCTTCAATCTGACTTGGAAATAACCTGGAAATGCTCCCTGAATTGCCTTAACGCTTCTCCAATCAGGCCCCCAATTCCCTGAGATTCTCAAGGTAGGTGGAATTTGTCTCATGGGCCACCCAGTCTGTGGTCTTCCAAGGCTAACAGTAGTGGAAGGAATATGTTCTGCCCCCACTGTTTTGAGGCAGGTGGTCTTTTCAGTCTTCAGGGTCCTCACCTTGACTTCTGGCACAAGCTGAAAATCATCCTTCTACGGAGCTTCGGCTGCTCCCTTTGATCAGGATGAGGTTCCTTACCTCCATGTGATCCTCTGGGAGGAAGTGAGTAGGACTCACCATGTCACCAGGCCTAGTGGCACAGTCTAAGGCCTAACAGGGACAGTGCCCTCTGTAGCCCCCTTCTTTCTGGGAGGGATCCTTTGCTGTCGGTCTGTATCATCAGTTGATTCCTGTTAGGAACTGGGTACCCTTCCTCAGCTGATACAGGCTCCCTCCATTAGCCCAAGGACTTTAAGGTGCTGAAGCCATTCGCCTTCAGAAAATAAGGGATAAACCTAGTCTGAAAGCCCTGCCTGTTCCCTCCTAGGGCTCATTACATTTGCAGGACTGTCTAAGAATTTATCTGTAATGGGGTAGCTGGCTGCCACACTCCTCATACAGGACTGTGCAAATGTCATGTCTGGGATTTCCACTCTCTGATGAAGAGCCAGCATATAAATCAATGTCCACATCCCCTTGACACCCTCCAGGCAGAAGTCAGGGGGCCCTTTAGCTGGCCAGCACTTACCTATGTTTCCCAGGGCTAACTGGAGAGGAGGGAGTAAGTGTAGCCTTGTCAGCTGGGGTTGCGGGGCTTCCATATCCACACTCTGGGTCTTCAATCTGCACCCTTCCTGGGGCTCTATTCTCTGCTGATCTGAGGCTGAGGACTCTGCTGATTCCCAATGTCCCCACCTTCCTGGGACCTGAGCTGAAAGCATTAACCACAGCAGCCTGGATTTTTCTGGACTTTATGGGCTTGCCAATGAGGACAGGTCTTTATGGGTTGCTACTGTTGTGGCTGGGTCTTTCTATCACCCTCATTCACGTTAATCACCGTCAATTCCTCACTCCTATCCAACCTCAGAACTCTGCCCCAACACCAAGTTTCTTAGGTCTCTGAGAAGCCTGAAGAATAAGCAAGGCTATGCTTTGCCTAACAGTTCTGAGATCCTCTGTGTCTGAGAGCAGTCGGGAATGCTGTTCCAGTGACCACTCCCTCCTTTTCTGGTGTGTTGCTCTCCTCAACCCTCCTACATGGGGTCCTCATCTTGCTTTCTGTGTCTTGGATTAAAGTCCTTTGGGGAAATTCCACGTCTCTACAAACTCTTCAGCTATGTTTGCTCTGCAGTGCTACAGAGAATGGGTCCCTGTCCTAGGAGTGATGGGAGATGGAGAAGCTATAGCCCAAGGCAGGAGTCCCAGGACAGGCGGTCACCCATTAGGGAAAAAAAAAGTACATCAATCTATCTCCTCATCTGCCAGGTGAAGATTCTCATGTTATTTCTGATAGATATACTTTCTACCAGCAAGAGACTGTAAGCATGATATGGAGAGCCCTTGGTCTTCAGAGGTTATCTAATAGGGCCAACGCACATGCTTATACTGGCACCAAATATTGTCTCATTAATCTGTGAGAAATGAATAAGGGATATGTATTTTTGGTCAAATATATTTGGTATTCTTACTGCTCTGGCTACACATTCTGATCCAAGAGCTTGAGCACAAGGGCATTCTTTTTAATCACCTACAACAAATTTTGAAGTATTAAGAAAAACCCTGAAATAAAAGATACAGGGTGGGGACTTTCCTGGTGTTCCAGGGACTAGGACTCCAGGCTCCCAAGGCAGGGGGCCCAGGTTTGATCTCTGGTCAGGGAAGTAGACCCCACGTGCTGCAACTAAGAGCCAGCACAGCCAAATAAATAAGAAAAAGGAAATGAAATATCAAATGTTAAAAGTACTTGTTAAAAAAAAAAAAGATAAGGGGTGGGGGGTGGAAATAGTATGAGTGCTACAGTAGTTTATAGAGCAGAAGTCTAGTCCCAACTCTGTCATTTACCAGCCTGAAGTACTTCAGCAAAAATCAAACACTATCTCTATGAGCCTTGGGCTCTACATCATGAACTGTGTTTGATAGGCCCTGTCTTGTTGGACTGGTGGAATATATGTATTTACAGAAAGCATCTGTCACGGTGCTTGACTCTACTGAGACATTAGGGGCAATGGCAGTTATTACTATGATTATCTTGACCTCAGATAATTAGCTGGGATTACATCAGCTGGTATTTTTTTTTCTTTTTTTGCATCTAAGAGATAGCAGGTACTATGCAGCATTCTAACTGAAGGGAAAAAAAAAATACCAACCTCCTGAATCTAGCAAAAATTCTTCCTAGCAATGAAAACAAAGTAATATGTTATTTCCAACCCCACTTTACCCTTTTTTCTTTTTCTTCTTGAGGTAGAGAGCATCTCAGCCTCTTCCATAGAATGACAGCTTCTCTGAGAGACTATAATTGAATGGGAAGAGGCTGAGACATTTTTGACTAAATATCACCAGTATAAGCATGAAGACTTCTTAAAAGCAGGTGCTCAATTAATGTTTGTGTAAAAGAAGAACCACGAATAAATCATTTGCAATAATTTATAATCTCAAACATACTTGAAAAACATAAGCATATTCAGGTATATAACTTTTATCTTTACAAAAAGGGAGACTAAACAGAGAGGAAAGTAAACCAAAAACTGACTAGCTTTCAGCTATATCTCAATTTATGTATCAATGTTCTGAGCCTCTCTTAGCGTGGTGTCTTTCACATTTCTAAGCAGATTCTCATCCTAAAGTGATGTTATTCTCACCCTGGATCACAAAGGTGATGTGAGGATTTCCAATATTTGAGAAAACAAAATTTTAGCTCCTAAATTTGACAAACAGCAAACTGTGTGTGACCCATGTTATTCATATGCTTATATCATGAATCTAAATGACCTTTCTGTTGAAATATTTTAAGAACTGAAAATTGGGGGAAATAAAGTCAACAAGTTACTGATGCGTATCAGGAACACAGATTGACAGGCTTCTCCACGCACAAAGTGAACAACGGGCTTCAGACCACACTAGGGGCGAGATGAGAGGCTGGATTTGGCCCTGGGGCGCGCAGTGGCCAAAGCTGAAGGCCCAGCAGCAGCTGAGGGTGCAGTGCCAGGCCGGGCTGAAGCAGAAGGGCGAGCAGTGGCTGAGGGTGCAGTGCCAGGCCTGGCTGAAGCAGAAGGGCCAGCAGCAGCTGAGGCAGCAATGCCAGGCTTGGTCGAAGCAGAAGGGCCAGCAGCAGCTGAGGCAGCAATGCCAGGCTTGGTCAAAGCAGAAGGGCCAGCAGCGGCTGAGGCAGCAATGCCAGGCTTGGTCAAAGCAGAAGGGCCAGCAGCGGCTGAGGCAGCAATGCCAGGCTTGGTCAAAGCAGAAGGGCCAGCAGCGGCTGAGGCAGCACTGCCAGGCCTGGCTGAAGCAGAAGGGCCAGCAGCGGCTGAGGCAGCAATGCCAGGCTTGGTCGAAGCAGAAGGGCCAGCAGCGGCTGAGGCAGCAATGCCAGGCTTGGTCGAAGCAGAAGGGCCAGCAGCGGCTGAGGCAGCAATGCCAGGCTTGGTCAAAGCAGAAGGGCCAGCAGCGGCTGAGGCAGCAGTGCCAGGCTTGGTCGAAGCAGCAGGGCCAGCAGCGGCTGAGGCAGAAGTGCCAGGCCTGAGTGAGGCAGAAGGGCCAGCCTTGGCTGCACCTCTGTCTCCGGTGCTCTCTACCTCCTCTCTCCAAGCCTCCTCATACTGTGGCAGGAAGGCAGTATGACCCGAATCCTTGACCTTGGCCAAAAACTGCAGGACTTTCATCTTGCTGGTTTCTGTGAGCAATTTAGGACCCCACAGGAACTCATAGCGAGGGGGATCGCTGCCGGGCACCTGGCGGTACTCCAGATACCCTTCCCGCACCAGATCTTCTGTGATGAGCTTCCTGGGCTCTCCAAAGATGAAGTGACTTCTCCCATCATAGATGCCCAGCATATTCAGGAACTTCCAGATCTTCTCCTCAGGGGCGTGGTTGCCATTCAGGTAGATGACACCCAGCAGAGGCATCAGAAGACCATTCTTCGGCAGCCCCCAGTCACCTCTCATAGACTCACTGTCGCTGAGATCTAGGTTGCTCATCAGGGTATAGCAGTGACTGTTGGGCCTGACTTCCTTCAGCACCAGGCCAAACACCAGCTCCATGCGCTCAGAGGCCCGGCTAAGGATCTCAGGGAATTGTTCCCTGTACCTTCTAGTGACTGCCTTCAGCATTTCAGACCTCTTAATGAGCGCCCTCATCGTATATTTACACAGCATGTACTGCACCAACACCTCTGCCTTCCAGGTCAGAAGATCTGTATGAGAGCTCTCAGCAGCAGCTGAGGCCTGGGAGGAATTTTCCCCTTCCTGAACTTGGCCCTGGGCACCTACACCAGATCTCGAGCGTGCTGCGTGCCCGACACCAGATCTCGAGCGTGCTGTGCGCCCGACACCAGATCTTTTGTGTATAGCACCTGCAGCAGCGCTGGTGGTGCCTTGGGCTCCCTGAGGCCCCTTGGAGGTGCCAGCAGCAGACGAGCTTGAGGGACCGCTCTCTGAATCAGGAGGGGAGGAGGAGGTGGTCTCTTCTCCCCCAGATGTGGTAGCCTGATCATGAAGACCCTGGGTCTCAGCCCGGGCCTGGCGACGTTTCTCACGAGCACGGTGCTTACTCTTCTGCCCACGAGGCATGATGGCTGTGGTCAGGGACCGCAGGCACGAGTCTGGGCCAATAGACAGGAGGTGTGGGCACCTGGAGGATGGAGAATGAGCTGACATGAGCACCTTAAAACAGGGAGATTCTGCATTGGCTTAATCAAAGGCCACCTCTGCAGGTGTCCTTGAGGACACTGCCCTAGAAACCCACAAGGCTCCTGTTGTCCTGCTTAGCCTTTCCCCACACAATCCCACAGAGGAAGAATAGAGGCCGTACTTTTCCTCTGCGACCTCTCAGCCCTGCTTTGGATTCACTCAGGTGACAGCAGGTGCCAGCAGTGGGGTTTTCTAAGTTCTACTTCAGTGTTATCACGTCAAGTCCTGGCGGAGCCTTGGCACCCTTCCCTCTGCTACACTGATGCCGACACTTTAGACATCCCCATGATCCAGAGGTAAGTGAAGGGATGCCTCAGTCCACCTCCCTACCAGGAGATAGACAACCAGTGCTGAGAGCTCATTAGGGTCTTTTCTACCCTGAGTTCACTGGGATCATCATGCAAGGTCCTTACCTTGGCTCGTTAAAACATTGGGCACCATTATCCATTTGCGGGATGCTGTCTGCACGTTCAGACTAAACATTTCCCCTCCCGCAGACTTCGTATAAAACAGTAATGAAGGTGCTGAGCCTCACAGCCCTTCCCTGAGATTTCCTGGGCTGAAATCCGAGGGCTGGGATGGGTGCACTGAGCACTCACTCAGGTTCCTAATTGAGCTCCTGGTAGAGAAGCTCAACTTTCCCTTGAAGTGATGACTGCTTGATAGTAAAAGCCAGTCACTCCGTGTCTCAAAAGCAGGAAGTGAAGATGACCTTATCTTACCAAACACGGTCTCCTGAGAACAAAATCTGGTGCAGGCAGGTTGATGTCCCTGTGGACCCTCACAAGATCCCAATTCAAGGTCTAAAATATTCTTTTGTTTCTGTTTTCTCCTATATGACTTTTTGGAAATAAATTTATTTTTTACAATATTACAATATTAATTTATAATATTGTACCAGTTTCTGCCACACATCTGTATGAATCAGCCATAGGTTTATCTTATGTCTCCTCCATCTTGAAACTCCCTCCCACGTCACACCCCTCTTAAGTTATCACAGAACACTGGCTTTAAGCTCCCTGGTCATAAAACTAATTCCCACTGGTTATCTATTTTCCATATAGTAATATGTACCTTTTCAATGTTACTCTCTCAATCTGCCCCTCCCTCTCCTTCCCCCACTGTGTCCACGAGTGTGTTCTCTAGGTCTGCATCTCCAGGCTGCCCTGCAAATAGGTTCATCAGTACCATCTTTCTGGATTCCATATATATGCATTAATATATGATATTGGCTTTCCTCTTTCAGACTTAATTCACTCTGCATAAAAAAACTAGGAATAAAACTATCACATGAGCAAACAATGCCACTACTGGGCATATATCCTGAGGAAACGGTGATGGAAACAGACACCTGTACTCATGTTCACTGCAGCAGTCTTTACCATGGCCAGGACACAGAAGCAACCAAGGCCTACATTTGACTCATGACAGGGTGGAAGATTTCTCCCTCTGCTGACCACTCCATTCAGACCAAGACCCTGACTTCCCCATTAGCCCACAATGGGAATCGACATGTATCCTTGAGGTCTCCCAGGGACGAAGACAGGGAGATGTGGTCCGAATGACGTGGTGTGGAACATCCACAGCCCCCAACGTTCTCACCATCCACCAGGAAACCGCAAACCCTCCCTTGCCAACCTGAGGCTGCCCCCACTGACCTGGTCTTCACTTCCCTGAGATGTCCCGGGACGTGTCATGTCAAAACGCCTGATTCTCCCAGTCCTGAAAATAGGACTGGCGCTTTATGTGGCTCCATTTCTTATGGGAGGAGCCCCCATCCTTAGTAGCGTCACAGCCATTAATATTGTTGGGGACTAGGTCCCTTCGTTGACCTGGGTCTATTCCATTAGAGCAAGGCTCTCACTTCCCCAAAACCAGCTCCAGTGGACACCAGGGGGCACCACAGTTGGCCAGCTCTACCCGGGGCCTCCTAGAGCCCAGTAGAGGGGGGCCACTCAGACTGGCCCCCTTGCAGTGTCGAAGTCTGCTCATCAGCCCTCAGGGCCCTCCTCTAGGACCTAGAGCTTCTCCGAGTGTTGAATCCGGGCCTACCCCCCACAGACCAACGCCTTAGCCTGAGAAACTCTAGCGCACATTCAGCCGATAGCGCTGAGGGACTCATAAGAGCCATATCACAGGGGTGGGATGTGGATGGGTCACTTTTATTGCTGGGAGGGTTGGGAAAGTCCCTTCAGCTCCATTCAGGTCCTCACCTTGGTTCCGGACGAGTTCTGGACACTAAGTCTCCGCCAAACGGTCGCTGCAGCTACCGGCCGATCCGCTCGCTTTCAAAGCGGAAGTGGAGGGAGGGGAGCTGCGTAGGGTCCTACGTGGGGTTTCCCAGGGATGACGGCAGGGGCAGCGTGCTACGGGAACCCTGGTAGCTCAATATTCATCCGTCCTCGCATCCTCCTTGTGCAGTGTATCAGAGCCCAGGATGCCTCCTTGTATGAACCGAAGTCTTCCAGCTCCCAGACAAAGCCCTCGCCTTCCCAAGTCCCCAGTGGTGGGAGGCCAGCTTTGCTCTGAGCATCTCTGCTTGTCAGGTGGGTTGCCACTCTGTGAGCCTCCTTCGTTGGGGGAGAGATCCTCCCACTAGAACTGATGGTCCTCACCTTAAGTCCTGTTAGGGTCAACACACCCTCATCTGCAGATCTGGGTTCTGACCAGGCTAGAGGAGACTCAGCCCTCCCTAATATCACACAGGTTGAATGAGGGGACCACTCAGAAGTAGCTCTTTGGCACTTCTCAGGGCTAAGAATTTACAGAATTCTGTTTGGCTCCCTCTGCAGGGGTCCCCGCTAACACTCAGCATCACATGTGAGGTCCTCTTTGAATTCAGGTCCCTCCCTCTGCGAAGCTGCGGCTGATTGTATTAGACAGAGGTCCCACCTCGCTAAGACTTCTAGACTGAAATCAACCTGACATCTGTGCCTAGCGCTTCCTGGGGTCCACAGCATCAGTGATTTTCCAGGGCCTCCATTTACAGTGTGTGTATAGTGTGTATAGTGTGTGTATAGTGTATAGTGTGTGTATAGTGTGTGTATAGTGTGTATAGTGTATAGTGTGTGTATATTGTGTGTATAGTATGTATAGTGTGTATAGTGTGTATAGTGTATAGTGTGTGTATAGTGTGTGTATAGTGTGTATAGTGTATACTGTGTGTATAGTGTGTATAGTGTGTGTATAGTGTATAGTGTGGGTATAGTGTGTATAGTGTATAGTGTGTCTATAGTGTGTGTATAGTGTGTATAGTGTATAGTCTGTGTATAGGGTCTATAGTGTGCATAGTGTATAGTGTGTGTATAGTGTGTATAGTGTATAGTGTGTATAGTGTATAGTGTGTGTATAGTGTGTATAGTGTATAGTGTGTGTATAGTGTCTATAGTGTCTATAGTGTATAGTGTGTGTTTAGTGTGTGTATAGTGTATATAGTGTGCATAGTGAATAGTGTGTGTATAGTGTATAGTGTGTATAGTGTATAGTGTGTGTATAGTGTGTATAGTGTGTGTATAGTGTATAGTGTGTGTATAGTGGTAGGGTGTGTATAGTGTGTATAGTGTATAGTGTGTATAGTGTATAGTGTGTGTATAGTGTGTATAGTGTGTGTATAGTGTCTATAGTGTGTGTATAGTGTGTATAGTGTCTATAGTGTGTGTATAGTGTGTGTATAGTGTGTATAGTGTATAGTGTGTGTATAGTGTGTATAGTGTGTATAGTGTGTGTACAGTTTGTATAGTGTGCTTAGTGTATAGTGTGTGGACATTGTGTATAGTGTATAGTGTGTCTATAGTGTGTGTGTAGTGTGTATACAGTATAGTGTGTGTACAGTGTGTATAGTGTATAGTGTGTGTATACTGTGTATAGTGTTTATAGTGTATAGTGTAATCATAGTGTGTATAGTGTATAGTGTGTCTACAGTGTGTGTATAGTGTATTTATAGTGTGTATAGTGTATAGTGTGTCTATAGTGTGTGTATAGTGTGTTTATAGTGTGTATAGTGTTTATAGTGTATAGTGTGTGTATAGTGTGTGTAGTGTATAGTGTGTCTATAGTGTGTGTATAGTGTGTGTAAAGTGTATAGTGTGTGTATAGTGTGTATAGCGTATAGTGTGTGTATAGTGTGTATAGTGTATAGTGTGTCTATAGTGTGTGTATAGTGTGTGTATAATGTGTATAGTGTATAGTGTGTGTATAGTGTCTATAGTGTGTATAGTGTATATTGAGTGTATAGTGTGTGTATAGTGTATATAGTGTGCATAGTGTGTATAGTGTATAGTGTGTGTATAGTGTGTGTATAGTGTATAGTGTGTGTATAGTGTGTATAGTGTATAGTGTGTCTATAGTGTGTATAGTGTATAGTGGGTCTATAGTGTGTGTAAAGTGTGTGTATAGTGTGTATAGTGTATAGTGTGTGTATAGTGTCTATAGTGTGTACAGTGTATATTGAGTGTATAGTGTGTGTATAGTGTATATAGTGTGCATAGTGTGTATAGTGTATAGTGTGTGTATAGTATGTTTATAGTGTATAGTGTGTGTATAGTGTGTATAGTGTATAGTTTGTGTATAGTGTGTTTATAGTGTGTATAGTGTGTACAGTGTGTATAGTGTATAGTGTGTGTATAGTGTGCATAGTGTATAGAGTTCTATAGTGTGTGTATAGTGTGTATAGTGTATACTGTGTGTATAGTGTCTATAGTGTGTATAGTGTATATTGTGTGCATGGTGTGTGTATAGTGTATATAGTGTGCATCGTGTATAGTGTGTGTATAGTGTGTATAGTGTATAGTGTGTGTATAGTATGTGTATAGTGTATAGTGTGTGTATAGTGTGTATAGTGTATAGTTTGTGTATCGTGTGTGTATAGTGTGTATAGTGTGTGTAGTGTATAGTGTGTGTATAGTGTGCATAGTGTACAGTGTGCTATAGTGTGTGTATAGTGTCTATAGTGTGTATAGTGTATATTGTGTGTATAGTGTGTGTATAGTGCATATAGTGTGCATAGTGTATAGTGTGTGTATATTGTGTATAGTGTATAGTGTGTATAGTGTATAGTGTGTGTATAGTGTCTATAGTGTGTGTATAGTGTATAGTGTGTGTATAGTGTGTGTAGTGTATAGTGTGTCTATAGTGTGTGTATAGTGTGTGTATAGTGTGTATAGTGTGTATAGTGTATAGTGTGTGTATAGTGTGTATAGTGTATAGTGTGTGTATAGTGTGTATAGTGTATAGTGTGTCTATAGCGTGTGTATAGTGTGTGTATAGTGTGTATAGTGTGTATAGTGTATAGTGTGTCTATAGTGTGTGTATAGTGTGTGTATAGTGTGTGTATAGTGTGTATAGTGTGTATAGTGTACAGTGTGTGTATAGTGTGTATAGTGTGTATAGTGTATAGTGTGTCTATAGTGTGTGTACAGTGTGTTTATAGTGTGTGTATAGTGTGTATAGTGTGTTTAGTGTACAGTGTGTGTATAGTGTGTATAGTGTATAGTGTGTGTATAGTGTGTATAGTGTGTATAGTGTATAGTGTCCACTCTCAGGTCCTCACCATGACACATGATGAACCCTGTAACTCCACTCTCTGCTTTATGAAGCTTTTTCTCTTCCATCAAGGTCCTAGTCTCCTGAGAATTCCAAGTTGGAAGTCAGGATGATCCTCTTGTGATCCTAGTCCATCAGGGCCTCTGAGACTAGACAGTGGGGATGCAACTTGAGTCCTTCCGATTCCTCTTGCTTAACATCCTCACTACATCTACCACAGCCTGGGACTGCTCCTTCTACTGATCTAAGATTCCTCTTCTTAGGCTTTGGGGGACCGCTATATTCAGGGGTGATTGTCTCCTCAGTCCTCCTTCATGGAGGTTCCCATATCAGCTTCTGTCCCTGGATTAAAGGCTTCCTGGGGAATGCATATTCCTACAAACAGTAGGGCAGTTACCCTCTAGCAAATCTTGGAGAAAATGGGTCTCAGTCCCAAAAGTGATGTAAGATTAGGAAAATGCAGTAGAAATTAAGGAACTCAGGACAGATGTTATGATGTCACAGAGATCCAGGTGATATATTCCTGCTCTTCAGCCACATTTAGGTTGTGTGCTTAATCGCTCAGTCATGTCCCACTGTTTGTGACGCCATGTACTGTAGTCCGCCAGGCTCCTCTGTCCATGCAGATTCTCCAGGCAAGAATTCTGAAGTGTTTTACATGCCCTCCACCAGGGATTCTGCCCAACCCAGAGATCGAACCCAGGTCTCCCGTATTGCAGGCGCATTCTTTACCATCTGAGTCACCAGATTTAGGGTAGTTCTAAAATATTTACTCTCGGCACCTCCCTGTTGGTCTAGTGGTTTTGCGCCCCCAATGCAGGGGTCCTAGGTTTGATCCCTAGTCAGGCAACGTGATCCCACATGCCACAACTAAAACTCTCATATCCGACAACTAAGAGTTCTCGTGCCACAACTAAAATCTCACATTCCAAAACTAAAGAGCCAGCATGTGGCAACAAAGATTCCAAATGTCACAACTAAGACCCAGAGCAGTCAAAAAATAAGTAGAAATAACTATTTTTAGTTAAAACAAAGAAAATGTTTACTGTCTACATAGAAGGTCAGCGCCAGATAATCTTGTAAGCCCTCGATCACTTGAGGCTGTCTGAATTTGCACCTGCAGATGATCATATGCTTACTGAGCAGTGTCTCCTGCTCTCCTTTATTCACACCTCTTTATTATTTTGGAGTTTGTATTGCCTTGGCTAGGTGTTCCATCCCAGTGTTTTCATCACAGAGTCCTTCTTTCTGTCACTCAAGATACATTTTGGAGTGCTAGAAGACAGTGAATTAACTGACTCATGAGCACCTCAGGCCGGGACAAGGGGAAGGCTGCACGCTGTGCACAAATTCAGACCAGCGCTCCAGTCCCAGCTCTGGCTCTTATCAGTTGTGTCGACTTGGGTCCATCCCCAACTCGGGGAGCCTCAGGTGAAGTGGCTTTGGTAGGGCTAGTGGCATGGCGCTAAAGCACCTGGCACAGTGCCTGGACCACACTGAGACTTTACACAATATCTGTTTTTCCTATGATTATGATTCTTTTCATCCTGGAGGATACCACCGACCCTGATGAAGTTCTTAAATCCAGGAGATGGCAGAGAATCTGTGGCATTCTTGGACATGGAACACCAAATCAGTCCAAAATGCTCTTTAGAAAGAATCCTTCATTTCCACTACTAAATCATATTTTGAGTGTGGAGGTAGTATTTTAACTGAACGAAATTCCAAGAATCTAAATTTGATTCCGAGACTAATTTTGTCTTCCTTCCCGGCTGCTCTTTCATCTGAACAACTCCTAGAGACTTCCTTAGTGGTCCAGGGGTTAAGACTCTGCACTCCCAATGCAGGAGGCCTGGGTTCCACCGCTGATCAGGGAACTAGGTCCCAAATGGCACACCTTTGCCGCAACTAATAGTTCACACGCCACAACTAAAGATCGTATATGCCACAACTGAAACATTCCCCAAGCCGCAACTAAAGAACTCTCAGGCTGCAAGGAAGATCAAGGATCCTGCGTGCCAAAGACAAGACCAAGCATAGCCAAATAAATAAGTAACTAAATAAAATAAGCCCCTATCTTCTTCAATTTCACTGTCACCTAAAATATACTCACCTCACAGACTTTGGTGGAATTATCAACATAGGCAAAAACGCTGAATGGAATGCCCTTTCAATAAAATGAGCTGTTTCCACGACTCACAGCAAAGAGTGTCAGCCCACTGGCTTCTGAGTTTCCGGTTTCATTCTACTATTACTTTTTTCACAGAAGCTCCTTGGAGATGATGTGCATGAAACATCTCGGTTGTGCACTGTGTTCACGGGCACTGGGACAGGAGCACAGGGCACATTCCACCCCCACCCCAGGGAGGATTTCTCTCTCGTCTACTCATGTTGCTGTTTAGTCACCTGGTCGTGTCTGACCCTTTTCTACCCCATGGACTGAACAGACTGCCCTGTCCATGGGACTCTCCAGGCAAAAATACTGGACTGGGTAGCCATTTCCTCCTCCAGGGGATCTTCCTGACCCAGGGATTGAACCCACGTCTCCTGCAGTGGCAGGCGGGTTCTTTAGCACAGAGCTGCCTGGGAAGCCTGATCATTGAAAAGCAATTGTTCAGAGTAGTTTTCCATTCCAGGCTTAAGTCTCTCATCTTTGAGACCCACCATCTGAGGGTCTGGCCTCTATTTAGTGTTTCCACAGCCTCCCTGGTGGGCTCAACATGTAGCCTAACTTAAAACTACCTCCCATGGACATTTATTGTCCTACAGTCTCCAAGTGCCATGCCTCAGTGTATTTACACTAGACTCCTCATGAAGAAGCCCTCAATCCCCTCACCTCCTTACATCTCATTTTTTATTCGGCTCCTATATGTTTGTCCACAAGCTACTGTATATGAATTGTTCTCTTAGACTCTAGAATCCTATAGGAAATGGTTCGGTTTATTTTTCTTAGCATCACCAATACTACTCAGAAGCCTCCAAAGAACAGATGCTAAAATAATATTTGAAGAATTACAGTGAAAGTGTGCAAGAAGTGAAGTTTACTGGGATTTCACTTCTCCCACATTCTTAAATAAGCTAAGCCAATCCAGGTATATACATTTCAGTTTTACAAAGAAAGACTAAAAGGAATAAAACAAACCAAGAAGTGAATACCTCTTAAGATTTCTTTTTTTCTGCATCTGATAATTACACAGACTTCACCGTGAAATAATTTCCATTTTTGCAAAAAATCCATATTCCAATATCATGTTTCCTTGTTCCAAATGACAAGAAATGATTCAAGGATTTCAGTTTTTGCCATGTAATACAAAAATTCTTATTTTTCAACTTGTTAATCTGCAGTACATGGGGGAGGTGCGCCATTAGTATACTTAGACTCTGAAGCTAAACACATCTTTAATTAAAAGGAGCAACATTTAAAAATAGAAAAAAGAAAAACCTCCAATTTGTGCATATTGTATAGGAACACAAATACTTCATATGCTGTGTTTCCATGAGAAAAACCTTGGCCCTCCGGTAGCTGGAAGACTGCCTGCTTTCTCTAAATGCAATGTGAAGTATCTGCTCAGACTTCACTAGGGGTAGGAGGAGCTTTGGACATGCTCTGGAAAGTGCAGTGGCCCTGGCACCATAGGAGCCCTGGCTGCAGCTCTGGCTCTGGTTCTCTTTCAGCTCACAAAGCCTCTTCATACCAGGATGTGAAGGCACTGGGCTTGGTATCATTGACATTAGCCCCAAACTCCCACATTCTTTTATATATCTATATCTATCACGGAAGCATCCCTTATTAGTTTACAAAGACCATGCTCATTATTTTTTATAACTGTATAGTACTCCACTCTGTGGATATATATTATGTTCCTTCAGTTAGCATGTTCATGGATATGTAAGGATTTTCATATGGTTGTGGATGTCTCTTCAGGGTTAATTTCTGAAAACTCTAATTACTGGCTCAAATGTGAAAGCATATTTAGTTTTCTGATAATACCAAGTTGTGTTTAGGCTCTAATCTTATTTTTGACATGTTGCTGTCAAAGAATGAGATTAGTATATTCTCTAACACTATATACAAAAATAAACTGAAAATGGATTAGAGACCTAAATATGAGTGGAAACCATAAAACTCTTAAAAGACACTATGAGTGGGACACTTTTTGATATAATTCATAATAATATTTTTTTTGGATCTGTCTCCTAAAGCTAGGAAAATACAAGCAAAAATAAATAAATGAGATGTAACTAAAGCTAAAAACTTTTGCACAGCAAGGAAACCATCAGCAAAATGAAAAGACAACCTACTATATGGGAAAAAATATTTGCCAATGATATCACCAATAAGGGGTTAATATCCAAAATATATGAATGGCTTATATAACTTGACAGTTTAAAAAAAGAATTTAAAAAATGGGCAGAAGACTTAAATACACATTTTTCCAAAGAAGACATATAAATGGCCGAGAGGCACATGAAAAGATGTTCAACATCGTTAATCATCATATGAATGCAAATTAAACCCACAATGAGGTATTATCTTACACCTATCAGAAGGGCTATCATCGCAAAGGAAGAGAAGTGACAAATGCTGGTGAGCATGTGGACAAGATCTGTACACTGTTGGTGGGAATGTCAATTGGTGCAGCCACCATGGATAACAGTTAGGAGGGCCCTCAAAATCTAAAAACAGAACTACCAAATGACCCAGCAATCCCACTCCTGGGTGTATAGCTGAAAAAAAAAAAAAACCCACTAATTTGAATGGTCTCTGTCAGGTACGCGATGCTTGTCTGAGTCTAAGGGTTTCCACTGCTCGTCTCCCCTTCCCCTCCAGCCTCATCTACTCTCTGCCAGGGAGCCCTCCCCAGTCCAACCTCTCTGGTTATTAAGAAGGCACCTGTGTCTGGCAGAGCCAGTGTGAGATGAAGAGTTAGTCCTTCCCAGCCACCAGATAATCAGGAGTTTTGGCCGGACGTTTGAGTACACACTGAGACAGTGAGGAGTCAGACAAAAAGCACAGACTGTGGCACTGAAATGGATTAATAAGGAACTTAGTGATGTGGCCAGTGACCATCCAGCACAATATTCTGCAGGTCCAGTTGGGGATGATACATTTCATTGGCAAATCACAATTACGAAAAAGAATGGCAGCCCATATCAAGGCAGTGTATTCTCTGTGACAATTCATTTCCATAAAGACTACCCGTTCACACTACCTAAGGGTGCATTTGCAACAGAATTTATCACCCAGACATGAACACTAACGGCGGCACTCGGCTCGCTACTCTAAGATCACTGTGGTCTCTTGCTTTCATGATTTCTAGAGTTCTGGTGTCCATTTGTTCCCTGCTATGCGATCCGAATCCAAATGATAGCCTCCTCAGTGCCAGAGGTTGCATAGATCTATAAGACAGACAGAGATAAGTACAACAGAATTTTTCAGGAAGGTACTCAGAAGTATGCCATGTGATGCTAACGTAAAAGTCAGAATAACCTGCATTAAATCTTGAGTAAACTTTAAATTACTGTTTAAAATGGAAAAAAAATCCACTAATTCAAAAATTCCATGCACTCCAATGTTCATAGCAGCATTACTGACATTTGTCAAGGTACAAAAGTAATCTATATGTATACAACGTATACACACACACGCATGTGTGTGCGTGCATAATGGAATATTACTCAGTCATTAAAAAGAATGACCTTTTGCAATTTTTCAACAACATGTATGGAGTTGGAGGGTATTATGCTATTAATCAGTAAATAGTTGGATGGTATTAATGAAATAAGTGAGACAGAGGAAGACAAATGCTGTATGATACCACTGACACGGAGAATTTAAAAAATAAAACAGACCTAGGAAATGAAGCAGACTCACAGATACAGAGAACAAGCTAGTGGTTAGCAGTGGGGAGTGGCAAGCAGGAGGGGAAGGTCAGGGACAGAAGATTAAGAGGTGCAAACTAATATGTATACAATAAGCAACAAGGATATATTGTACAACAAAGGGAATATCGCCAATATTTGTAATAACTGTAAATGGAACATAACCTTTAAAAACTGGGAATCACTTTGTTATTCATCTGTAATTTATAAAATATTGTACATCAACTATGAAAATGAAGTGAAAGTATTAGTTGCTCAGTCTTGTCCAACTCTTTTTGACCACACAGACTGTAGCATACCAGGTTGCTTTGTCCATGAATTCTCCAGGCAAGAATACTGGAGTGTGTAACCATTCCCTTCTTCAGGGGATCTTCCTGATCCAGGGATTGAACCCAGGTCTCCTGCCTTTCACGCAGATTCTTTGCCATCTGAGCCACCAGGGAAGCCCACATCAACTATACCTCACTTTAAAAAAATCTATTCTCTCAGGAACTTTCACATATACTATACAGTATTATTAACTATGGGGTTCTCTGGTGGCTCAGCAGTAAAGAATCTGCCTGTTGATGCAGAGATGAGGGTTTGATTCCTGGGTCAGGAAGATCCCCTGGAGAAGGACATGGCAACTGAATCCAGTATCCTTGCATGGAAAATTCCTCAGAGAAGGCTGGCAAGCTACAATCCATAGGGTTGCAGAGAGTAGGAAACCACTTGGTGACTTAACAACGATTGACTACAGTCACCATCCTGTATATAATATCCCTAGGGCTTCTTTATTTTGCAAGTGAAAGTTGTGAAAGTTTATGCCGTTTGGCCACTTATACCCATTTAATCCATCCTCCAACCCCCACTTGCGGCAACCACCAATCTATTCTCTGTGAGTTCATTTTTCAAAAATTTTCACATATAAGTGAGATTATATAGTATTTGTCTTTGTCTGACTTATTTCACTTAGCATAATGCCCTCAAGGTGCATCAGTGTTACTGCAAATGGCCAGATTTCCTTTTTTTCTTTTATTGGCTAAATAATATCTGAGTGAGGATGAGTGTTTGTGTGTGTCTGTGTGTGTCTATGTGACATTCTCTTTATCCATTCATCCATTAATGGACAGTTATGTTGTTTTCATAATTTGATTATGGTAAATAATGTTTCAACGAACATGGGGGGGGGGGTTCAGATATCTTTTCCAGGTGTTGGCTTCATTTCTTTCAGCTAAATTTCCAGGAGTAGAGTTGCCAGATCACATGGTAGTTCTATCTTCAATTTTTTTTATGAGCATCTATACTGTTTTCCTGGAGAAGGCAATGGCACCCCACTCCAGTACTCTTGCCTAGAAAATCCCATGGATGGAGGAGCCTGGGAGGCTGCAGTCCATGGGGTCGCTGAGGGTCGGACACGACTGAGTGACTTCACTTTCACTTTTCACTTTCATGCATTGGAGAAGGAAATGGCAAGCCACTCCAGTGTTCTTGCCTGGAGAATCCCAGGGACAAGGGAGCCTGGTGGGCTGCCGTCTATGGGGTCGCACAGAGTCAGACACGACTGAAGTGACTTAGCACCAGCATACTGTTTTCCATAGTGGCTGAATCAATTTACATTTTCATAAACTCACATTTTCTTTAATAATTTAAGTATATCCTAAATGCAAGTTACATATGCTTCTAAATTTAAAAGGTATATATCTTTGAAATTTAGGAATGAGAGACTGAATACAGTAAGCTAGACCTGTAACTGAATCACTTTAAAATTTTGTTCTCTTCTTATCCTATCTTAGCGTGGGGTTTTTTACATTACCAAGGATACCCCTATTCCAATGCCATGTAATCTTGCTCTGGATCACACAGATGATTTAAAATCTTTCAGTTTGTATTTCAGAAAGCGAAATTCTTATTTCTAAATCTGGTAAACAGCAATAAATGTGTGAGCCGTGTCATTCATAAGCTTATGTTTTGAATCTAAATAAACTTTCTACTGAAAAGAAAATCACTTGAAAATTACTGCCTCACCCCCTGCAAGAAAAGGGTAAGTCGAAAAGTTATTGATGCATATCAGGAACACAGGTTGACAGGCTTTTCTGATCACAAAGTAAAGAACGGATTCATACCACACTAGAGGTGAGATTGAGTGGCCAGATGCAGCCATGGAGTAGGCACTGGCCACAGAAGGGCCATCGCCGCCCAGGGAGAAATGCAGCTGCAGCTCTGGCTCCGGTGCTCTCTACTTCCTCTCTCCAAGTCACCTCACAATAGGGGCAGGAATGCAGTGGGGACAGTATAGTTGACCTTGGCCAAAAACTCCAGGACTTTCACCTTGCCGGTTTCCATAATGGCTCTCGGACCCCACAGGAGCGCTCTCGGATCCCCCTATAGCGAGGGGGATTGTGGCCAGGCAGTGTGAAGAGAAATGAATTGACAAAATGTCAGCCTCAGACTGGGAGGAGTGAAACATTATGGACTCGAGCGCAATTCAGACCAGGCTCTACACTCAGTTCTGTCACTTTATCAGCTTGGAGAATAGAAGTTCTTTGTCTGCTAAGTGAATTTGATAAGCCTTGTCTTACAGAAGTATCAGAACATATATAGCTTGTGTACAGCACCTGGCACTGCAGCTGGCAATGTTTAGGTCTTATGACACTTATTTTCATACCAGAAAGACAATCTATGGGAATTTCTACCTTCATCTATGGAAATTTTTCTTTATCCAGGAGAAACTAGAGACTATGTGGTCTTCTAAACAAAGAAAGCTAAGTCAATCAAACTGCTGCTTAGCAAGAAACGGTAGGGCTTCCCAGGTGCCTCAGTGGTAAAGAATCTACCTGACAATCAGGAGATGTCAGTTCAGTCCCTGGGTTGTGAAGACTGGCAATCTGGGTTGTGAATTGGCAGTCCACTCCAGTATTCTTGCCTGGAAAGTTCCATGGACAGAGGAGCCTGCCAGGCTACTCCATGGGGCCACAATGAGTCAGACATGACTTAGCAACTAAACAAGTAACCCTAAGTAAATTTAGAGGCAAGCGTTTTACCAGGATGCAACGCAGAAACTTATAGAATTTACGTCAAGGACCAGTAACTGCCCTGCCTCCCAAAGCCCTCCCGACAAAACACCCTGATTTTCATGTATTTCACCACCACTAAAATCTAGCCCCGCCCAGCAGGTCTACTAGATTACACTCGAGATACCGTCATGTTTGGAGTGTGCGTTCAGGGCCCAGAGTGCCAGCACAGTGACGTCTCAACATCCCATCACAAAGGTGACAATAATACGCATCAAACACCTGGTTTGTGGACTGTGTTCACCTGCACTGGGGCAGGAGCACTGGACACCTTCTGTTCTTTCCCACAGGCGGAGATTCCCTCTGCTTGACTCACAATCTCAGGGTAACTGTTCAGGGCAGCTTCTCATTTCAGTTTCAGCCTCCCAAACCTGAGGCCCACCATCTAGGGGTCTGGGCCCAGCTCACCATTATCAGATTCATCCAGCCCACCACGCAGCCAACTTAAAATGACCTCCCAAGAAGGAACAAGAACGCAAAGATGGGATATTATGATTAGCTTTCCAGCCCCACCTTAGCCTCCCACAACTTAAAAGGTTGGGAGTGTTGGTGGAACACAGTGAAACAGTTGCCTCAGACCTCACTAGGGGCTGGAGGGACTGCTAGACATGACTTTGGAGCACACACTGGCCTTGGCACGACTACAAACCCTGACTGCAGCTCGGGCTCTCTCGTCATCATCTCTCAGAGCCTCTTCATAATGGGGTGGGAAGGCACTGGGGATGTTACCATTGACCTTGGCCAAAATACCAAACCTCAAAGTTTTGGTTTAAGAGAATAAAGGCTGAGAGAACTTATACCTCACTGCTCTCATCCCAACTCCCTCCCCAGCATCCTCCCTGCTTTTGGTCACCTTCCTTATGGAATCACTGCTCATATACTCAAGACATCTACAGGCAGGTGCAGGGTCTCCTTTATCTTTGCATCACCCTCACCAGCACAGAAGCTTCTGAAGAGCAGATGCTCAAGTAAAGATGGGCATAAAGGAGCCACCAAGCAAGGAATGTAGTTTCTTATTGTTTATTTTTATTGGCATTCTTGAATAAACTAACAACATCTAAGTGTATCGCTAAAGGTACTACTGAATGTTAAGACGAAGGTGAATAACATAAATCAAAACTTGACTACAGCTTACTTGATTTTCATCTGTTTTAAAACAACAACCTTCTTTCACATTTCCAAGAAAATTCCTATTCCAAAGCTATGTTATCTTGTTCTGGATCCAAAAAAGATGAAGAATTTTCTGAATTCTACTACACAGTGCCAAAACTCTTACTCTTAGATCTGACAGATAATAACAAAACTGTCATTTGTAAACTTGGATTCTGAATCTAAACAAACATTCTAGGACACGAAACAACATTTGAAAGGTAACGGGGTAAAACAGGAACACAAAGAAAATATATATTATGACTTTTCCAGGCCTAGTTTAGCCTCTCACTTCTTAAAAGGTTGGCAGTATCGGTCAAACGAAGTGAAGAAGCTGCCTGAGAACTCACTGGGCACTGGACGGATCTCTGGGTGGGAACCTGGAGTGGGCAGTGGCCCTGGCAGCAGCATGAGATCTAACTAGAGATCTGCCTCGGGATCTCTTTTCCTCTTCTCTCAAAGCTTCTGCATAATGGAATGGGAAAGCACCGGGGATGGTACTATTGATCTTGGCCAAAAACTCCAGCACCTTCATCTTGCTGGTTTCAGTGTAGGCTCTTGAGCCCCACAAGAACTCATAGCTCAGGGGATCACTGTCGGGAATCTGACGATACACCAGGTAATTCTGCTGCACCCATTCTTCCGTGATGAGCTTCCTGGGATCCCCAAAGATTACATGCTGCTTTCCATCATAGATGCCCAGAACATTCAGGAACTCCCAGACATCAGCCTCAGAGGCGCGGTTGCCATTCAGGTAGATCACGCTCAGCAGAGGCATCAAAAGCCCATTCTTCGGCAGCTCACAGCTGCTGCTCAGCACCTCATCACTAACAAGGCCTATCTTGCTGACCAGGGTATAGGAGTAACCATTCGGCTTGACTTCCTTCAATTCAAGGCCAAAGGCCAGCTCCATGCACTCAGCTGCTCTCCTGAAGATCTCGGGGAAGCGTGTCTTGTACCTTTTGTGAAAAAGCTTCAGCATATCTACCCTCCTAATGGGCTCTTTCATCTTAAACTTCTCAAGCAGGAAATGTATCAACACCACTGCCTTCTTGGTCAGAGGATCTGGAGGAGCGGTCTTAGCAGAGGTTGAGGCCTGGGAAGAATTTTTATGTTCCTTAACTTGGCGCCTGCCACGTGCTTTAGATCTTGGGGGTGAAGCCTCTGCAACAGGAGAGCTAGTGGCTTCAGCTCCCTGAGGCTTCTGGCCTGCATCAGCAGTGGGGGGGCCCGGGGGCGCACTCCCAGAAGTAGGGGCGGGGGAGGCAGCAGCCTGAGCATCCCCGAGATCCTTGGTCTCCATGCGTGCCTGGCGGCGTTTCTCACGCGCACGGCGCTTGCTCTTCTGCCCCCGAGGCATGACTATCAGCAGGCACAGCAGGCAGGGGAGCAGGCAGGCAAGTAGGTGATGCTGGCACCTGGAGAAGGGAAGATGAGTGGATGAGCTCCTTCAGCATGGAGGGAAGGCTGCTCTGCCCGTTTCCTGGAGAGCCCTGCTCCAGGAACCGCTGGCCTCTTGTTCTTGGTCAGCCTATCCCCTGAGAACCCGGTGTAAGAAGTGAGCGCGCGCCAGCCTCAGCCTGCCTGTGGCTGCCTCCAGGGACAGCAGAGCCTGGGAGTGGGGCCCCCTCTGGGTCCCTTCATTCACACACACAACTGTCACATCAGCTCTTAGTGGGGCCGGGACCCCTGCCATGTGCCACTTGAAAGGTGATGCCTCAAAGCTCCCTGGGACCCATGAGAAGGAACTGAGTCATGGACACTAGGGGTGGATGGCACTGGCAGTTCTGGGGCCTGCTCTGTCCTGAACTCGGTTCTCCACCATTCAGGGTCCTCATCTTGTCAACACCAAGGCCGTGGGCCCCTCCCTCCTGCCTCTGGTGCCGCCCCTTCAGGTGAAGAACCTCAGCTCCCTTAGAAATGACACAAAGAAATGAGGAGGATCAGGCAAGACTCTAGCGTTCATTTGATTAGCTGGAAGGGGGAGTGTGCTACCTTCAGTCCAAATTCGCAGTCCCCACTTTGACTCCTGGGAGGATCTGGGGGCTCCTTTCTCTCCTGGCTTGAGGACCTTTCCTCACAGCAAGGCCAACAGCTCCCTGAGATCGAATGGGGGAAGCCAGGGTGGCCCTACCTGGCCTTACCACCCATGGTCTCTGGGGCCTGGAGAGCTGCAGCAGGAGGCTGAGGCCCTGTAATGGGTCCCCAGATTTTACTCAAAGAGTCTAAGATTCCTTCCTCTGCTGACCCATTAGACTAAGGCACTCACTTCCCTGTTAGCTGTGAGTGAGGCACACTTCTGCCTGCCATGTATGCCTGGGGGCACCAAGGAGTGACAGTGAGAGGAATTCTGGGAGTTTCCCACAGTCCTCAGCATCTTCTCCGTGAGTCCTGGCAAATGTTAGAAATTCTCCCTCTGCTGACCTGAGCACACTGAGGTTCCCAAGGTGAAAGAAAGTGTGAGCCACCTCCTGTCACCCCTGTCCCTGACCTCCCTGGGATGGCAGCAGGGGCTGGACTCTCTGGGACTCCACTGTTCCATCATTGCTGGCCGTCCTCACCTGGATGGGATCTATGCTCCTCTCTTAGTCCACCCTGAGTCTTCTGGCCTCAGATCAAGGCCCACATCTCCCTGAGTTCCTGGGGCTGGAAGTGAGGGGTGACATCTGGCGACCTCTGCCTGGGGTGCCCCAGGGCTGACAGGGGCTGGGACTTTGCGGGCCCCCACTGCTCTGGGTAGGTGCCCATCTAAGTCATCTCTCTGGGTCCTTACTGTGACTCTGTGACTCCTGGCAAGACCAGGAAATCTCTGTCTCGACTTGAGATCTCTCGCCTCCTACTAAGGCCCCCATCTCCCTGAGACCCACTAAAAAGCAGCAACATTTTCCCGATCTCTAGCTACAGCTGTGTGTGGACTCCTGATGCAGACAGTCAGGAAGAGATTCTGCACTGCCCTCTGTTGTCGCAGGGTAGCTGGATGGTCCCCTCAATTCTTAGGTCCTCTTCTGGGCTCCTGGTACTAGCTGCAAATGCTCCAGTGGTGGACCTGAACCCATACCCCCATCAACGAGGTTCCTCACCTCCCTGCAAGACTCTGGGCAGAAGCAAGTGGGGGTCATCTGGTCCCCATGCCTGGGTCTTCCAGGTCTGAGAGGGGTGATGTGACTATGTGGTTCACTTCCTCCTGGGTGGGGTTCTCGCATGTTCACTCAGTGTTACCACTGTGTCTCCTTTTAGGAACCGGGCTTCCTCCCTATGTTGAATGAGGCCTCACCCATCACACTGAAACCCCAATGTCCCTGAGACCATCCTTGGAGGAAATGAGAGGGTATCTCAGCCTGAGAGCTCTAACCCGGCTTCCCAGGGTGACGGCAGAGGTGGCACTCTGTGGGCTCCTCTGTTCTGGGGGAGTCAGTTGTCTCCTTCCTCACATAGAATTGGTGCCTCAACATCTGTCATGGCCTGGGACTCCTTGTTTTCTGCTGACTTGGGCAGCCAGATCTGAAACCAAGGCCCTCATCTCCCTTGGACCCCATAGGCAGAAGTCAGGGGCACCAGAACTGGCCAGCTCTGTCCTGGGACCCCAGGGGCTGACAGCAGAGACGGCATCCGATGTGGCTCTCTCTACCGTGTATGGATCTTCCCCTCGACTCCGCATCCTTCCTGGGATTCTGCCCTCTGTCAATCTGAGCCCAAAACCCTGCAAAAACGGTCTTCACCTTTCTGGGACCAGAGGTGACAGAGTGAGCCACATCCTGCCAAAACTGATTTGGGGCTATGCTGCTAACCACAAGGGCAG
The DNA here is from genome assembly GCF_032405125.1 of Capricornis sumatraensis. Lineage (NCBI taxonomy): Eukaryota > Metazoa > Chordata > Mammalia > Artiodactyla > Bovidae > Capricornis > Capricornis sumatraensis. Next base: position 113,971,534 of record NC_091092.1, read on the forward strand.
GACTCTTGACCTCCACCCCTGCCCCAGTTCTGGACTCAGGGGCGCCCTCAGTCCTCACTCAGGATTCTGGCCTCCAGTTTGGGAGTCTTCCCTCTGCTGACCCGAGTCTACATGCCCCGGAGCAAAGCTCTCACCTCCCTGAGTGGCTAGAGGAGATGCTGGGGGCTCCATATCCAGCTACCTTGTTTGGGGATGCCCAGATCTGAGAGCGGGGCTGCTCCTTAGTGCAGCAATCCGCTTGGATGCCAGGCCTGCTGACTAGCACTGAAGGTCCTGGCTTGACTCCTCCTAAGGCTAAAACTCCTCCCTATGCCTAATGGGGTTACCTTATCTATCTTTCTCTTTACTTACCTTTCACACCTATTGATTTTATTATGTAACTGGTAGTTTGTACATCTTAATCTTCCTCATCTATTTCTCTCCTCCCCCACTCTCTCAACCCTAACTCCCATCAATTACCACCTCTTTTTTTTCTCTGCATCACAACTGTTTCTGTTTTACAGATTTCTCATAGAAGTACAATCATATAGTTTCTTTTTCTCTAACTTATTTCACCTAACATACATAATACTCTCTAGGTCCATACCTTTTTATATAAATGCCTTTCTCTACCTGAACGTCCCTTACTCCCAATGCTTGCCACCACCCCCACCACAAAAATGACGGGTTCTCTCAGCCTGAATTACTCTATGGTAATTTGGACCCCTATGGTAGGAGTCCAAACCTTCCCAATCTAATGCCTAATGATCTAAACTGGAGTAGATGTAATAAAAACAGAAATAAAGTAACAATGTAATGTGCATCCCAAAACCATCCCTTCACCCTAACCCACCCTACTCCCATGCCACCCCACCCTTCCTTGTCCACCCCGTCGTGCCCCATCCCACCAGCTCACCCCACCCCATGCAAAAACTGTCGTCCAAGAAACCAGTCCCAGGTGCCAAAAAGATTGGGGGCTGCTACTCCAGGTCCCTGCAGCAGTGGCGGCAGGAGGGGCCTCTGTGCAGTCACCTCTTTGGAAAGAGATACCCCTGTGAGCTCTGACGGCCCCATCTTTTCACCTTTTGAGAACAAGACTACTCCCTTCACCTAAAGAGGCCGCCCTCTTTAAACAAAGCTGCCCGACCCGCTGCGGCCCTCCACATGGCAACTACAAGATGGCTCCTCGGCCCTGTAATTCAGGACAGGGCCAGTGAAACTGTGTATTGCAGGGGTGGGACGGGGCTGGGTCACTTTTATTACTGGGAGAACTTGGGAAATTCCCTTCAGCTACATTCATGTCCTCACCTTGGCTCCAGACGAGTTCTGGACAATCAATCTCTGCAGAACATAAGCCACAGCAAGCGGCCGAGTGCCTCGCTTCCGAAGCGGAAGTGGAGAGGCGGGGCATACGGTCCTACGTGGGGTCTCCCAGGGATGATGGCAGGGGCAAGGACCTACGGAAACCCTGGTAGCTCAATATTCACCCGTCCTTGGATCCTGTCTCACAGTCGACCCTGTGCAACCTATCAGAACTCGGGACGCCTCCACCTATGAATTTGAGTCCTCCAGCCTCCAAACAAAGCCCTTGCTTCCTGAAGTCCCTAGTCGGGGGAGTCAGGGCACTGCTCTGAGCACCTCTGCTTGTCAGGAGGAGCGCCACTCTGTAAGCCTCCCTCTTTGGGGGGAGGCCCTCTCACTAGTACCGACGGTCCTCACTTTAAGTCCGGTTATGGTCAAGATGCCTCTTTCTGCGGATCTGGGGTTCAATTCCGCTAGAGGAGGCCCTGCCCTCCCTGAGATCACACAGGTGGAATGAGGGAACCACTCAGAAGTAGCTCTTCTGGGTCTCTTAGGGCTAAGAATTTACAGAATTCTGTTTAGCTCCCTCTCCAGGGGTCCCCTCTAACGCTCAGCATTATTACATGAGGTTCTCCTTGGATTCAGGTCCCTCCCTCTGTGAAAATGAGGCTGATCGTATTAGACAGAGGTCTCACCTCGCTGAGCCTTTCCAGACTGAAAGCAACCTGACATCTGTGCCCTGAGCTTCCTGGGGACCACAGTGTCAGATTTTCCAGGGCCTCCTTTGATGCAGTGTGTGCTACTGTGAGTCCACTTTCACGTCCTCACATCGACACGTGACGAATCCTGTAACTCCGCTCTCTGCTTTATGAAGCTGCTTGTCTTACATCAAGGTCCTAGTCTCCTTCAGAATTCGAAGTTGGAAGTCAGGGTGATCCTCGTTACATCGTAGTCCATTGGAGCCTCCGAGTGGGGATGCAACTCGAGTCCTTCTGGACTCCTCTTACGCAGCATCATCCTCACTACACCTACCACAGCCTGGGACTGCTCTTTCTACTGATCTGAGATTCTTCTTCTTAGTCTTTGGGTGACCCTTACATTCAGGGATGACTGTCTCCTCGGTCCTCTTTCATGGAGGTTCCTATATTAGCTTCTGTCGCTTGATTAAAGGCTTCCTCGGAAATGCATGTTCCTACAACATTTGAGCAGCTACCCTCTAGCAAATCTTGGGGAAAATGGGTCTCTGTCCCCAAAGTGATATAAGGTTAGGAAAATGCAGCACAAATCAAGGAATCCAAGATACATGTTATGCTGTCAGAAAAAAAGAGTGGATATATTCCTTCTCTTCAGTCAGATTTACGGTGTGTGTTTATTCGCTCAGTCATGTCCAACTCTTTACAACCCCATGGACTGTAGCCTGCCAGGCTCCTCTGTCCATGTGGGTTCTCCATGCAAGAAACCTGGAGTGGGTTGCCTCCTCCAGGGCATGTTCCCAACCCAGGGATCGAATCCAGGTCTCCTGCATTGCAGGCGCATTCTTTACCATCTGAGCCATCAGATTTAGGTTAGTTCTAAAATCTTTATTTTGGGACTGCCTTGTTAATCCAGTGGTTAAGACTCTGTGCTCCCTGCTTGGGTTTGATCCCTGGTCAGGTACCTGGATCCCACATGCCACAACTAAGTGTTCATTTGCCACAACTAAAAATCTCACATGCCACAACTAAAGAGCCTGCCCATGGCAAAAAAGATTCGAGTGTCACAACTAAGACCCAGAGCTGTCAAAAAATAAAAATAAAAATAAATATTTTAATTAAATAAATATTCACTTTCTACAGAGAGGGATAGTGGCAGATAATCTTGTAAGCCTTGATGACTTGAGGGTGTTTAATTTTGCACAAGCAGATGATCATACTGTAACTGAGCATTATCTCTTTGTCTCCTTTATCACTCTTAATTATTTGGTTAATTATGTGTTATGTGGCAGTATTGATGAGACAGGAGTTTGGGAACGAATGGATACATGTATATGGATGGCTGAGTCCTTCACCGTTCACCTGAACCTGTCACAATATTGTTAATTTGCTATACCCCAACACAAAATAAAAAGTTAAAATTAAAGAAAAACGGTGCTTCCAGTGCAAAGAGTGTGAGTTCAAACCCTGGTTGGGGAACTGAGACCCCATGTGCCATATACCAATCAATCAATCAATAAAATATCATCATAGAAAAAGGTGATAGAGATCCATGAAAGAAATAATTGATAAGCTAGATTTCATTCCCTTTAAACTTCTGCTTTATAAAAATAAACCAAGAGAACAAGAAGATGAGCCATAGTCTGGGAGAAAATATTTGCAAAAGACATATCTGATGAAGGCTCTAATCTAAAATATACAAAGAACTCTTGAGAAGAAGAAAACTAACATCTAACAAAAGTGGACAAAACATATGATCAGATACCTCACCAAGGAAGATACACAGATAGCAAACAAGCATATGAAAAGATGCTCAGCCTCATATACCATTCAGTTCAGTTCAGTTCATTTCAGTCACTCAGTCGTGTCCGACTGTTTGCGACTCCATGAAATGCATCACGACAGGCCCCCCTGTCCATCACCATCTCCCGGAGTTCACTCAAACTCACATCCATCGAGTCGGTGATACCATCCAGCCACCTCATCCTCTGTCGTCCCCTTCTCCTCCTGACCCCAATCCCTCCCAGCATCAGGGTCTTTTCCAATGAGTCAACTCTTCACATGAGGTGGCCAAAGTACTGGAGTTTCAGCTTTAGCCTCATTCCTTCCAAAGAACACCCAGGGCTGATCTCCTTTAGAATGGACTGGTTGGATCTCCTTGCAGTCCAAGGGACTCTCGAGAGTCTTCTCCAACACCACAGTTCAAAAGCATCAATTCTTCAGCGCTCAGCTTTCTTCACAGTCCAACTCTCACATCCATACATGACTACTGGAAAAACCATAGCCTTGACTAGACAGATCTTTGTTGGCAAAGTAATGTCAAAAAATTTAAAAAAAGTAATGGCAACCCACTTCAAAATTCTTCCCTGGAAAATCTCATGGACAGAGGGGCCTCATGGGCTACAGTCCATGGTGTCACAAAAGTGTCAGACATGACTTAGCAATTCAATAATAACAAAAAGGTGTGATATAAAGAAGTTAGGGAGAGTGCTGACAGCCATGCCCTGATCTTCTAGAACTGACATCAAAGGATAGGGCATGACTCTCTTTTGTCCCCTCTATTCAACGATGGATGGACCCCTCAGTCTCCACTCGGGCTCCACAATTTGAATTTTGGTGGGGCCTGGGGAATCCCCTCCTTCTTGAACTCCTCATAGTAAGACCAATACCTCCCTGTGAGCCTGGAGGAAGAAATAAGGGTGGCCTTAACTAGCCATGCCTGCCAATAGTCTCATAAGGATGAAAGCTCTGGAAGCTGGTTGAGGATGACAGATGGTTCCTCTCAGGGTCCCAAATCAGGGTCTCAAATTTGACTCTCAGCCAAGCCCAAGATTCCCCCTTGTTAACATGGGACCCAAAACCCTAACTTTCCTGCTACTCCTCAGTCAGAACTGAACAGCCCCTTGGCCTGACAACTTTGCCTGGGGCCTTGTAGCCTGACAGTAGGGAGGATTCTGTGTGGACATCCTGGTATATGTATTCTCACATTCTTTGTCATCTTCAATCTGACTTGGAAATAACCTGGAAATGCTCCCTGAATTGCCTTAACGCTTCTCCAATCAGGCCCCCAATTCCCTGAGATTCTCAAGGTAGGTGGAATTTGTCTCACGGGCCACCCAGTCTGTGGTCTTCCAAGGCTAACAGTAGTGGAAGGAATATGTTCTGCCCCCACTGTTTTGAGGCAGGTGGTCTTTTCAGTCTTCAGGGTCCTCACCTTGACTTCTGGCACAAGCTGAAAATCATCCTTCTACGGAGCTTCGGCTGCTCCCTTTGATCAGGATGAGGTTCCTTACCTCCATGTGATCCTCTGGGAGGAAGTGAGTAGGACTCACCATGTCACCAGGCCTAGTGGCACAGTCTAAGGCCTAACAGGGACAGTGCCCTCTGTAGCCCCCTTCTTTCTGGGAGGGATCCTTTGCTGTCGGTCTGTATCATCAGTTGATTCCTGTTAGGAACTGGGTACCCTTCCTCAGCTGATACAGGCTCCCTCCATTAGCCCAAGGACTTTAAGGTGCTGAAGCCATTCGCCTTCAGAAAATAAGGGATAAACCTAGTCTGAAAGCCCTGCCTGTTCCCTCCTAGGGCTCATTACATTTGCAGGACTGTCTAAGAATTTATCTGTAATGGGGTAGCTGGCTGCCACACTCCTCATACAGGACTGTGCAAATGTCATGTCTGGGATTTCCACTCTCTGATGAAGAGCCAGCTTATAAATCAATGTCCACATCCCCTTGACACCCTCCAGGCAGAAGTCAGGGGGCCCTTTAGCTGGCCAGCACTTACCTATGTTTCCCAGGGCTAACTGGAGAGGAGGGAGTAAGTGTAGCCTTGTCAGCTGGGGTTGCGGGGCTTCCATATCCACACTCTGGGTCTTCAATCTGCACCCTTCCTGGGGCTCTATTCTCTGCTGATCTGAGGCTGAGGACTCTGCTGATTCCCAATGTCCCCACCTTCCTGGGACCTGAGCTGAAAGCATTAACCACAGCAGCCTGGATTTTTCTGGACTTTATGGGCTTGCCAATGAGGACAGGTCTTTATGGGTTGCTACTGTTGTGGCTGGGTCTTTCTATCACCCTCATTCACGTTAATCACCGTCAATTCCTCACTCCTATCCAACCTCAGAACTCTGCCCCAACACCAAGTTTCTTAGGTCTCTGAGAAGCCTGAAGAATAAGCAAGGCTATGCTTTGCCTAACAGTTCTGAGATCCTCTGTGTCTGAGAGCAGTCGGGAATGCTGTTCCAGTGACCACTCCCTCCTTTTCTGGTGTGTTGCTCTCCTCAACCCTCCTACATGGGGTCCTCATCTTGCTTTCTGTGTCTTGGATTAAAGGCCTTTGGGGAAATTCCACGTCTCTACAAACTCTTCAGCTATGTTTGCTCTGCAGTGCTACAGAGAATAGGTCCCTGTCCTAGGAGTGATGGGAGATGGAGAAGCTATAGCCCAAGGCAGGAGTCCCAGGACAGGTGGTCACCCATTAGGGAAAAAAAAAGTACATCAATCTATCTCCTCATCTGCCAGGTGAAGATTCTCATGTTATTTCTGATAGATATACTTTCTACCAGCAAGAGACTGTAAGCATGATATGGAGAGCCCTTGGTCTTCAGAGGTTATCTAATAGGGCCAACGCACATGCTTATACTGGCACCAAATATTGTCTCATTAATCTGTGAGAAATGAATAAGGGATATGTATTTTTGGTTAAATATATTTGGTATTCTTACTGCTCTGGCTACACATTCTGATCCAAGAGCTTGAGCACAAGGGCATTCTTTTTAATCACCTACAACAAATTTTGAAGTATTAAGAAAAACCCTGAAATAAAAGATACAGGGTGGGGACTTTCCTGGTGGTCCAGGGACTAGGACTCCAGGCTCCCAATGCAGGGGGCCCAGGTTTGATCTCTGGTCAGGGAAGTAGACCCCACGTGCTGCAACTAAGAGCCAGCACAGCCAAATAAATAAGAAAAAGGAAATGAAATATCAAATGTTAAAGGTACTTGTTAAAAAAAAAAAAAGATAAGGGGTGGGGGGTGGAAATAGTATGAGTGCTACAGTAGTTTATAGAGCAGAAGTCTAGTCCCAACTCTGTCATTTACCAGCCTGAAGTACTTCAGCAAAAATCAAACACTATCTCTATGAGCCTTGGGCTCTACATCATGAACTGTGTTTGATAGGCCCTGTCTTGTTGGACTGGTGGAATATATGTATTTACAGAAAGCATCTGTCATGGTGCTTGACTCTACTGAGACATTAGGGGCAATGGCAGTTATTACTATGATTATCTTGACCTCAGATAATTAGCTGGGATTACATCAGCTGGGATTTTTTTTTCTTTTTTTGCATCTAAGAGATAGCAGGTACTATGCAGCATTCTAACTGAAGGGGAAAAAAAAAATACCCAACCTCCTGAATCTAGCAAAAATTCTTCCTAGCAATGAAAACAAAGTAATATGCTGTTTCCAACCCCACTTTACCCTTTTTTCTTTTTCTTCTTGAGGTAGAGAGCATCTCAGCCTCTTCCATAGAATGACAGCTTCTCTGAGAGACTATAATTGAATGGGAAGAGGCTGAGACATTTTTGACTAAATATCACCAGTATAAGCATGAAGACTTCTTAAAAGCAGATGCTCAATTAATGTTTGTGTAAAGAAGAACCACGAATAAATCATTTGCAATAATTTATAATCTCAAACATTCTTGAAAAACATAAGCATATTCAGGTATATAACTTTTATCTTTACAAAAAGGGAGACTAAACAGAGAGGAAAGTAAACCAAAAACTGACTAGCTTTCAGCTATATCTCAATTTATGTATCAATGTTCTGAGCCTCTCTTAGCGTGGTGTCTTTCACATTTCTAAGCATATTCTCATCCTAAAGTGATGTTATTCTCATTCTGGATCACAAGTGATTTAAAGATTTCCAATATGTATTTCAAAAAACAAAACTCTTACTCCTGAATCTAACAAATAGCAAACAATGTGTACCCATGTAAATAATATACTTCTATCATTAAACTAAATAAAGTTTTTGTTGAAAAAAGTAATACTGAAAATTTGGGGGGGGCAGTCAACAAGTTAATGATGCATATGAGGAACACAAGTTGACAGGCTTTGCCAACCACAAAGTGAAGAGTGGGCTTCAGACCACACTAGGGCGAGATGAGCGGCTGGATGTGGCCCTGGAGTGGGCACTGGCCAAAGCAGAAGGGCTACCACTGGCTGAGGCAGAAGGGCCAGGCCTGGCCAAGGCAGAGGGCTACCACTGGCTGAGGCAGTAGGGCCAGGCCTGGCCCTGGCAGACGTGTCAGCCCTGGCCGAGGATGAAGTGAAAGCACTGGATGCAGCAGAAGGGCCAGGCCTGGCTGAGGCAGAAGGGCTACCACTGGCTGAGGCAGAAGGGCTACCACTGGCTGAGGCAGAAGGGCTACCACTGGCTGAGGCAGAAGGGCTACCACTGGCTGAGGCAGAAGGGCTACCACTGGCTGAGGCAGAAGGGTCACCACTGGCTGAGGCAGAAGGGCCAGGCCTGGCCAAGGCAGAAGGGCTACCACTGGCTGAGGCAGAAGGGGCAGGCCTGGCCCTGGCAGACAAGTCAGCATTGGCTGAGGCCAAAGTACCAGCCCTGGCTGCAGCAGATGTGCTAGGTCTGGCCAAGGCAGAAGGGCCAGAACTGGCCAAGGCAGAAGTGCCAGCACTGGCTGAGGCAGAAGGGCCAGGCCTGGCCCTGGCAGATATGTCAGCACTGGCTGAGGCCCAAGTGCCAGCCCAGGCTGCAGAAGATGTGCTAGGTATGGCCAAGGCAGACGGGCCAGCACTGGCAGAGGCAGAAGGGCCAGGCCTGGCCCTGGCAGACAAGGCAGCATTGGCTGAGGGCCAAGTGCCAGCCCTGGCTGCAGCAGATGTGCTAGGTCTGGCCAAGGCAGAAGTGCCAGCACTGGCCAAGGCAGAAGTGCCAGCACTGGCTGAGGCAGAAGGGCCAGGCCTGGCCCTGGCAGACATGTCAGCCCTGGCGGCAGCAGAAATGCCAAGTCTGGCCTAGGCAGAAGGGCCAGCACTGGCCAAGGCAGAGGGGCCAGGTCTGGCCAAGGCAGAAGGGCCAGGCCTGGCCCTGGCAGACATGTCAGCACTGGCTGAGGCCCAAGTGCCAGCCCTGGCTGCAGAAGATGTGCTAGGTCTGGCCAAGGCAGAAGGGCCAGCACTGGCCAAGGAAGAAGTGCCAGCACTGGCCAAGGCAGAAGGGCCAGGCCTGGCCCTGGCAGACATGTCAGCCCTGGCGGCAGCAGAAATGCTAAGTCTGGCCTAGGCAGAAGGGTCAGCACTGGCAGAGGCAGAAGGGCCAGGCCTGGCCCTGGCAGATATGTCAGCACTGGCTGAGGCCCAAGTGCCAGCCCAGGCTGCAGAAGATGTGCTAGGTATGGCCAAGGCAGACGGGCCAGCACTGGCAGAGGCAGAAGGGCCAGGCCTGGCCCTGGCAGACAAGGCAGCATTGGCTGAGGGCCAAGTGCCAGCCCTGGCTGCAGCAGATGTGCTAGGTCTGGCCAAGGCAGAAGGGCCAGAACTGGCCAAGGCAGAAGTGCCAGCACTGGCTGAGGCAGAAGGGCCAGGCCTGGCCCTGGCAGACATGTCAGCCCTGGCGGCAGCAGAAATGCCAAGTCTGGCCTAGGCAGAAGTGCCAGCACTGGCAGAGGCAGAAGGGCCAGGCCTGGCCCTGGCAGATATGTCAGCACTGGCTGAGGCCCAAGTGCCAGCCCAGGCTGCAGAAGATGTGCTAGGTCTGGCCAAGGCAGAAGGGCCAGCACTGGCAGAGGCAGAAGGGCCAGGCCTGGCCCTGGCAGACAAGGCAGCATTGGCTGAGGCCCAAGTGCCAGCCCTGGCTGCAGCAGATGTGCTAGGTCTGGCCAAGGCAGAAGTGCCAGCACTGGCCAAGGAAGAAGTGCCAGCACTGGCCAAGGCAGAAGGGCAAGGCCTGGCCCTGGCAGACATGTCAGCCCTGGCTGCAGCAGAAATGCCAAGTCTGGCCTAGGCAGAAGGGCCAGCACTGGCTGAGGCAGACGTGCCAGGTCTGGCCAAGGCAGAAGGGCCAGGCCTGGCCCTGGCAGACATGTCAGCACTGGCTGAGGCCCAAGTGCCAGCCCTGGCTGCAGAAGATGTGCTAGGTCTGGCCAAGGCAGAAGTGCCAGCACTGGCCAAGGAAGAAGTGCCAGCACTGGCCGAGGCAGAAGGGCCAGGCCTGGCCCTGGCAGACATGTCAGCCCTGGCGGCAGCAGAAATGCCAAGTCTGGCCTAGGCAGAAGGGTCAGCACTGGCAGAGGCAGAAGGGCCAGGCCTGGCCCTGGCAGATATGTCAGCACTGGCTGAGGCCGAAGTGCCAGCCCTGGCTGCCGCAGATGTGCTAGGTCTGGCCAAGGCAGAAGGGCCAGCACTGACCAAGGCAGAAGTGCCAGCACTGGCTGCGGCACAAGGGCCAGGCCTGGCCCTGGCAGACATGTCAGCCCTGGCTGCAGCAGAAATGCCAAATCTGGCCTAGGCAGAAGGGCCAGCACTGGCCAAGGCAGAGGGGCCAGCACTGGCTGAGGCAGAAGGGCCAGGCCTGGCCCTGGCAGACATGTCAGCACTGGCTGAGGCCGAAGTGCCAGCCCTGGCTGCAGAAGATGTGCTAGGTATGGCCGAGGCAGAAGGGCCAGCGCTGGCAGAGGCAGAAGGGCCAGGCCTGGCCCTGGCAGATATGTCAGCACTGGCTGAGGCCGAAGTGCCAGCCCTGGCTGCCGCAGATGTGCTAGGTCTGGCCAAGGCAGAAGGGCCAGCACTGACCAAGGCAGAAGTGCCAGCACTGGCTGCGGCACAAGGGCCAGGCCTGGCCCTGGCAGACATGTCAGCCCTGGCTGCAGCAGAAATGCCAAATCTGGCCTAGGCAGAAGGGCCAGCACTGGCCAAGGCAGAGGGGCCAGCACTGGCTGAGGCAGAAGGGCCAGGCCTGGCCCTGGCAGACATGTCAGCACTGGCTGAGGCCGAAGTGCCAGCCCTGGCTGCAGAAGATGTGCTAGGTATGGCCGAGGCAGAAGGGCCAGCGCTGGCAGAGGCAGAAGGGCCAGGCCTGGCCAAGGCAGAAGGGCCAGGCTTGGCCCTGGCAGACATGTCAGCCCTGGCTGAGGCCAAAGTGCCAGCCCTGCTGGCAGGAGAAGTGCCAGGTCCGGCCAAGGCAGAAGGGCCAGCACTGGCAGAGGCAGAAGGGCCAGGCCTGGCCCTGGCAGACATGTGAGCACTGGCTGACGCCGAAGTGCCAGCCCTGGCTGCAGCAGATGTGCTAGGAATGGCCAAGGTAGAAGGGCCAGCACTGGCCGAGCAGAAGGCCCAGCACTGGCTGAGGCAGAAGGGCCAGCACTGGCTGAGGCAGAAGGGCTGGTCCCGGCTACAGCTCTGGTTCTGGAGCTCTCTACCTCCTCTCTCCAAGCCTCCAAATAATGCGGCAGTAAGGCGTCGGGGACCGAATCCTTGACCTTGGCCAAAATTTGCAGGACTTTCGTCTTGCTGGTTTCTGAGAGTGCTTTAGGACCCCACAGGAACTCATAGCGAGGGGGATCGCTGCTGGGCACCTGGCGGTACTCCAGGTACCCTTCCCGCACCAGATCTTTTGTGATGAGCTTTCTGGTGTCTCCAAAGATGAAGTGCCTTCTTCCATCATAGATGCCCAGAATATTCAGGAACTTCCAGATCTCCTCCTCAGAGGCACAGTGGCCATTTAGGTAGATGACACCCAGCAGAGGCATCAGAAGACCATTCTTTGGCAGCCCCCAGTCACCTCTCATAGACTCACTGTCGCTGAGATCTAGGTTGCTCACCAGGGTATAGCAGTGACTGTTGGGGTTGACTTCCTCCAGCACCAGGCTAAACACCAGCTCCATGTGCTCAGAGGCCCTGCTGAGGATCTCAGGGAATTGCTCCCTGTACCTTCTAGTGACTGCCTTCAGCATTTCCGACCTCTTAATGAGCTCCCTCGTCTTATACTTAAACAGCATGTACTGCACCAACATCTGTGACTTCATGATCAGAAGATCTGTGTGAGAGTTCTCAGCAGTAGCTGAGGCCTGGGAGGAATTTTCCCCTTCCTGAACTTGGCCTTCGGCACCTACACCAACAATAGACCTCGAGCGTGCTGCGTGCCCGACACCAGATCTTTTGCGTACTGCACCTGCAGCAGCGCTGGTGGTGCCTTGGGCTCCCTGAGGCCCCTTGGAGATGCCAGCAGCAGATGAGCTTGAGGGACCACTCTCTGAATCAGGAGGGGAGGAGGAGGTGGTCTCTTCTCCCCCAGATGTGGTAGCCTGATCATGAAGACCCTGGGTCTCAGCCCGAGCCTGGCGATGTTTCTCACGAGCACGGTGCTTACTCTTCTGCCCACGAGGCATGATGGCTGTGGTCAGGGACCGCAGGCAGGAGTCTGGGCCAATAGATAGGAGATTGGGGCACCTGGAGGTTGGAGAATGAGGTGGCATGAGCACCTTAAAACAGGGAGATTCCACCTTGGTTTAATCAAAGGCTTCCTCTGCAGGTGTCCTTGAGGACACTGCCCTAGGAACCCACAAGGCTCCTGTTTTCCTGGTCAGCCCGTCCCCTGAGAATCCCACAGAGGAAGAATAGAAGCCTTACTTTTCCTCTGCGACCTCTCAGCCCTGCTTTGGATTTACTGAGGTGACAGCAGGTGCTGGCAGTGGGGTCCTCTCAGCTCATCTTCAGTATTATCACATCAAGTCCTGGCGGAGCCTGGGCACCCTTCCCTCTGATACACTGATACAGACATTTTAGACCTCCATATGATCCAGAAACAAGTGAAGGGATGCTTCAGTCCACCTCCCTCCCAGGGGATACCCAGTGCTGAGAACTCAGTAGGGTCTTTTCTATCCTGAGTTCACTGGGATTATCATTCATGGTCCTTACCTTGGCTCCATAAAACATTGGGTACTATCTTCCATTTTCTGACTGGTGGCTGCACCTTCAGACTAGACATTTCCCCTCCCCTAGACTTGGTATAAAACAGTAAAGCAGGTATTCAAACTCACAGCCCATCCCTGAGATTTCCTGGGTTGAAATCCAAGGGTTGGGATGGATGCTCTGAGTCCTCACTCAGGTTCCTCAACTGAGCTCCTGGTAGAGAACGTCTTCTTTCTCCGGAACTGATATCTGTCTGATAGTAAACGCCAATCACCCTGTGTCCCAACAGGAGGAAGTGAAGATGACCTCATCTTACCAAACACGGTCTCCTAAGAATGGAAGCTGTTGCAGGTGGGTTGATGTCCCTGTGGTCTCATCCAAGATCCCAATTCAAAGTTAATTTTCTTTTTGTTCCTCTTTTCTTCTCTGTGTCTTTTTAAAACAAATTTATTTATTTTTAATGAAAGGATAATATCTTTACAATATTGGGTTTTCTTCTGTCCCACATCAATGTGAATCAGCCATAGGTATACTGTATGTCCCCTCCCTCTTGAAACTCTCTCCCGCCTCCCACCACATCCCATCCCTCTGAAGCTGTCAGAGCACTGGCTTTCAGCTCTCTGAGTCATAAAACTAATTCCCACTGGTTATCTATTTTCCATATGGTAATACGTACGTTTTCAATGTTACTCTCTCATGCCCCTCCCTCTCCTTCCCCCACTGTGTCCACGAGTGTGTTCTCTAGGTCTGCATCTCCAGGCTGCCCTGCAAATAGGTTCATCAGTACTAACTTTATAGATTCCATATATATGCATTAATATATGATATTGGCTTTCCTCTTTCTGACTTAATTCACTTTGCATAAAAAACTAGGAATAAAACTACCACATGAGTCAACAATCCCACTACTGGGCATATACCCTGAGGAAACGGTAATTGAAAAAGACACTTGTACTCAAATGTTCACTGCATCACTATTTACAATAGACAGGACATAGAAGTAACCAAGGTCTACATTTGACTCATGACAGGGTGTAAGAGTTCTCCCTCTGCTGACCACTCCCTAGCCCACAGTGGGGACCGACATATATTCTTGAGGTCTGCCAGGGATGACGACAGGGATGATTTGGTCTGAATGATGTGGTGTGGAACATCCCCACAGCCCCCGAGGTTCTCACCATGACCCTTCGCAAATCTGAAACCCTCCCTTGCCAACCTGAGGGTGCGCCCTTTAACCTGGTCGCTCACTTCCCTTAGATGTCCCGGGAAGTGTCATGTCAAACGCCCGATTCTCCCAGGCCTGAAAAAAGGGCTGGCACTTTATGTGGCCCCGTTTCTTAAGGAAGTGGCCCCCATCCTCACTCAGCGTCACAACCATGAATCATGTTGGGCACTAGCTCCCTTTGTTGAACTGGTTTTATTCTGTTAGAGCAAGGCTCTCACTCCCCCAAACCAGCTCCAGTGGACACCAGGGGGCACCACAGTTGGCCAGCTCTACCTGGGGCCTCCTAGAGCTCAGGGAGGGGAGTCGCTCAGTCCCACACTGAGGGGAGTAGCTCAGTGTGGCCCCCTTGCGGTGTCAATGTCAGCTCATCAGTTCTCAGGACTTTATTCTAGGTCCTAGACCTTCCCACAATGGCAACCCACTCCAGTACTCTTGCCTGGAAAATCCCAGGACAGCGGAGCCTGGTGGGCTGCCGTCTATGGGGTCGCACAGAGTCGGACACGACTGAGGTGACTTAGCAGCAGCAGCTGCAGACCTCCCCACAGACCAACGCCTTAGCCTGAGACACTCTAGACCACATTCAGCCGATAGCACTGAGGGGCCCACAAGAGCCATATCACAGGGGTGGGATGTGGATGGGTCACTTTTATTACTGGAAGGGTTGGGAAGTCCCTTCAGCTCCATTCAGGTCCTCACCTTGGTTCCGGACGAGTCCTGGACACTAAGTTTCCGCCAAACAGTCGCTGCGGCTACCCGTCGAGCTTCTCGCCTTCGAAGCGGAAGTGGAGGGGAGCTGCGTAAGGTCCTACGTGAGGTCGCCCAGGGACGTCGGCAGGGGCAGCGTGCTACGGGAACCCCGGTAGCTCAATATTCATCCGTCCCTGGATTCTCTCTCAGGGTCCTCCGGGTGCAGTTTATCAGAGCCCTGAACGCCTTCATCTAAGAATCCAAGTCCTACACCCCAAAACAAAGCCCTCGCCTTCCCAAGTCCCTAGTGGAGGGAATCAGGGCACTGCTCTGAGAATCTCTGCTTGTCAGGAGGGGAGCCACTCTCTAAGCCTCCCTCTTTGGGGAGAGATCCTCTCATTAGCACTGATCCTCCTCACCTTAAGTCCGGTTATGGTCAAGATGACACCCCTCTGCAGATCTGGGGCCCTATCCCGCTAGAGAAGGCCATGCCCTCCCTGAGATCACACAGGTGGAATGAGGGGACCACTCAGAAGTAGGTCCTCTGGGTCTCTCAGAGCTAAGAATTTACAGAACGCTGTTTGGCTCCCTCTCCAGGGGTCCCCTCTAACACTCAGCATTGTCATCTGAGGTCCTGCTTGCGCTCAGGTTCATCCACCCACAAAACTAGGCTGATCCTATTAGACAGAGGCCTCACCTCAGTGAGAATTTCCAGACTGAAATCAACCTGACATCTGTGCCCTGAGCTTCCTGGGGACCACAGCGACAGATTTTCCAGGGCCTCCTTTGATGCAGTGTGTGCTACTGTGAGTCCACTTTCACGTCCTCACATTGACATGTGACGAACCCTGTAACTCCACTCTCTGCTTTATGGAGCAGCTTGTCTTACATCAAGGTCCTAGTCTCCTTGAGAATTCCAAGTTGGAAGTCAGGGTGACCCTCATGTGATCGTAATCCATAAGGGCCTCTGAAAACAGGCAGTGGGGATGCAACTCGAGTCCTTCTGGATTCCTCTTGCTCAGCATCCTCACTACATCTACCACAGCCTGGGACTGCTCCTTCTACTGATGTAAGATACCTCTTTGGGTGACCACTATAATCAAGAGTCACTGTCTCTGCAGTCCTCTTTCATGGAGTTCTGATATCAGCTTCTGTTGCTTGATTAAAGGCTTCCTGGGAAATGCATATTCCTACAAACACTTGAGCAGTTACCCTCTAGCAAATCTTGGAGAAAATGGGTCTCAGTCCCTAAAGTGATGTAAGATTAGGAAAATGCAGCAGAAATCAAGGAACTCAGGACAGGTGTTCTGCTGTCAGAGAAAAAGAGCTCATATATTCCTTCTCTTCAGCTAGATTTTGGGTGTGTGCTTAGTTGCTT
Organism: Capricornis sumatraensis; assembly: GCF_032405125.1. Lineage (NCBI taxonomy): Eukaryota > Metazoa > Chordata > Mammalia > Artiodactyla > Bovidae > Capricornis > Capricornis sumatraensis. Next base: position 113,987,728 of record NC_091092.1, read on the forward strand.
AGTCATGTCCTACTCTCTACAACCCCATGGACTGTAGCCTGACAGGCTCCTCTCTCCATGGGAATTCTCCAGGGAAGAATCCTGGAGTGAGTTTGTCTCCTCAAGGTAATGTACCAAACCCAGGAATCAATCCCAGGACTCCCACATTGCAGATGGATTCTTTACTTTCTGAGCCACCAGATTTAGGGTAGTTCTAAAATCTTTACTTTCAGGACCCTCCTGTTGGTCGAGTGGTTAAGACTCTGTACTCGCAATGCAGGGGGCCCAGGTTCGATCCCTGGTCAGGTAACTGGATCCCACATACCAGAACTAAGAGTTCATGTGCCACAACTAACACTTTCACATGCCACAACTGAAGAGCCTGCATGTGGCAACAAAGATCCTGAGTGGCACAGCTAAGACTCAGAGCAGCCAAAAATAAATACTTTTAATTAAAAAATTAAGTGTTTACTTTCTACATAGAAGGATAGCACCTGATAATCTTGTAAGCCCTTGATGACTTGAGGGTGTCTGAATTTGCACCTACAGATGACCATATGGTTACTGAGCATTATCTCTTTCTCTCCTTTCTCTCTCTTAATTATTTTGGTTATGTGTTATGTGGCAATATTGATGGTAAGAGAGTTTTGGGGGAGAGTGGATACATGTATATGTAAGGGTGAATCCCTTCCCTGTTCATCTGAAACAGTCACAATATTGTTCAACAGCTATCCCCAAGCAAAAAATAAATGTTCAAATTATAAAAAACAAAACTGTGCTTCTATTGCAAGGGATATGAGTTCAAACCCTGGTTGTGGAATTAAGATCCCATGTTTCAAGGGGCATTCCTAAGATGGCAGAGGAATAGGATGAGGAGACCACTTTCTCCCCCACAAATTCATCGAAAGAGCATTTGAATGCTGAGAAAATTCCACAAAACAACTTCTGAATTTTGGCAGAGGACATCATGCACCTAAAAGGCAGCCTATTGTCTCCTAAAAGATGTTGGACGAAATATAAAAGATAAAAAGAGATGCAAAAGAGGTAGGGACAGAGATCTGTCCCGGGAAGGGAGTCTTAAAAAAGAGAGAAGTTTTCGAACACCAGGAAACACTCTCATTGGCGGGTCTGTGGCAAGCCTTGGAATCACAGAGGGCAACATAACTGGGAGGAAAAATAAATGAATGAATAAATAAATAAATACATAAATAATTAAAACCCACAGATTACATGCCTAACGGCAACTCCCAGCGGACCAGCAGTTCAGACACTTGCAGCTCCCACTACCAAGCGGGGGCTGGGCAGGGAGGCACAGGCTGCATTGCTTCGGGTAAGGACCCTGGGCCTGAATGCCCCGAGGGCCATCTGAGGGAACTAACTTGAGATAGCAACCCAGACTGTGGGATAGCTATCCCACGAAAAGCCCTAACCTAAGACATTGCCAGGCCCGCTCACAGAGCAAAAGACTGAGCAGAGCTAGCCGGCTGTGGACTGGCCCATCCCCTGCTGCAGACAGGCAGGGGAGGGCACCCAGACCCAGAAGAGGGAAACTGAAGCATCAGAGGAGCATCCTTTACCAAACTGCAAGCAGGCTTCATTGTTAACCAAGATTTCTTTGGATTTTGGATGGCTGACATCCGCTGGGAGGGTCGCAGTCAGAAATCAGCTTCCCAGAAGAGACACATGGCACACCTGACAAGACGCACCCATTGTACACCCAGAAAACCAAGCAGCTGGGACAGGGGAGGTGGTAAGATGCAGCCTCCAACTGGGGGCGACTGTGCTCGCCAAGCACCTGGTCACCTGAGCTGCTTGGACCTGGGACGGGCACAAAACGCAGGCCCAACCAAGTCTGCACCTTTGTGGAGTACCCAAGAACCTGAACCTGAGAGGCTTAGACCTGGGAAGTGCACGCAACCCAGGCCCCACCTCAGACAGTTCCCAGCAGAGCAACCTAGAGCCTGAGCAGTGTAGACTGGGAAAGCACACACGCTGTGAGCGGGGGCAAACCCAGTGTGGCCGAGACACTGCGAGCACTCCCTGCAAACATTTGCTTGCAGTGTTCCTCCCTCCCCACAGCACGACTGAACAAGTGAGCCTAAAATAAGTGTCCACCACCGCCCCCTTGTGTCAGGGTGGAAATTAGATACTGAAGAGACCAGCAAACAGAAGAAGCTAAAATAAACAGAGGGGACTGCTTTGGAAGTGACAGGTGCAACAGATGAAAACCCTGTAGTTAGCACTGACTACATAGGAAGGGGCCTTTAGATCTTGAGAAGTATAAGCTGGATCAAGGAACTATCTGAAAATGAACTGACCCCACACTGTCCACAACAGCTGGACAGAAAGTCCTAGATATTTTTTTACTATTATAATTTTTCAATAAATTAAAAAAAATTAAGTCCTCTATTACTACTTTATTTTCATTTTTATAACCTACCATTATCTTGCAAAAAAAGACCTTCTTTTTAAAGCAAACTTCATATATATATTTTATAATTTTTGTGACTTTGTTTTGTTTTTTAAATATTGTATTTTTGAGACTCTAACTTCTACTCTAGATTTTTAATCTTGGCTTTTTGGTATTTGTTATCAATTTTGTACCTTTAAGAACCCAATCTTCAGTACCCATTTTTACTTGGGAGCGAGAATACTGGCTTGACTGCTCTCTCCCCCTTTGGACTCTCCTTTTTCTCCATCAGGTCACCTCTATCTCCCCTCTCACCCTTTTCTTCTCTACTCGACTAGGTGAATCTCTTTGTGTGTTCTGGGCTGTGGAGAACATTTAAGAGAGCTGATTACTGGCTGGATCTGTCTCTCTCAGTTTGATTCCCCATTTTATCCTCCTGGCCACCTCTGTCTCCTTCCTCCCCCTTCTCTTTTCTGCGTAACTCCATGAACCTCTCTGAGTGTTGCAGACTGTGAAGAGAACAAAGGGAAGTGATTACTGGCTAGCTTTCTCTCTCCCCTTTCTCTTCTCCTCCTGGTCACCTCTATCTCCCTCCTCCCTCTTCTCTTTTCCATGTAACTCTGTGTACCTCTCCAGGTGTCCCTCACTGTGGAAAAACTTTTCATCAGTAACCTAGATGTTTTATCATTGGTGCCATATAGATGGAGAAGTCTTGAGGCTACTGTAAGAATAAGACTGAAAACCAGAGGCAGGAGGCTTAAATCCAAAGCCTGAGAACACCAGAGAACTCCTGACTCCAGGGAATATTAATCGATAGGAGCTCATCAAAAGCCTCCATAACTACACTGAAACCGAGCACCACCCAAGGGCCAATAAGTTCCAGAGCAAGATGGATCACACTAATTCTCCAGCAGCACACGAACATAGCCCTGAGCTTCAATATACAGGCTGCCCAAAGTCACACTAAACCCAGAGATATCTCAAACTCACTACTGGACACTTCATTGCACTCCAGAGAGAAGAAATCCAGCTCCACCCACCAGAACACCAACACAAGCTTCCCTAACCAGGAAACCTTGACAAGCCACCCATCCAACCCCACCCACAGTGAAGAAACTACACAATAAAGAGAACTCCACAAACTGCCAGAATACAGAAAGGCCACCCCAAACACAGCAATATAAACAAGATGAAAAAGCAGAGAAATACTCAGCAGGTAAAGGAACAGGATGAATGCCCACCAAACCAAACAAAATAGGAAGAGATAGAGAATCTCCCTAATAAAGAATTCTGAGTAATGATAGTGACAATGATCCAAAATCTTGAAAACAAAATGCAGTTACAGATAAATAGACTGGAGACAAGGATTGAGAAGATGCAAGAAATGTTCAACAAGGATGTAGAAGAAATAAAAAAAAAAGGAGCCAATATATGATGCAAAATGCAATAAATGAGATAAAAAACACTCTGTAGGGAACCAGCAGTAGAATAACGGAGACAGAAGATAGGATAAGTGAGGTAGAAGATAGAATGGTAGAAATAAACGAAACAGAGAGACGCAAAGAAAAAAGAATGAAAAAAAATGAGGACAACCTCAGAGACCTCTAGGACAATGTTAAATGCCCCAACATTCGAATCATAAGCGTCCCACAAGAAGAAGACAAAAGGAGAGACCACGAGAAAATACTTGAGGAGAAAATAGTCGAAAACTTCCCTAAAATGGAGAAGGAAATACTCATCCATGTCCAAGAAAGCCAGAGAGTCCCAAACAGGATAAACCCAAGGCAAAACACCCCAAGACACATATTAATCACATCAACAAAGATCAAACACAAAGAATAAATATTAAAAGCAGCAAGGGAAAAACAATGAATAAATACACTACGGGATTCCCATTAAGGATAACAACTGATCTTTCAAGAGAAACTCTTTAGGCCAGAAGGGAATGGCAGGACATACTTAAAGTGATGCAACTGAGAAACCTACAGCCCGGATTACTGTACCCAGCAAGGATCTCATTCAAATATGAAGGAGAAATCAAAAGCTTTACAGACAAGCAAAAGCTGAGAGAATTAAGCACCACCAAACCAGCTCTCCAACAAATGCTAAAGGATCTTCTCTAGGCAGGAAACACAGAACAGGTTTATGAACTCAAACCCAAAACAATAAAGTAAATGGCAATGGGATCATACTTATCAATAATTACCTTAAATGTAAATGGGCTGAATGCCCCAACCAAAAGACAAAGACTGGCTGAATGGATACAAAATCAAGACCCCTATATATGTTGTCTACAAGAGGCCCACCTCGAAACAAGGGACACATACAGACTGAAAGTGAAGGGCTGGAAAAAGATATTCCACACAAATAGAGACCAAAAGAAAGCAGGAGTAGCAATACTCATATCAGATAAAATAGACTTTAAAATAAAGGCTGTGAAAAGACATAAAGAAGGTCACTATATAATGATCAAAGGATCAATCCAAGAAGAAGATATAACAATTATAAATATATATGCACCCAACATAGGAGCACCACAATATGTAAGACAAATGCTAACAAGTATGAAAGGGGAAATTAACAATAACACAATAATACTGGGAGATTTTAATAACCCACTCGCACTTACGGATAGATCAACTAAATAGAAAATTAACAAGGAAACACAAACTTTAAAGGATACAATAGACCAGTTAGACCTGATTGATATCTATAGGACATTTCACCCCCAAACAATGAATTTCACCTTTTTCTCAAGTGCACTTGGAACAGTTCTCCAGGACAGATCACATACTGGGCCATAAATCTAGCCTTAGTAAATTCAAAAAAAATTGAAATAATTCCAAGCATGTTTTCTGACCACAATGTGATAAGATTAGATGTCAATTACAGGAAAAAAAAAAAAAAACTATTAAAACTTCCAACATATGGAGACTGAACAACACACAGCTGAATAACCAAAAAATCTCAGAAGAAATCAAAATATGCATAGAAATGAATGAAAATGAAAACACAACAACCCCAAACCTATGAAGTGAAGTGAAGTGAAGTGGCTCAGTCGTGTCCCATGGACTGTAGCCTACCAGGCTCCTCCCTCCATGGGATTTTCCAGGCAAGAGTACTGGAGTGGGTTGCCATTTCCTTCTCCAGGGGATCTTCCTGACCCAGGGATCGAACCTGGGTCTCCGCATTCTAGGCAGACGCTTTAACCTCTGAGCCACCAAGGACCCCAAAACCTATGGGACACTGCAAAAGCAGTGCTAAGGGGAAGGTTCATAGCAATACAGGCTTACCTCAAGAAACAAGAAAAAAGTCAAATAACCTAACTCTACACCTAAAGCAACTAGAAAAGGAAGAAATGAAGAACCACATGGTTAGTAAAAGGGAAGAAATCTTAAAAATTGGGGCAGTAATAAATGCAAAAGAAACAAAAGAGACCATAGCAAAAATCAACAAAGCCAAAAGCTGGTTCTTTGAAAAGATAAATAAAATGGACAAACCATTAGCCAGACAAATCAAGAAACAAAGGGAGAAAAATCAAATCAACAAAATTAGAAATGAAAATAGAAACCAATACAATATTATAAAGTAACCTCCAAAAAATAAATAAATTTATTTTAAAAAAAGAAATGAAAATGGAGAGATCACAACAGACAACACAGAAATACAAAGGATCAAAAGAGACTACTATCAACAACTATATGCCAATAAAATGGACAACTTGGAAGAAATGGACAAATTCTTAGAAAAATACAACTTTCCAAAACTGAACCAGGAAGGAATAGAAAATCTTAATAGACCCATCACAAGCATGGAAATTGAAACTGTAATCAGATATCTTCCTGCAAACAAAAGCCCAGGACCAGACCACTTCACAGGTGAATTCTACCAAAAATTTAGAGACGGGCTAACACCTATCCTACTCAAACTCTTCCAGAAAATTGCAGAGGAAGGTCAACTTCCAAACTCATTCTATGAGGCCACCATCACCCTAATACCAAAACCTGACAAAGATGCCACCAAAAAAGAAAACTACAGGCCAATATCACTGATGAACACAGATGCAAAAATCCTTAACAAAATTCTAGCAAACAGAATCCAACATCATATTAAAAAGATCATATATCATGACCAAGTGGGCTTTATCCCAGGGATGCAAGGATTCTTCAATATCTGCAAATCAATCAATGTAATACACCACATTAACAAATTGAAAGATAAAAACCATATGATTATCTCAATAGATGCAGAGAAAGCCTTTGACAAAATTCAACATCCATTTATGATAAAAAAAAAGCAGGAATAGAAAGAACATACCTCAACATAGTAAAAGCTATATATGACAAACCCACAGTAAACATTATCCTCAATGGTGAAAAATTGAAAGCATTTCCCCTAAAGTCAGGAACAAGACAAGGGTGCCCAGTCTCACCACTACTATTCAACATAGTTTTAGAAGTTTTGGCCACAGCAATCAGAGCAGAAAAAGAAACAAAAGGAATCCAGAGTGGGAAAGAAGAAGTAAAACTCTCACTGTTTGCAGATGACGTGATCCTCTACATAGATAACCCTAAGGACTCCACCAGAAAATTACTAGAGCTAATCAATGAATATAGTAAAGTTGCAGGACATAGAATTAACACACAGAAATCCCCTGCACTCCTATACACTAACAATGAGAAAACAGAAAGAGAAATTAAGGAAAAAATTCCATTCACCATTGCAATGAAAAGAATAAAATACTTAGGAATATATCTACCTAAAGAAACAAAAGACCTATAGATAGAAAACTATAAAACGCTGGTGAAAGAAATCAAACACGACATGCACAGATGGAGAAATATACCATGTTCATGGATTGGAAGAATCAATACAGTGAAGATGATTATACTACCCAAAGCCGTCTATAGATGCAATGCAATCCCTATCAAGCTACCAACTGTATTTTTCACAGAACTAGAACAAATAATTTCACAATTTGTATGGAAATTCAAAAAACCTCGAATAGCCAAAGCAATCTTGAGAAAGAAGAATGGAACTGGAGGAATCAACCTGCCTGACTTCAGGCTCTACTACAAAGCCACAGTCATCAAGAGAGTATGGTACTGGCACAAAGACAGAAATATAGATCAATGGAACCCCAGAGATAAATCCATGCACCTATGGACACCTTATTTTTGACAAAGGAGGCAAGAATATACAATGGAGAAAAGACAATCTCTTTAACAAGTGGTGCTGGGAAAACTGGTCAACCATTTGTGAAAGAATGAAACTAAAACACTTTCTAACACCATACACAAAAATAAACTCAAAACGGATTAAAGATCTAAATGTAAGACTGGAAACTATAAAACTCCTAGAGGAAAACATAGGCAAAACACTCTCCAACATAAATCACAGCAGGATCCTCTATGACCCACCTCCCAGAGTATTGGAAATTAAAGTAAAAATAAACAAATGGGACCTAATTAAACTTAAAAGCTTTTACACAACAAAGGAAACTTTAAGCAAGGTGAAAAGACAGCCTTCAGAATGGGAGAAAATAATAGGAAACGAAGCAACTGACAAAGAATTAATCTCAAAAATATACAAGCAATTCCTGCAGCAGCTCAATTCTAGAAAAATAAACGACCCAATCAAAAAATGGCCAAAGAACTAAACAGACATTTCTCCAAAGAGGACATACAGATGGCTAACAAACACATGCAAGGATGCTCAACATCACTCATTATCAGAGAAATGCAAAATCAAAACCACAATGAGGTGCCATGTCATGCCAGTCAGAGTGGTTGCAATCCAAATGTCTACAAGCAACAAATGTTGGAGAGGGTGAGGAGAAAGGAAACCCCATTACACTGTTGGGGGGAATGCAAACTAGTACAGCCACTATGGAGAAGAGTGTGGAGATTGCTTAAAAAACTGGAAATAGAACTCCATATGACCCAGCAATCCCACTGCTGGGCATACACACCGAGGAAACCAGAATTGAAAGAGACAGGTGTACCGCAATGTTCACTGCAGCACTGTTTACAATTGCCAGGACATGGAAACAACCTAGATGTCCATCAGCAGACAAATGGATAAGAAAGCTGTGGTACATATACACATTGGAATGTTACTCAGCCATTAAAAAGAATATATTTGAATCAGTTCTAATGAGGTGGATGAAACTGGAGCCTATTATACAGAGTGAAGTAAGCCAGAGAAGAAATACACCAATACAGTATGCTGCTGCTGCTGCTAAGCCACTTCAGTCGTGTCTGAATCTGGGTGACCCCATAGACGGCAGCCCACCAGGCTCCCCCATCCCTGGGATTCTCCAGGCAAGAACACTGGAGTGGGTTGCCATTTCCTTCTCCAATGCATAAAAGTGAAAAGTGAAAGTGAAGTTGTGTCCAACTCTTAGTGACCCCATGGACTGCAGCCTACCAGGCTCCTCCATCCACGGGATTTTCCAGGCAAGAGTACTGGAGTGAGTTGCCATTGCCTTCACCAATACAGTATACTAACGCATATATATGAAATTTAGAAAGATGGTAACGATAACCCTATATGTGAGACAGCAAAAGAGACACAGATGTATAGAACAGTCTTTTGGACTCTGTGGGAAAGGGTGAGGGTGGGATGATTTGGGAGAATGGCATTGAAACATGTATATTATCATATGTGAAACAGATTGCCAGTCCAGGTTCAATGCATGAGACAGGGTGCTCAGGACTGGTGCATAGGGATAACCCAGAGGGACGGGATGGGGAGGAAGGTGGGAGGGGGGTTCAGGATGGGGAACACATGTACACCCATGGCTTATCCATGTCAATGTATGGCAAAACCACTACAATATTGTAAAGTAATTAGCCTCCAATTAAAATAAATTTATATTTTAAAAAGACCCTATGTTTCACATAGCAATCAATCAATCAACAAAATACCATCATAGGAAAAAGTGATAGGGATCCCTGAAAGAAAAAATTGATGAGCTAGATTTCATTCCCTTTAAACGTCTGCTCTGTAAAAATATAGCATCAAGAAAACAAGAAGAAAACTAACATCTAATAAAATATGGACAAAAGATATGAATAGACCTCCCCAAGGAAGATACACAGATGGCAACAAACATATGAAAAGATGCTCCATGTCATACACCATTCAGTTCAGTTCAGTCACTCAGTCGTGTCCAACTCTTTGCGACCCCATGAACTGCAGCACATCAGGCCTCCCCGTCCATCACAAACTCCCGGAGTTCACTAAAACTCATGCCCATAGTGTCGGTGATGCCATCCAGCCATCTCATCCTCTGTCATCACCTTCTCCTCCTGTCCCCAATCCCTTCCATCATCAGAGTCTTTTTCAATGAGTCAACTCTTCGCGTGAGGTGGCCAAAGTACTGGAGTTTCAGCTTTAGCATTATTCATTCCAAAGAACACCCAGGACTGATCTCCTTTAGAATGGACATATACCATTAGGGAACGGCAAATTAAAAAAAAAAAAAAAACAACAAGCAGATATCACAATATGCCTTTAGAATGGCCATCATCCAAAGGACTGAAACACCAAATGCTGGTAAGGATGTGAATCAACAAGAATTCTCATTCCTTGGTGGTGGTGATGCAAAACGGGAGAACCACTTTGGAAGACAGTCTGCAAGTTTCTTAGTAAAGTATACATATTCAACACTGCTGGTAGGAATGCAAAGTGGTACACCCACTATGGAAAACAGTATTGAGGTTCCTCAGAAAATAAAAAATAACACATAATATTCTCTGCAATTCCACTACTATCCAAAGGAGTTGAAATCAGGACCTTGAAGAGAACTCTGCACTCCCATGTTCACTGCAGCACTACTCACAATAGCCAAGAGAGGAAAGTAGCCTAAGTGTCCAGGGACAGATGAATGGATAAAGAAGATGTAAATATACATACAATGGAATATCATTCAGCCTTAAAAAGAAGCTAACCTCTCCAGTTATGACAGCATGGATATAACTAGAGGACTTTATGCTACAGTGAAATAAGCCAGACACAGAAGGACAAATACTACATGTCATTTATATGAGCAATCTATAATGGTCAAAGTCAAAGAAGCAGAGAATAGAGTGGTGGTTGCCGGAGGCTATGGGAGGGTGGATGGGAAGGAACTGTAGATTTAGAAAACATTCACAACCTAAAAGTTAACAGTTTTGTTCTATTTGGTAGAAACGTTTAGGACTTCTACCCAGGAGGCAGCATCTCGAGTAACCCTGAGAGTTCGAACTGCTCTGGGGAAGGGAGGGGAGGAACCAGGTCATATAGAAGTTTTACAACAAAGGGCAGGTAGTCTGAATGTCAAAAGATTATCATAAATGAAGGAAAACCAGATAACCCAAGTTAAGGAGTTTAGCGCTTCTGCTTGTATGGGAAGATGCAAGAATCTGGGCCACTGAAATCATTTTTTGATATCCACCTCACCTATCTGTATCCTGTAGTTTTACATCTTGTGTTCCCTCAAGGCTCACCATCTGTGGGGGCTGCAGCTGTTGAAAACTGACAATGGTTATTCACTGATATGGCAGGCAGTATTCCAATTCTCAGTATTAATCAAAAGTTATGAAGTTTAATTATACAAAATGAGTAAGTTCTGGGAAACTGCTATATAATACAGAGCTTATACTTAAGAATACTGTATCGTACATTCTCTAAGAGGGCAAATACTATGGTGAGTATTCTTATCACACATAGAACACATAAAAGGTGAGAAGGCAACTGTTAGAATGGCCATGATCAAAAAATCTAAGAACAATAAATGCTGGAGAAGGTGTACAGAAAAGAGAACATTCTTGCTTTGTTGGTGGGAATGTAAATTGATACAGCCACTATGGAGAACAGTATAGAAATTCCTTAAAAATTAGGAATAAAACTACCACATGATCTAACAATCCCACTATTGGGCATATACCCTTAAGAAGCCATAGCTGAATAAGACACATGTACTCCAATGTTAACTGCAGCACTATTTACAACAGCTAGGATGTGGAAGCCACTTACATGTCCATTGATAGATGAATGGATAAAGAAGCTGTGGTGCATATATACACAACAGAAAACTACTAAGCAATAAAAAGGAACACATTTGGGTCAGTTCTAATGTGCTGGATGAACCTAGAGCCAATTATACAGAGTGAAGTAAGTCAGAAGGAGAAATGTAAATATCGTATACTGACGCATACCTATGGAATCTTGAGGGATGGTACTGATGAATGCATTTGCAGGTCAGGAATGGAGATGCAGATGTAGAGCTCAAACCACTGCTCTGTGATAACCAAGGGGGTGGGAAGGAGTGGGAGGTGGGAGGGAGGTTCCAGTGGATGGGGAAATATGTATACCTATGGTTGATTCGTGTTGATGTATGGCAGAAACCAACACAATATTGTAAAGCAATGAAAAATAAACTTTAACAAGGGTGAGAGGGAAATTTTGGAGGTAATGGATATGTTTATGGCATAAACTGCAGTGGTAGTTTCACAGCAGACTTAACTCCAAACTCATCCATTTGTATACATTAAATATATACAGGTTATTGTATGTCAATCATACCTTAATAAATTCCTTTTTTTTTTTAACAAACTAAACAAATTCTTGGGCTTCCAAGGTGGCTCAATGGTAAAGAATCCATCTGCATTGCAGGAGACATGGGTTTGATCCCTGAGTTAGGAAGATCCCCTGGAAAAGGAAACGGTAACCCACTCCAGTATTTGTGCCTAGGAAATCCCATGGGTAGAGGAGCCTGGTGGGCTATAGTCCATGAGGTTGCAAAGAGTCGGACATGACTGAGCAACTAAACAACAAACTTACTCTTACCTACGATTTAGTGGTCATGCTCCTTGGTGTTTAGCCAGAGCTGGAAACTTACATCCACACAAAACCTGCATGCAGTTCTTTACAGCAGCTTAACTCATATTTTCCAAAACTTAAAAAAAGCAACAATGCTGTCCTTTAGCAGGTAACAGGATAAGTAATGGAATACTGTTCAGTGCTAAAAATGAATAAGTTTCCAAACCCTGAAGAGACATGGAGGAACGTTTGATGTGTATTACTAAGTGAAAGAAACTAATGTGCAAAGGCTACACACTGCATGATTCCAACTACATGACTCCTGGAAAAAAGCAAAACTATTGAAACAGTAAAAAGACCAATGGTTGCCTGGGACTGGGTGGGGATGGGCAGAGGGAGGGATGCACAGAGCACAGAGAGGTTTTGCTGTTGTGAAACTGACCCTATAGGGGTGGGTGCTGTTGTTTAGTTGCTCAGTCATGTCTGATACTTTCTGACCTCACAGATTGTAGCCTGACAGACTCCTCTGTTTATGGGATTTCTCAGGCAAGAACACTTGGGTGAGTTCTCTCTGTCTTCTCCAGGGGATCTTCCCATCCAGGGATTGAACCCGTGTCTCCTGCATGGGCAGATGGATTTTCTACCACTGACTCACCAGAGAAGCCCATAAGGCTGGATACAAGTCATCATTCATTTGTCTATACTCACAGAGGGTACAATACCAAATAAAGAAGCTAATGTAAGTAAGTGTGCTAATGATATATCAATGTAGCTTCCTAGATTGTAGCAAACGGCCTACTCTGCTGGGGACATTGACAGTAGGGGAGGCTGTGCATGTGTCCAGGAGGAAGATAGATGGGAACTCTCCGTACTTTCTGCTCCATTTTGCTGTCACTCTAAGACTGCTTAAAAAAGTAAGCTTAAAAAACTAATGGGGCTGGGGTGGTGGCTCAGCCCCATACCCTTCCCTGGGGATTGCAGTCTTGAGTGCAGGGCCAGGCCCTCTTACCCCTCTATCCAAAAGGGGGTGGGCCCCTCAACCCTCATTCAGTTTGCTTGATCTGGATGCTGGCAAGGCCTGAGGGCTCCACTCTTTTAGGGTCTGAGATCATTTCCTGAGATCCAAAAGGATGTGAGGGTGGTATCCCTTGACCACACCTGCCATGCCATGAGTGACAACTGCATCAGGCAGGTTGAGAACGCATATGATGGTGATCCCACTGGGGGTGCTGACTCCACACCCTAAATCTGACTCGGGTGAAGGCCTAAGAGTTTCCCCTCTGCTGACCTGAGACCTCCGCCTCAAATCAAGCTCATCACTTTTCTGTTACCCCTGAGAAGGACATGAGGCCATCTCTTTCTGACTTTACAAGGATCTTCCATGGCAACAGGGAGGATTCCATGAGGTCTCTGCTGATATGGGCTTGGCAGGCCTGCTCTCCTTCCTCCGGGCACACCTTAGAAATATTTCTCTCTACTGACCTGAGCCGGCCAACCTCAGATAAAGGTCTGCTGACTTGGGCACCCTCCTAGGCGGGAGTCACATGTCCTTGAGAACCCTGAAGGTTAAGTGAGTGATTGCTCAGGCTGATAACATTGCCTGGGGCAAGTTACCCTCCCCAGCCCACCTGTAAGGGCCTCTTCCTCCTGGCTCGTTTCTTTTCTTTTCTTTTCTTTTTTTTTAAATTTAAATTTATTTATTTTGTTTGGAGGCTAATTACTATACAATATTGTATTGGTTCTGCCACACATTAAAAGTCTTCCTGGGCAAGGCCACATCCTGGCAACCTCTTGACCCATTTCCCTATTGAAAACATTTAAGAGACTGGGTTCCTGTCCCAGGAGTGATGTGAATAGGGAAGTTGTAAAGCAAGGCAGGATGGATGTCTTGACAAAGGATAAAACACCTTCATCTACCCCTTCTCTTTACTAGCAACACTTCACTTTTTTTTTTTTTTTTTACTTTATTTTACAATACTGTATTGGTTTTGCGATACATTGACATGAATCCACCACGGGTGTACATGCGATCCCAAACATGAACTCCCCTCCCACCTCCCTCCCCACAACACTTCACTTTTTATGTAACTTCTCTTTGAACCGTTTTAACTTCCAAATGCAAGGGGCTGTCCAGCATGATTTTCTGGGCCCCTGATCATTTGGGTTCTCTGACTTTGGATATGTAGATGATTATATTGTCACTAAATATTACCTTTCTCTGCTTTACTCAGACTTCTCAATTATTTTGATATGCTTATTGCTGTGGTTACATATTTCCATCCAGTGTTTTGGGCACAGAGTTCTCCTTTTTATCACCTGACATACATGTGGGACCAGTCAATCAGACGTAAGGCAAATGAAGGAACACAAAGTTGGCCTCAGGCTAGGAGGATTGGCAAGGTGTAGGCATCAGACTTATTTAGGCCAGGAGTCTACTTCCAACCCTGTCATTTAAGAACTGTGTGAAACTGAATACCTTACCAAACTCTGCGAGTCTCAGTTTCTTCATCTGTGAAATGGGTTTCAGAAGGTCTGTCTTTGGGATTGAGAATAATGCCTGTAAAATGCCTGGCCTGTTATTTGGCCTGTCCTGAGACTGTCAAGAATGCCAGTCCATACAGTGATCAATTGTCCCTGGAGATTCAACCCACTACACTGTGATTCAACTTTCAACCCAGGAGATGTCAAAGAGTAAGCAGGGGTCTGGAAAATCCCTGGACGGAGGAGCTTGGTGGGCTGCAGTCCATGGGGTCGCTAGAGTCAGACACGACTGAGTGACTTCACTTTCACTTTTCACTTTCGTGCATTGGAGAAGGAAATGGCAACCCACTCCACTGTTCTTGCCTGGAGAATCCCAGGGATGGCAGAGCCTGGTGGAGTGCCGTCTATGGGGTCACATGGAGTCAGACATGACTGAAACGACAGCAGCAGCACCAGGGCAAAGAACCTTCTACCAGAAAAATCCTGGATAGCAAGGAAAACTAGCATATCCCAGTTAAGAGTATGCCACTGAAGGTCACCATGAGGTAGACATCCTCAATGGTTGTAACACAAAGCTCTAAAACGTTTCAAGGGCCCCAAACTTACCTATCTCTCACTTGCTCTTTTTTTTATAAACCATTCCCATTCGCATTCATTTAACCACCCACAAGTGTCTATTCTTTCCTTATTGTTTGCTAAAATACAGTCAAGAAAACTTGATTTTAATTATTATTATTATTTTTTTAGTGGCGTGGGCTCTGGCTCCCCCACCGGGGGAAGAGTGGGCCAGTCCAGTGGCTTCAAGGCATCATCCCACCTCAGAGGAGTGCCACCCTGATTTCTGCGAAATGCCATAAACAAGAGACAACATGAATAAAACATCTAATCTGCACAGTGTTTACCCGTACTAGAACATGGGCACAGGACACATTCCATGCCAGCTTCACATGATTTCTCTCTGATTTACTCACAATCCTGAAGCACAGGCAGTATCAGAAAATACTGCAGGTTTGGGTCTCAACCCCCAAAGGAAAGCCCATATCACAACTGAGTCATATGAATTTTTTGGTTTCCCAGTGCTTTCATAAAATTTATGTTTACACTATACTACAAGCTAATAAGTGGGCAATAGCATTATGCCTAAGGACAATATAGATATCTTAAATAAAAACACCTCTTTGCGAAAAGAAAAAAGATGCTAACCATTATCTGAGCCTTCACTGAGTCCATCTTTTTGCTGCTGAGGGTGTCAACATTGCAAGAGTTATCAAAATGTGACACACAGACATGAAGTGAGCAAATGATGTTGGAAAGATGGGGCCGAAACACTTGCTGGAAGCAAGGTTGACTGACACAAACTTTCAATTTGGTCAAGAAAAAGAACCAAGAAAAGAAAAGCAGTACCTGTGAAATACAATAAAGCAAAGTGCAACAGAGTGAAGCGTGCCTGTAACTGTTAAGGGCAGTTCCCCATCCCAGGCTTCGTCTTTAAACTATGGGGTCCACAAAGTGAGAACCTGGTCCCTGGTCACGACTACCACAGCCTCATCTAGCCCACCATGCACGCAACTTATAATTCCTTCCCACGAAGGACTTACATTTTCCCAAGGCCCACCACTACTTGGCATCACGGAATTCACATTTGCCTGCTGTCATGTCACCATTTGCTTTATATGACAGCTGCCTCTAGACTCTATATTTTTATGGTTAGTGGCTAGATTTTTTTTCTCAGCTCTCCAAGTATTAGCACAGAGTCTTCTATGAGCCCAGGCTCAATTAATATTTAGGGAATAAATGAGCCTGTGAACATGAGGATGAATTTCTTAGAAATTAATTTTACATTTTTGAATTAACGAAGCATACACTGTCATTTATAATTTTGTAAAAATAGCATACAAAAGAGGAGGATACAGCATGCTGGGGGCTGGTGCACAGTGATGACCCAGAGAGATGTTATGGGGAGGGAGGTGGGAGGGGGGTTCATGTTTGGGAACGCATGTACACCCGTGGTGGATTCATGTCAATGTATGGCAAAACCGATACAGTATTGTAAAGTAGAATAAAGTAAAAATAAAAATTAAAAAAAAAAGAGGAGGAAACCAAATACCGTCCATCTCACTTTCCCTCTATTTCTTGATCCCACATATTTCACTGCTTAATTTTTTTATATTTTGAAAGAAATAACATATTGTAATGCCATGTTATCTTGCACCAGCTTACTAAATAAGATGGAAGCTTTCCCATTTGTTTTATACAACAGAAACACTCTTATCCTTAAGACAGAGAAACAACAGTAAGTGTGACTGATGTCATTTGTAAACTTAGATTAAGCTTTCATTGAGGACCAACCTTTGAAAAGTAGCACGAACATAAAAACACAGATTTATCTCTAAATTGGTCATACAGAACACAAACCCCAAAGAATAATACACTGTGCACCCTCTGGGATGCCCAGTTCTATACCACTTAGAGAACACTGAATGCTATCTTCAGCCACAAAGTACAAAATTTGGCTCAGCTTCATTGGGTGTGGGAAGAATTGCTGGAGGAACACTGGGATATCCGCTGGCTTGGGCCCTCTCTTCCTCACCTCTCAAAGCTGAGATACCCAGGATCTCCGATAGCTGACAGAAGGGGTGGGGTTGGGGGGGAAGAAGCCTGGCAGGGTGTTCTACAGCCCTCATCAGAGTCCCCATCTTCGTATCTACCAGAGTCTGACACTCCTCCCTTTACCGAACTGTGTATACAAGCCTCCAAACAAAGTTTCACCTCTTAGAGTTCGGCAGGGGAGAAGTCCGGGAATTGAGCGCATGGGTGCCGCTTTGTCTCGCCATCTTTACCATGCCTCGTTAGCAGTCGGCGCTCTCCCGGTGACTGGAGATAGGGCCTAGGTTTCCTTCATTTGCAGAATCAAGTAATCACTTATCTTACAGAATGTCTTAGATCAAGATATACCGAAGAAATCGGCCTAAGACAGTTGTAGGAACCGTCTCCTGCCGATCACAGAGATGAGACACTTGGCGTTATCTTTGTTACAGGACAGGGAAATGGCCCCTTGAGTCCATATTCAGGTCCTCACCTTGCCTTCAGATCAGTCCTGGGAGTCCACTCTTAGCCACACGAATGCACCGAACATCAGTCCCAGCTCTTCGCCACCAGCACGGAAGTTTTGTGGAGACACTTCCGCAAAAGACAATTCCGGAAGCTATGGCTTCCCTGTGCACGACCTCTGAGGGATGACGGAAAGGGCGGGGCTCTGTGGGGACCCCGTCGTTCCGTGTTCAGCGGTCCCATTGGTCATCCCTTCGGGTCCTCACCATGCCGGCTGTCAGAGCCCGGGACACTTCGCACTACGGACTTGAGCCCTCCTGCCCCCAAACCAAGCCCTCATCTCTCCAAGTCCCTAGTGGGGAGACAGGGCGCTTCTCTGAGCATCTCTCCTTGACAGGGGGAGCGTCACTCTGTGAGCCTTCTTCCTTGGTGGGAGAGACCCTCTCATTAGCACTGATGTTCCTCATCTTCCTGGTGGTGATGGCCAAGATGTCACCCTCCTAAGAACTGGGGTTCTATCCATTCCCTCGCTGAGACAAGACAGAAATGAAGAGGCTTCTCATCCCTATCACTCTGCCTGGAGCCTCTGGGGTTAGGAATAGGGGCAGGGGTCTGTAAAGCCTCCTCATTTGTGGGTCTAGTGACACTTCTTTCTTCACTATGTGACCTCACCATGATCCTGGCCAGTCCTGGGACCTGACCCTCCAACCTGAGATTCTCCCTCTGCTGAACTGAGGCCATTCTTCTTAGACTGAGACTTTGACCTCACAGAGAACTACAAGGCTATTAAGAGGGAATGTCTTGTCTGGGCATTGTAGGCCTTAGAGCAAGTTTGGGCAGGTCTCTGAATGACCTGGATTTTATGGTGGTTGTCTCTCCAGTCTTCACCTATGGGGCCCAAATTTTGTCTATCTCTTGGGTTAAAGGATTCCTGGGGAAAACCACATCCCGGCAAACTCTTGAGCAGTGTCCCTAATGCAAACCTTACAGTTTCATGTCCCAGACTTGACCTGAGATGGGGAAATAACACAGAAGGCAGGGGGAAGAATGGAGTGCGCTCCCAAAGAAAAATGCTACTGCATCCTTTTCAAAAGCCAGAGTCAGTCTCTTTTCATGACTTGTTTTAATTGACTGACAGGCATACTTTTAAAACATTGTACTGCATGTAATCATTCTTCACAAATACTGTGTTTCGTTACAAAGTGAAACTTTATGGTAACCATGCACTGAACATGTCTATGGTACCATTTTCCCAACATCATGTATTCACTTGGGGTTCCTGTTCCACATATTGATCATTCTTTAAATATTTTAAACTCTTTCCTTATTTTACTTCTTATGGTGCTCTGATCAGTTGTCTTTGTTACTATTGTAACTGTCTTACATTTGTAAATTAAGCTATGTGCATTTTTTGGACATCTTCTAGTAAGTATATGATAGAATTAAAAAGTTTTAAAGCACTGGGAATCCCCCAAATTCCTAATGATTTACTCTATGGCAATTTTCACTTTATTGCAGTGATCTAGAACCCAAGTCACCATATCTGAGCTATCAGTACAATTCTAAAGAAAAAAGCCATCCAAGATGGTTTTGTGCTATTCTGATTGAGGTTATCTGACACTGCACAGAGAGACGATCTTACTGTCCCTATCATCTGTTTCTCTTCTTTATTCCTGTCATGTATTGATGTAAGAAGTGTCTTGGAATATATCCAGAGTCCTTACTTTTATCCCAAGATACCTTTGAGTGGTAAGGAACACAAGCTCTGCTTTAGGGCAAGAGGAGTATAACAGCGTTGGATCTAGAGGAATTAAGAGAGGAATCTAATTCCAGGCCTATCAGTCACTAGTGTCCCCAGCAAGGGCTCGCTGCCTGATGCACATAGAAGCCAATACTATGGAATGGGCTTTTGAGAGAAAAACTTTAATCCAAGGTGGAGTGGCAAGAAGACAGGAAGTAGGGCTCTCAAATCTGTCTCCTCAATCCAGAGTTTGAGGTAAAATTAAAGGGTTTAGGGGAACTGCAGACTTGGAAGCTAAGTGGCTAGTCTTGAATTAGTTCATGTAAGCTATTCATGCTGCTAGAAGCCAGATTTTCCATATTGAAGGACTTCATACAGTTCTCCCATGGCAACATTCCTACTCTGAGAGTTCCACAGACGGAACCCTCTTGGTTCTGCAGTCATCCTGGAAACATAGGCTCCTTTTTGGCACATGCATAGTGCTGCCTCTAAAAATAACTCAAGGTTTGATTAATCAACAACCTGTTTTAAGGAGGCAAAACCACTTTAAACTGGTCAATGCTTTATGTTTCAATCCCCCCATTTCTCTTTGTACCTTCTTCAAGCTTGTGGGAAATCCTCCTCAATTTGGTTAATGATTCTCAACTTCTGTAGAAAATGATAATCCCAGGTCCCAGATTTCTGTACCACCAGGACTGGAGTGTTATATAAGCATTGGCAAGCTTGGATTAATTGGTATTTATGAAAGGTGATCATCAGAGGCTTGGTTTCCTTCACATGTCTCTTTACAGGCTATTGCTTTAAAGTTGGCATTTTGGTGCCTGGATGGAATTTATTACTATTGGGTCAGCTGTCTTGGCTCTTCCTGGCCACTCATCAGCCCAAACTGAGCTTGCAGTTGACTCTACTGCTCAAAATAGCTTACATTTTGGCCAGCAAACAGAGCCTGGACCAACTGTCTTACCAATGCTTGATGCTTCTTCCCAGCCTTCATGGATTGCAGTCGACCTCAACCAGCACTCTTATCAGGAACCTGAGGTCTCTGGATGAGGCAGAAATGTTGGCTTCCCCTGGAAAACCCCTGCATTCATGGGAGCTGTAGGAAAGCCTTCAGGGCTTGTCTATCTGTGGCTCAGAGTGCTTTGTTCCTTTCTAGGAAGAAAATGGGCAAACTTGAGGCTTTGCCCCTTAATTTAGAACCCAATTCCATCTCCTCGTTTGGTTGCTGGAAAGCGTTGGCTGTATCAGTTCCCTGGAGAAACCACTGAGAAGAATGGACAGTCTCAAGGTGACCAGCTTGGATCTGAGGGTTCACTTAAAGAACCCTGAAAAGTTTTCCATTATTCTATGTGGTTGTCAAACTGTAGCTTGAAAGGCACAGGTGCTACCCAGCTTCCAAGGAATCTGTCCCACCATTTCCAAGACTGGAGCCCATTTGGTCAGAGGCTCTAATATTTCTGCCCCGCCATGTGCTGAGGGCATGCTTGTCTACTGAAGAGGGTCCTATGGAAGTTCAGGCTCTGTCTCAGTCTCCACATAGAAAACCTTACATAGTTAGCAGGAGGCTGAGGGAGTGATTGCATCACATTGAAGAAAGTGAAAGAGGAAGCTGTCTTAGACTCAGGCAGAGCTGACTTTCAGAGAGCCATTCAAGAGCACACACATTTAAACACCGATTTCCTCACTTCCTTTCTGAGCATGCTGGGGTTTAATCTTTCTGGTAGATGACCAAAATACTTTACCCTTTCAGCAGAGATCATCGACAAGCAAATCTAGATGTCTGGGCAATTTCCAGGGGAAATACATTCACTCCAAGGCCTCAATGTAGCCCATGGCCTTTAAGACCACAACCAATGGCTATTTTCCTGGTAAAATTTCATTTTTAACATCACACATGGACAAATATACAATAGTAGTTCAGTAGTGCTGCTGCTGCTGCTGCTGCTGCTGCTAAGTCGCTTCAGTCATGTCTGACTCCGTGCAACCCTATAGATGGCATCCCACCTGGCTCCTCCGTCCCTCCCTGCTATTCTGGCTGACACAGAATAGGACTAGACTTTTTAGTAAGGAAATGCCAGAATGTGTCCAATTGTATGAAATTCCTCACCCAGATTAGGGTGCGTTCTTCTGTGGGGAGGGGGGAGACTTATCCTGCTTTATACTCCCTCATTTTACATTTATGCTTACACCACAACAAGGTAATCAGGGCTGGTTTCATTAAGAATACACTCGTGTGGAACTCCAAGTATCATAAGAAAGAATGACAAACAACTATATGCAAATAAAATGGACAATCTAGAAGAAATGCACAGATTCTTAGCGAGGTACAACCTTCCAAAACTGAACAAGGAAGTAATAGAGAACGTGAATAGATGCATCACAAGTACTGAAGCTGAAACAGTGATTTAAACTTTTCCAATAAAATGTCCTGGACCAGATGGCTTTTCACGTAATTCTATCAAACACTTAGAGATTCTATCACCCTCTTCCAAAAAAAATTACAGAGAAAGGAACACTCCCAAGCTCATTCTATGAGGCCACCATCACCCTGAGAGCAAAGCCAGATAGAGAAGCACACACAAAATAGAAATGAAAAGAAAGTGACAGGCCAATATCACTGAAGAACACAGATGGAAAAATCCTGAACGAAACACTAGTGAACCAAAAAAGACAGTCTCTTCAATAAGTGGTGTCTTGAAAACTGGACAGGTACATGTAAAATAATGATTTTATTATTTTTAATATAAATTTATTTTAATTGGAAGCTAATTACTTTAAAATATTGTATTGTACCGGGGACCAGCCCCAGTTGGAACCAGGGTATCTGAAGCGTGGACGGCGTGGCGAGAGAGATATATAGATACAGAGACAGATAAGGAAAGAATTTGTAGTTAAGAGAATAGAGGAGAGAAAAGAGGCTGATTTATTTTGGTTTACATGGAAAGCCAGTAAAGCGCTGGACAAGGGACTTGCACTGTTCACGTAGGCTGCAGGCACCCTCTCGAATAGCAGAAGGTGCCCCCACCTTGGGCACCTTCTCGAGTGGGTCTTAGAAGCCCAGGCAGGAAAGTGATCTCAAAGGGCCCCTGCGCTCCAGGGAATTAGCCCGAAAAAGAGATAAAGAGAGAAAGAAAGTACGACATGGGGAAGCCAAGCTTGTGTAAGACTCGCAACTTTATTTTTAAAGTGAACTTATATACCCTAAATTTTACATAATGGAAGATGCAGAGTCATGCAGGGGCAGCAGTCCTAACCCTTATCGATACCAGGCTTTCTTTTTGCATACCTTTCCGTATACAAAAGTTCTCAAGTGATTTACATTATCTTCTGGCCAGGAGGCCTGTTTACATTTTATGGCTCTTTTCCTTGATAAATGTTAATCAACCAAAAAACTCATTTTTCCTTGAAGTGTTTTTTCTTTAATCTGTATCTCCCTCAAAGTACTAAATAAAGTTACAGTCTTATAGAACAAAGGTGCAGTGGGTTACAACAAAGAAAGTACTTAACTCAAAGATCTAATGTTGCTAATGCCAGGGCTACTACCTGTTTTTTCTATATACCAACTATATCAACAAATAAAATATATGAAAACTTGGCAGCAAGTATTGGCTAAACAATGAAACCCTTAACCAGTTCTATTCTAATGATTTTTAACTCCTCAAAAGGCTCTATATTCCTAGAATGTTTTAAGCCTCCTGTGCCTCTCGCGGCTGGGAGGCTGTAAACAATCCCACGCGTAGTTGAAAAAGTACGGATAAACCTGTCAGGCAAGTTAGAAAGCTATCAGAGGGGTTTGAATTGAAACACTCCAATTACATGCCCAGGAGACTTATAAACTAGAGCTCTAAGTTAATTTTCTTCAGAGAAAGGCGATCAGGGACAGTCCCCCGTTGGTAACAGAGGAGTTGGTGAAAAATAGCAGGACAGGCAGATTCTGGTTTTGGGGTAGATGCTCAAGCAGGTCCAAGGGGTCCCTCGAGTCCTGACTTGCCTTTGCCTGTCAGGCCTCTTCCTCATGACCTTTGTCATGGGTGGGATCTCCTGTGCTGGCTCCAGGCAGTATTGGTTTTGCCGTACATCAAGATGAATCTGCCATGGGTGTACACGTGTTCCCCATCCAGAAACCCCTCCCACCTCCCTCCCCATACCATCCCTCTGGTCATCCCAGTGCACCAGCCCTGAGCACCCTGTATCATGCATTGAACCTCGACTGGACATTCTGTAACACCATACACAAAAATAAACTCAAAATGGATCAAAGACTGAAATGTAAAGCCAGACTCCATAAAACCCTCAGAGGAAAACCTAGGCAGAACACTGACATAAGTTGCAGCAGTATTTTTTTCTTTTAATACAATGGTTTTTGATCCATCTCCTGGAGTAATGAAAAGAAAAAGAAAAATAAACAGGTGACATTTAATTAAAGTCAAAAGCTTCCACACAGCAAAAGAAACCATAAACAAAAAGACAACTCACAGAATGAGAGGAGATATTTGCAAACAAAGCAAACAACAGCAGAATAATCTCCAAAATATATAAATAGCTCATGCACCTCCGTGTCAAATAAACAATCCCATAAAAAAGTTGGCAGAGTGTATAAACAAACATTCCTTCAAAGAAGACATACAGATGACCAAAAAGCGTATGAAAAGATGCTCAACATCACTAATTATCAGAGAAATGCAAATGAAAAGTACAATGAGGTATCACCTCACACCAGCCAGAATGGTCATCATCCCCAAATCTGCAAACAATAAATGATGGAGTGTGGAAGAAAGGGAACACTCTTGCACTCTCGGTGGGAATGCAAATTGACACAGTCACTATGGAGAACGTTATGGCAGTTCCATGAAAAACTAAAAGTAGAGTTACCATATGATGCAGCAATCCCACTCCTGGCACATATCCAGAGAAACCTATGATTCATAAATACACACGCACCCAATCTTCATTGTAACACTATTTACATTAGCCAAGACATGGAAGTAACTTAAATGTCCATCTAGAGAAATGAATAATGCAGATGTGGTCCAATGGAATATTCAGTTCAGTTCAGTCGCTCAGTATGTCCGACTCTTTCCGAGCCCATGAATTGCAGCACGCCAGGCCTCCCTTTTTTGAGAAAAGAGCTTTACTGCAAGGCCGACCAAGGCAGGAGGCAAGGTATCAAATCTCTCTTCAATCCAGCAGCTTGGGTGGAAATCTAAGGGGTCACGGGAATTTCTAACTTGGAAGCTAATTGGCTAGTCTTCAATTAGTCCATTTCAGCTACTCAGGTTACAGGAAGCCAGGCTTTCCTTATTGAAGGACTTCTCATTTTGCAATGGCCCTTGGGGCAACATTTGTATTCTCTGAGGTCCCCAGATTGAGGATCTTGGCTCCGGGGTCATGCTAAGGTCATGCGTTCCTTCCTGGACGCATGCAGTTCTTTCTTGTAAAATGACTCAAGGTGTGATTAATCAACAATCTTTTTGAGGAGGCAAAAGCAGTTTAAGCTGGTCAATTTCTTCACATGCTGTTTCACTAGCCTCCTGAACTCCAGCACATTAACCAAACTCCAAGACAAAGAAAAATCACAGTGAATTTAAATGTTGCCTAGCAAGGACAATCATGTAACAGTCACACCACAGGATGTAACATAGAATGTGCTTGAGGTAGACACTTTCCCAGTTGGATACAACTCAAAGTTCTTAGAATTTTTGTCATTGACCAGTATCTTCCCTGGAAGGAAATGGCACCCCACCCCAGTACTCTTGCCTGGAAAATCCCATGGATGGAGGAGCCTGGTAGGCTGTAGTCCATGAGGTCGCTAGGAGTCGGACACGACTGAGCGACTTCACTTTCACTTTTCACTTTCATGCATTGGAGAAGGAAATGGCAACCCACTCCAGTGTTCTTGCCTGGAGAATCCCAGGGATGGGGGAGCCTGGTGGGCTGCCATCTCTGGGGTCGCACAGAGTCGGACATGACTGAAGCGACTTAGCAGTATCAGCAGCAGCAGTATCTGCCCTCCTAGCTACCTTTTCATCTAAATAACCAATATTTCCATGTATTAATTACCAACAAAAAATCTAGAACTTGCCTAGAATTTGCCCAGTTACACACAAGATAAAAATAATTAAGTACTTTCTTTTTTCTTTTATTTTTTTAAAATTTATTTATTTTAATTGGTCTCTGGCTCCCTCAACCCAGGGTAAAGGTCACCAGTGCAGGAGTCTTTGGACTCTCTGAGGCCCTCCATCTGAGAATCTGGCCATGCCCACCACTCCCACTGTATCTCTAGCCCACAAGACAACTTCAATTAAAATGACTGCTCACTGAAGGCTCTGCATTTTCCTAAGGCTCCAAACCTAGCCATTGTATTAAAAAAGAGATATACTTTTGCTGACAAAGGTCCCTGGAGTCAAATCTATGGTTTTTCCAGTAGTCATGTACAAATGTGAGAGTTGGACTGTAAAGAAAGCTGTGTCAAAGAATTGATGCTTTCTAACCGTGGTCTTGGAGAAGACTCTTGAGAGTCCCTTGGACCATCCTCAAGGAATCAACCCTGAATATTCATTGGAAGGACTGATGTGGAAGTTGAAGCTCCAATACTTTGGCCACCTGATGCAAAGAGCCAACTCATTGGAAAAGACCCTGATGCTGGGAAAGAAAGATTTGGGGTAGGAGGAGAAGGGGACAGCAGAGGACAAGATGGTTCAGTGGCATCACTGACAATGCACTTGAGTTTCAGAAAACCCCGGGAGATAGTGAAGGGCAGGGAGGCCTGGTGAGCTGCAGTCCATGGCGTCACAAAGAGTGGGACATGACTTAATAACTGAACAACAACAAGGCTCCAAATTGCCTCACTGCAGGCCATTTACACTTGCTTTCAACTCCAAGCGCTTGCCCTCCTTACCCCTGCTTTTGACTTGTTCTTTCAGCAGTCCCCAACCTTTTTTGCACCAGGGACTGGTTTTGTAGAAGACAATTTTTCCACAGACTGGGAATGGGGGATGGTTTTGGGATAATTCAAGCACATTACATTTATTGTGAATTTTATTTCTAATATAAATGCCACTGCTGATTTCACAGGAGGTACTGGTTGGAGGCCTGAAGTTTGGAGACCCTGCTTTTGCTCATAGAGAGTATCTCACCATCTTTTCATATAATAGTACCTCCTAGACTCTAAAACTCAATGGACAGGGGCTAGATCTTGTTTTGGAGGTTGCTGTTGTGCCAGTTTTTTAAAAAGCATCCACAGTAAGCCTACCAAAAAGCTCATTCTCAGAACTTCCCTGTTGGTCCAGTGTTTAAGACTCCCTGCTCCCAATGCAGGGGGCATGGGTGGGTTTGGTCCCTGGTTGGGGATGGTCCAGCATGCTTCACAGCCAAGAGAAAAAAAATAGAGCTCCTTCTCAAATAATAATTGGGAAATAAACAAGAGAATAAGCATGTGGCCTAATCCATTAGAATTTATCTTACATTCCTAAATAATATAAGCAAATACAGGCATATAACTTTAATTTTAGAAGAAAAAGCACAAGAAGGAGTTAGGTAAACCAAAAATTAACAATCTTTTCATTATTTATACTCTTTCTTTCAGCCTTTATTGATTAAATATAAAGTGCCTACTGTACACTTTGCATTATGCTCAGACTACAACCCCAAATAAGACCAAATATCTGCTCTTTTTTTAAAAAAAAACACTTTATTGAGATATGATTATCATATAAAAAAGCTGTACTCATTTAATGTATACAACTCGATGTTTGGAAATAAATACACACTTCTGAAACACTGCTACAATCTATGCCATAAACGTGTCCATTACATCCAAAAGTTTCCTTCTACACTCTTTATTGATTTACTCATTTATTTTTGTGGAGGTGAGGAGGAGCAAGGAAAATTAACATAACATCTATCCTTTTAGCAAAACTTTAAGTATCCAATATGGAATTGTTAACTATAGGCTCTATGCTACACATTACATTTCTAGAAATTATTCATCTTGTATAACTGAAAATCTGTGTCCTTTGACAATCACTTCCTCATCATGCCCCCTCCCAGGCCCTGGCAATCACCATACTACCCTGCTTCTATCAGTTTGCTTGTTTTAGATTCCTCATTTAAGTGGTATCATGTATTTGTCATTCTGTGTCTGGCTTATTTGACTTAGCACAATGTCTTTTAGGTCATCTCTGGTATTGCAAGTGAAAAAGTTTCCTTCTTTTTAAGGTTGAGTAATACTCCATTATAAGCTTCCCAGGTAAATAATCCACCTGCCAATGCAGGACACACAGGAGACTCAGGTTCAATCCCTAGATTGGGAAGATCTCCTGGAGGAGGAAATAGCAACCCATTCTAGTATCCTAGTACTGGAGTTTCAGCTCCAGCATCATTCCTTCCAAAGAAATCCCAGGGCTCATCTCCTTCAGAATGGACTGGTTGGATCTCCTTGCAGTCCAAGGGACTCTCAAGAGTCTTCTCCAACACCACCGTTCAAAAGCATCAATTCTTTGGCGCTCAGCCTTCTTCACAGTCCAACTCTCACATCCATACATGACTACTGGAAAAACCTTTAGATACCTCATATAAGTGAAACCATGCAGCATTTGTCCTTCTGAGACTGACTTGTTTCATTAGAATAATATCCCTGTGGTCTCTCCATGTTGTCCCATATAACAAGATTTCTTTACTTTTTAAGGTGAAATTATTCCCCATTGTCTGTGTCTACCACATGTTCTTTACCTATTTATCTGTTGGTAGATTTTGGGTTGTTACCATATCTTGGCTATTGTAAATAATGGTGCCATGAACACAGGAGTGAAGATGTCTCTTTGAGATACTGACTTCACTTCCTTTGGATGTACAATTGACCCTTGAACCATGCGGAGTTTAGAAGCACCAACTCCCATGCAGTCAAAATCCCTGTATAATTTTGACTCTGCCCAAACTTAACTAATAATAACCTACTGTTGACTGGAAGCTTTACTGATAAACAGTCAATGCATATTTTGTATGCTATAAGTATTTTCTTCTGTATTCTTACAATAAAGTAAGCTAGAGGAAAAATGTTATTGAGAAAATTATAAGAGAAAATATATTCACAGTACTGTATTTATCAACATTGTAAGTTTACAGCATCCATTTATAAGAAAAATTGGCTGTAAGTACCGACATTTATATTGTCTTATATGACACAAAGGACTACACATACAAGACACTAAACATCAACCATGAAAAAATAATATGAAAAGAAATTCATATTTATTTACAGGTATAATGATTCAAGCTTTGATAATGAGGAAGCAGCAATATGACTGCTTTATAGTAGCCTAGTGTAATCGATAGGATTGCTTCATGGTAGCCGAGCATATACAGTAATGAATGAATAGCTAAAAATTTTTATAGCATACACTATTATGGTAATCCTTATCATACACTACTGAAAACCTTGTTACTTTAAGAGAAAACACTTACCTGTGAGGACAGGCTGATGGGCAGTTTATCCATTGACAAGAGAGAGGTGGGACAGTGTGCAATAACACAATTCTTTGAAACTAAAGTTATAAAGCAATAATAAAATGAAACATTACTAACTTTATATTAAATGTCACTCAGCTTCTGCCTATGCAATGGTAGGCTATCCATTTCAATACAAGTCTTGCACGCAATGTTCTACATGATGAATACTTAGCTGGTGGTGATGATGAAGATGGTGACACAGAAACATCTCATACAGTCCTTGCCTACAGTTATTAGCTCTTAGCACTAAGACACTCACACACATACCCAACAGATAAGGTTATTACCAGTATGGCACAGTGAGTATTTACTACTCATTGAGTGGAAGTGGATCGTCATGAAGGTCTTCATTCCTGACACCTTCTTGCTGAGGAGGCTGAGGAGGAGGAGGAAGAGGAGGCTTGACCTTGCTGAGTGGCAGAGATGGAAGAGCAGAGGAGGTGGAAGGGGGGGCAGGGGAAGCAGGCACACTCAGGGTACCTTTATGGAAATACACTGTAATTTCTGTCTGAAGGTTTTGCGTTTTCATTTCTCTAAAGACGTTTCTGTGTGTTATCAGTCCTCCTTCCACCATTTGCTTTTGCTTCAGTGCCCATATCACAGAAGGGTCCATGCCATACAAGAGTCAGAAGCAGTCTTGAGAACTCAGGACGCTTCTGCCAGACTGTCTAGTGCCAGTTTGTTTCCTGGCACTGCTGCTTCTAGGTCTTCTCCCTCATCATCCGGCTCTGGTTCGGAACCACTCATCTCCATCAAGTCGTATTCTGTTAATTCCTCTGCTGCAGGGTCTGCTAGCGCTTGGATTTTTCCAAGATCTGTATTTTGGGACTCTTCACCCTCTCCCAGCCTTTCATGTCATATCCACAGTCTCCTTCATGATTTCCTTGACTGACTCTGTCACAAATCCTATGAAGGCATGCACAACACCTGGACAGTTTTATTTAGCAGGAATTTATTGTTTGGGCTTTCATGGGCTGTGTGTGTGTGTGTGTGTGTGTGTGTGTGTGTGTGTGTGTGAGACAACAGTTGCATCTTCAGTCGTGTAATCCTTCCAGACTTCATGATGTTCTATCAGGGTTCGCTTCCATAGCATTGACAATCATTTCCATAGAGTACCATGTTGTAATGACCCTTAAAGGTCCCTTTGACCCTCTGACCTATAGGCTGACTTAGAGATGTGTTTAGGGGAAAGGAGACACTTTGTGTTTAGGGGAAAGGAGGTCAGTGTTGACCTCACGGGGTTCTGGGTGGCCAAGGCATTGTCCAATATCGAAAGAATTTTAAAAGGCAGTCAGTAACCGGAAAGGTACTTCCTGAATTCAGGGATGAAGCACTGATGACACCAATCCCCCCAAAGGTTCCTGCTGTCCGGCCTTCTCGTTGTACAACCAAAAGACTGACAGATGGTGTTTATCGTTTCTCTTGAAGGCTCAGGGTTAGCAGCTCTATAGGCAAGGGGAGTCCTGATCATTTGCACAAAAACCTGATGGCATTTGCACAAAATCATAGAATTAGCCTATCTCAGTCTGTCTCAAATCCTGGAGTTCACTTCCCTTCCTTACCAATGCGTGTACTTTGTGGCATTTCCCCCCAGAATAGGACACTTTCATCTGCATTAAAACCTGTCCAGACACATCTGTTTACTCCGTGATTTTCTTTTCTAAATTTTCTTGGTGCACAGTTGATTTACAATGTTGTGTTAGTTGCAGGTGTACTGCAAAGTGATTCAGTGATATATATACATATATCCATTCTTTTAAAGAATCTTTTGTCATATAAGTTATCACAGAATATTGAGTTTCCTGCTCTATAGAGTAGATACTTGTTGGCCATCTACCTTATATACAGTATGTGTATATGTTCATCTCAAGCTTCGGATTTATTGCTCCCTCCCTGCCCCATTTGCTCTTTGGTAACCATAAGTTCATCTTTTATACCTGTTCAGTCTGTTTCTATTTTTTAAATAAGTTCCTTTGTATCATTTTTTAAAACTGTATTCCACATATGAGTGATATTTGTCTTTGTCTAACTTCACTTAATATGAAAATCTCAACGATGTCCATTGTCTCCACTTTCACTCAACATGATTTGAGAAGCCCTAGCTGTGGCAATCAGAGTAGAGAAGATATAAAAGGAATCCAAGTTGAAAAAGAAGTAAAACTCGCCCTGTTTGCAGATGACATGGTACTATCACATCGTGACAAATGGATGGGGAAACGATGGAAACAGTGAGAGACTTTATTTTTGGGGGCCTCCAAAATCACTGCAGATGATGACTGCAGCCATGGAATTAAAAGATGCTTGCTCCTTGGAAGAAAAGCTTTAATCAACCTAGACAGCCACAGGACTTTAAAGGTCAGTTTTCATTCCAAATCCCAAAGAAAGGCAATGCCAAAGAATGCTCAAACTACTGCACAATTGCACTCATCTCACACACTAGTAAAGTAATGCTCAAAATTATCCAAGCCAGGCTTCAACAATATGGGAACCATGAACTTCCAGATGTTCAAGCTGGTTTTAGAAAAGGCAGAGGAATCAGAGATCAAATGGCCAGCATCCACTGGATTATGCAAAAAGCAAGAGAGTTCCAGAAAAACATCTATTTCTGCTTTATTGACTATGCCAAAGCCTTTGACTGTGGGAATCACCACAAACTGTGGAAAATTCTGAAAGAGATGGGAATACCAGACCTCCTGACCTGCCTCTTGAGAAATCTGTATGCAGGTCAGGAAGCAACAGTTAGAACTGGACCTGGAACAACAGACTGGTTCCAAATAGGGAAAGGAATATGGCATCTTGGAATGGTGGCAGCCATGACTGCAGACCCAAAGTGTGGTACACAACAAGTAATTCAACTTTTTCATATAATGTCATGACTTCTGTTTCTTGAGAGCACTTCCAGCACCACTAGCGGCACTTCATATGAGTTCAATGGTGTTATTCAAGGTTTACAGTATTGTACTAAACCCAGTGAGAAATACCTGAGAACCATGGTGATCATTTTTTTTTTTTTTGAGATCACAGTTTACTATAGAAACTGCTCATCAGAGATGAATAGTGCTATTCATGGTGCATAAGTGTGTGTGTGTCTGTGTTTGTGTGCACAACTTTTGATAAATTTAACCTTTTCATATTTGTGCATATTTTATGGCAGTAAGTGATAAAATAGACTAGTATCTATATAAATTTTATGCATTCATGACACTTTTTCCTTAATTTTTGATATTTCTAGGCTATGCGAGTCACCTGTGAGTTTTTCCAGGTTAACGCAAATCTCGGAATAGTTTTACCATGTATTTATTGAAAAAGATTCATCTATAAGTGGCTCTGCACTTTCAGTCTTGTGTTGTTCAAGGGTCGACTGCACACAAGGAAGTGGCGATGCTGTGTCGCATAATAGCTACAGTTGTGATGTTCTGAGGAGCCTCCACACTGTTTTCCATAGTGGCTGTGCCAATTTACATTCCCAGCAACTGTGGGCAAAGGTTCCCTTTTCTCAACACCCTTGCCAACACTTCTTAGCACTTGGCTTTTTGATAATAGCTCTCCCAACAGGTATGAGGTGATCTGTGATTGTGGTCTGGATTACCATCTCACTGATGATTAGTGATGCTGAGCCCCTTTTGACATAGCTTTTGGCCATTTCTGTCTTCCTTAGAAATATTTAGGTTCTTTGCTCATTTTTTAGTTATTTTTGATTAACTAGTCTGTAATTGAGTTGTATGAGTTCCTTTTATAAGATATTAACTTATCAGATATATGGCTTGCAAACTTTTTCTATTTCACCTTTCCATTTTGTTGATTGTTTCCACTGCTCTACAGAATCTTTTTAATTTGGCTCAGTGGTAAAGAATCTGCCTGTTGATGCAGGAGATACAGGTTCAATTCCTGGGTCGGGAAGATCCCCTGGAGGACATGGCAACTCAATCCAGTATCCTTGCATGGAAAATTCCAAAGACAGAGGAGGCTGGCAAGCTACAATCCATGGGGTTGCAGAGAGTAGGAAACGACTTGGCGACTTAACAACAATGATTAACTGCAGTCACCATGCTGTATATTATATCCCTAAGGCTTCTTTATTTTGTAAGTGAAAGTTGTGAATCTTTATGCCATTTGGTCACTTACACCCATTTCATCCACCCTGCAACCCCTTCTTGTGGCAACCGCCAATCTGCAACATGATTGACCTAGAGATTATCATACTGATTGAGGTGATTCAGACAGAGAAGGAGAAATATTATATGACATATCTTATATGTATAATTTAAAAAGAGATGATACAAATGAATTTAACTACAAAATAGAAAGACTTTCAGTCTCAGAGAACAAGTTTCTGGTTGCCGCTGGGGAAGGATGTGGGACAGGGATAGTTAGGGGACTTGGGATGGACATGTACACACTGCTATATTTAAAATGGATAAGCAACAAGGACGTACTGTATCACACAGGGAACTCTGCTTAGTATTATGCGGCAGTATTGATGGAGGTTTGGGGGAGAGTGGATACGTGTATATGTATGGCTGAGCCCCTTCACTGTTCACCTGAAAACTGTCACAATATTGTTAATTTGCTATATCCCAAAACAAAATATAAAAGCTAAAATTTTACAAAAACCATGCCTCCAGTGCAAGGGGTGTGAGTTCAAACCCTGGTTGGGGAATTAAGATCCCATGTGGCACATAGCAAGCCAATCAACAAAATATCATCGCAGAAAAAAGTGATGGGGCTCCATGAAAGAAATAATTGACAATCTAGATTTCATTCCCTTTAAACTTCTGCTCTATGAAAATACACCAAGAGAACAAGAAGATGAGCCATAGTCTGAGAGAAAATATTTGCAAAAGACATATCTGATGAAGGCTCTAATCTAAAATATACAAAGAACTCTTAATATTAATAAGAAGAAAACTAACTTCTAATAAAAAATGGACAAAAGATATGAATAGATACCTCACCAAGGAAGATACACAGATGGCAAACAAGCATATGAAAAGATGCTCCACATCATATACCATTAGGGAACTGCAAATTAAAAAAAAAAAAAAAGCAGATACCATGACATGCCTTTCAGAATGGCCAGCATTCAAAGGACTGACAACACCAAATGCTGGTAAGGATGTGAATCAACAAGAACTCTCATTCCTCGGTGGTGGTGATGCAAAATGGTAGAGCCACTTTGGAAGACAGTTGCAGGTTTCTTAGTAAACTATACATATTCAACACTGCTGGTAGGAATGTAAATTGGTACAGCCAATTTACAGGGAAAACAGTGTAGCAGTTCCTCAAAAAATCAAAAATAACACATAATACTTTCCACAATTCCACTACTATCCAAAGGAATTGAAATCAGGACTGCGAGGAGAGCTCTGCACTCCCATGTTCATTGTAGCACTACTCATAATAGCCAAGAAAGGAAAGCAGCCTAGGTGTCCAGTGACAGATGAATGGATAAAAAAGATGCAAAATATACATACAATGGAATATCATTCAGCCTTAAAAAGAAGCTAACCTCTCCAGTTACGAAAGTGTGGATAAACCTAGGGGACCTTCTGCTACAGTGAAATAAGCCAGACACAGAAGGACAAATACTGTGTGTCATTTATATGAAGAATTTATAATGGTCAAGGTCAAAAAAACAGAGAGTAGAGTGGTGGTTGCCATGGTCTATGGGAGGATGAATGAGAAGGAATTGTAGACTTAAAAAACATTCACAACCTATGTATGAGACAGGGTGCTCAGGGCTGGTGCACTGGGATGACCCTGAGAGATGGGATCAGGAGGGAGGTGGGAGGGGGCTTCAGGAAAGGGAACAATGTACACCCATGGCTGGTTCATGTCAATGTATGGCAAAAGCCACTACAATACTGTAAAGTAATTAGCCTCCAATTAAAATAAATAAACGAAAAAAACATTCACAACCTAAAAGTTGACAGGTACGTTCACTTTGGTACAAACCTTTAGGACTTCAACCCAGGAGGCAGCATCTCAAGTAACCCTGAGAGAACTGCTCCAAGGAAGGGAGGGGAGGAGCCAGGTTACATAGAAGTTTTGCAGCAAAGGGCAGGTAGTCTGAATATCAAAAGATTATGATAAATGAAGGAAAACCAGATAATCCAGGTTAAGGAATTTAGCACTTTTCCATATATGGAAAGATGCAAGAATCGGAGCTCACTGAAATTATTCCTTTGATATGAACTTCAGAAATCTGGGGCCTGTATCCTGTATTTTTACATCCTGTGTTCCCTCAGGGTTCACCATCCGTGGTGGCTGCAACTGTTGATAACTGACACTGTTATTCACTGATACAGCAGGCAGTATTCCAATTCTCAGTATTAATCAAAAGTTACAAAGTTTAATTATACAAAATGAGTAAGTTCTCAGGATCTACTATATAATATAGAGCTTATAGTTAAGAATACTATATTGTACACTCTCTAAGAGGTCAAATCTTAAGGTAAGTGTTCTTATCAGAGATATAGAACATAAAGGGTGAGAAGGCACCTTTCAAAATGGCCATCATCAAAAAATCTATAAACAATAAACGCTGGAGAGGGTATGGAGAAAAGGGAACTCTCTTACATTGTTGGTGTGAATGTAAATTGATACAGCCTCTATGGCTGGCTCAGAGAGTAAAGCATCTGCCTGCAATTCAGGAGACCTGGGTTCAATCCCTCGGTCTGGAAGATCCCCTGGAGAAGGAAATGGCAACCCACTCCAGTACTCTTGCCTGGAAAATCCCATTGACAGAGAAGCCTGGCAGACTACAGTCCATGGGATCACAAAGAATCGGACATGACTGAGCGACTTCACTTTCCTTCTTTCTATGGAGAAGAGTATGAAGTTTCCTTAAAAATTAGGAATAAAACTACCACATGACCCAACCATCCCACTACTGGGCATAAACCCTTAGGAAACCATAACTGAATAAGACACATGTACTCCAATGTTCATTGCAGCACTATTTACAACAGGTAGGCCACAGAAGCAACCTAGATGTCCGTCGATGAATGGATGAAGAAGCTTTGGTACATGTATACAATGAAATACTACTTAGCCATAACAAAGACCATATTTGAGTGAGTTCCAAAGTAGTGGGTGAACCTAGGGCCTATTATACAGAGTGAAGAAAGTCAGAAAGAAAAATATAAACATTGCATACTGACACATACACATGAAATCTAGGAGACAGCACTGATGAATCTATTTGTGGGGCAGGATGGAGATGCAGGCATAGAGGACAGACTTGGTGACACAGAGGTGAGGAGAGGGAGGGACAAACTGAGAGTAATCCTGAAACATACACATTACCATATGGAACATCGACAGCCAATGGGGATTTGCTGTGTGATGCAGGGAGCTCAAACAGGTGCTCTGTGATAACCTAGCGGGGTGGGAAGGAGTGGGAGGTGGGGGGATGTTCAAGGGGAAGGGGACACATGTATACCTATGGCGGATTCATGTTGATGTATGGTAGAAACCAACACAATAGGGTAAAGCAACTATACTCCGATTAAAAATAAACTTTGAAAAGGAAGAGAAGGACATTTTGGAGGTAATGGATATGCTTACAGCATAAACTGTGGTGGTCATTTCACAGGAGTAGACTTAACTCCAAACTCATCAATAAATGAAACATGTATAGGTTTTTGTATGTCAATCATACCTCAATAAATTGTCTTTTTTGAAACCAACTAAATAGATGAGAAAGCAATGGAAACAGTGACAGACTTTATTTTGGGGGGCTCCAAAATCACTGCAGATGGTGACTGCAGCCACAAATTTAAAAGACGCTTGCTTCTTGGAAGAAAAGTTATGACCAACCTAGACAGAACATTAAAAACCAGAGACATTACTTTGCCAACAAAGGTCCGCTAGTCAAGGCTATGGTTTTTCCAGTAGTCATGTATGGATGTGAGAGTTGGACTATAAAGAAGCTGAGCACCAAAGAATTGATGCTTTTGAACTGTCATGTCGGAGAAGACTCTTGAGAGTCCCTTGGACTGCAAGAAGATCCAACCAGTCCATCCTCAAGGAAATCAGTTTTGAATATTCTTTGGAAGGACTGATGCTGAAGCAGAAACTCCAATACTTTGGCCACCTGACGTGAAGAACTGACTCATTTGAAAAGTCCCTCATGCTGGGAGGGATTGGGGGCAGGAGGAGAAGGGGACGACAGAGGATGAGATGGTTGGATGGCATCACCAACTCAATGGACATGAGTTTGAGTAAACTCCAGGAGTTGGTGATGGACAGGGAGGCCTGGCATGCTGCAGTCTATGGGGTTGCAAAGAGTTGCACACGACAGTGATTGAACTGAACTGAAAAATACTCTTAGGCTAGTGGTAAAGAATCCAACTACCATGCAGGAGACTCATGGGTTTGATCCCTGAGTTGGGAAGACTCCCTGGAAGAGGAAATGGTAACCCACTCCAGTATTTTGTCTGGGAAATCCCATGGACAGAGGAGCCTGATGGGCCATATTCCATGAGGTGGCAAAGAGTTGGACCCAACTAAGTGACTAAACAGTAAATATACTCTTACCCTGTGATCTAGTGGTCATGCTCCTTGGTGTTTAGCCAGATGAGCTGGAGACTTACATCAACACAAAAACCTGCATGCAGTTGTTTATAGCAGCTTATCTCATATTTTCCAAAACTTAAAAAGCAACATCGGTGTCCTTCAGCAGGTAATGGGATAAGTAACAGAATACTGTTCAATGCTAAAAATGAATAAGTTTTCAAACTGTGAAAAGACATGGAGGAACCTTAGATGTGTATTACTAAAAAAAAAAAATCTCAAAAAGCTACACACTGCATGATTCCAACTACATGACTCTTGGAAAAAAGCAGAATTATAGAAACAGTAGAGTTTCCAGGGGTTAGGGGGCAGGGAAGGAGGGATGAACAGAGGATAGAGAGCTTTTCACTGTCGTGAAACTGCTCTGTGTGACCCTACAGGGGTGGGTGCTGTTGTTAGTCACTCAGTTGTGCCCGACTCTTTGCGACCTCATAGACTGTACCCCGCCAGACTTCTCTGTTTATGGGATTTCTCAGGCAAGAATACTCGGTGAGATGCCTTTGTCTTCTCCAGGGGATCTTCCCATCCAGGGATTGAACCCATGTCTCTTGCATGGGCAGGTGGATTCTTTACCACAGATGCACCAAGGAAGCCCATAAGGCTGGATGCAAGTCACCATCCATTCGTCTATACTCACACAGGGTACAACACCAAATAAAGAAGCTAATGTAAGTAAGTGTGCTAATGATATATAATATAGCTTCCTAGATTGTAGCAAACGGCCTACTCTGCTTGGGACATTGACAGAAGGGGAGGCTGTGCATGTGTCCAGGAAGAAGACAGATGGGAACTCTCCATACTTTCTGCTCCATTTTGCTGTCACTCTAAGACTGCTTAAAAAAGTAAACTTAAAAATCTAATGGGGCAGGGGTGGTGGCTCAGCCCCATACCCTTCCCTGGGGATTGCAGTCTTGAGTGCAGGGCCAGGCCCTCTTACCCCTCTATCCAAAAGAGGGTGGGCCCCTCAACCCTCATTCAGTTTGCTTGATTTGGATGCTGGCAGGGCCTGAGGCTTCCCTCTTTTTGGGTCTGAGAACACTTCCTGAGATCCAAAAGGATGTGAGGGTGGTATCCCTTGACCACACCTGCCATGCCATGAGTGACAACTGCATCAGGCAGGTTGAGAACGCATATGATGGTGATCCCACTGGGGGTGCTGACTCCATACCCTAAATCTGACTCGGGTGAAGGCCTAAGAGTTCCCCCTCTGCTGACCTGAGACCTCCGCCTCAAATCAAGCTCATCACTTTTCTGTTACCCCTGAGAAGGACATGAGGCCATCTCTTTCTGACTTTACAAGGCTCTTCCACGGCAACAGGGAGGATTCCGTGAGGTCTCTGCTGACATGGGCTCGGCAGGGCTGCTCTCCTTCCTCCGGGCACATCTTAGAAATATTTCTCTCTACTGACCTGAGCCGGCCAACCTCAGATAAAGGTCTGCTGACCTGGGCACCCTCCAAGGTGGGAGTCACAAGTCCCCGAGAACCCTGAACGTTAAGTGAGCGATTTTTCGGGCTGAGAACTTGGCCTGGGGCATGTTGCCCTCCCCAGCCCTCCTGTAAGGGCCTCTTCCTCCTGGCTCCTGTTTCTTTATTAAAAGTCTTCCTGGGCAAGGCCACATCCTGGCAACCTCTTGACCCATTAGCCTATTGAAAACCCTTCAGAGACTGGGTTCCTGTCCCAGGAGCGATGTGAAACAGGGAAGTTGTAAGGCAAGGCAGGATGGATGTCTTGACAAAGGATAAAACACCTTCATCTACGCCTTCTCTTTACTAGCCACACTTCAAATTTCATGTGACTTCTCTTTGAAAAGTTTTAACTTCCAAATGCAAGGGGCTGTCCAGCATGATTTTCTGGGCCCCTGATCATTTGGGTTTTCTGACTTTGGATATGTAGATGATTATATTGTCACTAAATATTACCTTTCTCTGCTTTACTCAGACTTCTCAATTATTTTGATGTGCTTATTGCTGTGGATACCTATTTGCATCCAGTGTTTTGGGCACAGAGTTCTCCTTTTTATCACCTGACATACATGTTCGAACAGTCGATCAGACATAAGGCAAATGAAGGAACAGAAAGTTGGCCTCAGGCTAGGAGGAATGGCAAAGTGTGGGCCTCAGACTTATTTAGGCCAGGAGTCTACTTCCAACCCCGTCATTTAAGAAATAAACTGAATAAATACCTTACCAAACTCTGTGAGCCTCAATTTCTTCATGTGTGAAATGGGTTTGAGAAGGTCTATCTTGGGACTGAGAATAATGCCTGGCCCGTTGCCTGGCCTGTCCTGAGATTGTCAAGGATGCCAGTCCTTACTGTGACCAATCTGTCCCCGGGTATTCATCCCACTACACTGTGATTCAATTTTCAACCCAGGAGATGTCAAAGAATAAGCAGGGGTTTAGGGCAAAGAACCCTCTATCAGAAAATTCCTGGTTAGCAAGGAAAACTAGCATATCCCAGTTAAGAGTATGCCACTGAAAGTCACCATGAGGTAGACATCCTCAGTGGATGTAACACAAAGCTCCAAAATGTTTCAAGGGCCCCAAACTTACCTATCTCTCACTTGCCCTTTTTTATAAACCACTCCCATGTTCATTCATTTAACCACCCACAAGTGTCTATTCCTTCCCTATTGTTTGTTAAAATACAGTAAAGATATCTTGATTTGAATTATTATTATTGGTTTTTTTTTTTTTTTTTTTAGTGGCATGGGCTCTGACTCCCCCACCGAGGGCAGAGTGTGTCAGTCCAGTGGCTTCAAGGCATCATCCCACCGCAGGGGTGTGCCACCCTGATTTCTGGGAAACTCCATAGACAGAAGACAACAAGAATAAAACATCTAATCTGCACAGTGTTTACCTGTACTGGAACATGGGCACAGGACACATTCCATGCCAGCTTCACATGATTTCTCTCTGATTTACTCACAATCCCAAAGCACAGGCAGACTCAGAAATACTGCAGGTTTGTGTCTCAACCCCCAAACGAAAGTCCATATCACAACTGAGTCATAGGAATTTTTTGGTTTCCCAGTGCTTTCATAAAATTTATGTTTACACTATACTACAGGCTAATAAGTGGGCAATAGCATTATGCCTAAGGACAATATAGATATCTTAAATAAAAACACCTCTTTGCTAAAGGAAAAAGATGCTAACCATTATCTGAGCCTTCACTGAGTCCATCATTTTTGCTGCTGAGGGTGTGAACATTACAAAAGCTATCAATACGTGACACAGACATGAAGTGAGCAAACGGTGTTGGAAACATGGAGCCGAAAGACTTGCTGGAAGCAAGGCTGACTAACACAAACTTTCAATTTGGTCAAGAAAAAGAACAAAGAAAAGAAAAGC
Organism: Capricornis sumatraensis; assembly: GCF_032405125.1. Taxonomy (NCBI): domain Eukaryota; kingdom Metazoa; phylum Chordata; class Mammalia; order Artiodactyla; family Bovidae; genus Capricornis; species Capricornis sumatraensis. The sequence continues at coordinate 114,028,636 of NC_091092.1, forward strand.
AGTATCTGTGAAATACAATAAAGCAAAGTGCAACAGAGTGAAGCGTGCCTCTAACTGTTAGGGCAGTTCCCCATCCCAGGCTTGCTTTCAACTATGCGGCCCACCATGTGGGAACCTGGTCCCTTGTCTCAATTACCACAGCCTCATCTAGCCCGCCATGCACGCAACTTATAATTCCTTCCCACGAAGGACTTACATTTTCCCAAGGCCCACCACTACCTTGCATCAAGGAATTCACATTTGACTGCTGTCATGTCACCATTTCCTTTACATGACAGCTGCCTCTTGACTCTATAATTTTATGGTCAGTGGCTAGATTATTTCTCAGCTCTCCAAGTACTAGCACGGAGTATTCTATGAGCCCAGGCTCAATTAATGTTTAGGGAATAAATGAGCCTGTGAGCATGAGGATGAATTTCTTAGAAATTAATTTTACATTTTTGAATTAACAAAGCATACACTGTCATTTATAATTTTGTTAAAAACAGCCTATAAAAGAGGAGGAAACCAAATACGGTCCATCTTACTTTCCCTCTATTTCTTGATCCCACATATTTCACTGCTTAATTTTTTCATTATTCAAGGAAATAACATATTGTAATGCCATGTTATCTTTCACCAGCTTACTAAATAAGATGGAAGTTTTCCCATTTGTTTTACACAACAGGAAAACTCTTATCCTTAAGACAGACAAACAACAGTAAGTGTGACTAATGTCATTCGTAAACTTAGATTATATGCTTTCATTGAGGAGCAACCTTTGAAAAATAACAAGAAAATTAAAAAAAAAAAATCTCTAAATGGCTCATACAGAACACAAACCCCAAGGAATTTTACACTGTGCACCCTCTGGGATGCCCAGTTCTATACCACTTAGAGAACACTGAATGCTATCTTCAGCCACAAGTACAGAATTTGGCTCAGCTTCATTGGGTGTGGGAAGAATTGCTGGAGGAACACTGGGACATCCGCTGGCTCGGGCCCTCTCTTCCTCACCTCTCAAAGCTGAGATACCCAGGATCTCCAATAGCTGACAGAAGGGGTGGGGTTGGGGGGGAAGAAGCCTGGCGGGGTGTTCTACAACCCTCATCTGAGTCCCCATCTTCGTATCTATCAGAGTCTGACACTCCTCCCTTTACCGAACTGTGTTTACAAGCCTCCAAACAGTTTCACCTCTTAGAGTTCGGCAGGGGAGAAGTCCGGGAATTGAGCGCATGGGTGCCGCTTTGTCTCGCCATCTTTACCATGCCTCGTTAGCACTCGGCGCTCTCCCAGTGACTGGAGTTAGGGCCTAGGTTTCCTTCATTTACAGAATCAAGTAATCGTGTATCTTACAGAATGTCTTAGATCAAGATATACCGAAGAAATCGGCCTAAGAGAGTTGTAGGAACCGTCCCCTGCCGATCACAGAGATGAGACTTTTGGCGTTATCTTTGTTGCAGGACAGGGGAATGGTCCCTTGAGTCCACATTCAGGTCCTCACCTTGCCTTCAGATCAGTCCTGGGAATCCACTCAGCCACATGAATGTGCTGAACATCAGCGCGAGCTCTTCACCACCGCACGGAAGATTTGCAGAGACACTTCCGGCTATGGCTGCCCTGTGCGTGACCTCTGAGGGATGACGGAAAGGGCGGGGCTCTGTGGGGACCCCGTCGTTCAGTGTTCAGCGATCCCATTGGTCATTCCTTCGGGTCCTCACCATGCCGGCTGTCAGAGCCCGGGACCCTTTGCACTATGGACTTGAGTCCTCCTGCCCCCAAACCAAGCCCTCACCTCTCCAAGTCCCTAATGGGGAATCAGGGTGCTTCTCTGAGCACTTCTCCTTGATAGGAGGAGTGCCACTCTGTGAGCCTTCTTCCTTGGTGGGAGAGACCCTCTCAGCACTGATGGTCCTCATCTTCCCAGTGGTGATGGCCAAGATGTCACCCTCCTAAGAACTGGGGTTCCATCCAGTGCCTCGCTGAGACCAGACAGAAATGAAGAGTCTTCTCATCCCTATCACTCTGCCTGGAGCCTCTGGGGTTAGGAATAGGGGCAGGGGTCTGTAAAGCCTCCTCATTTGTGGGTCTAGTGATACTTCTTTCTTCACTCAGGGACCTCACCCTGGTCCTGGCCAGTCCTGGGACCTGACCCTCCAACCTGAGATTCTCCCTCTGCTGAACTAAGGCCATTCTTCTTAGACTGAGACTTTGACCTCACAGAGAACTACAAGGCTATTAAGAGGGAATGTCTTGTCTGGGCATTCTAGACCTTAGAGCAAGTTTGGGCAGGTCTCTGAATGACCTGTATTTTATGGTGGTTGTCTCTCCAGTCCTCACCTATGGGGGCCCAAATTTTGTCTATCTCTTGGGTTAAAAGATTCCTGGGGAAAACCAAATCCTGGCAAACTCTTGAGCAGTGTCCCTAATGCAAACCTTACAGTTTCATGTCCCAGACTTGACCTGAGATGGGGAAATAACACAGAAGGCAGGGGGCAGAATGGGGTGCACTCCCAGAGAAAAATGCTGCTCCATCCTTTTCAAAAGCCAGAGTCAGTCTCTTTTCATGACTTGTTTTAATTGACTGACAGGCATACTTTTAAAACATTGTACTGCATGTAATCATTCTTCACAAATACTGTGTTTCGTTACAAAGGGAAACTTTATGGTAACCATACACTGAACATGTCTATGGCAACGTTTTCCCAACATCATGTATTCACTTAGGGTCCCTGTTCCACATATTGATCATTCTTTAAATATTTTAAACTCTTTCCTTATTTTATTTCTTATGGTGCTCTGATAAGTTGTCTTTGTTACTATTATAACTGTCTTACATTTGTAAATAAGCTATGTGCATTTCTGGACATCGTCTAGTAAGTGTACAATAGGATTAACAACTTTTATAAGCACTGGGAATCCCCCAAATACCTAATGATTTACTCTATGGCAATTTTCACTTTATTGCAGTGATCTAGAACCCAAGTCACCATATCTGAGATATGAGTACAATTCTAAAGGAAAAAAGCCATCCAAGATGGTTTTGTGCTATTCTGATTGAGGTTATCTGACACTGCACAGAGAGACGATCTTACTGTCCCTATCATCTGTTTCTCTTCTTTATTCCTGTCATGTATTGATGTAAGAAGTGTCTTGGAATATATCCAGAGTCCTTACTTTTATCCCAAGATACCTTTGAGTGGTAAGGAACACAAGCTCTGCTTTAGGGCAAGAGGAGTATAACAGCGTTGGATCTAGAGGAATTAAGAGAGGAATCTAATTCCAGGCCTATCAGTCACTAGTGTCCCCAGCAAGGGCTCGCTGCCTGATGCACATAGAAGCCAATACTATGGAATGGGCTTTTGAGAGAAAAACTTTAATCCAAGGTGGAGTGGCAAGAAGACAGGAAGTAGGGCTCTCAAATCTGTCTCCTCAATCCAGAGTTTGAGGTAAAATTAAAGGGTTTAGGGGAACTGCAGACTTGGAAGCTAAGTGGCTAGTCTTGAATTAGTTCATGTAAGCTATTCATGCTGCTAGAAGCCAGATTTTCCATATTGAAGGACTTCATACAGTTCTCCCATGGCAATATTCCTACTCTGAGAGTCCCACAGACGGAACCCTCTTGGTTCTGCAGTCATCCTGGAAACATAGGCTCCTTTTTGGCACATGCATAGTGCTGTCTCTAAAAATAACTCAAGGTTTCATTAACCAACAACCTGTTTTAAGGAGGCAAAACCACTTTAAACTGGTCAATGTTTTATGTTTCAATCCCCCCATTTCTCTTTGTACATTCTTCAAGCTTGTGGGAAATCCTCCTCAATTTGGTTAATGATTCTCAACTTCTGTAGAAAATGATAATCCCAGGTCCCAAATTTCTGTACCACCAGGAGTGGAGTGTTATATAAGCATTGGCCATGTTGGATTAATTGGTATTTAAGAAAGGTGATCATCAGAGGCTTGGTTTCCTTCACATGTCTCTTTACAGGCTATTGCTTTAAAGTTGGCATTTTGGTGCCTGGATGGAATTTATTACTATTGGGTCAGCTGTCTCAGCTCTTCCTGGCCACTCATCAGCCCAAACTGAGCTCTGCAGTTGAATGACCAATTTCTTCCACTGTAGTGCTCAAAATAGTTTACATTTTGGCCAGCAAACAGAGCCTGGACCAACTGTCTTTAACCAATGCTTGATGCCTCTTCCCAGCCTTCATGGATTGCAGTCGACCTCAACCAGCACTCTTATCAGGAACTTGAGGTCTCTGGATGAGGCAGAAATGTTGGCTTCCCCTGGAAAACCCCTGCATTCATGGGAGCTGTAGGAAAGCCTTCAGGGCTTGTCTATCTGTGGCTCAGAGTGCTTTGTTCCTTTCTAGGAAGAAAATGGGCAAACTTGAGGCATCGCCCCTTAATTTAGGACCCAATTCCATCTCCTAGTTTGGTTGCTGGAAAGCGTTGCCTGTATCAGTTCCCTGCAGAAACCACTGAGAAGAATGGACAGTCTCAAGGTGACTAGCTTGGATCTGAGGGTTCACTTAAAAGAACCCTGAAAAGTTTTCCATTATATGTGGCTGTCAAACTGTAGCTTGAGAGGCACAGGTGCTACCCAGCTTCCAAGGAATCTGTCCCACCATTTCCAAGACTGGACCCCATTTGGTCAGAGGCTCCTAATATTTCCACCCCGCCATGTGCTGAGGGCATGCTTGTCTACTGAAGACGGGCATATGGACGCTTAGACTCTGTCTCACCTTCTACCTTGAAAAACTTACCTGGTGAGGCAGAGGGTGAAAGAGTGATTGCATCATGTTGAAGAAAGTGAAAGAGGAAGCTGTCTTAAACTCAGCCAGAGCTGAGTTTCAGAGAAGAATTCAGGAGCACACATGTTTAAACACTGATTTCCTCACTTCCTTTCTGAGCATGCTGGGGTTTAATCTTTCTGGTAGATGACTGAAACATTTTACTGCTCCAGCAGAGATCACACACAGAGAAGCAAATCTAGATGTCTGGGCAATTTCCAGGGGAAACACATTCAACCCAAGGCCTCTATGTAGCCCATTACCTTTAAGACCAGAACCAATGGTTATTTCTCCTGGTAAAATTTCATTTTTAACATCAGTTCAGTTCAGTTGCTCAGTCGTGTCCAACTCTTTGCGACCCCATGAATCGCAGCACGCCAGGCCTCCCTGTCCATCACCAACCACACATGCACAAATATATAAAAGTAATTCAGTACTACCTCCCTGCTATTCTGGGTGACACAGAATAGGACTAGACTTTTTAGTGAGGAAATGTCAGAATGTGTCCAATTGTATGAAATTCCTCACCCAGATTAGGGTGCGTTCTTCTGTGGGGAGGGGGGAGATGTTCCTACTTTATACTCCCTCATTTTACATTTATGCTTGCACCACAACAAGGTAATCAGGGCTGGTTTCATTAAGAATACACTCGTGTGGAACTCCAAGTATCATAAGAAACTATGACAAACAACTATATGCAAATAAAATGGACAATCTAGAAGAAATGCACAGATTCTTAGCGAGGTACAACCTTCCAAAACTGAACAAGGAAGAAATAGAGAACGTGAATAGATGGATCACAAGTACTGAAACTGAAACAGTGATTTAAACTTTTCCAATAAATGTCCAGAACCAGGTGGCTTTTCACGTAATTCTATCAAACACTTAGAGATTCTATCACCCTCTTCCAAAAAAAATTACAGAGAAAGGAATACTCCCAAGCTCATTCTATGAGGCCACCATCACCCTGAGAGCAAAACTAGATAGAGAAGCACACACAAAAAAGAAGAGAAAAGAAAGTGACAGGCCAATATCACTGAAGAACACAGATGGAAAAATCCTGAACAAAATACTAGCAAACCAAAAAAGACAGTCTCTTCAATAAGTGGTGCCTTGAAAACTGGACAGTTACATGTAAAATAATGAATTTATTATTTTTAATATAAATTTATTAATTTTAATTGGAGGCTAATTACTTTATTGTATTGGTTTTGCCATACATCAAGATGAATCTGCCATGGGTATACATGTGTTCCCCATCCTGAAACCCTTCCCACCTCCCTCTCCATACCATCCCTCTGGTCATCCCAGTGCACCAGCCCTGAGCACCCTGTATCACGTATCGAACCTCGACTAGACATTCTCTAACACCATACACAAAAATAAACTCAAAATGGATCAAAGACTGAAATGTAAAGCCAGACTCTCTAAAACCCTCAGAGGAAAACCTAGGCAGAACACTGTTTGACATAAGTTGCAGCAGTATTTTTTTCTTTTAGTAAAATGGTTTTTGATCCACCTCCTGGAGTAATGAAAATTAAAACAAAAATAAACAGGTGACATTTAATTAAAGTCAAAAGCTTCCACAGAGCAAAAGAAACCATAAACAAGACAACTCACAGAATGAGAGGAAATATTTGCAAACAAAGCAAACAACAGCAGAATAATCTCCAAAATATGTAAATAGCTCATGCACCTCTGTGTCAAATAAACAATCCCATAAAAAAGGAGGCAGAGTGTATAAACAAACATTCCTTCAAAGAAGACATACAGATGAACAAAAAGCATATGGAAAGATGCTCAACATCACTAATTATCAGAGAAATGCAAATGAAAAGTACAATGAGGTATCACCTCACACCAGCCAGAATGGTCATCATCCCCAAATCTGCAAACAATAAATGATGGAGTGTGGAAGAAAGGGAACACTCTTGCACTCTCGGTGGGAATGCAAATAGACACAGTCACTATGGAGAATGTTATGGCAGTTCCATGAAAAACTAAAAGCAGAGTTACCATATGATCCAGCAATCCCACTCCTGGCACATATCCAGGGAAACCTATGATTCATAAATACACATGCACCCAATCTTCATTATAACACTATTTACATTAGCCAAGATATGGAAGTAACTTAAATATCCATCTACAGAGAAATGAATAATGCAGATGTGGTCCAATGGAATATTACTCAGCCATAAAAAAGAAATAATGCCATGTGCAGCAACATGGATGGACCTAGGGAACATCATACTAAGTAAGACACAGAAACACAAATATCATATGACAACACTCATATGTGGAATCTAGTTTTTTAAACTGACACAAATGAACCTATTGAGAACATAGAAAGAAACTTTTGAATACCGAAAACAAGCTTATGGTTAGCGCTGGAGAAATGTTGAGGGAGGGATACATTAGGAGCTTGAGATAAACATATACAACTGTCATGCTGGACTCTTTGTGACTCCATAGACTGCAGTCCAACAGGCTCCTCTGTACATGGAATTTCCAGGCCAGAACACTGGAGTGCGTTTCCATTTCCTACTCTAGGGGATTTTCCTGATCAAGGGACCGAACTTGCTTCTCATGTGTCTCCTCCATTGGCAGGTGGATTCTTTGCCACTGCACCACCTGGGAAGTCCACATACACAACTATATATAATAGAGATAACCAAAAAGGACCTACCATATAGCAGAGAGAACTCTACTCAATATTCTGTAATAAACTGTATGAGAAAAGAATCTGAAAATGAAGGAATACATGTGTATGTATAGCTGAGTCACTTTGTTATACACCTGAAACTAACACAACACTGTAAATCACTTATACTCCAAGAAAATAAGACAAAAATATAATACCACCATAATATCCAGCAATCCCACTCCTGGGAATATATCCAGAGAACATCATAATTCGAGAAAGGTACAGCACCCAATGTCCATTGCAGCATTATTTACAATACCTGTGACATGGAAGCAACCTAAATGTCCATCAACAGAGGAGTAGATAAAGATGTGGTCTGTAAACACAAAGGAGTATTACTCAGCCATAACAAGGAATGGAAGAATGCCATTTGCAGCAACATGGGTGTACCTAGGGATTGTAACACTAAGCGAATTAAGTCAGACAAAGACAAGTATATCCCTCATATGTGGAATCTATTTTTAAAAAATGATAAAAATATATCTCTCATATGTGGAATCTAATTTTTAAAAATGATAAAATGAACTTATTTACAAAACAGAAAGACAGATGATGAAAACAAACTTATGGTTACTAAAGGGGAAACGTAGTGAGGGAGGGAGAAATCAGGAGCTTGGGATGAACATACACACACCATTATATATGAAATAGATGACCGACAAGGACTTCCTACATAGTGCAGGAAACTCTAATCAATATTCTGTGATAACCTATATGAAAAAAGAAACTGAAAATTAATGAATGTACATATAACTGAATCATTTGCTATATACCTGAAATTAACACAACATTGTAAATCAACTGTACTCCAATAACATTTAAAAAATAGACTGGCATATATCTGAAGAAAACCATATATCTCGGCATATATCTGAAGAAAACCATAATTTGACTAGGTACAAGCACAACCATGGGTCACTGCAGCACTGTTTACAATAGCCAAGACATGGAAACCACCTACAGGTCCATGAATAAAAATGTGATACATAAATACCATGGAATCATACTCAGGCATAGAAAAGAATGAAATAATGTCATTTGCAGCACTGGATGGACTTAAGAGATTTTCATAATGAATGAAGTAAGTCAGACAAAGACAAATACCATATTATATTACTCATAGGTACTATCAATTTTAAAAAATGACACAAATGTACTTATTTAAAATACAGAAACAGACTCTCACATTCTGAAAACAGACTTATGATTACTAAAGGGGAAACATGGGGGGATGGATACATTAGAAATTGGGATGAACATAGAGAAACAAGCAATATATAAAATAGATAGCCGAAAAGGACCTCCTATATAGCATAGGCAACTCTACTCAACATTCTGTAATAACCTATATGGGAAAGAATCTGGAAAAGATTGAATACCTCCCTGTGAGCCTGGAGGAGGAAATAAGGGTGGCCTTATCTAGCTACCCCTGCCCATAGTCTAACAAGGATGAAAGCTCTGGAAGCTGGTTGAGGATGAAAGACAGTTCTGCTCAGGGCCCCAAATCAGCGTTCCAAATCGGGGTCCCAAATTTGACTCTCAGCCAAGCCCAAGATCCCCCCCTCTCTGTTGACATGGGACCACCACCATCAGACCAAAACCCTAACTTTCCTGCTACTCCTTGGTCAGAACTGAAGGGTCCCTTGGGCTGACAACTCTGCCTGGGACCTTCTAGCCTGATAGTAGGGACGATTCTATGTGGCCATCCTGGTATGTGTGTTCCCGCATTCTTTACCATCCTCACCCTGACTTACAAATAATCTTGAAATATTTACAACCTGGAAATATTCACTGACTTACCTTAAGGCTTCTCCCCTCAAGCCCCCAACTCCCTGAGACCCTCAAGGAAGAGGTGGAATTTGCCTCATCGGGCCACCACAGCCTGTGGTCTTCCACTCCTGAGGCAAACAGTAGTGGAAGGAATATGTTCTGCCCCGTTGTTTTGAGGTGGGTTATCTTTTCAGTCTTCAGGGTCCTTACCTTGGCTTCTGGCACAATCTGGAAACCATACTTCTGTTGAGCTGTGGCTGCTCCCTTTGATCAGGATGAGGTTCCTTACCTCCATGAGATGTTCTGGAAGGAAGTGAGTAGGACTCACCATGTCACCAGGCCTAAGGGGCACAGTCTAAGGCCTAACAGGGACACTGCCCTCTGTAGCCCCCTTCTTTCTGGGAGGGATCCCTCACTGTTGGTCAGTATCGTCAGTTGACTCCTGTTAGGAACTGGGTACCCTTCCTCAGCTGATAGAGGCTTCCTCCATTAGTCCAAGGACTTTAATGCCCTGAAGCCATTCTCCTTCAGGAAAGAAGGGATACGCTTACTCTGAAGGCCCTGCCTGTTCCCTCCCAGGGCCCATTACATTTGCAGGGCTTTCTAACAATTTATCTGTAATGGGGTAGTTGGCTGCCATACCCCTCATATATACAGGACTGTGCAAATATCATGCCTGGGATTTCCACTCTCTGATGAAGAGCCAGCCTATAAACCAAGGTCCACATCTCCTTGACAGCCTCCAGTCAGATGTCAGGGGGACACTGGGCTGGCCAGCACTTACCTATGCTTCCCAGGGCTAACTGGAGAGGAGGGACTAAGTGTAGCCCTGTCGGCTGGGGTTGCGGGGCTTCCATATCCACACCCTGGGTCTTCAATTTGACTCTGCACCCTTTCTGGGGCTCTATTCTCTGCTGATCTGAGGCTGAGGACTCTGCCGATTCCCGATGTCCCCACCTTCCTGGGACCTGAGTTGAAAATGTTAGCCACAGCAGCCTGGATTGCTCTGGACTTCATGGGATTGCCAATGAGGCCGGGTCTTTACGGGTTGCTACTGTTGTGGCTGGGTCTTTCTATCACTCTCATTCAGGTTTATCACCATCATTTCTGAGAGACTGACCCTCTCTCCTATCCAACCTCAGAACTCTGCCCCAAGACCAAGTTTCTGAGAAGCCTGAAAAATAAGTGAGGCATGCTTAGCCTAACAGTTCTGAGATCCTCTGTGTCTGAAAGCAGACGAGAGTGCTGTCCCAGTGACCCCCACCCCATATTCTGGGGTGTTGCTCTCCTCAATCCTCCTACATGGGGTCCTCATCTTGCTGTGTCTTGGATTAAAGGCTTCTCGGGAAATTCCACATCTCTGCAAACTCTTGAGCCGTGTTTGATCTGCAGTGCTACAGAGAATGAATGGGTCCCTGTCCCAGGAGTGTTGGGAGATGGACAAGCTAGAGCCCAAGGAGTCCCAGGAGAGGTGGTAGCCCGTCAGGGGGAGGAAAAAAAAAAAAAGGTACATCAGTCTATCTCCTCATCAGCCAGGTGAAAATTTTCATGTCATTTCTATTCTGACAGATTTACTTTCTATAGGCAAAAGACTGTAAGCATGATACTGGAGAGCCCTTGGTCTTCAGAGGTTATCTAATATGCCCAATGTACATGCTTATACTGGCACGGAATATTGTCTCTTTATCTGTGAGTAATGAATAAGGTATACCTATCTTTTGTTAAATAGATTTGGTATTCTTACTGCTCTGGCTACACATTCCAATCCAGGAGCTTGAGCACAAGGGCATTCTTTTTTATCACCTAGGACAAATTTTGAAGTACTGAGAAAAACACTGAAATAAAAGATACAGGGTGGGGACTTTCCTGGTGGTTCAGTGGCTAGTACCCCAGGCTCCCAATGCAGGGGGCCCAGGTTCGATCCCTTGTCAGGGAAGTAAACCCCACGTGCCACAATTAAGATTCAGCACAGCCGAATGAATAAATAGAAAGTAAATAAATAAGGAAAAGGAAATGAAATGTCAAAAGTACTTGTTTGAAAAAAAGACAAGGGTATGTCTCAGGGTGGGGAGAGAAGAATAGTATGAGTGCTAAAGTAGTTTAGGGCAGGAGTCTAGCCCCAGCTCTGTCATTTACCAGCTTTAAGTATTTCGGCACAAAACCAAACTAACTCTCTAAACCTCGGGCTCTCCACTGTGAAGTGCGTTTGATAAGCTCTGTCTGGTAGGACTGTTGAAATATATGTATTTATGGAAAGCACTGGGCACAGCGCTTGTCTCTATTGAGACATTAGGGGCAATGGCAGTTATTACTATGATTATCTTGACCTCAGATATTACATCAGCTGGGCTTTTTTTTTTTTTTTGGCATCTAAGAGATGTCAGGGACTATGCAGTGTTCTAACTGAAAAAAAATAAAAAAAGATCTACCTCCCCAATCAGACAAACTTCTGCTTAGCAATGAAACCAAATATGTTCTCGCCACCCCCTCTTTACCTTGCTTCTTTCTTGTTCTTCCTGATTTAGAGAGTAACTCAGCCTCTTCCAAATAATGACAGCTTCTCTGAGAAACTATAACTGCATGGGCAGAGGCATGCAATGCTTTTTTTTTTTTTTTTGACTAAATATTGCCAGTACAAGCATGAAGTTTTCTTAACAGCAGATGCTCAATTAATGTTTGTGTGAAAGAAGAACCACGTATAAATCATTTGCTATAATTTATATTCTCAAACATTCTTAAAAAATATAATCCGATCAAAGCATGTATCTTTTACATTTACATAAAGGGAAACTAACAAGAGAGTAAAACAAACCAAAAATTGACGAACTTTCAGCTTTCTCTCTATGCATCTATGTTCTGAGCCTTTCTTAGTGTGGTGTCTTGCACATTTCTAAGGATATTCTTATCCTAAAGTATAGTTATTCTCATCCTGGATCACAAAAGCGATTTGAGGATTTCCAATATGTATTTCAAAAAACAAAACTCTTAATCCCAAATCTGACAAACAGCAAACTGCATGAGACCCATATAATTCATATACTTCTATCATGAACCTAAAATAAACTTTGTTGAAAAAAGTAACAGTTGAAAATTGAGGAATAAAAAGTCAACAAGTTATTGATGCATATTAGGAACATAGGTTGTCAGGCTTCTCAAACCACAAAGTGAAGAACGGGCTTCAGATGACACTAGGGGCGAGATGAGTGGCTGGATGTGGCCCTAGAGCGGGCACTGGCTGAGGCAGAAGTGCCAGCCCTGGCTGAGGCAGAAGGGCCAGCTCTGGCCGAGGGAGAAGGGCCAGCACTGGCCAAGGCAGACATGTCAGCCCTGGCTGCAGCCGAGGTGCCAGCCCTGGCCGAGGGCGAGGGGTCAGCCGTGGCCGAGGCAGACATGTCAGCCCTGGCTGCAGCCGAGCTGCCAGCCCTGGCCGAGGCCGAAGGGTCAGCTGTGGCCGAGGCAGACATGTCAGCCCTGGCTGCAGCCGAGCTGCCAGCCCTGGCCGAGGCCGAAGGGTCAGCCGTGGCCGAGGCAGACATGTCAGCCCTGGCTGCAGCCGAGGTGCCAGCCCTGGCCGAGGCCGAAGGGTCAGCCCTGGCCGAGGCAGACATGTCAGCCCTGGCCAAGGCCGAAGGGCCAGCACTGGCCGAGGCAGACATATAAGGCCTGGCTGAGGCTGAAGTGCCAGCCCTGGCTGCAACATAAGTGCAAACTCTGGACACGGCAGAAGGGCCAGCACCTGCTGAGGCAGAAGGGCCAGAGCTGGCTGATGCAGAAAGGCCAGCGCTGGCTGAGGCAGAAGGGCCGGTCTCGGCTGCAGCTCCAGCTCCGGTGTTCTCTACCTCCTCTCTCGAAGGCTCCAAATAATGCGGCAGTAAGGCATCAGGGACCAAATCGTTGACCTTGGTCAAAAACTGCAGGACTTTCGTCTTGCAGGTTTCTGTGAGAGCTTTAGGACCCCACAGGAACTCATAGCGAGGGGGATCACTGCTGGGCACCTGGCGGTACTCCAGATACTCTTCCCGCACCAGATCTTCTGTGATGAGCTTCCTGGTGTCTCCAAAGATGGTGTGACTTCTTCCATCATAGATGCCCAGCATATTCAGGAACTTCCAGATCTCCTCCTCAGAGGTGCGATGGCCATTCAGGTAGATGACACCCAGCAGAGGCATCAGAAGACCATTCTTCGGCAGCCCCTCGTCACCTCTCATAGACTCACTGTCGCTGAGATCTAGGTTGCTCTCCAGGTTATAGCAGTGACTGTTGGGCCTGACTTCCTTCAGCACCATGCCAAACACCATCTCCATGTGCTCAGAGGCCCTGCTGAGGATCTCAGGGAATTGCTCCCTGTACCTTCTGTGGACAACTTTCAGCATTTCTGACCTCTTAATGAGCTCCCTCGTATTATACTTAAATAGCATGTACTGCACCAACATCTCTGCCTTCCAGGTCAGAAGATCTGTGTGAGAGCTCTCAGCAGCAGCTGAGGCCTGGGAGGAATTTTCCCCTTCCTGAACCTGGCCCTCGGCACCTACACCAGATCTTGAGCGTGCTGCGGCACCAATACCAGATCTTGAGCGTGCTGCGCGCCCGACACCAGATCTTTTGCGTATAGCACCTGCAGCAGCGCTGGTGGTGCCTTGGGCTCCCTGAGGCCCCTTGGAGGTGCCAGCAGCAGACGAGCTTGAGGGACCGCTCTCTGAATCAGGAGGGGAGGAGGAGGTGGTCTCTTCTCCCCCAGATGTGGTAGCCTGATCATGAAGACCCTGGCTCTCAGCCCGGGCCTGGCGACGTTTCTCACGAGCACGGTGCTTACTCTTCTGCCCACGGGGCATGATGGCTGTGGTCAGGGACCGCAGGCAGGAGTCTGGGCCAATAGATAGGAGGTTGGGGCACCTGGAGGATGCAGAATGAGATGATATGAGCACCTTAAAACAGGGAGTTTCCACCTTGGTTTAATCAAAGTCCGCCTCTGCAGGTGTCCTTGAGGACACTGCCCTAGGAACCCACAAGGCTCCTGTGTCCTGGTCAGCCTGTCCCCTGAGAATCCCAGAGGAAGAACAGAGGCCTTACTTTTCCTCTGCGTCCTCTCAGCCCTGCTTTGGATTTACTGAGGTGACAGCAGGTGCTGGCAGTGGGGTCCTCTCAGCTCATCTTCAGTATTATCACATCAAGTCCTGGCGGAGGATGGGCACCCTTCCCTCTGATACTCTGATGAAGACACTTTAGACCTCCACATGATTCAGAAGCACGTGAAGGGCTGCCTCAGTCCACCTCTCTCCCAGGGGATACTCAGTGCTGAGAGCTCGGTAGGGTCTTTTCTATCCTGAGTTCACTGGGATCATCATTCATGGTCCTTACTTTGGTTCCTTAACACGTTGGGCACTATTCTCCATTTTCTGACTGGTGGCTGCACCTTCAGACTAGACATTTCCCCTCCCCTAGACTTGGCATAAACAGTAAAGCAGATGTTCAAACTCACAGCCCATCCCTGAGATTTCCTGGGTTGAAATCCAAGGGTTGGGATGGATGCTCTGAGTCCTCACTCAGGTTCCTCAACTGAGCTCCTGGTAGAGAACCTCCTCTTTCTCCTGAACTGATACCTGTCTGATAGTAAAAGCCAATCACCCTGTGTCCCAACAGGAGGAAGTGAAGATGACCTCATCTTACCAAACATGGTCTCCTAAGAATGGAAGCTGTTGCAGTCAGGTTAATGTCCCTGTGGTCCCATCCAAGATCCCAATTCAAAGTTAAAATTTTTTTAGCTTCTCTTCTTCTCTATGTCTTTTTTAAAAATACATTTATTTTTCATGGAAGTATAATATCTTTACAATATTGTGTTGTCTTATGCCCCACATTAATATGAATCAGCCATAGGTATGCTATATGTCCCCTCCCTCTTGAAACTCTCTCCCACCTCCCACCCCATTCCACCCTTCTTAAGCTGTCAGAGCACTGGCTTAGAGCTCCCTGAGTCATAAAACTAATTCCCCCTGGTTATCTGTTTTCCGTATGGTAATATGTACGTTCTCAATGTTACTCTCTCAATCTGCCCCTCCCTCTCCTTCCCCCACTGTGTCCACGAGTGTGTTCTCTAGGTCTGCATCTCCAGGCTGCCCTGCAAATAGGTTCAACAGTACCATCTTTCTGGATTCCATATAAATGCATTAATATATGATATTGGCTTTCCTCTTTCTGACTTAATTCACTGTGCATAAAAAAACTAGGAATAAAATTACCACATGACCAACAGTACAAATACAGGGCATATATCCTGAGGAAACTAACTGAAAAAAACACTTGGACTCAAATGTTCACTGCAGCACTATTTACAATACCCAGGACATGGAAGTAACCAAGGTCTACATTTGATTGATGACAGGGTCTAAGAGTTCTCCCTCTGCTGACAACTCCTTAGTCCACAGTGGGGACCGACATGTATTCTTGAGGTCTGCCACAGACGACGACAGGGAGGATTTGGTCTGAATGATGTGGTGTGGAACATCCCCACAGCCCCCGAGGTTCTCACCATGACTCCTTGCAAATCTGAATTGCCAACCTGAGGCTGCCCCCTTTGACCTGGTCACTCACTTCCCTTAGATGTCCTGGGAAGTGTCATGTCAAACGCTCGATTCTCCCAGGCCTGAAAACAGGGCTGGCGCTTTATGCGGCCCCGTTTCTTAAGGAACTGGCCCCCATCCTCACTCAGCGTCACAACCATGAATCATGTTGGGGACTAGCTCCCTTTGTTGAACTGGTTTTATTCTGTTAGAGCAAGGCTCTCACTCCCCCAAACCAGCTCCAGTGGACACCAGGGGGCACCACAGTTGGCCAGCTCTACCCCGGGCCTCCTAGCGCCCAGTATAGGGGAGTCACTGTGTGGCCCCCTTGCGGTGTCGAAGTCTGCTCATCAGCCCTCAGGGCCGTTATCTAGGTCCTAGACCTCCTCCGGGGTAGAATCCGGGCCTACCCCCACAGACCAACGCCTTAGCCTGAGACACTCTAGACCACATTCAGCCGATAGCACTGAGGGGCCCACAAGAGCCATATCACAGGGGTGGGATGTGGATGGGTCACTTTTATTACTGGGAGGGTTGGGAAGTCCCTTCAGCTCCATTCAGGTCCTCACCTTGGTTCCGGACGAGTCCTGGACACTAAGTTTCCGCCAAACAGTCGCTGCGGCTACCCGTCGAGCTTCTCGCCTTCGAAGCGGAAGTGGAGGGGAGCTGCGTAAGGTCCTACGTGAGGTCGCCCAGGGACGTCGGCAGGGGCAGCGTGCTACGGGAACCCCGGTAGCTCAATATTCATCCGTCCCTGGATTCTCTCTCAGGGTCCTCCGGGTGCAGTTTATCAGAGCCCTGAACGCCTCCATCTAAGAATCCAAGTCCTACACCCCAAAACAAAGCCCTCACCTTCCCAAGTCCCTAGTGGAGGGAATCAGGGCACTGCTCTGAGAATCTCTGCTTGTCAGGAGGGGAGCCACTCTCTAAGCCTCCCTCTTTGGGGAGAGATCCTCTCATTAGCACTGATCCTCCTCACCTTAAGTCCGGTTATGGTCAAGATGACACCCCTCTGCAGATCTGGGGCCCTATCCCGCTAGAGAAGGCCATGCCCTCCCTGAGATCACACAGGTGGAATGAGGGGACCACTCAGAAGTAGGTCCTCTGGGTCTCTCAGAGCTAAGAATTTACAGAACGCTGTTTGGCTCCCTCTCCAGGGGTCCCCTCTAACACTCAGCATTGTCATCTGAGGTCCTGCTTGTGCTCAGGTTCATCCACCCACAAAACTAGGCTGATCCTATTAGACAGAGGCCTCACCTCAGTGAGAATTTCCAGACTGAAATCAACCTGACATCTGTGCCCTGAGCTTCCTGGGGACCACAGCGACAGATTTTCCAGGGCCTCCTTTGATGCAGTGTGTGCTACTGTGAGTCCACTTTCACGTCCTCACATTGACATGTGACGAACCCTGTAACTCCACTCTCTGCTTTATGGAGCAGCTTGTCTTACATCAAGGTCCTAGTCTCCTTGAGAATTCCAAGTTGGAAGTCAGGGTGACCCTCATGTGATCGTAATCCATAAGGGCCTCCGAAAACAGGCAGTGGGGATGCAACTCGAGTCCTTCTGGATTCCTCTTGCTCAGCATCCTCACTACATCTACCACAGCCTGGGACTGCTCCTTCTACTGATGTAAGATACCTCTTTGGGTGACCACTATAATCAGGAGTCCCTGTCTCTGCAGTCCTCTTTCGTGGAGTTCCGATATCAGCTTCTGTCACTTGATTAAAGGCTTCTTGGGAAATGCATATTCCTACAAACACTTGAGCAGTTACCCTCTAGCAAATCTTGGAGAAAATGGCTCTCAGTCCCTAAAGTGATCTAAGATTAGGAAAACGCAGCAGAAATCAAGGAACTCAGGACAGGTGTTCTGCTGTCAGAGAAAAAGAGCTCATATATTCCGTCTCTTCAGCTAGATTTTGGGTGTGTGCTTAGTTGCTTAGTCATGTCCTACTCTCTGCAACCCCATGGACTGTAGCCTGACAGGCTCCTCTCTCCATGGGAATTCTCCAGGCAAGAATCCTGGAGTGATTTGCTCCCCTCCAGGGGATGTACCAAACCCAGGAATCAAACCCAGGACTCCCACATTGCAGGTGGATTCTTTACTTTCTGAGCCACCAGATTTAGGGTAGTTCTAAAATCTTTACTTTCAGGACCCTCCTGTCGGTCCACTGGTTAAGCCTGTGTACTCGCAATGCAGGGGGCACAGGTTCGATCCCTGGTCAGGTAACTGGATCCCACATACCAGAACTAAGAGCTCATGTGCCACAACTAACACTTTCACATGCCACAACTGAAGAGCCTGCATGTGGCAACAAAGATCCTGAGTGGCACAGCTAAGACTCAGAGCAGCCAAAAATAAATACTCTTAATTAAAAAATTAAGTATTTACTTTCTACATAGAAGGATAGCACCTGATAATCTTGTAAGCCCTTGATGACTTGAGGGTGTTTGAATTTGCACCTACAGATGACCATATGGTTACAGAGCATTATCTATTTCTCTCCTTTTTCTCTATAATTATTTTGGTTATGTGCTATGTGGCAATATTGATGGTAAGAGAGTTTTGGGGGAGAGTGGATACATGTATATGTAAGGGTGAATCCCTTCCCTGTTCATCTGAAACAGTCACAATACTGTTAATTGGTTACCCCCAAGCAAAAAATAAAAGTTCAAATTATAAAAGACGAAACTGTGCTTCCAGTGCAAGGGGTATGAGTTCAATCCCTGGTTGTGGAATTAAGATCCCATGTTTCAAGGGCCGTTCCTAAGACGGCGGAGGAATAGGACGAGGAGACCACTTTCTCCCCCACAAATTCATTGACAGAGCATTTGAATGCTGAGCAAAAGGAGGAAGGACAGAATATAAAAGATAAAAAGAGAGACAAAAGAGGTAGGGACGGAGATCCGTCCCAGGAAGGGAGTCTTAAAAAAGAGAGAAGTTTCTGAACACCAGGAAACACTCTCACTGGCGGGTCTGTGGCGAGCCTAGGAATCTCACAGGGCAACATAACTGGGAGGAACAATAAATAAATACATAAATAATGAAAACCCACAGATTACGTGCCTAACGGCAACTCCCAGCAGAGCAACAGCCCAGACACTTGCATCTGCCACTAGAAAGCAGAGGCTGGGAGGCGTGGGCTGCATTGCTTAGGATAAGGACCCTGGGCCTGAATGCCCTGAAGGAACTAACTTGAGATAGCAACCCAGACTCTGGATAGCTATCCTGGGAAAAGCCCTAACCTAAGACACTGCCAGGCCCGCTCACAGAGCAAAAGACTGAGCAGAGCTAGCCGGCGGTGGACTGGCCCATTCCCCACTGCAGACAGACAGGCGAGGACAGCCACAGCCAGAAGGGGGCAATCCTTCTGGCTTGCCCAGAAGGCAGCTCCAGAGAGGCATCCTCTACCAAACTGCAAGCAGGCTTCATTGTTAACCAAGACTTCTTGGGATTCTGGATGGTTGACATCCGCCAGGAGGGTCACAGCCAGAGATCAGCTTCCCAGAAGAGACACATGGCACACCTGAGAATACGTGCCCATTGTACACCCAGAAAACCGAGCGGCTGGGACTGGGGAGGCGGTAAGATTCAGCCTCCAACTCAAGGCGACTGTGCTCGACAAGCACCTGGTCACCTGAGCTGCTCAGACCTGGGACGGGCACAAAACGCAGGCCCAACCAAGTCTGTGCCTTTGTGGAGTACCTAAGAACCTGAACCTGAGAGGCTTAGACCTGGGAAGTGCACGCAACCCAGGCCCCGCCTCAGATAGTTTCTGGCAGAGCAACCTAGAGCCTGAGACACACGCTGTGAGCGGGGGGCAAACCCAGTGTCGCCGAGACACTGCGAGCACTCCCTGCAAACATTTGCTTGCAGTGTTCCTCCCTCCCCACAGCACGACTGAACAAGTGAGCCTAAAATAAGTGACCATCACCGCCCCCTTGTGTCTTGTGGAAATTAGACACTGAAGAGACCTGCAAACAGAAGAAGCTAAAGTAAACAGAGGAAACCGCCTTGGAAGTGACAGGTGCAACAGATGAAAACCCTGTAGTTAGCACTGACTACATAGGAAGGGGCCTTTAGGTCTTGAGAAGTATAAGCTGGATCAAGGAACTATCTGAAAATGAACTGACCCCACACTGTCCACAACAGCTGGACAGAAAGTCCTAGATATATTTTTACTATTATAATTTTTCAATTAATTTGTTAAAAATTTTAATCCTCTATTACTCCTTTAATTTTCATTTTTATAACCTACTATTACCTTGCAAAAAAAGATCCTCTTTTTAAAGCAAACTTCATATATATATATTATAAATTTTGTAACTTTGTTTTGCTTTTTTAATATTGTATTTTTGAGACTCTAACTTCTACTCTAGATTTTTAATCTTTGCTTTTTCGTATTTGTTATCAATTTTGTACCTTTAAGAACCCAATCTTCAGTACCCATTTTTACTTGGGAGCGAGAATACAGGCTTGACTGCTCTCTCCCACTTTGGACTCTCATCTGCGATCCCAGAGATAGCAGCCCACCAGGCTCCCCCTGGGATTCTCCAGGCAAGAACACTGGAGTGGGTTGCCATTTCCTTCTCCAATGCATGAAAGTGAAAAGTGAAAGTGAAGTCGTTTCCATCTCTTAGTGACCCCATGGACTGCAGCCTAACAGGCTTATCCGTCCATGGGATTTTCCAGGCAAGAGTACTGGAGTGGGTTGCCATTGCCTTCACCAATACAGTATACTAACGCATATATATGGAATTGAGAAAGATGGTAACAGTAACCCTATATGTGAGATAGCAAAAGAGACACAGATGTACAGAACAGTCTTTTGGACTCTGTGGGAGAGGCGAGGGTGGGATGAATTGGGAGAATGGCATTGAAACCTATATATTATCATATGTGAAACAGATCACCAGTCCAGGTTCGATGCATGAGACAGGGTGCTCAGGACTGGTGCACTGGGATGACCCAGAGGGATGGGATGGGGAGGGAGGTGGGAGGGGGGTTCAGGATGGGGAACTCATGTACACCCATGGCTGATTCATGTCAATGTGTGGCAAAACCACTACAATATTGTAAAGTAACTAGCCGCCAAATAAATAAATTTATATTAAAAAAAGATCCCATGTTTCACATAGCGATCAATCAATCAACAAAATACCATCATAGGAAAAAGTGATGGGGATCCATGAAAGAAATAATTGATGACTTAGATTTCATTCCTTTTAAACATCTGCTCTGTAAAAATATACCATCAAGAGAACAAAAAGATGAGCCATAGTCTGGGAGAAAATATTAGCAAAAGACGTATCAGATGAAGATTCTAACCTAAAATATACAAAGAACTCTTAAAATTAATAAGAAGAAAACATCTAATAAAATATGGACAAAAGATATGAATAGATACCTCCACAAGGAAGATACACAGATGGCAACAAGCATATGAAAAGATGCTCCACATCATATACCATTCAGTTCAGGTCAGTTCAGTCACTCAGTCGTGTATGACTCTTTGCGACCCATGAATCGCAGCGTGCCAGGCCTCCCTGTCCATCACCATCTCCTGGAGTTCACTCAGACTCAGGTCCATCAAGTCAGTGATGCCATCCAGCCATCTCATCCTCTGTCGTCCCCTTCTCCTCTTGCCCCCAGTCCCTCCCAGCATCAGAGTCTTTTCCAATGAGTCAGCTCTTTGCATGAGGTGGCCAAAGTACTGGAGTTTCAGCTTTAGCATCATTCCTTCCAAAGAAATCCCAGGGCTCATCTCCTTCAGAATGGACTGGTTGGATCTCCTTGCAGTCCAAGGGACTCTCAAGAGTCTTCTCCAACACCACAGTTCAAAAGCATCAGTTCTTTGGTGCTCAGCCTTCTTCTCAGTCCAACTCTCACATCCATACATAACCACAGGAAAAACCATAGCCTTGACTAGACGGACCTTAATCGGCAAGGTAATGTCTCTGCTTTTGAATATACTATCTAGGTTGGTCATAACTTTTCTTCCAAGGAGTAAGCGTCTTTTAATTTCATGGCTGCAATCACCATCTGCAGTGATTTCAGAGCCCCCCAAAATAAAGTCTGCCACTGTTTCCACTGTTTCCCCATCTATTTCCCATGAAGTGATGGGACTGGATGCCATGATCTTCATTTTCTGAATGCTGAGCTTTAAGCCAACTTTTTCACTCTCCTCTTTCATCAAGAGGCTTTTTTAGTTCCTCTTCACTTTCTGCCATAAGGGTGGTGTCATCTGCATATCTGAGGTTATTGATATTTCTCCCTGCAATCTTGATTCCAGCTTGTGTTTCTTCCAGTCCAGCGTTTCTCATGATGTACTCTGCATGGAAGTTAAAAAAGAGATGGCAAGAATACACAGAAGAACTGTACAAAAAAGATCGTCACAACCCAGATAATCACGATGGTGTGAACACTCATCTAGAGCCAGACAGCCTGGAATGTGAAGTCAAGTGGGCCTTAGAAAGCATCACTATGAACAAAGCTAGTGGAGGTGATGGAATTCCAGTAGAGCTACTTCAAATCCTGAAAGATGATGCTGTGAAAGTGCTGCACTCAATATGCCAGCACATCTGGAAAACTCAGCAGTGGCCACAGGACTGGAAAAGGTCAGTTTTCATTCCAATCCCAAAGAAAGGCAATGCCAAAGAATACTCAAACTACCGCACAATTGCACTCATCTCACATGCTAGTAAAGTAATGCTCAAAATTCTCCAAGCCAGGCTTCAGCAATACGTGAACCGTGACCTTCCAGATGTTCAAGCTGGTTTTAGAAAAGGCAGAGGAACCAGAGATCAAATTGCCAACATCCGCTGGATCATGGAAAAAGCAAGAGAGTTCCAGAAAAACATCTATTTCTGCTTGATTGACTATGCCAAAGCCTTTGACTGTGTGGATCACAATAAACTGTGGAAAATTCGGAAAGAGATGGGAATAGCAGACCACCTGACCTGCCTCTTGAGAAATCTGTATGCAGGCCAGTAAGCAACAGTTAGAACTGGACATGGAACAACAGACTGGTTCCAAATAGGAAAAGGAGTACGTCAAGGCTGTATATTGTCACCCTGCTTATTTAACTTATATGCAGAGTACATTAGGGAACTGCAAATTAAAAAGAAAAAAAAAAAAACAAGCAGATATCACAATATGCCTTTTAGAATGGCCATCATCCAAAGGACTGACAACACCAAATGGTGGTAAGGATGTGAATCAACAAGAATTCTCATTCCTTGGTGGTGGTGATGCAAAACGGGAGAACCACTTTGGAAGACAGTCTGCAAGTTTCTTAGTAAACTATACATATTCAACACTGCTGGTAGGAATGCAAAGTGGTACACCCACTATGGAAAACAGTATTGAGGTTCCTCAGAAAATAAAAAAATAACACATGATATTCTCTGCAATTCCACTACTATCCAAAGGAGTTGAAATCAGGACCTTGAAGAGAACTCTGCACTCCCATGTTCACTGCAGCACTACTCACAATAGCCAAGAGAGGAAAGTAGCCTAAGTGTCCAGGGACAGATGAATGGATAAAGAAGATGTAAATATACATACAATGGAATATCATTCAGCCTTAAAAAGAAGCTAACCTCTCCAGTTATGACAGCATGGATATAACTAGAGGACTTTATGCTACAGTGAAATAAGCCAGACACAGAAGGACAAATACTACATGTCATTTATATGAGCAATCTATAATGGTCAAAGTCAAAGAAGCGGAGAATAGAGTGGTGGTTGCCGGAGGCTATGGGAGGGTGGATGGGAAGGAACTGTAGACTTAGAAAACATTCACAACCTAAAAGTTAACAGTTTTGTTCTATTTGGTAGAAACGTTTAGGACTTCTACCCAGGAGGCAGCATCTCAAGTAACCCTGAGAGGAAATCCCATGGGTAGAGGAGCCTGGTGGGCTATAGTCCATGAGGTTGCAAAGAGTCGGACATGACTGAGCAACTAAACAACAAACTTACTCTTACCTACGATTTAGTGGTCATGCTCCTTGGTGTTTAGCCAGACGAGCTGGAAACTTACATCCACACAAAACCTGCATGCAGTTCTTTACAGCAGCTTAACTCATATTTTCCAAAACTTAAAAAAAGCAACAATGCTGTCCTTTAGCAGGTAACAGGATAAGTAATGGAATACTGTTCAGTGCTAAAAATGAATAAGTTTCCAAACCCTGAAGAGACATGGAGGAACGTTTGATGTGTATTACTAAGTGATAGGAACTAATGTGCAAAGGCTACACACTGCATGATTCCAACTACATGACTCCTGGAAAAAAGCAAAACTATTGAAACAGTAAAAAGACCAATGGTTGCCTGGGACTGGGTGGGGATGGGCAGAGGGAGGGATGCACAGAGCACAGAGAGGTTTTGCTGTTGTGAAACTGACCCTATAGGGGTGGATGCTGTTGTTTAGTTGCTCAGTCATGTCTGATACTTTCTGACCTCACAGATTGTAGCCTGACAGACTCCTCTGTTTATGGGATTTCTCAGGCAAGAACACTTGGGTGAGTTCTCTCTGTCTTCTCCAGGGGATCTTCCCATCCAGGGATTGAACCCGTGTCTCCTGCATGGGCAGATGGATTTTCTACCACTGACTCACCAGAGAAGCCCATAAGGCTGGATACAAGTCATCATCCATTTGTCTATACTCACAGAGGGTACAATACCAAATAAAGAAGCTAATGTAAGTAAGTGTGCTAATGATATATCAATGTAGCTTCCTAGATTGTAGCAAACGGCCTGCTCTGCTGGGGACATTGACAGTAGGGGAGGCTGTGCATGTGTCCAGGAGGAAGATAGATGGGAACTCTCCGTACTTTCTGCTCCATTTTGCTGTCACTCTAAGACTGCTTAAAAAAGTAAGCTTAAAAAACTAATGGGGCTGGGGTGGTGGCTCAGCCCCATACCCTTCCCTGGGGATTGCAGTCTTGAGTGCAGGGCCAGGCCCTCTTACCCCTCTATCCAAAAGGGGGTGGGCCCCTCAACCCTCATTCAGTTTGCTTGATCTGGATGCTGGCAGGGCCTGAGGGCTCCACTCATTTAGGGTCTGAGAACATTTCCTGAGATCCAAAAGGATGTGAGGGTGGCATCGCTTGACCACACCTGCCATGCCATGAGTGACAACTGCATCAGGCAGGTTGAGAACGCATATGATGGTGATCCCACTGGGGGTGCTGACTCCATACCCTAAATCTGACTCGGGTGAAGGCCTAAGAGTTTCCCCTCTGCTGACCTGAGACCTCCGCCTCAAATCAAGCTCATCACTTTTCTGTTACCCCTGAGAAGGACATGAGGCCATCTCTTTCTGACATTTACAAGGATCTTCCATGGCAACAGGGAGGATTCCATGAGGTCTCTGCTGATATGGCCTTGGCAGGGCTGCTCTCCTTCCTCTGGGCACACCTTAGAAATATTTCTCTCTACTGACCTGAGCCGGCCAAACTCGCATAAAGGTCTGCTGACCTGGGCACCCTCCAAGGCGGGAGTCACAAGTCCCCGAGAACTTTGAACATTAAGTGAGCGATTGCTCAGGCTGAGGACTTCGCCTGGGGCATGTTGCCCTCTCTCAGCCCTCCTATAAGGGCCTCTTCCTCCTGGCTCCTGTTTCTTTATTAAAAGTCTTCCTGGGCAAGGCCACATCCTGGCAACCTCTTGACCCATTAGCCTATTGAAAGTCTTTCAGAGACTGGGTCCCAGGAGTGATGTGAAACAGGGAAGTTGTAAGGCAAGGCAGGATGGATGTCTTGACAAAGGATAAAACACCTTCATCTACCCCTTCTCTTTACTAGCCACACTTCAAATTTCATGTGACTTCTCTTTGAAAAGTTTTAACTTCCAAATGCAAGGGGCTATGCAGCATGATTTCCTGGGCCCCTGATCGTTTGGGTTCTCTGACTTCGGATTTGTAGATGACTATATTGTCACTAAATATTACCTTTCTCTGCTTTATTCAGACTTCTCAATTATTTTGATATGCTTATTGCTGTGGTTACATATTTCCATCCAGTGTTTTGGGCACAGAGATCTTCTTTTTATCACCTGACATCCATATTGGACCAGTCGATAAGAAGTATGGCAAATGAAGGAACACAAAGTTGGCCTCAGGCTAGGAGGAATGGCAAAGTGTGGGCATCAGAGTTATTTAGGCCAGGAGTCTACTTCCAACCCTGTCATTTAAGATCTGTGTCAAACTGAATACCTTACCAAACTCTGCAAGTCTCAATTTCTTCATCTATGAAATGGGGTTCAGAAGGTCTGTCTTGGGGACTGACAATAATGCCTGTAAAATGCCTGGCCCATTGCCTGGCCTGTCCTGAGATTGTCAAGGATGCCAGTCCTTACTGTGATCAATCTGTCCCCAGGTATTCAAACCACTACACTGTGATTCAATTTTCAACCCAGGAGATGTCAAAGAATAAGCAGGGGTCTAGGGCAAAGAACCCTCTATCAGAAAAATCCTGGTTAGCAAGGAAAACTAGCATATCCCAGTTAAGAGTATGCCACTGAAAGTCACCATGAGGTAGACATCCTCAGTGGATGTAACACAAAGCTCCAAAATGTTTCAAGGCCCCTAACTTACCTATCTCTCACTTGCCCTTTTTTTATAAACCATTCCCACGTTCATTCATTTAACCACCCACAAGTGTCTATTCCTTCCCTATTGTTTGCTAAAATACAGTCAATATAACTTGATTTGAATTATTATTATTGTTTTTTAGTGGCATGGGCTCTGGTTTCCCCACCGAGGGCAGAGTGCACCAGTCCAGTGGCTTCAAGGCATCATCCCACCGCAGGGGAGTGCCACCCTGATTTCTGGGAAACTCCATAGACAGAAGACAACATGAAAAAACATCTAATCTGCACAGTGTTTACCTGTACTGGAACATGGGCACAGGACACATTCCATGCCAGCTTCACATGATTTCTCTCTGATTTACTCACAATCCCGAAGCACGGGCAGACTCAGAAAATACTGCAACTTAGGTTTCCAACACCAAAGGAAAGCCAATATCACAATTGTGTCACAAGTAATTTTTGGTTTCCCAGTGTTTTCATAAAATTTATTTTTACACTATACCGTAGGCTATTAAGTGGGCATAGCATTATGCCTCAGAACTATATAGATATCTTAAATAAAAACATATCTTTGCTTAAAAAAAAAGCTAATCATTATCTGAGCCTTCAGTGAGTCCATCTTTTTTGCTGCTGAGGGTGTGAACATTGCAAGAGGTATCAAAATGTGACACACAGACATGAAGTGAGCAAACGGTATTGGAAAGATGGAGCCGAAACACTTGCTGGAAGCAAGGTTGACTAACACAAACTTTAAATTTATTAAAGAAAAAGAAAACAGCATCTGTGAAATACAATAAAGCAAAGTGTGACAGTGAAGTGTGCCTGTAACTGTTAAGGGCAGTTTCCCATCCCAGGCTTCGTCTTTAAACTATGCGGCCCACCACGTGAGAACCTGGTCCCTGGTCACGATTACCGCAGCCTCATCCAGCCTGCCATGCACGCAACTTATAATTCCTTCCCACTGAAGGACTTACATTTTCCAAAGGCCCACCACTACCTTGCATCAGGGAATTCACATTTGACTGCTGTCATGTCACCATTTCCTCTACATGACAGCTGCCTCCCGACTCTGTAACTTTATGGCCAGTGGCTAGATCTTTTTCTCAGCTCTCCAAGTACTAGCATAGAGTTTTCTATGAGCAGAGGCTCAGTTCATGTTTGGGGAATAAATGAGCCAATGAGCATGAGGTTGAAATTGTTAGAATTTATTTCAACATTTTGAATTAACCAGGCATACACCATTGCTTATAATTTTCTAAAACACAGAGAACAAGGGATGAGGGAACCAAATACTGACCATCTTCCTTTTCCTCTAGTTCTTGATCCCACATATTTTACTACTTTTTTGTATTTTCAAGGAAACAACACATTGCAATGCCATGTTATCTTTCACTGGCTTACTAAATAAGATGGAAGCTTCCCCATTTGCTTTACACAACAGAAAAACTCTTATTTATCCTTAAGACCAACAAAAAATGGTTAAGTGTGACTGATGAATTTGTACACATATATGCTAGATAAGCTTTCATTTAGGAGCAACATTTGAAAAGTAGCAAGAACATAAAAACACAGGTTTATCTCTCAATTCCCCATACAGAACAGGAACACCAAGGTATTTTACACTGTGAACCCTCGGTGAGGTCCAGTCCTATACAACTTGGAACACTGACTACTCTCTTGAGCCACAAAGTGCAGAATTTGCCTCAGCTTCACTAGGTGTGGAAGGAACTGCTGGAGGAACACTGGGACATCTGTTGGCTTGGGCCCTCTCTTCCTCATCTTTCAAAGCCTCTTCATACCAAAAGTGGAAGGCACTGGGATCCAAATGGTTAATCCTGGCCAGGAACTCCAGGACTCTCATCTTGCTTGTTTCAGCGTGTGCTCTCGGACCCCACAGGAACTCATAGCATGCTGGATCGCTGCCCGGCACTTGCCGATATTCCAAATACTTCAGCTGCACCAAATCTTGGGTGATGAGCTTCTTGGGCTCCCCAAATATGAAGTGCCTCTTCCCAGCATGGATATTCATCTTACTCAGGAAATCCCAGATGCATTCCTCTGTGGCGCAGTTGCCCTTCATGAAGATCACACCCAGGAGATTCATCAGGAGACCGGTCTTGGGAAAACCCCTGCCACGGTGCACGATCCCATTGCGGGGGAGACTCATCTTGCTGACAAGGACATAAGAATGCTTGGCAGTGTTGTCTTTCTTCACATCAATACCAAATACCACCTCCATGCTGTCAGAAGCTCTTTTGAGGATCCTGAGGAATCGATTGTGGTACTTTTTATCGATAATCTTCAGCATATTCACTTTCCTAATGGGCTTTCTCGTCTTATACATGCGTAACAGGAACTGCACCAACAGATTTGTCGGCCTGGTTAGTGAGTGTTTTCCAGACCGCACATTGGAGACAGGGGCTTGAGAGGAATTGTGTGTTTTCCCAATTTCCCCAAGGGGTCTTTTGGATGATCTTGTGGGAGAAACACTTGCAGGCACAGGGGTGGTGGTCAGGGCCCCCCGAGGACGCTTGAGATGGTTACCAGACCTAGCACCGGACTTTCCCTTAGCATCAACCCCGGGACCAGGATTGGAGGAAGAGGAGAGTGCTTCCATCGTGGTGGCAGTGACCTGAGCGCCCCTCAGATCCTGGGTGCCATGCTGAGCCTGGCGGCGTTTGTCACAGGTGTGGAGCTTACCCTTCTTACCCCGAGGCATGGTGGCTGTCGTCAGGGACAACAGGCAGGAGTGCAGGTAGAACAGCACGTGATCTGGGCAGAGAGGAGAGAGGGTGAAAGGGTGTGAGCGCCTGTGGCAGGGAGGCACCAATTTACTTTTAAGAAGGCCCACTCTGCAGGTTTCCACATGGGCACTGCTCTGTGAACGCAAAGGACTCCCGTTCTGATCGCTCTGTCTTATGAAAACTCTGTCAAAATAATTAAGGTGAGACTCAGGCTTCAGCCTGCCAGCCCTGCCTGCTGCCTCCTGAGGCTGAGGAGCAGTGGGCCAGTCTAGTCCTTCTGGACATCACCCTCCATTCTGGAGGGTGGGGTTCCTCTCAGTTCATACTCAGGACAATCGCATCAACTTTTGGCAGGCACAGGGCCCCCTCCTCTGTGTGGCTCTAAGCTTATACCCCAGAGCCTGGTCCTCATCTTCCTGTGATACCTGAAGAAGTGAAGAGGTACCTCAGCCTAGTGTCCCTGGCAGGGGGCACCCACAGCAGTCAGCTCTAGGGAACTCTGTCCTGGGCTCACTGGGGTTTTCCATCCTCTTTCAGGGTCTTAAAGAATCTCTTAGATCAAGATTTACCAAAGAAGTAAACCTAACAGCATTGTAGGAACTGTCCCCTGCCACCCACAGAGGCGAGATGTTGTGGATTTCGCTTTGTTACAGGAGGGGCAATGGTCCCTTGACTCCACAAGCTCAGTCTTGGGAATCCACTCTCTTCCAAAGGAACACCCTGAAGAGCAGTCCGAGCTCCTCGCCACCAGCACGGATTGTGGGGGGAGCGACTTCCAGCTAAGGCTGCCCTGTGCAGGATCTCTGAGGGATGATGGCAGGGGCAGGGCTCTGTGGGGACCCCATTGTTCAGTGTTCAGCTGTCCGTGGGTCATCGCTTAGGGTCCTCCCTGTACCATCTATCAGGGCCCAGGAACCCTTGCTCTATGGACTTGAGTCCTCGTGCCCTCAAAGCCCTAGCCTCCCCAAATCCCTAGAGGGGAGTCAGGTCACATCTCTGAGCATCTCTCCCTGACAGGAGGGGCACCACTCTGTGAGCCTTCCTCCTTGGTGGGAGAGACCCTCTCATTAGCACCGATGGTCCTCACCTTCACTGTGGTGATGGCCAAGGCACCCACCTCTGCAGAACTGGAGTTTGATCCTGACAGAGAAGCCCTTCCCTCCCTGAGACCAGATAGAAATGAAGAGGCTTCCCATCCCTATAACCCTGCCTGGAGCCTCTGGAGTCAGGAATAGGGGCAGGGGTGTGTAAAGCCTCCTCATTTGTGGGTCTAGTGACACTTCTTTCTTCACTCAGGGACCTCACCATGGTCCTGGCCAGTTTTGGGACCTGACCCTTCAACCCGAGATTCTCTCTCTACTGAACCGAGGCCATTCTTCTTAGACGGAGACTTTGACCTCACAGAGAACTACAAGGCTTATAAGAGGGAATGTCCTGTCTGGGCATTCTAGGCCTGAGAGCAAGTTTGGGCAGGTCTCTAAATGACCTGTATTTTAGAGTTGTTGTCTCTCCAGTCCTCACTCATGGGGGCCCTCATTTTGTCTACCTCTTGGATTAAAAAATTCTTGGGGAACACCACATCCCAGCAAACTTTTGAGCAGTGTCCCTAATGCAAACTTTACAGTTTCATGTCCCTGACTTGACCTGAGATGGGGAAAATAACACAGAAGGCAGGGGGCAGAATGGGGTGCACTCCCAGAGAAAAACGCTGATTCCTCCTTTTCAAAAGCCAGAGTCAGTCTCTTTTGAGACTTGTTTTAATTGATTTACAGGCATACTTTTAAAACATTGTACTTCATTTAATCATGCTTCACGGTATTGTGCTTCATTAGAAACTTAATGTTTGCATAACCCTGCACTGAACATATCCACGGCACCATTTTTCCAAAACCGAGTGTTCACTTGGGGTCCCTGTTCCACATATTGTTAATTCTTTAAATATTTTAAACTCTTTCCTTATTTTATTTCTTATGCAGCTCTGATCAGTTGTCTTTCTTACTAAGTAACTCTCTTATATATGTAAATTAAGCTATATACATGTTTTAGAGATTTTCTAGTAACTGTATACAATAGGATTAACAACGTTTATAAACATGGGAATCCCCCAAATTCCTGTGATTTACTTTATGGTCATATTCACTTTATTGCAGTGATCTATAACCCAACCCACCATATCTGAGATATGTGCACACTTCTAAAGGAAAGGAGCCCTCCAAGATGGCTTTGAGCTATTCTAATTGAGCTTATCTGACAATGCATAGAGAGACAATCTTATTGTCACTATCATCTGTTTCTCCTCCTCACTGCTGTCATTTACTGAGGTAGCCTTCAAGGCTTTGTGCCTAAAGAAGTGTACTGGAATATATCCAGAGTCCTTACTTTTATCCCAAGATACATTTGAGTGTTAAACAACACAAGCTCTGCTTAGGGTCAAGGGGAGTGTAACAGTGTGGGATCTAGAGGAATTCAGAGAGGAATCTAACTCCAGGCCTACCAGTCACTAGTGTCCCCAGCAAGGGCTCGCTGCCTGATGCACATAGAAGCCAATACTATGGAACAGGCTTTTGAGAGAAAAACTTTAATCCAACATGGAGTAGCAAGTAGACACGAGGCAGGGCTCTCAAATCTGTCTCCTCAATCCAGAGTTTGAGGTAAAATTAAAGGGTTTAGGGGACCTGCAAACTTGGAAGCTAATTGGCTAGTCTTGAATTAGTTCATGTAAGCTATTCATGCTGCTAGAAACCAGATTTTCTGTACTGAAGGACGCCATACAGTTCTCCCATGACAACATTCCTACTCTCAGAGTTTTACAGACTGAACCCTCTTGGTTCGGGGGTCATCCTGGAAACAGGGGCTCCCTTTTGCACATGCCTGGTGCTGTCTTGAAAAATAACTCAAGGTTTCATTAACCAACAACCTGTTTTAAGGAAGCAAAACAAGTTTAAGTTGGTCGATGTTTTATGTTTCAATCCCCATGCCCATCTCTCTTTGTACATTCTTCTATCTTGTGGGAAATCATCCTTAATTTGGTTAATGATTCTCAAATATTGTACAAAATGATAATCCCAAGTCTCAAATCTTTGTACCAACCAGACTGGAGTATTATATAAGCACTGACAAAGTTGGATTAATGGGTATTTAAGAAAGGTAATTATCAGAGATTAACTTCCTTCACATGTCTCTTTATATGCTATAAAGTTTGGAGTTTTGGTGCCTGGATGGACTTATATTACCGTTGGGTTAGCTGTCCTGGCTCTTCCTGGCCACTCATCAGCCCAAACTGAGCTCTGCAGTTGAATGACCAATTTCTTCCACTGTTCAGTTCGGTTCAGTTCAGTCAGTCAGTCATGTTCAACTCTTTGCAACCCTATAGACTGCACTTCCACTGTAGTGCTCAAAATAGTTTACATTTTGGCCAGCAAACAGAGCCTGGACCAACTGTCTTTAACCAATGCCTGATGCCTCTTCCCAGCCTTCATGGATTGCAGTCGACATCAACCAGCACTCTTATCAGGAGCTTGAGGTCTCTGGATGAGGCAGAAATGTTGGCTTCCCCTGGAAAACCCCTGCATTCATGGGAGCTGTAGGAAAGCCTTCAGGGCTTGTCTATCTGTGGCTCAGAGTGCTTTGCTCCTTTCTAGGGAGAAAATGGGCAAACTAGAGGCATCACCCCTTAATTTAGGACCCAATTCCATCTCCTAGTTTGGTTTCTGGGAAGAGTTGGCTGTATGAATTCCCTGGAGAAACCACTGAGAAGAATGGACAGTCTCAAGGTGAACAGCTTGGATCTGAGGGTTCACTTAAAAGAACCCTGAAAAGTTTTCCATTATATATGGTTGTCAATCTCTAGCTTGAGAGGCACGTGTGCTACCCAGCTTCCAAGGAATCCATCCCACCATTTCCAAGACTGGAGCCCATTTGGTCAGAGGCTCCTAATATTTCCACCCTGCCATGTGCTGAGGGCATGCTTGTCTACTGAAGACGGGCATATGGACGCTTAGACTCTGTCTCACCCTCTACCTTGAAAAACTTACCTAGTGAGGCAGAGGGTGAAAGAGTGATTGCATCATGTTGAAGAAAGTGAAAGAGGAAGCTGTCTTAAACTCAGCCAGAGCTGAGTTTGAGAGAAGAACTCAGGAGCACACGTGTTTAAACACTGATTTCCTCACTTCCTTTTTGAGCATGCTGGGGTTTAATCTTTCTGGTAGATGACCAAAACATTTTACCACTCCAGCAGAGATCACACACAGACAAGCAAATCTAGATATCTGTGCAATTTTCAGGGGAAATACATTCAATCCCAAGGCTTCTATGTAGCCCATTACCTTTAAGACCAGAACCAATGGTTATTTCTCCTGGTAAAATTTCATTTTTAACATCACGCACACACATTTATAAGCAGTTCAATGCTACCTCCCAGCTATTCTGGCTCATACATACAGAAGAGGACTAGCCTTTTTAGTGAAGAAATACCAGAATGTGTCCAATTGTATGAAATTCCTTTAACCAGGGCTCAGAGTATGTTCTTATGGCAGGGGGGCCACATTTTCCTGTTTTACACTCCCTCATTTTACCTCTATGCTCTCACCACACCAAGGTAATCAGGGCTGATTTCATTAAGAACACACTCGTGTGAAATGCAAAGGATCATAAGAGACTACTACAGACAACTATATGCAAATAAAATGGATAACCTAGAAGAAATAGACAGATTCTTAGAGAGGTACAACCTTCCAAGACTGAACAAGGAAGAAATAGAGAATGTAAGCAGACCAATCACAAGTTCTGAAATTGAAACAGTGATTTAACAATTTCCAATATCCAAAAGTCCAGGACCAGATGGTTTCACAGGTGAATTCTATCAAACAGAGAAGAGTTATTACCTATCAATCTCAAAGTCTTCCAAAAAATTGCAGAGGAAGAAACACTCCCAAGCTCGTTCTATGAGGCCACCATCACCCTGATAGCAAAATCAGACAAAGATTCACCAAAAAAGGAAATTACAGGCCAACGTCACTGAAGAACATAGGTGCAAATCCTGAACAGAATACTCGCAAACCAAAAATGACAGTCTCTTCAATAAGTGGTGCTGTGAAAATTGGACAGCTACATGGAAAACAATGAAGGGTAGTTCATTCAGGGTAGTTTTCCATTCCAGGCTTAAGTCTCTCAACTTTGAGACCCACCATCTGAGGGTCTGACCCCTATTCAGTGTTTCCATAGCCTCCCTGGTGGGCTCGCCATGTAGCCTAACTTAAAACTACCTTCCACTGCCAGACTTTTATTGCCCTAAAGTCTCCAAGTACCTTGCCTCAGTGTATTTACACTAGACTCCTCATGAGGAAGCCCTCAATCCCCTCACCTCCTTACACCTCATTTTTATTGGGCCCCTAGATCTCAGGTCACCAGCTACTTTATATGAACGCTGCTCTTAGACTCTAGAATTCTATAAGAAGGGGTTCAGTTTATTTTTCTTGCTGCTGCTACTGCTGCTAAGTCACATCAGTCGTGTCCGACTCTGTGCGACCCCACAGATGGTAGCCCACCAGGCTCCCCCGTCCCTGGGATTCTCCAGGCAAGAACACTGGAGTGGGTTGCCATTTCCTTCTCCAATGCATGAAAGTGAAAAGTGAAAGTGAAGTTGCTCAGTCGTGTCTGACCCTCAGCGACCCCATGAACGGCAGCCTTCCATGGGATTTTCCAGGCAAGAGTACTGGAGTGGGGCAAAACCACCAGAAGCCTTCTAAAGAGCAGATGCTAAGTTGATATTTGAACAACTATAGTGCACATGTGCAAGAAAGCAATTTTACTGGGATTTCACTTCTACCACCTTCTTAAATAAGCTAAGCTAATCCAGGTAAATAAACTTCAATTTTACAAAGAAAGACTAAAACAAAACAAATCAAGATGTGAATACCTCTTAAGATTTTTTTCCATATTTGATAATCACACAGACTTCACTGTGGAAAAGTTTCCATTTTCCCAAAAAAATCCATATTCCAATATTATGTTGTCTTATTCTGAATGACAAGAAATGATTCATGGATTTCATTCTGTGCTAGGTCATACGAAAATTCTTATTTTTCAACTTGATAATCTGCAGTATATGTGGGAGCTGTGCCATTAGTATACTTGGACTCTGAAGCTAAACACATCTTTAATTAAAAGGAACAACATTTAAAATCAGAAAAAAGAAAAGTCTCCAATTTGTGCATATTGTATAGGAAGACAAATACGTTATATGCTGAATTTCCATTAGCCCCACCATGGCCCTCTGCTAGTTGGAAGACTGCTTGCTTTCTTGAAATGCAATGTGAAGTATCTGCTCAGACTTCACTAGGGGTAGGAGGAGCTTTGGACATGCTCCGGAAAGTGCACTGGCCCTGGCACCGTAGGAGCCTGGCTGCAGCTCCTGCTCTGGCTCTCTCTTTCAGCTCTCCAGGCCTCTTCATACCAGAACGGGAAGGCGCTGGACTTGGTATCATTGACATTAGCCCCAAACTCCCACATTCTTATATATCTCTATATCTATCACGGAAGCATCCCTTATTAGTTTACAAAATTGTACTCATTCCTTTTTATAGCTTCCTAGTACTCCACTCTGTGGATATATCATGTTGCCTCAATTAACGTGCATGGACATTTACGTATTTTCCTATGGTTGTGGATGTCTCTTCAAAGTTAATTTCTGGAAACACTGAATTACTGGCTCAAATGTAAAAGCACATTTAGTTTTCTGACATTACCAAATTGTACTTATGCTCTAATCTCATTCTTTGACATGTAGTTCTCAAAGAATGAGATCAGCATATTCTCTAACACCATATAAAAAAGTAAACTGAAAATGGATTAAAGACCTAGCTATAAGAGGGGAAACCATAAAACTCTTAGAAGATAATATGAGCAGAACACTCTTTGACATAAATCATAACAATATTTTTTGGATCTGTCTCCTAAAACTAGGGAAATAAAAGCAAAAATAAATAAATGGGTGGTAATTAAAGTTAAAAGCTTTTGCACAGCAAAGGAAACCATCAACAAAATGAAAAGCCAACCTACTATATGGGAGAAAATATTTGCCAATGATATCACCAATAAGGGGTTAATATCCAAAATATATAAACAGTTGACATAACAGTTTAAAAAAAACAATCAAGAAAAAGATGGGCAGAAGACTTAAATACACATTTTTCAAAGAAGACATACAAATGGCCAAGAGGCACATGAAAAGATGTTCAACATCATTAATCATCGTATGAATGCAAATTAAACCCACAATGAGGTATTATCTTATACCTATCAGAAGGGCTATCATCCCAAAGGAAGAGAAGTCACAAATGCTGGTGAACATGTGGACAAGATCTGTACACTGTTGGTGGGAATGTTAATTGGTGCAGCCACCATGGATAACAGTAAGGAGGGTCCTCAAAACCTAAAAACAGACCAAACAAATGACCCAGCAATCCCACTCCTGGGTGTATATCTGAAAAAAAAAATAACCCACTAATTTGGATGGTCTCTGTCAGGTACTCGATGCTTGTCTGAGTCTAAGGGTTTCCACTGCTCGTCTCCCCTTCCCCTCCAGCCTCATCTACTCTCTGCCAGGGAGCCCTCCCCAGTCCAACCTCCCTGGTTATTAAGAAGGCACCTGTGTCTGGCAGAGCCAGTGTGAGATGAAGAGATAGTCCTTCCCAGCCACCAGATAATCAGGAGGTTTAGCTGGACGTTTCAGCACACACTGAGACAGTGAGGAGTCAGACAAAAAGCACAGACTGTGGCACTGAAATGGATTAATAAGGAACTTAGTGATGTGGCCAGTGACCGTCCAGCACAATATTCTGCAGGTCCAGTTGGGGATGATACATTTCATTGGCAAATCACAATTATGAAAAAGAATGGCAGCCCATATCGAGGCAGTATATTCTCTTTGACTATTCATTTCCGTAAAGACTACCCATTCACACTACCTAAGGGTGCATTTGCAACAGAATTTATCATCCAGACATGAACACTAATGGCAGCACTCAGCTCGCTACTCTAAGATCACTGTGGTCTCTTGCTTTCACGATTTCTAGAGTTCTGGTGTCCATTTGTTCCCTGCTATGCGATCAGAACCCAGATGATAGCCTCCCCAGTACCAGAGGTTGCACAGATCTATAAAACAGAAATAAGTAAAAAGAATTTTTCAGGAATGTACTCAGAAGTATGCCATGTGATGCCACCTTAAAGTCAGAATAACCTGCATTAAAGCTTGAATAAACTTTAAATTACTGCTAAAAATGAAAAAAAAGACCCACTAATTCGAAAAGATCCAGACAATGTGATATTACTCAGTCATAAAAAAGAATGGACTTTTGCCATTTTCAAGTACATGGATTGATTGGAAGGTATTATATTAACTGAAATATGTGAGATAGAGGAAGACAAATGCTGTATAATACCATTTATATGGAGAATTAAAAAATAAAACAGACTAAGGAGATGAAGCAGACTCACAGATACAGAGAACAAGCTAGTAGTGGTTACCAGTGGAGAGCAGCAAGGGGGAGGGTAAGGGCAGGGATAGAAGATTAAGAGGTGCAAAGTAATATGTAAAAAATAGATAAGCTACAAGGATATATTGCAATAAAGGGGATATACCCAATATTTTATAATAACTATAAATGGAACATAACCTTTATAAACTGCAAATCACTTTGTCATGTACCTGAAACATAAAATATTGTACATCA
Source organism: Capricornis sumatraensis (assembly GCF_032405125.1). NCBI lineage: Eukaryota > Metazoa > Chordata > Mammalia > Artiodactyla > Bovidae > Capricornis > Capricornis sumatraensis. Next base: position 114,066,506 of record NC_091092.1, read on the forward strand.
ACTATGAAGATTAAGTGAAAGTGTTAGTTGCTCAGTCTTGTTCAACTCTTTTTGACCCTAAGGACAGTAGTCTGCCAGGCTCCTCTATTGATGGAATTCTCCAAGTACGAATTACCCACTGGAGTGGGTAACCATTCCCTTCTCCAGGGGATCTTCCTGACTAAGTGATCAAACCCAGGTCTGCTACATTGCAGGCAGATTCTTTGCCATCTGAGCCACCAGGGAAGACCATAACAACTATACTTCGCTTTAAAAATATATATTCTGGGGCGGTCCTAAGATGGCAGAGGAATAGGACAGGGAGACCACTTTCTCCCCCACAAATTCATCAAAAGAACATTTAAACACTGAGTAAATTCCACAAAACAACTTCTGAATGCCAGCAGAGGACATCAGGCACCCAGAAAAGCAGCCCATTGTCTTTGAAAGGAGGTAGGAAAAAATATAAAAGATGAAAAAAGAGACAAAAGAGGTAGGGACGGAACTCCATCCCGGAAAGGGAGTCTTAAAAAGAGAAGTTTCCAAACACCAGGAAACACTCTCACTGCTGAGTCTGTGGCGAGCCTTGGAAGCACAGAGGGCAACATAACAGGGAAGAAAAATAAATAAATAATTAAAACCCACAGATTACGAGCCCAACGGTAACTCACCCAGTGGAGAAGCAGCGCAGACGCCTGCACCTGGCACTAGCAAGCGGGGGCTGGGCAGGGAGGCGCGGGCTGTATTGCTTAGAGTAAGGATCTGGCCTGAATGCCCCGAGGGCAATCTGAGGAAAGTAACTTGGGCTAGCAAACCAGACTGTGGGATAGCTACCATGCGAAAAGCCCTAAGACACCACCAGGCCTGTGCACAGAACAAAGGACTGAACAGAACTAGCCGGCTGCAGACCATCCCCCTCTGGTGACAGGCAGCCGGAGCCGGAAGGGGGCAATCGCAGTCCCAGAGAGACATTATCTACCAAACCTCAAGCAGGCTTCTTTGCTAACTAAGACTTCTTGGGGTTCTGGACATCTGTCTGCAAAGGTGCGCTGGTTGTAAACCCAGGAAACCGAGCAGCAGGGATGGGGGAGGAGATAAGTTGCAGCGACCGTACTCACCTAACACCTCATCACCTGAGCTGCTCAGACCTGGGAAGGGCACAAAACACAGGCCCAACCGAGTCTGCGCCTCTGAGGACTACCCGAGTGCCTGAACCTGAGCGACTTAGACCTGGGAGGTGCATGCAACCCAGGGCCGGCCTTGGATGGTTCCCGGCGGAGCAACCTAGAGCCTGAGCAGTGTGGGCAGGGAGGGCACACGCGCCGTGAGTGGGGACAGGCCCAGTGTGGCTGAGACACTGCAAGCACACGCCAGTGTTATTTGTTTGCAGCATCCCTCCCTCCCCACAGTGAGACTGAACAAGTGAGCCTAAAAAAGTGTCCACCACCGCCCCCTTGTGTCAGGGTGGAAATTAGACACTGAAGAGACCAGCAAACAGAAGCTAAAACAGAGGGAACCGCCTTGGAAGTGACAGATGCAATAGATTAAAACCCTGTCGTTAGTACTGACTACATAGGAAGGGGCCTATAGATCTTGAGAAATATAAGCCGGACCAAGGAACTATCCGAAAATGAACTGACCCCACACTACCCACAACAACACCAGAGAAAGTCCTAGATATAATTTTACTATTTTTATGATCTTTCTTTTTTTTTATTAAAAAAAAAATTTAAGTCCTTTGTTATAAACCACTGCATCCTTGCTATGTAGAAATGTAACTTTATCAGTATCTTAAGACTAAACAGATCTTAAGGGGAACATTGGTGAAGGGTTTTCATTTGTTGGGCTGATGTTTGCTGTTAAATCTCCATATTCCCTGCCCTTATAATAAATAAAACTAGCATATAGGAGAAATAAGTATTAACCTTTAAGATTAATCATGTTAACCTTAGGTTAAATAAATTCCTTTCTTAGTTGTAACCCACTACACCCTCACCCTATAGGAATGCAACTTTATCTGCTACCTTCAGAGGGTGGTGCCTGGTTTAAAAAAAAAACACCCTTGGAAAAAATAAGTTTTCTGGTTAACTGACCATTATCAGAAAGAAAGGGTCGTAAAATGTCAGCAGGCCTCATGGCCAGAAGATGATGTAAAACCCCTAAGACCTTTTTTTATACATTTATGTGAAGCACCTGATTTTGATAAAGGTCAGGACTGCTGACCCCCGCATGACTTTAAAATTTCCATGTGTCTCTATGTGTAACAAAAGGTATATAAGCAAACCTAAAAAATACAGAGATGGGATCAGTTTCTGGAAAGAGTGATTCCCCCGTGTCGTTCTTTCTTACTCCCCGTTTTTCTGGCTGAATTCCCATCTGGAGCGTGGGTGCTCGCCACGTCTACTTACTTGCCCCGGCTTTTAAGTTCCACACGAGAAGGAGCCCAAGGAGGGGCACCTTCCGATATTCAAGTGGTGCCAGTGGCCCAACGTAGATGGCACAAATTCCTTGTCTTGGAATTTTATTGGTATCCCACGTAAACCAAGTTATTCAGCCTCTTTTTCTCCACTAATATTTCCTACTACACTATCCGTTTCTAATCTCTCTCTCTATCTGTAATTAAATATGTGATTTCCTAGGATGCCGATTCTGTCTCCCCTTCGAATTACCCTGGATCCACTGGGGCTGGAACCCGGCACTTAGAAAAGTATAACTTTCCAAAACTGAACCAGGAAGAAATAGAAAATCTTAACAGACCCATCACAAGCACGGAAATTGAAACTGTAATCAGAAATCTTCCTGCAAACAAAAGCCCAGGCCCAGACGGCTTCACAGCTGAATTCTACCAAAAATTTAGAGAAGAGCTAACACCTATCCTACTCAAACTCTTCCAGAATATTGCAGAGGAAGGTAAACTTCCAAACTCATTCTATGAGGCTACCATCACCCTAATACCCAAACCAGACAAAGATGCCACAAAAAAGGAAAACTATAGGCCAATATCACTGATGAACATGATGCAAAAATCCTTAACAAAATTCTAGCAATCAGAATCCAACAACACATTAAAAAGATCATAGACCATGACCAAGTGGGCTTTATCCCAGGGATGCGAGGATTCTTCAATATATGCAAATCAATCAATGTAATACCCCATATTAACAAATTGAAAAATAAAACCCATATGATTATCTCAATAGGTGCAGAGAAAGCCTTTGACAAAATTCAACATCCATTTATGATAAAAACTCTCCAGAAAGGAGGAATAGAAGGAACATACCTCAACATAATAAAAGCTATATATGACAAACCCACAGCAAACACTATCCTCAATGGCAAAAACTTGAAAGCATTTCCCCTAAAGTCAGGAACAAGACAAGGGTGCCCACTCTCACCACTACTATTCAACATAGTTTTGGAAGTTTTGGCTGGAGCAATCAGAGCAGAAAAAGAAATAAAAGGAATCCAGATTGGAAAAGAAGAAATAAAACTTTCACTGTTTGCGGATGACAAGATCCTCTACATAGATAACCCTAAAGACTCCACCAGAAAATTACTAGAGCTAATCAATGAATAGTGTAAAGTTGCAGGATATAAAATCAACACACAGAAATCCCTTGCATTCCTATACATTAACAATGAGAAAACAGAAAGAGAAATTAAGGAAACAATTCCATTCACCATTGCAATGAAAAGAATAAAATACTTAGGACTACATCTACCTAAAGAAACAAAAGACCTATAGATAGAAAACTATAAAACGCTGGTGAAAGAAATCAAACAAGACATGCACAGATGGAGAAATATACCATGTTCATGGATTGGAAGAATCAATACAGTGAAGATGATTATACTACCCAAAGCCGTCTATAGATGCAATGCAATCCCTATCAAGCTACCAACTGTATTTTTCACAGAACTAGAACAAATAATTTCACAATTTGTATGGAAATACAAAAAACCTTGAATAACCAAAGCAATCTTGAGAAAGAAGAATGGAACTGGAGGATTCAACCGGCCTGACTTCAAACTCTACTACAAAGCCACAATCATGAAGGAAGTATGGTACTGGCACAAAGACAGAAATGCAAATCAATGGAACAAAACAGAAAGCCCAGAAGTAAATCCACGCACCTATGGACAACTTATCTTTGACAAAGGAGGCAAGAATATACAATGGAGAAAAGACAATCTCTTTAACAAGTGGTGCTGGGAAAACTGGTCAACCACTTGTAAAACAGTGAAACTAGAACACTTTCTAACACCATGCACAAAAGTAAACTCAAAATGGATTAAAGATCTAAATGTAAGACCAGAAACTATAAAACTCCTAGAGGAGAACATAGGCAAAAGACTCTCTGACATAAATCACAGCAGGATCCTCTATGACCCACCTCCCAGAGTATTGGAAATAAAAGCAAAAATAAATGAATGGTAACTAAATAAACTTAAAAGCTTCTGCACAACAAAGGAAACTATAAGCAAGGTGAAAAGACAGCCTTCAGAATGGGAGAAAATAATAGCAAATAAAGCAACTGACAAACAACTAATCTCAAAAATATATAAGCAACTTATGCAGCTCAATTCCAGAAAAATAAATGACCCAATAAAAAAATGGGCCAAAGAACTAAATAGACATTTCTCCAAAGAAAACATACAGATGGCTAACAAACACATGCAAAGATGCTCAAAATCACTCATTATCAGAGAAATGCAAATCAAGACCACAATGAGGTACCATTTCACACCAGTCAGAATGGCTGCAATCCAAAAGTCTACAAGCAATAAATGCTGGAGAGGGGGTAGAGAAAGGAAACCCTCTTACACTGTTGGTGGGAATGCAAACTAGTACAGACACTATGGAGAACAGTGTGGAGATTCCTTAAAAAACTGGAAATAGAACTGCCTTCAGTTCAGTTCAGTTGCTCAGTTCTGTCCGACTCTTTGTGACCCCATGAATCGCAGCACGCCAGGCCTCCCTGTCCATCACCAACTCCCGGAGTTCACTCAGATTCACGTCCATTGAGTCAGTGATGCCATCCAGCCACCTCATCCTCGGTTGTCCCCTTCTCCTCCTGCCCCCAATCCCTCCCAGAATCAAAGTCTTTTCCAATGAGTCAACTCTTCACATGAGGTGGCCAAAGTACTGGAGTTTCAGCTCCAGCATCATTCCTTCCAAAGAAATCCCAGGGCTCATCTCCTTCAGAATGGACTGGTTGGATCTCCTTGCAGTCCAAGGGACTCTCAAGAGTCTTCTCCAACACCGCAGTTCAAAAGCATCAATTCTTTGGTGCTCAGCCTTCTTCACAGTCCAACTTTCACATCCATACATGACCACAAGAAAAACCATAGCCTTGACAAGATGGACCTTAGTCGGCAAAGTAATGTCTCTGCTTTTGAATATACTATCTAGGTTGCTCATAACTTTTCTTCCAAGGAGTAAGTGTCTTTTAATTTCATGGCTGCAATCACCATCTTCAGTGATTCTGGAGCCCCCCAAAATAAAGTCTGACACTGTTTCCACTGTTTCCCCATCTATTTCCCATGAAGTGATGGGGCTGGATGCCATGATCTTTGTTTTCTGAGTGTTGAGCTTTAAGCCAACTTTTCCACTCTCCAAGTTCACTTTCATCAAAAGGCTTTTTAGCTCCTGTTCACTTTCTGCCATAAGGGTGGTGTCATCTGCATATCTGAGGTTATTGAGATTTCTCCCTGCAATCTTGATTCCACCTTGTGTTTCTTCCAGTCCAGCGTTTCTCATGATGTACTCTGCATATGAGTGAAATAAGCAGGGCGACAATATACAGCCCTGATGTACTCCTTTTCCTATTTGGAACCAGTCTGTTGTTCCATGTCCAGTTCTAACTGTTGCTTCCTGACATGCATACAGATTTCTCAAGAGACAGGTCAGGTGGTCTGGTATTCCCATCTCTTTCAGAATTTCCCACAGTTTATTGTGATCCACACAGTCAAAGGCTTTGGCATAGTCAATAAAGCAGAAATAGATGTTTTTCTGGAACTCTCTTGCTTTTTCCATGATCCAGCAGATGTTGGCAATTTGATCTCTGGTTCCTCTTCCTGACCCAGCAATCCCACTGATGGGCATACACACCGAGGAAACCAGAATTGAAAGAGACACATGTACCCCAATGTTCATCGCAGCACTATTTATAACAGCCAGGACATGGAAGCTACCTAGATGTCCATCAGCAGATAAATGGATAAGAAAGCTGTGGTACATATACACAATGGAGTATTACTCAGCCAGTAAAAAGAATACATTTGAATCAGTTCTAATGAGGTGGATGAAACTGGAGCCTATTATACAGAGTGAAGTAAGCCAGAAAGAAAAACACCAATACAGTTTACTAACGCATATATATGGAATTTAGAAAGACGGTAATGATAACCCTGTATGCGAGACAGCAAAATGACACAGATGTATAGAACATTCTTTTGGACTCTGTGGGAGAGGGAGAGGGTTGGATGATTTGGGAGAATGGCACTGAAACATGTATAATATCATATATGAAATGAATCGCCAGTCCAGGTTTAATGCATGATATAGGATTCTTGGGGCTGGTGCACTGGGATGACCCAGAGGGATTGTACGGGGAGGGAGGAAGGAGGGGTGTTCAGGATGGGGAACAGATGTACACCCATGGCGGATCATGCTGATGTATGGCAAAACTGATACTATATTTTAAAGTAATTAGCCTCCAATTAAAATAAATAAATTTAAATTAAAACAAAAAAAAATATGTTCTCTCAGGAGGAAATAATATTCTCAGGAACTTTCACATATAGAATACAGCAGTTTTTTAATTTTTATTTTTACTTTATTTTAGTTTACAATACTGTATTGGTTTTGCCATACATTGTACTATCATGTAAGAAACGAATCGCCAGTCTATGTCCAATACAGTATTATTAACTATGGGCTTCCCTGGTGGCTCAGTGGTAAAGAATCTGCCTGTTGATGTAGGAGATACAGGTTCAATTCCTGGGTCGGGAAGATCCCCTGGAGGACATGGCAACTCAATCCAGTATCCTTGCATGGAAAATTCCAAAGACAGAGGAGGCTGGCAAGCTACAATCCATGGGGTTGCAGAGAGTAGGAAACGACTTGGCGACTTAACAACAATGATTAACTGCAGTCACCATGCTGTATATTATATCCCTAAGGCTTCTTTATTTTGTAAGTGAAAGTTGTGAATCTTTATGCCATTTGGTCACTTACACCCATTTCATCCACCCTGCAACCCCTTCTTGTGGCAACCGCCAATCTGCAACATGATTGACCTAGAGATTATCATACTGATTGAGGTGATTCAGACAGAGAAGGAGAAATATTATATGACATATCTTATATGTATAATTTAAAAAGAGATGATACAAATGAATTTAACTACAAAATAGAAAGACTTTCAGTCTCAGAGAACAAGTTTCTGGTTGCCGCTGGGGAAGGATGTGGGACAGGGATAGTTAGGGGACTTGGGATGGACATGTACACACTGCTTTATTTAAAATGGATAAGCAACAAGGATGTACTGTATCACACAGGGAACTCTGCTTAGTATTATGCGGCAGTATTGATGGAGGTTTGGGGGAGAGTGGATACGTGTATATGTATGGCTGAGCCCCTTCACTGTTCACCTGAAAACTGTCACAATATTGTTAATTTGCTATATCCCAAAACAAAATATAAAAGCTAAAATTTTACAAAAACCATGCCTCCAGTGCAAGGGGTGTGAGTTCAAACCCTGGTTGGGGAATTAAGATCCCATGTGGCACATAGCAAGCCAATCAACAAAATATCACCGCAGAAAAAAGTGATGGGGCTCCATGAAAGAAATAATTGACAATCTAGATTTCATTCCCTTTAAACTTCTGCTCTATGAAAATACACCAAGAGAACAAGAAGATGAGCCATAGTCTGGGAGAAAATATTTGCAAAAGACATATCTGATGAAGGCTCTAATCTAAAATATACAAAGAACTCTTAATATTAATAAGAAGAAAACTAACTTCTAATAAAAAATGGACAAAAGATATGAATAGATACCTCACCAAGGAAGATACACAGATGGCAAACAAGCATATGAAAAGATGCTCCACATCATATACCATTAGGGAACTGCAAATTTAAAAAAAAAAAAAAAGCAGATACCATGACATGCCTTTCAGAATGGCCAGCATTCAAAGGACTGACAACACCAAATGCTGGTAAGGATGTGAATCAACAAGAACTCTCATTCCTCGGTGGTGGTGATGCAAAATGGTAGAGCCACTTTGGAAGACAGTTGCAGGTTTCTTAGTAAACTATACATATTCAACACTGCTGGTAGGAATGTAAATTGGTACAGCCAATTTACAGGGAAAACAGTGTAGCAGTTCCTCAAAAAATCAAAAATAACACATAATACTTTCCACAATTCCACTACTATCCAAAGGAATTGAAATCAGGACCGCGAGGAGAGCTCTGCACTCCCATGTTCATTGTAGCACTACTCATAATAGCCAAGAAAGGAAAGCAGCCTAGGTGTCCAGTGACAGATGAATGGATAAAAAAGATGCAAAATATACATACAATGGAATATCATTCAGCCTTAAAAAGAAGCTAACCTCTCCAGTTATGAAAGTGTGGATAAACCTAGAGGACCTTCTGCTACAGTGAAATAAGCCAGACACAGAAGGACAAATACTGTGTGTCATTTATATGAAGAATTTATAATGGTCAAGGTCAAAAAAACAGAGAGTAGAGTGGTGGTTGCCATGGTCTATGGGAGGATGAATGAGAAGGAATTGTAGACTTAAAAAACATTCACAACCTATGTATGAGACAGGGTGCTCAGGGCTGGTGCACTGGGATGACCCTGAGAGATGGGATCAGGAGGGAGGTGGGAGGGGGCTTCAGGAAAGGGAACAATGTACACCCATGGCTGATTCACGTCAATGTATGGCAAAAGCCACTACAATACTGTAAAGTAATTAGCCTCCAATTAAAATAAATAAACGAAAAAAACATTCACAACCTAAAAGTTGACAGGTACGTTCACTTTGGTATAAACCTTTAGGACTTCAACCCAGGAGGCAGCATCTCAAGTAACCCTGAGAGAACTGCTCCAAGGAAGGGAGGGGAGGAGCCAGGTTACATAGAAGTTTTGCAGCAAAGGGCAGGTAGTCTGAATATCAAAAGATTATGATAAATGGAGGAAAACCAGATAATCCAGGTTAAGGAATTTAGCACTTTTCCATATATGGAAAGATGCAAGAATCGGAGCTCACTGAAATTATTCCTTTGATATGAACTTCAGAAATCTGGGGCCTGTATCCTGTATTTTTACATCCTGTGTTCCCTCAGGGTTCACCATCCGTGGTGGCTGCAACTGTTGATAACTGACACTGTTATTCACTGATACAGCAGGCAGTATTCCAATTCTCAGTACTAATCAAAAGTTACAAAGTTTAATTATACAAAATGAGTAAGTTCTCAGGATCTACTATATAATATAGAGCTTATAGTTAAGAATACTATATTGTACACTCTCTAAGAGGTCAAATCTTAAGGTAAGTGTTCTTATCACAGATATAGAACATAAAGGGTGAGAAGGCACCTTTCAAAATGGCCATCATCAAAAAATCTATAAACAATAAACGCTGGAGAGGGTATGGAGAAAAGGGAACTCTCTTACATTGTTGGTGTGAATGTAAATTGATACAGCCTCTATGGCTGGCTCAGAGAGTAAAGCATCTGCCTGCAATTCAGGAGACCTGGGTTCAATCCCTCGGTCTGGAAGATCCCCTGGAGAAGGAAATGGCAACCCACTCCAGTACTCTTGCCTGGAAAATCCCACTGACAGAGAAGCCTGGCAGACTACAGTCCATGGGATCACAAAGAATCGGACATGACTGAGCGACTTCACTTTCCTTCTTTCTATGGAGAAGAGTATGAAGTTTCCTTAAAAATTAGGAATAAAACTACCACATGACCCAACCATCCCACTACTGGGCATAAACCCTTAGGAAACCATAACTGAATAAGACACATGTACTCCAATGTTCATTGCAGCACTATTTACCACAGATAGGCCACAGAAGCAACCTAGATGTCCATCGATGAATGGATGAAGAAGCTTTGGTACATGTATACAATGAAATACTACTTAGCCATAACAAAGACCATATTTGAGTGAGTTCCAAAGTGGTGGGTGAACCTAGGGCCTATTATACAGAGTGAAGAAAGTCAGAAAGAAAAATATAAACATTGCATACTGACACATACACATGAAATCTAGGAGACAGCACTGATGAATGTATTTGTGGGGCAGGATGGAGATGCAGGCATAGAGGACAGACTTGGTGACACAGAGGTGAGGAGAGGGAGGGACAAACTGAGAGTAATCCTGAAACATACACATTACCATATGGAACATCGACAGCCAATGGGGATTTGCTGTGTGATGCAGGGAGCTCAAACAGGTGCTCTGTGATAACCTAGCAGGGTGGGAAGGAGTGGGAGGTGGGGGGATGTTCAAGGGGGAGGGGACACATGTATACCTATGGCGGATTCATGTTGATGTATGGTAGAAACCAACACAATAGGGTAAAGCAACTATACTCCAATTAAAAATAAACTTTGAAAAGGAAGAGAAGGACATTTTGGAGGTAATGGATATGCTTACAGCATAAACTGTGGTGGTCATTTCACAGGAGTAGACTTAACTCCAAACTCATCAATAAATTAAACATGTATAGGTTTTTGTATGTCAATCATACCTCAATAAATTGTCTTTTTTGAAACCAACTAAATAGATGAGAAAGCAATGGAAACAGTGACAGACTTTATTTTGGGGGGCTCCAAAATCACTGCAGATGGTGACTGCAGCCACAAATTTAAAAGACGCTTGCTTCTTGGAAGAAAAGTTATGACCAACCTAGACAGAACATTAAAAACCAGAGACATTACTTTGCCAACAAAGGTCCGCTAGTCAAGGCTATGGTTTTTCCAGTAGTCATGTATGGATGTGAGAGTTGGACTATAAAGAAGCTGAGCACCAAAGAATTGATGCTTTTGAACTGTCATGTCGGAGAAGACTCTTGAGAGTCCCTTGGACTGCAAGAAGATCCAACCAGTCCATCCTCAAGGAAATCAGTTTTGAGTATTCTTTGGAAGGACTGATGCTGAAGCAGAAACTCCAATACTTTGGCCACCTGACGTGAAGAACTGACTCATTTGAAAAGTCCCTCATGCTGGGAGGGATTGGGGGCAGGAGGAGAAGGGGACGACAGAGGATGAGATGGTTGGATGGCATCACCAACTCAATGGACATGAGTTTGAGTAAACTCCAGGAGTTGGTGATGGACAGGGAGGCCTGGCATGCTGCAGTCTATGGGGTTGCAAAGAGTTGCACACGACAGTGATTGAACTGAACTGAAAAATACTCTTAGGCTAGTGGTAAAGAATCCAACTACCATGCAGGAGACTCATGGGTTTGATCCCTGAGTTGGGAAGACTCCCTGGAAGAGGAAATGGTAACCCACTCCAGTATTTTGTCTGGGAAATCCCATGGACAGAGGAGCCTGATGGGCCATATTCCATGAGGTGGCAAAGAGTTGGACCCAACTAAGTGACTAAACAGTAAATATACTCTTACCCTGTGATCTAGTGGTCATGCTCCTTGGTGTTTAGCCAGATGAGCTGGAGACTTACATCAACACAAAAACCTGCATGCAGTTGTTTATAGCAGCTTATCTCATATTTTCCAAAACTTAAAAAGCAACATCGGTGTCCTTCAGCAGGTAATGGGATAAGTAACAGAATACTGTTCAATGCTAAAAATGAATAAGTTTTCAAACTGCGAAAAGACATGGAGGAACCTTAGATGTGTATTACTAAAAAAAAAAAATCTCAAAAAGCTACACACTGCATGATTCCAACTACATGACTCTTGGAAAAAAGCAGAATTATAGAAACAGTAGAAAGACCAGTGGTTTCCAGGGGTTAGGGGGCAGGGAAGGAGGGATGAACAGAGGATAGAGAGCTTTTCACTGTCGTGAAACTGCTCTGTGTGACCCTACAGGGGTGGGTGCTGTTGTTAGTCACTCAGTTGTGCCCGACTCTTTGCGACCTCATAGACTGTACCCCGCCAGACTTCTCTGTTTATGGGATTTCTCAGGCAAGAATACTCGGTGAGATGCCTTTGTCTTCTCCAGGGGATCTTCCCATCCAGGGATTGAACCCATGTCTCTTGCATGGGCAGGTGGATTCTTTACCACAGATGCACCAAGGAAGCCCATAAGGCTGGATGCAAGTCACCATCCATTCGTCTATACTCACACAGGGTACAACACCAAATAAAGAAGCTAATGTAAGTAAGTGTGCTAATGATATATAATATAGCTTCCTAGATTGTAGCAAACGGCCTACTCTGCTTGGGACATTGACAGAAGGGGAGGCTGTGCATGTGTCCAGGAAGAAGACAGATGGGAACTCTCCATACTTTCTGCTCCATTTTGCTGTCACTCTAAGACTGCTTAAAAAAGTAAACTTAAAAATCTAATGGGGCAGGGGTGGTGGCTCAGCCCCATACCCTTCCCTGGGGATTGCAGTCTTGAGTGCAGGGCCAGGCCCTCTTACCCCTCTATCCAAAAGAGGGTGGGCCCCTCAACCCTCATTCAGTTTGCTTGATTTGGATGCTGGCAGGGCCTGAGGCTTCCCTCTTTTTGGGTCTGAGAACACTTCCTGAGATCCAAAAGGATGTGAGGGTGGTATCCCTTGACCACACCTGCCATGCCATGAGTGACAACTGCATCAGGCAGGTTGAGAACGCATATGATGGTGATCCCACTGGGGGTGCTGACTCCATACCCTAAATCTGACTCGGGTGAAGGCCTAAGAGTTCCCCCTCTGCTGACCTGAGACCTCCGCCTCAAATCAAGCTCATCACTTTTCTGTTACCCCTGAGAAGGACATGAGGCCATCTCTTTCTGACTTTACAAGGCTCTTCCACGGCAACAGGGAGGATTCCGTGAGGTCTCTGCTGACATGGGCTCGGCAGGGCTGCTCTCCTTCCTCCGGGCACATCTTAGAAATATTTCTCTCTACTGACCTGAGCCGGCCAACCTCAGATAAAGGTCTGCTGACCTGGGCACCCTCCAAGGTGGGAGTCACAAGTCCCCGAGAACCCTGAACGTTAAGTGAGCGATTTTTCGGGCTGAGAACTTGGCCTGGGGCATGTTGCCCTCCCCAGCCCTCCTGTAAGGGCCTCTTCCTCCTGGCTCCTGTTTCTTTATTAAAAGTCTTCCTGGGCAAGGCCACATCCTGGCAACCTCTTGACCCATTAGCCTATTGAAAACCCTTCAGAGACTGGGTTCCTGTCCCAGGAGCGATGTGAAACAGGGAAGTTGTAAGGCAAGGCAGGATGGATGTCTTGACAAAGGATAAAACACCTTCATCTACGCCTTCTCTTTACTAGCCACACTTCAAATTTCATGTGACTTCTCTTTGAAAAGTTTTAACTTCCAAATGCAAGGGGCTGTCCAGCATGATTTTCTGGGCCCCTGATCATTTGGGTTTTCTGACTTTGGATATGTAGATGATTATATTGTCACTAAATATTACCTTTCTCTGCTTTACTCAGACTTCTCAATTATTTTGATGTGCTTATTGCTGTGGATACCTATTTGCATCCAGTGTTTTGGGCACAGAGTTCTCCTTTTTATCACCTGACATACATGTTCGAACAGTCGATCAGACATAAGGCAAATGAAGGAACAGAAAGTTGGCCTCAGGCTAGGAGGAATGGCAAAGTGTGGGCCTCAGACTTATTTAGGCCAGGAGTCTACTTCCAACCCCGTCATTTAAGAAATAAACTGAATAAATACCTTACCAAACTCTGTGAGCCTCAATTTCTTCATGTGTGAAATGGGTTTGAGAAGGTCTATCTTGGGACTGAGAATAATGCCTGGCCCGTTGCCTGGCCTGTCCTGAGATTGTCAAGGATGCCAGTCCTTACTGTGACCAATCTGTCCCCGGGTATTCATCCCACTACACTGTGATTCAATTTTCAACCCAGGAGATGTCAAAGAATAAGCAGGGGTTTAGGGCAAAGAACCCTCTATCAGAAAATTCCTGGTTAGCAAGGAAAACTAGCATATCCCAGTTAAGAGTATGCCACTGAAAGTCACCATGAGGTAGACATCCTCAGTGGATGTAACACAAAGCTCCAAAATGTTTCAAGGGCCCCAAACTTACCTATCTCTCACTTGCCCTTTTTTATAAACCACTCCCATGTTCATTCATTTAACCACCCGCAAGTGTCTATTCCTTCCCTATTGTTTGTTAAAATACAGTAAAGATATCTTGATTTGAATTATTATTATTGGTTTTTTTTTTTTCTTTTTTTTTAGTGGCATGGGCTCTGACTCCCCCACCGAGGGCAGAGTGTGTCAGTCCAGTGGCTTCAAGGCATCATCCCACCGCAGGGGTGTGCCACCCTGATTTCTGGGAAACTCCATAGACAGAAGACAACAAGAATAAAACATCTAATCTGCACAGTGTTTACCTGTACTGGAACATGGGCACAGGACACATTCCATGCCAGCTTCACATGATTTCTCTCTGATTTACTCACAATCCCAAAGCACAGGCAGACTCAGAAATACTGCAGGTTTGTGTCTCAACCCCCAAACGAAAGTCCATATCGCAACTGAGTCATAGGAATTTTTTGGTTACCCAGTGCTTTCATAAAATTTATGTTTACACTATACTACAGGCTAATAAGTGGGCAATAGCATTATGCCTAAGGACAATATAGATATCTTAAATAAAAACACCTCTTTGCTAAAGGAAAAAGATGCTAACCATTATCTGAGCCTTCACTGAGTCCATCATTTTTGCTGCTGAGGGTGTGAACATTACAAAAGCTATCAATACGTGACACAGACATGAAGTGAGCAAACGGTGTTGGAAACACGGAGCCGAAAGACTTGCTGGAAGCAAGGCTGACTAACACAAACTTTCAATTTGGTCAAGAAAAAGAACAAAGAAAAGAAAAGCAGTATCTGTGAAATACAATAAAGCAAAGTGCAACAGAGTGAAGTGTGCCTCTAACTGTTAGGGCAGTTCCCCATCCCAGGCTTGCTTTCAACTATGCGGCCCACCATGTGGGAACCTGGTCCCTTGTCTCAATTACCACAGCCTCATCTAGCCCGCCATGCACGCAACTTATAATTCCTTCCCACGAAGGACTTACATTTTCCCAAGGCCCACCACTACCTTGCATCAAGGAATTCACATTTGACTGCTGTCATGTCACCATTTCCTTTACATGACAGCTGCCTCTCGACTCTATAATTTTATGGTCAGTGGCTAGATTATTTCTCAGCTCTCCAAGTACTAGCACGGAGTATTCTATGAGCCCAGGCTCAATTAATGTTTAGGGAATAAATGAGCCTGTGAGCATGAGGATGAATTTCTTAGAAATTAATTTTACATTTTTGAATTAACAAAGCATACACTGTCATTTATAATTTTGTTAAAAACAGCCTATAAAAGAGGAGGAAACCAAATACGGTCCATCTTACTTTCCCTCTATTTCTTGATCCCACATATTTCACTGCTTAATTTTTTCATTATTCAAGGAAATAACATATTGTAATGCCATGTTATCTTTCACCAGCTTACTAAATAAGATGGAAGTTTTCCCATTTGTTTTTTTTTTTTTTTAGTTTTTTATTTTTTATTTTATTTTATTTTTTTTTTAGATTTTCTAAAATCTTTAATTCTTACATGTGTTCCCAAACATGAAACCCCCTCCCACCTCCCTCCCCATAACATCTCTGTGGGTGATCCATTTGTTTTACACAACAGGAAAACTCTTATCCTTAAGACAGACAAACAACAGTAAGTGTGACTATTGTCATTCGTAAACTTAGATTATATGCTTTCATTGAGGAGCAACCTTTGAAAAGTAACAAGAAAATTTAAAAAAAAAATCTCTAAATGGCTCATACAGAACACAAACCCCAAGGAATTTTACACTGTGCACCCTCTGGGATGCCCAGTTCTATACCACTTAGAGAACACTGAATGCTATCTTCAGCCACAAGTACAGAATTTGGCTCAGCTTCATTGGGTGTGGGAAGAATTGCTGGAGGAACACTGGGACATCCGCTGGCTCGGGCCCTCTCTTCCTCACCTCTCAAAGCTGAGATACCCAGGATCTCCAATAGCTGACAGAAGGGGTGGGGTTGGGGGGGAAGAAGCCTGGCGGGGTGTTCTACAGCCCTCATCTGAGTCCCCATCTTCGTATCTATCAGAGTCTGACACTCCTCCCTTTACCGAACTGTGTTTACAAGCCTCCAAACAGTTTCACCTCTTAGAGTTCGGCAGGGGAGAAGTCCGGGAATTGAGCGCATGGGTGCCGCTTTGTCTCGCCATCTTTACCATGCCTCGTTAGCACTCGGTGCTCTCCCAGTGACTGGAGTTAGGGCCTAGGTTTCCTTCATTTACAGAATCAAGTAATCGTGTATCTTACAGAATGTCTTAGATCAAGATATACCGAAGAAATCGGCCTAAGAGAGTTGTAGGAACCGTCCCCTGCCGATCACAGAGATGAGACTTTTGGCGTTATCTTTGTTGCAGGACAGGGGAATGGTCCCTTGAGTCCACATTCAGGTCCTCACCTTGCCTTCAGATCAGTCCTGGGAATCCACTCAGCCACATGAATGTGCTGAACATCAGCGCGAGCTCTTCGCCACCGCACGGAAGATTTGCAGAGACACTTCCGGCTATGGCTGCCCTGTGCGTGACCTCTGAGGGATGACGGAAAGGGCGGGGCTCTGTGGGGACCCCGTCGTTCAGTGTTCAGCGATCCCATTGGTCATCCCTTCGGGTCCTCACCATGCCGGCTGTCAGAGCCCGGGACCCTTTGCACTATGGACTTGAGTCCTCCTGCCCCCAAACCAACCCCTCACCTCTCCAAGTCCCTAATGGGGAATCAGGGTGCTTCTCTGAGCACTTCTCCTTGATAGGAGGAGTGCCACTCTGTGAGCCTTCTTCCTTGGTGGGAGAGACCCTCTCAGCACTGATGGTCCTCATCTTCCCAGTGGTGATGGCCAAGATGTCACCCTCCTAAGAACTGGGGTTCCATCCAGTGCCTCGCTGAGACCAGACAGAAATGAAGAGGCTTCTCATCCCTATCACTCTGCCTGGAGCCTCTGGGGTTAGGAATAGGGGCAGGGGTCTGTAAAGCCTCCTCATTTGTGGGACTAGCGATACTTCTTTCTTCACTCAGGGACCTCACCCTGGTCCTGGCCAGTCCTGGGACCTGACCCTCCAACCTGAGATTCTCCCTCTGCTGAACTAAGGCCATTCTTCTTAGACTGAGACTTTGACCTCACAGAGAACTACAAGGCTATTAAGAGGGAATGTCTTGTCTGGGCATTCTAGAACTTAGAGCAAGTTTGGGCAGGTCTCTGAATGACCTGGATTTTATGGTGGTTGTCTCTCCAGTCCTCACCTATGGGGGCCCAAATTTTGTCTATCTCTTGGGTTAAAGGATTCCTGGGGAAAACCAAATCCTGGCAAACTCTTGAGCAGTGTCCCTAATGCAAACCTTACAGTTTCATGTCCCAGACTTGACCTGAGATGGGGAAATAACACAGAAGGCAGGGGGCAGAATGGGGTGCACTCCCAGAGAAAAATGCTGCTCCATCCTTTTCAAAAGCCAGAGTCAGTCTCTTTTCATGACTTGTTTTAATTGACTGACAGGCATACTTTTAAAACATTGTACTGCATGTAATCATTCTTCACAAATACTGTGTTTCGTTACAAAGTGAAACTTTATGGTAACCATACACTGAACATGTCTATGGCAACGTTTTCCCAACATCATGTATTCACTTAGGGTCCCTGTTCCACATATTGTTAATTCTTTAAATATTTTAAACTCTTTCCTTATTTTATTTCTTATGGTGCTCTGATAAGTTGTCTTTGTTACTATTATAACTGTCTTTCATTTGTAAATAAGCTATGTGCATTTCTGGACATCGTCTAGTAAGTGTACAATAGGATTAACAACTTTTATAAGCACTGGGAATCCCACAAATACCTAATGATTTACTCTATGGCAATTTTCACTTTATTGCAGTGATCTAGAACCCAAGTCACCATATCTGAGATATGAGTACAATTCTAAAGGAAAAAAGCCATCCAAGATGGTTTTGTGCTATTCTGATTGAGGTTATCTGACACTGCACAGAGGGACGATCTTACTGTCCCTATCATCTGTTTCTCTTCTTTATTCCTGTCATGTATTGATGTAAGAAGTGTCTTGGAATATATCCAGAGTCCTTACTTTTATCCCAAGATACCTTTGAGTGGTAAGGAACACAAGCTCTGCTTTAGGGCAAGAGGAGTATAACAGCGTTGGATCTAGAGGAATTAAGAGAGGAATCTAATTCCAGGCCTATCAGTCACTAGTGTCCCCAGCAAGGGCTCGCTGCCTGATGCACATAGAAGCCAATACTATGGAATGGGCTTTTGAGAGAAAAACTTTAATCCAAGGTGGAGTGGCAAGAAGACAGGAAGTAGGGCTCTCAAATCTGTCTCCTCAATCCAGAGTTTGAGGTAAAATTAAAGGGTTTAGGGGAACTGCAGACTTGGAAGCTAAGTGGCTAGTCTTGAATTAGTTCATGTAAGCTATTCATGCTGCTAGAAGCCAGATTTTCCATATTGAAGGACTTCATACAGTTCTCCCATTGCAATATTCCTACTCTGAGAGTCCCACAGACGGAACCCTCTTGGTTCTGCAGTCATCCTGGAAACATAGGCTCCTTTTTGGCACATGCATAGTGCTGTCTCTAAAAATAACTCAAGGTTTCATTAACCAACAACCTGTTTTAAGGAGGCAAAACCACTTTAAACTGGTCAATGTTTTATGTTTCAATCCCCCCATTTCTCTTTGTACATTCTTCAAGCTTGTGGGAAATCCTCCTCAATTTGGTTAATGATTCTCAACTTCTGTAGAAAATGATAATCCCAGGTCCCAAATTTCTGTACCACCAGGAGTGGAGTGTTATATAAGCATTGGCAAGGTTGGATTAATTGGTATTTAAGAAAGGTGATCATCAGAGGCTTGGTTTCCTTCACATGTCTCTTTACAGGCTATTGCTTTAAAGTTGGCATTTTGGTGCCTGGATGGAATTTATTACTATTGGGTCAGCTGTCTCGGCTCTTCCTGGCCACTCATCAGCCCAAACTGAGCTCTGCAGTTGAATGACCAATTTCTTCCACTGTAGTGCTCAAAATAGTTTACATTTTGGCCAGCAAACAGAGCCTGGACCAACTGTCTTTAACCAATGCTTGATGCCTCTTCCCAGCCTTCATGGATTGCAGTCGACCTCAACCAGCACTCTTATCAGGAACTTGAGGTCTCTGGATGAGGCAGAAATGTTGGCTTCCCCTGGAAAACCCCTGCATTCATGGGAGCTGTAGGAAAGCCTTCAGGGCTTGTCTATCTGTGGCTCAGAGTGCTTTGTTCCTTTCTAGGAAGAAAATGGGCAAACTTGAGGCATCACCCCTTAATTTAGGACCCAATTCCATCTCCTAGTTTGGTTGCTGGAAAGCGTTGCCTGTATCAGTTCCCTGCAGAAACCACTGAGAAGAATGGACAGTCTCAAGGTGACTAGCTTGGATCTGAGGGTTCACTTAAAAGAACCCTGAAAAGTTTTCCATTATATGTGGCTGTCAAACTGTAGCTTGAGAGGCACGTGTGCTACCCAGCTTCCAAGGAATCTGTCCCACCATTTCCAAGACTGGAGCCCATTTGGTCAGAGGCTCCTAATATTTCCACCCTGCCATGTGCTGAGGGCATGCTTGTCTACTGAAGACGGGCATATGGACGCTTAGACTCTGTCTCACCTTCTACCTTGAAAAACTTACCTGGTGAGGCAGAGGGTGAAAGAGTGATTGCATCATGTTGAAGAAAGTGAAAGAGGAAGCTGTCTTAAACTCAGCCAGAGCTGAGTTTCAGAGAAGAATTCAGGAGCACACATGTTTAAACACTGATTTCCTCACTTCCTTTCTGAGCATGCTGGGGTTTAATCTTTCTGGTAGATGACTGAAACATTTTACTGCTCCAGCAGAGATCACACACAGAGAAGCAAATCTAGATGTCTGGGCAATTTCCAGGGGAAACACATTCAACCCAAGGCCTCTATGTAGCCCATTACCTTTAAGACCAGAACCAATGGTTATTTCTCCTGGTAAAATTTCATTTTTAACATCAGTTCAGTTCAGTCGCTCAGTCGTGTCCAACTCTTTGCGACCCCATGAATCGCAGCACGCCAGGCCTTCCTGTCCATCACCAATCACACATGCACAAATATATAAAAGTAATTCAGTACTACCTCCCTGCTATTCTGGGTGACACAGTATAGGACTAGACTTTTTAGTGAGGAAATGCCAGAATGTGTCCAATTGTATGAAATTCCTCACCCAGATTAGGGTGCGTTCTTCTGTGGGGAGGGGGGAGATTTTCCTGCTTTATACTCCCTCATTTTACATTTATGCTTGCACCACAACAAGGTAATCAGGGCTGGTTTCATTAAGAATACACTCGTGTGGAACTCCAAGTATCATAAGAAACTATGACAAACAACTATATGCAAATAAAATGGACAATCTAGAAGAAATGCACAGATTCTTAGCGAGGTACAACCTTCCAAAACTGAACAAGGAAGAAATAGAGAACGTGAATAGATGGATCACAAGTACTGAAACTGAAACAGTGATTTAAACTTTTCCAATAAATGTCCGGAACCAGGTGGCTTTTCACGTAATTCTATCAAACACTTAGAGATTCTATCACCCTCTTCCAAAAAAAATTACAGAGAAAGGAATACTCCCAAGCTCATTCTATGAGGCCACCATCACCCTGAGAGCAAAACTAGATAGAGAAGCACACACAAAAAAGAAGAGAAAAGAAAGTGACAGGCCAATATCACTGAAGAACACAGATGGAAAAATCCTGAACAAAATACTAGCAAACCAAAAAAGACAGTCTCTTCAATAAGTGGTGCCTTGAAAACTGGACAGTTACATGTAAAATAATGAATTTATTATTTTTAATATAAATTTATTAATTTTAATTGGAGGCTAATTACTTTATTGTATTGGTTTTGCCATACATCAAGATGAATCTGCCATGGGTATACATGTGTTCCCCATCCTGAAACCCTTCCCACCTCCCTCTCCATACCATCCCTCTGGTCATCCCAGTGCACCAGCCCTGAGCACCCTGTATCACGTATCGAACCTCGACTAGACATTCTCTAACACCATACACAAAAATAAACTCAAAATGGATCAAAGACTGAAATGTAAAGCCAGACTCTCTAAAACCCTCAGAGGAAAACCTAGGCAGAACACTGTTTGACATAAGTTGCAGCAGTATTTTTTTCTTTTAGTAAAATGGTTTTTGATCCACCTCCTGGAGTAATGAAAATTAAAACAAAAATAAACAGGTGACATTTAATTAAAGTCAAAAGCTTCCACAGAGCAAAAGAAACCATAAACAAGACAACTCACAGAATGAGAGGAAATAGCAAACAACAGCAGAATAATCTCCAAAATATAGAAATAGCTCATGCACCTCCGTGTCAAATAAACAATCCCATAAAAAAGGAGGCAGAGTGTATAAACAAACATTCCTTCAAAGAAGACATACAGATGACCAAAAAGCATATGGAAAGATGCTCAACATCACTAATTATCAGAGAAATGCAAATGAAAAGTACAATGAGGTATCACCTCACACCAGCCAGAATGGTCATCATCCCCAAATCTGCAAACAATAAATGATGGAGTGTGGAAGAAAGGGAACACTCTTGCACTCTCGGTGGGAATGCAAATAGACACAGTCACTATGGAGAATGTTATGGCAGTTCCATGAAAAACTAAAAGCAGAGTTACCATATGATCCAGCAATCCCACTCCTGGCACATATCCAGGGAAACCTATGATTCATAAATACACATGCACCCAATCTTCATTATAACACTATTTACAATAGCCAAGATATGGAAGTAACTTAAATATCCATCTACAGAGAAATGAATAATGCAGATGTGGTCCAATGGAATATTACTCAGCCATAAAAAAGAAATAATGCCATGTGCAGCAACATGGATGGACCTAGGGAACATCATACTAAGTAAGACACAGAAACACAAATATCATATGACAACACTCATATGTGGAATCTAGTTTTTTAAACTGACACAAATGAACCTATTGAGAACATAGAAAGAAACTTTTGAATACCGAAAACAAGCTTATGGTTAGCGCTGGAGAAATGTTGAGGGAGGGATACATTAGGAGCTTGAGATAAACATATACAACTGTCATGCTGGACTCTTTGTGACTCCATAGACTGTAGTCCAACAGGCTCCTCTGTACATGGAATTTCCAGGCCAGAACACTGGAGTGCGTTTCCATTTCCTACTCTAGGGGATTTTCCTGATCAAGGGACCGAACTTGCTTCTCATGTGTCTCCTCCATTGGCAGGTGGATTCTTTGCCACTGCACCACCTGGGAAGTCCACATACATAACTATATATAATAGAGATAACCAAAAAGGACCTACCATATAGCAGAGAGAACTCTACTCAATATTCTGTAATAAACTGTATGACAAAAGAATCTGAAAATGAAGGAATACATGTGTATGTATAGCTGAGTCACTTTGTTATACACCTGAAACTAACACAACACTGTAAATCACTTATACTCCAAGAAAATAAGACAAAAATATAATACCACCATAATATCCAGCAATCCCACTCCTGGGAATATATCCAGAGAAAATCATAATTCGAGAAAGGTACAGCACCCAATGTTCATTGCAGCATTATTTACAATACCTGTGACATGGAAGCAACCATGTCCATCAACAGAGGAGTAGATAAAGATGTGGTCTGTAAACACAAAGGAGTATTACTCAGCCATAACAAGGAATGGAAGAATGCCATTTGCAGCAACATGGGTGTACCTAGGGATTGTAACACTAAGCGAATTAAGTCAGACAAAGACAAGTATATCCCTCATATGTGGAATCTATTTTTAAAAAATGATAAAAATATATCTCTCATATGTGGAATCTAATTTTTAAAAATGATAAAATGAACTTATTTACAAAACAGAAAGACAGATGATGAAAACAAACTTATGGTTACTAAAGGGGAAACGTAGTGAGGGAGGGAGAAATCAGGAGCTTGGGATGAACATACACACACCATTATATATGAAATAGATGACCGACAAGGACTTCCTACATAGTGCAGGAAACTCTAATCAATATTCTGTGATAACCTATATGAAAAAAGAAACTGAAAATTAATGAATGTACATATAACTGAGTCATTTGCTATATACCTGAAATTAACACAACATTGTAAATCAACTGTACTCCAATAACATTTAAAAAATAGACTGGCATATATCTGAAGAAAACCATATATCTCGGCATATATCTGAAGAAAACCATAATTTGACTAGGTACAAGCACAACCATGGGTCACTGCAGCACTGTTTACAATAGCCAAGACATGGAAACCACCTACAGGTCCATGAATAAAAATGTGATACATAAATACCATGGAATCATACTCAGGCATAGAAAAGAATGAAATAATGTCATTTGCAGCACTGGATGGACTTAAGAGATTTTCATAATGAATGAAGTAAGTCAGACAAAGACAAATACCATATTATATTACTCATAGGTACTATCAATTTTAAAAAATGACACAAATGTACTTATTTAAAATACAGAAACAGACTCTCACATTCTGAAAACAGACTTATGATTACTAAAGGGGAAACATGGGGGGATGGATACATTAGAAATTGGGATGAACATAGAGAAACAAGCAATATATAAAATAGATAGCCGAAAAGGACCTCCTACATAGCATAGGCAACTCTACTCAACATTCTGTAATAACCTATATGGGAAAGAATCTGGAAAAGATTGAATATATATGTAACTGAGTCACTTTGCTGTGCACCTGAAACACAAGATTGTAAATCAATAATTCTCAATAAAAGTTTTTTTTTTTTAAAGGATATCCATCTGTAACAATACCTACAGGCAATCACCTTCAGTTCAGTTCAGTCACGCAGTCGTGTCCAACTCTTTCGACCCCATGAACCGCAGCACGCCAGGCCTCTCTGTCCATCACCAACTCCCAGAGTCCACCCAAACCCATGTCCGTTGAGTCGGTGATGCCATCCAACCATCTCATCCTCTGTCGTCCCCTTCTCCTCCTGCCCTCAATCTTTCCCAGCATCAGGGTCTTTTCAAATGAGTCAGCTCTTCGCATCAGGAGGGCAAGCTCAGTTCAGTCGCTCAGTCGTGTCCGACTCTTTGCGACCCCATGAATCCCAGCACGCCAGGCCTCCCCGTCCATCACCAACTCCCGGAGTTCACTCAGATTCACGTCCATCGAGTCAGTGATGCCATCCAGCCATCTCATCCTCTGTCGTCCCCTTCTCCTCCTGCCCCCAATCCCTCCCAACATCAAAGTCTTTTCCAACGAGTCAACTCTTTGCATGAGGTGGCCAAAGTACTGGAGTTTCAGCTTTAGCATCATTTTAAAGGCATGAGTAAAAAACTCCATCACCTCCATAAAGCAAGGTTTCCAGTCCAGGAGCAAGGTGTTTATCTCCTGATTCAGAGGACCCTCATTAATATCAGGTGTAATAAAATTTTGTCACAGTCATCCAATAGCCACATTCCTATTTGCCAATCTCAACACATACAACAGTCAGACATAGTTAAACATAGGCAAATAAATCCAAAGACCTGGGACCTTAACGTAGTGTTTGGGGCTCTAACCCAATCGTTGAATACCTCAGCAGCTTTAATCTTGCACTGTCCCCTTAGGAGGGTCCCTAACCAACCTCTCATCCTAGCCTCTGGATTTTATCCAGATGGAAGAAACTCCACTAGGTGGGACCCTAACCCATAGTGTTGATGTCATTGTTCAGTTGCTCAGGTGTGTCTGACTCTTTGCCACCCCATAGACCATAACATGCCAGGCTTCCCTGTCCTTCACTATCTCCTGAGCTTTGCTCAAACTCGTTTCCATTGAGTCGGCAATGCCATCCAACAGTCCAGTCCTCTCTAACCCACAGTGCTGATTAGATTATTAGACTACAGGCACATTCTAACTACATATAGCACATTTAGCTATAGGAACATTATAGTGAGGTTACTCACCCAAAGATATATGATCCAGGAGCTATTCCTTTTCTTAAAGGTGAAAGGAGCCAAAGAAGCCCAAGGAGCCCAGAGAGCCATGGCTAGGAAACAGGAACCTGAGAGCCGACTTTCTAGACAAACTCAGTCGAGGTGGCCACTCAGGGTTGGTGTTGAGAACCACCAGGGGCTACAGTGCATCAACCAGATGGTCACAAGTCCTAAATCTCAACTAGGCTGCCCAAACTCACTGAACATGGGCTCACTGACAGATGCGCACAGAAGCCAATACTTATGGCAAGAGCTTTAGAGAAAAGAGCTTTACTGCAAGGCCGACCAAGGCAGGAGGCAAGGTATCAAATCTCTCTTCAATCCAGCAGCTTGGGTGAAATCTAAGGGGTCACGGGAATTTCTAACTTGGAAGCTAATTGGCTAGTCTTCAATTAGTCCATTTCAGCTACTCAGGTTACAGGAAGCCAGGCTTTCCTTATTGAAGGACTTCTCATTTTGCAATGGCCCTTGGGGCAACATTTGTATTCTCTGAGTTCCCCAGATTGAGGATCTTGGCTCCCGGGTCATGCTGAGGTCATGAGTTCCTTCCTGGACGCATGCAGTCCTTTCTTGTAAAATGACTCAAGGTGTGATTAATCAACAATCTTTTTGAGGAGGCAAAAGCAGTTTAAGCTGGTCAATTTTTTCACATGCTGTTTCACTAGCCTCCTGAACTCCAGCACATTAACCAAACTCCAAGACAAAGAAAAATCACAGTGAATTTAAATGTTGCCTAGCAAGGACAATCATGTAACAGTCACACCACGGGATGTAACATAGAATGTGCTTGAGGTAGACTCTTTCCCAGTTGGATACAACTCAAAGTTCTTAGAATTTTTGTCATTGACCAGTATCTTCCCTGGAAGGAAATGGCACCCTACCGCAGTACTCTTGCCTGGAAAATCCCATGGATGGAGGAGCCTGGTAGGCTGTAGTCCATGAGGTCAGTAGGAGTTGGACACGACTGAACGACTTCACTTTCACTTTTCACTTTCATGCATTGAAGAAGGAAATGGCAACCCACTCCAGTGTTCTTGCCTGGAGAATCCCAGGGATGGGGGAGCCTGGTGGGCTGCCATCTCTGGGGTCGCACAGAGTTGGACATGACTGAAGCGACTTAGCAGTATCAGCAGCAGCAGTATCTGCCCTCCTAGCTACCTTTTCATCTAAATAACCAATATTTCCATGTATTAATTACCAACAAAAAATCTAGAACTTGCCTAGAATTTGCCCAGTTACACACAAGATAAAAATAATTAAGTACTTTCTTTTTTCTTTTATTTTTTTAAAATTTATTTACTTTAATTGGTCTCTGGCTCCCTCAACCCAGGGTAAAGGTCACCAGTGCAGGAGTCTTTGGACTCTCTGAGGCCCTCCATCTGAGAATCTGGCCATGCCCACCACTCCCACTGTATCTCTAGCCCACAAGACAACTTCAATTAAAATGACTGCTCACTGAAGGCTCTGCATTTTCCTAAGGCTCCAAACCTAGCCATTGTATTAAAAAAGAGATATACTTTTGCTGACAAAGGTCCCTATAGTCAAATCTATGGTTTTTCCAGTAGTCATGTACAAATGTGAGAGTTGGACTGTAAAGAAAGCTGTGTCAAAGAATTGATGCTTTCTAACTGTGGTCTTGGAGAAGACTCTTGAGAGTCCCTTGGACCATCCTCAAGGAATCAACCCTGAATATTCATTGGAAGGACTGATGTGGAAGTTGAAGCTCCAATACTTTGGCCACCTGATGCAAAGAGCCAACTCATTGGAAAAGACCCTGATGCTGGGAAAGAAAGATTTGGGGTAGGAGGAGAAGGGGGCAGCAGAGGACAAGATGGTTCAGTGGCATCACTGACAATGCACTTGAGTTTCAGAAAACCCCGGGAGATAGTGAAGGGCAGGGAGGCCTGGTGAGCTGCAGTCCATGGCGTCACAAAGAGTGGGACATGACTTAATAACTGAACAACAACAAGGCTCCAAATTGCCTCACTGCAGGCCATTTACACTTGCTTTCAACTCCAAGCGCTTGCCCTCCTTACCCCTGCTTTTGACTTGTTCTTTCAGCAGTCCCCAACCTTTTTTGCACCAGGGACTGGTTTTGTAGAAGACAATTTTTCCACAGACTGGGAATGGGGGATGGTTTTGGGATAATTCAAGCACATTACATTTATTGTGAATTTTATTTCTAATGTAAATGCCGCTGCTGATTTCACAGGAGGTACTGGTTGGAGGCCTGAAGTTTGGAGACCCTGCTTTTGCTCATAGAGAGTATCTCACCATCTTTTCATATAATAGTACCTCCTAGACTCTAAAACTCAATGGACAGGGGCTAGATCTTGTTTTGGAGGTTGCTGTTGTGCCAGTTTTTTAAAAAGCATCCACAGTAAGCCTACCAAAAAGCTCATTCTCAGAACTTCCCTGTTGGTCCAGTGTTTAAGACTCCCTGCTCCCAATGCAGGGGGCATGGGTGGGTTTGGTCCCTGGTTGGGGATGGTCCAGCATGCTTCACAGCCAAGAGAAAAAAAATAGAGCTCCTTCTCAAATAATAATTGGGAAATAAACAAGAGAATAAGCATGTGGCCTAATCCATTAGAATTTATCTTACATTCCTAAATAATATAAGCAAATACAGGCATATAACTTTAATTTTAGAAGAAAAAGCACAAGAAGGAGTTAGGTAAACCAAAAATTAACAATCTTTTCATTATTTATACTCTTTCTTTCAGCCTTTATTGATTAAATATAAAGTGCCTACTGTACACTTTGCATTATGCTCAGACTACAACCCCAAATAAGACCAAATATCTGCTCTTTTTTTTAAAAAAAAAACACTTTATTGAGATATGATTATCATATAAAAAAGCTGTACTCATTTAATGTATACAACTCGATGTTTGGAAATAAATACACACTTCTGAAACACCGCTACAATCTATGCCATAAACGTGTCCATTACATCCAAAAGTTTCCTTCTACACTCTTTATTGATTTACTCATTTATTTTTGTGGAGGTGAGGAGGAGCAAGGAAAATTAACATAACATCTATCCTTTTAGCAAAACTTTAAGTATCCAATATGGAATTGTTAACTATAGGCTCTATGCTACACATTACATTTCTAGAAATTATTCATCTTGTATAACTGAAAATCTGTGTCCTTTGACAATCACGTCCTCATTATGTCTCCTCCCAGGCCCTGGCAATCACCATCCTACCCTGCTTCTATCAGTTTGCCTGTTTTAGATTCCTCATTTAAGTGGTATCATGTATTTGTCATTCTGTGTCTGGCTTATTTGACTTAGCACAATGTTTTCTAGGTCATCTCTGTTATTGCAAGTGAAAAAGTTTCCTTCTTTTTAAGGTTGAGTAATACTCCATTATAAGCTTCCCAGGTAAATAATCCACCTGCCAATGCAGGACACACAGGAGACTCAGGTTCAATCCCTAGATTGGGAAGATCTCCTGGAGGAGGAAATAGCAACCCATTCTAGTATTCTTGCCTGGAAAATCCCATGGTCAGAGGTGCTTGGCAGGCTACATTCCATGGGGTCGAAAAAGAGTCAGACACAACTGAGTGACTGAGGACACACACACACAACACTCCATTTTATATATATATATAAAATAATAAATATATATATAGCCTATATTAATCCATTCATTCATCAAAGGACATTTAGGCTCTTTCCCTGTATTGATTATTGTGAATAATGCTGCAACAAATATGGGAATGCTGATATCTCTTGGAGAGTCTGATTTTAACTCCTTTGGATAGATACCCAGAAGTGGATTTGCTGAATCATATCATAATTTGATTTTTAATTTTTTGAGAAACCTCAATACTGTTTTCCACAGTGGTTTCACCCATTGACATTCTCATTAACTGTATAAAAGAGTTCTGTTTTCTAAATGCTTGTACTTACTCAGCTTACTCTCTACTGGAGATAGAGCAAAACAATCAACTTGTCAAATTATTGTTGTGGTAAAAACATTTAACATCAAATCTACTCTCAAAATTCTAGGCACACAATACAGTACTGTTAAATACAGGCACAATGTTGCACAGCAGATTTCTGGAATTTATTCAATGAATAACTGAAACATTATATCAAGTGAAAAGCAACTGCCCATTTCTCCCTCCCGTGGCCTTCTGTGTTTCTATGTGTTTAAAACCTTTCAGTTCAGTTCAGTCGCTCAGTCGTGTCCGACTCTTTGCGACCCCACGAATCACAGCACGCCAGGCCTCCCTGTCCATCACCAACTCCCGGAGTTCACTCAGACTCACGTCCATCGAGTCAGTGATGCCATCCAGCCATCTCATCCTCTGTCGTCCCCTTCTCCTCCTGCCCCCAATCCCTCCCAGCATCAGGGTTTTCTCCAATGAGTCAACTCTTCGCATGAGGTGGCCAAAGTACTGGAGTTTCAGCTCCAGCATCATTCCTTCCAAAGAAATCCCAGGGCTCATCTCCTTCAGAATGGACTGGTTGGATCTCCTTGCAGTCCAAGGGACTCTCAAGAGTCTTCTCCAACACCACCGTTCAAAAGCATCAATTCTTTGGCGCTCAGCCTTCTTCACAGTCCAACTCTCACATCCATACATGACTACTGGAAAAACCTTTAGATACCTCATATAAGTGAAACCATGCAGCATTTGTCCTTCTGAGACTGACTTATTTCATTAGAATAATATCCCTGTGGTCTCTCCATGTTGTCCCATATAACAAGATTTCTTTACTTTTTAAGGTGAAATTATTCCCCATTGTCTGTGTCTACCACATGTTCTTTACCCATTTATCTGTTGGTAGATTTTGGGTTGTTACCGTATCTTGGCTATTGTAAATAATGGTGCCATGAACACAGGAGTGAAGATGTCTCTTTGAGATACTGACTTCACTTCCTTTGGATGTACAATTGACCCTTGAACCATGTGGAGTTTAGAAGCACCAACTCCCATGCAGTCAAAATCCCTGTATAATTTTGACTCTGCCCAAACTTAACTAATAATAACCTACCGTTGACTGGAAGCTTTACTGATAAACAGTCAATGCATATTTTGTATGCTATAAGTATTTTCTTCTGTATTCTTACAATAAAGTAAGCTAGAGGAAAAATGTTATTGAGAAAATTATAAGAGAAAATATATTCACAGTACTGTATTTATCAACATTGTAAGTTTACAGCATCCATTTATAAGAAAAATTGGCTGTAAGTACCGACATTTATATTGTCTTATATGACACAAAGGACTACACATACAAGACACTAAACATCAACCATGAAAAAATAATATGAAAAGAAATTCATATTTATTTACAGGTATAATGATTCAAGCTTTGATAATGAGGAAGCAGCAATATGACTGCTTTATAGTAGCCTAGTGTAATCGATAGGATTGCTTCATGGTAGCCGAGCATATACAGTAATGAATGAATAGCTAAAAATTTTTATAGCATACACTATTATGGTAATCCTTATCATACACTACTGAAAACCTTGTTACTTTAAGAGAAAACACTTACCTGTGAGGACAGGCTGATGGGCAGTTTATCCATTGACAAGAGAGAGGTGGGATAGTGTGCAATAACACAATTCTTTGAAACTAAAGTTATAAAGCAATAATAAAATGAAACATTACTAACTTTATATTAAATGTCACTCAGCTTCTGCCTATGCAATGGTAGGCTATCCATTTCAATACAAGTCTTGCACGCAATGTTCTACATGATGAATACTTAGCTGGTGGTGATGATGAAGATGGTGACACAGAAACATCTCATACAGTCCTTGCCTACAGTTATTAGCTCTTACCACTAAGACACTCACACACATACCCAACAGATAAGGTTATTACCAGTATGGCACAGTGAGTATTTACTACTCATTGAGTGGAAGTGGATCGTCATGAAGGTCTTCATTCCTGACACCTTCTTGCTGAGGAGGCTGAGGAGGAGGAGGAAGAGGAGGGTTGACCTTGCTGAGTGGCAGAGATGGAAGAGCAGAGGAGGTGGAAGGCGGGGCAGGGGAAGCAGGCACACTCAGGGTACCTTTATGGAAATACATTGTAATTTCTGTCTGAAGGTTTTGCTTTTTCATTTCTCTAAAGACGTTTCTGTGTGTTATCAGTCCTCCTTCCACCATTTGCTTTTGCTTCAGTGCCCATATCACAGAAGGGTCCATGCCATACAAGAGTCAGAAGCAGTCTTGAGAACTCAGAACGCTTCTGCCAGACTGTCTAGTGCCAGTTTGTTTCCTGGCACTGCTGCTTCTAGGTCTTCTCCCTCATCATCCGGCTCTGGTTCGGAACCACTCATCTCCATCAAGTCGTATTCTGTTAATTCCTCTGCTGCAGGGTCTGCTAGCGCTTGGATTTTTCCAAGATCTGTATTTTGGGACTCTTCACCCTCTCCCAGCCTTTCATGTCATATCCACAGTCTCCTTCATGATTTCCTTGACTGACTCTGTCACAAATCCTATGAAGGCATGCACAACACCTGGACAGATTTATTTAGCAGGAATTTATTGTTTGGGCTTTCATGGGCTGTGTGTGTGTGTGTGTGTGTGTGTGTGTGTGTGTGTGTGTGTGTGTGAGACAACAGTTGCATCTTCAGTCGTGTAATCCTTCCAGACGTCATGATGTTCTATCAGGGTTCGCTTCCATAGCATTGACAATCATTTCCATAGAGTACCATGTTGTAATGACCCTTAAAGGTCCCTTTGACCCTCTGACCCATAGGCTGACTTAGAGATGTGTTTAGGGGAAAGGAGACACTTTGTGTTTAGGGAAAGGAGGTCAGTGTTGACCTCACGGGGTTCTGGGTGGCCAAGGCATTGTCCAATATCGAAAGAATTTTAAAAGGCAGTCAGTAACCGGAAAGGTACTTCCTGAATTCAGGGATGAAGCACTGATGACACCAATCCCCCCAAAGGTTCCTGCTGTCCGGCCTTCTCGTTGTACAACCAAAAGACTGACAGATGGTGTTTATCGTTTCCCTTGAAGGCTCAGGGTTAGCAGCTCTATAGGCAAGGGGAGTCCTGATCATTTGCACAAAAACCTGATGGCATTTGCACAAAATCATAGAATTAGCCTATCTCAGTCTGTCTCAAATCCTGGAGTTCACTTCCCTTCCTTACCAATGCATGTACTTTGTGGCATTTTCCCCCAGAACAGGACACTTTCATCTGCATTAAAACCTGTCCAGACACATCTGTTTACTCCGTGATTTTCTTTTCTAAATTTTCTTGGTGCACAGTTGATTTACAATGTTGTGTTAGTTGCAGGTGTACTGCAAAGTGATTCAGTGATATATATACATATATCCATTCTTTTAAAGAATCTTTTGTCATATAAGTTATCACAGAATATTGAGTTTCCTGCTCTATAGAGTAGATACTTGTTGGCCATCTACCTTATATACAGTATGTGTATATGTTCATCTCAAGCTTCAGATTTATTGCTCCCTCCCTGCCCCATTTGCTCTTTGGTAACCATAAGTTCATCTTTTATACCTGTTCAGTCTGTTTCTATTTTTTAAATAAGTTCCTTTGTATCATTTTTTAAAACTGTATTCCACATATGAGTGATATTTGTCTTTGTCTAACTTCACTTAATATGAAAATCTCAACGATGTCCATTGTCTCCACTTTCACTCAACATGATTTGAGAAGCCCTAGCTGTGGCAATCAGAGTAGAGAAGATATAAAAGGAATCCAAGTTGAAAAAGAAGTAAAACTCGCACTGTTTGCAGATGACATGGTACTATCACATCGTGACAAATGGATGGGGAAACGATGGAAACAGTGAGAGACTTTATTTTTGGGGGCCTCCAAAATCACTGCAGATGATGACTGCAGCCATGGAATTAAAAGATGCTTGCTCCTTGGAAGAAAAGCTTTAATCAACCTAGACAGCCACAGGACTTTAAAGGTCAGTTTTCATTCCAAATCCCAAAGAAAGGCAATGCCAAAGAATGCTCAAACTACTGCACAATTGCACTCATCTCACACACTAGTAAAGTAATGCTCAAAATTATCCAAGCCAGGCTTCAACAATATGGGAACCATGAACTTCCAGATGGTCAAGCTGGTTTTAGAAAAGGCAGAGGAATCAGAGATCAAATGGCCAGCATCCACTGGATTATGCAAAAAGCAAGAGAGTTCCAGAAAAACATCTATTTCTGCTTTATTGACTATGCCAAAGCCTTTGACTGTGGGAATCACCACAAAGTGTGGAAAATTCTGAAAGAGATGGGAATACCAGACCTCCTGACCTGCCTCTTGAGAAATCTGTATGCAGGTCAGGAAGCAACAGTTAGAACTGGACCTGGAACAACAGACTGGTTCCAAATAGGGAAAGGAATATGGCATCTTGGAATGGTGGCAGCCATGACTGCAGACCCAAAGTGTGGTACACAACAAGTAATTCAACTTTTTCATATAATGTCATGACTTCTGTTTCTTGAGAGCACTTCCAGCACCACTAGCGGCACTTCATATGAGTTCAATGGTGTTATTCAAGGTTTACAGTATTGTACTAAACCCAGTGAGAAATACCTGAGAACCATGGTGATCATTTTTTTTTTTTTTGAGATCACAGTTTACTATAGAAACTGCTCATCAGAGATGAATAGTGCTATTCATGGTGCATAAGTGTGTGTGTGTCTGTGTTTGTGTGCACAACTTTTGATAAATTTAACCTTTTCATATTTGTGCATATTTTATGGCAGTAAGTGATAAAATAGACTAGTATCTATATAAATTTTATGCATTCATGACACTTTTTCCTTAATTTTTGATATTTCTAGGCTATGCGAGTCACCTGTGAGTTTTTCCAGGTTAACGCAAATCTCGGAATAGTTTTACCATGTATTTATTGAAAAAGATTCATCTATAAGTGGCTCTGCACTTTCAGTCTTGTGTTGTTCAAGGGTCGACTGCACACAAGGAAGTGGCGATGCTGTGTCGCATAATAGCTACAGTTGTGATGTTCTGAGGAGCCTCCACACTGTTTTCCATAGTGGCTGTGCCAATTTATACTCCCAGCAACTGTGGGCAAAGGTTCCCTTTTCTCAACACCCTTGCCACTTCTTAGCACTTGGCTTTTTGATAATAGCTCTCCCAACAGGTATGAGGTGATCTGTGATTGTGGTCTGGATTACCATCTCACTGATGATTAGTGATGCTGAGCCCCTTTTGACATAGCTTTTGGCCATTTCTGTCTTCCTTAGAAATATTTAGGTTCTTTGCTCATTTTTTAGTTATTTTTAATTAATTAGTCTGTAATTGAGTTGTATGAGTTCCTTTTATAAGATATTAACTTATCAGATATATGGCTTGCAAACTTTTTTCTATTTCACCTTTCCATTTTGTTGATTGTTTCCACTGCTCTACAGAATCTTTTTAATTTGATGTAGCCCCACTGACTTTTCTTTTTCTTGTCTGTTTCTGTTGTGAAATTAAAAACAAAAAAATACAAAACATCGCCATGATCAATGACAAGGAGCTTTCCCCTATGTTTTCTTCTAAGAATTTTATGATTTCTGGCCTCATTTTAAAGTCTTGAATCCATTTTTTTGAGTATGATGTAAGATAAGACTGTAGTTTTACTCTTTGCAGGCAGATTTTCAGTTTTTTCAACACTATTTGTTCATTGAGGAAACTTTTTTTTCCCTTTGTATTCTTCGTGCCTTTGTTAAGGATTACTTGCCTATATATGCGTGGGTTTATACATGGCTCTATTCTGTTCCATTGGTCTGTGTGTCTATGTTTATGCTAGTATCACTCCGTCTTGTACTATAGTTCAAAATCAAGAAGCATTGTCCTTACACTTTGCTCCTCTTTGTCAAGATTACTTTATCTATTCAAGGTCTTTTGTGATGTCATATGATTTTAGCCTTTCTATTACTCTGGAAAATTCCACTGGAAATTTGACACAGATTACATTAAATCTGTAGATCACTTTGGGTGGTATAAATATTTTAACAATGTGAATTGTTCCTATCCATATACTTGGGACATCATTTGATCTTTTCCACTTTCTTCAACCAATGTCTCCTTGTTTTCAGCATAGAGATGTTTTACTTCCTTGGTTAAATTTATTTCTATGTATTTTATTCTTTTGACGTTTTTGAAATAGAACTGTTTTCTTAATTTCTTTTTCAGATAGTTTGTTGTTAATGTTTACAAACATTACTCATTTTTGTCTGTTATTTTGTGTCCTGCAGCTTTCTTGAATTCATTTCAGAGTTCTAACATTTTCCTGGACACCCGGAACATTCACCCCACTCTCACTTTTCCCCACCAAGAAAGGTCACAATCTCTCTTGGCACTGAACTGTGCCAGCCTGAGACAAGGGCTGATGCCAATAAAGTCAAATTGCTGTTCTTACCCATTTCAAGTACAGCTGATCTAAGCTATATGCTTACCCGTGGTACTGCCATTTCTTAATTGCATTCTGGACCTTCTATAAAGGTATTTTGTTACTTATACAATGTTAAAATCTGGGCTGCTGAGGGGATACAGGGGCTGGGAATTCCCATTCCACTGTATTACAGATGCCACTCAATCAGGACCGTTTTCTTTATTTCCTGATACCAACAATTTTTCTGTGTTCATTCACGTTGGCAAGCAAATGCTAGTTCTCTTGACATGTTATCTTGTTCTGAACCACAAAAGGAGATTCAAGGATTTGATTCATTATACAAAATACCAAAACGTTTATACTTACACTGAAATACAGCAAGAAATGGGATATAGTTTGTTCATAAACACAGGTACGGAAGTCAAATAAACTTTCGATTACAAGGAAGAGTATTTTAAGAGTACCAAAAAAGAAAAAGCAAGCCCTAAACAGAAAAAGATACATGTCCCAGTTACTGAGGTCAAGCAAGAACAAACAAAGACATGAAATATGTTCCCTTCAGCTCCATCTTGGCACTCAGTTACTTGGGATACTTACGTCTCTTTTCAACCTCAAGATGAGGGATCTGCCCTGGATGTCACTATGTGGGAGGAGCTGGAGGACTTGGTTCTGGAACATGCCCTGCCCATGGCAGTAGCTCTCTGTCTCTCTCAGCTCTCAAGGGCTCTCTCTTCCTCATTCTATGATGGAATTCAGGACCTCCCAGGGCTGACAACGGAAAGTAGACACTACAGAACCACAGTGGTTCTGGGTGGCTATTTCTTTACTTCTCTTTAAGGGGCTTTACATATATATCTGACAATTCCTTCTCTGACCTGAGATTGCCCTCCTTAGACCAAAGGTCTCAAGCCCCTGACAACTGTACTGTGAGTGAGATGTTCAGCTTGAGAGCTCTGCCTGGAGCCTTCTTATACCTAATATTCTGGGGGTGTTGCTTTCCTCAGTCCAGATGCATGGCTATCTTCCTATAGGCCCTTGCCCCTTTGATAAATGGCTTCTTGGGAAATGTCACATCCCTGAAAGCCCCAAGCAGTTTCCCTACTGCAAGTGTTGCAGAGACGGAGTCCCTGTCCTAGGAGGGATGAGAGATGGGAAATCCATGGCATAAGTAAGGGGGCCCAGGTAGAGACCCGTGAGAGAAACAAACATGGTAAGTTGTCCCTTCTCTCCTTCAGCCAGACTTCTCAGGCAACTTATGTTCGAATAAAGAAACTTTGTATTTTATGTCCAATAGATATTTCTTTATACAAAGAAATGGCTCTGAGATGACTTGCTTTTGAATCCTGATCTTTTGAGCTTATGTGTAACTTTAAAGTGTTCAGATCTTTTAAGCTTATCCGAGACCTCATATATATGGACAGATGATCCTATGGTCAGCAAACATTATTGCTTTGTTTCTTCTCTTCATATGGCACATTTATTTTAGTTTTATTATTATTATTGCTCTAGCTATGTATTACAATATAACAGTTTGACCTGAGAGTCCTTCTTCTTATTGCTTCTGATACATTTCTCAGTAATGAAAATAAAAAGGGAATTAAGGGCACAAGGTCAGCTCAGGCTTGCAGGAGTGAGAGGGTGAGCTTTAGACTAAGTCAACTCAAGGGCCTACGACCATCCTTGTCACTTACCAGCCATGGGAAGTGTGTCAGGTCAGTAAACTCTCTGAGAGCGCCTCAGGCTCTTTATCTGTGAAGTGAGTTTGACAAGCCCTGTCTGGAGGGACTGGTGCCATGTGGTGGTAATTGTAAAGCATCTGCCACAGTGCCTGGAAGGCACCATATCCCTCCTTTCTCATGACTGGTGGCTGCACTTTCCAGCAAAGACCTGACCTCCCTTAGGCCTGAAATAGGGCCACTCTAGTGGCTCAGCAGTAAAGGATCTGCCTGTGGTACATACAGGAGCTGCAGGAGACCTAAATCAGCCCCTGGGTTGGGAAGATTCCCTGGAGGAGGAAATGGCAACCCACTCCAGTTTTTCCCTGAAGAATCTCATGGACAGAGGAGCCTGGGGGGCTACAGTCCATGAATCAAAAAGGAGTCAGGCACGACTTAGTGATTCAACAATGACAAGAAGAAGGCCTGATATAAAGAAGGGAGGGAGAGCCTTGCCTGACAGCCCTCCCCTGAGCTTTCTAGAACTGGTATCAAAGGCTATGGCATGACACGCTTTGTCTCTATTCAGGGATGGGTAGACCCCTCCATCTCCACTCGGGCTCCACAATTTGACTTCTGGTGGGGCCTGGGGAATCCCCTCCTTCTGGACCTGAGGCTTATCTCCTCATAGTAAGACTCATACCTCCCTGTGAGCCTGGAGGAGGAAATAAGGGTGGCCTTATCTAGCTACCCCTGCCCATAGTCTAACAAGGATGAAAGCTCTGGAAGCTGGTTGAGGATGAAAGACAGTTCTGCTCAGGGCCCCAAATCAGCGTTCCAAATCAGGGTCCCAAATTTGACTCTCAGCCAAGCCCAAGATCCCCCCCTCTCTGTTGACATGGGACCACCACCATCAGACCAAAACCCTAACTTTCCTGCTACTCCTTGGTCAGAACTGAAGGGTCCCTTGGGCTGACAACTCTGCCTGGGACCTTCTAGCCTGATAGTAGGGACGATTCTATGTGGCCATCCTGGTATGTGTGTTCCCGCATTCTTTACCATCCTCACCCTGACTTACAAATAATCTTGAAATATTTACAACCTGGAAATATTCACTGACTTACCTTAAGGCTTCTCCCCTCAAGCCCCCAACTCCCTGAGACCCTCAAGGAAGAGGTGGAATTTGCCTCATCGGGCCACCACAGCCTGTGGTCTTCCACTCCTGAGGCAAACAGTAGTGGAAGGAATATGTTCTGCCCCGTTGTTTTGAGGTGGGTTATCTTTTCAGTCTTCAGGGTCCTTACCTTGGCTTCTGGCACAATCTGGAAACCATACTTCTGTTGAGCTGTGGCTGCTCCCTTTGATCAGGATGAGGTTCCTTACCTCCATGAGATGTTCTGGAAGGAAGTGAGTAGGACTCACCATGTCACCAGGCCTAAGGGGCACAGTCTAAGGCCTAACAGGGACACTGCCCTCTGTAGCCCCCTTCTTTCTGGGAGGGATCCCTCACTGTTGGTCAGTATCGTCAGTTGACTCCTGTTAGGAACTGGGTACCCTTCCTCAGCTGATAGAGGCTTCCTCCATTAGTCCAAGGACTTTAATGCCCTGAAGCCATTCTCCTTCAGGAAAGAAGGGATACGCTTACTCTGAAGGCCCTGCCTGTTCCCTCCCAGGGCCCATTACATTTGCAGGGCTTTCTAAGAATTTATCTGCAATGGGATAGTTGGCTGCCATACCCCTCATACATACAGGACTGTGCAAATATCATGCCTGGGATTTCCACTCTCTGATGAAGAGCCAGCCTATAAACCAAGGTCCACATCTCCTTGACAGCCTCCAGTCAGATGTCAGGGGGACATTGGGCTGGCCAGCACTTACCTATGCTTCCCAGGGCTAACTGGAGAGGAGGGACTAAGTGTAGCCCTGTCGGCTGGGGTTGCGGGGCTTCCATATCCACACCCTGGGTCTTCAATTTGACTCTGCACCCTTTCTGGGGCTCTATTCTCTGCTGATCTGAGGCTGAGGACTCTGCCGATTCCCGATGTCCCCACCTTCCTGGGACCTGAGTTGAAAATGTTAGCCACAGCAGCCTGGATTGCTCTGGACTTCATGGGATTGCCAATGAGGCCGGGTCTTTACGGGTTGCTACTGTTGTGGCTGGGTCTTTCTATCACTCTCATTCAGGTTTATCACCATCATTTCTGAGAGACTGACCCTCTCTCCTATCCAACCTCAGAACTCTGCCCCAAGACCAAGTTTCTGAGAAGCCTGAAAAATAAGTGAGGCATGCTTAGCCTAACAGTTCTGAGATCCTCTGTGTCTGAAAGCAGACGAGAGTGCTGTCCCAGTGACCCCCACCCCATATTCTGGGGTGTTGCTCTCCTCAATCCTCCTACATGGGGTCCTCATCTTGCTGTGTCTTGGATTAAAGGCTTCTCGGGAAATTCCACATCTCTGCAAACTCTTGAGCCGTGTTTGATCTGCAGTGCTACAGAGAATGAATGGGTCCCTGTCCCAGGAGTGTTGGGAGATGGACAAGCTAGAGCCCAAGGAGTCCCAGGAGAGGTGGTAGCCCGTCAGGGGGAGAAAAAAAAAAAAAAAAAAAAGGTACATCAGTCTATCTCCTCATCAGCCAGGTGAAAATTTTCATGTCATTTCTATTCTGACAGATTTACTTTCTATAGGCAAAAGACTGTAAGCATGATACTGGAGAGCCCTTGGTCTTCAGAGGTTATCTAATATGCCCAATGTACATGCTTATACTGGCACGGAATATTGTCTCTTTATCTGTGAGTAATGAATAAGGTATACCTATCTGTTGTTAAATAGATTTGGTATTCTTACTGCTCTGGCTACACATTCCAATCCAGGAGCTTGAGCACAAGGGCATTCTTTTTTATCACCTAGGACAAATTTTGAAGTACTGAGAAAAACACTGAAATAAAAGATACAGGGTGGGGACTTTCCTGGTGGTTCAGTGGCTAGTACCCCAGGCTCCCAATGCAGGGGGCCCAGGTTCGATCCCTTGTCAGGGAAGTAAACCCCACGTGCCACAATTAAGATTCAGCACAGCCGAATGAATAAATAGAAAGTAAATAAATAAGGAAAAGGAAATGAAATGTCAAAAGTACTTGTTTGAAAAAAAGACAAGGGTATGTCTCAGGGTGGGGAGAGAAGAATAGTATGAGTGCTAAAGTAGTTTAGGGCAGGAGTCTAGCCCCAGCTCTGTCATTTACCAGCTTTAAGTATTTCGGCACAAAACCAAACTAACTCTCTAAACCTCGGGCTCTCCACTGTGAAGTGAGTTTGATAAGCTCTGTCTGGTAGGACTGTTGAAATATATGTATTTATGGAAAGCACTGGGCACAGCGCTTGTCTCTATTGAGACATTAGGGGCAATGGCAGTTATTACTATGATTATCTTGACCTCAGATATTACATCAGCTGGGCTTTTTTTTTTTTTTTTTT
The DNA here is from genome assembly GCF_032405125.1 of Capricornis sumatraensis. Taxonomy (NCBI): domain Eukaryota; kingdom Metazoa; phylum Chordata; class Mammalia; order Artiodactyla; family Bovidae; genus Capricornis; species Capricornis sumatraensis. The sequence continues at coordinate 114,107,280 of NC_091092.1, forward strand.
TGGCATCTAAGAGATGTCAGGGACTATGCAGTGTTCTAACTGAAAAAAAATAAAAAAAGATCTACCTCCCCAATCAGCCAAACTTCTGCTTAGCAATGAAACCAAATATGTTCTCGCCACCCCCTCTTTACCTTGCTTCTTTCTTGTTCTTCCTGATTTAGAGAGTAACTCAGCCTCTTCCAAATAATGACAGCTTCTCTGAGAAACTATAACTGCATGGGCAGAGGCATGCAATGCTTTTTTTTTTTTTTTTTGACTAAATATTGCCAGTACAAGCATGAAGTTTTCTTAACAGCAGATGCTCAATTAATGTTTGTGTGAAAGAAGAACCACGTATAAATCATTTGCTATAATTTATATTCTCAAACATTCTTAAAAAATATAATCCGATCAAAGCATGTATCTTTTACATTTACATAAAGGGAAACTAACAAGAGAGTAAAACAAACCAAAAATTGACGAACTTTCAGCTTTCTCTCTATGCATCTATGTTCTGAGCCTTTCTTAGTGTGGTGTCTTGCACATTTCTAAGGATATTCTTATCCTAAAGTATAGTTATTCTCATCCTGGATCACAAAAGCGATTTGAGGATTTCCAATATGTATTTCAAAAAACAAAACTCTTAATCCCAAATCTGACAAACAGCAAACTGCATGAGACCCATATAATTCATATACTTCTATCATGAACCTAAAATAAACTTTGTTGAAAAAAGTAACAGTTGAAAATTGAGGAATAAAAAGTCAACAAGTTATTGATGCATATTAGGAACATAGGTTGTCAGGCTTCTCAAACCACAAAGTGAAGAATGGGCTTCAGATGACACTAGGGGCGAGATGAGCGGCTGGATGTGGCCCTAGAGCGGGCACTGGCTGAGGCAGAAGTGCCAGCCCTGGCTGAGGCAGAAGGGCCAGCTCTGGCCGAGGGAGAAGGGCCAGCACTGGCCAAGGCAGACATGTCAGCCCTGGCTGCAGCCGAGGTGCCAGCCCTGGCCGAGGGCGAAGGGTCAGCCGTGGCCGAGGCAGACATGTCAGCCCTGGCTGCAGCCGAGCTGCCAGCCCTGGCCGAGGCCGAAGGGTCAGCCGTGGCCGAGGCGGACATGTCAGCCCTGGCTGCAGCCGAGGTGCCAGCCCTGGCCGAGGCCGAAGGGTCAGCCGTGGCCGAGGCGGACATGTCAGCCCTGGCTGCAGCCGAGGTGCCAGCCCTGGCCGAGGCCGAAGGGTCAGCCCTGGCCGAGGCAGACATGTCAGCCCTGGCCGAGGCTGAAGGGTCAGCCCTGGCCGAGGCCGAAGGGCCAGCACTGGCCGAGGCAGACATATAAGGCCTGGCTGAGGCTGAAGTGCCAGCCCTGGCTGCAACATAAGTGCAAACTCTGGACACGGCAGAAGGGCCAGCACCTGCTGAGGCAGAAGGGCCAGAGCTGGCTGATGCAGAAAGGCCAGCGCTGGCTGAGGCAGAAGGGCCGGTCTCGGCTGCAGCTCCAGCTCCGGTGTTCTCTACCTCCTCTCTCGAAGGCTCCAAATAATGCGGCAGTAAGGCATCAGGGACCAAATCGTTGACCTTGGTCAAAAACTGCAGGACTTTCGTCTTGCAGGTTTCTGTGAGAGCTTTAGGACCCCAGAGGAACTCATAGCGAGGGGGATCACTGCTGGGCACCTGGCGGTACTCCAGATACTCTTCCCGCACCAGATCTTCTGTGATGAGCTTCCTGGTGTCTCCAAAGATGGTGTGACTTCTTCCATCATAGATGCCCAGCATATTCAGGAACTTCCAGATCTCCTCCTCAGAGGTGCGATGGCCATTCAGGTAGATGACACCCAGCAGAGGCATCAGAAGACCATTCTTCGGCAGCCCCTCATCACCTCTCATAGACTCACTGTCGCTGAGATCTAGGTTGCTCTCCAGGTTATAGCAGTGACTGTTGGGCCTGACTTCCTTCAGCACCATGCCAAACACCATCTCCATGTGCTCAGAGGCCCTGCTGAGGATCTCAGGGAATTGCTCCCTGTACCTTCTGTGGACAACTTTCAGCATTTCTGACCTCTTAATGAGCTCCCTCGTATTATACTTAAATAGCATGTACTGCACCAACATCTCTGCCTTCCAGGTCAGAAGATCTGTGTGAGAGCTCTCAGCAGCAGCTGAGGCCTGGGAGGAATTTTCCCCTTCCTGAACCTGGCCCTCGGCACCTACACCAGATCTTGAGCGTGCTGCGGCACCAATACCAGATCTTGAGCGTGCTGCGCGCCCGACACCAGATCTTTTGCGTATAGCACCTGCAGCAGCGCTGGTGGTGCCTTGGGCTCCCTGAGGCCCCTTGGAGGTGCCAGCAGCAGACGAGCTTGAGGGACCGCTCTCTGAATCAGGAGGGGAGGAGGAGGTGGTCTCTTCTCCCCCAGATGTGTTAGCCTGATCATGAAGACCCTGGATCTCAGCCCGGGCCTGGCGACGTTTCTCACGAGCACGGTGCTTACTCTTCTGCCCACGGGGCATGATGGCTGTGGTCAGGGACCGCAGGCAGGAGTCTGGGCCAATAGATAGGAGGTTGGGGCACCTGGAGGATGCAGAATGAGATGATATGAGCACCTTAAAACAGGGAGTTTCCACCTTGGTTTAATCAAAGTCCGCCTCTGCAGGTGTCCTTGAGGACACTGCCCTAGGAACCCACAAGGCTCCTGTGTCCTGGTCAGCCTGTCCCCTGAGAATCCCAGAGGAAGAACAGAGGCCTTACTTTTCCTCTGCGTCCTCTCAGCCCTGCTTTGGATTTACTGAGGTGACAGCAGGTGCTGGCAGTGGGGTCCTCTCAGCTCATCTTCAGTATTATCACATCAAGTCCTGGCGGAGGATGGGCACCCTTCCCTCTGATACTCTGATGAAGACACTTTAGACCTCCACATGATTCAGAAGCACGTGAAGGGCTGCCTCAGTCCACCTCTCTCCCAGGGGATACTCAGTGCTGAGAGCTCAGTAGGGTCTTTTCTATCCTGAGTTCACTGGGATCATCATTCATGGTCCTTACTTTGGTTCCTTAACACGTTGGGCACTATTCTCCATTTTCTGACTGGTGGCTGCACCTTCAGACTAGACATTTCCCCTCCCCTAGACTTGGCATAAACAGTAAAGCAGATGTTCAAACTCACAGCCCATCCCTGAGATTTCCTGGGTTGAAATCCAAGGGTTGGGATGGATGCTCTGAGTCCTCACTCAGGTTCCTCAACTGAGCTCCTGGTAGAGAACCTCCTCTTTCTCCTGAACTGATACCTGTCTGATAGTAAAAGCCAATCACCCTGTGTCCCAACAGGAGGAAGTGAAGATGACCTCATCTTACCAAACATGGTCTCCTAAGAATGGAAGCTGTTGCAGTCAGGTTAATGTCCCTGTGGTCCCATCCAAGATCCCAATTCAAAGTTAAAATTTTTTTAGCTTCTCTTCTTCTCTATGTCTTTTTTTAAAATACATTTATTTTTCATGGAAGTATAATATCTTTACAATATTGTGTTGTCTTATGCCCCACATTAATATGAATCAGCCATAGGTATGCTATATGTCCCCTCCCTCTTGAAACTCTCTCCCACCTCCCACCCCATTCCACCCTTCTTAAGCTGTCAGAGCACTGGCTTAGAGCTCCCTGAGTCATAAAACTAATTCCCCCTGGTTATCTGTTTTCCGTATGGTAATATGTACGTTCTCAATGTTACTCTCTCAATCTGCCCCTCCCTCTCCTTCCCCCACTGTGTCCACGAGTGTGTTCTCTAGGTCTGCATCTCCAGGCTGCCCTGCAAATAGGTTCATCAGTACCATCTTTCTGGATTCCATATAAATGCATTAATATATGATATTGGCTTTCCTCTTTCTGACTTAATTCACTGTGCATAAAAAAACTAGGAATAAAATTACCACATGACCAACAGTACAAATACAGGGCATATATCCTGAGGAAACTAACTGAAAAAAACACTTGGACTCAAATGTTCACTGCAGCACAATTTACAATACCCAGGACATGGAAGTAACCAAGGTCTACATTTGATTGATGACAGGGTCTAAGAGTTCTCCCTCTGCTGACAACTCCTTAGTCCACAGTGGGGACCGACATGTATTCTTGAGGCCTGCCACAGATGACGACAGGGAGGATTTGGTCTGAATGATGTGGTGTGGAACATCCCCACAGCCCCCGAGGTTCTCACCATGACTCCTTGCAAATCTGAATTGCCAACCTGAGGCTGCCCCCTTTGACCTGGTCACTCACTTCCCTTAGATGTCCTGGGAAGTGTCATGTCAAACGCTCGATTCTCCCAGGCCTGAAAACAGGGCTGGCGCTTTATGCGGCCCCGTTTCTTAAGGAACTGGCCCCCATCCTCACTCAGCGTCACAACCATGAATCATGTTGGGGACTAGCTCCCTTTGTTGAACTGGTTTTATTCTGTTAGAGCAAGGCTCTCACTCCCCCAAACCAGCTCCAGTGGACACCAGGGGGCACCACAGTTGGCCAGCTCTACCCCGGGCCTCCTAGCGCCCAGTATAGGGGAGTCACTGTGTGGCCCCCTTGCGGTGTCGAAGTCTGCTCATCAGCCCTCAGGGCCGTTATCTAGGTCCTAGACCTCCTCCGGGGTAGAATCCGGGCCTACCCCCACAGACCAACGCCTTAGCCTGAGACACTCTAGACCACATTCAGCCGATAGCACTGAGGGGCCCACAAGAGCCATATCACAGGGGTGGGATGTGCATGGGTCACTTTTATTACTGGGAGGGTTGGGAAGTCCCTTCAGCTCCATTCAGGTCCTCACCTTGGTTCCGGACGAGTCCTGGACACTAAGTTTCCGCCAAACAGTCGCTGCGGCTACCCGTCGAGCTTCTCGCCTTCGAAGCGGAAGTGGAGGGGAGCTGCGTAAGGTCCTACGTGAGGTCGCCCAGGGACGTCGGCAGGGGCAGCGTGCTACGGGAACCCCGGTAGCTCAATATTCATCCGTCCCTGGATTCTCTCTCAGGGTCCTCCGGGTGCAGTTTATCAGAGCCCTGAACGCCTCCATCTAAGAACCCAAGTCCTACACCCCAAAACAAAGCCCTCACCTTCCCAAGTCCCTAGTGGAGGGAATCAGGGCACTGCTCTGAGAATCTCTGCTTGTCAGGAGGGGAGCCACTCTCTAAGCCTCCCTCTTTGGGGAGAGATCCTCTCATTAGCACTGATCCTCCTCACCTTAAGTCCGGTTATGGTCAAGATGACACCCCTCTGCAGATCTGGGGCCCTATCCCGCTAGAGAAGGCCATGCCCTCCCTGAGATCACACAGGTGGAATGAGGGGACCACTCAGAAGTAGGTCCTCTGGGTCTCTCAGAGCTAAGAATTTACAGAACGCTGTTTGGCTCCCTCTCCAGGGGTCCCCTCTAACACTCAGCATTGTCATCTGAGGTCCTGCTTGCGCTCAGGTTCATCCACCCACAAAACTAGGCTGATCCTATTAGACAGAGGCCTCACCTCAGTGAGAATTTCCAGACTGAAATCAACCTGACATCTGTGCCCTGAGCTTCCTGGGGACCACAGCGACAGATTTTCCAGGGCCTCCTTTGATGCAGTGTGTGCTACTGTGAGTCCACTTTCACGTCCTCACATTGACATGTGACGAACCCTGTAACTCCACTCTCTGCTTTATGGAGCAGCTTGTCTTACATCAAGGTCCTAGTCTCCTTGAGAATTCCAAGTTGGAAGTCAGGGTGACCCTCATGTGATCGTAATCCATAAGGGCCTCTGAAAACAGGCAGTGGGGATGCAACTCGAGTCCTTCTGGATTCCTCTTGCTCAGCATCCTCACTACATCTACCACAGCCTGGGACTGCTCCTTCTACTGATGTAAGATACCTCTTTGGGTGACCACTATAATCAGGAGTCCCTGTCTCTGCAGTCCTCTTTCGTGGAGTTCCGATATCAGCTTCTGTCACTTGATTAAAGGCTTCTTGGGAAATGCATATTCCTACAAACACTTGAGCAGTTACCCTCTAGCAAATCTTGGAGAAAATGGCTCTCAGTCCCTAAAGTGATCTAAGATTAGGAAAACGCAGCAGAAATCAAGGAACTCAGGACAGGTGTTCTGCTGTCAGAGAAAAAGAGCTCATATATTCCGTCTCTTCAGCTAGATTTTGGGTGTGTGCTTAGTTGCTTAGTCATGTCCTACTCTCTGCAACCCCATGGACTGTAGCCTGACAGGCTCCTCTCTCCATGGGAATTCTCCAGGCAAGAATCCTGGAGTGATTTGCTCCCCTCCAGGGGATGTACCAAACCCAGGAATCAAACCCAGGACTCCCACATTGCAGGTGGATTCTTTACTTTCTGAGCCACCAGATTTAGGGTAGTTCTAAAATCTTTACTTTCAGGACCCTCCTGTCGGTCCACTGGTTAAGCCTGTGTACTCGCAATGCAGGGGGCACAGGTTCGATCCCTGGTCAGGTAACTGGATCCCACATACCAGAACTAAGAGCTCATGTGCCACAACTAACACTTTCACATGCCACAACTGAAGAGCCTGCATGTGGCAACAAAGATCCTGAGTGGCACAGCTAAGACTCAGAGCAGCCAAAAATAAATACTCTTAATTAAAAAATTAAGTATTTACTTTCTACATAGAAGGATAGCACCTGATAATCTTGTAAGCCCTTGATGACTTGAGGGTGTTTGAATTTGCACCTACAGATGACCATATGGTTACAGAGCATTATCTATTTCTCTCCTTTTTCTCTATAATTATTTTGGTTATGTGCTATGTGGCAATATTGATGGTAAGAGAGTTTTGGGGGAGAGTGGATACATGTATATGTAAGGGTGAATCCCTTCCCTGTTCATCTGAAACTGTCACAATACTGTTAATCGGTTACCCCCAAGCAAAAAATAAAAGTTCAAATTATAAAAGACGAAACTGTGCTTCCAGTGCAAGGGGTATGAGTTCAATCCCTGGTTGTGGAATTAAGATCCCATGTTTCAAGGGCCGTTCCTAAGACGGCGGAGGAATAGGACGAGGAGACCACTTTCTCCCCCACAAATTCATTGACAGAGCATTTGAATGCTGAGCAAAAGGAGGAAGGACAGAATATAAAAGATAAAAAGAGAGACAAAAGAGGTAGGGACGGAGATCCGTCCCAGGAAGGGAGTCTTAAAAAAGAGAGAAGTTTCTGAACACCAGGAAACACTCTCACTGGCGGGTCTGTGGCGAGCCTAGGAATCTCACAGGGCAACATAACTGGGAGGAACAATAAATAAATACATAAATAATGAAAACCCACAGATTACGTGCCTAACGGCAACTCCCAGCAGAGCAACAGCCCAGACACTTGCATCTGCCACTAGAAAGCAGAGGCTGGGAGGCGTGGGCTGCATTGCTTAGGATAAGGACCCTGGGCCTGAATGCCCTGAAGGAACTAACTTGAGATAGCAACCCAGACTCTGGGATAGCTATCCTGGGAAAAGCCCTAACCTAAGACACTGCCAGGCCCACTCACAGAGCAAAAGACTGAGCAGAGCTAGCCGGCGGTGGACTGGCCCATTCCCCACTGCAGACAGACAGGCGAGGACAGCCACAGCCAGAAGGGGGCAATCCTTCTGGCTTGCCCAGAAGGCAGCTCCAGAGAGGCATCCTCTACCAAACTGCAAGCAGGCTTCATTGTTAACCAAGACTTCTTGGGATTCTGGATGGTTGACATCCGCCAGGAGGGTCACAGCCAGAGATCAGCTTCCCAGAAGAGACACATGGCACACCTGAGAATACGTGCCCATTGTACACCCAGAAAACCGAGCGGCTGGGACTGGGGAGGCGGTAAGATTCAGCCTCCAACTCAAGACGACTGTGCTCGACAAGCTCCTGGTCACCTGAGCTGCTCAGACCTGGGACGGGCACAAAACGCAGGCCCAACCAAGTCTGTGCCTTTGTGGAGTACCTAAGAACCTGAACCTGAGAGGCTTAGACCTGGGAAGTGCACGCAACCCAGGCCCCGCCTCAGATAGTTTCTGGCAGAGCAACCTAGAGCCTGAGACACACGCTGTGAGCGGGGGGCAAACCCAGTGTGGCCGAGACACTGCGAGCACTCCCTGCAAACATTTGCTTGCAGTGTTCCTCCCTCCCCACAGCACGACTGAACAAGTGAGCCTAAAATAAGTGACCACCACCGCCCCCTTGTGTCTTGTGGAAATTAGACACTGAAGAGACCTGCAAACAGAAGAAGCTAAAGTAAACAGAGGAAACCGCCTTGGAAGTGACAGGTGCAACAGATGAAAACCCTGTAGTTAGCACTGACTACATAGGAAGGGGCCTTTAGGTCTTGAGAAGTATAAGCTGGATCAAGGAACTATCTGAAAATGAACTGACCCCACACTGTCCACAACAGCGCCACAGAAAGTCCTAGATATATTTTTACTATTATAATTTTTCAATTAATTTGTTAAAAATTTTAATCCTCTATTACTCCTTTAATTTTCATTTTTATAACCTACTATTACCTTGCAAAAAAAGATCCTCTTTTTAAAGCAAACTTCATATATATATATTATAAATTTTGTAACTTTGTTTTGCTTTTTTAATATTGTATTTTTGAGACTCTAACTTCTACTCTAGATTTTTAATCTTTGCTTTTTCGTATTTGTTATCAATTTTGTACCTTTAAGAACCCAATCTTCAGTACCCATTTTTACTTGGGAGCGAGAATACAGGCTTGACTGCTCTCTCCCACTTTGGACTCTCATCTGCGATCCCAGAGATAGCAGCCCACCAGGCTCCCCCTGGGATTCTCCAGGCAAGAACACTGGAGTGGGTTGCCATTTCCTTCTCCAATGCATGAAAGTGAAAAGTGAAAGTGAAGTCGTTTCCATCTCTTAGTGACCCCATGGACTGCAGCCTAACAGGCTTATCCGTCCATGGGATTTTCCAGGCAAGAGTACTGGAGTGGGTTGCCATTGCCTTCACCAATACAGTATACTAACGCATATATATGGAATTGAGAAAGATGGTAACAGTAACCCTATATGTGAGATAGCAAAAGAGACACAGATGTACAGAACAGTCTTTTGGACTCTGTGGGAGAGGCGAGGGTGGGATGAATTGGGAGAATGGCATTGAAACCTATATATTATCATATGTGAAACAGATCACCAGTCCAGGTTCGATGCATGAGACAGGGTGCTCAGGACTGGTGCACTGGGATGACCCAGAGGGATGGGATGGGGAGGGAGGTGGGAGGGGGGTTCAGGATGGGGAACTCATGTACACCCATGGCTGATTCATGTCAACGTGTGGCAAAACCACTACAATATTGTAAAGTAACTAGCCGCCAAATAAATAAATTTATATTAAAAAAACATCCCATGTTTCACATAGCGATCAATCAATCAACAAAATACCATCATAGGAAAAAGTGATGGGGATCCATGAAAGAAATAATTGATGACTTAGATTTCATTCCTTTTAAACATCTGCTCTGTAAAAATATACCATCAAGAGAACAAAAAGATGAGCCATAGTCTGGGAGAAAATATTAGCAAAAGACGTATCAGATGAAGATTCTAACCTAAAATATACAAAGAACTCTTAAAATTAATAAGAAGAAAACATCTAATAAAATATGGACAAAAGATATGAATAGATACCTCCACAAGGAAGATACACAGATGGCAACAAGCATATGAAAAGATGCTCCACATCATATACCATTCAGTTCAGGTCAGTTCAGTCACTCAGTCGTGTATGGCTCTTTGCGACCCATGAATTGCAGCACTCCAGGCCTCCCTGTCCATCACCATCTCCTGGAGTTCACTCAGACTCACGTCCATCAAGTCAGTGATGCCATCCAGCCATCTCATCCTCTGTCGTCCCCTTCTCCTCTTGCCCCCAGTCCCTCCCAGCATCAGAGTCTTTTCCAATGAGTCAGCTCTTTGCATGAGGTGGCCAAAGTACTGGAGTTTCAGCTTTAGCATCATTCCTTCCAAAGAAATCCCAGGGCTCATCTCCTTCAGAATGGACTGGTTGGATCTCCTTGCAGTCCAAGGGACTCTCAAGAGTCTTCTCCAACACCACAGTTCAAAAGCATCAGTTCTTTGGTGCTCAGCCTTCTTCACAGTCCAACTCTCACATCCATACATAACCACAGGAAAAACCATAGCCTTGACTAGACGGACCTTAATCGGCAAGGTAATGTCTCTGCTTTTGAATATACTATCTAGGTTGGTCATAACTTTTCTTCCAAGGAGTAAGCGTCTTTTAATTTCATGGCTGCAATCACCATCTGCAGTGATTTCAGAGCCCCCAAAAATAAAGTCTGCCACTGTTTCCACTGTTTCCCCATCTATTTCCCATGAAGTGATGGGACTGGATGCCATGATCTTCATTTTCTGAATGCTGAGCTTTAAGCCAACTTTTTCACTCTCCTCTTTCATCAAGAGGCTTTTTAGTTCCTCTTCACTTTCTGCCATAAGGGTGGTGTCATCTGCATATCTGAGGTTATTGATATTTCTCCCTGCAATCTTGATTCCAGCTTGTGTTTCTTCCAGTCCAGCGTTTCTCATGATGTACTCTGCATGGAAGTTAAAAAAGAGATGGCAAGAATACACAGAAGAACTGTACAAAAAAGATCGTCACAACCCAGATAATCACGATGGTGTGACCATTCATCTAGAGCCAGACAGCCTGGAATGTGAAGTCTAGTGGGCCTTAGAAAGCATCACTATGAACAAAGCTAGTGGAGGTGATGGAATTCCAGTAGAGCTACTTCAAATCCTGAAAGATGATGCTGTGAAAGTGCTGCACTCAATATGCCAGCACATCTGGAAAACTCAGCAGTGGCCACAGGACTGGAAAAGGTCAGTTTTCATTCCAATCCCAAAGAAAGGCAATGCCAAAGAATACTCAAACTACCGCACAATTGCACTCATCTCACATGCTAGTAAAGTAATGCTCAAAATTCTCCAAGCCAGGCTTCAGCAATACGTGAACCGTGACCTTCCAGATGTTCAAGCTGGTTTTAGAAAAGGCAGAGGAATCAGAGATCAAATTGCCAACATCCGCTGGATCATGGAAAAAGCAAGAGAGTTCCAGAAAAACATCTATTTCTGCTTTATTGACTATGCCAAAGCCTTTGACTGTGTGGATCACAATAAACTGTGGAAAATTCTGAAAGAGATGGGAATAGCAGACCACCTGACCTGCCTCTTGAGAAATCTGTATGCAGGCCAGTAAGCAACAGTTAGAACTGGACATGGAACAACAGACTGGTTCCAAATAGGAAAAGGAGTACGTCAAGGCTGTATATTGTCACCCTGCTTATTTAACTTATATGCAGAGTACATTAGGGAACTGCAAATTAAAAAGAAAAAAAAAAAACAAGCAGATATCACAATATGCCTTTTAGAATGGCCATCATCCAAAGGACTGACAACACCAAATGGTGGTAAGGATGTGAATCAACAAGAATTCTCATTCCTTGGTGGTGGTGATGCAAAACGGGAGAACCACTTTGGAAGACAGTCTGCAAGTTTCTTAGTAAAGTATACATATTCAACACTGCTGGTAGGAATGCAAAGTGGTACACCCACTATGGAAAACAGTATTGAGGTTCCTCAGAAAATAAAAAAATAACACATGATATTCTCTGCAATTCCACTACTATCCAAAGGAGTTGAAATCAGGACCTTGAAGAGAACTCTGCACTCCCATGTTCACTGCAGCACTACTCACAATAGCCAAGAGAGGAAAGTAGCCTAAGTGTCCAGGGACAGATGAATGGATAAAGAAGATGTAAATATACATACAATGGAATATCATTCAGCCTTAAAAAGAAGCTAACCTCTCCAGTTATGACAGCATGGATATAACTAGAGGACTTTATGCTACAGTGAAATAAGCCAGACACAGAAGGACAAATACTACATGTCATTTATATGAGCAATCTATAATGGTCAAAGTCAAAGAAGCGGAGAATAGAGTGGTGGTTGCCGGAGGCTATGGGAGGGTGGATGGGAAGGAACTGTAGACTTAGAAAACATTCACAACCTAAAAGTTAACAGTTTTGTTCTATTTGGTAGAAACGTTTAGGACTTCTACCCAGGAGGCAGCATCTCAAGTAACCCTGAGAGGAAATCCCATGGGTAGAGGAGCCTGGTGGGCTATAGTCCATGAGGTTGCAAAGAGTCGGACATGACTGAGCAACTAAACAACAAACTTACTCTTACCTACGATTTAGTGGTCATGCTCCTTGGTGTTTAGCCAGACGAGCTGGAAACTTACATCCACACAAAACCTGCATGCAGTTCTTTACAGCAGCTTAACTCATATTTTCCAAAACTTAAAAAAAGCAACAATGCTGTCCTTTAGCAGGTAACAGGATAAGTAATGGAATACTGTTCAGTGCTAAAAATGAATAAGTTTCCAAACCCTGAAGAGACATGGAGGAACGTTTGATGTGTATTACTAAGTGATAGGAACTAATGTGCAAAGGCTACACACTGCATGATTCCAACTACATGACTCCTGGAAAAAAGCAAAACTATTGAAACAGTAAAAAGACCAATGGTTGCCTGGGACTGGGTGGGGATGGGCAGAGGGAGGGATGCACAGAGCACAGAGAGGTTTTGCTGTTGTGAAACTGACCCTATAGGGGTGGATGCTGTTGTTTAGTTGCTCAGTCATGTCTGATACTTTCTGACCTCACAGATTGTAGCCTGACAGACTCCTCTGTTTATGGGATTTCTCAGGCAAGAACACTTGGGTGAGTTCTCTCTGTCTTCTCCAGGGGATCTTCCCATCCAGGGATTGAACCCGTGTCTCCTGCATGGGCAGATGGATTTTCTACCACTGACTCACCAGAGAAGCCCATAAGGCTGGATACAAGTCATCATCCATTTGTCTATACTCACAGAGGGTACAATACCAAATAAAGAAGCTAATGTAAGTAAGTGTGCTAATGATATATCAATGTAGCTTCCTAGATTGTAGCAAACGGCCTGCTCTGCTGGGGACATTGACAGTAGGGGAGGCTGTGCATGTGTCCAGGAGGAAGATAGATGGGAACTCTCCGTACTTTCTGCTCCATTTTGCTGTCACTCTAAGACTGCTTAAAAAAGTAAGCTTAAAAAACTAATGGGGCTGGGGTGGTGGCTCAGCCCCATACCCTTCCCTGGGGATTGCAGTCTTGAGTGCAGGGCCAGGCCCTCTTACCCCTCTATCCAAAAGGGGGTGGGCCCCTCAACCCTCATTCAGTTTGCTTGATCTGGATGCTGGCAGGGCCTGAGGGCTCCACTCATTTAGGGTCTGAGAACATTTCCTGAGATCCAAAAGGATGTGAGGGTGGCATCGCTTGACCACACCTGCCATGCCATGAGTGACAACTGCATCAGGCAGGTTGAGAACGCATATGATGGTGATCCCACTGGGGGTGCTGACTCCATACCCTAAATCTGACTCGGGTGAAGGCCTAAGAGTTTCCCCTCTGCTGACCTGAGACCTCCGCCTCAAATCAAGCTCATCACTTTTCTGTTACCCCTGAGAAGGACATGAGGCCATCTCTTTCTGACATTTACAAGGATCTTCCATGGCAACAGGGAGGATTCCATGAGGTCTCTGCTGATATGGCCTTGGCAGGGCTGCTCTCCTTCCTCTGGGCACACCTTAGAAATATTTCTCTCTACTGACCTGAGCCGGCCAAACTCGCATAAAGGTCTGCTGACCTGGGCACCCTCCAAGGCGGGAGTCACAAGTCCCCGAGAACTTTGAACATTAAGTGAGCGATTGCTCAGGCTGAGGACTTCGCCTGGGGCATGTTGCCCTCCCTCAGCCCTCCTATAAGGGCCTCTTCCTCCTGGCTCCTGTTTCTTTATTAAAAGTCTTCCTGGGCAAGGCCACATCCTGGCAACCTCTTGACCCATTAGCCTATTGAAAGTCTTTCAGAGACTGGGTCCCAGGAGTGATGTGAAACAGGGAAGTTGTAAGGCAAGGCAGGATGGATGTCTTGACAAAGGATAAAACACCTTCATCTACCCCTTCTCTTTACTAGCCACACTTCAAATTTCATGTGACTTCTCTTTGAAAAGTTTTAACTTCCAAATGCAAGGGGCTATGCAGCATGATTTCCTGGGCCCCTGATCGTTTGGGTTCTCTGACTTCGGATTTGTAGATGACTATATTGTCACTAAATATTACCTTTCTCTGCTTTATTCAGACTTCTCAATTATTTTGATATGCTTATTGCTGTGGTTACATATTTCCATCCAGTGTTTTGGGCACAGAGATCTTCTTTTTATCACCTGACATCCATATTGGACCAGTCGATAAGAAGTATGGCAAATGAAGGAACACAAAGTTGGCCTCAGGCTAGGAGGAATGGCAAAGTGTGGGCATCAGAGTTATTTAGGCCAGGAGTCTACTTCCAACCCTGTCATTTAAGATCTGTGTCAAACTGAATACCTTACCAAACTCTGCAAGTCTCAATTTCTTCATCTATGAAATGGGTTTCAGAAGGTCTGTCTTGGGGACTGACAATAATGCCTGTAAAATGCCTGGCCCATTGCCTGGCCTGTCCTGAGATTGTCAAGGATGCCAGTCCTTACTGTGATCAATCTGTCCCCAGGTATTCAAACCACTACACTGTGATTCAATTTTCAACCCAGGAGATGTCAAAGAATAAGCAGGGGTCTAGGGCAAAGAACCCTCTATCAGAAAAATCCTGGTTAGCAAGGAAAACTAGCATATCCCAGTTAAGAGTATGCCACTGAAAGTCACCATGAGGTAGACATCCTCAGTGGATGTAACACAAAGCTCCAAAATGTTTCAAGGCCCCTAACTTACCTATCTCTCACTTGCCCTTTTTTTATAAACCATTCCCACGTTCATTCATTTAACCACCCACAAGTGTCTATTCCTTCCCTATTGTTTGCTAAAATACAGTCAATATAACTTGATTTGAATTATTATTATTGTTTTTTAGTGGCATGGGCTCTGGTTTCCCCACCGAGGGCAGAGTGCACCAGTCCAGTGGCTTCAAGGCATCATCCCACCGCAGGGGAGTGCCACCCTGATTTCTGGGAAACTCCATAGACAGAAGACAACATGAAAAAACATCTAATCTGCACAGTGTTTACCTGTACTGGAACATGGGCACAGGACACATTCCATGCCAGCTTCACATGATTTCTCTCTGATTTACTCACAATCCCGAAGCACAGGCAGACTCAGAAAATACTGCAACTTAGGTTTCCAACACCAAAGGAAAGCCAATATCACAATTGTGTCACAAGTAATTTTTGGTTTCCCAGTGTTTTCATAAAATTTATTTTTACACTATACCGTAGGCTATTAAGTGGGCATAGCATTATGCCTCAGAACTATATAGATATCTTAAATAAAAACATATCTTTGCTTAAAAAAAAAGCTAATCATTATCTGAGCCTTCAGTGAGTCCATCTTTTTTGCTGCTGAGGGTGTGAACACTGCAAGAGGTATCAAAATGTGACACACAGACATGAAGTGAGCAAACGGTATTGGAAAGATGGAGCCGAAACACTTGCTGGAAGCAAGGTTGACTAACACAAACTTTAAATTTATTAAAGAAAAAGAAAACAGCATCTGTGAAATACAATAAAGCAAAGTGTGACAGTGAAGTGTGCCTGTAACTGTTAAGGGCAGTTTCCCATCCCAGGCTTCGTCTTTAAACTATGCGGCCCACCACGTGAGAACCTGGTCCCTGGTCACGATTACCGCAGCCTCATCCAGCCTGCCATGCACGCAACTTATAATTCCTTCCCACTGAAGGACTTACATTTTCCAAAGGCCCACCACTACCTTGCATCAGGGAATTCACATTTGACTGCTGTCATGTCACCATTTCCTCTACATGACAGCTGCCTCCCGACTCTGTAACTTTATGGCCAGTGGCTAGATCTTTTTCTCAGCTCTCCAAGTACTAGCATAGAGTTTTCTATGAGCAGAGGCTCAGTTCATGTTTGGGGAATAAATGAGCCAATGAGCATGAGGTTGAAATTATTAGAATTTATTTCAACATTTTGAATTAACCAGGCATACACCATTGCTTATAATTTTCTAAAACACAGAGAACAAGGGATGAGGGAACCAAATACTGACCATCTTCCTTTTCCTCTAGTTCTTGATCCCACATATTTTACTACTTTTTTGTATTTTCAAGGAAACAACACATTGCAATGCCATGTTATCTTTCACTGGCTTACTAAATAAGATGGAAGCTTCCCCATTTGCTTTACACAACAGAAAAACTCTTATTTATCCTTAAGACCAACAAAAAATGGTTAAGTGTGACTGATGAATTTGTACACATATATGCTAGATAAGCTTTCATTTAGGAGCAACATTTGAAAAGTAGCAAGAACATAGAAACACAGGTTTATCTCTCAATTCCCCATACAGAACAGGAACACCAAGGTATTTTACACTGTGAACCCTCGGTGAGGTCCAGTCCTATACAACTTGGAACACTGACTACTCTCTTGAGCCACAAAGTGCAGAATTTGCCTCAGCTTCACTAGGTGTGGAAGGAACTGCTGGAGGAACACTGGGACATCTGTTGGCTTGGGCCCTCTCTTCCTCATCTTTCAAAGCCTCTTCATACCAAAAGTGGAAGGCACTGGGATCCAAACGGTTAATCCTGGCCAGGAACTCCAGGACTCTCATCTTGCTTGTTTCAGCGTGTGCTCTCGGACCCCACAGGAACTCATAGCATGCTGGGTCGCTGCCCGGCACTTGCCGATATTCCAAATACTTCAGCTGCACCAAATCTTGGGTGATGAGCTTCTTGGGCTCCCCAAATATGAAGTGCCTCTTCCCAGCATGGATATTCATCTTACTCAGGAAATCCCAGATGCATTCCTCTGTGGCGCAGTTGCCCTTCATGAAGATCACACCGAGGAGATTCATCAGGAGACCGGTCTTGGGAAAACCCCTGCCACGGTGCACGATCCCATTGCGGGGGAGACTCATCTTGCTGACAAGGACATAAGAATGCTTGGCAGTGTTGTCTTTCTTCACATCAATACCAAATACCACCTCCATGCTGTCAGAAGCTCTTTTGAGGATCCTGAGGAATCGATTGTGGTACTTTTTATCGATAATCTTCAGCATATTCACTTTCCTAATGGGCTTTCTCGTCTTATACATGCGTAACAGGAACTGCACCAACAGATTTGTCGGCCTGGTTAGTGAGTGTTTTCCAGACCGCACATTGGAGACAGGGGCTTGAGAGGAATTGTGTGTTTTCCCAACTTCCCCAAGGGGTCTTTTGGATGATCTTGTGGGAGAAACACTTGCAGGCACAGGGGTGGTGGTCAGGGCCCCCCGAGGACGCTTGAGATGGTTACCAGACCTAGCACCAGACTTTCCCTTAGCATCAACCCCGGGACCAGGATTGGAGGAAGAGGAGAGTGCTTCCATCGTGGTGGCAGTGACCTGAGCGCCCCTCAGATCCTGGGTGCCATGCTGAGCCTGGCGGCGTTTGTCACAGGTGTGGAGCTTACCCTTCTTACCCCGAGGCATGGTGGCTGTCGTCAGGGACAACAGGCAGGAGTGCAGGTAGAACAGCACGTGATCTGGGCAGAGAGGAGAGAGGGTGAAAGGGTGTGAGCGCCTGTGGCAGGGAGGCACCAATTTACTTTTAAGAAGGCCCACTCTGCAGGTTTCCACATGGGCACTGCTCTGTGAACGCAAAGGACTCCCGTTCTGATCGCGCTGTCTTATGAAAACTCTGTCAAAATAATTAAGGTGAGACTCAGGCTTCAGCCTGCCAGCCCTGCCTGCTGCCTCCTGAGGCTGAGGAGCAGTGGGCCAGTCTAGTCCTTCTGGACATCACCCTCCATTCTGGAGGGTGGGGGGTCCTCTCAGTTCATATTCAGGACAATCGCATCAACTTTTGGCAGGCACAGGGCCCCCTCCTCTGTGCGGCTCTAAGCTTATACCCCAGAGCCTGGTCCTCATCTTCCTGTGATACCTGAAGAAGTGAAGAGGTACCTCAGCCTAGTGTCCCTGGCAGGGGGCACCCACAGCAGTCAGCTCTAGGGAACTCTGTCCTGGGCTCACTGGGGTTTTCCATCCTCTTTCAGGGTCTTAAAGAATCTCTTAGATCAAGATTTACCAAAGAAGTAAACCTAACAGCATTGTAGGAACTGTCCCCTGCCACCCACAGAGGCGAGATGCTGTGGATTTCGCTTTGTTACAGGAGGGGCAATGGTCCCTTGACTCCACATTCAGGTCCTCACCTTGCCTTCAGCTCAGTCTTGGGAATCCACTCTCTTCCAAAGGAACACCCTGAAGAGCAGTCCGAGCTCCTCGCCACCAGCACGGATTGCAGGGGGAGCGACTTCCAGCTAAGGCTGCCCTGTGCAGGATCTCTGAGGGATGATGGCAGGGGCAGGGCTCTGTGGGGACCCCATTGTTCAGTGTTCAGCTGTCCGTGGGTCATCGCTTAGGGTCCTCCCTGTACCATCTATCAGGGCCCAGGAACCCTTGCTCTATGGACTTGAGTCCTCGTGCCCTCAAAGCCCTAGCCTCCCCAAATCCCTAGAGGGGAGTCAGGTCACATCTCTGAGCATCTCTCCCTGACAGGAGGGGCACCACTCTGTGAGCCTTCCTCCTTGGTGGGAGAGACCCTCTCATTAGCACCGATGGTCCTCACCTTCACTGTGGTGATGGCCAAGGCACCCACCTCTGCAGAACTGGAGTTTGATCCTGACAGAGAAGCCCTTCCCTCCCTGAGACCAGATAGAAATGAAGAGGCTTCCCATCCCTATAACCCTGCCTGGAGCCTCTGGAGTCAGGAATAGGGGCAGGGGTGTGTAAAGCCTCCTCATTTGTGGGTCTAGTGACACTTCTTTCTTCACTCAGGGACCTCACCATGGTCCTGGCCAGTTTTGGGACCTGACCCTTCAACCCGAGATTCTCTCTCTACTGAACCGAGGCCATTCTTCTTAGACGGAGACTTTGACCTCACAGAGAACTACAAGGCTTATAAGAGGGAATGTCCTGTCTGGGCATTCTAGGCCTGAGAGCAAGTTTGGGCAGGTCTCTAAATGACCTGTATTTTAGAGTTGTTGTCTCTCCAGTCCTCACTCATGGGGGCCCTCATTTTGTCTACCTCTTGGATTAAAAAATTCTTGGGGAACACCACATCCCAGCAAACTTTTGAGCAGTGTCCCTAATGCAAACTTTACAGTTTCATGTCCCTGACTTGACCTGAGATGGGGAAAATAACACAGAAGGCAGGGGGCAGAATGGGGTGCACTCCCAGAGAAAAACGCTGATTCCTCCTTTTCAAAAGCCAGAGTCAGTCTCTTTTGAGACTTGTTTTAATTGATTTACAGGCATACTTTTAAAACATTGTACTTCATTTAATCATGCTTCACGGTATTGTGCTTCATTACAAACTTAATGTTTGCATAACCCTGCACTGAACATATCCACGGCACCATTTTTCCAAAACCGAGTGTTCACTTGGGGTCCCTGTTCCACATATTGTTAATTCTTTAAATATTTTAAACTCTTTCCTTATTTTATTTCTTATGCAGCTCTGATCAGTTGTCTTTCTTACTAAGTAACTCTCTTATATATGTAAATTAAGCTATATACATGTTTTAGAGATTTTCTAGTAAGTGTATACAATAGGATTAACAACGTTTATAAACATGGGAATCCCCCAAATTCCTGTGATTTACTTTATGGTCATATTCACTTTATTGCAGTGATCTATAACCCAACCCACCATATCTGAGATATGTGCACACTTCTAAAGGAAAGGAGCCCTCCAAGATGGCTTTGAGCTATTCTAATTGAGCTTATCTGACAATGCATAGAGAGACAATCTTATTGTCACTATCATCTGTTTCTCCTCCTCACTGCTGTCATTTACTGAGGTAGCCTTCAAGGCTTTGTGCCTAAAGAAGTGTACTGGAATATATCCAGAGTCCTTACTTTTATCCCAAGATACATTTGAGTGTTAAACAACACAAGCTCTGCTTAGGGTCAAGGGGAGTGTAACAGTGTGGGATCTAGAGGAATTCAGAGAGGAATCTAACTCCAGGCCTACCAGTCACTAGTGTCCCCAGCAAGGGCTCGCTGCCTGATGCACATAGAAGCCAATACTATGGAACAGGCTTTTGAGAGAAAAACTTTAATCCAACATGGAGTAGCAAGTAGACACGAGGCAGGGCTCTCAAATCTGTCTCCTCAATCCAGAGTTTGAGGTAAAATTAAAGGGTTTAGGGGACCTGCAAACTTGGAAGCTAATTGGCTAGTCTTGAATTAGTTCATGTAAGCTATTCATGCTGCTAGAAACCAGATTTTCTGTACTGAAGGACGCCATACAGTTCTCCCATGACAACATTCCTACTCTCAGAGTTTTACAGACTGAACCCTCTTGGTTCGGGGGTCATCCTGGAAACAGGGGCTCCCTTTTGCACATGCCTGGTGCTGTCTTGAAAAATAACTCAAGGTTTCATTAACCAACAACCTGTTTTAAGGAAGCAAAACAAGTTTAAGTTGGTCGATGTTTTATGTTTCAATCCCCATGCCCATCTCTCTTTGTACATTCTTCTATCTTGTGGGAAATCATCCTTAATTTGGTTAATGATTCTCAAATATTGTACAAAATGATAATCCCAAGTCTCAAATCTTTGTACCAACCAGACTGGAGTATTATATAAGCACTGACAAAGTTGGATTAATGGGTATTTAAGAAAGGTAATTATCAGAGATTAACTTCCTTCACATGTCTCTTTATATGCTATAAAGTTTGGAGTTTTGGTGCCTGGATGGACTTATATTACCGTTGGGTTAGCTGTCCTGGCTCTTCCTGGCCACTCATCAGCCCAAACTGAGCTCTGCAGTTGAATGACCAATTTCTTCCACTGTTCATTTCGGTTCAGTTCAGTCAGTCAGTCATGTTCAACTCTTTGCAACCCTATAGACTGCACTTCCACTGTAGTGCTCAAAATAGTTTACATTTTGGCCAGCAAACAGAGCCTGGACCAACTGTCTTTAACCAATGCCTGATGCCTCTTCCCAGCCTTCATGGATTGCAGTCGACATCAACCAGCACTCTTATCAGGAGCTTGAGGTCTCTGGATGAGGCAGAAATGTTGGCTTCCCCTGGAAAACCCCTGCATTCATGGGAGCTGTAGGAAAGCCTTCAGGGCTTGTCTATCTGTGGCTCAGAGTGCTTTGCTCCTTTCTAGGGAGAAAATGGGCAAACTAGAGGCATCACCCCTTAATTTAGGACCCAATTCCATCTCCTAGTTTGGTTTCTGGGAAGAGTTGGCTGTATGAATTCCCTGGAGAAACCACTGAGAAGAATGGACAGTCTCAAGGTGAACAGCTTGGATCTGAGGGTTCACTTAAAAGAACCCTGAAAAGTTTTCCATTATATATGGTTGTCAATCTCTAGCTTGAGAGGCACGTGTGCTACCCAGCTTCCAAGGAATCCATCCCACCATTTCCAAGACTGGAGCCCATTTGGTCAGAGGCTCCTAATATTTCCACCCTGCCATGTGCTGAGGGCATGCTTGTCTACTGAAGACGGGCATATGGACGCTTAGACTCTGTCTCACCCTCTACCTTGAAAAACTTACCTAGTGAGGCAGAGGGTGAAAGAGTGATTGCATCATGTTGAAGAAAGTGAAAGAGGAAGCTGTCTTAAACTCAGCCAGAGCTGAGTTTGAGAGAAGAACTCAGGAGCACACGTGTTTAAACACTGATTTCCTCACTTCCTTTTTGAGCATGCTGGGGTTTAATCTTTCTGGTAGATGACCAAAACATTTTACCACTCCAGCAGAGATCACACACAGACAAGCAAATCTAGATATCTGTGCAATTTTCAGGGGAAATACATTCAATCCCAAGGCTTCTATGTAGCCCATTACCTTTAAGACCAGAACCAATGGTTATTTCTCCTGGTAAAATTTCATTTTTAACATCACGCACACACATTTATAAGCAGTTCAATGCTACCTCCCAGCTATTCTGGCTCATACATACAGAAGAGGACTAGCCTTTTTAGTGAAGAAATACCAGAATGTGTCCAATTGTATGAAATTCCTTTAACCAGGGCTCAGAGTATGTTCTTATGGCAGGGGGGCCACATTTTCCTGTTTTACACTCCCTCATTTTACCTCTATGCTCTCACCACACCAAGGTAATCAGGGCTGATTTCATTAAGAACACACTCGTGTGAAATGCAAAGGATCATAAGAGACTACTACAGACAACTATATGCAAATAAAATGGATAACCTAGAAGAAATAGACAGATTCTTAGAGAGGTACAACCTTCCAAGACTGAACAAGGAAGAAATAGAGAATGTAAGCAGACCAATCACAAGTTCTGAAATTGAAACAGTGATTTAACAATTTCCAATATCCAAAAGTCCAGGACCAGATGGTTTCACAGGTGAATTCTATCAAACAGAGAAGAGTTATTACCTATCAATCTCAAAGTCTTCCAAAAAATTGCAGAGGAAGAAACACTCCCAAGCTCGTTCTATGAGGCCACCATCACCCTGATAGCAAAATCAGACAAAGATTCACCAAAAAAGGAAATTACAGGCCAACGTCACTGAAGAACATAGGTGCAAATCCTGAACAGAATACTCGCAAACCAAAAATGACAGTCTCTTCAATAAGTGGTGCTGTGAAAATTGGACAGCTACATGGAAAACAATGAAGGGTAGTTCATTCAGGGTAGTTTTCCATTCCAGGCTTAAGTCTCTCAACTTTGAGACCCACCATCTGAGGGTCTGACCCCTATTCAGTGTTTCCATAGCCTCCCTGGTGGGCTCGCCATGTAGCCTAACTTAAAACTACCTTCCACTGCCAGACTTTTATTGCCCTAAAGTCTCCAAGTACCTTGCCTCAGTGTATTTACACTAGACTCCTCATGAGGAAGCCCTCAATCCCCTCACCTCCTTACACCTCATTTTTATTGGGCCCCTAGATCTCAGGTCACCAGCTACTTTATATGAACGCTGCTCTTAGACTCTAGAATTCTATAAGAAGGGGTTCAGTTTATTTTTCTTGCTGCTGCTACTGCTGCTAAGTCACATCAGTCGTGTCCGACTCTGTGCGACCCCACAGATGGTAGCCCACCAGGCTCCCCCGTCCCTGGGATTCTCCAGGCAAGAACACTGGAGTGGGTTGCCATTTCCTTCTCCAATGCATGAAAGTGAAAAGTGAAAGTGAAGTTGCTCAGTCGTGTCTGACCCTCAGCGACCCCATGAACGGCAGCCTTCCATGGGATTTTCCAGGCAAGAGTACTGGAGTGGGGCAAAACCACCAGAAGCCTTCTAAAGAGCAGATGCTAAGTTGATATTTGAACAACTATAGTGCACATGTGCAAGAAAGCAATTTTACTGGGATTTCACTTCTACCACCTTCTTAAATAAGCTAAGCTAATCCAGGTAAATAAACTTCAATTTTACAAAGAAAGACTAAAACAAAACAAATCAAGATGTGAATACCTCTTAAGATTTTTTTCCATATTTGATAATCACACAGACTTCACTGTGGAAAAGTTTCCATTTTCCCAAAAAAATCCATATTCCAATATTATGTTGTCTTATTCTGAATGACAAGAAATGATTCATGGATTTCATTCTGTGCTAGGTCATACGAAAATTCTTATTTTTCAACTTGATAATCTGCAGTATATGTGGGAGCTGTGCCATTAGTATACTTGGACTCTGAAGCTAAACACATCTTTAATTAAAAGGAACAACATTTAAAATCAGAAAAAAGAAAAGTCTCCAATTTGTGCATATTGTATAGGAAGACAAATACGTTATATGCTGAATTTCCATTAGCCCCACCATGGCCCTCTGCTAGTTGGAAGACTGCTTGCTTTCTTGAAATGCAATGTGAAGTATCTGCTCAGACTTCACTAGGGGTAGGAGGAGCTTTGGACATGCTCCGGAAAGTGCACTGGCCCTGGCACCGTAGGAGCCTGGCTGCAGCTCCTGCTCTGGCTCTCTCTTTCAGCTCTCCAGGCCTCTTCATACCAGAACGGGAAGGCGCTGGACTTGGTATCATTGACATTAGCCCCAAACTCCCACATTCTTATATATCTCTATATCTATCACGGAAGCATCCCTTATTAGTTTACAAAATTGTACTCATTCCTTTTTATAGCTTCCTAGTACTCCACTCTGTGGATATATCATGTTGCCTCAATTAACGTGCATGGACATTTACGTATTTTCCTATGGTTGTGGATGTCTCTTCAAAGTTAATTTCTGGAAACACTGAATTACTGGCTCAAATGTAAAAGCACATTTAGTTTTCTGACATTACCAAATTGTACTTATGCTCTAATCTCATTCTTTGACATGTAGTTCTCAAAGAATGAGATCAGCATATTCTCTAACACCATATAAAAAAGTAAACTGAAAATGGATTAAAGACCTAGCTATAAGAGGGGAAACCATAAAACTCTTAGAAGATAATATGAGCAGAACACTCTTTGACATAAATCATAACAATATTTTTTGGATCTGTCTCCTAAAACTAGGGAAATAAAAGCAAAAATAAATAAATGGGTGGTAATTAAAGTTAAAAGCTTTTGCACAGCAAAGGAAACCATCAACAAAATGAAAAGCCAACCTACTATATGGGAGAAAATATTTGCCAATGATATCACCAATAAGGGGTTAATATCCAAAATATATAAACAGTTGACATAACAGTTTAAAAAAAACAATCAAGAAAAAGATGGGCAGAAGACTTAAATACACATTTTTCAAAGAAGACATACAAATGGCCAAGAGGCACATGAAAAGATGTTCAACATCATTAATCATCGTATGAATGCAAATTAAACCCACAATGAGGTATTATCTTATACCTATCAGAAGGGCTATCATCCCAAAGGAAGAGAAGTCACAAATGCTGGTGAACATGTGGACAAGATCTGTACACTGTTGGTGGGAATGTCAATTGGTGCAGCCACCA
The DNA here is from genome assembly GCF_032405125.1 of Capricornis sumatraensis. Lineage (NCBI taxonomy): Eukaryota > Metazoa > Chordata > Mammalia > Artiodactyla > Bovidae > Capricornis > Capricornis sumatraensis. The sequence goes on from NC_091092.1 coordinate 114,132,258, forward strand.
TGGATAACAGTAAGGAGGGTCCTCAAAACCTAAAAACAGACCAAACAAATGACCCAGCAATCCCACTCCTGGGTGTATATCTGAAAAAAAAAATAACCCACTAATTTGGATGGTCTCTGTCAGGTACGCGATGCTTGTCTGAGTCTAAGGGTTTCCACTGCTCGTCTCCCCTTCCCCTCCAGCCTCATCTACTCTCTGCCAGGGAGCCCTCCCCAGTCCAACCTCCCTGGTTATTAAGAAGGCACCTGTGTCTGGCAGAGCCAGTGTGAGATGAAGAGATAGTCCTTCCCAGCCACCAGATAATCAGGAGGTTTAGCTGGACGTTTCAGCACACACTGAGACAGTGAGGAGTCAGACAAAAAGCACAGACTGTGGCACTGAAATGGATTAATAAGGAACTTAGTGATGTGGCCAGTGACCGTCCAGCACAATATTCTGCAGGTCCAGTTGGGGATGATACATTTCATTGGCAAATCACAATTATGAAAAAGAATGGCAGCCCATATCGAGGCAGTATATTCTCTTTGACTATTCATTTCCGTAAAGACTACCCATTCACACTACCTAAGGGTGCATTTGCAACAGAATTTATCATCCAGACATGAACACTAATGGCAGCACTCAGCTCGCTACTCTAAGATCACTGTGGTCTCTTGCTTTCACGATTTCTAGAGTTCTGGTGTCCATTTGTTCCCTGCTATGCGATCAGAACCCAGATGATAGCCTCCCCAGTACCAGAGGTTGCACAGATCTATAAAACAGAAATAAGTAAAAAGAATTTTTCAGGAATGTACTCAGAAGTATGCCATGTGATGCCACCTTAAAGTCAGAATAACCTGCATTAAAGCTTGAATAAACTTTAAATTACTGCTAAAAATGAAAAAAAAGACCCACTAATTCGAAAAGATCCAGACAATGTGATATTACTCAGTCATAAAAAAGAATGGACTTTTGCCATTTTCAAGTACATGGATTGATTGGAAGGTATTATATTAACTGAAATATGTGAGATAGAGGAAGACAAATGCTGTATAATACCATTTATATGGAGAATTAAAAAATAAAACAGACTAAGGAGATGAAGCAGACTCACAGATACAGAGAACAAGCTAGTAGTGGTTACCAGTGGAGAGCAGCAAGGGGGAGGGTAAGGGCAGGGATAGAAGATTAAGAGGTGCAAAGTAATATGTAAAAAATAGATAAGCTACAAGGATATATTGCAATAAAGGGGATATACCCAATATTTTATAATAACTATAAATGGAACATAACCTTTATAAACTGCAAATCACTTTGTCATGTACCTGAAACATAAAATATTGTACATCAACTATGAAGATTAAGTGAAAGTGTTAGTTGCTCAGTCTTGTTCAACTCTTTTTGACCCTAAGGACAGTAGTCTGCCAGGCTCCTCTATTGATGGAATTCTCCAAGTACGAATTACCCACTGGAGTGGGTAACCATTCCCTTCTCCAGGGGATCTTCCTGACTAAGTGATCAAACCCAGGTCTGCTACATTGCAGGCAGATTCTTTGCCATCTGAGCCACCAGGGAAGACCATAACAACTATACTTCGCTTTAAAAATATATATTCTGGGGCGGTCCTAAGATGGCAGAGGAATAGGACAGGGAGACCACTTTCTCCCCCACAAATTCATCAAAAGAACATTTAAACACTGAGTAAATTCCACAAAACAACTTCTGAATGCCAGCAGAGGACATCAGGCACCCAGAAAAGCAGCCCATTGTCTTTGAAAGGAGGTAGGAAAAAATATAAAAGATGAAAAAAGAGACAAAAGAGGTAGGGACGGAACTCCATCCCGGAAAGGGAGTCTTAAAAAGAGAAGTTTCCAAACACCAGGAAACACTCTCACTGCTGAGTCTGTGGCGAGCCTTGGAAGCACAGAGGGCAACATAACAGGGAAGAAAAATAAATAAATAATTAAAACCCACAGATTACGAGCCCAACGGTAACTCACCCAGTGGAGAAGCAGCGCAGACGCCTGCACCTGGCACTAGCAAGCGGGGGCTGGGCAGGGAGGCGCGGGCTGTATTGCTTAGAGTAAGGATCTGGCCTGAATGCCCCGAGGGCAATCTGAGGAAAGTAACTTGGGCTAGCAAACCAGACTGTGGGATAGCTACCATGCGAAAAGCCCTAAGACACCACCAGGCCTGTGCACAGAACAAAGGACTGAACAGAACTAGCCGGCTGCAGACCATCCCCCTCTGGTGACAGGCAGCCGGAGCCGGAAGGGGGCAATCGCAGTCCCAGAGAGACATTATCTACCAAACCTCAAGCAGGCTTCTTTGCTAACTAAGACTTCTTGGGGTTCTGGACATCTGTCTGCAAAGGTGCGCTGGTTGTAAACCCAGGAAACCGAGCAGCAGGGATGGGGGAGGAGATAAGTTGCAGCGACCGTACTCACCTAACACCTCATCACCTGAGCTGCTCAGACCTGGGAAGGGCACAAAACACAGGCCCAACCGAGTCTGCGCCTCTGAGGACTACCCGAGTGCCTGAACCTGAGCGACTTAGACCTGGGAGGTGCATGCAACCCAGGGCCGGCCTTGGATGGTTCCCGGCGGAGCAACCTAGAGCCTGAGCAGTGTGGGCAGGGAGGGCACACGCGCCGTGAGTGGGGACAGGCCCAGTGTGGCTGAGACACTGCAAGCACACGCCAGTGTTATTTGTTTGCAGCATCCCTCCCTCCCCACAGTGAGACTGAACAAGTGAGCCTAAAAAAGTGTCCACCACCGCCCCCTTGTGTCAGGGTGGAAATTAGACACTGAAGAGACCAGCAAACAGAAGCTAAAACAGAGGGAACCGCCTTGGAAGTGACAGATGCAATAGATTAAAACCCTGTCGTTAGTACTGACTACATAGGAAGGGGCCTATAGATCTTGAGAAATATAAGCCGGACCAAGGAACTATCCGAAAATGAACTGACCCCACACTACCCACAACAACACCAGAGAAAGTCCTAGATATAATTTTACTATTTTTATGATCTTTCTTTTTTTTTATTAAAAAAAAAATTTAAGTCCTTTGTTATAAACCACTGCATCCTTGCTATGTAGAAATGTAACTTTATCAGTATCTTAAGACTAAACAGATCTTAAGGGGAACATTGGTGAAGGGTTTTCATTTGTTGGGCTGATGTTTGCTGTTAAATCTCCATATTCCCTGCCCTTATAATGAATAAAACTAGCATATAGGAGAAATAAGTATTAACCTTTAAGATTAATCATGTTAACCTTAGGTTAAATAAATTCCTTTCTTAGTTGTAACCCACTACACCCTCACCCTATAGGAATGCAACTTTATCTGCTACCTTCAGAGGGTGGTGCCTGGTTTAAAAAAAAAACACCCTTGGAAAAAATAAGTTTTCTGGTTAACTGACCATTATCAGAAAGAAAGGGTCGTAAAATGTCAGCAGGCCTCATGGCCAGAAGATGATGTAAAACCCCTAAGACCTTTTTTTATACATTTATGTGAAGCACCTGATTTTGATAAAGGTCAGGACTGCTGACCCCCGCATGACTTTAAAATTTCCATGTGTCTCTATGTGTAACAAAAGGTATATAAGCAAACCTAAAAAATACAGAGATGGGATCAGTTTCTGGAAAGAGTGATTCCCCCGTGTCGTTCTTTCTTACTCCCCGTTTTTCTGGCTGAATTCCCATCTGGAGCGTGGGTGCTCGCCACGTCTACTTACTTGCCCCGGCTTTTAAGTTCCACACGAGAAGGAGCCCAAGGAGGGGCACCTTCCGATATTCAAGTGGTGCCAGTGGCCCAACGTAGATGGCACAAATTCCTTGTCTTGGAATTTTATTGGTATCCCACGTAAACCAAGTTATTCAGCCTCTTTTTCTCCACTAATATTTCCTACTACACTATCCGTTTCTAATCTCTCTCTCTATCTGTAATTAAATATGTGATTTCCTAGGATGCCGATTCTGTCTCCCCTTCGAATTACCCTGGATCCACTGGGGCTGGAACCCGGCACTTAGAAAAGTATAACTTTCCAAAACTGAACCAGGAAGAAATAGAAAATCTTAACAGACCCATCACAAGCACGGAAATTGAAACTGTAATCAGAAATCTTCCTGCAAACAAAAGCCCAGGCCCAGACGGCTTCACAGCTGAATTCTACCAAAAATTTAGAGAAGAGCTAACACCTATCCTACTCAAACTCTTCCAGAATATTGCAGAGGAAGGTAAACTTCCAAACTCATTCTATGAGGCTACCATCACCCTAATACCCAAACCAGACAAAGATGCCACAAAAAAGGAAAACTATAGGCCAATATCACTGATGAACATGATGCAAAAATCCTTAACAAAATTCTAGCAATCAGAATCCAACAACACATTAAAAAGATCATAGACCATGACCATGTGGGCTTTATCCCAGGGATGCGAGGACTCTTCAATATACGCAAATCAATCAATGTAATACCCCATATTAACAAATTGAAAAATAAAAGCCATATGATTATCTCAATAGATGCAGAGAAAGCCTTTGACAAAATTCAACATCCATTTATGATAAAAACTCTCCAGAAAGGAGGAATAGAAGGCACATACCTCAACATAATAAAAGCTATATATGACAAACCCACAGCAAACATTATCCTCAATGGCAAAAACTTGAAAGCATTTCCCCTAAAGTCAGGAACAAGACAAGGGTGCCCACTCTCACCACTACTATTCAACATAGTTTTGGAAGTTTTGGCTGGAGCAATCAGAGCAGAAAAAGAAATAAAAGGAATCCAGATTGGAAAAGAAGAAATAAAACTTTCACTGTTTGCGGATGACAAGATCCTCTACATAGATAACCCTAAAGACTCCACCAGAAAATTACTAGAGCTAATCAATGAATAGTGTAAAGTTGCAGGATATAAAATCAACACACAGAAATCCCTTGCATTCCTATACATTAACAATGAGAAAACAGAAAGAGAAATTAAGGAAACAATTCCATTCACCATTGCAATGAAAAGAATAAAATACTTAGGACTATATCTACCTAAAGAAACAAAAGACCTATAGATAGAAAACTATAAAACGCTGGTGAAAGAAATCAAACAAGACATGCACAGATGGAGAAATATACCATGCTCATGGATTGGAAGAATCAATACAGTGAAGATGATTATACTACCCAAAGCCGTCTATAGATGCAATGCAATCCCTATCAAGCTACCAACTGTATTTTTCACAGAACTAGAACAAATAATTTCACAATTTGTATGGAAATACAAAAAACCTTGAATAACCAAAGCAATCTTGAGAAAGAAGAATGGAACTGGAGGATTCAACCGGCCTGACTTCAAACTCTACTACAAAGCCACAATCATGAAGGAAGTATGGTACTGGCACAAAGACAGAAATGCAAATCAATGGAACAAAACAGAAAGCCCAGAAGTAAATCCACGCACCTATGGACAACTTATCTTTGACAAAGGAGGCAAGAATATACAATGGAGAAAAGACAATCTCTTTAACAAGTGGTGCTGGGAAAACTGGTCAACCACTTGTAAAACAGTGAAACTAGAACACTTTCTAACACCATGCACAAAAGTAAACTCAAAATGGATTAAAGATCTAAATGTAAGACCAGAAACTATAAAACTCCTAGAGGAGAACATAGGCAAAAGACTCTCTGACATAAATCACAGCAGGATCCTCTATGACCCACCTCCCAGAGTATTGGAAATGAAAGCAAAAATAAATGAATGGTAACTAAATAAACTTAAAAGCTTCTGCACAACAAAGGAAACTATAAGCAAGGTGAAAAGACAGCCTTCAGAATGGGAGAAAATAATAGCAAATAAAGCAACTGACAAACAACTAATCTCAAAAATATATAAGCAACTTATGCAGCTCAATTCCAGAAAAATAAATGACCCAATAAAAAAATGGGCCAAAGAACTAAATAGACATTTCTCCAAAGAAAACATACAGATGGCTAACAAACACATGCAAAGATGCTCAAAATCACTCATTATCAGAGAAATGCAAATCAAGACCACAATGAGGTACCATTTCACACCAGTCAGAATGGCTGCAATCCAAAAGTCTACAAGCAATAAATGCTGGAGAGGGGGTAGAGAAAGGAAACCCTCTTACACTGTTGGTGGGAATGCAAACTAGTACAGACACTATGGAGAACAGTGTGGAGATTCCTTAAAAAACTGGAAATAGAACTGCCTTCAGTTCAGTTCAGTTGCTCAGTTCTGTCCGACTCTTTGTGACCCCATGAATCGCAGCACGCCAGGCCTCCCTGTCCATCACCAACTCCCGGAGTTCACTCAGATTCACGTCCATTGAGTCAGTGATGCCATCCAGCCACCTCATCCTCGGTTGTCCCCTTCTCCTCTTGCCCCCAATCCCTCCCAGAATCAAAGTCTTTTCCAATGAGTCAACTCTTTGCATGAGGTGGCCAAAGTACTGGAGTTTCAGCTCCAGCATCATTCCTTCCAAAGAAATCCCAGGGCTCATCTCCTTCAGAATGGACTGGTTGGATCTCCTTGCAGTCCAAGGGACTCTCAAGAGTCTTCTCCAACACCGCAGTTCAAAAGCATCAATTCTTTGGCACTCAGCCTTCTTCACAGTCCAACTCTCACATCCATACATGACCACAAGAAAAACCATAGCCTTGACAAGATGGACCTTAGTCGGCAAAGTAATGTCTCTGCTTTTGAATATACTATCTAGGTTGCTCATAACTTTTCTTCCAAGGAGTAAGTGTCTTTTAATTTCATGGCTGCAATCACCATCTTCAGTGATTCTGGAGCCCCCCAAAATAAAGTCTGACACTGTTTCCACTGTTTCCCCATCTATTTCCCATGAAGTGATGGGGCTGGATGCCATGATCTTTGTTTTCTGAGTGTTGAGCTTTAAGCCAACTTTTCCACTCTCCAAGTTCACTTTCATCAAAAGGCTTTTTAGCTCCTGTTCACTTTCTGCCATAAGGGTGGTGTCATCTGCATATCTGAGGTTATTGAGATTTCTCCCTGCAATCTTGATTCCACCTTGTGTTTCTTCCAGTCCAGCGTTTCTCATGATGTACTCTGCATATGAGTGAAATAAGCAGGGCGACAATATACAGCCCTGACGTACTCCTTTTCCTATTTGGAACCAGTCTGTTGTTCCATGTCCAGTTCTAACTGTTGCTTCCTGACATGCATACAGATTTCTCAAGAGACAGGTCAGGTGGTCTGGTATTCCCATCTCTTTCAGAATTTCCCACAGTTTATTGTGATCCACACAGTCAAAGGCTTTGGCATAGTCAATAAAGCAGAAATAGATGTTTTTCTGGAACTCTCTTGCTTTTTCCATGATCCAGCAGATGTTGGCAATTTGATCTCTGGTTCCTCTTCCTGACCCAGCAATCCCACTGATGGGCATACACACCGAGGAAACCAGAATTGAAAGAGACACATGTACCCCAATGTTCATCGCAGCACTATTTATAACAGCCAGGACATGGAAGCTACCTAGATGTCCATCAGCAGATAAATGGATAAGAAAGCTGTGGTACATATACACAATGGAGTATTACTCAGCCAGTAAAAAGAATACATTTGAATCAGTTCTAATGAGGTGGATGAAACTGGAGCCTATTATACAGAGTGAAGTAAGCCAGAAAGAAAAACACCAATACAGTTTACTAACGCATATATATGGAATTTAGAAAGACGGTAATGATAACCCTGTATGCGAGACAGCAAAATGACACAGATGTATAGAACATTCTTTTGGACTCTGTGGGAGAGGGAGAGGGTTGGATGATTTGGGAGAATGGCACTGAAACATGTATAATATCATATATGAAATGAATCGCCAGTCCAGGTTTAATGCATGATATAGGATTCTTGGGGCTGGTGCACTGGGATGACCCAGAGGGATTGTACGGGGAGGGAGGAAGGAGGGGTGTTCAGGATGGGGAACAGATGTACACCCATGGCGGATCATGCTGATGTATGGCAAAACTGATACTATATTTTAAAGTAATTAGCCTCCAATTAAAATAAATAAATTTAAATTAAAACAAAAAAAAATAAAAATATGTTCTCTCAGGAGGAAATAATATTCTCAGGAACTTTCACATATAGAATACAGCATTTTTTTTAATTTTTATTTTTACTTTATTTTAGTTTACAATACTGTATTGGTTTTGCCATACATTGTACTATCATGTAAGAAACGAATCGCCAGTCTATGTCCAATACAGTATTATTAACTATGGGCTTCCCTGGTGGCTCAGTGGTAAAGAATCTGCCTGTTGATGCAGGAGATACAGGTTCAATTCCTGGGTCGGGAAGATCCCCTGGAGGACATGGCAACTCAATCCAGTATCCTTGCATGGAAAATTCCAAAGACAGAGGAGGCTGGCAAGCTACAATCCATGGGGTTGCAGAGAGTAGGAAACGACTTGGCGACTTAACAACAATGATTAACTGCAGTCACCATGCTGTATATTATATCCCTAAGGCTTCTTTATTTTGTAAGTGAAAGTTGTGAATCTTTATGCCATTTGGTCACTTACACCCATTTCATCCACCCTGCAACCCCTTCTTGTGGCAACCGCCAATCTGCAACATGATTGACCTAGAGATTATCATACTGATTGAGGTGATTCAGACAGAGAAGGAGAAATATTATATGACATATCTTATGTATAATTTAAAAAGAGATGATACAAATGAATTTAACTACAAAATAGAAAGACTTTCAGTCTCAGAGAACAAGTTTCTGGTTGCCGCTGGGGAAGGATGTGGGACAGGGATAATTAGGGGACTTGGGATGGACATGTACACACTGCTATATTTAAAATGGATAAGCAACAAGGATGTACTGTATCACACAGGGAACTCTGCTTAGTATTATGCGGCAGTATTGATGGAGGTTTGGGGGAGAGTGGATACGTGTATATGTATGGCTGAGCCCCTTCACTGTTCACCTGAAAACTGTCACAATATTGTTAATTTGCTATATCCCAAAACAAAATATAAAAGCTAAAATTTTACAAAAACCATGCCTCCAGTGCAAGGGGTGTGAGTTCAAACCCTGGTTGGGGAATTAAGATCCCATGTGGCACATAGCAAGCCAATCAACAAAATATCATCGCAGAAAAAAGTGATGGGGCTCCATGAAAGAAATAATTGACAATCTAGATTTCATTCCCTTTAAACTTCTGCTCTATGAAAATACACCAAGAGAACAAGAAGATGAGCCATAGTCTGGGAGAAAATATTTGCAAAAGACATATCTGATGAAGGCTCTAATCTAAAATATACAAAGAACTCTTAATATTAATAAGAAGAAAACTAACTTCTAATAAAAAATGGACAAAAGATATGAATAGATACCTCACCAAGGAAGATACACAGATGGCAAACAAGCATATGAAAAGATGCTCCACATCATATACCATTAGGGAACTGCAAATTTAAAAAAAAAAAAAAAGCAGATACCATGACATGCCTTTCAGAATGGCCAGCATTCAAAGGACTGACAACACCAAATGCTGGTAAGGATGTGAATCAACAAGAAGTCTCATTCCTCGGTGGTGGTGATGCAAAATGGTAGAGCCACTTTGGAAGACAGTTGCAGGTTTCTTAGTAAACTATACATATTCAACACTGCTGGTAGGAATGTAAATTGGTACAGCCAATTTACAGGGAAAACAGTGTAGCAGTTCCTCAAAAAATCAAAAATAACACATAATACTTTCCACAATTCCACTACTATCCAAAGGAATTGAAATCAGGACCGCGAGAGCTCTGCACTCCCATGTTCATTGTAGCACTACTCATAATAGCCAAGAAAGGAAAGCAGCCTAGGTGTCCAGTGACAGATGAATGGATAAAAAAGATGCAAAATATACATACAATGGAATATCATTCAGCCTTAAAAAGAAGCTAACCTCTCCAGTTACGAAAGTGTGGATAAACCTAGAGGACCTTCTGCTACAGTGAAATAAGCCAGACACAGAAGGACAAATACTGTGTGTCATTTATATGAAGAATTTATAATGGTCAAGGTCAAAAAAACAGAGAGTAGAGTGGTGGTTGCCATGGTCTATGGGAGGATGAATGAGAAGGAATTGTAGACTTAAAAAACATTCACAACCTATGTATGAGACAGGGTGCTCAGGGCTGGTGCACTGGGATGACCCTGAGAGATGGGATCAGGAGGGAGGTGGGAGGGGGCTTCAGGAAAGGGAACAATGTACACCCATGGCTGATTCACGTCAATGTATGGCAAAAGCCACTACAATACTGTAAAGTAATTAGCCTCCAATTAAAATAAATAAACAAAAAAAACATTCACAACCTAAAAGTTGACAGGTACGTTCACTTTGGTATAAACCTTTAGGACTTCAACCCAGGAGGCAGCATCTCAAGTAACCCTGAGAGAACTGCTCCAAGAAAGGGAGGGGAGGAGCCAGGTTACATAGAAGTTTTGCAGCAAAGGGCAGGTAGTCTGAATATCAAAAGATTATGATAAATGAAGGAAAACCAGATAATCCAGGTTAAGGAATTTAGCACTTTTCCATATATGGAAAGATGCAAGAATCGGAGCTCACTGAAATTATTCCTTTGATATGAACTTCAGAAATCTGGGGCCTGTATCCTGTATTTTTACATCCTGTGTTCCCTCAGGGTTCACCATCCGTGGTGGCTGCAACTGTTGATAACTGACACTGTTATTCACTGATACAGCAGGCAGTATTCCAATTCTCAGTACTAATCAAAAGTTACAAAGTTTAATTATACAAAATGAGTAAGTTCTCAGGATCTACTATATAATATAGAGCTTATAGTTAAGAATACTATATTGTACACTCTCTAAGAGGTCAAATCTTAAGGTAAGTGTTCTTATCACAGATATAGAACATAAAGGGTGAGAAGGCACCTTTCAAAATGGCCATCATCAAAAAATCTATAAACAATAAACGCTGGAGAGGGTATGGAGAAAAGGGAACTCTCTTACATTGTTGGTGTGAATGTAAATTGATACAGCCTCTATGGCTGGCTCAGAGAGTAAAGCATCTGCCTGCAATTCAGGAGACCTGGGTTCAATCCCTCGGTCTGGAAGATCCCCTGGAGAAGGAAATGGCAACCCACTCCAGTACTCTTGCCTGGAAAATCCCATTGACAGAGAAGCCTGGCAGACTACAGTCCATGGGATCACAAAGAATCGGACATAACTGAGCGACTTCACTTTCCTTCTTTCTATGGAGAAGAGTATGAAGTTTCCTTAAAAATTAGGAATAAAACTACCACATGACCCAACCATCCCACTACTGGGCATAAACCCTTAGGAAACCATAACTGAATAAGACACATGTACTCCAATGTTCATTGCAGCACTATTTACCACAGATAGGCCACAGAAGCAACCTAGATGTCCATCGATGAATGGATGAAGAAGCTTTGGTACATGTATACAATGAAATACTACTTAGCCATAACAAAGACCATATTTGAGTGAGTTCCAAAGTGGTGGGTGAACCTAGGGCCTATTATACAGAGTGAAGAAAGTCAGAAAGAAAAATATAAACATTGCATACTGACACATACACATGAAATCTAGGAGACAGCACTGATGAATGTATTTGTGGGGCAGGATGGAGATGCAGGCATAGAGGACAGACTTGGTGACACAGAGGTGAGGAGAGGGAGGGACAAACTGAGAGTAATCCTGAAACATACACATTACCATATGGAACATCGACAGCCAATGGGGATTTGCTGTGTGATGCAGGGAGCTCAAACAGGTGTTCTGTGATAACCTAGCAGGGTGGGAAGGAGTGGGAGGTGGGGGGATGTTCAAGGGGGAGGGGACACATGTATACCTATGGTGGATTCATGTTGATGTATGGTAGAAACCAACACAATAGGGTAAAGCAACTATACTCCGATTAAAAATAAACTTTGAAAAGGAAGAGAAGGACATTTTGGAGGTAATGGATATGCTTACAGCATAAACTGTGGTGGTCATTTCACAGGAGTAGACTTAACTCCAAACTCATCAATAAATGAAACATGTATAGGTTTTTGTATGTCAATCATACCTCAATAAATTGTCTTTTTTGAAACCAACTAAAGAGATGAGAAAGCAATGGAAACAGTGACAGACTTTATTTTGGGGGGCTCCAAAATCACTGCAGATGGTGACTGCAGCCACAAATTTAAAAGACGCTTGCTTCTTGGAAGAAAAGTTATGACCAACCTAGACAGAACATTAAAAACCAGAGACATTACTTTGCCAACAAAGGTCCGCTAGTCAAGGCTATGGTTTTTCCAGTAGTCATGTATGGATGTGAGAGTTGGACTATAAAGAAGCTGAGCACCAAAGAATTGATGCTTTTGAACTGTCATGTCGGAGAAGACTCTTGAGAGTCCCTTGGACTGCAAGAAGATTCAACCAGTCCATCCTCAAGGAAATCAGTTTTGAATATTCTTCGGAAGGACTGATGCTGAAGCAGAAACTCCAATACTTTGGCCACCTGACGTGAAGAACTGACTCATTTGAAAAGTCCCTCATGCTGGGAGGGATTGGGGGCAGGAGGAGAAGGGGACGACAGAGGATGAGATGGTTGGATGGCATCACCAACTCAATGGACATGAGTTTGAGTAAACTCCAGGAGTTGGTGATGGACAGGGAGGCCTGGCATGCTGCAGTCTATGGGGTTGCAAAGAGTTGCACACGACAGTGATTGAACTGAACTGAAAAATACTCTTAGGCTAGTGGTAAAGAATCCAACTACCATGCAGGAGACTCATGGGTTTGATCCCTGAGTTGGGAAGACTCCCTGGAAGAGGAAATGGTAACCCACTCCAGTATTTTGTCTGGGAAATCCCATGGACAGAGGAGCCTGATGGGCCATATTCCATGAGGTGGCAAAGAGTTGGACCCAACTAAGTGACTAAACAGTAAATATACTCTTACCCTGTGATCTAGTGGTCATGCTCCTTGGTGTTTAGCCAGATGAGCTGGAGACTTACATCAACACAAAAACCTGCATGCAGTTGTTTATAGCAGCTTATCTCATATTTTCCAAAACTTAAAAAGCAACATCGGTGTCCTTCAGCAGGTAATGGGATAAGTAACAGAATACTGTTCAATGCTAAAAATGAATAAGTTTTCAAACTGCGAAAAGACATGGAGGAACCTTAGATGTGTATTACTAAAAAAAATATATAATCTCAAAAAGCTACACACTGCATGATTCCAACTACATGACTCTTGGAAAAAAGCAGAATTATAGAAACAGTAGAAAGACCAGTGGTTTCCAGGGGTTAGGGGGCAGGGAAGGAGGGATGAACAGAGGATAGAGAGCTTTTCACTGTCGTGAAACTGCTCTGTGTGACCCTACAGGGGTGGGTGCTGTTGTTAGTCACTCAGTTGTGCCCGACTCTTTGCGACCTCATAGACTGTACCCCGCCAGACTTCTCTGTTTATGGGATTTCTCAGGCAAGAATACTCGGTGAGATGCCTTTGTCTTCTCCAGGGGATCTTCCCATCCAGGGATTGAACCCATGTCTCTTGCATGGGCAGGTGGATTCTTTACCACAGATGCACCAAGGAAGCCCATAAGGCTGGATGCAAGTCACCATCCATTCGTCTATACTCACACAGGGTACAACACCAAATAAAGAAGCTAATGTAAGTAAGTGTGCTAATGATATATAATATAGCTTCCTAGATTGTAGCAAACGGCCTACTCTGCTTGGGACATTGACAGAAGGGGAGGCTGTGCATGTGTCCAGGAGGAAGATAGATGGGAACTCTCCATACTTTCTGCTCCATTTTGCTGTCACTCTAAGACTGCTTAAAAAAGTAAACTTAAAAATCTAATGGGGCAGGGGTGGTGGCTCAGCCCCATACCCTTCCCTGGGGATTGCAGTCTTGAGTGCAGGGCCAGGCCCTCTTACCCCTCTATCCAAAAGAGGGTGGGCCCCTCAACCCTCATTCAGTTTGCTTGATTTGGATGCTGGCAGGGCCTGAGGCTTCCCTCTTTTTGGGTCTGAGAACACTTCCTGAGATCCAAAAGGATGTGAGGGTGGTATCCCTTGACCACACCTGCCATGCCATGAGTGACAACTGCATCAGGCAGGTTGAGAACGCATATGATGGTGATCCCACTGGGGGTGCTGACTCCATACCCTAAATCTGACTCGGGTGAAGGCCTAAGAGTTCCCCCTCTGCTGACCTGAGACCTCCGCCTCAAATCAAGCTCATCACTTTTCTGTTACCCCTGAGAAGGACATGAGGCCATCTCTTTCTGACTTTACAAGGCTCTTCCACGGCAACAGGGAGGATTCCGTGAGGTCTCTGCTGATATGGGCTCGGCAGGGCTGCTCTCCTTCCTCCGGGCACATCTTAGAAATATTTCTCTCTACTGACCTGAGCCGGCCAACCTCAGATAAAGGTCTGCTGACCTGGGCACCCTCCAAGGTGGGAGTCACAAGTCCCCGAGAACCCTGAACGTTAAGTGAGCGATTTTTCGGGCTGAGAACTTGGCCTGGGGCATGTTGCCCTCCCCAGCCCTCCTGTAAGGGCCTCTTCCTCCTGGCTCCTGTTTCTTTATTAAAAGTCTTCCTGGGCAAGGCCACATCCTGGCAACCTCTTGACCCATTAGCCTATTGAAAACCCTTCAGAGACTGGGTTCCTGTCCCAGGAGCGATGTGAAACAGGGAAGTTGTAAGGCAAGGCAGGATGGATGTCTTGACAAAGGATAAAACACCTTCATCTACGCCTTCTCTTTACTAGCCACACTTCAAATTTCATGTGACTTCTCTTTGAAAAGTTTTAACTTCCAAATGCAAGGGGCTGTCCAGCATGATTTTCTGGGCCCCTGATCATTTGGGTTTTCTGACTTTGGATATGTAGATGATTATATTGTCACTAAATATTACCTTTCTCTGCTTTACTCAGACTTCTCAATTATTTTGATGTGCTTATTGCTGTGGATACCTATTTGCATCCAGTGTTTTGGGCACAGAGTTCTCCTTTTTATCACCTGACATACATGTTCGAACAGTCGATCAGACATAAGGCAAATGAAGGAACAGAAAGTTGGCCTCAGGCTAGGAGGAATGGCAAAGTGTGGGCCTCAGACTTATTTAGGCCAGGAGTCTACTTCCAACCCCGTCATTTAAGAAATAAACTGAATAAATACCTTACCAAACTCTGTGAGCCTCAATTTCTTCATGTGTGAAATGGGTTTGAGAAGGTCTATCTTGGGACTGAGAATAATGCCTGGCCCGTTGCCTGGCCTGTCCTGAGATTGTCAAGGATGCCAGTCCTTACTGTGACCAATCTGTCCCCGGGTATTCATCCCACTACACTGTGATTCAATTTTCAACCCAGGAGATGTCAAAGAATAAGCAGGGGTTTAGGGCAAAGAACCCTCTATCAGAAAATTCCTGGTTAGCAAGGAAAACTAGCATATCCCAGTTAAGAGTATGCCACTGAAAGTCACCATGAGGTAGACATCCTCAGTGGATGTAACACAAAGCTCCAAAATGTTTCAAGGGCCCCAAACTTACCTATCTCTCACTTGCCCTTTTTTATAAACCACTCCCATGTTCATTCATTTAACCACCCGCAAGTGTCTATTCCTTCCCTATTGTTTGTTAAAATACAGTAAAGATATCTTGATTTGAATTATTATTATTGGTTTTTTTTTTCTTTTTTTTTAGTGGCATGGGCTCTGACTCCCCCACCGAGGGCAGAGTGTGTCAGTCCAGTGGCTTCAAGGCATCATCCCACCGCAGGGGTGTGCCACCCTGATTTCTGGGAAACTCCATAGACAGAAGACAACAAGAATAAAACATCTAATCTGCACAGTGTTTACCTGTACTGGAACATGGGCACAGGACACATTCCATGCCAGCTTCACATGATTTCTCTCTGATTTACTCACAATCCCAAAGCACAGGCAGACTCAGAAATACTGCAGGTTTGTGTCTCAACCCCCAAACGAAAGTCCATATCGCAACTGAGTCATAGGAATTTTTTGGTTACCCAGTGCTTTCATAAAATTTATGTTTACACTATACTACAGGCTAATAAGTGGGCAATAGCATTATGCCTAAGGACAATATAGATATCTTAAATAAAAACACCTCTTTGCTAAAGGAAAAAGATGCTAACCATTATCTGAGCCTTCACTGAGTCCATCATTTTTGCTGCTGAGGGTGTGAACATTACAAAAGCTATCAATACGTGACACAGACATGAAGTGAGCAAACGGTGTTGGAAACACGGAGCCGAAAGACTTGCTGGAAGCAAGGCTGACTAACACAAACTTTCAATTTGGTCAAGAAAAAGAACAAAGAAAAGAAAAGCAGTATCTGTGAAATACAATAAAGCAAAGTGCAACAGAGTGAAGTGTGCCTCTAACTGTTAGGGCAGTTCCCCATCCCAGGCTTGCTTTCAACTATGCGGCCCACCATGTGGGAACCTGGTCCCTTGTCTCAATTACCACAGCCTCATCTAGCCCGCCATGCACGCAACTTATAATTCCTTCCCACGAAGGACTTACATTTTCCCAAGGCCCACCACTACCTTGCATCAAGGAATTCACATTTGACTGCTGTCATGTCACCATTTCCTTTACATGACAGCTGCCTCTCGACTCTATAATTTTATGGTCAGTGGCTAGATTATTTCTCAGCTCTCCAAGTACTAGCACGGAGTATTCTATGAGCCCAGGTTCAATTAATGTTTAGGGAATAAATGAGCCTGTGAGCATGAGGATGAATTTCTTAGAAATTAATTTTACATTTTTGAATTAACAAAGCATACACTGTCATTTATAATTTTGTTAAAAACAGCCTATAAAAGAGGAGGAAACCAAATACGGTCCATCTTACTTTCCCTCTATTTCTTGATCCCACATATTTCACTGCTTAATTTTTTCATTATTCAAGGAAATAACATATTGTAATGCCATGTTATCTTTCACCAGCTTACTAAATAAGATGGAAGTTTTCCCATTTGTTTTTTTTTTTTTTTTAGTTTTTTATTTTTTATTTTATTTTATTTTTTTTTTAGATTTTCTAAAATCTTTAATTCTTACATGTGTTCCCAAACATGAAACCCCCTCCCACCTCCCTCCCCATAACATCTCTGTGGGTGATCCATTTGTTTTACACAACAGGAAAACTCTTATCCTTAAGACAGACAAACAACAGTAAGTGTGACTAATGTCATTCGTAAACTTAGATTATATGCTTTCATTGAGGAGCAACCTTTGAAAAGTAACAAGAAAATTAAAAAAAAAAAATCTCTAAATGGCTCATACAGAACACAAACCCCAAGGAATTTTACACTGTGCACCCTCTGGGATGCCCAGTTCTATACCACTTAGAGAACACTGAATGCTATCTTCAGCCACAAGTACAGAATTTGGCTCAGCTTCATTGGGTGTGGGAAGAATTGCTGGAGGAACACTGGGACATCCGCTGGCTCGGGCCCTCTCTTCCTCACCTCTCAAAGCTGAGATACCCAGGATCTCCAATAGCTGACAGAAGGGGTGGGGTTGGGGGGGAAGAAGCCTGGCGGGGTGTTCTACAGCCCTCATCTGAGTCCCCATCTTCGTATCTATCAGAGTCTGACACTCCTCCCTTTACCGAACTGTGTTTACAAGCCTCCAAACAGTTTCACCTCTTAGAGTTCGGCAGGGGAGAAGTCCGGGAATTGAGCGCATGGGTGCCGCTTTGTCTCGCCATCTTTACCATGCCTCGTTAGCACTCGGTGCTCTCCCAGTGACTGGAGTTAGGGCCTAGGTTTCCTTCATTTACAGAATCAAGTAATCGTGTATCTTACAGAATGTCTTAGATCAAGATATACCGAAGAAATCGGCCTAAGAGAGTTGTAGGAACCGTCCCCTGCCGATCACAGAGATGAGACTTTTGGCGTTATCTTTGTTGCAGGACAGGGGAATGGTCCCTTGAGTCCACATTCAGGTCCTCACCTTGCCTTCAGATCAGTCCTGGGAATCCACTCAGCCACATGAATGTGCTGAACATCAGCGCGAGCTCTTCGCCACCGCACGGAAGATTTGCAGAGACACTTCCGGCTATGGCTGCCCTGTGCGTGACCTCTGAGGGATGACGGAAAGGGCGGGGCTCTGTGGGGACCCCGTCGTTCAGTGTTCAGCGATCCCATTGGTCATCCCTTCGGGTCCTCACCATGCCGGCTGTCAGAGCCCGGGACCCTTTGCACTATGGACTTGAGTCCTCCTGCCCCCAAACCAACCCCTCACCTCTCCAAGTCCCTAATGGGGAATCAGGGTGCTTCTCTGAGCACTTCTCCTTGATAGGAGGAGTGCCACTCTGTGAGCCTTCTTCCTTGGTGGGAGAGACCCTCTCAGCACTGATGGTCCTCATCTTCCCAGTGGTGATGGCCAAGATGTCACCCTCCTAAGAACTGGGGTTCCATCCAGTGCCTCGCTGAGACCAGACAGAAATGAAGAGGCTTCTCATCCCTATCACTCTGCCTGGAGCCTCTGGGGTTAGGAATAGGGGCAGGGGTCTGTAAAGCCTCCTCATTTGTGGGTCTAGCGATACTTCTTTCTTCACTCAGGGACCTCACCCTGGTCCTGGCCAGTCCTGGGACCTGACCCTCCAACCTGAGATTCTCCCTCTGCTGAACTAAGGCCATTCTTCTTAGACTGAGACTTTGACCTCACAGAGAACTACAAGGCTATTAAGAGGGAATGTCTTGTCTGGGCATTCTAGAACTTAGAGCAAGTTTGGGCAGGTCTCTGAATGACCTGGATTTTATGGTGGTTGTCTCTCCAGTCCTCACCTATGGGGGCCCAAATTTTGTCTATCTCTTGGGTTAAAGGATTCCTGGGGAAAACCAAATCCTGGCAAACTCTTGAGCAGTGTCCCTAATGCAAACCTTACAGTTTCATGTCCCAGACTTGACCTGAGATGGGGAAATAACACAGAAGGCAGGGGGCAGAATGGGGTGCACTCCCAGAGAAAAATGCTGCTCCATCCTTTTCAAAAGCCAGAGTCAGTCTCTTTTCATGACTTGTTTTAATTGACTGACAGGCATACTTTTAAAACATTGTACTGCATGTAATCATTCTTCACAAATACTGTGTTTCGTTACAAAGTGAAACTTTATGGTAACCATACACTGAACATGTCTATGGCAACGTTTTCCCAACATCATGTATTCACTTAGGGTCCCTGTTCCACATATTGTTAATTCTTTAAATATTTTAAACTCTTTCCTTATTTTATTTCTTATGGTGCTCTGATAAGTTGTCTTTGTTACTATTATAACTGTCTTTCATTTGTAAATAAGCTATGTGCATTTCTGGACATCGTCTAGTAAGTGTACAATAGGATTAACAACTTTTATAAGCACTGGGAATCCCACAAATACCTAATGATTTACTCTATGGCAATTTTCACTTTATTGCAGTGATCTAGAACCCAAGTCACCATATCTGAGATATGAGTACAATTCTAAAGGAAAAAAGCCATCCAAGATGGTTTTGTGCTATTCTGATTGAGGTTATCTGACACTGCACAGAGAGACGATCTTACTGTCCCTATCATCTGTTTCTCTTCTTTATTCCTGTCATGTATTGATGTAAGAAGTGTCTTGGAATATATCCAGAGTCCTTACTTTTATCCCAAGATACCTTTGAGTGGTAAGGAACACAAGCTCTGCTTTAGGGCAAGAGGAGTATAACAGCGTTGGATCTAGAGGAATTAAGAGAGGAATCTAATTCCAGGCCTATCAGTCACTAGTGTCCCCACCAAGGGCTCGCTGCCTGATGCACATAGAAGCCAATACTATGGAATGGGCTTTTGAGAGAAAAACTTTAATCCAAGGTGGAGTGGCAAGAAGACAGGAAGTAGGGCTCTCAAATCTGTCTCCTCAATCCAGAGTTTGAGGTAAAATTAAAGGGTTTAGGGGAACTGCAGACTTGGAAGCTAATTGGCTAGTCTTGAATTAGTTCATGTAAGCTATTCATGCTGCTAGAAGCCAGATTTTCCATATTGAAGGACTTCATACAGTTCTCCCATTGCAATATTCCTACTCTGAGAGTCCCACAGACGGAACCCTCTTGGTTCTGCAGTCATCCTGGAAACATAGGCTCCTTTTTGGCACATGCATAGTGCTGTCTCTAAAAATAACTCAAGGTTTCATTAACCAACAACCTGTTTTAAGGAGGCAAAACCACTTTAAACTGGTCAATGTTTTATGTTTCAATCCCCCCATTTCTCTTTGTACATTCTTCAAGCTTGTGGGAAATCCTCCTCAATTTGGTTAATGATTCTCAACTTCTGTAGAAAATGATAATCCCAGGTCCCAAATTTCTGTACCACCAGGAGTGGAGTGTTATATAAGCATTGGCAAGGTTGGATTAATTGGTATTTAAGAAAGGTGATCATCAGAGGCTTGGTTTCCTTCACATGTCTCTTTACAGGCTATTGCTTTAAAGTTGGCATTTTGGTGCCTGGATGGAATTTATTACTATTGGGTCAGCTGTCTCGGCTCTTCCTGGCCACTCATCAGCCCAAACTGAGCTCTGCAGTTGAATGACCAATTTCTTCCACTGTAGTGCTCAAAATAGTTTACATTTTGGCCAGCAAACAGAGCCTGGACCAACTGTCTTTAACCAATGCTTGATGCCTCTTCCCAGCCTTCATGGATTGCAGTCGACCTCAACCAGCACTCTTATCAGGAACTTGAGGTCTCTGGATGAGGCAGAAATGTTGGCTTCCCCTGGAAAACCCCTGCATTCATGGGAGCTGTAGGAAAGCCTTCAGGGCTTGTCTATCTGTGGCTCAGAGTGCTTTGTTCCTTTCTAGGAAGAAAATGGGCAAACTTGAGGCATCACCCCTTAATTTAGGACCCAATTCCATCTCCTAGTTTGGTTGCTGGAAAGCGTTGCCTGTATCAGTTCCCTGCAGAAACCACTGAGAAGAATGGACAGTCTCAAGGTGACTAGCTTGGATCTGAGGGTTCACTTAAAAGAACCCTGAAAAGTTTTCCATTATATGTGGCTGTCAAACTGTAGCTTGAGAGGCACGTGTGCTACCCAGCTTCCAAGGAATCTGTCCCACCATTTCCAAGACTGGAGCCCATTTGGTCAGAGGCTCCTAATATTTCCACCCTGCCATGTGCTGAGGGCATGCTTGTCTACTGAAGACGGGCATATGGACGCTTAGACTCTGTCTCACCTTCTACCTTGAAAAACTTACCTGGTGAGGCAGAGGGTGAAAGAGTGATTGCATCATGTTGAAGAAAGTGAAAGAGGAAGCTGTCTTAAACTCAGCCAGAGCTGAGTTTCAGAGAAGAATTCAGGAGCACACATGTTTAAACACTGATTTCCTCACTTCCTTTCTGAGCATGCTGGGGTTTAATCTTTCTGGTAGATGACTGAAACATTTTACTGCTCCAGCAGAGATCACACACAGAGAAGCAAATCTAGATGTCTGGGCAATTTCCAGGGGAAACACATTCAACCCAAGGCCTCTATGTAGCCCATTACCTTTAAGACCAGAACCAATGGTTATTTCTCCTGGTAAAATTTCATTTTTAACATCAGTTCAGTTCAGTCGCTCAGTCGTGTCCAACTCTTTGCGACCCCATGAATCGCAGCACGCCAGGCCTTCCTGTCCATCACCAATCACACATGCACAAATATATAAAAGTAATTCAGTACTACCTCCCTGCTATTCTGGGTGACACAGTATAGGACTAGACTTTTTAGTGAGGAAATGCCAGAATGTGTCCAATTGTATGAAATTCCTCACCCAGATTAGGGTGCGTTCTTCTGTGGGGAGGGGGGAGATTTTCCTGCTTTATACTCCCTCATTTTACATTTATGCTTGCACCACAACAAGGTAATCAGGGCTGGTTTCATTAAGAATACACTCGTGTGGAACTCCAAGTATCATAAGAAACTATGACAAACAACTATATGCAAATAAAATGGACAATCTAGAAGAAATGCACAGATTCTTAGCGAGGTACAACCTTCCAAAACTGAACAAGGAAGAAATAGAGAACGTGAATAGATGGATCACAAGTACTGAAACTGAAACAGTGATTTAAACTTTTCCAATAAATGTCCGGAACCAGGTGGCTTTTCACGTAATTCTATCAAACACTTAGAGATTCTATCACCCTCTTCCAAAAAAAATTACAGAGAAAGGAATACTCCCAAGCTCATTCTATGAGGCCACCATCACCCTGAGAGCAAAACTAGATAGAGAAGCACA
This sequence comes from Capricornis sumatraensis, assembly GCF_032405125.1. Classification (NCBI taxonomy): domain Eukaryota; kingdom Metazoa; phylum Chordata; class Mammalia; order Artiodactyla; family Bovidae; genus Capricornis; species Capricornis sumatraensis. Next base: position 114,154,542 of record NC_091092.1, read on the forward strand.
CACAAAAAAGAAGAGAAAAGAAAGTGACAGGCCAATATCACTGAAGAACACAGATGGAAAAATCCTGAACAAAATACTAGCAAACCAAAAAAGACAGTCTCTTCAATAAGTGGTGCCTTGAAAACTGGACAGTTACATGTAAAATAATGAATTTATTATTTTTAATATAAATTTATTAATTTTAATTGGAGGCTAATTACTTTATTGTATTGGTTTTGCCATACATCAAGATGAATCTGCCATGGGTATACATGTGTTCCCCATCCTGAAACCCTTCCCACCTCCCTCTCCATACCATCCCTCTGGTCATCCCAGTGCACCAGCCCTGAGCACCCTGTATCATGTATCGAACCTCGACTAGACATTCTCTAACACCATACACAAAAATAAACTCAAAATGGATCAAAGACTGAAATGTAAAGCCAGACTCTCTAAAACCCTCAGAGGAAAACCTAGGCAGAACACTGTTTGACATAAGTTGCAGCAGTATTTTTTTCTTTTAGTAAAATGGTTTTTGATCCACCTCCTGGAGTAATGAAAATTAAAACAAAAATAAACAGGTGACATTTAATTAAAGTCAAAAGCTTCCACAGAGCAAAAGAAACCATAAACAAGACAACTCACAGAATGAGAGGAAATAGCAAACAACAGCAGAATAATCTCCAAAATATAGAAATAGCTCATGCACCTCCGTGTCAAATAAACAATCCCATAAAAAAGGAGGCAGAGTGTATAAACAAACATTCCTTCAAAGAAGACATACAGATGACCAAAAAGCATATGGAAAGATGCTCAACATCACTAATTATCAGAGAAATGCAAATGAAAAGTACAATGAGGTATCACCTCACACCAGCCAGAATGGTCATCATCCCCAAATCTGCAAACAATAAATGATGGAGTGTGGAAGAAAGGGAACACTCTTGCACTCTCGGTGGGAATGCAAATAGACACAGTCACTATGGAGAATGTTATGGCAGTTCCATGAAAAACTAAAAGCAGAGTTACCATATGATCCAGCAATCCCACTCCTGGCACATATCCAGGGAAACCTATGATTCATAAATACACATGCACCCAATCTTCATTATAACACTATTTACAATAGCCAAGATATGGAAGTAACTTAAATATCCATCTACAGAGAAATGAATAATGCAGATGTGGTCCAATGGAATATTACTCAGCCATAAAAAAGAAATAATGCCATGTGCAGCAACATGGATGGACCTAGGGAACATCATACTAAGTAAGACACAGAAACACAAATATCATATGACAACACTCATATGTGGAATCTAGTTTTTTAAACTGACACAAATGAACCTATTGAGAACATAGAAAGAAACTTTTGAATACCGAAAACAAGCTTATGGTTAGCGCTGGAGAAATGTTGAGGGAGGGATACATTAGGAGCTTGAGATAAACATATACAACTGTCATGCTGGACTCTTTGTGACTCCATAGACTGTAGTCCAACAGGCTCCTCTGTACATGGAATTTCCAGGCCAGAACACTGGAGTGCGTTTCCATTTCCTACTCTAGGGGATTTTCCTGATCAAGGGACCGAACTTGCTTCTCATGTGTCTCCTCCATTGGCAGGTGGATTCTTTGCCACTGCACCACCTGGGAAGTCCACATACATAACTATATATAATAGAGATAACCAAAAAGGACCTACCATATAGCAGAGAGAACTCTACTCAATATTCTGTAATAAACTGTATGAGAAAAGAATCTGAAAATGAAGGAATACATGTGTATGTATAGCTGAGTCACTTTGTTATACACCTGAAACTAACACAACACTGTAAATCACTTATACTCCAAGAAAATAAGACAAAAATATAATACCACCATAATATCCAGCAATCCCACTCCTGGGAATATATCCAGAGAAAATCATAATTCGAGAAAGGTACAGCACCCAATGTTCATTGCAGCATTATTTACAATACCTGTGACATGGAAGCAACCATGTCCATCAACAGAGGAGTAGATAAAGATGTGGTCTGTAAACACAAAGGAGTATTACTCAGCCATAACAAGGAATGGAAGAATGCCATTTGCAGCAACATGGGTGTACCTAGGGATTGTAACACTAAGCGAATTAAGTCAGACAAAGACAAGTATATCCCTCATATGTGGAATCTATTTTTAAAAAATGATAAAAATATATCTCTCATATGTGGAATCTAATTTTTAAAAATGATAAAATGAACTTATTTACAAAACAGAAAGACAGATGATGAAAACAAACTTATGGTTACTAAAGGGGAAACGTAGTGAGGGAGGGAGAAATCAGGAGCTTGGGATGAACATACACACACCATTATATATGAAATAGATGACCGACAAGGACTTCCTACATAGTGCAGGAAACTCTAATCAATATTCTGTGATAACCTATATGAAAAAAGAAACTGAAAATTAATGAATGTACATATAACTGAGTCATTTGCTATATACCTGAAATTAACACAACATTGTAAATCAACTGTACTCCAATAACATTTAAAAAATAGACTGGCATATATCTGAAGAAAACCATATATCTCGGCATATATCTGAAGAAAACCATGATTTGACTAGGTACAAGCACAACCATGGGTCACTGCAGCACTGTTTACAATAGCCAAGACATGGAAACCACCTACAGGTCCATGAATAAAAATGTGATACATAAATACCATGGAATCATACTCAGGCATAGAAAAGAATGAAATAATGTCATTTGCAGCACTGGATGGACTTAAGAGATTTTCATAATGAATGAAGTAAGTCAGACAAAGACAAATACCATATTATATTACTCATAGGTACTATCAATTTTAAAAAATGACACAAATGTACTTATTTAAAATACAGAAACAGACTCTCACATTCTGAAAACAGACTTATGATTACTAAAGGGGAAACATGGGGGGATGGATACATTAGAAATTGGGATGAACATAGAGAAACAAGCAATATATAAAATAGATAGCCGAAAAGGACCTCCTACATAGCATAGGCAACTCTACTCAACATTCTGTAATAACCTATATGGGAAAGAATCTGGAAAAGATTGAATATATATGTAACTGAGTCACTTTGCTGTGCACCTGAAACACAAGATTGTAAATCAATAATTCTCAATAAAAGTTTTTTTTTTAAAGGATATCCATCTGTAACAATACCTACAGGCAATCACCTTCAGTTCAGTTCAGTCACGCAGTCGTGTCCAACTCTTTCGACCCCATGAACCGCAGCACGCCAGGCCTCTCTGTCCATCACCAACTCCCAGAGTCCACCCAAACCCATGTCCGTTGAGTCGGTGATGCCATCCAACCATCTCATCCTCTGTCGTCCCCTTCTCCTCCTGCCCTCAATCTTTCCCAGCATCAGGGTCTTTTCAAATGAGTCAGCTCTTCGCATCAGGAGGGCAAGCTCAGTTCAGTCGCTCAGTCGTGTCCGACTCTTTGCGACCCCATGAATCCCAGCACGCCAGGCCTCCCCGTCCATCACCAACTCCCGGAGTTCACTCAGATTCACGTCCATCGAGTCAGTGATGCCATCCAGCCATCTCATCCTCTGTCGTCCCCTTCTCCTCCTGCCCCCAATCCCTCCCAACATCAAAGTCTTTTCCAACGAGTCAACTCTTTGCATGAGGTGGCCAAAGTACTGGAGTTTCAGCTTTAGCATCATTTTAAAGGCATGAGTAAAAAACTCCATCACCTCCATAAAGCAAGGTTTCCAGTCCAGGAGCAAGGTGTTTATCTCCTGATTCAGAGGACCCTCATTAATATCAGGTGTAATAAAATTTTGTCACAGTCATCCAATAGCCACATTCCTATTTGCCAATCTCAACACATACAACAGTCAGACATAGTTAAACATAGGCAAATAAATCCAAAGACCTGGGACCTTAACGTAGTGTTTGGGGCTCTAACCCAATCGTTGAATACCTCAGCAGCTTTAATCTTGCACTGTCCCCTTAGGAGGGTCCCTAACCAACCTCTCATCCTAGCCTCTGGATTTTATCCAGATGGAAGAAACTCCACTAGGTGGGACCCTAACCCATAGTGTTGATGTCATTGTTCAGTTGCTCAGGTGTGTCTGACTCTTTGCCACCCCATAGACCATAACATGCCAGGCTTCCCTGTCCTTCACTATCTCCTGAGCTTTGCTCAAACTCGTTTCCATTGAGTCGGCAATGCCATCCAACAGTCCAGTCCTCTCTAACCCACAGTGCTGATTAGATTATTAGACTACAGGCACATTCTAACTACATATAGCACATTTAGCTATAGGAACATTATAGTGAGGTTACTCACCCAAAGATATATGATCCAGGAGCTATTCCTTTTCTTAAAGGTGAAAGGAGCCAAAGAAGCCCAAGGAGCCCAGAGAGCCATGGCTAGGAAACAGGAACCTGAGAGCCGACTTTCTAGACAAACTCAGTCGAGGTGGCCACTCAGGGTTGGTGTTGAGAACCACCAGGGGCTACAGTGCATCAACCAGATGGTCACAAGTCCTAAATCTCAACTAGGCTGCCCAAACTCACTGAACATGGGCTCACTGACAGATGCGCACAGAAGCCAATACTTATGGCAAGAGCTTTAGAGAAAAGAGCTTTACTGCAAGGCCGACCAAGGCAGGAGGCAAGGTATCAAATCTCTCTTCAATCCAGCAGCTTGGGTGAAATCTAAGGGGTCACGGGAATTTCTAACTTGGAAGCTAATTGGCTAGTCTTCAATTAGTCCATTTCAGCTACTCAGGTTACAGGAAGCCAGGCTTTCCTTATTGAAGGACTTCTCATTTTGCAATGGCCCTTGGGGCAACATTTGTATTCTCTGAGTTCCCCAGATTGAGGATCTTGGCTCCCGGGTCATGCTGAGGTCATGAGTTCCTTCCTGGACGCATGCAGTCCTTTCTTGTAAAATGACTCAAGGTGTGATTAATCAACAATCTTTTTGAGGAGGCAAAAGCAGTTTAAGCTGGTCAATTTTTTCACATGCTGTTTCACTAGCCTCCTGAACTCCAGCACATTAACCAAACTCCAAGACAAAGAAAAATCACAGTGAATTTAAATGTTGCCTAGCAAGGACAATCATGTAACAGTCACACCACGGGATGTAACATAGAATGTGCTTGAGGTAGACCCTTTCCCAGTTGGATACAACTCAAAGTTCTTAGAATTTTTGTCATTGACCAGTATCTTCCCTGGAAGGAAATGGCACCCTACCGCAGTACTCTTGCCTGGAAAATCCCATGGATGGAGGAGCCTGGTAGGCTGTAGTCCATGAGGTCAGTAGGAGTTGGACACGACTGAACGACTTCACTTTCACTTTTCACTTTCATGCATTGAAGAAGGAAATGGCAACCCACTCCAGTGTTCTTGCCTGGAGAATCCCAGGGATGGGGGAGCCTGGTGGGCTGCCATCTCTGGGGTCGCACAGAGTCGGACATGACTGAAGCGACTTAGCAGTATCAGCAGCAGCAGTATCTGCCCTCCTAGCTACCTTTTCATCTAAATAACCAATATTTCCATGTATTAATTACCAACAAAAAATCTAGAACTTGCCTAGAATTTGCCCAGTTACACACAAGATAAAAATAATTAAGTACTTTCTTTTTTCTTTTATTTTTTTAAAATTTATTTACTTTAATTGGTCTCTGGCTCCCTCAACCCAGGGTAAAGGTCACCAGTGCAGGAGTCTTTGGACTCTCTGAGGCCCTCCATCTGAGAATCTGGCCATGCCCACCACTCCCACTGTATCTCTAGCCCACAAGACAACTTCAATTAAAATGACTGCTCACGGAAGGCTCTGCATTTTCCTAAGGCTCCAAACCTAGCCATTGTATTAAAAAAGAGATATACTTTTGCTGACAAAGGTCCCTATAGTCAAATCTATGGTTTTTCCAGTAGTCATGTACAAATGTGAGAGTTGGACTGTAAAGAAAGCTGTGTCAAAGAATTGATGCTTTCTAACTGTGGTCTTGGAGAAGACTCTTGAGAGTCCCTTGGACCATCCTCAAGGAATCAACCCTGAATATTCATTGGAAGGACTGATGTGGAAGTTGAAGCTCCAATACTTTGGCCACCTGATGCAAAGAGCCAACTCATTGGAAAAGACCCTGATGCTGGGAAAGAAAGATTTGGGGTAGGAGGAGAAGGGGGCAGCAGAGGACAAGATGGTTCAGTGGCATCACTGACAATGCACTTGAGTTTCAGAAAACCCCGGGAGATAGTGAAGGGCAGGGAGGCCTGGTGAGCTGCAGTCCATGGCGTCACAAAGAGTGGGACATGACTTAATAACTGAACAACAACAAGGCTCCAAATTGCCTCACTGCAGGCCATTTACACTTGCTTTCAACTCCAAGCGCTTGCCCTCCTTACCCCTGCTTTTGACTTGTTCTTTCAGCAGTCCCCAACCTTTTTGGCACCAGGGGCTGGTTTTGTAGAAGACAATTTTTCCACAGACTGGGAATGGGGGATGGTTTTGGGATAATTCAAGCACATTACATTTATTGTGAATTTTATTTCTAATGTAAATGCCGCTGCTGATTTCACAGGAGGTACTGGTTGGAGGCCTGAAGTTTGGAGACCCTGCTTTTGCTCATAGAGAGTATCTCACCATCTTTTCATATAATAGTACCTCCTAGACTCTAAAACTCAATGGACAGGGGCTAGATCTTGTTTTGGAGGTTGCTGTTGTGCCAGTTTTTTAAAAAGCATCCACAGTAAGCCTACCAAAAAGCTCATTCTCAGAACTTCCCTGTTGGTCCAGTGTTTAAGACTCCCTGCTCCCAATGCAGGGGGCATGGGTGGGTTTGGTCCCTGGTTGGGGATGGTCCAGCATGCTTCACAGCCAAGAGAAAAAAAAAAGAGCTCCTTCTCAAATAATAATTGGGAAATAAACAAGAGAATAAGCATGTGGCCTAATCCATTAGAATTTATCTTACATTCCTAAATAATATAAGCAAATACAGGCATATAACTTTAATTTTAGAAGAAAAAGCACAAGAAGGAGTTAGGTAAACCAAAAATTAACAATCTTTTCATTATTTATACTCTTTCTTTCAGCCTTTATTGATTAAATATAAAGTGCCTACTGTACACTTTGCATTATGCTCAGACTACAACCCCAAATAAGACCAAATATCTGCTCTTTTTTTTAAAAAAAAAACACTTTATTGAGATATGATTATCATATAAAAAAGCTGTACTCATTTAATGTATACAACTCGATGTTTGGAAATAAATACACACTTCTGAAACACCGCTACAATCTATGCCATAAACGTGTCCATTACATCCAAAAGTTTCCTTCTACACTCTTTATTGATTTACTCATTTATTTTTGTGGAGGTGAGGAGGAGCAAGGAAAATTAACATAACATCTATCCTTTTAGCAAAACTTTAAGTATCCAATATGGAATTGTTAACTATAGGCTCTATGCTACACATTACATTTCTAGAAATTATTCATCTTGTATAACTGAAAATCTGTGTCCTTTGACAATCACGTCCTCATTATGTCTCCTCCCAGGCCCTGGCAATCACCATCCTACCCTGCTTCTATCAGTTTGCCTGTTTTAGATTCCTCATTTAAGTGGTATCATGTATTTGTCATTCTGTGTCTGGCTTATTTGACTTAGCACAATGTTTTCTAGGTCATCTCTGTTATTGCAAGTGAAAAAGTTTCCTTCTTTTTAAGGTTGAGTAATACTCCATTATAAGCTTCCCAGGTAAATAATCCACCTGCCAATGCAGGACACACAGGAGACTCAGGTTCAATCCCTAGATTGGGAAGATCTCCTGGAGGAGGAAATAGCAACCCATTCTAGTATTCTTGCCTGGAAAATCCCATGGTCAGAGGTGCTTGGCAGGCTACATTCCATGGGGTCGAAAAAGAGTCAGACACAACTGAGTGACTGAGGACACACACACACAACACTCCATTTTATATATATATATAAAATAATAAATATATATATAGCCTATATTAATCCATTCATTCATCAAAGGACATTTAGGCTCTTTCCCTGTATTGATTATTGTGAATAATGCTGCAACAAATATTGGAATGCTGATATCTCTTGGAGAGTCTGATTTTAACTCCTTTGGATAGATACCCAGAAGTGGATTTGCTGAATCATATCATAATTTGATTTTTAATTTTTTGAGAAACCTCAATACTGTTTTCCACAGTGGTTTCACCCATTGACATTCTCATTAACTGTATAAAAGAGTTCTGTTTTCTAAATGCTTGTACTTACTCAGCTTACTCTCTACTGGAGATAGAGCAAAACAATCAACTTGTCAAATTATTGTTGTGGTAAAAACATTTAACATCAAATCTACTCTCAAAATTCTAGGCACACAATACAGTACTGTTAAATACAGGCACAATGTTGCACAGCAGATTTCTGGAATTTATTCAATGAATAACTGAAACATTATATCAAGTGAAAAGCAACTGCCCATTTCTCCCTCCCGTGGCCTTCTGTGTTTCTATGTGTTTAAAACCTTTCAGTTCAGTTCAGTCGCTCAGTCGTGTCCGACTCTTTGCGACCCCACGAATCACAGCACGCCAGGCCTCCCTGTCCATCACCAACTCCCGGAGTTCACTCAGACTCACGTCCATCGAGTCAGTGATGCCATCCAGCCATCTCATCCTCTGTCGTCCCCTTCTCCTCCTGCCCCCAATCCCTCCCAGCATCAGGGTTTTCTCCAATGAGTCAACTCTTCGCATGAGGTGGCCAAAGTACTGGAGTTTCAGCTCCAGCATCATTCCTTCCAAAGAAATCCCAGGGCTCATCTCCTTCAGAATGGACTGGTTGGATCTCCTTGCAGTCCAAGGGACTCTCAAGAGTCTTCTCCAACACCACCGTTCAAAAGCATCAATTCTTTGGCGCTCAGCCTTCTTCACAGTCCAACTCTCACATCCATACATGACTACTGGAAAAACCTTTAGATACCTCATATAAGTGAAACCATGCAGCATTTGTCCTTCTGAGACTGACTTATTTCATTAGAATAATATCCCTGTGGTCTCTCCATGTTGTCCCATATAACAAGATTTCTTTACTTTTTAAGGTGAAATTATTCCCCATTGTCTGTGTCTACCACATGTTCTTTACCCATTTATCTGTTGGTAGATTTTGGGTTGTTACCGTATCTTGGCTATTGTAAATAATGGTGCCATGAACACAGGAGTGAAGATGTCTCTTTGAGATACTGACTTCACTTCCTTTGGATGTACAATTGACCCTTGAACCATGTGGAGTTTAGAAGCACCAACTCCCATGCAGTCAAAATCCCTGTATAATTTTGACTCTGCCCAAACTTAACTAATAATAACCTACCGTTGACTGGAAGCTTTACTGATAAACAGTCAATGCATATTTTGTATGCTATAAGTATTTTCTTCTGTATTCTTACAATAAAGTAAGCTAGAGGAAAAATGTTATTGAGAAAATTATAAGAGAAAATATATTCACAGTACTGTATTTATCAACATTGTAAGTTTACAGCATCCATTTATAAGAAAAATTGGCTGTAAGTACCGACATTTATATTGTCTTATATGACACAAAGGACTACACATACAAGACACTAAACATCAACCATGAAAAAATAATATGAAAAGAAATTCATATTTATTTACAGGTATAATGATTCAAGCTTTGATAATGAGGAAGCAGCAATATGACTGCTTTATAGTAGCCTAGTGTAATCGATAGGATTGCTTCATGGTAGCCGAGCATATACAGTAATGAATGAATAGCTAAAAATTTTTATAGCATACACTATTATGGTAATCCTTATCATACACTACTGAAAACCTTGTTACTTTAAGAGAAAACACTTACCTGTGAGGACAGGCTGATGGGCAGTTTATCCATTGACAAGAGAGAGGTGGGATAGTGTGCAATAACACAATTCTTTGAAACTAAAGTTATAAAGCAATAATAAAATGAAACATTACTAACTTTATATTAAATGTCACTCAGCTTCTGCCTATGCAATGGTAGGCTATCCATTTCAATACAAGTCTTGCACGCAATGTTCTACATGATGAATACTTAGCTGGTGGTGATGATGAAGATGGTGACACAGAAACATCTCATACAGTCCTTGCCTACAGTTATTAGCTCTTACCACTAAGACACTCACACACATACCCAACAGATAAGGTTATTACCAGTATGGCACAGTGAGTATTTACTACTCATTGAGTGGAAGTGGATCGTCATGAAGGTCTTCATTCCTGACACCTTCTTGCTGAGGAGGCTGAGGAGGAGGAGGAAGAGGAGGCTTGACCTTGCTGAGTGGCAGAGATGGAAGAGCAGAGGAGGTGGAAGGGGGGGCAGGGGAAGCAGGCACACTCAGGGTACCTTTATGGAAATACATTGTAATTTCTGTCTGAAGGTTTTGCTTTTTCATTTCTCTAAAGACGTTTCTGTGTGTTATCAGTCCTCCTTCCACCATTTGCTTTTGCTTCAGTGCCCATATCACAGAAGGGTCCATGCCATACAAGAGTCAGAAGCAGTCTTGAGAACTCAGAACGCTTCTGCCAGACTGTCTAGTGCCAGTTTGTTTCCTGGCACTGCTGCTTCTAGGTCTTCTCCCTCATCATCCGGCTCTGGTTCGGAACCACTCATCTCCATCAAGTCGTATTCTGTTAATTCCTCTGCTGCAGGGTCTGCTAGCGCTTGGATTTTTCCAAGATCTGTATTTTGGGACTCTTCACCCTCTCCCAGCCTTTCATGTCATATCCACAGTCTCCTTCATGATTTCCTTGACTGACTCTGTCACAAATCCTATGAAGGCATGCACAACACCTGGACAGATTTATTTAGCAGGAATTTATTGTTTGGGCTTTCATGGGCTGTGTGTGTGTGTGTGTGTGTGTGTGTGTGTGTGTGTGTGTGTGTGTGAGACAACAGTTGCATCTTCAGTCGTGTAATCCTTCCAGACGTCATGATGTTCTATCAGGGTTCGCTTCCATAGCATTGACAATCATTTCCATAGAGTACCATGTTGTAATGACCCTTAAAGGTCCCTTTGACCCTCTGACCCATAGGCTGACTTAGAGATGTGTTTAGGGGAAAGGAGACACTTTGTGTTTAGGGAAAGGAGGTCAGTGTTGACCTCACGGGGTTCTGGGTGGCCAAGGCATTGTCCAATATCGAAAGAATTTTAAAAGGCAGTCAGTAACCGGAAAGGTACTTCCTGAATTCAGGGATGAAGCACTGATGACACCAATCCCCCCAAAGGTTCCTGCTGTCCGGCCTTCTCGTTGTACAACCAAAAGACTGACAGATGGTGTTTATCGTTTCCCTTGAAGGCTCAGGGTTAGCAGCTCTATAGGCAAGGGGAGTCCTGATCATTTGCACAAAAACCTGATGGCATTTGCACAAAATCATAGAATTAGCCTATCTCAGTCTGTCTCAAATCCTGGAGTTCACTTCCCTTCCTTACCAATGCATGTACTTTGTGGCATTTTCCCCCAGAACAGGACACTTTCATCTGCATTAAAACCTGTCCAGACACATCTGTTTACTCCGTGATTTTCTTTTCTAAATTTTCTTGGTGCACAGTTGATTTACAATGTTGTGTTAGTTGCAGGTGTACTGCAAAGTGATTCAGTGATATATATACATATATCCATTCTTTTAAAGAATCTTTTGTCATATAAGTTATCACAGAATATTGAGTTTCCTGCTCTATAGAGTAGATACTTGTTGGCCATCTACCTTATATACAGTATGTGTATATGTTCATCTCAAGCTTCGGATTTATTGCTCCCTCCCTGCCCCATTTGCTCTTTGGTAACCATAAGTTCATCTTTTATACCTGTTCAGTCTGTTTCTATTTTTTAAATAAGTTCCTTTGTATCATTTTTTAAAACTGTATTCCACATATGAGTGATATTTGTCTTTGTCTAACTTCACTTAATATGAAAATCTCAACGATGTCCATTGTCTCCACTTTCACTCAACATGATTTGAGAAGCCCTAGCTGTGGCAATCAGAGTAGAGAAGATATAAAAGGAATCCAAGTTGAAAAAGAAGTAAAACTCGCACTGTTTGCAGATGACATGGTACTATCACATCGTGACAAATGGATGGGGAAACGATGGAAACAGTGAGAGACTTTATTTTTGGGGGCCTCCAAAATCACTGCAGATGATGACTGCAGCCATGGAATTAAAAGATGCTTGCTCCTTGGAAGAAAAGCTTTAATCAACCTAGACAGCCACAGGACTTTAAAGGTCAGTTTTCATTCCAAATCCCAAAGAAAGGCAATGCCAAAGAATGCTCAAACTACTGCACAATTGCACTCATCTCACACACTAGTAAAGTAATGCTCAAAATTATCCAAGCCAGGCTTCAACAATATGGGAACCATGAACTTCCAGATGGTCAAGCTGGTTTTAGAAAAGGCAGAGGAATCAGAGATCAAATGGCCAGCATCCACTGGATTATGCAAAAAGCAAGAGAGTTCCAGAAAAACATCTATTTCTGCTTTATTGACTATGCCAAAGCCTTTGACTGTGGGAATCACCACAAAGTGTGGAAAATTCTGAAAGAGATGGGAATACCAGACCTCCTGACCTGCCTCTTGAGAAATCTGTATGCAGGTCAGGAAGCAACAGTTAGAACTGGACCTGGAACAACAGACTGGTTCCAAATAGGGAAAGGAATATGGCATCTTGGAATGGTGGCAGCCATGACTGCAGACCCAAAGTGTGGTACACAACAAGTAATTCAACTTTTTCATATAATCTCATGACTTCTGTTTCTTGAGAGCACTTCCAGCACCACTAGCGGCACTTCATATGAGTTCAATGGTGTTATTCAAGGTTTACAGTATTGTACTAAACCCAGTGAGAAATACCTGAGAACCATGGTGATCATTTTTTTTTTTTTGAGATCACAGTTTACTATAGAAACTGCTCATCAGAGATGAATAGTGCTATTCATGGTGCATAAGTGTGTGTGTGTCTGTGTTTGTGTGCACAACTTTTGATAAATTTAACCTTTTCATATTTGTGCATATTTTATGGCAGTAAGTGATAAAATAGACTAGTATCTATATAAATTTTATGCATTCATGACACTTTTTCCTTAATTTTTGATATTTCTAGGCTATGCGAGTCACCTGTGAGTTTTTCCAGGTTAACGCAAATCTCGGAATAGTTTTACCATGTATTTATTGAAAAAGATTCATCTATAAGTGGCTCTGCACTTTCAGTCTTGTGTTGTTCAAGGGTCGACTGCACACAAGGAAGTGGCGATGCTGTGTCGCATAATAGCTACAGTTGTGATGTTCTGAGGAGCCTCCACACTGTTTTCCATAGTGGCTGTGCCAATTTATACTCCCAGCAACTGTGGGCAAAGGTTCCCTTTTCTCAACACCCTTGCCACTTCTTAGCACTTGGCTTTTTGATAATAGCTCTCCCAACAGGTATGAGGTGATCTGTGATTGTGGTCTGGATTACCATCTCACTGATGATTAGTGATGCTGAGCCCCTTTTGACATAGCTTTTGGCCATTTCTGTCTTCCTTAGAAATATTTAGGTTCTTTGCTCATTTTTTAGTTATTTTTAATTAATTAGTCTGTAATTGAGTTGTATGAGTTCCTTTTATAAGATATTAACTTATCAGATATATGGCTTGCAAACTTTTTTCTATTTCACCTTTCCATTTTGTTGATTGTTTCCACTGCTCTACAGAATCTTTTTAATTTGATGTAGCCCCACTGACTTTTCTTTTTCTTGTCTGTTTCTGTTGTGAAATTAAAAACAAAAAAATACAAAACATCGCCATGATCAATGACAAGGAGCTTTCCCCTATGTTTTCTTCTAAGAATTTTATGATTTCTGGCCTCATTTTAAAGTCTTGAATCCATTTTTTTGAGTATGATGTAAGATAAGACTGTAGTTTTACTCTTTGCAGGCAGATTTTCAGTTTTTTCAACACTATTTGTTCATTGAGGAAACTTTTTTTTCCCTTTGTATTCTTCGTGCCTTTGTTAAGGATTACTTGCCTATATATGCGTGGGTTTATACATGGCTCTATTCTGTTCCATTGGTCTGTGTGTCTATGTTTATGCTAGTATCACTCCGTCTTGTACTATAGTTCAAAATCAAGAAGCATTGTCCTTACACTTTGCTCCTCTTTGTCAAGATTACTTTATCTATTCAAGGTCTTTTGTGATGTCATATGATTTTAGCCTTTCTATTACTCTGGAAAATTCCACTGGAAATTTGACACAGATTACATTAAATCTGTAGATCACTTTGGGTGGTATAAATATTTTAACAATGTGAATTGTTCCTATCCATATACTTGGGACATCATTTGATCTTTTCCACTTTCTTCAACCAATGTCTCCTTGTTTTCAGCATAGAGATGTTTTACTTCCTTGGTTAAATTTATTTCTATGTATTTTATTCTTTTGACGTTTTTGAAATAGAACTGTTTTCTTAATTTCTTTTTCAGATAGTTTGTTGTTAATGTTTACAAACATTACTCATTTTTGTCTGTTATTTTGTGTCCTGCAGCTTTCTTGAATTCATTTCAGAGTTCTAACATTTTCCTGGACACCCGGAACATTCACCCCACTCTCACTTTTCCCCACCAAGAAAGGTCACAATCTCTCTTGGCACTGAACTGTGCCAGCCTGAGACAAGGGCTGATGCCAATAAAGTCAAATTGCTGTTCTTACCCATTTCAAGTACAGCTGATCTAAGCTATATGCTTACCCGTGGTACTGCCATTTCTTAATTGCATTCTGGACCTTCTATAAAGGTATTTTGTTACTTATACAATGTTAAAATCTGGGCTGCTGAGGGGATACAGGGGCTGGGAATTCCCATTCCACTGTATTACAGATGCCACTCAATCAGGACCGTTTTCTTTATTTCCTGATACCAACAATTTTTCTGTGTTCATTCACGTTGGCAAGCAAATGCCAGTTCTCTTGACATGTTATCTTGTTCTGAACCACAAAAGGAGATTCAAGGATTTGATTCATTATACAAAATACCAAAACGTTTATACTTACACTGAAATACAGCAAGAAATGGGATATAGTTTGTTCATAAACACAGGTACGGAAGTCAAATAAACTTTCGATTACAAGGAAGAGTATTTTAAGAGTACCAAAAAAGAAAAAGCAAGCCCTAAACAGAAAAAGATACATGTCCCAGTTACTGAGGTCAAGCAAGAACAAACAAAGACATGAAATATGTTCCCTTCAGCTCCATCTTGGCACTCAGTTACTTGGGATACTTACGTCTCTTTTCAACCTCAAGATGAGGGATCTGCCCTGGATGTCACTATGTGGGAGGAGCTGGAGGACTTGGTTCTGGAACATGCCCTGCCCATGGCAGTAGCTCTCTGTCTCTCTCAGCTCTCAAGGGCTCTCTCTTCCTCATTCTATGATGGAATTCAGGACCTCCCAGGGCTGACAACGGAAAGTAGACACTACAGAACCACAGTGGTTCTGGGTGGCTATTTCTTTACTTCTCTTTAAGGGGCTTTACATATATATCTGACAATTCCTTCTCTGACCTGAGATTGCCCTCCTTAGACCAAAGGTCTCAAGCCCCTGACAACTGTACTGTGAGTGAGATGTTCAGCTTGAGAGCTCTGCCTGGAGCCTTCTTATACCTAATATTCTGGGGGTGTTGCTTTCCTCAGTCCAGATGCATGGCTATCTTCCTATAGGCCCTTGCCCCTTTGATAAATGGCTTCTTGGGAAATGTCACATCCCTGAAAGCCCCAAGCAGTTTCCCTACTGCAAGTGTTGCAGAGACGGAGTCCCTGTCCTAGGAGGGATGAGAGATGGGAAATCCATGGCATAAGTAAGGGGGCCCAGGTAGAGACCCGTGAGAGAAACAAACATGGTAAGTTGTCCCTTCTCTCCTTCAGCCAGACTTCTCAGGCAACTTATGTTCGAATAAAGAAACTTTGTATTTTATGTCCAATAGATATTTCTTTATACAAAGAAATGGCTCTGAGATGACTTGCTTTTGAATCCTGATCTTTTGAGCTTATGTGTAACTTTAAAGTGTTCAGATCTTTTAAGCTTATCCGAGACCTCATATATATGGACAGATGATCCTATGGTCAGCAAACATTATTGCTTTGTTTCTTCTCTTCATATGGCACATTTATTTTAGTTTTATTATTATTATTGCTCTAGCTATGTATTACAATATAACAGTTTGACCTGAGAGTCCTTCTTCTTATTGCTTCTGATACATTTCTCAGTAATGAAAATAAAAAGGGAATTAAGGGCACAAGGTCAGCTCAGGCTTGCAGGAGTGAGAGGGTGAGCTTTAGACTAAGTCAACTCAAGGGCCTACGACCATCCTTGTCACTTACCAGCCATGGGAAGTGTGTCAGGTCAGTAAACTCTCTGAGAGCGCCTCAGGCTCTTTATCTGTGAAGTGAGTTTGACAAGCCCTGTCTGGAGGGACTGGTGCCATGTGGTGGTAATTGTAAAGCATCTGCCACAGTGCCTGGAAGGCACCATATCCCTCCTTTCTCATGACTGGTGGCTGCACTTTCCAGCAAAGACCTGACCTCCCTTAGGCCTGAAATAGGGCCACTCTAGTGGCTCAGCAGTAAAGGATCTGCCTGTGGTACATACAGGAGCTGCAGGAGACCTAAATCAGCCCCTGGGTTGGGAAGATTCCCTGGAGGAGGAAATGGCAACCCACTCCAGTTTTTCCCTGAAGAATCTCATGGACAGAGGAGCCTGGGGGGCTACAGTCCATGAATCAAAAAGGAGTCAGGCACGACTTAGTGATTCAACAATGACAAGAAGAAGGCCTGATATAAAGAAGGGAGGGAGAGCCTTGCCTGACAGCCCTCCCCTGAGCTTTCTAGAACTGGTATCAAAGGCTATGGCATGACACGCTTTGTCTCTATTCAGGGATGGGTAGACCCCTCCATCTCCACTCGGGCTCCACAATTTGACTTCTGGTGGGGCCTGGGGAATCCCCTCCTTCTGGACCTGAGGCTTATCTCCTCATAGTAAGACTCATACCTCCCTGTGAGCCTGGAGGAGGAAATAAGGGTGGCCTTATCTAGCTACCCCTGCCCATAGTCTAACAAGGATGAAAGCTCTGGAAGCTGGTTGAGGATGAAAGACAGTTCTGCTCAGGGCCCCAAATCAGCGTTCCAAATCAGGGTCCCAAATTTGACTCTCAGCCAAGCCCAAGATCCCCCCCTCTCTGTTGACATGGGACCACCACCATCAGACCAAAACCCTAACTTTCCTGCTACTCCTTGGTCAGAACTGAAGGGTCCCTTGGGCTGACAACTCTGCCTGGGACCTTCTAGCCTGATAGTAGGGACGATTCTATGTGGCCATCCTGGTATGTGTGTTCCCGCATTCTTTACCATCCTCACACTGACTTACAAATAATCTTGAAATATTTACAACCTGGAAATATTCACTGACTTACCTTAAGGCTTCTCCCCTCAAGCCCCCAACTCCCTGAGACCCTCAAGGAAGAGGTGGAATTTGCCTCATCGGGCCACCACAGCCTGTGGTCTTCCACTCCTGAGGCAAACAGTAGTGGAAGGAATATGTTCTGCCCCGTTGTTTTGAGGTGGGTTATCTTTTCAGTCTTCAGGGTCCTTACCTTGGCTTCTGGCACAATCTGGAAACCATACTTCTGTTGAGCTGTGGCTGCTCCCTTTGATCAGGATGAGGTTCCTTACCTCCATGAGATGTTCTGGAAGGAAGTGAGTAGGACTCACCATGTCACCAGGCCTAAGGGGCACAGTCTAAGGCCTAACAGGGACACTGCCCTCTGTAGCCCCCTTCTTTCTGGGAGGGATCCCTCACTGTTGGTCAGTATCGTCAGTTGACTCCTGTTAGGAACTGGGTACCCTTCCTCAGCTGATAGAGGCTTCCTCCATTAGTCCAAGGACTTTAATGCCCTGAAGCCATTCTCCTTCAGGAAAGAAGGGATACGCTTACTCTGAAGGCCCTGCCTGTTCCCTCCCAGGGCCCATTACATTTGCAGGGCTTTCTAAGAATTTATCTGCAATGGGATAGTTGGCTGCCATACCCCTCATACATACAGGACTGTGCAAATATCATGCCTGGGATTTCCACTCTCTGATGAAGAGCCAGCCTATAAACCAAGGTCCACATCTCCTTGACAGCCTCCAGTCAGATGTCAGGGGGACATTGGGCTGGCCAGCACTTACCTATGCTTCCCAGGGCTAACTGGAGAGGAGGGACTAAGTGTAGCCCTGTCGGCTGGGGTTGCGGGGCTTCCATATCCACACCCTGGGTCTTCAATTTGACTCTGCACCCTTTCTGGGGCTCTATTCTCTGCTGATCTGAGGCTGAGGACTCTGCCGATTCCCGATGTCCCCACCTTCCTGGGACCTGAGTTGAAAATGTTAGCCACAGCAGCCTGGATTGCTCTGGACTTCATGGGATTGCCAATGAGGCCGGGTCTTTACGGGTTGCTACTGTTGTGGCTGGGTCTTTCTATCACTCTCATTCAGGTTTATCACCATCATTTCTGAGAGACTGACCCTCTCTCCTATCCAACCTCAGAACTCTGCCCCAAGACCAAGTTTCTGAGAAGCCTGAAAAATAAGTGAGGCATGCTTAGCCTAACAGTTCTGAGATCCTCTGTGTCTGAAAGCAGACGAGAGTGCTGTCCCAGTGACCCCCACCCCATATTCTGGGGTGTTGCTCTCCTCAATCCTCCTACATGGGGTCCTCATCTTGCTGTGTCTTGGATTAAAGGCTTCTCGGGAAATTCCACATCTCTGCAAACTCTTGAGCCGTGTTTGATCTGCAGTGCTACAGAGAATGAATGGGTCCCTGTCCCAGGAGTGTTGGGAGATGGACAAGCTAGAGCCCAAGGAGTCCCAGGAGAGGTGGTAGCCCGTCAGGGGGAGAAAAAAAAAAAAAAAAAAAGGTACATCAGTCTATCTCCTCATCAGCCAGGTGAAAATTTTCATGTCATTTCTATTCTGACAGATTTACTTTCTATAGGCAAAAGACTGTAAGCATGATACTGGAGAGCCCTTGGTCTTCAGAGGTTATCTAATATGCCCAATGTACATGCTTATACTGGCACGGAATATTGTCTCTTTATCTGTGAGTAATGAATAAGGTATACCTATCTGTTGTTAAATAGATTTGGTATTCTTACTGCTCTGGCTACACATTCCAATCCAGGAGCTTGAGCACAAGGGCATTCTTTTTTATCACCTAGGACAAATTTTGAAGTACTGAGAAAAACACTGAAATAAAAGATACAGGGTGGGGACTTTCCTGGTGGTTCAGTGGCTAGTACCCCAGGCTCCCAATGCAGGGGGCCCAGGTTCGATCCCTTGTCAGGGAAGTAAACCCCACGTGCCACAATTAAGATTCAGCACAGCCGAATGAATAAATAGAAAGTAAATAAATAAGGAAAAGGAAATGAAATGTCAAAAGTACTTGTTTGAAAAAAAGACAAGGGTATGTCTCAGGGTGGGGAGAGAAGAATAGTATGAGTGCTAAAGTAGTTTAGGGCAGGAGTCTAGCCCCAGCTCTGTCATTTACCAGCTTTAAGTATTTCGGCACAAAACCAAACTAACTCTCTAAACCTCGGGCTCTCCACTGTGAAGTGAGTTTGATAAGCTCTGTCTGGTAGGACTGTTGAAATATATGTATTTATGGAAAGCACTGGGCACAGCGCTTGTCTCTATTGAGACATTAGGGGCAATGGCAGTTATTACTATGATTATCTTGACCTCAGATATTACATCAGCTGGGCTTTTTTTTTTTTTTTTTTTGGCATCTAAGAGATGTCAGGGACTATGCAGTGTTCTAACTGAAAAAAAATAAAAAAAGATCTACCTCCCCAATCAGCCAAACTTCTGCTTAGCAATGAAACCAAATATGTTCTCGCCACCCCCTCTTTACCTTGCTTCTTTCTTGTTCTTCCTGATTTAGAGAGTAACTCAGCCTCTTCCAAATAATGACAGCTTCTCTGAGAAACTATAACTGCATGGGCAGAGGCATGCAATGCTTTTTTTTTTTTTTTTTTTGACTAAATATTGCCAGTACAAGCATGAAGTTTTCTTAACAGCAGATGCTCAATTAATGTTTGTGTGAAAGAAGAACCACGTATAAATCATTTGCTATAATTTATATTCTCAAACATTCTTAAAAAATATAATCCGATCAAAGCATGTATCTTTTACATTTACATAAAGGGAAACTAACAAGAGAGTAAAACAAACCAAAAATTGACGAACTTTCAGCTTTCTCTCTATGCATCTATGTTCTGAGCCTTTCTTAGTGTGGTGTCTTGCACATTTCTAAGGATATTCTTATCCTAAAGTATAGTTATTCTCATCCTGGATCACAAAAGCGATTTGAGGATTTCCAATATGTATTTCAAAAAACAAAACTCTTAATCCCAAATCTGACAAACAGCAAACTGCATGAGACCCATATAATTCATATACTTCTATCATGAACCTAAAATAAACTTTGTTGAAAAAAGTAACAGTTGAAAATT
Organism: Capricornis sumatraensis; assembly: GCF_032405125.1. Classification (NCBI taxonomy): domain Eukaryota; kingdom Metazoa; phylum Chordata; class Mammalia; order Artiodactyla; family Bovidae; genus Capricornis; species Capricornis sumatraensis. The sequence goes on from NC_091092.1 coordinate 114,175,094, forward strand.
GAGGAATAAAAAGTCAACAAGTTATTGATGCATATTAGGAACATAGGTTGTCAGGCTTCTCAAACCACAAAGTGAAGAATGGGCTTCAGATGACACTAGGGGCGAGATGAGCGGCTGGATGTGGCCCTAGAGCGGGCACTGGCTGAGGCAGAAGTGCCAGCCCTGGCTGAGGCAGAAGGGCCAGCTCTGGCCGAGGGAGAAGGGCCAGCACTGGCCAAGGCAGACATGTCAGCCCTGGCTGCAGCCGAGGTGCCAGCCCTGGCCGAGGGCGAAGGGTCAGCCGTGGCCGAGGCAGACATGTCAGCCCTGGCTGCAGCCGAGCTGCCAGCCCTGGCCGAGGCCGAAGGGTCAGCCGTGGCCGAGGCGGACATGTCAGCCCTGGCTGCAGCCGAGGTGCCAGCCCTGGCCGAGGCCGAAGGGTCAGCCGTGGCCGAGGCGGACATGTCAGCCCTGGCTGCAGCCGAGGTGCCAGCCCTGGCCGAGGCCGAAGGGTCAGCCCTGGCCGAGGCAGACATGTCAGCCCTGGCCGAGGCTGAAGGGTCAGCCCTGGCCGAGGCCGAAGGGCCAGCACTGGCCGAGGCAGACATATAAGGCCTGGCTGAGGCTGAAGTGCCAGCCCTGGCTGCAACATAAGTGCAAACTCTGGACACGGCAGAAGGGCCAGCACCTGCTGAGGCAGAAGGGCCAGAGCTGGCTGATGCAGAAAGGCCAGCGCTGGCTGAGGCAGAAGGGCCGGTCTCGGCTGCAGCTCCAGCTCCGGTGTTCTCTACCTCCTCTCTCGAAGGCTCCAAATAATGCGGCAGTAAGGCATCAGGGACCAAATCGTTGACCTTGGTCAAAAACTGCAGGACTTTCGTCTTGCAGGTTTCTGTGAGAGCTTTAGGACCCCAGAGGAACTCATAGCGAGGGGGATCACTGCTGGGCACCTGGCGGTACTCCAGATACTCTTCCCGCACCAGATCTTCTGTGATGAGCTTCCTGGTGTCTCCAAAGATGGTGTGACTTCTTCCATCATAGATGCCCAGCATATTCAGGAACTTCCAGATCTCCTCCTCAGAGGTGCGATGGCCATTCAGGTAGATGACACCCAGCAGAGGCATCAGAAGACCATTCTTCGGCAGCCCCTCATCACCTCTCATAGACTCACTGTCGCTGAGATCTAGGTTGCTCTCCAGGTTATAGCAGTGACTGTTGGGCCTGACTTCCTTCAGCACCATGCCAAACACCATCTCCATGTGCTCAGAGGCCCTGCTGAGGATCTCAGGGAATTGCTCCCTGTACCTTCTGTGGACAACTTTCAGCATTTCTGACCTCTTAATGAGCTCCCTCGTATTATACTTAAATAGCATGTACTGCACCAACATCTCTGCCTTCCAGGTCAGAAGATCTGTGTGAGAGCTCTCAGCAGCAGCTGAGGCCTGGGAGGAATTTTCCCCTTCCTGAACCTGGCCCTCGGCACCTACGCCAGATCTTGAGCGTGCTGCGGCACCAATACCAGATCTTGAGCGTGCTGCGCGCCCGACACCAGATCTTTTGCGTATAGCACCTGCAGCAGCGCTGGTGGTGCCTTGGGCTCCCTGAGGCCCCTTGGAGGTGCCAGCAGCAGACGAGCTTGAGGGACCGCTCTCTGAATCAGGAGGGGAGGAGGAGGTGGTCTCTTCTCCCCCAGATGTGGTAGCCTGATCATGAAGACCCTGGGTCTCAGCCCGGGCCTGGCGACGTTTCTCACGAGCACGGTGCTTACTCTTCTGCCCACGGGGCATGATGGCTGTGGTCAGGGACCGCAGGCAGGAGTCTGGGCCAATAGATAGGAGGTTGGGGCACCTGGAGGATGCAGAATGAGATGATATGAGCACCTTAAAACAGGGAGTTTCCACCTTGGTTTAATCAAAGTCCGCCTCTGCAGGTGTCCTTGAGGACACTGCCCTAGGAACCCACAAGGCTCCTGTGTCCTGGTCAGCCTGTCCCCTGAGAATCCCAGAGGAAGAACAGAGGCCTTACTTTTCCTCTGCGTCCTCTCAGCCCTGCTTTGGATTTACTGAGGTGACAGCAGGTGCTGGCAGTGGGGTCCTCTCAGCTCATCTTCAGTATTATCACATCAAGTCCTGGCGGAGGATGGGCACCCTTCCCTCTGATACTCTGATGAAGACACTTTAGACCTCCACATGATTCAGAAGCACGTGAAGGGCTGCCTCAGTCCACCTCTCTCCCAGGGGATACTCAGTGCTGAGAGCTCAGTAGGGTCTTTTCTATCCTGAGTTCACTGGGATCATCATTCATGGTCCTTACTTTGGTTCCTTAACACGTTGGGCACTATTCTCCATTTTCTGACTGGTGGCTGCACCTTCAGACTAGACATTTCCCCTCCCCTAGACTTGGCATAAACAGTAAAGCAGATGTTCAAACTCACAGCCCATCCCTGAGATTTCCTGGGTTGAAATCCAAGGGTTGGGATGGATGCTCTGAGTCCTCACTCAGGTTCCTCAACTGAGCTCCTGGTAGAGAACCTCCTCTTTCTCCTGAACTGATACCTGTCTGATAGTAAAAGCCAATCACCCTGTGTCCCAACAGGAGGAAGTGAAGATGACCTCATCTTACCAAACATGGTCTCCTAAGAATGGAAGCTGTTGCAGTCAGGTTAATGTCCCTGTGGTCCCATCCAAGATCCCAATTCAAAGTTAAAATTTTTTTAGCTTCTCTTCTTCTCTATGTCTTTTTTTAAAATACATTTATTTTTCATGGAAGTATAATATCTTTACAATATTGTGTTGTCTTATGCCCCACATTAATATGAATCAGCCATAGGTATGCTATATGTCCCCTCCCTCTTGAAACTCTCTCCCACCTCCCACCCCATTCCACCCTTCTTAAGCTGTCAGAGCACTGGCTTAGAGCTCCCTGAGTCATAAAACTAATTCCCCCTGGTTATCTGTTTTCCGTATGGTAATATGTACGTTCTCAATGTTACTCTCTCAATCTGCCCCTCCCTCTCCTTCCCCCACTGTGTCCACGAGTGTGTTCTCTAGGTCTGCATCTCCAGGCTGCCCTGCAAATAGGTTCATCAGTACCATCTTTCTGGATTCCATATAAATGCATTAATATATGATATTGGCTTTCCTCTTTCTGACTTAATTCACTGTGCATAAAAAAACTAGGAATAAAATTACCACATGACCAACAGTACAAATACAGGGCATATATCCTGAGGAAACTAACTGAAAAAAACACTTGGACTCAAATGTTCACTGCAGCACAATTTACAATACCCAGGACATGGAAGTAACCAAGGTCTACATTTGATTGATGACAGGGTCTAAGAGTTCTCCCTCTGCTGACAACTCCTTAGTCCACAGTGGGGACCGACATGTATTCTTGAGGCCTGCCACAGATGACGACAGGGAGGATTTGGTCTGAATGATGTGGTGTGGAACATCCCCACAGCCCCCGAGGTTCTCACCATGACTCCTTGCAAATCTGAATTGCCAACCTGAGGCTGCCCCCTTTGACCTGGTCACTCACTTCCCTTAGATGTCCTGGGAAGTGTCATGTCAAACGCTCGATTCTCCCAGGCCTGAAAACAGGGCTGGCGCTTTATGCGGCCCCGTTTCTTAAGGAACTGGCCCCCATCCTCACTCAGCGTCACAACCATGAATCATGTTGGGGACTAGCTCCCTTTGTTGAACTGGTTTTATTCTGTTAGAGCAAGGCTCTCACTCCCCCAAACCAGCTCCAGTGGACACCAGGGGGCACCACAGTTGGCCAGCTCTACCCCGGGCCTCCTAGCGCCCAGTATAGGGGAGTCACTGTGTGGCCCCCTTGCGGTGTCGAAGTCTGCTCATCAGCCCTCAGGGCCGTTATCTAGGTCCTAGACCTCCTCCGGGGTAGAATCCGGGCCTACCCCCACAGACCAACGCCTTAGCCTGAGACACTCTAGACCACATTCAGCCGATAGCACTGAGGGGCCCACAAGAGCCATATCACAGGGGTGGGATGTGCATGGGTCACTTTTATTACTGGGAGGGTTGGGAAGTCCCTTCAGCTCCATTCAGGTCCTCACCTTGGTTCCGGACGAGTCCTGGACACTAAGTTTCCGCCAAACAGTCGCTGCGGCTACCCGTCGAGCTTCTCGCCTTCGAAGCGGAAGTGGAGGGGAGCTGCGTAAGGTCCTACGTGAGGTCGCCCAGGGACGTCGGCAGGGGCAGCGTGCTACGGGAACCCCGGTAGCTCAATATTCATCCGTCCCTGGATTCTCTCTCAGGGTCCTCCGGGTGCAGTTTATCAGAGCCCTGAACGCCTCCATCTAAGAACCCAAGTCCTACACCCCAAAACAAAGCCCTCACCTTCCCAAGTCCCTAGTGGAGGGAATCAGGGCACTGCTCTGAGAATCTCTGCTTGTCAGGAGGGGAGCCACTCTCTAAGCCTCCCTCTTTGGGGAGAGATCCTCTCATTAGCACTGATCCTCCTCACCTTAAGTCCGGTTATGGTCAAGATGACACCCCTCTGCAGATCTGGGGCCCTATCCCGCTAGAGAAGGCCATGCCCTCCCTGAGATCACACAGGTGGAATGAGGGGACCACTCAGAAGTAGGTCCTCTGGGTCTCTCAGAGCTAAGAATTTACAGAACGCTGTTTGGCTCCCTCTCCAGGGGTCCCCTCTAACACTCAGCATTGTCATCTGAGGTCCTGCTTGCGCTCAGGTTCATCCACCCACAAAACTAGGCTGATCCTATTAGACAGAGGCCTCACCTCAGTGAGAATTTCCAGACTGAACTCAACCTGACATCTGTGCCCTGAGCTTCCTGGGGACCACAGCGACAGATTTTCCAGGGCCTCCTTTGATGCAGTGTGTGCTACTGTGAGTCCACTTTCACGTCCTCACATTGACATGTGACGAACCCTGTAACTCCACTCTCTGCTTTATGGAGCAGCTTGTCTTACATCAAGGTCCTAGTCTCCTTGAGAATTCCAAGTTGGAAGTCAGGGTGACCCTCATGTGATCGTAATCCATAAGGGCCTCTGAAAACAGGCAGTGGGGATGCAACTCGAGTCCTTCTGGATTCCTCTTGCTCAGCATCCTCACTACATCTACCACAGCCTGGGACTGCTCCTTCTACTGATGTAAGATACCTCTTTGGGTGACCACTATAATCAGGAGTCCCTGTCTCTGCAGTCCTCTTTCGTGGAGTTCCGATATCAGCTTCTGTCACTTGATTAAAGGCTTCTTGGGAAATGCATATTCCTACAAACACTTGAGCAGTTACCCTCTAGCAAATCTTGGAGAAAATGGCTCTCAGTCCCTAAAGTGATCTAAGATTAGGAAAACGCAGCAGAAATCAAGGAACTCAGGACAGGTGTTCTGCTGTCAGAGAAAAAGAGCTCATATATTCCGTCTCTTCAGCTAGATTTTGGGTGTGTGCTTAGTTGCTTAGTCATGTCCTACTCTCTGCAACCCCATGGACTGTAGCCTGACAGGCTCCTCTCTCCATGGGAATTCTCCAGGCAAGAATCCTGGAGTGATTTGCTCCCCTCCAGGGGATGTACCAAACCCAGGAATCAAACCCAGGACTCCCACATTGCAGGTGGATTCTTTACTTTCTGAGCCACCAGATTTAGGGTAGTTCTAAAATCTTTACTTTCAGGACCCTCCTGTCGGTCCACTGGTTAAGCCTGTGTACTCGCAATGCAGGGGGCACAGGTTCGATCCCTGGTCAGGTAACTGGATCCCACATACCAGAACTAAGAGCTCATGTGCCACAACTAACACTTTCACGTGCCACAACTGAAGAGCCTGCATGTGGCAACAAAGATCCTGAGTGGCACAGCTAAGACTCAGAGCAGCCAAAAATAAATACTCTTAATTAAAAAATTAAGTATTTACTTTCTACATAGAAGGATAGCACCTGATAATCTTGTAAGCCCTTGATGACTTGAGGGTGTTTGAATTTGCACCTACAGATGACCATATGGTTACAGAGCATTATCTATTTCTCTCCTTTTTCTCTATAATTATTTTGGTTATGTGCTATGTGGCAATATTGATGGTAAGAGAGTTTTGGGGGGGAGTGGATACATGTATATGTAAGGGTGAATCCCTTCCCTGTTCATCTGAAACTGTCACAATACTGTTAATCGGTTACCCCCAAGCAAAAAATAAAAGTTCAAATTATAAAAGACGAAACTGTGCTTCCAGTGCAAGGGGTATGAGTTCAATCCCTGGTTGTGGAATTAAGATCCCATGTTTCAAGGGCCGTTCCTAAGACGGCGGAGGAATAGGACGAGGAGACCACTTTCTCCCCCACAAATTCATTGACAGAGCATTTGAATGCTGAGCAAAAGGAGGAAGGACAGAATATAAAAGATAAAAAGAGAGACAAAAGAGGTAGGGACGGAGATCCGTCCCAGGAAGGGAGTCTTAAAAAAGAGAGAAGTTTCTGAACACCAGGAAACACTCTCACTGGCGGGTCTGTGGCGAGCCTAGGAATCTCACAGGGCAACATAACTGGGAGGAACAATAAATAAATACATAAATAATGAAAACCCACAGATTACGTGCCTAACGGCAACTCCCAGCAGAGCAACAGCCCAGACACTTGCATCTGCCACTAGAAAGCAGAGGCTGGGAGGCGTGGGCTGCATTGCTTAGGATAAGGACCCTGGGCCTGAATGCCCTGAAGGAACTAACTTGAGATAGCAACCCAGACTCTGGGATAGCTATCCTGGGAAAAGCCCTAACCTAAGACACTGCCAGGCCCACTCACAGAGCAAAAGACTGAGCAGAGCTAGCCGGCGGTGGACTGGCCCATTCCCCACTGCAGACAGACAGGCGAGGACAGCCACAGCCAGAAGGGGGCAATCCTTCTGGCTTGCCCAGAAGGCAGCTCCAGAGAGGCATCCTCTACCAAACTGCAAGCAGGCTTCATTGTTAACCAAGACTTCTTGGGATTCTGGATGGTTGACATCCGCCAGGAGGGTCACAGCCAGAGATCAGCTTCCCAGAAGAGACACATGGCACACCTGAGAATACGTGCCCATTGTACACCCAGAAAACCGAGCGGCTGGGACTGGGGAGGCGGTAAGATTCAGCCTCCAACTCAAGACGACTGTGCTCGACAAGCTCCTGGTCACCTGAGCTGCTCAGACCTGGGACGGGCACAAAACGCAGGCCCAACCAAGTCTGTGCCTTTGTGGAGTACCTAAGAACCTGAACCTGAGAGGCTTAGACCTGGGAAGTGCACGCAACCCAGGCCCCGCCTCAGATAGTTTCTGGCAGAGCAACCTAGAGCCTGAGACACACGCTGTGAGCGGGGGGCAAACCCAGTGTGGCCGAGACACTGCGAGCACTCCCTGCAAACATTTGCTTGCAGTGTTCCTCCCTCCCCACAGCACGACTGAACAAGTGAGCCTAAAATAAGTGACCACCACCGCCCCCTTGTGTCTTGTGGAAATTAGACACTGAAGAGACCTGCAAACAGAAGAAGCTAAAGTAAACAGAGGAAACCGCCTTGGAAGTGACAGGTGCAACAGATGAAAACCCTGTAGTTAGCACTGACTACATAGGAAGGGGCCTTTAGGTCTTGAGAAGTATAAGCTGGATCAAGGAACTATCTGAAAATGAACTGACCCCACACTGTCCACAACAGCGCCACAGAAAGTCCTAGATATATTTTTACTATTATAATTTTTCAATTAATTTGTTAAAAATTTTAATCCTCTATTACTCCTTTAATTTTCATTTTTATAACCTACTATTACCTTGCAAAAAAAGATCCTCTTTTTAAAGCAAACTTCATATATATATATTATAAATTTTGTAACTTTGTTTTGCTTTTTTAATATTGTATTTTTGAGACTCTAACTTCTACTCTAGATTTTTAATCTTTGCTTTTTCGTATTTGTTATCAATTTTGTACCTTTAAGAACCCAATCTTCAGTACCCATTTTTACTTGGGAGCGAGAATACAGGCTTGACTGCTCTCTCCCACTTTGGACTCTCATCTGCGATCCCAGAGATAGCAGCCCACCAGGCTCCCCCTGGGATTCTCCAGGCAAGAACACTGGAGTGGGTTGCCATTTCCTTCTCCAATGCATGAAAGTGAAAAGTGAAAGTGAAGTCGTTTCCATCTCTTAGTGACCCCATGGACTGCAGCCTAACAGGCTTATCCGTCCATGGGATTTTCCAGGCAAGAGTACTGGAGTGGGTTGCCATTGCCTTCACCAATACAGTATACTAACGCATATATATGGAATTGAGAAAGATGGTAACAGTAACCCTATATGTGAGATAGCAAAAGAGACACAGATGTACAGAACAGTCTTTTGGACTCTGTGGGAGAGGCGAGGGTGGGATGAATTGGGAGAATGGCATTGAAACCTATATATTATCATATGTGAAACAGATCACCAGTCCAGGTTCGATGCATGAGACAGGGTGCTCAGGACTGGTGCACTGGGATGACCCAGAGGGATGGGATGGGGAGGGAGGTGGGAGGGGGGTTCAGGATGGGGAACTCATGTACACCCATGGCTGATTCATGTCAACGTGTGGCAAAACCACTACAATATTGTAAAGTAACTAGCCGCCAAATAAATAAATTTATATTAAAAAAACATCCCATGTTTCACATAGCGATCAATCAATCAACAAAATACCATCATAGGAAAAAGTGATGGGGATCCATGAAAGAAATAATTGATGACTTAGATTTCATTCCTTTTAAACATCTGCTCTGTAAAAATATACCATCAAGAGAACAAAAAGATGAGCCATAGTCTGGGAGAAAATATTAGCAAAAGACGTATCAGATGAAGATTCTAACCTAAAATATACAAAGAACTCTTAAAATTAATAAGAAGAAAACATCTAATAAAATATGGACAAAAGATATGAATAGATACCTCCACAAGGAAGATACACAGATGGCAACAAGCATATGAAAAGATGCTCCACATCATATACCATTCAGTTCAGGTCAGTTCAGTCACTCAGTCGTGTATGGCTCTTTGCGACCCATGAATTGCAGCACTCCAGGCCTCCCTGTCCATCACCATCTCCTGGAGTTCACTCAGACTCACGTCCATCAAGTCAGTGATGCCATCCAGCCATCTCATCCTCTGTCGTCCCCTTCTCCTCTTGCCCCCAGTCCCTCCCAGCATCAGAGTCTTTTCCAATGAGTCAGCTCTTTGCATGAGGTGGCCAAAGTACTGGAGTTTCAGCTTTAGCATCATTCCTTCCAAAGAAATCCCAGGGCTCATCTCCTTCAGAATGGACTGGTTGGATCTCCTTGCAGTCCAAGGGACTCTCAAGAGTCTTCTCCAACACCACAGTTCAAAAGCATCAGTTCTTTGGTGCTCAGCCTTCTTCACAGTCCAACTCTCACATCCATACATAACCACAGGAAAAACCATAGCCTTGACTAGACGGACCTTAATCGGCAAGGTAATGTCTCTGCTTTTGAATATACTATCTAGGTTGGTCATAACTTTTCTTCCAAGGAGTAAGTGTCTTTTAATTTCATGGCTGCAATCACCATCTGCAGTGATTTCAGAGCCCCCAAAAATAAAGTCTGCCACTGTTTCCACTGTTTCCCCATCTATTTCCCATGAAGTGATGGGACTGGATGCCATGATCTTCATTTTCTGAATGCTGAGCTTTAAGCCAACTTTTTCACTCTCCTCTTTCATCAAGAGGCTTTTTAGTTCCTCTTCACTTTCTGCCATAAGGGTGGTGTCATCTGCATATCTGAGGTTATTGATATTTCTCCCTGCAATCTTGATTCCAGCTTGTGTTTCTTCCAGTCCAGCGTTTCTCATGATGTACTCTGCATGGAAGTTAAAAAAGAGATGGCAAGAATACACAGAAGAACTGTACAAAAAAGATCGTCACAACCCAGATAATCACGATGGTGTGACCATTCATCTAGAGCCAGACAGCCTGGAATGTGAAGTCTAGTGGGCCTTAGAAAGCATCACTATGAACAAAGCTAGTGGAGGTGATGGAATTCCAGTAGAGCTACTTCAAATCCTGAAAGATGATGCTGTGAAAGTGCTGCACTCAATATGCCAGCACATCTGGAAAACTCAGCAGTGGCCACAGGACTGGAAAAGGTCAGTTTTCATTCCAATCCCAAAGAAAGGCAATGCCAAAGAATACTCAAACTACCGCACAATTGCACTCATCTCACATGCTAGTAAAGTAATGCTCAAAATTCTCCAAGCCAGGCTTCAGCAATACGTGAACCGTGACCTTCCAGATGTTCAAGCTGGTTTTAGAAAAGGCAGAGGAATCAGAGATCAAATTGCCAACATCCGCTGGATCATGGAAAAAGCAAGAGAGTTCCAGAAAAACATCTATTTCTGCTTTATTGACTATGCCAAAGCCTTTGACTGTGTGGATCACAATAAACTGTGGAAAATTCTGAAAGAGATGGGAATAGCAGACCACCTGACCTGCCTCTTGAGAAATCTGTATGCAGGCCAGTAAGCAACAGTTAGAACTGGACATGGAACAACAGACTGGTTCCAAATAGGAAAAGGAGTACGTCAAGGCTGTATATTGTCACCCTGCTTATTTAACTTATATGCAGAGTACATTAGGGAACTGCAAATTAAAAAGAAAAAAAAAAAACAAGCAGATATCACAATATGCCTTTTAGAATGGCCATCATCCAAAGGACTGACAACACCAAATGGTGGTAAGGATGTGAATCAACAAGAATTCTCATTCCTTGGTGGTGGTGATGCAAAACGGGAGAACCACTTTGGAAGACAGTCTGCAAGTTTCTTAGTAAAGTATACATATTCAACACTGCTGGTAGGAATGCAAAGTGGTACACCCACTATGGAAAACAGTATTGAGGTTCCTCAGAAAATAAAAAAATAACACATGATATTCTCTGCAATTCCACTACTATCCAAAGGAGTTGAAATCAGGACCTTGAAGAGAACTCTGCACTCCCATGTTCACTGCAGCACTACTCACAATAGCCAAGAGAGGAAAGTAGCCTAAGTGTCCAGGGACAGATGAATGGATAAAGAAGATGTAAATATACATACAATGGAATATCATTCAGCCTTAAAAAGAAGCTAACCTCTCCAGTTATGACAGCATGGATATAACTAGAGGACTTTATGCTACAGTGAAATAAGCCAGACACAGAAGGACAAATACTACATGTCATTTATATGAGCAATCTATAATGGTCAAAGTCAAAGAAGCGGAGAATAGAGTGGTGGTTGCCGGAGGCTATGGGAGGGTGGATGGGAAGGAACTGTAGACTTAGAAAACATTCACAACCTAAAAGTTAACAGTTTTGTTCTATTTGGTAGAAACGTTTAGGACTTCTACCCAGGAGGCAGCATCTCAAGTAACCCTGAGAGGAAATCCCATGGGTAGAGGAGCCTGGTGGGCTATAGTCCATGAGGTTGCAAAGAGTCGGACATGACTGAGCAACTAAACAACAAACTTACTCTTACCTACGATTTAGTGGTCATGCTCCTTGGTGTTTAGCCAGACGAGCTGGAAACTTACATCCACACAAAACCTGCATGCAGTTCTTTACAGCAGCTTAACTCATATTTTCCAAAACTTAAAAAAAGCAACAATGCTGTCCTTTAGCAGGTAACAGGATAAGTAATGGAATACTGTTCAGTGCTAAAAATGAATAAGTTTCCAAACCCTGAAGAGACATGGAGGAACGTTTGATGTGTATTACTAAGTGATAGGAACTAATGTGCAAAGGCTACACACTGCATGATTCCAACTACATGACTCCTGGAAAAAAGCAAAACTATTGAAACAGTAAAAAGACCAATGGTTGCCTGGGACTGGGTGGGGATGGGCAGAGGGAGGGATGCACAGAGCACAGAGAGGTTTTGCTGTTGTGAAACTGACCCTATAGGGGTGGATGCTGTTGTTTAGTTGCTCAGTCATGTCTGATACTTTCTGACCTCACAGATTGTAGCCTGACAGACTCCTCTGTTTATGGGATTTCTCAGGCAAGAACACTTGGGTGAGTTCTCTCTGTCTTCTCCAGGGGATCTTCCCATCCAGGGATTGAACCCGTGTCTCCTGCATGGGCAGATGGATTTTCTACCACTGACTCACCAGAGAAGCCCATAAGGCTGGATACAAGTCATCATCCATTTGTCTATACTCACAGAGGGTACAATACCAAATAAAGAAGCTAATGTAAGTAAGTGTGCTAATGATATATCAATGTAGCTTCCTAGATTGTAGCAAACGGCCTGCTCTGCTGGGGACATTGACAGTAGGGGAGGCTGTGCATGTGTCCAGGAGGAAGATAGATGGGAACTCTCCGTACTTTCTGCTCCATTTTGCTGTCACTCTAAGACTGCTTAAAAAAGTAAGCTTAAAAAACTAATGGGGCTGGGGTGGTGGCTCAGCCCCATACCCTTCCCTGGGGATTGCAGTCTTGAGTGCAGGGCCAGGCCCTCTTACCCCTCTATCCAAAAGGGGGTGGGCCCCTCAACCCTCATTCAGTTTGCTTGATCTGGATGCTGGCAGGGCCTGAGGGCTCCACTCATTTAGGGTCTGAGAACATTTCCTGAGATCCAAAAGGATGTGAGGGTGGCATCGCTTGACCACACCTGCCATGCCATGAGTGACAACTGCATCAGGCAGGTTGAGAACGCATATGATGGTGATCCCACTGGGGGTGCTGACTCCATACCCTAAATCTGACTCGGGTGAAGGCCTAAGAGTTTCCCCTCTGCTGACCTGAGACCTCCGCCTCAAATCAAGCTCATCACTTTTCTGTTACCCCTGAGAAGGACATGAGGCCATCTCTTTCTGACATTTACAAGGATCTTCCATGGCAACAGGGAGGATTCCATGAGGTCTCTGCTGATATGGCCTTGGCAGGGCTGCTCTCCTTCCTCTGGGCACACCTTAGAAATATTTCTCTCTACTGACCTGAGCCGGCCAAACTCGCATAAAGGTCTGCTGACCTGGGCACCCTCCAAGGCGGGAGTCACAAGTCCCCGAGAACTTTGAACATTAAGTGAGCGATTGCTCAGGCTGAGGACTTCGCCTGGGGCATGTTGCCCTCCCTCAGCCCTCCTATAAGGGCCTCTTCCTCCTGGCTCCTGTTTCTTTATTAAAAGTCTTCCTGGGCAAGGCCACATCCTGGCAACCTCTTGACCCATTAGCCTATTGAAAGTCTTTCAGAGACTGGGTCCCAGGAGTGATGTGAAACAGGGAAGTTGTAAGGCAAGGCAGGATGGATGTCTTGACAAAGGATAAAACACCTTCATCTACCCCTTCTCTTTACTAGCCACACTTCAAATTTCATGTGACTTCTCTTTGAAAAGTTTTAACTTCCAAATGCAAGGGGCTATGCAGCATGATTTCCTGGGCCCCTGATCGTTTGGGTTCTCTGACTTCGGATTTGTAGATGACTATATTGTCACTAAATATTACCTTTCTCTGCTTTATTCAGACTTCTCAATTATTTTGATATGCTTATTGCTGTGGTTACATATTTCCATCCAGTGTTTTGGGCACAGAGATCTTCTTTTTATCACCTGACATCCATATTGGACCAGTCGATAAGAAGTATGGCAAATGAAGGAACACAAAGTTGGCCTCAGGCTAGGAGGAATGGCAAAGTGTGGGCATCAGAGTTATTTAGGCCAGGAGTCTACTTCCAACCCTGTCATTTAAGATCTGTGTCAAACTGAATACCTTACCAAACTCTGCAAGTCTCAATTTCTTCATCTATGAAATGGGGTTCAGAAGGTCTGTCTTGGGGACTGACAATAATGCCTGTAAAATGCCTGGCCCATTGCCTGGCCTGTCCTGAGATTGTCAAGGATGCCAGTCCTTACTGTGATCAATCTGTCCCCAGGTATTCAAACCACTACACTGTGATTCAATTTTCAACCCAGGAGATGTCAAAGAATAAGCAGGGGTCTAGGGCAAAGAACCCTCTATCAGAAAAATCCTGGTTAGCAAGGAAAACTAGCATATCCCAGTTAAGAGTATGCCACTGAAAGTCACCATGAGGTAGACATCCTCAGTGGATGTAACACAAAGCTCCAAAATGTTTCAAGGCCCCTAACTTACCTATCTCTCACTTGCCCTTTTTTTATAAACCACTCCCACGTTCATTCATTTAACCACCCACAAGTGTCTATTCCTTCCCTATTGTTTGCTAAAATACAGTCAATATAACTTGATTTGAATTATTATTATTGTTTTTTAGTGGCATGGGCTCTGGTTTCCCCACCGAGGGCAGAGTGCACCAGTCCAGTGGCTTCAAGGCATCATCCCACCGCAGGGGAGTGCCACCCTGATTTCTGGGAAACTCCATAGACAGAAGACAACATGAAAAAACATCTAATCTGCACAGTGTTTACCTGTACTGGAACATGGGCACAGGACACATTCCATGCCAGCTTCACATGATTTCTCTCTGATTTACTCACAATCCCGAAGCACGGGCAGACTCAGAAAATACTGCAACTTAGGTTTCCAACACCAAAGGAAAGCCAATATCACAATTGTGTCACAAGTAATTTTTGGTTTCCCAGTGTTTTCATAAAATTTATTTTTACACTATACCGTAGGCTATTAAGTGGGCATAGCATTATGCCTCAGAACTATATAGATATCTTAAATAAAAACATATCTTTGCTTAAAAAAAAAGCTAATCATTATCTGAGCCTTCAGTGAGTCCATCTTTTTTGCTGCTGAGGGTGTGAACACTGCAAGAGGTATCAAAATGTGACACACAGACATGAAGTGAGCAAACGGTATTGGAAAGATGGAGCCGAAACACTTGCTGGAAGCAAGGTTGACTAACACAAACTTTAAATTTATTAAAGAAAAAGAAAACAGCATCTGTGAAATACAATAAAGCAAAGTGTGACAGTGAAGTGTGCCTGTAACTGTTAAGGGCAGTTTCCCATCCCAGGCTTCGTCTTTAAACTATGCGGCCCACCACGTGAGAACCTGGTCCCTGGTCACGATTACCGCAGCCTCATCCAGCCTGCCATGCACGCAACTTATAATTCCTTCCCACTGAAGGACTTACATTTTCCAAAGGCCCACCACTACCTTGCATCAGGGAATTCACATTTGACTGCTGTCATGTCACCATTTCCTCTACATGACAGCTGCCTCCCGACTCTGTAACTTTATGGCCAGTGGCTAGATCTTTTTCTCAGCTCTCCAAGTACTAGCATAGAGTTTTCTATGAGCAGAGGCTCAGTTCATGTTTGGGGAATAAATGAGCCAATGAGCATGAGGTTGAAATTATTAGAATTTATTTCAACATTTTGAATTAACCAGGCATACACCATTGCTTATAATTTTCTAAAACACAGAGAACAAGGGATGAGGGAACCAAATACTGACCATCTTCCTTTTCCTCTAGTTCTTGATCCCACATATTTTACTACTTTTTTGTATTTTCAAGGAAACAACACATTGCAATGCCATGTTATCTTTCACTGGCTTACTAAATAAGATGGAAGCTTCCCCATTTGCTTTACACAACAGAAAAACTCTTATTTATCCTTAAGACCAACAAAAAATGGTTAAGTGTGACTGATGAATTTGTACACATATATGCTAGATAAGCTTTCATTTAGGAGCAACATTTGAAAAGTAGCAAGAACATAGAAACACAGGTTTATCTCTCAATTCCCCATACAGAACAGGAACACCAAGGTATTTTACACTGTGAACCCTCGGTGAGGTCCAGTCCTATACAACTTGGAACACTGACTACTCTCTTGAGCCACAAAGTGCAGAATTTGCCTCAGCTTCACTAGGTGTGGAAGGAACTGCTGGAGGAACACTGGGACATCTGTTGGCTTGGGCCCTCTCTTCCTCATCTTTCAAAGCCTCTTCATACCAAAAGTGGAAGGCACTGGGATCCAAACGGTTAATCCTGGCCAGGAACTCCAGGACTCTCATCTTGCTTGTTTCAGCGTGTGCTCTCGGACCCCACAGGAACTCATAGCATGCTGGGTCGCTGCCCGGCACTTGCCGATATTCCAAATACTTCAGCTGCACCAAATCTTGGGTGATGAGCTTCTTGGGCTCCCCAAATATGAAGTGCCTCTTCCCAGCATGGATATTCATCTTACTCAGGAAATCCCAGATGCATTCCTCTGTGGCGCAGTTGCCCTTCATGAAGATCACACCGAGGAGATTCATCAGGAGACCGGTCTTGGGAAAACCCCTGCCACGGTGCACGATCCCATTGCGGGGGAGACTCATCTTGCTGACAAGGACATAAGAATGCTTGGCAGTGTTGTCTTTCTTCACATCAATACCAAATACCACCTCCATGCTGTCAGAAGCTCTTTTGAGGATCCTGAGGAATCGATTGTGGTACTTTTTATCGATAATCTTCAGCATATTCACTTTCCTAATGGGCTTTCTCGTCTTATACATGCGTAACAGGAACTGCACCAACAGATTTGTCGGCCTGGTTAGTGAGTGTTTTCCAGACCGCACATTGGAGACAGGGGCTTGAGAGGAATTGTGTGTTTTCCCAACTTCCCCAAGGGGTCTTTTGGATGATCTTGTGGGAGAAACACTTGCAGGCACAGGGGTGGTGGTCAGGGCCCCCCGAGGACGCTTGAGATGGTTACCAGACCTAGCACCGGACTTTCCCTTAGCATCAACCCCGGGACCAGGATTGGAGGAAGAGGAGAGTGCTTCCATCGTGGTGGCAGTGACCTGAGCGCCCCTCAGATCCTGGGTGCCATGCTGAGCCTGGCGGCGTTTGTCACAGGTGTGGAGCTTACCCTTCTTACCCCGAGGCATGGTGGCTGTCGTCAGGGACAACAGGCAGGAGTGCAGGTAGAACAGCACGTGATCTGGGCAGAGAGGAGAGAGGGTGAAAGGGTGTGAGCGCCTGTGGCAGGGAGGCACCAATTTACTTTTAAGAAGGCCCACTCTGCAGGTTTCCACATGGGCACTGCTCTGTGAACGCAAAGGACTCCCGTTCTGATCGCTCTGTCTTATGAAAACTCTGTCAAAATAATTAAGGTGAGACTCAGGCTTCAGCCTGCCAGCCCTGCCTGCTGCCTCCTGAGGCTGAGGAGCAGTGGGCCAGTCTAGTCCTTCTGGACATCACCCTCCATTCTGGAGGGTGGGGGGTCCTCTCAGTTCATATTCAGGACGATCGCATCAACTTTTGGCAGGCACAGGGCCCCCTCCTCTGTGCGGCTCTAAGCTTATACCCCAGAGCCTGGTCCTCATCTTCCTGTGATACCTGAAGAAGTGAAGAGGTACCTCAGCCTAGTGTCCCTGGCAGGGGGCACCCACAGCAGTCAGCTCTAGGGAACTCTGTCCTGGGCTCACTGGGGTTTTCCATCCTCTTTCAGGGTCTTAAAGAATCTCTTAGATCAAGATTTACCAAAGAAGTAAACCTAACAGCATTGTAGGAACTGTCCCCTGCCACCCACAGAGGCGAGATGCTGTGGATTTCGCTTTGTTACAGGAGGGGCAATGGTCCCTTGACTCCACATTCAGGTCCTCACCTTGCCTTCAGCTCAGTCTTGGGAATCCACTCTCTTCCAAAGGAACACCCTGAAGAGCAGTCCGAGCTCCTCGCCACCAGCACGGATTGTGGGGGGAGCGACTTCCAGCTAAGGCTGCCCTGTGCAGGATCTCTGAGGGATGATGGCAGGGGCAGGGCTCTGTGGGGACCCCATTGTTCAGTGTTCAGCTGTCCGTGGGTCATCGCTTAGGGTCCTCCCTGTACCATCTATCAGGGCCCAGGAACCCTTGCTCTATGGACTTGAGTCCTCGTGCCCTCAAAGCCCTAGCCTCCCCAAATCCCTAGAGGGGAGTCAGGTCACATCTCTGAGCATCTCTCCCTGACAGGAGGGGCACCACTCTGTGAGCCTTCCTCCTTGGTGGGAGAGACCCTCTCATTAGCACCGATGGTCCTCACCTTCACTGTGGTGATGGCCAAGGCACCCACCTCTGCAGAACTGGAGTTTGATCCTGACAGAGAAGCCCTTCCCTCCCTGAGACCAGATAGAAATGAAGAGGCTTCCCATCCCTATAACCCTGCCTGGAGCCTCTGGAGTCAGGAATAGGGGCAGGGGTGTGTAAAGCCTCCTCATTTGTGGGTCTAGTGACACTTCTTTCTTCACTCAGGGACCTCACCATGGTCCTGGCCAGTTTTGGGACCTGACCCTTCAACCCGAGATTCTCTCTCTACTGAACCGAGGCCATTCTTCTTAGACTGAGACTTTGACCTCACAGAGAACTACAAGGCTTATAAGAGGGAATGTCCTGTCTGGGCATTCTAGGCCTGAGAGCAAGTTTGGGCAGGTCTCTAAATGACCTGTATTTTAGAGTTGTTGTCTCTCCAGTCCTCACTCATGGGGGCCCTCATTTTGTCTACCTCTTGGATTAAAAAATTCTTGGGGAACACCACATCCCAGCAAACTTTTGAGCAGTGTCCCTAATGCAAACTTTACAGTTTCATGTCCCTGACTTGACCTGAGATGGGGAAAATAACACAGAAGGCAGGGGGCAGAATGGGGTGCACTCCCAGAGAAAAACGCTGATTCCGCCTTTTCAAAAGCCAGAGTCAGTCTCTTTTGAGACTTGTTTTAACTGATTTACAGGCATACTTTTAAAACATTGTACTTCATTTAATCATGCTTCACGGTATTGTGCTTCATTAGAAACTTAATGTTTGCATAACCCTGCACTGAACATATCCACGGCACCATTTTTCCAAAACCGAGTGTTCACTTGGGGTCCCTGTTCCACATATTGTTAATTCTTTAAATATTTTAAACTCTTTCCTTATTTTATTTCTTATGCAGCTCTGATCAGTTGTCTTTCTTACTAAGTAACTCTCTTATATATGTAAATTAAGCTATATACATGTTTTAGAGATTTTCTAGTAAGTGTATACAATAGGATTAACAACGTTTATAAACATGGGAATCCCCCAAATTCCTGTGATTTACTTTATGGTCATATTCACTTTATTGCAGTGATCTATAACCCAACCCACCATATCTGAGATATGTGCACACTTCTAAAGGAAAGGAGCCCTCCAAGATGGCTTTGAGCTATTCTAATTGAGCTTATCTGACAATGCATAGAGAGACAATCTTATTGTCACTATCACCTGTTTCTCCTCCTCACTGCTGTCATTTACTGAGGTAGCCTTCAAGGCTTTGTGCCTAAAGAAGTGTACTGGAATATATCCAGAGTCCTTACTTTTATCCCAAGATACATTTGAGTGTTAAACAACATAAGCTCTGCTTAGGGTCAAGGGGAGTGTAACAGTGTGGGATCTAGAGGAATTCAGAGAGGAATCTAACTCCAGGCCTACCAGTCACTAGTGTCCCCAGCAAGGGCTCGCTGCCTGATGCACATAGAAGCCAATACTATGGAACAGGCTTTTGAGAGAAAAACATTAATCCAACATGGAGTAGCAAGTAGACACGAGGCAGGGCTCTCAAATCTGTCTCCTCAATCCAGAGTTTGAGGTAAAATTAAAGGGTTTAGGGGACCTGCAAACTTGGAAGCTAATTGGCTAGTCTTGAATTAGTTCATGTAAGCTATTCATGCTGCTAGAAACCAGATTTTCTGTACTGAAGGACGCCATACAGTTCTCCCATGACAACATTCCTACTCTCAGAGTTTTACAGACTGAACCCTCTTGGTTCGGGGGTCATCCTGGAAACAGGGGCTCCCTTTTGCACATGCCTGGTGCTGTCTTGAAAAATAACTCAAGGTTTCATTAACCAACAACCTGTTTTAAGGAAGCAAAACAAGTTTAAGTTGGTCGATGTTTTATGTTTCAATCCCCATGCCCATCTCTCTTTGTACATTCTTCTATCTTGTGGGAAATCATCCTTAATTTGGTTAATGATTCTCAAATATTGTACAAAATGATAATCCCAAGTCTCAAATCTTTGTACCAACCAGACTGGAGTATTATATAAGCACTGACAAAGTTGGATTAATGGGTATTTAAGAAAGGTAATTATCAGAGATTAACTTCCTTCACATGTCTCTTTATATGCTATAAAGTTTGGAGTTTTGGTGCCTGGATGGACTTATATTACCGTTGGGTTAGCTGTCCTGGCTCTTCCTGGCCACTCATCAGCCCAAACTGAGCTCTGCAGTTGAATGACCAATTTCTTCCACTGTTCAGTTCGGTTCAGTTCAGTCAGTCAGTCATGTTCAACTCTTTGCAACCCTATAGACTGCACTTCCACTGTAGTGCTCAAAATAGTTTACATTTTGGCCAGCAAACAGAGCCTGGACCAACTGTCTTTAACCAATGCCTGATGCCTCTTCCCAGCCTTCATGGATTGCAGTCGACATCAACCAGCACTCTTATCAGGAGCTTGAGGTCTCTGGATGAGGCAGAAATGTTGGCTTCCCCTGGAAAACCCCTGCATTCATGGGAGCTGTAGGAAAGCCTTCAGGGCTTGTCTATCTGTGGCTCAGAGTGCTTTGCTCCTTTCTAGGGAGAAAATGGGCAAACTAGAGGCATCACCCCTTAATTTAGGACCCAATTCCATCTCCTAGTTTGGTTTCTGGGAAGAGTTGGCTGTATGAATTCCCTGGAGAAACCACTGAGAAGAATGGACAGTCTCAAGGTGAACAGCTTGGATCTGAGGGTTCACTTAAAAGAACCCTGAAAAGTTTTCCATTATATATGGTTGTCAATCTCTAGCTTGAGAGGCACGTGTGCTACCCAGCTTCCAAGGAATCCATCCCACCATTTCCAAGACTGGAGCCCATTTGGTCAGAGGCTCCTAATATTTCCACCCTGCCATGTGCTGAGGGCATGCTTGTCTACTGAAGACGGGCATATGGACGCTTAGACTCTGTCTCACCCTCTACCTTGAAAAACTTACCTAGTGAGGCAGAGGGTGAAAGAGTGATTGCATCATGTTGAAGAAAGTGAAAGAGGAAGCTGTCTTAAACTCAGCCAGAGCTGAGTTTGAGAGAAGAACTCAGGAGCACACGTGTTTAAACACTGATTTCCTCACTTCCTTTTTGAGCATGCTGGGGTTTAATCTTTCTGGTAGATGACCAAAACATTTTACCACTCCAGCAGAGATCACACACAGACAAGCAAATCTAGATATCTGTGCAATTTTCAGGGGAAATACATTCAATCCCAAGGCTTCTATGTAGCCCATTACCTTTAAGACCAGAACCAATGGTTATTTCTCCTGGTAAAATTTCATTTTTAACATCACGCACACACATTTATAAGCAGTTCAATGCTACCTCCCAGCTATTCTGGCTCATACATACAGAAGAGGACTAGCCTTTTTAGTGAAGAAATACCAGAATGTGTCCAATTGTATGAAATTCCTTTAACCAGGGCTCAGAGTATGTTCTTATGGCAGGGGGGCCACATTTTCCTGTTTTACACTCCCTCATTTTACCTCTATGCTCTCACCACACCAAGGTAATCAGGGCTGATTTCATTAAGAACACACTCGTGTGAAATGCAAAGGATCATAAGAGACTACTACAGACAACTATATGCAAATAAAATGGATAACCTAGAAGAAATAGACAGATTCTTAGAGAGGTACAACCTTCCAAGACTGAACAAGGAAGAAATAGAGAATGTAAGCAGACCAATCACAAGTTCTGAAATTGAAACAGTGATTTAACAATTTCCAATATCCAAAAGTCCAGGACCAGATGGTTTCACAGGTGAATTCTATCAAACAGAGAAGAGTTATTACCTATCAATCTCAAAGTCTTCCAAAAAATTGCAGAGGAAGAAACACTCCCAAGCTCGTTCTATGAGGCCACCATCACCCTGATAGCAAAATCAGACAAAGATTCACCAAAAAAGGAAATTACAGGCCAACGTCACTGAAGAACATAGGTGCAAATCCTGAACAGAATACTCGCAAACCAAAAATGACAGTCTCTTCAATAAGTGGTGCTGTGAAAATTGGACAGCTACATGGAAAACAATGAAGGGTAGTTCATTCAGGGTAGTTTTCCATTCCAGGCTTAAGTCTCTCAACTTTGAGACCCACCATCTGAGGGTCTGACCCCTATTCAGTGTTTCCATAGCCTCCCTGGTGGGCTCGCCATGTAGCCTAACTTAAAACTACCTTCCACTGCCAGACTTTTATTGCCCTAAAGTCTCCAAGTACCTTGCCTCAGTGTATTTACACTAGACTCCTCATGAGGAAGCCCTCAATCCCCTCACCTCCTTACACCTCATTTTTATTGGGCCCCTAGATCTCAGGTCACCAGCTACTTTATATGAACGCTGCTCTTAGACTCTAGAATTCTATAAGAAGGGGTTCAGTTTATTTTTCTTGCTGCTGCTACTGCTGCTAAGTCACATCAGTCGTGTCCGACTCTGTGCGACCCCATAGATGGCAGCCCACCAGGCTCCCCCGTCCCTGGGATTCTCCAGGCAAGAACACTGGAGTGGGTTGCCATTTCCTTCTCCAATGCATGAAAGTGAAAAGTGAAAGTGAAGTTGCTCTGTCGTGTCTGACCCTCAGCGACCCCATGAACGGCAGCCTTCCATGGGATTTTCCAGGCAAGAGTACTGGAGTGGGGCAAAACCACCAGAAGCCTTCTAAAGAGCAGATGCTAAGTTGATATTTGAACAACTATAGTGCACATGTGCAAGAAAGCAATTTTACTGGGATTTCACTTCTACCACCTTCTTAAATAAGCTAAGCTAATCCAGGTAAATAAACTTCAATTTTACAAAGAAAGACTAAAACAAAACAAATCAAGATGTGAATACCTCTTAAGATTTTTTTCCATATTTGATAATCACACAGACTTCACTGTGGAAAAGTTTCCATTTTCCCAAAAAAATCCATATTCCAATATTATGTTGTCTTATTCTGAATGACAAGAAATGATTCATGGATTTCATTCTGTGCTAGGTCATACGAAAATTCTTATTTTTCAACTTGATAATCTGCAGTATATGTGGGAGCTGTGCCATTAGTATACTTGGACTCTGAAGCTAAACACATCTTTAATTAAAAGGAACAACATTTAAAATCAGAAAAAAGAAAAGTCTCCAATTTGTGCATATTGTATAGGAAGACAAATACGTTATATGCTGAATTTCCATTAGCCCCACCATGGCCCTCTGCTAGTTGGAAGATTGCTTGCTTTCTTGAAATGCAATGTGAAGTATCTGCTCAGACTTCACTAGGGGTAGGAGGAGCTTTGGACATGCTCCGGAAAGTGCACTGGCCCTGGCACCGTAGGAGCCTGGCTGCAGCTCCTGCTCTGGCTCTCTCTTTCAGCTCTCCAGGCCTCTTCATACCAGAACGGGAAGGCGCTGGACTTGGTATCATTGACATTAGCCCCAAACTCCCACATTCTTTTATATATCTATATCTATCATGGAAGCATCCCTTATTAGTTTACAAAATTGTACTCATTCCTTTTTATAGCTTCCTAGTACTCCACTCTGTGGATATATCATGTTGCCTCAATTAACGTGCATGGACATTTACGTATTTTCCTATGGTTGTGGATGTCTCTTCAAAGTTAATTTCTGGAAACACTGAATTACTGGCTCAAATGTAAAAGCACATTTAGTTTTCTGACATTACCAAATTGTATTTATGCTCTAATCTCATTCTTTGACATGTAGCTCTCAAAGAATGAGATCAGCATATTCTCTAACACCATATACAAAAGTAAACTGAAAATGGATTAAAGACCTAGCTATAAGAGGGGAAACCATAAAACTCTTAGAAGATAATATGAGCAGAACACTCTTTGACATAAATCATAACAATATTTTTTGGATCTGTCTCCTAAAACTAGGGAAATAAAAGCAAAAATAAATAAATGGGTGGTAATTAAAGTTAAAAGCTTTTGCACAGCAAAGGAAACCATCAACAAAATGAAAAGCCAACCTACTATATGGGAGAAAATATTTGCCAATGATATCACCAATAAGGGGTTAATATCCAAAATATATAAACAGTTGATATAACAGTTAAAAAAAAAAACAATCAAGAAAAAGATGGGCAGAAGACTTAAATACACATTTTTCAAAGAAGACATACAAATGGCCAAGAGGCACATGAAAAGATGTTCAACATCATTAATCATCGTATGAATGCAAATTAAACCGACAATGAGGTATTATCTTATACCTATCAGAAGGGCTATCATCCCAAAGGAAGAGAAGTGACAAATGCTGGTGAACATGTGGACAAGATCTGTACACTGTTGGTGGGAATGTTAATTGGTGCAGCCACCATGGATAACAGTAAGGAGGGTCCTCAAAACCTAAAAACAGACCAAACAAATGACCCAGCAATCCCACTCCTGGGTGTATATCTGAAAAAAAAAAATAACCCACTAATTTGGATGGTCTCTGTCAGGTACGCGATGCTTGTCTGAGTCTAAGGGTTTCCACTGCTCGTCTCCCCTTCCCCTCCAGCCTCATCTACTCTCTGCCAGGGAGCCCTCCCCAGTCCAACCTCCCTGGTTATTAAGAAGGCACCTGTGTCTGGCAGAGCCAGTGTGAGATGAAGAGATAGTCCTTCCCAGCCACCAGATAATCAGGAGGTTTAGCTGGACGTTTCAGCACACACTGAGACAGTGAGGAGTCAGACAAAAAGCACAGACTGTGGCACTGAAATGGATTAATAAGGAACTTAGTGATGTGGCCAGTGACCGTCCAGCACAATATTCTGCAGGTCCAGTTGGGGATGATACATTTCATTGGCAAATCACAATTATGAAAAAGAATGGCAGCCCATATCGAGGCAGTATATTCTCTTTGACTATTCATTTCCCTAAAGACTACCCATTCACACTACCTAAGGGTGCATTTGCAACAGAATTTATCATCCAGACATGAACACTAATGGCAGCACTCAGCTCGCTACTCTAAGATCACTGTGGTCTCTTGCTTTCACGATTTCTAGAGTTCTGGTGTCCATTTGTTCCCTGCTATGCGATCAGAACCCAGATGATAGCCTCCCCAGTACCAGAGGTTGCACAGATCTATAAAACAGAAATAAGTAAAAAGAATTTTTCAGGAATGTACTCAGAAGTATGCCATGTGATGCCACCTTAAAGTCAGAATAACCTGCATTAAAGCTTGAATAAACTTTAAATTACTGCTAAAAATGAAAAAAAAAAGACCCACTAATTCGAAAAGATCCAGACAATGTGATATTACTCAGTCATAAAAAAGAATGGACTTTTGCCATTTTCAAGTACATGGATTGATTGGAAGGTATTATATTAACTGAAATATGTGAGATAGAGGAAGACAAATGCTGTATAATACCATTTATATGGAGAATTAAAAAATAAAACAGACTAAGGAGATGAAGCAGACTCACAGATACAGAGAACAAGCTAGTAGTGGTTACCAGTGGAGAGCAGCAAGGGGGAGGGTAAGGGCAGGGATAGAAGATTAAGAGGTGCAAAGTAATATGTAAAAAATAGATAAGCTACAAGGATATATTGCAATAAAGGGGATATACCCAATATTTTATAATAACTATAAATGGAACATAACCTTTATAAACTGCAAATCACTTTGTCATGTACCTGAAACATAAAATATTGTACATCAACTATGAAGATTAAGTGAAAGTGTTAGTTGCTCAGTCTTGTTCAACTCTTTTTGACCCTAAGGACAGTAGTCTGCCAGGCTCCTCTATTGATGGAATTCTCCAAGTACGAATTACCCACTGGAGTGGGTAACCATTCCCTTCTCCAGGGGATCTTCCTGACTAAGTGATCAAACCCAGGTCTCCTACATTGCAGGCAGATTCTTTGCCATGTGAGCCACCAGGGAAGACCATAACAACTATACTTCGCTTTAAAAATATATATTCTGGGGCGGTCCTAAGATGGCAGAGGAATAGGACAGGGAGACCACTTTCTCCCCCACAAATTCAACAAAAGAACATTTAAACACTGAGTAAATTCCACAAAACAACTTCTGAATGCCAGCAGAGGACATCAGGCACCCAGAAAAGCAGCCCATTATCTTTGAAAGGAGGTAGGAAAAAATATAAAAGATGAAAAAAGAGACAAAAGAGGTAGGGACGGAACTCCATCCCGGAAAGGGAGTCTTAAAAAGAGAAGTTTCCAAACACCAGGAAACACTCTCACTGCTGAGTCTGTGGCGAGCCTTGGAAGCACAGAGGGCAACATAACAGGGAAGAAAAATAAATAAATAATTAAAACCCACAGATTACGAGCCCAACGGTAACTCACCCAGTGGAGAAGCAGCGCAGACGCCTGCACCTGGCACTAGCAAGCGGGGGCTGGGCAGGGAGGCGCGGGCTGTATTGCTTAGAGTAAGGATCTGGCCTGAATGCCCCGAGGGCAATCTGAGGAAAGTAACTTGGGCTAGCAAACCAGACTGTGGGATAGCTACCATGCGAAAAGCCCTAAGACACCACCAGGCCTGTGCACAGAACAAAGGACTGAACAGAACTAGCCGGCTGCAGACCATCCCCCTCTGGTGACAGGCAGCCGGAGCCGGAAGGGGGCAATCGCAGTCCCAGAGAGACATTATCTACCAAACCTCAAGCAGGCTTCTTTGCTAACTAAGACTTCTTGGGGTTCTGGACATCTGTCTGCAAAGGTGCGCTGGTTGTAAACCCAGGAAACCGAGCAGCAGGGATGGGGGAGGAGATAAGTTGCAGCGACCGTACTCACCTAACACCTCATCACCTGAGCTGCTCAGACCTGGGAAGGGCACAAAACACAGGCCCAACCGAGTCTGCGCCTCTGAGGACTACCCGAGTGCCTGAACCTGAGCGACTTAGACCTGGGAGGTGCATGCAACCCAGGGCCGGCCTTGGATGGTTCCCGGCGGAGCAACCTAGAGCCTGAGCAGTGTGGGCAGGGAGGGCACACGCGCCGTGAGTGGGGACAGGCCCAGTGTGGCTGAGACACTGCAAGCACACGCCAGTGTTATTTGTTTGCAGCATCCCTCCCTCCCCACAGTGAGACTGAACAAGTGAGCCTAAAAAAGTGTCCACCACCGCCCCCTTGTGTCAGGGTGGAAATTAGACACTGAAGAGACCAGCAAACAGAAGCTAAAACAGAGGGAACCGCCTTGGAAGTGACAGATGCAATAGATTAAAACCCTGTCGTTAGTACTGACTACATAGGAAGGGGCCTATAGATCTTGAGAAATATAAGCCGGACCAAGGAACTATCCGAAAATGAACTGACCCCACACTACCCACAACAACACCAGAGAAAGTCCTAGATATAATTTTACTATTTTTATGATCTTTCTTTTTTTTAATTAAAAAAAAATTTAAGTCCTTTGTTATAAACCACTGCATCCTTGCTATGTAGAAATGTAACTTTATCAGTATCTTAAGACTAAACAGATCTTAAGGGGAACATTGGTGAAGGGTTTTCATTTGTTGGGCTGATGTTTGCTGTTAAATCTCCATATTCCCTGCCCTTATAATGAATAAAACTAGCATATAGGAGAAATAAGTATTAACCTTTAAGATTAATCATGTTAACCTTAGGTTAAATAAATTCCTTTCTTAGTTGTAACCCACTACACCCTCACCCTATAGGAATGCAACTTTATCTGCTACCTTCAGAGGGTGGTGCCTGGTTTAAAAAAAAAACACCCTTGGAAAAAATAAGTTTTCTGGTTAACTGACCATTATCAGAAAGAAAGGGTCGTAAAATGTCAGCAGGCCTCATGGCCAGAAGATGATGTAAAACCCCTAAGACCTTTTTTTATACATTTATGTGAAGCACCTGATTTTGATAAAGGTCAGGACTGCTGACCCCCGCATGACTTTAAAATTTCCATGTGTCTCTATGTGTAACAAAAGGTATATAAGCAAACCTAAAAAATACAGAGATGGGATCAGTTTCTGGAAAGAGTGATTCCCCCGTGTCGTTCTTTCTTACTCCCCGTTTTTCTGGCTGAATTCCCATCTGGAGCGTGGGTGCTCGCCACGTCTACTTACTTGCCCCGGCTTTTAAGTTCCACACGAGAAGGAGCCCAAGGAGGGGCACCTTCCGATATTCAAGTGGTGCCAGTGGCCCAACGTAGATGGCACAAATTCCTTGTCTTGGAATTTTATTGGTATCCCACGTAAACCAAGTTATTCAGCCTCTTTTTCTCCACTAATATTTCCTACTACACTATCCGTTTCTAATCTCTCTCTCTATCTGTAATTAAATATGTGATTTCCTAGGATGCCGATTCTGTCTCCCCTTCGAATTACCCTGGATCCACTGGGGCTGGAACCCGGCACTTAGAAAAGTATAACTTTCCAAAACTGAACCAGGAAGAAATAGAAAATCTTAACAGACCCATCACAAGCACAGAAATTGAAACTGTAATCAGAAATCTTCCTGCAAACAAAAGCCCAGGCCCAGACGGCTTCACAGCTGAATTCTACCAAAAATTTAGAGAAGAGCTAACACCTATCCTACTCAAACTCTTCCAGAATATTGCAGAGGAAGGTAAACTTCCAAACTCATTCTATGAGGCCACCATCACCCTAATACCAAAACCAGACAAAGATGCCACAAAAAAAGAAAACTATAGGCCAATATCACTGATGAACATGATGCAAAAATCCTTAACAAAATTCTAGCAATCAGAATCCAACAACACATTAAAAAGATCATAGACCATGACCAAGTGGGCTTTATCCCAGGGATGCGAGGATTCTTCAATATACGCAAATCAATCAATGTAATACCCCATATTAACAAATTGAAAAATAAAACCCATATGATTATCTCAATAGATGCAGAGAAAGCCTTTGACAAAATTCAACATCCATTTATGATAAAAACTCTCCAGAAAGGAGGAATAGAAGGAACATACCTCAACATAATAAAAGCTATATATGACAAACCCACAGCAAACATTATCCTCAATGGCAAAAACTTGAAAGCATTTCCCCTAAAGTCAGGAACAAGACAAGGGTGCCCACTCTCACCACTACTATTCAACATAGTTTTGGAAGTTTTGGCTGGAGCAATCAGAGCAGAAAAAGAAATAAAAGGAATCCAGATTGGAAAAGAAGAAATAAAACTTTCACTGTTTGCGGATGACAAGATCCTCTACATAGATAACCCTAAAGACTCCACCAGAAAATTACTAGAGCTAATCAATGAATAGTGTAAAGTTGCAGGATATAAAATCAACACACAGAAATCCCTTGCATTCCTATACATTAACAATGAGAAAACAGAAAGAGAAATTAAGGAAACAATTCCATTCACCATTGCAATGAAAAGAATAAAATACTTAGGACTATATCTACCTAAAGAAACAAAAGACCTATAGATAGAAAACTATAAAACGCTGGTGAAAGAAATCAAACAAGACATGCACAGATGGAGAAATATACCATGTTCATGGATTGGAAGAATCAATACAGTGAAGATGATTATACTACCCAAAGCCGTCTATAGATGCAATGCAATCCCTATCAAGCTACCAACTGTATTTTTCACAGAACTAGAACAAATAATTTCACAATTTGTATGGAAATACAAAAAACCTTGAATAACCAAAGCAATCTTGAGAAAGAAGAATGGAACTGGAGGATTCAACCGGCCTGACTTCAAACTCTACTACAAAGCCACAATCATGAAGGAAGTATGGTACTGGCACAAAGACAGAAATGCAAATCAATGGAACAAAACAGAAAGCCCAGAAGTAAATCCACGCACCTATGGACAACTTATCTTTGACAAAGGAGGCAAGAATATACAATGGAGAAAAGACAATCTCTTTAACAAGTGGTGCTGGGAAAACTGGTCAACCACTTGTAAAACAGTGAAACTAGAACACTTTCTAACACCATGCACAAAAGTAAACTCAAAATGGATTAAAGATCTAAATGTAAGACCAGAAACTATAAAACTCCTAGAGGAGAACATAGGCAAAAGACTCTCTGACATAAATCACAGCAGGATCCTCTATGACCCACCTCCCAGAGTATTGGAAATAAAAGCAAAAATAAATGAATGGTAACTAAATAAACTTAAAAGCTTCTGCACAACAAAGGAAACTATAAGCAAGGTGAAAAGACAGCCTTCAGAATGGGAGAAAATAATAGCAAATAAAGCAACTGACAAACAACTAATCTCAAAAATATATAAGCAACTTATGCAGCTCAATTCCAGAAAAATAAATGACCCAATAAAAAAATGGGCCAAAGAACTAAATAGACATTTCTCCAAAGAAAACATACAGATGGCTAACAAACACATGCAAAGATGCTCAAAATCACTCATTATCAGAGAAATGCAAATCAAGACCACAATGAGGTACCATTTCACACCAGTCAGAATGGCTGCAATCCAAAAGTCTACAAGCAATAAATGCTGGAGAGGGGGTAGAGAAAGGAAACCCTCTTACACTGTTGGTGGGAATGCAAACTAGTACAGACACTATGGAGAACAGTGTGGAGATTCCTTAAAAAACTGGAAATAGAACTGCCTTCAGTTCAGTTCAGTTGCTCAGTTCTGTCCGACTCTTTGTGACCCCATGAATCGCAGCACGCCAGGCCTCCCTGTCCATCACCAACTCCCGGAGTTCACTCAGATTCACGTCCATTGAGTCAGTGATGCCATCCAGCCACCTCATCCTCGGTTGTCCCCTTCTCCTCCTGCCCCCAATCCCTCCCAGAATCAAAGTCTTTTCCAATGAGTCAACTCTTCACATGAGGTGGCCAAAGTACTGGAGTTTCAGCTCCAGCATCATTCCTTCCAAAGAAATCCCAGGGCTCATCTCCTTCAGAATGGACTGGTTGGATCTCCTTGCAGTCCAAGGGACTCTCAAGAGTCTTCTCCAACACCGCAGTTCAAAAGCATCAATTCTTTGGCACTCAGCCTTCTTCACAGTCCAACTCTCACATCCATACATGACCACAAGAAAAACCATAGCCTTGACAAGATGGACCTTAGTCGGCAAAGTAATGTCTCTGCTTTTGAATATACTATCTAGGTTGCTCATAACTTTTCTTCCAAGGAGTAAGTGTCTTTTAATTTCATGGCTGCAATCACCATCTTCAGTGATTCTGGAGCCCCCCAAAATAAAGTCTGACACTGTTTCCACTGTTTCCCCATCTATTTCCCATGAAGTGATGGGGCTGGATGCCATGATCTTTGTTTTCTGAGTGTTGAGCTTTAAGCCAACTTTTCCACTCTCCAAGTTCACTTTCATCAAAAGGCTTTTTAGCTCCTGTTCACTTTCTGCCATAAGGGTGGTGTCATCTGCATATCTGAGGTTATTGAGATTTCTCCCTGCAATCTTGATTCCACCTTGTGTTTCTTCCAGTCCAGCGTTTCTCATGATGTACTCTGCATATGAGTGAAATAAGCAGGGCGACAATATACAGCCCTGACGTACTCCTTTTCCTATTTGGAACCAGTCTGTTGTTCCATGTCCAGTTCTAACTGTTGCTTCCTGACATGCATACAGATTTCTCAAGAGACAGGTCAGGTGGTCTGGTATTCCCATCTCTTTCAGAATTTCCCACAGTTTATTGTGATCCACACAGTCAAAGGCTTTGGCATAGTCAATAAAGCAGAAATAGATGTTTTTCTGGAACTCTCTTGCTTTTTCCATGATCCAGCAGATGTTGGCAATTTGATCTCTGGTTCCTCTTCCTGACCCAGCAATCCCACTGATGGGCATACACACCGAGGAAACCAGAATTGAAAGAGACACATGTACCCCAATGTTCATCGCAGCACTATTTATAACAGCCAGGACATGGAAGCTACCTAGATGTCCATCAGCAGATAAATGGATAAGAAAGCTGTGGTACATATACACAATGGAGTATTACTCAGCCAGTAAAAAGAATACATTTGAATCAGTTCTAATGAGGTGGATGAAACTGGAGCCTATTATACAGAGTGAAGTAAGCCAGAAAGAAAAACACCAATACAGTTTACTAACGCATATATATGGAATTTAGAAAGACGGTAATGATAACCCTGTATGCGAGACAGCAAAATGACACAGATGTATAGAACATTCTTTTGGACTCTGTGGGAGAGGGAGAGGGTTGGATGATTTGGGAGAATGGCACTGAAACATGTATAATATCATATATGAAATGAATCGCCAGTCCAGGTTTAATGCATGATATAGGATTCTTGGGGCTGGTGCACTGGGATGACCCAGAGGGACTGTACGGGGAGGGAGGAAGGAGGGGTGTTCAGGATGGGGAACAGATGTACACCCATGGCGGATCATGCTGATGTATGGCAAAACTGATACTATATTTTAAAGTAATTAGCCTCCAATTAAAATAAATAAATTTAAATTAAAACAAAAAAAATAAAAATATGTTCTCTCAGGAGAATATATTCTCTCAGGAGGAAATAATATTCTCAGGAACTTTCACATATAGAATACAGCATTTTTTTTTAATTTTTATTTGTACTTTATTTTAGTTTACAATACTGTATTGGTTTTGCCATACATTGTACTATCATGTAAGAAACGAATCGCCAGTCTATGTCCAATACAGTATTATTAACTATGGGCTTCCCTGGTGGCTCAGTGGTAAAGAATCTGCCTGTTGATGCAGGAGATACAGGTTCAATTCCTGGGTCGGGAAGATCCCCTGGAGGACATGGCAACTCAATCCAGTATCCTTGCATGGAAAATTCCAAAGACAGAGGAGGCTGGCAAGCTACAATCCATGGGGTTGCAGAGAGTAGGAAACGACTTGGCGACTTAACAACAATGATTAACTGCAGTCACCATGCTGTATATTATATCCCTAAGGCTTCTTTATTTTGTAAGTGAAAGTTGTGAATCTTTATGCCATTTGGTCACTTACACCCATTTCATCCACCCTGCAACCCCTTCTTGTGGCAACCGCCAATCTGCAACATGATTGACCTAGAGATTATCATACTGATTGAGGTGATTCAGACAGAGGAGAAATATTATATGACATATCTTATATGTATAATTTAAAAAGAGATGATACAAATGAATTTAACTACAAAATAGAAAGACTTTCAGTCTCAGAGAACAAGTTTCTGGTTGCCGCTGGGGAAGGATGTGGGACAGGGATAGTTAGGGGACTTGGGATGGACATGTACACACTGCTATATTTAAAATGGATAAGCAACAAGGACGTACTGTATCACACAGGGAACTCTGCTTAGTATTATGCGGCAGTATTGATGGAGGTTTGGGGGAGAGTGGATACGTGTATATGTATGGCTGAGCCCCTTCACTGTTCACCTGAAAACTGTCACAATATTGTTAATTTGCTATATCCCAAAACAAAATATAAAAGCTAAAATTTTACAAAAACCATGCCTCCAGTGCAAGGGGTGTGAGTTCAAACCCTGGTTGGGGAATTAAGATCCCATGTGGCACATAGCAAGCCAATCAACAAAATATCATCGCAGAAAAAAGTGATGGGGCTCCATGAAAGAAATAATTGACAATCTAGATTTCATTCCCTTTAAACTTCTGCTCTATGAAAATACACCAAGAGAACAAGAAGATGAGCCATAGTCTAGGAGAAAATATTTGCAAAAGACATATCTGATGAAGGCTCTAATCTAAAATATACAAAGAACTCTTAATATTAATAAGAAGAAAACTAACTTCTAATAAAAAATGGACAAAACATATGAATAGATACCTCACCAAGGAAGATACACAGATGGCAAACAAGCATATGAAAAGATGCTCCACATCATATACCATTAGGGAACTGCAAATTAAAAAAAAAAAAAAAGCAGATACCATGACATGCCTTTCAGAATGGCCAGCATTCAAAGGACTGACAACACCAAATGCTGGTAAGGATGTGAATCAACAAGAACTCTCATTCCTCGGTGGTGGTGATGCAAAATGGTAGAGCCACTTTGGAAGACAGTTGCAGGTTTCTTAGTAAACTATACATATTCAACACTGCTGGTAGGAATGTAAATTGGTACAGCCAATTTACAGGGAAAACAGTGTAGC
This sequence comes from Capricornis sumatraensis, assembly GCF_032405125.1. Lineage (NCBI taxonomy): Eukaryota > Metazoa > Chordata > Mammalia > Artiodactyla > Bovidae > Capricornis > Capricornis sumatraensis. The sequence continues at coordinate 114,209,067 of NC_091092.1, forward strand.
AGTTCCTCAAAAAATCAAAAATAACACATAATACTTTCCACAATTCCACTACTATCCAAAGGAATTGAAATCAGGACCGCGAGGAGAGCTCTGCACTCCCATGTTCATTGTAGCACTACTCATAATAGCCAAGAAAGGAAAGCAGCCTAGGTGTCCAGTGACAGATGAATGGATAAAAAAGATGCAAAATATACATACAATGGAATATCATTCAGCCTTAAAAAGAAGCTAACCTCTCCAGTTACGAAAGTGTGGATAAACCTAGAGGACCTTCTGCTACAGTGAAATAAGCCAGACACAGAAGGACAAATACTGTGTGTCATTTATATGAAGAATTTATAATGGTCAAGGTCAAAAAAACAGAGAGTAGAGTGGTGGTTGCCATGGTCTATGGGAGGATGAATGAGAAGGAATTGTAGACTTAAAAAACATTCACAACCTATGTATGAGACAGGGTGCTCAGGGCTGGTGCACTGGGATGACTCTGAGAGATGGGATCAGGAGGGAGGTGGGAGGGGGCTTCAGGAAAGGGAACAATGTATACCCATGGCTGATTCACGTCAATGTATGGCAAAAGCCACTACAATACTGTAAAGTAATTAGCCTCCAATTAAAATAAATAAACGAAAAAAACATTCACAACCTAAAAGTTGACAGGTACGTTCACTTTGGTACAAACCTTTAGGACTTCAACCCAGGAGGCAGCGTCTCCAGTGACCCTGAGAGAACTGCTCCAAGGAAGGGAGGGGAGGAGCCAGGTTACATAGAAGTTTTGCAGCAAAGGGCAGGTAGTCTGAATATCAAAAGATTATGATAAATGAAGGAAAACCAGATAATCCAGGTTAAGGAATTTAGCACTTTTCCATATATGGAAAGATGCAAGAATCGGAGCTCACTGAAATTATTCCTTTGATATGAACTTCAGAAATCTGGGGCCTGTATCCTGTATTTTTACATCCTGTGTTCCCTCAGGGTTCACCATCCGTGGTGGCTGCAACTGTTGATAACTGACACTGTTATTCACTGATACAGCAGGCAGTATTCCAATTCTCAGTACTAATCAAAAGTTACAAAGTTTAATTATACAAAATGAGTAAGTTCTCAGGATCTACTATATAATATAGAGCTTATAGTTAAGAATACTATATTGTACACTCTCTAAGAGGTCAAATCTTAAGGTAAGTGTTCTTATCACAGATATAGAACATAAAGGGTGAGAAGGCACCTTTCAAAATGGCCATCATCAAAAAATCTATAAACAATAAACGCTGGAGAGGGTATGGAGAAAAGGGAACTCTCTTACATTGTTGGTGTGAATGTAAATTGATACAGCCTCTATGGCTGGCTCAGAGAGTAAAGCATCTGCCTGCAATTCAGGAGACCTGGGTTCAATCCCTCGGTCTGGAAGATCCCCTGGAGAAGGAAATGGCAACCCACTCCAGTACTCTTGCCTGGAAAATCCCACTGACAGAGAAGCCTGGCAGACTACAGTCCATGGGATCACAAAGAATCGGACATGACTGAGCGACTTCACTTTCCTTCTTTCTATGGAGAAGAGTATGAAGTTTCCTTAAAAATTAGGAATAAAACTACCACATGACCCAACCATCCCACTACTGGGCATAAACCCTTAGGAAACCATAACTGAATAAGACACATGTACTCCAATGTTCATTGCAGCACTATTTACCACAGATAGGCCACAGAAGCAACCTAGATGTCCATCGATGAATGGATGAAGAAGCTTTGGTACATGTATACAATGAAATACTACTTAGCCATAACAAAGACCATATTTGAGTGAGTTCCAAAGTGGTGGGTGAACCTAGGGCCTATTATACAGAGTGAAGAAAGTCAGAAAGAAAAATATAAACATTGCATACTGACACATACACATGAAATCTAGGAGACAGCACTGATGAATGTATTTGTGGGGCAGGATGGAGATGCAGGCATAGAGGACAGACTTGGTGACACAGAGGTGAGGAGAGGGAGGGACAAACTGAGAGTAATCCTGAAACATACACATTACCATATGGAACATCGACAGCCAATGGGGATTTGCTGTGTGATGCAGGGAGCTCAAACAGGTGCTCTGTGATAACCTAGCAGGGTGGGAAGGAGTGGGAGGTGGGGGGATGTTCAAGGGGGAGGGGACACATGTATACCTATGGCGGATTCATGTTGATGTATGGTAGAAACCAACACAATAGGGTAAAGCAACTATACTCCGATTAAAAATAAACTTTGAAAAGGAAGAGAAGGACATTTTGGAGGTAATGGATATGCTTACAGCATAAACTGTGGTGGTCATTTCACAGGAGTAGACTTAACTCCAAACTCATCAATAAATTAAACATGTATAGGTTTTTGTATGTCAATCATACCTCAATAAATTGTCTTTTTTGAAACCAACTAAATAGATGAGAAAGCAATTGAAACAGTGACAGACTTTATTTTGGGGGGCTCCAAAATCACTGCAGATGGTGACTGCAGCCACAAATTTAAAAGACGCTTGCTTCTTGGAAGAAAAGTTATGACCAACCTAGACAGAACATTAAAAACCAGAGACATTACTTTGCCAACAAAGGTCCGCTAGTCAAGGCTATGGTTTTTCCAGTAGTCATGTATGGATGTGAGAGTTGGACTATAAAGAAGCTGAGCACCAAAGAATTGATGCTTTTGAACTGTCATGTCGGAGAAGACTCTTGAGAGTCCCTTGGACTGCAAGAAGATTCAACCAGTCCATCCTCAAGGAAATCAGTTTTGAATATTCTTTGGAAGGACTGATGCTGAAGCAGAAACTCCAATACTTTGGCCACCTGACGTGAAGAACTGACTCATTTGAAAAGTCCCTCATGCTGGGAGGGATTGGGGGCAGGAGGAGAAGGGGACGACAGAGGATGAGATGGTTGGATGGCATCACCAACTCAATGGACATGAGTTTGAGTAAACTCCAGGAGTTGGTGATGGACAGGGAGGCCTGGCATGCTGCAGTCTATGGGGTTGCAAAGAGTTGCACACGACAGTGATTGAACTGAACTGAAAAATACTCTTAGGCTAGTGGTAAAGAATCCAACTACCATGCAGGAGACTCATGGGTTTGATCCCTGAGTTGGGAAGACTCCCTGGAAGAGGAAATGGTAACCCACTCCAGTATTTTGTCTGGGAAATCCCATGGACAGAGGAGCCTGATGGGCCATATTCCATGAGGTGGCAAAGAGTTGGACCCAACTAAGTGACTAAACAGTAAATATACTCTTACCCTGTGATCTAGTGGTCATGCTCCTTGGTGTTTAGCCAGATGAGCTGGAGACTTACATCAACACAAAAACCTGCATGCAGTTGTTTATAGCAGCTTATCTCATATTTTCCAAAACTTAAAAAGCAACATCGGTGTCCTTCAGCAGGTAATGGGATAAGTAACAGAATACTGTTCAATGCTAAAAATGAATAAGTTTTCAAACTGCGAAAAGACATGGAGGAACCTTAGATGTGTATTACTAAAAAAAAAATATAATCTCAAAAAGCTACACACTGCATGATTCCAACTACATGACTCTTGGAAAAAAGCAGAATTATAGAAACAGTAGAAAGACCAGTGGTTTCCAGGGGTTAGGGGGCAGGGAAGGAGGGATGAACAGAGGATAGAGAGCTTTTCACTGTCGTGAAACTGCTCTGTGTGACCCTACAGGGGTGGGTGCTGTTGTTAGTCACTCAGTTGTGCCCGACTCTTTGCGACCTCATAGACTGTACCCCGCCAGATTTCTCTGTTTATGGGATTTCTCAGGCAAGAATACTCGGTGAGATGCCTTTGCTTCTCCAGGGGATCTTCCCATCCAGGGATTGAACCCATGTCTCTTGCATGGGCAGGTGGATTCTTTACCACAGATGCACCAAGGAAGCCCATAAGGCTGGATGCAAGTCACCATCCATTCGTCTATACTCACACAGGGTACAACACCAAATAAAGAAGCTAATGTAAGTAAGTGTGCTAATGATATATAATATAGCTTCCTAGATTGTAGCAAACGGCCTACTCTGCTTGGGACATTGACAGAAGGGGAGGCTGTGCATGTGTCCAGGAAGAAGACAGATGGGAACTCTCCATACTTTCTGCTCCATTTTGCTGTCACTCTAAGACTGCTTAAAAAAGTAAACTTAAAAATCTAATGGGGCAGGGGTGGTGGCTCAGCCCCATACCCTTCCCTGGGGATTGCAGTCTTGAGTGCAGGGCCAGGCCCTCTTACCCCTCTATCCAAAAGAGGGTGGGCCCCTCAACCCTCATTCAGTTTGCTTGATTTGGATGCTGGCAGGGCCTGAGGCTTCCCTCTTTTTGGGTCTGAGAACACTTCCTGAGATCCAAAAGGATGTGAGGGTGGTATCCCTTGACCACACCTGCCATGCCATGAGTGACAACTGCATCAGGCAGGTTGAGAACGCATATGATGGTGATCCCACTGGGGGTGCTGACTCCATACCCTAAATCTGACTCGGGTGAAGGCCTAAGAGTTCCCCCTCTGCTGACCTGAGACCTCTGCCTCAAATCAAGCTCATCACTTTTCTGTTACCCCTGAGAAGGACATGAGGCCATCTCTTTCTGACTTTACAAGGCTCTTCCACGGCAACAGGGAGGATTCCGTGAGGTCTCTGCTGATATGGGCTCGGCAGGGCTGCTCTCCTTCCTCCGGGCACATCTTAGAAATATTTCTCTCTACTGACCTGAGCCGGCCAACCTCAGATAAAGGTCTGCTGACCTGGGCACCCTCCAAGGTGGGAGTCACAAGTCCCCGAGAACCCTGAACGTTAAGTGAGCGATTTTTCGGGCTGAGAACTTGGCCTGGGGCATGTTGCCCTCCCCAGCCCTCCTGTAAGGGCCTCTTCCTCCTGGCTCCTGTTTCTTTATTAAAAGTCTTCCTGGGCAAGGCCACATCCTGGCAACCTCTTGACCCATTAGCCTATTGAAAACCCTTCAGAGACTGGGTTCCTGTCCCAGGAGCGATGTGAAACAGGGAAGTTGTAAGGCAAGGCAGGATGGATGTCTTGACAAAGGATAAAACACCTTCATCTACGCCTTCTCTTTACTAGCCACACTTCAAATTTCATGTGACTTCTCTTTGAAAAGTTTTAACTTCCAAATGCAAGGGGCTGTCCAGCATGATTTTCTGGGCCCCTGATCATTTGGGTTTTCTGACTTTGGATATGTAGATGATTATATTGTCACTAAATATTACCTTTCTCTGCTTTACTCAGACTTCTCAATTATTTTGATGTGCTTATTGCTGTGGATACCTATTTGCATCCAGTGTTTTGGGCACAGAGTTCTCCTTTTTATCACCTGACATACATGTTCGAACAGTCGATCAGACATAAGGCAAATGAAGGAACAGAAAGTTGGCCTCAGGCTAGGAGGAATGGCAAAGTGTGGGCCTCAGACTTATTTAGGCCAGGAGTCTACTTCCAACCCCGTCATTTAAGAAATAAACTGAATAAATACCTTACCAAACTCTGTGAGCCTCAATTTCTTCATGTGTGAAATGGGTTTGAGAAGGTCTATCTTGGGACTGAGAATAATGCCTGGCCCGTTGCCTGGCCTGTCCTGAGATTGTCAAGGATGCCAGTCCTTACTGTGACCAATCTGTCCCCGGGTATTCATCCCACTACACTGTGATTCAATTTTCAACCCAGGAGATGTCAAAGAATAAGCAGGGGTTTAGGGCAAAGAACCCTCTATCAGAAAATTCCTGGTTAGCAAGGAAAACTAGCATATCCCAGTTAAGAGTATGCCACTGAAAGTCACCATGAGGTAGACATCCTCAGTGGATGTAACACAAAGCTCCAAAATGTTTCAAGGGCCCCAAACTTACCTATCTCTCACTTGCCCTTTTTTATAAACCACTCCCATGTTCATTCATTTAACCACCCGCAAGTATCTATTCCTTCCCTATTGTTTGTTAAAATACAGTAAAGATATCTTGATTTGAATTATTATTATTGGTTTTTTTTTTTTTTTTTTTAGTGGCATGGGCTCTGACTCCCCCACCGAGGGCAGAGTGTGTCAGTCCAGTGGCTTCAAGGCATCATTCCACCGCAGGGGTGTGCCACCCTGATTTCTGGGAAACTCCATAGACAGAAGACAACAAGAATAAAACATCTAATCTGCACAGTGTTTACCTGTACTGGAACATGGGCACAGGACACATTCCATGCCAGCTTCACATGATTTCTCTCTGATTTACTCACAATCCCAAAGCACAGGCAGACTCAGAAATACTGCAGGTTTGTGTCTCAACCCCCAAACGAAAGTCCATATCGCAACTGAGTCATAGGAATTTTTTGGTTTCCCAGTGCTTTCATAAAATTTATGTTTACACTATACTACAGGCTAATAAGTGGGCAATAGCATTATGCCTAAGGACAATATAGATATCTTAAATAAAAACACCTCTTTGCTAAAGGAAAAAGATGCTAACCATTATCTGAGCCTTCACTGAGTCCATCATTTTTGCTGCTGAGGGTGTGAACATTACAAAAGCTATCAATACGTGACACAGACATGAAGTGAGCAAACGGTGTTGGAAACACGGAGCCGAAAGACTTGCTGGAAGCAAGGCTGACTAACACAAACTTTCAATTTGGTCAAGAAAAAGAACAAAGAAAAGAAAAGCAGTATCTGTGAAATACAATAAAGCAAAGTGCAACAGAGTGAAGCGTGCCTCTAACTGTTAGGGCAGTTCCCCATCCCAGGCTTGCTTTCAACTATGCGGCCCACCATGTGGGAACCTGGTCCCTTGTCTCAATTACCACAGCCTCATCTAGCCCGCCATGCACGCAACTTATAATTCCTTCCCACGAAGGACTTACATTTTCCCAAGGCCCACCACTACCTTGCATCAAGGAATTCACATTTGACTGCTGTCATGTCACCATTTCCTTTACATGACAGCTGCCTCTCGACTCTATAATTTTATGGTCAGTGGCTAGATTATTTCTCAGCTCTCCAAGTACTAGCACGGAGTATTCTATGAGCCCAGGCTCAATTAATGTTTAGGGAATAAATGAGCCTGTGAGCATGAGGATGAATTTCTTAGAAATTAATTTTACATTTTTGAATTAACAAAGCATACACTGTCATTTATAATTTTGTTAAAAACAGCCTATAAAAGAGGAGGAAACCAAATACGGTCCATCTTACTTTCCCTCTATTTCTTGATCCCACATATTTCACTGCTTAATTTTTTCATTATTCAAGGAAATAACATATTGTAATGCCATGTTATCTTTCACCAGCTTACTAAATAAGATGGAAGTTTTCCCATTTGTTTTTTTTTTTTTTTTAGTTTTTTATTTTATTTTATTTTTTTTTAGATTTTCTAAAATCTTTAATTCTTACATGTGTTCCCAAACATGAAACCCCCTCCCACCTCCCTCCCCATAACATCTCTGTGGGTGATCCATTTGTTTTACACAACAGGAAAACTCTTATCCTTAAGACAGACAAACAACAGTAAGTGTGACTAATGTCATTCGTAAACTTAGATTATATGCTTTCATTGAGGAGCAACCTTTGAAAAGTAACAAGAAAATTAAAAAAAAAAAATCTCTAAATGGCTCATACAGAACACAAACCCCAAGGAATTTTACACTGTGCACCCTCTGGGATGCCCAGTTCTATACCACTTAGAGAACACTGAATGCTATCTTCAGCCACAAGTACAGAATTTGGCTCAGCTTCATTGGGTGTGGGAAGAATTGCTGGAGGAACACTGGGACATCCGCTGGCTCGGGCCCTCTCTTCCTCACCTCTCAAAGCTGAGATACCCAGGATCTCCAATAGCTGACAGAAGGGGTGGGGTTGGGGGGGAAGAAGCCTGGCGGGGTGTTCTACAGCCCTCATCTGAGTCCCCATCTTCGTATCTATCAGAGTCTGACACTCCTCCCTTTACCGAACTGTGTTTACAAGCCTCCAAACAGTTTCACCTCTTAGAGTTCGGCAGGGGAGAAGTCCGGGAATTGAGCGCATGGGTGCCGCTTTGTCTCGCCATCTTTACCATGCCTCGTTAGCACTCGGCACTCTCCCAGTGACTGGAGTTAGGGCCTAGGTTTCCTTCATTTACAGAATCAAGTAATCGTGTATCTTACAGAATGTCTTAGATCAAGATATACCGAAGAAATCGGCCTAAGAGAGTTGTAGGAACCGTCCCCTGCCGATCACAGAGATGAGACTTTTGGCGTTATCTTTGTTGCAGGACAGGGGAATGGTCCCTTGAGTCCACATTCAGGTCCTCACCTTGCCTTCAGATCAGTCCTGGGAATCCACTCAGCCACATGAATGTGCTGAACATCAGCGCGAGCTCTTCGCCACCGCACGGAAGATTTGCAGAGACACTTCCGGCTATGGCTGCCCTGTGCGTGACCTCTGAGGGATGACGGAAAGGGCGGGGCTCTGTGGGGACCCCGTCGTTCAGTGTTCAGCGATCCCATTGGTCATCCCTTCGGGTCCTCACCATGCCGGCTGTCAGAGCCCGGGACCCTTTGCACTATGGACTTGAGTCCTCCTGCCCCCAAACCAACCCCTCACCTCTCCAAGTCCCTAATGGGGAATCAGGGTGCTTCTCTGAGCACTTCTCCTTGATAGGAGGAGTGCCACTCTGTGAGCCTTCTTCCTTGGTGGGAGAGACCCTCTCAGCACTGATGGTCCTCATCTTCCCAGTGGTGATGGCCAAGATGTCACCCTCCTAAGAACTGGGGTTCCATCCAGTGCCTCGCTGAGACCAGACAGAAATGAAGAGGCTTCTCATCCCTATCACTCTGCCTGGAGCCTCTGGGGTTAGGAATAGGGGCAGGGGTCTGTAAAGCCTCCTCATTTGTGGGTCTAGCGATACTTCTTTCTTCACTCAGGGACCTCACCCTGGTCCTGGCCAGTCCTGGGACCTGACCCTCCAACCTGAGATTCTCCCTCTGCTGAACTAAGGCCATTCTTCTTAGACTGAGACTTTGACCTCACAGAGAACTACAAGGCTATTAAGAGGGAATGTCTTGTCTGGGCATTCTAGAACTTAGAGCAAGTTTGGGCAGGTCTCTGAATGACCTGGATTTTATGGTGGTTGTCTCTCCAGTCCTCACCTATGGGGGCCCAAATTTTGTCTATCTCTTGGGTTAAAGGATTCCTGGGGAAAACCAAATCCTGGCAAACTCTTGAGCAGTGTCCCTAATGCCAACCTTACAGTTTCATGTCCCAGACTTGACCTGACATGGGGAAATAACACAGAAGGCAGGGGGCAGAATGGGGTGCACTCCCAGAGAAAAATGCTGCTCCATCCTTTTCAAAAGCCAGAGTCAGTCTCTTTTCATGACTTGTTTTAATTGACTGACAGGCATACTTTTAAAACATTGTACTGCATGTAATCATTCTTCACAAATACTGTGTTTCGTTACAAAGTGAAACTTTATGGTAACCATACACTGAACATGTCTATGGCAACGTTTTCCCAACATCATGTATTCACTTAGGGTCCCTGTTCCACATATTGTTAATTCTTTAAATATTTTAAACTCTTTCCTTATTTTATTTCTTATGGTGCTCTGATAAGTTGTCTTTGTTACTATTATAACTGTCTTACATTTGTAAATAAGCTATGTGCATTTCTGGACATCGTCTAGTAAGTGTACAATAGGATTAACAACTTTTATAAGCACTGGGAATCCCACAAATACCTAATGATTTACTCTATAGCAATTTTCACTTTATTGCAGTGATCTAGAACCCAAGTCACCATATCTGAGATATGAGTACAATTCTAAAGGAAAAAAGCCATCCAAGATGGTTTTGTGCTATTCTGATTGAGGTTATCTGACACTGCACAGAGAGACGATCTTACTGTCCCTATCATCTGTTTCTCTTCTTTATTCCTGTCATGTATTGATGTAAGAAGTGTCTTGGAATATATCCAGAGTCCTTACTTTTATCCCAAGATACCTTTGAGTGGTAAGGAACACAAGCTCTGCTTTAGGGCAAGAGGAGTATAACAGCGTTGGATCTAGAGGAATTAAGAGAGGAATCTAATTCCAGGCCTATCAGTCACTAGTGTCCCCAGCAAGGGCTCGCTGCCTGATGCACATAGAAGCCAATACTATGGAATGGGCTTTTGAGAGAAAAACTTTAATCCAAGGTGGAGTGGCAAGAAGACAGGAAGTAGGGCTCTCAAATCTGTCTCCTCAATCCAGAGTTTGAGGTAAAATTAAAGGGTTTAGGGGAACTGCAGACTTGGAAGCTAAGTGGCTAGTCTTGAATTAGTTCATGTAAGCTATTCATGCTGCTAGAAGCCAGATTTTCCATATTGAAGGACTTCATACAGTTCTCCCATAGCAATATTCCTACTCTGAGAGTCCCACAGACAGAACCCTCTTGGTTCTGCAGTCATCCTGGAAACATAGGCTCCTTTTTGGCATATGCATAGTGCTGTCTCTAAAAATAACTCAAGGTTTCATTAACCAACAACCTGTTTTAAGGAGGCAAAACCACTTTAAACTGGTCAATGTTTTATGTTTCAATCCCCCCATTTCTCTTTGTACATTCTTCAAGCTTGTGGGAAATCCTCCTCAATTTGGTTAATGATTCTCAACTTCTGTAGAAAATGATAATCCCAGGTCCCAAATTTCTGTACCACCAGGAGTGGAGTGTTATATAAGCATTGGCAAGGTTGGATTAATTGGTATTTAAGAAAGGTGATCATCAGAGGCTTGGTTTCCTTCACATGTCTCTTTACAGGCTATTGCTTTAAAGTTGGCATTTTGGTGCCTGGATGGAATTTATTACTATTGGGTCAGCTGTCTCGGCTCTTCCTGGCCACTCATCAGCCCAAACTGAGCTCTGCAGTTGAATGACCAATTTCTTCCACTGTAGTGCTCAAAATAGTTTACATTTTGGCCAGCAAACAGAGCCTGGACCAACTGTCTTTAACCAATGCTTGATGCCTCTTCCCAGCCTTCATGGATTGCAGTCGACCTCAACCAGCACTCTTATCAGGAACCTGAGGTCTCTGGATGAGGCAGAAATGTTGGCTTCCCCTGGAAAACCCCTGCATTCATGGGAGCTGTAGGAAAGCCTTCAGGGCTTGTCTGTCTGTGGCTCAGAGTGCTTTGCTCCTTTCTAGGAAGAAAATGGGCAAACTTGAGGCATTGCCCCTTAATTTAGGACCCAATTCCATCTCCTAGTTTGGTTGCTGGAAAGCGTTGCCCGTATCAGTTCCCTGCAGAAACCACTGAGAAGAATGGACAGTCTCAAGGTGACTAGCTTGGATCTGAGGGTTCACTTAAAAGAACCCTGAAAAGTTTTCCATTATATGTGGCTGTCAAACTGTAGCTTGAGAGGCACAGGTGCTACCCAGCTTCCAAGGAATCTGTCCCACCATTTCCAAGACTGGACCCCATTTGGTCAGAGGCTCCTAATATTTCCACCCCGCCATGTGCTGAGGGCATGCTTGTCTACTGAAGACGGGCATATGGACGCTTAGACTCTGTCTCACCTTCTACCTTGAAAAACTTACCTGGTGAGGCAGAGGGTGAAAGAGTGATTGCATCATGTTGAAGAAAGTGAAAGAGGAAGCTGTCTTAAACTCAGCCAGAGCTGAGTTTCAGAGAAGAATTCAGGAGCACACATGTTTAAACACTGATTTCCTCACTTCCTTTCTGAGCATGCTGGGGTTTAATCTTTCTGGTAGATGACTGAAACATTTTACTGCTCCAGCAGAGATCACACACAGAGAAGCAAATCTAGATGTCTGGGCAATTTCCAGGGGAAACACATTCAACCCAAGGCCTCTATGTAGCCCATTACCTTTAAGACCAGAACCAATGGTTATTTCTCCTGGTAAAATTTCATTTTTAACATCAGTTCAGTTCAGTCGCTCAGTCGTGTCCAACTCTTTGCGACCCCATGAATCGCAGCATGCCAGGCCTCCCTGTCCATCACCAATCACACATGCACAAATATATAAAAGTAATTCAGTACTACCTCCCTGCTATTCTGGGTGACACAGAATAGCACTAGACTTTTTAGTGAGGAAATGCCAGAATGTGTCCAATTGTATGAAATTCCTCACCCAGATTAGGGTGCGTTCTTCTGTGGGGAGGGGGGAGATTTTCCTGCTTTATACTCCCTCATTTTACATTTATGCTTGCACCACAACAAGGTAATCAGGGCTGGTTTCATTAAGAATACACTCGTGTGGAACTCCAAGTATCATAAGAAACTATGACAAACAACTATATGCAAATAAAATGGACAATCTAGAAGAAATGCACAGATTCTTAGCGAGGTACAACCTTCCAAAACTGAACAAGGAAGAAATAGAGAACGTGAATAGATGGATCACAAGTACTGAAACTGAAACAGTGATTTAAACTTTTCCAATAAATGTCCGGAACCAGGTGGCTTTTCACGTAATTCTATCAAACACTTAGAGATTCTATCACCCTCTTCCAAAAAAAATTACAGAGAAAGGAATACTCCCAAGCTCATTCTATGAGGCCACCATCACCCTGAGAGCAAAACTAGATAGAGAAGCACACACAAAAAAGAAGAGAAAAGAAAGTGACAGGCCAATATCACTGAAGAACACAGATGGAAAAATCCTGAACAAAATACTAGCAAACCAAAAAAGACAGTCTCTTCAATAAGTGGTGCCTTGAAAACTGGACAGTTACATGTAAAATAATGAATTTATTATTTTTAATATAAATTTATTAATTTTAATTGGAGGCTAATTACTTTATTGTATTGGTTTTGCCATACATCAAGATGAATCTGCCATGGGTATACATGTGTTCCCCATCCTGAAACCCTTCCCACCTCCCTCTCCATACCATCCCTCTGGTCATCCCAGTGCACCAGCCCTGAGCACCCTGTATCATGTATCGAACCTCGACTAGACATTCTCTAACACCATACACAAAAATAAACTCAAAATGGATCAAAGACTGAAATGTAAAGCCAGACTCTCTAAAACCCTCAGAGGAAAACCTAGGCAGAACACTGTTTGACATAAGTTGCAGCAGTATTTTTTTCTTTTAGTAAAATGGTTTTTGATCCACCTCCTGGAGTAATGAAAATTAAAACAAAAATAAACAGGTGACATTTAATTAAAGTCAAAAGCTTCCACAGAGCAAAAGAAACCATAAACAAGACAACTCACAGAATGAGAGGAAATAGCAAACAACAGCAGAATAATCTCCAAAATATAGAAATAGCTCATGCACCTCCGTGTCAAATAAACAATCCCATAAAAAAGGAGGCAGAGTGTATAAACAAACATTCCTTCAAAGAAGACATACAGATGACCAAAAAGCATATGGAAAGATGCTCAACATCACTAATTATCAGAGAAATGCAAATGAAAAGTACAATGAGGTATCACCTCACACCAGCCAGAATGGTCATCATCCCCAAATCTGCAAACAATAAATGATGGAGTGTGGAAGAAAGGGAACACTCTTGCACTCTCGGTGGGAATGCAAATAGACACAGTCACTATGGAGAATGTTATGGCAGTTCCATGAAAAACTAAAAGCAGAGTTACCATATGATCCAGCAATCCCACTCCTGGCACATATCCAGGGAAACCTATGATTCATAAATACACATGCACCCAATCTTCATTATAACACTATTTACAATAGCCAAGATATGGAAGTAACTTAAATATCCATCTACAGAGAAATGAATAATGCAGATGTGGTCCAATGGAATATTACTCAGCCATAAAAAAGAAATAATGCCATGTGCAGCAACATGGATGGACCTAGGGAACATCATACTAAGTAAGACACAGAAACACAAATATCATATGACAACACTCATATGTGGAATCTAGTTTTTTAAACTGACACAAATGAACCTATTGAGAACATAGAAAGAAACTTTTGAATACCGAAAACAAGCTTATGGTTAGTGCTGGAGAAATGTTGAGGGAGGGATACATTAGGAGCTTGAGATAAACATATACAACTGTCATGCTGGACTCTTTGTGACTCCATAGACTGTAGTCCAACAGGCTCCTCTGTACATGGAATTTCCAGGCCAGAACACTGGAGTGCGTTTCCATTTCCTACTCTAGGGGATTTTCCTGATCAAGGGACCGAACTTGCTTCTCATGTGTCTCCTCCATTGGCAGGTGGATTCTTTGCCACTGCACCACCTGGGAAGTCCACATACACAACTATATATAATAGAGATAACCAAAAAGGACCTACCATATAGCAGAGAGAACTCTACTCAATATTCTGTAATAAACTGTATGAGAAAAGAATCTGAAAATGAAGGAATACATGTGTATGTATAGCTGAGTCACTTTGTTATACACCTGAAACTAACACAACACTGTAAATCACTTATACTCCAAGAAAATAAGACAAAAATATAATACCACCATAATATCCAGCAATCCCACTCCTGGGAATATATCCAGAGAAAATCATAATTCGAGAAAGGTACAGCACCCAATGTTCATTGCAGCATTATTTACAATACCTGTGACATGGAAGCAACCATGTCCATCAGCAGAGGAGTAGATAAAGATGTGGTCTGTAAACACAAAGGAGTATTACTCAGCCATAACAAGGAATGGAAGAATGCCATTTGCAGCAACATGGGTGTACCTAGGGATTGTAACACTAAGCGAATTAAGTCAGACAAAGACAAGTATATCCCTCATATGTGGAATCTATTTTTAAAAAATGATAAAAATATATCTCTCATATGTGGAATCTAATTTTTAAAAATGATAAAATGAACTTATTTACAAAACAGAAAGACAGATGATGAAAACAAACTTATGGTTACTAAAGGGGAAACGTAGTGAGGGAGGGAGAAATCAGGAGCTTGGGATGAACATACACACACCATTATATATGAAATAGATGACCGACAAGGACTTCCTACATAGTGCAGGAAACTCTAATCAATATTCTGTGATAACCTATATGAAAAAAGAAACTGAAAATTAATGAATGTACATATAACTGAATCATTTGCTATATACCTGAAATTAACACAACATTGTAAATCAACTGTACTCCAATAACATTTAAAAAATAGACTGGCATATATCTGAAGAAAACCATATATCTGGGCATATATCTGAAGAAAACCATAATTTGACTAGGTACAAGCACAACCATGGGTCACTGCAGCACTGTTTACAATAGCCAAGACATGGAAACCACCTACAGGTCCATGAATAAAAATGTGATACATAAATACCATGGAATCATACTCAGGCATAGAAAAGAATGAAATAATGTCATTTGCAGCACTGGATGGACTTAAGAGATTTTCATAATGAATGAAGTAAGTCAGACAAAGACAAATACCATATTATATTACTCATAGGTACTATCAATTTTAAAAAATGACACAAATGTACTTATTTAAAATACAGAAACAGACTCTCACATTCTGAAAACAGACTTATGATTACTAAAGGGGAAACATGGGGGGATGGATACATTAGAAATTGGGATGAACATAGAGAAACAAGCAATATATAAAATAGATAGCCGAAAAGGACCTCCTATATAGCATAGGCAACTCTACTCAACATTCTGTAATAACCTATATGGGAAAGAATCTGGAAAAGATTGAATATATATGTAACTGAGTCACTTTGCTGTGCACCTGAAACACAAGATTGTAAATCAATAATTCTCAATAAAAGTTTTTTTTTTTAAAGGATATCCATCTGTAACAATACCTACAGGCAATCACCTTCAGTTCAGTTCAGTCACGCAGTCGTGTCCAACTCTTTCAACCCCATGAACCGCAGCACGCCAGGCCTCTCTGTCCATCACCAACTCCCAGAGTCCACCCAAACCCATGTCCGTTGAGTCGGTGATGCCATCCAACCATCTCATCCTCTGTCGTCCCCTTCTCCTCCTGCCCTCAATCTTTCCCAGCATCAGGGTCTTTTCAAATGAGTCAGCTCTTCGCATCAGGAGGGCAAGCTCAGTTCAGTCGCTCAGTCGTGTCCGACTCTTTGCGACCCCATGAATCCCAGCACGCCAGGCCTCCCCGTCCATCACCAACTCCCGGAGTTCACTCAGATTCACGTCCATCGAGTCAGTGATGCCATCCAGCCATCTCATCCTCTGTCGTCCCCTTCTCCTCCTGCCCCCAATCCCTCCCAACATCAAAGTCTTTTCCAACGAGTCAACTCTTTGCATGAGGTGGCCAAAGTACTGGAGTTTCAGCTTTAGCATCATTTTAAAGGCATGAGTAAAAAACTCCATCACCTCCATAAAGCAAGGTTTCCAGTCCAGGAGCAAGGTGTTTATCTCCTGATTCAGAGGGCCCTCATTAATATCAGGTGTAATAAAATTTTGTCACAGTCATCCAATAGCCACATTCCTATTTGCCAATCTCAACACATATAACAGTCAGACATAGTTAAACATAGGCAAATAAATCCAAAGACCTGGGACCTTAACGTAGTGTTTGGGGCTCTAACCCAATCGTTGAATACCTCAGCAGCTTTAATCTTGCACTGTCCCCTTAGGAGGGTCCCTAACCAACCTCTCATCCTAGCCTCTGGATTTTATCCAGATGGAAGAAACTCCACTAGGTGGGACCCTAACCCATAGTGTTGATGTCATTGTTCAGTTGCTCAGGTGTGTCTGACTCTTTGCCACCCCATAGACCATAACATGCCAGGCTTCCCTGTCCTTCACTATCTCCTGAGCTTTGCTCAAACTCGTTTCCATTGAGTCGGCAATGCCATCCAACAGTCCAGTCCTCTCTAACCCACAGTGCTGATTAGATTATTAGACTACAGGCACATTCTAACTACATATAGCACATTTAGCTATAGGAACATTATAGTGAGGTTACTCACCCAAAGATATATGATCCAGGAGCTATTCCTTTTCTTAAAGGTGAAAGGAGCCAAAGAAGCCCAAGGAGCCCAGAGAGCCATGGCTAGGAAACAGGAACCTGAGAGCCGACTTTCTAGACAAACTCAGTCGAGGTGGCCACTCAGGGTTGGTGTTGAGAACCA
Organism: Capricornis sumatraensis; assembly: GCF_032405125.1. NCBI lineage: Eukaryota > Metazoa > Chordata > Mammalia > Artiodactyla > Bovidae > Capricornis > Capricornis sumatraensis. The sequence continues at coordinate 114,226,118 of NC_091092.1, forward strand.
CCAGGGGCTACAGTGCATCAACCAGATGGTCACAAGTCCTAAATCTCAACTAGGCTGCCCAAACTCACTGAACATGGGCTCACTGACAGATGCGCACAGAAGCCAATACTTATGGCAAGAGCTTTAGAGAAAAGAGCTTTACTGCAAGGCCGACCAAGGCAGGAGGCAAGGTATCAAATCTCTCTTCAATCCAGCAGCTTGGGTGAAATCTAAGGGGTCACGGGAATTTCTAACTTGGAAGCTAATTGGCTAGTCTTCAATTAGTCCATTTCAGCTACTCAGGTTACAGGAAGCCAAGCTTTCCTTATTGAAGGACTTCTCATTTTGCAATGGCCCTTGGGGCAACATTTGTATTCTCTGAGTTCCCCAGATTGAGGATCTTGGCTCCGGGGTCATGCTGAGGTCATGAGTTCCTTCCTGGACGCATGCAGTCCTTTCTTGTAAAATGACTCAAGGTGTGATTAATCAACAATCTTTTTGAGGAGGCAAAAGCAGTTTAAGCTGGTCAATTTTTTCACATGCTGTTTCACTAGCCTCCTGAACTCCAGCACATTAACCAAACTCCAAGACAAAGAAAAATCACAGTGAATTTAAATGTTGCCTAGCAAGGACAATCATGTAACAGTCACACCACGGGATGTAACATAGAATGTGCTTGAGGTAGACTCTTTCCCAGTTGGATACAACTCAAAGTTCTTAGAATTTTTGTCATTGACCAGTATCTTCCCTGGAAAGAAATGGCACCCTACCCCAGTACTCTTGCCTGGAAAATCCCATGGATGGAGGAGCCTGGTAGGCTGTAGTCCATGAGGTCGGTAGGAGTTGGACACGACTGAACGACTTCACTTTCACTTTTCACTTTCATGCATTGAAGAAGGAAATTGCAATCCACTCCAGTGTTCTTGCCTGGAGAATCCCAGGGATGGGGGAGCCTGGTGGGCTGCCATCTCTGGGGTCGCACAGAGTTGGACATGACTGAAGCGACTTAGCAGTATCAGCAGCAGCAGTATCTGCCCTCCTAGCTACCTTTTCATCTAAATAACCAATATTTCCATGTATTAATTACCAACAAAAAATCTAGAACTTGCCTAGAATTTGCCCAGTTACACACAAGATAAAAATAATTAAGTACTTTCCTTTTTCTTTTATTTTTTTAAAATTTATTTACTTTAATTGGTCTCTGGCTCCCTCAACCCAGGGTAAAGGTCACCAGTGCAGGAGTCTTTGGACTCTCTGAGGCCCTCCATCTGAGAATCTGGCCATGCCCACCACTCCCACTGTATCTCTAGCCCACAAGACAACTTCAATTAAAATGACTGCTCACGGAAGGCTCTGCATTTTCCTAAGGCTCCAAACCTAGCCATTGTATTAAAAAAGAGATATACTTTTGCTGACAAAGGTCCCTATAGTCAAATCTATGGTTTTTCCAGTAGTCATGTACAAATGTGAGAGTTGGACTGTAAAGAAAGCTGTGTCAAAGAATTGATGCTTTCTAACTGTGGTCTTGGAGAAGACTCTTGAGAGTCCCTTGGACCATCCTCAAGGAATCAACCCTGAATATTCATTGGAAGGACTGATGTGGAAGTTGAAGCTCCAATACTTTGGCCACCTGATGCAAAGAGCCAACTCATTGGAAAAGACCCTGATGCTGGGAAAGAAAGATTTGGGGTAGGAGGAGAAGGGGACAGCAGAGGACAAGATGGTTCAGTGGCATCACTGACAATGCACTTGAGTTTCAGAAAACCCCGGGAGATAGTGAAGGGCAGGGAGGCCTGGTGAGCTGCAGTCCATGGCGTCACAAAGAGTGGGACATGACTTAATAACTGAACAACAACAAGGCTCCAAATTGCCTCACTGCAGGCCATTTACACTTGCTTTCAACTCCAAGCGCTTGCCCTCCTTACCCCTGCTTTTGACTTGTTCTTTCAGCAGTCCCCAACCTTTTTGGCACCAGGGACTGGTTTTGTAGAAGACAATTTTTCCACAGACTGGGAATGGGGGATGGTTTTGGGATAATTCAAGCACATTACATTTATTGTGAATTTTATTTCTAATGTAAATGCCGCTGCTGATTTCACAGGAGGTACTGGTTGGAGGCCTGAAGTTTGGAGACCCTGCTTTTGCTCATAGAGAGTATCTCACCATCTTTTCATATAATAGTACCTCCTAGACTCTAAAACTCAATGGACAGGGGCTAGATCTTGTTTTGGAGGTTGCTGTTGTGCCAGTTTTTTAAAAAGCATCCACAGTAAGCCTACCAAAAAGCTCATTCTCAGAACTTCCCTGTTGGTCCAGTGTTTAAGACTCCCTGCTCCCAATGCAGGGGGCATGGGTGGGTTTGGTCCCTGGTTGGGGATGGTCCAGCATGCTTCACAGCAAGAGAAAAAAAAAAGAGCTCCTTCTCAAATAATAATTGGGAAATAAACAAGAGAATAAGCATGTGGCCTAATCCATTAGAATTTATCTTACATTCCTAAATAATATAAGCAAATACAGGCATATAACTTTAATTTTAGAAGAAAAAGCACAAGAAGGAGTTAGGTAAACCAAAAATTAATAATCTTTTCATTATTTATACTCTTTCTTTCAGCCTTTATTGATTAAATATAAAGTGCCTACTGTACACTTTGCATTATGCTCAGACTACAACCCCAAATAAGACCAAATATCTGCTCTTTTTTTAAAAAAAAACACTTTATTGAGATATGATTATCATATAAAAAAGCTGTACTCATTTAATGTATACAACTCGATGTTTGGAAATAAATACACACTTCTGAAACACCGCTACAATCTATGCCATAAACGTGTCCATTACATCCAAAAGTTTCCTTCTACACTCTTTATTGATTTACTCATTTATTTTTGTGGAGGTGAGGAGGAGCAAGGAAAATTAACATAACATCTATCCTTTTAGCAAAACTTTAAGTATCCAATATGGAATTGTTAACTATAGGCTCTATGCTACACATTACATTTCTAGAAATTATTCATCTTGTATAACTGAAAATCTGTGTCCTTTGACAATCACGTCCTCATTATGTCTCCTCCCAGGCCCTGGCAATCACCATCCTACCCTGCTTCTATCAGTTTGCCTGTTTTAGATTCCTCATTTAAGTGGTATCATGTATTTGTCATTCTGTGTCTGGCTTATTTGACTTAGCACAATGTTTTCTAGGTCATCTCTGTTATTGCAAGTGAAAAAGTTTCCTTCTTTTTAAGGTTGAGTAATACTCCATTATAAGCTTCCCAGGTAAATAATCCACCTGCCAATGCAGGACACACAGGAGACTCAGGTTCAATCCCTAGATTGGGAAGATCTCCTGGAGGAGGAAATAGCAACCCATTCTAGTATCCTAGTACTGGAGTTTCAGCTCCAGCATCATTCCTTCCAAAGAAATCCCAGGGCTCATCTCCTTCAGAATGGACTGGTTGGATCTCCTTGCAGTCCAAGGGACTCTCAAGAGTCTTCTCCAACACCACCGTTCAAAAGCATCAATTCTTTGGCGCTCAGCCTTCTTCACAGTTCAACTCTCACATCCATTCATGACTACTGGAAAAACCTTTAGATACCTCATATAAGTGAAACCATGCAGCATTTGTCCTTCTGAGACTGACTTATTTCATTAGAATAATATCCCTGTGGTCTCTCCATGTTGTCCCATATAACAAGATTTCTTTACTTTTTAAGGTGAAATTATTCCCCATTGTCTGTGTCTACCACATGTTCTTTACCCATTTATCTGTTGGTAGATTTTGGGTTGTTACCGTATCTTGGCTATTGTAAATAATGGTGCCATGAACACAGGAGTGAAGATGTCTCTTTGAGATACTGACTTCACTTCCTTTGGATGTACAATTGACCCTTGAACCATGTGGAGTTTAGAAGCACCAACTCCCATGCAGTCAAAATCCCTGTATAATTTTGACTCTGCCCAAACTTAACTAATAATAACCTACCGTTGACTGGAAGCTTTACTGATAAACAGTCAATGCATATTTTGTATGCTATAAGTATTTTCTTCTGTATTCTTACAATAAAGTAAGCTAGAGAAAAAATGTTATTGAGAAAATTATAAGAGAAAATATATTCACAGTACTGTATTTATCAACATTGTAAGTTTACAGCATCCATTTATAAGAAAAATTGGCTGTAAGTACCGACATTTATATTGTCTTATATGACACAAAGGACTACACATACAAGACACTAAACATCAACCATGAAAAAATAATATGAAAAGAAATTCATATTTATTTACAGGTATAATGATTCAAGCTTTGATAATGAGGAAGCAGCAATATGACTGCTTTATAGTAGCCTAGTGTAATCGATAGGATTGCTTCATGGTAGCCGAGCATATACAGTAATGAATGAATAGCTAAAAATTTTTATAGCATACACTATTATGGTAATCCTTATCATACACTACTGAAAACCTTGTTACTTTAAGAGAAAACACTTACCTGTGAGGACAGGCTGATGGGCAGTTTATCCATTGACAAGAGAGAGGTGGGACAGTGTGCAATAACACAATTCTTTGAAACTAAAGTTATAAAGCAATAATAAAATGAAACATTACTAACTTTATATTAAATATCACTCACCTTCTGCCTATGCAATGGTAGGCTATCCATTTCAATACAAGTCTTGCACGCAATGTTCTACATGATGAATACTTAGCTGGTGGTGATGATGAAGATGGTGACACAGAAACATCTCATACAGTCCTTGCCTACAGTTATTAGCTCTTAGCACTAAGACACTCACACACATACCCAACAGATAAGGTTATTACCAGTATGGCACAGTGAGTATTTACTACTCATTGAGTGGAAGTGGATCGTCATGAAGGTCTTCATTCCTGACACCTTCTTGCTGAGGAGGCTGAGGAGGAGGAGGAAGAGGAGGGCTTGACCTTGCTGAGTGGCAGAGATGGAAGAGCAGAGGAGGTGGAAGAGGGGGCAGGGGAAGCAGGCACACTAAAGGTACCTTTATGGAAATACACTGTAATTTCTGTCTGAAGGTTTTGCTTTTTCATTTCTCTAAAGACGTTTCTGTGTGTTATCAGTCCTCCTTCCACCATTTGCTTTTGCTTCAGTGCCCATATCACAGAAGGGTCCATGCCATACAAGAGTCAGAAGCAGTCTTGAGAACTCAGGACGCTTCTGCGAGACTGTCTAGTGCCAGTTTGTTTCCTGGCACTGCTGCTTCTAGGTCTTCTCCCTCATCATCCGGCTCTGGTTCGGAACCACTCATCTCCATCAAGTCGTATTCTGTTAATTCCTCTGCTGCAGGGTCTGCTAGCGCTTGGATTTTTCCAAGATCTGTATTTTGGGACTCTTCACCCTCTCCCAGCCTTTCATGTCATATCCACAGTCTCCTTCATGATTTCCTTGACTGACTCTGTCACAAATCCTATGAAGGCATGCACAACACCTGGACAGTTTTATTTAGCAGGAATTTATTGTTTGGGCTTTCATGGGCTCTGTGTGTGTGTGTGTGAGACAACAGTTGCATCTTCAGTCGTGTAATCCTTCCAGACTTCATGATGTTCTATCAGGGTTCGCTTCCATAGCATTGACAATCATTTCCATAGAGTACCATGTTGTAATGACCCTTAAAGGTCCCTTTGACCCTCTGACCTATAGGCTGACTTAGAGATGTGTTTAGGGGAAAGGAGACACTTTGTGTTTAGGGGAAAGGAGGTCAGTGTTGACCTCACGGGGTTCTGGGTGGCCAAGGCATTGTCCAATATCGAAAGAATTTTAAAAGGCAGTCAGTAACCGGAAAGGTACTTCCTGAATTCAGGGATGAAGCACTGATGACACCAATCCCCCCAAAGGTTCCTGCTGTCCGGCCTTCTCGTTGTACAACCAAAAGACTGACAGATGGTGTTTATCGTTTCTCTTGAAGGCTCAGGGTTAGCAGCTCTATAGGCAAGGGGAGTCCTGATCATTTGCACAAAAACCTGATGGCATTTGCACAAAATCATAGAATTAGCCTATCTCAGTCTGTCTCAAATCCTGGAGTTCACTTCCCTTCCTTACCAATGCATGTACTTTGTGGCATTTCCCCCCAGAATAGGACACTTTCATCTGCATTAAAACCTGTCCAGACACATCTGTTTACTCCGTGATTTTCTTTTCTAAATTTTCTTGGTGCACAGTTGATTTACAATGTTGTGTTAGTTGCAGGTGTACTGCAAAGTGATTCAGTGATATATATACATATATCCATTCTTTTAAAGAATCTTTTGTCATATAAGTTATCACAGAATATTGAGTTTCCTGCTCTATAGAGTAGATACTTGTTGGCCATCTACCTTATATACAGTATGTGTATATGTTCATCTCAAGCTTCGGATTTATTGCTCCCTCCCTGCCCCATTTGCTCTTTGGTAACCATAAGTTCATCTTTTATACCTGTTCAGTCTGTTTCTATTTTTTAAATAAGTTCCTTTGTATCATTTTTTAAAACTGTATTCCACATATGAGTGATATTTGTCTTTGTCTAACTTCACTTAATATGAAAATCTCAACGATGTCCATTGTCTCCACTTTCACTCAACATGATTTGAGAAGCCCTAGCTGTGGCAATCAGAGTAGAGAAGATATAAAAGGAATCCAAGTTGAAAAGAAGTAAAACTCGCACTGTTTGCAGATGACATGGTACTATCACATCGTGACAAATGGATGGGGAAACGATGGAAACAGTGAGAGACTTTATTTTTTTGGGCCTCCAAAATCACTGCAGATGGTGACTGCAGCCATGGAATTAAAAGACGCTTGCTCCTTGGAAGAAAAGCTTTAATCAACCTAGACAGCCACAGGACTATAAAAGTCAGTTTCCATTCCAAATCCCAAAGAAAGGCAATGCCAAAGAATGCTCAAACTACCGCACAATTGCACTCATCTCACACACTAGTAAAGTAATGCTCAACATTATCCAAGCCAGGCTTCAACAATATGGGAACCATGAACTTCCAGATGTTCAAGCTGGTTTTAGAAAAGGCAGAGGAATCAGAGATCAAATGGCCAGCATCCACTGGATTATGCAAAAAGCAAGAGAGTTCCAGAAAAACATCTATTTCTGCTTTATTGACTATGCCAAAGCCTTTGACTGTGGGAATCACCACAAAGTGTGGAAAATTCTGAAAGAGATGGGAATACCAGACCTCCTGACCTGCCTCTTGAGAAATCTGTACACAGGTCAGGAAGCAACAGTTAGAACTGGACCTGGAACAACAGACTGGTTCCAAATAGGGAAAGGAGTATGGCATCTTGGAATGGTGGCAGCCATGACTGCAGACCCAAAGTGTGGTACACAACAAGTAATTCAACTTTTTCATATAATCTCATGACTTTTGTTTCTTGAGAGCACTTCCAGCACCACTAGCGGCACTTCATATGAGTTCAATGGTGTTATTCAAGATTTACAGTATTGTACTAAACCCAGTGAGAAATACCTGAGAACCATGGTGATCATTTTTTTTTTTTTGAGATCACAGTTTACTATAGAAACTGCTCATCAGAGATGAATAGTGCTATTCATGGTCCATAAGTGTGTGTGTGTCTGTGTTTGTGTGCACAACTTTTGATAAATTTAACCTTTTCATATTTGTGCATATTTTATGTTAGTAAGTGATAAAATAGACTAGTATCTATATAAATTTTATGCATTCATGACAATTTTCCTTAATTTTTGATATTTCTAGGCTATGCGAGTCACCTGTGAGTTTTTCCAGGTTAACACAAATCTCGGAATAGTTTTACCATGTATTTATTGAAAAAGATTCATCTATAAGTGGCTCTGCACTTTCAGTCTTGTGTTGTTCAAGGGTCGACTGCACACAAGGAAGTGGCGATGCTGCGTCACACGATAGCTACAGTTGTGATGTTCTGAGGAGCCTCCACACTGTTTTCCATAGTGGCTGTGCCAATTTATATTCCCAGCAACTGTGGGCAAAGGTTCCCTTTTCTCAACACCCTTGCCAACACTTCTTAGCACTTGGCTTTTTGATAATAGCTCTCCCAACAGGTATGAGGTGATCTGTGATTGTGGTCTGGATTACCATCTCACTGATGATTAGTGATGCTGAGCCCCTTTTGACATAGCTTTTGGCCATTTCTATGTCTTCCTTAGAAATATTTAGGTTCTTTGCTCATTTTTTAGTTATTTTTGATTAACTAGTCTGTAATTGAGTTGTATGAGTTCCTTTTATAATTTAGATATTAACTTATCAGCTATATGGCTTACAAACTTTTTCTATTTCACCTTTCCATTTTGTTGATTGTTTCCACTGCTCTACAGAATCTTTTTAATTTGATGTAGCCCCATTGATTTTTCTTTTTCTTGTCTGTGTTTCTGTTGTCAAATTAAAAACAAAAAAGCACAAAACATTGCCATGACCAATGACAAGGAGCTTTCCCCTATGTTTTCTTCTAAGAATTTTATGATTTCTGGCCTCATTTTAAAGTCTTAAATCCATTTTTTTTAGTATGATGTACGATAAGACTCTAGTTTTACTCTTGCAGGCAGATTTTCAGTTTTTTCAACACTATTTGTTCATTGAGGATACTTTTTTTTCCCCTTTGTATTCTTCGTGGCTTTGTTAAGAATTACTTGCCTATATATGCGTGGGTTTATACATGGCTCTATTCTGTTCCATTGGTATGTGTGTCTGTGTTTATGCTGGTATCACACTGTCTTGTACTGTAGTTCAAAATCAAGAAGCACTGTACTTACACCTTTGCTCCTCTTTGTCAAGATTACTTTATCTATTCAAGGTCTTCTGTGATGTCATATGATTTTAGCCTTTCTATTACTCTGGAAAATTCTACTGGAATTATGACACACATTACATTAAATCTGTAGATCACTTTGGGTAGTATGAATATTTTAACAATGTGAATTCTTCCAATCCCTATAGTTGGGACATCATTTTATTTGATCTTTTCCACTTTCTTCAGTCAATGTCTCCTTGTTTTCAGTGTGTAGATCTTTTACTTCCTCGGTTAAATTTATTTCTATGTATTTTATTCTTTTGACATTTTTGAAATAGAACTGTTTTCTTAATTTCTTTTTCAGATAGTTTGTTGTTAATGTTTACAAACATTACTCACTTTTGTCTGTTATTTTGTGTCCTGCAGCTTTCTTGAATTCATTTCAGAGTTCTAACATATTCCTGGACACCCGGAACATTCACCCTACTCTCACTTTTCCCCACCAAGAAAGGTCACAATCTCTCTTGGCACTGAACTGTGCCAGCCTGAGACAAGGGCTGATGCCAATAAAGTCAAATTGCTGTTCTTACCCACTTCAAGTACAGCTGATCTAAGCTATATGCTTACTCGTGGTACTGCCAATTCTTAATTGCATTCTGGACCTTCTATAAAGGTATTTTGTTACTTATACAATGTTAAAATCTGGGCTGCTGAGGGGATACAGGGGCTGGGAATTCCCATTCCACTGTATTACAGATGCCACTCAATCAGGACCGTTTTCTTTATTTCCTGATACCAACAATTTTTCTGTGTTCATTCACATTGGCAAGCAAATGCCAGTTCTCTTGACATGTTATCTTGTTCTGAACCACAAAAGGAGATTCAAGGATTTGATTCATTATACAAAATACCAAAACGTTTATACTTACACTGAAATACAGCAAGAAATGGGATATAGTTTGTTCATAAACACAGGTACGGAAGTCAAATAAACTTTCGATTACAAGGAAGAGTATTTTAAGAGTACCAAAAAAGAAAAAGCAAGCCCTAAACAGAAAAAGATACATCTCCCAGTTACTGAGGTCAAGCAAGAACAAACAAAGACATGAAATATGTTCCCTTCAGCTCCATCTTGGCACTCAGTTACTTGGAATACTTACGTCTCTTTTCAACCTCAAGATGAGGGATCTGCCCTGGATGTCACTATGTGGGAGGAGCTGGAGGACTTGGTTCTGGAACATGCCCTGCCCATGGCGGTAGCACTCTGTCTCTCTCAGCTCTCAAGGCCTCTCTCTTCCTCATTCTATGATGGAATTCAGGAACTCCCAGGGCTGACAGCGGAAAGTGGACACTACAGAACCCCAGTGGTTCTGGGTGGCTATTTCTTTACTTCTCTTTAAGGGGCTTTACATATATATCTGACAATTCCTTCTCTGACCTGAGATTGCCCTCCTTAGACCAAAGGTCTCAAGCCCCTGACAACTGTACTGTGAGCGAGATGTTCAGCTTGAGAGCTCTGCCTGGAGCCTTCTTATACCTAATATTCTGGGGTTACTGCTTTCCTCAGTCCAGATGCATGGCTATCTTCCTATAGGCCCTTGCCCCTTTGATAAATGGCTTCTTGGGAAATGTCACATCCCTGAAAGCCCCAAGCAGTTTCCCTACTGCAAGTGTTGCAGAGACAGAGTCCCTGTCCTAGGAGGGATGAGAGATGGGAAATCCATGGCATAAGTAAGGGGGCCCAGGTAGAGACCCGTGAGAGAAACAAACATGGTAAGTTTTCCCTTCTCTCCTTCAGCCAGACTTCTCAGGCAACTTATGTTCGAATAAAGAAACTTTGTATTTTATGTCCAATAGATATTTCTTTATACAAAGAAATGGCTCTGAGATGACTTGCTTTTGAATTCTGATCTTTTGAGCTTATGTGTAACTTTAAAGTGTTCAGATCTTTTAAGCTTATCCGAGACCTCATATATATGGACAGATGATCCTATGGTCAGCAAACATTATTGCTTTGTTTCTTCTCTTCATATGGCACATTTATTTTAGTTTTATTATTATTATTGCTCTAGCTATGTATTACAATATAACAGTTTGACCTGAGAGTCCTTCTTCTTATTGCTTCTGATACATTTCTCAGTAATGAAAATAAAAAGGGAATTAAGGGCACAAGGTCAGCTCAGGCTTGCAGGAGTGAGAGGGTGAGCTTTAGACTAAGTCAACTCAAGGGCCTACGACCATCCTTGTCACTTACCAGCCATGGGAAGTGTGTCAGGTCAGTAAACTCTCTGAGAGCGCCTCAGGCTCTTTATCTGTGAAGTGAGTTTGACAAGCCCTGTCTGGAGGGACTGGTGCCATGTGGTGGTAATTGTAAAGCATCTGCCACAGTGCCTGGAAGGCACCATATCCCTCCTTTCTCATGACTGGTGGCTGCACTTTCCAGCAAAGACCTGACCTCCCTTAGGCCTGAAATAGGGCCACTCTAGTGGCTCAGCAGTAAAGGATCTGCCTGTGGTACATACAGGAGCTGCAGGAGACCTAAATCAGCCCCTGGGTTGGGAAGATTCCCTGGAGGAGGAAATGGAAACCCACTCCAGTTTTTCCCTGAAGAATCTCATGGACAGAGGAGCCTGGGGGGCTACAGTCCATGAATCAAAAAGGAGTCAGGCACGACTTAGTGATTCAACAATGACAAGAAGAAGGCCTGATATAAAGAAGGGAGGGAGAGCCTTGCCTGACAGCCCTCCCCTGAGCTTTCTAGAACTGGTATCAAAGGCTATGGCATGACACGCTTTGTCTCTATTCAGGGATGGGTAGACCCCTCCATCTCCACTCGGGCTCCACAATTTGACTTCTGGTGGGGCCTGGGGAATCCCCTCCTTCTGGACCTGAGGCTTATCTCCTCATAGTAAGACTCATACCTCCCTGTGAGCCTGGAGGAGGAAATAAGGGTGGCCTTATCTAGCTACCCCTGCCCATAGTCTAACAAGGATGAAAGCTCTGGAAGCTGGTTGAGGATGAAAGACAGTTCTGCTCAGGGCCCCAAATCAGCGTTCCAAATCGGGGTCCCAAATTTGACTCTCAGCCAAGCCCAAGATCCCCCCCTCTCTGTTGACATGGGACCACCACCATCAGACCAAAACCCTAACTTTCCTGCTACTCCTTGGTCAGAACTGAAGGGTCCCTTGGGCTGACAACTCTGCCTGGGACCTTCTAGCCTGATAGTAGGGACGATTCTATGTGGCCATCCTGGTATGTGTGTTCCCGCATTCTTTACCATCCTCACCCTGACTTACAAATAATCTTGAAATATTTACAACCTGGAAATATTCACTGACTTACCTTAAGGCTTCTCCCCTCAAGCCCCCAACTCCCTGAGACCCTCAAGGAAGAGGTGGAATTTGCCTCATCGGGCCACCACAGCCTGTGGTCTTCCACTCCTGAGGCAAACAGTAGTGGAAGGAATATGTTCTGCCCCATTGTTTTGAGGTGGATGGTCTTTTCAGTCTTCAGGGTCCTTACCTTGGCTTCTGGCACAATCTGGAAACCATACTTCTGTTGAGCTGTGGCTGCTCCCTTTGATCAGGATGAGGTTCCTTACCTCCATGAGATGTTCTGGAAGGAAGTGAGTAGGACTCACCATGTCACCAGGCCTAAGGGGCACAGTCTAAGGCCTAACAGGGACACTGCCCTCTGTAGCCCCCTTCTTTCTGGGAGGGATCCCTCACTGTTGGTCAGTATCGTCAGTTGACTCCTGTTAGGAACTGGGTACCCTTCCTCAGCTGATAGAGGCTTCCTCCATTAGTCCAAGGACTTTAATGCCCTGAAGCCATTCTCCTTCAGGAAAGAAGGGATACGCTTACTCTGAAGGCCCTGCCTGTTCCCTCCCAGGGCCCATTACATTTGCAGGGCTTTCTAACAATTTATCTGTAATGGGGTAGTTGGCTGCCATACCCCTCATACATACAGGACTGTGCAAATATCATGCCTGGGATTTCCACTCTCTGATGAAGAGCCAGCCTATAAACCAAGGTCCACATCTCCTTGACAGCCTCTAGTCAGAAGTCAGGGGGACATTGGGCTGGCCAGCACTTACCTATGCTTCCCAGGGCTAACTGGAGAGGAGGGACTAAGTGTAGCCCTGTCGGCTGGGGTTGCGGGGCTTCCATATCCACACCCTGGGTCTTCAATTTGACTCTGCACCCTTTCTGGGGCTCTATTCTCTGCTGATCTGAGGCTGAGGACTCTGCCGATTCCCGATGTCCCCACCTTCCTGGGACCTGAGTTGAAAATGTTAGCCACAGCAGCCTGGATTGCTCTGGACTTCATGGGATTGCCAATGAGGCCGGGTCTTTACGGGTTGCTACTGTTGTGGCTGGGTCTTTCTATCACTCTCATTCAGGTTTATCACCATCATTTCTGAGAGACTGACCCTCTCTCCTATCCAACCTCAGAACTCTGCCCCAAGACCAAGTTTCTGAGAAGCCTGAAAAATAAGTGAGGCATGCTTAGCCTAACAGTTCTGAGATCCTCTGTGTCTGAAAGCAGACGAGAGTGCTGTCCCAGTGACCCCCACCCCATATTCTGGGGTGTTGCTCTCCTCAATCCTCCTACATGGGGTCCTCATCTTGCTGTGTCTTGAATTAAAGGCTTCTCGGGAAATTCCACATCTCTGCAAACTCTTGAGCCGTGTTTGATCTGCAGTGCTACAGAGAATGAATGGGTCCCTGTCCCAGGAGTGTTGGGAGATGGACAAGCTAGAGCCCAAGGAGTCCCAGGAGAGGTGGTAGCCCGTCAGGGAGAAAAAAAAAAAAAGTACATCAATCTATCTCCTCATCAGCCAGGTGAATGTTTTCATGTCATTTCTATTCTGATAGATTTACTTTCTATAGGCAAAAGACTGTAAGCATGATACTGGAGAGCCCTTGGTCTTCAGAGGTTATCTAATATGGCCAATGTACATGCTTATACTGGCACGGAATATTGTCTCTTTATCTGTGAGTAATGAATAAGGTATACCTATCTTTTGTTAAATAGATTTGGTATTCTTACTGCTCTGGCTACACATTCCAATCCAGGAGCTTGAGCACAAGTATAGTATTAGGTGCTATTCATAAAACAGGCAAATCATTAAACAAGGTTAAGTTCTAGTTTTGTTTTTCACTGCAAGACTTCCCAAATCTCTCAATATGCCAATACGTACTGAGAAACTCCAAGAAGGATAACATAGCATGATGAGTTTTCTTAACATGTTCGACTATCAAAACATGTCCTCCTGCCATTTTTTTTTTTCACACTGATTCTCAGGACTTTGGCACTGAACATTTTGGAGGTGCTGTCTGCAATGTTCCTGGTAGATCTTCAGCTTATGTTTTTCTGCTATTTTCAGTGACAGTGTAGTGACCCTTGGATGGAGCAAGAAATACAGGCCAGGGACATTTTCAAAACAAAATAGCTGCTTTAGTGCCAATAAAGATGATATCTAAGACACAAGGAGCTTAATAAGTCACATGAAATATTAACTCTCTATATTTTCCAGAATTTCAAACCACATCTAAAACTTGCTTGACATATTTGATCACTGAGATACATAATCTAAGGGTCACATGTTAACTATGCTCAATTGTTCAGTTGTGTCCGACTCTTTGCAACCCCATGGATTATAGCCCACCAGGCTCTGTCCATGGGATTTCCCAGGCAAGAATATTGGAGTGGGTTGCCATTTCCTCCTCCAGGGGATCTTCCTGACCCAGGAATCAAACCTTTGTCTCTTGCATTGGCAGGCAGGCCACTGAACCACCTGGGAAGCCCATGTTATAGGTCATCCCAAATTCACCAAAGAACGATACTATATTATGGCTACTCAAAGGAGAGTAGATGCATATTTTGTAAGCACCCAAAGGTCTAAGGGGGATAATATGCTTGAGTCAGCCCAGTTGTAGGGGACCTACTCAAAAAAGGTGTGAATCCATGGTAGGCGCTCAGGCTCAGTGGATAACGGGAATGTTTGGAAACCATAAGAGAGAAATTCCATGTTAGGAACCAGTTTTGTATAGTGGAAGTGGCAATGGAATGTGGCAATAAGGATGTTACACGAATGCCTGTGACTCAACCAAGTGGTACTGTGTACCGTGTCCTTCAAAAGACCTGATTCTGGACTTCTCCAGATGTTAGGGTTGAAGTTACTGGTATCCTCTCTGCTATTCTTACAATGACCAGTTCAGAAACTGGAGCAGGCCAAGTTCCTGCAGAAGACACACATTGTAGATCTGGGAAAGGCAAAGGCAGAGAGCAGAGACAGGGTTTCAGAGCCATGACCCAGAGATGGCTGTAGAAGTGCAGAGTACAGCTGAAAGTGCATATCCACTTTCCTCTTTACAGTTCCAATACATTTAAAAACGAAAGTGGTTTCCCAGGCAAAGCTATAACACAAATCCAGTCTTTAACTTGTGATCTGGACTTAGGCTAGCCAGGTAATTAGAAATGCATTGATTTGATCAAGTTACTTTCTTAAATGCTGCATTTCAAAGGATTTCAAACAAAAGAGAAACAAGGTAGGGGTTCAAGATAGCTGACATTAAAAAAAAACAGCATATGAGTAACATATTTAGAGCTATATTAATGCATCTCCTGGGTAATTTTAGTATTCATTAGCATCTTCTTTCAGTGGAACAAAACTCACGCCTGTCGTTAATATATTGTTTTAGTCATGTACTAGCTAATTAATAAAGATATTAAATAGAACCATGTCTGAAATCTATGCCTCCGGCACATATTTTAGCAAAGCCTCTTCAATAGGATTTTAGTATTTTAATATTTCCTTCTATGACATTTGGAGATATATATATTATTTTATAATATTATAAAATCATTCATCAGTGAACTGAAACAAGGCTTTGTGACTTTACTAAAGTTCTCTTCATTTGAAAGCACATCTTTAGGTATCCACTGATACTAGGAGACAGCTTCAAGTTTTATAATTATGTGCTACCATATACCATTCTTTCCTTATAGAACAAGCAACCCAGATCGAAATAAAAACATCTCCACCAATGTTTAAGTGGATTATCAGTTTTCCAAAATCCCAGTTTAGTTTTAGAAAAATTATTCTTACGTTTCTGCTGATTTTTCCATCTCGTCATAAAAATCTATCCCAGAATATTAATGTTTAAATTGATCATTAATAGAGAGGGAGGGAAATAGGAACAGCACAAAGGAAAACAACAATATAATCTCCACTACTCAGAGGCATCAGCTGTCATCAAACTATTCTATTTGTTATCAGGCAGTTTTGAAAGACTGAAAAAAATCTCAGCTTGACACAAACCACCTAGTGAACAATGGCAGAATTCTACCACCTAGTTCGTTCCTTTCAGTTTGCAGATGGCTAAATAAACTCAGCCCCCAGAAAAAAGATTGCTGTACTTCAAGTTATTCCTCCCTATTTTTTGTCATCCAATGACTATGACTGCTTTGATTATGGCAGGGTTTTCCTTAAGATATTGACAACGATTTTTCTTTGAAAAGAATCCTACAAAGACAATAGCTTGAAAATTGCATATGCTATTCAGAGAGCAACAATAAAGGGAAACAAAAATCCAGTATCAGGATTTGAACTTCAGGCTTTGTCAGTGATGGATGTGAGGAATGTAATAGAGAATGCAGAATGTAATTTTTCTTCAGACTTTAATATCTACTAAACACTCAATGACCAAGGGGCCTATATTTGTTAGATTTATTTAATGAGTTGGATTGAATGTGACATTTGTGACTGAAAGCAAGTGGTCTAGATCAGATGTCTGTAAGTTCTGGATTGTATCAAATGTGCATTCAAGTCCAAATTGATAGAACCAAACTTCCCTGGCTTTCAGCTTTTTGCTGAAGATGAACACATAGGCAAGCTATTTAAAGAACAAAATGGAGTCCACATGAAGAGTAATGACAAAAAACACTAAGTAGTCAATATCCAGAACAATAGCAAATGATCAATGAAGGATACAAAGATATTGTTGTTTTAGTCGCTCAGTTGTGTCTAATTCTTTTGTGACTTCATGGACTGTAATCTGCCAGGCTTCTCTGTCCATGGGATTCTCCAGGCAAGAATACTGGAGTGGGTTGCCATTTCCTCCTCCAGGGGATCTTCCCTACCCAGGGATCAAACCCACGTCTCTTGCGTCTCCTGCATTGGCAGGTGGATTCTTTACTGTTGAGCCACCAATATAAATAAATAGGTGTTTAAATTAAAGCAGCACTGTTTTAATTAGGGCTCTGTTTAAATTAAAGGAAGTTTTGTTGAATTCAGAGTCTATTCACATGCCTGGAATGCACAGTCATGCTGCAGAGACTCACACAAATGATGTAGGGAAAGCAGAGTTTGTGTGCTGGAGCGAGTGGGATGGCAAGTGGGAACATTGGAAGCAAACAAAACGACCAGACACTGGGGGAGTGGTGGGTTCTTTCCAGTCTCTCAGCATTAGTTGAGGAAAAGCAGTGGAAACAGAAATTGTGAGTTCTTAAAAAGAATGGGTTCCATTTCTGCCTTAATCAAAATTACTTGGGAAGTTGATTCAGAATACATATTTCCAGGCCCACTATAACCACTGAATCAGGAGCAACCTTGGAATCTGGATTTTAAAATAAGTCTCAAGTGAATCTAAGGAGAAGCCACACTGTTACCCACATTGATGTCTTGTTAGAACTTCATTTACTTTTTTTTATTTTATTTTATTTTATTTTTTTAATTTTTTTTAATTTTAAAATCTTTAATTCTTACATGTGTTCCCAAACATGAACCCCCATTTACTTTTAAATTTTGTTTATTTGTTTATTTTATTATTTATTTCTTTTTTTATTTTTTTTACTTTACAATATTGTATTGATTTTGCCATACATCAACATGAATCCACCACGGGTGTACACGTAATTGGAGGCTAATTACTTTACAGTATTGTGGTGGTTTTTGCCATACATTCACATGAAACAGCCATGGGTATACATGTCCCACTTCCCTCCCCATCACATCCCTCAGGGTCATCCTGGTGCACCAGCTCTGAGCACCTGCCTCATGCATCGAACCTGGACTGGTGATCTATTTCACATATGATAATATACATGTTTCAATTAAGTGTTAAACTTTTAGAGGTTAAGGGTTTCCCAGAAGATAAGGTGTTTTTCACTTAAATTCAAACATCATAATTGGAAGTCCATAGCTATCTTGCAACTTTTATGAACATTTTTGGTGATCATTTTCAACTGCTGAATTTTCCTTCAGTAATGAATATTTTCTAGCTAGCTGTGGACATTTATTAAAATACAAGCCTCAAACTGTCCAAATTGTGACAGGATGAATAAAATGAGAATGGCTCAAAATGTTACTTGAAACCCTCCTAGGGCACTATTAATATTTAGAATTTTTGGTAGGTAAGAATAAAACAGGTTTTAGGTCACACAAAATATTCTTTCTCCATTTCTTTTTAAGATTTCTCCATATATTTATTTATGCAACCCTCAATGGACATGAGTTTAAGCAAACTCTGGGAGATAGTGAAGGACAGGGAGGCCTGGTGTGCTGCACTGCTTGGGGTCACAAAAAGTTGGGCACAACTTAGCACCTGAACAACAACAACAACAACAACAAAATTATTAACCTCTTTTTACTTTAACCTTTATAATTTTCTTTATATCCTCACAGAGCTGAAAGTAGTGTCTATAGTTTATGTGTATAGGTTACATTTCATAGGTTACATTTCAGTTGTTATTTAATTGTTCATACATTTTTCCCTCAAATACATTTCCAGGAGGAGGAACATAAATCTACTTTTTTTTAATATCTAAAATATTTAAAGTTAATATTTTAAGTGTAGTACACTCTCAAAATGACTTACCCAATGAGTTTTTTTAAACACTGAATTTTCTCAGTTGAGAAAAGTATATACACATGTGCTATTCAATATATTAACCATTAGTCACATGTGACTATTTAAATTTAAATGAATGAAAATTAAATAAAATTTTAAATTCAGTTCTTTAGCTGCACTATCCATGTTTGAAGTATTCAGTAGTTACAAGTGAAAGTCACCCAGTCATGTCTCTTTGCGAACCCATGGGCTATACAGTCCATGGAATTCTCCAGGCCAGAATACTGGAGCAGGTAGCCTTTCCCTTCTCTAGGGGATCCTCCCAACCCAGGGATTGAACCCAGGTCTCCCGCATTGCAGGCGGATTCTTTACCAGCTGAGCCAAAAGGGAAGCCCAAGAATACTGGAGTGGGTAGCCCATCCCTTCTCCAGGGGCAGTAGTTATATAGGACTCTCATATTGGACAGTACAGATATAGAACATGTCCATTTATGTAGAAAATGCTGACCTGCATTAATTGTTTCCCCTTTCCCCTCCCCACTTCCTTCCTCTCTCCCTCTCGTTCCTCTGTCTCTGATACAGAAGCATTTCATTGCTCTAAAAAATTCCCTATGCTCCAACTATTCATCCTTTCCCCTTTCTTCAACACCAGGCAACCAACCACTGATCTATCTATTGTTTCCATAGTTTTGTCTTTTCCAGAATGTCATATAGTTGTAATTACATAGTATGTAGCCTTTTCAGATTGGTTTCTTCTTTTTTAATTAAAAACAATTTTTTTTTTTTTTTTGCCCCACCACACAGCATGTGGGATCTTAGTTTCCTAACCAGGGATCAAACCCAGGCCACATGCAGTGGAAGTACAGAGTCTTAACCACTGGACCACTGGGGAATTCTTTCAGATTGGCTTCTTTCAGGTGACACTATACTTGTAAGTTTCCACCATGTTTTTTCATGGCTTCATACCTCATTTATTGTTATCACAGAATGATATTCTATTGCGTGACTGCAAAAAAACAATTTGTTTTTCCATTCACCTACTGAAAAACATCTTGGTTGCCTCCAATTTTGACATTTATAAGTAAATATTCCATAAATACTCCTGTGCATGTTTTTATGTGAACATAATTTACAATGCATTTGGATAAGTCCCAAAGAGCATGAACACTAAAATACGGCAAGACTATGTTTAGCTTTGTGAGAAATTTCCAAACTGTCTTCCAAAGTGGCTATACCATTTTACATCTCCACCAGCAATGAAGGAGAATTCCTGTTGCTTCATATCCTCACCAGCATTAGATGTCGTTAGAGGTTTGGATGTTGGCCATGCTAGTAGGTATGTCGTAGTATATCACTGATATTTTAATTTATAACTCTTTAATAACATATGACTTGGAGTATCTTTTCATATGTGCCATATTTGCCATCTATATATTTACTTTGATAAACTGTCCACCAGCTTTTAAATTGGGTTGTCCATTTGTTGTTGTTGTTGAGGTTTAAGGGTTCTGTATATGTTGTGGATACAGGTCCTTTATCAGATGTGCTTTTGCAAATATTTTCTCCCTGGGTATGGCTTGTCTTTGCATTATCTTAACAGAGTATCTTTTGCAGGGTAAAAGTTTTTCACTTTAATGACATCCAACCTAGCTATTTTTTCTTTCATGGAGCATGCTTTTAGCATTGTATCTAAAGACTCATTGCCAAACTCAAGGTTAACTAGATTTTCTCTTCTATCATCTCCTAGAAGTTTTATATTTTTGCATTTTATATTTTGGTCTATGATTCATTTTGAGTCTATTTTCATAAAAGATGCAAGGTCAGTGTCTGGATTCATTTTCCTGAATGTGAATCTGCAGCTATTAAGCCCCATTTGTTGAAAAGACTATTCTTTTTCATTGGATTGCTTTTGCTCCTTTGTCAACAATTAGTTGCTTATACTTGTATGGTCTATTTCTGGGCTCTTTGGTCCATTAAATTGATTTGTCTATTGTTAACAATACCACACTGTCATGATTACTGTGGCTTTAGAGTGAGTCTTGAATTAGAGGATTTTCAGTCTCCCAACTGTGTTCTTTTAGAGTGTTGAATTGGTTATTCTGGATCTTTTGCCTTTCCATATAAACTTTATGACCAGTTTGTTGATATCCACAAAGTTAATGGCTGGGATTTTTATTGGACTTGAGTTGAATCTATAGATTACATTAGGGATAACTAACACCTTCACAGTATCAAGTCATAGAAGAACATAGAATATCTCTCCATTTATTTAGACCTTTGATTTCTTTCATCAGTTTTCCTTATGTAGACCTTATAAAATTTTATTAGATTTATACCTAAGTATTTTAATTTCTTGCTGCTAACATAAATGATATTATGCTTTTTATTGTTAAATTCCAAATGTATACTGCTGACATATAGGAAAGTAACAGACTCTCATATATTAACCTTGGACCTTGTGCCCTGGCAACAATTGCTTATTAGTTCCAGAAGGGGTTTTTGGTAAAATTTTTTGACATTTTGTATATGGACAATAATATCACCTGCAAACAAAGAGAGTTTACTCCCTTCTTCTCAATCTGTACACATTTTCTTTACTTTTTAATCTTTTTTATTACATTAGATAGGACTTACAGTATAATTTGGATAAAGAGTAATGAGAGGGCACATACCTGCTTTGTTGCCCATCTTAGGAGGGAAAGCATCTATTTATAATTTCTCATCAATAATAATGATGTTAATTGTAGTTGACTTACAGATTTTTTTTATCAAGTTGAAGAAATTTCCTCTCTTTCTGGTTTACTTAGGGTTTACCATGAAAGGGGGTAGTATCTTGCTGAATGCTTTTATTGCATCTATTACTGTGATCATATGATTTTTCTTCTTTACCTGTTAATGTAATGGATTACATTAATTGACTTTAAAATTTTGAACTTCCCCTTGGATATCTAGAACACACACTGAGTTGTGGGGTATAATCCTTTTTATATATTGCTGGCTTTGATTTCCTAATATTTTGCTGAGGATTTTTGAATCTATGCTCATGAGAGATATCCATTGGTGGTTTTCCTGTCTTGTAATGTCTGTGCCTGGTTTGGGTATTAGATAATGCTGACCCTCATAAAATGCATTAGGAAGTATTCACTCTGCATCTGTTTTTTGGAGCAGACTGTAGAGAATTGGTCGGAGAAGGCAATGGCACCCCACTCCAGTACTCTTGCCCGGAAAATCCCATGGACAGAGGAGCCTGGTGGGCTGCAGTCCATGGGGTCACTAAGAGTCGGACAAGACTGAGTGACTTCACTTTCACTTTTCACTTGCATGCATTGGAGAAGGAAATGGCAACCCACTTCAGTGTTCTTACCTGGAGAATCCCAGGGATGGGGGAGCCTGGTGGGCTGCCGTCTATGGGGTCGCACAGAGTCAGATACAACTGAAGTGACTTAGCAGTAGCAGTAGAGAATTGGTAGCATTTGTTTCTTAAATGTTTGGTGAAATTCAATAGTGAAACCATTTGGTATAGAGACACAAAAGACCCCAAATAGCCAAAGCAATCTTGAAAAAGAAAAACGGAGCTAGAGGAGGAATCAGGTTCCCTGACTTCAGACTATGCTACAAAGCTACAATCATCAAAACAGTATGATACTGGCGCAAGAACAGAGATATATATCAATAGAACAGGATCGAAAGCCCGGAAATAAGCCCATGCACCTATGGTCAATTAATTTATGACAAAGGAGTCAGGGCTATGCAATGTTGGAAAGACAGTCTCTTCGATGGATGGTGCTGGGAAAACTGGACAGGCACATGTAGAAGAATGAAATTAGATCATTCCTTAACTCCATACACAGGAATGGGCTCAAAATAGATTAAAGACCTAAATGTTAGACCGGATACTGTAAAACTCTCGGAGGAAAACATAGGCAGAACACTCTCTGATATAAATCACAGCAACATCTTTTTTAGTCCATCTCCCCGAATAATGGAAATAAAAGCAAAAATAAACAAATGGGACTTACTTAAACTCAAAAGTTTTTGCACAGCAAAGGAAACAATAAACAAAACAAAAAGACAACCCACAGATTGAGTGAAAATATTTGCAAATGATGTGACTCATAAGGGATTAGTATCCAAAATTTATGAACAGCTTATGACATTCAATAGCATCAAAACAAACAACCCACTAAAAAATGGGCAGACAGCTGAATAGACATTTCTTTAAAGAGGACATACAGATGGCCAATAGGCACATGAAAAGATGTTCAACATTGCTAGCTATTAGAACAAAGCAAATCAAAACCACAATGTGATATCACCTCACACCAGTCAGAATGGCTATCATCAAAAAGTCCACAAATAACAAATGCTGGAGAGGGTGTGGAGAAAAGGGAACCCACCTGCACTGTTGGTGGGAATGTAAATTGGTACAGCCACTACGGAGAACAATATGGAGGTTCCTTAAAACTCTAAAGTTAGAACTACCATATGACACTGCAATCCCACTCCTGGACATATATACAGAGAAAAACATGGCCCCCAAAGATACATGCACCCCAATGCTCATTGCAGCACTGTTTACAATAGCAAAGACATGGAAGCAACCTAAATGTTCATGGACAGAGGAATGGATAAAGAAGATGTGGTACATACGTACAATGGAATATTACTCAGCCATTAAAAATACTGAAATAAGGCCATTTGCAGCAACATGGGTGAACCTAGAGAGTGTCAGGCCAAGCGAAGTGAGTTAGAGAAGGAAAAACATCATATGACATCCCTTATATGTGGAATCTAAAAAGAAATGATATAACTGAACTTACTTAAAAATAGAAAGAGACTCACAGACTTTGAAAACAAACTCATAGTGGCAGGAGGGAAGGGATAGTGAAGGACTTTGAAAAGGTCATGTACACACTGCTATATTTAAAATGGATAACCAACAAAAAACTATTGTATAGCACATGGAACTCTGCCCAATATTAAATGCAGTCTGGATGGCAGGGGGGATAGGGGAGGATGGATAAATGTATATGTATGGCTGAGTCCCTTCACTGTTCACCTGAAACTATCACAACGTTGTTAATTGGCTATACCCCAATACAAAATGTTTTTGGTGTTAATTTTTTTTTATATTAAAAATATAGTGAAACCATTTGGGCCTGGTATTTTCTGTTTTGGAAGGTTATTAATTACTGATTTCAATTTCTTTAATGGTTATAGATTTACTCAGATTATCTATTTCCCCTTGTGTGAGTTTTGGCATATTTTGTCTTTCAAAGAATTGGCCCATTTCATCTTTTATCAAATTAGTGGTTGTAAAGTTGTTCAAAATATAGTTGACCCTTGAGCAACATGGGGGTTAGGGACACTGATTCATTGTGCAGTAAGAAATTCATGTACAACTTTATAGTAGGCTCTCCATATTCATGGTTCTGCATCTAAGATTCAATCAACTGTGGATCATGTAGTGCTGTTGTATCTATTGGAAAAAAGTTTGCATGGTTCAAACCAGTGTCATTCAAGGGTCAACTGTATTTTTAAATTATCATTTTACTGTTCATGGAATCAGTAGTGCTGGTTTCGCTTTCATTTCTGACACCAGTATTTGTGTCTGCTCTGCTTTATTTATTTTTACCCTAACCAACCTTGATTTTAATGGCAGAGCCCTGGTACCTGGAAGCACCTCACCTAGCCCCTCAGTGGAGTGGGAAGGGGCAGGGAATTGGAACTCAGAGGCTCATATCTTAGACAAGGGCTGATGGTAAGCCTAGGGAGAAGCTACATGGCCGTGGAGAGTCCCTTAGTGCAGGTTTTCAGACATGAACATGCCCCTGGCCCTGTGCAGGATGGAGACACTGGCAGCATCACAGAGGTACTCCTTGGATGGGATCTCCAGTATGGCTGGAATGCAGTGCCAGAGGGCATCAAGTGCATGCCTGCACCATCTCTGCAGTGTACTTGTTGATAAGGATGCTGCTCATGTCATCCTGGTTTAGAAACTGCTGGAATGTGTCTTCAGTTTCACTGATGGTAGTATCTTTCTCCATCACCAGGAAGTTTGGTTGGCAGTTCTTGTTAAGCACCCCTATGCCACCCAGCAGGAAGCCAGTCACGGTGTCCTTGTCTCCCATCACTGCCATTAGCTTTCCCCTCCCCGCCATCCTCACAGTCAGCAATACTTTAAACATTTTACCTTATTCTCTTTGTGTTTGGATGGTTTCTGAAGGTAAGTCCAGTTGAATTGTTTTTATTCCTCTATAAAGTAAGGCATTATTTTATCTGGCTTCTTTCAAGATTTTCTTTTAATCTTTGATTTTTTTGCAGTTTGAATATGATATGCTTACATATCGATTTTGGGGGGTATTTATCCTGTTTGTTGTGCTGTGAGCTTCCTGGATCTGTGGATTGGTGTCTGTCTTTTATTTTTGGAAAATTCTCAGCCTTTAAAACTTCAAACATTTCTTCTGTTCCTTTCTCTCTTTCTGCTCCTTTCAGTATTGATATTACACACATGTACCCTTTTTGTAACTGTCCCTCAGTCCTTGAACATTCTGCTCAGTCTTTTTCATTCTTTTCTGTTTGTTTCTCAGTTTTGAAAGTTTCTATTGATATATCTTTAAGTTAACTGATTCTTTTCTTTATGAATCCATCAAACACATTCATCATTTCTGTTACAGAGTTTTTGATTTCTAGCATTTTCTTTTGATTCTTTCTTAAAGTTCCATCTCTCTTACTTTCCCTATCTTTTCTTGCATTTGTCTACTGTTCCCTTGGGAACACTTGGCATATTAATCATAGTTATTTTAAATTCTCAGTCTGATAATTCCAAACTCTCTGCCATATCTGAGTCTGGTTCTGATGCTTCCTTTGCTCACTCAGATTGTGCTTTTTGTGTTTTTGTATGACTTGTGATTTTTAAAAATTGAAAGCCAAGCATAATGTATTGGGTAAAAGGATCTGAGGGAGTGTGAGGTTTAACTTTATCTGACTAGGAAGGGGTAGACTGTGTACACTTTTTGCTGTAATTGTGATGTCAGAGGCTAAAATTTCCTCTAGTGTTATGGCTTTTTCTTTCTTTGTCTCTCCAGTTTGGAGGGCAGGAGTTTACCAAGGAGCTCCATTCTCTGATGAATACAAGAATTGTTTATTTTTTCCTTGAGAACAGTTGTTTTCTTGTTGTGAGTGCTTCTAAGCTCTTTACATGTCACGCCGAAAACTGGAAGTCACAAACATCTCTTAAGAGCAGACTTTCTATTGACTTACCAAGTGGATTTCAGTTGCAACCTTTTTAGGTGGGAGGGGACTTGGCCTTAAATTTTCAATCTAATTCCTACTATCTGTATTCTCCAATGTATTGTTGATTGTAGGTTTCGGCTTGCTGCTGTTGAGCTCTAGATTGCCAATGACACATGTTAATTTTTGAAGAACATATTTTGACTTTTAAGCCATGATAAATTATTCTGAAATTTCGCTCCCCCAAGTCCCCCAGTATTTGGCAGCATCAACTACCTCAGCATTGGAGACAAATGACTGAGCCTCTGAACTTCCAATCAGCTTTTTAGTTCCTTTGGTCTTATTCATGACCATATATCCAAGATTTATTTAATGAAGGTCTGAAAGTTCTTGCTTCCATTTGAAATTGCAAAATCCAGGCATTTGGGATATTTGGGGCTTCCCTGATGGGTCAGCAGGTAAAGAATCCACCTGCAATGTAGGAGACATTGGAGATGCAGGTTCAATCCCTGAATCAGGAAGATCCCCTGGAGGAGGAAATGGCAACCCACTCCAGTATTCTTGCCTGGGAAATCCCATGGACAGAGAAGCCAGGTGGGCTACAGTCCATGGGGTTGCAGAGAGTCAGACACGACTGGAGCAACTTAGCACACAGGCATTTATTTGGGATAGAATGGGAAATCATTTTTTAGCCTGGTTTGCTCTATTCTGTTGTGTTGGTAAATAATTTCTGCCTCATGGTAAGAGGTCTTTGCTGTGGAATGAATTGTGTACCCCTAAAGTCATATCTTGACTTTAGTCAACATGTAGTCATAAGCACTACAACCCCCTCACGCCCCCACCCCCGCCATGAGACTATATTAGAGATAAGGCGTTTAAGGAGGTGAGAGAGGTCAAATTAGGTCATCGGCGTGGAGCTCTAATCTGATAGAACTGGTGACTTTACAAAACAGGAAGAAACTCTAGAGATTCACCTCATCTCATCTCATCCTATACCCCCATCCACCCCACCAGCAAGAAGGTGGCCTTCTACAAGACAGAAAGAGCCCTCACTAGACACCAAACCTGACAGAACTTCGATCATGGACTTCCCAGCCTCCAAAAACTGTGAGAAAATATTGTTGTTTAAGTCACCCAGTATATGGCCCTAGAAGACCAAGACAGTCCTTTGTTGACTAATGTAACTGGGTTTACTGAGAAGTTTCAGCTTGGTGGAATCTGAAAATAAAGTGGCTGGAGTGTTGCCAGTTACTGTACTATCTTCTCTAGGGGACTGTTGAATCTCCCTTTCCAGTACAGCAATATGATCTCATGAAGATTCCCTAGTTTTGTGGCCACTATGGGGTGTTAAAATTTGGTTGAATTAAAGCATTAACTTCCAAGTTTAAAAAAAAAATCTAATCTCCTTTCCTTATCTTCAGGTGAGGCTTGAGTGGTGGTCCTGACTATGGGGTTTGAGATGAAAGGTGTTGGCAGGGTCTGCTCTGAGACACCTCCTTCCTTTTTTTAAAAAAAGAATTATTTTTGTCCACACCACGCCACATGTGGGATCTTAGTTCCCTGACCAGGGATCAAACCTGGATCCCCTGCATTGAAACCATGGGATCTTAACCACTGGACCACCAGGGAAGTCCCCTTCCTCTCTCTTTAAAGCTTAATCCTCATTGTGGCTATTCCAGCTTCTCTCATGTTGACAGGCTGAAGATGCCCTCGGTGCGACAATGCCTAAATACTGATCTGCTTGTTGGACATACATCAAGATTCTTCATGAGTCTCCAAGGAGCCCTACTCCTCTGCTGCTCTCTAACAGAAGAGCCTCCCATATAGCAGAACATCCTATTGCCTCTTGTTGCTAAGGTGCCTCATCTGATGGCCAGCCTCCTTGACTGGGCTCTTAGCAAAATTGCTCTAGCCAGGTAATCCTGGCCATGACCACTTGAAATTCCTACGTTTCCCCATGCCAAAAGGAGGGGATTCAGGCCTCTCTATTGCCTCGCTGTCTCTTCAGCCATCCATCTGTGCTTAACCTACTTCTTCCTTCTAACTTAAGCACACAAATGAAACTCTACCCTATGTTTGAGAATTTAATCTATATTCAAAGAAATCTTTAGGAATAATGAAGACTCCTTAAAACGGAGACCAATTAATGACCTGGTGTAATCATTTTTGTAAATATTACCTTATCCTCTAATTCTTAAATTGTTATTCAACAGCCACAGGATAAATCTTTTGCTTCATTCAATAAATATTTTCTGAGCACCCAAGGTGCACAAGGCACATAAATAAAAATGTCCAAGACTGTTCCTACCTTCAAGATATTTAAGGAGAGGTTTCCCTGGTAGCTCAGTGGTGAAGAATCTGCCTGCCAATGCAGGAGACACAGGTTCAATCCCCGGTCCAGGAGGATCTCACATGCCACTGAGCAGCTAAGTCTGTGGGCCACAAATATGGAGCCTGTGCTGTAGATACTGGGAGCCACAACTACCAAGCCCATATGCCTAAAGACTGTTCTGCAATAAGAGAAGCCACTGCAATGAGAAGCCTGTGTACCACAATGAAGAGTAGCCCCTGCTTGTCACAAATAGAGAAAAGCTCACACAGCAACAAAAACCTGCTGCTGCTGCTAAGTCACTTCAGTCGTGTCCAACTCTGTGCGACCCCATAGACGGCAGCCCATCAGGCTCCGCCGTCCCTGGGATTCTCCAGGTAAGAACACTGGAGTGGGTTGTCATTTCCTTCTCCAATGCATGAAAGTGAAAAGTGAAAGTGAAGTCGCTCAGTCGTGTCTGACTCAGCAACCCCACGGACTGCAGCCCACCAGGCTCCTTCATCCATGGGATTTTCCAGGCAAGAGTACTGGAGTGGGTTGCCATTGCTAACATAGTCAAAAATAAATAAATTATTTTTTTTAAAAATAGCTAAGGAGAGCTAAAACAGATACATAAATATTTTAAATCTCAAGGGAAAAGATGATAGGTGAAGAGAATGTTCAGTTCAGAAAATTGATTTTATAGCCACTGGAAAGAGAGTTTTCTGTTCAGTTCAGTTCAGTTCAGTTCAGTCGCTCAGTCATGTCCAACTCTTTGTGACCCTGTGAACCGCAGCACTCCAGGCATCCCTGTCCATCACCAACTCCCAGAGTTTACCCAAAATGTCCATTGAGTCAGTGATGCCATCCAACCATCTCATCATCCGTCATCCCCTTCTCCTCCTGCCCTCAATCTTTCCCAGCATCAGGGTCTTTTCAAACGAGTCAGCTCTTCGCATCACGTGTCCAAAGTATTGGAGTTTCAGCTTCAACATCAGTCCTTCCAATGAACACCCAGGACTGATCTCCTTTAGGATGGACTGGTTGGATGTCCTTGCAGTCCAAGGGACTCTCAAGAGTCTTCTCCAACACCACAGTTCAAAAGCATCAATTCTTTGACACTCAGCCTTCCTTGTAGTCCAACTCTTACATCCATACATGACTACTGGAAAAACCATAGCTTTGACTAGATGGACTTTTGTTGGTAAAGTAACATTTCTGCTTTTTAATATGCTGTCTAGGTTGGTCATAGCTTTTCTCCCAAGGAGCAAGCGTCTTTTAATTTCATGGCTGCAATCACCATCTGCAGTGATTTTGGAGCCCAGAAAAATAAAGTTAGCCACTGTTTCCACTGTTTCCCCATCTATTTGCCATGAAGTGATGGGACCAGATGCCATGATGTTCATTTTTTGAATGTTCAGTTTTAAGCCAGTTTTTTCACTCTCCTCTTTCACTTTCATCAAGAGGCTCTTTAGTTCTCCTTTGCTTTCTGCCATAAGAGTAGTGTCATCTGCATATCTGAGGTTATTGATATTTCTCCCAGCAGTCTTGATTCCAGTTGTGCTTCATCCAGCCTCGCATTTTCCATGATGTACTCTGCATATAAGTTAAATAAGTAGAGTGACAATATACAGCCTTGATGTACTCCTTTCCCAGTTTGAAACCAGTCTGTTGTTCCATGTCCAGTTCTAACTATTGCTTCTTGACCTGCATACAGATTTCTCAGGAGGCAGGTCAGGTAGTCTGGTATCACCATCTCTTGCACAATTTTCCAGTTTGTTGTGATCTACACAGTCAAAGACTTTGGCACAATCAATAAAACAGAAGTAGATGTTTTTCTGGAACTCTCTTGCTTTTTCAATGATCCAATGCATGTTGGCAATTTGATCTCTAGTTCCTCTGACTTTTCTAAAACCAGCTTGAACATCTGGAAGTTCATGGTTCATGTACTGTTGAAGCCTGGCTTGGAGAATTTTGAGCATTACTTTGCTAGTGTGTGAGATGAATACAATTGTGCGGTAGTTTGAACATTCTTTGGCATTGCCTTTCTTTGGGATTGGAATGAAAACTGACTTTTTCCAGTCCTGAGGCCACTGCTGACTTTTCAAATTTGCTGGCATATTGAGTGCAGCATTTTCACAGTATCAGCTTTTAGGATTTGAAACAGCTCGACTGGAATTCCATCACCTACACTAGCTTTGTTCGTAGTGATGTTTCCTAAGGCCCACTTGACTTCACATTCCAAGATGTCTGGCTCTAGGTGATTGATCACACCATCGTGGTTATCTGGGTCATGAAGATCTTTTCTGTACAGTTCTTCCTTGTATTCTTGCCACTTCTTCATAATATCTTCTGTTTCTGTTAGGTCCATACTGTTTCTGTCCTTTATTGTGCCCATCTTTGCATGAAATGTTCCCTTGGTATTTCTAATTTTCTTGAAGAGATCTCTAGTCTTTCCCATTCTATTGTTTTCCTCTATTTCTTTGCATTGATCACTGAGGAAAGCTTTCTTATCTCTCTGCTATTCTTTGGAACTCTGCATTCAGATTGGTATACCTTTCCTTTTCTCCTTTGCCTTTCACTTCTTTTCTCAGCTATTTGTAAGGCCTCCTCAGACAACCATTTTGCCTTTTTACATTTCCTTTTCTTGGGGATGGTCTTGATCACTGCCACCTGTACAATGTCAAAACCTCTGACCATAGTTCTTCAGGCACTCTATCAGATCTAAACCCTTGAATCTTTGTCACTTACACTGTATAATCATAAGGGATTTGATTTAGGTCATACCTGAACAGTCTAGTGGTTTTCCCTACTTCCTTCAATTTAAGTCTGAATTGTGCAATAAGGAGTTCATGACCTGAGCCACAGTCAGCTCCTGGTCTTGTTTTTGGTGACTGTTTTTGCCATGATTAAGATGGCGGAATAGAAGTACATGTGCTCATCCTCTCCTGCGAGAACTCCAAACTTGCAACTAGCTGCTGAACAAGCATCAACAGGAGAATGTTGGATCTCACCAAAAAAAGATACCCCATGTCCAAGGGCAAAGGAGTTGCTCCAGCAAGATGGTAGGAGAGGCAAAGAGAGTGTTAAGAAAATTCAAAAAGGAATAAATAACTCTATTTTGATTTATCCAGAAAAGACTTAGACAACAGGACATTTGAACTGGGTAGGAGTTGTATATTCAGAAAAAGAAAAGGTATTCTAGATTATAAAACAAAAACATACAAAGAAAAGCACTGAAATGGAAAAAGACATTTGAAATTTTGGGGGGAAAGATATATATATATAGCCTACCATATATATGTAGCCTACCAGGCTCCTCTGTCCATGGGATTTTCCAAGCAATAGTACTGGAGTGGATTGCCATTTCCTTCTCCAGGGGATCTTCCCGACCCAGGGATCAAACCCAGGTCTCCCACATTGTAGACAGATGCTTTACCGTCTAAGCCACCAGGGAAGTCCCTATAGAGATATATAGATTATATATATTATATATGTAGCCTCTCTCTCTCTCTCTCTCTCTCTCTCTCTATATATATATATATATATATATATATATATATATATATGCATATCCCTCTTTCATGTTAAAGTAAATACTGGAAATAGAAAGATACAGAAATAAAAAGAAGGTGTGAAGGAATGACAAGGAACTTATTAAGCAGTTGGGGTTTTAAACCTTTAAGCAGGTTTGTATAGCACTTTGCACAGAGTGGATACTAAAAAGATGTTTTAGCAACATGACTGCTAAATTTCAATTAATAGACATTAGAATAAAGAGTTTTGAAAGTAGCATTACATCTTTGGGGGGCTTCCCTGGTGGCTCAGTCATAAGGAATCCGACTGCAATGCAAGAGACATGGGTTTGATCCCTGGGTCAGGAAGATTAAGGAAATGGTAACCCACTCCAGAATTCTTGTCTAGGAAACCCCATCGACAGAGGAGCCTGGTGGGCTATGGCCCATGGAGTCCAAAGAGTCAGACACGACTGAGCAACTAACAATTTTATATCTTTTTTATTTTTTTCTCAGTTGAGCAACTATGCACTATGTTTGTCTAACCACCATGAGAAATACAAAAAATTGTAACATAATCTCATCCTACGAGGAGTTTAAATTTTATCTTTATCTTTTCCTGATTTGTTTTGTTTTTCCATAGATAGCAAAATAATTGATACTAATGAGCCTAATTCAAGGATAATTTATTATTAGCCACATCCCCTACTGTTACTCTTCTTCTCAGTCCTTTCATTAAGAAAATGTAAGAATAATTTCTGACGTCATGTTAACCTGAGTAGGTTGTTACTCAGAACAGAAAGGTTTTATTTTGGCTCTTTTGTCATTGAGAGTCAAAAATGAAGATAAACTAAGTATAAGAAAGTAGGTAAAATAAGGCCCCTTTAGTACAGAGATTTTAATTTTAGCAAAATCCCTTACATCAGCTATTCCAGATTAATTGTTCTAATGTTTCCTGCTGATCACCTTGGGCAAGGCATGTTTGGACAAACTTAAGGCAAAGAGAGGCTTGTTAGAACAGTCCATTCTTCAGCAGACGGTAAACACATGCTATTTAACAATATCCGTGCTACCTGTAGATGTCACTATACCCTCATAATTCTTCTCAGTGCAGTGACTTATTCCTTCCCCTCCATAGCCCCCACCTCAGAGTTACAGGAATGAATATTTGAAGAGATGTTGAATTTCTGTTTTCTAAACAGAGCACTGAAAGGTGAGGTTTTTTGGAATGTAAAATACAAAACTGCAAATCAAGCAATCTCAGAGAAACACACAGACAGACAAATGTACACATATTTGCACACACACACATACACCAATAAGAGTGCTTTCAAAGGTAGATAATTAGATTTACCACCTATGTTTCATTAATCACTTGAATAACCTTTCAGGTTAGAAACAAGATCAAAGCAAGAATGTGACTACTACCTCTCTTTTCTTCTCTATTTACAAACGATGTATAAAATCTTAGCCTAAAATTAAACAAAATCATGTTTCAACAACTGTTCTCTCATCAGATCTTAGAGCTGAATAAAATGGATTTCTTGTTTTTTCTTTTTTAAAGAATGTGAAAATGATGCTTTCATGGATTGATTAATGGCAGAAGAATTTTTTTTTAAAGATGCCTAGTTTTAAGAATAGGTATTTTGCTTTGACAGCTTTTGCCTGAAAACTGGAACTGGCCAAAGCTCAAAAACTAGGCATGAGTGATTTGTTGTCCTCTTTGCACACAACTGTGTGACACAGCAGTTAACATCCAGGCTGGGGAGCTGTATAAAACATTCATGAGAGCAGCATAGGAATTTCGGGGGAGCCGAGTACTCAGTTACATTACCTGAAGTCGAATATGAATATCTAAATATCAGGAAATGAATGGGCATGGGAGTTAAGACTTTGGTAGTTTTCACCCTGGGCATCAAATGCTGGGCCCTATATTTTGTTTATTGGGTGGTTGCGTCCCCTTTCATTAATTTGGGCCTAAGGATCACTTTATCACAGCTTGTAGCATATCAAAGTGTTCAGGGGGGAAAAGAAAGATACTCGGAAGTGATTTAGGCATCTTACAAGGCCTAGAAGGTCATCTGTAGCATAACTACAAAAGGCAGGTCTCCTGCAGTGAGAGTAATGTGGCTGGAACTGAAGCAGCAAATGATCTCAGCTTTCCAAAGGCAATGAGACTTGGAGAAAGGGAGCTCCAGTTAATTAAAATCAGCTTTTCAGGTAGGAATGTGAATGTCCAGGTTATCCTTTAGTTGATGCTGATTGCCAAAGGGCACAGCCCCCCAAATTTCCAGTGGGTCAACAGATTATGGAGTCATATTCTTCTACACATAGGCCCAGAAGAGAGGAAAAAAAAAAAGAAGAGAGAAAAAAATAATCAAAAGTCATGTAGTTGGAATGACCAGGGGTGGGAAACTAAGAAAATAAAAATGAAGTGGGGTGTATAGAATGGAAAAGTTTGAAATAAATCCTATAGATGGGTATGGATTCAGACAATAATAGCACAGCATAATTAGTCAAGGGTAGCCACTGCCAATGCTATGAAGGCCTTGCATTGTAGCTATTTGTAAATATGCTTTGTACTCCTTGTTAGCAATTCCTTAGAGGGCTAAAACAGAATCTCACTCATCTTGGTTCCCCCATAGCACCCTAGCAATTCATCTAGCACCTAGTGGGTTCTCAAAAACCATTTATTTATTAAATAAACTGAAAGGGAATGCTATCCAGTGGGAGAAAAAAAAAACAAATAGAATGTAGGTAGTTCTTGGATGCTGTCAATAAAAAAAGAATAGGATGTCAAAAACTAGTTTGAATGTCTCAATTTAGAGGTTGTGAAAAAGTTGGTGCTTTTGTAAGATATTTGGAATACAGAAGGGAGATTCAATTTGTGTATGAGAGATTCAATTCCTTTGAGAATGTATGGGGATGGTCCACATTTGAAGGAGGAATATAAAATAAACTGGGCTTAAATCTAACTGGTTCGACTAGAATACTTTCTAACACCATACAAAAAAAAAAACTCAAAATGGATTAAAGATCTAAACGTAAGACTAGAAACTATAAAACTCCTAGAGGAAAACATAGGCAAAACACTCTCCAACATAAATCACAGCAGGATCCTCTATGACCCACCTCCCAGAGTATTGGAAATAAAAGCAAAAATAAACAAATGGGACTTAATTAAACTTAAAAGCTTTTGCACAATGAA
The DNA here is from genome assembly GCF_032405125.1 of Capricornis sumatraensis. NCBI lineage: Eukaryota > Metazoa > Chordata > Mammalia > Artiodactyla > Bovidae > Capricornis > Capricornis sumatraensis. Next base: position 114,260,966 of record NC_091092.1, read on the forward strand.
GGAAACTATAAGCAAGGTGAAAAGACAGCCTTAAGAATGGGAGGAAATAATAGCAAATGAAGCAACTGACAAACACCTAATCTCAAAAATATACAAGCAACTCCTGCAGCTCAATTCCAGAAAAATAAACGACTCAACCAAAAAATGGGCCAAAGAACTAAATAGACATTTCTCCAAAGAAAACATACAGATTGCTAACAAACACATGAAAAGATGCTCAACATCACTCATTACCAGAGAAATGCAAATCAAAACCACAATGAGGTACCATTTCACGCCAGTCAGAATGGCTGCGATCCAAAAATCTACAAGCAATAAATGCTGGAGTGGGTGTGGAGAAAAGGGACCCCTCTTACACTGTTGGTGGGAATGCAAACTAGTACAGCCACTATGGAGAACAGTGTAGAGATTCCTTAAAAAACTGGAAATAGAACTGCCATATGACCCAGTAATCTCACTGCTGGGCATACACACCAAGGAAACCAGAATTGAAAGAGACACGTGTACCCCAATATTCATCACAGCACTGTTTACAAGAGCCAAGACATGGAAGCAACCTAGATGTCCATCGGCAGATAAATGGATAAGAAAGCTGTGGTACATATACAATGGAATATCACTCAGCCATTAAAAAGAATACATTTGAATCAGTTCTAATAAGGTGGATGAAACTGGAGCCTATTATACAGAGTGAAGTAAGCCAGAAAGAAAAACACCAATACAGTATATTAACGCATATATATGGAATATTATAACCCTGTGTGCGAGACAGCAAAAGAGATACAAATACATAGAACAGTCTTTTGGACTCTGTGGGAGAATGCTATTTGAGAGAACAACATTGAAACCTGTATATTTTCATATGTGAAACAGATCGCCAGTCCAGGTTTGATGCATGAGATAGGGTGCTCAGGGCTGGTGCACTGGGATGACCCAGAGGGATGGGATGGGGAGAGAGTTGGGAGGGGGGCTCAGGATAGGGAACACACGTACACCCATGGCTGATTCATGTCAATGTATGGCAAAAACCACGACAATATTGTAAAGTAATTAGTCTCCAATTAAAATAAATAAATTTAAAAAAATCTAACTGGTTCGAAAGATAAGATGTTAGGAAAGAAGCTGGAGATGCAGATTGGGGATTCCTAGGTGGAGAGAACAGATGTAAATCTTCAGAATGAATGAGCCCCCTGAGGAAATGTGTATAAGATATTGTGTATATGAAGGTCAAAAACTAAAGATTTTAGGATATCTGGATTCGGCAGGTGGGAGAAGAAGGTGGAATCTGAGCCAGCCGAAGAGAAAATAGTTTTATACTAGCTGAGAAAAGAAAATTGTCAAAAAGGAAACCATAGTACTACAGTCATAAACAACATATAGTGAAGAATCTAGATGGGTAACTTAAAAATGGCAAGCAAACCCCTTTACTAATTTTTTCCAACAGGTTTTAGGTTGCCTAAGAGAGCTTCCTTACTGTGATATATTACGTTTGTAAGTTAGATATTTTGATAGGTCCCCCAGGAATGAGTTGGCAAGGCAGTGGCGGGGAGGTTAGTAGGATAAGTGGTGAGGAAATGGAAACCGCATATACAGACAGAGTGTGTAAATGAAAGATCTCTGAATAGATGGATTATGTAAGGTCAAGGTATAAGATTCATCTTTTTTTTCCACTCCACGGTACTTTGCCTTCTCCATGGACAACTGAACCAGAACTGAAAAGGAAGATACAGCACTAAAACATTTATCCATGATTTTTACATTAGGAGAAGACAAATATTTATTTAGTTCAAGGTTTTAATACCTCATTTTTTTCTTTTCTTTTCTTTTTTTTTTTTTTTGCGGGGGGAGGCTGTTCTAAGTCTTTTGAAAGCTATGCTCCGCAATCCCCAGCCACCCAGAGGAAAGTGCACACTGACACTGAAACTTAGCTGAAATTAGGGAAGATCTATAAATCTCTTCCAAAGAGCCCAGTGTACAAAGCCCTAATGTAGCAGACAGCCTGTGAATTTTTTGACCTGACACTTAAATTAAGAAGAGCATAATAGAATGAGGAGTCCTGAGTCCTAGTTTCATTTCTCCCAGTTCGACTGTGTTATCATGAAAAAAAATACTATGATCTTCCTAAAAGTCATGAGTCTAAATTATCTTTTAGGTCCCTTTTAGTTAAACCTGTTACATGCTACGTTTCTACTTAAAAAGCCAATAAATAGCATCATCACTGAATTAATTCTTTTCTATTTGTACTCCTAATTTTATTCTTAAGTTTTTTCTCACAAAAAGCAACAGACCGTTTTACAGATTATGAGATATATATTTCAATTTATGCCTACCAAATATTTAGAAAACAGGTGCTAATTGCATTCTAACCCCCATATGAACACCAGCTGCTCCTAAATCACATTTTAGTCTGCATATAACTTTTAGATCTTACCTTATTTTCTAGTAATTTTGATTTTTTAAAAAACAAGGAGACAACCTAGTAGCTTGGAATACGATAACAGCAGGTCACTTGCACCAGGGGAATGATCCAATTGAACTTCTTAGGAAAGTTAGACCATTGTTTCTTTTGAACATTTGGAAGTTCTTCTGCCAAACAAGAGTTGAAAGAAGTCAAACTGACTTCTTCACAGAAAGGTAGAGCTTAGTAGCAGGAGAGTGGCAGGGTAAAACGAAGGTGCTCAAGAGTAGAGAAAGAGAGGAGATGAAGCACTCAGAAGTGACAGGAGAATGAGTCGAGGACAAGCTAGTTGGAGTTCTGCTCCATTTGATACTGTACATGTGGGCATCCCAGAAGTGGCTGCCCCATAAAGAATGCAAGGCAGCTTTATCTCTAGTCCAGAGTACTAAACCTCCAGATTTTTGGAATCCACATCCTGATTATCTTGGAGGAAAAGGAAAGAAGAGTTATCTGGTTGTTCTCAAACTTAATTTCCCCTTTAGAGTCACTAAGAAAAAATTTCAGGAAGGTGTCTGTCTTTCAAAGTAACACTTTTCTAGAACCTTCTAAAGAGGCATCTGGGGCAAATATAGTTTATGGAACTAGTGGGACTGGATGCTTATCTGTATAAGCATCTGCAAAGGGAATATTGAAGTTATTAGAGTTAATTTTAATGAGGAGTCTGAATTTTTAGATTGCATTTCAAAAAATGGGGGGAAATATTTGAATGTTGAAAGTCAACAGCAGAAGACTCTTACTCCTAAACACTATTTCAAAAGCCCAAAAAAGATCACATAACAATGGATTTAAAAATACTTAAGGCACGAAGTTGGACTACATTAGAGAACCAGGAGAACTGTACCCCTGCACTGCTACTTGATTTTAAAACTCACCATAATTGCTTGCAAAAGGCTGAGGCAGCAGCCATGTAATGGTACTGTAGAGATAGCAAATAATAACCATCTAGAAGATTAAAAAAATAAACACAAACATTACTGAATTAGATCCAACAAGTATTTAAAAGCCCATGTTCTTGATATAAAAATATTCAGCTCTTTTCAGTACATCTCATAAGCTGCTCTGGAATGTGCAGGTGTTTTTTTTGTCCCTATAGAGCTTCAGCATGGTGGATGAAGGCAACTATCTTATTTGTGAAGTCTGGAGTTTCAGACAAGAAAACAAAATTGAGACTGGCACATGACATTCATTAATCCTCTCAACCTCACCTGAAGTTTCAGAATTTTAGCTGCACAATATGAGATCCTTAGTAGTTTAAATATCAATTTATATACAAAGACTTCAAAGAAATTCTTCCCTCTTTATCTTTTGTTTAGTTTATCCATTCATTCATTCATTCCATTTACAAGCATTTATTGAGGAGCAACCATGTGCCAAAAATATAACTGATGCTTTGAATACAAAGATAATTAGATAAAATCCTGTGTTCAAGATGATCAGAGTCTAGTTAGGGAGGTAGACAAGCAAAGAAATAAAGGATTATGTAATGAATTTTAAGGGAGTCACAAAGAGGAAGAATCTAACTCGGCATGGGTGGGTTGATCTGATTCAGAGTCAATCATTAGTTCAGTAATTGAACAGAGCGTGGTGCAAATTCAAGACAAAGGTATTTTGGAAAATGTTTGGCATTCCTACCTCTTGTCTTTGCTTTTTTTTTTTTTTTTCCATTAGCACTGTATGATAATTATTTCTTCTCATGTCTGTTTTTCCCACTAGCTGTCTTAAGGGCAGTTCTGGTTTCTTTATCATCTTTTATTCCCAGGGCCTATCACTGTAGTAGGAAGTCAATAAATATTAAAGAATAAATGAACAACAAAGTAGAAAGAAATTATCATAATCTAGCTTATAAATCATCAGTCTATCTAATCTACCTTTCTATCTGTGCTGTGCTTAGTTGCTCAGTCGTGTCTGACTCTTTGTGACCTCATGGACTGTAGCCTGTCAGGCTCCGCTGTCCATTGGGATTCTCAAGGTAAGAATATTGGAGTGGGTTGCCATGCCCTCCTCCAGGGGATCTTCTCAACCCAGTGATCAAACCCAGGTCTCCTGCATTTCAGGAGGATTCTTTACTGTCTGAGCCACCAGGGAAGTTATCTATGTCTGACTAGAGAATCTGAATTCAAGCAGAAGTATCATATAGGATTTCTCCTTTTGGTACTTTAAAATTATACATTAAATTTCTGTCATTGAACAGCTCTTTTCTTTCTTACAAACTATTAAGGAGAGTCTCTAATTTTTTAATAAAGAATCGTGACATAGTGGGAAAATGTCACTGAATCTTGAACAGTATTTACAAAAACTTTTGAATATGGATATATACATGAAAACAGTACTGTGGAATTCTGAACACAAATTTTCATTCTTAAAACACTGTCTAACTGTAAGAATATTCTATTTAGAGGAAAGATTCCAACTGCGACATGGAAGACATGGGTGACAGAGTTTGGTACTCTGAGAAATTGATGATGCAACCCCATGTGGAATGGCAAGAACATCAGAAAAGGAGACAGAGCTTTTAAATTTTTAATTGGAAAGGACAAAGGCAATTTCTCTTTCTCCAGTGGAACTGCAAAAGTGAAATGGATAGAATGATTTAGGAAGAAGTTCTGGGCAGCAAGTCTTCAAACCAAGATGAGGCAAGTGGCTCTCTCGGTGTATGTGGTTAGTAGAGTTAGAAGGAAATCAGACTTTCATCCTTGTGTAAGTTACTGTAGATTAAAAGAGGCAGTGGTTACCATAGACTCAGATATAGAGGTTGGAAAGGAGGTGGAGTAGGGCAGGAGGAGTGGCAAAGTGCCTGTCTAAGGATTGTGACACTTGGGCAATAATACCAGGCCATAGCTGCTGCTCAGTATCAACAGCAACAGTGAAGCCAGCCATCAGAGACTGCTGCATGGTGTGTCAGCTTTATTCTGAGGCTGAGGCCACAGGCATTCTGGTTACTACCCTAAGTTAGAATGCTATTTACTATACAAAGGGGCTACTAAGGCAAATCCCTCTTGCACTGAGACAGGAACCAAAAATAATATGGTTGTATAAGGGAGCTATGGAGAAGGCAATGGCACCCCACTCCAGTACTCTTGCCTGGAAAATCCCATGGACGGAGGAGCCTGGTGGGCTGCAGTCCACGGGGTTGCTAAGAGTCAGACACGACTGAGTGACTTCACTTTCACTTTTCACTTTCATTCATTGGAGAAGGAAATGGCAACCCACTCCAGTGTTCTTGCCTGGAGAATCTCAGGGACAGGGGAGCCTGAAGGGCTGCCGTCTATGGGGTCACCCAGAGTCGGACACGACTGAAGCAACTTAGCAGCAGCAGCAGCATAGGGGAGCTAAGTCATTAAAATAGTGTGAGTTCATTAAGAAAGGACTATTAGTCAGGATACTACTGGTCCTACACCCAGATTCCTTCCCTCCTTAACTTGTGTGCCCCTATATCCCATGTTCTGTGTGCTTTGTTTTTGATGGCTCTCACCTGAGACATTTTTCAAAGCATTGCATGCAGAAAGCCAGAAGTACCTTTGAGCTTATGCCCCATACCAGCCTCTGAGCCAATGACTGACTGATAGGGCGGCATGAAAGCCCAGCTTTCTCACATTATGGGATGTTGAACTCTTGAGTTATGATGCAAGCTCCAGAGCTTGCTATGGGATCAGATTGAGTGGGACGCATCATCTGAAATCACACCTTTGTTTGGCTTCGGCTCTTCTGGTCTCTCCATGCCCCTTTCAAGTTTCTCTCAGGACAACGCCCTAAATAAACCAGCTGCACCTAAATCTTTATCTTAGGGTTTACATTTAGGAAACTTCAGAAAATTGATTTTATAGTCACTGGAAAGAGAGTTTCCTGTTCAGTTCAGTCGCTCAGTCGAGTCCAACTCTTTGCGACGCCTGTGAACCACAGCACGCCAGGCCTCCCTGTCCATCACCAACTCCCAGAGTTTACCCAAACCTGTGTCCATTGAGTCAGTGATGCCATCCAACAATCTCATCCTCTGTCATCCCCTTCTCCTCCTGCCCTCAATCTTTCCCAGCATTAGGGTCTTTTCAAATGAGTCAGCTCTTCATATCAGGTGGCCAAAGTATTGGAGTTTCAGCTTCAACATCAGTCCTTTCAATGAGCACCCAGGACTGATCTCCTTTAGGATGGACTGGCTGGATCTCCTTGCAGTCCAAGGGACTCCCAAGAGTCTTCTCCAACACCACAGTTCAAAAGCATCAATTCTTCTGTGCTCAGCTTTCTTTACAGTCCAACTCTCACATCTATACATGACCACTGGAAAAACCATAGCCTTGACTAGATGGACCTTTATCTCTTTAGAATTCGAACATAGAATTAGGAATAAAATATGATGGGAGCACAAGAAAAGGACACTGAAGTCTTCCTGTGGAACCCCAGAGGACTTGATAGGGAAGGTGATGTTAAAAAACAGTTTTGAAATGTACAAAGGAGTCTTCCAGATGAGAGGGGAAAGATATATTTTGTCTTTAAATCCATCCATTTATCAATGGTGAAAATAATATTAACTAATATATTTGTGGGCTTCCATGGTGGCTCAGATGGTAAAGAATCCACCTGCAATATGGGAGACCTAGGTTCAATCCCTGGGTTGGGAAGATCCTCTGGAGGTGGACATGACTACCCACTCCAGTGTTCTTGCCTGGAGAATCTCCATGAACAGAGGAGCCTGGTGGGCTACAGTCCATAGGGTCACAAAAAGTTGGACACAACTGAGCAACGAAGCACAGCACAATATCTATTTGTAGTGTGGTATTAAGTTCCTAGTACTGAAGTAAGAACATTGTAACTTTATGTGAATGTATAGTGATTCTCTTCGTTGTACAGCAGAAATCAACACAATGTTGTAAAGTAACTACACTCCAGTTAGAAAAAAGCAACAGTGAGCAAAAATTAAAAGATAATAAATATTATACTGAATATGTTTTTCAAAAAAAGAATATTACATTTTTGCCTTACTCATTCATTACAATGAACATATGGAGCCTATATATAATTGTGATGAGAAATGAGTAATCTAAAAGGTGTAGTAATTTGTTCAAATTATATAAGAAGTCAACTCCAGACCTTGGATTTGAACACAGATAACTGTGGTGTTGGAGAAGACTCTTGAGAGTCCCTTGGACTGCAAGGAGATCCAACCAGTCCATTCTGAAGGAGAGCAGCCCTGGGTGTTCTTTGGAAGGAATGATGCTAAAGCTGAAACTCCAGTACTTTGGCCACCTCATGCGAAGAGTTGACTCATTGGAAAAGACTCTGATGCTGGGAGGGATTGGGGGCAGGAGAAGAAGGGGATGACAGAGGATGAGATGGCTGGATGGCATCACTGACTCAATGAACGTGAATCTGAGTGAACTCCGGGAGTTGGTGATGGACAGGGAGGTCTGGCATGTTGTGATTCATGGGGTCGCAAAGAGTCGACACGGTTGAGTGACTGAACTGAACTGAACTGAATCTGACTTTAGTACTCACTTGACTTTTGATCACTTTGCTCTATTGCCTTCTTGGTAAACAACATTAAAATAAGAATTGTTTTCAATCTTCTTTCCTCTACAGTGTCAAGGTTATATTTTCCTTTTTCTTCCTGATCCCTTTTAAGCCCAGTCATGATGAAAATAATGTTTAATTCATATGTGGTTCTCTGTGTTAATATTTAGAATGTTATGGAAAGAAAAAAGGAAAATAGAAAATGTGTCTGACTTTTAGGGATCTGTCATTTCTAACAGAAGTAGAAAGAAAGTGTCCTTAAAATTTTTTTAAAGGGAATCGTACTTTAGGACAGTATCAATGGGAAAGATGGCTGTAAAAGTTGGAGAGTGAGGATCTCTGAACTTGTAAAGCCAGAGTTCTTACACTTAAATATGATCTAAGATGATACTGGAAGCAGAATACTGACAGGTCAATAGAAGTCTTGAAAGACTTCATTATCTCATACTTTTCTAGTCTAGCTTGATTATTTCATGGTAACAGTAATTAATCCCATTTTTAAAGCAATTAAGCATAGATGAAAATCTTATTTGGAATATCCTTTTCATCTTATTTCTGTATAATTGGAGAAGCTACATTATTAGACTTGTGTTGATATTTATAGGCACTCCATTGCCCCTTATTTATAAAGCCCATTTTGTCACCCTAACTTCTATCATCTTTCATCCCTTAACCCTGTGATGTTTTTCTTTAATTACTTGACACTATATTTATTTCTGTGGTTATATGTGTATTCCTCACTAGAATAGAAACTCAATTAAGAAGGGGGATTTTGTCTTGTTCATCAATATGTCTCTAGCATGTTGAGAAGTGACTGGTATATATAAGGTACTCATTGAATATTCATTGAATCAAAGAATGAATGAATAATGACTGTGCCCAAGGATAATTTGAAACATTAGGAAAGGAAATGCTATGCTTCCTTAAAACTTACCCTCAATCCTGGAAATCACTGTGTAGTAATGGTGGGTAGGGAAGCATTATGACAGAATGGAGGAAATTAAAGCTTTGTCCTCTACAACTGGTTAAAATCCTAAGTTAAAATCCTGGAATTGAAATTTATTAGCTGTTTACTTTTAAGGAAATTTTTAACATTTATAATCATAAATGTTCTCACTTGTAAATGAGAGTAAGAATGACTGCCTCATAACCTACTTATAGCACAGAGTTGCCACTCATAAATTTTAGTTCCCTCTCTCTGTTTGAAGATGCAGAGACAAACTTTTAGAAAAGAGGTTTACTTGCTAAGGACTTTGAAAAGTTGTCCAGGGGTTATAATAACTGATTCGTTAAATAAAAAATACAACAGGCTTTTAGAGAAATTAAAAAAAAAAAGAGGATTCCATTGTAACCAAGATTAGAGTTAGTCTGTTCTTAGTAAAATGGAATTTCTTATATGTTTGTCATATCTGTAAAAGTTTTCACATACCTTAAGATATAAACAAAAGTCAAGGATCAAATTTTTATTTTATTTTAACAAGTTTTATTATTATTTTAAATTTTTATTATTTTGTAATGAGCCAATAGCAAAAGTGAAAGATTACTTATATTCTGGGGATACTAGTGAGACATGTTTGTGCATCCTACCCATAATGACAGCAAGGCAAGGTTTGGATTTTGCTTCCATAAGGATCAGAATAAGTTTAACTTGTATGCTTATTCTTAAAGCCTTTCTATGAAGGATGCTCTTCTATATAGAGTTGGAGTTCTGTCTTGCTGTAGCCTATTAATCACGTGATTACAGATGAGTATAGGCTATATATGATGATGCCTTTGAAGACTGAAAATTAAGGAATGATCATGGTAGTGATGCTCTGGAGCTTAAAACAGGCTAAAACACTCTGAAAAATAGGACTTGGGATTGAATTGATGCCAGGAGAAGTTGTGATAAATAGAAATGCAGACAGAGATAGGTTGGCAATATTTATCTTCAGTGACTTCTGTGCTAGTGGATTCTGAAATATGAGATATATAAATGAAATTAAATAAAAAATTGGTATTTAACTAGTAAGTCAAGATGTATTCTTATTTTTATAATTTAATTGTGGCTTGTCTTAAAAATATTTTTGCTGTCATATATGTCCAGAAAAGTGGTGATTCAGTTATATTTAACTAAATAATAAGTTACCAAGTGAGCCTCTATAAACATAATCCATAAATTTGGAAGTTCTATATACATGATAAAATTTTGATAGGCTTAAATATATTCATCTCATCCTAAAGGGGTTAGAGTATGTAAGCTATGTTAAGTATTTGCTTTCGGTAACAAGTCAATTCTCTTGTAATATGACCAGCTATTTACTACTTGTATAATGTCTGATGATGTTCAACATCTTTTCCTATTCATTCGTCTGTCCATTCATTCATCACTCAACAAAAATCTGAGTGTCTATTATGTGTCAGGTTTTGCATGAAGCATTAGAGATACATTATGTCACACACGGTCCCTGCTCTCCAGTAGCCACATTCTAGGGGCAGAGACAGACACCTGAGCAAGGGCACTTAAAGACTGTGGTATATTTGCACTGTGTCAACTTAGCCAAGTCAAAACTATGTTTCTCGGAATTTCCTTCTCTTCAGAGGTCCAGATTACTGTGGACTACAGAGTACATATTGTAGGAAACCATAAACAAAATGAAAAGACAACCTACAGACTGGGAGAAAATACTTGCAAAGGACCAACAAAGGATTAATTTCCAAAATATACAAACAGCTGATACAACTAATATATATTAAAAACACACACACACACACACACACACAACCCAGTCAAAAAATGGGCAGAAAACCTAAACAGACATTACTCCAAAGAAGACATACAGATGGTCAAGAGACACATGAAAGGATGTTCAACATCTTTATTAGAGAAATGCAAATGAAAACTACAATTAGATACCACTTCACACCAATCAGAATGGCCATATCATTAAAAAATCCACAAACAATAAATGCTGGAGAGGGTGTAGAGAGAAGTGAACCATCCTATACTGTTGGTGGGAATGTAAATTGGTACAGCCACTATGGAGAAAAATATGTAGGTTCACTAAAAACTAAAACAGAGCTATCATATCATCCTGCAATCCCACTCCTGGGCATATATCTGGAGAAAAACATGACCCGAAAGGATACATGCACCCCAATGTTCACTGAAGCACTGTTTACAGTAGATAAGACATGGAAGCAACCTTAATGTCCATTGACAGAGGAATGGATAAAAAAGATATGGTATATATAGACAATGGAATATTACTCAGCCATTAAAAAGAATGAAATAATAATAATGGATCTAGATATTGTCATACCGAGTGAAGTAGGTCAGACAGAGAAGGAGAAATATTGTATGACATCTCTTATATATGGAATCTGAAGATACAAAGGAGTTTACTTACAAAACAGAAAGAGACTCACAGACTTAGAGAACAAACTTATGGCTGCCAGGGGAAGGATGAGGGGAAAGGATAGTTAGGGAATTTGGGATAGACATGTGCACACTGCTATATTTAAAATGGACAACCACAAGGACCTATTGTATAGCCCAGGGAACTTTGCTCAGTGTTACTTGGCAGCTTAAATGGGAAGGGAGTTTGGGGGAAAATGGATACAGGTATATATATGACTGAGTCCCCATTTGCTGTTCACCTGAAACTATCACAACATTGTCAATCAGCTACACTCTAATATAAAATTAAAGTTTATATGATATATAAAAGAAACTCTTCAAGTAACAAATGCCAGAGAGGGTGTAAAGAAAAGGGAATCCTCCTACACTGTTGTGTTGGCGGGAATGTAAGTTGGTGCAGGCACTTTGGAGAACAGTATGAAGGTTCCTTAAAAAACTAAAAACAGAGCTACCATATGATCCTGCAATCCCACTCCTGAGCATATATATGGAAAAGATGAAAACTCCAATTAGAAAAGATACACACACCCAAATGTTTATTGAAGCACTATTTACTATACACACACACACACACACAAATACATACACACTATGGACTATTAGCCATAAAAAGAATGAAATATTGTGATATGCAGCAACATGGATGGACCTAGAGATCATACTAAGTGAAGTAAGTCAGAGAAAGACAAATACCATATGATATTGCTCATATGTAAAATCTAATTGCAAAAAATGACACGAACAGAAAAAACAGAAAGACTCAGAGACGTAGAAAGCAAACTTATGTTTAGAAAAGGGTATAGAGAAGGGGGCAGATAAATTTGGAGTTTGGGATTAACAGATACACAGTACTATATATAAAATAGATAATCAACAAGGACCTACTGTATTGCACAGGGAAGTATATTCAATATCTTATAATAACCTATAATGGAAAGGAATTGGAAAAGTACATATATATATACGACTGAATCACTTTGCTGGACACCTAAATTCAGTTCAGTCACTCAGTCATGTCTGACTCTTTGCGACCCCATGGACTGCAGCACGCCAGGCCTCATTGTTCATCAACAACACCTGGAGTTAACTCAAACTCATGTCCATTGAGTCGGTGATGCCATTCAACCATCTCATCCTCTGTCGTCCCCTTCTCCTCCTGTCTTCAATCTTTCACAGAATCAGGGTCTTTTCAAATGAGTCAGGTCTTTGCATCACGTGGGCAAAGTATTGGGGTTTCAGCTTCGTCGTCAGTCCTTCCAATGAATATTCAGGACTGATTTCCTTTAGGATGGACTGGTTGGATCTCCTTGCAGTCCAAGGGACTCTCAAGAGTCTTCTATAACACCACAGTTCAAAAGCATCAATTCTTCAGTGCTCAGCTTTCTTTATAGTCCAACTCTCACCTACAGGAAAAACCATAGTCTTGAATAGATGGAACTTTGTTGGCAAAGTAATGCCTCTGCTTTTTAAGATGTTGTCTTGGTTGGTCATAACTTTTCTTCCAAGGAGTAAGCGTCTTTTAATTTCATAGCTGCAGTCACCACCTGCAGTGATTTTGGAGCCCCTGAAAATAGTCTGACACTGTTTCTACTGTTTCCCCATCTATTTCCCATGAAGTGATGGGACAAGAAGCCATGATCTTAATTTTCTGAACGTTGAGTTTTAAACCAACTTTTCACTCTCCTCTTTCACTTTCATCAAGAGGCCCTTTAGCTCTTCTTCACTTTCTGCCAAAAGGATGGTGTCATCTGCATATCTGAAGTTATTGATACTTCTCCTGGCAATCTTGATTCCAGTTTGTGCTTCATCCAGCCCAGCATTTCTCATGATGTACTCTGCATATACGTTAAATAAGCAGGGTGACAATGTACAGCCTTGACATACTCCTTTCCCTATTTTGAACCAGTCTGTTGTTCCATGTCCAGTTCTAACTTTTGCTTCCTGAAGTGCATACAGATTTCTCAAGAGGCAGGTCAGGTCGTCTGGTATTCCCATCTCTTTCAGAATTTTCCACAGTTTATTGTGATCCACATAGTCAAAGGCTTTGGCATAGTCAATAAAGCAGAAATGGGTGTTTTTCTGGAACTCTCTTGTGTTTTCGATGATCCAACAGATGTTGGCAATTTGATCTCTGGTTCCTCTGCCTTTTCTAAATCCAGCTTGAACATCTGGATGTTCATTGTTCACATACTGTTGATGCCTGGCTTGGAGAATTTTGAGCATTACTTTGCTAGTGTGTGAGATGAGTGCAATTGTGTGGTAGTTTGAGCATTCTTTGGCATTGCCTTTCTTTGGGATTGGAATGAAAACTGATCTTTTCCAGTCCTGTGGCCACTGCTGAGTTTTCCAGATTTGCTGGCATATAGAGTGCAGCACTTTCACAGCATCATCTTTTAGGATTTGAATTAGCTTAGCTGGAATTCCATCACCTCCACTAGCTTTGTTCATAGTGATGCTTCCTAAGGCCACTTGACTTCACATTCTAGGATGTCTGGCTCTAGGTGAGTTATCATATCATCGTGATTACCTGGGTTGCGAAGATCTCTTTTGTATAGTTCTGTGTAGTCTTGCCACCTCTTCTTAGTATCTTCTGCTTCCGTTAGGTCCATACCATTTATGTCCTTTATTCAGCCCACCTTTACATGAAATGTTCCCTTGGTATCTCTAATTTTCTTGAAGAGATCTCTAGTCTTTCCCATTCTATTGTTTTCCTCTATTTTTTTTGCATTGATCACTGAGGAAGGCTTTCTTATCTCTCCTTGCTATTCTTTGGAACTCTGCATTCAAATGGGCATATCTTTCCTTTTCTCCTTTGCTTTTTGCTTCTCTTCTTTTCAAAGCTATTTGTAAGACCTCCTCAGACAGCCATTTTGCTCTTTTGCATTTCTTTTCTATGGGGATGGTCTTGATCCCTGTCTCCTGTACAATGTCATGAACCGTGGCCCATAGTTCATCAGGCACTCTATCAGATCTAATATCTTGAATCTCTTTCTCACTTCCACTGTATAATCATAAGGGATTTGATTTAGGTTATACCTGAATGGTCTAGTGGTTTCCCCCACTTTCTTTAAGTCTGAATTTGGCAATAAGGAGCTCATGATCTGAGCCACAGTCAGCTCCCAGTCTTGTTTTTGCTGACTATATAGAGCTTCTACATCTTTGGCTGCAAAAAATATAATCAGTATGATTTCGGTGATGACCATCTGGTGATGTCCATGTATAGTGTCTTCTCTTGTGTTGTTGGAAGAGGGTATTTGCTATGACCAGTGCGTTCTCTTGGCAAAACTCTATTAGCCTTTGTCATGCTTCATTCTGTACTCCAAGGCCAAATTTGCCTGTTACTCCAGGTGTTTCTTGACTTCCTACTTTTGCATTCCATTCCTTTATAATGAAAAGAACATCTTTTTTGGGTGTTAGTTCTAGAAGGTCTTATAGGTCTTCATAGAACTGTTCAAATTCAGCTTCTTCAGCATTACTGGTCGGGGCATAGACTTGGATTACCATGGTATTGAATGGTTTGCCTTGGAAACAAACAAAGATCATTCTGTTGTTTCTGAGATCGCATCCAAGTACTGCATTTTAGACTCTCTTGTTGACTATGATGGCTACTCCATTTCTTCTAAGGGATTCTTGCCTACGGTAGTAGATATAATGATCATCTCAGTTAATTCACCCATTCCAGTCCATTTTAGTTCGCTGATTCCTAAAATGTCAATGTTCACTCTTGCCATCTCCTGTTTGACCCCTTCCAATTTGCCTTGATTCATGGACTTAACATTCCAGGTTCCTACGCAATATTTCTCTTTACAGCATCGGACTTTGCTTCTATCACCAGTTACATCCACAACTGGGTTTTGTTTGTTTTTCTTTGGCTCCATCTCTTCATTCTTTCTGGAGTTATTTCTCCACTGATCAGTAGCATATTGGACACCTACCGACCTGGGGAGTTCATCTTTCTGTGTCTTATCTTTTTGCCTTTTCATACTGTTCAACCTAATAAATCAACTATACTTCAATTAAAAAATGTTACATGCTCTCTAGAGAGTTGTTATGAAGCTCAAATAAAATAACATAGGCAAAAAAAGAGATACATATTGTGTGAGATTTAGAAGGCAGAATTAAAGGAGCTGCCATCTTCATTTTTCCTTGAAAGGTTCATGTAGGACAGGAGGCTCTGCTACAACTCAGTTAAGCTTCTCTGTGAGCTCCCAGAATGGGTATGGGGCTGGAGTTCTTCCAGCTTCTCCTTCAACTTCTCTGACTCTTAGGCCAGAGGAATGTTTAGCTGCTTGGTGGTGAGTACCAGCTTCTCCTGCAGGGTATCCCCATTGTCAAAGTTGGAATCTTGAGGCAGTGAGAAACCACCCTAGGTTCTAGTAAGTTCTCATTAGCTCAAGCTCAGTTTTGCAGATTCCACTTTCTCCTTGCTTCTTCAATATCTTCACTTTTTACTGACTTCTCTGCAGACTTCAAGCTCCAGACACAAAAATACACAGACTGTTTAATCTGCTCCCCACTAAAATCATGGAAAGCAGAATCTCTTTGTGAAATCCCTTGTCATCTGACTCTATTTCCACCTTTCTGTTTTTCTCTGCTCTCCCTTCTGGGGTTTCTTATCTTATTGAACACTAATAGAAACACAGACATATACACTGAGAAGTATAAGAAGAAACAGAGGTAAATGAGTAATTTTTCCTGAAAAGGGAAGAATAGTCAGGGTCAGTGAAGGGGAAGATTTCATTAAGAAAAAATATTTGAGGTGGGCTAGAAGAATGAATGTAGATGTTATGGGGAGGGAGGTGGGAGGGGGGTTCATGTCTGGGAACACATGTAAGAATTAAAGATTTTAAAATTTTAAAATAAATAAATAAATAAACAAAATCAAAAAAAAAAAAAGAATGAATGGGAGTTTGTTAGTGAAAACTAGGGAGAAATTGATTCTATCAGACAGGAAATACCGTGGATAAAAACACAAAGTTGGGAATCATAGAACTTATTAGGATGATGATGAGATAACAATATTTGAGTGTGGGTTGCTGGGAAGCAGAGGGAGAGATATGATAGCAGAAAGAGAGAGGGAGGGGATGAGCAGAAAAAAAGGTAAATCAAATTTTGAAGAACTATATAGCAGAGATATAGGAGAGGTATTAACCAAGTTCACTGAGAAAAAGAAATAATCAGATCTCATAGATATAAATCATTTAGTCAAACACACTAACATCTTAAGGGACATGAATTCTGTTTGCCTTCCTCACCACCCTTTATGTTCAATAAAGTCTCAAAAAATATTTTATGATGATGTAACTCCTTACATTTACTTATTCAAATACCACCATCCAGCTTCCTTCTCAACAACAATACTCTGAAAAGTAGAAAGTGATATTTAGCTCCATCAAGCAATGTGTCCATAATGGATACCTATTTGAAATAATTTAAAATGTATATGAAATGGCAAAAACCTCTGGTTCCCAAATTGTGTTCAAGGTGTCACAGGGCAACACAGTAAACTTACAGGCACACCATAGTATAGTTTAAAATTTCAAGGTAAACTCAGTAACACCTGTGGACTACAGGAAGACTACATTCATTTTGACGATGTTATATCTTTGCAAAGCTGGCATTCTGGTAACTGTGATAAAAAGCAAGAGCTGTGCAAAAATCAAGGTGGAACAGGAGATGCCTGTTGTAGTGTCCGACTGGATTCCAAGGTTTGAGACGTTGTACAGTGACCAACAAATGCATATATCCCATTGGTAAATAATTGTGATTATTTGAAGTTAATTTTTTTCAATTTGTAAGTATTATAAAATGTAAATATTATTCCAAACAGCTACTAAGTTGTTAGGATATTAATACTTATTAAGTTCTTTGGACCAACTGCTTAGTAAATGGAATTAAGTTTTTGGGGGTGGGAGGGCTAGGGAGCCATGAAAAATTACTGAGAAACTAAGGGTGCCAGGAGCCAAGAAAAGTTAGGAACTTCTATTTACAAAGGCTTTCAACTTTCTAATAAGGAAGTGAGAGCAATGAGTGTACCCATTTCTGGAAATAAATATAACTCACTTCAGACTCTTTGGGACTTTTACAGAAATGCCTGGCACAAAATAAAAACCAATGGAAAATTTAAAAAAGACTACAAAACTGCAAAATATGTGTTGTATAAGACAAAGTTAGGGCAAACATTTCAAACTGATCCTTGTGGGATTCAACATTTGGCCTAAAGTTGCTATTGTATTCCATAATTGCAGCATCCTATAGGGGCATGAATATTTCTCTGCTTGCCTAGCTTTTGATAGTAACTCTAGCTGTGAGCCCCTTATGTCACATTTTCCTTGGAGCAGAAGCCATGTGGAGAAGGAATATAGAGGATTTCAACAATTCAATGCACTGATTTTCTACACTGGCAAAGTGAAGCGCATTACTGAAAAACTGCAAGTAACCAACGCAGCTGTTCGACTTCCCATCTGATATAAGAAGAGAGAGAGAGGAGAGAGTCTGGATGACCATTTCCTACACTAAGAAATAATGATTGCATTTCTAGTCTTTCGCCTTCTGATAAGCATGAACCTTCTGTTCATCGTGACTGGAATTCCAGATATCTCTTATTTTCAATAATGTTGTTAGTTTCTATATGAGTAATGATGCTCATTTGCATTAGTATTCTTCTGTTTGCATTTCTTGATTGTGTTCACTTGAAGGGGGTGGAAGGAAGCTGTCAATTTTTAATGATATTCTACTATAATAAAAAGAATACCTATTTGCTTACTATGTGCCAAGCAGTTTTCTAAGTATATTATAAACATAGGGATTTAATCTTAATTGCAACACTGTGGTGTGAGTATTATTTTTATCCCTGTTTTATGGATGAGGAAACTGAGGCATAGAAAGTTTATGGAGTTTTACCAAGGTGACTCATCTAGTAGATGACAGAACTAGTTTTATTTCACAGTTGACTGATACCTGGACCACCATCTGAACTACTATGCTAAATTGATTCCCCATTGTGCCAGAATTTGGTAAACATTTTAAGAAAGTTATGTTGTTTAAGCCTCACAATATTCCAGAGGTTCAGAGATGCAAAGTAATGTCTCGAGAGCTCCAAGATAGCCAAATGGTCGACTCAAAGTTCTGTCTCCCAATTCTGTGCCGTTTTGCCTGTATCAGTAGTTTCTGAAATGGGGTGAGTTAAACCATAAGAAGACACCAATATTTGTTCATTTTTACTTCAATATCACAAGCTCATATGGTTCTGCTTTCAACAACATGATCCATGGAGACCAGCAGAGACACAATATTAGAAATCCTATTAATGTCCACTTCTAGCTTAAAATGAAGAGTAAATTCGGCTTTATGAAGTTTTTATTTTTTTAATTGATAACATGCCCTTCTTGCAAGTCAGAGTGTCCTGCCCAGACAGTGAGGTCCCTGAGGGATGAGTTGTAGTTCTATATTGTAGTAAAGTGCAGAGAGGCAACTACATTACTTTGTTTCCTTTCTACACCTTGTGCCTTTCAGTGATGTACTCAACTTTTCACATTATTGTATATTACCAATATGATTAATTGCCTAAACTATGACCTTTAAATAACAAAACATTTACAATACTTTTGTAGTGAGGTGGAAAATGACCATGAAATTTACTAGTGACATTTTCAGAAATATTGAGGGGCTTCCCTGGTGGCTCAGACAGTAAAGAATCTGCAGGCAATGCATGAGACCTGGGTTCTATCCCTGAGTTGGGAAAATCCCCTGGAGGAGAGCATGACAATCCACTCCAGTATTCTTGCCTAGAGAATCCCCAACGACAGAGGAGCCTGGTGGGATACAGCCCATGGGAGCGGCAAAGAGTCAGACAGGACTGAGCGACTAAGCACAGCACAGGTTGTTCAGACCATCCTCTGAATGAAAACAAACTAAAGATGTCAAAGTGCTGTTAAGAGAATACAAAATTACTGAACAAAAATCTAAGGGTACATGGGGATCCAGAGTGACAGACACAACACTGAATTTTCTTTTATTCGAGGCATTTATCAGTACCAGCTAACTTGAGTTTTTCTTTAAATGACTCAATAGGGAAAAGGGGGTATAAACCACAAATTCTGGTGCCCATCTTCACTGGGACATTCTTTCTATATTGCACTGGGACCATTTTACTCAGGGTAAGAGTAAATCTGCTTCCCTCATGCCAGTCCCACAACTGTTGACTCTCCCACCCCTCACTTCAGAATTTTAAGGACATGATTTTACTATCTTCTGGCTTGTGCTTTTTTATGAGCAGTCAGCTGTCATTTATATCTTTGTTCACCTGTACTTTTTCTCTGGCTGCTTTCAAGATCTTATCATGATTTCTAATTTTGAATAATTTCACTATGAAGTACACTGGTGTTTAATATTTCTCATCCTTGAGGTTCATTGAGATCCTTCGATCTGTGGTTTATAGTTTTTCTGCTGTTAATCAAATTTGGAAGAATTTTGTGTGTTACTTTTTAAAATGTTTCTCCCATCCATTTCCCTCATCTTTGTGGACTCCAATTACACACATATTTGGCCACTTTTAGTTGTCCATAGCTCACTGATGCTCTGTGTATTTTTTTCAGTCCTTTCCCTCTATGTGTTTAATTTTGGATAGTGTCTACTGCCAAGTCTTCAAGATTACTGATCTTTTCTGCATCAAGTGCTTAATCTGCTATTAATTCCATATAATGTATTTTTCACCTAAAAATCATTTTTTTCATCTCTAGATGTTTGAGTTTTTAAAATATATTCCATTTCTCTCCTTAATATGCTAATGCTCTGCTCTACCTTAACGTGTGCAATATAGTTATCATCATTTTAAATGTCCTTGTCTACCAATTCTGTCATCATTGTAATTTCTGTTTCCTGTTTCCAATGGTTGATTTTTCTCATTATGAGATACATTTTTTTCTGATTTTTTGCAAGTCTAATAATTTTTTTTAATTGGATACAGACATTTTAATTTTACCTTCTTGTGAGCTGGAAGAAGGTAAATACTCTTGAGGTTTGTTTTTTCTGGAGCATAGTTAAATTACATCAAAAGGGTTTTATTTCAAAACTTTGTTAGGTAAAACCAGACAACTATTAATTCTGGGGCTAATTTTCCTCCCTTAAAAAGGTACTAATTAATCTTGAATACTCTACCTGATGCCTTAGAAATAAGGTTTTTCCACTGTTCTGGTGGCACATGAACTATTCTGGGCCCTGATGGATCTTTCCCTGGCCTTGGGTATTTTCTCACATGCATACTTGCACCTGTGTTCAGGTGATGACTGGAGGTCGTCTGTATGTCTGACCCTCTGTAGGTCTCTGGAGCTCTCTTCAGCAGTTATCTCCTGTTACTCAACCATGCAAACTCTAAACACCTTGACTTCCCTGCATTTGCAGCACTCAAAGCTGGTGCTCTGGGACAACCCAGAGGGAGGGGGTGGGGAGGGAGGCAGGAGGGGGTTTCAGGATGGGGGGACACATGTGCATCCATGGCTGATTCATGTCAATGTATGGCAAAAATCACCACAATATTGTAAGGTAATTAACATCCAATTAAAATAAATAAATTCAATTAAAAAAATTAAAAAACGACAACAACAAAAAATGTTGTCTTCTCAACTAAGAAAGAACAGAGGCTCTGTTTGGGTTTCACCTCTCCACACTGAGGCCTTGAAACTTTCTCCAGGCAGTGAGTTTGGACTCTCTCATTTACTTCCCTTCCCTCAGAGATTGCCTCGCTGAGCTGCCTGTCCCACAATATCTGAAAACTGTTGTTTGACATATTTGTTCAGTAATTTAGATGTTGAAGTAGGGAGGGTAAATTGCTCATAAGCATAAGCTTAAATATACTTATTATATTTTCTTAAAACACATAATTTTGAAAATATCAACAAGGAACAGATAATCTATTAAAGAAAAAACCTAACA
This sequence comes from Capricornis sumatraensis, assembly GCF_032405125.1. NCBI lineage: Eukaryota > Metazoa > Chordata > Mammalia > Artiodactyla > Bovidae > Capricornis > Capricornis sumatraensis. The sequence goes on from NC_091092.1 coordinate 114,282,259, forward strand.
GGTTACAGATAATAATCAAGTATGCATCCTAGTAAAGAAAAATAGTATAACCAAGTTTAAGAAGTACATGAACAAGTTCCCAGCACACACAACTGAAGAGAAAATTAGCAAACTGTTAGTAATTCAGAAGAAATTATAGATGCAGGATCCATTTGAAGGACAGAGTTTCTATTTACGTGTAAAATATGAAAAAAGAAGGGCATGGAAGGTTGTGTGTGTAAGTTTCACATCTATTTAATCACAATGTCAAAAAGAGAGAAGGAAAAGAATGTGGCACAGGCATTACATGAAAATTTAAAGACTGAAAAAAATTCCAGAACAGAATGAAGACATCATTCTATAGCCTTAAGACTGATTAATTTCTCAAGGGATAAATACTGAAATCACAATTAGACACATCAGAGTAGAAACACAGAACTATAAAGACAAGGGGGAAATATTAAGAGCAACATATTAAAAGTGAAAGTTGTTCAGTCGTGTCTAACTCTTTGCAACCCCATGGACTATATAGTTCATGGAATTCTCCAGGCCAGAATACTGGAGTGGGTAGCCTTTCCCTTCTCCAGGTGATCTTCCCAACCTGGGATTGAACCCAGGTCTCCTGCATTACAGGTGAATTCTTTACGAGCTGAGCCACAGGGATGCCCCAACATATTAAAGGACCATCAAATACATAACAGAATGACTTCTATAGAGAAAACAGAGACAAGAAAATATTTTCAGTATTAAGAGAAAATAACTGCTAAATCTATTATAGAATTATATCCAGAGAAAATAACTTTTAAGAATGAGGGTTAAATAAAGGCATTTTCAAACCAAAACAATAAAACAAATAAATAAATACACACGGGAGAGTTTATCAACAGCAGATCCTAATTTCCTAGATAGATTCTAAGAAAATTACTTCAAAGCATAGAAATGTAACCATAGACATAAGTTCTAAGATATAAAAATAATGAAAACTTCAAAAAGTAGTAAATATGTGATTAAATAATAAATGGTGACTAAATAAACACATAATAAATAACTATGTCTGTGTCTCATATAAATACAAATTAATACTAAAATACAGGCAAATAATATGTTAGGAAGAGTATTAGTGTAACTGAGTTGTTTTATACTACTCAAATTTTCTAGAAGGAAGGTAAAAAGCACTGATCTATTTCACAATTTGATGCAGTTGGTATATTACTATCATTTCTAGGGTAACAAATAACAGAACAGAAACACGCTGCATAATTCTCAAGTGAGTTAATGAAAAGCAAGGAAAAAATAAAGATATCAACACACATTCCCAAAAGATAATGAGAGAGAAACAAATGAAAAATAGGTGGGAAAGATATAAGGTACAAAAAAGATAGGTATATCCAATCCCATCTACCAAAATTTACATTGAATTAGATATACTAGCTGCACTACTTAAAAAGACAAAGATTGTCAGACAAGAAAAATAACAACTCAATTATATGATTTTTAAAATAATTCATCTAAACAAGTTTTTGAAAGGCTGAAAATAAAATAATAAAAAATAAATTAGCATGCAAATACCAAATTCAAGAAACCCTATTATCTGTATTAATATTGCATGGAAGACTTTTAAAGTAAAGTCACATTCCATTAAGGGCCACATCTTTATAATAAAAGAAGTATTCATGACAAAATTATAAAAATAATTTTGGATATACTTAATAATATAGATTCAAAACATATAAAGCAAAAATCAACAGGCGAGAGAAAATAAGCAAGAATACAATCACACTGAAAATTTTTTAAATGTATTTGTCAAAAAATCATAAAGAGAAAAACACCAAGAACATAGACAATTATGAATAACAGATTTCAACTAATAGAAATATATATAGCACTTATACTCAATAGCTGCAGAGCATTCATTCTTTTCACACACAAATAAAAAACATTTTTGAAAAACTGACCATTTTGTCCCCTAATTTTTTTCATCAGTTTTAAAGGGTCGACACCACACAAGACATGCAATTAAACAAGAGATCTTTAAAAACAGTTACTGCAACAAAACCAAAATATTCCCATATGTTCTAAATCTACTAATCCAAGAAGAAAACTATAACAGAATTTAAAACATATTTTGAGGTAACAATAATTAACAGTTTAAACCAAGCCAGGCAAGATGAACTGAAGATGGGAAAGATATAATTTTAAATGTGTGTGTTATAAAAGATTATTAATGAATGAGACATATATAAAAAGAATTTAGAGAAGAGCAAAATGAACTCAAAGAAAACATGAAAAAAAGAGGAAAAAAAAGGAAAATGATGGAACAGAAAACACACATAAAAGACAGTATCAATGAAATTTAAGTCTGGTTCTTTTTTAATATAAATTTATTTATTTTAATTGGAGGCTAATTACTTTACAATATTGTATTGGTTTTGCCATACATCAACATGAATCTGCCACAGGTATACATGTGTTCCCCATCCTGAACCCCCTTCCCACCTCCCTCCCTATCCCATCCCTATAGGTCATCCCAGTGCACCAGCCCCGAGCATCCTGTATCATGCATTGAACCTGGACTGGTGATTCGTTTCACGTATGGTATTATACATGTTTCAATGCCATTCTCCCAAATCATCCCACCCTTGCCCTCTCCCACACAGTCGAAAGACTGTTCTATACATCTGTGTCTCTTTTGCTATCTCACATACAAGGTTATCATTACCATCTTTCTAAATTCCATATATATGTGTTAGTATACTGTATTGGTGTTTTTCTTTCTGGCTTACTTCACTCTGTATAATAGGCTTCAGTTTCATCCACCTCATTAGAACTGATTCAAATGTATTCTTTTTACTGGCTGAGTAATACTCCATTGTGTATATGTACCACAGCTTTCTTATCCATTTATCTGCTGATGGACATCTAGGTTGCTTCCATGTCCTGGCTATTATAAACAATGCTGTGATGAATATTGGGGTACACATGTCTCTTTCAATTCTGGTTTCCTCAGTGTGTATGCCCAGCAGTGGGATTGCTGGGTCATATAGCAGTTCTATTTCCAGTTTTTTAAGGAATCTCTACACTGTTCTCCATAGTGGCTGTACTAGTTTGCATTCCCACCAACAGTGTAAGAGGGTTCCCTTTTCTCCACACCCTCTCCAGCATTTATTGCTTGTAGACTTTTGGATCGCAGCCATTCTGACCATCGTGAGATGGTACCTCATTGTGGTTTTGATTTGCATTTCTCTGGTAATGAGTGATATTGAGCATCTTTGCATGTGTTTGTTAGCCATCTGTATGTTTTCTTTGGAGAAATGTCTGTTTAGTTCTTTGGCCCATTTTTTGATTGGATCATTTATTTTTCTTGAATTGAGCTGCAGGAGTTGCTTGTATATTTTTGAGATTAGGTGTTTGTCAGTTGCTTCATTTGTTATTATTTTCTCCCATTCTGAAGGCTGTCTTTTCACCTTGCTTATAGTTTCCTTTGTTGTGCAGAAGCTTTAAATTTTAATATACAATGGAGAAAAGACAATCTCTTTAACAAGTGGTGCTGGGGAAACTGGTCAACCACTTGTAAAAGAATGAAACTAGAACACTTTCTAACACCATACACAAAAATCAACTCAAAATGGATTAAAGACCTAAACATAAGACCAGAAACTATAAAACTCCTAGAGGAGAACATAGGCAAAACACTCTCCGACATAAATCACAGCAGGATCCTCTATGACCCACCTCCCAGAGTAATGGAAATAAAAGCAAAAATAAAGTTTGGTTCTTAAACTGACAAAGCTCTGGAAAGCTTGACCAAGGAAACAAGAGATCAGGCAAAAGTAAACAATATCTATCCAAATCACATATTATCCCTTCAATATAAAGGCAAAGTATTAACAATATGTAAGAAAACAACTATTTTTTTTTTGAGGGAAAAAAAAAAAACATGGTATGGAGAGATTATTTTGATAATGAATATTTGGAAAATTTTCCTTTGTACATGTGGGGGGGGTTGCTTACAATTATGTTACCTATGAAAATATTCATATCTCCATGCTTTAAAAATTTTCAGCAGAAATATGACTATTCTGTAGATAGAATTTAAGACAGTATTATGGTCAATAAGTGGAAACCAATATTTTGATTTTACAAGCACAACCAATGATCTCATTTGGGTTTCAACAACTTTGTGAAATATATTTTTCTGTTCAGTACATGGCAATGCCATCTCCCCCTTCCTCTCCATTATGACAACCAAAAATGTTCCCAGATAGTTCACAAGGGACAAAACCACCCCTAGCTGAGAACCACCAAACAATAATAATGTTGATTTCAGCACTGTTTCTAAAAATTAAAAATAATATAAACATTCCTCAATAGAAATGGATTAACAAATTATTACAAATTCACAAAGTGGCAGACCATTCAGTCTTTAAAAAATAATTTACAGAGAATATGCAGTGATGAGGAAGACATTTCCCATATAATGTTACATAACATTATTTTGTATAATGTGTGTGTATATACTGAAAAACAAAACTTCATAGGCAATTGTAAACAGTACTCTCTTTAGGTGGTGAAGTCAAAACGATATTTTTTTTTGCTTTGTCTATATTTTAAAAAATTCTGCAGGAACAGAGCACTGCTTTTATAGTAAAAATACAAACAACATTTTGTTATTGCCTTTTAAAACCATAACTTGAAAGGTAATTTCCCAAAAATATGACCAGAGAAAGAGCTGCTTTGATGTAGGATATCAATTTGCAGTTTCAATCAAATCATATTAACAAGATAGCTGCTCACAGTATCTAATCATCAGTTCAGTTCATTCCCTCAGTCATGTCTGAATCTTTGTGACACCATGGACTGCAGCACGCCAGGCCTCCCTGTCCATCACCAACTCCTGGAGTTTACTCAGACTCATATCCATTGAATCAGTGATGCCATCCAACCATCTTATCCCCTGTTGTCTCCTTCTCCTCCCACCTTCAATCTTTCCCAGCATCAGGGTCTTTTCAAATGAGTTAGTTCTTCATATCAGGTGGCCAAAGTATTGGAGTTTCAGCTTCAGCATCAGTCCTTCCAATGAATATTCAGGACTGATTTCCTTTAGGATGGACTGGTTGGATCTCCTTGCAGTCCAAGGGACTCTCAAGAGTCTTCTCCAACACCACAATTCAAAAGCATCAATTCTTCAGTGCTCAGCTTTCTTTATAGTCCATCTCTCACATCCACACATGACTACTGGAAAAACCCTAGCTTTGACTAGACGGACCATTGTAGGCAAGTTAATGTCTCTGCTTTTTAATATGCTGTCTAAGTCAGTCATAACTTTTATTCCAAGGAGCAAGTGTCTTTTAATTTCATGGCTACAGTCACCATCTGCAGTGATTTTGGACAAAATGTGGTCCACTGGAGAAGGGAATGGCAAACCACTTCAGAATTCTTGCCTTGAGAACCCTATGAACAGTATCTAATCATAAACTGCCCTTAACTGGAGATGATACTCTGGAAGGTATGAATTTTTAGTGAACCACATCAGGTTACACAGGTTGCCTGCCTCCCTGCTTTCCTGACTTCCTGCCCATGTTCCTTCCTTCTTTCCTTCCTTTTTTAAAAGAAAAAAACTGTCTACTACCTGCTTGTTTCTTTTACATTTTCTTGTTGTTTCTGAAAAATGTAAAGCATAAGAGTCTCATTCACTGGGGTTTTGTTCTCACAACAGCTAGAAGTGGAAAGGTGAGCAAACTGAGAACTTAAAAAAATTATCAGTAGGTCTATTTTCCCTTGAACCTGAACACCTGTGAAGAGTCCATACTTATACCTAGAACAAGACCAAACCTAACATGGGATATAAATCAGATAATATCCTAGCTAATTTGCATTTACAGCAAAATTGCTTCCTTGGTTGAAATTCTAGTTTTTCCCTGCCTTTCAGACATTTTGTAAATATAAATTCATATATTTTCTTTTCTACATTTTGCAACCAGGGGTTCCCCTAGTGGCTCAGTAGTAAAGAATCCGCCTGCCAACGCAGGAGACATGGGTCCAGTCCCTGATTGGGGAAGATCCCACATGCCTCAGAGCAACTAAGCTCTTGCGTCACAACTACCGAGCCAGTGGTCTAGAGCCTGGGAGTCGCAACTACTGAAAACCTCACGCCCTGGAGCCCAAGTTCTGCAACAAGAGAAGCCACTGCAAAGAGAAGCCCCCACACTGCAACTAGAGAGTAGCCCCTGCTCTCTTCAACTAGAGAAGGCCAGAGCAGCAATGAAGACACAGCACAGTCATAGAAAAATAAACAAATAATTTAAAAAAATAAATGCGTTTTGCAGCCAGATCATAAGAGCAGAATCCATTATTCACTCTTGACTGTATTTAGCAATGACTGGATCCGTGTTTCTTTCAAAGGCTCACAATCACTGCTAACTGCATTCTAAGAGCCCTGGTGGGTCTCTTTTAATCATCATGATTTCTCAGGTGACCATCTTCTGAGCCTTTATTTGCCATAACTTCCTCGAAGTTTGCTTAAATAGCACCACTTCTAACAGCCCTTCAAGATGACTATGGGCTATTTAATTACAAATTGAAAATTTGAACCTGTTAGCATGAAGTAAAGAGCAACAATTCTCTCACCTGTATCTCCAAGGGACACACAAATCTTTAAATGTTGTGTGAGAGGCCACCACATAAATACAATATATACTGCTTCGAAAGTCACAGCCACCCCCAAAGACACTTAAATCAAACTGCACTAACATCTAGTTTTCTATAAATCAAAACTTTGGACACTATGTTTAAAGGACCATTTGCCTTTTAAAAGGAAAACCTTAATGAAAGAAAAAATAGAGTGATTTTAAAAATTGTGCGCTTCATGCAGAAACACTCCCCTGATAACATCCTCATATGTTCATTCTTATGGCATATCTTTTCAGCCTAGGATATGCTAACCTATTTGGGATACTTTGTAAATCTTTTTCCTTTGGAGCAGTAGCAAGATGACTCTTGATATTTAGCAAAAGGCGATAGATTGGGGATTGAAATGGGGTAGACTTACTTTACGTTTATCAGCAATGTGCAAACTTACTTCATTGCTGAAATATCATCACTGTCTACCATAACAAGCTTCCCTCATCTTCAAACTGATCATTTAACAAAGTAAAAAAAAAGAAACAACCAAACTTTTGCCTATGATAGACTCAGACTATGTGGTGTGATTATTACTAAAATTTACTGCAACAGACTCGATTTTATTTTCTTCCTACTTTTTTTTAAAAGTGGCCTACCTCTGCTGCTGCTGCTAAGTTGCTTCAGTCGTGTCCGACTCTGTGCGACCCCATAGATGGCAGCCCACCAGGCTCCGCCGTCCCTGGGATTCTCCAAGCAAGAACACTGGAGTGGGTTGCCATTTCCTTCTCCAATGCATGAAAGTGAAAAGTGAAAGTGAAGTCACTGAGTCATGTCCAACTCTCAGTGACCCCATGGACTGCAGCCTACCAGGCTCCTCTGTCCATGGGATTTTCCAGGCAAGAGTACTGGAGTGGGGTGCCATTGCCTTCTCCGGGCCTACCTCTAATGCCTATTAAAAAGTTATAAACTAATCACTTAAATACTTTTTCTATATTTCACCTTCACCTTCGAGAAGCTACCAGGAAAATCTGTAGCTCCATAGTTATCTTGGTTGTTAATGAGCAGTAACTTGGACACTCTCCTTAGCACAGCACATTTTGATAGTGCTTTAGATGGTGGTGGTGAGTTATAGAACCCATGAGTAATGAGGAGAAGAAGGTCCCTACTTTGACAGTGTTGTTACAGACAGAGACATCTAAGGAGTGACAATAGAAAGGCACATGGCAGCTCTGGAGCTATTTCTTGAACTAGTGTAAAACCACTGAACGAATATGCTAGAAGACTGTTCAGCTTCTTGCTCCATTTTTCTTTTCCATGGTTCATTTTATTTTCACAGTATAAGAGAGTTGGGGGACTGAAGACAAAAGGAAAAATGATTGGGAAGCAATGGCATCATAGGTAACAGTGTGTACATTGCTCTCTTTGAATGCACTTCTTGCAAGTGGATGGCTTATTAAACTGATTTCCAAAATTAATTGTGCACACATCATCTGGAGATCTTGGTAAAATGTACATTCTGATGATATGAGTCTGGAGTGGGGCCTGAGATTTGCATTCCTAGTAAGCGCCCAAGTGCTGCTGCTTCCCTGGGATTGCCCTTCAAATAGCAAAGCTATAAAGGACTTCAACCCATTAGAGTCTGAATCTTGTGTGTGTGTGTAGTCACTCAGTTTTGTCTGACTCTTTGTGACCCCAAGGACTGTAACCATGCCAGGCTCCTCTGTCCATGGGATTTTCCAGCAAGAATACTGGAGTGGGTTGCCATTCTCTTCTCCAGAGGATCTTCCCAATCCAGGGGTCAAACCTGGGTCTCCCACATTGGAGGCAGATTCTTTATCACTGAGCCACCAGGAAAGCCCCAGAGTTTGAATCCTATCTAATGTCAAACCATTCAGTATAGCATCTGCCCCCCTTATACTGAAAACAAAAAAAAACAAAATCATAGGCTGAATAAGTCCCAAATCAAGGCACATTTAACAAATATGCTCTCACCTTTCATTTACAACTCATTTAATCATAGTAAACACTTCCAGGGCTAGGGAATATCACCCCCCATTTCCTGGGAGAGGAGAATGAGGAACAGAAGTGTTAAGGAGTCTGCGCAAAGTCACATGCCTGGAAAGTGATGGAACATTTTGTACTGAGGTTTCGTGTGTTCTTATCCAGCTGCTTTGTACAGCGTTTTACATAAGTACAAAGGCTTTCATACTTATGAACTCGTTTGATCCTCATGATATATGCCCTGTGAGAAAAGTATGATAGACCTTATTATCCTTATTTTGTCGATGGGGAAAGTAAGGCAGGGAAGATTAAACAGCATGGCAAGATCCCACGGCTAATTAGCAACAGAACTAGAGCTGTCACTGAGTCCTTCTGATCCCCTGTCCTCTTTTCTCTTTTATCATTATCATGCTACTCAAGAGTAATCAATTTGTAAACTAGAAGGAAACAACAACAACGACTAGGAATATGCTTCAGAAATTTCCAATAGGAAAAAATTAGCATTATTTAAGAACTAAACCTATTAAAATAACTTTGAAGTAGGGGATATGAGCATTCAGCTTTCATTTCACTTTCAAAGCTCTCAAGACATACGTTTCCAATGTTTCCTAAATCTATGGTGACATCCCAGGTGGGAGGGTAATGAGGGGGTACAGATCACACCCTTTAGAGATTAAACCTAAATCATTTTTGTGATTACCTTATTTTCACTCTCATACTTTATATTAAAATATGAATTACTTTTCTTGATTTTACAGGTCTATCCTGGGTGGCTGGAAGTAAAACTCTTTTCAGGGGAATCTGCTTCTTTTCTCTTAACAAAAATAATATTCATTTTATTCCACAGATATTTTAATTTCTGTATCTTCAATCTTTCTCTCAACTGCTTCTTTTCTAGCAGTACTTAAACCTAAGTATCTTCCTCCCATAGGCTTAGTGGTAGAGAATCTGCTTGCCAATGTGGAGACACAGATTCAATCCTGGGTCAGGAAGATCCCCTGGAGGAGGGCATGGCAACTCACTCCAGTATTCTTGCCTGGGAAACCCCATGGACAGAGGAGCCTGGTGGGCTACAGTTCATGGGGTTGAAACAAGTTGGACACGACCTAGTGACTAAACAATAACAACAATCTTCCCATTATTTAAAATAAAATACTCCTTTTAACCTACATGTTATTACATATACCACTCTACTTCTTTCCTTTTCTCCAGAGACAAGCATGTTTAAAGATCTGTCTATACACTCTTATCTCTGCTTCTCTGTTATACTCCTCAGCCCACTATAGTTCTGATTCAGCCCTCATCACTCTATTGAAAGCACTAAAAATTACCCACATATTAGTTAACTGCATCATTGGAAGGACTGATGCTGAAGCTGAAGCGCTAATACTTTGGCCACGTGATGCGAAGAGCCGACTCATTTGAAAAGATCCTAATGCTGGGAAAGATTGAGGGCAGGAGGAGAAACGGATGACAGAGGATGAGATGGTTGGATGGCATCACTGACTCAATGGACATGGGTTTGGCTGGACTCCGGGAGTTGGTGATGGACAGGGAGGCCTGATGTGCTGCAGTCCATGGGGTTGCAAAGAGTTGCACACGACTGAGTGACTGAACAACAACAATGGGCCCGCTTGACTTTCCAGGAGGATTTGATGGTTTTATGGTTCCCTTTCTTTGTTTTTGTTTTTTTTTTTAATGCTCTCCTCCCACCCCTGCCCCTAGCTTGTGAAGCCAAGGCTTGTAAAGCTCAGTTTCTTCTAACTTTCATGCTTATTTTTTCTCAGCTTCCATTGTAGATCCCTTTTTCTATGTCTGGTCCTCGTTAATTTGACAGATATTTATTGAGCCACACTCTGTTCTTTGTATTATACTAGGTGCTGGGAATAAAATTGTAATTAAAACATATGTTATCTCTACTCTCCTGGAATTTATATTCTAACAGGGAAAGGTCCAATAAGTCAAGAAGTCAAGGATCACTTCTCCAAGAGAATGATGATTTAACTGAAATCTAAAGGGCTACCCAGGTGGCACAGTGGTAAAGAATTTGCAAGCCAATTCAGGAGACGCAGGAGCTGAGGGTTTGATCCCTGGGTCAGGAAGATCCCCTGAAGTAGTAAATGGCAACCCACTCAAGTATTCTTGCCTCTGTGGGGTCACAAAGAATTGGATGTGACTGAATACAAGCATGAAAGAGTGAAAAGGAATTGATCAGGCAATGAAAAAAGGAAAGAACATTTTATGCACAGGGAATGTATGCAGAAACACTTTGCATCATGAGGAGCAAGTGTGCTAGGTTTAGGCTGGAAAGGTTGGTAGAAACATGTGAAGGATTTGCTTTCTTCTGTAGCAAGCACTGAAATGTGGTAGAGGGAAGTGATCAGATCTGCATTTCTGATAGACGTGGAAGATCACTCTGGCTATAATATAGTGGAAACTGGAGGAGGTAATAGTGGATCTGGGCAGATCTCTGAGAGGCAACTGCAGTGATCCAGCCTATAGATGATGATTGTTTCATGTAGGGTGATGGCAGAAGGTTGAGAGGACAAAGTGTTGGATTAGATAAGAGAAATGAGAAAGACTGCAAAAGTAGCTCTTGGGATAAAATATCATTGAATTATTTGTGTGGGGGTAGATTAGGGGGTTCTAAACAGTTTTGGAGACAAATGGTAGTGCAGGAAAATGGACACCATTTCCATTTCAAGGGAAAAGGACAAAGAATGGTAAATTTGTAGGTTTCGAGACAGGAAGGTATCCCCATCCCAAAAGTTTTGTGTTTGACATGAAGAGAGAGGTAAATTTAACTCTTGACATTGAAGAAGATCACAGTGAGGTGGTAAGTTTAGTAAAGTATAAAAAGTTGGAAATTACATTTGAAAATAAGGATGGACAGACTTTGGAAAATTCCTGGCCAGGGCTTCTTTGTTGGCTCAGTGGTAAAGAATCCGCCTGCCAATGCAGGAGACACAGATTAGATTTCTGATCTGGGAAGATCCCACATACTACTGAGCAACTAAGCTCATGAGCTGCAACTGTTGAGCCTGTGCTCTAGAGCCTGGAAGTTTCAACTATTGAGCCCACGTGCTGCAACTACTGAAGCCCCTGCACACTAGAGCCTGTGCTCTGCAACAAGAGAAGCAACTGAAGTGAGAAACCTGCACACCAAAACTAGAGAGTAGACCCTGCTCGCTGCAACTAGAGAAAAGCCTGTGTGCAGCAACAAAGACCCAGTGCAACCAAAAATAAAGAAATAAATAAAATTATTCAAAAAAAAAAAAAAAGAAAGAAAGAAAAATTCCTGGCCAATGGGTTTCTGACTCCAAAGATGAAAGTAAATTCTTCATCAACGAAAATCCTTGTTGTATAATGCAGAAAACCATCACGCTCTCCATTCTTTTGAAAATTCTAAGTGGATTTTAGGAGAAACACTGGGGTACAGGAAAATACGATAACATTTTTCTTTCTCTGCTATAATGAGGCCACCATCTATGGAAGAATGGCACACATATACCAAACATTAAAATATTTACATTGATTCAGTGGTCTGGAACCATATAAATATTGAGTTGGCCAAAATGTTCATTTGGGCTTTTCTATAACATCTTAGAGAAAAACCTGAATGAACATTTTGGCCAGCCCAACAGAAGTTACAAAATGTTTGCATAAATGAATTTTCCTAGGAAGGCAGTTGAGTACTACCAGAAGTTAAGTAGATGAGATCTGGCAGAAATTCACAAACACCTCCTTAATAATGAAGGGTAAGTTCTGAAGGTGAAGGGGAGCTCTGGGAATGAGTTTTGCTGCTGAGTTCAATAGCAATCAAAATGTAGCTAGTCAAATCCTGAAAGTCATCCCATGAAAAAAGCATGAGGGCCAGGGGTGGGTGTGAACACATCAGTTATTTGGCATAGGGGCAGGGATATTTGCTACAAAAAGTGGAGGGCTCTCATAAATCATCACACACACAGAAGAATCTATTTAGGGACAACATTCCTCACAACTCTTATTTTCTTCTTTTCTCTGGCTGTCAAAGCATTGAAATGTCTGATATCTACCCTTCCCCTAACATGCTACTTAGCTTCTCATTGCAACTAGGGCAATCTACTGGTCTCCAGGGGTCAAAGAGGTGATGTAGGAGGGATCTGCCCACCTGGCTAGAGAACCAATTGGAATTTCATGGAGAGGGATCAATAAAACTCCAACACTGAGTGACGGGAAAGAGACAGCACATGAAAAGATGCAATGGGAGAACAAAATTTTGAAAGCATTAGTTACAGAAAAACAGAAGCAAAGAGAAAGCATATGATATTTGTTCAGACTACTGTTTAACAAAACATGACTACCCGAAGTAAGAGCTAGGACACAAGATATGGTAAGAAAGAAAGAAAGTGGAAATCAAAAGAATGTTAGATATAAAGCTTAGTAGAGAAATGGAAATTATTTAGTGTATTAAAAACCTGTACTGGAAACAGTAACAAGGAAACTTGACTGCAAAATCATCAAGGTGGAAGAAAACTTGAGTATTTTCCATTAAGTAGAGAGGAAATGTAGAGAGATTTTAAAAAAAATTATGAGAAATTATAAATGTGGAGGCCAGAGAGTAGAGATTCAGCAAATGAAGATAATCATAATTTTGAAGAGCATATCAGAAGAAATGGAACAGAAACAGTAACAAAAGATGTAATAAGAGAAAACTTTTCCCATCAAAACAAAGACTTGGAGTTTTAGATAAAAATGAGAGCAAAATAAATGTTGGGAAAATTTCCTAAAATATATGATTGTCACAACTGGGAAAAGAAATAAAAATAATACTGATTGCATTTCATTTTAGGTATTATGTTTTGATCTAGTATGTATTGTTATGTATGAACTGGAGCCAAAGCAAACATTCATTGGTTGGTAACACCTGATGATGAAAATTTCTTCATATTTAAGTATAAACTTTGATTCCCTGTGTAAACTAAAATGAAAGGGGCAACAACAACTGTAATCTTGCTTATCTCAGCATGATTTATGAATAAGTTAATGAAACAAAAAAGTCCTTCTTTTGGTTGTAAAAGCCTTTTACTATTGTAGTTCAGCTCATGTATTTTGGATGAGGCTTTAATCCAGAACTTGACAATGAAGTCATTCTTATTAATCTATCAACCAACTGAGAAGTTGGCAACAGCAAATAAATAGGGGTTTGAGATGCATAACTAACATAATATGCATCCCTTGGGTACTATGTGTATCTAATGGAAGAACATCAAGATATTAAAAAGATTTGCTCAGTAACACAATTAGAGGGAATTAGCCATGTGGGTAACTTTCTTCTTTGTCCTCTATTACTAACAAAGAGGCCTTGGATCATTGTTTAAGTGCTTCTGCTCAATTAGGTTAGTCTGTGAAGAGGTTAGAAAATAGTATAAAAATACTTAGCTTCATTACTCTGGTTAAATTAGGAGTCATTTGGGAAAACTGTCTAAGTACACAGATTTTTTCAAAAGACAGGTTCTTGATGTTTTCAGCTTTCATTTGGTTATGTTGTGGTAAAAATCATCCCCTATTTCTCAGTGTCTTATGTCTAATGTTTGCTTTTCACTTATGTTACATTTGGGCTGTGGTGATGCTTACTCCTTGGAAGAAAAGTTATGACCAACCTAGACAGCATATTAAAAAGCAGAGACATTACTTTGCCAACTAAGGTCCATCTAGTCAAGGCTATGGTTTCTCCAGTGGTCATGTATGGATGTGAGAGTTGGACTGTGAAGAAAGCTGAGTGCTGAAGAATTGATGCTTTTGAACTGTGGTATTGGAGAAGACTCTTGAGAGTCCCTTGGACTGCAAGGAGATCCAACCAGTCCATTCTGAAGGAGATCAGCCCTGGGATTTCTTTGGAAGGAATGATGCTAATGCTGACACTCCAGTACTTTGGCCACCTGATGCGAAGAGTTGACTCATTGGAAAAGACTCTGATGCTGGGAGGGATTGGGGGCAGGAGGAGAAGGGGATGACCGAGGATGAGATGGCTGGATGGCATCATGGACTCAATGGACGTGAGTCTGAGTGAACTCTGGGAGTTGGTGATGGACAGGGAGGCCTGGTGTGCTGCGATTCATGGGGTCGCGAAGAGTCGGACACGACTGAGCGACTGAACTCAACTGACAGAGGCCCTGCTCCATGTGTCTTCTTCATTCTAGGATCCCTTCTGAAGGATCAGCATCTATATAGAACATGTATTTCTCATTTTAGAGAGGAAAAGAAAGGACTGAAACACACAAAAGTTTTCTTTCTGCTTCTACTTAGTTGTAACATATAACCAGTTCATTGGCAATATATTGGGCAAATCAAGGTATGTGCCCAAACCTTATATCCATGGGGAAAGGACATATACCTTTCTCATGGGACATTTCTGAAAACCTCATGGTAATGGGCAAGGATGTATATTCCGCTAATAGGCAGGGAGAAAAAATTGGTAAATTCATAACATTTGGCAAAAGTAAATGCAAGGATGATCTAAGGCCTGAATAATGAAACAAGAAGAAAAATGAAAGTGAAAGTCACTCAGTCTTGTCCAACTCTTTGTGACCCCATGGACTATACAATCCATGGAATTCTCCAGGCCAGAATACTGAAGTGGGTAGCCTTTCCCTTCTCCAGGGGATCTTCCCAACCAGGGATGGAACCCAGGCCTCCTGCATTGCAAGTGGTAAAAAATCCTAAAATCAAACTCTCCTCTACTGAGAAATAATACTTTGGATGAAAAATGCAACTATGTATTTTCTATAGAATGACAAGGGAAACAAAGTCAGAAGGCTTACAGGGACTGGTAAACCTCTGTTGTGCAAATGTTGGCAAAAAAAAATCTATAGAATCAGATAAAATAGAACATATTATATCATACCAATTAGGCAGTGGAGATCAAAGATAAATGATCAACTCATTAGATGTTCAAAAAGCATGTACTAAATTCATCATCTGGTTTTGATAATGACCGTTAGTAAATTAAGACTAGAAAAATCCCACCACAGCATGATAAAGTTTATGTCTTAAACCAAGAGCTAACAACATATTAAATATTGAACACAGCCCCAATCCCACTAAAGTCAGAAACAAGATTAAGGATGTCTCCTGTCTCCACTGTATTGTAATTCTCTTCCAGAATATCTATCCACTGCTAATACATTAAGAGAAAGAAATGAGGTATAAGTACTAAAAAGGTGGGGACAGAATTACTATTTGAAGAAAATATCCATGTAGAAATTTAAGAGAAGGAACTTCTCAAACTCTTAGAATAACAATAAATCTCAACAAAGCATCTGACTATAAAATAATTGTATAAAATTAATACAACTTCTAGAAAACAATGAGAAAGGCATTGAAACATGTATAATATCGTGTAAGAAACGAATCACCAGTCTAGGTTCAATGCAGAATACAGGATGCTTGGGGCTGGTGCACTGGGATGACCCAGAGAGATGGTATGGGGAGGGAGGTGGGAGGGGGGTTCAGGACTGGGAACTCATGTACACCCATGGTGGATTCATGTTGATGTATGGCAAAACCAATACAGTATTGTGTAAAGTAAAACAAAGTAAAATTTAAAGAAATAATAATAAACAAGTTCCTTTATTAACAATATTGTCTGAGTACCCACTGTATCCACAACCACCTTCTTAAGCAAGCATCCAAAGCCTCAGCCTGCCGAAATGAGGTGATCTTTATTTGTAATCTCTGAACCAACTAGATTCTCTCTATTAATGTGAATACACATGGGGATACAGTCACTAGAATATCTCAGGAGCTGAGACATAAAACAGAGAGAAGGAAATTTGTATATACCAAAAGGCAGAAAGGGAGAGGAAAAGCAGAAATGAAGACTCAAGCAGACAAGGTGAATTGGAGGAGCTGAGTCACTAATATAGTACAATGGTAGAGCTGCTTTGCCATTCTATTTGGTCAGTAGTCTGTTTCTAGAAGGCCTGATTGGAAAAGCTGTGAATATGTGGAAATAGAACTAAAAACAGAAGGTATTCTGACTGTAGAACCATGTCTTACAACTTGATATTGCCAAACATAGAGACCATTTGCAATAGCAACACAAAATATTAAACACCAAGTAAAATGTCTACCAATAAAAGATATATTTAAAGAAAATGACAATACTTTAAATTCAAGAATAACTGAACAAATAGAGAATTATATATCAAAGCAGAGAAAGTTCAATATTCAAAGATGTCAACTGGACAAAAAATAATTTATGACTTTAAAATGCAATTTCAATAAAAATATCAATGGGATATTTAGAAATGTGACAAAACTGTTTTCAATTTCCTCTGAAAATTTCTAATACATGAGCTATTCCCAGGAATATATATTAAAGAAATACTCAGATGCAAGACATATGCATGGAGATACTGATCATGACATACTTTATAATAGTAAAACCTGAAAATATCTAATATGCGCAAATAGATTATGGTATATCCATATTAAGAGATACAACTAAGTTATTACAATACTATAAAAATATTTAGTTACATTGGAAAATGTTAATAATATATTTAAAATTAAAATTAAAGGTCTATATACAAAGTACACATTAAAAAAAACTATCCATCTATTGGGAATATTTATCACTCAAGTTTACAGTTCAAAGTATTAAGGCTGGTGATTAGATTGTAGGTATTTTTATTGTATAATTTGCTTATTTTTAAATTTTCTAAAATGTCTCTATTGAAAACAGTTTATGATAAAATAATATGTTATTATAATGTTACCAAAAAAACCAAGTCAGCAACAAAAGCCTGAAACAGAGCATAGCAAATAGGTAGAGCTGAATGAGTGTTTTAGAATGAATGAATGAATGGCCAAGATAATTCAGAAAAAAAGACACTTGTGTTTGGGAGTGCATGTACACCCATGGTGGATTCATGTCAATGTATGGCAAAACCAATACAGTATTATAAAGTAAAATAAAGTAAAAATAAAAATTTTAAAAATAAAAAATTAAAAAATTTAAAAAAAGACACTTGTGCTGATAGATGGTGAAATTCATGCTACAAATGTAACATTTTAAATTCACAATAATTTACCAGAGAAATGAATGTAAAAGCAATCACTTAATTGAAATAAGATAAAGAGCTCAGCAACCAACCCAATATAAAATTAATCTGAGATACATGTAAAATTTCCAGTAAAAATATTCAGTGAAGGAATGGACTCCTTTTTCCTAAATTCTGAGACACTGGTTAAAATTTAGAGGGAGAAGATAAAAAAGAATTCTATATCCTACATCAGGAAGCACCATAAACAAATTTAACAGGAAAAGATAGCTAAATTTTTTTTGCAACAGTTTAACTACCTTAAGGTACACAGATTCAAGTTTTTGGAGGTGGGGGAAGAAAAGAAAAACACACTGCTTATAAGAATTGGTTGCTGGTCTATTGGTCTTAGGACATCCATAAACAACTCACAGTGGAAAAAAGTACAAGTAGGTCATGATAATATATTATTAAATCAAAGGAACACAAGTTGTAAAAATGATACCTAATTTGTGCCTCTGAAATGCTTTTTTTTTTTAAATTGGTAACTCTATTATCTAGGGTGAATCATTTATGGGATTAAAATGGCTATACTTTTCTGGGAAATAACTGGTCTGTGTGTATTAAAAGCTTAAAGTGGGACCTAATGATTCAAGTTCTAGGAATTTGAAAGAATCAAAGAGTCAAATCAAGATATATGGACAAGTGTGTTCATTATGGTGTTACTTATAAGAGCAAAAAAAAAAAAAAAAGCAATGGGAAACAACCTTAAATTATTAACATAGGGAATAAACCTAAAACTTTAATAAATTATTTCTATGATATACACTTGTATAAAAACCACATTTTAGAAGAGAATTAACTAGAGTGAAACATGCCTACACTATATTATCAAGTAAAATTTTTGGATCATAAAATAATACGTACAATGTAAACCAAATTTCTTTGAGAAAAAAATTGCATTTTGTGTATCTAAGAAAAATCTATGAAAACAACTGGATACCAAAATGTTACTATCTATCTCTAGCTACGAGTCGGACACGACTGAGCGACTTCACTTTCACTTTTCACTTTCATGCATTGGAGAAGGACATGGCAACCCACTCCAGTGTTCTTGCCTGGAGAATCCCAGGGACGGGGGAGCCTGGTGGGCTGCCGTCTACGGGGTCGCACAGAGTCGGGCACGACTGATGTGACTTAGCAGCAGCAGCAGTAGGGCTAGGGGTTTTTTAAAATGTTCTCTTTCATTCAATTATGTCTATATCAAATTTTCTTTAAATATTATTTACATTATATTTCTCATTTCAGGGAATTTCTACCATATTCATTTTTTTTTCATGAAATATTCTCTCTTCCCCTTCACACCCTACTTTATTTGGTTATGTTTGTTACAGACTGTGTTAAGGTCCATGAAAATCTATCTTCTTTTTAGTTGCATGCTGACTAAGTGTGAAGGCTATGCAAAGTCTGTGGCTTGAACTCCATCACTTTGTGTATAAATTGTACATACTCAATAAATATAGGTTGAATGTATGAAGATTGCAAAGAACAGGGACTGCATACTGATCATTCTGGTACCAAGTAAACTAAAGAAGCTGATCCTTTGTGGCTAAATTGAGTCAGTTTGAGGAAATGTATCACCCTGAATCCTGGGAAAATGGGTTATCCCTTCATTTATGTTCCCAGAACATCCAGTCCATTCTGCTTTATAAAGATTACCATATTAGTTTTTATGACTGTTTTTCTTGAGTCTGCGACTTATTACCTATCTTATATATCCTCGTATCTGTAGTGTCTAGGGACATTTGCCCTACCATATGTGTTCAGTAAATACTTCTGTTTTGAAACTACTTTACTGAGGTATGATTTACAGACAAAAAGCTGTACCTATTCAGTGTAGACGAGTTTGGAGATAACTACCCAGGAGAATCCCATGGACCAAGGAGCCTGGTGGGCTAGAGTCCATAGGGTCACAAAGAGTCAGACATGACTGAAGCAACTTAGCACACGTGCATGCATACATACTTAAAACCATCACCATAACCTATGCCATAAACATGTGAAGTGAAAGTCGCTCAGTCGTGTCTGACTTTTTGAGACCCCCATGGACATACAATCCATGGAATTCTCCAGGCCAGAGTACTGGAGTGGGTAGCCTTTCCCTTCTCTAGGGGATCTTCCCAACCCAGGGATTGAACCCAGGTCTCCCACATTGCAAGTGGATTCTTTACCAGCTGAGCCACAAGGGAAGCCCAAGAATACTGGAGTGGGTAGCCTATCCCTTCTCCAGAGGATCTTACCAACCCAGGAATTGAACTGGGGTCTCTTGCATTGCAGGCAGATTCTTTACCTACTGAGCTATCAGGAAGCCCATCCCATAAACATATCACCTGCCAACCCTTCCTTCCACTCTCTTAATTTATTATTAGTTTTTATTAGTGATAAGAACATTTAACATAAGATCTACTCTCTCAGTAAATTTTACACTAGATGATGCAGTACTGTAAACTATAAGCTCTATGCTATACAGTAGATGTCTAGGACTTATTCATCTTGCATAACTGAAACTTTGCACCCTATGGCTAATAAATCCTTATTAATTCCTCCTCCCAGCCCCTGGAAACCATCATTTGACTCTCTGATTCTATGAATTTGACTATTTTAAAGTTCTCATATTAGTGTAGTAGTTAATATATTAATGTAGTATTTGTCCTCCTGTGTCTGCCTTCTTTATTTAGCATAATGTCCTCCAGATTAATTCATGGTGTCACAAGTGGCAGGATTTCCTTCTTTTGAAAGACTATTGAATAATATTCCATTGCATGTATATACCACACTGTCTTTATCCATTTGTCCACTGACAGATACTTAGGTTGCTTCCATGTCTTGGCTGTTATGACTAATGCTTCCATGAACATGTGAGTGCAAGTACCTCATCAAGATGCTAACTTCAATTTCTTGGGATGAATACCTAGAAGTGGGATTGCTAGATCATATGGTAAGACCTATTTTTCATATTTTTTGACCTCTATACTGTTTTTTTGTAGTGGCTGTACCAATTTACATTCCAATCAACAGTGTTTAAGTTTCTCTTTTCTCCACATCCTCACCAACACTTACATGTTTTTTTTAATAAGAGTCATCCTAATATACATAAGGTGATATTTCACCACACTAAATGATTTTTATTTTTTTTTCAGTGTCTATAATCAACTTTATTTTAATATAATCTAAACACATATCATTCAGAAAATACCAAGAAAAATTTATGTACAAGAGCTGATGCTATTGCATTTGAAAAAAGCTGGCAAGTTCCTGCTACGAGCATATCCCAGGAGATACCACTGAGGAAACCTGATATATTGGAGTAGATGTTGTGGCATTTGGCCCAGTTTGATAGCCCTCAGGGTTAACCTGAAGTTGTCAATGTTTGATACTAGATGTAGACCATCTCGTAAAACCACTTCATTGATTTGCAACAAAATCAAAACCCTGCAAACATTAAGACTTCTTATACATATCTAAATTTTTAAGCAGACTGTTATATTTTAAGTCCAAGTTTCCTGGAATAGTCTGCAGTGCTAATCTTGCAAACAAAATATCAATTTCTATCCCATCAAACAGTTTGATAACTGGTACAAATAAATGCCTCTTCAACAGTTCTTAAATCTTTTACTTCTCCCTGCAATTTCAACTTATCATAGAATGAGGTGACAAAGTCACTTCAATCAACATGTCTTGTTGCAACACACAATGCATCAATATTGGCAGTTTTTTTGTATATACTCCTAATCTGTAAGATCCAGGTGTAAACATTTTCCCATCAGCATGTTCAGTTACAGATTGTGGAAGATTCTTGGTTTCACTGATTTCTCATATCCAGTCTTTTACCAGGTTAATTTTCCCAAAATTAAAATCCTGCACTGAAGTTCCTCTTTCTCTTCAAAAACCCCAAAGGGCTTCAGAGTCTCCACTAGTTTTTGTATAAGCAGGCAGTTAGTCTCCTTGGGGGCTGCTAAGCGGAAGGGAGAGGTAATGCCATAGTGCTTCTGTCGCGGGTGTGTTTGCTGCGATTCCTGCTTTGTACTGGAAACAGCTTTGTCTCGGCCCAGTCATACTCTGCCCCCCTTGCCTGCAACAGCAGTCCCCCATACTCTGGGCAGGATCTGCTGATATGGGAAGGAGGGGCCTTGGCTGCCTCAGCCCTGGTCCAGCCTCACTCCTGCTCTGGCCTAGATAATTTTATTTTAAAATAAAAGTTTTAAGTTTAAAATTTTCTAGCTGCCTTTTTACTAGAGACACTATAATGTATCAGTTAATCCGGAACACTTAAAAAATTACACATAAAATACACATAAAATATAGACATCTTAAGTGCATAGGCTGTGAATATTTACATATGGATGGGTGCATCTAAGTAACTGACACCCCGATGAAGGTAAGCCTACCTAATTACGCTGAGACAAGAGGCATAATCATGACTGATTGCTTCCCTGTGAATAGATTCTTTGGGGCAAGAATATTGTCAGTGATACATTGTATCACGTCAGGAAACACATTTCTGTTTGTACCATGCCTGGTGATGATAAGGTTGAGTATCTGGTTAAGGTGTACATGACCAAATTTCCACTGTTGCCTATAAGATCCATCTTGTCCAATGTAGAGATTTACTTGAGGCATTTTCAAGCAAATTAATTCCATTCAGTGACTTAGTATTTTTCAAATGTCCCAGTCTCATTCGTCCTCTGCTCCCTTAGGGCTGGGCATCTTTGGACAGTCAGTCACTTCTGCTTCTGTTTCCCATCAGTTCACAGGCTTTCTTTTTTCATGTAACCTTGTAAGCAGGCTGTGCACCCTGGAAGCAGGAAGCATGGAGAGAGTGGAGCGGCCCAGAGTTCAGCTGTCTAGTCACCGTGGCGTTGATTATAGTCACTTCTCTATCATTAATTATGATCATAGCTGTACCCTTTTACTGGTATTATGATCTCACTGCAGGCTTTTTGTTAATACTTTATTCCACAGGTCTCTTGTGATCCTACTGACTCCGTCTTCACAGCCCTGGCTGTCATTCTGCTCCAGGAGGCAAACACAGCTTCTGAGTCGAGGGCAGAAGTTGATACAACTGCCTCAAGAGGCGGAGGAGCTCCCTCAAGGGCAGGTGGCCCCCGTGCAAGAGGAGCAGCCCCATCAGAAGATGTTTTCTCAACAGAGCATTCCAGTGGTAGTTCCCCCTTTTCTATCTTTATCCTTTTCGATAGTGACAGGATCCTGGCCTCCTGTGTTGTGGCAGGAATGTTTTTTTGATGAGGGTAAGCATATTCACAGAGTCGTTTATATCCATCTAGTTTCGGGCCTTTGGTGCTCAGTTTTAACTGCTGGCACCAAGCACGAATGACATCCCTGTGGACCAGGTTGACAGGCGGCAGGACTTCAGGTAGAGGGGGGATGGGGATCCGCGTCGGTGTCTTCAGAGGTTTCACACCGGCACAGCGTTGTGATGTGTCTCCTGGACCGCAAGCTGTGCTATTTTTTGTATCTCTTTTTCTTTTGGTCCCCTGTGCTGAGTTTTTTGCTTTCTCTGCTTCACCAGAAGTTCCCTGTCCCTCTTCAGCTTCTACTGATGTAAGTTTGCAACTCGTATGTTCTTCAGATTTCTCTTTGGAGTTGTTCTTCCATCAGGTATTGTTCCACAGGACAATGCTCCTTTTCTTTCAATTTTCAGATGCAGAAGTTGAGGCTCAGAGGTTACATAACTCCTTGTTTGTGCTCTCCATGCTCAGAAAGGTCAAGGTTGATAAAATGAAGACTCTCCTGACTTCTCCTAAATGATTTTTAAAGGAATGAACAGATTGAACTGTGAAAAGACTGTGGAAAATGGAGGCAGTGTTACAGCAAAGTAGAAAGGATCCTGGGATGGTTAAGATTTGTTTGTCTTCTTCTATAAATTAGTAATAGGACCTTTTATAAGTCACCTCCATTTTTCTCTGTTGCATTTGGATGAGATGATTTTTAAAAAAGTTCCTGTCAACTTTGACAATCTGGAATCCTAACAATGGGTTTAACATCACTGGATATTAAGATGGACCCTGGGCTTAGGCTTAGATTTTTCTATTTATTTTTTAAGCTTTTCTTTCCTACAGCAGTATTTCCCCCTGTCTTAGGACCCAAACATTCCATCTGTCCAACATGTAGCAAATGAAGTTGATATTTTACGCTGGGAATAGCAAAATGCTCTGATATGTAGTTCTCAAATATTGAAGGAGTGTGGCCAAGGGAAAGCAAGCATGCAAACACTTAGTGGAGACAGTCCGCAAAATCCTATCAGTTCTTTAGGGAAGCAGTGTAGAAAGGCAGCACTCTCTTCCCCCAGTTACAGGAAAGTACATTTTTCCAGTTGCAGGCAAACTGAAAATACAACTTCTATTGTCAAATGTAACTTTCATGAGTATCCACATATCACAAAGAATCAACACTCTCTCAAGGTAAAATGCAATGTGTAATAAGCTCTCACATTAGCAAATATCATTTTCCCCTCACGGAAATGTCAAGGATAAATGTGCTAAAGTTTTCCACAATCCAGATGTCCTTGAAAACCTCGGCTATGGCTGACTGCAGAGAGGCAACCAATGCAAAGCAAACAATGGCTGAAGTTCATAATATTGTTGAAAGCATCCTAAACTTAAATCATTCCAGTTTCAGTAAAATTTTCCTCAATCAAATTATGTGTTTTTCCAGTAATTCTTTCCCTGAATCAAGAGAGGAAATAAAATCGTCCTTGATGTTCAGGTCACTGGTGAGAATGTTATGCTCTTCAGGCTCAAACTGGCCTTCCATTAAATTAGACCAAGTCCCCAAGATAATTTCTGCTAGAACCACATTTTGAAATTTAAAAAAGGCAATGCAAGTTTTTGATAACATATCGCATAGGTGATAAATAGATGCTATTTTAAAATATAGCTACTTTTCTATGCAATAAAATACAACATCTTTTTTTTAAGAATATGAAATTGGAGTTAAGATGAGGCAGAGCGGATTTGAAAAGGTTTAGTTAGTAAATGTTAGAAATTGGCTTAATATTTAAAATAACTTACTGCAATATTCTTCCATAAATTTATATTTAAGTATGTAAATACAATTGAAGAATAGGATCAGATGTTGGCATTTGTGTACTTCTATCTATCATGCTTTCTATTGCTGTTCTCTGTATGTCCCATGTGTGTGTATGCACACACACCTGCAATCATTCCTTCAGTATATCATTCTATGACACAGCTTCTTTCGTGTCTTTTTTAAAGAATATTTCTTTCTTTGAGTATGTATATTTGGCTCTATTTCCCAGAGATTTTCTTTTTTTTTTCCTGCCTCCAACTCCTATCTTTCTTCCTTATTTGGTCATAATATAAATCATGTAAACTATGGCCTAGGGCCTTAATCCAGTCCACTGCCTGCTTTTGTGAATAAGGTTTTATTGGAGCCTGGCTATTCCTGATGTGTTTATGTATTATCTAGATGTGCTTTTGCACTCCAGAGACAGAGCTGAATGTTTGCAGCAGATGCAATAAGATATGGCCTGTAAAACTGGAAATATTTACCATGTAGTCCTTTACAGAAAAAAGTAATGACTCCTGATATAGGTGATAAGAATACCTTTCAAGAGTGTCTGTTATTGGAGATGTAATGAAGGGACGTGAGCAACAGGGAAGTTTCCAAAGAAAAGCCCCCTTACAGTATTTCCTAAAAGGAAGCACTGTTTTTGTGTATTGAAAGAGGTTGCCTTAAGCAACTCCTTTTAAGTTCCTGGTAAGATATATCTGAGAGTTGTACTCATTCTTATAAGAAGAAATTTATTCCATCAATTAAATTGCAAGCTGTGTGAGAGCTGGAATCCTTGTTACTGTTGTTATTTCCCACTGGCTCAAGCAACCACTTGGGCAGTTGTATCATTGTTACAAAGAGCTAAGAAGAGCTCCTGCCTTGTTCCCTGTACCTTTGAGGGCCTGCTTTAGCCCTCTACTATGACCCTGCCAAGTGTGAGCAGTCCACTTGGAACTCAAGTCTTTCTCAACTCATTCTAGACCACGCTTCAGCTTCCAAGGTGTGTGTGTGGGTTGCTCGGTCGTGTCCAACTCTTTTAACCCATGGACTTGTTGCCCAGTAGGCTCCTCTATCCATGGGATTTTCCAGGCAACAATACTGGAGTGAGTTGCTATTTCCTTCTTCATCCAAGGTGTATATGGGTTTTTTAATTGGTTATATGCATTTTAGGGTGGAAATGCTGCTGGTATGTGCACCCCTGGGTCTGAGAATTAGCTAAGAAGTGGCTGTTTGCAGAGGAGTTAGGTAGATGGAGGATGGAGATTGGACATGTGGGTTGAGTGTTCACGTGACTATGTGACCCCTTTTGAAACAGAGCCAAGGTGAGGAGAGGGAAAGGAGGTTGGGCTGGAGACCAGTCATTTCTTTACTGTACACAGTATGAGGACAGAACATACATTATTTTTCTGCTAGCTTAATTTACAGCTTTCTCTGGAACCTGCAAACTTTAGATATGGCTTAGCCTATCAGATTGCCTTATTTAATAAAGGGAGTTAAAGTAACTTGGATTGATTTACAATTTGAAACTGTGGAATGTTCTAAAAGTATTGTACTATATTTATTATATAATTTTATATAGAACTTAGAAGTCTTCCTAGTTGCTGCAAAGTATTTAATGTACTTATTACATAAATGTATCAATATATAATACATAACACATTGTAAATCAAAATAACTGTGATGGTTAGCACACTTAATCTTTCCTTAAAATTAATAACAATGTATATTTAAAATGTCATCAGAAATACTTCAACCACCTTGGTGCCTAGCTCCATTGCCCAAAAAACTACCAAGAGATTTTCCTTCAGTTATATGGCAACTGGCATCAGCTGAAATGTTCTCCTGTTTATGCATTACATTTGTTGGCACTGGCTTCGCATGACTGTACCTATATTCAGTTGCTTCTCTGACTAAGCAGTTGCTATAGTTGGACTTTTTTTCTCCTGGGGAGAGATAAAAGGTGTTTGGAGGCCCTTCCTGGGAAAATATGACCCTAAAATACTCCAAGGTAGAAGCTCCATTTCCAGAGGCCAAACAATATTCTACACCTATGTACAGCCATACACGGAGTTCTCCCAGATATGAGCCTAAGGAAATTTCAAAGGCTTTCCCACATGTCTACTATTGCTGAGGGAAAATCAAGATCATTTTGTGCTAGAAGATTGTTTTCTAATTGTCTGAAACATACACTTGTAACTACTTGTGATCGTAAGTGTTTTTCTCTCTGCTACTTTTGACAACACTTCACCTTTGGTGAATAACTTGTAGAGTACATAGGACTTTCCTCCTGAAGTCTAACATATGACCACTGTGGCACAGGGTACACATAGAAGTCCAAAGTTTCATGAATATGTTATTTGATTCTTCTTCAAAGTGGAACTTAAGCACCTCAGCAAGCTTGTAAAAAGAAACATTTATAGAGAAAGCAATGCTCTTTATGTAAAATTTTTTTGTGGTAATGTTGCCCAGGTGGATCCAAAGAGATAATGCACCTTCTGAAGGGTCCAACTTACTACTAGTGAGGTGCTCAGGAACTGGGGAGTAAAGAGCCCAATATTAGCCAGCCCAATTAAGTCAGCATATCCACAGCAAATCATACATGCTTGCTTATGTAACTCCTGTAATGCCTATGAGTCCTTCTGTTCAGAGAATTCACAGCTTAGAGGATGAAGAGAATGACTTACATCTTAGCTATTTGGTTTTCAAGCTTTATTCTTAAAATACCCATTTCTTTAGTCCTGACAAAATAGCTGCACTAGATAGCATGTACAAATCTCATCTTTCAGATGTGGAATAATTAGTAAATTAGGCTTCTGCTTCTTGCTCTATGATTGAACATAATGGCTATCATCTCAACTGTTGTTGATATAGTGTTGACAGTGTGAAAAAAAGTCCTAGGGTAAATAAAAATTAATTAATAATTAATTTAAAAGCCCACCTCCTGCATTATTCAAAGTGGGGCCACTGTCTTGATTTTTTGCTACTTTCCATGGAAAAGTTGTTGCACATTTAAATTGGAACACACTGCATAAAGAAGTCCTGAAGTCATAGAAAAATAATAAAATACTAAACCTAACTAAAAGTAATAAAAAAAAGGTTCTTCATGAAGAGAGGAATAGTGGGACCTAGTTGAACTTAACATGACAGTGGAAGGGATATAATTGGTATATTTTTAAAAAAATTTTTGTTTTTGAACTTGAAACTATATTATATATTCAAAAACTAAATTCAAAAATTATACAAAGAAAAGCAGTTGATCCTCTTCAAAAACATGAAAAAAAATTGCAAATAGAACTACCTTATGACCCAGCAATCCCACTGCTGGGCATACACACCGAGGAAACCAGAATTGAAAGAGACACATGTACCCCAATGTTCATCGCAGCACTGTTTATAATAGCCAGGACATGGAAACAACCTAGATGTCCATCAGCAGATGAATGGATAAGAAAGCTTTGGTACATGTACACAATGGAGTATTACTCAGCCGTTAAAAAGAATTCATTTGAATCAGTTCTGATGAGATGGATGAAACTGGAGCCGATTATACAGAGTGAAGTAAGCCAGAAAGAAAAACACCAATACAGTATACTAACACATATATATGGAATTTAGAAAGATGGCAATGACGACCCTGTATGCAAGACAGGAAAAAAGACACAGCGGTGTATAACGGACTTTTGGACTCAGAGAGAGAGGGAGAGGGTGGGATGATTTGGGAGAATGGCATTCTATCATGTATACTATCATGTAAGAATTGAATCGCCAGTCTATGTCTGACGCAGGAAACAGCATGCTTGGGGCTGGTGCATGGGGATGACCCACAGAGATGTTATGGGGAGGGAGGTGGGAGGGGGTTTCATGTTTGGGAACACATGTAAGAATTAAAGATTTTAAAATTAAATAAAAAAATAATTTAAAAAAAAAACATGAAAAATCTCAAATAACCTAACCTACTACTTAAAGGAATTAGAAAAATAAGAACAAAGTTAGGTACAAGCAGGAGGAAGAAAATAGTAAAGATCACAGAAGAAATAAGTCAAATAGAATTATTTTTTAATAGAAAAAAATCAATAAAATCAAGAGCTGGTTCTTTGAAAGGGTAAATGAAATTGACAAACTTCTGGCTAGGCTCACCAAGAAGAAGAGAGAGGACCCAAAAATACAAAATAAGAAATTAAAAAGGAAAAATAACAACTGATAATTTAGAAATGCAAAAAAAAAAAAACTGTAAGAGAATACTAGCAATAATTATATGCCAACAAATTATACAACCTAGAAGAAATGGACAAATTTCTAGAAACATACAGCCCACTAAAACTGAATCAAAAAGAAGTAGATAATTTGAATAAACTGATCAGTAGATGAGTCTTCCATGTGGCTCAGCTGGTAAAGAATCTGCCTGCAATGCAGCAGACCTGGGTTTGATTCCTGGGTTAGAAAGATCCCCTGCAGAAGGGAATGGCTACCCACTCCAGTATTCTAGCCTGGAAAATTCCACAGACTACAGTCCATGGGGTCACAAAGAGTCAGATCAGTCAATGTGAAATAGAATAAAAAATTCCCTACAAACAAAAGCCCAGGACCAGATGGTATCAGAGGGGAATTCTACCAAACATACAAAAAAGAACTTACACTAATTCTTCTCAAATTCTTCTCAAAACTGAAGAGGAGGGGATACTCCCAAAGATATTCTATGAAGCCATCATCACCCTGATACCAAAACTGGACACCACCACCAATAACAACAAAAAATTACAGGCCAATGTCTTTGATGACTATAGATGCAAAAATTCTCAACAATATATTAGGGTACCAAATCCAACAACACATAAAAAAGACCACATACCACAACCAAATGTGATTCAACTGAGGGCCACAAGCATGGCTCAACTATGCAAATCAATGTGATACACCAAATCAACAAAAGACAAAAACCACACAGTCTTCTCCATAGGTGCAAAAAAAGCATTTGACAAAATTTAACATCCATTTGGAATGTGAAGTCAAGTGGGCCTTAGAAAGCATCACTATGAACAAAGCTAGTGGAGGGGATAGAATTCCAGTTGAGCTATTTTAAATCCTGGGAGTGATGCTGTGAAAGTGCTGCACTCAATATGCCAGCAAATTTGGAAAACTCAGCAGTGGCCACAGGACTGGGAAAGGTCAGTTTTCATTCCAATCCCAAAGAAAAGCAATGCCAAAGAATGCTCAAACTACTTCACAATTGCACTCATCTCACACGCTAGTAAAGTCATGCTCAAAATTCTCCAAGCCAGGCTTCAGCAATACGTGAACTGTGACCTTCCAGATGTTCAAGCTGGTTTTAGAAAAGGCAGAGGAAGCAGAGAACAAATTTCGAACATCTGCTGGATCATGGAAAAAGGAAGAGAGTTCCAGAAAAACATCTATTTCTGCTTTATTGACTATGTGAAAGCCTTTGACTGTGTGGATCACAATAAACTGTGGAAAATTCTGAAACAGATGGGAATACCAGACCACCTCACCTGCCTCTTGAGTAACCTATAAGCAGGTCAGGAAGCAACAGCTAGAACTGGACATGGAACAACAGACTGGGTCCAAATAGGAAAAGGAGTACGACAAGGCTGTATATTGTCACCCTGCTTATTTAACTTCTATGCAGAGTACATCATGAGAAATGCTGGGCTGGAAGAAGCACAAGCTGGAATCAAGATTGCCGGGAGAAATCTCAATAACTTCAGATATGCAGATGATATCACCCTTATGGCAGAAAGTGAAGAACTAAAGGGCCTCCTGATGAAAGTGAAAGAGGAGAGTGAAAAAGTTGGCTTAAAGCTCAACATTCAGAAAATGAAGATCATGGCATCTGGTCCCATCACTTCATGGGAAATAGATGGGGAAACAGTGGAAACAGTGGCTGACTTTATTTTGGGGGGCTCCAAAATCACTGCAGATGGTGACTGCAGCCATGAAATTAAAAGATGCTTACTCCTTGGAAGAAAAGTTATGACCAACCTAGATAGCATATTCAAAAGCAGAGACATTACTTTGCCGACTAAGGTCCGTCTAGTCAAGGCTATGGTTTTTCCAGTGGTCATGTATGGATGTAAGAGTTGGACTGTGAAGAAAGCTGAGCACCGAAGAATTGATGCTTTTGAACTGTGGTGTTGGAGAAGACTCTTGAGAGTCCCTTGGACTGCAAGGAGATCCAACCAGTCCATTCTGAAGGAGATCAGTCCTGGGTGTTGATTGGAAGGACTGATGCTGAAGCTGAAACTCCAATACTATTGTCACCTCATGTGAAGAGTTGACTCATTGGAAAAGACTCTGATGCTGGGAGGGATTGGGAGCAGGAGGAGAAGGGGATGACAGAGGATGAGATGGCTGGATGGCATCATCGACTCGATGGACATGAGTTTGTGTGGACTCTGGGAGGTGGTGATGGACAGGGAGGCCTGGCGTGCTGCGGTTCATAGTGTCGCAAAGAGTCGGACACGACCGAGCAACTGAACTGAACTGAAACATCCATTTATGATTAAAAAAAAAAAAAAAAAACTCTTACAAAACTGGGTATGGAGGGAACATATCTCAACATAATATAAGTTATGGGATAAATCCACAGCCAATATAATATTTAATAGTGAAAAACTGAAAGCTTTCCCACTAAAATCTGCAAGAAGATAAGGATACCCACTCTCACCACTTCTATTCAACATAGTATTGGAAGTTCTAGTGACAACAGTTAGATAAGAGAAAGAAATAAAATCTTACCTTAAGTGAAGAGGTAAAACTATCATTATATGCAGATGATATGATACTCTATATTGAAAATCCTATAACTCCACACAAAAAAATATTAGAATAAGCAAATGCAGTAAGGTAGTAGAATACAAGATGTACATACAGAAATCAATTGTTTTTCTTTACGCTGACAATGAAATATAAGAAAGGGTTTGTAAAAAACAATCTAAAATCACATCAGAAAATACTTGGAAATAATACTGATCAAGTTAGTGAAACATTTATATGCTGAGAACTATAAAGCACTAATAAAGGAAACTGAAGATTATTCAAAGAAATGAAAAGGTATCCAATGCTGTTGGATTGGAAGAATTAATATTGTTAAAATGGCCATATTACTCAAAGCAATCTGCAGATTTAATGTGATCCCTATCAAATTACCCCTGACATTTTTCAGAGAACTAGGAGAAATAATCCTAAAACTTATATGGAATCATAAAAGGCCCAGAATTGCCAAGTAATCCTAAGGAAAAAAAGGACAGATCAGGAGGCATAATTCTCCTAAATGTCAGACAATACTATAAAGATACAGTAATCAAATTACATGACACTGCACAAAAACAGACACATGGATCAATAGAACAATATAGATCCAGAAATAAAGCCACACATCCACAGTCAATTAACCTTTGACAAAGGAGGCAAGAATATACAACGGAGGAAGGACAGTCTCTTCAGCAAGTGGTGATTGGGAAAGTTGAACAGTCACATTTATATCAATAAAATTAGAACACATCCCAGCATCATACACAAAAAGAAACTCAAAGTGGCTTAAAAGACTTATGTAGAAGACATGATACCATAAGAGAACGTAGGTAAAACATTTTCTGATATAAATCATAGCAATGTTTTCTTAGGTCAGTCTCCC
This sequence comes from Capricornis sumatraensis, assembly GCF_032405125.1. Classification (NCBI taxonomy): domain Eukaryota; kingdom Metazoa; phylum Chordata; class Mammalia; order Artiodactyla; family Bovidae; genus Capricornis; species Capricornis sumatraensis. The sequence goes on from NC_091092.1 coordinate 114,314,632, forward strand.
AAGGCTACAGAAATAAAAGCAAAAACAAACAAGTGAGACTTAAACTTATCAGCTTTTGCACAGCAAAGAAAACCATAAACAAAATGAAAAGACAACATACTGAGAGAAAATACTTGCAAATGATGTGACCAACAAGGGATTAATTTCTAAAATATAAAAACAGCACATACAACTCAATATAAAAAGATAAACAACCTAATCAAAAAATGGGCAGAAGACCTAAATAGACATTTCTTCAAAGAAGACATCCAGATGGCTGATAGGCATAAAAAAATGCTCATCATTGCTAATTATTAGAGAAAAGTAAATCAAAACTACAATGAGTTTCTACCTCACACTGGTCAGAATGGGCATCATTAAAAAGTCTACAAATAACAAATGGTGGAGAGGGTGTGGAGAAAAGGGAACCCTCCTACATTGTTAGTGGGAATGTAAATTGGTGCAGCCACTATGGAGCACAGTATGGAGGTAACTTATAAAACTAAAAATAGAGGTGCTGTATGATTCAGCAATCCCACTTCTGTGCATATATCTGGACAAAACTATAAATCAAAAAGATACAGGCACCCCTGTGTTCATAGCAGCACTATTTTCAGTAGCCAAGACATGGAAATCATCTAAATGTCTATTGACAGATGAGTGAATAAAGAAGATGTGATACACACACACACCCCCAATGGATTATTGCTCGGTCATAAAAAAGAATAAATGATGTCATTTGCAGCAACATGGAAGGACCTAAAGATTATTATACTAAGTGAAGTAAGTCAGAAAAAGATAAATGCCATATAGTATCACTTTTATGTGGAATGTAAAAAATGACACAAATGAACTTCCAGGAAACAGAAACAGACTCACAGGCATAGGAAACAGACTTGTGGTTCCCAGAGGGTAGATGGAGTAAGAGAGAGATGGATTGGGAGTTTGGGAGTAACAGATGCAAACTATTATATATAGGATAGATAAACAACAAGGTCCTCCTGGATAGCACAGGCAAATATTAATATATTCCCTATTCTATATGGAAAAAATATAACTGAATCACTTTGCTGTATAGAAGAAATTAAGACAACATTGTGAATCAACTATATTTCAATAAAATAAATTATAAAAATTAAGAAAAATAAAGTGTTGGTAAGGATTTAAAGTGGAATTCTCATACATTACAGGTGGGAGTGTGAAATCATTCAAACATTTTACAAAACTGTTTGGCAAGATCTCCTAAAGTGAGTATATGCATATCCAGTGATCCAGAAATTCTGCATATGTGCACCAAAGACATGTACCAGCATGTTCATAACAACTGTTTATTATAAACTTTTGTTTAGAGTTGTTTAGAAATCAGAAATATTCATCTAGAGTTGAATGGATAAATGAATTGTGGAACATTCACACAATGGAATATCATAATACATGAAAATGAACAATCTATAACTGTATATAGCAAAATGGAATAGATGGATCTCACATGTAAAAGGATCCAGATATAGTGCATACATGATTGATTATGGTTATGTGAAATCAAAAAAATAAAAACTAAATAAATAAATAATAGAAAAAAAGTTACAAGTAAAGATATCGATTCCACACGCTGGTTCCATGTTTGTGTTGAGCTTGTGAAAATGCCTCAAATTTCAGTATGTATACTTTCCTACATAAAAGTAAAACATAGTGGCACCTAGAAGTGTGTGGTCCAGGGTGTAAAGAGTTATTTCAGCTCAAGCAGAGTGAATTTGTCAAAGCAATTCATAGTTTTCTAAAGCTGTAGAACATATAGTTATAGAATGTGACAAATATTACTTTCTGTTTGGAGCATCAACTATAATTCAAGATCCAGTCAGAGCTCGATGAACTGTGAGCAAGATTTCACAGGATTGTGGCAAAGTTGCTTCCGGAAACCCATAAGCATAAATTCACAATTTTATTGCTCAATAAGTGCCCATTCCATCGTGCACTGAAATGATCCCTGTTAGGCTAGTTTTGAAAAGCACACTTTAAAAAGGAGAAGGGGGTGGCATGGGAAATGAGCTTGCCAAAACTGAGTCATCAACAGCTCAAAGGTCAGAATTTTGGAGCTGACAGTACTAGTAAAGTGAAAAAGCCTATTGAGAAGAAAAACTTTAGCCCCAATCTTGATGAGGCCTGTACTCATACCTCAGACCACCTGAAGATGTCTGAATTATTGGCAGAGACACTGAAACTCATGAACTATATGCCTAAGAGCTTTACCCATGCCTTAGCATGCCCATGGAGAAATCATGGCTTGTCTCCTCCATATGTTTGATATTCAGCCAACCAAACAGAAAGCAAAAGGGAGGCTGTCAGTTCCACTGGAAAGACAGAACATTATGTCATTCTCACTTTCATTATTTCCAACACTGTTTCCCAATGAATAAGCAGTTGAGGCAGAAATGTTGACAGAAACATGATTAAGTGGTCAGAGGTTTGTCAAGATTGGCCCAACACCACCACGTGGTGTCCAGCATGGTAGTCACTAGCCACATATGCCTATGTAAATCTCAGTAGCATTAGCCACAGTTTAGTTACCATACTGGATATCTCAGATTACAAAATATTTTCATCTTGCAGGGAGTTCCATTTGACAATGCTGCCTTAGACCAAAGGTCAGAAAACTAAGTCTCATGGGCTAAATCCAGTCTGCCACCTGTTTTTGTAAATAAAGTTTGTTTTTTTTTTTTGAAATATTCATTTACGCATTACCTCTGGCTCCTTTTGTGCTAGAATGGCACAATTGGGTAGTTGTGATGGAGACCAGCCACAAAGCCTCAAATGTTTAGTATATGGCCCTTTCTAGATCATGTTTGTTGATATTTGCTTTTAATCATATCTGTTTACTTTGCATATAAATGCTCAAAGACTCCATGGAAATGCAGAGGCATTCAATTCTTTCACTCAAGAAACCACAAGATCATTCCTTCAGACTCCAAAGAGTAACTAGAAATGTGGATTAAGGGAACTACTTGACTTCTTAAACATCTGCTTAGTTACTATTGCTAAGTCACTTGCCAAGTCACTTCAGTTGTGTCCGACTCTGTGCGACCCCATAGATGGCAGCCCACCAGGCTCCCCCATCCCTGGGATTCTCCAGGCAAGAACACTGGAGTGGGTTGCCATTTCCTTCTCCAATGCATGAAAGCGAAAGGTGAAAGTGAAGTCGCTCAGTCATGTCCAACTTAGCAACCCCATAGACTGCAGCCCACCAGGCTCCTCCATCCATGGGATTTTCCAAGCAAGAGTACTGGAGTGGGATGCCATTGTCTACTAGCAGGGGTCAATTCCCTGGAGAAGAAACTCAGTTCCATCATGAGCCCTTACTCGGTCCCCAACATCATGCTTAGCGTGGAGGGAAGCAGGAGTAACCCACACCTGCCCTCAGTGCACTTTCTGTTCATTAGGAATACAGAGCAAATTGTTTGTCTACAGTTTTCAGCCTATGACAGCGTGCTTAGAGATATGCTACTCTGTAAGCACATTAACAACCTCAGATGTACGGATGATACCTCTGTAATGGCAGAAAGTGAAGAATTAAAGAGTCTCTTGATGAGGGTGAAGGAGGAGAGTAAAAAAGCCAGCTTAAAATTCAATATCAGTAAAACTAAGATCATGGTATTCAGTCCCGTCACTTCATGGCAACTAGAAGGGGAAAAGGTAGAAGTAGTGATGGATTTTTTCTCTTCTTGGACTCTAAAATCACTGCAAATGGTGACTGCAGCCATGAAATTAGAAGACAATTGCTTCTTGGCAGGGAAGCTATGACAAACCTAGACAGTGTGTTAAAAAGCAAAGACATCACTTTGCCAACAAAGGTCCACATAGTCAAGGCTATGGTCTTTCCAGTAGTAGTGAGAGCTGGACCATAAAGAAGGCTGAGTGCTGAAGAATTGATGCTTTTGAACTGTGGTGTTGGAGAAGACTTTTGAGAGTCCCTTGGACAGCAAGGAGGTCAGATCAGTCAATTTTAAAGGAAATCAACTCTGAATACTCATTAGAAGGACTGATGCTGAGGTTCCAATACTGTGGCCACCTGAGAGGAACAGCCGACTCATTGGAAAACACCGTGATGCTGGGAAAGATTGAAGGCAGAAGAAGAGAGCAACAGAGGGTGAGATGGTTGGATGGCGTCACCGATTCAATGGACACGAACTTGGGCAAACTTAAGGAGATGGTGAAGGACAAGGAAGCCTGGTGTGCTGCAGTCCATGGGGTTGTGAAGAGCTGGACATGATTTGGTGACTGAACAACACTCTGTAAGTGTGCATTTATCAACATGGACCCAGAGATGAATCTTTCATGCATACATGGTACTGGAGTAGACATGGGAGTGGTCACAGCGTCCCTTCCCCCTAGACTGATGCATGTCTGAAGGTGGTAGGATCTTAGTTTATGTTCCCCAGGAAATGATGCCAAGATGGGGATATAAGTGCTTGTAGTCTGCTAGGTGATCCTGGAATAGGACTGGGAAAATAAGACAGGGAAGGGAAGGAAGGAAGCCAAGACAGGTTGTGTTAGTGAGCATATTACTGCTGTGGGCAAGTGTGGCTGAATCCCGCTGGGGACCTCTGGAGATGTCGCAGAGCACATCTGCAGGTTCTCCCACCCCAGGGGCAAGCAAGCAGGGGTATTTATCGTCCAACTCCTGTTTTCAGTGGTTGAGGGCTGTTCCCAAAAACATTAAATCCACACCCTCCTCTCTCCCTGCCCACATACCTCAGGCCTGTCTTATTCATGCAGTCAAAGAAAGCACTCAGAAGAGAGTCACAGGTCCTGGCAGCCTCTGAGATGCTCTGTCCGCACTGAAGTGAATCAGCATCTCCCAGGAAGTGGCAGGAGGCTGCACTGACCTCTTCAAGATTAGAAGGCCCTGTTGGGTTCTTGTAATTCCAGCTGCCTGGCCCTGACACACTGCTGGCAGTAGCAGAAGAAAAGGTAGCTGCAACCTCTTTACTGATCACATCTATCTTGTTTATCACTAGGTGCCCAGCAGAAGGCCAGGGGTACAGTAGGTGCTTCATATACCTTTATGGATCCAATGAGTACTTGAACATTTGTTGTAGATTTTCTCAAAAATAATTGAGCATATTTGTTTGGAAAATGTTTCTTAAAGGGATATAACTGCAGCTGGCTGGATTTTGTTTAATAACTACGCTATGCAAAATGTATCACATTACTTTTCTTTGCAAAGTTTAAAATAAATTTGATTGTCAGTTCCCATCTGGCTTCTGATCTATGGGCCAAGCCTGACTTGAAGAGGTCCTCTGGACCCAGGAGTTTTGCTAGTATCAGTACCCCGATTTCTCAGTTCCAGACTCTGAGTTATGTAATTCTGCTGGGGTGCTATACATACATGGTGGGCAGGTCTTGATGCTTACAGAACACAGAGCTCAAACCACTGATCCTTTCCTGGTCCAGACTAATCCCATTCCCCCGGGGTTGGCTACTCCCCTCTCAGGTCATCCCTCCATCCAGACCCTTCAAGCTCAAGCATATTTGCATCAGAGATTTTGGCCCAAAGGGAGGATTATCTTCAAAGAACACAAATGGTCCCAAGGCAAGGTCTGGGTATGTTCTTGGAATGAAGAAAGGAAATATGCAAAAGGAACAACACACATAGTAGGAGCTCAGTCAGTTATTGTTGTTACAGGTTGTTCTCTCCAGAGGCATATCCCAGGTGGAGGTCAGGGTACAAGATATTTACTAATGATCCACTCGTGAAGCATGATTGAGCAGAAAGAAAAGTTGGGCTGACATCGTGCAGATTCCACAAAGCCTTGGCCAATCTAGCAATGCTCTGCAATGAGTACTGCCTATGAGAACTGAGGCCAAAATGGCAGAGACTTCATACTCCCATCTTGCTCACTCACAATGATGTCTGCCTTGGGTGAGGTTGCTCTCGGCATCTGAGCACACTCTTCACAGTCTTTCCTTGAAGGGAGATTTACGTGGTACATTTCCAGGCCTACCACAATCTTGCTGCAGAAAGATAAACAGTTCTGTTCCCTAAATATATGGCTATACAAGCTAAGAGTATCTTTTAAATATACAGTGCTTCATATTTTAAAAAGATTTTTCACATCACAATATCCCATCTGGATTCTCATATGTAAGGCAAATAGTATCACCATTTTATAGATGAGAATGTGAAACTCGGACATGATCATTGGGCTTGTGATCAAATGGCAGAAATGGGCCTCAACGTTAGCACTAGTCCTGTGGGTTAAAGCCTGTCTACCACTTGTTTTTGGCAATAGTTTCTTTGGGTCCATGTCATTGGTTTATGTATTGTCTCCGGCTGCCTTCTTGCTCTAGTGTTAACAGTTGGGTAGCTGTTGCAGAGACTGCCTGGTCCACAAAGCCTAAAATGTTTAGTATATGGTCCTTCACAAGCACTGTTTCATCCTTCTTACTGTTCTATACAGTCCCTTATTTAACTCTGAAACATGGATGAGATGAGACCATAGTCTCAGACAGCCCTAGGGAAGCTGGCAAGGACTATGAGTCTAGTGTAAATGGACAAGCCTACACAGTGTGAGAGGCTGGGGCTGTGGGCAACTGGAGGGAACACGTCCATCTATCCAAAAGTGATACTTGCTATTCAGCTTCTTCCATGCAGACCTACAAGTCAAGTCATGCCAAATTTTCCTCTTTTGCAAAACATGTTACATTTTAAAAACATGTTGTGTTTTTTTTTCATTTAAATTTATTTTACTTGGAGGTTAATTACAGTATTGTAGTGGTTTTGCCATACATTGACATGAATCAGTTGTGTTTTTAATGGGATATGTAACAAATTTAAGTGTCAACTAGAAACAAAAGAACAATCTATGAGGGCCCCTGTTGATGTATCTGTGGGACATTTCCCTCATCGGTGTGCTATGGAGATCTTGAGACGATGAATCAAACCAGCCTCACAGAAGAAAAGGACAAACAGTCCTGAGAGCTGAGATGTCCCCACTGAACATAACACACAAGGTTTATAAACAGAATATATAGATGCAGTGTACATAAAAAATGATCAAACGGAGTCACAGAGGGAAGGACACTCTGCAACAGTAAAGTCACAAAATGATCCACTCTTCTGTTTAATATGTACTTCTGCACCAAGAGCTCTAACATGGCTTTAATTTTCCTGCCTCTTAGATAAAGGTTACCATAATACCAAGTTACCAAGCATTCCCACTTTCCGACAGCATCTGGTCCAGAAATGGCCTCGCCTCTTTGACACCTCCTTAGAATCACCCAGCACAATGCAGATTCCTCATGGCTCTTCTGGTATGTGTTCTCCTGAGCTACAGCAAGTATGGCAGGTGGTCCACGGCTGGTGAGTTGCAACTAAAGATAAGGAAAGGCTTCATGAAGTTTGCATTTGAGGTTTTTTAAAAATGCACTTGTCGATGAGGACATATGGAAGAAATGGGAATGGAGTGGGGCACAGACACAGACAATGAAAGTAGAGGACAGGATTCATTAAATGATGGTATGTTGTGCTTAGTTGCTCAATCCTGTCCGACTCTTTGCAACCCCATGGGCTGTAGCCCGCCAGGCTCATCTGTCCTTGAGATTCTCTAGGCAAAAATAATGGAGTGAGTTGCCATGCCCTCCTCCAGGGGATCTTCCCAACTCAGGGATCAAACCCAGGTCTACCACATTGCAGGTGGATTCTTTACCATCCAAACCACCAGGGAAGCCCCATAATATGTCAAGAATTCAGGCCACAAGTAGGTAGAGTAATAGAGAAAGCTATAGGGCAGGGGATCATACTGCAAAAAGCTTTGTCTTCCAGGTCAAGGATATTGACAAGCCATGGGGAGCCCCTGAAAGTTTTTGAAAAGAGCGGGCCACTCAGAGATGTGCATTAGGCCATTAGGATTTCTTTGAATATCTCTGTGGGCAAATCCACAGTGGAGTACTTTCTGGAGATTGAAAAATCTCTTAGCCCTCCTGGAAGCAGCAGCAAGAGAGGGGACTTGGCTTAACTAAAAAAAAACTTTCATGAAAATCCAGCTGCTAGTAATAATTGAATATTTCCTCTTTTGATCTGTGTTGTTTTGGTGAGCCCCAGAATAGCAGTTTAAAGTGTTTAATTGGTTTTTCTCTGTTCAATTTTATTAAGCTGTCCTGGGCTCTTGAGTCAGCAAACTTAGCATATTTTTTTTTTTTTAAAGCTGAGCTTGCTTTCTCTAGGTTTTCCTCCAGTATATTTGGCTTACTTTCTCATATTTGATGCTGAACACTCAGCAGCTGCTGGACATACAGGAAAAAAGGAAAAGAGGTCTCAGTAATGGTATGTGAAGTTTTCTATTTTGCCTGAGAATATGTGCAGCTCAAAGAAAAACAGTGTGAACAAGTTTCCCTCTGCTGTTGGACAATATGCCCAATAATTAACTTATTGTGAGTGCCTGAGGGTATCACCGTCTTCCACAGCATGCAGTGATAGAAAAACCAGCAGGCAGAGGCTCAGGAGAGCCAGACAATCTCACTGTGCCGCTACTGACCAGCTGTGTGATCATGGGTGTAATGATTTTGACAACTGACATTCCAACATCCATTCCTTCTCCGTGATTACTCCTGATCAAATGATTCCTCCCAACCCTCGTTGCATGGCACAATCACCTCTGCCACTTGCTAATACTTCACATAGGATTAATGACACACAGGCAAGGAGGAGGGCCTCTGGTCTGAGCGAACCGTTGCCGTGATTATTTACATCACTCCATTGTTGGTGATGAATCAGTGAGAATTGATAGCAGAGGATAACTAATTCTTTTTGAGTGCTTACTGTATCAGTTAGCCTTTGCTATATAACAAACCATCCTACAACTCAGTGACTTTAATCTGCAACTTAACTCATGAGGGCTTGCACAGCTGTCTGTGATCAGCCTGGGGGATGATTGGTGACTCGTTGACCTAGGATGGCCTCATTCATCTATCTACCTGTTGGCCAGGGCTACACAAGCAATGTATTTCTTTTCTCTAGCAGGTTATCCTACCTAGGCAGCTTCATCCAAGAGCGGTGTTCAAGAGCAACAAGTGTCTTTCAAGTTTCTGCCATTGTCGTGCCCAGGATCATTTCAACAGTTGGATCAAGTCATGTGGCTGGGCCCAGAGTCACTGTGGAAGGAGACTACTCTAAGGTTTTGGATCCAAGGAGGCTTGTACGAATTGGTGCTTAGTCCCTCGGTATGTCTGACTTTTTGCGACCCCATGGACTGTAGCCCCCCAGTCCATGAGATTTTCCAGGCAAGAATATTGCAGTGAGTTGCCATTCCCTTCTCCAGGGGACCTTCCTGACCCAAGGATGTTGAACCCACGTCACCTGCATCTCCTGCATTGATGCCCAGATTCTTTATCACTGAGTCACCTGGGACACCCTTGAACAAATTGGTAGCTTCTATATTCACTATGGGGGCTTCAGTGGGGGCTCAGTGGTAAAGAATCCACCTGCAATGCAGGAGACACACGATGTGGGTTCAATCCCTGGGTTGGGAAGATCCTCTGGAAAATGAAATGGCACCCCACTACAGTATTCTTGCCTGGAGAATCCCATGGACTGAGGAGCCTGATGGGCTACAATCCATAAGGTCACAAAGAGTCAGACGTGACTTAGCACACATGAGTACATATTCACCATGTGCCAGAAAATGTTCTAAGTCACGCAACACAATAACTGCTTCAGTCCTCCCCAAACTCAGCGAGGCAGGCAAAATATATTCATTCCATTTTACAGGTGAGGACAATGAGACACAAAGGGGGTAAATAATTTGCCCAAGTCAGGTTATGAAGCTGCTAAGTAGCAGCATTGTTATGCAAACACAGTCAGTCTGGATGTAGATTTCATGCTCAGACTCACAGCACATCTAACTGAGGGGGGCGTAAGGGAAATTATTCTTCACTGTTAAGGAGATACAGGATGAGACACTCCCATTCTTTTTTTGGGCATTGTCACATGTGGATGTGAGGCTTAGTGTTGGTGCAATCATCTTGCTGATACCCAGAGCCAAGGGAGATTCCAACAGTCAGAGTCCTGATATGCTGAGGGGAAGCCTGCCTTGTTTCTTCTTACATGAGATGATGAAACTCCTTATTGTATAAAAAGGGTGAGTGAGGGACTTCCCTGGCGACCCAGTGGTTAAGACTCTGTGCTGTCAATACAGGGGGCATGGGTTCAATTTCTGATTGGGAAATTAGGACCCTGCATATGGCATGGCCAAAAGATAGAAACATATTTTTTTAAAAATCGGGGTGATTGAAGCTTTTCTCTTATTGGCCATTTGAAGCATTATAATGTTTCCAAGCGAAGTCACAGACCTCTCCAGGCCTTAATTTCTTCATGTATAAAATATAAGACTTGAATTAGATGATTGCTGAAGTTGTTCCCACTATTAGCATTTATGATTTTAATGACACTGTCCCTAAGGGCAGCAATTTGGTTGCTGATTATGGCAGAGGGTCTATACATGAGCAAAAAACTTAAACACTGGTAAATATTTAGCTTTTTTTAAAAATTAGTTTCATATTGCTACTGTAACAAAGTACTGTCAACTTAGTGGTTGCTGCTGCTGCTGCTGCTGCTGCTAAGTTGCTTCAGTCGTGTCCAACTCTGTGCGACCCCGTAGATGGAAGCCCACCAGGCTCCCCCGTCCATGGGATTTTCCAGGCAAGAGTACTGAAGTGGGGTGCCATTGCCTTCTCTGACTTAGTGGTTGAAAACACCACAAATGTATTATCTTCTGGTTCTGTAGTTTGGACATTTAACACAGATTTCAATGGCTTAAGCATGAGGTGTTGGCAGGAGCTGTATTCCTCTCTAGGGAAGAATTTGTTAACTTGTCTCTTTTAGCTTTAGAGACTGCTGGCAGCCCCAGTCTTGTAGCCCTCTCCCTTCACCTCTGAAGTCAGCAAAAGCAGACTGAGTTCTCTCCACATCACATCTCTTGCACCCTCTGTCATTACATTTCTGACCACAGCCCACAAAAGTTTTCTGTTTTGAAGGGCTCATTTGACTAGATTGGGTCCACTGGAGAATCCAGTAGAAATCTTTTCATCACAAGGTCTTTAGCAAACCCTTAACCACATCTTCAAAGTCCCTTTTCACCATTTAAGGCAACACATTTATTTTCTGGGCATCAGAACATGGACATCTTTGGAGGGAGGGGCATTATTTTGCCCACCACGGTTGTCTTGGCAAATAAGTTTACTAAGCATTGCAGCAAATATATATTGACTTTTTTAATCTTAAAAATATCCTATTTAAAAATTTCCAATTATGTAGTTAATACAAAACCTTGAAAGCACCAGAAAGCACGAAGAAAATGGCAAAATTCTCTATAAACTATTATCCAAGTCCATGCTTTAAAATCACTATCAGGTGCCATTATAATTTTACTTCTGTATAAATAATATTAAAAATAGTAAGAGCTACCACTTATGACATGCTCTCTCAGTGCTAATCACTATACCCACTGACATTTCATTTGATCCTCCCAGTGAGGCTCTGAGGTCTTGTTTTTACTGTACTGTTCAGGAAACCAAGCTTGGAGACGTGAACTGATTTCCCTATGGCTGCACAGCTAGTAAGTGGCAAGGCTAAACTCTGCCTACATCTCTCACTCTAAATTCCAAGGTCTTAACCACTGCTCTATCCCAATAGTAAAGAATACCTGTTAAATGAAAACATCTGTGCTGTATTAGACTATTATCAGTAAATATCCTTGTTTTACTTAATAGAATGAAAAGGATTAACAAGGATGGTGGGCAGCATTGGACCCAGAAGGGAAAAAAAGTGGGTACAAGGGAGGAGGTGAGGTGAGTTTTGTAGAGAGACGTTCCTGACACTGGCTTCCATACAAGAGGTCCTCTGAAGATGCTAAACTCTGATTCCTCAATTCAGAAAAGCCACTGCCCTAAAACTGGACTCTGAAGCCAGTTCCCATTCTCACACTGTGCTTTCCGCCATCTCAGTTCACCCATGGAGACTCAGCTATTTCAACAAAGTGAATGTGCCCTGTGAGTCAACCCTGCTTGTACCATGGAGAACCTAGGTTGCATAAGCAAAGCCTTTTAAGTGAAGTTTCACCCACAGAAAAGAAAGAAAATTCTTGGAATCTGCCATTTATCATGGGGAAAAAGTGGCTTTCAGGCACACTTAAAGGGCTCTTACTGTCCTCCTCAAAGCAAATGACAGTAAAAAAAAAATCAGTATATTATAAAGACGCCTTATACAGTATAGGATATTATGAGACTCTACTGGTCCATATTTTTGAGCCAAGTCATTGACAAGAAACGCAAAACAAGATCTGTGGGAAGACTCGAAGAAATGTGTTTTCTAAACAGAGCACTATAAAGAAATTATCATTAAGGTAAGTGGAACTACGAAAGGTAAGGGAATACTGATAGTCATCAGGTTAATAATTATCACAAATTGTTAGTGGAGACTGTTTCAATAGGAACCCAAAGATGTCAGAGCAGAAACAGAGCTCTAACGCCACCTAGAGGTGGTTTTTCAAAAGTCTTTGAGCTGTCAGCTGAGTATTCTGCTCATTGTATTTTTCGCATAACTTTGTAAGCCATATGTAATAAGGTGGACGAAGCTACTTAAACCAAACTTTCATAGAAATTCATATTTTCCTACAGGTAAAATTTCCATCTCTCCTAAGTAGGAGAGTTTGGAGTATTAGGTTTTCACAAAATCAGACAAAAAATAGCTGTTGGCTGCTTCTGGTTTTGTGGTCTTAGATTAGGCCATCTCTGGGAGACCAAAAGCCTCCATGGATAAATAAGTTTGTGTGATTTTGACCAAAATCAAACAATTCAGAATTTCCTGACCAGGACCAGAACTCTGTAAATCTTCCCTATATTGTCAAGAAATATACACACACCACCTGCGTGGACTGGTGTTAAGCCAACTAATTTCCACTGTGGACATCATATTGAGCGACAAAGTTGGACCTAAATGACTTTACAAACCATCTGATATTACAAAGGCAAATTTTCTGAGAATTACTGGAAAGATTGGCATTGCTTTAGATGAAAATCCAGTGACTTGAGGTCTATTTTCAAAAATTTAACACTCCTTCCAAAGTAAAATGTATGTTCTTAAGCTTGCAACTGATGCTATTTATTACAGGTGGGAGAGTAATTTAATGAAAAGAACATTGGGTTCTAGCAGGGGGGCAGTTCTACAATTGCCTATTTCTGGACTTGTTACTCGATGTAGTAGCTTTAAACTGTGCCAGTTTATCTGAGCTGGAATTGCATTTCCAGTCATTTGTTTCTCCAAGTTACAGTTGGCCACAAAAGAAATTTGCATGAGATGTAGGAGGTGAAAGCTAGGCAGCAGGCAGGGTGCTCTGAAGGTGAATTCAGGGCCCGAGCTCTCTTGCAGCACACGCACACCCAGTTGGCGCCAATAGCTACTAGCTCTCAGCTCCTTTGGCTCCTGCCACACCTTGCCCTTCAGTTTCTCCAAGTCTTAGGCCAGGAATATGTGCGGCTCAAGGGCAGATGTCTCCTTTTTCAGCTTACCTGTATCTCAAGGTTGTAGGTGGTGAGACAAACATGAGTTCCAGTCTGTCACAGTTTGTTTTTGAAGGTTCCAGTTTGTCTTCATGCTCCTTTACCTCAGGTCAAGCTTTGCTCTCTGACTTCTGGTTCTGCTGACCTACTGTGACTTCAGACTCACCATCAGACATGAAAGCAAAAGCTTTCTAGAGACTTCTCTACCACCTCTCAAAATTGCCCATGATCTTGTGCATGCATGCTCTGTCATGTCCAACTGTTTGAAACTCCATGGACTGTAGCCCACCAGGTTCCTTTGTCCATGGGATTTCCCAGGCAAGAATACTGGAGTGGGTTGCCATTTCCTCCTCCAGGGGATCTTCCCTGCCAGGGATCGAACCTGTGTTTCTTGCATCTCCTTCATTGGCAGGCAGATTCTACCACCAAGCCACCTGGGAAGCTGCCCATGATCTAATCCATTTAATAAAGGCCTTATTTGATGTCACTCAGAATGGCTCTACTTCTCTTCTGAAACCCTAAGTGATAGAGTTGATGTTACACAGCCTCAATGAGTTCATCTGTAAAATGTAACAAGGATACTAGAAGGTATCTTAGTTCCTTTTCTCTATTAGACACCAAAAATTTTAGCTTTTGTTAACAGTCCCTCTGATAGGCATGACAAAGGTGGAAGTCCTTCAAAAGTCTATTAAAAGATTTACTGAATTCATGATTTTTATTATACATTGAGAGTGATTACTCATTAAATAAGTGGTTGCCATTCTTCTCATCATAGTAATGGCTAACATTGATTGCCTACTTAACACAGGCAGACATTGTAGTTTCTTGACATAAATTAATCTGACTTAATCCTAACAATAACCCTACAAAGTAGGTAGTTATCCATTTCACAGATGAGAAAAGTGAGGCTAAAAAGTGACAAATCAGTCAGTAAGTGGCAGAGCTTAGATTTTCATTCAAGAGGCAAGACACAGAGGCTAGGTTCTCATGCTGTGTATAGAGAATAAAATACCTGAACATAGCCCTGTCCTCAAGCAGCTTACCATGTAATGTGAAAAACAGTCAAGTGAATTATTGTGATTCAACAATATAATACTATCATATTTGAGTATTTAATGGGACAGAGAAATTGGACAGAGAGATCTAAATGAATTAAAATTGGAGCTGAAATATGAAAGACAAATTTTCTTAGAAGGAAAGGGAAGAAAGGATGTTCTAAGTCAATAAAACTGCATTAAAGAAGACTTGGAGATATGAAGCAGCTTGTCACATTGACAGATATTTTGAAATACCCTGAATATTTCAGAATGGTCAGGAAAAAAAAAATATGAGGGTGAATGGAGAGAAGGGGAGAGGAACAGCCAGAGAAGGAAGAAAGGCCCAATTCCTCACTGCTAATCTAATCATAAGGCTATTGGAATGAAAGAATTTTTTTCGAGGAGAAAGATGTGGTCTGATTTGTACTTTATAAGCCTCAAGATCTTTGGCAGCAGCTTAGAGAATGTTTTGGAGTCTGAGGAGAATGGATATAGAGAAGACAGCAAACTGAGTACAAGGAATGAGGAAATGAAGGTAGAGACTATTCTAAATTGAGAGGCAGGGTCAGCCTGGAGACAAGGAAGTGTAGCAGTCTTGTCCCCTCATGAACATGGCCCTCTTGAGGCCTTTAGCTGTTAGCTGAGCATTCCTTGTTTTCCTGGGACCCATTACCGGAAAGCGGTAGGCATCCCTTTAGATTCCTCAAGAAATGCTGCCGATGTCAAAACTGATTGAGACACAATAATCTTGAACTTGAAGCACCTTTTGGTGCACTGGCAGGTGAACCAACATTTTCCCTTTGAACCCTTCCAGAGGACATTAAGGATCTTAACTACTGAGAGTCAGTTCTTAGAATGAGAAGGCCACATAGTATAGTGGATAGTATTGTGGGCAAGTAGGTGTGGCTCCAATTCCTGAGTCTGCCATTCACTAGGGAGGGATACTGGTGAAGATATTTAACTTAGCTGAATCTTAACTTTCTAATCTAATAAGTCATATCTGCAGCATTATCAAAAGAGTGAAATCAGCTACTACTTATTGCCTTGCACATAAAAAGTTATCAATAAATATTAATCTCCTTTCACCCTTCCTTATTTTTCTTCCTATTTCTATGGCCTTATCCATATATAGTAAATGCTAGTTATGTGTCAATATCATACAAACATTTGCAAGAAGGAGCCTAACCTTACTGGGTGCCAAAAGTGTAATGATGGTGCTAAGTATTCCACAATGATTGTTTCAAGTTGTAGAAAGATTTGTGATTGTTCTAATTTTCATGGGAAACAAGAATATAAATTCTCTGTCACCTGAATAAAATCTTCTATGCTTAGTCATGTTAAGACTGAAATAAAAGCCAGAGAAGAATCAGGACTTTTGGTCTAAACTAGGACTGATTTTGAAATCAAAGGCTAAAATCTTGGGATAATATACTGAAACACAGTCTATATTTTAATTATAGGACTCATATTTAGGCTTCTTTTCCTTTAAATATTCCTGTAATGTTAAAAGTCAGAACTGGTTTTTAAAAAGTCATATTAAAAATATTCAGCTCACTGTGCCCTTGATGTAACAAATCCAAAACCCTTCTGGCCATGTTGGTGGTCTCTGAGCTCCTCAGGACTAAAATTGACAGCCGAACTCTGCTCAAGGGAGCAATGGGGAGATTAATGTTACTTTGCATTTTTCCCAATCACAGCATTTCTATTAGAGTCATAATAATTGACCCTTGTGTGTGGATCCTCCACTTGGGAATCACTGAAGAATTAGTAGCTCATAAAATGGCACCTGCTCAATCGTCCCTTAACAACAAGTGCAATAAAAATTGCCCAAATTCATAAATGTGATAGAAAATGCTGCCATAATGATTATAATGAATCTCTTTAGATCTGTGGTATTTTATCTGCTGCCCTATGAGGTTTTTTTTTTTCATTTTCCGTTCATTTCCTTAACTGAAAATATTTCAAAAGTTTGATGTAAAGCCATAAAATAAAGCCATTTGGTATTAAGTCAATCTTCCCTCTTAACCCACACTACAGTGACTAGGCATTTTAATTAGTGCAAATCTCTTTTGTCCATGAGTAATTTTAATGAGTGCTTTGGCTGTGCTGTTCTATATGGCTTTAAGCTTGCATATTTTTATCCTAAATTTTGCTTTCATCCCTAACTGAAATCTCGTTGATTTTCAAATGAGAACAAAAGTATCTTGGGGCCACTTTTCTAAGTTACTCAATGAGTTTGGGTTCCTGAGGGAAAGTACTGTGATAGAGGGAACTGTTTGTGTTCAAAATACAATTAGTCACATAGCAAGTTCCAAATAATAGTGGCATCGTGGGCTTATCCTTTTTTAGGTGAGTACTTTCACCTTACTTCATAATTTTTCTTCTAATTATAGCAAGAAGAAGACAGGTCAAAAGACATGTGCACCAAAGGACATGTACAAGAATGCACAATAGCAGCACTATTTGTAATAGTTCCAAACTGGGAATGGCCCAGGTACCCATCAATAGTAAAAGGGTAACTGTATCACTGCATATTCATACAATGAAACTCTATAGAGCAGTGAGAATAGATAAACTATAACTACTCATAAGTGCCAGGATAAATATCACTGACAAAATGATGGATAGAATAGCCAAAGCAATCTTGAGAAAGAAAAACTGAGCTGGAGGAATCACCCTTCCTGACTATGCCACAGACTACACTACAGAGGTACAGTCATCAAGACAGTATGGTACTGGCACAGAAACAGAAATACAGACCAATGGAACAAGATAGAAATATAGAAAGCCCAGAGATAAACTCATGTACCTACGGGCACCTTAAAAAAGGCGGCAAGAATATACAATGGAGAAAAGACAGCCTCGTCAATAAGTGGTGATGGGAAAACTGGGCAGTTATGTGTAAAAGAATGAAACTGGAACACTTTCTAACATCATACACAAAAATAAACTCAAAATGGATTGAAGATCTAAATGTAAAGCCAGAAACTATAACATTCTTATAGGAAAACAAAGGCAGTACACTCTTTGACATAAATCACAGCAAGATTCTCTCTGATCCACCTCCTAGATTAATGGAAATAAAAGCAAAACTAAACAAATGGAACCTAGTAAAACTTAGAAGCTTTTGAACAAGAAAGGAAACTATCAACAAGATGAAAAGACAGGCCTCAGAATGGGAGAATTAGCTGAAAAATGAAGCAGATGACAAAGGATTAATCTCCAAAATATATAAGCAACTCATTCAGCTCAATATCAGAAAAACAAACAACCCAATCAAAAAATGGGCAGAAGATCTAAACAGACATTTCTCTAAAGAAGACATACAGATGGCCAATGATCACATGAAAAGATGCTCAGCATTGCTCATTATTACAGAAATACAAATAAAAATTAAAATGAGGTATCAGCCTCACACCAGTCAGAATGGCCATCATCAAAAATTATATAAACAATAAATGCTAGAGAGAATGTGGAGAAAAGGGAACCCTGTAGCACTGGTGGTGGAAATTTAAACTGATATAGCCACTGGTGATTCTTTTAAAAACTAGGAATAATCTACCATATGACCCAGCAATTCCACTACTGGGCATATACCCTGAGAAAACCACAGTTCTAAAAGACACATGTATCCCAATGTTCACTGCAGTGATATTTACAATAGCCAGGACATGGAAGCAACCTCAGTTCAGTTCAGTTCATTTCAGTTGCTCAGTCATGTCCGACTCTTTGCGACCCCATGAATCGCAGCACGCCAGGCCACCCTGTCCATCACCAACTCCCGGAGTTCACTCAGACTCACGTCCAAGTCAGTGATGCCATCCAGCCATCTCATCCTCGGTCGTCCCCTTCTCCTCCTGCCTCCAATCCCTCCCAGCATCAGAGTCTTTTCCAATGAGTCAACTCTTCACATGAGGTGGCCAAAGTACTGGAGTTTCAGCTTTAACATCATTCCTTCCAAAGAAATTCCAGGGCTGATCTCCTTCAGAATGGACTGGTTGGATCTCCTTGCAGTCCAAGGGACTCTCAGCACAGTCTGGAATCAAGATTGCCAGGAGAAATATCAATAACCTCAGATATGCAGATGACACCACACTTATGGAAGAAAGCGGACAAGAACTAAAAAGCCTCTTGATGAAAGTGAAAGAGGAGAGTGAAAAAGTTGACTTAAAGCTCAAAATTCAAAAAAACTAAGATCATGGCATCTGGTCCCATTACTTCATGGCAAATAGATGAGGAAACAGTGGAAACAGTGAGAGATTTTATTTTTGGGGGCTCTAAAATCACTGCAGATGTTGACTGCAGCTATGAAATTAAAAGATGCTTGCTCCTTGGAAGAAAAGTTATGATCAACTGAGCATATTAAAAAGCAGAGACATTACTTTGCCTACAAAGGCCTATCTAGTCAAAACTACAGCTTTTCCAGGAGTCATGTATGGATGTGAGAGTTGGACTATAATGAAAGCTGAGCACCGAAGAATTGATGCTTTTTTTAACTGTGGTGGAGAAGACTCTGGAGAGTCCCTTGGACAGCAAGGTGATCCAATCAGTCCATCCTAAAGGAAATCTACCCTGAATATTCATTGGAAGGACTGATGTTGAAGCTGAAACTCCAATACTTTGGCCACGTGATGTGAAGAACTGACTCATTTGAAAAGACCCTGATGCTGGGAAAGATTGAAGGCAGGAGGAGAAGGGGACGACAGAGAATGAGATGGTTGGATGGCATCACCGACCTGATGGACATGAGTTTGAGTAGACTCCAGGAGTTGGTGATGGACAGGGAGGCCTGGCGTGCTGCAGTCCATGGGGTCACAAAGAGTCAGACATGACTGAGTGCCTGAACTGAACTGAAAATGAAGTCTGACACAAAAGAGTACACAGCACTTCTACAAAGTTTAAATTCAGAGAAAACTAATTTATGGTGTTAGAATCAGGATAGTGGTTATATATCAGGAAGGAGGATTGTGACCACGTGGGTCAGTTGAGGCCTCTAGGTAATATTCTTTATCTTGATATGAGTGCTGGTTAGACATGTTCACTTTATGGAAATTCCGTGAGAAATAATCTTATAATTTGTGTACTTTTCTAAATATAAACACATTTTTTTTCAGTAAAAATTAAATTGGACAGTGCAATAGTTGCTTTTCCATTGGTTGTTTCTTGTTCATGTTGTATATGAGAAAGTATAAGAAATTCCCAGTTAAGAATAATGACCAATGAATATGGAAGCAGTTTGGGCTTATGTTTGGGCACCAGAAAACTCATCAACAAGAGTATATCAGTGAGCTTAGTCATAAAAGTGAAAATACCCCTGGCTCAATAAGCCAACAATTATACACTGAAATGGCCAAGTTTATATTGCCCAAATTAGGTACCTCCTATTGCTCTATGGCAAGCAAATAAGTGTGTTAGGAAGGAATAAACTGCTGTCGATTGGGCAGGGATCTTTGCAAATATTCCTTCAAAGAGGGGTCTGCCATCTGGATAGGAGGTTTATAGCCTCATCACTGCATGAATGTCTATTAAGAGGACACATGAACATGAGACAATGAGGAAGAATAAATATGAGCACTCTGTACTCACCCAGCCAGAGTGTGAACCTCTCCACCAAAGCCGGATGCTGCAACCCTCCTCAGCTCATCAGGTAAAACTCCTACTGAACATAAGTCCCGGGCATAAAGCCCACAGCAAGGAGAGAAGTAATGTTAGCTGCCCAATGGGTGTTCAGTTTCATATAAACTAGGATAATAATGAGTCTGTTCTTAGATAATCTGTTAGAAGATTTGCCTCTATGTGGATTTAAAATAAAACACTTTTAACAGTGCCTCTTAATTTAAGAATTAAATTTTAATTGTATGATCCACTTGAAAGGCAGACTTGTACCTGTAGTACTGAGGAGGGGGAAATAAAAACAGTTTTCAATACCTCAAGGAGAATGTGTATACTCTCATCCCAGGTGTGTTATCATACTTTAAATTTCTCTTAATCATGTGGTCAACAGAGAGTGAAGGGTATTATGGAAAACATCATAGCAAGTTATATGTTGTACCCTTGAAACATATAACCTAAGAAAGTATTTAAAGAGAAATGTAAAACGCAAAATTCCACTGTCATCTCTTCAAATGCAACTAGTAGCACCATTGGTAATCACTCCCAAACAAGGTGCAAGCAATCTATAATGCACCTTCCCAGCAGAGCATGCAGAAGGTAGTTGAAGCCACTTAGCTCAATGAAAAGTTTCAAGTTTTTTATTTCCTTATAGCTTTCAAGTGTTTGGGGTTTCTCAGTTGTTATCACGTTTTTCTATCTCCAAATACATCTTTTTAAAAACAATTTAATTGCACACTACTTGACATGTAGTGGAATCTCACTAAGTAAATATTTGGTTGAAAGAATGAATAGTTGAATGGATAAACAAAGGATACGAACATGGATGGATGGATGGAAAGGTAGACTGGGGAACTATGCATTATTAAGTTCTTTCTGCAGGAGAGAAATCATTTATACTATCTTCACGAGCATGCTTTTGCAATTTATAGCAATAGAAAAGTTGTCTGGAAGTTTATACCCTATGACCAACATCACCCCATTTTCCTCTTCTTCAAGCTCCTAGAAACTACCATTCTATTTTCAGCTTCTATGGCTTTGACTATTTTAGATTCCACATGTCTTTCTGCATCTGCTTTATTTCACTTAGCATAATGTCCTCCAGGTTGTCCCATGTGGTTGCATACTAGGGACACTTTTTCAAAGATTGAATAATATTTTTCATTTTGTATATACTTTTTCTTTATCCATTCATCCACTGATGCACATTAAGATTGTTTCCACATCTTGGCTGTTGTGAATAGTGCTGCAATGAACATGAGTGCAGGTATCTCCTTGAGATACTGATTTCAGTTCCTTTGGATATATACTCAGAAGTGAAATTGCTGAATCATATGGTAATACTATTTTTAATTTTTTGAGGAACCTCCAAATTATTTACCATAGCGGCTACAACATTTTATACTCCCACCAACAACGTACAAGTGTTCTGACTTCTCCTTATCTTTGCCAACACTTTCAGTCTCTTGGTTTTATTTTTTTGCTTGTCTGTTTGTTTTGGAGTTTGCTTGTTTGGTTTTTTTTTTTTTATGCTAGTCACCCTAGCATGTGTGAGGATCTCATTATAGACTTGGTTTGCATTTCCCTGGCAATTGATGATGCTCTCATATAAGCTGTTGGTCATTTGTATGTCATCTAAGCAGAATAATTATTTCTGAAATTATGTTATGTTCAAAACTTCTAGAAGTTACATGACTTCAGTTATGTTATCTGTAGCCCTTCCCCTTGTAGAAAAAGGGGATCTTGGTGTATCTACCCGTTATTCATTAGAACAACCCTGAATAAGTAGACAAATCAACATCGTCACTATTCTCAGAAACATTAGCTTTTAGAAATGGCAAATGTCTGCTATTGTGTACTTTCTATGACTGCTAACATCATTACTAAATAAAACCATCCATGGTTGATGGGTACATCACGTAAGTACAGGTTAGTAAGACTCATGTGTAAGGATCATGAAAACCTCTGCCCGTACATTAGAGTTCCATTTACTTCCTCTAAATCCACATTGCCTTATCCTTTCTGTTTTTAAATCAATAAGGTGGTTTCTTTATTTTTTATTTTTACAAACATGGGTTTTTTTTTTATCATTGCTTTGGAGCAAGTGCTGCCGTAAAGTTTGTTAAGAAGGATTTTTCACTTGGTGTTTTGTCTCTACATAAACAAGTCCACTGTCTGAAACGTCCTGTCTAATTGTTTTAGATTTTTTCCCTCTGTTTTTCTTGTTGCTTCACAAACATTTTGCAGCTGTAAGAAAAATCAATTACAATAGGACTCAGGTTTTCTAGTTTTGCTTCCATTAGGGACATGTAGATTATTTAAGGTTTCAGAAAGCAGGATCAACATTGATCTTCAAGCCTTAATATAGTTACTTGTATCAATAAAATAAAATAAATGCAAAGCAATTCCAGCAACCATAAAATACTTTTCCACAGGAACTTTTTTCTTATGAAGACATGGAGGCCCAAGTGTACAATACACAAGCATGATAATAATTACTAGAGATGCTTAGTTCCAGTATATAGTGCTTTCACTGTAAAACCTAATCCCTCAAAGACCCACCTTTAACTTCAATCTGATAATTAGATTGGGCAATGGATGATATGTAATAAGAAGGATGTTGGCTCCCATTAGTGAGCAAACCAGACTAAACAACTGACTAGAATTAGATAAAACCTGAAAAATAAAAGTAGTCATATTAGATTCTGTTCTTTTAAAATTATCCAGTTCTTAATTTCAGTCAATCTGCAAGAAAAGCACAATCAGAGAACCAAAGGATTACAAGTCTCAGCACATTGCATTCGGTCCAAGAGTTAGAATTCCTCAACACAACGTGTATATCTGCCAGGCCCTGATCAGTAAACTGATGATATAGGAAGTCATTTTCATATTACTTTCTTTGAGATGGACTGCCAAGTCAAAATTTCAAGCAATATTTTCCTTGCTAGCTGAAAAAACAGAAGGGTGCTTTAATCTGATTGTAGCTAGTTTTTGGGTTTTCTATGAGCACCATTCTGCTGCTGTTTGTTATTAGTTTATGATGGATACTATTCCACAGTTGCTCTATGTGCACACAATTTCAGTGAGGAGCAACCTGACCAAGCAGATCTATTAAGGCATCATTTGTTGTTTGTGAAGGTCTACAGGATAGAAGAAGAAAGAGCAGGCATGTTCTGAAACATACCTGTGTACTGCTTCATTATATCATGTATTAAAATAGATACGATAGGGGACTTTCCTGATGGTCCACTGGTTTAAGACTCCATGCTCCCAATGCAGAGGGCACGGGTTCCATCCCTGGTCAGGGAACCAAAATCCCATATGCCACACAGTGCAGCCTAAAAAATAAAAATAAAAAAAATTTAAAATATATATATAAAACAGATTATGCGAGGACCCTGTTGGTAAAATCATTGGGGTATAGGCATCAATATATTAGGAAGTAAGGTATATTGATTGTTTATTGAATGAACTGCAATTTCATAAATGCCTTTTGAATCAGTCCTCATGGTAACCCCAGTAGGTAAATATTAACCTAATTTTAAAATGTTTTATAAAAATAAAAATATAGGTAAATGAATACATTTAAATTATATATCCCCATGATTTTCCACAAACTGAACACAACTGTGAAAGTAGCAGTCAGATGAAGAAATAGAATATGATCAGCACTAGATCATAGAGGGTACCATTCTATTTCCTTTCCATCACAAATCCTTCCCCTTCAAGGAGACCAGTGCCCTGACTTCTAACGGTACATATTTGTTTTGCCACTTGTAGAATTTTACAGTAAAAGAATCATTAGGAAATGTACTTTTCTATTTCAACACCAGGTCTGTGAGATTCACTCATAAGATTGACAGTAGTAGTAGGCAGTTTATTCTCATTGTTATCCAGTTTTTCCATTGTATGGATATGGCATGATGTAGAGACAAGGTTTCAATAAAAGCCTAAGTTATGAAATTCACTACTCTACATATTTTAATCTCTATCAATAAAAGAAACATTACGGTCATTAAGTATTTTCTAGTTATAGGTCACTCTCCACCCAGCATTTTCGAAAGCCTGGTCCAGTTTTCACCTTTTGTTTTAAATGTAGCAAACAATGAATTAATAGGACAATTAATCAATAAAAGAGACACAGAAAAATGGTTGGGCAGTGTTTAATTTTTAGGACGGATACTTTATATAACCATACTTACACTAAAAATGAGAAAGTGCTATACAAAGATATAGGTCTTAGACTTCAAACTCTGTCTACAGCAATGCACCCACATATATTTTGGAGGTAATATATCCCAATTACCACAATTCACTCCCAAGTCATACCTGCTTAGGGTAGCTAAACTGTTTCCTCATTACTTGCATATGTAAAGCTATCTATTAGCTGATTAATTTGATAACAAAGAGATGAATAGTGACTAATGAGTCAATTCATTTAACAGTTGGATGCGTTTTCATCAAACTATTTATTGCTGCTAAGTCACTTCAGTCGTGTCCAACTCTGTGCGACCCCATAGATGGCAGCCCACCAGGCTCCCCCGTCCCTGGGATTCTCCAGGCAAGAACACTGGAGTGTGGTGTTAGAAAGTGATCTAGTTTCATTCTTTTACAAGTGGTTGACCAGTTTTCCCAGCACCACTTGTTAAAGAGATTGTCTTTACTCCATTGTATATTCTTGCCTCCTTTGTCAAAGATAAGGTGTCCATATGTGTGTGGATTTATCTCTGGGCTTTCTATTTTGTTCCATTGATCTATATGTCTGTCTTTGTGCCAGTACCATACTGTTTTGATGACTGTGGCTTTGTAGTAGAGCTTGAAGTCAGGCAAGTTGATTCCTCCAGTTCCATTCTTCTTTCTCAAGATTGCTTTGGCAATTCGAGGTTTTTTGTATTTCCATACAAATCTTGAAATTATTTGTTCTAGTTCTGTGAAAAATATGGCTGGTAGTTGGTGGGAATGCAAACTAGTACAGCCACTATGGAGAACAGTGTGGAGATTCCTTAAAAAATTGCAAATAGAACTACCTTATGACCCAGCAATCCCACTGCTGGGCATACACACTGAGGAAACCAGAATTGAAAGAGACACATGTACCCCAATGTTCATCGCAGCACTGTTTATAATAGCCAGGACATGGAAACAACCTAGATGTCCATCAGCAGATGAATGGATAAGAAAGCTTTGGTACATGTACACAATGGAGTATTACTCAGCCATTAAAAAGAATTCATTTGAATCAGTTCTGATGAGATGGATGAAACTGGAGCCGATTATACAGAGTGAAGTAAGCCAGAAAGAAAAACACCAATACAGTATACTAACACATATATATGGAATTTAGAAAGATAGCAATGACGACCCTGTATGCAAGACAGGAAAAAAGACACAGCGGTGTATAACGGACTTCTGGACTCAGAGGGAGAGGGAGAGGGTGGGATGATTTCTATCATGTATACTATCATGTAAGAATTGAATCGCCAGTCTATGTCTGACGCAGGATACAGCATGCTTGGGGTTGGTGCATGGGGATGACCCACAGAGATGTTATGGGGAGGGAGGTGGGAGGGGGTTCATGTTTGGGAACACATGTAAGAATTAAAGATTTTAAAATTAAATTAAAAAAATTAATTAAAAAAAAAAAAGAACACTGGAGTGGGTTGCCATTTCCTTCTCCAATGCATGGAAGTGAAAAGTGAAAGTGAAGTCGCTCAGTTGTGTCTGACTCTTAGCGACCCCATGGACTGCAACCTACCAGGCTCCTCCGCCCATGGGATTTTCCAGGCAAGAGTACTGGAGTGGGGTGCCATTGCCTTCTCCGAAGTATTTATTGTGTACCTATCAAGACAATCAATCCTGAAGGAAATCAGTTCTGAATATTCATTGGAAGGATTGATGCTGAAGCTGAAACTCCAATACTTTGGCCACCTGATGCAAAGAACTGATTCACTGGAAAAGACCCTGATGCTGGAAAAGAGTGAAGGCAGGAGGAGAAGGGGACGACAGAGGATGAGATGATTTGATGGCATCACCAACTCGATGGACATGAGTTTGACCAAGCTCCAGAAGTTGGTAATGGACAGGGAAGCCTGGCTTGCTTGGCTTGGCTTGCAGTCCATGAGGTTGAGAGTCAGACATGACTTAGTAACTGAACAACAACAACTGAAAATTCAGTGTTGTGAAATGGATCCAAAGAGACTCAAATGAGATTGGGCTAATCAGAAGGAGATCAGGAAGAAAGGAGTATTTTGTGATGAATTATAAGAGCAATCATTCGGATTATTCTGGCATATGCCCAATTTACAGCTGGAGAGATGGTCATGAGCGGGAACTAGGGTCCTGCAGAAGCCTTCCCTTCTCTGGTATCCCTAGTCAGCAGCAATTTTCCTTGCTCTTATTTCCTGTAGCACTTGAATTCTGTACATAATTTGGGGCAGTTCTGCTTTGTTTACTAATTGTGTTGAGAATCTTGGTTCTTTAAATAAATCATTATCTCCTTGAGGGCAGAAAATTTTCCATAGCATTCTTTGGTATTTGTGACTCATCCATTTGAGCAGCCAGAACTTGTGATTTGGTCTTTAAGAGGCAACCTGTTTCCCTTAGAAATGGACCTGCTTGTGTTTCACTCTCCTGAGGCTATTAGAGGAGCTATGATGAGAATGTGAGGATACATAAAAGGTCTTAATTTCAACCATCCTGAAAATGTTAGTGACTGAAGTTAAAGTGGCTTTGAGGGGCCATTTTACACATAGAAGTAATAAGTCTCACTTTGACACAATATGCTATCCTGTGTGCTTGAAACATACATTGGTTTCCCCACTAATGAGAAGTTCCCACTAATGAGAAGCTATAGCACGTAAGTAGAGGAAAGATTTTCTGATAGGGTTACAAATTGGACATGCAGCCACCAAACAGGGAATAATGAAGGATAAGGGGGAGGGGGGAAGCCAGAAACTATCCATTGCCAATAATCTGAAACAGGAGACTACAATGGAAGCTTGACTTGCATACAGTGAGTTTATTGTGGTGTATTTGTACAACCAAGGGCCTTGTGAATATTTATAATGGACTTTTCCCCAACTAACGCCAATTTAAGTTAATAAGTATTGTAATGGTTAAACATTTTTTCTAGGATATAAAATAAGCATGCTCTTTCCTTTTATAGGTATTTAATGGACTCCCTGGTGGCTCAGATGGTAAAGAATCTGCCTGCAAAGCAGGAGACCTGGGTTTGATCTCTGGGTTGGGAAGATCCCTGGAGAAGGGAATGGCAACCCATGCCAGTAGTCTTGCCTGGAGAATTCCATGGACAGAGGAGCCTGGTGGGCTACAGTCTATGGGATTGCAAAGAGTTAAACACGACTGAGTGACTAACAATTTCGCTTTTCCTTTTATAAGCCTTGATTCATCAATTTATTTCATCCCATTCTAATTCAGTGAAAATCAAATGAATGCTTTCTGTGGGCTAGGAGGTGTGTTTAGCACTGGGAATCCACAGGAGAGTCCTGCTGGAAGAAAATATCTGCTGATTTAATTGTGTAGGATAATTATGAGAAATCACACAAACTAGTATTTTTGAAACATTTTTTCTAAATATTGCACTAGTATAAAAATTTAAAGTTTTTAGGAGTTTATTTTTGTTCTTATCTCTGCCTTCAGACTGTTTCAGCTAGACACGCATCTGTTAAAAAAAATTTGATTTTGGAGAATACATTTTATTTGTGGTTTATGGGGAATCAGGTTCTCATACTGAGAAAGATGTGTTAACACAAAATAAATATAGAATTCAATCCCAATAGTCAAGCTTTTATCAGTAACTAGTCGTTCTGTATCTATAATGTGGTTTTAAAACTGCTATGTTGAAAAAAGTTGCCTTTTTCTTCATTGCTTTTATTTCAGTTGTATACATCATTTCACACTTTTGAAGTGTTCACTAAGATGAAATCTGGCTTCACCATTTTACTGAAGTAGAAAAAGTCAAGTGACTTTGATTTCCTACTTTATGCCAAATATCTCTCAAAGGTGATCATCACAAAACACCAGTACTTCTGACTCTTTGTAATGCATTATCCTTAATTGACATTGACGTTCTATAAAAGAGGTTTATGCTTTCATGATTTCCTGAAAGTAAGTTTGTCACCTGTTTGTAGGCAAAAAGTTCTTCAAATTCCTTGGGTTTTCAAAAGCTACCACCTGAAGGATAGTTTATCAGTTATCTTTTTGACCTAGTAATGTTTATCACTTTCACACCTAAAATAAATTTAAAATATGCTCATTTTTCATATAAGTAGAGAAAGCTCAAGATGAGGAACTTAAAATCACTGACTTGAAACTCACTGTTGGGGGAAAAGCCATACCCATCGAGAAAGCAATTTGTCATCATTTTCAATACCTCTGATTGCCAAATTGGGACCACTGATGCCTTACTGTACCAGTATTTTAACTTTGCCTTTTTGCCTCTGAAAGATGCAGACAAGTCTCTATCACCATAATTACTATTATTTCTTGACAAAGATTATGTCCAAAACCCTCTGCAAGGTACAACCGCCTTTGACCAGCACTGAGGAAGTTATATTACTGAGACAGTCTATCCTTCAGACGCAAAAAGAGATGAAACTGGACTGCAAGGAGATCAAACCAGTCATTCCTAAAGGAAATTAGTCCTAAATATTCATTGGAAGGACTGATGCTGAAGCTGAAACTCCAGTACTTTGGCCACCTGATGCGAAGAACTGACTTACTGGAAAAGATCCAGATGCTGGCAAAGACTGAAGGCGGGAGGAGAAGGGGATGATAGAGCTTGAGATGGCTGGATGGCATCACCAACTTGATGGACATGAGTTTGAGCAAGCTCTGGGAATTGGTGATAGACAGGGAAGCCTGGTGTGCTGCAGTCCACAGGGTCGAAAAGAATTGGACATGACTGAGCAACTGAACTGAATTAGAAGCAGCAGCTTTACTTGGGATAAGCAAAGGGTTCTGTCCACCAAAAACAAATTTTTTAAAACAGATCAGTTCTTTCAGAAGCTACTTTGACTTACATAAAACTAGTCATCAGACAGCAGATCCCACCCATCTTGGCTTTGATATTTTCCTTGAATAACACCTCACCCTTCCAAACAGATTTCAATGCTAATTTGGTCTGTTATCAGTATCACTCAGGGTGAGAGAGGGTTTTTTAAAAAAAAAAATTTATTTTTAATTGAATGATAATTGCCCTACAATATTGTGTTCAGTTCAGTCACTAAGTTGTGTCCAACTCTTTGCGACCCCATGAATCATAGTACGCCAGGCCTCCCTGTCCATCACCAACTCTTGGAGTTCACCCAAACTCATGTGCATCAAGTCAGTGATGCCATCCAGCCATCTCATCCTCTATCTTCCCCTTCTCATTCTGCCCCCAATCCCTCCCAGCATCAGGGTCTTTTCCAATGAGTCAACTCTTCACATGAGGTGGCCAAAGTATTAGAGTTTCAGCCTCAGCATCAGTCCTTCCAATGAATATTCAGGACTGATTTCCTTTAGGAGGGACTGGTTGGATCTCTTTGCAGTCCAAGGGACTCGCAAGAGTCTTCTCCAGCACCACAGTTCAAAAGCATCAATTCTTCGGCACTCAGCTTTCTTTACAGTCCAACTCTCACATCCATACATGACCACTGGAAAAACCATAGCCCTGACTAGATGGACCTTGTTGGCAAATAATATCTCTGCTTTTTAATATGCTCTCTAGGTTGGTCATAACTTTCCTTCCAAGGAGCAAGCATCTTTTAATTTCATGGCTGTAATCATCATCTGCAGTGATTTTGGAGCCCAAAAAATAAAGTCTGACACTGTTTCCACTGTTTCCCCATCTATTTCCCATGAAGTGATGGGACCAGATGACATGATCTTAGTTTTCTGAATGTTGAGCTTTAAGCCAACTTTTTCACTCTCCTCTTTCACTTTCATCAAGAGGCTTTTTAGTTCCTCTTCACTTTCTGCCATAAGGGTGATGTCATCTGTATATCTGAGGTTATTAATATTTCTCCTGGCAATCTTGATTCCAGCTTGTGCTTCTTCCAGCCCAGCATTTCTCATGATGTACTCTGCATAGAAGTGAAATAAGCAGGGTGACAATATACAGCCTTGTCGTACTCCTTTTCCTATTTGGGACCAGTCTGTTGTTCCATGTCCAGTTCTAACTGTTGCTTCCTGACTTGCATACAGGTTTCTCAAGAGGCAGGTCAGGTGTCTGGTATTCCCATCTCTTTCAGAATTTTCCACAGTTTATTGTGACCCACACAGTCAAAGGCTTTTGCATAGTCAATAAAGCAGAAATAGATGTTTTTCTGGAACTCTCTTGCTTTCTTGATGACCCAGCAGATGTTGGCAATTGATCTCTGGTTCCTCTGCCTTTTCTAAAACCAGCTTGAACATCTGGAAGTTCACGGTTCATGTATTGCTGAAACCTGGCTTGGAGAATTTTGAGCATTACTTTACTAGCGTGTGAGATTAGTGTAATTGTGCAGTAGTTTGAGCATTCTTTTGCATTGCCTTTCTTAGGGATTGGAATGAAAACGGACCTTTTCCAGTCCTGCGGCCACTGCTGAGTTTTCCAAATTTGCTGGCATATTGAGTGCAGCACTTTCACAGCATCATCTTTCAGGATTTGAATAGCTCAACTGGAATTCCATCACCTCCACTAGCTTTGTTCGTAGTGATGCTTTCTAAGGCCCCCTTGACTTCACATTCCAGGATGTCTGTCTCTAGGTGAGTGATCACACCATCATGATTATCTGGATCATGAAGATCTTTTTTGTACAGTTCTTCTGTGTAGTCTTGCCACGTCTTCTTAATATCCCTTCTTCTTCTGTTAGGTCTATGCCATTTCTGTCCTTTATCGAGCCCTTCTTTGCATGAAATGTTCCCTTGGTATCTCTAATTTTCTTGAAGAGATCTCTAGTCTTTCCCATTCTGTTGTTTTCCTCTATTTCTTTGCATTGTTGCTGAGGAAGGCTTTCTTATCTAGTTTCTGCCAAACATCAACACGAATCAGCTATAGGTATACCTATGTACCCTCCATCTTGAACCTCCCTTCTACCTCCCACCCCATCCCACCTCTCTAGGTTGTTACAAGGTCCCAGGTTGTGTCCCCTGAGTCACACAGCAAATTCCCACTCTTTTACATATGATAATGTATATGTTTTCATTCTACTCTCTCCATATATCCCACCCTCTCCTTCCTCCCCCCACCCCATGTTTATAGGTCTGTTCTCTATGCTGTGAGGTTGAGAGAGGGTTTTGAATGTTGTCAGTTTTTCTCAGTAATTATGAATTACCTCCTACTACAAAAGCAGAAAATCATTATGTAGGAGAGAAGATTGAGTTAAAAAAACATGTGAAAATATGTATTCCCTTAATATTTGTGAAGAGAAGATTACTGGCTTTACTTCCTGAACTTTTTTAGGTACATATAAGTCATGACTTGGAGACAAGCCGAAGGGCTTCATGATCATTTCCCATTCTTCAGGCAGCACGGTCATCGAATGAGATATGCACGGCTTCTGCCTCCACTGTTGTCTCACCCAACAAAGACGTTTTTTTCCAAGTCTCTAATTTCTTCCCCAGCCTCAAACACGCAACACACATGTACACCAAAACCAATCTCTCTTTCTCTTACTCCCCACTCCCTTCCCACCTCTCTCTCTTTTAAAGTGTTTCCATAGAGGGAATCCAGTTACAGTGGCATCAAGGGAAGGTGTGAAAGAGTCCAAAATGTTATCATAGGCAGAATTATATCTGGGAAGAAGGAGAAAGTTATGAAAAATTTCCCTTGGGTTGATTGGCTAATTGTGGGGAAATGAGCTTTGCATTTTTAAAAGCATTCCTTGGGAATGCCACTCTTTGTGCATCCCTGACTTTTTTCAAACTTTAAACTTTTTATTTTGTTTTGGGGTATAAATGATTAACAATGTTGTGGTGGTTTCAGGTGAACAGTGAAGGGACTCAGTCCTATGCATACCATGAACTGTAGCCTGCCAGGCTCCTCTGTCTATAGAATTCTCCAGGCAAGCATATTGGAGTGGGTAGTCATTCCCTTCTCCAGGGGATCTTCCTGACCCAGGGATAGAACCCAGATCTCATGCATTGCAGGCAGATTCTGTACTGTTTGAGCCACCAGGGAAGCCATATATGTATCCATTCTCCCCCAAACTCCGCTCCCATCTAGTCTGCCACATAACACTGAGCAGAGTTCCCCATGCTATACAGTAGGTTCTTGTTGGGTGTCCATTTTGAATATAGCAGTGTGTATATGACTATCCCAAATTCCCTAACTATCCCTTCTCCCCGGCAACCATGTCATCACTGTCAGTTAAGAGGTCTCATTCATTCTAGATAATTAGTGGTTCTGACAACAGTGATCTTTATTTAAAATAATAATGTATTAAGAATGAACAGAAATAGTATAATTTCAAGGGATTTCTTTGGGTGGGGAGGGGGGATTAGAAATCATTCTCCACCTGGGTATATCAGTTCAGTTCAGTTCAGTTGCTCAGTCATGTCTAACTCTTTGCAACCCTGTGGACTGCAGCATGGCAGGCCTCCCTGTCCATCACCAATTCCCGGAGTTCACTCAAACTCATGTCCATCGAGTCGGTGATGCCATCCAACCATCTCATCCTCTGTCGTCCCCTTCTCCTCCCACCTTCAATCCTTTCCAGCATCAGGGTCTTTTCAAATGAGTCAGTTCTTCACATCAGGTGGCCAAGAGTTAAAAGAAAGCACCAGTTTTTTTTTCTTGCCTTCTACAATCAGGATTTATGCAGACCTTTTATTGGGTGGGATGGTAGGAGTTTAATTCATGACATTTCTTTACTCGTCCATACATCATGGACCACTGTCACTGCATTGGAAGTACTTGTGGGAGGGGTGAGCTTCTTGTTCCGAAAATGGAGAAGTGGCTCCTATTGGATTGGCCTTACCACAGAAAACAACTTGAAACTCTGGACATGATAAAAGAAAAATTGACTTAAAGTCAATGGAGAATAACTAAAATCAGGCAAATTTTAAAGGAGAGTATACATTTGAAAGTAGAAAATGGAATAGGGTAAGTTTCCCCTTTTACAGCTTTTTTTTTTTTTTTTTTGCTGAGGGCAGGCTACAGTCAGTCCCAAGTAAGGTG
This sequence comes from Capricornis sumatraensis, assembly GCF_032405125.1. Taxonomy (NCBI): domain Eukaryota; kingdom Metazoa; phylum Chordata; class Mammalia; order Artiodactyla; family Bovidae; genus Capricornis; species Capricornis sumatraensis. Next base: position 114,347,974 of record NC_091092.1, read on the forward strand.
ACTAAAACTGGCATCTGGAAAGTACAAGAGAAATATCAAAGAGGAGACACTCAATAAAGGGAACTCCAAATTCTACATATAAACTCTATCCTGAACTATAGTTCAGCAGACCCCTGAACTATGCCTGTGCAAGACTGAGGCAAAACTAACTGAAGAAAGATTCCAGCTGCTGCTCACTAAGGAGGAGACACGGTTTGGATTTCAAGTCCTGCCAAGTCAACTGCCTATTAAACCCTTTTAAAAAATCAATATTCTCTGAAATAACACAACAGAATCCACAGTCTGAACATCCCATTTTTCATAAAGTCCACGGTACTAGACATGAACGAACAGAAAAATGTGACCCAAACTGAAGTGAAAAAGGCGATCAAGGCATATGGACCACAAGACCAGATACTATACTTAGCAGAGATTTTATTGGACTCTATTATTTAAAATCTGATTTCTTCAGGTATTTTGGGTTTCCAGCATTTTTGTTATTCTCTGCCTTCCCACACTTGTTCAGTCCATTCTGCAACTTCTTGGGAAAGCACTTTAAGATTTTCCTGAAGATGAGCAATTTTGCTCAATCCACACATTATTTGCCTCTTATTCTGAGATGCTCTTAAGATGTCTTTGGTCTCAATAGCTTGCAATTGGAGGGATTCTGATGATTCTTGGAGTAACCGTGTCTGTGCTTGAAGGCGAGTTATTATCATGGTATGAAATAAAAGTTTAGGGAACTTACTTTTAGGTTCAAGAGAGTCCCCAGGTGAAGAGGTGAAACTCTTCATACCTTTGTGAAATACGGCCAAACACAGAGCTTGTAACTTTAGAGGACTGTCTACCTTTGGAGGTGACTTCATGGTTTCATAGGCTTGTGTAAACAGTCTAGTCTTCTGACTAAATTTGCCATATTCTTCAGCTTGGTCAGTAAGTTGTTGGTCTGCCTCTTTTTTTATTTTTTAGAGTACATAGTCTCTTTACTATAAAAATAATCACAGCAGCATACACCAAGATCTCCCAGGAAAACTCCAAGGTTCTTGGAGCTTGGGTCAAATATCTGGAGAACACCATCAAAGCACCATATAGTTGCTCCATTACCAGTTGGAGAAACATGTTTATGACAACCAGCACACCATCCATGGCTCCAGAGGACACTGCAGCTCTATCTCTGACTTCCAGTCTCTTGTGGGCCACAAGTGACCACAGAGATCTTGTAGAATGTTCTGATTCTTACCTAAACAAGTGCCTGGCAACAAGGACAGAGCCAATAGGAGGGGCTGAGAGGAGGAGGCAGCAAGGTTCTATAAAAGAGTACCCTAAGATTGCTCTGCTCTCCAGAAGAAACAGAGTCACATTACTCATACCCTGCACTTAGCATTTGGAAATGTGGAAAGAGCTGATGGTTGCCAGAGGAGGCCAGCCAGAGTTCTGACCACACTAGGCCCCACCTGACTTTACAACAGACCTGGGTCTAGCCAGTCCCATGCCAACACACCCTTGAGCATGTTAGGGCATAATGGTGATAGATGCTGTAGTATAGGACTCATGGGCCCACATCTTTGGGTGAGGATCATTGTCCTGATTTAAAGTTTCCTTGGGCAACAAGGAAGTCTGACCTTGCTTAGTCTCATCAAAGATAGTAACTAAGAGAGCTGTTTTTCAGTTGTAAGGACTTGGGAAAAATCAATTGGAACTGGCAATGTCCTAATATTTCAGGATTTTCTGTGGAGCCAGTGTTTTCCTATTTAATCCCAATGTCCTGGAAGACAATGACTCTCCTCTAGTGCTGACTCAGGGATCCCATCCCCACCCCTCATGTGGCCCTGGCTCTCTCCAGCACACGACTCCCAAGGTTGACCTGGAGACAGTCTCTACTCCATTGAGTCATCTTCAGAAGAGAGGCCTTTCTTCCCAAAAGGCAGCTGGTCCTACTTCTAGCAGAATTTGTCATCTTTTATTTTTTTTTAAACTACATCTCACTCTCCCTGTATTTCTCTGGCAAACTCTGCTCCTTGTCCAACACTTCAGATTGCCACGGGTGACTCACCCCTGATATTTTTATTCGTATTATTATTTTTCATCCTCAATACTTTTACTATGAGGAATCAGTAGGCTTGTCAGCCAAATTCCGATTAGGGGCCTTAGAGGGTGCTGGGCTTCAGGTCCTCCCATGGATGTGGAGAATAGATGTTCTGATCAATGAGAAGAAGGCAGCCAAATGCCTAATGTAGTGATTTTTTAAAATTGAGATAATGTTGTTTTACTGGACTTCCCAAGTGGCACTTGTGGTAAAGAACCCACCTGCCAATGCAGGAGATGTAAGAGACTAGGGTTTGATCCCTGGATTGGGAAGATCCCCTGGAGGAGAGCATGGCAACACACTCCAGTATTCTTGCCTGGAGAATCCCATGGACAGAGGAGCCTGGAGGGCTACAGTTCAATATTATATAAGTTTGGGGTGTACAACATTATATTTCTACTTCTGTATACACTATGGAGTCGCACAGAGTCGGACACGACTGAAGCGACTTAGCAGCAGCAGCAGCAGCAGCATACACTACAGTGTGCTCACCACCAAAATTTTAATTTCTACCTGTCACTATACAGTACTTTCTTTACCCATATCACCTTCCTTCCCTTTCCCTCTAGTTACTACTCTGTTCTCTGTATCCACATGTTTGTTTTTGTTTGATATGTTCACTTTTTGGGGGGGAGTTGCTTGGTTTTTTTTTTAATATTCAACATATGAGAGAGATCATATGGTATTTGTCTTCTCTGATTTATTTCACTCAGCATAATACCCTCAAGGTCCATCCATGTAGTCACAAATGGCAAGATTATATCCTTTTTTATGGCTAAGATAGTTTTTTTAAAATATAAATTTATTTATTTTAATTGGAGGCTAATTACTTTACAATATTATATTGGTTTTGCCATACATCAACATGAATTAGCCATGGGTATACACGTGTTCCCCATCCTGAACCTCCCTCCCCATACCATCCCTCTGGGTCGTCTCGGTGCACCAGCCCCAAGCATCCAGTACAGCTAAGATAGTTTTTCCTTGTAATAATTTTAAAAGGAAATGGTCATTTTAGAGTTAATAACCTGTTTGGGAAGAGAATAAACTCAGTCACTGTTGGGATTTAAATAGAGGGAGTGATTAGAGAGGATTTTAGACAGAACTCTTTCAGTTGCCAGTTACATGTACACCACTGGAAGTAGCTTAAGTCAAAATAGGAATCTGGGGTGCAAATAGTGGAGGTTCACAGAATGGGAGAACTGTGTGAATCAGGGAATCCCCCGGAGCCTCAAGTCAGAGGCCACTCCTAAGAGTCACTCTGAATCTTGTTCTTGATTCAGGAAAACAAGAAAAACCTCTGGGTGTCTGTGGGTTGGCTCTACGTTCTCAGGTCTCTATGAGTGGCAGGAACATGGCTGCCAGTATCTCTAGTAGACAAGGAATTTAAATCAGCTATTATAGCTCTGATGAAGGTCACAGGAAGCAGCTGTGGAGGTTTTCCCCAGGAGGCCCCATGTCTATGGGAAGTTATCAAGCACTTCCTCAACTGCCTCTCCCTGTCTTGCTTGAGAATCCAAGGCACTCAGGATTATAGCTATCAGCAGAAGCCACGGGATTTACCAATGGCTTCTACAGCAACCACCAACATGTACAGTTCTATTCCTTGGAAGGGGTTCTGCCAAGGGAAATCTAGTGTGTCTGTCTATGCAGTGACATCTCAGCCTGGAATCTATGGACTTGGTAAGTCAGAAGCCATTGTTCTCTGTAACACGGAGGGGTTCCTGAGGCCATCTCTGGTATCAGAAGGTAGGCGGTAACCTTGCCTCACAGCTGCAGACTGCTTATCCTTGTACCCATGGCAGGCCGGTATGGTGACTCTGTGATTGAGCATAGACAGTGATACATACAGAGAGGTCAAAGTAGAACAAACATGGTGCACTGATAAGATGATGGAATAATCAATTTAACTAGTCAGAGATTACTAAGATGTCCATGTAAGCAAGTGTGGCAGCCCATGGGTTTGCTCTCGGAGACAAGAACCACCACATAGACTGAAATCAGCTCACTGGCCTGGGCATACCCTCCAAACCACTGATTTAGGCACGTATCAGACACCTGACCCGGAGAAGGCAATGGCACCCCACTCCAGTACTCTTGTCTGGAAAATCCCATGGATGGAGGAGCCTGGTGGGCTGCAGTCCATGCGGTCCCTGAGAGTCAGACATGACTGAGCGAGTTCACTTTCACTTTTCACTTTCATGCATTGGAGAAGGACATGGCAACCCACTCCAGTGTTCTTGCCTGGAGAATCCCAGGGACGGGGGAGCCTGGTGGGCTGCCATCTATGGGGTCGCACAGAGTCGGACACGACTGAAGTGACTTAGCAGCAGCAGCAGACACCTGATCAGATCTGTGCTCGAAAGAAATCTGTCATGTTTCCAGTGAAGATTTAAAAAGAGTATCTTTGATAATCCAGTGTTTAAGACAGTGCCTAGTACATGGTAGGCACCAATATCTGTGGAATGACTAAGCCAATACTCTAGGGAAAAAAAGTGCTGTCTGAGTGAAGAGATGATGATGACAATCATGGGATCAGCATGCAGCAAGTGTTTGCTCTATGCCAAGCATGGAGCTAAACAGTTATATGAATTATCTCAGTTAATTTCCCCACCACGCCTATGAGTTAGGTTCTATTATTGTCTTCATTTTAACATATGAGGACAGTGAGGCACAGGAAGTTTCAAGAGATGTATAATCTGTTGTTTCTGCATCCTTTTGGCTACTTGATCCACGAAAGCTGAATAATAACGAGCATAAACTGGAATCACGGCTCCCAGAGTCTTGCATGGGCATGTACCTCCAAATGGGACTTTGCAGGTAACCATTCCACTAGGTAAGACTGGAGTCCCCTAAAACTGTGCTCCGTAATAGAAAATGGAATATTCATGAAGACACTGAATGAAAACACAAAAACCACACTCAAATAATAAACCGGGGGACAAGTTATTATACAGCAGAGCTGAGAGCTGCTGGGGTGGAGTGGGATGCTAGTGGGATGCCAGGAGAAACTCTTTTAAATGCCAGGAGAAACTCTCATAAAGAATGCTTTTGAAGCAGAAATGAAAGGACACTTCCCTACAAAGGCATTGGAAAGAGCATAAACCAAACAGCTGAGTCACATACTACAAATTCCAACTGCAGCTCTGAAATAAAAAGAAGCTTTCAAAGAGATGGTGGGAAAAGATAGGTCTTTTCTGTCGTATCCAGTGGCAAGTTCAATCAGCGGTAACGTCACAATCAGCCACAGACTCGAGTCTAGAGGCTGAGTGGTCACCGAGGGAGCACCCCAAGGTCCTTCTTGGTACATTTTATAAGCAGAATGCTAAAGCATTGAAAACTAACTTGGCAATAGGGAAGAGAGGATGGGGACCTAGATTTACTTGACTTGAATAATCTGTACTATCAGAGATGGCAGAGATTTAGATGCTTGCATTGAAATCAACACGTGAAACTTCCTGCAGTAATAAGTATGACTTTAGTGTTTATTTCTGCCTTTCATGCAAGAAAGGCTTTGAAGGCCAGTGCAGTACAAATGCGAGGTAGCTTTAGGCAAGCATTGTCCTGTGCGGTTATAGGGTTATTAATCATTTGGCACTGGCTCTCACACTAACCTGGGACAACTCTGATCGTTCTAATTTGGCAAAACTTCATAGTTTCACACAGTACTCTAAATCAAGGACCAATCATTTTTTTCCTGTAAAGAGCCTGTAAAGATAGTAAATAGTTAAGGCTTTTCAAGACTTATATTGTCTATGTTGCATATTCTTCATCGTTTCTATTTTTTTTTAAACACTTTAAAGTGAAAGAAAGTGAAGCCGCTCAGTCGTGTCCAACTCTTTGCGACTCCATGGACTGTAGCCTACCAAGCTCCTCTGTCCATGGGATTTTCCAGGCAAGAATACTGGAGTGGGTTGCCATGCCCTTCTCCAGGGCATCTTCCAAACCCAGGGATTGAACCTGGGTCTCCCGCATTGTAGGCAGACACTTTATCGTCTGAGCCACCAGGGAAGTCTAAGTCCCTTTAAAAATATACAAAACATCCTGAGCTCAAGAGCCATACAAAAATAGGTCACTGGCTGGATTTGGTCCTCAGGATACAGTATGCCATCCCTTTACTAAATCATTGAGAAAGTGGATGTGTGGGTGAGAAGTGTGCATCGAGGTATATACATAATATACCTAATTGAAGAGACACATGCTTTCACGTACATGTTAAGTATGTGAATTTTCTTTTTTTCTCTTTTCCTTTAGAAAATAAATTCCTCTGGTGCAGAGACTTCACTAGCATTTTTACAGTTCTCCAAAACAGCAAGAAATGAATTCTACACAAAGCAGATCTCAATAAATACACACTGACAGACTACTATAAAGAAAATAGCCTATGTTAACAGACCATGGCTGGGGAAAATCTCAGTTTTCCTTTTTCAGAAGAAAAAATGCCAAGTTTTCTTTCTGCTTAACACCTAAGGATATGTGATGTGTGTTGTTTCAGTGTATGTGCACCTAGTAACACTATTATCATCATCAATATCAACAGTACAATTTAAAATCTTATTTCACATATTATGGTTTTCAAAACACTTTCTATGCATTATCCTATATTAGTCTTGACATCAGAAATACTATGCATTTTCACAGGTAAAATTTCCACATTAAGAGAAAATATTAAACAGATTTCAAAACTCCAAATTTCCCAATGCCAAAATTTAACTAGACTAACAGCTCAAAATCTACCTACAAAATCAACACAAAATCTACTATCTAGCATGATAAAGAACAAAGCAAAGAAATATGAAAGATGTTTATTTTTTTATGTAATTATCTGAGTGTCTAATTTGATCAAGGAAAAGGACTGAAGAGCTCAGAAGACAAACTATATATAGGAACTAGAGTCTCACTAACTTTCCATTTTCTAGATTTTTTTTTGGTTATACATTTTTTAAAATATAAATTTATTTTAATTGGAGGTTAATTACTTTACAATATTGTATTGGTTTTGCCATACATCAACATGAATCCGCCACAGGTATACACATGTTCCCCATCCTGCAAAATCTGGTTGGGTTTTTCTGCCTCTGGCTTTATTTATTTATTATCACCGCATTGAAGGGCCATGTATTTTCATCATGCATTTTTAAAAACTACTGCTGAGACATTTTCACATTCAGTACTGTAATAAACATTTTATTATTGAACTCCAGTATGTTCTCCTTCCTTCTAAAGATACCTGAAGTTATATATCACTGGGAATAAAAATACAGTCTTCTTGCTGCAGAAAGTTTTTATTTACTAGAGTTCAAAATGCCAGCATTATGAGATAAGCTATCATACAAGATGTTGACAAGAAAAGTCAATATGCACTACCCAGTTTGCGCTACACAATTTTTTGTGCTGTTACTCAGAGTTGGGGCATGCGGTTCTCATAAACTTCCTTTCAAATTGCCATCTCATTCCATTTATGGCTTCAGAGGCAATTTTCAAGGTTGAGAAATGAAAGGAATGGGACACAGTGATAGGACAACTCTATCTCATCATTATTCTCACTTTGTGGTAGTTCTTGGTCTTGCTCTGGTACTAACTTTACCAATGTATCTTTTTACCCAGTTCAACAGTCCAGAAATTCATGTGTCTCCTTCCTTTCTTCTGTCCCCAAAGGTACATAAGAAGTATATTTGTAATAAATACTTATAAACCTTTTACACAGTAGAAGTTCTCAGTTGCTTCCCAAACTAAATAAATACCTGTTTCTTGTTTTCAAGGGTTTTTGTAATTTTTGTTTTAAAAATTGACATACAATTGACACATAACATTATATTAGTTTCCTATACACAACAATATGATTAGATATCTGTATATATTGAGAAATCTCACTGCAATAAGTCTAGATAACATCCACTGCTACACAGTTACACAATCTTTTCTTGAGAACTTTCCAGATCTACTCTCTTAGCAATGTTCAAATTTGCAATATAATGTTATTATCATGTCTGTATGGTAGATCCCATGACTTAATCTTCTTTATATCTTTTACCTACTTTCACCCATTTCACCTAAGCCCCACTCCCTGCCTCTGACAAGGTCTTTCACAACTCAGTGCTTCTTGCTATTTAAGTTAGGAAACGGCACCCCACTCCAGTACTCTTGCCTGGAGAATCCCATGGAGGGAGGAGCCTGGTAGGCTACAGTCCATGGGGTCACAAAGAGTCGGACACGACTGAGCAACTTCACTTTCACTTTCATACATAAACCTGGTAAATCTTGTAGATCTTGAAGGTAAAGTTATATCCTGAGAAGAGTCTCACTATCAACTGCTGATAATGAATATAGGTTGAGTTCAGAATCTATTAGAGGAGTGAGAACAAATAAACCACCAACAGTCTTTTCCCATGCCATCACCCACTTAGCACAGAAGAGGCATATCTCAGATAAACACCTATGAGATCATTCTCCCTTCTGTCTCTTCTTTTCCTTTCTAAAGGTGACCTCAGTCAGGGCTCTGGGTCCATTCCAGAAGCTGTGACTTCAGATTCTTCAGAGCGAAACATCCACAAGTCATGTCATTTTTTTCTTGCCATGACAACTATATAGCTTCATTTTAATGTGCCATTATGCTAACAAAGTCTCTCTTTGTTCTAATAAGTAAAAAAGGTGAAGAACATCTTGCCACATTTATCTCCAAATAACCTTTCCACTTGGTTGGTATGATTACCTCATGGGCATCTGAAGGCTTTAGGTTTATTCTTCATTTACCAGCTTAGTTCATGTGTTTCCCTTTCCCAGAATCCCTCTTCTTCTGCATGTCTTCCAGTCCTTCAGAGCCTAGCTCCACATCAACCCGCATGGAAACTTCAGTATCAGTTATCTATCATTGCATAACATTCACCCCAAACTTAGTGGTATCAGAAAACATTTATTATGCCTGAGATTTTATGGGTCAGGAATCTGGGCAGGGACCATCAGAGATAGATAATTTTCATTCCACAATGACTAGGGTCTTAGTTGGGTGGTATGAAGGCCTAGAGAGGCCTGTGATGGCTCAGTTAGGGTCTTATGTCAGGTTTTGGCTGTCTGTCTTCCTGATTTTGCACATCACTTTTGTTGCAGCTGGAATGTCTAACAAACCTTCTTCATTTTCATGTCTGGTGTCTCAATGGCTAGAATGCTGAGGCTAAAGAAATATGTTTTCATGTAGCCTTTCCATGATGCTGCTGATGCTCCAATACTTTGGCTACCTGATCTAAAGAGAAGGCTTATTGGAAAAGACCCTGATGTTGGGAGCCAGACATCCTAGAATGTGAAGTCAGGTGGGCCTTAGAAAGTATCACTATGAACAAAGCTAGTGGAGGTGATGGAATTCCAGCTGAGCTATTTCAAATCCTAAAAGATGATGCTGTGAAAGTGCTGCACTCAATATGCCACCAAATTTGGAAAACTCAGCAGTGGCCACAGGACTGGAAAAAGTCAGTTTTCATTCCAGTCCCAAAGAAAGGCAATGCCAAAGAATGCTCAGACTACTGCACAATTGCACTCATCTCACACACTAGTAAAGTCATGCTCAAAATTCTTCAAGCCAGGCTTCAACAGTATGTCAACTTGAACTTTTAGATGTTCAAGTTGCATTTAGAAAAGGTAGAGGAACCAGAGATCAAATTGCCAACATCCATTGGATCATCAAAAGAGCAAGTGTTCCAAAAATCCTGCTTTATTGACTATGCCAAAAACTTTAACTGTGTGGATCTCAACGAACTGTAGAAAATTCTTCAAGAGATGGGAATATCAGACCACCTGATCTGCCTCCTGAGAAATCTGTATACAGGTCAAGAAGCAATAGTTAGAACTGGATATGGAACAACAGACTGGTTCCAAATCGGGAAAGAAGTATGTCAAGGCTGTATATTGTCATCCTGCTTACTTAACATGCAGAGTACATCATGAAAAATGTTGGACTGGATGAAGCACAAGCTGGAATCAAGATTGCCGGGAGAAATATCAAGAACCTCAGATATGCAGATGACACTACATATATGGCAGAAAGCAAAGAAGAACTAAAGGGCCTCTTGATGAATGCGAAAGAGGAGAGTGAAAAAGTTGGCTTAAAGCTCAACATTCAGAAAACAAAGATCATGGCATCTGGTCCTATCACTTCATGGCAAATAGATGGGGAAACAGAGGAAACAGTGTCAGACTTTATTTTTGGGGGCTCCAAAATCACAGATGGTGACTGCAGCCATGAAATTAAAAGACGCTTGCTCCTTGGAAGAAAAGTTATGACCAACCCAGACAGCATATTAAAAGCAGAGACATTACTTTGCCAACAAAGGTCCATCTAGTCAAAGCTATGGTTTTTCCAGTGGTCATATATGGATGTGAGAGTTGGACTATAAAGAAAGCTGAGTGCTGAAGAATTGATGCTTTTGAACTGTGGTGTTGGAGAAGACTCTTGAGAGTCCCTTGGACTGCAAGGAGATCCAACCTGTCCATTCTGAAGGAGATCAGCCCTGGGATTTCTTTGGAAGGAATGATGCTAAAGCTGAAACTCCAGTACTTTGGCCACCTCATGCAAAGAGTTGACTCATTGGAAAAGACTCTGATGCTGGGAGGGACTGTGGGCAGGAGGAGAAGGGGACGACCGGGGATGAGATGGCTGGATGGCATCACCGACTTGATGGACGTGAGTTTGGGTGAACTCTGGGAGTTGGTGATGGACAGGGAGGCCTGGCGTGTTACAATTCATGGGTCACAAAGAGTCAGACACGACTGAGTGACTGAACTGAACTGAACTGAACTGAGTGCCAAAGAATTGATGCTTTTGAACTGTGGTGTTGGAGAAGACCCTTGAGAGTCTCTTGGACTGCAAGGAGATCCAACCATTTCATCCTAAAGGAAATTAGTTCTGAATATTCATTGGAAGGACTGATGCTGAAGCAGAAACTCCAATACTTTGGCCACCTGATACGAAGAACTAACTCATTTGAAAAGACCCTGATGCTGGGAAAGATTGAAGGTGGGAGGAGAAGGGGATGACAGAGGATGAGATGGTTGGATGGCAGCACCAACTCAATGGACATGAGTTTGAGTGAACTCCAGGAGTTGGTGATGGACAGGGAGGCCTAGTGTGCTGCAGTCCATGGGGTCACAAAGAGTTGGACATGACTGAGTGACTGAACTGATGCTGGGAAAGATTGAGGGCAGCAGGAGAAAAAGACAGAGGACGAGATGGTTGGATCACCAACTTAATGTATGTGAGTTTGAACAAACTGGGAGATAGTGAAGGAGAGGGAAGCCTGGTGTGCTGCAGTTGATGGGGTTGCAAAGAGTCAGACATGTGAACTACAAATTGGCACTTAGCAAGAGCATTGCCAAGGACTGAACAACAAAGGCATTAGCCATCTGCCTCTAGGGAGATTGAACCCCATGCTGGTACAGCTGGTGACTTCAACAACCCCTGGGGGAGTTCAGGGTGGAGTGAGGCACTCTATGCTCCAGGGAATGTGGTGGGATGGGTCTTTATATAGTTAGATGTTTTTAGGAACAGATTTTATTATCTCAATTCTTGAGATCTCAATCTCCATCTCCTCATATCTAGGAAGCACTAAATCCCTTCATGGTGACATCAGATCTTCATGACTAATAGAAACCTTTTGTAAAATGAGAGATTCATGGTATTGAACTCCCCCTTCACCAGCACCTTATATATTGGCTTTCCCCCACTGCCACTTTGGAGCAGTCTCTCAGAGCTGAGATGCTGCCTCCCGGGCTGCAGTCCTCATTTTGCACCAAGTAAAACTTAACTCACAACTCTCAAGTTGTACATCTTTTTTAGTCGACAGTTATGGTGACTGACGAAGTGACCCAGAGTGGACTTCCTTCCTTCGACTGGACTCCACAAGGAACTGGAGCTTTGGTACCAGCAGCAGCCCTTTGTGCCCATCTGCCTCCTCAAGGAGTGCAGACGAATTTGGGTAAGTCTCTCCTGGTTCTCAAATCTCCCATATTGGTTGAGATTCTGAGTTTTATTTAGTGGTGAAGCAGGTTACCTGCCCCCTCCAAGTAGGAAAGATACTGGGTGGGGCTTGGGGGAAACATCTGGGGCATACCCACTCATGGTCTAGACACTGAGTGGGGCTCAGCTGAAAGATACAGAGAAATTCCCACCCAGGCAAAAGATACTGGGTGGGGGGATGGCTGAAAGATGCCAGGAGAATTGCCCACCCAGTGGAAAGACACTGGGTAGTGGGGCTCAATTGGGGGAAAAAAAATCGAGGAATAACTGGGGCTCAGCTGAAAGATGCCAAGGTTGCTCCATTGTAGGGGACTGAATGGTCTTGGCTGAGTGGTTAAGAGGCTGATCTGACACTTTTCCTCAATTTGTCTGCCATTATAGAATTTGTCAGGGTAAAAGTGAGGAAAGTAAATGAGAGCTTTGCTCTAAAGAAAAGGGACAAGACTCCTCCCGGCCAGTTCTGGTTTTCTCAGGTGACTGAGAAATTTATGGGAGTGGTGGAGGCCTAGTCCTCATACCACACAGTGGTCCCATAGGGAAACCCACTCATTAATTAAAATACTTGCTCGTCTAGGGGTTGCACATAAGAACTGGCCATTCAGCGACCTGAAAAGCCATGGTGGTCTTAGATTGCCAGAGGCAGAATCTGAACACATAAGATGAGTTGAAACGACTCTGGGGTGACCCCTGGAGGAGTTAAGCTCACAAGAAGCACATGGGCCCACTACACAAGTTCACTAGTGATTTTTATGCCTGACAAATTCAGCTTAAAATGGGAAACAGAATCTCTCAAAAACAGAAACAAAGGGGTGTCAGAAAGCCAGCCTCTGACTAACACTCCAGCCAGATTCATGTACAATACGTATGGAACTCATACTTGCAAGTACCTAGTTAATTGGGGAAATTATGTTAAAAGAGATCTCAACTTAAAATGGCCAAATTGGGGTTCTTTTGATCTTCTAAAATTGATATTTTTGCACACACATTTAGAAAAGGCCAGCCGTGCTTAATTTGACTGGTATCTAGAAGCTTATAAAGGAGGGAATGGTAGAGTAACTTCTTTGCAGAAAATCAACAAGAAGTTGCTTGAAACTATATCAAAACTAAAAAGGCTGCTAGCACTGACTTTGCCAGGTCACAGGTCTAGTGGAACTGGGAAGTCACGTTTGGTATTTATGCCACCTGGCTTTTGATTTCTGGGCATCTCTTCGCCTTTCGTTTCATTTGGAGTGTGACTCCTGGCTGGTGAAGTTCTGGTTTGGTTTGTTGGTTTGATTTGAGTGCACAGACATCTAGTACAAACTGCTTGAGTTAATATGGGAATTGCTCACTCTAAGGTTCCACACTCCACCTGGGAACCCCTTGGGGAAAAAAAAAAAAACAAAACATTTTTTTGACTGGTCAATCTATAGCCATGACCCACTGACAAGCAAAATGGCCTAAAAATATTAGCTCTTTATTGACATAGGATAGGAAAATGGACTGAAGTTCCCTTATGTCCAGGACTTCCTCCTGTAATCAATAGCCTGGGGCTGATCAAACTAAGGCTCCCCACTTCCCCAAGGGAAAATCCTTGCTGGGACCAATCTGCCCTTGATATTAGGGCCAAATTGAACACTATCTGATCTAAATTTTGTTTATAAACCTATGATCACAGAAAAAGATGATTTTTAACCATGTGGTCACAATATTCTTTAGACTCCAGAGAAATCTTGAAGAAAAAAAAAAAAATCTCTATAAATATTTTTGCCCTGAGGAAATAACTCCTTCTATACCTTTAGACCAGAGCTCTCTGGATCACTCATCTAGACTCTCTCTAATTCCTGAAACCAAAAGGAAAAAAAGGGGGAATAAAGCCTTTTAAAATCTTATTCCAACCATTTTTTACAATTAGTGTGTTTTGTATTGTGGTATCTGATTCATAACTAAGTTTGGAAAAGAAAGCTATAGGATCTCTTGTGTCTATTTGGAATATGTATGTCTCAGTGTGTGTTTTTGTTTTTTGGATAGTATTGCTGATATCTGTTTGTAAATGAGCTGTAATCTAATTGGCCGTAAAAAAAAAAGCAAGCACTTACAAATAAAATAATTCTAAACACAGGAGAAATTAACCTAAATGAATCTTAGGTTCATGTGAACTGGAAAATATTCAGTATTAAATACCTGATAATTAATGTTTGTTTATTGATCTAACTAATGTAGACATGTCTAAGAGTAATTAACATTAAGCAGAATATTTTCACTGTACCTAGGTTTAATATAAGTTAAATATTATTATATGTTACAAGTTTGTCAGCAAGGAAATTACCTTGAGTGAAGAATCTTCTAAAAAATGTAAATGAGATATGAGCTTTTAGATAAACTCTATTAAGAATAATTATGTTTTAGGAATATCTGTCTAAAGTAGTCACTCCAGATTGGGGTGACTTGAATTTCTTAGGGTTGTGCTAAACTAAGTGTTGGAAGTCTAGGTCATTTCCAAATAAAATAAGATTTTGAAACATTTACTGCTGCTGCTGCTAAGTCACCTCAGTCATGTCCAACTCTGTGTGACCCCATAGACGGAAGCCCACCAGGCTACCCCGTCCCTGGGATTCTCCAGGCAAGAACACTGGAGTGGGTTGCCATGTCCTTCTCCAATGCATGGAAGTGAAAAGTGAAAGTGAAGTCGCTCAGTTGTATCCAACTAAGCGACCCCATGGACTGCAGCCTACCAGGGTTCTCCGTCCATGGGATTTTCCAGGCAAGAGTACTGGAGTGGGGTGCCATAGCCTTCTCCTGAACACTAATTTTCTCTTACAGAGAAACTAAAGAGATTTGGGATTAAAAATGAATGATGTTTGGTGCCATCCTAAAATGTTCTAAGAAAGCAAAGGTTTTAGAAATTATCACTGGTATTTATGCTCACCAATCTATAAAATGCTAATATAAAAGTCAGTTCTTGGTTGCTTAAGGGAAGTAGGAAGTGTGTTTTCAGTAAAGAAGGTATGAGGAATGGAATTGCATTTTGTGAAAGGAAAAGGAAGTAAGCCTGACTTTTGGATGGAGGAACACAGTAATGGGTACAGAAAGTGATAAAGTTTGTGAAAAGTGAAACACTAGGAAAGAGTTTTGTATATGGTTAGGAGTAAGCTTAAAATGAAGTTAATTAAGTTTACCTTAAAGAAAGCTGGTGTAAAAATTTGAATTTAACTTTTCTGTTAAGATAACACCTTTTCTTCAGATTCTGAACTGCCTTTGATAATAGATTTAAGTTCATTGGTAGGACTGATGTTGAAGCTGAAACTCCAATACTTTGGCCACCTGATGCGAACAGCTGACTCATTTCAAAAAACCCTGATGCTGGGAAAGTTTGAGGGCAGGAGGGGAAGGGGACGACAGAGGATGAGATGGTTGGATGGCATCGCTGACTCAATGGACATGGGTTTGGGTAAACTCCAGGTTTGGTGATGGACAGGGAGGCCTGGCGTGCTGCAGTCCATGGGGTCGCAAAGAGTCAGACATGACTGAGTGACTGAACTGATGGCATCTGAAACCCACAATGTTAAAAAACACAACTTTTGTAATAATACTGAGGATCATTCCACTGATCTTCCTAGAAAAAGGACCTCTAATTTCACTAATAAGAACATGAAGGAGGTTAAGAAATCTCCAAAACAGTTGGCTGCTTACATAACTAGAACAGTTGGACAAGCTGTGAAAAGCCCAGATAAACTATGTAAAGTGTATAGAAGAAAGAAAGTTCATCATCCTATTCAAAATCCTTGTTACAGAAAGAAGCAGCCCCCTAAAAGTAGGGGCTGTGTCATGGCAAATAAAGAAAATGAACTGGCTCGTGCAGGCCACCTCCTTGAAAACTTACGGCATGATGTCGAACATATTTGGTTAACTCCAGTGATTCTGCTTCTTCACAGACAGAAAGCTCATCATCAAAATATAGTGGCTTTTTTTCTGAGGTTTCTCAGGACCGTGAAACAATGGCACAGGTTTTATTCAGCAGGAATTTGAGATTGAATGTAGCTTTAACTTTCTGGAGAAAGAGAACTATCAGTGAACTCGTAGCATGTTTGATAGGGAACGAGGACCTTGGAGTTGTCGTGGATTGCCTCCCCGTGCTCACCAAGAGTTTACAGGAAGAAAACCAGTACATCTCACTTGGCTGCTGTGTAGATGTGTTGCCTCTAGTAAAGTCCCTACTTAAAAGCAGATTTGAAGAATATATAATAATTTGATTTAAGCAGGCTTCAAGCAGTCATAAAAAGGTGGTGGTCAGAACTATCATCCAAAACAGAAATTGTGAATGATGGAAATACTCAGATTTTAAAACAGCAATTAAGTGGGTTGCGGGAACAGGAAAACCATCTTACTTTGGTTCCAGGATATACTGGTAATATAGCCAAGGATGTAGATGCTTAATTATCACAGTTGCATCGAGAGACTTCATCTATAGCATTTGGCTATTCAAAACATCCCTGGACTATATGATTTCCCCAAAAATATCCCATCTGAGAACTATGGAAGAAATCAAAACCATTTTTTCCTTTAAAAAACTGCATAATGAAACCACTAATGAAATGCTACCAAGCTACTTCACATTCAAGTGGAAAAAGATCCAGAAGGAGCAGCTTCAGCTTCAATGAGGTGAAAGTGCACTACGAGATTGTTCATCTTTGCTGCATTTGGGATTTTTATGGTTATTTCACAACATTGTTTAAGAAGTACTGGGTCTTAATGCAATCTTGCATAAAAATATACTATGTGAAAAATAAGACAGGACTTATTTCTAGGAATCACAAAGACCAATCATCATTACTTTTTTTTTTTAAAGAATGTGTTTTAGAAGAAAACACTTAAATGTGTGCAGCTACTATTTTATGTTGAAAAGACTTTGAAAGTTTAAACCATTATAGAAAATAATCAGTACTAAAAATTTTTTGTTGACACTGAGATACTCTGTATGCAAACTGCCTTAATTATTAATAAGCCAATGTGTATGATACCAATATCTGTTTAAGAAAAGTAAAAGCAAGCATGCTTCTGGCATGATAAAATCATGGAATTAAATCAGAGGTTTCCATTCATGTAGAATGTTGTTGTTAAAACTTATTCCACACCATTCTTAAAACTTGAGAATATTTTCAGTATCTCTGATTTTTTTTTTTGCCAGAATCATGTCATGTATGTATGTATGTTATTCCTATATGTAAGAAAAAGATGAATCTTTATTTGTATGAATGCTTAGCTGGAAATGTTTATGGAACTGACTAATTTGTATTCACTATTATATATAGATTTCTGATATTTTCAGTTCTGTATCATTGAAGTTTTCTTCATTTGAGGAAATTCACTAAATATTTCTAAAAAAAAAAAAAGTGTAAAAAGGCCATCAAAATAGTGGTAGAAAATAGTTCCAATACTTATAACTTAGAAAACCTCTTATCTTGAGTATGTTTTAAAAGCCACTATAAAGCCCTAAGAAAAAGAGAGACAACCCAATAGAAAAATGAGTGAGATAATTGAATGGGTACTTCACAAAACAGAATTACAAAATGGCTATTATGTCATGCCTTTTATAAACATATAAGAGAATTTAAGCCTCATTAATCAGTGGACACAATATGATATCACTAGTCATCTATTAGAATAGGTAAAGTGAAAAAGATGGAAAACAGAGAAGATGAGGATGTGCAGAAGCTGGAATTCTCATATACTGCTGGGGACAGATAGACCACAAGCACTGTGGGAAACAGCCTGGCCTTCCCTATGAGCTGTCAATTCAACTCCTTGAAAATAAATAAACCATAGGTATATGCCGCAACATGGATGACTCTCACAGACAGAATGCAGAGCATGAAACAATCTATGCTGTATAATTCCACTTAAATATAACTGAAAAGAGTCTTCCTAACTATCTATGGTATTTAAGTGAAAGTGAAAGAGAAGTCGTTCAGTCGTGTCCGACTCTGTGCAACCCCGTGGACTGTAGCCCACCAGGCTCCTCCGTCCATGGGGTTCTCCAGGCAAGAATACTGGAGTGGGTTGCCATTTCCCAACCCAGGAATCGAGCCCACGTCTCCCGCATTGCAGGCAGATGCTTTAACCTCTGAGCCACCAGGGAAGCCCACAGTATTTAAGGATTCATGAATAAGCTGAAAAACTATAATGAAATACAAAGAATAGTTATCCTAGGAGTCAGGGTAGTGGTTATTTTTTGGGGGAAAGAAAGTCATAGGAAAAATGAGGGTGACTTCTAGGGTCCAAGCAATATTCCATTTCTCAGACTGGCTGGTGGTTACATGGATGTTTGATGATAAACTGTTTAGCAGCACATTCATGCTGTGTGCATGCTGTAGTAAGCATGCTCTATTTGATAACTAAGAAAATTAAAAAATTATTGTTTTTTCTTGTGTTGTCTCTGGATATGTGCCACATTTTATATTACTTTATTATTATTTTTTCTCTTCCGAGTATGGTCTTCCTGGCTAGCTAATTGCAAGGGGTTCCTGTAGGTGGGGACGGAACAGATAACATTCTAGTTTAGCTGGTTTTCCCTGCCACTCTTATCACTTGCTGTAAAATCTGGTTGCCTCCTAAAAATAAGTCTTGCTCCAATGATTCTCCATGGAGCCTCAACTGCCTGGTTTCTGTGAGCTAACTGAATCCAACAAGCAGCAGGACCTGAGAGAGGGCATGGAGAAGAATCCTGCTACCACCTGGGTCTCTCACAGTCTGCATTCGGTTTTATAAAGGAAAGTAGCTTTTGCCCTTTAGCATGCATTCCCCAGTCTTGCTAAGTGTATTTTCTGTAAGTGATTTCTGAGAGATGCAGTGAGTGCAGCCACACTCACATCAGAACATACATCTTATAGGTGAAAAATAGACCTAGGGGTTGATTTTGTCTCCGCTTTTCCTAGCTGAACATGGGAAGTTCCTTCACTTCCATGTGAAGTCCTTTTTACCAGAACTTTCCCAACCATTGCAAGTGCATTTTTTTATTTAGCTAATTCTATCACGGAGAGAAATTTTCAATTTACTTTGAGAAATTTACATTTAAGAAAAATGCAATGTATCTACCATCCAGTAACTGAGAGTATATAACTACCAACCAAGTGCATATTTTTTCCCTCTTTATATTTTCTTGCAGGATTCTTATTGAGAAGAGGCTAAACTGAGACCTAGAAGAATTACATTTAGAACATTTGATTGTTTTTCTTTTCAAAGAAAAACATGTTCGTTAAATCCTGATGATAGTAAAAGAGCAGATGTAAAAAAAGTAGAGAGCTAAATGTTAAGACCTTGCTCTGCATGGAGATTCTCTTGTTGCACATTATTGTTTGTTTAATCTAATCTTTTCTCTAAGTGTTCCCTAAAATAGAATAACTTTCATTGTAAATATTGGACTGGTGGGCCACACCATTCCTTTGATTTAGAGTCGGGGGTATAATGAGAAGAAGCTATTAGTGACAGCTATTTCTATACCAGAATATTTGTCAGAAGCAATGTTTTATGGGAGAACAAACATCTACATGCTGCTATGAGTAGTGGTTTCTTTGACAGTGAAGTGATGATACTTCCACAAATGGTTACTTTTAAACTTGTCTATTTGCAGTGATTTTCACCAGTTCTACCATAAGAGGTAATTAAGGTGTGGTTCTTGACGCTGTTATATGAACTTGGTCCATATGTGAGACTAAAGACTAGAGAGTATGGGCTCTCAAGTCAGAGCAACTGGGTTTAAATTCCAAGTCAGTCACTAGCTGGCTGTGTAAGAGATAGTAACTATGGTAACTTGATCTCTGAACCTCAGTTTCCTTATCTATGAACTGAAGAAAACCTATTTTATGGATCATTGAGAGCAGTTCAACTAATAAGACAGGTATGTGTATCTTTTACCCTGGTGTCTCGCACCTAGTATGTGCTTGATCAACGTTGGTTCTCACTATTTTGTCTAATATGGTTATTGTTACAATAAATTGATTCATTGTGATAAGCAAGCTCATATAACAAAATTCAGTTCAGTTGCTCAGTCATGTCCGACTTGGCGACACCATGGACTGCAGCACGCCAGGCTTCCCTGTCCATCACCAACTCCCAGAGCCTACTCAAACTCATGTCCATCACATCAGTGATGCCATCCAACCATCTCATTCTCTGTTGTCTCCTTCTCCTCCCACCTTCAATCTTTCCCAGCATCAGGGTCTTTTCCAATGAGTCGGTTCTTCCCATCAGATGGCCAAAGTATTGGAGTTTCAGCTTCAGCATCAGTCCTTCCAATGAATATTCAGGACTGATTTCCTTTCAGATGGACTGGTTGGATCTCCTTGCAGTCCAAGGGACTCTCAAGAGTCTTCTCCAACACCACAGTTCAAAAGCATCAATTCTTCAGCGCTCAGCTTTCTTTATAGTCCAACTCTTATGTCCATACATGACTACTGGAGAAACCATAACTTTGACTAGACAGACCCTTGTTGGCAAAGTCAACAAAATAAGACCCCCAAATGACAGCACCTTAACCCAACATGGACTGTTGGACTAGAAGAGATCAAGCACTGTGAAGGATCTGAGATTTCATCCTACTTGCAAGCTAACTGGGTGGCTTGATGCAGTTTTGTGGATGTTGGTAGATGGCACAAGATTCCTAAATCAGACATGAAGGACTGATTTTTACTTTACTACACACAGCACAGTGGGCAGCATGAGCATATTTGGATCCATTTCCTTTGTTCTCCTCCCCAACCCCAAGCCTCCTGAGGGCAATGTGGAGCCTGTCAGGTGGATGCCTGTTTGCAGTGAGTTGGCAAAACAGGAAGAATCCTGTGTTTAAGCACTTCAAATCTTTTTGAAGGCGTTGAGAGGAAACCTGCCCAAACTTTGCCCCGATGGAGAGGTTATCTTTACTCTTCTTCATTGCTAACAAATCTTTCCTCTTCCCCAGACGGAGATGCCATCTCTATTGCCCAAGATTGCTGGCTTACAAACGTCCTGGAAAAGCGAGTCTAGAACAAAAGCAAACAATGCCTCTACTCCAAAGATGTGCAGACACCTGAGAGAAACATGAAACATGGTCCCCTACAAAGACAAACACCGAGTGGGTGTGAAGAGGAAATAGGTGAAAAGGAGAGGGTAGGGTGATGTATAATAAAGTTTCTTCTTTGATATTCTTTTCTCCTTTTTATTGATGTATAATATACACACAGGATGATGCGTATATCATATTTCTACAATTCAACTTTCAAAATGGATCACAACCCAGATCAACAAAGAGCTGATCTCCTGCTCCCAGAACACCCCTTGTACTCTCTTCTAATCAATAACCACTCCCCAAGGGTTAACACTATTGAAGGGTAACTACTAACCATAGATTAGTTTTGCTTGTTTTTGAACTTAATTTAAATGGAACCATAGGATATATTCTCTTTGTGACTGCTTCCCTTTGCAACTAGTTTTTTGTTTTACTTGACAATATTAGTGGTGGTGAGTATTTATAAATAGTATTTATCCATACTATTATATGTAGTTTCCATGGTTTATTTTAATGCTGTATAATATTCCCTTGTGTGGCAATATGGCACTTATCCATTCTACTGTTGATGAGCATTTATTTAAGTCCTGGCTTTGGATTATTACAAATATTTCTGCTATGAACATTGCAGTATAAGTCTTCTGGTGAGCATGTATTTACATTTCTGTTGGGTATATACCTATGAGGAAAAATTCTAGGCCTGAAAGTTTTGAATGGGTTAAAATAGGCTAATGCCAAGCCCTGCTTTTAGAATAATAATTTCTCCTGGTTCTTTATTATTTGTCTCCAAAGAGTACATCTGCAGCAGCTTGAAACAACATGCCACTCTACGTCCATAATTAAAATAAAAGAGTTTTTAGAAGCCAGTTTAAATTAGACATTCTCATCGGCCTACATGTGAAGTTTTAATTAAAATACATTCACATTAAGATTCCATCAGTTGAGCTATTCACTTTTGCTGTAAAACAAGCAACGAGGCAAAGATAGACTTGAGGCATTTGCAGCATGCATACCCAAAAGTAGAACAGACAATACAGAAGTGGAAGCTAATATGGAAAGAAAATGTCTGTGACAGAAAGTCCCAGTCATGCTAGAAGAGCAGCTTAAGAAGAAATTGGTATGAATATATTCCCTATATTTGGAATACTCAGTTGGCTGTGTGAGCAAATAAAACGGTGTGAAAAGAGTGGGTTTACTGGTTAGATTCACTGAGCCAGGAGAAAATAGCAGGTAAAAACATTAATCCACAGAAGCAATTCCCTAAACAGTAAGATTCTATCTGCCAGAATATAGAAAAATAGGGAAGTTTTAAGAGCTGTAGCCAAATCCAGAGACATGAAAGGCAAATGAGAAAGCCATAAAGGGTAGAAATCAGGCCAGGTCTCTAAGGACATCTTTAAAAAAACAACAATCCACGAACCACATATATTTCTTTATAGGACAAATGCAAGAAACCACAATCTGAAGCAAAAGAGTAATGCCACTTGCAAAAGATACTGAAACGTCTACTGATAAGTGTTCATTAAAAATCCAGAGAAATGGATCACACTGATGGAACTGACAGGGGAATCCAAGGAATCTATCTATTCAGCTATTTCCTTTTTAAGTTTTAATGTTTCCTCACTGCCTCACTGCATTTTGGTTTCTCTTTTGAAAAGACGTGGGGAGGAAATGTTCCAAGAAAAATGAAAAAGGAATAACTTAGGCAGAAGGAATTTCAATCACCAAAAGCCAGTGATGGGAAGGCCCTTCCCAGACAGAGGAGGTTTGTGTCAACTTACAAATGGGCTGGGGTGAAGGAGGACAGAGGTGTCACACCTGATCATTTTCCCCACAGTAGCTGCCTTAGGGACTGAACACACTGCCTTAGGGAAAGGAGCACATTTTAGTAGTAGTAGTAGACTCAGTGCAAATGCTGTAAAAAATCATAAACTTTAATTTTGTAATTTGTATATAATTTATGTTTACTAAATTTATATTTGCTAATATGAGTGTGCCCTAAGCAATGGTTTTCCAAACTTGGTCCCTGGACCAGTAATGTGAACATCACCTGGGAATTTGTTAGAAATACAAACTACCAGTTGGGGCCCAGTCATCAGAGTTTTACCAAGTCCTCCAAGGGATTCTGAGTCATGCAAAAATTTAAGAATCACTGCTGTAAAGTACTCAAATAATTCAGAAGAAAGAGGAAAATCGAAAGTTTCCATTCACCAGTACCCACTTCTCTGCAGGTAGCCTTGTGACCTGATTTGGAGTAAGACCTAATAAACCTTTTCTAGGCTTTAACAAAATCCACATTCAAAACAGGTGAAGATATACATACATCACAAACATATTAGCAGATCTATTTTGCTCTTGGTACCTCTGGTTGGGATTCTGTAAGATATCAACATGTTGTCTCATAAAAGGTGAAACCCTTTAAGGAAAGGCTCAGTCTTGTTCTGTGGATTTCAGAAGCCTGATTGTAGTGTAACCTAAAGGTGATGACTCAGAGTAAATTTCCTTTGACCCAAGGATAGATGAGATTTTCTAGGCGAAAGCAGAGGGGAGCCAAGAGGAGAACTGCTGAGAGCTTACAGACTAGAAAGTCCTGAGAAGGGGTCCTATGCCCTCAACTCTCACCCCAGCCCTCAACCAAACTCCTGGCTCAGGGGGATCAGGGTATAGAAACCCTTGGGGTTTTTTTGTTTTGTTTTGGTTGGGGGAGCTGAGAGCTTGGTGGCTTCTAGGAGCAAAAGAGCTATCTCTATTTTCTGTTCATTCATGGGGCTTGCTACAGTCTCCAAGGATTCCCCACGCCATTCTATGGTATGGTTGTGAAAGAAGGGCCCATGTTCTTGAGTGGGGTACCCTAGACTCTAGAGTGGTGTAGGATCTCAGAATGTCTTCCATGTGTATGAGAGTGACAAAGACATGGCACAGAGAGTGGGCACATGCAAAGAGACGTTACTGGCAGGAATGAGTCAGGATGCACAGACCTAAGTTACCTGGACCATAAAATATGCCCAGGGAAAGAGTGTGGCGATTTATTGCAGTAAGGACACTTAAAGAGAATGAAAGAAAGTGAAGTTGCTCAGTCGTGTCCAACTCTTTGCGACCCCATGGCCAACTCTTTGTGACCCCATGGACTGTACAGTCCATGGAATTCTCCAGGCCAGTGTACTGGAGTGGGTAGCCTTTCCCTTCTCCAGGGGATCTTCCCAACCAGGGGATTGAACCCAGGTCTCCCACATTTCAGGCAGGTTCTTTACCAGGAAAGCCACAAGGGAAACCCAAGAACACGTAACATGAGATCTATTCTCTTAACAATATGATCCAGCAATCCCACTTCTGGATATTTAGGCAAAATAATTGAAATTAAGATCTCAAAGAAATATTAACATGCTCATGTTCATTGCAGCACTATTAACAATAGCTAACATATAGAAACAATATAAATGTCCATCAATAGATGAATGGATAAACTGTAATAAGGGTAATGAATATAGACAATAATATTGTACTATTATATATCTAATGTGATAAATATTACAATAGCATTTACAATACATAAATGTATCAAAGTAACACATTGTACACCTTAACTTTACACAATGTTATGTGTCAAATATATTCAGTAAAAAACAGATGTCAATTCATTTAAAATTAATACAAATATTTGTGAGAAACCAAAATAGCAAATTACTACATTATGACTATCTTTGCGATTATTTTTTTTCTTTTTATTGTTATTATTAGTATTTTTTTTACTTTACAATATTGCATTGGTTTTGTGCTTTGCGATTATTAATGAGTGGATAACTTTGGGGCATTAAAGACCTGGGGGTAATGTGAAATATACATG
This sequence comes from Capricornis sumatraensis, assembly GCF_032405125.1. Taxonomy (NCBI): domain Eukaryota; kingdom Metazoa; phylum Chordata; class Mammalia; order Artiodactyla; family Bovidae; genus Capricornis; species Capricornis sumatraensis. The sequence goes on from NC_091092.1 coordinate 114,372,911, forward strand.
CAATTGAACATTACTCAGCCTTACAAAAAAAAAAAGGAAATTCTGCAACGTATGACAACATGGATGATCTTTGAGGACAGTATGCTAAACTAAATAAGCCAGTCACAAAAGGATAAATATGATAAATACCACTTATATTATGTATCCAATTCATAGACTCATAGAGCAAAATAGTGGTTGCTGGGGTTGGGGGATGGGAACTTGGAAATACTGTAGAATATTTTAAATCTGGTAAGATAAATTCTCCCCTCACTTCTTTCTTTTCCCTGTGAAGTGAAGTGAAGTGAAAGTCGCTCAGTCGTGTCCAATTCTTTATGACCCAGGTCAGAGTTCTCCAGGCCAGAATACTGGAGTGGGTAGCCTTTCCCTTCTCCAGGTGATCTTCCCAACCCAGGGATCGAACTCAGGTCTCCCGCATTGCAGGAGTATTCTTTACCAGCTGAGCCACAAGGGAAGCCCTCTTTTCCAAATATCTTTGGCTATTATGTTTCAACCTTTCAAAAGAACACAAAATTTAACTTGTCATACATTATTAAATATCTTATTAAGAATTTTGTTTGCTACTGAATCCATATAATAATTTGGTATATTTTTGAGGCATATTTGAAAATTCAGTTTTCAAATTGAGGTATAATTTACATATAACATTATGTTAGTTTCAGCTATATAGCATAATGCTTTGATAAGTATAAAATCCATTGTCACATAGTTAAATTTTTCTTGTGATGAGAACTTTTAAGACCAACTCTCTTAGCAACTTTAAAATACAGGATACAGTATTTTAACATGCTGTACATTTATATCCTCAGAAGTTATTTAGTTTATAACTGGAAAATTGTAACTTTAGACAACCTTCACCCATTCCTCCCACACTTCACCCCGCCTTTGGCAACCATCAATCGATTCTCTGTACAGTTGGTTATTTTTTAATATTCACTCTTAAATTCATCATCATAGTATGACTCTTATTTAGATTTTCTTTTATGACTTTCAATGTTTTTTCCTAAAATAGATCTTGCACACTTATTTTTAACCTTATTTACAGAAGATTTTTGAAAACAGTTTTTCTTGCTATTGTGAGTGGGGTATTTCTTCCATAGCAATTTTTTTGTTGTTCACTCAAGAAATATTTATTGATAGGTGGTATGAGTTCACTGTATTTGAAAGTGGTTATTTCTGATGCATAGCAAAACTTCAAGGACTTTGGTATTCTTATTGTATATCTGGCCACCTTTATGGGTTTCCTAATTGGTTTTATGGGTTTGTGGTTGGTTCTCTTGGATTCATAGTGTCGGTAAATTTTCATAATTTTTTCTTTTCCTTGCTGATATTTTTAGTTTTCCTTACATTTTAGTGTCCTATTATATGGGCTAGGCTTTCCAGAACAGTGTTGTGGAGATAATGAGAATTCTTGTCTTGTTCCTACTGATAATGAGAATGCTGTTCAAATTTCCCTGTTAACTATGATGTTTACTATAAGTTTCTGGTAGGTAGTCGTTCTCAAGTCAAGAAATTTATATTCTTAAAATTACTGAGAATTTTTATTAGGAAACTTTTTGAATTTTATCAAAATAATTTAGTATTGAGTAGAAGTAATATGATTTTCTATTTTGTTAATGTGATTAATTATATTAATATAGTTCTTAGTACAAATTATCCTTGCATTCCTGAAATGAACCCTTAGATCTAATATTCTTTCACTCTTACAATTTTTTTTTTTTTGCTCAAGTTTCATTTAAGACTTCTACATTATTTTTGTGAGATTGGCTTACAAGGTTTTATAAGACTTGAATATCAGGGTTATGCTAGCCTAATATATTGGCAAACTTTTCTTCATTTTTTTATGCTCTAACAAATTTTAAGTGGAAAAAATATTTTCTGTTCTTGATGAGATTGGTAAAATTGACCTGAAAAACTAATTGGGCCTGTTACCTTTTGAAGGATGGCTATTTGTATTACTTTCTGAATATTTTATAGCCATTTACCCTTTCAGTCTATCTTTGTCTTCTTCAGTCTGATTTGGGAATTTATATTTTTCTAGGGAATCATCTATTTTATCTGAAAGGAGCAGGAAGCTTGCTGAGGATCCTCATGATTTCCAGTGAAATAAAAAATTTTATTGGGCCTGAAAAAGTTTAGTGTTACTCCTTCAAGGAACTGATTTTTTTTTCTTTCTCCCCTTCACATTTTTCCTCAGTTTTTTTTCTGATGTCCAAAAGTTGCCAGGCTCTGTTCTGCTTTATTTATTTATTTATTTTTTTCCCCAGCCACAACTCATGCTGCAGAAATCCTCCCTTCAGCTCTTTGGAATTGCAATTTACTCTTCTTGTTCCTCTCTCAGTCATCATCCAGTCTCCTTATTCCAGAAATCCCTTCACATTTTGGACCACTTTTGTAATTCCTTTTTTTTTTGTCTTCTCCAGTACCTGATAGCAGTGCTTGTCAAACTTTGAGGTGTATACAATCATGTGAGGATCCTGTCAAGATGGAGATTCTGCTTCAGAGGAGCTGGGCTGGACCCAAGAATCTGCATTTTGATCAATCCCAAGTGCTGCTCTGGGTCCTTGGACCACATTTTAGATAGCGTTGAAAGGAGCCTTGAAGATCCCTTGATGTAATTTTCTCAAGGATTAAACCAACAGATTCATAGTGGTTAAGAGCCATGTATCTTTAGCAGTGGTTAATCCAGGTCCTACTTAATATATCACAAGTTGCTTTCTACCAATTTGCCTTTAGGTCTTTGCAGATAAAGTCAAGTGAAATGAGAGTATATCCCATTTACAAGTAATGCCTTTTTAGTTCAACCATACACTCAACAAAAGGAGTTTTGTTACACCCAATATCTTCAAGGATAACAGTAAATTTGTCTTCATGCTCCTACCCTGATGAAGGCCACTTACAGAAGAAAGCAATGCTGCTGGTGTTAAAAAGACTAGATTACCATCACCATCATCCTATCACTAGTACCATTCTCATGCTTAAGCATGCTCCCCCCACTCCTGACCAGTCTCTCAGTTTGTTTCTACACTACATTCCAGTAACTTCATTGTCGTTGTGAAAGTTGTTCAGTCGTGTTCAACTCTTTGCAACCCCATGGACTATACAGTCCATGGAATTCTCCAGGCCAGAATACTGGAGTGGGTAGCCTTTCTCTTCTCCAGGGGATCTTCCCAACTCAGGGCTCGAACCCAGGTCTCCCATATTGCAGGCTGGAGTGCCTAGCAAATAGTAAAGGATCTTTGTTGAAAATAAGGGAAAGTGTTGTCTTCTCCCGCTCCATTAGAACACTCCCCTGAGAAATCTAATATCTGTGACTTCTTTCTCTAACTCTTTGATATGTATGCGAATCTTTGCAAGGGCTAGGTAAACCTTATGTCAACTTTACAACTAAGGGATGTTTCTGTTAAGGGTCTAAGAACCATCTCTTTGAAATGCAAACCTTAAGGAAGACAGTGCCTCTATTTTTCTGTTACCTTGGGAATCTAGCTTAGGTACTAGATTCTCTCTGAGCTATAAAACATTCCCTTCTCATAGAGATAAGAGAAATTTTAGTATTCCTTTGGATAAAAGCAATTAGCCAAAAAAAAAAAAAAAGGCTGCCTCAATTACCAGGTGAACTCTGGATGAACTATGAAAGAATGCATAGCAGAGAGTGCTGTCAAGTTTTCTCATAAGAGGAAAAGTTACCATTAATGTAGTGAATATGTATCTAATAGATTTTAACTGCTTGGCTATATAAAAAGAATAGGATTTCTTTCTTTCTATTCTTATCTGATTTCCTATGAAGAAGCACACTGTAATCTGACTTAATATTTTTTCAAAAAATAAATCTGTTTTCTTTCTTTTCAACATTTTGTGGAGAGGATTTTTGGGGTTGACAGGATTTAAAATGTTCCCAATAAAGGAGAAACAGGGACAGAAGCAAAAATAAACCAGAATAGGAAGTCAGCAAAGGAAAGGGGGAAAGAAGAAAGGGAGGAAGGAAGAAGGGGATATCCACATGAAAAACGAAAAAATGAATGTAGATACAGACCTTATACCCTTTACAAAGATTAACTCAAAATGGGCCAAAGACCTGAATGTAAAATGCAAAACTATACAACTCCTAGAAGATAACATAGGGGAAAATCTAAATGACTTTAGGCATGGTGATGATTTTTTAGATATAACACCAAAGACATGATCCATGAAAGACAGAACTGATGAGACGGGCTTCATTAAAGCAAAAACCTCTGCTCTGTGAAAAACAATGTCAAGAGAATGAGAAGACAAGACAGAAAATAGGGAAAACATTCATAAAGGTGCATCTGAAAGAGAACTGTTATCCAAAACATACAAAATACCCTTAAAAGTAAGTAATAAAAAAGTGAACAATCCAAATATAAAAAATTGGCAAAAGAACTGAATAGGTACCTCACCAAAGATACACGGATGGCAAGTAAGTATATGAGAAGATGTTTAACATGATATATGGGGAATTGCAAATTAGAATGACATGTTATTCTACGCCTACTTGAATGGCCAGAGTCTGAATACCAAATACTGTTGAGGATGTGAATCAACAGGAACTCAATCAATATATTGATTGACGGGGGGAATGCAAAATGGTCTAGCCACTTCAGGAAATAGTTTGGCAGATTCTTACAAAAGTGGAAAAAAAAAATAAAACCTTTTACCATATGATCCTGCAATTGTGCTTCTTGGTATTTATCCAAATGAACTGAAAACATGTCCATACAAAAATCTGCACTTGACTGTTTATGGCAGCTTTATTCATAATTGCTAAAACTTGGAAGCGACCAACATGTTCTTCAGTACAAGAATGAAAAAATAAATTGTGGTATATCCAGACAATAGAATATTATTTAATGCTAAATAGAAAAGAACTCTCAATCCACGTAAAGACATGGAAGAACCTTAAATGCTTATTACCAAGTGAAAGAAGGCAATCTGACAAGGCTACATACTGTATGATTCCAACTGTATGACATTCTAGAAAAAAACTATAGAAGTAACAAAAAGATTAGGGGTCATCAGTGATCGGTGGGGAGAGAGGGATGAGTAAGCAGAACAAAGAGGATTTTTAGGACCATGAAACCAGTCTGTAGGATACTATAATTGTGGGTACATGTCATTATATATTTGTCCCAACCTATAGAATGTACAACACCAAGAATGAACCCCAATGTAAACTATAGACTTTGGGAGACTAACATGAGTCAGTGCATGTTCATACATTGTAGCTAGCATAATAAATTAAAAAAATATCTATTTAATTAAAATTCTAAAGCTTCACTTGGCATGAAGGATGGAAGAAAAAGTGACAGAAATGGATGTACCTTGGCTTTGAGGAGTAACTGTGTTTTATTTGTAGCATGCTTGTCCTAGGGAGACCAAGAGGAAAGGCCAAGCATGAGCTGTAGTCTTTGTCTCCAATCTCTAATCAGATTTCTGATCCACTAGAGGGGAAATGGCAACCCACTCCAGTATTCTTGCCTGGAAAATCCCATGGACAGAGGAGCCTGGCAGGCTGCAGTCCATGGGGTCATAAGAGTCGGACATGACTGAGTGCCATTTACTTTACTTTTATTTACTTTTAGAGAGGACCAAGTGTGAGACAGAGACTGCAAAACAATATGTACTGCAGAATAATAATAATAAAACTTTGTGCTTTTCCTTTTTTCTTTTCCTGATATAAAATAGGAAATGACAGCATGATGACCTATATATAATATTTACCTTTGGCAACTACAAATTGGCACTTACCAAGAACATTGCCAAATGAACAACAAAGGCGTTTGCCATCTACCTCTATGGAGATTGAACCCCATGCTGCTATAGCTGGTGACCTTCAACAACCCCTGTGGGAGTTCAGGGTGGAGGAAGGCACTCTGCTCCAGGGAATCTGGTAGGACAGGTATTTAGATGGTTGGATGTGTTTAGGAACAGATTTTATGATCTCAATCCTTGCAGCTCCTCACATCTAGAGAAGCACTAAATCCCTTCCTGGTGACATCAGACCCTCATGACTAACAAAAAACCTTTTGTAAATTGAGTGCTTCTTGGTATTGAACTCCCCCTTCACCAAAACCTTATATATTGACTTCCCCCCACTGCAGCTTTGGAGCAGGCTCGCAGAGCTATCTGAGATGCTGCCTCCCAGGCTGCAGTCCTCAGTTTGCCCCAAATAAAACTTAACTCACAACTCTCAAGTTGTACATCTTTTTTAGTTGATACCTTGATTTCTTTATCAAGGCATAAACAGATCATGTATGTTTTGCCTGGTTTTCAGTAAAAATGCTTTAAACAGAAATGAATGCAGCGGGGTAGGGGGAGAAGCTCAGCAGGGAAGGGATATGTGTATACTTAACAGCTGATACACATTGTACTGCACACACCAACATAACACTATAAAGCAATTATTCTCCAAAAATTTTAAAAAAGAAATGAATTATGAGCTGAAACAATCCTTTATGTCAAGGAATATTTTGATGCTAGAATACAAGTTTCACAGAGAAGTCTGTGATTTGAGGACTTTCAGAGATAATTAGAAAAAATATCTATAATCTCTTGTTTTCTAGCGGTCAATTATTTAGTAGTGAGTAGAAATATTTTTATTTTTAAATAAAGTGTTAAATTCTTAACCATGCCTTTAATGTTCTCTACATATGTATCTTTTAGGGGTAGAAAGGAAACTCTTTTCTCTTGTCTATGAAAGATAAATGGTCATGTATACTTGTGAAGCTCGCTCAGTCATGTCTGACTCTTTGCGACCCCATGGACTGTAGCCCACCAGGCTCCTCCGTCCGTGGGATTCTCCAGGCAAGAATACTGGAGTGGGTTGCCATTTCCTTCTCCAGGAGATCTTCCCAACCCAGGGATCGAATCTGGGTCTCCCGCATTGTAGGTGTACTTAATGCCTTCTTTAGGAAGTACTGGAAGAAAATGCCCACTGTTCTTTCTACCTCACACTTGATCCTCTTTGGTGGATCAGAAACTTGATTAGAGAGATTTGAGATAAAGACCACACCTCATGCTTGGCCTTACCTCTTGGTCTCCCTAGGGAGCATGCTCACAAACAAAACAGTCATTCTTCAAAACCAAAGTACATCCGTTTATGTCATTTTTCTCCCATTCTTCATGCCATGTGAGGCTTTAGAATTTTAATTAAATAGACATTTATTTATTTTATTTTTCTGCCTGTGAAGAATGCAAGCTCCCTGAAGGCAAAGATGGTGTCCTTTTATTGACTGTCCTTTTATGGACAGCACAGACACTTGCAAAATTCTTTACTCATACTATATGTACATAGTACAAAGTCTGTTGCATGCTGAAAAGAATTCTCTTATCCTATGTTTTGTCAGCTCAGACTTCCAGCTTTCCCTTGAATATTCTCTAGGTTTTCCTATTGCCATGCCTTTTTTATGCTGTTTCTCCATGTAATGCTCTTTTCCATTAATTCCTACCCTTGGTCTCATTTTTTCTTTTTTGACATCTTACTGATCCCTCAAGGTCTATCTCATTCTCAGACATCTTCAGTGATTTCTCTCCTGATAAACTCAACCAAAATGATCTACTCCTGTTAAACCTCGCAATACTTTTATTTCTCTGAAATAGTTTACCATGTTTAAATTGACATTTTATTCAATTACATGCATGCCCTCTCCCTTCCTTTTGATTATAAACTTTCTAAGGATAAGAATTATTTTTTGTGGGGGGGTGAGAGGGAGGTTCAAGAGGCAGGGGACATATGTATACTTATGACTGATTTACATTGTTGTAAGGCAGAAATGAATACAACATTGTAAAGCAATTTTCCTCCAATTAAAAAAAAAGGAACTGTGTTTTAGTCATCCTTCTATCTCCGACAGCACCTGAAACTTAGTGGATGATTTGAAAATATTCCTTTTTGTTCTGATATTACCAGTATAGCTCTATTATTTAAATTTATTTAATCCATAGATTCAATAGCAAGTATATTAACTGATTACCTAAGTCACAGTCTGATTTATTTACATAACTAAAAAACAGGTATTGAATTTTACAAACAAATGGCATGACTTACATATTTAGTAGTTCATAAAATATGATTTCTAGTATGCTTATAAATGTTGGTTCAGCTTTCCAAGTGAAAAAGTTGTGTAACAATTTTGATATTACTATAGAGTGGCTGTACCATTAGCCTAATCATAAGAATCCTTAGATATGCAGATTTACTTTTCCAGACTACTGAAGAGCTATAGTTAATATGCTATAGATTTTTATAATTTTAAAAACTTAAGAGATGAATTATTTAAGATAAAAATGTGAGATAATTATAAATGAACATTTTATTTTCTCCTTTATAACAACTTGGACTCCTTAAGGTATCTGATAAGTATAAAAATGTTACTTTCAAAAAGCTGTAAGGTGAAAATTCCTAAGTGCTGAAGGTTTAATTTTATTAGAATATGTAGCACCAGATGATGTAAAGAAGGTCTATATTCTGCTTAAAGCCTGGGACATTTGAATTATTGCTCCCTGTCAGAGTAGAAGTTGGCACCCTCTGCTTACATAGGTCTATTTTACTAGCATTGTAAATCAGTACAGAGAATGGATCAGTTGTAAAATCATTCTTCAGCCTTATTATTTGGTTCTTTTTGACAATTATACCCAATCTTTTAATGCTAAGTCAATTTCAAATGCCAAAAATACAATGAATACTTGTACACATGCTTTACTACTCAAATACAGGAGTGCATATTTCCACTAAGACCTATTCATCCAAAAAATGATGGAGATGATTTAACTTAAGTGGGTATATTATAAAGTTCCAATTGCACTTAGGATCTGTACAATGTTTGAGGCTTTTCTTTCTGAGAGCTAATATGCTACAAATTGGTAAAATAACACTGGTCGGAGCCACCTGCATGTTCTTTTGCTCATCTTTTAAAACTTATAAATAGGGACCCATTTTCTCTTTTAAGGCTGGCACATGTTATGCATCCTCTTTTGACTTTCATTAAAGGGATTTTGGGCTTCCCTGGTGGCAGTGGTAAAGAACCCACCTGTCAATCAATGCAGGAGATGTGGGTTCGATCCCTGGGTTGTAGATCCCCTGGAGAAGGAAATGGCTACCCACTCCAGTATTCTTGCCTGGAGAATCCCAGGGACAGGGGAGCCTGGTGGGTTGCCATCTATGGGGTTGCACAGAATCAGACACGACTGAAGTGACATAGCAGCAGCAGCAGCAGCTGCTTGATTACTGGAGAGTTTCTGTTGAGGATTTTCAGCCCTCTTTGAGTCCAGACCTGTTGGAGAATTTGGGTTTTCTCATTAGTTTTGGACTATGATTTTTTTTAAAGAGAGGCACAACTAAATCTTGAATTCCTAGTCAAAGTCTACAACACATCCTGGCACCCATCAGTTCAACTCTATCACCTGTGCTATTTCCTCTATGGAAATCAATACCCACAAAACTGAATCAAAGATTAGCATTCCACTCTTGCAAATAGCTGGGGAAATTTTATGACATCCAGTAATCTGTGAAATATTCATACATTTTAATACCAGTTTAGGCTGTGCATGGAGCCTTTCATGACCTGCTTTCCTTCACTCTCTGGCAGTAATCTCCTTGTAACCTTTTCCCGTTGGTCAGAAAAGGGAGGAAAGGGCCAACATGATTAGCATGCCAGCGTCAGTCAATACTCTGCTGCCAAACAGCTTTTTCATTGGAATTGATGAAAACATGGTCAGCTGTGTCAACAATGGGGACCTCAGCATTGAGAGGCCACAGCCCATGGCAGTGGAAGAAAATGGCCAACCTGCTTTCAGAAAACATGTCACAAAAGAACAACTTTCCCTAAGATAGGGACAGGGTTCACCTTCTCATGCCTTTCGTGTTCCTTGGGCAAGCCAGGTGTGCTGTCTTTTCGGATCACTCTATTATAAAATTACACTCTCCACAGACAGGTAAGATGCCCTTGAGCTATTTCACCCAAGTCAACGCAGCTCACATTACAGGAACATCTACTGTGTGTCAGGTTCTGCGCTAGGTGCTAATGATAACAAGATGAATGTCACACTGCTGACAAGGACACCGATGCAAAAACAGACATACACACAAATGGTTAGTCCTTGTGGAGCTGAGAAGAAGGAAAATGCAGTCTTCACTGCAGAGATAAGAGCTGTTTGGGACTGGATGGTTGCTGTTATTTAGTTGCTAAGTCGTGTCTGACTCGTGATATTGAAGAGCAAATAAATACGGCATTCACCAATGGAAAAGGGAGAAGAGGAACTTTCAAGCAGAAGTGATAATCAGTGCAAATATTGTGTGATTATTTACAGAGTGAAGACAGTACAAAAATCATCAAACCAGTACTTCAGTAGGAAATGAATTACCATTAATATGTACTGGTATATTAGGAACAGAAAATGTTTTCCATTTTCTATAAATTCTCAGTGTCTATCACAGAGCATGGCATAGAGCAGGGATTTAATAAATGTTGAATGAAGGGTCATTAGGTGCCTTTAAAAAATGTTTTTAACTCAAGATGTAAGCATACCATAAATTTTGAAGTGACCTGTAGAACTTATAATCTTTATCAAGATGAATTGGACTACATAGGAAATGATCATTTATTTGATAGTAAGTCTGTCTAGTCAAGGCTATGGTTTTTCCTGTGGTCATGTATGGATGTGAAAGTTGGACTGTGAAGAAAGCTGAGTGCTGAAGAATTGATGCTTTTGAACTGTGGTGTTGGAGAAGACTCTTGAGAGTCCCTTGGACTGCAAGGAGATCCAACCTGTCCATTCTGAAGGAGATGAGCCCTGGGATTTCTTTGGAAGGAATGATGCTAAAGCTGAAACTCCAGTACTTTGGCCACCTCATGGGAAGAGTTGACTCATTGGAAAAGACTCTGATGCTGGGAGGGATTGGGGGCAGAAGGAGAAGGGGACGACCGAGGATGAGATGGCTGGATGGCATCACTGACTCGATGGACGTGAGTCTGAGTGAACTCCGGGAGTTGGTGATGGAGAGGGAGGCCTGGCGTGCTGCGATTCATGGGGTCGCAAAGAGTCGGACACGACTGAGCGACTGAACTGAACTGAAGGGAATACTGGTGGCTTTCCAGGTGGCCCAGAAGGTAAAGAATCTGTCTGCAATGCAGGAGACCTGGGTTCAATCCCTGGGCCAGGAAGATCCCCTGGAGAAGGAAATGGCAACCCACTCCAGTCTTCTTATTTGGAGAATTCCATGGACAGAGGAGCCTGGCAGGCTATAGGGGAGTTGCAAAGAGTTAGACATGATGAAGCAGCTAACACTTTCACAGTCAAGGGAATATTGAGGAAACATAATAAGTTAGGATTAAAAAAACAAAACAAAACACTTTTTCCTTTGTATTGGAGTATAGCCAGTTAACAGTGTTGTGATAGTTTCAGATGGACAGAGAAGGGACCCAGCCATGCTTATATAAGTATCCATTTTCCCCCCAAACTCCCCTCTCATCCAGGCTGCCATGTAACATTGAGCAGAGCTCCTTGTGCTATACAACAGGTGCTTGTTGGTTATCTGTTTGAAATATAGCAGTGTTCACCTGTCCATCCCAAACTCAAGTTAGGATTTTTGATGTGGCAAGTTCACATGTGAAGTCTAAACATTTAGGATTAGGAAGCATCAAAAATAATCTTCAGATCCCTACGCATCCAATATTCAACCATCCCTTTCATATGAATCAGTGAGTTCTCTATGGAGCCTGGTAGAGTTTACTCTGAGATGATCTCTAGTTCTTCCCACTCTGCTTGAGGCCAGCAAAAGGAGAGATTATGAAAGTTCCCTGGGAACTGTGCCTGAGCCGCACTGTCCTTGTCAGAGTCTGCTGCATGTATGAAGAATATACCAGATATATCCTTTGATATCTGCAAACTTCCGCCACAGAAACACTCATGTGTTCACATACTGTGTTGTGTTGGGTGACCCTGTTTCTTCTTTCTGAGAAAGACACCTTTTGGAATCATAGATGCTACAGTTTAAGAGAAGCAGGTTAATGCTCTTCCACCTGACACAAACCTACCTGTCCTGATTGACAGTGGTACCAGTAAAACTTAAAGACTCCCCTACAGAGGGAAAGAGGAGTGACATAAAAAGAATAAGCTATCAGCAATGCACTCGCTAAGAACAGCAACAAGCTTGGTATGTTTTAGAGACTGGGTAATGAGAAGGCCAGAGGAGTGAAATGAAAAGAGAACTGTTGGAAGAATGTTCAATAATGCATTTGCTCAGATCCACAGATTGGAAGCTCTCAAACACTATGGTGCGAATTAAAGATATGCCAAGCAAAGGAAATTAATTATTAACAAAGTCAAGGCAGCACAGGAATCATAAGATTAGTGACTTCAATTTTAAAGTGGGAGAAATTACAAATAAACTGTATCCATAATGTAAATAGAGGAAGTAGCTGAAATTTCATAGCTCCTATGATGCCATCCCACTGAGTGCCAAAATTCCTCCAAACTGTCCTCCCACTTTCCTCTAAAAATCGTAAAGACTGTGTTGCTGTTGTTGTTAAATCGTAAGTTTTTAACACTTATTTTTGTATTTGAAAGCTCAAGGAAAACTCTTTAATTGAACATGTAGTAAAGTTCCTTACAATTTGATAGCATGCAAAAAGAACACATAAGAAGTCAGTTTATCACAGAAACAATTCAGCAACACGAGGTGAATGGGACAAGAAAAATTTGGGGAGCTAGAGTACAGGATCTTTAGGGATCAGGGCACAGGGACTGGGCACTTCCAGGGAGAACTGGAACAACTCAGGAGGTACATCAACTGCCAAAGACTGTCTGAAGCAGAAAGAGGACAAATAACCATCCTGGCTTCCTCCCTTGTGCCACGCTGTGCTAAGTTGCTTCAATTGTGTCTGACTCTGTGCAACCCCATGGACTGTAGCCGGCCAGCCAGGCTCCTCTGTCCATGGGCTTCTCCAGGCAAGAATACTGGAGTGGGTGGCCATGCCCTCCTCCAGGGGATCTTCCTGACCCAGGGGTTGAATCCACATCTCTTCAGTCTCTTGCACTGGCAGGTGGGTTCTTTACCACTGGCACCACCTGGGAAGCCCCTTCCTCCCTGTATAACCCTCCAATGCCTTCCACTGGCTGCCCCTCTCCAGAGCCATAAAGCAAGAGGTTCTGGGGAGTGTAGTGTGCAGAAATACATAAGTGCCCTGAAATATAGGTAAGAGAAGGCAAAGAGCGAGGGTTGGACCAGTGCAAACAAGCCAATGATTAGAGAAGGGAAACTACAATGGTTTTAAAACATGTTCATAAATTCTTTGACACTTCCACTACCAAAAGTGGAGTCTAATGCCCCTCCTCTTGAATATTGCTGGCCTTAGTGACTTACTTCTAAGGAACAGAAGGTAGCAAATGTAAATGCATGAATGCAAAAAAGATAGAGTTTCCACCTTGTTCTCTCTCTTGCTCCATCCTTGGAACCCAGTTGTTTGAGGTGCAATCCTACAGAGGGAATCTAATATAGGGAATTCACTGCAAACAGTAGTTGACAAAAGACTTGAAAAATTAAACAGAGGGCAGAGAGGCAGTCTAGGGATTAGCAACAGCCAAGCAGAGATGAATAAAGAACATGTGCAGGTGGTCTGGTCACAGCCCCAGCTGAAGTTCCAGCTGACAGATGGAAATGAGGGCCAGACACGTGAAGGGGTGAACTTTTAGGTGATTCTAACACCAGCATTCAAGACATCCCTGCTGATGCCACATGGAACAGAAATGAGCTGTTCGCAAATTGCAGATCCATGAGCAAAAAATAAATACTTCCATTGTTAAAGCCACTAAGTGGTGTAGTGGGCTATTAAATAGCAGTGGATAACCGCAAGAGGATCTGAGAGCAAACAAGCCAATGACTTGCTCAACATCATTCTCGTTTGCTCATTTCTGCTTCAGCTAACATTTGAAGGTCTTGGTCAGATCCAACCACACTTCAATTTTATGGCCATTTTAGATATTTATTGGCCAGTGTTACTAGCAGTAAAAACAATTTTTCAACTCATTAATTCTGATTATACGTCCAAAGGAAGAATGATTGTTAGTTGACGCTCTGGTTTATTCCTCCATTTAGAAATATTTCCATATGAAGGTGTTGACAGAGCTTGCTCTCCTCATATGAAATATAAGACAGGAAACTTTAGGTCAGTTCAGTTCAGTTCAGTCACTCAGTCGTGTCTGACTCTCTGAGATCCCATGGACCGCAGCACACCAGGCCTCCCTGTCCATCACCAACTCCCAGAGTTTACTCAGACTCATGTCCATTGAGTTGGTGATGCCATCCAACCATCTCATCCTCTGTCGTCCCCTTCTCCTTCCACTCTCAGTCTTTCCCAGCATGAGGGTCTTTTCAAATGAGTCAGCTCTTCGCATCAGGCGGCCAAGTATTGGAGTTTCAGGTTCAGCATTAGTCCTTCCAATTGAATATTCAGGACTGATTTCCTTTAGAATGGACTTGTTGGATCTCCTTGCAGTCCAAGGGACTCTCAGGAGTCTTCTATAATCCCACAGTTCAAAAACATCAATTCTTTAGTTACATATGTGAAATTCAACTTACTATTATATACTATTAATTTGAAACAAAGGCCAACTTATTGACTAAAAAAATCTATTTGAAGAGAATTATTGCATATACAATTAATTTGATAATGGTTTGTGACATTTATTTCTTTTATTTCATTGGAAGCTAATTATTTTACAATATTGTGGTGGTTTTGCCATGTGAATTCACATGAATCAGCCATGAGTGTACATGTGTTCCCCATCCTGACCTTCCCTCCCCATCCCATCCTTCAGGGTCATCCCAGTGCACCAGCCTTAAGCACCCTGTCTCATGCATCGAACCTGGTCTGGTGATCTATTTCACATATGATAATATACATGTTTCAGTGCTATTCTGTCAAATCATCCCACCCTCGACTTCTCCCAGAGTCCAAAAGTCTGTTCTTTACATCTGTGTCTCTTTTGCTGTCTCGTATATAGGGTCATCATTACCATCTTTCTAAATTCCACATATATGCATTAATATACTGTATTGGAGTTTTTCTTTATGACTTACTTTGCTCTGTGTTATAGGCTCCAGTTTCATCCACCTCATTAGAACTGATTTAAATGCATTCTTTTGAATAGCTGAGTAATATTCCATTGTGTATATGTACCAGCTTTCTTATCCATTCATCTGCCGATGGACATCTAGGTTGCTTCTATGTCCTAGCTATTGTAAACAGTGATGTGATCAACATTGGAGGACACATGTCTCTTTCAATTCTGTTTTTTTAATAGCTGAGTAATATTCCATTGCTTTGTCAACAAAGGTCCGTCTAGTCATGGCTATGGTTTTTCCAGTGGTCATGTATGGATGTGAGAGATGGACTACAAAGAAAGCTGAACACAGAAGAACTGATGCTTTTGAACTGTGGTGTTGGAAAAGACTCTTGAGAGTCCCTTGGACACCAAGGAGATCCAACCAGTCCATCCTCAAAGAAATCAGTCTTGAATATTCATTGGTATGACTGATGCTGAAGCTGAAACTCCAATAATTTGGCCATCTGATGCGAAGAGCTGACTCATTTAAAAAGACCTTGATGCTGGGAAAGATTGAGGGTGGGAGGAGAAGGGGATGACAGAGGATGAGATGGTTGGATGGCATCACCAACTCAATGGACATGGGTTTGGGTGGACTCCGGGAGTTGGTGATGGACAGGGAGGTCTGGCGTGCTGTGGTTCATGGGGTCGCAAAGAGTTGGACACGACTGAGCAACTGAAATGAACTGAACTGAACCACAGCTTTCTTAGCCATTCATCTGCCAACGGACATCTAGGTTGCTTCCATGTCCTGGCTATTGTAAACAGTGCTGCAATGAACACTGGGGTACACATGTCTCTTTCAATTCTGGTTTCCTTGGTGTGTATGCCCAGTAATGGGATTGCTGGGTCATAAGGCAGTTCTATTTCCAGTTTTTTAAGGAATCTCCACACTGTTCTCCATAGTGGCTGTACTAGTTTGCATTCCCACCAGCAGTATAAGAGGGTTCCCTTTTCTCCACACCCTCTCCAGCATTTATTGCTTGTAGACTTTGGGAAAGCAGTCATTCTGACTGGCGTGAAATGGTACCTCATTGTGGTTTTGATTTGCATTTCTCTGATAATGAGTGATGTTGAGCATCTTTTCATGTGTTTGTTAGCCATCTATATGTCTTCTTTGGAGAAATGTCTGTTTAGTTCTTTGGCCCATTTTTTGATTGGGTCATTTATTTTTCTGGAATTAAGCTTCAGGAGTTGCTTGTATATTTTTGAGATTAATTCTTTGTCAGTTGCTTCATTTGCTATTATTTTCTCCCATTCTGAAGGCTGTTTTTTCCATCTTGCTTATAGTTTCCTTTGTTGTGCAGAAGCTTTTAATTAGGTCCCAGCATTTAATGTTTGTAGACTTTTTGATAGCAGCCATTCTGACCAGCGTGAGATGGTACCTCATTTTAATTTGCATTTCTCTGATAATGAGTGATGTTGAACATCTTTTTATGTGACATTTATTCTGTATGCTACCCTTTTACAGTTATCAGGAAAGGTATAGAAAAAAGAGATGAATGAGGAGAGAAAATAGAGGGCATAGTGGAATGAGGGAGGAAAAAGTGGAAGGTGAGGGCACAGGAGAGAGAAACACACTATTGGAGATACTGATACTCATCTACTTTTACAAGCATGCTGATTCAAAGGCCTTTTCACACCATGGAAATGTTTTGTCAGTGGAAGAGAAGAAAATAAACATAATCAGTACATTTCCCAATATGTTTTTGGAGACAGCAGATTCAGGATGGTTTGCTGGAAAACAGACCAGCAGGAGACCAGACTATGCCACTAACAATTCATATGACAGTCAGGTCACTTATTGTCTTTATTCTTGTTAGTTTCTCCATGGGGAAAAAAAAAAAAAAACAAAAACAAAAAACATGCATTATACCAGATTACTTCTAAAGTTTGTAAATTTCAGCAATAAAATTCTAAAAATGTATTAGTAATGGGGACCTTTCTCTTGCCTGAATGACTCTAGATTCTGATGCTGTGCTTAATCCTAGAGTCAAAGAAATGTTGGGCTGATAAAACTGATACAAAACAACTTGTCTCAGCCTGATCATCTCCTGCAAACCTCACTGTAAACTCTAGAGTAGCAACAAATCCCAGCTCCTGTATTTATTTTGATTTGAATTCACATAGGAAGTGAGGGAAAACTGCCTCCCACATTTATGGTCCTAAATATTTTAAAAATAGGAGAAATGAAGAACCTAATTAGCTACACACACTTCTATCCTATAATATTCTCACATATTTACCTATGAATAAAAATTAGTGAAATTACCCCATACAATTTGGATTTCTCTGAAAAAAAAAATTTCCTTGTCTTGAAACAGAGCTTCTACAAAGATGGAAGGAAACATGAAGAAGGAATCTATAGTGCATGCTCAGCTTTCTCCATGTTAAAGAATGAAAGAAAGGAAACTGAAACAGAATTTCTTCCTGGTACTTTTTCACAGGATGAGTTGACTGCAAATTTATATAGTACAATTATTTTCATGTACAGCTTATTTCTTAAGTGCCAACATATTATAGACTTATGTAACAACGTGTTGCCTAACAGAGATATAGAATTACCCACAATAGTTTGTCAGTTTGCTCCAGTATCTGGTATATCTGACATTTTTGACCTACAGTTTTTGAACTATCACAGAGTCAGAAAATGAAAAGAGAAAATCCTTTACTCATTAGGCTATTTCTTTGCCACTTTTCTTGTGTTTATGTCATCTTCTCACTTAATTATAAGCTCCTTGAAGACAGGAATTGAATCAAGCTTCCTGGTTACCTGGTAACCTAACATAAACAATGCAAAGCATCTAGTACATGTTAAGTCCATATGTATTGGCTGTCACAGATAATAGGCATTCCCCTACTTGATTGAGAGAACTGATCTTGGTTACTTGGTTTGGGAAGGCCTCGTCATGGCCCTTGCAGAGATACACAGTACTTTCAGTTGCATTTGCACCAGCAAGGTATAAAAGAGTGATTTCAACAATGCTGCTTTGGAGAGGAATAGACCATAACTATAGTGGAATACTGTCATCAAAATGGGCATCATGAAAGTTTTGCCTGAAAGCTTTCAGCTATTTCCATTGCATGATACCTATACCATGGGTAAAAATGTAGTACTACTATTAATAATGGGTACTTTGGCATGGCGTTTGTGCTTCAAATGTCTTGTGATGGTTAAAAGAAAAGAGCAGTCCCTTTGAGAAAATATATCTTCAAAGACAGACTGGAGTTTAAAACCAAACTCCACTGACACCAACGTGTCTCACATACTTGTTTGTCCTGACACAAAGGTGAGAAAGAAGTAAGGATCTGAGACAAAAGGAAAACACTGTAGAGAATTCCAGCATTATCCTCCAATAAAGCTGATGTGCTATGAATAGGCAGACTGGTGGGTAAGCTGGCACTTAGTGGGTTATTGTTGTTCAGTTGCTCAGTCATGTCTGACTTTTTGCCACCCCATGGACTGCAGCAAACCAGCATTCCCTGTCATCTCCCAGAGTTTGCTCATGGCAATTTTAACATGTGTTTAGTTTCATTCAAACTAAGGGTATTTTTTTGAGATTTAATTTATAAACATTAAAACACAGAGATTGCAAGTATACATGATATGTTTTGACAAATGTATACTACTATGAAACCAGTATTTAAATAAGATAAAGAATATTCCCATCACCCCACAATGTTGTCTCTTTATCTTTCATCAATCTCCTTGTGGAAGAAACTAATTACTCTTCTGAGTTTTTTCAGTATAGATTACTTTTACTTGTTATTGAAAATACCTGTAATTTATTTACATATCAAATTTCTTTAAGAGATATTCACATACTCAAATCTGCTACTTCTTGAGAGTAGAAATGGTGAGTTGTATTTTTCATGGAATTTGTCAATTTCATTTAGCTTATTGAGGTGCTCCCTTGTGGTCTAGTGGTTAGGATTTAGTGCTCTCATTTACCTTATTGAATATATTGGCATAAAGGAATTCACAATGTTCTCTTATTACTCTTTTGATATCTGCAGGATCTGTAGTAATAGTCACTCTTTAACTCACGATATTTATACCTGGTATTGTTTCTTCAACCTTAGTTTGACAAATTTGCTTAACTTTTTAAGGAATAAAATTTGGCTTTGCTTTATCCTTGTTTTCTATTTTATTGATTTCTACTCCTACTATTCTTGTTTTCTACCTTCTTTCTATACACTTTGGGTTTTTATTTTTTCTGAGTGATAAATAGAAACTCCATTGATTTGAAAACATTCTTGCTTTTCCAATGAAAGTGTTGGTTGCTCAGCTGTGTCCCACTCTTTGCAATCCCATGGACTATAGCCCACCAGGCTCCTCTGTCCATGGGGTTTTCCAGGCAAGAATACTGGAGTGGATAGTCATTCTCTTCTCCAGGGGATCTTCCTGACCCAGTCCATGGGGTCACAAAGAGTCAGACATGATCGAGCTGTTTGTACTAACCATTATGATAATGTCTTAGAGTTTAATTTATATTTAAATTAATAATAGACATGGTTGAGTTTACCTCATAGGGCAGCATTAATTTTGCTACTGTTATCATATAGTTTATTTCTACATTTGTCATAAACTCCAAAATAAATTATTGCTATTTTTTCTTTAAATAAACTGTCATTTATAAAAATTAAGAGAAACAAAATGTACTTTATAATTTACCCATAAAATCACCCCTTTGGACTCTTTCTCCCTGTTTTGCTGAGTTTCCATGTGGTACAATTTCCTGTTAGAATGAAGATCTTCCCTTAACATTTCTTATAGTACCAATCTGATTTGTAATTTTTTCAGTTTTGACTTATTTAAAATATCTGTATTTAATCTTTTAAAATATTTTCACTAAATATAGAATTCTAAATTCACTCTTCCTTCAGCACTTAAAAAAGTCCATTGTCTTCTAGCTTCTACTGTTTTTGATAAGAAGTAATTTACCATAATCTTTTCCCTACATGTAATCTATCTTTTTTTTTTTCCTTTGGCTGATTTTAAGGTTTTCCTTTTTATCTTTTGCTTTTAGCAGTTTGACTAATGTGTCTGTGGTTATATTCTTATTTCTCTTGCTTGGAATTTACTTAACTTCTGGAATTTGTGTACTGATGTTTATTCTTCAAATTTAAAAAGTGAAAGTTTTAGTCATTCAGTCTTGTCCGACTCTTTGTGACCCAATGAATGATAGCCTGTGACCCAATGAACCATAGCCTGTGACCCAATGGACTATAGCCTGCCAGACTCCTCTGTCCATGGGATTCTCCAGACAAGAATCCTGGAGTGGGTTGCCATTCCCTTCTCCAGGGGATTGTCTCAACGCAGGAATTGAACCCAGGTCTGCTGCACTGTGGGCAGATTCTTTACTGAGTGAGCCACCAGGCAAATTTAAAGCTACTTAATTTTTTTTTTCCTGCACTGTTCTCTTTTTTCCTGAAATCCAACTACATATACATTAGTACATTTTATCTTGTTCCTACTCATTGACGTTCTATTGTTTCCTAGATGGTTCATTTTGGATACTTAATATGTCTCAAATTTACTGTCCTTTTTTTGTGTCTAATAATTTGTAAATTTCATATGTTATTTAATTTAAAAAATTTCATTTTGTCACTAAAAGTACAGATGTGTTTGATAAACACTGACTATTCTGCCTTGATAAAGTGAAAGTGAAAGTCACCCAGTTGCGACTGACTCTTTGCGATCCCATGGACTATACAGTCTATGGAATTCTCCAGGCCAGAAAACTGGAGTGGGTACCCTTTCCCTTCTCCAGGGGATCTTCCCAAACCAGGAATCGAACCCAGGTCTCTGGCACTGCAGGCAAATTCTTTACCAGCTGAGCCACAAAGGAAGCCCATTCTACCTTAATATACCAAAGCAAAAAAAGAAATGTCTTAGAAGGACATCAAAATAGTTTGGGAAAGACTAGACATCAGATAGCTCACTCTGAAGAAAAAAAAAATATATATATATATAGCAAGTTATATATATTTTAGATTTCACATATAAGTGATATCATATGATATTTGTCTTTCTCTTTCTGACTTACTAGACTTACTATGGTAATCTCTAGGTCCATCCATGTTACTGAAAATGGCATTATTTTATTCTCTTTATGGCTGAGTAATATTCTACTGTGTGCATGTACCACTATCTTCTTTATCCATTCATCTGTCGATGGATGTTGAGGTTTCTTCCCTGTCTTGGCTATTGTAAATAGTGCTGCTGTGAACATTGGGATGCATGCATCCTTTTTTATTATAATTTGTCCAGATATATGCCCAGGCATAGGGTGCCGGATCATATGGAAACTCTATTTTTAGCTTTTTAAGGAACCTCTACATTGACTTCCATAGTGGTGTACTAATTTACATTCCCATCAACAATGTAGAAGGGTTCCTTTTCCTTCACACCCTCTCCAGAAATTACTACTTGCAGACTTTTTAATTATGGCCATTCTAATTGGTACAAGGTGATACCTCATTGTAGTTTTTATCTGCATTTCTCTAATAACTAGCAATGTTGAACATTTTTCCATGTGCCTATCAGCCATCTGTATGCCTTCTTTGGAGAAGTGTCTGTTGGGGTCTTCTGTCTGTTTGTTTTTGCGTGTGTGTTTTCTTGTTTGGGTTTTTTTGTGTGTTTTGTTAATATTGATCTGTATGAATTGTTTATATATTTTGGAAATTAAGCCTTTGTTGGTGACATTGCAAATATTTTCTCCCATTCTTTGAGTGTTCTTTCATTTTGTTTATGGTTTCCTTTTCTGTACAAAAGCTTGTGAATTTCATTAGGTCCCATTTGTTTAGTTTTGCTTTTATTTGTATTGCCTAAGATGGACCTAAGAAAATATTGCTATGATTTACGTCAGAGAATGTTTTGCCTATGTCCTCTTATGGTGTCCTATCTTCTACTTAAGTTTTTAAGCTGTTCTGAGTTTACTTTTTATAGTTTTATTTATTAAGTGATTTATTTTTGGCTGACCTAGGTCCTCGGTGCTGCGCGAGCTTTTCTGTAGTTGTGGTGAGTGGGGGCTACTCTCTAGTTGTGATGCACAGGTTTCTCATTGTGGTGGCTTCTCTTGTTGTGGTGCATGGGCTCTCAGGCATGTGGACTTCAGTAGTTGTGGCTTCCAGGCTCTAGAGCGCAGGTTCAGTAGTTCTGGTGCACGGGCTTAGTTGCTCTGTGGCATGTGGGATCTTCCCAGATCAGGGATTGAAACCATGTCTATTGCATTGGCAGGCAGATTCTTTACCACTGAGCCATCAGGGAAGCCCTTGAGTTTATTTTTGTGTATGATGTGAGGGAGTGTTCTCACTTGATTGATTTACAATTGGCTGCCCAGCTTTTCCAACATTGCTTGCTTAAAATAAATAAATTAATTAAATGTGAACAAGTTACCTATCTATTAAAAAAAAAAAGAGTCTATCTTTTCTCTATTGTTAATCTTGTCTCCTTTGCCGAGTATTAGTTGACCATAGGTGTCTGGGTTCATTTCTAGACTCTCTCTTCTGTTCCATTGATCCACATGTCTGTTTTTGTGCCAGTGCTATACCATTTTGATTACTAAAGCTTTACAGTATTGTCTAAAGTCTTGGAGGATTATGCCTCCAGTTTTACTCTTTTTCCTCAGGATTATTTTGGCAATTATGGGTCTTCTACGGTCCATATAAATTTTAGGATTACTTTTTCTTATTCTACAAAAAATGGATTGGGTAATTTGATAGGGATCAAATGTATATATTACTTAGGGTAGTTTGGCCATTTTAACAATACTAATTTTTTCAATCGAAGAGCATGGGATAGCTTTCCATTTCTTTGAGTCATCTTCAGTTTCCTTTATCAATGCTTTATAGTTCTCAGCATGTAACCCTTTCACCTCCTTGGTCCACTCCTAAGTATTTTACCTTTTTGATGAAATTTTTAAAGGGACATTTTTTTTTACTTTCCCTCTCTGATATTTCACTGTTAGTGCAAAGAAATGCAATCAGTTTCTATAGGTTAATCTTGTATCCTGCTACCTTGCTGAATTTATCAGTTATAAGTTTTTAAAAATTAATTAATTTTTTATTGAAGGATAATTGCTTTACAGAATTTTTGCTGTTTTCTATCAAACCTCAACATGAATCAGCCATAGGTATCAGTTATAACAGTTTTTGTGTGGAGTCTTAAAGGTTTTCTATATAGAGTATCATGTTATCTGCATATGACATTTTTACCTCTTCCCTTCCAGTTTGGATACCTTTTATTTCTTTTTCTTTTCTGACTGTTGTGGCTAAGATTTCCAATACTAGGTTGAATAGAAGTGGTGAGAGTGGGCATCCTTGTCTTGTTCCAGAGTTCAACAGGAAGGCTTTCAGCTTTTCAGTGTTTAATATTGTATTGGCTGTGTCTTTTTCATAGTTTTTATTATGTTTACATATGTTCCCTCTGTACCCATTTTGGCAAGAGTTTTTAATCATGAATGGATATTGAGTTTTCTCAAATGCTTTTTCTTCATCTATTGAGATGATTGTGTGGTTTTTGTCTTTTGTTGATGTAGCATATTATATTGATTTATTTGCATATGTTGAATCATCTTTGTGATCCTGGGATGAATCCAACTTGATCATGGTATATGATTTTTTTTTTACCCATTTTTGCTTTCAGTTTGCTAATTTTTTGTTGAGAAGTTTTACATTTATATTCATCCAAGATATTGGCCTGTAATTTTCTTTTTCGGTAGTGTCTTTGTCTAGTTTTGATATAAGGGTTATAGTGGCTTCATAGAATGGGAAGTGTTCAGTCTTTCAGAAGAGTTTGAGAAGGATTGGTATAAGTTCTTTGCATGTTTGGCAGAATTGCCCAGTAAAGTCTTATGGTCCTGTACTCTTGTTGTGGGGAGGATTTTTTATTCTTATTTTAAATTACAGATTCTATTTCACTTCTAGTGATTGGTCTGTTTCAATTATCTATTTCTTCTTGAGTCCATTTTGGTAGGCTACATTTCTTGAAACTTCATTTATTCTAGGTTGTCCAGTTTGTTGGCATAATAATTGCTCAGAGTATTCTTTTATGTTTTTCTATATTTCTAGGGTATTAGCAATTCTTTCTCACCTTACATTTCTCTTTTAGTTAGCGCCTTTCTTCTTGGTGAGCCTGGACGGAGGTTTGTTGATTTAACCTTTGGTTTACGCTTTCAAAGGGCTTCCCTTGTAGCTCAGTTGGTAAAGAATCTGCCTGCAGTGTAGGAGGCGCAGGTTTGATCCCTGGGTTGGGAAGACCACCTGGAGAAGGAAATGGCAACCCACTCCAGTATCCTTGCCTGGAAAATCTCATGGACAGAGGAGCCTGGTGGACTGCAGTCCATGGGGTCACAAAGAGTCGGGCACAACTGAGTGACTAACACTAACACTTACTCTTTCAAAAGAACCAGCTCTTGAATTTGTTGATTTTCTACTGTTTTTCAATCTCTATTTCCTGATCTTTATTATTTCCTTCCTTCTACTGACTTTAGCTTTAGTTTGTTCTTCTTTTACAAATTCTTTTAGGTAGTAGTTTAGGTTATTTGAGATTATTCTTATTTCTTGAAGAAGGCCTGTATAACTATAAACTTCTCTCTAAGCATTGTTTTTGTACATCCCATAGATTTTGTATAGCTGTTTTCATTGTCATTTGTCTCAAGGTATTTTTTAATTTCCTCTTTGATCTCATCATTGATATATCTGTTTTTTAGTAGCATGTTGTTTAGTCTCCATGTAATCTTTTCTTTCTCATTTCTTTTTCTGTGGTTGATTTCTAGTTTCAGCTTTTTAGCCAGAAGAGATACTTGAAAATTTTCTATCTTCTTAAATTTGTTGAGGCTAGTTTTTTGCCCTAGTACAAGGTCTATCCTAGAGAATGCTCCTGGAGAATGCTCCAACTGCATTTGAAAAGAATGTATATTTTTTATTAATGTAATATCTTAAAAATATTAAATAACTGTTCTGACATTTAGATTCTCTGTAACCTTATTCACTTTCTGTCTATAAGATCTGTCCATTGATGTGAGTGGGATACTAGATTCTTCTACCATTATTGTATTTCCATCAATTTCTCCCTTTATGTCTGCTTGTATTTGTTTTATGTATTTAGGTGCTCCTATATGCCTCAGGCAGAGGGCGGTAAATCATCCATGGTTGAGAAACACTCTCCTAGATAAAACAGAAATATGATATTGGCAAACACAGGTTCTCTCTTCTATAAGCTTGTATTTCAATCTTCTACCTTACATTTGGTTTTCCTTCAAGATAGACTGAAATTCTCTCAACATAGACTAAAATTCTCTCAACATTTCAGTAAGGATATTGAATGTTAGACTGTGTGAGGTGTGCCAAAGAATTTTTCAAAAGTGCATTGGCTATAAAGAATCAAAGGAGAGGCCAAATTTAATTGTTACTGAGTAGCTGAATAGTCATTTAGAGTGAGTGCGCACTATATGCTGCTGTTTATTTTTCTTTTAAATTAGATATCATTTTCATCACCAGGAGATATTAGACTGGGCTATCAGTAAAATATACTATATAATGGATGAGCTTGTAATCAACAAAACATCTTATTTTCAAATTCAGTTATAAACTAATTCTACCTCAACTCACTGAAACATAATATATAGGAATTCAAACCAAACAAAATGTCTAATATTGAATCACTGTGCTCCTAAAACAACAAAAGTTTCAACATCTTTGTTGTCTCTGCTCTTCTCCTAACCTTTGTCTTATTTTCTGGTGTGCTTTGGGCTCATCATGCAAAACATGTGGCACAAACAGGGAAAACAACCAATGACCTAGCAAGTGAACAGCAGCACACTACTAAACGAAGCCCCTTGCATATGGTGGCCCCCTAGCCTGGAGACAGCAGGCCTGTGACAGCCCAGCTGGTCCTCTCATTTCAGCTGTATCAATAACTAATATTATTAATACAGCAGAACAGGCTGTTGGTGATTCATCTGGAATGTCTTTCAGTCTTTAAATTTCACAAGGACTGTATATATTGCCCTGAAATAGATAAACTTTACATTCTAACACTTCATTGGACACTTGTCTTTCTAAAATACTATCAACAGGGACTTTTCTGGAGGTCCAATTGTTAAGACACTGTGCTTCCAACTCAGAGGGTACAGGGATACCTGGTCAGGGAACTAAGTTTCTACAAGCTACATGGTCAGAAGAAGAAATAAAATACTATGAACTTAAAAAAAACACACACACACACCAAAAATCTAGCAAATCCAAGCATTTAGACTACCTTACCTAGAGGATATAATCCCTCTCACCATTTTAGTGCTCTTATCACCCCAAGATCCATTCACTATAATACAATGCCTTTATCACCATGAATTTGGCTCACCAAATTGGGCAATGAGGGTGAACATCATTAGACCGATTAAGAAAAAAACTGTCTCCTTTATATCCCTGGAAGGAGATGGATTTGGCCATTTTGTCTGCTCAGAAATTCACCCACAGCCATTTTCCTTGACCTTCTTACCAACCTCATTGTCATGATGTTGACATTGCTCCACACTCACCAAAGAAAACCTTTACTATGGGAATGTCTTGGTTGACTGGAGCTTTATGAAGATTATACTGAACTCGGGAGTCTTTTCCATACTATGCATTATCCTTGTCTAAGAAAAACTCAAAATCAACAATGAGAGAACAAAATTTCTATTTTATAAATGGGAAGATTAAGAACTACTTAAGGCAAAGTACTTAGCAATAACAATAAATATGCAAAAGCCTTGTCAGATGGGTTGGAAAATATTATTTCCATTTTACAAATGAGGAAAAAAAGAGGTTGTGAATGTGATAAATATGAACACTCTTAATGGGTAGGTAGAACTGGAGACACATATTTAGAAATTCTGGAAACGAGTCCAGCACTATTTCCTCCATATCATGCTGTAATAAAAATAAATGGAGAGGTATGGTGGCATTGTAAATAAATATTGTATACCTAGCAATAAGATTTCATACAATTCACTCATCACTAAAGAGAAAGAAACATATCCTGTTTAGATTTCCAAGGGGTATTATCTGAAAGAAAACATCATTTTACGCCTCTTTTTGTAGAAGAAACAATTGCATTCATGTAAGCTTGATTCCTGAGAGTCTGATGGGATATGAAGGTCATGAATAGACCAAGAAGTCAAAAACACTGGAGGGTGATAATTGAATCAGTGGTACACGTGCACAGACAAACACACACTGGTATCATTCTTCTATTCTGAGAAAGAAAGAAATCAGAGAATATTTCACTTTGGAAAGAAAACACAGAGAACAAAAACAATTTCCAAAAAAACATTTGCTGCTCACTCACTTCTGGAATTTTCGAAAAATCTGAACTCCAATAAACCTTTTAATCCACAGTAATGCCCTCCTCCATCAAAAGAAGATGAAGCCTACAGGAAATATTAACATGATAAGCATACAGTCCTACAGCTCTCTGTGAAAATATGAAGTACCTGTTATCTGAGTGTGACCTCTCTTTCCAGAACACTGAGATTCTTTCAAGACCCAGACAAAACAGTTTGTTGCTTTTGCTTGAGGTTTGAATGACTTATTAATCTTAAAAAAAAAGCAACACATTTATATTAACATAAGGCTGTATGCTATTATTCAATGGCATATTCAATGGTCTGTGATCCTTGGTGACCTTGCCCCATTCAGGAAACTAGAAAATACAGGAACTATATCTGAAAAAATGGATGTTGCAAGAGGAGCGGAGAACTTTTAATAAAAGGATTCGTGACAGAAAGATTACATAATGGTAGAGCAAGGTTATCTATCCCAAGACTAGGAAAGATACTCCAGATTAATGGGATTTCAGGAAATCTCTTTGGAAAACATTAACGAAGTATAGTCATTGTGGGTCCCTCAGAAAGGTTAGACTTGAGGCTTACACCTCTATTAATATCAAGTTCAGCCTCATTGTGAGATGGGGTGTGAAGGAGAATCCTGATAGATTTGAGATTCAAGAACATAGGGAGGTTGGACTCGCTTTTCCAGTACACTATAGAGAGGCAGCAAGCCTAAAGAGGTTTAGAAATGTCTGCACTGGGTGCTTAGGCCAATGAAACTGAGAGCTCTCAGTAACTGTGCCCAAAGGTAAAAAAAAAAAAAAAAAGATAATTTCCATGCATCCACAGTGGCATACAAAGAAGCAAACTGAAGGTGGCCTGTAGTTGGAAGTGGGACTTGGCTATGACTCATGGGGACCAATGAACAGATGGGAATAAGGACCACTTGGAAGACACCCAGCTGCAAAGACTACTCAGGCCAAAGCCCTTTCCTATGCCTTGGTAGTATATAATCCCCCTCTCATTAGATTGAACCCTGAAAGAAAAATAGGGATAGGGGAAGAAATGAATGAAATTAAATTTCCACTACCCAGTAGAAACAAGTAAATAAAATTCTTTCACCTTTCCATCACACATCAACATGTGGATTCAGTTTTGTACCTACCACACCAGCTTTATGGTAAAACAGATTAGTTTTATACAGACTGCAAAGTTGCAAAATAATCTTCAGTGGCAGGCACATCCACGTCCTCATTTCTAGCCCAGAAATAAGGTATTTTAGGCTGATATCAAACTAGGGAAACTTTATAGGAAAAAAAAATCTTTAACAATAATTTTGAAAGTTAAAAATTTTATAGTAATTTGTATATTTTTAATTAACTTTAATTGGAGGATAATTACAATATTGTGATGATTTTTGCCATACATCAACATGAATCGGCCACAAGTATACATGAGTACCCCCCATCCTGAACCCCCTCCCACCCTATCCCTCTAGGTTGTCCCAGAGCACTGGACCTGCATCACACATCAAACTCCTACTGGATATCTGTTTTACACATGGTAATGTATATGTTTCAATGCTATTCTCTCAAATCACCTCACCCTCTCCTTCTCCCACTGAGTCCAAAAGTCTGTTCTTTACATCTATGTCTCTTTTGCTGCCCTGCACGTAGGATCTTTGGTACCGTCTTTCTCTTACACTGTTGATAGGAATGCAAATTGGTACAGCCACTATGGAGAACAGTGTGAAGATTCCTTAAAATATTGGGAATAGAACTGCCAAACGACCCAGCAATCCCACTGCTGGGCATACACACTGAGGAAACCAGAACTGAAAGAGAGACATGTATCCCTGTGTTCCCTGCAGCACTATTTACCATAGCTAGGACATGGAAGCAACCTAGATGTCCATCGGCAGATGAATGGATAAGGAAGTTGTGGTACATATACACAATGGAATATTACTCTGCTATAAAAAGGAATGCATCTGAGTCAGCTCTAATGAGGTGGATGAACTTGGAGCCTATTACGTAGAGTGAAGTCAGAAAGAGAAAGACAAATACTGCATATTGGTGTATATTAATAGTATCAAAGTATGCAGAGCTAATTTTAAAAGTTTCCATCTCTAAAATTATGTTGTAGTATATCTTAAAGAGATGTACCATACTTGCTTGGTTTCCCAAAGTTCCAACTTGTTGCAAAGAATGAGAGTTCTGCTGTAATCAGTGTGAAAAGAGGTTTGTAGATACAATACCAGAGATGTGGTCATCACAAAAGTTTTTGGCAGATATGATCAAATATAAGAATGATTTAGGTAGGCCTTCATTCCACTTTAGAGTAGGATTTAGCCTAGCCATATTACAAACACTACATTATTTTGTTCATGCCCATTCTTCTGCTTCCTTCCTAATGCATGTCTATAGAGCTGTGCTTCTTTCTATCAGAATAACTCTTCAACGAAAGTGTGCACCCCACACTAGGCTGCAGTTCTACTGGAGCAGGGGCCTTCTCTGATTTACCTCATCCTAGTAACTCCAAGCTTAACATTTGCTACATAGTTAATGAAAAAAAATATATATATTTGCTAAATGAGCTGCTGTGTTCATTAACTGTTCATTTTACCATTTGCTTTTCAAATACAGTACTTGGTAAGAAATTATTCTCCCTCTGCTTTTCCCCCCATTCTCTGCAATTTTGTTCCCTTGGAGGAACAGACAGAATGATACCAAACTAATTCCACAACATTTTTGCTTTTCTGACTCTTTTTCTCTCCTCTGGGCTAAGAAGCCAGAATAATCAGAGTAAGATGAATGACTCATGTTCCTGTCAATGCCAGGTTATAAGTCTCTGAAACCATTCCATCTCTGACTACTCTCTCAGGTGTATTATGAATCTGGCCATGTGGTGATGGCACCCACAATGGAGTTTTGAGTGTTAATGGTCATCTCAAGGTTGTGCAGCAGGGTACACACTCTACAGCTTGTCTCAGAAAAGGCCAAGTTCCCCCAGGGTCCAGATCTGATATTCAAAATTACTCTGACTGGCTGGCCAATGAGGTTAAGAACAGATCCATCCATACTGATATACTGTAACCTGTATGGTAGTACGTCTAAAGAAACTGCTTCTATAGTGAACTCCTTATAATAATTTAGTGGAAGAGGCTGTGACAGTACCTACGCAATGCTAAAAACAGCTGCTTGAAAAGTGAGAAACATATAGAAACATCCCTAAGAACCAAAAAAACATTTATCTGATTTCCTAAATGCAGTCATAACATGGAACTACCAGAGGCCCTGGATGAGTTGATTGGTCTGTTCAGCCATAAAACAAAACAAAACAAAACTCATTTGGCTGTTTTGTTTTTCTGACTAAATTGCAATGGGCTTCCCTGGTGGCTCAGATGGTAAAGCATATTCCTGCAGTGCAGGAGACCCAGGTTTGATCCCTGGGTTGGGAAGATCACCTGGAGAAGGAAATGGCAATCCCCTCCAATACTCTTGCCTGGAAAATTCCATGGACTGAGGAGCCTGGTGGGTTACAGTCCATGGGGTTGCAAAGAGTCGGACACGACTGAGCAACTTTACTTTCACCTGAGAATAAGATGTCACATGATGATGTATATCCTAAAAGTTTTACAATCAAAAAAAAAAAAAGAAGAAGCAGCAGCCGCCCCATACTTCTCGTCTTTCTTTTTTTTAATGGAGTTGCTCAGCTGTCTGACTAGATGTTATATAAGTGAAATATATGTATGTACATGGGTTTCCCTGATGGTTCAGTGGTAAAGAATCTGCCTGCAATGCTGGAGATGGTTCAGTCCTGGGTGGGGAAGATCCCCTGGAGGAGGGCATGGCAACCCACTCCAGTATTCTTGCCTGGAGAATCCCACAGACAGAGGAGACTGATGGGCTACAGTCCATGGTTTGCAAAGAGTCGAGACACAACTTAGTGACTAAATGACTACAATATATATGTACATACCTGTACATATTGTTTATCTCATCTACTTATATATGTCTCTCTATATGTGTATCTACATATGATCTCCCCAGAAAAGATTTGTGATTTAATTACTAGCCCCAGGCCTTCCTTCCAATTACCTCCAGGCTGCTAAAGATACCATCAGGAATTTTTATGATCCCTGTGTGGACCATTTAGGGAATACAACTGTGGCCTTTTAAACAGCTCACTTCACTGCTCCCTAGCAACTTTAGTCTGTGCAAGGCAAAGCTCTGAAAGGCAGCTGGGCAACACCATCTTCATTCCAAGTGCTAATTTGATATCTGCATAATTTAATCTCCTCATTCTAAATACCAAACCCTGGTTCCAGAAGTTAATTGGTTTTCTTTCCTCTTTGTTTTTTCTTTTTTTAAATTTAGATATATTAACAGATTTTGTTTGCATTTTAATTTTCTCAGTTTTGGCAAGGTCCACATTTCAATTATAATTATTTGGGCTCCCCATGGGATTTATATATTTAAAAGATTACATTAATTAGCTCTCAAGTAAAAAATAAATTCTATTCCTCATCAAGAGTATTATCAGCAAGCATATTCAAATGACTTTCCGGCAGTTTCAGGGCATTAGTAATTCAGAGAACAACAACGACCATTGTGTTTTTTATATTAAAGACTCAATGCATTGGTGTTAATTGACTCAATTTGTAGGATCAAAAACGATTTAGACCTAAATATACAGATATACCGCTTATCTGCCTCTCTCTCCCTCAAATAAACACATATCCACACACATTTACTCTTGGAGATAACATTGGCCTTAGCTCCATAATGGTTGCAAGCCATTGTTTTGAAGCTCCACAGTCATTAGGAGGAAAATGGGGGCAACTCTAACATGCTACCATATGTTATGCTACCATAACAAGCACTTGACCTTTAGCTCAGTCTAAAGTCCTATTCCTGATCCAATCATTTGGGCCCTTCTGGAGTACATCTCTGGAGTATTCACAGGTGTCAATGTGGCCTTTTCTGTGGCAACATAGAAATACCTTTCCTCTGCAGTAATGTCTGCTGCTGAGACCTCCCAGGATGCTCTTCCTCCCCTCAGCTGTAGCTGCTCTGTGACAATTGCCACCACCCTCCTGCTGCCAACACCAATGGTCAAGCCCTAGTTTCTGGTGGTCTGTGCTGCCTGGCTGCCACATGTGGTAATATGGCCCTGGCCCTGGAGCAAGACTGGTGGCTGTGGATACTAGGCAGTGCTGAAGTGTGAGCCTCAGTGCAGTAAGCTGGTGCAGAAGGGATCCTTCCCAACCTCTACCTTTGTGTCAGGCTTTATTACCAAGTAGTGCTCCTGATGTCTCTGAGATTTTTGTGAGAAAATTACCCTTTGAGATTTTACCAATGGAAGCCTCTGTCCATTCACAGGAAGGATTCAGATATCCATTCACAGGAAGCATTACATCTCGTCTCTGATCAACACTATCTTTCTCTCCAATTGTAGGAACACCTACAATGGAACAAGCTGATTTTTCCAACTATTTCATTGAAAGAAAGTGAAAGCGTTAGTCACTCAGTCGTGTCCGACTCTTTGGGACCCCATGGACTGTAGCCCACCAGGGTCCTTTGTCCATGGGATTCTCCAGGCAAGAATACAGAGTGGGTTGTTATTTTCTCCTCCAGGGGATCTTTCCAACCCAGTGTCCTGCATTGCCGGCAGGTTCTTTACCATTTGAGCCACCAGGGAAGCCCAGGAAAAGCTGTTTCCCAGGAGGCACCTCAGTGCCTCACAGAGATAGACCTCTAAGGACCTGGGTCCTAAATATCATGATGCCACTCCAGAATTTTCATTCAAGGGTCAAGGTGTAACCTGCTTCACAATAGAGAAATTGTGAAATATGCAAACCATGTATGTCTATCCGTGTGTTCATGCAACAGGTTAGTGTGAGAAGTAGCTACAGTGTAATAGTTCAAAGTGTGGATTCTGGAGCCAGACTACGTGAACTCAAATCCTAGCTCTGTCACCTGCTAGCTTAGTGGGCCTCAACAAGTCACTTGGCCTGTTTATGTCTCATTATTCTCATCTCATAAACTGTGAATAATAACAGTACCCTCTTCCCAGGGTTGTTATGTGATCAGACAAGCTAATCCATGTAAAGTCCTTAGAACAGTAGCTGGCACATAATAAGTGCTCTGTATTATCTCTGATGATAGTTATAGTTCTCTATGAGTGGTGCAACTATTCATCCTGGTCCTCTAGGTGATGGGGATACAGCTGTGACTGAAATATACAATGACCATGACCTCACAGGGAGGGCATACTATGTGTGCGTGTTAGTCACTCAGTCGTGTCTGACTCTTTGCAACCCCATGGACTTAGCCCACCAGGCTCCTCTGTCCATGGGATTCTCCAGGCAAGAATACTAGAGTGGATTGTCATTTCCTTCTTCAACAGGGAGGGCATGACAATAAACAAAATATACACTCTCAGCAAGTGATAAATGCAGCAAAAAGAAAACTGAAAAAAAGAAGGAAAAAAGAGCACTAAGTGTTAAAGGGATAATTTTCAAGCCATTGTCAATGAGTGTCATATTTTGTCTTAAACGAAACAATTATTTTGTTTCATGTTACCATTTGAAAATTTTTTTATGTGGACCATTTTTAAAGTGTTTATTGAATTTGTTAGAATATTGTTTCTGTTCTATGGTTTGCTTTTTTGGCATGTGGGATCTTAGCTCCCTGACTAGGGATTGAACACACACCTCCTGTATTGGAGGGTGAAGTCTTAACCACTGGACTGCCAGGGAAGTCCATGTTACCATTTTTTTTTTATTTAAATGAGTTTGAAAGTATAGGTAAAACCCAGCAAAAAAGTAGTTTTAGTTTCATTAGTTCATCCTGGAAAACTGCTGTTCCAGCACACAAATTGTTGTTTCGGTGTACTTCATATAGCATAGAAAATCAGCTCCACAGAAATGTTGCTGGTGTTCTTAGGAAAGTTTAGGGTTTCCATGTGACATTCCATATTTATTTGCTCTTTGATCTATGTTTACTTGAAATGTTTCTGCTTCTATTGACGATTCAAAGCATACGGCTGAGACCAGAAACTCATATACTTAGACACAGAAAACTGAGACTACCTATCTCCCCATACGGCTTACTGTCTCCATTAGGGGTCAGAAAACAACACCCCACCAGGCTGAATCTCGCTCCTTGCTTGTTTTTGTGAATGCATTTTGGCACAAGGTCCTGCACATTTATTTGCATATTTTATCTGTGACTCTCTTGCACAATCACAGAGTTGAGTAGTAGCCACAGAGAAGGCATGGCCCAAAGCTTAACATTTTTTACTCTTTGGCTCTTTATAAACCTCTGGGCCACACCAGGATTTCTCAACCTGGGCACAAACTGGCTGGATAATTCTTTGTTGTTCTCTGCATCACAGGATGTTGAACAGCATCCCTGGCTGATAGCTATCTATCAGATGCCCGGTAACACCAAAGCTGCCAACTCCTCTGGTGACAAGTGTGAGGGCTCCAGACTTTGCCAAAAGCCCCCTGGGAGGCAAATCAGTCACAGTTGAGAGCCACTCTCATGGTTCAGTGAGAATCACTGACCTGGTGTTACTATTCAGTTGTCTACAGTAGTATAATTTGAATATTCTAGATGACTCTTGCCCAGGCAAATAAATATATCGTTCATTATAAGACTTCCCCAAAGGTATTGATTCTTCAATAGAAATTATTAACAATTTGTGCCCTCACCTTGCTGTGCCCTCAACCCTAAACTAATATGCCTTGATCCTCAATCCTAAGTAAGCTTCCAAAGTGAAAAATCATCTTAAACCAAACTTCAGATCCTTATCAAAAATCTAACCGAGTCCTCTGAGACAAGATAAAAACTGTCTAGGTGGTGGTATCCCCTACCATGGTAAGTGGTACATTTGTATTCGCTTTATCAATAAGATGCATTGGTGATACCTAGGATGTCAGCATTCCACAGTATGTAACAAGCTTTAAAATTCCAATGTCTTACATAAAAAGGAGGTTTATGGAAATGTGTAATTTCTAGTCAGGCAGTTATACTTCAAGCATCCTTTTCACTTACTCAACACTGTGTTGAGTCTAAATTCTTTCAGATTTTAGATTTATAATTACCTCTGTCCTCACTGCTTTTAGAAGATTTAGAATAAATCCTGAAAGAAATACAGATACCATATTTCCAAATGGAATATTTAATGTTACTGGGGTTTCCCCAACTAAATATAATTAAACATATTTCAGAGTAAGTTATCTGAATATTGAATTGGCATCTACCTTAACAAAGAGAGAATTGCTGAGTTCTACTTAGGAAAATTGTTTTCCCCTTGAGTAAGTAAAAAGGCAAGAAATCCTTTCAGTGAATGGGAAAAATTCCAGTTTGCCTGAATAAAAATATAGTTACTCAGACTAGCCAGATAAAAGGAAATTAGCTGTGTTCTTCATCTAACTGAAGCCCCATAATCAGCACGCTTGTGTTTCTCAGTTTTCTACCAGTTGTTATAGATGGAGCTTTATGAAATCCATTCTGTGTTTTCAATATTCAGAGTCAAGAAGAGTTTCCGGCACATAGTAGGTGTTCAATAAATATTTGTTAAACAAAATAATTAAGTTATGTACTCTATACATGTAAATGGAAGCATATGAAATCATCTCTGAGAATTTGCTTACGAGTTACAGTCGTCCTAATCTCAAATTCAAATGTATTAACATCTAAAATTCTCAGGCTCCCCATGATGAGTGTCTGCTGTGATAGGATGTGTTTCTAATCACTACCTGCTTTTCAGAATTTTTCTGAGGTAGAAGGTATCATAAATCTATGCAGAGCTGTTATTTCCAGTGAACAGCTTTCTTTCCTTTGTCCTTCATATTCAACCCCCTACTCTAGAGGAGTGGGATTGGGGGGAGGTGTTAGGAAGGTTCAAGACAGAGGGGGCATATGCATACCTATGGCTGATTGATACTATGTTTGGCAGAAACCAACACAATACTGTAAAGCAATTATTCTTCAATTAAAAATAGATAAAATTTGAAAATTAAAAAAATAAATCCCCAACTAGAGCTCTTGGTTAGTGGTTCAGTGGCTAATTCAGGTCTAACTCTTGGACCCCAAAGGCTGTAGCTTGCTAGACTTCTCTGTTCATGGGATTCTTCAGGCAAGAATACTGGAGTGGGTTGCCATTTCCTTCTCCAGGGGATCTTCCCAGCCCAGGAATTGAACCTGGGTCTCCTGCATTTGCAGACAGATTGGTTAGGGAGATGCATTTAGTGACTTGATAATGAAGATATATTAAGATTTCAGCTTCATCTTAGGCAGTAAAAAGCCATGAAAGAACAATGATTCTATTCTAATCAAGAGAAAAACATGAATAATTTGCAAAATCATAACTTTCTGAGCCCCTTGGAGAGCTGAAAACAAGATAAACTAAGTTCCAAAGGGTGACAGGTCTCTCTGAGGAGGCAAAAGAACATCAACATTGTTTTACCTGTGACAGACACGGGAGGAAGGGTTAGCATTCGATAAAGTTGGTAAGAAGAAAGCATGCAAGTTTTAATGAATTCTTAAATTCTTAAAGTATGTGTGAGCATGAGAGTTTATAACTCCTGGGAATGGCATACACAAGGCAAGTCTGCAGCCACTTGGCAATACTTTTCTGTGAACATTCCCCAGTGCTCACAAGCAAAGGTGAGGTCAGGTGTGAGCTCTGAGATACTCTCTTTGTGATAGAGCCATGAAGGGCCTGCCAACATTTGAAGGTTGAGCAAAAGTACCCAGAGAAACTTATCTGTGTTCCTTCTAGAACCTGCACGTGCATGAAGTAATGAGCAACTGCTACTGAGTCATAGACAAGAAACCTGACAGACACGCCCACACCTCGAACCCCTGATATGAAGCAAAGGCATCTGCTAATGGAGGAAGGAAAGAAACCCGCCCATATCTGGAATCTGACCACACTTTGATAGGAAAAGCTACCTGCCCCCAGGGAAGAGGAAGGAAACTGTCCCATTCCACAGTGGACAAAGTCTGGCTGCTGCTGGGTGAGGAATAGAAAACCCACTATCTCAGCCCTGCATTGACACTATTCAAAAGCCATCTGACACCTGGAGAGGAACAGGAAATCGGCCCGTCTGCAAAAATTTACACTGATGGCATAGGTCTCCTGCCGCCGGAGACAGGCAGGAAACTCATTCATGCTCAAGATCCCCCATACAGGGCGGATATATAGGGCATTACAGATGCTGCACTGAGTGGGAGAAAGAGATGGTCCATCACTAGGGGAGGGCTAAAACACAGGAAGATCCACCTTTGAGGCTGAGTTACACAGGGCATGCTGAAGACTGAGGCTGTAGCAGGAGAAAGAGAAATTCCCCTTATATCCACAAGTTTCACACTAAGTAATAGTCTACCACTGAGGAGAGGGGCCACAGTGTACAGAAAAGCCTCCTTCTGTGTTGCAAGTGTGCTGAAAGCTGAGGGTGGAGGAACAACAATGAAAGAAACTCTACAGCACTCAAGGCATCACACTAAATACAAAGCAGGAGCAGTGGCCCAATGAAGGAATTAGTGAGTTGCTTCCAAAAGGGGAAAATACAAACTGCAGGGGAGAAAGCTGGCAGACTCCCTGGTGATTGTCATGCGAATAGCATATACCCCCTGCTATGATGTGATGGGAAGAGCACTACCTCTCTGTGGTCTCCTTCCCCTCAACCCATGCAAGTAAAATGTGGAAATGTGTGTCGCTCAGTTGTATCTGACTCTTTGAGACCCCATGGATTGTAGCCTGTCAGGCTTTCCTGTCCATGGAATTCTTTTTTTTTTTTTTTTTTACAGTGGGTTTGACATGGACCAATAACTTTATTTTTTTTTAAATTTTAAGAAAGAATTTTATTTTTGTTCACTCTCCTCTTTTTTTTAATTAATTTTTTTTTACTTTACAATACTGTATTGGTTTTGCCATACATTGACATGAATCCGCCACAGGTGTACAGGATTTCTCCAGGCAAGAATATTGGAGTGGATAGTCATTCCCTTCTCCGGGGGATCTTCCCAACCCAGGGACTAAACACAGGTCTCCTGCATTGCAGGCAGATTCTTTACCATCTGAGCCACCAGGGAAGCCCATTACCCAGTCTAATCAGGAGAAAACTTCAGACAAACCTAAATTAAGGGATATTCTAGAAAGTTTTTGACCAATATTCTTCAAAAGCATACAAATAATGAAAAACAAGTAAAAAGAACTATTATAGATAAGATGAGACTAAAAATACACAATAACTAAGGTAATATAGTATCCTAGATTGAATCCTGGAACATGGAAAGGAAAAAATGGTGGTGTTCAGTTAACAGTCTTAGTGTTAATATTTTAGTTTTGACAAATGTACCATTGGTTAACATTAGGGAATGCTGAATAAAGTATATGTGGGAACTCTCTGCACTGTATTTGTAACTTTTCTATAAAGTTGTTCCCAGATAAAAAGTTTAATTTTAGGGGCTTCCTTGGTGGCTCAGTGGTAAAGAATCTGCCTGCCAATGCAGGAGACATGGGTTTGATCCCTGGTCCAGAAAGATCCCAAATGTCGTGAAGTAACTAAGCCTGTGTGCTACAATTATTGAGTCTGTGCTCTAGAGTCCAGGAGCTACAACTACTAAGCCCACATGCCTAGAGCCCATGCTCTGCAACAAGAGAAGCCACCGCAATGAGAAGCCTGCACAATGCAACTACAGAGTAGCCCCCACTTGCTACAACTAGAGAAAAACCTTCACAGCAAGGAAGACCCAGCATAGCCAAAAATAAATTAAAAGTAGTTTTAAAAAGTTTAATTTTAAAAATGGAAAGAAATAAAGTAACTCATTGAAGCACAAGGAGAAAAACATGGAGGGAAGAAAGTATAGTACATTCAAAAGCTGTGGGAAACCACCCATCTATTATACATGCAATTGGGGCCCCAAAAAGAAAAAGAGGAAAATAGAGCAGTAGAAATATTTGAAGACATAATGACTAATTATTTGAATGAAAGACAACAAACCACAGATCCAAGAAGCTCAGAGAATCCCAAGGACAATAAATGCAAAACAACAACAACAACAACAAAAAAAAAAAACCACCCAAAACCTAAGCATATCACAACCAAACTAAAAAGCAAAAACAGAATGACAGCAGATTTCTCATCAGAAAATATGCAAATAAGACTTAATGATATCTTTAAAGTCCTTAATGGAAAACTAAACAAGTAACAATCTCACAGCAACTTAGAATTCTATGGCCAGTTAAACATCATTCAAAAATGAAACTGAAATAAAGATATTTTTTGAGACAAAAGAAAAAGCCAAGAGATCATATTGCCAGAGGATATATGCCTACAACATTAAACAATAACAGGGGAATATTTGAACAACTCCATTCCAATAAATTTGACAACTTAGATGTACTGGAAAAAATTCCTCCAATGGCACAAACTACCATCTCTCACTCAAGAAGAAATAGATAACCTGAATAATCCTGTATGTATTAAAACTGCCTTTTTAGTTAAAAACGTTTGTACAAGACAACACAGGTTCACATGGCTTTACTAATGAATACTACAAAACAATGAAGGCAAAGCCTGAGGAAGAGAGGGAAGAGGTACTGCACTACTTGACATTAGAATTACCATGATGTTAACATGTGACAAAGATATTACAGGAAAAGCAAACTATAGGCCAGGATTGTTCCTAAGCATAAATGCAAAATACCTAATACATTATTGGCAAATCAACTTGTACAACATATAAACTAGATATAATAACAGGAACAAGTAGGCTTTCTCTCAAGAATGCAGTTGTTTCAACATTCAACAACTGTGTTTTACCACACTAACAGACTAAAATGTATACCATATGAAAAAATCATTTCACAAACTTAAACATTTATTTATGACAAATTTTTCATTAATTTAAAAATTACATGCAAGTTCCTCAACTTAATGAAGGGGCTCTACAAACACAGCTAACATTATACTTAACAGTGAATACTGAATTTTTTCCCTCTACAATTATAAACAAGTCGAGTGTCTGTTCTCACCTTTTCAGTTCAACATTAACTGGAAGTTCTAGCAGTAAGGCAAAGGAAAAAAAAAAAGATATACAGATTGGAAAAGAAGAAATATAACTTTTTTTATTATCTGATTTCAGAATTATCTGTATAGAGTATCACTAGGAATCTACCAAAAAATTGGTAAGTGAGTTTATGAAAGCCACAGGACAAAAAGTCAATATACAAAAGTCAAACATATATTTATGAACTATTAATGTACAGCTGAAAACTAAAATTTTAAAATACTATTTACAATAGCCTAAAAATATGAAACACTTAAGGATACACTTTTAAAATATGTGAAAGTTATGTACATTGAAAATTGCTAAGTACTGCTGATAGAAATTAAAGTAGATCTAATTACATGGAGATATATCTTATGATCATGGATCAGAAAATTTAATATTGGTAAGGAGTTATCCTCTCCAGGTGATCTCTAAATTCAGTGTAATCCTATTAAAAATCATGGAAAGATTTTTAGAGCAATTAACCAACAAGTATAAAGTTTATATTTAATAAGATCTAAAACAGCCTAAATGTTTTTTGTAAAAGACAACAAAATTGAGTTTTCATGTATACCTATTTGAAACAGCTATGTATCAAACAATGTGGTATTGATATAAGGATAAACGTAGATCAATGCAGAAAAACAGATACTACAGAAACAGATTCACTCATAAATGATAAGTTAATTTTTGACAATGGCGCAAAAGTAAGCAATGCTGAAAGTAATTTTAAAAATTATTCTCGCTACACTTAAAATGTATGAGTCCAAGAATAAGAGATAAACAATGAATCTTCTATAAGAAAACATAGGAGACAATCTTTGTGACCTTGGGTTATCAAATAAATATTTCTTAGACAAAGAAATATGAACTATAAAGAAAAAACAATAGAATTTATATCAAAAAAAAGGCAAAACTTCTGTGCTTCAAAAGACAAGGCACAGACTGGGAGAAAATATTTGCAAAACATATATCTAATAAAGGTCTTGTATCCAGAATATATAAAGAACATTTGTAGTTCAACAATAAAAATACAAATGCTGGAGAGGGTGTAGAGAAAAGGGAACCCTCTTGTACTGTCGGTGGGAATGTAAATTGATACAGCCACTATGGAAGACAGTATGGAGATGCCTTAAAAAACCAGGAATAAAACCACCATGTGATCCAGCAATCCCATTTCTAGGCATATACCCTGAGGAAACCAAAACTGAAAAAGACACATGTACCCAAATGTACACTGCAGCTCTATTTACAATAGCTAGAACATGGAAGCAACTTA
This sequence comes from Capricornis sumatraensis, assembly GCF_032405125.1. NCBI lineage: Eukaryota > Metazoa > Chordata > Mammalia > Artiodactyla > Bovidae > Capricornis > Capricornis sumatraensis. The sequence continues at coordinate 114,414,703 of NC_091092.1, forward strand.
GATGTCCATCAACAGATGAATGGATAAAGAAGTGGTGGTACATATACACAATGGAATATTACTCAGTCATGAAAAGGAACACATTTGAGTCAGTTCTAGGTGGATGAACCTAGAGCCTATCACACAGAGTGAAGTCAGAAAGAGAAAGATAAATATCATATATACTAATGCATACATATGGAATCTAGAAAGATGGTACTGATGAATTTACTTGCAGGGCAGCAATGGAGAAACAGATATAGAGAACAGACTTATGGACACGGGGAGAAGGGAGGAGAGGGTGAGATATATTGAGAGAGTAACATGGAAACTTACACTACCATATGTAAAATAGATAGCCAATGGGAATTTGCTATATGTCTCAGTGAATTAGGGGCTCCGTGTCAACCTAGAGGGGTGGGATGGGGAGGGAGATGGGAGGGAGGTTCAAGAGGGAGGGGACATATGTATACCTATGGCTGCTTCATGTTGAGATTTGGCAGAAAACAACAAAATTCTGTAAAGCAATTAACCTTCAATTAAAAAATGAAATTAAAAAAGAAACTAATGAGTGTTGCTAAGAATGTGGGAAAATTGTAATACTGCTGGTTGGAATGCAAAATAATTCAGCCACTTTGATCACTTCCTATAAAATTAAAAATATATTTACCCTATGACTCAGCAATTCCACTCCTAGGTATTTACACAAGAAAAAGAAAAATGCCTATATGCAAATGTTCATAGAAGCTTAACTCAGAATTACAAAAAAAAAAAAAAAAAAAAAAACAAAACTGAAAACAACACAAATTTCCTTAACAGGTGAATGGATAAACACACAGTTTCAAGTTCAAAGAAGAGATCACTATTCTACAATGAAAAGGAACAATGTACTGATACATAGGCAGATTTCACATCATTATGCTTGGTGAGAAAAGCCAGTCACACTAAGTGCTGCCTGATTCAATTTAAATGACTTCTAATAAAGGAAAAAATATTGGTAAAGGGACTGAAAACATATCAGTGGTTTCTAGAGAACCAGTTAGGCAGAGGTATGAGGAACCTTTGGGAATTGTGAAAATGGTCTATATTTTGATTCTGGTCATGATTATACAAATATATACTTTAAAAGGGTAAATTTTATCACACAAAATTATACTTCAATAAAAGTTGAAAACTGTGACAGTATTCACATAGGGTACAGTCAGCTAGGTTAGTCCTAGCACTTGATTTTGTATGTGCAGACAGTGAAATTATGAATTCCAGGAGAGAGAGTTAAAGAATTTTTTTCCCTGTTAAGGTACAAAGAACTCTCAGATAATAATACAAAATTCTAATTTTTTTTGTTTTACTGGAAATGAACTTAGAGATCATCCAGGATGAATACTTCACTTTACAGGTAAGGAAATAAAGACCTAAAGAAGCTGGATGACTCATCCAAGAAACCCAGTCTACAAGCTGGGACAGAATGGCCCTCAGAACAATCCTACTAGATCTACCCCAAATTGTAAGCAAGTCATCCAAATGAATCTAAGCAATCCTAGGAGCTAGTGTTACAAGTTAAATCTCACCAAGAAACAAAAGCACCAACCAGACCTTCAAAATAATGCAGTACAATGTAATTGTGATCCTGCAGGTTGGGGAAAGGAAGTTGTATGTCAAGGATAAGTGACCTTCAAAGGTCAGAGAAATAAAGAACTCTAACATTTCTGATTTCTCATTGATATGTGTTCAAACAGCTAGTTCAATTTGTCAGTGCATTTTACCTAATCAGTAATATTAAAATACTCATAACAAAGTCGTGAAGAGGAAGGGCAATGACTGTTCCATTGTTTCCCAGGACAGGTCAGGAGATTCCGAACTTTTAGATTCAGACAATTTGGAGTCTAAAAGGTGAACATCATCAGATGTGAACACAGACTCTGAACAAGCAGATACAAGATTATTAGTTGATTTCTTCCATCCCTATGGCTGCTCACTTCCATTCCTACCATCTATAATGCTCATATTTACAGATGTGATCTTTCCCTTGCCATTAATAATTAACACATTTTGTACTTGTCTTTGCAATAGAAACCCAGTCAACCAGGGGTTCAAACAATTTAAAAAGTGTGATCATTTTTATACATCAACTTGGCTAGGCTATGGTGTCCAGGTGTTTGGTCAAACAGCAGTTGAGATGTTGCTGTGAAGATATTTTTATATGTGACTCGCATTTACAATGGGCAGACTTTAAACAAAGTAGACTGCCCTCCATAATATAGATGAGACCTCATCCAGTTAGCTGAAAACCTTAAAAGAAAAGACATGTTTCTTGAAAAAGGAATTCTGCCTTAAGACTGCAAGTTGGAAACTCTGCCTGAGTTTCCACCTGTTAGCTTGCTCTGCAAATTTCAAACTTTCAGCTCCCACGATCACATGAGAGTCAATTTCTTAAAATAAGTCTCACTTTGTTTCTTTCTATGTATGTGTGTGTGTATACATGTGTGTGTATACAAACATAGACATTATGTGTGTGTTGTGCATGTTCTATTTCTCTGAGTAACTCTAATCCATAGAGCTCATAATTTTCATAAAACAAGCAATTAAGAGGTTGTGAGTTCAATGGCTTCATTTACCATCAGACACTTGAGCTTCTTGTAGCCTTCTACTCCTCTGTCCTTACTTAGCTGGCAGCTTTTGTCCATATGATCATGGTGGCAAGGTAGTTATTGCACCATCAACATCATTACTGTGTTTTAGAAAAGAGGAGAAATTAAAGACAGATGATGTTGAGTTAAAAAGTCAACAGTGAGTTAAGTCTACCCTTTTAAAGAAATTTCGCAGAACTTCTCTTCAGCAACTTTCACTTCTATCATATTGGCCTTAACTATGTCCCATGGCCATCATTAGCTGCAAGAGAAGCTGGAAAATGTAGCTTTGTTAGCTGGGCACAATGCCCAAGCAGAGTAGGTGTTCTATTCTAACAGAAAAGAAGAGATACTGGACAAGCTAAAAGCAGTGTCTGCCATACCCCTTCAAATCTGTGGATTGGTCCTTAAACTTACTTTGGTTTTTAGGTTCACTAATGATCATTTTATTATTGGAATGTTACTTTAGCTCAGATATTATTTTGGTCTTCCACTGTTCAAGGATTATTCATCTTTTCCAAAGATGATGATCATCCCATCTTCCTCCTCTTTCCCTATATGCCCTCTCAGTTTGGTTCAGTCGGTCAGTCACATCTGACTCTTTGCAACCCAATGGACAGCAGCACGCCAGGCTTCTCTGTCCATTACCAACTCCCAGAGCTTGCTCAAACTCATATCCATTGAGTCGGTGATGTCATCCAACCACCTTATCCTCTGTCGTCCCCTTTTCCTCCTGCCTTCAATCTTTCCCAGCATCTGGGTCTTTTCCAAGGAGTCAGTTCTTCTCATCAGGTGGCCAAAGTATTGGAGTTTCAGCTTCAGCATCAGTCCTTCCAATGAATATTCAGGACTGATTTCCTTTTGGATTGACTAGTTTGATTTCCTTGCAGTCCAAGGGGCTCTCAAGAGTCTTCTCCAATACCACAGTTGAAAAGCATCAATTCTTTGGTGCTCAGCTTTCTTTATAGTCCAACTCTCACATCCATACATGAATAGTGGAAAAATCATAGCTTTGACTAGACAGACCTTTGTCAGCAAAGTAATGTCTCTGCTTTTTAATATGCTGTCTAGGTTGGTCATAGCTTTTCTTCCAAGGAGCAGGTGTCTTTTAATTTCATGGCTGCAGTCACTATCTGCAGTGATTTTGGAGCCCAAGAAAATAAAATCTCTCATTGTTTCCAGTGTTTCTCCATCTATTTGCCATAAAGTGATGGGACCAGATATCATGATCTTAGTTTTTTTAATGTTGCGTTTTAAGCCAGCTTTTCCACTCTCCTTTTTCACCTTCATCAAGAAGCTCTTTAGTTCCTCTTCACTTTCTGCCATTAAGGGTGTTATCATCTGCGTATCTGAGGTTATTGATGTACCCTCTGCTCCACACATACTCACCCCATAGAACTAACACTTTATTCAAAGCAACTGGAAACACGGAAAATAACTAGTATTTCATGGTTAATGAGTCTACTAGAAAACATATACTCTCCTAATATTGAAGATTCAGGGTTACAGCGAATAATCGTCAACTTGGTTGGAAAACATTTCACAAGGAAAGAAGATGCCTAAGTTTAGAGGACACAGGAGTAGCTAGGAAATTCATTTCCCGAAAGATTATTATGATGAGCTAGCTATTAACTGCTTGAGATCACAAGAAATTAATACATAAGGCACAGTTGCTTATCTCTAGGAGATGGTACCGCTGGGACTGATTTCTGTCTGTCAGAAATAATCAGTAATTATGAAGACAATACAAAATAAAACAAAGAAACTTTTAAAAATTGCCCTAAAGAGGCATGTGTAGGAGAGGTAATTAACTTTCTTTAAACTATAAATGAAAACCCTTGTGGCAGAAGATGGCTTTTAAATCTACCATGTGAATTCTCTATCCTCAACATTTCAGCATTCATCTTTTTTTCTTGAAATTTCACTGCCACTTCTTTGGATCCCACCTTTCACATATAGCTACATGTATTCCTTATGTTGATCTTATTCCATCCTGCATACCACTACTATTTTGATCTTAAGTGTGAATGTGATCATGTCTGTCTACTGCCTAAAATCTTCTGTAGGTCTCTGTAGATTTCAAAATAAAGCCAGAAGCCTCAGTTTAGTACACAATGATGTTCATGACCTGTCTCCTACCTCCTTTTCTTGGCTCAGCTCCCACTGACCCTGCCTTTCTCACTCTGTAAACATAAAAAGATAATCCATCCATTCATTGAATATATATACTTATAAATATATATGTTCATTAAATATGCTAAACACATACTGTGTGCCAGGCATTGTGCTAGGTACAGCAGTTTAAAAACAGTACCCATCATTTAAGACTATTGTCTCATGGTTTTGAGTTTGAAATGACTCAGCTCAGTAGTTTTTATTTCGAGTTTCTCACGTCGTTTCAGTGATTTCAATCTCCAAGTTTTTGTGCCATCTCAAAGGCTTCCTAATTGATGTGTCTGGGCTGGGAAGTTGTTGGCAGCTGGAAGCTGGAGCAGTTGGTGTTCCTCAGGCATCTCGGCCATCTTTGTGTGTTTGCTTCAGCATAGCAGCTTTGAATAGGCTAGACTTCTTCTGTGGTGGCCCAGGACTTCAAAGGCACATTTTTAAGAAAGGAGTGAAGGAAGTCATATCATCTTTCATGACCTAGCCTTGCCAGTCACCTGGTGTCACAGCTAGTATACTTTATTAATAAGGCAGTTCCCCAGGCCTACCCAGGTTCAAGGGGAAGGGATACAGACCCAACCTCTTGGTGGAGGAGTGGTAAGGTTCTGGAAAGTGTGTAGGACGGGAAACATTGTTGCCGATATTTTGAAAAACACAATCTGCCACAGAAATCTTTCCAGAATTATCTTGTTTCTTCACACTCCTATGCTTTCATAAATGCTGTTCACACTTCCTCAAGTGTCGTTGCCTCTTTTTGATTAACTTAGTAATACTCATTTGGTAAAACTTATCTCCAGTTTCTCTTCCTTTGAGAAGAAAAGTTCTTAGACCACTACCTGTCGTGTCATACCCACTGTCACCCCAGTGCTTCTCCTCATATCCTGCTCCGTTTGCAAGCCATGGATAATCCCAGACCTCTTTTCACAATATGTTGTGGTAGATGATCTCAACTCCATAACTGAATCCAAAATTCTTAAAGATATAAATCTCTGTTCAATTTTCCATTGTTGGGAGATTATTTAGTACTTTAAGTACTTAAATGTGTTAATGTGAAAGCAAATCAAATTGTCAAGAATATAGCTAAGTATAGAAATGTTTGTTAAACTTTTTGCTAGGATTTTAGGTAGTCTAGATAGGAAGTGAGAATAACAAATACAAAGGAAAGAAACAGGGAGGCAGAAATCTAGTTTCTACATAAAAATCACATGTACTAAGTTGTGAGAGGATCAATTCTCATCAAATCTATGGCTAGGGCAAATGAGCATCTTAAGTGTTACACATTTTCTAGTCAAAAGAACAAGAAAACAAAGTTTAGTGGATTTTTACTCAGGCAGTTTATATACATTCATATCAAAGATATGAATAGATATTACCTCTGTTTTGCAGGTAAGGAAACTAAGACTCAAGCATACAAGTAATTATTCTAAAGCACGGCACTCAATTATTATTGCTATTCTAGTTGTAAATGACAGAACTAGGATACAGACTATCTGTCTGACTGCAAAATTTATTCTTTCTCCCATATTATTCTCTGAGTAAGTTTCCATAGCTCTTAATTTCTAGTCTCAAATGAGGCTGAATCTCCATGATGGCAAATTTCCACTTATTTGTGGATGTCCTTTTAGAACTTTTAAATTTTTCAAGAAAGCAGTTGTCATAGAGGTACAGACCATGAGGATCTACCTCTTCTGTTTTTGTTCTTTTGTCTATTACTTCTTCTTTTAGATTTTTAGGTGCTAGAGTAGAAGAAAGAAAGACCTATATGAAGATACTGAGAAAAATTCTATGACCTTAATTACAGATGAAGGACTCTGACAATGTAAGTAGATAAACAATTCCACTTTTCATCTTAAGTGTTACCAGAGGCATTCTGGTGTAGTCTCAATATCTTTTAACCATTTCTAATATCTCATATTTTTTAACTGGAATTGTAATAATAATGTATCATCTTGGTTTTGCCTGACTCCTTTAAGGTAACACTACTAGGATAAACAACTTTTACACAAAAAATGTTACCAAATATGTAGGATGTCGTTCCCTCCTGTATGCGTCACTCAGTTATCTTCTCCAACTTTTACTCTTCCTAAAATCTGCAAGATTAGACCATAAAACAATTCAAGAGTGGAATGATTCAAGTTATTTTATAACGGTTATAATCAAAATACTGCAGGAACTTCCCTGGCGGTTCAGCCGTTAAGACTTCATGCTTCCAATGCAGGGAATGCGGGATCGATCCCTAGTTGGGAAACTAATATCCTAAATGCTGTGTGGTATGTACACCCCATCCCCCTAAAAAGAAACAATAGCCAATCCAAGCTGATGTCTTTAAAACATTAACAATGCTTATTAATAATTTCTTCATTTAGAAAAAAAAATGTAGAAAGGGAAATATACTTTAAGGTTTTTTTCTCTTTATTGGCTAATACATAAGAAATTTTAAAATTTTTAGATATTTATACAGGTCAAATCTAACTAGCCACATATAGTTGATGCAAAAGATCATATTATTTCTAAGTTGAAAAACATTTTTATTGTTAACAATTTAGGGTAATCCTTGTAGCCTCTTCTAGGCACTAACAAAGCTATTTGAGAATGAGTCCATTAAACCCCTTTCATCTTGCTATACTACTGTTTTTTCTGGTGAAGAGATTATACTTGGCAAATTCCCATAGGAATAAATTATTTCAAGACCAAGATATCTCATAACTCCTCAGCATATCCGGCACCCTAATTTGGGGAAGGATAGCAACTATATTTCAAAATTGTTGAGAGAATATGAGATTTGACTTTAAAAAATCAGAATCATACTTAATAGAGGAATTCAGTTATTATTCCATTGATAACAAAGGATCTTTCAAAATAAGAATAACCACTTCCTATTTTTTTGTTTGTTTTTGAGTTCAGATTGTATTGTTCTTTATTTTCCTGAATCAGGATCTAGCCATTCTTTTTCAAACAGCACCAGTGTTTTTTGTTTTTAAACAGTATGAAGAATTCAGCTTGTCTCATGAATAAAACAACTGCCTGAATTTCTCTCCTATCGTGAGTTTCTATTTATTTTTTTTCTTGAAGACAACCATGAAATCAATGAACTAATTACCCTTCCAATACCCTTGCCTCTGAATTCTGTTCCACAAATGCAGCTACATGGAACAACCAGTCAATGAACTGCTTACTGTTGAATGCCACACTTCTTAGCTACTTGATCATAATTCAATGTCTATTAAAATAAAAAGAAGTGTTTTGTGGTTGAAAATATGATTCTTCACTCTGTTGTTTGAATTCTGTTATCATATTTACATATTAAGCTCCCTTCAGGTGACTTTTCAGTTATTTTTTTTTATTATTTTTATTTTTTTTTAATTTTAAAATCTTTAATTCTTACATGTGTTCCCATAAAATTATTGAGAAATACCAATTAAGCTGAGTGTCTAGTAAAGACTTATTTGGATGTAGTCCCAGATAATGTCCTTGGCTAATGGGATGAAAGAAAATGAAGCAACATGATTTCTAGTAAATTTGATTGGTCTTGTAACATGCTGTCAGTTGAAAATACTCTATCTATATGGCAACCCAAAGCTAATGCCAGTGTTCAAAATGCATACAGAAGTGTATATGTGTGTGTGTATCAGGAGATGCATAGAAAATTAAATTTTGGATACAGAAACTTTTTTTGACCAAAAATATTTATCTATAGAAAACAGTGACTCAAAAAATAGTACAGTTATCACACCTAAGCAAAATTATCTATTCTGTTACTATTAACAGCTTACTTGGGATTCAAGTCAGAAACTTCTAACAGTAGTTGTCTCTGGGAAAGGGGGACATTCTTTTAAGTAACATTTTTACTATTTGAAATTGTATACAATATTTATGCATTACTTTTTAACAAATTTTAAACCTAAGTTGAAAGTAGCATATTTTAAAACATTTTAAAAACATATTTTTAAGATTAATTTTTTGTTATAATAACTATTCTTTTAAAAATGAAGCTTCGAAGGGTTCTGAGAAAAAGTGGTTAGATCTAAGTCCATCTACAGAATGTCAAGTTGAAATGGGTCTGCCAGGATGCTTTGGCTCAAGGATCAGTTTATTCACAGAGAGGAAATTATGTACATACAAACTTCAGTTTGGGGGTTTTCCATAGCTCACAGAGTCAAACTGAGATGATCTGGAATCTGTGAACAAGTGGCAAGAAAGCATTCTCAATATATGTTTTTGAGTGCCTGCATAACTAATTTTAGAATATTTTCCGGGTTTTGAGTCTTCTCATATGGTAGAAACATGAAGGAGAAGTCGGCAGCTAAGAAGGAATAGGGCCTAAGACAGAAGCTTTAGAGAGCTCCAGTGACATCAGAGAGAAGCTGAAAGGGGAGGAGCAAGATGACCGAGACGTCTGACCAAGACTGAATCAGAGAAGTCTGCTGTGAACTGCCTTCTTTCTCTTTCCAAAGACATCTTCTATTTGTATCCATGATTTCATGTCTCCTTTTAGTTTCAGAGGAAGACTTTTCCCCTTCTGGCTCTTGAGAATTCTTGGTCCTATGCACTCTTCTCATCAACAACTTGCCTTCTGCAGTGAATACACTGCATTATGAGATTTACCCTCGGAGTGTCTTTAATATGTCAGTGGCCCCGATGTTTACCTTTCTTGTGGTTCACACCTTGGGCTGTGCCTACCCACACTGACTCTTGACCATAGTCCTCGCTTAGCTCAATGGGGCAATATTATGCAAACAGAAACTTGAAAAGGTTTCAATATTAGAATTTGCCCTCTATTGCTATCCTTAGGAAGCATAGTAACCACACTTTATTCCAAAGACAGCTATCAAGAAACCTAGGGATTTAGTCTTAATCCTGCCAGTATCTCCTACATCAATGAGAAAGCAAGTCACCTTTCTTTAAGAGCCTATGTAGTCATCCTTTACTGTGATCCAAAATTGTCTTTAACCTGACTCCAGTCCTTTGTCAACTCAGTTTTTGTTTAATGCCTTGTCCATCAGTATCTTTCCTCTTCTAAGTGGAAAGAAAGAAAGAAAGAAAGAGAGAGAGAAGTCACTCAGTCATGTCCGACTCTTTGCAACCCCATTGACTGTAGCCTACCAGGCTCTTCCATCCATGGGATTCTCCAGGCAAGAATACTGGAGTGGGTAGCCATTTCCTTCTCCAGGGGATCTTCCCGACCCAGGGATCAAACCCAGGTCTCCGGCATTGGAGACAGACGCTTTAACCTCTGAGCCGCCAGGGAAGCCCTAACTGAACTCTTAAAGGTCAATGTCTTTGCCAAATCAAATAAGTGTATCAAATTTATTCACTTTAAATTATCTGGCTTATTTGACACAATTAGCCACTCTTTTATTTTCACTTATCTCTTTTACTCCCCGCACCTGTTTCAAAAAATTACTACCTTCATTTCTGTACTTCTCTAATTCTCTAGTTTTCAAATGGAGTTATGTAGAATTCAAATAGGTTTATATATTATTGGTTATACTGGGAAGCAAAGGCATACATATATGATTTAGGGGTATCCATGTTGTTGTTGTTTAGTTGCTAAGTCATGTCCGACTCTCTTGAGACATCACGGACTTTAGCCCACCAGGCTCCTCTACTCATGGAATTTCCTAGGCAAGAATACTGGAGTGGGTTACCATTTCCTTCTGCAGGGGATCTTTCCAACCCAGGGATCAAACCTGCATCTCCTGCACTGGCAGGCAGGTTTTTTTTTTTTTTTTCCTTTTTAAACCACTGAGCCACCTGGGAATTCCAGGGGTATACATACTTTTAATCAATCAAATGGTCTGTAAGCTAAAACGGATTTGCTACTTCATTCATTTACCTGAGAATATTCAACATGCCAGGCTCTGTACTAGACACTGAGGAGAGAACAATGATTAAAACAGATACAATCTCTGACCTCATGAAAGTTAATTCTATCTGGAAAAGCAGAAAATAAAAACAAATTATATGTCATATTTTCTGACAGAGGAAAGCGCTGTGAAGAAAAAAAGTGAAGCAACTAGGAGATAGAGTGGGAAAAAATAGTATTTTACAGAGGTTGGTCAGGCAGTTTTCCATGGGGTACTGAGATTTGAACAGAAGCCTGGATAAGGTGAGAAAGTTATCCACATGGATATTGGGGAAGTGAGCATTTCTGGAAAGAATGTTGAGGTTCACCGTTGAGGTAGAAACATGTTTTGTGCCCATAAACAATACTCATGAATCATTATGGCTGATGAGAGCAAATGAGAGGTGAGTATTTGGGAAGTGAAACAGAGAAGTTCGCAAGGGACAGGTTAGGGAGGCCTCGTAGTCCATGGTTAGACCCTCAAGGGTACCAAGACAGTTTCCCTTTCTTCTTGGAAATTCTTTACAGGAATCTTGTCAGCCCATCTTAGTTGAATGAGACTGGATTTCACACATTTGGGTAACTATTGTGAGAGGTTCGGTAAGTTCCAATTGTAGAGCCTTGAGCAAATTGTTTTACCTTTCTGAGTTCTATTTTTCTGATCTTTACATCTGGTATTCAATGATCCAGCTGATGGAATTTTTAAGTTAATATAACATATGAATGCACTTACCTTAGTGCTAGCATGAAGTAGATGCTCAATAACTGCTAATTTTCATGCCTCTTTACATACCTTCTCTAAGAAAATGTATATCTTTTCATGACTTCAACTCTTACCTCTATTAATTGATTCTCAGATCTGTCCCTCAGGTTCTGTCATTCATTTTTCAATAGTGTGTTTTCTTTGATCATTTTCATATGCCTACCTAGATGTTCTAGTAACACCTCAAACTAAAAAATCACCTTTCCCCTAAAACTGTGATAAAAATCTCAAATTGCTCCAGAGTAACAAAATGAATAAAAAGACTTGATTTGCTGGAAACCATTCAGTGTCAGCTCCCTGATCATAATATGCCCAGCCCTGTAGATCTTTACCCATTACACATGCACAGTACTCACCTATCAGCTCAAGGGAACCCCTGGGAAGTCTATAGTGCTCTTTCTCTCTGCAACGCCTTTTTGACACTCTGCTCTGAAATTCTAGCTACATCAGTCTCCCGAAACCGTTCCTGAACTTAAAGAAATCACCATGATCTGCTTGGGTTTTCCCTCCAGGCATCATATCCCAGAAAGTGCCTCCTGAAAGAAAGGTGAGGTAATCCCAGGGCTCACTGCATTTGTTTCCCTTCTCTTGGGGATCTCTGCAACTCAGCGTCTGATAGCCAATGTCTGAAAGCTGCTGTTTCACCTATTTTGTGCCATATTCTAGTTGTTTACAGCAGGAGGGCAAGTTTGTTCCTAGTGCTGACTTAAAAAAACACACAATATGAAAGCTGTGTGTTAAGTTTTATTTGGGGCAAAATGAGGACTATAGCTTTGGAGACGGCATTTCAGATAGCTGTGAGAAACTTCTCCCAAGAGATAGGGGGAAGGTCAGTATATATGTGGTTTTGGTGAAGGGCAAGTACAAACGAAACACATATTTTTTACATGAGATTGCTGCTAGTCACAAGGAACAGACATCACCATGAAGGGATTTAGTGCATTTCTAGATCTGAGGAGATGCAAGAGTTGGGCTCATAAAATTAGCTCTGGAAAATATCTAACTCTCCAAAGACCTGTTCTGCCAGCTTTCCCCAAGCACAGAGTGCCTGGTTCCTGATCTCTACCCTGAACTCCTTTCAGGGGTTGGTGAAGGTCAGCAACTGCAGCAGCACCTGATTTAATCCTTATAAAGGTAGATGGTAAGTGCCAATTTGTAGTTGACTCCAGTAACTTCCAGGGCTTCCCTGGTAGCTCAGAGGTTAAAGCGTCTGCCTCCAGTGCGAGAGACCCGGGTCCGATCCCTGTGTCGGGAAGATCCCCTGGAGAAGGAAATGGTAACCCACTCCAGTATTCTTGCCTGGAGAATCCCATGGACGGAGAAGCCTGGTAGGCTACAGTCCACGGGGTTGCAAAGAGTCGGACACGACTGAGCGACTTCACCTTCACCAGTAACTTCAGAAAAATAGAAGCCCGTTGCTACTTATTTAGTAGAAACCCACTGCAGTATACAGAACGCTCAAACATTTCACATATGGATTTCTTACACAGTTCTTCAGAGAAAAATGACGTGTTTGGAGATAGGACCTCTGGAGGAGCAATTTGTTCCAACCTGAGGCCACACTTACTGAGACTATACATTCTGTTTTGCATGTCTCATCTTTATGGCCAGGTCTTCTTCATCCCCACTGGGTTGTTCCTGAACCAGGTCCATTTTGACCGACAGGCAGCAAGCCAAATGCGGAGTTGCCAAAAACTGGCAAGGCAGCCAAGTGAGGAGACTGGGATGCCTCACACCCACCTTCCCAAAGCAGGAGCTGGAGGACTGGGGATAACAAATGAAGAAGCAGGGTAGTCTGGGGCATGGGGAACCTGGGGAGAGGCGATTGGAAAAAAAGGTGCAGGTAAACGCTGTTCTGTGCAGGCGTAACTAAACTTCAGGCCTCTACATGTTCCAAAATGCAGGTTTTAACACACTCTAGGGATGGAGCTTTCAGCACTCTGATGTCAAAAAGTTGACAAGGGGACACTCACGCACGCCTAGTTAGAGGGTCGATAATCCCAGTCTTAAGCAGCTCACCTCAAGTGAGACACAATTGACTCCCAAGTTCCTGGAAAAAAAAACCTCAGCAAACATCTTATTGTTTATGCCAGTGGTCCCCGATCTTTTTGGCACCAGGGACCAGCTTCGTGGAAGACAATTTTTTCATGGACATGGGGGCAGGGTGGTTTCTGGATTATTCAAGCCCATAACATTTATTGTGTACTTTATTTCTATTATTATTATATAAGCTCCACCTCAGATCATCAAGCATTAGATCCTGGAGGTTGGGACCCCGGGTTTATGCTATGTGCCACTTACAGGATATGCAAGTCCTTTGTAGCAACAATTATGACTTTTATTAGTGAAGGCAGCTGATATTGATTTGACTAATTAGCACAGTTGTAGGGGTACACAGAAGATGCATAGAAGGTATTCAAAAACATAAGTCTCCACTTCTTTGTTCTCTCTTAATTTCTTCCTTTGGGCCTATGAATAAGCAACTGCCATTATATAATTTTTTTCACTTTTGAAAGTCCACATCATTTATGTTTTCATTCATTTCCTTGTATGTCTCATGGCATAACTATTAAAAGAGGTCTATTGTTTTCTATTAAAGTGGCTAAAGCTTATTCAAGCCTTACCTATCATTTTTAAAGGTACGTTTGGTTTTTTAAAAATTCCTGTAAAACTCTAGTTACCCAACTCTATTTACCTGTAAGACCAAGAATGCAACTCCACTAAGGGACAGTTTTAAGTCTTGGGGAAGAAAGAAAAGCATGAGGAGTGTCAGAGCCATGTTTCGTATTTGCAGTGTCTGCTTGCCTGCATCTTTAAAATTAGCTTATTCCTTTCACACTGTTGTATATAGCCCAATGCTTGATAAATATGTTTCAAAAGCTTATTTCTCTTATTATTCTTCAGGTCTTAAATCAAGGTCTTATGAAAGTGGGTGGTGGTGGAAATGTGCCTGTAATAGCCTTAGGTGGTGATTTTCATGTTGTTCAGAGTCCTGCTATTTAGAGTCCTTTTGAATTCCAAATTGAGACATAGTCATCATGGACAATAGCTCAGAAGAAACCTCTCTACTGCTAATGCAATTGTTAAGTGTATTGTTTTGAAAATGAAGACTTATGATTTGCACAAGTTCTCCCATCTGCACTCATGCCACTTTTGAATTGCATAAAATAACAGAAAAATGATAGCATGAATCTTTCGTATGTGAAGCCATTCTTTTCCTTTCTGGAATGCAATATGTGTATCTTCTTATTCACACTGAAGTGCCTCATTCAAAACACAGAGGCAATTGTACAATAATTCTCACTCGGGATGAGGTTTCGTACAATTGAATAATATCTCAACTTCTCAGTGTGAAGTTAATTTATGTAATTTGTTACACTTTAGGATAAAATAATATATGCACATATCTACCATATCCACATTTTTTAAAAAAAAAACAAAATTTTAATCCTTGTTAGAACAATGTCCAATCACTTTAATTTCACAGGGATACATATGCTTTCATTGCAGCTCCATTAGTGCAGACAGTGGCTTCCTGCAGGGCAATACAGAAAAGATAGATCAACTGTGCCCTTTTATCCTCAAAAATTTCAGAGACTTTAAATTTTTTTCAGACTTTTTATAGACATATAAGTGAGAGAAAAGAAATAAAGATAAACTTAAAGGCAAATAAGATACTTAATACTCTTACATTTTAATCTCTTTCTATAATTTGTAAATACCTTGGATCAAGGAAAATGATTTGTTTTTTGATTTAGCCAAAATAATTCTACACTGTCTTAGAAAGTGGGCTATTCCATATTGTGTTTTCTCTTGAAGTGTAGTATTTCACTAGATTAAATAATAGAATATACTTAATTTTAAAAGTTAGTCATAAAACCTTAATAAACAACCAGCAATGTATACCTCATTCAGACAAGCATGATTATCCATTTCTCATAAGACTTTGAAGATTAGAGATTCATTTGAAAACTTCTTACAAACATTTATATAGCTAGTCTTTATTTTTCTTGATTTATTAAGCATGATTTAAAATGTAACAATATAATATTTTTAAAAAGGAAACAACTTATCTCTCAGTTCTTGCACATATATGTTCTTTGCCATTTTGCTTTCTGTAATCTTGCCTGGAAAATCCCAGGGACGGAGGAGCCTGGTGGGCTGCGGTCCATGGGGTCGCACGACTGAGCGACTTCACTTTCACTTTTCACTTTCATGCATTGGAGAGGGAAATGGCAACCCACTCCAGTGTTCTTGCCTGGAGAATCCCAGGGACGGGGGAGCCTGGTGGACTGCCATCTATGGGGTCGCACAGAGTCGGACACGACTGAAGCGACTTAGCAGCAGCAGCAATCTTCTGGAAAGGTGAAAAACTAAGACATGAAATGAATACAGTTTTAAAGACTTAAGAAAGTCAAATACCATGAACTTAATCTTATTCATTCTGGGCTTCCCAGGCAGCTCAATGGTAAAGAACCCACCTGCCAATATAGAAGACATGGGTTCAATCCCTGATCTAGGCGGATCCCTTATGCCTCAGAGCAACTGGGCCCGTGCACTGCAACTGCTGAGTTTGTGCTCTAGAGTCCAAGAGCTGCAAAAAGAGAAGCCACTGCAGAGAGAAGCCCACACACCACCAATAGGCCCTGAACTTGCTAACTAGACAAAGACTGCACGCAGCAACAAGACTCAATACAACCAAAATAAATCAATAAATAACATCAATCCTTCCCAAATGACTGTTTTTTGAAAACAAACTATCTTTACTACGAGAGTGATTCTTTTAAAAACTGAACTTAGCGGTCGAGTTTTGTCTCATGCCATTTATTCCTATCTTTACTCAGACTGTAAGAACTCTTAAATAGTGTTTTCCTCACAGACTTCTTCCTGCATCCTCCAGATAATCATATTATAATGCTTATCATATGCATTATAGGTAATTATTTGCTTAACCACTATTTTCTTCTAAGTGATGAACTTCCTGGAGTTAGGGAAAATGTCTTACTCGTCATTGTAAACAGGTCCTGAAACACAAAACCTTTCTTCTCACAGTAAATCATCCCAAGTATTAGTTAACTACATGAATATGGCATAACAAAATCCATACACAATTATTGCTGCCTTTTGGATGCATTCTACAAACTGTCTTAACACTTGAAAGCAGCTCCATTCCTTCCTACTAATCTTAGATATTCTTTAACTGATTCTTTTGAAGTTTCCTTTGAAAAGTCCTTGCTAATATTTTTCCTGTAAAGACGGAAGTAAGTGAGAAAAGATGTCACCTTTCTGGAGCCCTGAAACCAGTAATGGAAGGATTTGGCAATAGTTTATTACTTTTTTAGTCCATATTGTACCTTTCTATAAGCTGAGGAGACAAGAAGGTATACGAGAGAGAAACTATGCATCAGACTTGATTTTAAAAATTCCTTTTCTGAGGAAGATATATTATCATTACCCCTACCACAGGAGTATTAATCATGTTACTTGAGGAGTCATGAAGGCAATGTAATTATCTTGAAAGCCACTGCCTGCCATGGGGATATATATTATCCAGGGAGTTATATTCAATTGGAAGCTAGGAGGCGAAGGTGGTAATACTCAGCCACCCCTAGCTTCCCACACACCTCCCATTGTCTTCTCTTTCCACCTTTTGACTCCACAGTGGGAATCAGAAATAGTCCAGGTGGAATGTGGGTTTTCAATTACAGTTTGCAAGAATTAACACACTCTCAATCCTGTCTACCAAAAAGACAACTCAGGGTTTCCCATGAATTTTTAGCCATGTGTATTAGTTAACGCTCTCCAGACAAACAGAACCAATAGAATGTAGATGAGGGATGGATGGATGGATGGATAGATAGATAGGGATCTTCTTAAGGAATAGGCTTACATGAATACAGAAGCTGCCAAGAACAAAGCCTGCAGGGTGAGCCATCAGGCTGGAGACCCAGGGAAGAATCCACGTTCCAGTTCAAGTCAGAATGCCATCTGCAGGCAGAATTACTTCTTGCTCAGGCTAACTGAGCCTTTTGTTCTATTGAGGCCTTCAGCTGATTGCATGAGACCCATCCACATTAGGGTGAGTAAAATATTTTTCTCAAAGTCCATCAATTTAAATGTTAATCTCATCTGGGGAAAAAAAATCACTTTCATGGAAATATCTAGAATAATGTTTGATCAAATATATGGGTACTGTGGCCCAATCATGTTGACACATAAAATTAAACATCACACCAGGTAATATTTACCTGGGCCTTTGCCCTCTAACTCTTGTTCTGCATGGACCTGGGGATGTGAAATCACAGGCCAACATGCCACTGGTCTAAGCAGGCCTGCTTGGATTGACAGGACTATACTAAGGTGCCCTGGGTCTCCAGCTCTGTATAATTCTGTTTACTTTTTGTACCTATTATACAAATTAAAATGCCATGTTGCTTCCTTCTCATACCTCCTTCCAGCTCCAGTCACAAAAAACAGAATGATAAATAGCACAAAAGATAGTGAAGGACAAAGAAATTGGATTAAATAGCCTCTAAGATCGCTTAAGGGGCTTCCTTGGTGGTTCAGTGGTAAAGAATCCACCTGCCAGGAGATGCAGTTTTGATCCCTGGGTAGGGAAGATCCCCTGTAGGAAGAAATGGCAACCCACTCCACTATTCTTGCCTGGAGAATCCCATGGACAGAGGAGCCTGTCAGGTTACAGTACATGGGGTCGCAAAAGAGTCAGACATGACTCAAAGACTCAACAGCAATAACAAAGATTCCTCAGAGCTCTAAAATTCTATGAGGAAGAGGGAAATTATAGGGCCAGGTCTATCTTTCTTCAAAGACTGTGTTTGGAGAGATCAGTCCTTGTGATTGTGCCTGGAGAGTAAGTGTGTTTGTAGATGAGGAGGGAGACAGGGTTGGGAAGAATCTAAACAGGGAGTGAAAAGATCTGTGGTTGCCAAAAGGTTCAGGAAGAAGGAAGGAACTCTACTCAGTGCTCTAAATGGTCACTTAAATAAGAAGGGAATCCCCAAAAGAGGGGATACATGTATACATATGACTGATTCACTTGGCTGTACAGCAGAAACTAACGCAGCACTGTAAAGCAACTATACTCCAATAAAAACAAAACAAAACAAAACAAAAACAGATGAACAGATAGGTAATGAAGCTATTCATACTCTGCTGTGAATACATAAGGGAGTATTACTCACAGTAATGAAATTCTCCCTTTTGCAGCAATGTGGATGGACACTGAGAATATTGTGCTTAGTGAAATAAATCAGAGAAAGGCAAATACTGTATGATACCATTTACATATGAAATCTAAAAAAAAAAAACAGAGCAAAATGAAAACAGGCTCAAAGGTATAGAAAACAAATAGTGGTCACTATTGAGAGGGAAGAGAGGACCAGCAACATAGCAGTTGGGGATTAAGAAATACAAGCTATTATGTATAAAATAGATAAGCAACAGGGATATATTCTATAGCATAGGGTTATAGCCATTATCTTGTAATTATTTTTAATTGAGTATATTCTGTTCAGTTCAGTTGCTCAGTCTCTTTGAGACCCCATGGAAGGCAGCACAACAGGCCTCCCTGTCCACCCCCAACTCCCAGAGTTTACTCAAATTCATGTACATTAAGTTGGTGATGCCATTTAACCATCTCATCCTCTGTCATCCCCTTCTCCTCCTGCCTTCAATCGTTCCCAGCATCAGGGTCTTTTCAGATGACTCAGCTCTTCACATCAGGTGGCCAAAGTATTGGAGGTTCAGCTTCAGCATCAGTACTTCCAATGAATATTCAGGACTGATTTATTTTAGGATGGACTGGTTGGATTTCCTTGCTGTCCAAGGGACTATCAAGAATCTTCTCCAACACCACAGTTCAAAAGCATCAATTCTTTGGCACTCAGCTTTCTCTATAGTCCAACTCTCACATCCATACATGAAGACTGGAAAAACCATAGCCTTGACTAGATGGACCTTTGTTGACAAAGTAATGTCTCTGCTTTTGAATATGCTGTCTAAGTTGATCATAACTTTCCTTCCAAGGAGTAAGCGTCATTTAATTTCACGGCTGCAGTCACCATCTGCAGTGATTTTGGAACCTCCCAAAACAAAGTCTGGTGCTGTTTCCTGATGTATTTGCCATGAAGTGATGGGATTGGATGCCATGATCTTAGTTTTCTGAATGTTGAGCTTTAAGCCAAATTTTTCACTCTCCTTTTTCACTTTCATCAAGAGGCTCTTTAGTTTTTCTTCACTTACTGCCATAAGGGTGAGGGCAATGGCACCCCACTCCAGTACTCTTGCCTGGAAAACCCCATGGACAGAGGAGCCTGGTAGGCAGCAGTCCATGGGGTCGCGAAAAGTTGGACACGACTCAGTGACTTCACTTTCACCTTTCACTTTCATGCACTGGAGAAGGAAATGGCAAACCACTCCTGTGTTCTTGCCTGGAGAACCCAGGGACGGGGAAGCCTGGTGGGCTGCTGTCTATGGGGTCGCAGAGTCGGACACGACTGAGTGACTTAGCAGCAGCAGCATCTGCATATCTGAGGTTATTGATATTTCTCCCGGCAATCTTGATTCCAGCTTGTGCTTCTTCCAGCCCAGCGTTTCTCATGATGTACTCTGCATGTAAGTTGAATAAGCAGGGTGACAATATACAGCCTTGACGTACTCCTTCCCCTATTTGGAACCAGTCTGTTTTTCCATGTCTAGTTCTAACTGTTGCTTCCTGACCTGCATACAGATTTCTCAAGAGGCAGGTCAGGTGGTCTGGTATTCCCATCTCTTTCAGAATTTTCCACAGTTTGTTGTGATCCACACAGTCAAAGGCTTTGGCATAGTCAATAAAGCAGAAATAGATGTTCTTCTGGAACTCTCTTGCTTTCTCGATGATCCAGTGGACGTTGGCAATTTGATCTTTGGTTCCTCTGCCTTTTCTAAATCCAGCTTGAACATCTGGAAGTTCACGGTTCACGTACTGTTGAAGTCTGGCTTGGAGAATTTTGAGCATTACTTTACTAGTGTGTGAGATGAGTGCAATTGTATATGTGACAGAAGTCTGGTCCCTACTTTTATCAACCCCCTTGATCATGGTTCTTATTTATTAATTTTTGATCACGGTTTTTTACTGGCTCAAATTTTGAGAGGGTTCCTCTTTGTACTGAATCAGAATCTGCCCTCTAAGATCTTTAATTCAGTGAGCTTCTGTCATTTGAGGCCAAAGTATTATATAACCCTAGATTATAACATTCATTTGTTTCTTAAACATCTTTCAATCTTTTATTTACACAGGACATGTAAACTTCCTTCATGTCATTTGTTTTCAAGGTTCTCCAAAATGCCCATCAGAATCACTTGGAATTAAAGAAACTATATAGATTCTGAATCTTGGACCTATCGATCTATTATCTCCAGGAGGCGGAGATAACTTAAATGTAACTTAATTGTTCTTTTGGCAAATCTGACATACACGTATTGTCTATGTGACAAAAACACTTTCAGTGAGCCATCTTTCTTTTTTCCACTCATAGATCCTAACATTGCCAAATATCACTTTCACTGGCACTGTTGCTTTAAAATTTGGCACTGCCAAATTGCAAAACATATTATACTTTGCGGAAATAGCAATTACTTCCAATCTATGATCGTTTAACAGCTGATTGCAACATACAAGGCTTTGGCACCCAGATGTCATACAGCTGGGCGTGCCTACTTGGCCACCAATCCTTTTAGTTACTGCATTTCTCTGCCAGATAGATGCTGTGTCTGGTTGGCACCAGGCAGTGCACAGGTAGTTCCACTGTGCTTTGGCAATATATGCAGTGTTCACAGTGAAATTAATTTTACTTCCCTACCATCACCCACTCATAATTCTTACACTGTTGTTTCAATTAGCTGTCCTCTGCCCTTCTTGTCAGTGGCAAGGGATAGTGGAAGCTAGGCAGTTAGCTGAAAGCCAAAGTGCAAGCTGATTTCATACTTGCAAACTGGAATCATGCTTTTCTTTTGCTAAGGAAGGAAGTGCTGTGGGCCACTCAGTCCTACTCTTGCTGCTCTGACAATCCATGGGTATTCTGACATTTTGGGTGTGATCCCCACCATCAAAACATAAGACTGGAAACATAAGGGAACTGACCCATGTCCTCTCCTCTTGTGGACTGTTTTTTATTTATGATTTATCACTGAACCATACCATCCTGTCACTTGCATTCTCACTCCTCATTGCCAAGAACAGCTTTAAAGGACTAAATTTTTGTCCCTGCACACTCTTCTATTTCCCAGGAATATTCTTCGTTTTAGCTACTGTAAGCTCCAAAATTTGCTTCTAAGTAATACCTTCATATTCTTTTCAACATGGATCCACATCTGAAAATCAATCTTTTCAATGTCTTCTCATTGGAACAATACTCACACCTGCAACATCATACACAGCTCTAGAAAACATCTCAAGATGATCCAGGACCTGTCAAGTGGCATCTATAAGAAGCTATCTTATCCATTGGAACAATTAAAACTAGCATACTGCACCAGGCCTCAGGTAAAGCACTTCTTAATACTGCCAAAATTAGTCGTCTTCTTAATAACTCAGCCTCTGAGAACAGTGAATCTTGAAACCACTGCTGTCGAAATGATTTGTTTGCCATTTTTGTTTTGAGACAGTTGTAATTTTCGGAGAGCCTGTCTTCAGTCAAACACTAATTCCAGCTGCCTCAGTTTTAATTTGTGCTTTCTCTGGGAATTTCAGAAATTTCTGATGCCTCCTTTAAGTTGCTCCAGATTGGTTTTGATTTTTAAATGCCTTTTTGTTCCAAAAATCTTCATTCTCAGGCTCAAGTTTTAGTACTCTCCTAGGAAACTCTTTCTTTCATAGCTCAAACTATTCAGGTCCCTAAAGCAGTTAGCGCCATCTTTCATATATGTAGGTGTTCAATAAACAGTCACTTGTTTGTTCATTCATTCACTTATTTATTTATTTATTCATTTAGCAATATTCATTTAGCAATATTTATTCATTTAGCAAATATTTATTGAGTTCCAGCTATGGCTAGGCATGGTTTCAGGTTTTGGGATTTCAGTAGTGAATAAACTGTGGTGGGAGAAACAAAGCTGTCAACATGTATATATCAAATTTTTGTAAGAGTTATTAAGAAAAATAAAGCAGGATAAGGGCCCAAGATCAGCTGTTGTGGACAGGCTGGTCTAGGAAATCCTTCACAAATGAGGTGGCAGTTGAACAAAAACCTGAAGAAAGAAGGAGGTGTGTAAATTTCTGGGGAAGTGTTCCAGATAGAGGGAAAAGTAAATGCCAAGGTTCTAAGCGAGCATGTCTAGAGAACGAATGAATGGATGGATGGATGAGCAGATGAATGAATATTGAGTGCTGAATATATTAAGGAAGAGAAACTGTTGGGGACAGATCCTCAAGTGATCCCAGTGTTGGTTTCATGAGTAATCTCCTCCCTTGGGTGTAGGCAGACCCAAACCCTTTAAGTTGCTGCTAATAAATAGAATATGGCAAAGGTGGGGACTCCCCCAGCAGAGCAGTGATTAAAACTCCACTGCAGGGGGCACGGGTTCAATCTCTGGTTGTGGAATTTAGATCCCAGAAGCCGTGTGGCATGGCCAAAAGAAAATGAAATATGGCAGAGGTAAAGGGTGTCACTTCCATGGTTATGTTATTTTAATATAAACATTTTCTTTCCATCTATCTTATCCAGCCATCCATCCGTCTATCTCTGTTGCTAGCATGCACTAGAGATACCCTCCCACTGGGTTTGAAGAAGTGAGTTCCTGAAGAGCGCCATGTGGCAGGGCACTGCAGGTGGCCTCTAGAAACCAAGAACCACAGCCCTACAGTCACATGGAATTGAATTCTGCCAACAACCAGGTAAGTCAGGAAGAGGCTCCCAAGCTCCAGATGAGAACGCAGCCTGGCCAACACCTTGATTGTAGGCTTGCAAGACTCTGAGTAAAGGATCCAGCTAAATTCTGTCCAGATTCCTGATGCCTGGAAACTGTGAAATTATATGTGTTTTAAGTGACTAAGTTCATAGTAATTTTTTATGTGCATAGAAAACTAACAGGACAACTATCACAATGAAGCTAAGTAACGGGTACAAAATTGCATGTTAATTACCTTACTCATCTTCTACTCCAAACTTAAAAGTAACTGAGGTATCATGTGGTAACTTTACAGTCTCCCCTATCCTCCACCCCCCCAATCCCCAACATCCAACCCTCACGTCCAGGCTCATTCTCAGTAGTTATGATCACATTTTACCTTGTATTGCAGTCTCATCTTTTACTATATAACAAATTATTCCAAACCTTAGTGGCTAGAAAGAATAGTATATTGTTAGTTCACACTATTCTGGGCTCATCTGGACAGTTCTCATGCAGTTCAGTCATACAAATGGCAGCTGAGGCTAGAGTCATCGAAAGGTTCGATTAGACTGGATGGCCACAACAGCCCACTATAAATCCTGACAGTTGATTCTAGATGTCAGCAAGGACCTAGCTAGAGCTGTCAATTGGGCTACATGTGACTTTTTCCATGTGCCTTAGGCTTCCTGTAGCACAGTGGTTGTGTTCTGTGATGGAGCATTCCCAGGAGTACACATTCCAAGAGGCTGTAAGTGGAAATTTCTAGGCCAGTTAAGAACTAAATCCTGAAGTGGGACAACATCACTTCTGCCATATTCTATGCCCAGGTCAAGGGAGTGGAGAAATGGACTCTTTTTAATGGGGAAGGGGTAAAGTGACATTGCAGAAAACCATGCTGCAGCCATGTTTGGAAAATATTCTTGGTCACTGCAATGACTGAGGGAAATCAAGCTCAATTCTGTGCTTCGCATTTAATCATAATTGAAATAAGAGAGCCTTGAGTTCAATTCATGGCTCTGTCCCTTACAAGGTGTGTGATTTTGATAATTTTACTCCCTGGGACTTCGATCTGTTAAATTATGGCTCTATTCCTGATTCTCACAACTGAAACTCTTTTATTTTTAGGACATTTTGTACTCTTCTAGTAGTGAATAAATTATGACATGAGTCTTTGAACCAGTAATCTGCCCTATACCATAATCATCTAGGCATGGCTTTCTGTCTTGCCTGCCCTGTCTTCTCAGAGATTATGATATCCATCTGAACCCCAACCAAGCAGTTGGAGTCCTTCTTTCTTTTTCTTTTTGGTTGTGCCATGGCAGCTGGGATCTTAGTTTCCCGACTAGGGATTGAACCATCCCTCCTACAGTGGAAGCATGGAGTCTTTTTTTTTTTTTAAGCACAAAGTCTTAACCATTGGACCTTGAGGGAAATCCCAAAGGAGTCCCCTTTTCTACTGGTGGACTTTCTGGATGGGTGTTAACCTACTCACTTTTGTATATTTCTGCACTTGGCCTGTTCTGTGATTTTCCACTATGGTGTTTATCCGTAGGGATATCCCATAGGTTGGCATTAGACCCTCTGAATTCCTCTGGGCTTCATCTCAAGACTTTGTACCTGCTCCACTTCCACAAATCAATCAAGTTTCTGATCCTGAATTCTTCTTTTCCGTCTCTCCCTGTTGGTCAGGTATGAATATGTACTTTTCAGGATTCTAATTCTTCATACATGGATGCTCTGCAGCCTCTTACTCAGCTCAATTGCCCTAAGCATTTTGTCTTCCATGCCCATCAACTCCTTGTGGCTTGCTCACTCACTCCCTTACTCTCTCCCTCATTGGTCCCTCCAATGAGCCATTTACAATAACCCTTGTGCAAGAGCTCTAAGAATTCCTACCCTTTCCCATCCTCCAAACCTAGTGTGACTACCCCCCATACCTGCATCTAAGAACATCACTAGGTCTCCTCACAAAGTCATATAATGGGGATCCCTGAGCTTTGATTTCTCCTTGAAGAGACGAGCATAAAGTAAGAATCCATCCTCATTTAATAGCAGTTAAGTTCAGGGAGACAGACACAGCCCTAGATCCACAAGGATTTCCTGAGAGGAGAGCTTTTCACTTCAGCATCTATGGGAAAAGACAATCCTCTAGCAAGCGTGGTAGGTTGATTTATTGCAAATTTGATGTGACGGGGTGACTTAAAGAGAAACAGCACCAAGCTCTCCCTGATGAATATTCACTGGGAAAGAATGAAAAGTGATTTTTACCCCACTAGGAAGCCATTTGGTTGTTTCTCTCCCTAAGGTTTGGGGTTCCCTTTCCTCTACTGGAGGCTAATCAGGTTTTGGGTTTCAGGGCTCTGAAGGAGATATTTTCATGTGGGTGGCAACAGAAGTCTACCTTATAACAGAGTTTTCTGTTGAGAGGGCATAGAGAGGCCCATGGATGCAATTAAACATTACTGTTGAAAAAGCAGTCAGAACAATCTTTGTGCTTAAAATTTTTTCTAAACTATGTTAGATGTAACTTCACAGTTGGGACAGAGGGAAAACCGTGGAGTGTTCTGGGTAGTGGGTGGTGGGGCTGGAGTGTGATGGGGCAGCAGGTGATGGTAGGACTTGGTTAGTAGGGTGGAGCCTAACTCCACAGCCCAGGGAACCTGCAAGGTGGGCCAATGCTGACTTAGCCAAGGGAGAACTCTTTATAGAGAGATAGCCTCATTGGGATGATCTTGTTCACTTGCAAAGGGACTTGGACCAAGGTCTCCAAACCTAAAGAAAAGTGGGCATGTAAATGCGATTGCTTGCCTGCAGCTACAAGTCACAGCAAAATATAAGAGCAGTGGAAACAGTCATGGACTAAGAACCATGGGCTATCGTGATGAGAAACATGGGAGGCTGTCTTACTGGGGCTATGTGTGCCTTCCAGGGCGGCAATATGATGTCAGATGTTGTATCCCCTGAATCTGTATCCTTTTTGCTCTTCTATGTCACCTCAGAAACAGAAATCCCAGAAGTATATGTTCAGGATCCCCTTGAGAACAAGTCTTTAGCTTAGAAGACACCATAGAAAGGGTCTTGTGTGAAATTTGGAAAACGTAATAAAAGAAAAATTCATTTCTTCTATAGAAGTTGTAGGCAAGGGCTGGGCTGAAACAGACAGGGTTTTGATGCTTCTCAGCCTCTTCCAAGCATCTCTGGGAGTCATATGACTCCTATAGACGCTTGAGGTGATGAGTAACAGTCCCCTCTGATCCCTGCATTTTCTGCTTTGTTCATTTCAGTAGCAGTACAAAGTCTGTGGAAGCCTCTGTCTCCCTGTATCAAAAATCCCTTCTGGGGACTTCCCTGATGGTCCAGTGGTTAAAACTTCACCTTCCAATGCAGGGGGTGTGAGTTCGATCCCTGGTCTGTAAGCTAAGATTCAAATGCCTCTTGGTCAAAAAAACAAAACATAAAAGAGAAGCAATATTGTAACAAATTCAATAAAGACTTCTGAAAGACTGGTCCACATCAAAAAAATCTTTTTAAAAAATGTCTTCTGGCTAGAAACATCTACAATGATTTCCACTTTCCTGACTTGAATAATGACTTTGTAGAAGAGGTGAAGAGATGTCCTCCCAAAAGAGTGATGCAGGACTTATAGGTAGGGATTAAAGCTGATTTTAGTTAACTTGGGGAAAATGATTAACTGTAACCTTATTCATACCTCATATGCTGTGGAACAATTCATACTTTCTCCATAATCAAAGTGATATTTGTACAAAGTTTAAGGCAACTGCTTGAAAGACTTAAGTGATAATCTACCATGGCACCTTGTAATATTAAAAATCTTTTAAAATGTCTTCCTTTATACAATAAACACTGAGACCTAAGTTTTGTGCCCTAAGTAGAAATTCAGAACTGTCTGAGGCCAATGAATAGCATAAACAACAACAAAACAGAATTGAGTATACAACTATGTTAGTTTCAAGCATTTCCTGATTTAAAGGGAGAATTTAAATGTAGGGAATAGTTAGAGATGTAATTAGTCTCTGGAATAACCAGTCTTTAGGTTATTCATCTTTTGACATGTATCTTTTTTTTCCAGTCTTTCAGCTGAAGTAGAATCTAGCCAAGCTAGCTCTTAGAATGCAAAGTAGATGCTGACTTCAGAAACAATTGTTCCATTGTGTTCAAAATGAGTATTCCCTTAGGTGAAGTGGATCAAGACTACAGACTTCCAGTTATAAAAATAAATTAAGTCATAGGGATGTAATATACAGCATAAGGAATATAATCAGGAATATTGTCATAACTTTGTATGGTGACAGATGGTTACTAGACTTATTGTTGTGACTATTTTTAATTTATTTAAATGTCAAATCACTATTCTATATACCTGAAACTAACATAATATTGTACATAAACTATACTTCAATAAAAAATGAGTATACTCTGATATTCCACTTGAACCCTGCTTATTAGATTTTGGCAAAGTGAAAGTGTTAGTCACTCAAACATGTCTGACACTTTGTGACCCCATGGACTGTAACCTGCCAGGCTCCTCTGTCCAAGGAATTCTCCAGGCAAAGATACTGGAGTGGGTAACCATTCCCTTCTCCAGGTGATCTTTCTGACCCAGGGATTGAACTCATGTCTACCCACATTGCAGGCAGGTTCTTTACCCTCTGAGCCACCAGAGAAGCCCAGATTTTGCCATGGGAAGGGCAAATGAGGATTTGTGGAGGAGTGGACACAAGGAGGCTTTTTTAAACCACAAGAAACATGGAAAAATCCCAAGAGTGTCTCTCGGATTATATAAAGAAGTGAATATGCTAGGAAAGGTTATTTAATGAATTTGCACCAAAATTATGAATAATGTAAAGAATCTGTAATGCTTTTACACATAGCAGCCCATCACCTGGCAATGTAACTTTTGTAGTATGGAACTGTACCATTAAAACAAGTTTAAGTGAAAAAAACAACACAGCCAACTAAAATCCTTCCAATTCTCCTACTAAGAAAGACAAATGTTGTCTGGTTTCCTTCAGGCACCTGTGAGCTTTCAATCTGTCAAATATAATCTAGCTGAAGTCAGCAACCTGCACTATGGTTGCAACTGCCCAGAGAAGTTTACCCAAGGGTAGCACGGGGGAGCCTGGTGGGCTGCCGTCTATGGGGTTGCACAGAGTCAGATACGACTGAAGCAACTTAGCAGCAGCAGCAGCAGCAGCATGTTATTTCCCCAGTGGAGGAAGGCTCTGTCATGGTAGACTAGCCATTACAAATGCTCTTTGTGAAATAGAAAAGCAAGGAAAAATCGATCTTTCAAATTAGTCTTTTAGCCAATAAAATAGGGGGGTTCAGGATTGGGAACACGTGTACACCCATGGCGGATTCATGTGGATGTATGGTAAAACCAATACAATATTGTAAAGTAATTAGCATCCAATTAAAATAAATAAATTTAAATTTAAAAAAAAATTTTAAAAATAAAATACAACAACTTGATCTAAAATGTTACTCAAGTATTTACTGTCTTTTATCCAAGTCCTACAGTCTATAATATTGTACTGAATTAAACTCAGTAAATATTTCTAGAATTTAATGACAATATGAATGGATAGAACATCATCACACTGATGGATATATTGAGCTCTTTTGGAAATATATAGGAGCATTTAAAATTTTAGAAATGGAAGGAATGAAAGATGTATCACTAGGGAGACCACAATGCATGGTCTCCCAAACAGGTTTTATAGTAGCAAATGTTAGGTCAGAAGAGACATCTGGACAAAAGGGATCAGTGGGCACTGTTTCAGTCAAACCAACACATATGATCTCCTAAGCATCCCATTCACCCTACCCAAGTCTAAAGCTACAGTGGTAAAGGAAAGAGAAAACAGAATCATTTTAACATGATCTTATTTGTTAAAACATTAATAGATCTCAATGTGTGTGCTGCTTGGATCAATCAAGGATCAGGCATTGAAATGGAGTTAGGAGTGCAAGTGGTTTCTTGAAGGGAGAAAGAGGATAATACCAGTGAATGACGAAGGAGCAGAGAAGATAGAATCAACAAGGAAAGCTTTCTAATTGTCTGTCAGATCTGACCCTTGTGAAAAGAAAAGAACGGCATTGGTCACAGTCATGACCACGTGACCATGGCCCAGCTCTGTCTCAGCCAATCCAGCTGAGAGCTGCGGAGCCAAAGTTGCCCATTAAAGAAGAAATGTCAGGATTTTGTGCCCCTGCTATGTGCAGTCCCTGGCTTAGGCTTCTCAGGAATTGCTGGCCTCAGATCAAAAGAAGGCAAACAGGAAGATTTGCATGGTTTGTAGCTGAATGAAAAGATTTCTCTTGATGGAAAAATCTCACTGGTGCGTCTGCAATGGCTGCCTCACAGAATACAAACCTTACTGTCTTGGACAAATGAAGACACTGAAATTCACAGGGATCTTTAAAGCACATGGCAGCTACTGGAGCCTCAGGTTCTTGACTTTAGGGACACTGAAACACCACACTGGTATGTGTTCTTTACAGTAACTTTGGGCTAACAGAACTTTGAGATAGTCCAAATAAGAAACTATGTTTGATCCCATAGCAAGCAAGAGACAGAGCTGAGAGGTGGACCCTGATCTAACTCACTCCAAAGACTAAGCAGGCAAGGTGAGGGGAAACTGATTCATGAAAACAAAGATCTCTTAAAGGTAACATCCAGATTAAATCCACTAAGATGCTGCTCACCTCTTCTAACTCTTTCAGGTCAGACTAATTTAGTGAAGGAGGGGTATAAACACGTTTTGGATTGGTGGAAAGTAGTAAACTGTTTAGATATACCAGGCTGGCCAAAAAAGTTTGCTTGTATTTTTCCATATGCTGCTATGGAAAAATACAAGCAAACTTTTTGGCTAACCCAATATGTCATTTCTCACTTTAAAAATGGCTTGTGCCCTAATAGAGGGAATAATGTCCCATCAATCAGCCTTTGAATATTATAAACTAATGAAGGTCTCTCCAGGGTCTGGTTTTGGGGTTCTCTTCAAACACCCACACATCTACTAGTATTTGTTTCATCACAGTTGCAGGAGTGTGGACAGGCTGTTTGCTTAAGACTTATTCCGCATGGGTGAGGGAGGCAGTTGAGATTCTAAGAGCTGGCTGTAATTATGTAGTTCAACTCTACAGAGTTCATAGCTTGTTCACGTGAGTGGATATCCAGGGAGCATCAGTATTAAAGATAGGGCAAGTAATGTGTCCATAAAGAAAATATACTTGTGTGTGTGTGTGTGCGCGCGTGCATGTGTGTGTGTGTGTCTGTAAATAGAAGGTCTCACAGGAACTGCAAATAGGTTTCATCTTCAGTGCAAACTCAAAAGTATACTGATCAATAGTGATATTTTGGAGTTCTTTACTTATAAGAACTCTGATGTGAAATTCAGGTTTAGTAGGAAACAGTGCTATACTTTGTTAGTCATGCCTGCGCAGGGACAGGAAGTGGGGTGGCAACATACATGCCATAAATTAGCACCTGTTGGTGCTACAGAAAGAAAAAAGAACTCGATCTTCAAAATGGTCACAGTTTATGTCAGGACATTTTGCTTTCTTTCACAATGTTTCCACTAGTTTTAGCTTGGTCCAAGCTGAGTTGGTGGGACTCTGAATACTCTACTCTGTATTTAACCAGAAAAGTCTGCTTCCATCTCTTTGGAGTCATGGGCCTTACCCAAGATTTCCTTGGGAAATTTGAAGAGGGAATTCCATTGCTTTCTAATGAAAATACTTTTGGGGCCAACCAAATAAATAAAAATAAGGATTTTGAAGATGGCTGAACTAAAAGATCCCTTGTCACTTCCAGCTCTAAAATGTCAATACATATGGCATCCTATCTGAGAGCCTGGGGAGAAATGGCCCTGCTTTGTCTGACCTGTTCAATATGAGATGGTTGGATAGCATCACCGATTCGATGGACATGAGTTTGAGCAAGCTCTGGGAGTTGGTGATGGACAGGGGAGCCTGGCCTGCTGCAGTCCATGGGGTTGCAAAGAGTCAGACACGACTGAGCAACTGAACTGAACTGAATTTTGAAATTTGAGGTAGTTGCAGGCGTGCTACAGTAGGTAAAGAACTGCTGACTCTTCATGAGTAGGGTCAGGTCTGGGAGGAGAGAGAAAGGAACTGAAGGTGCATTTGGTGTGTAAGACTGTGAAGAATGCAGCAGCTACTACAGGAGCTGTGTGAGATGATTGAGCAGAACTGCTGAACTGCACTGCAACCTGCTTTCCCCTTTATTTCTCAGGTGCTGGTATCTGTATGGGAGATTTAAATAGAAAGGGGAGCTTAAACAGAAAACATTTTATACTAATAAGATTTGACTTCCTTGGCAGTCATACTCCTTCCTTGGCGACTGGTTGAGACTTCACCCTTCAGAGCAGGGGGTGGGGGTTCAATCCCTGGTTGGGGAGCTAAGATCCACATGCCTTGTGGCCAAAAAACCAAAATATAAAACAGAAGCAATACTGTAACAAATTCAATCCTTTAAAAATGGTCCATATAAAAAAAAATCTTTAAAAAAGAATGTCGAGGTGACTTTACTCTTCACTTATAAATGACAAGCTTCTCAGTATAGTAACTAGCATACAGTAGGCAATAAATATTTGTAAGTGAATGAGAGTATAATGAGTACTTAGTCTCGTCCGACTCTTTGTGACCCCCCGGACTGTAGCTCACCAGGTTCCTCTGTCCATGGGATTCTCTGGGTAAGAATACTACAGTGGGTTGTCATTCCCTTCTCCAGGGGATCTTCCTGACCCAGGGATCAAACTCAGGTCTCCTGTATTGCAGGCAGATTCTTTACCCTCTGAGCCACCAGGGAAGCCCAATATATCTGAGTAGAAATCACATTCATTCTTTAAGGCCCAGCTATTTCCCTTGAAATTGTTTCAGTTTAGAAGTGATATATACATTAGAAAAGGAAAAAGAGACTCCATGATTAGAATAGAAAAGAGTAGAACAGAACAGAACACAATCGAAGCAGAAAACCATAGGTTAATATTCCAAGTGGTAAATATTAGTGGGTGCACATATTCATCCCTGCCTTCCTTTTGATTCTGATTTTTTACTCTGAACATGTGATATGCTTTGGACAGTGAGATGATGTCAGAGGCTTAGGAAAGCACTTGTGTGTCTCTGCTCATGGTCATGTTCTGCCGTTGCCCAGAGGGCATGCCCAGGCTTATGAGCTGGTAGATGAAGGATGCTGGCATAGAGTGAAGTCTCTTCAGTCATTCAAGCCAAGGCCATTGTAGATCAGAGACCAAAGAGCCAAACCCTAGGCGGGAGAGTGAATCCAGCCAAGACCAACAGAAGTGCTTATCTGATAGCCCAGTTGTATGAGCAATAAATGCCCATTTTTGCATGCTGCTACAGTTTTGTGGTATTTGTTACACAGCACTGACATTGGATAAGAATGCTAACACATTCCAGCTTCAAGATTACCACTTGTGATATCTTAAGCAAACCCTTTACCTTGTTGAGCCCCAGCTTATAAAAATAGAAATAATATCTTCCCTTTTTGCTTCATCAAGTTATTGTTAGTTAAACTGAATTAAACAACATAATACATGTGGAAGTTCTTTGCAAAAAGAAAAAAATGTGCTCCAAATTAACTTTATTATGACTTTTATTATAGAGCTGCCAGCACGTAGTCCTAACTCCCTTTTCATCTAGTGGTGATCAGAAACTTCTCTTAATACCTTGTGCACATCCAGGACATTGCGCTCTCTCTCATCTGTGTGTGTGTGTGTGTGTGTGTGTGTGTGTGCTAAATCACTTCAGTGCATCCGACTCTTTGTGACCCTATGGACTATAGCTCGCCAGGCTCCTCTGTCCATGGGATTCTCCAGGCAAGAATGCTAGAGTGGGTTTCCATGCCCTCCTCCAGGGGATCTTCCTGACCCAGGGATCGAACCCATGTCTCTTATGCCTCCTGCATTGGCAGGTGGATTCTTGACCATTAGCGCCACCTGGGAAGCCCCTCTCTTATCTGACAGGTGGCAAACTGTGTGTATGAGTATGACTCTCAGCAGAAGCAAACCACAGCTGTGGAGTTCCCCCATCTTCTAAGAGTCAATGACATTTTACCTTAGGTTGGAATTGTTGTCAACATCAGGCTGTGAATTGTTGTCAATGTCAGGCTGTGTCAACCTGGTCAGTAGGCATCAGTATTGTTGCAGTAATTCCATCTGGATCCATTTTGACCAGTCACTTCCAAAATTTTCACAAAGGGCCCCTTTAATTATTTTTGGATGTTCAGTTCAGTTCAGTTCAGTCGCTCAGTCATGTCTGAATCTTTGCGACCCCATGGACTGCAGCACGCCAGGCTTCCCTGTCCATCACCAACTCCTGGAGTTTACTCAACCTCATGTCCATTGTGTCAGTGATGCCATCCAACCATTTCATCCTCTGTTGTCCCCTTCTCCTCCTGCCTTCAATCTTTCCCAGCATCAGGGTCTTTTCTAATGAGTTAGTTCTTCGCTTCAGGTGGCCAAAATATTGGAGTTTCAGCTTCAATATCAGTCCTTCCAATGAATATTCAGGACTGATTTCCTTGAGGATGGACTGGTTGGATCTCCTTGCTGTCCAAGGGACTCTCAAGAGTCTTCAACACCACAGTTCAAAAGCATCAATTCTTCAGTGCTCAGCTTTCTTTATAGTCCAACTCTCACATCCATACATGACTGCTGGAAAAACCATAGCCTTGACTAGACAGACCTTTGCTGGTAAAGTAATGTCTCTGCTTTCAACACGCTATCCAGGCTGGTCATAGCCTTTCTTCCAAGGAGCAAGTGTCTTTTAATTTCGTGGCTGCAGTCACCATCTGCAGTGATTTTGGAGCCCCCCAAAAGAAAGTCTCTCACTGTTTCCATTGTTTCCCATCTATTTGCCTCGAAGTGATGGGACCGGATGCCATAATCTTCGTTTTCTGAATGTTGAGCTTTAAGCCAACTTTTTCACTCTCTTCTTTCACCTTCATCAAGAAGCTCTTTAGTTCCTCTTGACTTTCTGTCATAAGGGTTGTATCATCTGCGTATCTGAGGTTATTGATATTTCTCCCAGCAACCTTGATTCCAGCTTGTGCTTCATCCAGCCCAGCATTTCACATGATGCACTCTGCATATAAGTTAAATAAGCAGGGTGACAATATATAGCCTGACCTACTCCTTTCCCAATGTGGAACCAGTCTGTTGTTCCATGTCCAGTTCTAACTCTTGCTTTTTGACCTGCATACAGATTTCTTAGGAGGCAGGTCAGGTGGTCTGGTATTCCCATCCCTTTAAGAATTTTCCACAGTTTGTTGTGATCCACATAGTCAAAGGCTTTGGTGTAGTCAATAACACAAAAATAGATGTTTTTGGGAACTCTCTTGCTTTTTCGATGATCCAGCATATGTTGGCAATTTGATCTCTGGTTCGTCTGCTTTTTCTAAATCCAGCTTGAACATCTGGAAGTTCATGGTTCACATATGTTAACGAGTTTAAAGACTCATTGTCAGACGGAGCTTCTGATCCACAGGAAAATATTCCACCCCCATATTAATAAGATTTCAGCATCAAACAAAGCATATTACTGTTTCCATTAGTCTTTCAAACAGTCTTGTGAAAACAGGTACTATTTTATTTTTTTAGATTTTAAAATAGTGAAGTCCATTAGAATATTAAACAAACAAACAAAAAACCCCTCAAAATCTCCATTACTATTTCCACATAACTCCTTGGGATTCAGCGTTTGGGATCCAGAGTTGTTATGCAGTTTTTCACTGTCCCCTTTCAGGATTATACAGGACTATTTTTATATATAAAAGGCATAAAAGAGAATCACTGAATTTTATACCTGCAAGGAGTTTCAGAGATAGCTCATAATGCACACATGGAGACTAAGGTCCTAAGCTGTTGAACACTATTGGAAAGTTTACACAATTAGAGAACCAGTTAGAGAACCACTCAGGCCCTTTATTTCTTTCCATGCTTTAATGCCACTTTCAGAGACACCACAGAAGGCTCTTCCTAAAGTCTCTATTAGCTTGTATTTGATATTCCGCCAATTTAGAAATTTATTTGCTAAATTTCCATCTCTAATGACTGAAAAAAATTAAAACAAACAAAAGCAAAATCAACAAGCATCCATAAATGATGGTCTGTGAACTTTAGTCTCTTAGGTATCATTTCCCCTCAGAATGAATGAAGAATCTGACTTCTGAAATTCTAAATAATCCTGATTTTATATTTTTTACCTTTGAATAGGGCTTTCTTCCTGAATTCCAATAAGCCACTTTCTACTCCTATTCTTCCCTGACTGCATACATCAGCTTCTGTCTTTAGTTGCATTTTCTGGCTATGTATTTTTTTGGACACTCCAGCCATTCACTTGTCCCCTCACTCTCCCTTCCATGAAAAAATTTCTCACAAATTTTCACCCGTGGGCATGTACTGTTTCTCCAGATTCATTCGCGCCTTTGCAACTCTCTGGTTGATTTCTACAGCTGAAATTCCATGGCTACGTCCAGCAGAGCTGATTTACAGCTAACACAGTCACTGTGCTCCTTTTTGGACAAGGAAATTGTCACTCCCCAGTGTCTCTGGCTTGAATTTTCTGCATAAGCTTTTAATAGTTGCCCTCTCCCACCCCACATATCTGATGTGTCAAGACATTTTTCTTTGGCCAGACTCTGAACCATATGATTATCTACTTAAGATGAACCAGTGAAAAATTCCTACCTCGTTTTTCTGTCTCTGGTTTCTGCCTCCTGCACCTCATCTAAAGCATTTCCTGCACATTAACCTGATGAAAACACTGCAGTGTCATTTAGCAAACCCTGGTGGCTCTGACAGTAAAGAATCTGCCTGTAATGCAGGAGACTGAGGTTTGATCCCTGGATCAGGAATATCCCCTGGAAAAGGGAATGACAACTCACTCCAGTATTCTTGCCTGGGAAATCCCATGGACAGAGAAGCCTGGCGGGGTCACAAAGAGTCGGACACGACTGAGCGACTAACACTTTCATTTCCACCAAGGCTCAGATTGATTCCTTATCTGTCTCTGTGTCTGAGAAGAGGAATTAAGACCATGCATTTTCTGACCCCAACCACTTTGCTGTCTTATTTGCCACTGATGTAACATAGGTAGTCATTGTCTCACGTAGTCAGCAAACTATGACACGCAGGGCAAATCTAACCCACCACCTGTTTTCCTGTGGCCCACAGAGAGGCTCTTACATTACTAAGTGGTTAGAAAAAAATATCCAAAAAGCAGAATACTTTGTGCCATGTACAAGTTGTAGGAAATTCGGCATTCATAAAATAAGTTTTATGGTAACACAGTCATACTCATTTGTTTACTTATTATCTATGGCTGCTGTATGCTTCAGTGATAGAGATGAGGGACTTCCCTGGTGGTCTAGTGAGGCTAAGATTCTGCACTTCCAATGCAGGGGGCCTGGGTTTGATCCCTGGTCAGGGAACTATGATCCTACATGCTGCAAATAAAACTTGACACAGCCAAATAAATCAATCAATATTTTTTAAAGAAAATTATGGAGATGAGTAGCTATAGCAGAGATTAGCATATAGCATATGGCCCCCTCAAAGCCCCAAATATTTACTATTTGGCTGTTAACAGAAAAAGTCTGCTAACCCCTTTTATGTGTGCTGTTCTCTGAAAATACACCTCTGTGGCCATCTACATGCTATTTATCCTTGTTAAGGAAAATTATACAAAACACAGAAGTAAGAAAAAAAAATGAGTGCATGTCATTTTGATTTCAGAGTGAAGCATTGCCTGACAGCCCTACCCAACGATTATTTCATTTTCTAGAGGATGTACCTTTGTTTGATTCACTGTTTACTACTGATCAGGGCCTAGATTCTGAAGTTACATGTTAACTTATAAATATCTATTTAGGAGGAAAGCCTACTTCAAAAGATACAGTTTTATTACTCTGTGGGATATTAATTTTTCATCTACCAGGAAACTCATTTCATGGTGCCTTGGACTTACTGTCTATATAAGTCTCTTTTTTTAACTCTCCTTTGAACCATTTTTACCGTCCTGCTGGTTCTCTCATTAATGATTTAAATTTTTGATACATACTCATTCTGCATTTGTATGGAGGTCATGTTTTTGACATTTTGAGAATTATACTTTGACCCACTGTCTGTGATTCCCCACACACATCTCAAATGTTGGCCTCAAGTCCCCTGTCAAATGGCACTTAATGTTGTCTTTTGTTGCTAACACTAGTTTAAACTGATCATTTTCACAGTATTCATCTTGTTAATGAACATATAATTTTTCCCATAGATCCTAAGATTTTTAAAGGTCAGTGAGTACATTTTTTTTTTAAGATTGAATTTTCAAAATGCTTTGGTTATATAAAAAACTCATTAAATATTTGAATGAATGAGCTTAAAATGCATTTAAAAGAAAGACTGTTATAAAAAAAAACACTATCATTCTTTGTATCAGAAGGGAAACAATAGAGAAAATAGTTCAGGGCAACAATACAGAGCCTTCTAAGTGTTTGTTTAGCAAATGTTAAATAGGAAATTAGATAAGAGTTCCTAGGTTGCTGTGAATCAAAACAGTGATAAATTGCCTGCATTTAAAGTATTCAGATTTCTTCTCTTAAGTGGTAGCAACAATCTTGTACATGATAAAGCAGGTCTCATCCACCCAATATAATTATCAGCTTCTTGTATACTGAACATTGATGCAGCTGATTCCCAATCTGCATACAGCATTGAACTATGAATTTGCTCTCTTCTTTCTCCTTTATTTAGAAGTTAATCACTATGTAATGATTATTTTGCAGTGATTAACTTCTAAATAAAAGAGAACTAAGGCCTCATCAAATCCATAGCTCAAAAATACTTTACACTTAGTCGTCCAGGTATATAACTAAATAAGATAACGTTATATTAACTGGAACATCTAATATACCCTAAATGGTGTTTTCACAGGTTTGTAGAAAATGTAACTGCACACCTGATCTTAGAAAAATATTAAGGCATTGGCAAGCATGCAGAGGAGAAAAATTACTCATATTCCTACCTCTAAAACCATTCTCAGTTAATCTCCAGTGACAAGCCTTTGAAGTAGGCATTATCATCCTTATTTTGTTCATTTTGAACCCGAGAATCCGAGAAGCTATACTAGAGTACAGAAGACTGGCAATCTTGTCATAAACATGGGACAACTCTAAAGAACCATCTCAGCTTCACAGTTCCGAATGGGTGTCAGCTGAAGACTTCTGTGGAATGGCATCGGTGCCCAATTTCTGGCCCTGATCTGTGGATTAAAATATAAATGCTATGCCCTTTCCTTATCTCCAGGATACAGTGAGCAAGTATAGAAAGACATAATTAAAAAAAAAAAAAAAACATCTGGAAAGAGAAGAATAAGGAACAGAGAGGTCACTGGTTTATGGAAATTCTGAAACGCTGGCAAGCAACATTACAAAGATTCTAGCACTCCACCACCACAAATGGGGACGTCTGTAACATGGAGCTATGGCTAAGAAGGGCAATCCAATCGCAGTCTCTACTTTTCTGGCCCACTCAGATCAGGAGTCAACAACTGCCTAGTTTTGACTTCATGGACCGTGAGTGGGAGTGATAGAACTTTTAGCAGTGAGGTGGGGACAGGCTCCTGCATACTCCATAGCTTGTCTAAGACCTAGGGGAAGGTAGAGCTACACAGTGGGAAAATTCCAACAGTTAGGATTGGGTCTCAGCTAACCAGGAACTCCTACAGCAATAAAATCTGAGTGAGTTAGGCACCTGGATATTTTAAATTGTTGTAGTACCTGGCATTACAGAACCCAGCTAGATACTGTCTATGTGTCATACCAATGCATGTAACTTTAATGTTCACAAAACATTATGTGTTATTAGCTCTGCTTTACAGATGAAAAAAATTGAGGCTCAAATGGATTAAATCTAACTTGACAAAGGTCCATGAAAAAGCTGAGAAGCTAGGATTGAAAATTATGTTTCTCCAAATAAAAAACTCATGCCATTTTCTTTATATCATGCTAGGAGAAGAAAGAAGAGGGGATGGGGAGAAATAGGATTAGGAGGAGCAGAGTGGAGTTCAAAGGAGGGGCGTTCTATGCATGAGGATGCCAATGTAAAATATATACTTCCGTTAGGATGGTATTCCAGAAACCTTGAATAAGGCTCTCAGTGGAATGTTCTGTAGACTATAGATTATTAAACAGATTTGAAAAGAAAGAGGGTTATGAACTGAGAGCGTAGCATTGACATATATACACTACCATGTGTAAAATAGATAACTAGTAGGATGTTGCTGTATAGCGCAGGGAGCTCAGCTTGGTGCTCTGTAATGACCTAGGGGGAAGGATGGGGGTGGGTGGGAGGGAGGCTTAAGAGGAAAGGGATATATGTATACTTATAGCTGATTTAAGATGTACAGGAGAAACTAACACAACATTGTAAAGCAACTATATTTCAATAAAAAATAAAAACCAAAAAAAAAAAGAAGAGAAAGAAAAGTTCCAGGTAGACAAAAGTTGATGCTGTCTTTTGGCTCTGAAGAAATCACTGTGCCAACTTACTCTTTAACCCATAGTAAATAAACCCACAGTAAATAAGCACACCCATTACTTCATCTCCTGATGACCTCAGCAACACTTGGTGCATCACTTAATTAGCATCTGCATGATTTTATTAGAATTTGTTCATATTTTTGAAAAAAATTTCGCAAGTATAGTAAATGTCACTCTTCATTAACCTGGACAGTTTCCTCCTAGCATGCGTGGATTATTCCCATAGGCCTTTGCCCTCATCCTTCTCTATTCCTGATCCATATTTACTTTGAAAATCCTAATCCACAGAGTGAAATGACTGAGGCCAATTTCAAACAAAACTTTGTATTTGATGTGTATGAACATGGCTTTGGGCTACTTTCCTTAATAGTGATTCAATGTAACTGCAATTGTATTCCATTTGGAAACTCTTTGGGACACAGATGGCATTTTGCTAAGACTTTTGGCAGCCCAATCACATATAGTGCAGTTGATAGTACATACTTTCTGATGGAGGGGTTCAGGGAGACTAATTGTACTTTCCATTGCTTGCTGCTGTGTACAGAAGAGCCAGGCAGGGAAAGTTCATCTTTTCCTATCTAAGGTGCTCATTTGCATATTTAAATATGCTTTGGATGCTCTCCCAGTTGTAGCTTAGTGGTTAATGTTTAAGCACATATTTGCATTTGAAAAAAAAAAAGTTGTGGAAAGAAGGAAACTATACATTTGATCAAAGAAATGCTAACAAGAATTTAATATAGCTTCAACTTTTCCATTCCTGTTCAAAATGTTAGCATGGCCTCTTTGCTAGAGAACTCTCTGTGGTTTGTTCTCAGTTCTGGGGACATCATGTAGGAAGTAATGAACTCTATGTGCTTTAGAATCTTTAGCTACAGAGTGATCGCTGGGGAGTTCACTGATGGAGGTTTGGCCTTAGTTCAGTGACTGGTAAATGGAAACCTTAATGTGAAGACTCTCCTCATGTTGGGCTACACCAACAGACCCTACATGCCCTTTTCTTGCTCAACTTCAAAACAGAAGAAGGAGCCCTGGAGTAAGGAACAGAGACATCAGTGGTCTAATGGATGGGGGAACTTACATATCTGAAGCAAGGTCCTGGAGTGACACCCCAGTGTGTCTGGCAGCTGGCAGGCAGGACAAGGCGGCAGTCTTCATTGGGGAAAGGGGGAGGGAATTTTAAGGAACTGACCTCAAAGTGGAAATCAGTAGAGGGCACATTCCTCACAGCTCTTTTGATGCGAACAGTCACCAGCTGGGGCAAGTATGTAGGAAAGTCAGTCACGTGCTTAAGATACAGGTGAAGCAGCACTGGTCAGGCAGGAGGTGGACAGAGAGAAAGACAACAGCCATCTTGAGTGGCCTGACCATACCTTCCACACCCTGAATATCATGCATGACCCTTACAATCTTGGTCTGTCCTTCTTTGACAATATCTCTGGGGTTACATATGTAGGGGGCACTGTAACCAGATACCACAAATACAACACAGACAGCAGCCGCCAAAGAGCATCAAGAGTAAGAGACCTCGCATGCTTAGAATAGTCATTTGACAGGATGTGGACAAATTTGGGAGCCGAGTGCATATAGGGTCAATGGAAAGGGAGTCAACAGCAGCAGTGCCCTGTCTAGTTAAAAGGAAGGTAAGGCCACGCCTGGTTTTCACAAACCCACAGCCGTCCCCATGGGGAAGGGAAAGCCCAACTTTAAAAGAAACAGTCTGGTGGCCAAACCAGGACTCAGCAGACACAGTATAGATGAGTCACCTCATGTTATGTTGAAGGCCATTGAGGGTGAACCCAGTAGGTCCTTTCAAACAACAACCAGTTCATCCCATGTACTTCTGGACAGAAACCAGCGTATTCTACTCCACACAACATACATAGCCCGGGTGGGGGGACTCGCGGGCTGTCAGCTGTACTGTAACGCTTACCGAGAGGGTCCTTCTGATGTACTGGCATATGAGACCAGAAGATGGTGAGTCTTTTTTCCCCATTGTCAGCAATCCCCATAGAGTCACATTAGGCGGGTCGATTTTTCATGGAACTATAGAGGAGCATGGCAGCAGCATCTCTCTGTGAGGCCACTGTTGCCACAAACAGACTTCCTCCCTCAGACAAGGGATGAAATGTAAGACATATAACAGGCACGACACAGGAGAGATGATGACCATTAAGCAAAATACAAGCAGTAACCACATTCTGAGATAATACCACACCTGCCTCTGGTTTTTGTCCTAGTCTGCAACACAGTTCAGAAAACTCAACTTTTTAATAAGAACATACCTAAAATCACATCTACAATGACCAATGACTAGTTCTACTTTGGATGTTTGAACCACACACAGCTACTCCATTTTGACTTTCAAATGCATTCCCTTCCTCAGTGGCCAAAGCAGATGTATGGTGTATGTTTGAAAGGCCACGAAACAGACTGCTCTGGTCAATAAAATTTAAGTAAAACCACATATAAGCCTGAATGACTTCCCCATACCTCAGTATATGCAGATTTTCCCATCAATTCCCCTTTTGATTGTAAATCTTCCAATAGAAAGCACTAATGATGGAAATATACATCCTTTGACGCTGGCGTGCTGGCTCCCCAGGTTCAGATTGTGTCCCTTAGTACTAGGTCTCCTTTGTATTTCCCTGGTCATTCATGTTGGGGGGAAATTAATCAGATCTCCTGAACAGGCTCAGACGTATATTAATGGGGAAACACTTTACAGGCTATGCATTTTATCACTTATACCCACTGTCACACAAGCATTGTGTATGTGCTTTTAGCAGCAGACTTAAAGCAAGCAGTGTCACACTGCATGAGTAGTCATACTCTGTGACAATTTCACTAGGTAATCTTCTTTCCATCCAGAACATCAGGGCAAAAGCACGCCTAACACAACTTCATAAATACAGGCCTCAATAAACAGAACTAGACTTTAACGTCCACATAATATTATGTAATTATTTCTGTAGAGTTTACCTAAAAGTTCTTTTTTACTCTCAGAGATCATGGAAGATTCAAGTTCCAGAGAGCCCAGGTAGACAATTTACATCTCAAAGGCACGAGAGAAGTACCAATTCCTTCTAGAAAGCTAGCTTAACCAATTACAAAAGGCACACTTTGAAACAACAGCAGAGCCATTAGAGGTCTTTGTTCTCCAGACCTCTTAAGAGCCTCCTTCCAGCAAGCTCTAATCACCAGGGGCCCCCACAGACCAGTAGACAGCCAGCCTGAGATTTCCTCTAACTTGCGGGATCACCCCTACAACTTTGGGGTCTCACAAGTTAGTGGTAGGCCACCCCAGGATTATACCCGCAACTTTCTATTCCCCGCTCAGTATTTCCCGACATCTCAGTGCTCATGGGAGTTTCCTCCCTCTCCTGACATTTGTTGGGCTGTGCCCCGCAGGCTCCAAGGCCTGCACTTGCTCAGCTTTAAGGCAGAAGAAAGAGCCCAGAGTCAGCGACACAGACATCAGTGGTCTAATGGATGGGGGAGCTTACATGTCTGAAGCAAGATCCTGGAGGACACCCCCCAGAGTGTGCAGCAGACAGCATGGCAGCAGTCTTCATTCCCCGAGGGAAGGGGAGAGGGCCAGTTAGAGGACAACTGACCTCAGGTGGGCTCATCAGTTACCAGGGAAACCAGAAGAGGGCATGCCCCTCACCGCCCCTTTGATGAGAACAATCGCCAGCCGGGGCCTGGGGCAAGTATGGAGGAAGGTCAGCCCTGTGCATAAGATACAGGTGAAACAGGCACTTGTCGGGCAGTGGGTGGACAGATAGCAAGAGAGCAGCTATCTTGAGTGGCCAGACTATAGAATTTTTATTTATCTGTGGTGGGATCCCTGGGGACTTTGCTGATAGAAGTTTGGCCTCGGTTCATTACTAGTAAAATGAAACCTTAATATATGGCCTCCCCTAGCTAGCTCTCTGTTCTCTTGTAAGCAGAGTGAGTTTTGACTAAGAAAGAACCCTTATGGTTTGGGAGGGGAGAAGGAAGATATTTTCTTCATGTACATTTTGTTACAGTACTCATGACCATCCGAGATTAGACAATTTTGTTTAGATACTGTCAGGCCTAACATGTCCATTTCCATTGGTCGTATAACCACAACTGCTTGAGAGTTCCTAAATGAGCCCAGCAGCAGAACTCCCCAGCTGATCCTGGTCAATTCACAAGAATGATAACACAAAGTTTATTGTGTCCAATGACTGGCTTTTGGGGTACTTTGTTACATAACAATAGAGAGCTAAATCACTTCTCTCAGGTCTCTTCCCCCAAGCCTCTCATTTCCACTTCTTTCCTTGCGCATCATGGTGAGGTGAGAGGTGAGAGACTATTGCACTGGTTCGTACTCCAGCTTGTGGACATTACATATCCTTCTTTGGCCTTTGCTGCCCACACCCCCAAGAACCATATAGACTCTGAGTAGCCAGATATAGCACATCAAGTACATAAGTTGTGAGAATGTTTTGGTGTTTCTTATTAGCTGATTTGATGACATACTTAGAGATTTGAGAATAAATGCTCTTAAATACAACCTATTGAAGTCCTTCCTGGACCACAGTGATAAACTACAAGTCGAAGATGTTTTGAACAATAAAAAAGGTGGAATGAAAAGTGACTACATATATTTTCATTTTACATTAAGACAACCTGAATTTTATAATGTAATCTCCAACTTGCTTTCAATAATACTAGCTACCCTTTATTTATCACCTACTATGTGCTATGCC
This sequence comes from Capricornis sumatraensis, assembly GCF_032405125.1. NCBI lineage: Eukaryota > Metazoa > Chordata > Mammalia > Artiodactyla > Bovidae > Capricornis > Capricornis sumatraensis. The sequence goes on from NC_091092.1 coordinate 114,459,314, forward strand.
TTCTATATATTATTTCTAACATGTATTCACAAAGACCCAGCTACATGGTCTTCCTTTTCTTCCTCAACACACCAAGCTCATTCCTGCCTCCACGGCTTTATATTAGTCTGTCCTTTGGACTCAACTGCTGTTAATGCCAGGTATTTTCCTGGTTATCCCCTTTTCTTGATTCTAGGTTCAGCCATAATTTTTTTTCTTCCAAGTAGCCTTTTATACGGAGAAGGCAATGGCACCCCACTCCAGTACTCTTGCCTGGAAAATCCCATGGACAGAGGAGCCTGGTAGGCTGCAGTCCATGGGGTCGCAAAGAGTCAGACACGACTGAGCGACTTCCCTTTCACATTTCACTTTCATGCATTGGAGAAGGAAATGGCAATCCACTCCAGTGTTCTTGCCTGGAGAATCCCAGGAACGGGGGAGCCTGGTGGGCTCCCGTCTATGGGGTCGCACAGAGTTGGACACGACTGAAGTGACTTAGAAGTAGCAGCAGCCTTTCATAGCCACTCTATAAATTAACCTCCTCAAGTACTCACTTCCTATCACACCCCTCTAGTTTATATTGTCATTGCATGTATTACTGTCTGACATTTTCTCATTGATTCTAAAACTTGCCATATGTGTCACCTTCAAACAGAGTAAGACCCATGGGTCAAGAATACTGTCTCTCTGATTTTTTATTATGTCTCCAGCAGCTAGAAAGATGTCTGACATTAATGAGTAAATTAAGCAAGGAAGAAGGAACTTTCACAACTTACCTTCAGAGAAGGTATTGTTGTTCACTTGTATTTCCGATGTGGAATTCAGGGGTAAAAGAGGTCACATAACACGCTCAAGGTCTCTCAACTTAAAGTAAATGATTTGTCTGCTCTTCAGCCTATTCTGCCGTCCTCTCCAGGGCTTCCAGGTGGTTAGGTTAGCAAATAAACAACTCTGTCTTAAAGGGGGTCTAGAAAAGACCAGAACAGATGACCCGAGCAGAGTAAACAGCCGCTCTCCCCTGCCAGAATCTCAAAACAAGCCCTAGAACATTTCTCTGGTGCATTTTTCCTATACGTTTTAAGAGGTAAATGAGGTCTTTAACGTTTAATTAAATTATTAAACTTCATCAGCTCAAATCAATAGGTCTTAGTGGTGTAATGAGCTTACTTAACCAAAAATAATATGTGACCAAGAGTTGAAAAATAAGGTTGTCTTCTGAGACTGAATGTAGACAGCGAGCTTAACGAGATCAGCTGCCCAAAGCAGATATTGACAAATGGATGGCTGAGGAGTTCTGTCTTGTATTCCAGGGAGCCAGAACAAGGCATGGCTATCTTAGCTTCCTTAAAGCGGATGATGTAACAGGAGGCTAAGGGGCATCTGGGAGTCCAGAAAAGGGAAAAGTCAGTAGTCAGAATTTATCTGTCTAGTTCTGTGTAAGAAGGAAAATGGCCAGGACAGAGACTTTGCCTTCAGCTGTATCTCAGAGGTGGAGACAGGTGTATCAAGACATTAATTTCTTTCTACTAATTTTCCTCTTTATGATTGCACATTGGGCAAACCAATATTTAGTTATGATTTGACTTCCCTACAAGGTGATAAGAACAGTCTATACTTGTAAATCAAGTATACTCCAATAAAACTTAATTAAAAACATTAAAAAATAAATTCATTATTTAACTCCTAAAAAAAGTTTATAGAAGTTTCTGAAAACCACTTACTGGATAATACTTATAAGAGCATGTATGAAAATCTACACATCTAGGATTATTGTCTTCTTTAATGATCCAGCCTCTTACTTTAATCTTCAAGAGACATTTTCAGCTTTGGAAATACTTCTTGGTTTCCAAACCACCTCACAATCACATGTATAGATTTCAAAGCAGGGCATTTAACTAAATATAGGTACATGATAAGGAGATATATATGTATGTGTATGTATGTATGTATATATATATATCCTGAGAATGTAAGTTTATGTATATATATATATATCAGTACACCATTTCCATTTTTTGTAAATATGTTCTTTCTAATAAACCTTGTAGCTTTTTTAGCCCAAGACATGCATTCCCTAATAGCCAGGTACATAGAGAACTTTTTATAAATGGAAGAGTTTTCTTTATGTATTAGCTTTGATGTCATAAACATGTAATAAGAAGCATGGCATGCTATTAAATTGTCTTATTGTTCTTAATTTTAGAAAATAAATATAACTTTGAAGAATGAAGAATAAAAGTTTTCCTAAAATCAAAACACTCTTTATATTTTTCTTATAATAGATATATATTCTTGCATCAAATACCAAACCACATTTAGATAATTATTTTTAGCATTATACTCACAAAAATGGATCTTGCTATGGTTTTCAAGATCTACTGGCGTTGATTAAAAGAAGTTTGCATACGCAACTTATTCACATTGCTTTATTTCTGTTGTTGTTGTTGTTGGTATTGTTCAGTTCACACAAAAAAAGGTACTTCAAGTCATCATATCCTTGCATTTAACCAAGTGAAAGAGTCATCTTGAAAGAAAACATTTTACAAACTAGACACATACCCTGTTTATTTTCTCCGAAAAATGCACTCCATAAAGCAAGTCCATTTTTTAAACTTTTCCCAATATTATACAAAAATATTCTTATGCAAGTAATAAATGTATCTTTAAACATCCAACTCTTTTGAAATTTAAAGCAGTCACACCAAAAGTTATCATTGTTAATTTTTAATCTAAACATAGAACACCTTGTGCTTATATAAACTGCTGTTATCATGTGCTCATATACTCTTTACGTGGATCTGGCAAATATACTCTGCCATTATCCATTAAATTATGTAAAAAAGTATAATCAGTGCAGAACTTGCCTATTTTTAAACAATGTTCTTTAACCATCCTCATCTATATTTGTTATATATAATTTCTTTTTGGAAAAAAGTTTTAAGGCAAGTGCAATCAAAATTACAAAATCACTATTTCTATTGCTAACATATGCAGCATTCATAGTGAGTGAGTGATCTCCTTCCTTTGTAAAAATGAAAGTATAAAATGCTAAGTAGGTTATACTTGCTAGAGCCGATTATGTAGTCTTACCTATTAAGTCATAAAGTCTTTAGAGATAACACGAAAGTATACTTCTTTAAAGATCTAAGATATCAACACAAATGCTATACCAGCAGCAATCTGCTATCCCCTTTCTGTAATTTGTTGTTGCATGTCCAGTTTTCTCATGAAAATACACAGCAAGTTATTCAGATGTCCATTTTGAAGATGACTATGACTACAAGGTCACCTCAAGGCAAAGAATACTTAAGGTGCAGTACTCATAAAATCCTCGGTTGTAAGTTCACTTAATTCTATTGTGTTTCTATTTCACTTTAGTGATGGCCTGGATTCTGTAAAGTAAGAGAAAACTAAAAATAAGAAAGAAACTTACCAGTAACTGTATCTCTAAAGTTAGGTTTTGCTGAGGACATGTTATTTGCTCGGGACACAATTTAAATGGAATCTGAAAAAATAAGTTATTTCACAGCCCTGGAAAATAAAATTGACTAAAAGATAGGAAACTCATGGTAATAACTTTGGGGCTTTCATAGACTTTTCTTACGATAGTTGCTGAGCACAATGCCTTCCCTTGTTTTTATAAATAAATAATTCCGGGCTACCATGTAATGGAAAAAGTAAGAAATGGAAACAATCACAGAATTTTTATGGGAAAACAAGAATGAGCTGACCCTCTCCTTTAAGATAAAATGCATCTTCTTAGAGAAAAGTGAGTTGAACAGAAATGTGGGTATTTATTTTTAGTCTGTGTCAAAATGATTCACTGGGTCATTTCCTGATGGAGTACATTATCTTGGTAATTCTTATAACTCTTTATCTAATGTAGCCCATATATTAATTAAGGTTATTTAAATGTAATGCCAGTGTGCATTTTCGATTAGATTGCACATACGTTATACACGCACGCACACTAAATACTTCATGTTGTCCAAGTCGACTGTTTTGAACTATTATTATCCAGAATGCTTTCTAAAAAGAAATCCAGCTTAATTGGTATATTGTCTCTTTCAGTTCAGTGTAGAAATAAAAAAGGCTATATTGCGCTCAATAAAATTCTACTGTTGAATATGATTTTTTGGATGTTCTAGTGTTATAAAAGACGGTAAGTGGGCCTACAGTGGCTGTGGAAGTCACTAACACATGAAAAGTGGGAACACTGAAACCAATTCTCTAGGAACTCTTTGATGTGGCCACTCCACAAAGAATATATAAGGATATTTTCTTTTAACTAACAGAAGCTGTGTCCTTGAAATTTGCACTTAGGATGAGTGATGTGATTTGTTTGTGAGACTCAGATATCAAATAGGACATTTCTTCTTAAGAAACAGAAACTGGCAACCTCATCACTGATACTCGTTCCTGGCATAACGTGGAACATAAAGACCAATGCTAACCTAGTGAGATAAATCTATGTGGCTAGAAATATATTGTTAGAATAAGTGATTGAGGTGTGAAATACAGAACTAACTGGTTTGTCATTGTTGTGTAGGTTGTCATTTTTCTGAAATGATGAGAGATGATGCATTTAATGGATCATCTCACATAGACTTAACTAAATTTATTGTCACCGAACCAATATAGTCTTGAACTGTATGTCATTCACTGAAATAGTGTTCCCCAAATTACGTGCTCATAAACATTTCCTAGAATTTAATTGTTTTGGAATGAGCCAATAATCTATGCTTTTAAGAAATGCTACAAGCAATTCTTATGTTAAAGGATATTTGGGAAAGTCTTCATCAGAGCTTATCTTTCTATGAATTCATTGTTAATGTAAGGAAAATAATTTTTAATTATCTCTAAAAAATTTAGCACATTTTATATTGATGTATTTATTTTCACAACCAACATCTTTGGTATCCCTGCATAATCTTGCTATTTTTTCTTCCTTAACAGAAAGAGAAGTAACAATAGATCTGTATTTTTTTTAGAAGGAAGGTGTTTTTATTTAATGCTCACCTATTAATTAATTTTTCTTCTACAATGGTACAATTACTTTTTTCAAGTCATATATTTCATGACAAAGTTGCTTGTCTTGACTAATTCTTGTGTGTGTGTGTCCTTCTTTTTGAGAAATTCTCACAGAAACTGTTATTGTCTATATAGTTCAGCTTTTCTCGGGGCCTCATTGGTGAGTTCTGGCGAACAAACTGGGAGGAACTATTCAAAGACAGACCCAGTTTATGGTGACATTCAACTGCTGCAAACTTTAATTTTGTATTCGGAAGAGTAACACCAGTTGTAATGATAGAAACAATAAACCCTACAACCCTGTGTTTCTCAAAGAGGGGAGGTCCTTGGGCCACCAAGTTAGAGTTACCTGTGGAGCTTAAGTAATAGATTCTGAACCCACTCTAGTACCATAGGCATTCAATCTGAATTTTCATTTTGAACTAACTTCCCAGGCAACTATTCTGAAGTCTAAAATTTGAGACTCATCTGTTTGGCTCCTATAGTTTTCAACTGTTAGTTATAGAATCACCTGGAGGATATTAAACAAAGAAAGCAATGGACTAACAATAGGGACAAACTGGGCTAGTTTCCTTTGAAATCTCTGGGACTTTGGGACGTTTTAAATTTCCCTGGTGCACCGAGGTCTTAGAATTATTACTAGCAGGCCCGTTAGAAGGATGCTATGAAAGAACCGTTCCACTCCTCACCAAACCTTTATGTCACAGTATCGAGCATGCCAAAATCCTAATTTCTATTCATTCCTTAGAACATTTAGCAATAATTTTCCCATTTTATTGAGGAAAAGCATGCTGAGGCCACTGAAGGAAGGATTTTCATTCCGCGCTTGGTCTTCCTTTGAAGTTCATAGTTGTGTATTCAGTTCTTTATTTGCCAGACAATCGAAGAACTGAGATACTTCATTGTTTAATGTAAACCAGCTACTGATTTTCAAAGTTTTATAGTTTTGTTTGTCATATACATAGGCTTTTGACATGTTATTCTGCTCTCTGATTTTGAGGATGTTCTTTTTTATTTCCCAGAAGTTGGAAATTGGACTGCCTTAGCAGTTTTTCCATAATCCAGTCATTCACAAACCATTTTGATGACTTTTGCCATATATCACCTTTCCTAGACTATTATTTACCTATGTTTTTGTTTAATTATTTACTATATATTATACTATCTGAAACAGTATCCACAAAGTCTTTTGATCTACTACTTAAGGTTTTTTTTTAATTTTAACACATTTTAAATCAAATACATAACTATTCAAATGAAAACTTCCCTCTGTGTACCATCTCAAACCAACATATCACTGGAATAAAAATCCCTAATTTGGGCAAACAATTGGCTAAAGTATTCATCAAATTTAGATGTTCTTTATCCTTAAGAATTTCACCCCACCCTCCTCCATACATCAGTATTACTGGACATTAAACAGTGATTGAAAATGTAAGCTTAATCAATGAATTTGCTTGCATTACTCTACAGGCATTCATACATGATAAAAATCCCACAGCACTAAGTGATTGGGTTACTACTATTTTAATTTTCTGAATATTTGCCTCATTGTATGTTTCTATTTTTCTAGTAGATGCGGATATGATATCAATTAGCAGTCTTCTAGAAATAAGAAAGATGTTTCATGAGTATCAGTTTTTTAACCAGTTGTTAATAATATGAATGTAATCCAAAGTTTCTGAGAATTTATGTGTGTGTGTGTATGTGTGTGTGTGATGCGCACACATAGTCCCAAATGTTCTTCAACTATAGAGTTCTCTCCTGGTATTTTTAACAATAGGTCAGTTCCTATGACTCACAATTTAAAATATAATATATAAAATATACACTGAGTCATAACTCATACAACATTTTACTTTCTCAGTAGAAGTTATTTTTTTCACACTGAAAAACCCTATTGAGGTAGAAATGACTTTATGAAATTTTAAATTTATCAATTACTTTGACATTCAACCTGAAATAATCTTGTTTTAAAAAATATTACTTTCCATTTTTCATAATAACTTATCTCTGCTTCATCTTTAATAAGTGCTTCTTAAAAGGCTGTGCTAAGATATGAATTTTGCTGAAACAGCCCATTTATTCTAAAAGGTTTATGGTTATTCACTTGTTATCCTTGTGATGGAAAGATTTACCACTTTTCCCCTCCCCCAAATAAATAAATAATAATTTTATTTATCTTTAACATAAAATGAAAAGGGCAAAAATATTTCCTTTTAGGAGTAAGTATGCACGACAACTAGGTGGAAACCGAGTTGGAAAAAAAAACACAACACTGATTAAAGATGTTGATCATTTAAAAATATTACCTGAGGGGACTTTTTTAAGGTCCTTACGTGCGTGCATACTCAGTCGCTAAGTTGTCTCTGACTCTCTGTGATCCCATGGACTGTAGCCCCCCAGGCTTTTCCGTCCATGTGATTTTTCTAGGCAAGAATACTGGAGTGGGTTGCCATTTCCTCCTCCAGGGGATTTTCCTGACCCAGGGATTGAACCCGTGGCTCCTGTGTCTCCTGCTTTGGCAGGCAGGTTCTTTACCACTGAGCCACCGGGGAAGCCCATCCTTATGTGAGTGGTACCTTAAAAAGAAAGGAATAAAATACCTGGGGATCAAGAAGTAAGGAAAAGAAGCAGCAAAGAAGATTTACATGTTACCATCACTTTCATTTCTGTTCCTCAAAGGATTGTATGAAATAGATGAAAGGAAAATGCAGAATTTAACCTTGAAAAGATCATTAACATGATAATAAATTTTAAGAGATTGAATTTGTGACTCAAATTTCTCAAAAATTGAGAAGCGAAGAAAATAAAGAAGGATTGTAAGTGAACTTGAGTTTTTAACAAAGTTTTTCTTTTTGTTCAGCCAGTTGGCCATTTCTTAAGTCCCTTTCTCCATAATCTCAATATGAATTATATCTAAGAATTATAAGCATATACAGACATAAACAGAGAGGGAAAGAGAAATATAACAAGAGTTGTCAAATTAACGAAGGTACTTACATAGGTTCCAACAACACATTATTTAATTTATTTTCATCTATGATCAGGTAGAAACCAGAAGAAACATATGTAGCTTAATAAATAATTTAATTTCTTGAATTTCTATGTAACATATAAATTTATTTTTACAGGATATATAGAGAGCATACTCATAGAGAGCAACAGACTTATGAAACGACTATAAAACACAAATTATAATTCAAGTTTAAAATTTCTCATTTTTACACTTGTATTTGTCTATTGTCCTATTGCTAGTCATAGCAAAACCAAATATATAATTGTAAGTATTCTAAGAAAAAAAGGAGCGCCTCCATCACCTACGCATGTTACATACATTCTAGATTGTACAAAATCAAAGAGGGTAGGCAAAACTAAAGGGAAACACTATGGAAAATGCACTTTTTACTGACTGTTGAACATATCTGAAAGCGTCTGAGTTTAAAATTTGATTTGAACACCAGCAGAGGAAAATGACCAAATTCATTTTCCTATTTGGGTTCTCTCAAACTCTGAAAATGTAAAAGTTTTTACAATTTAATAGCAGATTATATGAACATATCTCCACTACTTCAGTGGAAAAAAACACACTAAGGATTCTAGCTACCAGGAGCATATGTTGCGAGGTTTATGGACAACTGTCCACGTTTACTAACAGAAAGATGTCTTCATCCCAGTTGAGAATTAACCTAAAACACTCACATCCAATCTCCCCAAATTTAGACTCTCATTGACTAGTAAGGATAGATCCAAATTACTTTGCCACATGTTCATGCACTATGTAATATGTCATTTTACATTAAATCTTTTTTTTTTTTTTAATGACCAGCATGCCCTTTGAAACTTAAGGTTATCTGGACTATGAAGACTGAAATTTACACAACATCAATATTACATGTAAGAGTCTCAAGTTCATGTGCAGTTCTTCGATTTCTACTCATTTAGTAGTGGAGGAAATACAGTGTAATGACTTGTCTTTGTTAGAAGATTTTCCAGGCTGTGGACGCTGGGGGATGTATTGTGAAAGTAGTGAAGGTTGTGAATGGTAGAAAAACAACAGTGCCTTACTTAACTTATTTCAGTGAACAATTCAGAAACATGAGTTTGTCAGTGGACTCAGAGACTTTAGAGGGGCACTTCCTAAAGGGCAGAAGGAAATTTTTCTTTTTATGTCTCTTATTTGTAGAGATGTTTTGTGTTCTGAGCCTGGAAGGAAGAAATTCTTGATGGAAAAATCAGAGCTGAGTTCTTTCTTTTCAGTCTGGTATTTTCTATACATGTGACTGAAGTTTGATGATGACAAAACAGAGAAGATTAGGATTAAATCGTCATCATCATCATCACCATCATCGTCCTCCTCTTTACTCACACTGAGGCAGGTCTTACAGTTCTTGTGACAGTATCTTAATTAACATAGCACCAACTTTCATCTTGCTGCCCACCAGGAGCAAAAAGTAAAACCTGAAATAACCACCATGTCAGTTCATTCTCAAAATTCTTCATATTGCCCCAAAGTTATATCATAAATCCTGAAACTGGCATAAACTCAGTTGCTGAAAACCAAGTACATAACCAGCTCTAAATCTTAGCATAGGAAAACCGGGTCCCTTTGGAAAAACATGTCAAATGGTTGTTTGTTCTACTCCTGCACTAAGTTATTTCTTCTTAATTTTGTTGTAGGAAAACAATTAAACCAACCCAGAAAAAAGTTTAATGACATAAGGCATCATGCCAAATTGCATGATTTCACATTCCCTACCCCTCAGTTATCTTTTGAGTAAATTAAGAAATGAATAAACTATCAACTCTCATTTATATGGGTGTGAATTACTTGGTCATCTAAGTTTTGCCTCACTATAAACCAAGTCTCCCACAAAGTTGGGTCATGTTGGAATTGCCTCTGTTAAAAGAACAATAATCATTCCCTGAATTTTCATGAATGAAGGTAAGAAATAGTAGCCATAACAGTTCCTGCAAGATACGTGGTTTATCTCAATGTCAGTTTCTGAGAACATGCTTTATATCCAAATAACATAGCTTTTTAGGTGATGGATGTCTTTGAAACTTACATCCCAGAAAACACAGTTTTGTACATTTTCACAATTCTGTCTGGAATTTCAAGTGCTTCCTTATTTCCTTTAATCAGTCTTACATACTTAAGGTGTCCTTAAACCCACCTTTAAGGTCTATTGTTAAGGATAATGCAAATTTGACTGTTGGTTGCTTTCTTTGTTCAGAATAATAAAGTGGGAAGGGTTAATGATAAGGCAAGGAATAGCTCTGCTTCCATTGACAAGTTGCTCCTTTTAGGGAACTCAGTTGCATCATCATCTCTTTGTAATAACTGTATATGTTGTTAAAAAAATTCTTTAGTAATAGGGAGTATGTGTCTGTAGATAGAATTTCTAACCCATTTAATAACGGGAACAATGATCAAGTAAGTTCGTTCTCTTAGTTCCAGTCTGTCATTTTGCTTGCATGGTATCAGTGATCTTTGAATTTCAATAAGCTTTCTTCTGGGACTAATGCTATAAACTTAAACTAAATTAAAACAAGAAAGAAATTAAGCACAAGATGAAAAATACTTCTTACAAAAAGGAGAACTAGGGCATCCAGAACCTGAAAATAATTTACAAGTATACGAATGAATGTTTTCTTAGAAGTGGTGATCTTAATTTACTTAAGTGGTACCTGTCAAAGTTAATGACTATTCTAGGATAAACAAAACTTACTTGCCGTTTAGGGTCAGCTCTCAGTTAACATCTGTTCTTGTTATAAAATGCTAAATAGTAATGAAATAAGGAAGGAAGAAGTATTTAGGTATTTAAGTCAATAGGGTTCAAATGCATATACTATGAAGAAAGTAATCAACACAAAATAGTTGACTGAAACAATCAGGGATTTAGCTATAGAAATCGAGTAGGTTCAGGTATCTTAGGTTATTGTGTCTCGGATTTATTTCATATACTTGATCTTAAATCAGCTGGCTGCATGAGACACAAAATCCTTCTCTGCCCACAGAAGACCTAAGGAACGGATTACAAATTAAATAATCAAAGATTTGAGCACCAGTATAAGGGGTAGGACGCTCATAGGCAGCAAGTAGAGGTTACAGTAAAAAACCAGGTGGATTAGAAATCCGTAACATGTCACTTGCAGTCTGAGTAGCAAATGATGAAAAACAAGCGATACCAAACATCACGCATATCCAGGTCCAGACGTCCATTATCTCCCTCAGCTTGGCTAACAAATTCGTACTTTCAACTGTGTTTTTACAACTAGAATATTCTTATCCCCCACAGCCCCCACAGAAAAAAGAGAAGGATGAAACCTAAGCACTAGGGAAAATACATTTTTTTTCTCTCTTTATTGTGAATTCTAACATAACTTTTGTTAAACATAGAGCACGTGAACACATGACATTTCCCTTCATTTGTTCTCACATGTAGCTGATAGAGAATACTCGGGAGGAATGTTTCTAAAGCCATAGAGAACTTCTTCTTCCATTGATTTTCTAGAAATATGACAAAGCATTAGAGGAAAAAGAAAAGCATTTTTTAAGTTGTGAGAATATCAAATATTACCCATCAACCCCTGAATCATGCTATTCAAAGTGCTTAAATCTACACTAAAAATAGAACAAAAAATGTACTCCCAATGCAGCTAAATTAACACCTATGGATGCCTAAAATATGACTGTGGTCTGAATACTTCCTCTACAGTTATTCCACACTTCCATCGTGCATTTTAAAAAATTAAAAAAAAAAAAAGAAATAAACAAAGAAATAAACCAGGCCATTGCCATGTTTACAGTTTTCTGAGCACTGGGGGAATCTGGAATCCAGTCCAGTGAGGTCACTGCTACCAGTCCCTGACAGGTGTCCATATTATAAACAATGGCCTTCTTGAATTCCGAAAATAACCCAATGTGCAAAGCTGACCTTAACGTTTATGTGTCCTTGCAGCTTCAGTTCTGGTTTGTGAAAATGTGACACAGGTCCAAGGGGAGCACGGGAATAAAAAGAACAGATTGTGGACAAGGACCCAGGCAAGTTGTCAGGGAAATAAACATTTTTTTTTTTTTTTTTAGCAAATAAAAACCAACGCACATCCTAAAGCTCCTTTACCTTGTCACACAAGCATGAGATATTTGCAGCTTTACAAAATTCTTATAATCATCTCTCATACATTTGCAATTCAATTTTACCCTCACCAATGAACTCTACTGAAGTTTACATTTTTGTGTGTGTGGCCAACTCATACCTTAGTATTGTGACCAAAACTGTAGAATTGTTTTCTCATTATATGGTGGTAGGAATAAACCAAACATACAATAGTCACTACACAAGCCCACGGACAATGGGTGGAATGGAAGTTCCTACTTTGAATCACTAAAGTAATGCGTAAGTTCTATTATCAGTGTTTTCATCACATCGATTTTTTTAAAAACTAAAAGCTACTTAGGTAATATTTCCCTTTAGCAATTTTGCCCTCTGCAAGTTCCCTTAGGATTGATTTTGTATCATTTTCAACATGAATATATATTAGCTACTTATGTCATTGATTTCAAACATAAAGCTAAATGGTAAGAGATGAATTTCCTGGGAGCATCAGCTTTCTGTTTCTGACAGAATTATACAGTTAAAATAAAACTAATTCTTTATACAGTAAAATTATTTTAAATACTTTCTCATCTAATTTAAAAACTATTTTGTGTAAATAATGTTTATTTTGAAAATACTGATTTCTGTTGGTATTCATATGTTTGACCTCCTGAGTTCTTATATAAACACTTCGAGATTAATAAGTGTTGCTTATGTTCACAAACTGAAACCAAACACTTGATTCTGATTATAGCACTGAAAATTAAATACAGTGAAGTAACATTTAAATACAAGGGGACCCCATAATAAGTTTCACAGATTTGCACTGACTCTTTAGAAAATAACACTTTCTATAATACAAGGTGACAAAACATATTTTGATGACACATCCTGTCCTTCCCTTTGGTTTGGAAGCCTTCAATGTAAATTTCATTTTGACTTGTGTTGATTCACCCTTTTGAGTTAACTTGCCTGGCATTTGCACATAATCTCATTTGCAGAAAATCATAGAGGGAAAAGAGGAAGTAGAATAGTAAACAAAAACAGCCACAAACACATTCATGCCTTTCCAGGAAGTGATCAAATATAGGGCTTGATTTTTTTGTTTTTTTGTTTGTTTGTTTGTTTTTTGTTTTTTTTTTTGTTTTTGTTTCTTTTGTTCTGTGTTTATATATATATATATATATATATTTATATAAGGGTACATCAACTCATTTAAAAAACGGAAACAGCACACTCTCCCCCATTTTCATGCCCTTGATCTTCTCTTCTTAGCACTCTGTAGTGGTCACTGTCAAGTGACTAGCACACTTTTGGGTCTGGAGTGTATTCTGACGAGCAGTGAATTAAATGTTAAGACAGTTAGACCCCACCCCCCTACCCCTTCTCAGAGTTTACACGTCATGCCGCCATTAGAAGGGTAGAGGTGGGGAATGAGGTGGGACAAGGAAGAGATTCAGGGCTCTGATTGGTGGGGCCCTCCTATAAGCAAGTGTTCTCATTTTTTTTTTTTTTTCCCGAGTGGCAATGCTGGCATTCGTTGCACTGCTTTCTGAAGGCCCACATGGCCCTGCTGATCCTAGGTAGAACCCAAGAGAGGATCCGGTGCTCCTTGTCCCATCGGATAGATTTGTCCAAGCACCCCAAGGAAATGTTAAAAGCAAAACAAAAATCAAGGAAAGGAAATAAAAACCCATTCTAAAACTAAACTAATGAAGCAAAAAAGGGTTTTCTATCTATACATAAGTCTCTTCTTTAAAAAAAGGTAAATTTACAAATTCCAATGACATATAAAACAAAGTCAAAAAATGTAATGGTAAGAGACATGGTAAAACAGGAAGACACTGATGCTACAAAGAAATTGCAAAAAACATATGTACAAGACCCTGTTTTTCCTCATGTTCTAGAGATTGTAACGCATGTTTTTGTTTTTGTTTTTTAAACAGCAGCAGTCGAGGATTTAGTTCCAGGCACTGGACTGCAGACTTTACTCAAACTCCCAGGGACAGGGTGTCCCTTGCTTTTCTGTCACCAGATCACACTGGATATACTGGTCTCCCGTGGCAACAGCGGCAGGATGGCACTGTTTGTGTGGGCCTCATCTGGATTCTGCTCCCTGCTCGATTTTGTCTGTGGCCGCTGCCCATTGATGAGTGTCATAGGGATGTTACAATAGGTATGCTGATTGCCTATGGAGGTAAGAGGCAGGGTGCCAGTAGGAGGTACGTCATACTCGTAGCTTCGGTAGTAGTGTTTCTGACGCATTTGTGAATGGTAAGTGTTGTGAAAGGTGGATCGGAGATCTGGATGGGCAGTGGCTAGAGCTGTGGAGGTGGCAGCAGCCATGGAGATGGCTGAGACAGTCTGCAGCTCCCCAAAAGGCCCCTGCTCACTAACATCTAAAGCCTGCTCATGTGTAATGGGTTCTATCCTCTTAAAAGGCATTTCGTATTGTAAACGTTTCCAGAACTTAGAGTTCAACTTGTTGCATTTTGGTCCATGCCACTTAATAACGGTCAGGAGCTTGATGGTGTGCTTGAGGGCCTCCACCTCCTGGTAGTTCATAATTCCTCGTAGTTCACTGCACTCGATGAGTATCACTTTAATTTCTCCAGTCACAAGCATGTTTCGAAGTCTGGTCTCCAGCTCAAAGATGCTCCAGCCTCTTCTGACTACGTAATTTGGGGTCATGACAATAATCAGCCGCTTGCTCTGATCTACACACCTTGCCACATCTTCAATGTATGCTACAACAGAGAAAAGAGTTTATCAGAATAAGTAAATTGAACATTTGGTCCAGAAAGCCCCAATGGATTCTCTTTCACGCATGAAAATGAGAATTGTTGGTTATTAGGTAAACCCTTGAGAAGATGAAAATAGCCAATGATCACTTAGAATAGAGGATGGGGCTTTTGCTTCTCTCGGTGATTGAAATATTTTCCCAGGTACAAATCTCTCATTTGGTTTTTTAAAATGTCAAGGCTCATAATATGAGACGCTTTATAGAATAGTGGAAGTGGCTTCCTCAGGGGTATCAAAACTTATTTTTCATTTGAACATATCATGCCATTTCTTTCTTGAGAAACTGACAGATGTAGAAGAAGCAAAAGTTAAAATTTTGTCTAAAAATGATGACTACACAGACAGATACAAGGACACGCACACTCTTAAATGAAAACATTAACTTACTTCCAGTTGGGATTAGATCTCTATCTGGTATAAACAACTTATATCCATAATGCTTTTCAAGCATATCAGGAAGGATTTCAAGAGCAAAGCGTTCTTCTTCCCCAGTCTCTTGATTCCACTGGTCAGGATCCACTTTGGTATATGATAAGTATGCATCGTAATCTTTATTATCTGTCAAGAACATTACAGAGTAAAGCTGAAGTCACTACAAAGAAAGCAATAGGACACGAGAACAATCACCTTATTTCATAAGTATCTCCAAATGTCCCACTTCTCAGAGACCAGAGGAAGAAGTTATTAATTTTCATTAATAATTCAATAATGCCAAGTATCGTGGAATGAATTTGGGGGTATAAAGGAGTTACATTTTGTTGTTATTAAGACAGTAGGAGAAAAATTAATGAAAACAGCAATGAAATGTTAACATTAAACATTTTTGATGCACAGATCATAGAGAATTTTGACAGCTTATAATAGCCACATATTTGGATAATATGTTCTTATTCTATGTAATTGTACATTTCATCTAATCCTTCCTTTGATGATTTTACCCTGTTGAAAAAAAATAAAGAAAATTGAAATTGGCTTGGCTGGCTTAAGGAATAGTTTTTAGGTTGTGTGCATTGTGCTGATTTTCTTTTGGGGAAAAGATAGAACAAAACTTGGACTAATTAATTTTTCTCTGGGAGCTGGTTCTTGGAGTTCAGTATTAAGACTATTAATATGCTGAATTATTATAGAAAAACATATTGTTTTCCTGATCTTCACTTATCTTACATGTAAATTACTGCCTAATTTTATTTCATCATGTTAATCAGTTTGACTGAAAGAATCAAAAATTATAAAAAAAAAACAAATGAATTTAACTTAGTTCTAAAATTTGATTTCTCTCCTCATTCTTCTGCATTTTTACATGTGAACCCTTCAAATATTTGCTACTATTGTGCTTTATCTTTATCTTAGCATAAACATCCCAAAATTCTCATTTGTTTTTTCTTACAACAAGAAGTCATTGATCTTCTGCAGAATCTCATCTGTCAATTTCCTTTTCAGAGTGTGATATCAGGATTCATAATTCACCTCAATTCTAAATACTATCAGTAGGCTGTGTCTATCAATATCAATATGCTTAGGTCTCTTTTGTGCTTCCTTGATGATTGTCATTGTTATTATTTGATTATTAGATCAAGTTGAGTTGAAACACTCATATTTCAGAACAAAAGGATCTTGGCATTTAGTATAGAAAACTTAAAATATTTGGGGTATAAAATATCAAAGATAGAGGGGCATCCATGACTTGCTCTGGGTGGCTCTGGGACACTCCTTTTGACTTCAAAGACACTAAAACTCACTTCTGAAGGTACATATGTATGTTCATTTAGTAGTCTGATAATCCTGAACTACCTAGAAGTCATTCTATAGCTTGTTATGGAAAACTCAGAGAACTGTTTACTTCACTTAAAGTTAACACAGGCATATAAGAAACTAGCAACTTACTATAGGATCCCTGGGGAAATAAAAACCTTTAGCTATGGAAAAATTTTGAAAAGCAACTTTCAGGTAATTTAAAAAAAGGAATCATCCCAATCATGTCATATTTGGGTATTTGGCATTTTCTTTATTCTTTAAGCAGGATATAGTTGTACAAAATAATTCAATTTTCACAAAAATGATAATTATATTTATTATACCATGTCTATGCAGATATGCCAGTGGTCTATAGTGGTACCACTTTGTTGACGTAAATACTTGAGTAAGAAATAATAGAAAATAGCACACAATAAAGCTACAATATAATACCAGTTAATATTTAATTAAAATGTCCATTTATTAGATAATCATACACCATATCTATGATATAAAATCTTCCTTCACAATATGGGCCAGTAACTTCCAGTCTAGTAGAAGACATAGACAAGTCCACAATCTATTTCCAGAGGATAAATATGTTGCAAAGAATAGTACAAGTGTCATGGGCCAATGGGAGGACTCTTTAAGCCAGACTGAAGATTGCAGAATGATTTCATGCATATACTATTCTTTTTCTGGGATTATTTCTCTTCCAGTTTTTTACAAAGTACTATAAAGTACTGAAGCTTGCCCAGATCTGGGATGGGTAATGACTAGATCCTCATTCTTCACCTTTTGTTTTGTATAGGCTCAAAAGCATTTGAAAACCAGATCGATATGAACACCAAAGAGAGCAGTGCACTTATGACCACGTGTAAACAACTGGTCCACCAATACTATTAAGTTCCAGATGGATGTCACTTTTGCTTACATTACACTGTTTCTGGTTCTCCTGCCTCATCCATGGACATGTCTCTTCCAATTCATAAATGCTGTCATTTCTTAAGATGTTTTCTGTGGCCTGTTTCATTTGTCTCTCAGCCTACATTCCCTTAAAAATCTCTTTTTCTCCCATTGCATCAACAACCACGTCTATGTAGATGTCTCCCTAACTTAGATGTCCAATCTTGTCTTCTTTCTCATGAACCTGTAACCTGGACACATGTTCACAGCCAAACAAACTTTCCATCTCAAGCTTTGTTCTTCATGTTTTATTTCACTTAAATTTTAGTAACATAAGAATCTCATGTCTATAGTCTCTAAATGTCAGATGCATGCTTCATTTATCTCTTTTCATTAGCAATAATCTCACAGCCATTCACTGGTAAAAATCCTTTGGATTGTTTCCATCCAGGGTGAGGTCCTACTCTCTCCTCAGCTTCTATAATTATATTTTATTGGGTCTTTCCTCTCTGTTTCCTTATTCTTCTGGCCCATTCCACATAGAATCAGAAATTTTATTTTTTCAAACCTCACAACTGATTACATTTATGGTAGCTTGAAAAATACTTATGGCTACCCATTGTCAAAAAGTCAGCAGCTATCTCTGCAGTTAGTTTCCTTTCAATTTAAGTTTGATATCTTTGAGTTGAAGGTAATCTCTTTTACCACATATTATATTATTTGCTCATATCTTATCTTCTTTCTTTGACCACAAGATCCTTGATTAAGATATATGACTAGGGATTAGTAGATGCTCAAACATATCTGCTGATTAAATGAATGAATGGCCTCTCGTTTGGGTATCACGTGACATATATCTATGGCTAATGGAGAGATTTTCTCAAGATTTGGACTTTCCTAGGAGAGGTGGCTTTGGTGATACATCCTCCAAGTTGCCTGGACTCCTCAAGCAATTACTAGGAGTGACAGGGTCAAAGTTTAGCAAAGTTTCTTTGGAATAATCTTGAACTTTATTTTCTTATTGTGACTCATTGAAGGCTCAGAGTCCTTGTAAGCTTCTCTGAAAAAGTGGTTTTCATACTTAAGCATGAATGGCAACAATTTGGAAGACTTGCTAAAATACAGACTGATAGGCCCCACCTCTGGAGTTTTCAATTCAGAATATCTAGAATAGGTCCTTAGAATTGGAATTTATAGAAAACTCTCAAGTGATAACTGCTGCCAGCCCAGGGGCAACACTTTGAGAAACTCTGCTTTACAACAGAGTATAGGTACTCCAGGCATAGGTATTGGAGCTTTCCAGGTAGCTCAAATGGTAAAGAATCTGCCTGTGATGCAGGAGACCTGGGTTCAATCCCTGGGTTGTGAAGATCCTTCTGGAGAAGGGAATGGCAACCCACTCCAGCATTCTTGCCTGGAGAATTCCATGGACAGAGGAGCCTGGTGGGCTACAGTCCATGGGGTTGCAAAGAGTCGGACATGACTGAGTGACCACACTTCCACTTTCATAGGTACTCCAAGGTCTGAAAGGTATCAAAGAATTGCAGTCAGCTGCCAGGTAACTGATCAAAAGAATCACAAAGCCTACACACTACAGCCTCAGCTCCATGATAAGGGGACTTGATACTTACAAGGTATGTACTCTATTTTATCTAGAAATAAGATGAAAATCCATGAAAATCCACACTTTCATCAAAAAGGGGATAAATTCGTACCTAGACTAATATAGTCAGTAACCATATTAAGATTAAATGAACCCCAGGAATAGGTACTGTGGTCTCAGTCAGTTTTCTATCTCTTTATGTCATCTGGATGAGTTTGCAAGATTTAAGCTAATATCCCCCAGGTAAAAAGGAGATGTTCACATGGAGGTTATTCTGGTAAGAAATAGGACTAAAAGGCCCCTTGCAAGCAGCTACAGCAGTATCCTTTCTCAAATCAATGAACACTTGATTGATATCTAATTTCTCTCCCCAGAGTCTATGTCAGTGCAGTACTGGGCTAGGCATTTATTTACCAACAGAAGCAAACTCCTGATTTGAAAATTATCAGACTGAAAATACCGTGTCATATATCATGCTAAATGCAGTAACGTTTCTTGAGTCAAAAACGTATGGATTCTAAGGTTTCTGCTTTTTTCTCAGTTACCTGCTGAATCAGAGTCATGGGAAATATCTCTTAGATAATTTTTATGTCTGTAAGAATGCATATTGACTAATCTTAATGTGTATAAGAAATTGAAAATGTGAGATTTTTTATAATCATAGAAAAAACAAAATTATGCTAAGATTTTTAAAGGATAGGACTTTGATCTTTCAAATTCAACTTAAGTTTATAAATAGCTGAAAACAAATTAAATGTCATAGAAGGATAGTACCACAATCTATATCTTATTCTGAACTTTATTCTCTAAATGTTATTTTCTGTAATTTAAACCCTCAAGTATAATTCTGTTGACTGCAGAGATGGAAAGCAGTTGACATACCCAACTTTTCTAATAATATTCATAGGTTCTCATATAGTCATTGGTTTACTCTTTCCATGATTCTCAAGAGATTCTCACTGTAATGTCCCACAAAAAAAAGAAAAGTAGGAATGAAGTCATCAAGATGGTCAAATAAGATATCATTTGCATGTATCCTCTCTTCTGCAGCACAGAGCCAGTCCTGCCCACCCAAGGACCCATCCAATGATCAGGTATTAGCCCTCTCAGTGACGTGGTGGGAGCCATACTCATCCACACTCCTGGTAGTAGGTCCTCCGACTGAAGACATAACTGTGGATCCTGAAGTGAAAACCTGTCCAAGTGCTATACTACTGAACAAGGTTCTAGAGGTATTCCTATCCACCCAGAGACCAGATAAGACCCGTATGAACCTGAGCTCCAACCCAGAATAATTAGGTTTCTGGAAGTAATTGCATTGGCCTGGGGAACAGACAGAAGAACTTTACCTGCTAAAGTCAGTCTTTAAAGACTAGAAAAGATATTTGCTTTTTCAAATGTACAGACACCAATGCATGGATCACAAAGAATCAGACAAATATGGTATCACCTAAGGAAAGTAGTAATGTGCCAGTAACCAACACCTAAGAAATGGAGGTCTACAACTTGTGAGATAAAAAAGTACAAATAATCATCTCAAAGAAAATCAGTGAAAATAAATACAGGCAGTTTAACAAAGTCAGGAAAATAATGCATGAATAAAATGTGAAAGTCACGAAGTTGTGTCCAACTCTTTGTGATCCGATGGACTATGCAGTCCATGGAATTCTCCAGGTCAGAATACTGGAGTGAGTAGTTGTTCCCTTCTCCAGGGGATCTTCCATTTAATAAAGAAACAGAAACCATAAAGAAGAACCAGACAGACATTCTCAAGCTAGTAACCACTTTGGTTGGTAAATTCTACCAAATATATAAAGAAGAAATAATGTAATCCTTTGCAAACTCTTCCAAGGAAAAAATAAAAGAGGAGGGAACACATCTAAATGAACTTTATGATGCCAACATTATCCTGATACAAAAGCCAGATAAGAATATACAAGAAAACTACAAGTCAATAGCCCTAATGAATACAGATACAGAAATTCTCAACAAAATACTAGCAAACCAAATTCAACTGTACCTTAAACAGATAATACAACATGATCAAGTGGGATTTATTCCTGGGATGCAAGGATGGATCAACATGTGCAAATCAATAAATGTGGTATGCCACATTAATAGAATGAGGAATAAAAATCATATGATCCTGTCAATAGATTCAGAAAAAAGGATGTGACAAAACAGTTTATAACTTCATTATAAAAGTTCTCAAAAAGTTGGTAGAAAGAAAATACTTCAACATAATAAAGGCTAGGGGACTTCCCTGGAAGTCCAGTGGTTAAGACTCTCTGCTCCTAATGCAGGGGCACAGGTTTGATCCCTGGCCAGGGAACTAAAGATCCCACATGACACATGGTATGGCCAAAAAATATGAACATAAAATATGAACACAGTAGAATATTGTTTTGTAAAATATTATTCAGCCATAACAATGAAGGAAACCTATTTTATTTGGGTGGGCCTTGAGGGCATTATGCTTAAGTGAAACAAGTCAGACAGAGAAAGACAAATATTGAATGATCTCACTTACAATGTGGAATTGCAAAAGCTGAACTAATGGAAAAAAAGAGTAAAATGGTGGTTGTCAGGGGCTGGGAGTGGGGACATGCTGGTCAAAATAAATAAACTTCCAGCTATAAGAAGAATAATTTCTAGGGATACATAGAAAGTTTGGTTAACAATACTGTATTATATACTTGAGTGTGGCAGAAAGTAGATCTTAAATGTTCTCACTACAAAAAGAAATATTTATGTGCAGTGATGGATATGTTAGGTAATGTTATTGTGGCAATCATTTCACAATGTATATGTGTGTCAAATTGTCACATTGTACATCTTGAACGTATACAATGGTATATGTCAATTATATCTCAATAAAGCTGGGGGTAAAAAGAGAAACAAAAAATACCAAACCTAATCAATTAGCTAGCTGCTTTGTTACTTTAAGTCAAACAACTAGTCCAGTAGAATTTTCTCCTTCAATTTACTGAATCAACTACTATGTTTTATAAAAAGATGTATTTGAGGAGAAAAAAGCTTGGACTCTGGAGAGTGAAGAAATAAAAATACAAATTAAAAACATTATTAAGAAATTTTGATGAGAGAAGGAAAATATAGAACTCTGTATCAGGAATAAAAAAAGTGGTTTAGAAAGATGACAAATAAACATTTTTCTTTTTGACATATGAGAGGATATTAGTCAATTCTCTTTAGAAAGACTGAGAAGCCAAACAATCCATGGATTTTTTTTTTTTTAGAACAATAGAGCTTTTAAGAAAATGTAGAATGAAGACTCCGTTATCAAGATGAAGGTGGTGGCTATATTGAATGTGCACTAGGAAAGAGATTTACTGATAATATGAATGGCTTGAGATTTACATTCAGGTTTTTGGGAGTTTTTAACCTTTAAATACCTATTGAATAGTTGTCAGATGTTATTGGCAGGTGGCCATTTCTTTTTAAAATTTATTTTCAAATATTTATAAGTCACATATGTGAAACTGACTAGTAACAGAGGCTATTATTCAACAAATGGATTACCAAAATGAGACTGGGGTAGGGTTCCGTGATAAACAGTGTATTTCATTTCAAAGATGATTTTCTACATTTGCATGTAGTACATTAGCAGAGAATTATGTGATCATTAACAACTAGCATTGATATAATTTGAATAAATAAGAGTTTTTTTAAAAAAATAAGTCATTTCTTTCTTGTATTTCGGACTTGACCTTCATATGTTTTCTTACATTTCCAACTAATAGTTTTTCATTTAAAACATCTGCAGAAATAGATCTTTGAATAAAAAACATAATGCACATATTAATATTTTGATTTTGTGATTACTGAATGTCATTGTTTTAATAAATTCCACTTTTCATGTCAGGGCAGCCTCTGACCATTATATTCTAAAATAAATCTGCTTGATTTTTGCAGTTTGAAAATTTAACAATATTGTTCTAGTTTACATGTTTGATTACTTGGTATTCTTCTGGACTATTTGATTCCATAGGACCTTGAATACTGAAATGTGTCACTAATTAAAATATCTACAGTATGATACAGTGAAGGAAAAAAACAGCAGCTGAGCTTAAATTCAGACTGCCATTAATTTTATTTTACTCATTTGAGACTTCATTTCCAGATCTATAAAACTGCAGCTCCCTATTCAGAAAACAAAGGTCATGGCATCTGGTCCCATCACTCCATGGGAAATAGATGGGGAAACAGTGGAAACAGTGTCAGACTTCAGGTTTTTGGGTTCAAAATCACTGCAGGTGGTGATTACAGCCATGAAATTAAAAGACACTTACTCCTTGGAAGAAAAGTTATGACCAACCTAGATAGCATATTGAAGAGCGGAGACATTACTTTGCCAACAAAGGTCCATCTAGTCAAGGCTATGGTTTTTCCAGTGGTCATGTATGGATGTGAGAGTTGGACTGTGAAGAAGGCTGAGCACTGAAGAATTGATGCTTTTGAACTGTGGTGTTGGAGAAGACTCTTGAGAGTCCCTTGGACTGCAAGGAGATCCAACCAGTCCATCCTAAAGGAGATCAGTCCTGGGTGTTCATTGGAAGGACTGACGCTGAAGCTGAAACTCCAGTACTTTGGCCACCTCATGCAAAGAGTTGACTCATTGGAAAAGACTCTGATGCTGGGAGGGATTGGGGCAGGAGGAGAAGGGGATGACCGAGGATGAGATGGCTGGATGGCATCACCAACTCGATGGACATGAGTTTGAGTGAACTCCGAGAGTTGGTGATGGACAGGGAGGCCTGGCATGCTGCGATTCATAGGATCGCAAAGAGTCGACACGACTGAGTGACTGAACTGAACTGAACTGAACTGAAAGAACATGTCTAGGATTAAATGAGTCTCCACCATACAGTGAAATGCTTGGCCCAAAGCAGGTATTCAGTAGATACTAGTTAGTTTCCTTTGAATTCTTAAGAGGACAGTGGGCAGCGTAGATGGTAAAAGTCTTAATTAGGAGGGTAACACCATATTTGCTTGGGTTTATTTCTGTGTTCTCATTCTATCCCATTGGTCTACTTGTCTTTTTTGAAGTGCGATAGTGAAGTGAAGTCACTCTTCACTCAGTCGTGTCCGACTCTTTGCAACCCCATGGACTGTAGCTAACCAGGCTTCCCCGTCCAGGGGATTTTCCAGGCAAGAGTACTGGAGTGGGTTGCCATTTCCTTCTCCAGAGGATCTTCCAGACCCAGGGATCGAACCCAGGTCTCCCACATTGTAGACAGACGTTTTACCATCTGAGCATGAAGCCTGATAACTCCTGCTTTATTCTTTCTCAGGATTTCTTTTGCTATTTAGAGTCTTTCATGGGTCCATATTAATTTTAGTAGTGTATTTTCTACTTCTGTAAAAAATGCATCTGGACCCTTGATAGCGATTGCATTGCACCTACAGAAGGCTTTTGCTAGAATTGCCATTTTAACAGAATTATTTTTTCAATCCATGAACACAGGATACCTTTCCACTTGTTTGTGTTTTCTACAATTTCTTTCATAAATGCTTTGTAGTTTTGAAACTTAAACTCATGGAAAAAAGACCAAACTTATAGTTGTCAGAGGTGGAGGGTAGAAGAGGGAAAATTGGAGGAAAGTGGTCAAAAGTTACAAATTTCTAGTTATAAAATAAGTAAGTACTATGGATATAATGTACAACATGACTATACCTAACACTGCTGTTTAATATACAGGGAAGTTGTTAATAGACAGTAAATCGTATGAGTTCTCATCACAAGGAGAATTTTTTTCCTTTTTTCTTTCTTTCATTTTTATTGTATCTATATGAGAAGATGGATATTAGCTGAGCCTATTATGGTACTTTTTTCATAATACATGTAATTCAAACCATTAGGTTATATGCCTTGAACTTGCAAAATGATGTATGTCAATTATTTCTCAATAAAACTAGGGGGAAAATACAAAAAAGAGGGTAAGAGTTGGCAGCATGCTATAGAGAACATGAGATTTGGAGTAAAAAGGCTTGATTCCTATCACTTAGCTTACGATTTTGAGTAAAGTATACACCAAAATCAGCTATATCAGTTTCTCCTTCTGAAACTCAAAAACACAGTCTAGATAATTCACGTGTAGGCAAATTATCTAATTACCACCACCAAAAAATACCCCCGAACAAACAAAAAACCCGAGGGTGTTTCTAAATGATTTTACGGAAGTACTGTGTGTCACCGAAGACAATGTTCCATCATGAGGACAATGATTCCTGAAACACTTAATAGTCAGTAACCTTATAACTGAAGAAGAATGAAAAATAAATTCTATGACATAAGACTGTATAGATACCAATTTATTGCAAATGCTTTAAATGGAACAGTTCTTCTTATTTTCCAGGGTCAGTGGGTAGAGATTATGAAAGATTGCTCTGATTCACTCTGTCCAATATCTGTAATAATTCTTAAAGTAGAACTAGAAGAGATTTCTTTCTTTATCTTTAAAATAGGAATCATATTAGTTATTATAGTGTTTGCATAAGCTTACCCTGCCAAGCCCTGCCATCATTATGAATAAGCACATCCCTCAAATCCCATACACAGGAGATAAAAGCAAAAGAAAGCACTTTATAATCTGAGAAAAACAAACAAAAAGTAGATTCACCCTGTCTAGCACAAGATCCCCCCGCCTTCAAATGAAGTCTTAAGCTTGTTCCCATAAACTATACCTTAAGGAAATCTTACATAGTACCTTACTGACATCTACCAAAACAATCATCAGTGTAAGACAGCTTACTCTTTGCTGTTTCCTTTTATTCATGGACTATAACATTATAATCTTGTTTTTCTTTAAATATCTGTTATATTTTTTTATTTTTAGAGACAATTCTAAAATCTAGACATCCTTGAAAGATTTTTGGAACAATTCTTTTATTCATGACTCTGAGCCTTTTGTTTCCACAAATAAATAAATGTGGTATGGAATCTTGAATTCATAATGCTGTACAAGTAGTATTTACTAGTAAGTGTTCATCATTCAAAGTGAAAGAGCTATAAAAATGATGTGCCTGAAGTGCCATTTTAGTATAGATGAAGGAGAAAATGACTACATCTTGGGATCATGAGGGGAATCTCTGTAAGTTAGGGGGAAACACGAGCTGTATATGAAAGAGGAAAAGAGAAGGGAGGGAGAAGAGAGAAGAAGGAAGGAAAGAAAGAAGGACGGCCTATCTCTACACAAGCATTTAAATAGAGTGGAAGGAAAATCTTAGTCAGAGGCATGTAGGGGCAAATGAGTCTGATAACAGTACTTTCTTTGTAAATATTCTGGCAAACATGGTGAGACATCATATCAGTGTATATTCAGCTCTAGAGACTGTAGGTTGCCTTTATCAGGATGCTCAGCTAGCATTTAATTAGAATAAGGGAACACTCTAGAGCCACTACAAACACTTCAACTATCATTATTTCTGATCAAAAGTAGATGCTTCATGAATTAGCACAATGGATATTAGAAATCAAATTTCACTGCTAAAATTAACGACTTTTTTTACTAAGTATAATGGATTTTGGAAATGGACCCTCAATGTTGAAATCAGTGCTACTTAAGACATATGCCCAAGAAATCATAAACAAAATGAAAAGACAACTAATAGAATGGGATAAAATATTTGCAAATGATGCAATTGACAAGGGATTAACTTCCAAAATATCCAAAGAGCTCATAGAGCTAAAACAAACAAACAAACAAACAAAAAAAAAAAACAAAAAAAAGAACGATTCACTCATAAAATGGGCAGAAGACCTAAATGAATATTTCTCCAAGAAGACATACTGATGGTTAACAGGTACATGAAAAAATTCTCAACATTAGTAATTATTAGAAAAATGCAAACCAAAACTACAATGAGGTACCACCTCCCACCTGTCAGAATGGCCATCATTTTAAAAAATCTACAAATAACAAATGCTGGAGAGTGTGTGGAAAACAGTAACCCTCCTATACTGTTGTGGGGGATGTAGTACAGCTACTGTGGAGAACAGTATGGAGGCTCCTTAAAACACTGAAAACAGAATTACCATATGATCCAGCATTCCCACTCCTGGGTATATATCCAGAGAAAACTCTCATTCAAAAAGATACATGCACACCAGAGTTCACTGCAGTACTACTGACAATAGTCAAGACATGGAAGTAACCTAAATGTCCATTGACAGATAAATGGACAAGGAATATGTCCACATACACAAACATGCATGCAATGGAATATTACTCAGCCAGAAAAGGGTGAAATAATACCATTTGCAGCAACATGGATGGACCTAGAGATTATCATACTAAATGAAGTAAGCCAGACAGAAAAATACAAATACCATATGATATCACTTACATGTGGAATCTAAAATAACATAGAAATGAAGTTATTTACAGAACAGGAATAGATCCAGAGATGGAAAACAAACTTATGGTTACGTGAAAGTGGGGGAGGGATAAATTAAGAGTTTGTGATTAACATGCATGCTCTACTATATATAAAATAGATAAGCAACAAGGATTTACTGTATATCATAGGGAACTATAATGAGTATTTTGGAAGAACCTATAAGGGAAAAAAATCTGAAAGAGAATAAATATATTTATGTGTGTATATACATACACACACACACACACACACACATATATATATATATAACTGAATCACTTTGCCATACACCTGAAAATAACACAACATTATTGTAAATCAACTATACTTCAACAAGAAAAGACATGAGTAACTTAACATCATTTAGAGACACATCCCACTCCTCAGATGTCTAGTGGGGCCAGAGACCTTTCCGCTTAGGGAAACTGTTTCAGACTTGATTTCAAATAGTCCTGTGTCCTAACAAGGAATATTTCTTTTGGGTTTATCATGCATCCAAATTTATTTCAGAAAGAATTTTAAAAGTTATATGTAATAGAAAAGACAGTAAATATTAAATAAATTTTTGAAAAAATATAGATATAATATCTCAAATTATAATGCCCTAGAATGTTGTTTTCATGTCTGAATAGTACCTTTCAGTTCTTATCAACATGGACACATAGCTCTCTTCAAAGCTGATCATCATAGTATACAAATCTTTTTATATTCTGCTTTTCATTGACTACCATGACAGTTTCCTGTATCATACATAGTTCCCAGTTGATGAGGAATATTCTTAGACATCATTAGATGGTTAGCCTAATCCTGACACCAGGATACTCACATGCGCCTCAAGGGCAA
Organism: Capricornis sumatraensis; assembly: GCF_032405125.1. Taxonomy (NCBI): domain Eukaryota; kingdom Metazoa; phylum Chordata; class Mammalia; order Artiodactyla; family Bovidae; genus Capricornis; species Capricornis sumatraensis. The sequence continues at coordinate 114,487,715 of NC_091092.1, forward strand.
GGTTTTTTTGGGAACTCTCACAAACATTCATGTGACACAGAGTTGGATCTTCTTCAAGTTGATAGGATAGGTTACATGTTCATTTATTAAGAAATGTATATGCAGCAGAATTTGTACAAATTTTCTTTCAGTATTTTATGGAATCAAGGTGGTAGAGTAGTAATTAATCTTCTCCTATCTCTAACCATTAGAGTTAGCTCATTTACCAAAGGGACCTGAGAATTACAGGTAACTGCATTGTCTTGGGTCCATTCTCAACAGCTGTGTTTGTCCAAAGACCAGCATCTCATTCTAACTGGGAATTATGTATGATCAGATTCTATGGGGTTGGCAAGGCTACACATGTTTAGTTGGGTTACCCTGTTACAGTAGGTGCTTTCTGAGCTAAGAAAGCTTTCTTCTCTGGCAGGATGAAATATCAATAATCATAACCAGGAGAAGTACCAATAATCTCAGATATGCAGATGACACCACCCTTATGGCTGAAAGCAAAGAACTAAAGAGCCTCTTGATAAAAGTGAAAGAGGAGAGTGAAAAAGTTGGCTTTAAACTCAACATTCATAAAACGAAGATCATGGCATCTGGTCTGATCACTTCATGGCAAATAGGTGGGGAAACAGTGGAAACAGTGACAGACTTTATTTTTTGGGCTCCAAAATCACTGCAGATGGTGACTGCAGCCATGAAATTAAAAGACGCTTGCTCCTTGGAAGAAAAGTTATGACCAACCTAGACAGCATATTAAAAAGAAGAGACATTACTTTGGCAATGAAGGTCTGTCTAGTGAAAGCTATGATTTTTCCAGTAGTCATGTATGGATGTGAGCTGGACTGTAAAGAAAGCTGAGTGACAAAGAATTGATGCTTTTGAACTGTGGTGTTGGAGAAGACTCTTGAGAGTCCCTTGGGCAGCAAGGAGATCCATCCAGTCCATCCTAAAGGAAATTAGTCCTGAATATTTATTGGAAGGACTGATGTTGAAGCTGAAACTCCAATACTGTGGCCAACTGATGTGAAGAACTGACTCATTTGAAAAGACCCTGATGCTGGGAAAGATTGAAGGTGAGAGGAGAAGGGGATGACAGAGGATAAGATGGTTGCATGGTATCACCGACTCAATGGACATGGGTTTGGGTGGACTCTGGGAGTTGGTGATGGACAGGGAGGCCTGGCGTGCTACGGTTCATGGGGTCACAAAGAGTCGGACACAACTGAGCGACTGAACTGAACGTTCACATCGTCTGAATCAGTACTATGTTCTGAAGAACTATCATCTTCTAAGACAGTATTATATATGTATCTGCATAAAATTCACTGAAAAGTCCTTTACTCAAAATTTTGTGATGTGGCATTTTTGAAAGTTTTATAGTAATAAACTTGCATTTATAATACACAGAAGGTTGGGATAAAAACCGAACAGAGCAAAATACGAATGATAACGACAATTGTAAGTTGTGTAATGAACCCTTGATTAAGTTAAAGCTCTAAAAACTATGCACAGTCATGTTAATTGTATCACTCTGTATAAAAATGTATTGATATATCTCTGGTCAATAATGTTTGGGTAACAAAAGATGTGTTAATATATCTCTTGTCAATAATGTGTTAGTTGATCATGATAACTAATTGGAAATGGCAGGTGGAGAGGAAGTGAAGCAAATGAGGTAAAGGACGATACAGAGAATTGAGATGTAAAACGGAAAATGATAAGGAATGAGTGTGGAGGCATGTGTGATGCAAAAGCTGGTCTTGGTTCCAATCACAGTGTAAAAAAACCAAAAGGTTATGAGAAAATGATAATAAAACAAGAGAACTTGGAGAAAGACATTTAGGAGAAATTCGTACATAAATGCAACTGTAGACAGGGTTGTACATATGATCCAAAAATGTGGTGCTGCAGAATTAAAAGAGAAATGCTAAGGCCTGAGTCTAGGGGAAACATTACAATGTAAGGTTGTGTAGAAGGGTACAAAGACTGATGTGAACAAACCAAGAGAGCAAAGCATCAGTATGTTTCATCTTGGAAAAATAGAATCTTTCTGATACAGAACTGATACAGTCAGGTAATGCCCATTGTAAAGACTTGAAAGGAATCGACTGAATGTGTCCAGATGCCAAACAGTCCATTTCCTAGTCTGATACAGTGAAGGAAATTAGGAAAATTTGGGGATTTAGACCTGGGTTTCAATTCTGTCTTTCTGGTTGTATGATTTTCTCAGTATCAATAAAATAGTCAACACAACACTTGTCGTTTAATACATACGTAAGAAATGGTCAATGAATCTGTTATTAACAATCACTGTAGTACTGACATTACTTCAAAAGATGAGCTAAAGTTTCTTTCCCTCTTCTTCTTCACACTGGTTTCCTTTCTTTCCAAGAGCACTTCATGTATTCCCATTTCAGGGGAGGTAACATGGTAGCCAAGAATAAAGATAGCTGATCAACTTTGACTTTCAAATTACAGTTTCTGAAGCCAAGTCAAGAAAAGTGTGCATTCTCTTAACAATTATCTCTTCTTTGGAAGAAGAAAAGACTTGTGGGAGGGCTAGGAAGAATGGGGATTCATGATGTTAGAGAAATTTTTCAACACTGCAATAGTAGATATTTATTCAATTATAACAATGTGTAGAAGAATCCAAGGAGATGCAACTAAGGTTCAGTAACATCTAACTCTAAACATCTAAACTTAAATCAAATCCCTTACAATTATACAGTGTAAGTGACAAATAGATACAAGGGATTAGATCTGATAGACAGAGTGCCTGAAGAACTATGGACAGAGGTTCATGACTTTGTACAGGAGGCAGTGATCAAGACCATCCCCAAGAAAAACAGATACAAAAAGGCAAAATGGTTGTCTGAGGAGGCCTTACAAATAGCTGAGAAAAGAAGAGAAACTAAAGGCAAAGGAGAAAAGGAAAGATGTACCCATCTGAATGCAGAGTTCCAAAGAATAGCAAGGAGAGATAAGAAAGTCTTCCTCAGTGGTCAATGCAAAGAAATAGAGGAAAATAATAGAATGGGAAACACTAGAGATCTCTTCAAGAAACCTAGAGATACCAAGGGAACATTTCATGCAAAGAAGGGCACAATAAGGACAGAAATGGTATGGATCTGACAGAAGTAGAAGATATCAAGAAGAGGTGGCAAGAATACACAGAAGAACTATACAAAAAAGATCTTCATGACCCAGATAACCACGATGGTGTGATCATTCACCTAGAGCCAGACATCCTGGAATGTGAAGTCAAGTTGGCCTTAGGAAGCATCACTATGAACAAAGCTAGTGGAGGTGATGGAATTCCAGCTGAGCTGTTTCAAATCCTGAAAGATGATGCTGTGAAAGCGCTGCACTCAATATGCCAGCAAATTTGGAAGACTCAGCAGTGGCCACAGGACTGGAAAAGGTCAGTTTTCATTCCAATCCCAAAGAAAGGCAATGCCAAAGAATGCTCAAACTACCACACAATTGCACTCATGTCACACACTAGCAACGTAATGCTCAAAATTCTCCAAGCCAGGCATCAACAGTACATGAACTGTGAACTTCCAGATGTTCAAGCTGGATTTAGAAAGGGCAGAGGAACCAGAGATCAAGTTGCCAACATCTGCTGTATCATTGAAAAAGCAAGAGAGTTCCAAAAAACATCTACTTCTGCTTTATTGACTATGCCAAAGCATTTGACTGTGTGGATTATAACAAACTGTGGAAAATTCAAGAGACGGGCATACCAGACCACCTTACCTGCCTCCTGAGAAACCTGTATGCAGGTCAAAGAGCAACAGTTAGAAATGGACACGGAACAACAGACTGGTTCCAAATTGGGAAAGGAGGATGTGAAGGCTGTATATTGTCACCCTGCTTATTTAACTTATATGCAGAGTACATCATGAGAAACATTGGGCTGGAAGAAGCACAAGCTGGAATCAAGATTGCTGGGAGAAATATCAATAACCTCAGACATGCCAATGACATCATCCTTATGGCAGAAAGTGAAGAAGAACTAAAGAGCCTCTTGATGAAAGTGAAAGAGGAGAGTGAAAAAGTTGGCTTCAAGCTCGACATTCAGAAAAACAAAGATCATGGCATTTGGTCCCATCACTTCATGGCAAATAGATGGGAAACAATGGAAACAGTGAGAGACTATTTTTTTGGGCTCCAAAATCACTGCAGATGGTGACTGCAGCCATGAAATGAAATGATGCTTGCTCCTTGGAAGAAAAGCTATGACCAATCTAGACAGCATATTATAAAGCAGAGACATTTCTTTGCCAACAAAGGTCTGTCTAGTGAAAGCTATGGTTTTTCCAATAGTCATGTATGGATGTGAGAGTTGGACTATAAAGAAGCTGAGCACTGAGGAATTGATGCTTTTGAACTGTGGTGTTGGAGAAGACTCTTGAGAGTCCCTTGGGCAGCAAGGAGATCCATCCAGTCCATCCTAAAGGAAATTAGTCCTGAATATTCATTGGAAGGACTGATGTTGAAGCTGTAACTCCAATACTGTGGCCAACTGATGTGAAGAACTGACTCCTTTGAAAAGACCCTGATGCTGGGAAAGATTGAAAGTGAGAGGAGAAGGGGACGACAGAGGATAAGATGACTGAATGGTATCACCGACTTGATTGACATGAGTTTCACTAAGCTCCGGAAGTTGGTGATGGACAGGGAAGCCTGGCATGCTGTAGACCATGGGCTCACAAGGAGTCGGACACGACTGAGCTACTGAACTGAACTGAAACTGTTTAGAATTTTCTACCATTCATAATGTGACAAAAAATTATACTGGAAATTTATCATTTGGGTGAAATCCTTCATATCATTTAGAACAAAAATTATATCCAAAATAATGTTAATAGATAAAATGAGACTTGTTTAGGTAATATCTTTTCAAATACCTTCTACTGTGTTAATTGTGCAAATAACATCAGATCTTGAAGCTATGCTGAACATACCACATTTTTAAAAGGCTAAAAATAACAAGGGCTCAGTGTTCAATCAAATAAATGCTTTGAAAATATACCTATATTCAATTCCCATTTTGGCCACTTACAATAATACTAGTGGTATCTTCTTTAGTAAGTTATTTAACTCTGGGAGCCTCAGTTGCTTTATCAGTAAAAGAGAGATTATACTATTGACCTGAGTTTTTCTGAGGTTTAGCAAAAATGATTTTAAGAAGGCCTAGTACTCAGCTTGATTCTAATTCAACAATGACTCTGACTTTGGCAATTTTCTCATATCTCTTTGAAGCAGTAACAAAAAAATTAATAATCTGTATGAATAGGCAAGAAAGTTAGAAACAAAGAATAAATAGGTTAATCGGTACTTTAAAATGAGAAAATAAGCAGTCTTGCTGTAGCACAGATTTCACTGTAATGGCAAGGGGAGAAGGCTACAGAGAGGAGTGTTAGGGATGCTGAATAAATTGCTCCTCTTCACAAGTCTGACACCCTACACTCTATCTGTGACTTACTCTAGAGGCCTGTGGAAATGTGGTAACATGGGCAATTGTTTCATTTTCCTTTGTAATGGTAAGCGAAAAATGGATAGTCAATAAAAAGAGATTATGAAAATGATCAAGAAATACTGATCGTATGTACTGTTTATTGTCACTTCACATATGCTTCCTATGTTGCAAATTAATGTTATATATGAATCACTTTCAAATGACCAAAAGAGGAAAAAAAAAAAAAAAAAAAAAACTTTAGTCGACTAATGGGCAGTTTACGGAGTTCAATTTTAACAACTCCAAATTATTCTTAGATTGTAAACATATTTATGACTGACCAGAGGCAAATAATAATAATGATTCTATGAAAACAATATTTACTTACCCAGTTGGAGAACAAGTATTAGATTTATTATTATCAAAACAATGTGTTTGTGCACTTCCCTCTCTGTGGGTCCCCATTTGGAATAAAAATTAGCCTGTCCAAATAAAGCTAAATAAACAGGGTTGAAAGACTGCTGGATGAATTCTAAAATACTCAGTACTGTTTATTATAACTGATCAGGCTAAACAAGAGACAAATTAAGATTCACTTCAAACTACTGAGCTAGGGAGCACGATTAAAAGAGACACTCCTTACCTATACAGGAGTAAAGCTGGACTTTTCAGTACTGATTACAAGGTGAGGGAAATGAACACTCTGATAACACTGTAGTCAGCGTTTGTAATTCAGAAGTGCTCTTTGGGACACCATTCTAAAAACGGTAAGTGTTGCTTTCTTATTTTTAGAGGATAATACCTATTGGCTCCAAAGCATCACACATAGCATTCCATATAAAAGATGAATTTACCAACTGAACATTGAAAGACTCTAAGAGATGCTGCAAATGGTTATTCAGGTAACTTTTCTTTCCTTCAACAAAACAAAAGCAGGAAACAAATATGAATAGAAAGAACATTACAAGAGGGGACTCAGCTTACCTCCATCTAGCTCCTCAGCCCCAAAATGATTCCTGTAGAAGAGCATGATTTCTATCTTGTAACACTTGTAGATGGTCACCAAACAAACAAGCAGCAGAAGGATAGCACCAAGCCCTCCAGCAAGTTCAACTGTATACATCAGCTCTAGAAAAAAAAAATTACCAGAGGGAATTATACCATATTTACATACAAAATCACAAATTCAACTTGATTTCACACTTTTGCGAATGAGGTCAGATGTGGGTAATGGATTGACACAACCCCTTTCCTTTCTGCAGTAGAATGTGACCTTTTGATAACTTTCTAGCTGTTTCCTTGGTAACCCGATAAGGTGGTATGTGGTAACTGTGTTGCTAAGCAACATTGCTTATGGTAAGAATGAACCTACATTGGTAGATTGCATTTGGACTGATTTGTAAATACCTGATTGGAAACTATAATTTGGGGCTTGCTGGAGTGAAAGTGACTGTTACACATAAACATATTCTTGTGGGAATCCTGCAAGGTATGCTGGAGTTGATAAAAGAAATACTGGTTTCTCTGGAGACGAAGCTTTTAAGCCAGGATGGTTTCTGAACTCACCCAATCTGAATCTTAATCTTTCCCACCTCAGCTGTCACCCAGAGGTCAGGGCTGAGAAGAAATGAGGGGTGAACAGCACAGTTCCTGAAGGGCAGTGTGGAGTGTCGTATAGAGTTTGGGTGGACCACCTAATGGATACTGTCTGCTGGCTCCTGCCAGAAACATTAACACTTGTCTTTTTCAACAGAGTGGTTGCCAATATGGCTGACCACAGTCTTGGAGGCTGAGTGCTAACTTGGGATTAAGAACTAGGCTCCTTAGTGGATGTCACAGCGGACTATATGGTCATATTTTCCTTTCACTAAGCTCTTAAATGGGCTTCCCAGGTGGCTCAGTTGTAAAGAACTGGCCTGCCAGTGCAGGAGATGCTGGTTTGGTCCCGGGATCAGGAAGATTCACTGGAGAAGGAAATGGCAACTCACTCCAGTGTTTTTGCCTGGGAAATCCCATGGACAGAGGAGCCTGGTGGGCTACAGTCCATGGGGTCACAAAAGAGTCAGTCACGACTTAGCCACTAAACAGCAGCAACAGAACTAAATATTTTTTTCTTATCCTTTCTTTCCCCTTTGACTTGGTATGTTACTACATTCTATCCAAAAGAGTAATTTTCTTGCCACCCTCTGTATACAAGTTCTTTTATTCCTATAGAATGTCTATACAACATAAGAAATGATCAGACAATTTTAGAGATAAAACATTCACTTCTTTTTTCTCCTTCAGAGCTCATGCACAATGTAACAAATTCAATGATACTGGCATTTACACATTAGGCCAGAAAGCACAGATTTTGAAGTCCACTTTAGTGAAATATTATTTAAACTGCCTGTGTATGTATTTTGATCTTGATCATCATAGTCCAAGTATTATTGATGGGTTGCTATTGTTCCTTGCAGTTGACAACTACCTTGAAAAGTACTAGTTTCCTTAATTACCACTAAAGATAACTATTCCTGAAATTATGGCCCTAAAGTAATGGTATTTTCAATTCTGTAATTTACAATCCACCAAAGGGTTATCTAACTCTGTAATAGTAGATGTAGTCTTAGATTGAAAATTTTAAAAGAATCTATGGTTTTGCAGTGACAACTACTCTTGGCTTCCAAGATCACTCTTGAGATCTTACTAATGGGGTGAAATCATCATGGGTGCAACACAGTATCAGTGATAATCTGAAAAGTATGGCCATCATTTTCTCACAAGGACATTTTTTATTTGTGTGTATGTTTGCATGTGATGTCACTTATCCTGTGATGATTACAGGGAAAATAAAAAACCTCAGCCATATTTCTTCTTATCTAGTCATTAATTTCTAATTCAACAGTTGAATAAAAAGATACATATAACTAGTGTTTAATCAAGTGTAGATTTTTATTTTTATGCAAGATTTTTATTTTTTATTATGTTTATGCAAAATTTTTATGCAAGACATTTATAAATGTATGCAGCTTAAAATTTTTTCCATTTAGGTTTTTTACATTGGTTTACATAGCATGTGTAAATTCTCTCGAAGAAAATGATATATTAGATTCAGTTCCACATTCTTTTGCTCTAAGCTGGACACATTCATTAATATGAGTGCCAGCCAATATTGCTTACACATTAGGTGAGGACAAAATTACTAGGGGTTAAATTCTGTTACAGTTAAAAGAAATGATGGGAACCCACTGCTGTATTTTATCTTTACATTACAATGTGAATGGTGTTGCCCTAGCAAATGTCATTCCCTTTTGAAATAGGATCTACTTTTCAGCTCAAGTTCAAGCTGCCCGGAGTGGCAGCATTTAAAAAATAAAAAGATTCCATTTCAGCACAATTCAACATCAGAGGATGGAAAAAGAAAATGCAAACCTTTAAAACTCTGTTTAGCCTCTGTGTTATTTTTTTAAAATGATAGACTCTGCCCCCTTTAAGGGACTGAGATGGAATACAGAAAATTGTAAAGCAAAATCGCTAGGCAAAACCTAAGGGAAACAAGCATTTGGTTAAACACAACAAATGAACAAGTGCCAAAGAGTTAACGTTTAAGGGCACCAGCAGTCATTTAGTTACAGGCAATTAACAATAGTCCATGGAAAGCTCAAGAATGGACTAAGGGAAAACACATTGATTATTGCTCCAGTAGTAGACTGTTTTCGGAATAAATTGCTTCAATTTAAAACTAGATTTGCTACAAGCATTTTGAGCAATGACTACAATTTTTTCTTATCAAGACAGTTGGACCAAGCAACTCTTTAAAAGAAACAGCTAATTAAAATAAAGCGCATGCCATCCGCTAGTATATTGGATTACATTGCAAATAATAAATGCATTTGGTTTACACTAATCTTGCTGCAATTACCTAGTGTAGTCTGGGATCCTATTTTTTTTTTTTTATTGGCCTGTACCTGGTGTTATTGTTTGCAAACTTTTTCTGCTAGGTATCTTTGAAGAGGTAAAGATGTTAACAGAGTTAAATCACAGTTTATAATTTTGAACTCTTCTCTTGGAGTATCCATTTTCTTCTATTTATACATATCATCTTGTTTAAAGTATAGCTGAAGATTTTAGGTGACTTATTATAGTTCATCCTAAAATTGCCTTGTTCACTACATAAAGTCCTTTCAAATGCTCTGCCCTGATTTATATGCAGTAAAATATAAGTTCGTGGGGGAAATGGCTGATAGACAATATAATGATCTTAGTTTATTCATTAGCCTCACCAAGTACATTTCTTTTTCTCTCATTGTGTTATAAAGAGCTAAACTTTATAAGGATTTATCCATCCACATAAATTCATATGCATATTTATTTCTCTGGAGCAGTATAACTTATTTGTTCCTGGCAGGAGGATAATTATACTCAGCCTACAAAGATATTCAACTCAATTCTACAATACATCAATGCAATTTAGAAGCAGTTATAATTTTTTTTGGCGACACATTAAGAAACTGAATTGCTATTCACATAATAGCAAGAAAATGTTTTCAGAAGGTATAAACTGGTATGTAAAGATAGTAGTTTTGCTCTTGAAAAAGTGCTTTTTGGAAGAAACAAGGGTAGACATAATAATAATAGTAATAGTAATAATAATAAATGAAAATGGTCTCTGAATTTAACAACTTGATCTGTGCAGCCAAACATTTGGGCAAAAGATGACCTTCAAAGTAGTGTATTTTGCCATTTAGAAAAGAGGTTTTTGGCCAAAGTATCAAATTAACTTTAATTTAGTGTCAATTGAGAATGCAAATAGGATCTTGGCGGAGACTCATGATTAAGGCCTAGTTAGACGAAGCTCCCACAAGCCCTTGGATCTGAAGTGTTATATATTCATAAACTATTAAAATGAAGAATTAAATGAAAGAAGAGACAGAAGAAATGCATTGTTCTTTATATAGTTACCCTCAGAATGTCCTCTTTCTTTCTCCAACCAGACAGGAAGGGTGCTAAATTTCTTTTCGTATTTTTTTTTTTTTTCTGTGAAGTAGGGGAATGTTCACAAGTGGTATGTATTAAAAGACAATTTACAACAAGTAATGACAGAAATCAAGTAAAACATGAATCCATGAGTTTATATTAATTATAAGCAAATTAATAAAAAGGAAAGCTCTCCTTTAGAGCAGAATGCCAATTGGCAAATATAGAAGGAATAATAGAGTTGGAAATCACCACTTTCTACCATGCTAATAATAAATGACTCAGGAAAGAATTATCAACAGAGCCTAAAGTTAATGGATAAAAGATTGATGAGGTAGAACATTCATGCTACCTTAAAGCACCTCCTTACTGATTATTTACTAATGATTAAGGGAGAAACAGACACCATCTTAAGGAATTGACCAAATGAGCATCACCACTAATGGGACATGACACCGTGTACCTCCTGATGTAATGCATTAAGAAGGCATAACAACATTTATGCAGTATTCCAGCCACATATAAGAAAATATCTGCCCAAGGAGGAAATTACAAACTCAAACTGAGGGACACAGTATAAAAAATAAAATCTGGTTTCTATTCTTCGAAAAAGTCAAAGGCATAGAAGGCAAATAAAGGTTGGGGAACAATCCCAGATTAGAAGAGACTAAAAAGACTTGACAACTAAATGAATTGCATAATTCTGGATGGAAAATATGGTATAAGAATATTATGGGAATACCCTTTGAAATGTGAATATAAACTATATATTAGATAATAGCAGTCTATCAATTTTCAATTTTCCTAAATTTGATAAATATACTCTGATGTTGTAAGAAAATTTCCTTGTTTTTAGAAGATTCATGTTGAAAAATTTAATCATGATGTCTGCAATTTACTCTCATATGATTCAGAAATATGTGTTTATATACATTGCGTAGATTTATCTTACCTAACCTGTCTAGATGAAGAGATATAAGGCAAGTGTGGCAAAATGTTAATAATAGGTGAATCTAGTTGAAGAGGCTATATGGAAGTTTATTGTATTATTCTTACAGCTCTTCTGGAATGTCTGTAGGTTTCTTTTTTACAAACTAAAAGACTTTCACTATAGCATTTATCATTATAGGATATAATATTTAATTTTCTAATTATTATATTTATTATCTATTGTCTATCTCCTCCCATTGGAATTTAAATTCCATCAGGGCAAGTTTTTTTGTCTATTTTGTCCATATTTTTTTTTACTGATACTATCTCAAGTGCCTTGAAATCAACCTGACATATAGAAGAAACTCAGTATATTTGTTGAATAAGTGGATGACTGAATGACTAAGAAAAGGTACAGTTTTCTAACGAAAAGTTATTTTTTTTGTATTCCACTCTAAAATTAGAATAATATCTCTGTGAGCCATTTTTCCAGACAATGTGTCATGAGATTCAAGCAACTGATATATAATTATTAATACACAGTCTATTAACTTGATAAAACTTCATTTTATAAAAAAATGGCTAACTTCATAGTACAGATTTAAAATGGTTTTTCCATCTATAAACCCAATGGTAATATACATAGTCTTTGTAGACTTAAAGAACTAGGAGAGTTTGAATTCACTTGGCATTTAGGAATCAATCTTGTATTGTTTTACATCTTTGATATTATTATATTACTTATTAATCATTTTTGTCTTGTCACTCACTCCTTCATTCACTTTCTTTTTGTTCTTTAAGTGCTTTAAATGTACCAGGCATAGTGTGTTGAGTTCTAGTGATCAAATGATGGGTGGAATATACTCCTTGCCTTGAAGGAGCTGATGTGTAGTTGCAGAGTCAGGCATACACGGAAATATTTTTAAAAAATTAAAAAAAAATTTAAAAAAAAGCTAATTTTTATTGTGCACCTAAGTGTCACTCTGCTAGGCCTTTTATATAGGGGTAAGAAATGCTCTACTGTAAGAATAATAATCAAGGACCAGATGAACATCTCACTCAGGGTGCTTTGTGTATGCATGTTGTGTTTCTGTTGGGGGATTTTAGAGACAGAGATCAGATGCTGTATGGCACACTGCAGGACAGAGGCTGCAAACAAGTTTGGCAAGGTTGAGTGTGGAGAACAGGGAAAGCAAGTATATGGTATGATGGGTGATGGTCAGCAAATTTATGCTCTGATTTCTCAGCTGGTATGTATCATTTATCTTTTTTTTTTTTTCCTTTTCCAAGCAACTAGCATGTATCTTGAAAATAAATATTTGTTTGAAGGATTCATGGTGTCAGTTAAGTCAGGTTTCTTAAAATTAGGTCACAAAAATAGGACAAAGATTCTCCCCAGTGGAAAATTGACATATATTTTCAAAATGTACCATGTGGTCTTACTTATACAGACAGAGCTTTATCACTGAAAACATTTCCCCTTTGGATTCTAAAAGCACTGTTTGAAACAGGTTAATCCAGAGACCGTAAGGTGGGCTGTGCACAGACCACCATGTATTTGCACACACAGAAACATACCAAATATTCAGATGGGGCCCCCTTCACTTTAGATTGTGTAGGACTTAGCATGATGGGGAGAAACTATACAAAAGAAGACTCTGCTATATTGAACAACAAAATGGGCCTCATGTGACCAGCTTAGAAAAGACACAGCCATTGTACATCAAGGTGTCAAACTTCACTGATGCCTAAAAGAAAATCTCTGAGAAGAAAAAGTATTTGCTTTATTTCCACTATGAATTTCCTTTCAACATGTCATACAAATAGACAGTCACAGATGGAGTGTTATAAAACATCTCTGGAGAGAAAACTGTCAGAGTGAAGGTGGCATTGCCATTTACTCCTTTGTGTTAAGGGCTGCAGTGTTTATTCTGGATGCAACCCTCCACCAGAGGATATATTGTCACATTTAGAAGAATTTTGTCTTCCACTGGGATTGCTTCGGATTGGCCAAAGAACCCAGAACATCTGGACTGTTTACATAACCAATAGAAAGAACCATGTTTTTGACAGAAACACTGAACACTTCTTAAAAAAACCTGTATGCTGATTTGCACTTCAGTTCAGTTCAGTTCAGTTCAGTCGCTCAGTCGTGTCTGACTCTTTGTGACCCCATGAATCGCAGCACGCCAGGCCTCCCTGTCCATCACCATCTCCCGGAGTTCACTCAGACTCACGTCCATCGAGTCGGTGATGCCATCCAGCCATCTCATCCTGGGTCGTCCCCTTCTCCTCCTGCCCCCAATCTCTCCCAGCATCAGAGTCTTTTCCAATGAGTCAGCTCTTCGCATGAGGTGGCCAAAGTACTGGAGCTTCAGCTTTAGCATCATTCCTTCCAAAGAAATCCCAGGGTTGATCTCCTTCAGAATGGACTGGTTGGATCTCCTTGCAGTCCAAGGGACTCTCAAGAGTCTTCTCCAACACCACAGTTCAAAAGCATCAATTCTTCGGCACTCAGCCTTCTTCACAGTCCAACTCTCACATCCATACATGACCACAGGAAAAACCTTAGCCTTGACTAGACGGACCTTAGTCAGCAAAGTAATGTCTCTGCTTTTGAATATACTATCTAGATTGGTCATAAATTTTCTTCTAAGGAGTAAGCGTCTTTTAATTTCATGGCTGCAGTCACCATCTGCAGTGATTTTGGAGCCCCCCAAAATAAAGTCTGACACTGTTTCTACTGTTTCCCCATCTATTTCCCATGGAGTGATGGGACCAGATGCCATGATCTTCGTTTTCTGAATGTTGAGCTTTAAGCCAACTTTTTCACTCTCCTCTTTTGCTTTCATCAAGAGGCTTTTTAGCTCCTCTTCACTTTCTGCCATAAGGGTGGCGTCATCTGCATATCTGAGGTTCTTGATATTTCTCCCGGCAATCTTGATTCCAGCTTGTGTTTCTTCAGTCCAGTGTTTCTCGTGATGTACTCTGCATATAAGTTAAATAAGCAGGGTGACAATATACAGCCTTGACGGACTCCTTTTCCTATTTGAGACCAGTCTGTTGTTCCATGTCCAGTTCTAACTGTTGCTTCCTGACCTGCATACAGATTTCTCAAGAGGCAGGTTAGGTGGTCTGGTATTCCAATCTCTTTCAGAATTGTCCACAGTTTATTGTGATCCACACAGTCAAAGGCTTTGGCATAGTCAATAAAGCAGAAATGGATGTCTTTCTGGAACTTTCTTGCTTTTTCCATGATCCAGTGGATGTTGGCAATTTGGTCTCTGGTTCCTCTGCTTTTTCTAAAACCAGCTTGAACATCAGGAAGTTCATGGTTCACGTATTGCTGAAGCCTGGCTTGGAGAATTTTGAGCATTACTTCACTAGCATGTGAGATGAGTGCAACTGTGTGGTAGTTTGAGCCTTCTTTGGCATTGCCTTTCTTTGCAATGGTAATGAAAACTGACCTTTTCCAGTCCTGTGGCCACTGCTGAGTTTTCCAAACTTGCTGACATATTGAGTTCAGCACTTTCACAGCATCATCTTTCAGGATTTGAAACAGCTCCACTGGAATTCCATCACCTCCACTAGCTTTGTTCGTAGTGATGCTTTCTAAGGCCCACTTGACTTCACATTCCAAGATGTCTGGCTCTAGATTAGTGATCACATTATCATGATTATCTGGGTCATGAAGATCTTTTTTGTACAGTTCTTCCGTGTATTCTTGCCACCTCTTCTTAATATTTTCTGCTTCTGTTAGGTCCATACCATTTCTGTCCTTTATTGAGCCCATCTTTGCTTGAAATGTTCCCTTGGCATCTCTAATTTTCTTGAAGAGATCTCTAGTCTTTCTGATTCTGTTGTTTTCCTCTATTTCTTTGCATTGATCGCTGAAGAAGGCTTTCTTATCAGTATATTCAGTATATTGAGTTGTTAAGAATAGATTTATAAAATATATTACACATGTGGAAACGAATTGCACTGCAATAGACAAGATGGGATGTTTTGATAAACTTCAGAATTCTATGTTGTTATTACAACTTTTTCCCTTTAGGATTTCTGTTTTAGGATTTTTAACATATTTCTTAATTGTTGAAAGCATTACAATAAAATGTGTTTGGCAAAAGCTGACTTTCTCACAAGACAAGTTTCATTCAAAATCTTGGTGATTCAACAGAGCTAGAGACTATTAAGGTAAAAATAATAATAAAACCACATGCTTGGTCATTTCCCTCAATGGAAGTAACAGAAAAATACATTTCTTATTCCTGTTGAATCTTTTTTGACCACTCTGTTTTCTGAAAACATAAAAATGCTGAAGAAAATAGTGGTAAGTTTGCTTTCCCTTTCTCATTTTGTAAAGAGATGCTAATCAAGAATTTATCAATATTTAAGTATTTTTTTTCCTCCCATCAACATTCTATGAAGGAATAGACATGCCTTGGGAACTACCAATAGCAGGACCTACCATTCCTTGATTCCTCCTAAGGCTCCTTAAGCTACGACAAAGTTGAGAATAAGGTGGGTTTCTTATATCTTTTAGTGGCCTGTGTTGTCAGGATATATGAAAAGCCCATCTTCCATAATGAATTCTCTTTTACCAAAACAGCAATAACACTGCCCTGCTTCACACAGTGTAAGGCCTTATCTTATTGTCTCACTCTATGTACTGGTTTTTGGTGTATGAAAATGAGCAGCTGTTTGAGAAAACGCAGAGGTCAAGGTGTCCCCCAATATGCAATGTTTTCTAATAAAGACAGATACAAAGGAGAAGCAAGAGTACATTCAAGGAAACAGACTTTAATATACTTTCAAAATGTGGAAATAATTTGATATTATAGAAAACAGATCAATGGTAGGTTTCCTATAAGCATTTTGAATACTCCAGACTGTAGCAATAGATTTTTTTCCTCACCTTTTTTCCAGACTATAAAATATGCTTATTGTAAAAAAATTGAAAATCATATAAAAATAAGAGAAAGAAATTAAAGGTCACATGGATTCAGACCACCCTGAGATAACCACTATTACTACTGCAGTTACAATTTTTTAATGAATCTCTTTCTAATGTGTTAGATGTCGAGTGAACTTAACAGAGGCAAGTGACCTATAGCTTTAAATGCTAATACTTCAAAAAAGCTTATATTTTGCCTTTTACTCTGGACACTTTGGCATAGAGTTGTCCATGGTGGTTTATAATCTGTGTTTTGCCGAGGGTCCTCATGGTAAACTCTTTATCCTAATTAATTTTTCATTCACCTATCAACCCAATCATTATTTATAGATGCTTGATTCAGGAAGGCAAGTCAAGCAGGAATTATTTAACTCTACCATGGAGCTTTTCTCTGTATACAAAATAATCATTTTTTTGCAACAGTTTACAAATATTCCTTGAAAAAGTAGATTAAAACATAATCCAGTTTTAGAGAAAATATGGATTTCAAGTTACATTTAATCTAATTGCATTGTTTTACTGAAAAGCAAACTAACCTGGTTTGTGAATAGTTAAAACTTGAGGGACTTTCCTGGTGGTCCAGTGGTGAAGACTGTGCTTCCGCTGCAGGGGGTGTGGGTTTGATCTCTGGTTGAAGGAGGAAGATTCCGAATGCCACATGGCAAGTTGAAAATATATTCTAATATTGTCAACTTTTATGGTACTATTGATTTGCCACTAATATTAGTTTGCCCAGGAAGACAGCCAGTATGGAATTTTGTTGTGACATCTTTAATGTATTCCTTTTAGCTACTTTCAATAGTGATATATTTAGAAAATATAGACACACTTGTTCACTTGGGGAGAATTAGAAATGCACCCGAGCAGTTGTGAGTCATTATCCGGAAATGGTGAAATAGTATAAATGAGTTTTCAAGTCATATTCATTTTATATTTCGTACTAGAATTAGAATTCCAAACTGATTTAAGTCAAGTAATTTAAGTATCATTCCTCAGGTTTTGATAATGGCCTCTTCCATTTTTAGTTTCCGTGAATTTGGTCACTGTTACTAGTCAGTACTTTGAACTTCAGTCACATATCTTAAGGAATTCTAATTTCTATTGTGCCATTAGAGAAACTTGTCATCTAAATATGTGAATCAACCTTACAAACAGTTAAAACTGTAACCAAAGTCCTGGGAAGAGCAACTGTTCCATTCCACTTTCAAGATTTGAAAATTGATGTACAATGATACAAAACTCTGAGAACCTGCAAAATCTGATGAATTGGCTAATATATACCATTAGTCACCCAGGGTTGAATATGTTCTTACAAGATTACTGCACTGTGGTTTAAAGACAATTAGGTAAATGATAAAAATGAAGACATGAAGAGACTTGCTCTAGGTCACACAAGAGTCAAAAACAAAACACTCTCAAGTAACTGTTTTTCCATCACAGTTCACAATTTTTCAGTCAATCTTCATTCATATCAAACTCTAATTCATCGTCATGACTTTTGGGTGATCTTTAAAATGACCATTTTGTGCTTTCTTAAGTATACCACTGGATTTCTTTTGGTCAAGTACAAACAAAATCTATTTTAATAGCATTTAAATGTCCGATTGTAATTTAGAGAAATCAACCTCCAGCTATATCATTCCTCACAGAACACATGCTAAGAATAGCACATGTGCCCTAAAAGTAGAGACAAATAGCTAACATATTTCTTACAGATGGCAAATGCAATTCGCAACACTAAAATTGAATACAAGTTACCATGGTAATTTATTGGAAATCAACACATTTTTTTCCTACTATATGACCTGAGAGAACAGTTAGCATTTTTTAATGTGTCAAGTCTAATTTCTCACTTTACTGACCTGGTTGTCAAAGTTCGATATACAGGGAACTGCTTATTAAAAGTTATACCTTGCATTTTTGACCCAGTTGTGCCATTTCTCAACTGAGTGCAAGAATTCACAGCTATAAAAAGGTACAGCCATCTCCCTCTCCCCAACAATGCTGCTTTAATGCCCAGGATGGTGATCAACCTTCTTCCTGCAGCAGTGACTCAACTACTAAGGACAACTAACCCAGTGCCTTGCCCAGACCTGACACTTAGCACATATTTAGTGAATGGGAATGATTTATTGCTTTTTCATGCAATAGCATTATATGAATATATGAATCATTTTTAGCGGTGAAGTGAGGTTTTGAGCAGGATATGAGAAATTGTCAGTTACTTGATTATTTTGATCTAGAAATGATGAGAACATGAAGGTAGTTCTGAGAAGTGAAGAGAGTGGTGTGTCGGTGGGTAGTGGTCGCAGAGATGGTATTCTGTTTGCAATCTCTGATCACATATGTGAAATTGGGCAATGTGTGTGCCTCATGATATCTGTGGCTTCTTGCAAATATCTTAAACTGAATTAATATTGTTGAAACTGCTAGTGTGTTGCTTTCCAAGACAAAGATCCCAGTTCCAGTGGATTCCCTCTGCTCTCACTGTAGGTCTGTGTTTTTACAACCTTTTTAGATGTTAGACAGATGCCTATAAAAAATGATTTGAACTTCCAAACATGCAGGTCTGTTTATCCAGATTCTGTTACTGGGTTATTTCTTCTTTGCCTGTTTTGTAATCATATCATTGACCATGGAGGTTCAGTTTTCACACTGTCTGCTCTTCCTTACAACACACAGTTGAGATTCAGCTGTTTAAAACAGGAAATCAGCAGTATTTACTGCCCATCATAGAGCTTGTTTCTCCTTGGTAATTACTATTTTCACAGACTGAACTCTGTATATGGCCTATTTGCATAGGCTGAAATACATGTATATACCCATATATAGGTTATTGAGACATTCTTAAGTGGATTTCCATTTTCAAAAGGGATATGTAGGAACTGTGTTCAAGAATAAAGGCCCTCTTCCTGTAAGAGGGTAATTATTTAATAGTTGAAGAGTGTTCTCTCAGATATTGCCCTGAGTAGCAAATGTGTTCTATAAAGCACAATTTCATTGAATACATGAGGCAAGTAACCTCATTAAGAGGGGATGTGAGGGCAATGTACAAATGTTCAACTAGGTTCAAAGGTGTTGATCATGTAAAAAGAATGGGGCAATTAGAATTCATCCCACTGACTGGCTCTACCCCTCTTTCATTCCTCTATCATGGAAACAGTGAACTCAAGAGAGTTAGTTGCTTTTCACCTATTAGATTCTACCAAGTTTGTTAGAGGACCTATTGTCTAGGCAAAGACCTTGGCATGCCAAATGTGATCCACAGACCAGCAGCATTAGCACCAATAAGAAATCCATTCACAATTTAAATCTTGAGTTCACCTTAGACTAAGGAAATAATAAGAACATGAAAAATCACTTTTAAACAAACTTCCTAGGTGATTTCTATGAACTGTAAAGATTGTGATAACAGCAACAGCAGAAGATTGTAAAGCATTGCTCTGGGGACTTCTAGTTAACTCTCCCAGAGTGGTATAGGGGAGCAAATTTTGCTACCCCCAAAAGTGTCTCTTTGGTATGATGATTAACTTAGTCTGATTATTTTAAAGAAAAAGAAACTCAGGAAGTTTTTCTTGTTTCCTCCAGCTTAGCTGCCTAAAATACTGGGGTGGCCAAAAAGTTCGTTCAGGTGTTCTGTGCCATCTTATGGACAAACTTGAACAAACTTTTTGGGTAACCCAATAATTTCAGTAAAGGGCCTGTTCCCAGAAGAGAGCTATCAGCAGAGACATCTGCAAAGAACAAGGGCCAGGTGTTGCGAGGGGAACCTAGCAGGGCCTAGAGATCAGAGTCCACTCCGTGTCCCATGGTCTCTGCCTGGCCCAGCAAACATTTGCCTTTCCAATTCCACATGAGTTGCCTTCCTATCCTTTTAGGTTCCAAACCACTACCCTCAATATCCTTGTTTAGCTGAAGATGGTATTTAAGTGAGGATTTCAGTCATTTTGGTGAGTTACTCAGTTCTCCTGGGTTTCTCTGATGTATGAAGTGAAAAAAAGTGAAAGTGTTAGTTGCTCAGTTGTGTCCGACTCTTTGTGACCCCAAGGACTGTAGCCCCCCAGGCTCCTCCATTCATGGAATTTTCCAGGCAAGAATACTGGAGTGGGTAGCCATTCCCTTCTCCAGGGGATCTTCCTGACTCAGGGATCAAACCCGTATCTCCTGCATTGCAGGCGGATTCTTTACCATCTAGTCACCAGGGAGGCCCACACATGTTATTAAACTTTTGCTTAGATTTTCTCCTATTGATCTGTCTCATGTTAGTTTAACTCAGATAAAAGAACTTAGATAGGTACAGAAAAAAATTCTTCCTCCCTGACAGTTGGTGTAGCAGGCAGGATTCAACTTGACTAGCTGGACACTACTAAGTCCGAGGATACTGTAGCTAAGAAATTCTTCAATAATTGACCAAAACTGGCCAAAGGTAAGAGTTCTTACCATGTCATTTGGTCTCCCAGACCTCTGCCTGTGGGTCTGTTGGAAATGAGAGTGGTAAGAGTTCTTTTTCTCTTTTATAAAATTAGCTCAGCAAGAGAAAATATTTGTGGAGTTAGTTTCTTGGACTTAGAAACTCTGGTAAATTCAGCAGAGTATTCTTGGCTTTATTGATCCTTTTCCTCCTAAAGATGGTAACCTGTTCTTTGCCTCATCTATTGTGTCATTTGTTCTATGTCCTGAGAGCTTGACTTTTTGACCAGTGGGGTTATTCTCCCTGGTATGTACATTATAGACAGGGTATTTTTATACCTCCAGATGGCAATACCATAATCAATTTGTAAAAAAGCTCTATTTACTTAGTGTTACTTTAGTAAGCACTTATATAAATTATTTCTAAATATAATAGGAATTAAATGTTCCTCAAGTTCATGTGATCTAAGATTCATCTTTAGTCAATAAAAGCAAATTTAAAATTACTGGTTTAATTAAAACAGGTATATCTTTAGATTTGTCAGCATTCAGTGTAATACTTTTATTCTATCTAGGTTTACTAAAAGTCAAATAAGTTCATGCTATCTCTGTTATAAAATTTGTCAACAAGAAAAATAACTTAAAAGAGTGAATTGCTTTAATGTCTCATAAAACCTTCAGGGGTAATCTTAGTGTGATTATTAAAGACAAATGTATTAAAGAGATGCAAACGAGATAAACACTTTTAGGTAAACTTTCAAAAAATGATTGTTTTCTGATTGTTAAATAGTTTCCCAAATCGTTTTGGGAAATTAAATCCTTAGGGTTTTGCTATCTTAAATTAAATGAGGGAAATTCATTAAATATCTAGATCATTTCTGAATAAGATAAAATAATAAAATATTAATACATTGTTTCATCTACTTCTGACTTCCTAATACAGAGAGAATATGCAGAGTACATCATGAGAAACGCTGGACTGGAAGAAACACAAGCTGGAATCAAGATTGCCGGGAGGAATATCAATAACCTCAGATATGCAGATGACACCGCCTTTATGGCAGAAAGTGAAGAGGAGCTAAAAAGCCTCTTGATGAAAGTGAAAGAGGAGAGCGAAAAAGTTGGCTTAAAGCTCAACATTCAGAAAACAAAGATCATGGCATCTGGTCCCATCACTTCATGGGAAATAGATGGGGAAACAGTAGAAACAGTGTCAGACTTTATTTTGGGGGGCTCCAAAATCACTGCAGATGGTGACTGCAGCCATGAAATTAAGAGATGCTTACTCCTTGGAAGAAAAGTTATGACCAACCTAGATAGTATATTCAAAAGCAGAGATATTACTTTGCCGACTAAGGTCCGTCTAGTCAAGGCTATGGTTTTTCCAGTGGTCATGTATGGATGTGAGAGTTGGACTATGAAGAAGGCTAAGCACCAAAGAATTGATGCTTTTGAACTGTGGTGTTGGAGAAGACTCTTGAGGGTCCCTTGGACTGCAAGGAGATCCAACCAGTCCATTCTGAAGGAGAGCAGCCCTGGGATTTCTTTGGAAGGAATGATGCTAAAGCTGAAGCTCCAGTACTTTGGCCACCTCATGCGAAGAGTTGACTCATTGGAAAAGACTCTGATGCGGGAGAGATTGGGGGCAGGAGGAGAAGGGGACGACCCAGGATGAGATGGCTGGATGGCATCACAGACTCGATGGATGTGAGTCTGAGTGAACTCCGGGAGATGGTGATGGACGGGAGGCCTGGAGTGCTGTGATTCATGGGGTCGCAAAGAGTCGGACACGACTGAGCGAGTGAACTGAACTGAACTGAACTGAAAGATGAATTTCAGGTTTTTAGTCACCAGATCTCATTCCACACTGAAAGACTGCGCTACTTAAAAGGGCACATATGTCTAGAAATTATACTAGGTATTTATAAATTCTTTACACCACAAAATCCTAATGTAGTTCACAATTGTTTATTTCTTTATTTCCACTAGAAATTAAGGTTTCTAATTAATATATGGTTAATATGATTAAGAGTGCCAGAGATAATAAGGGAAATGATGTGTGCAAGGAAATGAAAATGTATTTTGGGGTAAGAAAAGGCATGAGGTATGGTGATGCATTTTTGTTGGAGAAATAAGAGCAATTTTTGTCCTACACTTGACTATTTCAAAACAGAAAGGAGATCAAGGGACAGACTAAACTGGACATAGAAATTTGTTGAAATTTTCTGAAGAAGGGATCTTGGGAAAAGAATTTTATGTGTGATCAACCTGGCTAAGATTGGAATAAAGTTAATTATGTGAATGAATTTCAGCATCAAAGGTACACTGCCTACCTATGTTGTTGTTTAGTTGCTAAGTCATGTCTGACTCTTTGCGACCCCATGGACTGCAGCACGCCAGTCTCCTCTGTCCTCCATTATCTCCCAGAGTTTGCTCAAATTCATGTCCATTGAGTCAGCGATGTTATCTAACCATCTCATGCTCTGCTGCCCCCTTCGCTTTTTTCTTTCAATAAGCAGTGGTAAACAAAGATTTTCTTTGTCATTAATGCCATCTGTCTGTAAAAATAAAAATGCAATCTTTTATCTTCATCAGATCTTTGACTATTTAGGAAAAAAACTGAGATTGTTCAATATTTACAAAGCTAACTATCTAACTTTCTGTATTTGCCTGTGAAGTCTTTGTCATTTTGATTAAATAGATAATTAACTATAGCGTCACAGTAACCTATGACTCTGTTTGAAAAAGTGTTTTAAAATTTTTTGAAATTTTTGACAAACTTCCCTCAAATCAAATTCAAATGAAATCTTATTGACCTGGAAATAATTTGGGGGCTTTCCAAACGCCCCTGGAATACAGCAAAATATTCACTTTCTCTCCTAATAAAAGACAGATATGAAAATAATTAGGCTTATTGAGTAGGCTAAATTTCATGGGAGGCATTGTCAAATAAGTGATGATAAATGTTCTTAGGTTATATTATATGGGGAAACGTCATTATAAGTGCTCTAGAAATTTATAAAATTTGTAAAATTCAGATATGTCCTTGTACAATGTTATTAGTCATAATTCTAGTTATTATTTTAAAATTTTATGTGTCACAGAAATAACCAAATTTCGTCTTCAATTGCATTCTAATGACTCAGATCTTTAACCATGCCATTTTAAGTCTTTTGTCATTTACAGGAAATTACAGTGTTACTCTGATGCTTTTGCAAAGAAAGCAAAACTTCAACGTCAACTGCAAGAAGATCCTGCAGTTCAGTTCAGGTGCTCAGTCGCGTCCGATTCTTTGCGACTCCACGGACTGCAGCATGACAGGCTTCCCTGTCTATTACTAACTCCCGGAGCTTGCTCAAACTGACGTCCATCAAGACCGTGATGCCATCAAACCATCTCATCCTCTGTCGTCCCTTTCTTCTCCTGCCTTCAATCTTTCCCAGCATCAGGGTCTTTTCCAAGGAGTCAGTTCTTTGCATCAAGTGGCCAAATATTGGAGATTCAGCTTCAGCATCAGTCCTTCCAATGAATATTCAGGGCTAATTTCCTTTTGGATGGACAGGTTGGATCTCCTTAAAGTCCAAGGGACTCTCAAGAGTCTTCTCCAGCACCACAGTTCAAAAGCATCAATTCTTCAGCACTCAGCTTCCTTTATAGTCCAACTCTCATATCCATATGTAACTACAAGAAAAACCATAGCTTTGACTAGGCAGACCTTTGGTGGCAAAGTAATGTCTCTGCTTTTCAATATGCTGTCTAGGTTGGTGATAGCTTTTCTTCCAAGGAGCAAGCGTCTTTTAATTTCATGGCTGCAGTCACCATCTGCAGTGATTTTGGAGCCCCCCAAAATAAAGTTTCTCACTGTTTCCACTGTTTCCCCAGCTATTTGCCATGAAGTAATGGGACCGGATTCCATGATCTTAGTTTTCCGAATGTTGAGTTTAAAGCCAACTTTTTCACTCTCCTCTTTCACTTTCATCAAGAAGCTCTTCAGTTCCTCTTTGCTTTCTGCCATAAGGGTGGTGTCATCTGCATATCTGAGGTTATTGATATTTCTCCCGGCAATCTTGATTCCAGCTTGTGCTTCATCTAGTCCAGCATTTTGCATGATGTACTCTGCATAGAAGTTAAATAAGCCGGGTGAAAATATACAGGCTTGATGTACTCCTTTTCCTATTTGGAACCGGTCTGTTGTTCCATGTCCAGTTCTAACTGTTGCTTCTTGACCTGCATACAGATTTTCTCAGGAGGCAGGTCAAGTGGTCTGGTATTCCCATCTTTTGAAGAATTTTTCCAGTTTTTTGTGATCCACACAGTCAAAGGCTTTGGCATAGTCCATACATCAGAAGTAGATGTTTTTCTGGAACTCTTGCATTTTTTATGATCCAATAAATGTTGGCAATTTGATCTCTGGCTCCTCTGCCTTTTCTAAATCCAGCTTGAACATCTGGAAGTTCATGGTTTACATACTGTTGAAGCCTGGCTTGGAGAATTTTGAGCATTACTTTGCTAGCGTGTGAGATGAGATTGCACTAGTATGTGCAATTGTGTGGTAGTTTGAGCATTCTTTGGCATTGCCTTTCTTGGGGATTGGAATGAAAACTGACCTTTTTCAGTCCTGTGGCCACTGCTGAGTTTTCCAGATTTGCTGGCATATTGAGTGCAGCACTTTCACAGCATCATCTTTCAGGATTTGAAATAGCTCAGCTGGAATTCCACCACCTCCACCAGCTTTGTTCGTAGTGGTGCTTCCTAAGGCCCACTTGACTTCGCATTCCAGGATGTCTGGCTCTAGGTGAGTGACCGCACCATTGTGGTTATCTGGGTCATGTAGATCTTTTTTGTATAGTTCTTCCGTGCATTCTTGCCACCTCTTCTTAATATCTTCTGTTTCTGTTAGGTCCATACCATTTCTGTCCTTTATTGTGCCCATCTTTGCATGAAATGTTCCCTTGGTATCTCTAAGTTTCTTGACGAGCTCTCTAGTCTTTCCCATTCTATTGTTTTCCTTGATCGCTAAAGAAGGTTTTCTTATCTCTCCTTGGTATTCTTTGGAATTCTGCATTCAAATGGGTACATCTTTCCTTTTCTCCTTTGCCTTTCGCTTCTCTTCTTTTCTCAGCTATTTGTAAGGCCTCCTTAGACAACCATTTTGCCTTTTTGCGCTTATTTTTCTTGGGGATGGCCTTGATCCCTGCTTCCCATACAATGTCACAAACCTCTGTCCATAGTTCATCAGGCACTCTATCAGATCTAATCCCTTGAATCTATTTGTCACTTACACTGTATAATAGTAAGGGATTATATTTAGGTCATACCTGAATGGTCTAGTGGTTTTCCCTACTTTCTTCAATTTAAGTCTGAATTTGGCAATAAGGAGTTCATGATCTGAACACAGTCAGCTCCCTGTCTTGTTTTTGCTGACTGTATAGAGCTTCTCCATCTTTGGCTGCAAAGAATATAATCAATCTGATTTTGTATTGAGCATCTGGTGATGTCAATATGCAGAGTCTTCTCTTGTGTTGTGGGAAGAGGGTGTTTATGACCAGTGCGTTCTCTTGGCAAAACTCTGTTAGCCTTTGCCCTGCTTCAATTTGTACCCCAAGGCCAAAGTTGCCTGTTTTTTCCAGGTATCTCTTGACTTCCTACTTGTGCATCCCAGTTCCCTATGATGAAAAGGACATCTTTTTTGGGTGTTAGTTCTAGAAGGTCTTGTAGGTCTTCATAGAACCATTCAACTTCAGCTTCTTCAGTATTACTGATTGGAGCATAGACTTGGATTACTGTGATATTGAATGGTTTGCTTTGGAAATGAACAGAGATCATTCTGTCATTTTTGAGATTGCACCGAAGAACTGCATTTTGGACTCTTTTGTTGACTATGGGGGCTACTTCATTTCTTCTAAGGGATTCTTGTCCATAGTAGTAGATATAACAGTTTTCTGAGTTAAATTCGCCCATTCCAGTCCATTTTACTTCACTGATTCCTAAAATGTCAGTGTTCACTCTTGCCATCTCCTGTTTGACCACTTCCAATTTACCTTGATTCATGAACCTAACATTCCAGCTTCCTAAGCAATATTGTTCTTTACAGCTTTGGGCTTTACTTATATCACCAGTCACATTAATGACTGGGCAATGATCCTTTCTAAGGATCTTCTTTAGCTCAATTGGTAAAGAAGCTCCTTAGGACTTTTTGACAAACATAGGTTTCTGATAATTTTCAGATGATACCATTGAACTGGGTAAGAAAAAATAGAACTCTAATGGAAAAACTAATGGCTTTACAAAACTGCTAACAGAAGACAAGATCAACAAAAATTAATCACATGGGACTGAACAAACTGATGAATATGATTATAATTTCATGACTCTTTTGTCTGAAATATTACTGCCTTTTTAATCTTTGTTTTCCAGATATAAGAAAACCTTTGATCTTACACCATGACTTACAGTAATTCAGTAAATTATATCATTATAAGCAGAACTGAAACATTAATATTTTTCTCCCTGCCTGATCCCTCCAGAATTCAGAAACTCATGGTGAATACTCTTATTTTCAGGGCATTATAGTTATATTTTGTTCTTGTTTAGTCGCTAAGTCATGTCTGTCTCTTTGCAATGCCATGTACTGTCCATAGGATTTTCCAGGCAGAATACTGGAGTGTGTTTTCATTCCCTTCTCCAGGGGATCTTCCCAACCCAGGGACTGAATCCAGGTCTCCTACATTGGCAGGCATATTCTTTACCACCCAAGAACCAGGGAAGCCCATTATAGTTATATTTATATAAGTTAAATAAGAATTTCTTCTCCTTAGAAGAAGATGCAACTGGAAACTTGTTATATTACCAAGGTTTTGACTGGAATGTCCTATTTCAGATAGACAAGTATAGACTCAGATATAGTCAGACAGCTTTAAGGAACTAAGGTTGACTTTGTGGAGCTGACAAAGCCCTTGGAAAAACAGCCTGGCACCTTGCTTACAGTGTTCCCATCAGCCTTACCCGGTGAGTAAAGAAGGTCATTTCCTGCAGGTGCAGAAACTTTAGGATATTTTGGGGACCTCAAAAAGAGAGCAATTCACCCAAAACTATAGGTATTACAGGCAAGCATGATGGCAAGTCTTTTGCTGGGCTTCCTCACCTCAAGAGACATTTAAAAGTTCAATCTGGAGATTCCTTACTGAAAGGTAACCATTCCATTCATCACATTTCTGTGAGGATGTACAAGTTAAAGATACAAGAGAGAAGTACAAGTTAAAAATCTTTATTCAGAATTTAATGTATGGTTAGGAAAACAAACAAAATAAAGACTTTCAATGACTATGAAGGTAAGTGAAGTGTTAGTTGCTTGGTCGTGTCCAACTCTTTGTGACCCCATGGACTGTAGCCTGCCAGGCTCTTCTGTCCATGGGAATTCTCCAGGCAAGAATACTGGAGTGGGTAGTCATTCCCTTCTCCTGGGAATCTTCCCAACCCAGGGATTGAACCTGGGTCTCCTGCATTGCAGGTATATTCTTTACCGTCTGAGTCACTAGGGAAGCCCTCCAATGACCACGTCCATATATAAATTAAATACTAAGAGCTTTGAACCACATGATTAATTCAACAGGAATAATAAAAATGGAAGGACTGGTTTTATCCAGGATCATTCCCTTTTTATTCATTACTTGAGAAATATGCTAATCATCAACTAAGAGTGGTCCTTTCTTTCCTAACAAAGATGCTGCTTAGATATTCCAATTCACATTTAGGAAAACTGAATAATCAAAATGACTGAAAGGCAAAACTATACTTTATAACAAATATCCATGCTGTAGCTGATAAGGAAAAACTGGGATCGACAGACCTTTGAAACGATATTTCATAGCTGAGGCAAAAATAACTTGGCGTTAACTTCACTTAAATCATACATTCTATATTTGAGGAAATAGCTCAGAAGTTTAGTTTTCACGCCTGTAATTTTGGTGGCTGTCAAATGACCTCGTTGGGATGTCCTATCAAGAAATTCAGCAGCACAAAAATCACTAATACTAGACAATTTGGACTCCTGGCATTCATAATAGGCTCTGATGTAGTTTTTGCTTGTTTCTTTGCTTTGGTGTTAGTTATCAAGAAGAAAAAAAAAGAACTGGGGTCAGCTTACATGTCTTATGTAATTGAGGAGGAAAGAAGCAAGAAAAATGTTACAGGATAGAATAAAACTTTGACTGCCAGATCTTATCCAAAGAGAGAATCTGTTAAACTTGATGGCTCTCATTTGGAGATGCTGCAGTGACATAACTAAAGGTCTTTAATGTTTTGGTATTGCATAAGCAAAGAAGAGGGATAACATACGACCTCTCAAAATATGTCTCTTTGCTATAAAGATAATTTAAGGCTGATCATTTTTAAGAAACAGCAGACACAGGAGAAGCTCTAAAACTCCAGTAGAAGTTACTCTTTGTAAGAGATCTTTACAGTTACAAAAGAAATCTTCCCTTGTAAGGGTGTTTCCTTTCCTGTACCAGGAAGAGGATGATTTTGAATCTCCAGAAACTCATCAATGGAGAAGGCAGAGGCTTAAATCTGCATAACAACCATGCCCATCATTACTGTGCTGTTTTTGGTCACATAACTGGCCTCCCATGCTCCCCAACTCTTCTTTTGTCTTTCCTGGAGATGGTATTGAAGGTGCTGGCTTGGGACATTTCAGGGGGTTACTCAGTTTTCCTGGCTATTCCACATGTATTTAGGAGGAAGATATGTTAGTAAATTTATGTTTGCTTTTCTCCCATTAATCTATCTTATATAGCCAAGAACCTAGAAGGGTAGAGGGAAAATTATTTTTCCTTCCCAACAGCAACAACTCAAAAAAATGACTCTTCTGTGTATGCCTAGCGAAGGACTGGGAAGCCTGATGTGCTGCAGTTCATGGGGTCACAAAGAATTAGATACGAATTAGTTACTGAAAAACAACTCAGTTTTTAATGGTCTTTTTAGGAAGATGCAGCCATATAGAGAAGCAGGAGGTTTTGATGTCTGGGCAAAGTTTGGCTTTTCTATATTTTGAAATCAGTGGTCAAAGATGTTAAAAGATGAGCCCCCAAAGAGCTTGACACAGTTCTATTGTCTCCCTGTATCTTGCAGCAAATAAATGCACGAGGTAAATACTAATAAGGATGGTGGCACATATTACAAAAGTGATCCATTATAAGAAGGGATAAGGAGTCCACTGGGTCTAAATTCATCTGGCTTTAAAACAATGCATCCTAAATGATGTGCATGTTAATTACGTTACTGAATATATTCCAAGGACTAGGGAGTTAGAGAGTAAGTCTAATTCCCATGGATTTCACTCTTTGTGGGGCTTCCCTGGTAGCTGAGATGGTAAAGAATCTGTCTACAATGCAGGAGACCTGGGTTCGATCCTTGAGTCAGGAAGATCCCTTGGAGAAGGGAATGGCTACCCACTCCAATATTCCTATCTGGAGAATTCCATTGACAGAGGAGCCTGGTGGTATAGTCCATGGGGTTGCAAAGAGTTGGCCACGACTGACTGAGGGACTAACATACACATACCTTCTAATAACAAGTATTTCCTGTAGTAAGGAGCTGAAATTTGAGCTTCCCAGGTGGCTCAGTGGTAAAGATTCTGCCTGCCAGTGCAGAAAATGTGGGTTTGATCCCTGAGTCAGGAAGATCCCCTGGAGGAGGAAACAGCAACCCACTCTAGTATTCTTGCCTGGGAAATCCCATGGACAGAGGAGCCTGGCGGTACAGTCCATGGGGTCACAAAGAGTGGGACAGGATTGAAGTGATTTAACACACACTCTTGGGAGGGAGGGAGAGAGGGAAAGGGAGGGAGACTTCGCATCCAAGAGTTAAAATGGGTTTGAGGAGGAATAGAGGAAAACTAGATGTTTATCATTATTAACCAGTGCTAGCCTCTGAGACAGATACTTTGCCAGTTTCCAAACTACTTCATGATGCAATGAATTGCCATATTATTGTAATCAAGACATCTAAACAATTCACAACAGGACTGTTAAGGAACATTCCCTTTATGTGACAGTTTCAAAGCCAAACATCCCCTAGAAGCACAATTCTACATTAGAAATGCTTACTATCAATGTAGTTTAAAAAGCAGATGATGGCATTTCAAAGTATATTGATTCTGATTTCCTGATCATTTAATTTTATGAGTGCCAGGCACATAGTAGGTTCTTAATAATTGCCATTAAATGCATGAATAAATTAATGAAGATCTCCCATAGGACAGCACATTCAAACTAAAGTAAATCTATTTTAAGGAAAAATATAGAATCAACAGAGCAAAATTTCTAGTGCTAAAGCTGACCATTTTAATGAAAGATAAATTAGATGTGAGGGAATTTTTAATGAGACATGTTATTGCTGCATCCTAAATTATCCAGATTATCACATAGTTGGAGTAGAAAAATCATGTAATAGCTGCTAACATGGTGATAAATATGTCAGACACTGTAATACATATTGATACATACTAAGTTTATTCCTCATAGCTGTTCTATATGGAAAGTACTATCATTATTCCCCATTTTATACAAGAGAAATTTGAGGCTCACAGAGAGTATGGGGATTGTCCACGATAGCACAGCTAGTATGCAGAGAGTGGGTTTTGCACAGACAACCTTACTCCAGAGTCCACACCCTTAAATATTAAACTGCTTTGCTCCAGAGAGTAAACACGTCCACACTGTGAAGTCATCCAGAATTAGAGTGTGGACAAGGAACTCAGAGAATGAAAAAGAAACTTAGGATGGCCTGGTGCGTGCAAGACTGGCTAGGCCAAAGTCAGAGCACAGTGATGCTGGCTATCTGCCTGGAGAATTGCTTGTGTTAGAGACATGGAAAACATACAAATGATGGGCAAATAAAAGATTGGGGTTTTGGAGGGAAGCTGAAAGTCAGTGTTGGATGCATGGTCAAATTGGGGAGCAGTGATTAGGAACTTATGCAAAGGCATCTGGGTAAAAGGTTCAGAGACTTACACAGGGAATTCAGTTCAACAGGCAACGGTGGAGACGAGAGATAACACAGTAGGAAATGTATCTACTCTTTGCTTTGGTTCTTTTTGGGACAAGGATCTAACACTCAAGCTTCTCAGGCCAGGAACTAGAGTGAGGAAAAGGGCGCAAGGCAGTCATATACTAATGTGGCCCATTGGCCATTGTTTTATTCTATGACCTAGTTCTCTGTAGAGCATGTGACATGACCCTAACTGTCCCAGTACCTTCCCTGGCTGTAGGAATCAACAACCCTGAATATTCTCAACCAAAGTCAAATTTCCTGGTAAATTTTCAACCAGTTTTTGTGGAAATTAGATTTTTTTAAAGAAAAGGCTGAAAAAAAAAAAAAAAAAAAAAAGAAAAGGCTGGCCCAGAATCTAGCCTAGCTCAATCCTAGCTGTACTATTTATTGTAGTATTGTCTTGGCTTCAAGGACAACTCAGCTGATACAGGTGGTGATATCTCAAAGAATCCACAACACCCATTGGAGGGTTCTGACATCATTTTTATTTTGTTAACAATACTGAACTAAAGGTAACAGTGGAGGGGGAAAAAAAAAAAAAAAAAACTTAAGTTATTTTGGCAAAGGTACGTCCTGGCAAGTTTGCTTGTCAGAAGAATGGATAATTACTGACTTATGAGATCTGTATTCATCAAATGCTTTAACATGTCTCTCTATGCAAGTTTTAAGAAGAAAGACTTTGAAGGCCTGTAAGATAGTTACGGGATTTATAAGTCAACAGCAGAAGAATATGATTCACAGTAACAGCTTCCAGCTCTTCTCTGAGCTTTAGGCTTCTGAGCAATACAGTCCGTCATCTTGGTCATTACACCATTGCTAGGATGACAGCAATTTGACTCTCGCAGGGACCCTGTGATCAAAACGATCAGCTCCCATGTGCTGTGCCTTCCTTGAGCTTCTGAACCTTTCGGGGCTGGGGAACTTGTAGTTATGGCATCTGTTAACCAGAGTCCGTTGTTTTTTCCCACAGATGGTTGGGATAGATCATTCCACATGCTGATAAGCCTCTCCAGGGCAGGAGATGCCTGACTACCATTGTGAATTGATGACTCATTTGCTGCAGCTCCCTTAAAAGGAAGGTGAACACTAACTTTAAGAGGGGCTTTTGGAGTACATGACCTTGAAGGACACTTTCTGGCTTTAGCTTTTATTTTACTGAAGATAAAATGATGGTGGCATAAATACATATTTGAGAAACACTGTGGAAGATGTAAGTATTGAAGAGTGCTCTAACACTGCCCACCACTTTCTTCTTCATGTTTAGGAAATCAGGCAGTATTGGAAAAGTTTTTTCAAACGATTTCCTTGATTCCTCAGTCATTTATGTTTGTAGTACTGGAAGCTTTCTTAGCTATGGTCAACTTAACCTTAGGCCACACATGCTAAAAATAGCCTGGTGGTGTTTCACCCTTTCTGACCCTTGTGTGCCTGTCTGCTAGATAAGAGCTTTAATAGTTGTATCCTCCTTGGAAATGATCCAGCTTCCTTCCTTCTTCCTATGATCTCTACTTAACTGTCACTCCTACTTTATCCTAAAAAGAAATAAATGTCATTAAAGCCAACAGATTTTTAGATGAGCCCTCTATCTTTTCTCTATTACCTTCCTTCTTGAAGAATAATTCAGACTCTGTAACTAGACTCTTCAGTTCAAAAGAGTGATCAGAATGGTGAAAGTATTTTATCCACATAAAAGAAGAATGAATAAAAGGAACTAAAGAAGCTGAATCTATGGAAGTGAAGGACCAGAAGGATTATGGGGACTGCCATCAAACTTTTGAAGGGCTATTTTGGGGAAGAGAGATTAAAAACGGGGTCATGGGGTAGATAGACAGTGAAATAATAATGTTTTCTAATTGTTACATTTTCCCAAAGATAGAACTGGCTTCCTGGAGGAGGAACGTGATCCAGTATAAGCTGACAGATCACTAGGGCAGATATTGTGGAATAGTTCAATTATACAACATCTAGGCTACTTCCAACCCTGGGAATATTTCTGTCCTTTTATATGTGTAATATTTCTACTCTAAGTCCCTCCATTGACTGACAAACAATCAGACTGCTTACTAGCTGCTGCTTATCTTTTCCCTCCATTAACATCTCCCCAAAAGTAAACTATTTGAGTATTATAGTCACCTTGACAACAGAGGTGTCTATTTTAATAGCTTTCAGTAACATTATTCAAAGGGAATCTATTGTCCAATAAAGTCTTTGGCATTCTCTTTCTTTTCCAACCTCAAAGAGTTTAAGATGAAACATGTGCTTTGAAATTAAAATCACTGTAAATTTGCTGAGTAAGAGAATGTTTTCACTTAGCATAATGTAGAAAAAAATTTTTTTTCTCTTGTAACGTACATGAAAAAATTTCACCAACAAAAAGGCATGGCTCAAATTTTACAATTGTCTATAATTTCAAACAATTCAATATATATTTATATATAAATTTTAACCCTGTGTGTAAGGTATTGGGGCTGCTGTGGAATCAGATTTATTGTAGCCGATGTTATACTCAACCAAAACATACCTTACTTAAATTGCTAATGATGAAAAATAATTGAAAAATAATTCACTAGTGAATTATTATTAATCATGGGAGGATATTACACATGTAAAAGTTATCTAAGGCAGAAAAAATTAAAAATGAAGTAAAATGGGGAATCCACTGGATGTAATTTGTACACTCAAGGAACAACCTTTCAATCAAGAGCATAATCTTTGACTTAAAATTCGCTTGGTTATTTTTAATTGGTTTGCTTACTTCTAATATTATTAATAGCATGTAACTAAACACTTCCTGTGCATAGGCTCTGTGCCAAGCTCTTCACACTTAGTGTTTTCTTTCATCCGTAAAATCCACTAAGAGTTGATATCATTATTTTTCCCATTCCATATTATCAGGGAACTGAAGCTTAAGGAAGTTAGATATCATTCCCAAGATTATATAGCTGGTATTAAAACAGAGGAAGGGGGACTTCCCTGGTGATCCAGTGGTTAAGACTCCCCACTTTGACTGTAGGGGCACAGGTTTGATCCCTGGTTGGGGAACTAAGATCCTGCATACCTAATGGCACAGCTTGAGGGAGGGGAAGAAAAAGGAATCTGAATATCTAAATTTGACTCCAGTGTCTGACCTAGTCACCCATCCACTGTGCTATCTGCATTGATGGCCTTACTGCTAATGTAATTGTTTCATTTGGGATAAATTTACATTAAAAAATTTTTTACCTTCCAATTATTTCACTTTCATTAAAGGTTGTCAACTACTCAAACTTAGAAGGTTACACTCACCCCGTTTGTGAAGGAGAACACTGGCATGACGACGTCCATTTCCATTTTCAACATAACAGGAGTAATTTCCCAAGTCACCTTCTTCTACAGAGTCCACAATTAATGAGATGGAAACTTCCTGTTCCCCAAGATGCTCCTTGAGGATTCTAAAATATAAAGCAAAATGAAACAAACAAACAAAAAAACCCACACAAACATACACACACATGAAAGAAAAAAATTTAGATGAATCTGATATGAAAAAACCTACAGCATCTGTCTTCAAATTTGGTCATGGATTGATGCTATCTTAATTAAATTATATCATGCCCTTTTCTTCTTCACTTCTAATAAGGAAGCTTGTCTTTGTAGATGCTAATGAAGTTGCAGTTAATTATCTCTCTTAGCAGGACAATCACACTGTCATAATAAAGAGGTGAGAGAGACCTTGAAGAAAAGTTTACAAATTGCTTTCCCTTTAAGAAGAAATATGATGTAAGGGTGGGATAAGAAATTCTAATGTCTTAGGCTGGAGGACTAATTATCTATCAGGTTAATTTTAAAGAAAGGAAGGATAGAAAATTTCTGAGCTATTTTGACATTACAGGTGAAACCTCTAGCCTGGCATTTTTTTAAAAGGTACAAATCAATTCCTATTTTTAAAGAAATATGAAATTACAAAACCATAGACTAAATGTTCTGATGAAGCATTTAATTCTGACATTTAAAATTCATGGTAGATGCTCACTAACCTCACTGTCAAGGATTTTAACAATCTTTTTAGAACAAATGGAAAACTTCAAAGTAGGGCTCCCTTGCCATGCTCACCAAGTTTCCACCTTTACTCTCCCACTCCTTTGGTAACTCATGCTTGCACAATACTTCCTCATGAAGAATTAAAGGAAAAAATACCTTTCTAGAACATTCCCTGAGCACCCACAAAAGTAGAGAGGGGTAAAGTTAGGAGGTTTATTGTCCTATAACCTTAGCATTTCAGAGTGTATGAGTATAAGATAATAGTGAAGTTTTAAACATGAAAAATGGCAGAGGAACATTTTAGTATGTATTGAAGAATTGCTCATCTGGGCATTTCAGAACCTGACTGCAATGTTATATTCCTGGGTATTTGTTGCCAGGAAGAAAATTCCAGTAGAAATAACCCTCTGTGACGGTTTTATAGGTTTTTATTTTCTATTGAAAACCTTTTTCTCTTATACCTTTCCTCACGTTTTAAAAGTCTTCACATTTAAGAAGAAGAATTTGGTTAAAATTCTCAAATATATCCAAAAGAGGTGATCTTTAGATTGGAGAATGTTTACAAATGATCTGCATTTTGATTCACTTATAATTTATTAATTAATATATTTGCTTATTTACATTATGAATAAAAATGAGTACCTGTATATAAGTGTACTTTTAGTCATAACTGAATACCTCAATATTTAAAAGTAAGCAAACAAATATGTTAATTATTTTTTAAAAAAGAAGAGGCATAAGCATTATGCCCTCAAAATAAGTATATTTTTATGATTATTTGCTATTATTCCACTATATTAATATTTAGACCTTAAAGTTAGCCTAAAAAAGGTAATAAAAGCATGTTTTGTATTACCATTCCTATCAAGTGTTTTATAGTCTACACGATGCCTCAAATATGTAGCAATATATAAAAGGAAGTGACAGAGACGATGTTTGAATCCTAAAACACATGATGTTGAATCCTAAAAACCTGTTAACACTGGGTTGGCCAAAAAGTTCCTTTGTGTTTTTCCAGAAAATGGTATAGAAAAACCCAAACAAACTTTTTGGCCACCCAATATTTCCTCTCAACAATTAAAACAAAAGAGTTCTTATCAACTACAGGTACAATACCACATTTTCCATATTTGATGCTATTTTGGTAATCTCACATTCAGTTTTTTCCTTAGTGGAAAATTCCTTTTTATTTCTCTTAAATTCTTTGCAAATGGCACTCAGGTTTCACAATTTCATAGTCACTCCCTCAAGGATATTTTTCCTCCTTGCCATTAAATGTTGTAACATTTTTAGTATGATAGTAAAACACCCCCAACCCCCTTCTTTTTTAGCTCACTTTCTATTCACTAACACAGCAAATGTGAATCCTGACTGAACAAGTTAAAAGAGACAAAGTACCTTACCTAATGTCACTTTCCCAAACTCGATTTTCATCCAGATCTTCAATAAACTTCTCTCCTTTCATCCAGTAAATTAAAGGACTGACATCTCCGCTGTACCCAAAGAAAGCTCTGCAGGTGAGATTAGCTGAATCACCTGTGGAGAGAAGTGATAGAAACGTGTTGTAAAACTGTTGATACACTCTTATTTTAGGCAAACTGGCACGTAAAACTTTAGTCACTTCATTGATTTAATGAAACATCTCTCTAAAGCAATATTTTTCACATATTTTCCATCTGTCAAATTAACAGAATGTGTACTTTTGGCAGCTTGCTTAATGGAATGTGAATTACTTATCAGATTATGAAGAACACTGGCCAGTTATTCTACAGAACTTTACTTTCATTTAAGTTTGCCTGATGTTTCCATATGAATAGATCGAGGTTATGAATTATTGGGAAGGGTACTTCAGAGGTGATGTGCACTTCTCAAAGCACATGCTCAGTTGCTTCAGTCATGTCCGACTCTTTGCCACCCTACTGACTGTAGCCCACCAGGCTCCTCTGTCCTTAGTATTCTCCAGGCAAGAATACTGGAGTGGGTTGCCATGCCCTTCTCCAGGGGATCTTCCCGACCCAGGGATCAAACCTGGGTCTGCATTGGCAGGTAGGTTTTTTACTACTGCGATATTAGACAAGTACATAATGTTGATAATATGAGATCTTATAAAGCAGTTAGAACATGTTTCTCAGTCCTGAATGTGGGAAAGAGAAAGAGAACCAAATGTTTTGATGTGAAAGAAATGGAACTGCAAAATACAGGATTCCTTACAAATGTTACTAAAATATTTGTACTATATGAAGAATAGTATTTTAATTAAGGAAACCAGCACACATTCAGGTAAAAAAACACATTATTAAAATACAAATGGACAACACCTGAGAATAAATATTTGGGCTGTTTATAAAACATAAAATCAATAATACTACTGTGGAGATGAGTTTCTTCCAGTGTACTACTCAAGAGAGGCCACTGTAATGATGAATACAGACTGATTACTTAATAAGGTAAGTGGAAGTCCCTGACTGAAAAGTGGGAGCGAATTTAATGCCAACAGAAACTGAGGCATATTTCTGGACAAGTAACGTGATTTTGCAAACACCTGATTTCCTCAAGCCTCAGGCAGCATTAGAGAACTGAAATATTCCAGTGCTATTATAGTTTTAAGATCTTGCTGCCTCCAAGTAGAGCTCGAAAATGTGGGATGGCAAAGAGACCTATAGGGACCTACTCTAGAATGGACTGGAGCAGGGGAACGCTTAAGGATACCTTAAGGAAGGCAAGTTTATTCATTTCATAAATTCCTGAGAATATTCTTTGAGAGGACTTTGACAAATCTGTGACTTTAAGGTGAAGAGAAGGAGGTTCCTAAAGGCTAAGAGCTAAGCTATGAGTTAATAGTGAACATTGCCTGAAACTGGGCTTATCAGTGATTCTACCATATAAACCTAGAGAAAAGCATAATTCACTTAGAGATGCACTCTTTGTAAGTCCTGGTATGGGTCAACCTGTATGTAAACTTTATTCTCTAAGTTCTACAAGAAAATTTTTATTGAATAAAATTCATATTATTATCTTATGTCCATTGTGTAAGACTAGTTCATAACTGAATTCTTGCTCTTCTAATATTTTTAAGATGGCATGATACAGTCTTTCCTTTTATCTTATCCTTCTTTATGTCTGAGTGTCTTCCGAGTGATTCCTTAGAGACTTTGATTCTATATGCAATAATCATTATTAGTGACCAGATAAATCAAGTTCAGAAAATGTCTACAAACTTTTATAAGGCAAATGGAGCTTTAAATGATCTCCTTTATTATTAATTTTGATACATAAGTATTTTGTTAATATTTTAATATGCAACCCCCCTCCCTGAGAGAATAATTTACCTTATACAATGGATAATTGATTGTCAATCTTACTGATTAGAAACCATAGATTTCTATGGGAAATGTCAATCCAATGGTTCAGAACAACTTTTAAATCCAGTATTCTTTGCTTTTACATTTTTCTAAGAGCACTGGCTTCTATGTAACTCAACTACCTGTTACAGTGTCAAGGTAGTCATAAATTCAACAGTAAATCTCAAAATACTACATAGTGTGATGATTAATATCATATGCCAAGAGAATCAGCATATATTACAGAGTTCAAAAATTTACATGTCAATAATTTACACAATCTGTGCTTTAAGGGAACAAGATTTAGTTTTAGGTAGGAGTTAATGACTGAAACTCATAAATAGAAATCTCCAGAAATTATCTCATTTTCCATTACAGTTTTACTAAATTTGGGGGATCATAAATAATGATCATGTCACTAGCAACTCAGCCTGACATTCTTTAGCAGAGAAGTCAATTGAATCCCTCATTGGGAACTGAATTTTTCTCTCTTGTCACCCTCCTACCTTCCCAGATCAACTGATTTGCTATTATCTAATTCCTCCTTTTTCTCAACTATTGGCTTTGTGCTGCCACACCTAGTAAATGGCTCCTGCACCCATGTAAGAAACGACTGGCTTTTTCAATCATCTTCACTCACCTTGTCTTTGACTACTTATCATGCCTTGAGCTCCAGTGCTGGGGGTATCCCAAGTGCTATGGGGGCACCCAGAGGACCTCTACTCAGACCTGGGTTGGGCTTACTGTGGGTTAAAGAGTGGAATTCATGCAAAGAATAAAAGAAGGTGGAGGGGAAAACAGAAAAGCACTCCAGGTAGAGAGGAAAGAACCTGAGTGACAGAATGCCAGGGAACTTTGGAGGAAGTCAGTAACTTCAGAGTTGTTGAAGCTACATGTAGTGGGTAGCGTTGGGGTGAGGATTTGGGGGAAAATCATGAGGCTAGAGCAGTGGCAGCCCTGATCTCCCAAGAAGACCATGTTGAAGATGGGGGAATTCCATTTAAGGGCGATTCTAAGTTGGGGAAAGGTTTGAGGTAGGAGATTGACATGGGCCCACTTGCAGTCTAAAGAAATCACTCTTTTTGTATTTGCCAAACTGGGATTGGAGAGAGTTCCAAGAGAACTGAGAAAGATTGAGAATTTTATGATACTTCAGGACCATATAAGGGACCATCACTGCAAAGAGAGGATTATATCCACATAATTCCTTCCTTCCTTTCTTACTTGTTTTTTGGCCGCACCACTTGGCATGTGGGATCTTCGTTCCCCAACCAGGAATTGAACCCCAGCCCCTTGCATTGAAAGCACAGAGTCTTAACCACTGGACCAACAGGGAAGTCCCTCTGCATAGTTTCTTAAAAGGACAAAGTACAGGTTATAGCAGTGATGACAGATCACTGTGCTTTTTATCAATGTGATAGTAGGAACCCTCTCAAAGCACAGATTACAAGGAAGCCTGATAAGGTAGAAAATACATTTTTCAGTTTTATAATTTATCTGCATCACTGTGTGTGTGTGTAGGAGAGAGACAGACAGATTAAACAGTTGCCAGCTGCTTCTCAAAACAATCAGGAGAGAAAGTCAACTTGAGCAGAGATCTGTTCTGTGAAGTTGTTGTTGTTCAGTTGCTCAGTCATGTCAGACTCCTTGCGAATCCATGGACTACAGCATGCCAGGCCTCCCTGTCCTTCACTATCTCCCCAAGTTTGCTCAAATTCATGTCCATTGGGTTGATGATTCCATCCAACCATCATCTGCCGCCTCCTTCTCCTCCTGCCCTCAATCTTTCTCAGCATCAGGGTCCTTTCCAAAGAGTCAGCTCTTCACATCAGGTGAGGAAAGTATTAAAGCTTTAGCTTCAGCATCAGT
Organism: Capricornis sumatraensis; assembly: GCF_032405125.1. Lineage (NCBI taxonomy): Eukaryota > Metazoa > Chordata > Mammalia > Artiodactyla > Bovidae > Capricornis > Capricornis sumatraensis. Next base: position 114,528,702 of record NC_091092.1, read on the forward strand.
CCTTCTAATGAATATTCAGGGTTGATTTCCTTTAGGATTGATTGGTTGGATCTCCTTGCTGTCCAAGGGACTCTCAAGAGTCTTCTCTGCCACTATAGTTCGAAAGGAACAATTCTTCAGCTCTCAGCCTTCTTTCTGATTCAACTCTCACATGCATACATGACTACTGGAAAAGCCATAGCTTTAACTATTTGGACCTTTGTCAGCAAAGTGATGTCTCTGCTTTTTAAAATGCTATCTAGGTTTGTCATAGCTTTTCTTCCAAGGAGCAAGCGTCTTTTAATTACATGGCTGCAGTCACTGTCCACAGTGATTTTGGAACTCCAAAAAAATAGTCTGTCACTATTTCCATTTTTTCCCCATCTATTTGCCATGAAGTGCTGAGACCAGATGTCATGATCTTAGCTTTTTGCATGTTGAGTTTTAAGTCAGCTTTTCACTCTCCTCTTTCACTTTCATTAAGAGCCTCTTTAGTTCCTCTTTGCTTTCTGCCATAAGGGTGGTGTCATCTGCATATCTGAGGTTGCTGAAATTTCTCCCAGCAATCTTGATTCCAGCTTGAGCTTCATCCAGCCTGGCATCGTTCATGATGTAGTCTGCATATAAATTAAATAAGCCAGGTGACAATATACACCCTTGATGTACTCCTTTCCCAATTTTGAACCATTCTGTTGTTCCATGTCCAGTTCTAACTCTTGCTTCTTGATTTGCATAGAGGTTTCTCAGGAGGCAGGTAAAGTGGTCTGGTATTCCCATTTCTTGAAGAATTTTCCAGTTTGTTGTGATCCACACAGTCAAAGGCTTTAGTGTAGTCAATGAAGCAGAAGTAGATGTTTTTCTGGAATTCTCTTGCTTTTTTGATGATCCAACAGATGTTGGCAATTTGATCTCTGATTCCTCTGCCTTTTCTAAATCCAGCTTGAACATCTGGAAGTTCTCAGTTCATGAACTGTTGAAGCCTACCTTGAAGGATTTTGAGCATTACCTTGCAAGATGTGAAATGAGTGCAATTGTGTGGTAGTTTGAACATTCTTTGGCATTGGCCTTCTTTGGGATCAGAGTAAAAGCTGACCTCTTCCAGTCCTGTGGCCACTGCTGAGCATTCCAAATGTGCTGGCATATTGAGTGCGGCACTTTCACAGCATCATCTTTCAGGATTTGAAATAGCTCAGCTGGAATTCCATCACCTCTATTAGCTTTGTTCATAGTAATGCTTCCTAAGGCCCACTTGACTTCACACTACAGAATGTATGGCTCTAGGTGAGTGATCACATTATCATGGTTATCCGGGTTATTAAGACCATTTTTGTACAATTCTTCTGTGTATCTTTGCCACTTCTTCTTAATGTCTTCTGCCTCTGTTCAGTTTGGTTCAGTTCAGTTGCTCAGTCATGTCTGACTCTTTGTGACCCCATGGACTGCTGTTAGTTTCATACTGTTTCCATTCTTTATTGTGCTCATCTTTGCATCAGATGCTCCCTTGGTGTCTCTAATTTTCTTGAAGGGATTTTTTAAATTGTTTCTCTTAATGATACCTATTTGTGTGTCTGAACAGAGTTACTACTTCCATTCTTATGCAAAGCTCTGTTTCTCAAGAAAGGACACTAGAAGCCCAGTGGAGTCAATCTTGAGAGAAGGCCAGGGGACATCAAGCTCACCTGAGACTCACCAACCGCTTAAGTGTTGGTGAGGAAAGCTGAATCCATCTAGTATTTGGTTGGGCAAAAATTTCATTTTTTTTTTTTAATAGCTTAAGGGAAACCCAAATGAACTTTTGGGCCAACCCAATACTTTTCATTTGGGAAATGGTGGCTAATCACATGAGCATCTGTTAGGAGCTGTGACTTCAGACCCCAAGTGTGTACTGCCTGTGTTTGAAAGCAGAAATAAATGACTATAATTCCTTCCCCTCAGGTTAAATAAAAACAGGAGTGAATAGAATATCATGGGGCAGGGTGGGGCCCAGGGAGAGATGATGCACTTCTACTCAATAAGGGTAGATAGGAATTCCTAAGTGTAACTACGAAAATTAGGAAAATATAATTAGCAAATTTTGTTTAGAAAGCTAATTAGGCAATTAGGAAAGAGGAATTAGGAAAATAAAAATAATATGACTGTGTTTGTACCTCGGGCTGATGAAGCAGGATACGCAGTTACATAATAGGATTTTAGCATCTGAATTTTATGAGTAGTTAATCCATGATCTATTTTACATTCTCATGCTTTTTATAAAATTGTGATTAATGGTTTAGAGTTCTTTTTAAACAATTTATTATTATTATTAAAAAATTATTATTGGAGTATAATAGCTTTACAATGCTGTGTTAGTTTCTGCTGTACAACAATGTGAATCAGCTGCACATATACATATATCTCCTTCCTCTTGAGCCTCCCTCCACATTTTCACACTTTTTAATATTATATTCTTTGCTTCAAACTCTCCTCACTTCCACGTAGCAAATTCCTTCTCCTCCATTAAGTTCTATTTGAAATAGCACCTCTTACAAAAGACTGACTTGGCTTTTCTAGGAATCGTTAGTCAACTCTGTCTTTTCTCCTCTCTTCCTCTTGGAACAGGTTTGCTTCCCTGGTGGCACAGTGGTAAAGAATCCGCCTGCCAATGCAGGAGACACACAGGAGATGCAGGTTCATTCTCTGGATTGGGAAGATTCCCTGAAGGAAATGGCAACCTACTCCAGTGTTCTTGCCTGGAAAATTCCATGGATAGAGGAGCCTGGCAGGCTATACAGTCCACGGGGTTGCCAAAAGTCTGACATGACAGAGAACAGAGGAACAGTTATTATTACTATTGCAACTCCTAATGCTACCATTAACCTTGTTCCTTCTAGCAAACTTCCACTAACTTTCAGGTCAGAGGTTATTTTATACACTCATATCTTCTACAATATCATTTAGTTTAGATGAATATGGCTTCAGATGTTATATTTCTTTACTTAATCCATTGAGTGTTGAACTCATTGTCAAACAAAACAAAACAAAACAAAACAAAACTTACTCTTACTCCACCCAAACCAGATTTTGACTCAGCAAGTGTGGAAGGTTCCAGGGATTTTAATTTTTAACAAGCACTCCCAGGTGCTTTTCATGCAAGTGGTTACAGTTAACTGTCTGGAACAATTTCTTTTTACCTTGGACTCTTTAAATTGGAGTTGAGGCTGAGAAAGGCAACAAGATTGAAAAACATTCCGTCAGGGACCTTAAGCAGGAGGCAAGGACAGGGTGGCTAGGAAAGAGGGTTCATAATGACAGTGGTAGGTAGCGAGGTAACTGGCATAGACAAGAAATAGCTTGTACAACTGGGTCACTGATGAGCCAACCCAAGCTACAGAAATATGCCAGCTTTCCAAAGGGATGTAGGATAAATATTTGTGTTCCAATGGAAAACTACTCATTTTTCTACTTCACACCATTCTGAGTTACCAGATTTTTAGCCCTTTCCCTGTCTTTGAGCTATTCTTCAACTCTTTGTAACTCTTTGTAGGTAACTGATATGGAAATGCTCTCATGTCTGGGGACTTCTCTGGTAGTCCTGTGGTTAAGACTCTACATTTCCACTGCAGGGGGCTTGGGTTAGAACTCTGGTCATGGAATGGGCAGGGAACTAAGATTCCGTGTGTTGTGAGGCCAAAAAAAAAGAAAGAAAAGTCCATGAACGGAATAAAAATGAAAATAAAACATATCAATGTAAAAATTGTCTCATATCTGGTAGCCATTTGACTTAATTTCCCACCTGCTCCCCTAGCCTTGCTCTCCACCTCAACTCAGGGAAAAATCAATTTTGTCTCTACTTGGAATTTATCTCAGCATTGCTTTCTTCTGTTTTAGAAACTATTTTGACTTCACTTTGAATTGATCATAACATCTGTCTGTATCATATGAGCAAAAATTCTTTTTATACTTTAACATGTATTCATTTCAATATCTGTATGAAAGTCACAACTGTACATTTTTTTTTCTGAAAATGATGTTAATAGGAATACAATATTAGACTCACTGCTGATTATTACCATTCATACAAGCCACACACATGGTATTCATGTGTTCACAGTATGTCTCTGACATCTGTATAACTACTGAAAGATTTAAAAACACTCTCCTTATTCCTCTTTCTTTTTTCAAATAGAAGTATAAGTAATGTAATTTTATCTTTACTCTAAGTCCAAACTATTTAACTTGTTATCAAGAGAAACTATCCATCTTTTCTATCTTTTGCTCTCTAATTTGCTATAACATGCAATTTCTGTTAAGGCAAGCCTAGTGTGAGATTTAGAGAGCCAAGCACCAAAGCTCTTCCTTATCTTCTTCTAAGTTAAAAAAAAAAAAAAAAAAAACCCTCCAGTCTGATCTCAGATACCCAAGTGATAACGTTAATACTATTTACCCTACTTAATCTGAAAAATAGGAAATTAGCATTAGAATTCCACAGGTTATAGAAAAGAGTCACATTAATTTAATTTCCTCGTTGATTTTTTTGTTGTTGTTGTTTTCCTTCAAATAATAACAGAAAACTTTAAGATATCACCTCGGGAGTCACACACATCAAGTATATCAGTCAGCCAGGGTTGGAGCCCTGAAGATAATGGTATTCTTGCTGTCTCAAGTTGATATCTGTAAAAGCTTCAGTAAATTGCACTAAATGCTTCAGCTCAATCTTACCAGGTTCCGAAGGAAGCACTCTAAAATTGATCATAAAAAATCATTTGCTATCTAAAATGAGAACAATGCTTGTCATAGGGCAGGCTTTCAAGTAGGCTATAATGTGAGGGGGCCTTAGAGGAAAAATAATACATTTTCTCTTCAACCCACAGATCCCAATCAGCACTAGGGACACTTGTTATTTAGTGTGACCTTCTTGTAATTAGATATCATTTGGCCATTTCTAAAACTGCTGACAGCAGAGATTCTCTCTCCACTAGAGGACACTCTCTAACTTATTGAAAAAAAACAAAAAAAAAAACTTTTTTTTTTCAATTAAAAGGAAATTTCTTCCCTAATTAGAAGCATCAGCATCCAGAGATCTTACTAGTTGGAATTAAGAAACAGTGAGCATTTTGTTCTTAAATAAGACGGTGAATAGTAGTGGGGGGGTTAATTTCATTTGCACCATTAATCATGGATATTAAAATTACTCTACAGTCACAGTAAAGATGAATGTTTTGCCAAAGCCCTTCCATTTAAGATAAAAGCAAAGTGGTTTACAAAACATATTTATCTTGTGTCATTGGTTATACAGAATGGCTTTTCTTCCAGAAAGCTTTATTCTGAAATGAAGAATCTCTGTCTCTGTCTCTCTCACACACACACACACAAAGTTCCCTTGGAAATTGCTCAAGACATTTTACCCAAATAAGTATTAGGACCTATGACACGTAACAGTTGCCAGGATCTAACCACAGAGAGTTCTTTGAAAATCAGAGATTTAGCTAAGAATCCCAAAAGAGAAGAAAGAAATGGAAGAGAGAGGTTATATTAAGCTCAGAGTTGAGGATGTTATTCCTGCAGGATGTAACAACGTCTGCTCAAATTTCAAGGGAAAAAAATTACAGAAAAACAAGACATGCACTTTTAAATTTGCTAACCATAATTCTGCTGTAGTGTCAGATTTCCTTATGAAAATGCATTTTATACTATCTTACAACATATTTCTGTCGATTTGAAGAACAAAACAAGTTATTTGGCTGGTCAGTAAATTGCAAGGGGATTTAAGCAACCACAAATAACTTGGAGGTAAATGAGTTCATGTACATACACAGTAATGTTCAAAATTCTCCAAGCCAGGCTTCAACAGTATAAGAACCATGAACTTCCAGATGTTCAAGCTGCATTTAGAAAAGGCAGAGGAACCAGAGATCAAATTGCCAACATCTGTTGGATCATCAAAAAAGCAACAGAGTTCCAGAAAAACATCTACTTCTGCTTTATTGGCTACGCCAAAGCCTTTGACTGTGTGGATCACAACAAACTGGAAAATCCTTCAAGAGGTGGGAATACCAGACTACCTGACCTGCCTCTTGAGAAAGCTGTATGCAGGTCAGGAAGCAACAGTTAGAACTGGACATAGAACGACAGACTGGTTCCAAATAGGGAAAGGAGTACATGAAGTCTGTATATCATCATCCTGTTTATTTAACTTATATGCAGAGTACATATGGAGAAGGAAATGGCAACCCACTCCAGTATTTTTGCCTAGAGAATCCCATGGACAAAGGAGCCTGGTGGGTATAGTACATGGGGTTGCAAAGAGTTGGACATGACTGAGTGACTAACACACACACATCATGAGAAATTCTGGGCAGGATGAAGTGCAAGCTGGAATCAAGATTACTGGGAGAAATATCAATAACCTCAGATATGCAGATGACATTACCCTTATGGCAGAAAGTAAAGAAGAACTAAAGAGCCTCTTGATGAAAGTGAAAGAGGAGAGTGAAAAAGTTGGCTTAAAACCCAACATTCAGAAAACGAAGATCATGGAATCTGGTCCCATCACTTCATGGCAAATAGATGGGGAAACAGTGGAAACAATGAGAGATTTTATTTATTTTTGGCTCCAGCATCACTGCAGATGGTGACTGCAGCCATAAAATTAAAAGACACTTGCTCCTTGGAGGAAAAGCTATCACCAACCTAGACAGCATATTAAAAAGCAGAGACACTACTTTGTCAACAAAGGTCCGTCTAGTGAAAACTATGGTTTTTCCAGTAGTCATGTATGGATGTGAGAGTTGGACTATAAAGAAAGCTGAGCGCTGAAGAATTGATGCTTTTGAACTGTGGAGCTGGAGAAGACTCTTGAGAGTCCCTTGGACTGCAAGGAGATCCAACCAGTCCATCCTAAAGGAAATCTAGCCTGAATATTCATTGGAAGGACTGATGCTGAAGCTGAAACTCCAATACTTTGGCCACTTGATGCAAAGAACTGACTCATTTGAAAAGACCCTGATGCTGGAAAAGATTGAGCGCAGGAGGAGAAGGGGATGACAGAGGATGAGATGACTGGATGGCATCACCTACTCAATGGACATGAGTTTGAGTAAATGCCAGGAGTTGGGGGTGGACAGGGAGGCCTGGCATGCTGCAGTCCATGGGGTTGCAAAAATTCGGACACGACTGAGAGACTGAACTGAACATACACAGTACCCCTGGTGAGTGAGTGCTCACAAGTTGTTAGCAATTATTACTATTACTACTGCTATCATTACACTGTGACTTAAAGTTTTCTATAAGTGATGACTTGCAGTTCAAGCATCGAATTAGGCCAAACTATGGAGAAGGAAATGGCAGCCCACTCCAGTATTCTTGCCTAGAGAATCCCAGGGAGTAGGGGAGCCTGGTGGGCTGCCATCTATGGGGTCGCACAGACTCAGATACGACTTAAGTAACTTAGCAGCAGTAGCAGCAGCAGCATGCCCTTCAGGAGCCTGGGGGTTGCATAGTGGAATTTGAATGAATTATTGGGATTTTTCCCACATCAACTGGAGAAAGGCAGGCAGTGGCAGAGCCTCTCCAGAATGGAGAGGAAATCTCGGGCATTTGAGAGGAAAGGGTGAACAAAATGGTAACATTATTACTGTACTGTTTTTAGATAGCTCAAAGATTCTTGCAAGGACTTGTATGGTAGCTCAGGAGGGCTGCTTTCTAGATGAATGATCCAAAAGTTTCTCACATGTTAGGAGAGCCACATTTGTCAACCCAAAATATCTCTTTGGCCTGTGGATTATCCCAAGCTGAAATCAAGGCCTAAAAGACAGCAAGAAAATCTGACTTCCCCGGTAACTGTCTAAAAGAGTTTAGATAGAGGGCCTGTTCCTAGAATAGAGCTATCACCAGAGACATCTGCAATGGACGAGGTGTGGTGGTGGGGATTTTAGGAAGCACTTAGAGATTAGAGTCCACTCTGCATTCCATGCTCTCTGCCTGGAGCAGCAAACATTTGTTTACAAAACCTTTCTTTTTCTATTTCCATATGCATTGCCTTCTTCCTCTGTCAAGTCCCAAACCACTACCTCCAATATCCTCTTTTGTCTTTAGCTGAAGATGGTATTTCAGGGGATGGTTTTGTCCATTTTGGTGAGTTACTCAGTTTTCTTGGGTCTCTTCCGAGTATACATGTCATTATACTTTTGTTTGATTTTCTCCTGCTGAACTGTCTCACGTCAATTTAATTCTTAGACCAGCCAGAAGAAACTGAAAGGGTAGAAGGCAATTTCTCCCTTCCTAGAAGCATCTAGAACAATTAATGGTCACCAAGCTGAAGAGGAGGGACACATCAGGAATCAGCAAATACCTGGTGCCACCTGATTCCTTCATCCTTGGGAGATATGATGTTGTACCTGAGTGTTGAGAAGATGGGAATTATGATTATTATTTTGATTGTATAGCATGTGAGATCTTAGTTCTCTGACCAGGGATGGAACCTATGCCCCCTGCAGTGGAAGTGCAGAATCTTAACCAGTGGACCTCCAGGGAAGTCCTGAAAATGGGTATTATATAACAGAAGTAGGAAACTGGTAAGTGCTCAGTGGAAAACATTTAATTGCCAAGGAATGGATTTGCTCCCAAAGGTTATTCAGAAACTCTTGGTGGTGATGGTGTATGGGAAGAACGATTTGGGGGAATTTTTTTGAGTCAACATACATGTAAAATTCACCAGCCTAGCCATTTTTAAATGCAACAGGGTAGTCCATTTTTGCTCATCAGTTGAAAAAATTAGATGGGAAAAGAGACTTGTGGTTTGCTTTCTGCCAAAGACATCAGAATCACTTATAATTTTATTCATTTCTAAAATTGTTTTGAGTCATCCACAAAGTAGACTTTTTTTTGGCAATGCAAACATTTTTAGGTTTTTTGTTGTCAAGGCCTTAACTAATCTCAACTCTCTGTGATTGCATCTTGAGAAGACATCTCCTTTATTTTTGCTCCATTAATTACATAGCCATGGTACTAAATCTGTCATCGATTTTTTTTTTTAACTCTTGTGATGCTTTCTCATCCTTCCAAAGATTCACATTTTTAAAACAATTTATTCCATTTTCAGCCTCCAGGGATATTTAAATCAGTCATTAACATACATAGAGGAAGCATTTGTCTGTGGCCAGCAAATTCAGTAGACCTTAGTTTCAAAAGCAACTGAAGCAAGAAAGAAAATAACAGAGGTAGAGGAAAAATAGGAATAGGAAGAGGAGGAATGAGAAGAAAAGGAAAATGAAACGAGGAGGAAAGGAAGGCATTTTAGTGGTGGTGGTGAAGAGTATCGGCCCCAACAGCTTATGCAAGGGTAACTGTTACACTGAGGTTGCCATGTTCTTGAGTGAAGATGCTGCCAACTTTTTTGTGCTTAGTCTGTCTTCTCCAAATACCAACTGATATCTATTGAGGCAGAGATCAATAAATGCCTCTCAGTGTCTATTATCCTTCTTCCTTTGAGTAATATAACCCCCCAAATTTTAGATGGACACACAGCTACCAAGCTACAGACGATATTTCCTAGTTTCCTTTGCAGGTGAAAGAAAGAAAGAAAGAAAGTGAAGTTGCTCAGTCGTGTCCGACTCTTTGCGACCCCGTGGACTGTAGCCCACCAGGCTCTTCCATCCATGGGGTTTTCCAGGCAAGAATACTGGAGTGGGTTGCCATTTCCTTCTCCAGGAGATCTTCCCGATCCAGGGATTGAACCTGCGTCTCCCGCATTGTAGGCAGACGCTTTACCATCTGAGCCACCAGGGAAGTCCCTAGATGTGGCCAAACGACAGAGATCAGGCCAATGAGATGTATGAAGAAGTGATGTATACAATTTTGCATTCATCTCCTTTATGATGAAGCCTCAGCCCTGGACTTTCTTTCTCCCTTTTTCCTGTAGGCTGGAAAGCAGATGTGCCAGTGAACTGGTTTCTGTCATATAGATGAAGACAAAAATGGTAGAGCAATAAGATGTAAGGACCTGGGTCCCTGAATGACATCATGAAACAGAATCATCCACCGGTTTGAACTTCTCTATATTAGTCTATTTGGTGAGAGAAATACACATCTAGCTTGCTAAAGACATTGTATTTTGGGGTACCTTTAGAAAGGATTTTGGGAGGGGGGTTCATGTTTAGGAACACATGTAAGAATTAAAGATCTTAAAATTAAAAAAAAATAAATTAATTTAAAAAAGGGAAAAAAAAGAGGAAAAATAAATAAATAAATAAATAAATCATATGTGAGACTAAAAAAAAAAAAAAATTCTTCTCTCCCAGGCTGCAGTGTGACAGAATAATATTCATGCCACTATACCAAATAATTTAATCTGCTTAGTGATATAGACAAGAACCACATTTACCTCCTGCTAATCCTCTAATAATTTCCCACAATACCTATATACAAAATACAGAAACAGAAAACTACAAATGCTCTTTTTGAGGAAGAAAGTATAACATAGAAATGAGTCTCTTTTTAAGAAAGAATGTAGCTTTTACTGGAGGAAAACTATAAGGAGTTTACTTAGGTTTTGGTTTACTTAAGGGTAATATAGTCAATCGGCTTCCCTGGTGGCTCACTGATAAAGGAGCCGCCTGCCAGTGCAGGAGATGCAGGTTTGATCCCTGGGATGGAAAGATCCCCTGGAGGAAGGCATGGTAACCCACTCCAGTATTCTTGCCTGGAGAATTACATGGATAGAGGAGCCTGGCAGGGTACAGTCCATGGGGTCGCAAAAGAGTTGGACATGACTGAGTGACTAAACAAGAACAGTAATACAGTCAATAGCATCTGTTCTATTTTTGCTATTGTTGTTTCTTTTGGTTTGGGGGTTTTTGAGGGGCCACACAGCATGTGGGATCTTAGTTTCCTGATCAGGATCAAACCCACAACCCTCGCAGTGGAAGTGCAGTCTTAACCACTGGACTGCCAGGGAAGTCCCAATATCATCTGCTCTAAAACATATAATACCTTGTGATTTAAAAAGGGTATTTTGTTTCATTGCTTCTTAAATGGACTGACTGCACTGAAATAAAAGGTCCAATTCCAGTTACATTTTGCTATAGCTGCATTTTAATGAAACACCCTTCTCTAAGTTTCCTAACACTCAGTTTCTTAAGAGATAATTTGGATAGGCATAAAGCCTGCTTTTCTTATCTTTTAAAAAATATAAGCCATAATCCTTAGGTTTATGTGGCTTTCAAGGTTAACGAAATATTCTCCAGGAAGTTTTATAAGCTTTTAAAACATAGCTAGTGTAGGACATAATGATAGCTCAGGCATGATGTTTATTTAAAATGTAAATGAACATTCAGTGAACTCACAATTTTGTGTTTTCTTGGTTCTTGCCTAGAAGGGCTATTGTTGGTCAGCATTATGTTAAAAGTACTCAGTGTAACTGCTGGTGTTTTATATAATGCTTTCTGTGCTTGTCTCTCCTCCACAGTGGTTTAGTAAAATGCTTCTGACAGCTTCTGAGCCTAAACTATACTATGAAGCTTGGTTTCTTGGTCCACATTTGATTGAAGGAGAAATGATAGCAGTTTGAAGTTTTTATGCTGAGTTAATCAGGAAAAGTTTCAGAAGTTGATAGCATTCGTATTTTCAGTACTTTAAAAAAATTCACTGTTATTTTCATTTCCAACCTGCAAAACAGCTATTTCTTTCAGTTCTTTTCATTCTTGAAAAAGACATGTCATTCTCTTGGAACCTGTATCTCCCTTCTCAGTCTATTCTACCACTGGTGTCTTTAAAATCAGTTGAAAGCAACCCTGCTATTCTCACTTTCATGCCTCTTTCCTGATCTCAGAACCTCAGGTTCAAGGAGATATTTTCCCCCCATGCTTAAAAGTATTTTTATTGTCTCTCAACCTGCAATTTCTTCTGAAGCTGTGGTGTTATTACTTATTTTTTCCTTCCTTTTGGGGTTCCCAATCTCACTTTCTATAACTCAATTCTCCCTCACGGGGTTATCTTTACTTTGGGCCCTTTTAGCAAAAACCAGCATCTTATTAAAACTCACACATACCCCAATACCAGACCAGACTGGTTGCTTTTCTGTAAGCTATTGAGAGGTTTTCCATGTGATTTTTAATCACAACTGCCTTATGCAAGGCTTATGAGATGCTGATCCAGAAGTCTTATAACCGTCAAGATGTCCTCAATAAAAGAGACTATAATGCAGCATCTGAGACGTGCCAGCATCTGAAAAAAGTTGTCGCTTGAGAATATCTTAACCTTTCTTACCTACAGAAGGTATATGATTTTCTGAAGTCTATTTTTGTGCCCATTATTATTATTCTGTGATTTTTAATTTATGTTCTAATATTGGCAACTCTCTAGGTGGAAAGTTATAGAAGTAAGTGAAAATAACGGAATCTTGTCTTTAGAAAAATGACCACTTGTATCATTGAAGACAGATGAATGCTTCCTCCACATCTTTCTGGAATCATTCACATGACTGTTGTTCTACCTGTAGTTACATTAATAAGCTGTTTTTTACCCCCTAACACTTGAATCTCAAGCGAGAATGCCCTTAAATACCCCTAATCGATACAGGTAAAATAGAGCAATTACTTCTAAATGTTTTCCAGGAATCCCTGGTTACTTTTACACAGTCCAAGATAGAGGAAAAAATAAAGTCATTTGTTCATATCTGGATGATATTTTATAACATTAACTCCTTGGTGCTAGCTGTTGGAATATGCTGTATTGAAAAGTTAATGGCAAGTTTTGCTAATAGGATGTGCCTTCTGAATCAAACAGCATCTTGAGTTAATCAAAATACTTATTGATCTGATTAACTTGATCAATCTGATACTTTAATTTGCCATGACCATGCCCATCACACAGTAAAGCAACATAATTATAGCAAAAGTTAAGACAAAATTAATAAAGCTATTAAACCCAACCAGATTCTTATCAGCAGAAAATTGCAGTGCTAAAACATTACTTAATTAATGCTTATTTCTAGCACTACTTAGTCCAAAGATACTCTCCTTGACTTATTCATTTGAAGTAAGAGAAAGATGCTTAAGATTCTACAGAGGAAGCTTTAAAGCATTTTGACATATCTTGGTCACTTCTTTCTTGTCTTCTTTGCCTTTATTTTTCAAGATTTATATAATGTAGAAATAACGCTTTTATAATTTAGGCAAAAAGTTAATAGCATTAACATGTCATCATACATTCTACTTCAAGGTAGCAGAGCAGACCATGCACCATCTTCTTCTAACTCTTTTCTCCAACGGTTTACAGTCATAGAAGGCTGTTGAAGAAACACCTCTCCCTCAATCTAGATCTGCTCTGCGACTCGAAATATGCTGAGAAAAGTACAGCTGTAAAGACTATAGATTAGTGATACTCCTTGGAATCACAGCATTAACATATGTATTAGAGAAGACACCTTTCAGGCTTCCCTCGTGGTCCAGTGGTTAAGAATCCATCTATCAATGTAGGGGACACAGGCTCAATCCCTGGTCTGGAAAGATCCCACCTGCTGTGGAACAACTAAGCCAGAGTCCCAGCTACTGCAGCCCACATACTTAGAGCCCGTGCTCTGAAACAAGTGAAACCACCACAACGAGAAGCCTGTACACCACATGCATACCACAACGAAGAGGAGCCCCTGCTCACCACAACTCGAGAGGGAAAGCCCACACAGCACTGAAGACACAGTGCAGCTAAAACTTAATTAATTAATTAATAGAGGAGACATCTTTCTCATCCATAGTTAGGGACTATGGGTTATTCCAACACAGGTAAAATTTTAAAATTAGCCTTGTTGAAAGTGTGTTCATTTTTAGGCTAGCTCTCCTCTTTTCACCATCTTACTCTGAAAACAGGGGTTTGGTACAGTATGAATGAAACCCTTCCAATTAAGAGCTCTTTTTCTCCCCCAACAAGAAATAAGGTTATAACCTGTAGCAACACTTGTTCTTCTTAGAGAGCCAAACAAGAGGTGTGAACAGTATTTATGCTTTCTACTTTATTAAGGCAAGCACTGTCACTTCCCTTTGTTCAATTACTTTCTTAAAATTTTCAGAGAGCCTCTATTCTCACTGTAACAATCAAGACTATTCATCTTAGAAAAATATGGCCTGAAAAAAAGTGGAAAGTAGACATATTTCCTTTCAATATTAGGAATGGTTATTTGGGATGGGAGAGAGAGAAAGGCAAAATGAATTATTTGCATACATACAGGCAAGCAGTGCCCTTGGAACAGTTGTGATGATAAATAAGCTGATTTATTTAATCCCATCCTCTAATTTCTACATTACTTCCTTCACTGATCCTCCGAGTGCCAGTCTGTTCATGAAATACAATGATTACCAGACCCCTCACCCTGGCACCCACCATGACCTGCCACCTTTGAGACTGCACATTGTGACAGCTTTGTAATGAACTGTCTGACTTGACTAGGCTGAACTGCATTTCCCAGAATTCCATTGTCTTGTATGTGCCCAATTAGGGTAGGCTACAAGAGAGATTCTCTCACACTAGTGGAAGGATGGAAAAGAGGGAGCAGCCATTTTGGAGTGTGAGTGTGTATGTGTGTCTGACCATGTGTACATTGTTACTGATGAGCTGACGTGCCTCGCTGACATGAAGTAGCAGTTGGGCCTGAAATTGCTCTTTTCCCGGGTCTTCTGCCAGTGTCTCTGACTCCCACACCAGTGGTGTGTGTTTAGCTTGATAAAGGGCCCTGGATCATTCTCTTTGGTAAGCTCAGAGGCAACAAGAACTTGACATGGGTTTCAGTCCATCCGAGGGGAATTCAAGCCTGCTCATTCTCTCCCCACTTGATGGCTTGCCCTGGGGACTGCAATTCCAGCTTGTGCTTATTGGGTTCTATCTCACTTATTATCTGACTCCTCCTGACTTCCTGCCTGTGAACTTCAGGCTTCAGCATGAGATGCAGAGATAGCCATGTGAAGACTGCTTGGTTAACCCTCCCTGCACAAAAGTAAATTTATATGTAAAAACATGTTGTTTTAGTTGTTAAGTCATGTCAGACTCTTTTGCAAACCCATGGACTATAACTTGCCAGGCTCCTCTGTCCATGGGATTTCCCAGGCAAGAATACTGGAGTGGGTTGCCATTTCCTTCTCCAGGGGATCTTCCCAACCCAGAGATTGAACCTGTCTCCTGCATTGGCAGGTGTTCTTTCCCGCTGAGCCACCAGAGAAGCTTGTATAAACATGTACATGTATGTATACATTTTCTATGTTGGCGGTTTCTCCCTTTAACCCTCTTCACATGCTTTGCATGCATGGATGGGTTCATATAGATCAATAAGCTAAATGTCTTTACCACCCACATTTTACTGATCTCCAAATTTAAGTCTTTGGCTAGGGCTTTTCTCTTACATCTATTTTATCTCCTTGTCTCTTTACCAGATTGTAAACTTATATAAAAGCAAAAGTTGCATTTAAATAAAAAGTTATGAACTGTACACCCTCTTATTTGAGCTCCAAGGACTCCCAGGACATCACTAGTGACAGTGTAAAAGTTTCAGAGATTAAATCCATAAGGAAACACAAAAGCTTTTTCCTTGTCCTATGAGGATTCACAAACAAATAAGCAAACAAAATACCAAACAAAAAGGCTTCAATGCCAGAGAACTAGAAAATGCTGTCCTATTCTTAGGAACTACTTACAGTAACACATTCTTGTCAATACTGAAAAAGTAACTGTATACTTAAGTGAGAGTCTAAGGTAGGTAAATTAGAAGCTAAATTTAGGCAACTATATCAAATCACACTTGAGTGAGAAAATAAAATGTGATATGTAATCAAAGCCATGATATTATATTTAACACTTTCAGAATCTATGAGCAACTATAGCCAGATTAGTGCAAAGACTCATAACTGCCCAATGGACTATTTCCCTGCTGCTGCCGCTGCTGCTGCTGCTAAGTCGCTTCAGTCGTGTCCAACTCTGTGCGACCCCATAGACGGCAGCCCACCAGGCTTCCCTGTCCCTAGGATTCTCCAGGCAAGAATACCGGAGTGGGTCGCCATTTCCTTCTCCAATGCATGAAAGTGAAAAGTGAAAGTGAAGTCGTTCAGTCGTGTCTGACCCTCAGCAACCCCATGGACTGCAGCCTTCCAGGCTCCTCCGTCCATGGATTTTCCAGGCAAGAGTACTGGAGCAGGGTGCCATTGTCTTCTCTTGCATTATGTGTCAAATCTGTATGAATTTGAATGAGTATGAATGAGGTAGGCATGTGTGTGTGCATGCTGCAAACAAAATAAAGGACTTCCAATGACTATGAAGGGAAGAGAAGTGTTAGTCGCTCAGTCGTGTCTGACTCTTTTTGACACTACAGATTGTATCATCTGTCCATGGGATTCTCCAGGTAGGAATACTGGAGTGGCCTACTCAAGGGGATCTTCCTGACCCAGGGATTGAACCTGTGTCTTTTGAGTCTCCTGTATTGGCAGATGGGTTCTTACCACCACCGCCACCTGGGAAGGCCCATGATGTATGTGTAAAATTACTTACTAAAGACTTTCCATGTTTAGCAAACTCATCGAAATGGTATTAATAGTCACATAAAATTAATGAGGGCTTCCCTTGTAGCTCAGTTGGTAAAGAACCTGCCTGCAAGTGCAGGAGACCCAGGTTTGATCCCTGGGTTGGGATGATGCCCTGGAGAAGGAAATGGCAACCCACTTTAGTATCCTTGCCTGGAAAATCTCATGGACAGAGGAGCTTGGTGGGCTGCAGTCCATGGGATCACAAAGATTCGGGCACAACTGAGCGACTAACATTTACTTGCTCAAAATTAATGAAAAAATTTCCAAATCTTCACTGGTTACAATTTAAAGTTTTTTAAGATACATTACATTGGTATTTGACTCATCTCCTTTCTGCTTAAAAAAAATCATATCCTTCTATGTAAACTGAGGAAGATTTTCATAGGTGTTGCAACTCACATTATAAATCAAACCATCACACTCATTCCTCTTAAGTGAAGATTTTCATTTTCACATTGGCTTCTTATTCATTCCTAAGAGTGTGTATCTTTATCTTTTGGGTAAGTCATAGGGAATAGAAGCCTCCTTCTTAAAATCTACACAAATATAACAATGTCCAACAATGACATCACCAACACATCCATCTAAATGAGACTTCTTAGAGGAGGTTCAAAGAATCCTGAGACTCACAGCTTATAAGGACTAAAGTTTAGTTTGGACTAAAAAGCCTTTCAGTGGATATTAATGGTGACAACTTCTCAGTGTCTGCTCATGGTCATTGGGAAAGTATCAATAGGACTCCTATCCTGAATCAAGAGAGTATGGAAGCTTAGACCTTCCTCGGGGAGCAGAGGAACAGAGGGAAATCTGACCTAAAGCAAAGGCTTGACTGTTATTCTACTGGTGTAAAGTGAAAGTGTTTGTTGCTCAGTGGTATCTCACTGTTTGCGGCCCTATGGACTGTAGCCTGCCAGGCTCCTCTGGCAGGCTCCTCTGTCCATGGGATTCTCCAGGTTGGAGTGGGTTGACATTCTCTTCTCCATGGGTTTTTCTATTGGTACCGGCATCTTTTATACTATTTTTAACGAGTTGATTTGAATAGTTCATAAAAAAGAAACTGGGAGTGAAAGAAAGAGAAAGCAGCTTATGTATAAAAGGATGGTTAAACACAATGGAATATAGGAAGCCCTTTGTCAAGAGGCGGAGGCTAGCATTGAGGCAGCCCTCATGGTGCTCCAGTACACAGGACTCAGGGGCAGTGAACCAAGAGAAGAGATTTCAAACCTGGCTGTGTATCACTGTAGCCCAGAAGCCAATGAACTATTTATTTAATAAACTTTCATGATGACTCAGGTGCATAGCAGGTTTTGGAACCTCTGGGTTTTTATCTGCTGTGACAGAAATGAACGAACCTGAAATACTAGAGGCAGTAGATGCGGCCTTCAGAGTGTGTGCAACGCCCAGAAATTGCATATGCCACAGTGCAAGTCCCAGCTGGAACCTGAGTTGTCTTGAGTGGATCAGAGTAACCACGAAGGTTTGAAGATTCACAGGCCTAGAAATGGTGTTCAAGGAGAGCCTCCAAGACTAGCAGGTAGATCTGATTAAAGAGTGGGCAGAATTTATGAGAAAACTATGGACTGGCTAAAATCAGGTAAAGTTGGGATAAGTGGATAAGCCTTGATTTCTCAGTGGTAGGAGTTGCTAAATAGTACAATAAAGTCTAATGATCTGTATTTTGGAAAGCAGACATTTTCTCTGGAGACTATTGAAATGTAGTTAGCATAATTAGGATCAAATCATCATCTTTTTCTGGGGGCAGAATGAATTTGGTGGAGGGCTTCCCTGGTGGTTCAGTGGTAAAGAATCCACCTGCCAATATAGGAGACCCGGGTTTCATCCCTGGGTTGGGAAGATCCTGTGGAGAAGGAAATGGCAACCCCTCCAGTGTTATTGTCTGGGAAACCCTCGGACAGAGGAGCAGGGAGGGCTACAATCCCAGGGGTCACAGAGTCAGACACGACGGAGCAACTAAATAACAATGGTTCAGTTCAGTTCATTTCAGTTCAGTTGCTCAGTTGTGTCTGACTCTTTGCGACCCCATGGACTGCAGCACTCCAGGCTTTCCTGTCCATCACCAACTCCCAGAGGTTACTCAAATTCATGCCCATTGAGTCAGTGATGCCACCCAACCATTTCATCCTCTGTTGTCCCCTTCTCCTCCTGCCCTCAATCTTTCCCAGCATCAGGGTCTTTTCAAATGAGTCAGCTCTTTGCATCAGCTGGCCAAAGTATTGGAGTTTCAGCTTCAGCATCAGTCCTTCCAATAAATATTCAGGACTGATTTCCTTTAAGATGGACGGGTTGGATCTCCTTGCTTCAGGGACTCTTAAGAGTCTTCTCCAGCACCACAGTTCAAAAGCATCAATTCTTTGGCGCTCAGCTTCCTTTATAGTCCAACTCTCATATCCAAACATGACTACTAGAAAAACCATAGTCTTGACTAGACAGACCTTTGTTGGCAAAGTAATGTTTCTGCTTTTTAATATGCTGTCTAGGTTGGTGATAGCTTTTCTTCCAAGGGGCAAGCGTCTTTTAATTTCATGGCTGCAGTCACCATCTACAGTGATTTTGGAGTCCCCCAAAATAAAGTCTGCCACTGTTTCAACTGTTTCTCCATCCATTTGCCATGAAGTGATGGGACCAGGTGCCATGATCTTCGTTTTTCTGAATGTTGAGCTTGAAGCCAACTTTTTCACTCTCCTCTTTCACCTTCATCAAGAGGCTCTTCAGTTCCTCTTTGCTTTCTGCCATAAGAGTGGTGTCATCTGCATTACTGAGGTTATTGATATTTCTCCTGGCAATCTTGATTCCAGCTTGTGCTTCATCCAGCCCAGTGTTTCTCATGACGTACCCTGCATATAACTCAAATAAGCAGGGTGACAATATACAGCCTTGACGTACTCCTTTTCCTATTTGGAACCAGTCTGTTGTTCCATGTCCAGTTCTAACTGCTGCTTCCTGACCTGCATACAGATTTCTCAGGAGGCAGGTCAGGTGGTTGTGTATGCCCATCTCTTTGAGAATTTTCCAGAGTTTATTGTAATCCACACAGTCAAAGGCTTTGCCATAGTCAATAAAGCAGTAATAGATGTTTTTCTGGAACTCTCTTGCTTTTTCAATGATCCAGCAGATGTTAGCAATTTGATCTCTGGTTCCTCTGCCTTTTCCAAAACCAGCTTGAACATCAGGAAGTTCACAGTTCACGTATTGCTGAAGCCTGGCTTGGAGAATTTTGAGCATAACTTTATTAGCATGTGAGATGAGTGCAATTGTGTGGTAGTTCGAGCATTTTTTGGCATTGCCTTTCTTTGGGACTGCAAAACTGATCTTCCCAGTCCCATGGCCACTGCTGAGTTTTCCATATTTGCTGACATATTGAGTGCAGTACTTTCACAGCATCATCTTTCAGGATTTGAAATAGTTCAACTGGAATTCCATCACCTCTACTAGCTTTGTTCATAGTGATGCTTCCTAAGGCCCACTTGACTTCACATTCCAGGATGTCTGGCTCTAGGTGAGTGATTACACTATTGTGATTATGTGGGTTGTGAAGATCTATTTTGTACAGTTCTTCTGTGTATTCTTGCCACCTCTTCTTAATATCTTTTGCTTCTGTTAGGTCCATACCATTTCTGTCCTTTATTGAGCCCATCTTTGCATGAAATGTTCCCTTATATCTCTAATTTTCTTGAAGAGCTCTCTAGTCTTTCCCGTTCTATTGTAGTCCTCTATTTCTTTGCATTGATCACTGAGGAAGGCTTTTTAATTTCTCCTTGCTATTCTTTGGAACTCTGCATTCAAATGGGCATATCTTTCCTTTTCTCTTTTGCTTTTTGTTTCTCTTCTTTTCACAGCTATTTGTAAGGCCTCTTCAGACAGCCATTTTGCTCCTTTGCATTTCTTTTTCTTGGGGATCGTCTTACTCCCTGTCCCCTGTACTGTGTCACGAACCTCCATCCATAGTTCTTCAGGCACTCTGTCTATCAGATCTAGTTCCTTAAATCTATTTCTCACTTCCACTGTATAATCATAAGGGATTTGATTTAGGTCATACCTGAATTGTCTCTTGGTTTTCCCTACTTTCTTCAATTTAAGTCTGAATTTGGCAATAAGGAGTTCATGCTCTGAGCCACAGTCAGCTCCTGGTCTTGTTTTTTTGACTGTATAGAGCTTCTCCATCTTTGGCTGCAAAGAATATAATCAATCTGAATTTGGTGTTGACCGTCTGGTGATGTCCATGTGTAGAGTCTTCTCTTGTGTTGTTGGAAGAGGGTGTTTGCTATGCCCAGTGTGTTCTTTTGGAAAAACTCTATTAGCCTTTGTCGTGCTTCATTCTGTACTCCAAGGCCAAATTTGCTTGTTACTTCAGGTGTTTCTTGACTTCCTACTTTTGCATTCCAGTCCCCTATAATGAAAAGGACATCTTTTTTGGGTGTTAGTTCTAGAAGGTCTTGGAGATCTTCATAGAACTGTTCAACTTCAGTTTCTTCAGCATTACTGGCTGGGGCATAGACTTGGATTACCATGATATTGAATGGTTTGCCTTGGAAACGAACAGAGATCATTCTATCATTTTTGAGATTGCATCCAAGTACTGCATTTCGGTCTTGCTGACTATGATGGCTACTCCATTTCTTCTAAGGATATCAACAGTAGGAACCCTTATCTAATATTAGTTACAATCAAGGTTTTTGGTTTTTCCACAGTAAGCACTGCCTTATCCAAAAAGTTCTTCACTCTTTGTACCCCAATCACTGCAACCTGGGTGCATGAGGGGGAGTGGGCTGGGGCTATTTTCTAATTATTGCTAATTTCTGGTGTTTAGTTTCAATGGACACCAACTGATTTAAAGTTATGGCTGTACTCCCCAGTTACAAGTTTCCCATTTATTACAGAAGCTGCTTCTCTTAACTCTCAGGTGGGAATGAATTTAGCTGACAAATGGAATAGTCAGTGTTAGAATAAGGGGTGGGGGGAAGGAGAATTTAAACACTACAAAATAATTTTGACCTTGAACTTTTCCTGCATCTTTAACATTCTTATTCCTTAGTTATATTAAAACTTCTCTAATGACAAGTGCTACAAGGTTGTATTTTGTGTATATGATATATATGTATATGCATGAATTCCATATGTGTATATATATATATGTGTATACACACATATATGAAATAAAGGATATGCTAAATCAGATGGTCATGGTAAAAAAGATTCAAAGAGTTAAGAAAGGTATAAGATAAAGAGTAAAGAGCTCCTACTCACATTCCATGCCTTAGCTTCACCCTTCTGGACATAACCGCTGAAACAGTTTCTTCTGTATGTTTTTCAACTAATATTATACATACCCAAACATATGTATATATGCACATAATTTATATAAATTTGAACATGCATGAGCAGTATACACACATGTGTGTATATGAACACATACACATATATTCTTTACAAAGTACAAGTTATAATATATCAGCATAAGTAGCTCTATTTTATCATTCCAACAGCTACAGAGTATTCTAGTATGTGAATCAGAGCTTATTTCACCAATCCATATTCATGAAAATTTTAATATAACTTTCGGTACTTATTATTATCAAAAGGGCTGTACTCAACCTCTTTGAATAGATATCTTTACAGTAAAGTATAGCATATATTTTGAAATGGGTCATGGATAAAAATAGGAAGTTTGAAGAATAAATTTGAAACTGGTGAACATACTTAAGATAAATGAGGAATAACAATCTGAAATGATGAAAGGTTATGACAGTCATGAAATTTCATACCCACACTATTCGAATCAGTAATAAACAGCAGTGAATCTAGTTTCTTAATTCAAATAGGATTTTTAACTTGGTGATGTAAATGAGCCTCCATTTTAGCATCTGGCACATAAAAAAACCAAACCAAAACAAAACATGAAGCTATGTTCCATGAAACCATCACTATTCACTGACATTTTAAAATCAATCACACACATTAAAAAAAGAGCCATTTTTTTTTTACAGTTTAAAAAGAGAATTAGTGCTATTGAAAAAAAGCAAATAAATAAATCTTGGGAATTCCCTGGTGGTTCAGTGGTTAGGACTCTGCACTCTTACTGCTGAGGTCCCAGGTTCAACTCTTGGTTGGGGAACTAAGATTCCACAAGCTTTGTGGGGTGGCTAAAAAAGAGAATATAAAATTCATCTTGGAAGTATCATTTTTGGAAGTGAATTTCTTATAAGAGAAAATTTGGCTGAAAACTTGGATTGTAAAGATGCTAGAATCTATTCAGAGACAAAAGGAGGTAACCTAGCTGGAAAAAAACAAAAAAAATACGTGCTCTTCTTTTTTTAATACTAAGAAGGGACATCTTTCAAAGTACTCAAAATCACTGTAGAACAATTGCTTGCTAGATTCAGATTGCTTCTATCATTTATCTTATAGTTTTATCACAGACTACAAAAGGGCTGTACTAAATCTCTAGATGATTTGATATTTAATAAAGTCTTTGATTTCCAATATTGAGAATGATGATTCCTATGAAGATTTGTGAAGAACTGATGGAAAATAGTTGCTGAGAAGTTTTTCAGCAAGGTATATATTTTTTTAGTGAGCAGGAAATTGGAAAAGTAACTATAAGGATATGTACACTGAAAGAGTCACATCAAAAAAGATAGAGGTAAAGTATGGTATCCATCATTCGAGCTACTTTTTACCCCAAATTTCTCAGCTGCTGTATTGTTCACAAAAGATACCATCTCAAAGAACTCACCATCTGATTCTTTCAAGGAGCTCAACACAGTGGTAAAAATAATAAACTGCATAAACTGTGGTTGAAATTTCCATCCTTTAGACATACTACTATCACAATGTGAAGTAACCTTAAAAGCCCATTTATCACACAATGTGTGATATACGGCACAGGGAAGAATTTTCAGACTCTATGCATAATTGTTAATTATCTTTATGGAGACAACAAACAAATAAAACATGACTGTGGCAGAGACTGGTTAGCCATTCACCAGCCTTGTATACCTTTCCTTCTAGGCAGATAGCCAAATAACATTACCAGCTTTCCTTGCAGTCAAGTGTAGCCATATGACTGAGTTCTGGCTAATGGAAAATGGGCAGAAGTTCTCAATGAAACTTCCAGCCTTGACCTATTCATTCTATTCCTCCTCCCTGCAGAACTCACTCATTTCTCTAATATCCATCCAGGATTTCAACACCCAAGGTGAATTTGGAAGCCGGGTGTTGAGTGTAACAGAATCTCTATGTTCCCGGGTCTCTAAACGACTGCGTGGAACAGAGCACTCTACCAATAGTTCCTCCCCCAATGGGCTTTGTTTCATGTGATCCAAAAATAACTTGTATTATATTAAGCTCCAGGGAATTGCTTTGTAATCCTGAATTAGAACAGTTATCATTATCTTAAGCAATACAGTAAGAAAGAGTAGAAACCTAGATAAGACTTTCCCCTCAAACTGAGCCCCCTCATTAACAATTGTAAACAAAACTATGGATATTTTTATTATTCACGATAAATTCACTGCAGTGAAAGTGAATATTGAGTGTTGGGTCAAGAGCTCATGAATTATAAATTGTTTAGGATTCTTATTTGAATGACATATTCAAAATTGTACCATAAGTCCTAAAAATAGAACTCCAACTGTCATTGTTTTCTTAATGATGAAGCCTTTTAATTTCTCCCTGAGGCAATAAGGAAGACTAGCCAGTATATCATAGACCATTTACATCCATCATTGTACAGGAGACAGGAATCAAGATCATCCCCAAGAAAAAGAAATGCAAAAGAGCAAAATGGCTGTCTGAGGAGGCCTTACGAATAGATGTGAAAAGATGGGAAGTGAAAAGCAAAGGAGAAAAGGAAAGATATACCCATTTGAATGGAAAGTTCCAAAGAATAGCAAGGAGAAATAAAAAAGCCTTCCTCAGTGATCAGTGCAAAGAAATAGAGAAAAACAACAGAATGGGAAAGACTAGAGAGCTCTTCAAGAAAATGAGAGATACCAAGGGAACATTACATGCAAAGATGGGCTCAATAAAGGACAGAAACTGTAGGGACCTAACAGAAGCAGAAGATATTAAGAAGAGGTGGTAAGAATACACAGAAGAACTGTACAAAAAAGATCTTCACAACCCAGATAATCATGGTGGTGTGATCACTCACCTAGAGCCAGATATCCTGGAATGTGAAGTCAAGGTGGCCATAGGAAGCATCACTATGAACAAAGCTAGTGGAGGTGATGGAATGCCAATTGAGCTATTTCAAATCCTAAAAGATGACACTGTGAAAGTGCTGCACTCAATATGCCAGGCAAATATGGAAAACTCAGCAGTGGCCACAGGACTGGAAAAGGTCAGTTTTCATTCCAATCCCAAAGAAAGGCAATGCAAAAGAATGCTCAAACTACCACACAATTGCACTCATCTCACATGCTAGTAAAGTAATGCTTAAAAGTCTCCCTCCAAGCCAGGCTTCAGCAATACATGAACTGTGAACTTCCAGATGTTCAAGCTGGGTTTAGAAAAGGCAGAGGAATCAGATCAAATTGCTAATATCTGCTGGATCATTGAAAAAGCAAGAGAGTTCCAGAAAAACATCTACTTCTGCTTTATTGACTATGCCAAAGCCTTTGACTGTGTGGATTATTAAACACGGTGTGTTTATTTCCACAATAAACTGTGGAAAATTCTGAAAGAGATGGGAATACCATACCACCTGACGTGCCTCCTGAGAAACATGTATGCAGGTCAGGAAGCAACAGTTAGAACTGGACATGGAACAGACTGGTTCCAAATAGGAAAAGAACTACATCAAAGCTATATATTGTCACTCTGCTTATTTAACTTATATGCAGAGTACATCATGAGAAACACTGGGCTGGATGAAGCACAAGCTGGAATCAAGATTGCTGGGAGAAATATCAACAACCTCAGATACGCAGATGACACCACCCTTCTGGCAGAAAGTGAAGAAGAACTAAAGAGCCTCTTGATGAAAGTCAAAGAGGAGAGCAAAAAAGTTGGCTTAAAGCTCAACATTCAGAAAACGAAGATCATGGCATCTGGTCCCATCACTTCATGGGAAATAGATGGGGAAACAGTGGAAACAGTGGCTGACTTTATTTTTCTGGGCTCCAAAATCACTGTAGATGGTGATTGCAGCCATGAAATTAAAAGACGCTTACTCCTTGGAAGGAAAGTTATGACCAACCTACATAGTATATTAAAAAGCAGAGACATTACTTTGCCAACAAAGGTCCATCTAATCAAGGCTATGGTTTTTCCAGTGGTCATGTATGGATGTGAGTGTTGGACTATAAAGAAAGCTGAGCACCAAAGAATTGATGCTTTTGAACTGTGATGTTGGAGAAGACTCTTGAGAGTCCCTTGGACTGCAAGGAGATCCAACCAATCCATTCTAAAGGAGATCAGTCCTGGGTGTTCATTGGAAGGTCTGATGCTGAAGCTGAAACTCCAATACTTTGGCCACCTCATGCAAAGAGTGGACTCATTGGAAAAGACCCTGATGCTGGGAGGGATTGGGGGCAGGAGGAGAAGGGGACAACAGAGGATGAGATGGCTGGATGGCATCACCGACTCGATGGAAATGAGTTTGGGTAAACTCTAGGAGTTGGTGATGGACAGGGAAGCCTGGCGTGCTGCGGTTCATGGGGTTGCAAAGAGTCGGACACGACTGAGCGACTGAACTGAACTGAACTGGACTCTGGGTGACTTCACCTATTAAGAAAGGTTAAGGTAGACATTAAAATTTCTACCCATAGCCTGAAAAAGTAGCTCTTTTTCACCTCTTAGCATTTTTTGGGTAACTATGTTTAGAAATTTTTCTGACTAAGATCAAAAGATTGAAAAACAAAAACAATCTCTTGCTATTTGTATCCTCATAATGTTATATAAGTCTTTTGAATCAAAATATTGTGACACTCCATCAGAGAAGTCCTGAAATGAGCGTCAGTGCAATTTTTTTTAAATTGAGAGATTCAATATAATTGGATCTCACTCATTAACCAGTGCAAAAATAAGCTTACAATGGTAGATTATTTTTAAAAGTTTTAATGTGGAAATAAGCATAAAAGGTCCAAATTGGCTCCACTGTCAAGTCTGCTGGTGTAGAAAGCTGAAGAAACACAGCTATCACATATTTCAAACATGGTAAGTTATTACGCAAACTGTTTAGAGTACAATTTTTTTCTTAACATTAAGTGCTTTATGCAAAACAGTTGAATGATACTAAAAGCATATTTGGCTGAAAATGTACAATTTTCTTGTTCTTGTAATTTGAAGAGATAATCTGTAGTGATTTTACTCTGATCATTTTTGTGTTTTTATGAGTGAGAGTTGTGAGACTTGATTAGGCTATTTTAATAACTAAAGAATTAATAATTCCTCCAAGTACCATATAGATTATGGGATAGCAGCAATATTCATTACAGAAAGGAAATTCCTGTTCATTGATTGGGACAAGTTATATGCAGGGGAATCCAAGTACTCTAATGAGAAACATGTTTTCATAATTTTGCTTAGGGCACATTCAACAAAAGATGTAAAATTAGAAGTGTAAATCATCAAAATAGTGAGTGTATAAAGATGAGGTTTCAGTAAGGACTCCATACAAATTTTATTTCATGGTTTATATTTTTCTTGAAAGGCTTCTGCAACACAATTACATTAGGAACTATAATTTTCAACTTAACTCTGGTTTTTAGGTCCTATTAAGTCTACTCCATATTGCATCTAACTCTTGCTTTTATTTCTTTCCTAAATTGTATTCTGAGAATGGTGATTATCAAAAAACTATTATAGTTATTTGAGTCAGGAGTTGCCATCTAGGCCTATTTCATTATTTTTTTTAGCACTTAACACATTCTATTGCCATTACGTTATTAGCAGTGACTCCACAATCTTCATTCTTAAAGATTTGCAGTGCTTTAATATGATATTCTGAGTATCAATAATAGCTTTAACTAACTTGGTTAGAATTCAATGCCTGAAGCAACCTTCTACTCCCCCTCCCCCAGCTAATTTTTATTGGTTTTTACCCTCTAATCATCTTTGTTAAGAGAAATTTGATATGATCAAAACCTCTGGAGTGGAGAAAGAAGAACATGGGACAAAACATACCCATAGAGCAGGAGATTCTAGAAATGAAAGATGAAAGGGGCTCCTCATTGCTTGCTTCTGGTAAGCATGTATAGCTAAATAACTTATTATACTTTAGGAAGAAATAACAACATCAAAAAATTTGGAGAAAAATTTTCCAAAGTTCTTGCTTTTGCTGTCAATGTAAAAAATGGCTCATGTGGTGAGGCAATTAGATCTACAACTGAGCTTATCTCTTTCAGACATTTTATTAACTAAATCATGAAGATGCAATTGCTTTATATGCTTAATTTTCCATGTGACAATTTTCTTTAGAACCCTATGACAATGTGACGATTATTTCTTTGAAATTTGCTTGATATAGACTGTCACCATCCATCTGTAATTATATAAAAAATCCATCTTTTAAAATGTTAATTATATTATTTGTAAATAAAATCAATCCCTTAAATTAAAAATCTTTAACAAATCATTTGGCATTGTTACTATCTGTTATGAATGCTTGAATTTTTATGGCTATATATTATGATTTTTAAAGATAATTATGTATGCATTTAGCAGTTTCGATATTTATTGAGTTACTTCTCAGTGTGAGGCATTACTCTTGGTGCTTGGGCAATGTAAAAGAACAAAACAACACTTTTAGCCCCTACAGGACTTGTATCCTTGTGTGGGATGACAGGGAATGGACAAAACCGATACAGCATGTTCAAAGGTGATCAGATATATGGGAAAAGGAGAAAAAGTAGGACCCAGGAATGCGGGCAGTAGGGTAAGTCTACAATGCTAAACAGGGGGTCAAAACAGGATGTACTGAAATATTGAAATTTGAGAAAAGACTTGAAGGAGGTGCAGGAGTTAGTCAGGTGGATATGCCATGGAGGAGCATTACAGGAAGACAAACAGCGTACTGCTCAAAGCCCTAAGAAGGACGTGTCTAGCATGTTAGACAACCAGGAAGGAGGCCAAGGGGCTGGTGTGGAATAAGGAAGACAGAGGGGGTAGAGATGGGGTCACACAGTGGGTGGAGAGTTCACCTGGGTAGGGCCTTGTAAACCAGGGGTTCCCAACCTCTGGGATCTAATGCCTGATGATCTGAGGTGGAGCTGATGTAATAATAATAGAAATAAAAGTTAAAAGTGAAAGTGTTAGTTGCTCAGACATCTCCGACTCTGCAACCCCATGGACTATAGTCTGCCAGGCTCCTCTGTCCATGGGATTCTCCAGGCAAGAATACTGGAGTGGGTTGCCATTCTCTTCTTCAGGAGATCTTCCTGACCCAGGGATCGAACCCAGGTTTCTTGCATTGCAGGCAGATTCTTTACTGCCTGAGCCACCAGGGAAGCCCAGTAATAGAAATCAAGTACACAAAAGATGCAATGTGTTTGAAACATCCTTAAACCATCCCCCTACCTCAGTCTATGGATAAATTATCTTCCACAAAACCAGTCTCTGGTGCCAAAAAGGTTGAGGACTGCTGTTGTAAGCCATTGTAAGGATTGTTGCTCACAACGTGAAATGGGAGCTTTTGAGCAGATGAGTAATGAGAAGTGCCCCAGACCAGGACAGTAACAGTTGAGGAAGTAAAGTCATCTGACTCTGGATAATTGTAAAGTTAGAGCCATCAGAATTTCCTGACAGGTTGAATGTGAAGAGTGAGGGAAAGAGATGTCCAGGATGATTCTAAAGATTTTGGCCTGAGAGAATAAGGACTGGAGTTTCTGTCCTTGAGACAGAGGAGGCTATGGGTCCAGAAGGAAAGACCAGGAGCTCGTTTTTGGAGATGTGGTATTGAGGGGTATCTATCTATTCCAGTGGGGATGGGTAGATGGTTAGAGATGCAACTTTAAAGAAATATCAGGGCTGAGGATATACACTTTGAAGTCACTGGCATTTGGATGGAATGAGATTATGCATAGAATGAGAGTGGAGGAGACCTGGGCTCTGCAAGATGAGGAGGCCGGAGGAACAGGTGCATGAGCACTCAGCCACTCAGTTGTGTCTGACTCTTTGCAACCCCATGAACTGTGGCGCGCCAGGCTTCTCTGTCTATGAGATTCTCCAGGCAAGAATACTGGAGTGGGTTGTCATTTCCTCCTCCAGGGGATCTTCCCAACCCAGGGATCGAACCCAGGTCTCTTTCATCTCCTGCACTGACAGGCAGATTCTTTACCACTAAGCCACCTGGGAAGCCCCAGAGGACAGGACTAACCAAAGGAAAGTGAGAGAGAGAGAGACAAGAAAGGCAGGAGAGAAATCCAGAGACTGTGGTGTCCTGGAAGCCAGTGGCAAAGGCATTTCACGCAGGGGTGCTATTCTCAGACCATGTGACATGAGGCTGGTACATTGGCCATTAAACTGAACACCATGGGGATCACTGGAAATCACATCTTATGTATTACATGATACATATTATATATCATATATTCCATACTGAATATAAGCTTAGAAGAAAAATAGACTTAATTGCCAATTAATAGGAAAACTATAAATTAGGTATTAAATGGGTTGAAAACAATTCCTGTCAAGTCCTAGGTAAGGTATAATTTTAAATATCCTTGAGCACTTCTGAGAAATGCGTTTCTACCAAATTCCTAAAATTAGATGAATGGCTAAAAATGATAAAAACAGGGGTGACAGCCAAAGAAGGGATGGAATGGTTATCATCCATGCTCTCAAAGCTAGATCCCATCTTGTTTATTTAAAGACAGAGTAATCTCATCAAAGTTGCAGAGTACAATATGATTGAGTTCACCGTGCAGTATTTAATTAGAAAATGTTAATTAAGCTTCCTTAATTCAATCTTGCATCAAAGAAATGTCTCTGTACACACAAGCCATTTCTAAAACTCAAGTATAAGACATGAAGTTTGAGGCAGGTCATACCCTGTGCTGTATTATGGTGGAAGAGTGATTCCAATTTTGAATTCATAGAAGGCTACGGTAAGGGTTTAAATTTCCTTTTCCCATTGACAAATGGTACTCAAAGAGCTGGTTTGGTTCAATCTTGAATAGGACAGTAGCCTTAAGGGAACTTGTTGTAAAGTCCTCGAAAATGGGAAGTCCGTAGGGTTCCTGCATGGATATATGGAAAATGGAGGAGGTAGACTACAACGCAAACTTAACTATGTCAGGACAGCGCAAGTCCACCGCAATGATTTTTATGTTTTCTCTAATAGCCAAATGTACTTCCCTCTTCCTGTAAAAAATATAATAAAATTTTTCTCTTGGGTCTGGACTTTATATGTCAAGTTACTGCCTGCAGCTAATTTTTATGACTGAGTTGCAAAGCCCTGAAAGCAGCATTTAGGCTAAAAATGCTGACAGGCCCATAGCCGGAACAGTGCTAATGATAAGAACGTGAACATAAGGCTGTGCTCAGTAGTCAATGAATTTCTTTATTCTAATAGGATGAACATTATAAAACAAGGAATATAATCAGCTTCATTATATTATGAAGACAAGGAACAGGATGCTAATGGTACAAGTTCAGCACATTAGGCTTCCACTAGGTGCATATGTTTAGCAACATTTAGGAAGGACATGACAGTCAAAGGATAAATACTTTGAAGAATGAATAAATGGGTGATCCTGGCTTACTGAAAATTTCATCTAACAGACTTTTGTTTAATATTCTAGCATTCCCTGTCTATTTAGTTGATTAGAAAGCATGGCAGAATGTTCAATGATTATTATTTCCCTTTCATCAGACCAGCAGATTCTACTGCAGAATTCTGCACAAACGTAAATCTTCAAACCACGGTATTTTCCTTTAGGATCTAGTTTTCATTTTTGATGTAATATAGCCTGTGATTAATACAGTATTCATATCCCCATATGATTGTGACACAGTCTTGAATAATGGTAAAAGTTTACCTTTATGTCACAGAATTAATACAACAGTTTACATTCATTAAAATTAATGTTTAGAACTGTGCCAAGCATTAATGCAGATCAGTGGTTAGAAATCTAGGGTCAGTGGGCTAAATCTGGCTTGCTGCCTGTTTGTTGTAAATAGAGTTTTATTGGAGCCATGCCCACTCTTTTATATACTGTTGAGGTCTGCTTTTGCACCACAAAGAGAGTTGAGTAGCTGTGAAAGACAGTATATGATATAGTCTGTAAAGCCTAAAATATTTGCTGTCTGGTCTGTTACAGAAAACATCTGTTGACCCCCGATGTAAATACTAATATTATCCAAGATTATGGAAGAAGGGTAATTGAACCTCAGAGGAGTTAAATAAATGGCCTAATATCACAAGCTAGAAAATAATAGACCCAAAATTTGAATCTAAGACTAGTTTCCAAACTTTCGATCTAATTACCACGTGCAATACCTCCCCCAAATGTCTGAAGATCACCATGTATGCAGAAGTAATACGAGCGTCACAGTGCAGAGAAAACTTGTGTTCAGTAAAACAGGATGACGCTAGATATACTTAGCAACATTTTACTATTCAGTTTCAAAGAAATGTGATGAATATAGACAGACTATTTCTTGGCAGGCAACTTCAACTGCTTAGTGGGAAAAATTTAAGTCCAACTCTCCATGCCTACACGCTTAGTCACTAAGCTGTGTCTGACTCTTTGTGACCCCATGGACTGTAGCCTGCCAGGCTCCTCTGTCCATGGGATTTCCCAGGCAAGAATACTGGAGTGGGTTGCCATTCCCTTCTCCAGGGGATCTTTCCAACCCAGGGATCAAACCTGCATCAACAGCGTCTCCTGCATTGGCAGGCAGATTCTTTACTATTGCATCAACCAGGAAGCCCCAGTCCAACTGGAATCAATGCTATATAAATGAAACAATCTACTACCAGCCTCACTACATACAGATATATTCGTAGAAAACAAATAAGTTTCACAAAAGTTCCCATCTATGAAATCACTTATCTCTCACAGTATAGTATGTAGGTATTTCAGAGCTGGGATACCAGGTTTGGATTACTTGATTGAGTCACCAAGTAGCTGGTGCCAGAGTAAATATTTGAACATAGATCTCTTCCTAGTTAATCACTGCTTTGCATGTATTAAAAAAGAGTAAATTATTCAAATGTTATATTCTGATCAATAAATATTACTAAGTCTTTAGTAATATGGACCAGAGATTTCTGAAAATCAAGACTGAGAATGGAGGATTTCTCTAGCAGTCCAGTGGCTAAGACTCCATGCTCCCAATGTAGGGGGGCCAGGTTCTATTCCTGGTCAGGGAACTAGATCCCACATGCCGTAACTGAAGATCTCACATGCTGCAACCAAGACCTGGTGCAGCCAAATATGTAAGTTTAAAAAAAAAGAATGAGAATGGAACAAAATCAAAGAAAAAGCAGAATAGCAAGGAGTTTAGCAAAAGGCGAAAGTAAATGCTGAAAGTCTTGTTATGGGAAAATCAATGTTCTTATTTTCTTCTAAGTGAGTGAAAGTCATTTAGCCATGTCCGACTCTTTGCGACTCCATGGACTATGCAGTCCATGGAATTCTCTAGGCCAGAGTACTGGAGTAAGTAGCCTTTCCCATCTCCAGGGAATTTTCTCAACCCAGGGATGGAACCCAGGTCTCCCACATTGCAGGCAGATTCTTTACCAGCTGAGCCACAAGGGGAACCCAAGAATACTGGAGTATTCTTGTATTCGATTCCTGACCCAGAAATCGAACTGGAGTCTCCTGCATTGCAGGTGGATTCTTTACCAACTGAACTACGAGGGAAGTTACCATTTTCTTCTAAAAGCCACAGAATATTCTTTTCCTTAGCCCTCAGCTCATGACTGCAAAGTAAAGCAGTCCCCCTCTGGCTACACACATCCTCTATGACTTTGGAAATTTAATCCACTCAGTAGCCCGGCCCCTGACGGCTCCTCTGGCTGGTCTCAGCCCTGTTCATTATCAATTAACCCTCACTTTTGTCTTGCCTTAGGCTATGGGCTGTCATAAAGACTCAATAAAGGAATCGAACATTGAAAGTGCCTCAGAAACGCCCCCAGATTCACAGGGCATGGATTGCAGAGAGGATCATAGTCTGTTGGAAAAGGAGAGCTCAGAAGGGAGGAGGACCAAGGGTAGGTGCAAGGGGATGCTTTGAGAAAAAAGAAATGAGGGGGATCTCTCACGTGAAAATAGGGGAAATGCAACCAAAAACTCATTCAAGTATTTATTTTTGAATGGTGTTGACAAGCACCCCTCAACAGTACCATATACAATGACCTTGATTCACAGTGAACTGTTGTCATATAATTTTAATAGATTCCAGTATAAAATTACCCTTTTCATAAAGGTAACTTCCAAACAAGAACATAAAGGGTTATTGTGGTGTCTCTTTAAAAACTCTTTCAACCAAAAGAGACATTTGGTGTTCTTTTATTATTCTTTTCAATGATGTTTAAAGGAAAAGGAACCAGGCACAGAAATTCCCATAAAAAGGGAAATTTGACAGAAAAACATGTTGATTGAAAGCTTCAATTCATGCATAAAACTTCTAAATCAACTGAGTTTACAAGAAAGGAAATTTTTTTTTCCAGTTAAAGATTAACTTGTGATATAAAATGGAAACATGAAAAATCTAACTGCTGTCATAAAATAAACATAACAATTCATTCACCTCTCAGTATCCACTTGAATACCTCACTTAATTATTCTTGTTTAGTATGAGATGCATATGTATATAGTTCTAGAGACCATGCTTCATGATCATTTTAAAGATTTATTTTAATATAAGTCAATGAAAACACCCCTGACAAACTTGTGTTATAGTATATGCAAAACACAGAAAGAAACGTACTCTGGGATAAAAAGGAAGCATTAATTATATAGGGTATTCAATTTTCTTTGGTAGTTGATGTATGGCAAAACCAAATAAATAAATTTATATTTAGAAATTCTAACATAAGAAAAGGTAACTATATCTTGAAATTAAAGTATAGAGCAAAAAGATATGACTACAAAGGTATGTTAATTGTTTATCTTTCTTTCATATGCACACACATGTTTTTCATATGATATGGTGTCATATCATGCTCTCATTTTTAAGGCATTAGAGGATGAGTTCCAGAGAAGGCAATGGCACCCCACTCCAGTACTCTTGCCTGGAAACTCCCATGGATGGAGGAGCCTGGTAGTCTGCAGTCCATGGGGTTGCTGAGTCGGACATGACTGAGCGACTTCACTTTCACTTTTCACTTTCATGCATTGGAGAAGGAAATGGCAACCCACTCCAGTGTTCTTGCCTGGAGAATCCCAGGGACAGGGGAGCCTGGTGTGCTGCCGTCTTTGGGATCACACAGAGTCGGACACGATTGACATGACTTAGCAGCAGCAGCAGCAAGATGAGTTCGGGGAAGAAAGAAATATGAATAGTACCTGTTTTTCTATTCACTCTCTTATGAAAAGCATGGCTAAAATACTTGTGAGTGGATGGAATTTTGAAAACTTCACTGTAGTAATAACTTAATTTTCTAAATTTATTACAGGCATAGCAATCATTCCACCTTTACAGCTGAATGGAATAAAGTGAGCTCTTTGAAGAGGCAAATTATACTACAAAATGAAACTAAGAATGGTGTACTAATCTCATGTGCAGAGAGGCACTTAGGCACGAATCTATTAATTTTATATATTTCTAACACTTAATGACACTTGTCATCTTGGTTTCCAAGCTTGGCAAGAAGTAATATAACACTCACCATATACAAATAGCATTAATGTTACCAGAAAAATACTGTATAAAAATAATTATTAGTGATTTGGGTCTTTGTATTAATCAAAAGCTATGAGAATGACTTAAATGGAAAAAGCATCTTGACCATTTCTAAATAAAATTAAACCTACTTTATAATATTTTAAAAAGAGAAATAGCTACTTTCAAATAACAAAAGAAATATATTCTTTTTCTGAAGTCTCTTCATACACATCATAACATTTTGGGGTATACCTTTCTAGGCATCCCTCTGTGTGTATAGATTCATAAGGAACATTATGATGTCTTTAACCTTTAAAATTTTACTTTTAAAATTCTTATACAGCTAAACTGACTTGTTTTCTTTTGGTATACAATCCAATAAAAAATCTGCCTGCCAATGTAGGAGACATGGGTTTGATCCCTGGGTTGGGAATATCCCCTGGAGAAGGAAATGGCAACCCACTCCAGTATTCTTGCCTGGAAAATCCTATAGACAGAGGAGCCTGGTGGGCTACAGTCCATGGTGTCACAAAACAGTTGGACATGACTTAGCAACTAAACAATAACAATTCTAAATGTATGAATGCATATGCAGATACATGTAATCATCACTACAATCAGGTTACAGAACAGTTTCATCACCTCCAAATCTCCCTTGTACTATCCTTTTAGAATGCCACTCCTCCTCTACTCCTAATCCCAGGCAACCACTCTGTTCTGTTCTAGAGTGTCATAAATGAAAGCATACAGTATATGATCTTTTAAGACTGGATTCTTTCACTCATTATAATGTATTTAATATCCATCCAAGTTATTTTTCATATCAGTAGTTCATTCTTTTTCTCTTTTTCTTTCTTCTTCTTTTTTTTTTTTTTACAGTTGTATACCATTCTATTACACGGATGTACTACTGTTTATCTATCCAATCACCCAAATAAGGCAATTTAGGCTGTTTCTGGTTTGGGTCTATTATGAATAACACTGCTACAAATGCTTGTGCATAGGTTTTTGCATAAACATAAGTTTCCATTTTTCTATGATAAGTATTCTGGAGTGAGAATGCTGGGTCAAATGGTATGTGTATGTTTAACTGTTTACAAGATACAATATGATATTTTAAACATTAAATCAAAGCACTGATATAATGGGGTTCCCTCATAGCTCAGTTGGTATTAAGAATCTGCCTGACAAAGACAGAAACATAGATCAAGGGAACAAAATAGAAAGCCCAGAGATAAATCCATGCACCTATGGATAACTTATCTTCAACAAAGGAGGCAAGAATATACAATGGAGAAAAGACAATCTCTTTAACAAGTGATGCTGGGAAAACTGGTCAACCACTTGTAAAAGAATGAAACTAGAACACTTTCTAACACCATACACAAAAGTAAACTCAAAATGGATTAAAGATCTAAATGTAAGACCAGAAACTATAAAACTCCTAGAGGAAAACATAGGCAAAACACTCTTTGATGTAAATCATAGCAGGATCCTCTATGACCCACCTCCCAGAGTAATGGAAATAAAAGCAAAAATAAACAAATGGGACCTAATTAAACTTAAAAGCTTTTGCATAACGAAGGAAACTATAAGCAAGGTTAAAAGACTGCCTTCAGAGTGGGACAAAATAATAGCAAATGAAGCAACTGACAAAGAGTCAATCTCAAAAAATATACAAGCAACTCCTACAGCTCAATTCCACAAAAATAAACGACCCAATCAAAAAATGGGCCAAAGAACTAAACAGGCATTTCTCCAAAGAAGACATACAGATGGCTAACAAACACATGAAAAGATGCTCAACATCACTCATAATCAGAGAAATGCAAATCAAAACCACAATAAGGTACCATCTCACACTGGTCCCAGTCAGAATGGCTGCTATCAAAAAGTCCACAAACAATAAATGCTGGAGAGAGTGCGGAGAAAAAGGAACCCTCTTACACTGTTGATGGGAATGCAAACTAGTATAGCCACTATGGAGAACAGTGTGGAGATGCCTTAAAAAACTGGAAATAGAACTGCCACACGACCCAGCAACCCCACTGCTGGGCATACACACTGAGGAAACAAAAATTGAAAGAGACATGTTTATCCCAGTGTTCACCGCAGCACTGTTTACAATAGCCAGGACATGGAAGCAACCCAGATGTCCATTGGTAGATGAATGGATAAGAAAGCTGTGGTACATATACACAATGGAGTATTACTCAGCTATTTAAAAGAATGCATTTGAATCAGTTCTAATGAGGTAGATGAAACTGGAGCCTATTATACAGAGCCAAGTAAGTCAGAAAGAAAAATGCCAATACAGTATATTAACACATATATATGGAATTTAGAAAGATGGTAACGATGACCCTATATGCAAGACAGCAAAAGAGACACAGATATAAAGAACAGACTTTTGGACTCTGTGGGAGAAGGCAAGGGTGGGATGTTTTGGGAGAATAGCATTGAAACATGTATATTATCATATGTGAAACAAATCGCCAGTCCAGGTTTGATGCATGAGACAGGGTGCTCAGGGCTGGTGCACTGGGGTGACTCTGAGGGATGGGATAGGGAGGGAGGTGGGAGGGGGGTTCAGGATGGGGGACACATGTACACCCATGGCTGATTCATGTCAATGTGTGGCAAAACCCACCACAATATTGTAAAGTAATCAGCCTCCAATTAAAATAAATTTCAAAAATTAAATAAACTATTAAAAAAAAAAGAATCTGCCTGCAATGCAGGAGACCAGGTTCGATTCCTGAGTCAGAAAGATCTGCTGGAGAAGGGCTAGGCTACCCACTCCAGTATTCTTGGGCTTCCCTGGTGCAATGTGGGAGACTTGAGTTCAGTCCCTGGGTTGAAAAGATCCCCTGGAGAAGGGAAAGGCTACCCATTCCAATATTCTAGCCTGGAGAATTCCATGGACTGTATAGTCCATGTGGTCACAAAGAGTCAGATATCACTGAGTGAACTTCACTTTCACTGGTATAATATGAAAAAGACAAACAAAAGTCCTCCTCTGTAATGGATATATCTTCATGCCATTTCTGAGATGTGAAATTCTAGAAAGTTTCAGAAAAATAACACAGTTGCTTTTCATTTAGAAACAAAAATGTTTCCCCTCATTACTTAGGTAATAAAAACGATTATGACTGTAGATAACACAAAAGCATGGTTAGTTATTTCAAAGTTCTCTTCATGGTAACAATGTCTCCTGAACTTTTCTGACATCCTCATGATGTAGTTAAGGTTAGGAATGGGCTGGGAAATAAAGGGTGGATTCAGGCAATTTGCCGCATTTTTGTTCATCTCAATTGCTTTAAATTGTTTTTGTATCATTGCAAAAAAGAAGTTATAAGGACAGCACACATCATTCTCCTAAATGCTTATAAACATAATAGAGGAGAACTGAAAGGTAAATAGTTCTTAATAAAGAAACCAAGGGGCAAAAAAAAAAATGGGAAGGTGAGCTCCCTGAGTTGTGTCTAGATGGAAACAGAGTCTGAAAGCTGCCAGAGAAATGGCTGTCCTAATTGTCTAGTTAGTTTGGGTTTAGGGTTGCATAGAGCTCATTATGTCATGGGACAGCCGTGAGACACCTTGATCCACATCTTCCTTGAGTTAGCTTTCAGGACCATATCGTCCTATGGTTATTAGTTCCCAAGAAAAATTTCTGTGCCTATTATCTGGCTTGACTGATGATAGTACTTCTGTCAGAGAAATTGGAATGAAATGTTTAAGCTTTGTCCATTTCATGAAAATTCACTAATAGCTCACAATATTCCAGGTATTCTTTGAGGCACTGTGGATACACTGGTGATCGAAAATAGACAAAAATGCCTCTCCTTTTGGATCTGAGTTTTTCATATAAGTCAAAGTGACTTAGTACTAGACATTGTGTATTTCCATGATGGTTCTGGTCTAAGCCTTAAACCAAACTCTAAGGTGTAGAAATGTACTCATAATTTATTAAAACAGTTTTGACTTCTGTTTAAATAATTTTGAAAATCAGAGCTAACTTGGACTCACATTAGGCATTTATCACTGCAAGAATTCACCAGTTAGCTAATATCTCATTCATTTTATGGGTTAATGAATCTGATTCCTGAGATAAGAATATGTGTATGTTTGGACATGCCAACACCTGTTTATTAGTATCTAATGTTTTAGTGATTATATAGTGACTATGTCCTATTTCTAGGTTAATGTCATTTGTTAATTACTCTTTTCAGTAGAATGTTATTGAAACTGTAGTGATTAAAAAGAGTCACTTCTGTGGTTTTTGTATTGTATTTGTATTCTGACCCTTCTACAAAATAGTTCATATTGATACTAATTTGTCCATAATTTGTCATCTTTCCTAAGGATAAACAAGATGAGATGCTGGTTCTTCAGCAATGCTGCTCACCAAGTAGTTTCACACTGCGAGCTGTACAGCCGGGGCTAATTTCAGATCCTCAATTTAAAAAAGCATGTATAAGAGTCCATTTCCACTCATTTTGCCCAAATTAAGGATGAAAGGCAGAGGCAGGCAATACCTCTAGCCACTATGTAGTTAAGCAAACAGAAATTTGGAGAAGAGAATATATATGCATAGTTGTATCTGAGGCACTGATTTGCAGGCCTGTTTTGTTTGTGGACTATGATAATGCCAACCAAACAACAAACAAACAAAATGAAACCCTGCCTATGTAAAGCCAAAAAAGTATAGCGTTACAGATAGCAGAGATGTTAGAAACCTTCCAGCATTATTCGAAAACAAAGTTGAGGCTCTGATTGTCAAAATGATTAAAAGCCTCCCTCTGCGGTGATTTGGAAAGGCATGTGAGGTGCACGGAGCAGGCTGCTCTGTGATTTGCAAAAGAGATGGGTGTGCAATTATTTACTGTGATAATCTGTGGACTGGGATCTCTTTCAGCAATTAAACCACATTTATTTTTAACAAGAAGTATGGGACTTTTTCTTCTTAGCTTAAGTACATTGATAGAAGCTTAATTTTTTCTGATTAGCTACCTATTTCCTGTGCCAAACTGGTTGAAGTTTCCAGCTATTTGGCAAAATACTACAAGGCAAGGGTGGGCCTTGTTTATTTCTGGGTCCTTCTGTCGAGTACACTGTACCGTGCAGAGGGTGCTAAAGCATACTTGGGCTGATCTATTTAGCAGTTTGTTAGTGGAGGATTCTGATTTAGGAATCAGGAGTCAAAATGTGAAGACCATTTATCATGAGTTGTCAGCCTACTTTAGGTTCTCTACACGCTATTCACTTTATTAGTCTGTTTCATCCTATTTATTCTTGTGGGCTGCCATTTTCCAGGGCGGTTCACTCTTCTCTCTCCTATTAGTTTTCTTTTCAGAAAGGGAAAGTAAGGACCATAGGAGACTGCAATGCTATTTCTCCCCCTTTGAGACTTTCCTCTATGCAGCTTAATCTGTAGGTCTAGTCTTTTTTCATTTATGAGATGTACCCTTGGGAAGGTTTCAAAGGAGCCCCACTCAGAGGTCGGCAAATACTAGAGTACTGTGGCTGTTAGTCAATAAAGCATAGTGGTACTCATTTCCTGAATTGTACAGAAGACTACACTTTTTTGGCAAACAAAGTATATCTCTTTATTGCCTACAGACACGGCCGAAAGGAACTTTATTTTTAAAAAATATTTATTTCTATTTCTACCACTAGTATATAAAAGTGAATTGCATTTTTTAGGAATATATTCTACAAGGTTCTCACATAAGAACTCATGCAGTCAACAAACAAAGTCAAGGGACTTCCCTGGTGGTTCAGTGGCTAAGTCTCCAGGCTTCCAAAGCAGAGTGTCCAGGTTCAATCCCTGGTCAGGGAACTACAGCCCCATGCTGCAACTAAGGGTTTGAGTGCTGCAACCACATAAGACTTGCTGCAGCCAAACAAATAAATAACGAACTTTAGACTCTGCCATTATATCTCCCTCAAAGCTTTAAAGTCTCCCTTTTGACTAGAAGTGATAGCAAACAAGAATGAATGTAACTAATGTGTGGAGGCATACTACCTGTCTGCTACTGTCATTAACATTCCCAACAATGTGATGACATATGTTACCATTCATATTTTGACCATCCACATCATTTCACTTGTCTGAGTCTCAGTCACATAGTCAAAGAGGGCAGAACGAACTGTGAGCTGAAGTTGTTCACGATCTGCTTTCTCTATCATTCACCTCTCCCTGGAGCTAATAAAAGCATCAGATCAGTAATTCATTGTCTGTCCAGTGGTTAAGACTTCATGGTTTTACTCCAGGGGGTGCTGGTTCGTTCCCTGGTCTGGGAATTAAGATCCCACATTGGTGTGGCCAAAGGAAAAAAAATAGTGAAAGATCATACTCATGCTACCTGATTGCCACACGTTTGCTTCAGTATTTTTCCCACTATCCCTTCCTGTCTCTATTCTAGGGATAAGGGACTTAGGGGGAACTAAACAACTGAAATTTACAGATTTGGGTCGAGGATTATCAATATTGGGTTTTTTCAGATGCCTTCTGGTGAATGCTTTATAAAGAATTCCTGTATGCAAGACAGGAAAAAAGACACAGCTGTGTATAACAGACTTTTGGACTCAGAGGGAGAGGGAGAGGGTGGGATGATTTGGGAGAATGGCATTCTATCATGTATGCTATCGTGTGGGAATTGAATCGCCGGTCTGTGTCTGGCGCAGGATGCAGCATGCTTGGGGCTGGTGCATGGGGATGACCCACAGAGATGTTGTGGGGAGGGAGGTGGGAGGGGGGTTCATGTTTGGGAACACATGTAAGAATTAAAGATTTTAAAATTAAAAACAAACAAACAAACAAATATTTCAATAAAAAAATAAAAATAAAAAAAATAAATCGTTCTCCATAAAAAAAAAAAAAAAAAAAAGAATTCCAGGCTGTCCCAAATTGGATTTCTAATGGCTCTGAGGGACAATGGTTCTCCAATTTTAGTGTGCATGAAAATCACCAAAGAAGACTCCCCTTCTTGGCCTCCTTCTGGAAGGCATTTGTTTGGTATGTATGCAAGAGGCCTGGAAATGAACTTTGGTAGCAAGAATCTCAGGGGGAGCTGATGAAGAAGGTTCCTCAGAACATCTTATGATTAAAATCTATACAGCTGCTTTCAGTGTCTGCTTTTACAAGGCAATTTCCCCACATTTCTGAAACCACCAGTTTTCTGAATATTTAATCATTACTAAATAATGATTCTATCCCAGATGGATTTCTAGAATTCACTTTGAGGGGACAATAAAAGATAGTTGGAAAAGAACTGATGCACACCACCAGGAGGCAGTGTGTACAAAGCATTCACACCATGTAAATAAGCATTTTGAACAGAGACTGTTTTTAAGAACTGTGAATTTAAAAGCTGTGTGTGTGTGTGTGTGTGTGTGTGTGTATCAGGGAAACAGCGGTGGTAGTATTGTGGCCAGTACACCTATTTTACAAAAAGAGACAAAGTCCTTAAAGTGGTATTTTTTTTTAAGAATAAAAACATTGAAAGAAATCTATCTTATTAAAAGAGCCAGTTATATTTCAAGTTGACCACCCTAAGTCAAAGCTAAATGCTAGAGTAAGATTTTTGTATTCATAAGATACTCCCAGCACCTATTTCAGGATCTCTTTCACTGTTCATGTTGCTGAAAGGGTCTTTGCAAAAATCTTTCCCCAAAGTGTACCAATCGTCTGTTGTGACTGAAACAATGGAACTCACTGTTCAGTAAAACTGAGAGGTAAAATTTTCTATGTGAATCCACAAATGCTTGGCATGTGATCACTCCTCTTCGGTAAGTACCTTTATTTTGTAATTTCTGTTGGTACTGTAATTGCTCAAAGATCTCACTTCAAGGATCCCAGAAATGATAATATAATCTGATATGGTCCTGAGAATGGAATAACAAAGCATGAACTCGTGGAAGAAAACATAAAAGTTCCACATTATCATGTTAGGTAAAGAGCAGAAAGTGGGCAGAGCAATGTCTTGGAATGGATATCTATATCTAAATATCTAAATCAATCTATGGGCTTCCCTGGTGGCTCAGAGAGTAAAGAAAGTGAAAGTGAAATTGAAGTCATTCAGTAGTGTCCGATTCTTTGCAACCCCATGGACTGTAGCCTACCAGGCTCCTCCCTCCATGGGATTCTCCAGGCAAGAGTACTGGAGTGGGGTGCCATTTCTTCTTCAGGGGATCTTCCGAACCCAGGGATCAAACCCAGGTCTCCCACATTCCAGGCAGATGCTTTAACCTCTGAGCCTCCAGGGAAGCCTCCTGCAATGCAGG
The DNA here is from genome assembly GCF_032405125.1 of Capricornis sumatraensis. Classification (NCBI taxonomy): domain Eukaryota; kingdom Metazoa; phylum Chordata; class Mammalia; order Artiodactyla; family Bovidae; genus Capricornis; species Capricornis sumatraensis. Next base: position 114,572,306 of record NC_091092.1, read on the forward strand.
AGATGCAGGTTTGATCCCTGAGTTGGGAAGATCCCCTGGAGAAGGAAATAGCTACCCACTCCAGTGTTCTTGCATGGGAATTCCCACGGACAGAAGAGACTGGCAGCCTACAGTCCATGGGGTCGCAGAAAGTCAGACATGATTGAGAGGCTAACATATCAATCTATGTACCTCACATTTCTTATTTTGAGGAAGAGATTTAAACCATCTTAGCACATATCTTTTTCCACAAAACAGTAAACATGAAACACCTAATTGTCTTGTTGAAAATGGCAGGGAGAGGGTAGGTATATGCCCTGGATAGGAGTGGAATTCCACTTGGGTAAGGGTTTAGAACAGGTAATTGTCACCTAGGGAATAAGACACTCAGACAGGGATAACCCAAGGGATTACTAGCCAAAGGGTAATCTCAAAGAATCAATTTAACTGAGGAAGTCCAAAGGGGAATATAAGTGCCAGGAACCTGGGGTATGCAGATGATTCAAAATACATTCAATTGCAAGCAAATTAATGGGTGGAGGGAAATAGCGGTTCAGAGCAATGACCTTTGGGGGCTAGAATTTGTATTGTGCTTTTATGAGATGGGTGGTTAATAGTATATGGGAAGATGGCCCTAACATAAAAACTGTGTAACATAAAGGGTAGACTAGAAAGGCACTAATTGGTACCTGTCAACATCTACTTCTACCTTTATCCATATTGATTTGTAAAAAGGGGACTGTACCACAGGAGAGACAAACACTGCTATCCTGATTAATGTTAAAGTGACAGGAAAACAACCCAGGTTCTAGAAACATGGCCACTGGAGTCCACCAATGGCAGATATTCGGGCACACCACCGCAGGACCAAGCGACCCATACCAACGAAAAGGCAGCACACACTTGCTGGTGATCACAGATGCTAAAGTAGAATCACCTGGTATTTAATTACATACTTGATAAAAAAGATTGCCTATCTAACAGGCATTCTTTGGTAAGTGATGTCAGTTACGGCACGGAGCAGGGTTGCTACTAAGGTTCATTCACATTGCTTGAGATTCTTTTGCCCTCCTAGTCTTCCAGCTCACCACTGCTCTCATTTCCACCATTGACCATCGATACTGCATCCTCAAAGGCAACCTCCTGAAAAGGTGGGTGGTCATGACCAAAGGGCTCTTTCTCCTGTCTTAATTAGTGAGAAAAAAGAAAGGAAGCAGAAAGAAGTATACATGTTGCTTATGTCCCCTATTGTTACTCTGCCATTCTTTCACCTTTTAAATTAGAAACTCTGTTCTCTCGGCCAATATTGGGGAGACCTAGAATTGTGCTTTTGACAGTGACATCCAGCTGAGATGAGTGTTTTGTGATGAAGGCCCTGAATCCATTCTGACCTAGTTTGAATGTCTGAAATAATGCTGGGCTGTGCTCTGTGTAGGCACATGGGGGTCAATCGTGGAAAAGCAGTTCACCAAGGCAAAAGGGAGGACTTGTTAGCGGAATCTGACAATTAGTTAGAAAAAGAAATGGTGAAGGATCATTTGCAGACAAGACATGCTTGCTGATGACAGATAACCCAGCACTTGCCACAAACTTCCTTCTTATATAAGGTAGGATAATTTATAGGCTTTATATTTATAGATAGCTGAAAAGCTACCTGACATAACATTCCTTCTGAGTAATGCTCTGCTCTCATGATATTTAGGATGTATTGAATCACTATCATGAATGACCAGGTCAAACAGATAACCCATGAATCTGAGAAGAGGTTAGAAGACACTACCAATACTCATTCTCCTATAGACTCAACTGGTAGAAGATTCAAGGCATCATATGTGTTCTTCTCCTAGCCTATTGTTACCCAGATGGGGAGAAATTGGCAAGGAAGGAAATATGTCAACTTTAGTAACTTAGGAAAAGATCTAGATTTCAAATGACCATAAAATCAGATAACTATGGAAAGAACAACAGAAAATGACAGAAATCTTTTTGATTCATTTAGTTAAACAAGAAGTCTGCCTTCTAATGGCTAGATGGGCTGAACTGAGGTGTGTGGTATTATCTAGCAAGGTGTGCCAGTCACCATCACTTTGAGGCGAGACACCATATTCCCACAGAGGTAAAAGTTATAGTTCAGTAGTATTAAAGATGGAGTATCACTGTCTACACAGCCTCAGAGGACATCTTTGTCATTTGGGTGACTGTGTTGTGTATCAAAATGGTTCATGTTGATACTGGATATGAGACTCTCACACATTCTCATTGGTTCAGAAAACATCTTTGTGGAAAGCAGATGATGGCCACCCAAAGATGCATGTACATCTTAACCCATAGAACCTTTGACTGTGTTACCTCATATGGGAAAAGGGTCTTTGCAGATGTGATGAAGGTTATGAACTTTAAGACGGGAGATTATCCTGGTGGGCCCATTCTAATCACATGAGTTCTTAAAAGCAAAGAATCATTTTTGCTGTAGTCAGAAATAGATACCATGAAGGGAGAAGGGAGATGAGATATTGCTGATTTTGAAGACAGAGAAAGGGGGCCATAAGCCAAGGAATGTGGGCAGCCTCTAAAGCTGGAAAAGGTAAGGAAACTAAGTTTCTCCTGGAGTTTCCTGAAAGGGATTCAGCCCCGTGGACACCAAGATTTTATCACAATGAGACCCATGTCACACTTCTGACATACTAAACCATAAGATAACAAATATATGTTGCTTTAAGCCACTAAGACTGTGGTCATTTGTTACAGAAGCAATAGATATCTAACATAATCTGCATATAGACAGATTTCCAATCCATGTTTCTAGTATTCTGGTTGTACCTACTCTTTTCTCACTTTCTTCTTAATTACAGAATATCAAGCTTTAAATATATCCTTTAGTAATTTTTGAATTAAACTGGATAATACAATCATACTGACTCTGAGATATGAGGTCTCATGGTTGGTTCTGGCAAACAGAACAGGTGGCAACAGGCAGGAAGCTATCTCCTAACAGCTTTCCCCATCAATTTTTTGCTGCAATGCCCTGGACAAAAGGCAAGTCTCAAACAGACTCCACTTGAAGTTCTGGTTCTGTTATTTTCTGCCTTATGTTATTTTATTTAATATTTGGGAGGTGCAGTTTTTGTCATCTGCAAAAGTCATGAGATCTACTTTTCAGAATACCCAGTTTAAGATCCACTGAGATAACATATGCAGGGTACCTATCAGGGAGTCTTCCACCTATTGTCATCCATAGTTGGTTGTTAACTATTACAGACCACAGCAGCTTTCTAGGATGAGGCAGAAGCTGGCAAAAATGACCAGGTGACCAAGACAGAATTAGAGACATATAGCCAGAAGGCAAGACGCAGTTTCTGAAAATCACATCCTTTTCAAGCCACAATTTGTTCCTATGCTTTTGGCACTGGTCAATGGTTCGAATCTTAAATGAGGGTCATCATGAGGAGAGCAATTCACAAAGCACAACCATCAGAACACAAGAAGGAGGGGCTCTTTCTCTGCGAAATTCTGATGAAGGCAAGCTGGACTAACTAGGAAGGAGACTGGAAGAGGTTCCTGGGAAGTGGAACACACAGTCTATTGGAGCTGTGAGTAGGGAGGCCTGGGGGAGAGGCAGTAGATTTAGCAGTTCAGCATCAGCATCCCATATTCCCTAAGTAATGCTAAACCTCCCACCGACTGGGAGGGGCCAGAACAGCCTCGATACCCTCTGCCTCAGTCAGGGTCCTCTCAGTGAGACCATCTCTTTCCTCCCAGCTGTGGGGAACTAGAAGAAGAAGAACTACAACTAGAGGGAGAAGAAATAATGAAGAAACTGAAAATAATCATTGAAAATTGCTTCTTTTCCTCCTTTTCACACTTTCCCTCTTCATCTCTCTCTGCAACTGACAAGAGACAGATTCCTTGACTTTGAATGATGTTTTGCATCATTCTATCTTCTGCTCTCAGTAGCCAATCTACCACCGAGCCATGTCCATTCAGCATGCTGAATATCTGCCACCTGTCCTCTTTCAGAATTGAGCCTGACTGGCCACCCTCTAAGGCAGCCTCTTTGAGTCGCTGTCATCTTGTCAGTAACACCTGCTTTATGTCACTACTATCTTTCACTCCCACAGTAGTTTTCTATCACATTTCCATAATGAAGCCAAAGAAGGCACACTGATCTACTACGTCCAAATTTATAAAAATGCTCCAACTCTTCTGTGAGCATTCTATCATACTTAGGGAAGTCTTCCCATTCCAATTTTCCATTTCTGCCCCGTGCAGCAACCTCCAACTGACCCAAGGAAGGCCTTTTGTTCTAATTCTCAAGAACAAGTAACTCAACAATTCTCAAATAGTTCATACTAATTGACAGATAATGTACAATGCTCACCCTGGTGGTCCACAGAATAACAGCATTGCTGTACCTCTCTCTGAAATCAAACAAATTTTACAACTGGGAGGGGACTAAAGCAAGAAGCTCATGTCACTACCCTAATTCTTGCTCAAAGTAGTCTGACTTTATGTAAGACTTCTACGGTGAGACTCAGCTTCTGCTAAAGCCCATTGTTCACAAGGCTTGGCCCAGTGCTCTGGGTTCTACCCCAGCTTATGGAGGTGCATTTGGTGACCTCCATTTAGCTGCTCATTGACAGCACTAACCATCACCAGTCCTTCTACTGAGAAGCTGCAGGACAGTGGCTCCCCTTCTTGTAGTCTCCCATCAGGATATGGGACTACTGATGTCTTAAAAATTTTTGTTAAAAAATTTTATTCTTGGAGTATAATTGCTTTAAATGTTGTGTTACTTTCTGCTGTACAATAATGTGAATCAGCTATATCCTCTGATGTTTTAACCTGAAAAACGTATTTGACACTCCACGACACTCAAATGCCAAAGATATTTTTGGATGCATATTAATCTCATAATGATCAAATAATGGGCATGGATGTATTTTGAAGTATGCTTCAAAGCTCTGAGATGCATTTAATTACTTACTATTGCTTTGTCACTATAATCACCACTTTGACATTCTAGGATAGGTAAACTCTTGGGTGTTGGTGCATACACTAAGAAATTGTTTTATCAAGAGAAAGCTCTTAGCAGTTTCCCTCGTCCTATCCATTGTCTACCTAAGGAGGTGCTCATTTTATGCTCTATAGTTGGTAAAGAATCTGCCTGTAATGCAAGAGACCAGGTTCGGTTCCTGGGTCAGGAAGATCCACTGGAGAAGGGATAGGCTACCCATTCCAGTATTCTGGCCTAGAGAATTCCATGGACTGTATAGTCCATGGGGTTGCAAAGAGTTGGACACAACCGAGCGAATTTCACTTTTACTTTCAGTGAACTCTCTATCTGCAGATGAAAGTATAAAGAGGAAACAGAGAGGATACAGTTTGGGAAACCCGAAATTCCCACTGATTGAGTGGAAATCTAACTCATACTTTACGCTTTAAGATGTGAAAAGAGGCCAAAAAAAAAAAAAAAAGGCACACAGTCACATCTCCACACTGCCTCCCTCTTGATTTTGCCAGTGAGAACTGAAATTTACAATTAAGCATTCCTTTAATATGATATTTACAGAAAGTCAGAGTAAGACATGTTTCCAGAAAATGTCAATCATTAATCATTTGCTACTATATCTATGATGTGTGTGTTAGTCGCTCAGTTGTGTCCGGCTCTTTGCGACCCCGTGGACTGTAGCCCATCAGTCTCCTCTGTCCATGGAATTCTCCAGGCAAGAATACTGAAGTGAGTTGCCATGCCCTTCTCCAGGGGATCTCCCTGACCCAGGGATCAAACCCAGGTCTCCTGCATTGCAGGCAGATTCTTTACCGTAGAAACTGTCAGTATCTACCATACTTTTTCCAGCTGTCTTCTGGTCCTGAGTTGAATGCCAAACAAATGAAAGTGGAAGGTGAACTCTGTTGTTTGTCTTTTGGGTGGCAGTTCTGTTCATTAATTCATTGAGTCAGTAGTTTAAACAACTAATACCACATGACTGTCAACTATGTGCCAGGCATTGTGGTAAGCATTAGAGCAGGGGATCCAGCCAGAAGATGATGTTGGGATTATTGTAAGTTGGGATTTATTATTGTAAGTTTCTCCCCATGCATAGGGTTGTCCATCTAGATTGTGCACTAGAGTGTGAGAGGCACTGACTGATAGGAAGAAAGAGATGCCAAAATATCCGGGGTAATAAAAGTAGAGGAGGAAAATTTGGCCAATGTTTTTTCTTTTACTTCACAAGGTCTCTTGGGAATCATTCTGGGTGGGGTAGTTACAAGATGCATAAAGTTTAGAACTGGAGATCATATTGCCTTTTTATGATTGCTGAAGGTCAAATTAAACAAAAAGAAAATTAAACCTCTATGTGGTGCTATAATTCACATCTGGAGACAGTGACTAGTTCATTCAAGTCAAAAGTGATAGGATTATGCTTGGAGAAACTTCACTTAAAAGAAAAACAGTAGGTCACTAGGGATTTACTTTGTAATAAATTCGCTACCTGTCTGTTTATTCACAGCCAGCCACAAGCTACCCTGAATAATAATTCAAAACCAATTTATATTATTTCTGCTACTAGAGATCATTCCACTAAATAAAGTTCAAAAATTGAATGAACTGTCTTAGGTATTCAGTTTCTCAAACAACACCTAAATTATAAAATAGCCACATCTTACATAGGTCTTAGTGATGATTTAGAGTGGTATGAATGATTCTATTCAAGAGTTTGTGACCTACAACAATGGAGAGAGATGACGGATAAATATAGATTTGAGGGGAGGCTGCCTGATTTTAAAAAGCCAAAGCACAATGTTTATTCTCAGTGCTTAGAATTCCAAGAATTATCATCTCTACGAAGTTCTGGGTGAACAAATATGTTCTTCAAAACTTAATTTTTATGTTTGTTATATAGGATCAAAAATTGTTGTTATTTAAAAAAAATTGTTGTTATTTTATGATGAAAAAAATAAATGTTGTTGCTTAGTCCCTAAGTGGTGTCTGACTCTTTTGTGATCCCATGGACTGTAGCTTGCCAGGCTCCTCTGCCCATGGGAGTTCCAAAGCAAGAATACTGAAGTGGGTTGCCATTTCCTTCTCCAGGGCATCTTCGTGACCCAGGGATTGAACCCACATCTCCTGCAATGGCAGGCGATTCTTTACCACTGAGCCACCAGGGAAGTCCCATCAAAAATACACTTTTCATTTAAAAACAAGCAAAAACAAAACAAAACAAAACCCAACCCAAAACATGTAGAAATCTGGGTTCCAAAGTCAGGAACAAAAGGTTAGTTATTTATTCCATACTGTTAACTGGAATCTATACAATTTCAACACAGACAATTTTATAATTTTCTTTTTTTGCCATTACATTCTACATAGTGAATGTAGTGACTAAGGACACGGACATTGTTTTCACATCTCTCCAGGCTCCAATCTTAGGCATGATACTTTCAGGGTGATCCTGAGCAAGTTGCATGCTCACAATATCTACCTTACAGGATTGCTGGGAGAATTCAAAGCAACAGTGAACATAAAACACTTAGCACATTCCATGATGCATAAAAAGTAATTGATGGTGGTGGCTGATATTATTTTTTACTTTTTTTTTTTCCTTTGGCCATGCTGCATGGCGTGTGAGATCTTAGTTCCCCAAGCAGGGATCGAACCTATGGCCTAAGCATTGGAAGCACGGAGTCTGAACTACTGGACTGCCAGGAAAGTCCCTAATAATATTTTTAATAGCTACTACCCCACACATTTTCGCTACCAACAATCCTGGAAGCACAAACTATTTTGCTGATCATAAAAGGCTCTGACTTCAAGCAGTGTCAGAGCTTAGACACCTGTTGCAGTGATGTCAAGGAGTCTGGTGCTTTCCTTAAGTGATAGTTCATTTATGAGCATCTTTTGTTTATTAGGAATTCCTTCCTCAGGTTTGTCTACTGAACAATGGCATGAGCTTATGAACATGCATCAACATCCATGATCATGTGGATAAAGATAATCGTAATCAAATGGGATATATACCATATGCTGCATACCTATCTTGGGTCAGATATTTTACAATGTATTTTACGTTCTACCTGATTTTATTCTTGCAGCACAGAAGACTTCACTTCCTTCAAGTCTGTTCAGTGTCCATTGATCACAAAGGCTGTGTTTGATTCCTAATAAAGAGAGCAGCTTTATAATTCTCTCTTGCCCCTTTATCCCGACTTCTTTTTTTTCATGGTGCTCACCATCCTCAGATATGATACAACATATTTGGTAGTGGTCCTTCTTGTCTTCAACTAGACAGGGGCTCCATGACAATAGTTACTATGCTTGTTCAGTGCTGTACTCTCCCCCTCCAAGTCCCGGAGCAGTGCCTGTCACATGTAGATAGTCAACAGATGTTGAATGAATGAATGAGTCATCCTTTGAGGTAAGGTTCTATTAGTCATATTTTGGGAGTGTCAAACTGAAACTCAAGTAAATCAGGGAATTTTTCAGAGTATTCTGGGGCTGGTAAATGATATGGGCAACAATTAGACTCAAGTCTAACTCCAGAACAGAGTGTTCTCCATTAATTCTGGCCTTAACTAGCACTCATTCAACAGCCTAGATCAGGATCATTGTACCATCAAAATACCTGTCTTTAAAAACAGAATCTAAGCTCATATAAGTTGACATTGAAATGACAACAGTGTATGAACAGCAGTGATTCCCAAAGCAAATACATACATCTACCGAGCATCTATTTTGTATGTAACATCATATTAGATATGAGATTTCTACATTTCACTCAATATTGAGATTATGTACAAGGGAGCATCTCGCTTTCAATGAAGCAAAATAAGAGCAGACCAGAGGAATATCTCTGAATTTCCAAGTATGATTTATGTGCACAACTTTTTTTTTTGCCAAACACCACTGCTCTAGAGCACTTTTTTTCAAGACAAAATGCAATTTATACCACCAAGTAAGGCAAACTGATTATTTCTCCCAAGTTATTATTTCCCTAGGTAACTGCTACCACGTACATAAACATGAACTCTTTGCCCCTCCTCCACTTCTCTGCTTCTGTGTGATTCTTGTGCTTCTATTATGGAATTTTCACATAGACCACAACAGAGATGTTACAGAACAGTTTACTAATGCTGTTTGGTTTCCTGTGACATAGGCCTCCTTTGTTCTAAGAGGTTGAAAATAATTACACAGCATTTCCTCAAGTGTTTCTCAAGAGCACTGGTTCTAGGAAATGCTTCACAAAGACTCCACCAAGAACAGGAATGGGGAGCAAGGGCAGTGTTTTGATCTGACTTAAGGCAATGTCATTTGGGGCAACTATTACGTTCTTTTCTTGTAGATATCTATAACTGCTACTGGCTAGAAGTGGGAGAAGGGTTAGCCTCTTCCTCTAGGAGCTTACTCCTAAACTGGAATGTGGGCAAATGGCAAAGCAAATTCTCCTTTAGACATTTATTAAGAAGCAATCACAAAACATCTAGTCTACACTGTGGAGTCACAAATCTGTTTTAAAGTGATCCAAAATCATTTTGCATAAAAATTTCACCCGAGGCAAATATGATAATATTAGAGGGAAAGAATTCAGTTAATTAGGCTGGTAGGAACCAGGCACTCAAGAAGCTTCCAGAATTAGGAATCAAATTACGAACACTATTTCTCACATTAGTAGATTTGTATACCCTGTTCATACAAGGGTAGGGAGTGTCTCTATAATATTTGAACCAGTATAAACATGGAAAAATCACTAATTACACCAATGAAAACTCTTAATATTCTGCTGTTAATGCTAATTAAGGGCTTCCCTGGTGGCTCAGAGGTTAAAGCATCTGCCTCCAATGCGGGAGACCAAGGTTCGATCCCTGGGTGCTAATTAACCAATCATTCTAACAGCCCCTTCTCACAGCAAATCCTCTGGTGGAGTTCTGAGGAAAGAGTCAAAGTGCTTGTATTTCCTTTGGAAATTATCACTATAAGGGCAACTCACAACCTCTAGAGTTTAGCATAAACTAAGAGTAATACAGACGGCCTGTCATACTGTCAATGCTGACATATTTTAAAGAAAGTTACAGTAAGTCCCTTACATACGAATGAGTTTTGTTCCAAGAGTGTGTTCGTAAGTCCAGCAAAGTTAGCCAAGGAATCTAACGCAATTGGCTATATACTGCTCTTTTATGCTTGTTTTCAGACATCCTGGGCTTGAAAGAAAGAAAGATACTGTACTACTTTACTCTATACATTACTGTGCAGTAAATCACACAAAACACAACCATTTGTAGAGGATGCACAAATGTGACAGTGTACTCCAGATGTGATTGGACATGTGAACACTCGTTCACATCTTTGAAAGTTTGCAACTTGAAGTTTCGTATATAGGGGACTTACTGTAGAGACACCGTAACAGGTTGTTGTTCAGTAGCTAAGTCATGTCTGATTCTGCGGCCCCATGGACTGCAGCATGCCAGGCTCCTCTGTCCTTCACTATCTCTCAGAGTTTGCTCAAATTCATGTCTATGCAATCTAACCATCTCATCCTCTGCCACCCCCTTCTCCTCCTGCTCTCAGTCTTTCCCAGAAACAGGGTCTTTTCCAGTGAGTCAAGTTTTTGCATTAGGTGGCCAATTATTAGAGCTTCAGCTTCAGCAACAGTCCTTCCAATGAATAATCAGAATTGATTTCCTTTAGGATTAACTACTTTGATCTCCTTACCATCCAAGGGACTCTCAAGAGTCTTCTCCAGCACCACAATCAAAAAAGCATCAATTCTTCACCACTCAGCATCTTTGTGGTCCAACTCTCACATCTGTACCTGACTACTGGAAAAACCATAGCTTTGACTATTTGAGGAGCAATGCATACTTTATCCAAGGACTTACCAGGTGGTGTGCAGTGGTAAAGAATCTGCCTGCCAATGCAGGAGACGCAGGAGACACTATGTGGGTTCGATCCCTGGGTCAGAAAGAGTCCCTTGGAGGAGGAAATGCCAACTCACTCCAGTGTTTTTCCTGGAGAATTCCATGAATAGAGAAGCCTGGCTACGGTCCATGGGGTCATAAAGAATCGGACACGACTGAGCATGCATGCACACTTTATCTTTCTTTAAGAGTCCCAAAGCATGTGTGTGTGTGTGTGTGTGTGTGTGTGTGTGTGTGTGTTTTCAGTCACTCAGTTGTATCTGACTCTTGGACTCTTGATAATAACCTATAAAAGGTTCTGCAATCTCACACATTAAAGAGCTTTGCTTAGCTTTGTTCAACTCTCAAACGTATTTGATAACACAACAACAGTGAAGCTTAACACTATTAATATTTTAAGGCAATAGCTCTCAAAGTATGCCCTCTAGAGAAGCAGCATCAGCAGCACCTAGAAACTTATTAGTAATGGGAACTCTTAAGTCCCACTCTTTCCAGATTCATGGAATTAGAACCTATGTGTGGAGCCCAGAAATCTGTGTTTTAAGAAGTCCTTCAGGTGATCATCATGCATGCATACTAAAAATATGAAAACCAGCATCCTGAAGAACAAATTTAGGGATCTTACTTTGTACACCTGACCTCCAAAAGTATCTTCTTCATTCATCCAGATCAACTTTTCTCTAATGGGAGATCTATTCTATAGCCTATCTGACTTGTAAGTCCTAATTTATTCCTTGTAATCATATTTAACAGTCTTACTGGGGGAGGGCGGGGTTGGGGGGAGGTTAGGCATGTAGGTAGTGGAATTTGTAATTTACTTCTGGCCTACAGTCCAAGACAATAAGATAGGAAAAGAGGTCACAATCTAATTAACTTTCTAATTAAGGGAATATGGTCGCTTTCTAATTACAGTTACAAAGAATAAAATGTAGTCCATAATTAGAAAGTTACTCTGCTCTATTTAAACTTTGCATTGTGTCAGCTATTCCATCATCATATTATTGTTTAACATTTATTCTGAAATGCAGACTCTATTTTCAAAGTGCCTTGGAAGAGGTTTTATTTATCTCTCACACTGAAATTGCAAAATAGATCAGTATTTCACAGGCTGATACAATGGGATACAGAAAGTTTATGGCATTCACACTATATATCATTAATAGAGGTGGGATCTGAGTTCATGGTCCTTTGTAACCACACTGCTTTACCCTCAGTTCAGTGGGTAACATTACTTCTCTTACTATGTTTTTACTCTGGCTTTTTCTTTTTTTTAATTTTTTGGGAAAATGCCAAAACTGTATTCAGTATCCATATGTAACCATGGCAATCACCTGGATACATACACATCTGCCTCAAAGAGCTAGGCTATTAGAATCAGTTCTCCAGAGAGTCTCAGAATACCATGGATCCGTCACAGCACTCTGAGTTTCTCATTTTGATCTCACCAGCCATGTTCAAACATGCAGCCAATAATAAATGTCTACTGCAGATATTTTTTCTAACATGCTCTACTCTTTCTGCTTCTTAAGAAACCATTTGTACTTTCAATAAGATGCAAAGATGCTTTATGAAAGAAAAAAATAATAAAATGAAAATTAGACTGCCTTTTTGTTTTACAACACAGAGTTGAAATTAAACGTGTCATTTTTCACCAAAATATTGTTTCCCATTACTGAAGAGAAGTGATGGGCCTGAGGGCCTCATGCATTACAAATCTCATGTGCTTTAGATAGCTAGTAAATCATTTGCGTTTTGCCTATAGTATTTTCTGCCAAGCTCAGCGTTTATTGCTTACAGCTGAATACAGCCACCTAAATCATCCATCACGTTTTTATAACCAACTGTAGCTTTCCTTCTTATACACCAAGGAACTGGCGCATTTTAAGAATGAGAATGAGTGAGAGGTGCCTTTACACACTCAGAAGGACTATAGAAGCAATAAACAGTACATGAATTTTATAAGGAAGGAAAAATATAATACATTTACTGATATCAAGAGCTAAGAGCTTTTGAAATCGCCCATCCACATTACCAGCCTTGCAGCTGACTTTCCATATTACCATCTTCCTGGATGCTTAGATCATGTAATGTGAGTTACAGTGAGTGTACGCTTATTAGTGAACCAAGCATTTTAGATGCAGGCTAGAAGAAGAAATAACACATCAGGTATCTAAGAGCTAGGAAAAGTTCTCCCCTGTTACTATATATAACTCTTCAGTTTTACTCAGTTCAGAATGCTACTGAGAATTTTTGAGATCATAGAAAGCAACCCTCTCATTTTTACTGGTAAAGATATGAGGGCCTCCTTGATAAATCTGGCTGCTATATTCCTACCAATTTTAGCAGGATTGGCTGGGTAGGTAACATGAGCTGAAGGTGATATACCTGAGTGTGTGTTAGTCACTCAGTCGTGTCTGACTCTTTGCGACCCCATGAACTGTGGCCCTCCAGGCTCCTCTCTCCATGGAATTCTCCAGGCAAAAATACTGGAGTGGGTTGCCATTTCCTTCTCCAGTGGATCTTCCTGACCCAAAGATCGAACTGGTGTCTCCTGCATTGCAGGTAGATTCTTTACCATCTGAGCCAGCATGGAAGCCTGATGATATATCTACTTCCTCTCAAATTCTTCACTAAAGTCTTCCCTGCCATCTCTCTTCCAAATCTGTTGGGACATGGCTATCCACTGTGACTATATGTTAGAACTGCTTTGGGCATTTATTAAATTGCAGATGCCTGGGTTATATCCCTAGAGATTTAGATTTAATAGAGTTTTATAGTCAAAACAAATGGCAATTGGACTCACTACATATGGTGTATCTTTACCTCTTATAGAAACACTGTTCAAAATTGTTTTAAAATCACAAGTATTTTATCTCATTTTTTAACATGTGTAATAAAAATCAATATGGAAAATCTTTTCTTATGTGGAAATTATGTTTATACAAGGGGGTATGAAAATCATTGATGCTACCATGACATCAGTTTCTAGATGTTTCTGATGCTGTTGTCAGAGGAGAGGGCAAATATCACATTCAGAGGTCTTATAGGAGAAGGACTTTGGGTAAACTATAGTGAACTTCATTGCAAAAAAAAACAAAACAAAAAAACACACTCCATTTTAGAAAAGATGGGGAGGAAGAAACAGTTTTAAGAAATCCTTAACTAAAAGAGAAAGAAGAGACTTGGTAGTGGATTGGTCCATGGGGAAGCAAGAGAGAGAAATCAGAGATGAATACCAAAGTCCTAATTTAGGTGACTGTATATCATCACCTGGGCTTCCCAGGAGGTGCTAGTGGTAGAGAATCCACCTGCCAATTCAGGAGACAGAAGAGACACAGGGTCGATCCCTGGGTTGAGAAGATCCCCTGGAGGATGGTATGGCAACCCACTCCAGTATTCTTGCCTGGAGAATTCCATGGACGGAGGAGTCTGGTGGGCTACAGTCCATGGGGTCGCAAAGAGTCAGATATGACTGAAGCGACAGCACACATGCATGCATAGTGTCACCAACTGGAAAAGAAATCACTAGAAGAGGGGATTTCCCTGATGGTCCAGTGGCTAAGACTTTGTGCTCCCAATACAACGGGCCTGAGTTTGATCCCACATGCCCAAACTAAGACCAGGCATGGAAAAATAAATAAATCTATTTAAAAAAAAAAAAAAGAAGAAGAAGAAGAAAGTAAGCACTGGAAGAGGGAGAGTTGAATCTGTGACCCTTGTGGCATCTCCAGGTCGAGATGGCAATGGAGAGTAGATGTCTGGAGTTAAGAGAACCACCAGCACATAGTTGATAGTCAAAGCCATTCTGGGATGTCATTGTCCAGAGAGAGTTTAAAAAGGGGAGAGGACAGGAGACCAAAGCTTGGGAGCTCCAAGTGGTGAGTGGCAATTGTTTGGTTAGAGTAACAAAAGAACAAAGGACCAAAAACAAAGAACAAAGGCAGCTACTTCATGATAACTTGTAAGAAAAGAATCTCAGGAAGGACAGAGTGACTCACAGCGTCAAATGCAGCAGAGGAGGTAATGTGATTAGGGTGAAAAATATCTCCCTAGGATCGGGACCTTTTCAATTGAATTCTGACGGTTGAATTCAGACAGCTCTGGATTTGATGATCAAGTGTGATGTCATGCAGAGCTGGAACTAGGCTGAGTCCAACAGGGTGCCTAGGGAAGAGGATTTAAGAAAGCACTCACTCTCAGAGTCCTGCAAGTCTGGAGAGAAGAGTTGGCAGATAAAAGCCCATTGGCCAGATGCCTAGGCAATGGCCAAACTCCAGGTTAAGGAGGTAGCATTTGGGAGATCTGGAAGCACAAAGATTTTAGGGTAGGTAGGGAGTGGCACAGAGTCAGACAGGACTGAAGTGACTTAGCAGCAGCAGCAGCAGCAGGGAGTGGCTGTTGCCCCAGGACAAAATGTCCAGGCTCAAGGTTAGAAGAGGCACAAAAGAGGAACTGACCTAGGGCAATAGATTTCAGATCAAGTCATCTTAGGTTATGGTGCACCGTATGGAACTGCCCGAGTTTCAGACCTACAGAGTGGTCATATCATGTTTCAGTGTAATAAATCTTTTTTCTCCACCAAGGCACATGTGGTCTCTGGGTTTGAACAGAGTCCAAATGGGAAAATAAGGGTTCTGAGGTACTAGCTGTGAATGTGAATGCTCGATAATCAAGCAACTCTTATCATGGGCATAACACTTTATGGCATATTGCGTGCCCTTTCAATCCACATGGCCCTAGTAGCATCTTTTCTAACTAGATTGCAGGTTCTTTTAATCGAAGGGGATTTCTGGTGCCCCTCTTAGATTCAAAGCTTTACAAAGCCACATTTGGAGCATCAGTATGTTATATAATGTTTTTTTGATAGACAGAAGATGCAGGAGGCATAAGATGGTGTTCTCCATACATAAAAGTCAGATTTTACTTGAAAGGGAGCAACTGTCTTTAGCTTTCCATTGATAACTCTGCATTTTAACAGTGGCTTGAATAAAATATGAGAGCTAGCTAGCTAGATAAATAGATAGATGGATTGTTAAATATAAATCAGGATATAGATGTAGAGATTTGGCTTGCTTTATTTTTATTCTGCATTTCTTTTCTTGTTTTCAGTAGGTTTTAAACCTTTGAGGGACTTTTTCCCTTACACCATTTGAAATCTGAAAGGTAGTTTAAATTTAGACATACTTATTTTATTAAAACTCATTGCTTTTCTTATCAGTGAACTCATGTTATGCAATTTTCAGGCAGAATTATTTCAAGTGAAGCTGAGAAGGGGCTCCAGATTCAAGTATTCAACTCATTTTCTCTTTGCATAATATCTCGTTGCAGAGATAGGTGTCTAATTTCCAGCTATGGTTTCCAAGTCTTTTTTCAATGATTTAGATGTTTGCATTGGGCCAGGCAAGCAATCTATATTAGTTCAAGTGGGGCTACTGGGATGCATTGGTAAATGCTGCTAAAAGAAGAATTATACAGGACAATAAATATAATGCAATATGTATATAAATTTTTAGATGCTTATGTTTGTGATTGGGGCTTCCCAGGTGGCTCAGTGGTAAAAAATCCGCCTGCTAAATTAGGATCTGCAGGAGATGTAGGTTCGATCCCTGGGTTGGGAAGATCCCCTGGAGGAGGGCATGGCAACCCACTCCAGTATTCTTGCCTGGGAAATCTCATGGATAGAGGAGCCTGGCGGGCTACAGTCCATAGGGTAGCAGAAGAGTCAGACATGACTGAGGGACTGAGCACGCATGCATGTCTGTGATTACATAATTCACAAATTCTCCATCTTGATTAAACTACAAGATATAGGGCTATTCTAGTAGTAATTTCCAATCTTTTAGGGGCTGTGGAAAAACAGAGAGGAATGCGAGTCTTATACTGATTCCCTGGATAGCTGAATTCACTATGGATCTGCAGTTCCTTACTTATAATTCAGAATTCCTAGAAGGTCTAAAAACTGAAAGCTGCTTTTCAGTAATATAAATCATTTGGTGGCAGAAATGCCCTTGAAACTGCTTAAGGCTATTTATGATCTTTTAAAAAATCATACTTAGTGTGAATATTCATGTTTTCCTGCAGAAATAGTACTCTGATTATGGGGTTCTGCCCCCTGAGTTCTCTTAGGATGGAATGTCATACATGATACAGATACAACCTATTATTTTACTGCATTCCAATAATTATGACTTCTGAACCACAACTTGTCCAAGACCCTCAGGAGAAGCTGATCAACTTCAACATTGCCCCCTTTCCTCTGTGAAGTACTTTTAGGAAGTCTGAAGACTTACCAGCACATCAGTGACTCTGAGCTTGATATCAAGATTCAAGAGAAAGAATTCAAGAGAGTAGCTTAAGTGTCAGAGAAGGCAATGGCACCCCACTCCAGTACTCTTGCCTGGAAAATCCATGGACGGAGGAGCCTGGTAGGCTGCAGTCCATGGGGTCACTAAGAGTTGGACGCAACTGAGCGACTTTACTTTCACTTTTCACTTTCATGCATTGGAGAAGGAAATGGCAACCCACTCCAGTGTTCTTGCCTGGAGAATCCCAGGGATGGGGGAGCCTGGTGGGCTGCCATCTATGGGGTCGCACAGAGTTGGACACTACTGAAGTGACTTAGCAGCAGCAGCAGAAGCAGCTTAAGTGTGCTGACTAGTATTTTCTAAAATCAAACCTACGGGACTTGAACATATATATATATATACTTGTTTTTATTGTTCTAGGTTTATTGATGTATTTTTGACAGATAGCATTGTGTAAGTTTAAGGTAGACAAATGATTTGATACATGAATATATTGTAAAATGATCACCAATGATCAAAATGAACATAATTACCATTTTTGTGGTGATAACTTTTAAGATAACTAAATACAAGATAACTCTCTCAAGAGCTTTCAAATGTGTTTAAAGATATAAGAATTCATCAACAAATCCCTCTCCCATCCCATGTTATATCAGCATACATGGTAGGTGCTGTACTTGTGTGTATATACATACACAGACATACTATCTATACTTGGTGGTAGGTGAATTCCAGTGGATGCTTACTGTTTGTCTCTAGAGATCTCTTCAAGAAAATTAGAGATACCAAGGGAACATTTCATGCAAAGATAGGCTCGATAAAGGACAGAAATGGTATGGACCTAACAGAAGCAGAAGATATTAAGAAGAGGTGGCAAGAATACACAGAAGAACTGTACAAAAAAGATCTTCACGACCCAGATAATCATGATGATGTGATCACTAATCTAGAGCCAGACATCCTGGAATGTGAAGTCAAGTGGGTCTTAGAAAGCATCACTACGAACAAAGCTAGCGGAGGTGATGGAATTCCAGTGGAGCTATTTCAAATCCTGAAAGATGATGCCGTGAAAGTGCTGAACTCAATATGCCAGCAAATTTGGAAAACTCAGCAGTGGCCACAGGACTGGAAAAGGTCAGTTTTCATTCCAATTCCAAAGAAAGGCAATGAAAAAGAATGCTCAAACTACCGCACAATTGCACTCACCTCACATGCTAGTAAAATAATGCTCAAATTTCTCCAAGCCAGACTTCAGCAATACGTGAACCATGAACTCCCTGATGTTCAAGCTGGTTTTAGAAAAGGCAGAGGAACCAGAGACCAAATTGCCAACATCCACTGGATCATGGAAAAAGCAAGAGAGTTCCAAAAAAACATCCATTTCTGCTTTATTGACTATGCCAAAGCCTTTGACTGTGTGGATCACAATAAGCTGTGGAAAATTCTGAAAGAGATGGGAATACCAGACCACCTAACCTGCCTCTTGAGAAATCTGTATGCAGGTCAGGAAGCAACAGTTAGAACTGGACATGGAACAACAGACTGGTTCCAAATAGGAAAAGAAGTAGGTCAAGGCTGTATATTGTCACCTTGCTTATTTAATTTCTATGCAGAGTACATCATGAGAAACGCTGGACTGGAAGAAACACAAGCTGGAATCAAGATTGCCGGGAGAAATATCAAGGACCTCAGATATGCAGATGACACCACCCTTATGGCAGAAAGTGAAGAGGAGCTAAAAAGCCTCTTGATGAAAGTGAAAGAGGAGAGTGAAAAAGTTGGCTTAAAGCTCAACATTCAGAAAACAAAGATCATGGCATCTGGTCCCATCACTTCATGGCAAATAGATGGGAAAACAGTAGAAACAGTGTCAGACTTTATTTTGGGGGGCTCCAAAATCACTGCAGATGGTGACTGCAGCCATGAAATTAAAAGACGCTTACTCCTTGGATGAAAAGTTATGACTAACCTAGATAGTATATTCAAAAGCAGAGACATTACTTTGCCGACTAAGGTCCGTCTAGTTAAGGCTATGGTTTTTCCTGTGGTCATGTATGGATGTGGGAGTTGGACTGTGAAGAAGGCTGAGTGCCAAAGAATTGATGCTTTTGAGCTGTGGTGTTGGAGAAGACTCTTGAGAGTCCCTTGGACTGCAAGGAGATCCAACCAGTCCATTCTGAAGGAGATCAGCCCTGGGATTTCTTTGGAAGGAATGATGCTGAAGCTGAAACTCCAGTACTTTGGCCACCTCATGCGAAGAGTTGACTCATTGGAAAAGACTCTGATGCTGGGAGGGATTGGGGGCAGGAGGAGAAGGGGACGACTGAGGATGAGATGGTTGGATGGCATCACTGACTCGATGGACGTGAGTCTGAGTGAACTCCAGGAGATGGTGATGGGCAGGGAGGCCTGGCGTGCTGCGATTCATGGGGTCGCAAAGAGTAAGACACGACTGAGCGAGTGAACTGAACTGAACTGAATCGCCTCCTGTACTGACATGAAAGGACATTCTCTCTCTGAGAGATAGAGAAATTTGCTAGTTGGAAATTCCTACACTAATAATGTCTTCATGATTCAATGGTTTGGATGCCAGTTCCCAAATTCTTCTGTTTCTCCACTGTGCATAATGACGCATCCGTTTACATTGTGTCCCAGAAACAGCCATGGGTTCCCTATAGTCTATGAAGACATACTTTTTATAAAAGAGGTATACAACCACCTACACCAAAGAAATAGGTGCTATAAAGAAACAACATCTATTTTTATCATCTCTTATTTCTTATTATCTCTTAAGAGATTGATATCTCTTATTTATCCATGATGTTGGATTGCCTGATTACTCTGTGCCAGGTATTGTGCTAATGTTTCATACATGGCATTACTTTAATCATTACTATAATACCAAGAATGTATAATTCTATTAGGTAAGTTAGAAAATTGATCTAATGGTAGAGAAGTAAGTCACTGGCTCAAGTCACAGTAAGAACAGAAATTTGGGAGGCAAGTGGGGCCACTGCATTTCAGAATCTGATCAGCCCACAATCCTGCCCTGGGGTGGCTTGTCAATTCTAATGACCACGTAGAATAACATTCTTCCAATATTTTTTTTTTTTTTTACTTTGAGCTGATCAAGAATGAATTAAAATAAAAAATACATATCATATGAAACACTTATTCCTAAAGTGGCTCCTACCTCATCAACATCTTTCCTACTTCATCTTAGAAAGCCCCTGTCTCCATGAGGTCAATTCATTCTGGTCTCTTCACTCCATCTTCTCACCCCTCAGCACTTAGGTATGAGTATGTGTTACTGGAAGACAGTGGACAGTAAAAGCCACAAGAAAGTCTTTGATAATGTCACATTTTTTTTCCCTGTTGCAAGCTGCTCAAGCCAGTGAAAGAGCCTGAACAGTGCGTGAATAGAGTCTTTCTCCTGGAAGTAAGTGGAAGATGGCTGTCACTAAACTATAGAAACATTTCAGGGGCAATTTATGTGAAGGCAGAAAGTCATTTATTATACCTCAGAAATTTGGAAGGAGGATGAGAGAAGACTCAGAAAAAAAGTCCTAAGGTAGATATAGTGAGATTACTTTCCATCATTTATATGACAGATAAAAAGAAAATAAGTTATTCATTTTTAATTAGTAAAAACAAATGAATTAAAGATAATCTTGCCATTTAACAGTTCCAACTCTCTTCTGATTAACTATCGATTTTTTACCAATTAAAATACCAAAAAATACAGCACCTCTGAGTGAAATTACACAATAGAGAATGACATATGACCAGGTACTCTGGAGCTGAACAGGACTGCCAGAAGTTGAGAAATTAAAGGCTTTATACTAATTTTGCATGTTTCATTTTACTGAGAATAGAGTTTTGAGGAACAATGGTTAAATATGGGTCAGCATTTGATGACTGATTATAATCAAGTTGCTCCCAACATATTTATTTAATCACTAAATGTTATGTTATTGCCTTAATACTTATCTTTTAATTGTCCTGGCTTTTCAAATTTGGGTGTTACCTAGAAAAGTAAAAAATATACAAGCTAACTAACTTACTTGTAGTTATAATTAGGATTAGTGTTTTGGAGGGTGTTTTTTGTTTGTTTAGACTTTTGATAGCCATAATAGAATTGGCAGGGCAGGTCAAAAAGTTTGTTTGGGTTTATTTTGGCCAACCCAACCTGTGTCCTCCTTACAGTCTTCAAATATGGTCCGTGCCATCACTTGTCTCTGAATATGCCTAGGGCTGTTCTCATTCTAGAATGTGGCTTACCAAGATCACTTCGACTGTGCAGAGCAGCCTCTTTCCCATTCCTCTTGGCAAAAAACTATGTGCCTTAGAAGGTTCAGCTCAAAACTCACTCCGTTCTCACACTCAGATGCGTGATGATCTCATTTTCTGGAAAAGACTGTCTTACATGATTTCTTAATTCTGTACCATAATTATTCCCAACTTGTGTCACTACTGTTATTGCTTGAACCTTTCTGTAAATTTCTGTAGAGGATTGTCTTGCTTATTTCTGTTTCCTCCCAAGAGTTTTCTTGCTCTCAAGGAGCTTATTAAGTAGTTGCTAAACTGAATGGGGAAAACGGCCACTTTTTGAAAATTAAAGCTAATAAGCATTAAGCTGAAACAGACATGGTTATTCATTTGTTGAAATAACTCATTATAAAAATGGTCTACATAAAAAGCAGTTGATGAATAGGCACATGATAAGATGCTCTACATTGCTAATTATTAGAAAAATGCAAAGCAAAAGTACAATGAGGTATCAACTCACACCAGTCAGAAGGGCCATCATTAAACAGTCTACAAATAACAAATGCTGCAGAGGGTGTGAGAAAAAGGAATCCTCCTACACCAACAGTGTAATTTGGTACAGCCACTATGGAGAATAGTATGGAGGTTCCTTAAAAAAATAAAAATGGAGCTATCATATTATCCAGCAATCCCACTCCTGGACCTGTATCTGGAGAAAACCATACTTTGAAAACATATATGCACCCCAATGTTCACTGAAGCACTATTTACAGTAGCCAAGAAATGGAAGCAACCTAAATGTCTATGAACATATGAATGGATAAAGAAGATGTGATACATAAATGAAAAGGAATATTATTCAGCCATAAAAAGAAGAAAAGAAAGCCATTTGCCTGAATATTCATTGGAAGGACTGATGCTGAAGCTGAAACTCCAATACTTTGGCCACCTGTTGTGAAGAACTGACTCATTTGAAAAGACTCCGATGCTGGGAAAGATTGAAAGCAGGAGGAGAAAGGGGCAACAAAGGATGAGATGGTTGGATGGCATCACCAACTCTATGGACATGAGTTTGAGCAAGCTCTGGGAGTTGGTGATGGTGAGGGAAGTCTGGTGTGCTGCAGTCCATGGGGTCACAAAGAGTCAGACACGACTGAGCTACTGAACTGAGTGATTGAATGCCATTTGCAGCAACATGAATGGACCTAGAGATGATCATACTAAGTGAAGCAAGTCAGACAGAGAAAGGCACATACCATTCGCTATCACTTACAGATGGAATCTAAAAATACGACACAAATGAACCTATCTACGAAACAGAAACAGAATCACAGACCTAGAGAAGAGACTCATGTTTGCCAAATGTGAGGGGGCTTGGAAGAAGGTTGGAGTGGGAATCTGGGATTAGTAGATGCAAACTGTTATATATAACAAATCACTTTGATGTGTGCCAGAAACTGACACAACAATGGAAATCAATACTTCAATAAAATAGATTTTTTAAAAGGTGGCAGATGAGTTTAAGGTGCTCCCCAGATACTTGTACTGAATTCTCTAGTTTGTCTCCTAAAAGCAGAAGAGACGAAGTATCATGAATGCAAAGTAAGCTCTAACCTAAATCTTTCTAACAGTATTGGGACTTTGTTGTCTCAAGACAAGGGTGGTGGCCTGAATGAGGAAGGGACAAAAACCACCTGAAAGGTAAGAACTGGCAGTGTCAGCTGCCAGATTTTTCAGATCATAAAACCCTCAAGATTGGGAGGAACACAGTGTCTGAGCAACCTGAGTTTAAAAGAATGCCCCTTAACATTCCTTCCTCTTCTTTCTAATTACTTGTCTCAAGAAGCCTTCAGATCTGCAATTTAGTCTCTTCAATGGACTTATTCATTAACAGGGAGTGTGCCCTGTTCAAATGATTGATGCCAGTTATCTTACCAGATTCATCTCCCATTTCATTTGATGAATCAGCATTCTGGTTTATAAATCAGTTTCTGGCAACCTGGCTTGGCATTCATCACTTCTCTACAGCTTGGTCGCCCCTAAGTGAGTGGCTTCCTTTATGTTTTCATTGCTGTAAATCTGAGGAGTGTTCCCTGGGCTTGTGGGAAATTTTTCAAGAGCAGCCTCTGTGTGAATTTGAATTGAAGCAAACAGCTCACGCTAAAATATCTGAAGAGCTTAACAATGTTTTAAGAATACCTTGTAATTCTGATTATTGCCATCCATAATATTCATTAGGCAGTCCATACATATTTGTTGAATTAAACAGAACCTTATTCTAGCAATAAGCAAGAGCCAAGAAAGGCTTCTTATTTTTATTATTTTAATTTTTTTCTTTACCAGAGTTGTGGAGGTGAGGATGGGAAGAGGGAAAAGGAAACAGCTCATGGGACTTCCCTGGTGGTCCAGTGGCTAAGACTCTGTATTCCCAATGCAGGGGCCTGGGTTCAATCCCTGGTCAGGGAACTAGATTCCCACATGCCACAACTAAGAGTTCTCACGCTGCAACTAAGACCTGATACAGCCATATGAATGACTAAATATTAAAAAAAAAAAAAAAAAAAAGAAATGGCTCACAAGAAAATCAGTCAGAACAGAAAAGGACCCAAAGCTCCCACGAGTAGATGCATGTCAGAGTATAACCTGTGTGCAGATCAAGGCTTAACTGAGGAGAACCATGCACAGACAATGGAGGTGAGCTTGGAGGGGTCCAGATAACAGAGAAGGTGAGAAATTTGAGGGGCTGATTTGAAGAGGGAACTTCAGAGGGAGTCATAAATACCTAAAGAAGGATTCTTAAGACCATTTCAGTATGATGCACTGATTGAAACCCTCCTTAGTTGGATATTTGTGAAATTTAATACGGGGCAGAAAACTAAAAAAATAAGAAAAAAACCCTCCATAGAATCTATTTTTTAGGAATCTGGAATTGAATCTAGCCTTTTGTTTTTATGGGTGGATCAACAGGCCTTTTACGGGCAGTACTGTATTTTCTATATATTTACTCTATTTTCCCTGGTAGTTCATATGGTAAAGAATCTGCCTGCAATGCAGGAGATGTGGGTTCGATCCTGGGGCTGGGAAAATCCCCTGGAGAAGGAAATGGCAACCCACTCCAGTATTCTTGCCTGGGAAATCTCACGAACAGAGGAGCCTGGAGGGCTACAGTCCATGGGGTTGCAAAGAGCCAGACACAACTAAGCGAGTAACACAACACAACACATCTACATAATCAAGTGATATTTAGGGCTACTTTCTCAGGGTTGACCAAAGGTACCTAGCAACAAGTTAGATAAAATGCTAAGCTAATTGTGTATTTTCATCATGATTGACTTATCCCAAGAACTTAGGTAGAAAGTGGCATGATATATGAAGCAGGAGCCCTGAATGGTCTTGAAAACACAACCAGAGCTATAGAGAAATCTGGGTCAAGATGATTTTAAAGTTAGAAATACTGAGAAATGCCTATGTGAAAGATCATCTAGGTTTTTTTTTTTAGGCACTTTCCCCAGTGTCCCCAAAGAGACTAATAAAAACTACAAATTTGGTGGCATATTTTCTTACTGACTTAAAGCAAGGTAGCATAGTGATGTGGACAGATACTAGGACTCAGATGTCAAATTCCCAATTTCATCTCAGAGAGAATAAAAAGAAGGAGTCCATTCTATTCTACATGTAAAGAACTGGGAGAATGCCCATGAGGGGCTACCCAGAAGGGCACAGTAGACTGAGTTTAGAAGGTGGGGAGTTCCACTTATTACAGGAATGATGAATAGTCAAGTATTATTGAGTAATCTTAGACTTCATTGAAAGAACATGGGCAATATTTGCACTGTCTGCAAAGCTGCTCAAGTCTGAAGGAGAGAAAGGTGTGCAGAGCCAACTGAAAACTCTATAGGGATGAAGCTGAGCCCTAGCTGCTTGAAGCCACAGGATTCCAAATCAGCATGGCCTCTGTGAGCAGTGATGATGTAAATGTCCTCTGGAATTCAGTTCAGTTCAGTTGCTCAGTCATGTCAGACTCTTTGCAACCCCATGGACTGCAGCATGCCAGGCCTCCCTGTCCATCATCAACTTTCGGAGCTTACTCAAACTCATGTCCATTGAGTCGGTGATGCCATCCAACCATCTCATCCTCTGTCATCCCCTTCTCCTCATACCTTCAGTCTTTCCCAGCATCAGGGTCTTTTCAAATGTGTCAGTTCTTCACAACAGGTGGCCAAAGTATTGGAGTTTCAGCTTCAGCATCAGTTCTTCCAATGAATATTCAGGGCAGATTTCCTTTAGGATGGACAGGTTGGATCTCCTTGCAGTCCAAGGTACTCTCAACAGTCTTCTCCAACACCACAGTTCAAAAGCATCAATTCTTCAGCACTCAGATTTCTTTATGGTCCAACTCTCACATCAGTACATGACTACTGGTAAATCCACAGCTTTGAGAAGAAGGACCTTTGTTGCCAAAGTAATGTCTCTGCTTTTTAATATGCTGTCTAGGTTGGTCATAGCTTTTCTTTCAAGGGGCAAGTGTCTTTTAATTTCATGGCTGAAGTCACCATCTGCAGTGATTTTGGAGTCCCCCAAAATAAATTTTCTCACTGTTTCCATTGTTTCCCCATCTATTTGGCATGAAGTGATGGGACCAGATGCCATAATCTTAGCTTTCTGAATGTTGAGTTTTAAGCCAACTTTTTCACTCTCCTCTTTCACTTTCATCAAGAAACTCTTTAGTTCTTCACTTTCTGCCATAAGGGTGGTGTTATCTGCATATCTGAGGTTATTGATATTTCTCCTGGCAATCTTGATTTCAGCTTGTGCTTCATCCAGCCCAGCATTTTGCATGATGTACTCTGCATAAAAGTTAAATAAGCAGGGTAACAATATACAGCTTTGACATACTACTTTCCTAATTTGGAACCAGTCTATTGTTCCATGTCCAGTTCTAACCATTGCTTCTTGACCTGCATACAGATTTCTCAGGAGGCATGTCAGGTGATCTGGTATTCTCATCTCTTTAAGAATTTTCCACAGTTTGTTGTGATCTTCATAGTCAAAGGCTTTGGTGTAGTCAATAAAGCAGAAGTGGATGCTTTTCTGGAGCTCTCTTGCTTTTTCAATGATCCAATAGATGTTGGCAATTTGATCTTGGGTTCCTCTGCCTTTTCTAAATCCAGCTTGAACATCTGAAATTTCATGGTTCACGTACTGTTGAAGCCTGGCTTAGAGAATTTTGAACATTACTTTGATTGCGTGTGAGATGAGTGCAATTGTGTGCCAGGTTGAACATTCTTTGGCATTGCCTTTCTTTGGGATTGGAATGAAAACTGACCTTTTCCAGTCCTGTGGGCACTGCTGAGTTTTCCAAATTTGCTGGCATACTGAGTGCAGCATTTTCACAGCATCATCTTCCAGGATTTGAAATAGCTCAGCTGGAATTCCATCATCTCCACTAGCTTTGTTCATAGAGATACTTTGTAAGGCCCACTTGACTTCACATTCCAGGATGTCTGCCTCTAGCTGAGTGATCACACCATCATGATTATCTTGGTCATGAAGATCTTTTTTGTACAGTTCTTCTGTGTATTCTTGCCACTTCTTCTTAATATCTTTTGCTTCTGTTAGGTCCATACCATTTCTGTCCTTTATTGTGCCCAAATCTGCATGCAATGTTCCCTTGGTATCTCTAGTTTTCTTGAAGAGATCTCTAGTCTTTCCCATTCTATTATATTCTTCGATTTTTTTTGCATTGATCACTGAAGAGGGGTTTCTTATCTCTCCTTGCTATTCTTTGGAATTCTGCATTTAAATGGGTACATCTTTCCTTTTCTCCTTTGCCTTTAGTGTCTCTTCTTTTCTCAGCTATTTGTAAGGCCTCCTCAGACAACCTTTGCATTTCTTTTTCTTGGGGATG
Organism: Capricornis sumatraensis; assembly: GCF_032405125.1. Classification (NCBI taxonomy): domain Eukaryota; kingdom Metazoa; phylum Chordata; class Mammalia; order Artiodactyla; family Bovidae; genus Capricornis; species Capricornis sumatraensis. The sequence continues at coordinate 114,599,681 of NC_091092.1, forward strand.
GTCTTGATCACTGCCTCCTGTACAATGTAATGAAAATCTGTCCATAGTTCTTCAGGCACTCTGTTTATCAGATCTAATCCCCTGACTCTGTTTGTCACTTCTACTGTATAATTATAAGGGATTTGATTTAGGTCATACCTGAATGGTCTAGTGGTTTTCCCTACTTTCTTCAACTTAAGTCTGAATTTGGCAATAAGGAGTTCATGATCTGAGCCACAGTCACCTCCTGGTCTTGTTTCTGATGACTGTATAGAGCTTCTCCATCTTTAGCTGCAAAGAATATAATCAATCTCATTTTGGTATCAACCATCTGGTGATATCCATGTGTATAGTGACTTTTAAGATGGTGGAGTAGAAGGACATGCGCTCATCTTCTTCTATGAGAACTCCAAACCTACAACTTGCTGCTGAACAACCTTCAACTGGAGAATGTTGGATCTCACCAAAAAAAGATACCCCATGTCCAAGGGCAAAGGAGAAGCCCCAGCAAGATCATAGGAGGGGCAAAATCGTGTTTAGAATCAAATACCTTACCTACCAGAGATGCTCACGGGGCTCAGACAAACCTTGTGTGCACCAGGACCCAGAGACTCCACAGAAACTGGGCTAGAACTGTGTTTGAGTGTCTCCTGCAAAGGCACGGGTCAGCAGTGGCCTGCCACAGAGGCCGGTGCTCTGGGTGCAGCAGACCCGGGTATGGCATAAGCCCTCTTGGAGAAGATCGCCATTAACCCCACCATAGAGCCGCCAGAACTTACACAGGACTGGGGAAACAGAGTCTTGGAGGGCACAAACAGAACCTTGTGCACACCAGGACCCAGGAGAAAGGAGCAGTGACCCCGCAAGAGACTGACCCAGACTTGCCCGTGAGTGTCCAGGAGTCTCCTGTGGAGGCATGGGTTGACAGTTGTCTGCTGCAGGGTTGGGGGCACTGAGTGTAGCAGTGCATGCATGGGACCTTTTGAAGGTGGTTGCCATTATCTTCATTACCTCCGCCATAGTTTGGCCTCAGGTCAAACAACAGGGAGGGAACAGAGAAAATTGGATTAAAGAGCATGGCCCTACCCATCAGAACAAGACCCAGTTACCTCCTCAGTCAGTCTCTCCTATCTGGAAGCTTCCATAAGCCTCTTATCCTTATCCATCAGAGGGCAGACAGAATGAAAACCACAATCACAGAAAACTAACCAAACTGATCACATGGACCACAGCCTTGTCTAACTCAATGAAACTACGGGCCCTCTGGAAGGTTACTATATTCTTGTCCTGCCCTCCACAGTTGCCACCCACCCCAGACCACCTTGTGAATTCCAGCAAGGGAGAGGATGATCCACACCAGCTCACTTATGGTGATCTTGTAGTGGTTTGCCAAAAATGTGTGGCCAACGGCTTATGGAAAAACCCAAACAAACTTTTCTTGGCCAACCCAATACCTTGAGTCTTTCCATAAAGTAATCATATCTTCTTGTTCCTTGGAGAGGCCTTGGCCGGGTCCTGATTAAACCGAATGAGATTTGGCACAGAGAGTTGGCACATGTGCGAGGCCCGAGAACTGATGGGCTAAATTTTGAAATACATGGTCATGCCTAACCTGGAAGCATCTCCAAAGGCCCTTGAGAAAAATCCAAAGGAAGAGTTCCACAAGGCCAGGCACAGGAAGTACTCTTGAATGTACAAATAAATCCGTGCCCTTGAGCAAAGGCTTAAGTAGGTAGATGGTATGTAGAATGGAAGAATTTTACTCACCTGAATTTTTCCCATTTTGAAAAGTATGAGGATTCTCATTGCAAGAAGAAGAGTTGAGAAGAGAAATAATATTCCCAATGGACTATCCTCAGCCAGGGGGGCTGAGAATAGGTACACCAATGCCAAAGAGGAAGGTGTTTGGGGTGGGGGGGGTGGGTGGGAAGGAAATGAAACAGTTTCACTATTGTTGAGAAAGAGACAGAGAAAGCTAGAGGAATTGGGGTGAAGTTTTCTAGATAATATGCTGAGTAAACACTCCCCGCTCCAATTCTGTCATGTTGAGGAAATTCATTTTAACAATCTGCAGATTTCCCCGATGGCTTTCCTTTGGACTAAGAATAAAATGCAAACACCTTGTCCTGGCTAGCAAGGTCTCATCTGATCTGGCCTCTGGCTGTCTCTCCAGCCTGATCCAATACTCTTGGCCCACTTCACTTCTGTCCAGTCTAGTAAGCCTCAGCTTCCTCCATCTTGCTAAGCTCCTTCAGGTCTCAGGAGTCTTAGGCCCTTTTGTTTCTTTGCCTGGAATGCTTGTCTCTAAGACCTTTGGATTGCTCAGTAGTTCTCAATTGTCAGGTCTCAACTCTCAGGTCACACATCTCAGAAAGATCTTCTCTTATTTCTCTATACTGAAGTATCCCCTTCTCCTGACACTTCCTATTCAATATACGGCATTCTTCTCTTCAGAGTACTTATCAATACCCGAGGGAAAAATGGTTCATTATATAGAGTACAGAGTTCTGTCTACTCCATGAAATACAACTGTTCGGGGAACTGTTTTTTCTTGGTTATCAGGCATTCCAGCACCTAGACAAGTTTTGCCTTATACTACATCTGGGAAAATACAGATTGTATAACTGGGACTCAGAGACAGGCCTCGAGGCAGGCTAGCAATATTCAGGTACATTTTAAAAGTTTAATATAAATCGAAATATGAGTGAGAATTTCATAATATAGCAACAAAGACTAAGTTGTACTTCCTCTTAAAAATAAAAGATTTTCTAGCAGCTTACTATAGTTTTTCTTGCAGTTATCCTCATGAGGATGACAAAAGCAGGTTTTGATGTTCTTATTTAAGGACAGGTAAACTGGAGGTACATGATAAGTCAGTGGCATAGTCCAGACCAGAGCACAACTTTCTTGAGATTGGTCCAGGCTCTGTTTGGTCCAACTTCTATCAAACTTTATTGCTTCCATGAAAAACATGGCTAAAGTATCCCAAACAAAAATAATATGAAATACAAACAAAAGCATAAATACAAACAAAAGTTGCTTTTGCCTTTTATATAAAGTCTGTATCACCAATGTCCTATGTGCCACTATTTGAAATCCCTGAGGTGAGAGGGTCTACACATATGTCAAAAGGGCTATTCCTTTGGGGATAAATTAATAAAATAGATTCTTGCTCTTTTAGAGAAAAAAAAAAAAGCTTCAACTCACAGATGTGTTGACTTGATTTTAGTTTTCCACATAGCATCTAGCAAGCTTTAGCCACAGAAGATTAGGAAGCAATCAGAAGTAAATATTAGTTCCAATGAAAAGGTATGACCAAAAATAATTAAACTGGAGATAACCCAAAGTGGAGGAAAATACTCTACACAGATCATATAGAGTATGAGGCTGAGTCAACAATTTTCATTTACATGCATGATAATAGGTGCTCATTCTCCTACAACCTAACTGGTACATTCTTCTGCAACAGTCTTGGTTACTGTTCAGTTCAGTTCATTTGCTCAGTCATGTCAGACTCTTTGTGACCCCATGAACTACAGTACACCAGGCTTCCCTGTTCATCACCAACTCCCGGAGCTTGCTCAAACTCATGTCCATCAAGTCGGTGATGCCATCCAACCATCTCATCTTCTATTGTCCCCTCTCCTCCTGCCTTCAATCTTGCCCACCATCAAGGTCTTTTCCAATGAGTCAGTTCTTTGCATCAGGTGGCCAAAGTATTTCAGTTTCAGCTTCAGCATCAGTCCTTTCAATGAATATTCAGGACTGATTTCCTTTAGGATGGACTGGTTTGACCTCCTTGCAGTTCAAGGGTCTCTCAAGAGTCTTCTCCAACACCATTGTTCAAAAGCATCGATTCTTTGGCACTCAGCTTTCTTTATAGTCCAACTCTCACATCCATACACGACTACTGGAAAAACCATAGCTTTGACTAGATGGACCTTTGTCAGCAAAGTAACATCTCTGTTTTTTAATATGCTGTCTAGGTTGGTCATAGCTTTTCTTCTTTTTCATAGCTTTTCTTTTCTCTACTGTTAGTTGCCATCATTTGAAAATTTATGATAAGTTTCACATTTTTCAGTGAAATATACTTCTGCTCACTCATAAAGGGTTGAATTCTATTGAAGAATTGTGTCTACTGGGTAGGGACATGCATCTACTTTTCTTTATATCAGATTATTTTAAATAAAATATGTAATGGTTGAACAGAATGGATCATATTTATGAGATAAAACTTCAAAATATATAAATTTGGCAATAATTTTTCTAAAACGTTTTATTTGCATATTAAACTATAAACAATGAAAAAGCATGGGAGAAGTAACTAAAAATGGCTTCAGATCATAAGGTTTTCACTTTTGTGCCTAGGATAAAAAATTTAACTATGTCAAACCAAAGATAGCACAGATTGAGATAGAAAATTGAAACTGAAAAGACTGATTTATATTTTTCCTCAAGGTATCTAACTTTCCTCAGTGACAGAATTTACATCTCTGGCTAACACCTTCACATTTAAAAGGACACATAAGTAGTATATGTAGTCTAGATACACCATCTATATGAATAAGTTGTACTTAGATCACTTGTAGGTATCTAGGTATATGGTTTTGATAACATTGGTGATGTTTTAAAATGAAACCTTTTCCATATTTTATACAGCCTAAAATGACAATGTGGGTTTTTTTTCCTGTCCCTCCGCCCCGCCCCCCCCCCCCCCCCGGGGCTCACTTTAAATTTAAGGAACCAGAATTACAGTGAGGTTAAGTGACCTGCATGAGGTCACTCATCCTGCTAATAATAAAGGCAGGACTAGAACCTTGGGTTTGCAATGCTAACCCTGGCACTCAGTATAACTGCATCACTATATGGTAACAATCTCTCTGAGGATAATTTAGTGGGCTATATGGATAGATTCCTTCAAAGGCTACCTACTGCAGTATTCTGGTCTGGAGAATTCCATGGACTATATAGTCCATGGGGTCACAAAGAGTCGGACATGACTGAGCGACTTTCACTGGATTGTAATAGCCCTTATTAAAGCAAAGTTTTTTGTAGGCACAGAACTGTCATCATTCCTCTGCTCAAGTTCACATTTCTAGATTATCCTTATCTACTCAAAGTGTTACAGAGATTTCCACACTGGAATCAAATGAACTTAGCAGGTGCTCCCTTAGAAAAGGGCGTGAAATGTTCTAAGTAACAGCTAAGATTCTAAAATCAAGACTCGGTCTTCTTTTGCTGTTTAATTTCACACAACTGAAATTTTCTTTTGTCACACAGAACATTTTAATATGAGATAGAAAGCAAAATGAAACAGCATTGGAAAATGAGCAGATACAATCTTACATGCATCTTTTGTTCTTTTTCCTGCCCACAGAACTCACTGTATATATATATGTATACAATGTATATATACATATATGGAGACAGAAGTTGGAGGATGGTTGATTTTAGTTTCATTGATGGACATACAATGCAAATATTTACATTGTACACAGTAGAGGGAGGGACAAGTGTTACAGAAGTAAAGCATCTCTTAGCAAACTCACATTGATAATGCTTCTTTGCATTACTTATTTCCTTGAGATGACCCTACCAAATTACACAGTTTTAAAGTCATTAGAACATTATCTTTCATTTTCTAAGACTTGACCTTTATTTCTTAACCTAGAGATGTCGTTAGAGATATAACTTCCTATCTCATTATAATTTTCTTAGCAACTATGATAACACATTGCACATTTTAAGAAGTCATTCATTAATTTTGAGTCTATTTCTTCAGCCACCTCTCGATAACGTTTTCTGGTTTCTTGAGTTAGCATTAGTGGAGACCAGCAGGGGAGGGTGAAACGGTTTCATTCATTTTGTTACCAGTTTGCCACTTTGATGAGCAAGTAAAGCTTCTAGATTTTGTGCGGAATTCTCACTGTACAGTCTGTGACCTCTGGTCTCACTGATAGGAAGGGTTATCTTGTGTGAATATCAAAGTGTATCAGCAGTACTACTGTATACAGAATAGTGCTGCTTAAGAAGCTGATCAGATTTTTTTATAAGCAGTCACAAAAGGAAAGGCACACTTGTGTGTTGGAGGTGGAGGAACCAATCAATCTTCGTTCAGGCCAAAGCCAATATTACTTACAAATTTGATAGTTAAGTTATTGGAATTTGCTGGAGCCTATCAGAATATAATCTGATTTTGTGATTAGCGAATTATGTCACAATTACTTCCTCTGGCTATTAAAAACTATCATGTACAAGAAAAAAGGTAAAGTATTAAATCTAGAATTCTACCTATTACTAGGTCACAACTATACTTAGTCTGCCAGGCTCCTCTGTCCATGGGATTCTCCAGGCAAGAATACTGCAGTGGGTTGCCATTCCCTTCTCTAGGAGATCTTCCCGACTCAGGGAATGAACCTGGGTCTCCCGCATTGCAGGCAGATTCTTTACTGTCTGTGCCACCAGGGAAGCCCATATTAAAGTACAGAACAGAGTAAAATCCTAAATCCTTACTATAGCTCACAAGGTACTCCCTGCCAGATCTGGTCTGTAGAGGAGTTCAGAAGTCATCTTCAAACATTTTCTCCCCCCTTCCTTTCTGGGTGCCACTCGTGCTGTCCCCCCTAGTGGTTATTTGGATAGTACAAAGTTGCTCCCACATCTGTGTACTCTGTCTATATTGCTTTTCCTTCAAACATCTGTATGACTTGTTTTCTCATTCCAAACAGGTCTAAGTTCAAGAGCTGACAGTCTTAGTTTTCTAAGGCTACTGTAAAAAATGATCACAAACTGGGTGGCTTAGAACTACAGAAATGTATTCTCTCACAATTCTGGAGGGCAGAAGTCCAGAATCGAGGTGTCGGCAGGGTTAGTTTCTTTTGGAGGCTGAGTGGGAGAATCCCTTCCCTGCCTCTCGCCTAGCTTCTGGCAGTGCCAGGAATCCCTGGTGATGCGTGGCTTATAGACAGGTCACTCCAGTCTCTGCCCCTGTCTTTAAATGACCCTCATCATTGTGTCTTCTCCTGTTCTGTCTCTTTTAAGCACACCCATCACTGGATTTGAGGCCCACTCTGAAACCAGAATGATCTCAAGATTCTTAATTATATCTGCTAAGAAACGATTTCCACATAAGGTCATACTCAAAAATACCAGGGTTTGGACTTGGATATATCTTTTGGGGAGTTTCCCTGGTGGCTCAGATGGTGAAGTCTCTACCTGCAGTGCAGGAGATTCAGGTCTGATCCCAGGGTCAGGAAGATGTCCTGGAGAACAGCATGGCAGGCTACAGTCCATGGGGTCACAAAGAGTTGGGCACAACTGAGTGACTAACACACTATATCTTTGGGGGGGGCAGTGTTCAACTTATTAGATTGCACCTTCAGAGAGGTCATCACTGACCACATTCAATGGTAAATGAGCAGTAGTTATAATACATATACTATCACACTCTCCCATCTAACTCTGAATTACTTTTCTTCATAGTACCAAATATTCAGAATATTTCAAATATCAATTTATCTATTTCTCCTTCTAGAATATAATCTCCATGAGAATACATTTTATTTGGCTACTTGCTGTTTTCACAGCATCTAGAATATTACAAGGCAAGTATGAGGTACTCAGTCAATACTTACTAAATGGCTCAAATTTGGTTGAATACCATTAATTGGCTTTGAATAATTTATGGTGCTTGGCTTCCCGGGTGGCTCAGATGGTAAAGCATCTGCCTGCAATGCAGGAGACCCAAGTTCAAACCCTGGATTGGGAAGATCCCCTGGAGAAGGAAATGACAACCCATTCCAGTACCCTTGCCTGGAAAATCCCATGGACAGAGGAGCCTCGTAGGCTACAGTCCATGGGGTCGCAAAGAATCAGACATGACTGAGTGACTTCACTTTCACTATCACTTTTACAGTGTTTATGATTATACAAAATAGATATATGGGTGGATGAAAAAAATAGAGATATGGCGGTTGCTATGGACAGAATAAGGACTTCCCCAAAATGTCCACATTTTTTTTTTTCTTTTGGGCCACATCACGCAGCATGTGGGACTGTAGTTACCCAGCCAGGGAGCAAAACTGCATCCCCTGTATTAGAAGAACAGAGTCTTAACCACTGGACCTCCAGAAAGTCCCCAAATGTCCACATCTTAATTTCCAGAACCTGGGACTATGACACCTTACATGGCAAAATGGAATTTGCTAATGTGATTAAATTAGGGATCTTGAGATGAGGAGACAAACTTGGTTTCTCTAGGTGGGCCCATTGTTGATGATAAGGATCTTTCTTAGAGTATCAGAGTCAGAAAAAGAGATGACAATGGAAACAAAGGTGAGAGTGAGAGAAATTTGGAGGTGCTATGCTGCTGGCTTTGAAGATGGAGAACGGGGTCACAAGTCAAGGAATGCAGGTAGCTTCTAGAAGCTGAGAGAAAGGCAGGGAAACAGATTTTTCCTTCAAGCTTCCAGAAAGGAACATAGCCCATGCCCATACCTTGGTTGTAGCCCTGTAAAGCCCATTTTGGACTTCTGACTCCCCAGCTGCAAGATAATATATTTGGGTTGCTGTCAGGCTCCTCTGGCCATGGGATTCTCCAGGTAAGAATACTAGAGTGGGTTGCCATGCCCTCCTCGGGGGGATCTTCCTGACCCAGGGATCAGACCTGTGTCTCTTATGTCTCCTGCATTGGCAGGCAGGTTCTTTACCACTAGCGCCACCTGGGAAGCCCTTAAGCTACTAAGTTTGTGGTAATTTGTTAAACCAGCAATAGGACACACACACATTTCTTTCAGAGTCCTAATTTACTTTCCATGAGGAAGAGAACAAAAAAGATAAGAAACCTTTATTTTTATGCCTTTTTTAAGTTTTGGAATTCCTTCAAAATTTCATAAGTTTAACAAAATGAAAGATAAACAATATATATTTTCTAATATATTTCTGAACTAAATCAGAGATACTATTTGTACAGTGTTTTATAAGATATATATTTCTATACCACTAAGGACCATGCATGTTTTTAATGGTAACATACCCAAGCAGCTAAATCTCTAAAATTGAGGCCTAGTTCTTTGAGTACATCATACCAATTGCATTAATAAGGCTAACATATTCCATCTTGCCTGTCAGGGAAAGCATGGAACTCATAAATCAGTATGAGTCATAATATTTATTGAAATAGAGGTTGTCCTCAAGCCCTCAGTAGAGAATTATCTGCATTTCACAGCAGCTGCATTCAACAGTGAGCAGCTAATACATAGCAATCTGTAGTGAAATATTTATGAGCTTAACAATTTTCATTTCTCTCTTAGTGAAATAGAGGGATGGTTCAGCTTTTGATTGTACAAGTAAGGATCTGATAGACACTGAAGCATGTCTTCATCTGGCTGGGAAAAAGACAGAGCACAATTCCACAGTTTATAGTTAATGCAGTAAGCACTAGTGATACAAATAACATTTCACGTCGATCACTTTTATAGATGTACTCTGTTCTGAAGTGTCATCTCTGATAGTACATATTCCTCACCCAGGACAATATTACACTCTCCACTGTACTGTGAGAGAGATCTTTGAACTATAAAAGTTCAAATGTGTGATGGTCAGAAACCCTACACACCATGAGAAAAAACAAAACACTGAACCAAGACAAATAGCTAGATATTCCAAACTAGAAATACATCTCTATATGAATGACACAGACAAAGGAGGAAAATGTTTTGAATGAACACAATCACTGCTTTATTCCTCTCTATAAGATGATGTCTGTTTAGGGACACTGGGATCACCTCAGGGCCTGAGGAGTGTGGATTTTACATTCTGAGCAGCTCCTATTGTATTTAGGCTTTCACATCTTGCTGAAGGAAATATTCTGAATCATTTTTCATACCTTTGAGTCCTTTCTTGATGTTTCCTCAGCCTGAAATCAATTCTCCACCAACTCTGCCTGGATAGGTCCTGTTCACCTGTGCAGAAAAGAGTTAACCTACCAGGACTGAGCTTGCTTTCCTTTAGAAAGGCTGGATTTCAAGGTTAGCTCTCCACCCACCTGTGGGAATGTAGATTTTGGGAGAGTTCCCATCATTCCCTGATAAGTATGGCTCACTGAGCCTAAATGGTTTGTGCAAACAATATGCTTCCTGCTGAGCATCTGAGCATGCTTTCCTTCTGGGAGTCTGGCATTTTGATATGCCAGGCAGAGGGTGCTTATGTGACCAACCCTCGATACAATCCCTGGACGGTGTGTCTCTAATGAGCTTCCCTGACAGACAACATTTCACCTGTGTTGTCACAATTCCTGGCTGGAAGAATTATGTGCATCCTGCGTGACTTGCCTGGGAGAGGACTCTTGGAACATCGTGCCCGGTTTCCTCTGGGATTCACCCCACGCTCCCTTTCGCTTTGCTGTTCATGTATTGTATCCTCTTGCCATAATAAATCACAGCCATGGAAACAACTATATGCAAAGTCTTGTGAATCCGTCTAGTGAACCATAGAAACTAGGGATGGCCTTGGGGACCCTTGACATACTTCCCTGTATTCTCAGTTCCAATGTCACATTCTCCCATTTCTCCTACCCTGAAAGACTCACACCCTCGACTGTTTTGAATAATCCAATTTATACTGCTTGCATGGATTTTAAAGTACATATTACAGTTGCTGTGTATATGTCCGTCTCCTGTAAGGACAGGAGTCATGCTTTACTCATCTCTGTATCACTATGTTCTAGCACAGAGACTATAAACTAAATAATTGCTCAATAAATACTAGTTCAGTGGAGTGGTTATCAGAGGTGCAACTTGTAAGAAGAGGGTCAAATACAATCACAGGAATAAAACCAAAAGCACAAATTTTGGCATCCTTATATTCTTAGTTTTTTTTTTGATAACTAAAGACATTTTTGATAAGCTATTTAGCATATAAACAGACATTTGATTATAAAGCAAAACATGACAATATAATAAAGCACATATACTGTCCACACAAATAGATCTAAATTTTGAATTTTATTTTCAGAATGGCATTTGTCATGATTTGTAACTAGCAAATAAAAGTAATTGCCATTTTATTTCCTATATGCTTGATCGTCTCTGATTAGATATACACACTTTGTAAAGCACTGCAATTCTACATTTTCCCTTAAATTGATTGCTTTTAAATCACTGTATGTTTGGGGAAAGACTGTTTTGACATAGAGATGGTGACTGAAGTCATCAATAATCAAATTAATATAGGAAACACCTCAGAAAATCTTGTTGTGTTCATGTAGTATTTTAAAATATAATCTCAGCAAATTCATGAATAGTTCTATTTTAAAAGTTCGCTTCTTAATAAATGCTGACAAATCAGTAATTACCCTATTAATGTTTCTGTTAAGCCCCTTGAACAGATTCCACAACTGGTCATTCTTCACAGATTTTTCATTCCGTGGTGTTAATCAGGTTGTAATAAAAATACAGGTAGTTACTACCTGGAATACTGTATCTGGTTAGAAGTGATTCATTCAACTACAAAAATAAAATTAAAATCTTTTCATCTCAGAAAGCTCTGAGATGAGAGAGCCAATCAGTTTGGTTTCTAGCACTGACTCAGTGAAACAGATTAATCAAAAATTTATATATATATATAGACCATGGAAAAAGCAAGAGAGTTCCAGAAAAACATCTATTTCTGCTTTATTGACTATGTGAAAGCCTTTGACTGTGTGGATCACAATAAACTGTGGAAAATTCTGAAAGAGATAGGAATACCAGACCACCTGACCTGCCTCTTGAGAAATCTGTATGCAGGTCAGGAAGCAACAGTTAGAACTGGACATGGAACAACAGACTGGTCTCAAATAGGAAAAGGAGTCCGTCAAGGCTGTATATTGTCACCTTACTTATTTAACTTCTATGCAGAGTACATCATGAGAAACGCTGGGCTGGAAGAAGCACAAGCTGGAATCAAGATTGCCGGGAGAAATATCAAGAACCTCAGATATGCAGATGACACCACCCTTATGACAGAGAGTGAAGAGGAACTAAAAAGCCTCTTGATAAAAGTGAAAGAGGAGAGTGAAAAAGTTGGCTTAAAGCTCAACATTCAGAAAACGAAGATCATGGCATCTGGTCCCATCACTTCATGGCAAATAGATGGGGAAACCGTGGGAAACAGTGTCAGAATTTATTTTTGGGGGCTCCAAAATCACTGCAGATGGTGATTACAGCCATGAAATTAAAAGATGCTTACTCCTTGGAAGGAAAGTTATGACCAACCTAGATAGCATATTGAAAAGCAGAGATATCACTTTGCCAACGAAGGTCCCTCTAGTCAAGGCTATAGTTTTACCAGTGGTCACGTATGGATGTGGGAGTTGGATTGTGATGAAAGTTGAGAGCTGAAGAATTGATGCTTTTGAACTGTGGTGTTGGAGAAGACTCTTGAGAATCCCCTGGACTGCAAAGAGATCCAACCAGTCCATCCTAAAGGAGATCAGTCCTGGGTGTTCACTGGAAGGACTGATGCTGAAGCTGAAGCTCTAGTACTTTGGCCACCTCATGTGAAGAGTTGACTGATTGGAAAAGACCCTGATGCTGGCAGGGATTGGGGGCAGGAGGAGAAGGGGACAGCAGAGGATGAGATGGCTGGATGGCATCACCGACTCGATGGACATGAGTTTGAGTGAACTCCGGGAGTTGGTGATGGACAGGGAGACCTGGCGTGTGGCGATTCATGGGGTTGCAAAGAATCAGACACGACTGAGTGACTGAACTGAAATGAACTGAACTGAATATATATATGTGTGTGTTACATTATTATTTGCCTAATAGAAAAAGATATTTAGACATGCACAATATTATATTTTAAAAAGTAGTTCTTTGGTTTTTCCCCTATAAACATAAGATCCCAAAGAAGTCTTCAAATTCTTTCACTCTCCTATGGTCAAAACAGTCAATAGCAAAGCACTATCAAGTATACAAACACAGCTCTTTGCCTTAGCTCATGCTGACCAAATGCTCTTTTACTTTTTGTTTAAAAAGTCAGCAAAGATCAGAGAGGTTCCATCAATCCTAAAAGATCCAAGAGATACAGATAAGATGGCTTTGCACACTGAAATAAACCTGATATGCTCTGCACTACGTCAATGACCTAGAAAATAATAGAAGTATGAGAAGTGTATTTTTGTCAAATAAACAACCTGTGTATTTCACAGAGTAAATATGACAAGTACAGTGAACTATTTTGATTTTTTTTAAATGATTTTCATTTATATGATCTTCAGGTCAAGGTACTTCAGTTCTGAATCAGTTCAAGGTACTGATCAGTTCTGAATTATGCAGACTATATTTGAATGCTGCAGTGATGCCAATAGAGTGATCTATTATTCACAGATCAATGGGAAAAAGGATGGGTGCACTTGAAAATTAAAGAAGCTCATCTACTCTATTGTGTTGGTGGCCTAGTTCCAAATTAAACATGTGAACATCCGTGCATTAATATCAGAGCCAGGTTTTAAAGACAATCAGGCCAAAGTTGAGCTCAATTTAAGGGCTGTTTTGATTATTTGCTTACAGCATCAAGCTAACTTTAAAATGCCTTAACAGCCTCAATGGCCATGGTCAACACTTTGAAAACTTTGAACCTTTATGGTCTGCCTCTTCTACCCCATGACTCCCAGTGCAAGGCATGGATTGTGTTGGCCTAATTTTGCCTGATCGGTAGGTTGCAAAAAGAAAAAAAAAAAAAGAGAGAGAGAGAGAGAGAGAGAGAGAGAGAGAGAAGCTAAATAAATGGCTCAAAAATGTTCAGTTTTAATGGAAATACAGTTTGTATCGATATATGCAGTCACATACTATTTTATGGATATACTTCTTTATTTTTGAGTCTTTTCCTTTATTTACAGTGTATAATAAGCTTGGAGTTTTTTTATATACTAGTATTAATAATTTCCAACCTTGTTTTTTTAAGTTAATTTTTATTGGAGTATAATTGCTTTACAATGTTGTGTTAGTTTCTACGGTACCGCAAAGTGAATCAGCTATTCATATACATACATCCTCTCTTTTTTGGATTTCCTTTCCATTTAGGTCACCACAGAGCATTAAGTAGAGTTCCCTGTGCTATACATTAGGTTCAGGAATATACTGCTTTGCAGAAGTTTATCCTCCAATTTAATGCATAGCTTCAGTAGAGACTGACATGAGATTGTCAAGGAAGAAGGAGATGCTAGCCTCTCAACTAAATACTAAACAGAGGTGAGTGGTATGACATGTCACTAACAGTTTGCTCTCACATTTAAAACACTTGCTTTGTGTAACTAATAAATGAGACTACATTGATTTCTTAAAGAGAAAAGCATCCTTCTTTTATTAAGTACCCTCCATGCACCAGGCAATCTACACATCAGATTTACTTATATTAGTTCATTTTAATCCCCCCAGCAACCCTATGAGATGATGCTGAAATTGGGAATGAAGGATTAAGAAACTAGTCCATAGTTTCTTATATTGGTATGTAGTCAAGCTGTTATAGTAATAGCTTCCAATCTGTCCATGCCTCTTGGTATACTTAGTTTTTGGTAGCAACCTTCACTCTGTCTGTGGGATTGGCCATGAGGCCAATGGGACCACAGCAGAGACTTGAAAAGTGCATGTGTTTTTGGACTCAGCCTCCTTAAATGATCTAGGGATCCTGGCCACACCACTATCTGACAAAGTTTAGGTCAGCCTGCTAAAAAGTAGAAGACCACATGGAGCAGAGATAGGCAATACCAGCAAGAGCCTCCCTAGGCCACCCTACCCCACCCAACCTGACAGTTCCTTCCAGACACATATGTGAGCCCTAGCTCAGATCAGGTGGGTTTGGCCTAGACCAGAAGAACCACCTAGTAGAACCCAGCCCCAATTGCCTTCCTACAGAATTATGAGCTAAATAAATAGCTACTATTTTAAGCCACTAAGTTGCAGGGTTCTTTGTTACATGGAAAAAGCTAACTGATTCAGTGAGCTGAGCTCTGTATCCATGCCTCTCTGTGTCTGAAAGGTCATGTTCACAACATAAATAAGAGAAGTGAGGTGCTAGAGCTCTTGATTAAATTATGTGAAATTATACTGAAGAAAGCCCAGGTCAGGTCCCAAAGCAAGCAGCACAAATCAGAGTTAAAGTCACAGTAATTTGTTCTCTGTGATCTGAATGGCCAAAAAGATGTGCTCAAATCCCAAATGTCGCTTTCTGTGCAAATGACATCAGACTGCCTGAATTTTATGATTCTAATCTAATTGGGCTATGAGATACGGACCTACATTTATATGCATAAATATTTTTGTTTCACCTCCCAAGCATCTCAAAGAAAATACTCTTAATACTTGAGGAGATTCCATGTTGGAACAAATGAATAGCAGCCTCACTTTATGCATTTCACCATGGTAAAGTCTTTCCATGCTGATCATCTCATTGTGCAATGTGAATTATTCAGAATATAAATCTGCTTGCTTTTTGCACCTAGGGGACAATAAATTTGACAATGGAGATGAATTTGAAGTATAAATCATGCTGGAGACTTCATGAATATTCAAATTAAATCAGGTCTGGTTCTGAACCCCACACTCCTGTTCACAGCGTAAATCACTGTGTATGTTGCTCAAGAGGTCACTGCAAACGGGCTTTAGTAATGCTTTTTTCCCTTGGAAAATGCAATTAATTACAATTGTTTGCCCCTAAGGTTTCACTTTCAAATTGTTTATTTTCTGGTGTCACTGATGAGCTGACTGGGAAAATGAAACACTTCAGTTTAATTACCAGCTGCAATTACAGCTCGTGTAAAGGTACTTCATCTTATATTTTTTATAACCATCTATTCTTATGATATAATATGCAGTTATATTTGCCACCTTTCAAAACATTAACAATGTCACTCCACTTCCAAGAAAAAGTTAACATGAGATGACTCTAAAATGACTTCGATGTGGCTTGGAGATATTCAAACACAGGGGTGGGTTCTGTTTCATCCAAGTTCATTCAGTTTTTTGGACTTCAATATAGAAAGATACTGAAGATGAGAAAGGAGATAGGAAAACATAGTCGATAACTTCATTAAGGTGAAACTTCATTTTAGAATAGAGGTGATGTAAAAGCTGAAAGAACTGTTTTGTTCAGATATAAGTGGATAGGAGTTTACATCCAGCTTTTCCCCCTTACCAGATGTGTGACTAAAGTCATTTTCACTTTTCTAATTTTATCGCCTATTTGGTTTATCTTTCAAATTGTACTTACAAAAGAAAGCAATGCTGGTTCCTAACGGGGCTGTCGTGAGGATTAAGATAATTGATGTTGACTGTCATAATTGTTGGTATAAAGTAGAGACTCAACAAACTTAAGTACCTTACTCAACCCTTCAAGTTCCTTATATTGTACATACCAGATTGCATGATATGTCGGTAACTGTGGGTTGTGGAGCCATACTTTCCAGATTTAAATCCTGACCATACTACTACTATTTTGGAATCTCCAGCATGTCACTAAACCCCTCTGAGCCTCTTTATTTTCACCTGTGACACAGAGCAATAATATAATCTAATTATAGATTATATAATTATATATTATATAATAGGGTCATTCGTAAGACTTACACAACCTAGGTCTTGTAAAAATTCAGGAAAAGGTGCCTAGCATAGTAAGCTGACAAGAAATCAAGATGACTGGTGGCAAAACAGCAGTGTTTTTGTTTTAAATGTAAGAGAACCCTCTAAAGAAGCCTCTGATTGCACCTTTGTCACATTTTTAATTGGGGGAGCAAAGTACTTTAATCCTAAAAACAGGATACAGAATAAAGTGCAAAATGTAGAAAACGACTATCTTGTATTGTACATTCTTGTATCTCATAATTTTGTATCTGAAATAATAGATACAGTCTCTGGATTTTGCTTCTGGATTGTTATTTACTGCGTACTACAATGTTTTTGAATGTTTGGCCAAGGGGCTGTGAACAAGCATGAAATCCATATTAGTGTCAAAACAGATCTGTGTTTTGTTATTGTTTGCCGCTTTGATATACAGCTTGAAGACATGGACTTTGTACAGCTGTCACAATAGGAAATGTGAACAGTTTTATGTATGTTGTTGATGTAAGATAACCCAGCATATACAATGGAAAGATAAAATCCTAAACATACCAGTACATCAAAAATAAAATATGAATGGAAGTCCATCATAACGTCAACATGGTTTTACTTAACCAGTAATGCAGCATGAATAGAGGATATTTGCAACTGGATCATTTTGCACTGATAAGGTTGCAATTCAAAGTATGTCATTTGATCTTTTATTGGTTGATGCAGGGCTATTCCAGAAGTCCTTTAACATGAGGTCATCTGGACTCCAGACTTGAGTAGAACTAAAGGTTCCACTTTGTCTCACTAGTTCTTTTAAGAACATCATCCCAATAGAAATACAAACAAAAAATTCATGCTGGTTTCCCACCCTCTTGGCAGGGAGTAGGGGTGAGGGGCTGTGCTGTGATATTTTCAGAGCTGGATTTAACATGTGTAAGCAGTTTTTGTGTCAACTATGCTTTTACACTCACTACTAGAATCATCAATATACCCTTAGCTATGTCCATACAGACATATAAGGATACAAAATCTTCAAGGTAGAAACAGAATATGTAGCTGATCAGTAATGCCCTTTAAAAGCAGAGGAGAAAAGAAAAACGCAATTTTAAGCACATTTTTGATGGTTATGGCAAGCTATCTTAGTAGTCAAATGACAAGATGATGTTTTGTTTTTAGCACACTGAATTGCATATAGATATGAACTCAGAGGAACTTTGAAGTGTTCAAGCTTCACTTGTGACCCTGAAAAAAGGTTTTCCTGGGGAACTTCTGCAAGTAGAGAAACAGCTCTGTGCTTTATGGGTGAGGGGAATGATGATTCAGTTCAGTTCAGTTCAGTCGCTCAGTCGTGTCCGACTCTTTGCAACCCCATGAATCGCAGCACGCCAGGCCTCCCTGTCCATCACCAACTCCCGGAGTTCACTCAGACTCACGTCCATCGAGTCCATGATGCCATCCAGCCATCTCATCCTCGGTCGTCCCCTTCTCCTCCTGCCCCCAATCCCTCCCAGCATCAGAGTCTTTTCCAATGAGTCAACTCTTCGCATGAGGTGGCCAAAGTACTGGAGCTTCAGCTTTAGCATCATTCTTTCCAAAGAAATTCCAGGGTTGATCTCCTTCAGAAGGGACTGGCTGGATCTCCTTGCAGTCCAAGGGACTCTCAAGAGTCTTCTCCAACACCACAGTTCAAAAGCATCAATTCTTTGGCACTCAGCCTTCTTCACAGTCCAACTCTCATATCCATACATGACCACAGGAAAAACCATAGCCTTGACTAGACGGACCTTAGTCGGCAAAGTAACGTCTCTGCTTTTGAATATACTATCTAGGTTGGTCATAACTTTTCTTCCAAGGAGTAAGCGTCTTTTAATTTCATGGCTGCAGTCACCATCTGCAGTGATTTTGGAGCCCCCCCCCCCCAAAATAAAGTCTGACACTGTTTCTAACCGTTTCCCCATCTAGTTCCCATGAAGTGATGGGACCAGATGCCATGATCTTCATTTTCTGAATGTTGAGCTTTAAGCCAACTTTTTCACTCTCCTCTTTCACTTTTATCAAGAGGCTTTTTAGTTCCTCTTCACTTTCTGCCATAAGGGTGGTGTCATCTGCATATCTGAGGTTCTTGATATTTCTCCCGGCAATCTTGATTCCAGCTTGTGTTTCTTCCAGTCCAGCGTTTCTCATGATGTACTCTGCATAGAAGTTAAATAAGCAGGGTGACAATATACAGCCTTGACGGACTCCTTTTCCTATTTGAGACCAGTCTGTTGTTCCATGTCCAGTTCTAACTGTTGCTTCCTGACCTGCATACAGATTTCTCAAGAGGCAGGTTAGGTGGTCTGGTATTCCCATCTTTTTCAGAATTTTCCACAGTTTATTGTGATCCACACAGTCAAAGCCTTTGGCGTAGTCAATAAAGCAGAAATAGATGTTTTTCTGGAACTCTCTTGCTTTTTCCATGATCCAGCAGATGTTGGCAATTTGATCTCTGGT
Organism: Capricornis sumatraensis; assembly: GCF_032405125.1. NCBI lineage: Eukaryota > Metazoa > Chordata > Mammalia > Artiodactyla > Bovidae > Capricornis > Capricornis sumatraensis. Next base: position 114,618,742 of record NC_091092.1, read on the forward strand.
TCCTCTGCCTTTTCTAAAACTGGCTTGAACATCAGGAAGTTCATGGTTCATGTATTGCTGAAGCCTGGCTTGGAGAATTTTGAGCATTACTTTACTAGCATGTGAGATGAGTGCAATTGTGTCAGTAGTTTGAGCATTCTTTGGCATTGCCTTTCTTTGGAATTGGAATGCAAACTGACCTTTTCCAGTCCTGTGGCCACTGCTGAGTTTTCCAAACTTGCTGGCATATTGAGTGCAGCACTTTCACAGCATCATCTTTCAGGATTTGAAACAGCTCAACTGGAATTCCATCACCTCCACTAGCTTTGTTCGTAGTGATGCTTTCTAAGGCCCACTTGACTTCACATTCCAAGATGTCTGGCTCTAGATTAGTGATCACATCATCATGATTATCTGGGTCGTGAAGATCTTTTTTGTACAGTTCTTTTGTGTATTCTTGCCATCTCTTCTTAATATCTTCTGCTTCTGTTAGGTCCATACCATTTCTGTCCTTTATCGAGCCTATCTTTGCATTAAATGTTCCCTTGGTATCTCTAATTTTCTTGAAGACATCTCTAGTCTTTCTGATTCTGTTGTTTTCCTCTATCTCTTTGCATTGATCGCTGAAGAAGGCTTTCTTATCTCTTCTTGCTATTCTTTGGAACTCTGCATTCAGATGCTTATATCTTTCCTTTTCTCCTTTGCTTTTCACTTCTCTTCTTTTCACAGCTATTTGTAAGGCCTCCCCAGACAGCCATTTTGCTTTTTTGCATTTCTTTTCCATGGGGATGGTCTTGATCCCTGTCTCCTGTACAATGTCATGAACCTCATTTCATAGTTCATCAGGCACTCTATCTATCAGATCTAGGTTAGGTTGGTGCAAAAGTAATTGCAGTTTTGCACTGTTGAACTATGCTGTTTGATATCGGAATACCTTCTTAAATAAATGTGGTTATATCATACATCATTTTAATGCACATTTCTTGCTTTATGCTTTTTTTGCTAATGACATTACTTGCTATTTATTGTATTGGAGGCTATGGAAATGATGTTAGACAAAAAGCAAATTGGAACAATTTTCTTATTTGAATACAAAATGTGTTGCAAAGCAGTGGAAACAACTTGCAACATCAACAACACATTTGGCCCACGAACTGCTAATGAACATACAGTGCAGTGGTCTTTCAAGAAGTTTTACAAAGGAGATGAGAGTCTTGAACACAAGGAGTGTAGTGGCTGGCCATGGGAAGTTGACAATGACCAACTAAGAGGATCTTTGAAGCTAGTCCTCTTATAATTACATGAGAAGCTGCTGAAGAACTCAATGTTGACCATTCTATGGTCATTTGGCATTTGAAACCAATTGGAAAGGTGAAAGAGCTTGATAAGTGGGTGCCCCATGAGCTGACTGAAAATCAAAAAGCCATCACTTTGAAGTGTCATATTCTCTTATTCTGCATGACAACAATGAACACTTTCTCGATCGGATTGTGTTGTGCCTCGAAAAGTGGATTTTATGCGACAACTGGTGATAACCAGCTCAGTGGCGGGACTGAGAAGAAGCTGCAAATCACTCCCTAAAGCCGAATTTGCACCAGAAAAAGGTCATGGTCACTGTTAGGTGGTCTGCTGCTGGTCTGATCCACCACAGGTTTCTGAATCCCAGTGAAACCATTACCTCTGAGAAGTATGCTCAGTAAATCGATGATGTACACTGAAAACTGTAATGCCTGCAGCTGGCATTGGTCAACAAAGGGCCCAATTCTTCTCTACGACAATGCCCCACCGCATGTCACATAACGAATGCTTCAGAAGTTGAACAAATTGGGCTATGAAGTTTTGCCTTATCCACCATATTCACGTGACCTCTCACCAACCGACTACCACTTCTTCAAGCATCTTGACAACTTTTTGCAGGGAAAATGCTTCCATAGCCAGCAGGAGGCAGAAAATGCTTTCCAAGGGTTCATCGAATCCTGAAGCATGAAGTTTTACACTACAGGAATAAACCGCCTTATTTCTCATTGGCAAAAATGTGTTGATTGTAATGGTTCCTAGTTTGATTAATAAAGATGTGTTTGAGCCTAATTATAATGATTTAAAATTCATAGTCCAAAGCTGCAATTATGTTTGGACCAATCTAATTGGAAGGCCAGTCATAGAAGTAGTTTTACCTTGTTGGGAGGCTAGAAAGGATGTGCACCATGTATTGTGAGGCAGCTAGATTTCAGATGTAGATAAAAGATATTCCTTAAAAAGAATGACTGCTCTAGCCACATAGTTGTGGGAATTTTGTGCGGAAGAAGCATTAAACTCAATCCAAACCTAGCCAGTCCTATGCCCTGCCCATGGCAGGAAGGCGTCACTAATAGATCACAGCAGTTCTCCTTGATGAGAAATACCTTAGAATTGTTCCTAACAATCCAGCCAGCTATTCCTAGTGGGACTTTTCTCAAGAGACAAAATTTATATTTGTCATCTCAGAAATACACACAATTCCTGAGGTGAGCTCCAAGTAGAATAAACACAATTGTCCCAGAAGCAGATTTTAAATAAGTTTCTAAATTTAAAAGTGTTCAAAGTAGAACATTGTCCCTAAAATCTCTGGGATGTGTTTGAGGACATTCTGGGAAAGTGCTCTATAGGTGATTCATATAAGAAGGTGTGATACTGCAAGACCACTTAGGCAACCTTCAGCTCCACAGCCGAGAACCTAAGTGTGGGGTCAGAATAACCAGGATCTAAAAATAAAAATAGATCAGTTCAGTTCAGTTCAGCCACTCAGTCGTGTCCAACTCTTTGCGACCCCATGAATTGCGGCATGCCAGGCCTCCCTGTTCATCACCAACTCCCGGAGTTTATCCAGACTCATGTCCATTGTGAAGGTGATGCCATTCAACCATCTCATCCTCTGTCGTCCCCTTCTCCTACCGCCTTCAATCTTTCCCAACATCAGGGTCTTTTCAAATGAATCAGCTCTTTGCATCAGGTGGCCAAAATATTGGAGTCTCAGCTTCAACATCAGTCCTTCCATTGAACACTCAGGACTGATCTCCTTTAGGATGGATTGGTTATATCTCCTTGCAGTCCAAAGGACTCTCAAGAGTCTTCTCCAACACCACAGTTCAAAAGCATCAATTCTTCAGCGCTCAGCTTTCTCTATAGTCCAACTCTTACATCCATACATGACCACTGGAAAAACCATAGCCTTGACTAGACGGACCTCTGTGGACAAAGTAATGTCTCTGCTTTTTAATATGCTGTCTAGGTTGGTCATAACGTTCCTTGCAAGGAGTAAGCGTCTTTTAATTACATGGCTGCAATCACCATCTGCAGTGATTTTGGAGCCCCCAAAACCAAAGTCTGACACTGTTTCCACTGTTTCTCCATCTATTTGCCATGAAGTGATGGGACCAGATGCCATGATCTTCATTTTCTGAATGTTGAGCTTTACGCCAACTTTTTCGCTCTCCACTTTCACTTTCATCAAGAGGCTTTTGAGTTCCTCTTCACTTTCTGCCATAAGGGTGGTGTCATCTGCATATCTGATGTTATTGGTATTTCTCTCGGCAATCTTGATTCCAGCTTGCGCTTCATCCAGACCAGCGTTTCTCATGCCCCTTACTACATATGGTGAAAATCTGACCACCGTACAAGTACAATTAGTTTTCATTTTCTGCCTCTTTAATTCAGCAAGGAAGAATGAAGACTATCTACCTACCTATTTATCATCCATTTAATCATATATATATGCATGTATGTGGGCATATATATATATATATATATATATATATGCACCTATACACTCTGAACTTTTTATTTTTATCTTATCATATAAGGTAATTCTGGGAGAATTTATGGGGTTGAATTTTTTTTTAGTCTATACCAATAGAATGATTACTTTCTATCTGAAAATATTTTTATTAGACCTCGTACCTTAAATATACATATTATTTTTTCTTGATATTTGTACTTTAACTAGGAAGAGGGCAATAGGGGGTATTTTTTTTGTGTGTGTGTATCCTATTCCATCAGCAACCATGACAGCATTTATTAATCTTTGAGCTTCTTCCCCACCATTTATTAATGAAAAACATCTTGTTCAATGTCACAGGTTTGAGCAGCATGCATCAAACATTTGTAAAAATCCTTTATCCCCGACAGGAACATCAAAGCCAACAGATACTCATTAAGGAAGAATCCAGGCAGGACTTTAAACAATGAACAGATCTAGAAGGAAATGTGATAGGTAACAATGTGCTTGTGTAAGCACACATGTGTGCATACTTGCTTGCCAAAAAAGTGACAGTGGGTATTTGCTGAAGAAATAAGAGCAGGGTGGGAGAGCTTGTGAGGCATTGAGAAGTGAGTCCTGACCTACATGAGCACATTTTCCTTTTACCAGTCAGTGGCAGGTGATATTTGCTACTCCTTTGATTTGATCATGTGCTGCCTAACAGGAGATACTTAGTTTTATGCATGAAATGTTCAATTGCCTTTGTAGTAGAAAGTCAGGGATGTTCATAAAGATTTCTCTTTCCAACTCCTCTTTTATTTACCTCTAGTTGCCTACTCACATCCTCAAGTTTCAGTTCAGTTCAGCTGAGTCATGTCCAACTCTTTGTGACCCCATGAATCGCAGCACGCCAGGCCTCCCTGTCCATCACCATCTCCCAGAGTTCACTCAGACTCACGTCCATCGAGTCCGTGATGCCATCCAGCCATCTCATCCTCTGTCATCCCCTTCTTCTCCTGCCCCCAATCCCTCCCAGCATCAGAGTCTTTTCCAATGAGTCAACTCTTCGCATGAGGTGGCCAAAGTATTGGAGTTTCAGCTTCAGCATCAGTCCTTCCAATGAACACCCAGGACTGATCTCCTTTAGGATGGACTGGTTGGATCTCCTTGCAGTCCAAGGGACTCTCAAGAGTCTTCTCCAACACCACAGTTCAAAAGCATCAATTCTTCGGCACTCAGCTTTCTTCATAGTCCAACTCTCACATCCATACATGACCACAGGAAAAACCATAGCCTTGACTAGAGGGACCTTTGTTAGCAAAGTAATGCCTCTGCTTTTGAATATGCTATCTAGGTTGGTCATAACTTTCCTTCCAAGGAGTGAGCATCTTTTAATTTCATGGCTGCAATCACCATCTGCAGTGATTTTGGAGCCCAATAAAATAAATTCTGACACTGTTTCCACTGTTTCCCCATCTATTTGCCATGAAGTGATGGGACCAGATAACATGATCTTCGTTTTCTGAATGTTGAGCTTTAAGCCAACTTTTTCACTCTCCTCTTTCACTTTCATCAAGAGGCTTTTTAGTTCTTCCTCACTTTCTGCCATAAGGGTGGTGTCATCTGCATATTTGAGGTTATTGATATTTCTCCCAGCAATCTTGATTCCAGCTTGTGCTTCTTCCAGCCCAGTGTTTAGTAGGTGACTATTCCTTCTTTCTTCAAACTGAAAATAGGGCTTGTATTTGATGGCTTGGATATGATGGGTAGGAAAGAAATAATTACTTGTTAACTGTTTTCCTTTATATAAGAATGTGAGATATTCTGGAGTGCAGAGATAATATAGATATTTTATTTGTAAGGTAGATAGAGTATGGCTTTCATTTCATCCTTTATAATCCCATTCTTCTCAATGGCACACATTAAATCATTCCTACCAAATATACCTGGAGTACGATGTTTTCTCAATCCTTGCAAATAATATAAGAGAAACAGAATCATTTCTTTTTGTCTCATGACCATATCTTATATCTCCTTCTGCTACTTTAGGTTCATATACCCTCTTAGTTGTGATGCTGGCTCCTGATAATGTCATCAGTGGTTCTACAGATTGACAACATGACAAAAAAAAAAGAAAAGAAAAGAAAATAAAAAACTATATGAACAATGACCAAAACTGTGAACTACCATAAATTTAATCCTTTATGTATATTAATCATAATCAGAAATACACATAAGGTTATTAATACTTTGTACAGCCCAAAGATTTTGCACATCCTTTTGCTTCTTCCTGGGATTTCATCCCTTTTTTTTTTTTTTTTTGGTCTTCTGGCCAGTTTCTATTTATCCTTTGAGACCCTTCTCTTCCAGAAAATGTAAGTGCTGCTTCTTACATTCTTAGAGAAGTGCTGCCTCTGTAAGCTGAGCTCCATGGGAGATTAATTCCCTAGAACTGGAGGGCAGAACCACACCTTATTCACCTTTTGGTTTTCAGCAGTTTGTTCTTCCTTTCCTTAGTCTACTCATTGCATCTGGTTTGCTCACATGACATCTTAGCAGGAGCATGTACAAATGCAATTGAACAACAGCATTTTGCAAGCCAACAAATATTTATGTTCCATGTACTACCCATGGAAATTACAATAGTGAATAAGAGCAACAGGGTCCTCAGTCTCCAGAGACATTGTCTCTAATTTTTCTCATGAATTTTTCTCATGAATTCTAATTTAGAAGCATTATATCTTATTCCATTCTTCACTGGCTCTCAGGCCCACTTCCAAAACCCATCTCCTAAAGCCTGATTCATATTGTCCTTGCTTTGAGAATGCAAATGGCTAAAGGCCATTTCTAGCCTTGTAGCCTGAAATTCTTCTGAATATGATTTAGTCTCTCTGCTACTTGAGAAGCAGAGATATGGACATAAGGAGCTCTCAGCTTAGAATCTGTATTCATTGGGTCAACTCCATTCAACTATCTCTTCAAAGAGTCTGAGAGTTGGTTAATGGTGAATCAGTACTTGTTGAAGGATGGGAAAATAAGAAAATACATGTAAAGAATAAATATTATTTGAAATATTAGTATAATTAGGATGTTGTTTAGTCACCAAGTTGTGTCCGACTCCTTGAGACCCCATGGACTGTAGCTGTCAGGCTCCTCTGTCCATGGGATTTCCCAGGCAAGAATACTGGAGTGGGTTGCCATTTCCTCCTCCAGGGGATCTTCCTGACTCAGGGACTGAACCCACATCTCTTGAGTCTCTTGCATTGGCAGGTGGATCCTTTACCACTGAGTCAACTGGGAAGCCCATAATTAGGATAAAGTGTTGAATTATATGGAAATTTGTATATGATCACCCAATAGAACTATGATGGGCTTCATAATGACTCAGTGAAACTTTTATCAGTGTCATTTATTCTCATCATTATTGTTTAAATGTGTCAACTATTCTATTTCACTTTAAGGCAGGGTAGATGATTATTTCTTTTTCTAATTCTGGCTAATGTGTAAGAGGTTATGAATGATATGCAAAGGTACAGGGATATTTTATCCCTCAAATTTATTCATTGGTTTAACAAACCCTAAGTTCAGAATAATTGAATTGAAATGTCAAATTCAAAATCAAATGTCAGAGGACTTTTTCAGTAAGCCTTCCTGTACTGGATTATTTTCCACATATGAATCTCAAAAGACAGCTAATTCAGCCTAAAAAGACTCTTATATTGTAATGGGAGTTGAAGTTAAATGATTGAAACTTTGTAAATTATATTAAGGAAAATGCAGTTTTTGAAAGTCCACTTTGCCACTGCTATGCACAATGTTTGGAAACTATAGCAAAGTACATTATTCTCAGAATAAGGATTAGACACTGTCAATAAAAATTCTTCCAGATTAGATAGGTCCAGATACAATCTTTGGTACTTTCTAGATCATGTTTTTCTATACAGTATTTTACTCAATTCTGACTACAACACTGTGAAGTAAGACAAATACTATTAATTCCATTTCAGAAATAAAGTTCAGACAAATTAATAAAACCAAAAATGGGTAGACTTGGAATTTGAAGTCACATGCCTTTAACACACGATCCATTCTTAAGCTGTTTGATAGTCACTGCCTAATGGATTGAGGTCTCCTTTAGACAAAAATAAAATGCTACAAAGAGCTCATTCTCAATACAAATAATTAAAAATTTTATTCATGTAACATCTTTAGCACCCACTGTGGTCAAGAAGGTGTGGGGTGGCAAAGAGTCACATGAATGAGCCAGTTAGCACAGCACAGCACAGTGGTCAAGCACAGAGGCAGGTAGATTACTGCAGATGCGTGAGCATGAACCTTCTCCCCAGGGCCTTAGAGTCTAACAGAATAAAAAAATTTTAATAATATGGATAGTATTATCTAGGTAGATAAGATATTTTAAATTGAAATCTTCCATATCATGGGACATAAAAGGGAAGGACTTAACGATAGTGCTATGGAGGGTAAATTGATAAAGGCCAAGAGAAATGAGAAAATATAAGCCTATTCTTTAAATCCTTCTTTTTATCTTTTACAAGTTTGACATATTTAGTATTTTTAATTAAAGAAAAAGAAAAGAAACTCAATGGATATTTCTCTGTGTAGAGAACAGCTAATGCTTGGAACTCTGGGATCAATGATCATATCGTTTAATAAGTATTTTCTTAAATAAAAATAAACTTAGCTTTTTCAGACATAGTATCTTTAAAAATCCCATCCCCATGGCAAAACTTAAAGCCTGTGCAGGTGGAAGAACTAAATTCAAACAAAATAGAATGTGTTGAAGCTGCTAAGATGGACTTCAAATGCTGTGTTAGATGGAAAAGTAATAAAGAATGTTTTAGATGCTCCTAAAAAGTCAACAGGTAATGATACATGTAGTATAGGCTTTATTAGGAGAAAGCTACTTCCATTCTATTTCAAAAATTAATTTGCCATAAAATCATCCAAAGAGCCTATATGGTGCATTCTAGATAGAATTTTATAACATGCATGTGACTATAAAGTAATTTAATTGTAGTGATTCTGAAAAATGTCCATCAAGGAGATATATATATATATCCTGGAATGAAAAAGCCATAATCTTACAGATAAAATGGGCATCTCACAACAAACACCTGATTTCCATTTCACATACATGTCCAGTCCTGATTCTCTGTCACATAATCAGATCCAAACTTTCCAATCTTCAGTAACAGCTCTCTCACTTACACATTCTGTCAGCAAATCCTGTTTTTTCCATTATCAAAATAAATTCAGAAACTATCAACACCTACCACTTTCACCTTAGCCTTGGGCACCATTATCTCTTTCCTAATTTGTTGCCTCTTCGTGGGACTTCAGCTTCTAATCCTATCCCACCCAATGATCTATTTTCTAAACATTAGTCAGAGTGGCCTATTAAAACATGAATCAATTCATATCTCCCCTATTCTCAAAACTTCCAGTGTTTTCCCATATCCCTTAGCTCATGATCCACCCTCAGTCACCTCTGACTCACCTCTGCGCTCACTCTCTTTGTCTCTCATGGACTTTCCTCCAGTTACAATGTCTTCTTCTGGCCTCTGGGCCTTTGCACATCTTGTTGCCTTTGTCTGGAATCATTTATCCCAGAGATAAACAAATGATAGCTAAGATCAGGGCTAGGTTCAGGTTATGTAAGGTCTGGGGCTCATACAACTTAGGGTATTTTTTAAGAAGAAAGAATATGACATTTCATCTACAAAATTCAATAGAGGGCCTCAGAAGAGGTACATTTGAGTCAGGGAACTGAACTTTTAGCTTCATTATCCTCACAGTGAATCTACCTCACATATAATACTATATACACTATGCACTATTTGAACTACTTTAATATGCTATGTTATTATAGTGGTATCTATAAAATAGGTAACTAATTAGAATCTACTGTGTAGCAAAGGGAACTCTACTCAGTGTTTTGTGGTGACCTAAATGGGAAGGAAATCCAGAAAAGGGGATATATGTATACATACAGCTGATTCACTTTGCAGAACAGCAGAAACTTAATGCAACATTGTAAAGCAACTTAACGTCAATAAATTTAAAAAAAATAAATAATTTTCATAATGATACTGTGGGGAGAGTTACTATTATCCCCCATTTTATAGACTGGGGATTTGAACTCTGCCTGGCTTGACTTCAGGTTCTGACCATAACGTGCATCAACTCTGCATTTCCTGCTCTCTCACTGCTTGCAAATCCTTAGTCAAATATGACCTCTTTAGAGACACCTTCAATGGTCACTTTACTCTCTCCTACTCTTCCCTCTCTAGCCTCACATTCTCTCTCACTTTTGTTAATAGGATATATCATCCCCTGGTATGTTACATGCTTATTTATTACTCTCTATCTTCTCCCACTTGAACATAAGCACCACTTTTGTCTGTTATGAAGAGATGTATTTCCCAATGTCTAGAATAGTGCCTGGTACATAGCAGGTTCTCAGTAAAATCTTGTGGAATAAATTCTTCCTCCATATTCAATATCTGAAGTACAGCTCAATGACTATGCATATAAAGGAAAATTAATTATGCACTGCATACTATATTTACTAGGAGTAGGCAGTACATGTTAAATCTCAGCTTCTCCAAGTGTGGCCCATGGACAGGCAGCATCAGTACCTTATGGGAACTTGTTAGAAGGACAAAGGTGCTCATGGTCTCCACACTGAAGGGAAGAGGGTCTCCAGTTACCTGTCTGATGTTGCTGATATTCCCCAGAGACACTTCTTTATCAGATTGAATAATTTGGATATATTTTCGGACAACAAAATGGGAGCTGAAATTGTAGCTGAGAAAGTTCATTCTAAAGCAAACTGTTTAAAAGGAGACCTAAAGATGGAGTGTCATTGTCTTTAGTGGATGGGGAAGCATTCCATTATTTTTTTCATAATGTGTTTTTATTTATCCCTTTATTGTACAGATCTTTAAAAGCCAACTGTAATTGGCTAGTTTTTTCTATCTTTTGTCTTCCTCCAGTACCCAACTTGCTCCCGTTAAGAGGAACACAGCTGGTGATGTGGTCCCAGCTCAAAGGAAAGATGAGTTCTAAACCAGGACAGTAAATCACAACTGATTCAAATATCCTTTCCAGGTCATGCACTTAACCCTCTCATTTAATTTTCCTTCACTGAGACACTTCCTTTTTCAAGACTGCAAACATAACCTGCACCTGCAATTACCTGAACAGAAATTAGTCTTGTACTTTCTTCCTTAGGAACAAAGAAGCGTTCAAGTGTTTAGCTGACTAAATGCCAACCTTTGTAGGCATGATTTTGAATTGGATTGGAACCCAAATGTAATTAAATGCATAAAAGGAACTACCCTTGGAAGTGATCTGTCTTTGGAAACATCTCAGCACCTAGTATAAATCAGATCATTTAACTTACTATAAAACATCTAGGGATTGACAGTGTAAAACTGCAGTTCTCAAGGTGGGGTGATGCTAATAATGATCAGACTCTATATGGGAACATCATTTTTCTGACTCAGTAGAGAAGATTTCCTGGCTATCTACACTGCTTGACTTTACTCATTAATTGATTTAAATAACTGACGTGCTTAGTTGCCCAGTTGTCTCCGACTCTTGCAATCCCATGGACTGTAGCTAACAAGGGTCCTCTGTCCATGGGATTCTCCAGGTAAGAATATTGGAGTGGGTTGTGATTTTCTTCTCCAGGGGAGCTTCCCAACCCAGGGATTGAACTGGGGTCTCCTGCATTAGCAGGCAGGTTCTCTACCACTGAGCCACCAGGGAAGTCCTAAGCAATTGATAGTAGCTATTGAAAATCAGGACCATGACACCCAACAAAAGAAAAGAGACAGAAGGCTTAAGTTGTAGCTACTTACAGAAAACTTAAGTTACCCCTGCCTCAGAATTACCTAGTGGGGCTGATCAAAATGTAGCATCCCCAGGCTTCCCTGGTGGCTTAATGGTAAAGAATCCATTTGCCAATGCAGGAGACACAGGTTCTATCCTTGATCTGGGAAGATCCCACATGCCGTGGAGCAACCAAGCCACCACAACTATTGAGCCTGAGCTCTAGAGCCGGGGAGCTGCAACTACTGAAGCCTGTGATCTCCATAGATGGTGCTCTGCAACAAGAGAAGGCACCACAGTGAGATGCCTGCACATCGCAACTACAGAGTAGCCGCTACTCGTAGCAACTAGACAAAAGCCCACGCAGCAGTGAAGACCCAACGCGGTAAAAAATAAATAAATAAAAACAGAGATGCATTTTTTAAAAAATGCATAGTCTCAGGTTTCCCACTCTATGGAATCCGAATCTCCAGGGAGTGTAGGACCAGGAATACATATTTTTCAGAATCGTTTCTGGTGATACGTATGCATTTTAAAGTTTGAGAACTGATGAAAGTCATAAGGATATTGGTTATCTGTGAAAGTGAGAAAAAGAAGGAAGGCTGAGTACATTCACGCATACACACACACACTCACACACCCTTCCACAACAAATTTTACCAATATCAAAATTTTGAGTAGGACTAGGTGGCGCTAGTGTTAAAGAACCCCCGCCTGCTAATACGGGAGACTTAAGAGACCTGGGTTCGATCCCTGAGTCAGGAAGATCCCCTGGAGAAGGACATGGCAACCCACTCCAATAGTCTTGCCTGAAGAATCCTATGGACAGAGGAGCCTGGTAGGCTATGGGCCATAGAGTCGCAAAGAGTCAGACACAATTGAAGTGACTTAGCATGCATGCATGCAGCTATCACCATGGGAGAAATATTGACTGTACTTTAGAGCAGCTGTTCTTCAGAGAGAAGAAAAATCAAATAAAAGAACTTAAACGACAGTGAATGAAATAAAATTCCTTAATTTTAAAATTTCAAATGATACATTAAGGCATTTGCATGGAGAATCAATGCTTCCATGAATATGGAGTCACGACACCTCAACATCCATCATTGTTTTATTTTAAGTTCTATGTTGGAAATATGTTTTCCAGGAGGCTGGAATGTAGTTTTAAGACTGAGACATTTTAAAAAGTGATAATTTTATAGACAGTCTTATTTGCCTCTCCAACTTCAATTTTCGCTCTTCAAAACACTGGTTTTGGTTATGAAGTGAAAACAAGATATACAACTTCAGTTTCCTCAAAGAGGATATGCTAGCTTTCTTAAAAAGAACTTGTGATAAACATTTTAAGTACTTTGTGATAACTATTATCACTCTGAATATTATTTACCAAAGTACACTAATACAAGCTGGAATCAAGATTGCTGGGAAAAATATAAGCAACCTCAGATATGCAGATGACACCACCCTTATGGCAGAAAGTGAAGAAGAACTAAAGAGCCTCTTGATGAAAGTGAAAAAGGAGAGTGAAAAAGTTGGCTTAAAATTCAACATTCAGAAAGCTAAGATCATGGCATCCGGTCCCATCACTTCATGGCAAATAGATAGGGAAATGATGGAAACAGTGAGAGACTATTTTTTTGGGCTCCAAAATCACTGCAGACGGTGACTGCAGCCATGAAATTAAAAGACTCTTGGTCCTTGGAAGAAAGCTATGACCAACATAGACAGCATATTAAAAAACAGAGACCTTACTTTGCCAACAAAGATCCATCTAGTCAAAGCTATGGTTTTTCCAGTAGTCATGTATGCTTGTGAGAGTTGGACTATAAAGAAAGCTGAGTGCAGAAGAATTGATGCTTTTGAACTGTGGTGTTGGAGAAGACTCTCAAGAGTCCCTTGGACTACAAGGAGATCAAACCAGTCAATCCTAAAGGAAATCAGTCCTGAGTATTCACTGGAAAGATTGATGCTGAAGCTGAAACTCCAGTACTTTGGCCACCGGATGTGAAGAACTGACTCATTTGAAAAGACTCTGATGCTGGGAAAGATTGAAGGTGTGAGAAGGGGACAACAGAGGATGAAATGGTTGGATGGCATCACTGACTCGATGGACATGAGTTTGAGCAAGCTTAAGGAGTTGGTGATGGACAGGGAGGCCTGGACATGACTGAGAGACTGAAGTGAAGTGAAGTGAAGTGAAGTGAAGTGAAATCACTCAGTCGTGTCTGACTCTTTGCGATCCCACGGACTGTAGCCTACCAGGCTTCTCTGTCCATGGGATTTTTCAGGCAAGAATACTGGAGTGGGTCTCCATTTCCTTCTCCAGGATATCTTCCTGACCCAGGGTCTCCTGCATTGTAGGCAGATGCTTTACCACCTGAGCTACCAGGGGAGACTGAATTGAACTGAAACTGAACACTAATAGCATCAGCATTTATTCAGGTGTTTCTCTGCCCACACAGAATGGTCTATGCTTCTTGATAGCTTACAGCCACCTTCTGATTAGCTTATTCTAATCTCATATATTTGGAGAAGGAAATGGCAACCCACTCCAGTGTTCTTGCCTGGAGAATCCCAGGGACGGGGAAGCCTGGTGGGCTGCCGTCTATGGGGTTGCACAGAGTCGGACACGACTGAATAGTAATCGATGTAACATGGTTCATTAAATTGTATTTAGAAGTTTAAATAGACGCTTGGTGAGGGTCTAAGATAGTCTCCAACGGAGACTCTCAAAAAGTTCAGATTTATAACTGTGTTCCAGTGTTTTGCCCATTTTAGAATGCCTGATATCCTAAAGAAGTGAGTAAATGAGGTAGCTTTACACAGTATGTTTCTATTTTAGAGTAACACAGGCTGCTTCACCCTTGAAACTTCTTGAAATCTCTTCGAAACAGTCTGAAGCACTTTGGAGAAACAAAATCAGTCTCAAATATAGGAACACTGTTTGCCCACTCGGACTATTATGACTTTCCACCTGAACAGTGACGTTCATCTCATAGTGGAGTTCCCCATTTTCATCTCCTGTTGTGACAACTCACCCTGTACACTGCAGCTAGAGTCACCTCCATGAAGGGTGGCTCAGTCTTACCATGCTTATGCTCAGAAGCCTCCCGTGACTCCCAAATAAAGTTCAACCTTCTCAGCTTGCATCCAAAAACATCAACAACCTTTCCAAATGTGTTCCCTTTATCATGGGACTTTGTCCAGCCAAACTTGTCTGCACTTCTTTTTTCAAAAATGCCCACTTAAGCATTTCCCAGTTGGTCCAGTGGCTAAGACTCCATTCTCCCAATGCAGGGAGCCTGGATTCCACCCCTGGTCAGGGAACCAGATCCCACATGATGCACTAAGGCCCAGTGCAGTCAAATAAATAAATATTAAAAATGCATACTTGATTCTTTTCTGAGAAGGAAATAGCAACCCACTCCAGTGTTCTTGCCTGGAGAATCCCAGGGACGGGGGATCCTGGTGGGCTGCCGTCTATGGGGTCGCACAGAGACGGACACGACTGAAGCAACTTAGCAGCAGCAATTCTTTTCTGAAGCTGTGCCTTTGACCACACTATCTCCTATTACCATATCCACATAACAAATTCCTACCCATCTTTTAAATGTCAAGTCATAATATCTCCCCTTCATGGAAATTTCTCCTTCTTTCCACCAGAAGTTCTGAGCTCTGTAAGTATCAGAACTATCCTTCTCCTGTAGTACAACATTGTCATTATCTGCGTGTGTAATTCCCCAGAGTCAAAGACCTTGTCTTCATTCTTTCAAAAATATTTACAGAACACCAGTAGCTTTTAAAACAATGTTTTAGACACTATGGAAGCTGCCAAGTTGAATAAAATCTAATCTTTGTCTTCCCACTGTCCAGTACAATGTCAGGCACACTGTCCGTACTGAAAAAATATATGTGGAATAAATAATGAGTAGTCCATCTCATTTTCAATAATGTCAGTTCTGATTTATAACACAATAAATTAAATTAACAGGAAATTCTATTCAGGAAGAAGATTTCTACCAGATTAACCTTCAGAATATCTAAATGATACTATGCAGACATAAAAAGAAAAAAATATATTTTAAACATGAAGAAAAAAGAAGTTTGAAAAATTTCAAGTCTTTTATATAAATTACAGATATATACATTTCTCTACTGTCAATAATTTCTTGATCGTCTTTGATTTACACATGATAAAACTCCACTGTTAATTCTATTAGTTCTTTAACATTACAATATTTACATGCTTGCTACATGGAATAATTTTCTGCAAATACTGACCACATATGTTTTAGTCTGAATTTATTTAGAGGCAGTAATAATTAAATGCATTTTCTTGACAATCATATTCACATGATTTCAAAAAACCGATAAGTAAGACATGAGAGAAAGTATCCAGATTGTTATTCTCAGTTCAGTTCAGTTCAGTCGCTCAGTCATGTCTGACTCTTTGCGACCCCATGAATTGCAGCACGCCAGGCCTCCCTGTCCATCACCATCTCCTGGAGTTCACTCAGACTCACATCCATCGAGTCCGTGATGCCATGCAGTCATCTCATCCTCGGTTGTCCCCTTCTCCTCCTGCCCCCAATCCCTCCCAGCATCAGAGTCTTTTCCAATGAGTCAACTCTTCGCATGAGGTGGCCAAAGTACTGGAGCTTCAGCTTTAGAATCATCCCTTCCAAAGAAATCCCAGGGCTTACCTCCTTCAGAATGGACTGGTTGGATCTCCTTGCAGTCCAAGGGACTCTCAAGAGTCTTCTCCAACACCACAGTTCAGAAGCATCAATTCTTCGGCCCTCAGCCTTCTTCATAGTCCAACTCTCACATCCATACATGACCAAAGGAAAAACCATAGCCTTGACTAGACAGACCTTAGTCAGCAAAGTAATGTCTCTGCTTTTGAATATACTATCTAGGTTGGTCATAACTTTTCTGCCAAGGAGTAAGTGTCTTTTAATTTCATGGCTGCAGTCACCATCTGCAGTGATTTTGGAGCCCCCAAAAATAAAGTCTGACACTGTTTCCACTGTTTCCCCATCTATTTGCCATGAAGTGATGGGACCAGATGCCATGATCTTCGTTTTCTGAATGTTGAGCTTTAAGCCAACTTTTTCACTCTCCTCTTTCACTTTCATCAAGAGGCTTTTTAGTTCCTCTTCACTTTCTGCCATAAGGGTGGTGTCATCTGCATATCTGAGGTTCTTGATATTTCTCCCGGCAATCTTGATTCCAAATTGTGTTTCTTCCAGTCCAGCGTTTCTCATGATGTACTCTGCATTGAAGTTAAATAAGCAGGGTGACAATATACAGCCTTGACGGACTCCTTTTCCTATTTGGAACCAGTCTGTTGTTCCATGTCCAGTTCTAACTGTTGCTTCCTGACCTGCATACAGATTTCTCAAGAGGCAGGTTAGGTGGTCTGGTATTCCCATCTCTTTCAGAATTTTCAACAGTTTATTGTGATCCACACAGTCAAAGGCTTTGGCATAGTCAATAAAGCAGAAATAGATATTTTTCTGGAACTCTCTTGCTTTTCCATGATCCAGTGGATGTTGGCAATTTGACCTCTGGTTCCTCTGCCTTTTCTAAAACCAGCTTGAACATCAGGAAGTTCACGGTTCACATATTGCTGAAGCCTGGCTTGGAGAATTTTGAGCATTACTTTACTAGCATGTGAGATGAGTGCAATTATGCGGTAGTTTGAGCATTCTTTGGCATTGCCTTTCTTTGGAATGGGAATGCAAACTGACCTTTTCCAGTCCTGTGGCCACTGCTGAGTTTTCCAAACTTGCTGACATATTGAGTGCAGCACTTTCACAGCATCATCTTTCAGGATTTGAAACAGCTCAACTGGAATTCCATCACCTCCACTAGCTTTGTTCGTAGTGATGCTTTCTAAGGCCCACTTGACTTCACATTCCAAGATGTCTGGCTCTAGAATAGTGATCACATCATCATGATTATCTGGGTCGTGAAGATCTTTTTTGTACAGTTCTTCCATGTATTCTTGCCACCTCTTCTTAATATCTTCTGCTTCTGTTAGGTCCATACCATTTCTGTCCTTTATCGAGCCCATCTTTGCATGAAATGTTCCCTTGGTATCTCTAATTTTCTTAAAGAGATCTCTAGTCTTTCCCATTCTGTTGTTTTCCTCTATTTCTTTGCATTGATCACTGAAGAAGGCTTTCTTATCTCTTCTTGCTATTCTTTGGAACTTTGCATTCAGATACTTATATCTTTCCTTTTCTCCTTTGCTTCTCGCCTCTCTTCTTTTCACAGCTATTTGTAAGGCCTCCCCAGACAGCTATTTTGCTTTTTTGCATTTCTTTTCCATGGGGATCGTCTTGATCCCTGTCTCCTGTATAATGTCACGAACCTCATTTCATAGTTCATCAGGCACTCTATCTATCAGATCTAGGCCCTTAAATCTACTTCTTACTTCCACTGTATAATCATAAGGGATTTGATTTAGGTCATACCTGAATGGTCTAGCGGTTTTCCCTATTTTCTTCAATTTGAGTCTGAATTTGGTAATAAGGAGTTCATGATCCGATCTACAGTCACCTCCTGGTCTTGTTTTTGTTGACTGTATAGAGCTTCTCCATCTTTGGCTGCAAAGAATATAATCAGTCTGATTTCGGTGTTGACCATCTGGTGATGTCCATGTGTAGAGTCTTCCCTTGTGTTGCTGGAAGAGGGTGTTTTCTATGACCAGTGCATTTTCTTGGCAAAACTCTATTAGTCTTTGCCCTGCTTCATTCTGCATTCCAAGGCCAAATTTGCCTGTTACTCCAGGTGTTTCTTGACTTCCTACTTTTGCATTCCAGTCCCCTATAATGAAAAGGACATCTTTTTGGGGTGTTAGTTCTAAAAGGTCTTGTAGGTATTCATAAAACCATTCAACTTCAGTTTCTTCAGCGTTACTGGTTGGGGCATAGACTTGGATTACTGTGATATTGAATGGTTTGCCTTGGAGACGAACAGAGATCATTCTGTCATTTGAGATTGCATCCAAGTACTGCATTTCAGACTCTTTTGTTGACCATGATGGCTACTCCATTTCTTCTAAGGGATTCCTGCCTGCAGTAGTAGATATAATGGTCATCTGAGTTAAATTCACCCATTCCAGTCCATTTTAGTTCGCTGATTCCTAGAATGTTGACGTTCACTCTTGCCATCTCTTGTTTGACCACTTCCAATTTACCTTGATTCATGGACCTGACATTCCAGGTTCCTATGCAATATTGCTCTTTACAGCATTGGATCTTGCTTCTATCACCAGTCACATCCACAACTGGGTATTGTTTTTGCTTTGGCTCCATCCCTTCATTCTTCCTGGAGTTATTTCTCCACTGATCTCCAGTAGCATATTGGTCACCTAATGACCTGGGGAGTTCCTCTTTTGGTATCCTATCATTTTGCCTTTTCATACTGTTCATAGGGTTCTCAAGGCAAGAATACTGAAGTGGCTTGCCATTCCCTTCTCCAGTGGACCACATTCTGCCAGACCTCTCCACCATGACCCACCTGTCTTGGGTTGCCTCGCAGGCATGGCTTGGTTTCATTGAGTTAGACAAGGCTGTGATCCTAGTTGCGATTAGACTGACTAGTTTTCTGTGAGTATGGTTTCAGTGTGTCTGCCCTCTGATGCCCTCTTGCAGCACCTACCATCTTACTTGGGTTTCTCTTACCTTGGAAATGATGTTAAATATAAGAATAATAAATATAAGAAAACTGAAATCTTAGACTTCATTTTTTGGCTTCTATATGAATGAGTGTAAGCAAGGATTTGGAAGATAACTAAGGCAAATTTCCCCTCACTCTCATACTTATATGTTACACAAACACACATTGTTGGAAGCTTGGATGGTGTATTCAACAAGCATACAAGATAATTCAGATCAGTGTCAACTTGCTCTCACCAGAAAGTGAAGTCCCGTTGAGAGCCAACCTATCTTTCAGTCTAATTCAATAGAAAGCTAGAGTGCTAACAATAAAATGTCTAAGGTATAGGATTATGTCCATTCTAGTTCAGAAAAATGAGTGTCTTTAGATAACAAAACTTTCCCTTTTGAAAAGAAAGCCATTATTGCTGCAGAAAATAGTTTCGCATATTAAAGAGTTAAATTAATTTTCTATATAGCTCTAGTTCTAGCCATTTGAATAGAAAGAGCTTGAAACTAGACTCTTAAATGCCATGCTAATGACGTGGGTTGTGTCATGATCAAAATTTGTCATAAATAAGTGGTATTTTGTAAGTAACCTGGGGAAAATAAACTAATGTTCTAAGTAAGGATGTGACTTTGAAATTCATTCTCTATGGTACCTGACTCAGAGAGAAATAATTGATTACTAATGGGATAACATCAGGTTGGTTACATTACTATTTGTCTGTATGAATAAGAAGTAAGGATTTTTTCAATTTCTGGATGGTCACCCATTCATCATTTTAACTGCTAAGTGCTTAGATCTGTGGATACTACTGGATTTCTTTAGTCTTCTCCCCAGACTTCTGTATGTTATATCATCCTCCTACAAAAGGGAAAAGCTTTATGGTTTTCTTATTAATGTTGTCACAATTAAGTGACAATATGGAGCTCTATAGTTTCAACCTTATATGTTAAAGAGATTGTTCATCAACTATACTTCAATAAAACTTTATAAAAAATAAAAAAAATAAAGGAAAGGATTGTCCAATGCAGTCTAAGATTTCAAGAATTCCAACTGAGAAAACCATTCTCAGCTGACTGAGAATGCAACTGGGGTACCAATCAGAGACTACATAAAAATTAATGAAAAACATGAGTTTTAGAGTCCTACTTAGGTTCAAGACCTGACTCATATTTACTTGTATTTAAGTTCTTGAAAAATAAACTCTGTAATTTACACACTCTTTGTAGGTAAAATGAGAAGAAAAATAGTACTCAGATTTTAAATAGTGCCTATAGAATGCTTACTATAGAAACTGGAATATGGCAAATTTGAGATAAATAATAGCTTTTGTTATTGATATTAGGGAAGCTCAGATGGCTCAGTGATAAAGATCCGCCTGCCAAAGCAGAAAGCACAGGAAACACGGGTTTGATCCCTGGGTTGGGAAGATCCCCTAGAGGAGGAAATGGTAACCTACCCCAGTGTTCTTTTCTGGAAAATCCCATGGACAGAGGAACCTGGCAGACTACAGTCAATGGGGTCACAAAGAGTTGGACATGACTGAGCCTGCACACACACACACACACACACACACTTCCAGATAAGAAGGTTTAGACAGAAAAGGCATTTACAAGAATGCTAGTTTTCCCTCCCCCAACCCCCGTTTACTACTCTACTTTTCAATCTTTCTTTACCTGCCCCAGAAGATGACTTCAGCTTTAGTTTGGGTATGACCAATGGGAAGTGCCAGCAGAAGAGTGGGACAGAATGGGGTCAAGACATTTATTTCCCCAGCTCTCTGCTCAGCATTCTTTGTTTGGTGGTGTCCCTTTATCAAAGGTCACAGGTCAAGTTGGGCAGATCCCCACTCCCCCTTGCAGCCATATCATGTTCTCTCTCCCCACAACCGCATTGAGTTTGCCACCTAACTCTAACTGAATACACCCCAATACATCAGAGACTATGTGTATACTGTTGGTACGGTACAAAAAGCCTAACGTGTCCAAGAGAAGCCCAAGTGTTAACTCGGAAAAATGAAGATGTGTATTCAATCTGAAGTAAAGGCATAAACGGGGACTCCAGGTGGCCTGAAATATAAGAAGTGGTTTTCAGGCAGTTTACAGGAAAACAGCATCTGTGACAGTGCCACATCTCATGTGGTTCCTTATGCTTCCCACAGAGGCTAGTCTCTCTGCTTAAAGGACTTAGGGCAACAGAACAAAATAGCATAGTTACTCCATTTCTAAAGTTCACTCTGTTTTTATAGGTTTCAACAGCAAGGTTTTAAAGCAATACTAATATAAGCTCTGTGGACTTCTCAGAATTGGCCCAAAGCTAACTGGAGGGTTTTAAACTTCAAGTCAGGAAACACACGTGTACGTGTACAACGTACACACTGACTACGAGAGTATCCAGTGCTATATGATACATGAGAAAAAGTAAACAGGGGAAAAAAAAAGAAGGGAAAAAGATCTCTATTTTGGGGTGACTTTGCTGGTGGACCAGTGGCTAAGACTCCATGCTCCCAATGCAGGGGGCCTGGGTTCAATCCCTGGTCAGGGAACTAGATGCCACATGCTGCAACTAAGAATTTGGAGGTCTCAACTAAGATCTGGCACATCCAAATAAGTAAGTCAATATTTTTAAAAAGATCTCTATTGTGTAGTCATCTGATAGCAGTATCAACTTTATACAGCTATGAAAACAGTAAGTGTGAGTTGGAACTTCCGATTAGGAAATTCCAAAGAACCCTAAGACACCCCCTGTATACCACTAATCAGATATCTTAAGAGGACTAGAGAGACAATAGGAAGTGCAGTTTATTTATTTTTTTTCCACTGATGATTTCTCTTTTTATTATTATTATTATTATTTTAAATTTTATTTTTTTACTTTACAATACTGTATTGGTCCCAGGAGAGGGATCCTTCTGCCCAGTTGTTGGCCATGTAAATCATCCCCACGGGGAAGCTAAAATAGGTACAATGATTAGGGATAGAGGAGGAAACATTAGTGTCTCAAATGTCTTTGGGACCTTATGATGGATTCTAATACTTCTTCAGAGGTGCCTCAGGAGCCTGCTCAGGGGATGTGTGAGCTAAGAAGGCCAGACTTTAAATGCCAGCTCTGCTGTACCATAAGCTCTGTTTTTCTCTGTATTCTGCACTGGCTTCTCTGTATCTCTGGTTTCAAGAAAGGATTACACTGCTAAAAATAGTAATATAAACATTTTAAAGTCACTGTCTTTGAATTTTACATACATCTATTAGTGACAGATTCCCCAGTATATTATTGAATCCTGAACACTTTATCTTTCTCTTGTGATATACGATGTTAATGGTTGGTATTCCTGAGGAGAATAAACTATCCATGTACCATGAAGCAGCTTATATTAACACTTCTAAGGTTATGAATTTGTTTGTTGTTTACTCGTTTCAGTCATGTCTGACTCTTTTACAACCCCATGGACTGTAGCTGCCAGGCTCCTCTGTCCATGGGATTTCTCAGGTAAGAATACTGGAGTGGGTTGTCATTTCCTTCTCCAGGGGATCTTCCGGATCCAGGGATCAAACCCAGGTCTCCTGCATTGGCAACTGAATTCTTCACCATCTGAGCCACCAGGGAAGCCCAACTTTGTAAATGAGCATGGACAAAAGCCCCTTCATGTTTATCTAGATTCATCCTTCCATTTCTGTTTTACCTGCAGGAAATTAGACAATTATGAGCTATTTTGATGGAAATCAGATTCCAAATATAGCAGAATCTTACCTTTAACAGAACTATTCTGGTAAAATATCTCACAGGGACCTCTTTGTCCCAATTTTACCTAAGATCACATTTATAGTGGAGAACTTTTAAAAAGTCTTTCTTTTAATACCTTTTTTTCCCCCTTTGTGGGAATGTTAGTTTATCCCAATGGGAAGGCAGTCTGTGTGTGCATTACATTCAGTAACATATTGAATGCTTAATACCAGCAATAATTATATACTGACAACATTAATGTCTTTTGAAAAACGATTGCTGGTTTTGTTTTTCAAAGGTAATGGAAACCCTCAACAGACTGCAGAAGTCCCAGTAGGAAGAGTTGAGAAGCAAATGGAATGAAACCGTGGTATAAAAGTAGTTGAGTTTGCAATACTAAACTAAAAATAGTTTCTCTGTGCCATAATGGTGTATTTTGAAGGTACTTTTTATGTATTGGTAGAGAACAAATTTCCCTCCAGCTAACATCTTTATCATCTGGTTGCATGTAGTCAAAAGTTTTATATTCTAAGCAATGTGCTTTTAACCAAGTAAAAGAAGACAGTCTGCTTACTATTTGACTGTTATGGAGCACAAATATTATTGTTGAACAAAGTATCCTTAAATAAATCTTCATTTCCTTGATGTCATACAACCCCGTTCATGCATATTAATGTTTTCAGACCTATCTCAGGATCAGTTTACATGATAAAATAGAATTAACTGTTGTTTGCTCACTTAAGTTGCAGTCAGTGTAAGTCTGACATGTGGGCTCAAACTGGACTGCTGATTTGTGAAGCTTGTGGTGGTTCACGTGGCAGTTGTGCCTGCAAAGTTTTATTCATATAAATGGCCATTATCTCTGCTTAGGCACCAAGAGCATGATTAGTTGGTTTCCTGGGTTTACTAGTTAAGGTATTTGTGATACATGCTATTTAAGGAATTTCTCTAATTTGGCCTTTGGGAAACAACAAAAGGCTAAATTCAGTGAGATAAAATGAATACATGTATAGAAATGATTTGGATAATCTATATTTTCTACTATCACTTTCAGCTACTACTGTGACTGGTATCTCCTCACATAACCCTGAGGGTAGATAGATCAGGGCTGCTCATCTTCGAGCAGCTCAGTGATGCCATTGAGACTGTAGGCTCCTTCTTATTCCACCATGTTTAGTATGTGACATTTATTTTCCTGGTTTCAAGGCAGACATTGTACTTCTGAACACCATACCCAAATGTAACAGTTATTTCCTGGAAAGGCAGCCTGTTCCAGTGACTTCTTAAACGTCATTGGTCATAACTCTGCTCATGGCCAATGCAAGCTGTTTGAGAGGCTATGAAATCAAGGACAGTACTTTACAATCACTAAAGAACAGGAAAAGGGGGATAGAAAGGATATTGAGTGAGCCAAGCTATATAGTATCTGCTCACCGAAGAATTATATTAATTATGTGAGCTTCAGGCTAAAAGATAGGCAATCGCATTGTCCTTTTCTTTTTGTCAACCTATGCTTCAGAAAACACATGCTGATCATAGCAAGTTGGCCACAGTGACTCTCATTTCCCTCTGTATTTTTTCAGGGTCCAATGTTAGCGATACAACCAGGTAGTAGAGACTATTTTTGTCTATTTAGCATTCATTTATCCACTTTTTTGTATCTTAGAAACTCAATTTCAATTAGATATATCCTTAATTCCATGTAGCCATAGGTCTCAAGGGAAACTGAACTCACCCCAATTTTAGGAAGGGATTCTTTCAAGAGTAATCTTGCCTATGATTGGTTCTGGAATAAGCATATGTTCCCATTTTGACCTGAATGGGAATTCGTTCAGTGAGAAAAGGAAAATTCCTTGCCCCTATGAGATAGCCATAGGAATGTCCCCTGGATATTACTGGATGTAGATATGATGCTGAGGACTGCTGCAGTCATCCTGCTACACAGAGGATAAAGCCACACTTGGAATTATGAGCAGAGAGATAGAAAGCACTGGGGCCCTTGATGACATTGCTAAATCCCTCTGCCCTGAAGCCCACTCCACCACTGAACTTCCTTCCAGTCAAGTAAGATCTTTTGTTCTTTATTTTTTTAGTCAGTTGGAATCAATTTCTGTTACTTGTAGCCAAAAATACCTTAATTCTTATGAATCATCTGAAATTTTTGTCCTCTAAAAGTTCTTTGCATTTATGCTATTACTGTTATCTTTGCTGCTTGTAACTCAAATTAAATGGGATTTCCCATAGAGACATCAATGTAGAAATACACTATATGCATCAGCACATTTAGAGCCAACTTGCTACCAAGAATGTGCTAAGAAAATGCATTATATCTCACACTCCTTCCAGTTAAGGGTTTTACCAACCCAGGGAAATGAGCCACAGGTACAGTGCAGATCAACTGGGAAGTATTTCTACAAAATTGGTAAGCAAGTGTAACTTCACCAGCCACATTATACAGGGACAACCAAGAAATACGTACTGTGAGATGTGCTGTAATCTATGAGGCCAACAGGCTGATACCACCAAAGCAGGCTAAGGGATCCCTGAAACTGAAGTGAATGCTATGCTAATTGTGCAGGAAATAGAAGAAGACTCCATTCAAGCCAAAAGATATTGTGCAAAAGCAAAGAGGAAGAAATGGACAATGTGTCCTATGTTCCCACTGTTCCCAAAGTATAGTTGAGATGGCATATAGGAATTGAAATACCTGATTGGGGCTTTAATGTTCTCAAATGTATCACAGAGAGAGAGAGAGAGAGAAAGACAGAGAGAGAATAAATGACTATAATAAAACCCCTCACACTAAGTTCTTGGTAACAAGACAGAAGGATAAATGATATTATCATATAGGGTACTGCAGAACTTCATTTACAAAATGATATTGGATTACTACAACAAAAACCATGGGGTAGAAACAAATGTCAGAAAAAGGAGGAAAAAAGCCCTTTTAAAAAAATAGTATACGAACATGCATCGTTGATAGTTGGAATACACATGAATTGTTAAAATGCTAGAAAATAATGGCTCACAAAAATAAAAGCCCCAAACAGATTAATTTTTAAAAAGATATTCTTCTTATGGTTTTATAAGTTACTTACTATTTTATGTCAGAATAATAGATTCGGTTAGTAGATGGCATGGTATAATTTAAAAAGGTGTTAGAAGGTATTCATTTAAAATATAAGATATGGTGCTCACTGTGATTAATTTTAGGGACCTTTTCTAAGAGACTTAGGGTAAGAGACACTGTTGTTCTAAGCCTCAGTCTGAATTTTCACACTATTTTGATTGCTTACAAAGAAAAAGGTGTGAAGCATATATACAAATAACCAGGAAATGCTAATGTTAATTTTCTTTACTGTTGAAACTTTGTTAGATTATGCAATTT
Organism: Capricornis sumatraensis; assembly: GCF_032405125.1. Taxonomy (NCBI): domain Eukaryota; kingdom Metazoa; phylum Chordata; class Mammalia; order Artiodactyla; family Bovidae; genus Capricornis; species Capricornis sumatraensis. The sequence continues at coordinate 114,645,099 of NC_091092.1, forward strand.
TTTTTATTGAGTCACCAACAATAGGAAACATATGTTTCCCACACATTTAGTAGGAGACAAATGTTAAGAAGGTCTAATCATAACAGGGACACACAGAGCTATGAGTCTAGACAAATTTAAATACATGAAAAAGCTCATCTCTTTCTTATCCAAATGCCTGTCAGGTTTCAAGGTTAAAGCCATATTTATGTTTTCATTTTTTTCTTCTCATAATTGGTAAGGTTATATCTATGAATATTATACCACCTAATTTCAAAAATTTCAAATAGGTTAAAAGGCAATTTATCATCAGCTTTAAAATGGGATGTTAACAGCTTTACAGTTAAATTAGGCTATGAAATATGGGTAAAGGTTGTCTATGGAAAAAAAAAGATTTTTATGACAAAGATAATTGAACTCACAGAGAGGAAGGTATAACCTGAAATGATTTAGAAAATTCATCATGAAAGTGTGTCATTATATTAATTTAGAGAGAAAATCACTTTTTTATTTACCTATCTCTAATGAATTCATCTCTTCATTCAGACAGGCCACGGACCAGTGAAATGTTAATGATGAACATGTCAAAAGTTGGAATATAACCTTGTCACATTCATCATAAGACTCTCAGCAGTTTGGAACAATTTTCTTGACCTGCTTGAAATTCTCTATGAGAGGATTCTTTAAAAAGCCATCTTATTGAAAGATAAAAGGAATTATTTGGGAAAGTTCCTTCAAGTCATTTTCTAAAATATTTTTTATGAGAGAAGTGAATGCATATTCATGGTAGGGAATATGGACTATGAATAAAATAATAAAACAGAAAATAAAAATTACCTGCAATTCCACTTTCCTAAGGTTACTAACAATTGTAAATATTTTGGTTTGTCTTCTTTGTCTTTGAATGTTTATAAAATTGTTACCATAGGGTGAACAATTAAGTTGTGTATTATTTTGCTTACTCAACATTCCATCATGAAGTCCTCCCCAGGCAGCATACTGAGAACCAGAAGAAAATATAGACAGTAACTTTTAACAAATTACTGGGATATTTGAATCATTAAAGACTGAGTATAAAGTATGTTTAACATGCTATGAAAAGAAAAGGAAGGGGTGAGTATATGAATAAGGCAAGAGACTATGGAAAATGACAAAGCAGATTTGGAAATGAAAATACTATAACTTTCAGAAATAAAAATATTGTCATTGAATATAAAAATGATTGAATAGTTGAATGTTTAGGTTAATGGCTGATTACAAACATCTAAAGAAATAATTAGTGATTTGAAAGTTAGATTTGAAGATATATTCTACAATGCAGAAGAAAACCAAAAACATGGAAAATATAAAATAGGGCTGGAGATATGGAGAATAAAGTAAGAAGATATGTCTTATTCTAAGCAGAGCTCCATTAAGAGAAAAAGAATGCAAGAATGGGACTGACATATATCTGAAGTGATAACATCTGAGAACTTTCATAACAGATGAAAGATACCAATTCCCAGATTCATGAACACTAATAACTCTCAGAAAGGATAAATAAAAGGAAATCCTCTGAAGGGTATGTATAATGAAATTATACGAAATTAAATACAAAGAGAAAACTTTTAAAATAGAGAAGAGACAGAGTACCTTCAAGAGTACTTATATCAAACTTTACAAACAAATTCTCAGAGTCAGCAATGGAAGTCAAAAGCCTGTGGAATAATATTTCACTGTGCTGAAAAGAAATTAGAACTAAATGTACCTTTCATGAATGGAAAATACAAACATTTTAGACAACAGACAGAATGAATTTGGTAGCAGTTAACCCTCACTGAAGGAAAGTATAAAGAATTAATCTTCAGGCACTAATAAAATGATTACAGAGGGATACAGGAAGGTATGATGTGAGAAAAAGTGTTAAATACTTGAGTATATTCAATCAACAGATTCAATAATTATTTATGAGTAATGACTATGTGGTAGGCCTTGTTTTAAGTACTCGAAGTATAGCAAAGAATAACCACCACAATGAAAATTCCTGCCTTCATGGAACTTCTAGTCTAGTGCCTACCTAAACAAATATTGGCTGTATAAAGCAATAACAATCCACCTTTCATGAATTAAAAAAAGTCTAAGATACTGAGCAGCAATAAGAAAAGTTGAGAAAAGCAGCAGAAACAAAGTCTTCCAAAGTTTTTACTTTTTTTCTGATGGAGAATAAAAATATAGCTAAAAGTAAACTTCCCTAAATTAAGTGTATATGCAAATTTTCTAGGATATAATGGAAAGAACAGAGATAACGTATAAAACTTCTAAACTCAGTCAGTATGAAAGAAGGAAAAAAGTCAGAGAAAATGACACATAAAAAATGTCAGGTAAATAGAAAGCACAAAATATGGTAGAAATGATTCCAAATACCAATTAAAAATGTTTGCTGTAGGCTTATCATATATGGCCTTTACTATGTTGAGATAGGTTCCTTCTATGCCCATTTTTTGAAGAATTTTAATCATAACTGGGTGCTGAATTTTGTCAAAGGCTTTTTCTGCAGCTATTGAGATTATTATATGGTTTTTATCTTTCAATTTGTTAATGGTGTATCACATTGATTGATTTGCATATACTGAAGAATCTTTGCATTCCTGGAATAAACCCAACTTGATCATGGTGTGTGAGCTTTTTGATGTGTTGCTGAATTCTGTTTGCTAAAATTTTGCTGAGGATTTTTGAATCTATGTTCATCAGTGATATTGGCCTGTAGTTTTCTTTTTTTGTGTTGCCTTTGTCTGGTTTTGGTATCAGGGTGATGGTGGCCTTGTAAAATGAGTTTGGAAGTGTTCCTTTCTTTGCAATTTTTTTGAAAGAGTTTAGAAGGAGAAGGCATTAGCTCTTCTCTAAATGTTTGATAGAATTCTCCTGTGAAGCCATCTGGCCCTGGACTTTTGTTTTTTGGGAGATTTTTGATCACAGCTTCAATTTCAGTGCTTGTAATTGGGTTGTTCATAATTTCTATTTCTTCCTGGTTCAGTCTTGGAAGATTGAAGTTTTCAAAGAATCTGTTCATTTCTTCCAGTAAATACCAATTAAAAATGAACTAAAAATTCTAGTTAACAAGGATTTTCAGACAGGAACGGAAAGATCAAATCCAACTAAATGTCTTCATAAGTGGCACATCTAAAAGTGCACAAAATAGAATATAAAATATTCATATATAGCAAATACAAATAAAATGAAGCTGGCCTGCCAATATTAATAATACATGAAATAGACTTTAAAGAAAAGGTATTATTAGATATAAAGAAGGCCACCATATAATAGTAAGAATTTCACCTTATCAGAAAGACATATCTAGAATACATACTGAGACTATAAAATTATGCATCTCAAAATACAGTCAAAATATATAAAAAAACTTGACAGATTGTGAAGACAAATACACAAATAGGCCAGGTGAGTAAATGTTTTCAAAATTCCTCCTGCCAACTGATAGATACAGCAGGCAAAAACAAAAAAAGAAAAATTAAAAAAAAAAGAAAAATTAGCACAATATATAAAATTTGAGATATGCACCCAACTAGCTTGATCTAATGTATCCAACAATTTCAGAACACGAAAGCTTTTCAAACACACATGGAGCATTACTGAAAATAATATGATGAGCTTTATTTCAACTCTATAAATTTTAAAAGATTAGTAATGATTAAATAAATTTACCCTAATACAATGTTGCTTTTATCTGCTATGTTAAAATTATATGTGAGATCATATTTTTTTAAAAATTCCTAATCCAAAAAAAAGGGACAGCTCACTTATTGGAAAAAAGTAAATTATCATGCTGCATACTATTAAGGCATCTTAAATTTTCATTGAATGATCATGGCATAATTACTCTATTGCTTGTGATTTGGGTAATTTAAATTTTTTGCTACTATAAATACCACTGGGACAAAGCTCCTATTACGTAAGTCTTTGTAAGAGTCTAATTACTTTCTTAAGGGTATATTCCTCATATTTGAAATGTTAGATCATGTTTGTGAACCTTTAGACCTAAAATTTCCTGTAGGTGTTGCACAAAAGTTTAACTAATCTTACTCTGAGCAGCAGGATATGAAGGTGTCTATTTTACAAAACTGTTGATAATATTATCAGGAAAAATTATAATCTTATCATTTTGATTAGCATATCTTTGATTACCAAATTATTCATGATGTTGAAAACAGTCCAGAAATTTCTTGACCATTTTATTTATTCTTATCATTTTTTTAACCTAATCAATCATGTACTTTGCTGCTTTTCTTTTTTCTTTTTCTTTTCATTTCTTAAAAAATTTACTTTAATTGGAGGCTAATTACTTTCCAATATTGTGGTGGTTTTTGCCATACATTGACATGAATCAGCCATGCCACTTTTTTTGTGCATCTTTGTCTGGTTCTGGTATTAGGGTGATGGTGGCCTCATAGAATGAGCTTGGAAGTTTACCTTCCTCTGCATTTCTGGAAGAGTTTGAGAAGGATAGATGTTAGCTCTTCTCTAAATTTGTGAAGCCATCTGGTCCTGGGCTTTTGTTTGTTGGAAGATTTCTGATTACAGTTTCGATTTTTTTGCTTGTGATGGGTCTGTTAAGATTTTCTATTTCTTCTTGGTTCAGTTTTGGAAAGTTATACTTTTCTAAGAATTTGTCTGTTTCTTCCAAGTTGTCCATTTTATTGGCATAAGTTGCTGACAGTAGTCTTTTATGATCCTTTGTATTTCTGTGTTGTCTGTTGTGATTTCTCCATTTTCATTTTTAATTTTGTTGGTTTGATTCTTCTCCCTTTTTTTCTTGAGGAATCTGGCTAATGGTTTGTCTATTTTATTCATTTTCTTAAAGAACCAGCTTTTAGCTTTGTTGATTTTGGCTATGATCTCATTTGTTTCTTTTGCATTTATTTCTGCCCTAATTTTTATGATTTCTTTCCTTCTACTAACCCTGGGGGGTGCTTCATTTCTTCTTTTTCTAGTTGCTTTAGGTATAGAGTTAGGTTATTTATTTGATTTCTTTCCTGTTTCTTTAAGTAGTCTTGTATTGCTATGAACCTTCCTCTTAGCACTGCTTTTACTGAATCCCATAGGTTTTGGGTTGTTTTGTTTTCATTTTCATTCATTTCTATGCATATTTTGATTTCTTTTCTGATTTCTTCTGTAATTTTTTGGTTATTCAGAAGTGTGTTGTTTAGCCTCCATATGTCTGTATTTTTAATAGTTTTTTCCTGTAGTTGACATCTAATTTTACTGCATTGTGGTCAGAAAAGATGCTTGAGATGATTTCAATTTTTCTGAACTTACGAAGTCTAGATTTATGGCCCAGGATGTGATCTATCCTGGAGAAGGTTCCGTGTGCACTTGAGACACAGGTGAAATTCATTGTTTTGGGGTGAAATGTCCTATAGATATCAATCAGGTCTAACTGGTCCATTGTATCATTTAAAGTTTGTGTTTCCTTGTTAATTTTCTGTTTAGTTGATCTATCCATAGGTGTGAGTGGGGTATTAAAGTCTCCCACTATTATTGTGTTATTGTTAATTTCCCCTTTCATACTTGTTAGCATTTGTCTTACATATTGCAGTGCTCCTATGTTGGGTCCATATATATTTATAACTGTTATATCTTCTTCTTGATCCTTTGATCATTATGCAGTGTCCTTCTTTGTCTCTTTTCACAGACTTTATTTCAAAGTCTATTTTATCTCATATGAATATTGCTACTCCTGCTTTCTTTTGGTCTCTATTTGCGTGGAATATCTTTTTCAAGCCCTTCACTTTCAGTCTGTATGTGTCCCTTGTTTTGAGGTGGGTCTCTTGTAGACAGCATATATAGGGGTCTTGTTTTTGTATCCATTCAGCCAGTCTTTGTCTTTTGGTTGGGGCATTCAACCCATTTACATTTAAGGTAATTATTGATAAGTATGATCCCATTTGCATTTACTTTGTTGTTTTGGGTTCGAGTTTATAACCCTTTTCTGTGTTTCCTGTCTAGAGAAGATCCTTTAGCATTTGTTGAAGAGCTGGTTTGGTGGTGCTGAATTCTCTCAGCTTTTGCTTGTCTGTAAAGCTTTTGATTTCTCCTTCATATTTGAACAAAATCCTTGCTGGGTACAGTAATCTGGGTTGTGGGTGTTTCTCTTTCATAAAAATACAGAACAGTTCATGAATTTGCGTGTCATCCTTGCACAGGGGCCATGCTAATCTTCTCTGTATTGTTCCAGTTTTAGTATATGTGCTGCTGAAGCAAGCACAGTTTTGCTGCTTTTAAAAAGTGGATTTATAGAACAATTTTTGTATTAGAAATTCATTAAAAAGTGGATTTATAGAACAATTTTTGTATTAGAAATTCAATCCCTTCATGCCTGTTGAATATACTTAACCTAGTTAGTCATTAAGTTTTTTATCTTTTGATTTTGTTCTTTTTAATGTAGTCAGAATCTTTTCTCTTGTGAGGACCACCTCTCTTCTTTTTTAACTAAAAAATAATCATGGAAAATTGTTATCTATCTTGAGATTCATTAACCAGTAACTTTTCCACATGTCTTATGGTTTCATTTTTCATATAAGCTCCTTAAATTATTATATAAAAATACACACATATATGTATGTCTCTATATATGTGTGTCTGTGTATATACGAATACTTATATTTTTAACTTATTTAATTCAGGGTCATTTGTCCTATCCATTGACTTGTCTGCTCATCTTAAGATAAGTTAGACCCATATTTTTCCTGCATCTTTATTGTGATATGATTGATAAATAAAACTTGTATGTATTTCATGTGTACAACACTATTCTTTAAGGTTTTTTTTTTTTTTTTAATGTGGACCATTTTTAAAGCCTTTATTGTATTTGTTACAATATTGTTTCTGTTTTATGTTTTAGTTTTTTGATCATGAGGCATGTGGGATCTTAGCTCCCAGACCAGGGATCGAACCTGCCTCCCCTGCATTGGAAGGCAAAGTCTTAACCATTGGACCTCCAGGAACGTTCCCATGATGTCTTGATAAACATACATACTGTGAAATGATTACCACTATCAAGCTAATTAACATAAATTACCTTGCATAGTTACCTTTTTTTTTTTGAGCTAGATGTGAGAGTTGGACTATAAAGAAAGCTGAGCACCGAAGAATTGATGCTTTTGAAGTGTTGGAGAAGACTCTTGAGAGTCCCTTGGACTGCAAGAAGATCCAACCAGTCCATCCTAAAGGAGATCAGTCCTGGGTGTTCATTGGAAGGACTGATGTTGAAGCTGAAACTCTAATACCTTGGCCACCTGATGCAAAGAGCTGACTCATTTGAAAAGACCTTGATGCTGGGAAAGATCTAGGGCAGGAGAAGGGGACAACAGAGGATGAGATGGTTGGATGGCATCACTGACTCAATGGACATTGGTGGACTCCAGGAGTTGGTGATGGACAGGGAGGCCTGGCGTGGTGTGGTTCATGGGATTGCAAAGAGTTGGACACGACTGAGCAACTGAACTGAACACTTAAGACACACTATCTTAGCAAATTTCAAGTACACAATAGAATATTATTAACTATAGTCATCATGATGTATATAATACTTCTTTAGGATTTATTCATACTGTTTGTGGGGTTCTCAAGGCAAGAACTCTGAAGTGGCTTGCCATTCCCTTCTCCAGTGGACCACATTTTGTCAGACAAGAAGAAGAAGGGGATGACAGAGGATGAGATGGTTGGATGGCATCACTGACTCAATGGATGTGAGTTTGAGTAAGCTCTGGGAGATAGTGAAGGACAGGGAGGCCTGGCGTGCTTCAGTCCATGGGGTCGCAAAGTGTCAGACACGACTGAACGACCTGAACAACAAGATTTATTCATCCTGCATAATTGAAACTTTGTAGCCTTTGACCAATACCTCCTCATTTTCCCCACTCCCCAGCTCTGGCAACCACCATTCTACTATTTGCTTTTGTGAATCTGACCTTTTTAGATTCCACATAATGAGAACACGCAGTAAGCTAATACAGTATCTGTCTTCCTTTCATGGGAAATAGATGGGGAAACAGTGGAAACAGTGTCAGAGTTTATTTTTTGGGCTCCAAAATCACTGCAGATGGTGACTGCAGCCATGAAATTAAAAGACGCTTACTCCTTGGAAGGAAAGTTATGACCAACCTAGATAGTATATTCAAAAGCAGAGACATTACTTTGCCGACTAAGGTCCGTCTAGTCAAGGCTATGGTTTTTCCTGTGGTCATGTATGGATGTGAGAGTTGGACTGTGAAGAAGGCTGAGTGCCAAAGAATTGATGCTTTTGAACTGTGGTGTTGGAGAAGACTCTTGAGAGTCCCTTGGACTCCAAGGAGATCCAACCAGTCCATCCTAAAGGAGATCAGTCCTGGGTGTTCATTGGAAGGACTGATGTTGAAGCTGAAACTCCAATACTTTGGCCACCTGATGTGAAGAGCTGACTCATTTGAAAAGACCTTGATGCTGGGAGGGATTGGGGGCAGGAGGAGAAGGGGACGACCGAGGATGAGATGACTGCATGGCATCACGGACTCGATGGATGTGAGTCTGAGTGAACTCCAGGAGTTGGTGATGGACAGGGAGGCCTGGCGTGCTGCGATTCATGGGGTCGCAAAGAGTCAGACATGACTGAGCGACTGAACTGAACTAAACTTGGATTATTTCACTTAGCATAATGTTTTCCAGGTTCATCCATTTGTTGCAATTAGCAGGATTTCTTTATTACGCCTGAATAATAATCCAGTGTGTATGTGTATAATTTTCTTTATCCACTCATCTCACTGATGGACACTTAAGTTGGTTTTGTATCTTGGTTATTATGACTAATGCTGCAATGAACACGGGAGTGCAGATATCTCTTCAGTGTATGATTAATCATCTCAGGTACTGTCTAATTTCACTTCTCTTTTTTGCTCCATTGATTTTTCAGAAGTGTGTTGTTTACTTTCCACATAATTGTGAATTTCCCATCTTTCCTCCTGTTATTAACTTCTAGTTTCGTATCACTGTGGTCAGAAAAGATAACTTTTTGTTAGTTATAGTTCAGGTTTTCCTACCCAGTACTGTTTTCTGTAGCAGTTATTATTCATGAGTTTCCGCTCTGGTGAGCCATGACTCTTTTGTATTTCCTTGTCTTTGTCTTTATTCTTTCTTCATCTCTCTTGTGGACCCATGAAGAGCTGTTGGTTTTTCAGTCTGTTCAGCTTTTTAGTTGCTGTGAAGATGGAGAGGCATCCTCCAAGTTCCTTATGTGTGGAATCAGAAACTGGAAGTCTGTCTTAGATTGTTGACAATATAATGTGTCTCAGTGTCTCACTGAAGTTGTCTTGAGCTCAGCCTACTAGAGGTTCTCTGAACATCATGGATCTGAATGTTCATTACCTTCTCCAGATTTTGGAAGATGTTCCTCATTATTTCTTTAAATAAGCTTTCTGACCCTTTCTCATTCTCTGTTCCTTCTTGTGCTCCCTTAATGCATATACTGGTTATCCTGATGGTGGCTGATAAATCACGTAGGTTTTTTTCATTCTTTTTCACTCTTTTTTTTACCAACTGGATAATTTCAAATGGCTTGTCTTTGGGGTCACTGAGTTTTCTTCTGCATGTTCAAATCTGCTTCAGGGAAGAGTCGTGTCTTGGGACCTATTACCAGGGGTGCCCATAGACCTGACTTTTGCCTAGCCCATTGGGTGGGTCCCTGGAGGGGCAAGTATGCCTCTGATTATGGAAGAGCAGCATTGAAGTTAGGTCATAAGACTGTTTCAGGAACTGCAGCCATGTTCCTGGACTACATCACTCCCATTATTGCGTCTTTGTAATTATTTGTTGCAAATATACTGACCACTTTCTGATTTTATGGTTTCTTCATTTAAATCAGATGTGTTTATGAGGTTACATATCTATTTTCTGCCTCCTACAACTCATTCATTCTCTTATATATTTTTATTTTACTTTGTATTCTGGAGACATCGCTTCATTGACTGATACAATCTGTTCAGTTTTCTCTGTCATTTCATATTATATTACCTTTAAATGCAGCTTTTAGATTCCTCATTGCATTTGATTTTCCTCTCATTCCTTTCTTGTTTTAACAAGTTCTTTTGCACCTCTGCCCTTCATCGTTAAATTTTCTCCCTAGGGTTCCCAGTTTTTTAATTAATAGTGATCATGTATTCTTACTTCTTTTTGAGGACACCAAGATATCTTCTAAATTTTTCATCTCTTTTAGTGGGAACATACTGTCAGAAAAATGTTGCTACTTTTAACCTTCAGGAAAATCTTTCCTTTCTCTTATAATATAGGACAATTTTAATAGATACTATTTAGAAAAGTTAGGTATAGACCCTTTTTCCGATGAGAAATGATTTACTCAGTCCTGGCATATGCACAAAGTAAGTGGAGTATTTTTAGTACTAATGCTGGACAGTTCCCTAAATGGAAACATTTACACAGCACATCACATTGCATACCAGCACATGTTTATGGGTAGCTATTTTAATGGGATGTTTGGGGAAACTATATCAGTCCCAACTCATCTGCTACAGTGTGACCCTGGAAATTCTTCATTGATAAAATGCTTACTGCTGTTTCCTTTGTCAAGGTGATTGACATATTGCACAAATGGAAGTGCATATTTCACCATGTACCATGGCAATGAATGCTAAATAACTTTAATACGTTCCCAAATCCTTCACTAAGTAATATTTTGTCACTGAGAGATGACATTATATAAAAAGTAGATATACTGAAAACTCATCTACAAATAAAAGATTTGCAATTTAATCAGTTTTCTGCAAAAATTAAGGAAAACAACTAATTGCCAGAGACTTTATTACTAAACTAGTGGGATCTACAAAAGTTTTTAGTTTATTTTTTCAGTTCAGTTCAGTTCAGTTCAGTCGCTCAGTCGTGTCCGACTCTTTGCGACCCCATGAATTGCAGCACGCCAGGCCTCCCTGTCCATCACTATCTCCCAGAGTTCACTCAGACTCACGTCCATCGAGTCCGTGATGCCATCCAGCCATCTCATCCTCGGTCGTCCCCTTCTCCTCCTGCCCCCAATCCCTCCCAGCATCAGAGTCTTTTCCAATGAGTCAACTCTTCGCATGAGGTGGCCAAAGTACTGGAGTTTCAGCTTTAGCATCATTCCTTCCAAAGAAATCCCAGGGCTGCTCTCCTTCAGAATGGACTGGTTGGATCTCCTTGCAGTCCAAGGGACTCTCAAGAGTCTTCTCCAACACCACAGTTCAAAAGCATCAATTCTTTGGCACTCAGCCTTCTTCACAGTCCAACTCTCACATCCATACATGACTACTAGAAAAACCATAGCCTTGACTAGACGGACCTTAGTCGGCAAAGTAATGTCTCTGCTTTTGAATATACTATCTAGGTTGGTCATAACTTTTCTTCCAAGGAGTAAGTGTCTTTTAATTTCATGGCTGCAGTCACCATCTGCAGTGATTTTGGAGCCCCCAAAATAAAGTCTGACACTGTTTCCACTGTTTCCCCATCTATTTGCCATGAAGTGATAGGACCAGATGCCATGATCTTCGTTTTCTGAATGTTGAGCTTTAAGCCAACATTTTCACTCTCCTCTTGCACTTTCATCAAGAGGCTTTTTAGGTCCTCTTCACTTTCTGCCATAAGGGTGGCGTCATCTGCATATCTGAGGTTCTTGATATTTCTCCCGGCAATCTTGATTCCAGCTTGTGTTTCTTCCAGTCCAGCATTTCTCATGATGTACTCTGCATAGAAGTTAAATAAGCAGGGTGACAATATACAGCCTTGACATACTCCTTTTCCTATTTGGAACCAGTCTGTTATTCCATGTCCAGTTCTAAATGTTGCTTCCTGATCTGCATACAGTCAAAGGCTTTAGCATAGTCAATAAAGCAGAAATGGATGTTTTTCTGGAACTCTCTTGCTTTTTCAGTCATCCAGCAGATGTTGACAATTTGATCTCTGGTTCCTCTGCCTTTTCTAAAACCGGCTTGAACATCAGGGAGTTCACGGTTCACATATTGCTGAAGCCTGGCTTGGAGAATTTTGAGCATTACTTTACTAGCATGTGAGATGAGTGCCATTGTGCGGTAGTTTGAGCATTCTTTGGCATTGCCTTTCTTTGGAATGGGAATGAAAACTGACCTTTTCCAGTCCTGTGGCCACTGCTGAGTTTTCCAAATTTGCTGGCATATTGAGTGGAGCACTTTCACAGCATCATCTTTCAGGATTTGAAACAGCTCAACTGGAATTCCATCATCTCCACTAGCTTTGTTCATAGTGATGCTTTCTAAGGCCCACTTGACTTCACATTCCAAGATGTCTGGCTCTAGAGTAGTGATCAGATCATCATGATTATCTGGATTGTGAAGATCTTTTTTGTACAGTTCTTCCATGTATTCTTGCCACCTCTTCTTAATACCTTCTGCTTCTGTTAGGTCCATACCAATTCTGTTTATTTTTACATCACAATTAATGTTCAGATGTTCAGTGTTAGAAAATCATTCAAGTAGCCATAATATACTATTGACCAGTTAACAAGGCAGGGGTTAGGTGTGCTGACCCTTCACAGAGTCAATAATTCACATAAAACTTTACAGTGGATTCTACATGTCCATGGTTCTGCATCCATATATTCAACCAACCACAGACCATGTAGCACTGTCATACATATTTATTGAAAAAAAATCTGTGTGTAAGTGGATCTGTGCAGTTCAAACCTGTCCTGTTTAAGGGTCAACTGTACATCTATGTTTTTTTTATTTTAAAGGAGGGAAACACAATTCATACTGAAGTTTGGTTGGGCTCCTTGGTGAGGCTACCATTGATGAAGCCAGCTCAAATTGAGCTTGAGCCTCCTCTTCTCTGAATTCCTTATATATTTGTTTATGAAATATTAATACATAAGTTGGCCTACTGATAAATAAAATCTTATTCTGCATTTACATGCTTATAACTCTTCTTTGCCTACATACCCCCCAAAAAGAAGGAAAATTAAAAACCTTGAGAATATGGATCATGCCTCTAATATTTACATTTAATGTGCTTCCTCATTGAGTCAAAGGTGGAGTTCACAAATATTTGATTACTGGCTTCTACTTTTGCATTAAAATGTGCAATTATACAAATAAAAGTAGTACAGGGGAAAATATTTTGTAAGTTGTGATAGAAAAACAGTGGAATTAAGGGTCTGGCTTTATTACTTTCTCATATGGTATGAAGTGATAAAATCTGCTTCAAAATGAAAGATTCCCATAAATCAATTCATTTATGGTATGCATTTGTATTAAAACTAAAATAAAGCACATTAAAGTTGGAATTAAAATACTTTATTCAAGGCCCCGCTTTCCCATTTAACAAAAGTGACTCTCCAAAATATCACATTCTTTATTTATCCTCTTGTCTTTATTCATCAGACCTTGACATTTAGAATATTACTTGTGGCCGACTTGATTGAAAACACAAACACAGATGTGGACACTTATATCATGCATTGGTACTTTCTGGTCAGACAGATAATAAAGAATGCACTTATACTATTTTTAATATTATCATCAAAATAAAATATGATATACCTAATATATAAATATATACTATTTTTCTGCAGGTATTTCATAACTCACTGAGAATATACCCACGTCCTCAGTTTAATACATGGTGCTGTAGAGCAATTCTATTTAAAAGGTGGCCACAGACCAGAGCTAGTCTACAAATTGTTTTTATTGTTCTTCCATAAAAGAAGTATATAAAGTGAGGGTAAGCATTTAATAACTTTTATAGCAATCTGATAACATCTTCTGAATGAAACAATAAAAATCCTTGGCTACTTTTGTATGGCTTTGTTTTCTTAAAAAAAATGACCATTTCTAGTTATTGATTTTTATGATTTTTTACTGAAGTATTGGTCCTTAAGGAACTGGAATGAAAGCAAAAAAAACAAAACAAAACAAAAAAAAACCTGGTACTTAACCTCAGGTAGTTTCAGAATCACTGGTGTGTTTTATTGCTGTTAATGTTATTATAATTTTAAAAGCTAAATTAATTTTTTCTTTCTCATATAAACCAAAGTAGGACATTACCAAGCTTGCTTTTTTAAGTCTCAGTTCCTCTATCACAATTTTTCTCTGATGAGTCTACTAGAAGCTAGTTATTAAAAATTTCTATGCCTATTTTCTTTCAGTGATTCTTACACTGAGCAAGTTATTCAAATACGGGATAGTAATTTGTCCATGGCTTCCATTAAATCAAACACAGACAAACATATCTGTACACACAGAAACATGCACATTCTTGGGATATTCATTCATAAAATTTCCAAGAACTATTCCAAAATCATATAAGTGTTTAACATTAAGATGTATTGGAAGTCATTAAATTCCTTTTTAGATAGCAGAATTATATTTCCCTTAACTATGAATAATGAATATTTTAAAAAAACATTTCCTTGATTCATTGTAATTCCAAACATAAAATGTTATGATATAAAACCTTTTAAAAGACATAAAATTTAACATTTATCTGAAAACAACAACTAGAGAATCCTTCTATCTCTCTTCAAAACCATCAAACACCACCACCACCATTCTAGTTTTAAAACACTCACTGAACTATCTTTGATCAATCTTACCTAAAGACTCTATCCTTTCTGGTCAATATCACATTCTCAACAGTTAAAACATTTCATAAACTGAATACTGCACTTAGTAACATTTTACAAAGCTGATAAAACCAAGAAGGATTATTCAAAAGAACCTCACATTAACACACTGTCGTTTCTAAATGTCAGGGACTTTGAGCTCAGCTCATAAAATGAAGCTCATGCTTAGAGACAACACTGCCTTCTGAGATAAATCTCTTTTTAAGTCTCATGGTTGTGGGAGGTATAGTCTCAACCCTAGTAAATGACTTCCAAAAGTAGCAGCCATTTTAAGGTCATGTGTACATTCCTGTAAGCAGATGGCATGGAAGGGCTTAACAGGTGTCCAGCCATAGCTTTACACTTCTGCTGGTTCCGCCCTAAAAAACATGTCCTCCAAACATCTGTCTCAAAAACACAGGCAATGTATTAAGGGAAGATTTTCAGAGCACAATCATGTCAATACTTCCAATCCTACCTTCTTTTTCAATAATCTCAGTACCTTTTCAATACATACCATCTAGTGGGAAAAGAGATATGCTATTCTGAGTTAAATAATCATAAAAAGATTAGAAAATACTTGCAAATATTTGCCTTGCTTGAATCTAGAAATGAAGCTGTTTGTGTGTGCTTCTGAAAGTTTTAAACTAACATTCAAAGATTACTTTTTTCTGAAGAATCTTTCTTAAATTAAATTTTAAATGAAAGGTCAGTATCTTGTGAAATTTACACATTGCAAATATTTTAAAATAAAATGATATTACTGAGTTTGGGAGAGAGTTCATCACTGGTTTTATGTATATGTGAGAGAGTGAGTGTGTGGTTGTGTGTGTGTGTGTGTATTTGGAGTATCAATCTCCCATAATAAGGAAAGCAGTAGAGACAACTAAAGATGGGTAAACTTTTTGGAGGTAGCCATATTGCAATTTAAGGTGAATAATTAAATCATGAGAAACAGGGAGAGCCAGTGTATATTCAGTGGCTGGTTCTAGACTGAGAGTAAGGAGGTTATGATGGGGAATAGGAGCTCTGTATTAGTGTAGGTAACTTCTAGTGCAGGGAGTGGTTGAGAGAACATTGCTTTTGTGACTCTATCATGAAGCATCTGACTCAGAGGGAGGACATGGCTTAGTAACGTTCAGCATGACCATACAGTGGAGTGCTGGATTGGGTCAGGAGGCACAAACTACTGTTCAAGTACACAGTCAGTATTTATGGAGTCTCTCGTTGCTTCACATTGCTGTGGTGCTTTTAGCAATAATTCGTTGAGTGCCCCCTTTGTGCACAACAACACTCTTTCTGGGTGCTAGTGCTGTGAGGACACTGGCTAAAAGATGTGGCCTTCAAAACCCTTATGACCTAGTTACAGAGCTGAGATGTCTAACAGCTCCAAGCAACCAACTCTGATAGGAAACGGTGTGTGCAATGCACTCAGGGCTCTTCTAGAGGGTCAGTTGTTATAAGAAATAGTCCATATGTGGCATAATATTTCCTTATCTAATATTTCATTTGATTCTATTTAAGAATTCTTACAACTATTCTATTATATTCCAGAAAGCAACGCTTTTTAAAAAAATATTTCTAACAATCAGGCCTATCCTACACTGCTCAGTAGAACTCAGTGATGATGGAAGTGTTCCATATTTTGTCCAATACAGTAACCACTAGTCACATATGGCAACTGAACACTGGGAATGTACCTAGTGTGACTGAGGAACTAAATTTGTAATATCTCATTTAAACTATTTTAACTCTAAATTCAACTACTCACACTTTCTAAATGTATTATGCTCCAAAACTAATTACAAAATTAGAAAGGTGAACCACTTGTAGCACACGGCTTGTTGCATGTAGGACATTTTTTATACTCTGTTTAGTAATTGGCCTAATTGGTTCTGGAAACCATAATATGGCATTCTAATGAACTCAGAAGACCTAACATAAGCTCTTCACACACAACAGTGGTATCAGTTTTTATATATAAAGAGAATACTACTAAGAAGAAAATTTTATAGGAGAAGTTTTAAAAGAGCTATTGATCAAATATAATTTCAGCAGAGCCCTTAAGGAGATTCAATTCAGGAAAATTATAATGAAACAGCTGGTTTTATGTTTTATAAAATATCCATAAAATGAGAGAAACAAATAGCTCAGTTTCATTAGTATTGACTTTTAATTTTTCAACTAAATAATTCAATTTGAAATTAAGCAGCTAAAATATAGTTCTGTATATCAAAAGGGATAGTTTCAGTATTATACAAAATAAGGGGTTTTTTTTTTTTTAATGAGAATGAACACATTTTCTCTCATCATTCAAATGTTTTCTTACTTCTAACTACAACTAAAAAACCCAATATATAAACTGAACTGGAAGAACCTCTATTTAAATATTTTTGAAACAAACATAAGGAATTGAAATGAAAATGAGTCTCAAGGCATACAACAATTTTATCAAACAAGCAGTTCTGTGGCCTTCTAAAGTGAAATCTCTTTTTAATCATTCTGTGTTTAATTAAGAAGTAAATAACCGTATTCTAAAGAAGCCTGCCTCTCCCAGCCAACTTTTCTTCTTCAAAAGAAATGCCACAAAGCATCCTAGTAATTCTCCATTTGATCAATCAGGTTGTGAAACTTCCTTTGTGTGGAGCATTGTCATTCTTAGTGCAGTTAAATTAGGTTTTATGGTTTAAAATTGCCCTATTAACTTGGTGCTTCCTGCGTTTTCATTAACTCAAAACATATTTGATATCATGATAAGCTCCCTGAAATGAAACTTCCCTTCTGGAATAAGTCATTCTATTACAGCGGATGCTTACCACGGAACTTGGTTTTGAACATTACATTGCTTTAATATGCTTCCCTATGAACTGATGCTTTGGATGAGGCTATATAATACTAGCATTTATAACCTTATGCTGTGTTTTAGGCCAAGTCATTTCCCCTCTCCCCTACTGTAAAACTGTGAGGCAAACAATTTTTGAATCCCAAATTATATTCCTTTCCAGGAAGAACCTCTGCCAAGTACTTAAGATAAACCCTTAGAAATTACCCTGCTCCCATACTAGGGGAGTGTTCTAAACTTGGGAGATCTATCGTCATCACCTAGGAGAACTTAAAAATAAAACAGAGCTGTGGCCCATGACAGACCAACTAAATCAGAACCTCTAGCAGAGACGCTCAGGAATGAGAAATTTTAAAGCTTGGTAGGTGGCTCTTGGTAGGAGCCTCTCGATGAAAGTGAAAGAGGAGAGTGAAAAAGTTGGCTTAAAGCTCAACATTCAGAAAACTAAGATCATGGCATCTGGTCCCATCACTTCATGGCAAATAGATGGGGAAACAGTGGAAACAGTGAGAGACTATTCTTGGGGGGCTCCAAAATCACTGCAGATGGTGACTGCAGCATGAAATTAAAAAATGCTTGCTCCTTGGAAGTAAAGTTATGACCAACCTAGACAGCATATTAAAAAGCAGAGACATTACTTTGCCACCAAAGGTCCATCTAGTGAAAGGTATGGTTTTTCCAGTAGTCATGTATGGATGTGAGAGTTGGACTATAAAGAAAGCTGT
Organism: Capricornis sumatraensis; assembly: GCF_032405125.1. Taxonomy (NCBI): domain Eukaryota; kingdom Metazoa; phylum Chordata; class Mammalia; order Artiodactyla; family Bovidae; genus Capricornis; species Capricornis sumatraensis. The sequence continues at coordinate 114,663,292 of NC_091092.1, forward strand.
GCACCGAAGAACTGATGCTTTTGAACTGTGGTGTTAGAGATGACTCTTGAGAGTCCCTTGGACTGCAATGAGTTCCAACCAGTCCATCCTAAAGGAAATCAGTCCTGAATATTCATTGGAGGGACTGATGTTGAAGCTGAAACTCCAGTACTTTGGCCACCTGATGCAAAGAACTGACTCATTTGAAAAGACACTGATGCTGGAAAATGAAGGTGGGAGGAGAAGGGGATGACAGAGGATGAGATGGTTGGATGGCATCACCGATTCAATGGACATGAGTTTGAGTAAACTCTGGGAGTTGGTAATGGACAGGGAAGCCTGGTGTGCTGCAGTCCATGGAGTCGCAGAGTTGGACACAACTGAGCGACTGAACTGAACTGAACTGAGGTGATTATAAAGTGCAACAGAGGTTGGGCAGTATTGCCCTAGCACAAGAGATCTTGTATTTTAGTAGAGGGCTTGCTCAAACAGAATTAAAGTTTCAGATTCTGCATGTTCTGAGAGTAAGCATCTCTAACAAGTTCCCAGGTGGTGGTGATACTGCTGGTCCTTAAGAACCACTGCTCCAGGGCTCTGAGATTGAGTCAGTGACTTTGGATTCTCTTTGGAAATATGCAAATGGTCACCAGCCATCCTTGTCATTGAATATGATACCATTCTTCTTCCTCTTGTGGAGAAGGCAACGGCAACTCACTCCAGTACTCTTGCCTGGAAAATCCCATGGACAGAGGAGCCTGGTAGGCTGCAGTTGATGGGGTTGCTACAAGTTGGACACGACTGAACATCTTCACTTTCACTTTTCACTTTTATGCTTTGGAGAAGGAAATGGCAACCCACTCCAGTGTTCTTGCCTGGAGAATCCCAGGGACGGGGGAGCCTGGAGGGCTGCCATCTCTGGGGTCGCACAGAGTTGGACACGACTGAAGTGACTTAGCAGCAGCAGCAGCAGCAGCTTCTTCCTCTTGTAGTGATTTATCAAACAGAAGGATGAGGAGGGCAGGCTGAGGGAGTGGTAAACACTCAGAGTGATCCTATTGGTGTCCTGGTGGCTCCTTGAGCAGTTACTATAGTCAGAATTGGACCTAAGTATGGTGGACCATTTTCTGGGTCTCTCAGAACAGCTCACACAAGTCAGCATATTACCAAGGACCTCAACCACACTGGAAAAAGTCACATTGAATATACCTACACTATTTTGAATAAAACACCTTTGCTCCATCAAAAAAAAGAAAAAGAAAAAGTCACATTGTTTCTCCCTTTCTTAAAAGAAGAACTTTGCCAGGTGGGAGTCCTCATTCCTTTATTCAATAAATTGGACTCCTACTATGTGCCAAAGTATATAAAATAGAGCAGAAAAGAGGCAAGATTCTTGATTCTACTGAATTTATATTATACTCACAGTACAAGGACAGAAAGCAACCAACACAAATAAGAAACTTCTAGGTGGTGAAAAATACTCTGGAGAATAGAAGGCAGGTATGGATGTAAAGAGTGCCTGGCTGGAGGTGTTGCTGAGCTATCTGAGGGAAGGTGGTAGAGAAGGTCTCAAATCAGCGTGACATATGACTTGAGGTTTGGATATCGAAGAACCATATGTGAATATCAGAGGCCAGAGTTTTGCAGAATCTAGAAAGATGGAACTGATGAGCCTATTTGCAGGGCAGGAATAAAGATGCACACATAGAGGATTGACTTGTGGACACAAGTCATACACTCTCTCTCACACGGGAGAAAGAGAAGGTGGGACAAACAGAGTAGCAATGACATGGTAAAAATTGACATATTTACCACGCGTAACATAGATAGCTAGTGGGAAGCTGCTGTAGAGCACAGGGAGCTCAGCTGGGTACTCTGTGGTGACCTGGAAGGATGGGATGGGGGGTTGTAGGGGGACTAAAGAGAGGGGATATATGTATACATATAGCTGATTCACTTCCCTGATGGCTCAGATGGTAAAGAATCTGCCTACAATGTGGGAGACTGGGTTCGATCCCTGGGATGGGAAGATCCCCTGGAGGAGGGAATGGCAACCCACTCCAGTACTCTTGCCTGAAGAATTCCCATGGACAGAGGAGCCTGGCAGGCTACAGTCCATGGGGTCGCAAAGAGTTGAGCACAACTGAGCAACTAAGCACAGCACACATCAAGCTGATTCACTCTGTTTTTCAGCAGAAATCAGCACAATATTATAAAGCAATTATTCTCCAATTAAAGAAAATTTAAAACACTACACTAACAAAAAGTTCACTTCCTTGTGAATTATGTATCTGTAAATTAACTTTGATTCATATCTAAGGTGGAGAGCATTTTTGGTTCCCTAATAAAAATTCACACTTTAAAAATGGTTATATGAGAATTTCAAGTATCATTATCAAAAGCTACACTAGAGGTTTCATGAACTCAAAAAAGACATGCTCAAAATAATTATTCATTGATGAAATAAGTGGTGTTCAAGATGTTCAGATAGCTCAGGAGATTTTATGGGCCTTACCATGAATAAGGCACAGTGAAGTCGCTCAGTCGTGTCCGACTCTTTGTGACCCCACGGACTGTAGCCTACCAGGCTCCTCTGTCCATGGGATTTTCCAGGCAATAGTCCTGGAGTGGATTGCCATTTCCTTCTCCAGGGGATCTTCCCAACCCAGGGATCGAACCCGGGTCTCCCGCGTTGTAGACAGATGCTTTACTGTCTGAGCCACTAAGTCCTTGGCAATACCAGGAGCCTAATACCTTCAGATAAGCACACTAGGAGTAGATATCAACTCTCTTTGGTCTACCCTACTCTATTTCATGGAAGACTCTGTTCTCTGATCTAAACGGAAGGTTGGCTGATTGTCCTCATGGTGAACATCTCTCATTTATCATGGTGACTAGAAATTCCTACAGATTGAGAGTGAAGACTTAAAGGCCTAAGCTCAGCAACAGTTTTTGTGCTTATTTGCGACTAAGTGTTGGTACATTTGACAGAATTTGGTTAACCTGGCTGGTTGCCATGGATTGACCCGGGTCTCCTGCATTGCAGGCAGATTCTTTACCATCTAAGCCACCAGGGAGGACCCATGGATCTCCCACCTGTCTCTAAATTTAGGATTCTAACAAAGTTGGCTCTATGAACCTGAAAATTGCTGAATGGACACATTGGTCTGGTTAGTTTTTCTAATTGAAATTTAAAGCATCTACTTGGGGAAACAACAGACTGAAGTAAGTATGTTTTTAGACTATTTTTGGAAGAGTATTAAAGTTTTGATGATTTATTTATACTCACTCTTAAAAAATAATGCCTTCTTTCATTTTCAAGTACAGTTTTAACTTTCACTGATACATTGGATGAGTTTGCTCCAATTCCACAAAAATGGAAAATGAATGCAAAAAAAAAAGCATGACCTGAACATACCATTCATAACGCACAGATGAAGTACACTAAAAATAAAGCTGCTCCTTTGTCAAATTTATAATTATACTTTTAAAAGCAGAATGTTAATCATTACCACTTCTGTTTTTCGGTCATTTAAACACAGGTACAAACAAACATAAGCTCTCTTCTCCCCTACTGCTAGTTAATCCACAGACTAGCAAGGGTAATTTCAACAGGACACAGCAGGTCCTCTTGGAGCAATAGCTACATATTATATGCATTTTAATGAGGACAGGATCTCATGCTATGGAAAAAAAGATATAACTGTTCTGGTACATAGCTTCCAACCCTGTGCTCCTCCCAGCCCCATGTTTTTTAATGAAGTGTTTTGTAGAAATGTTTAGAAAGCATTTTAATTCCAACATTACCTTTATTCACTCACTCCCCAACTATGTATTGAGTGCCTCCTGAAAGAATCAGTGTATCACTTTTGATTGTGACAATTATTGTAAATACAATAAGCAATAAGTGTATTAAGTATAATAATATAATAAGTGTAATCGTGACCCTGATTGAGAATAAAAAATTCACAAAATATTAAGTTTAATATTAAAATATTACTGCAACAGTAATTGCTCATGGTTATCACATTGCCTGGAGGCTCAGGGGGCAAAATATCCACCTTTAATGCAGGAGATGCAGGTTTGATCCCTGGGTTGGGAAGATCTCCTGGAGAAGAAAATGTCAACCCACTTGGGTATTCTTGCCTGGAATATCTCATGGACAGAGGAGCCTGGCAGGTTACAGTCCATGGGGTCACAAACGGTCTTACATGACTGAGCAACTAAACAACAGCAACAACAATCATATTACCAACTACACATTAACAATCACATTACCAATTACAATGGACCATATACTAATAGATTAATCATGGGAGTAGCTAGCTGAAGGGAAGGAAAGTAATTTAAAAAAAGAGAATCACCAAGAATGAGTTGTCTGAAAGGAAGTTGAATTGAAGGAAGAAATAGATGATCTCTTGTTAATCTTCTCAACCTCTTATGGTTGTGCACACTGTGGCTCAAACTAATACTGCTAAAATACAATGCAATATAATGAAGAAAATCAGAAATCGGAGTGGCTTATATTCTCCTGCATAAGAGAAAAGTATCTTCCATTTCACTTCTCAGAGTCAGTGCCCCTGGATGGATAACAGTGCTGTAATTTCTCAGTGAAGGAGGCGATGTGCTTGTGAATGTGCTTGTGCATATACATTCATGTCTGAACACATGCATAACGAAACCTGATGAATATATGCGGAATGAAATACTATGCTAAAAATTGAATTCAAGGTCTTGCTGTTTTTCCTGTGTCATTGCATTTACAGAAACCATATTGGTTTTTAATTATATCAGCTCTTTTATATTTACCATTATACATGAGAAGTAGTGTTGATCATGGGTAAAAATGACTGAGTATAGAATCACCAACCTGGAATTATTTAGAGAACACCAGCTGAATTGAGCTATTTCAAATCCTGAAAGATGATGCTGTGAAAGTGCTCCACTCAATATGCCAGCAAATTTGGAAAACTCAGCAGTGGCCACAGGACTGGAAAAGGTCAGTTTGCATTCCAATCCCAAAGAAAGGCAATGCCAAAGAATGCTCAAACTACCGCACAATTGCACTCATCTCACATGCTAGTAAAGTAATGCTCAAAATTCTCCAAGCCAGGCTTCAGCAATACGTGAACCGTGAACTTCCTGATGTTCAAGCTGGTTTTAGAAAAGGCAGAGGAACCAGAGATCAAATTGCCAACATCCGCTGGATCATGGAAAAAGCAAGAGAGTTCCAGAAAAACATCTATTTCGGCTTTATTGACTATGCCAAAGCCTTTGACTGTGTGGATCACAATAAACTGTGGAAAATTCTGAAAGAGATGGGAATACCAGACCACCTAACCTGCCTCTTGAGAAATCTGTATGCAGGTCAGGAAGCAACAGTTAGAACTGGACATGGAACAACAGACTGGTTCCAAATAGGAAAAGGAGTCCGTCAAGGCTGTATATTGTCACCCTGCTTATTTGACTTCTATGCAGAATACATCATGAGAAACGCTGGACTGGGAGAAACACAAGCTGGAATCAAGATTGCCAAGAGAAATATCAAGAACCTCAGATATGCAGATGACACCACCCTTATGTCAGAAAGTGAAGAGAAACTAAAAAGCCTCTTGATGAAAGTGAAAGTGGAGAGTGAAAAAGTTGGCTTAAAGCTCAACATTCGGAAAACGAAGATCATGCATCCGGTCCAATCACTTCATGGCAAATAGAAGGGGAAACAGTGGAAACAGTGTCAGACTTCATTTTTGGGGGCTCCAAAATCACTGCACATGGTGATTGCAGCCATGAAATTTAGAGACGCTTACTCCTTGGAAGGAAAGTTATGACCAACCTAGATAGTACATTCAAAAGCAGAGACATTACTTTGCCGACTAAGGTCCGTCTAGTCAAGGTTATGGTTTTTCCTGTGGTCATGTATGGATGTGAGAGTTGGACTGTGAAGAAGGCTGAGCGCTGAAGAATTGATGCTTTTGAGCTGTGGTGTTGGAGAAGACTCTTGAGAGTCCCTTGGACTGCAAGGAGATCCAACCAGTCCATTCTGAAGGAGATAAGCCCTGGATTTCTTTGGAAGGAATGATGCTAAAGCTGAAACTCCAGTACTTTGGCCACCTCATGCGAAGAGTTGACTCATTGGAAAAGACTCTGATGCTGGCAGGGATTGGGGGCAGGAGGAGAAGGGGACGACCGAGGATGAGATGGCTGGATGGCATCACTGACTCAATGGACGTGAGTCTGAGTGAACTCCAGGAGTTTGTGATGACCAGGGAGGCCTGGCATGCTGCGATTCACAGGGTCACAAAGAGTTGGACACGACTGAGTGACTGAACTGAAATGAAGTGAGCTGAATCTCTTAATTTTTCATATAAAGACAGAATAACATGTCCAAATTTACACATCTAGTGACAAAGCCAGGAAGATACACCTCTGCCTGCCCTACAAGAAGATAATTTCTGAGTGGCTCCCACCTTCTGGGGGTTTCCCTTCTGCCTAAATCTCAGCTTCCTGGTATTCTCATGTTTGCCCTTCTTCCTCCTCAAAACATTCTCTTAGAGTCTCAGACCTTATACTCAAATGGTTGAACTAGTTTAAAGTGTTAATCCTTCCAGGAATATTTCTATCTTAACATAAATCAAAATGTAAACTGAACAAAAAAAACCCAAAAAAACTCTAAACATGGGATTTCTGGAATAAGTGAGGATGAAAGACAACTTTAGCATGATTTCTGTAACTAAAGATCTTTTCAATGCTTTGCCAAAATTAAATTCCACTGGTAGGAAATGTGTTTCTAATGAACAGAAAAGCCTGCTAACACTAAGTCAGTTTTGTGGGAGGGAGTTCCTGAAGAGTAAGATAACTTGACAGTTTCATGAGATAAAAATGTTTAAATATCAATGTTTCAAAAAAAAAGCAAACTTGTTCAATACATGCCCTGAATTTTGACACATTAATATACTATCCATTCAGCACATCTATATACAGTATTAACTATGTGTTAGATCATGACCTAGGATTTCAAGTATTGTACTAAGATAAGGACCGTACTCTCTTGGAAATTATAAGGGGGTTGTGGGGAGGGGGAGATGGAATAACAAGGAAACAAATAAATAAACAAGTAATTTCAGATGTAGCTAACCAAAATGAAATAAACAGAATTGGGAACTATGATAGGGATTGATTGTGGGCTACTTTGGGCTGGGTGGTCAGAAGACTTCTTCGGAGTGATGATATCTGAGCTTAGACCTGAGGGATGAGAAGGCAGAACTCATGAAGCAGAGAAAGAGGTTTGTGGCATTTGAAGGAACAACAAGAGCCAAAACTCTAGTAGAGCTTGGTATGTGACCAGAAAGGGATGTGAGGGGAGATAAGATCAGAGAAGGAAGGAGGGGGGCCTGTTGATGTAGCAACTAGTCTGTACTTGATTCCAGGAAGCAATTGAGCAGTTTTAAGTATGAAAGTGGTTCAACCCAATTAACATTTCAGAAGTGGCTTTCACTGCTGTGTGGAGAATGGATTATAGAGAAGAGTGAGGAAGCTTGGAATAAGATGGTGAAAGAAGAGTTATGGACAGGTACAGGGCCAAATTTGAGACACAACCAATAGGACCTGATGGATTAGATGTCAGAGGTGAGAAAGAAGGAAAAACCAAGAATGGCACCAAGGTTCTTGGTTTTAAAAATACTCTACCTAAACGTTGGTTTGATTTTAGTAGATATAGATGATGTATAAATATAACTTTAAAAGTTAAATAAAATAATTTTATAAAACAAGTGATGTAACCACTGCTAAAAGTCACAACACCATATAACATTTTTCATCATTTTGTTTTATCCAAGTTCTAACAATTTACGTATATTGTTGAGTTTAGTTACAAGCAAGATATGTGATTAAACTGTAAGGAGTCAAGAACATTTTTAGAAAGGATAATGGCATTAAGCACATATTTTATAGGCTGTAATAACAGCCATGAATGTTTGAGACTTAGGCTTTAAATAAGGGGAATTAAAGAGACATTAAGGGGAAATAAACCTTCACAGAAACAGGGAAAGGGATGAAATGTTTTCTGAATAGCACTAAGTATACTGCTGTAATTCATGGTGAATCCTAGTGGTAACTTTCCCAAAGAAATCATATAAATTCACCAAAACATTAAAGAGCAACTTTATTTCTTTAAAGAAACAGAAAGTCACCAAATATATGTCAGTGATAAAATGTTTATGCTGATTAGCTTCTCCTTTAGCCTCCTGAGCTAAATACCCAAGAATAATATGAGACAGAAGGAAATTCATCAAGGAGTATTAGGCTTATAAATGTTCATTCAATGGCTAACAGATACAATCATTCTCCCAAAGTCACTAACTATCTGTCTTTTTATAATCAGAAAACTCTGCATAATATTATTTTGCTCTTAAATATTGAGTTTCATTTGAGAAGCTCGAACACTTAATAGTAAGTTTTTTCTGAGATTCCTATTACGAGCTGGATTGCCAACCCCCAATCTCCAAGAACACCTTGAGCTATAAAAAGAATCTCAAGAAGAAAGATGGAAAATAAATGAAAGGATTTTTTTCAATAGTTTGCTGAAAGCCTAGACAAATTAGAAGAATCACTTATCTGATGTCAAATGCAAACTCTATTACTCTGGAAGAAATAAGTTGTTTCAATCTGTTGGGGGAAAAAAAAGTTGTTTCACTTCAAACTACTGCCAGAAAGATACCCAAGAAATTTAATTTTTCCAAAGTTACCAATCACCCAGAACAAGATTATCCTTTTCTTCATTTTTTCCAGTGTACCTTGCAATAAAGTGGGAATCTAAACCTAGCATAAAGCTGGTTAAAAGAAAGTCAAGTTTAATAGACAACAGTATCATATATAGATTTCTTAGCTGAATGAGTTCAGGGTTCATAACTGGGCTGTTTGCCCACTGCCTAAAGAGATGATTGCCCTCGGTTCATTCTTCTGACAGTTAACAAAATAACTTCTAACAGTTGTTTTTGGGGAATGTTACTGAGTGACTTGCCATCTTGAAATTTTACTTCAGTAATTTCCCATAAGCTTTAATAAAAAGAAAACTTTAAGGTGGATTAAGCCACATGTGAATATAATTTCTTCAAAGCCAACACCTACATATACACAACAGAATATTTTTCCTTTGTATTCAACACTAGAAAGAGATATCCATGTGAATTAAAATTCATGTGAATAGAATTCCTCAAAAAACAAAGCATAACATTTGATTTTCCAGATTCACTGCTTTAAACATATGCTTAAATAATGAGACAAATGATGCACCAATAAAAAGCTACAATAAACACATCCTGAATTGACTGATTATTAAATGAAGTTACCTGAAGTATTATTGTTTCTCTTCCTTTGCATAAACATAGTTAATTATGGCAAGTTATTAATGAAAATGGAGACTGGTCTATTGTTTTACATTTATTCAGTGATTCAAAGCACCAACACACCAAGCATGAATGTATCAGGGATTTCTGATAAAGATCTTGGCTTGACCATTTAAGAATTGATGCCTAAAAAAACTGAAAAAGCTTCAATTTCAAATTCAAGGAGATAAGATTAGAGCAGGATTAAGGTTGCTTCATGACCCTGATGAAAACTGCTGTATTTTCTACATTCTCTATTTTCTCCCATAGAATGTATCACCTTCTAACATACTAGGGCACTTATTTTTTATTATATGTGTTATTCATAGTCTATGGTCCCTCACTAGAATATCACATCCACAGAAACAGGAATCTGGAACTATTCTGTTCCCTAATGAGTTGACTCATTGGAAAAGACTCTGATGGTGGGAGGGATTGGGGGCAGGAGGAGAAGGGGACGACCGAGGATGAGATGCCTGGATGGCATCACTGACTCGATGGATGTGAGTCTGAGTGAACTCCGGGAGTTCGTGATGGACAGGGAGGCCTGGTGTGCTGCAATTCATGGGGTCGCAAAGAGTCGGACATGACTGAGCGACTGAACTGAACTGAACTGAACTGAATGTAGCCCAGGTGCCTAGAAGAGTGTCTGGCACATAGTAGGCACTCAATAAATATTTGTGGCATCAATGCATGTTCTTTAGTTCTGAATAAATTCAAAGCCATTATCTCTTGGAATAATTTATACATACACGTGCATACACACATACAGAATTTAAATCCTGTTTACTTCTAATGCCTTTATATCTGTTGGTAATCAATCAGTGCATGATTACAGACTTAATGCAGAGCAACACATATAGGACAAATAGTAAATATTTGTTTTAAATGAGGATACCCTAAAAATTGATATCAATGCTTTTAAAAACAGTACCTTTTGATTAAATAAACTTTCCACACAGAGTATAGTAGCCAATGTGACCATTGCATAGATTGTATTATAAAATGTAAAGATGCTGTCTTTGTTAGACAATTGCAGCAAAATGTAGAAATGGAATTAAATGTGATAGCCAAAAAGATTAAGTAAGATTCACAAGCATAATACAGCCTTTGAGCATATGGAATAAAACCTGATTTCCTTATTCCAGCTCCAAATGTCACAAACACCTAAGCAAGGTCTTAATGATAAAGTAATGTGTGCATTCTTAAGTTCCATCTGTCTAGTATTCTCAAGAGCCTCTTTAGCGCTAAAGTTGTCTACAGTTTTTGAGCACCCCATAATCCTTCATATACTCTTTTTCTTCTTTAATTAATGACTGATTTTATACAAGGTAAGTGGAAAAACTTTTACCCTAAGATGGTGGAGTAAAAGGACGTGCACTTATCTTCTCCTGCGAGAACACCAAAATTGCAACTAGCTGCTGGACAGCCATCAACAGGAGGATGTTGGAACCCATCAAAAAAAGATACCCACCTTCTAAGGACAAAGGAGAAGCCGCAACAAGAGGGGTGCAATCACATTTAAAATCAGCAGAAGAATGGATAAGAAAGCTGTGGTACATATACACAATGGAGTATTACTCAGCCATTAAAAAGAATACATTTGAATCAGTTCTAATGAGGTGGATGAAACTGGAGTTGATTATACAGAGTGAAGTAAGCCAGAAAGAAAAACACCAATACAGTATACTAACGCATATATATGGAATTTAGAAAGATGCGAGACAGCAAAAGAGACACAAGAATGGCATTGAAACATGTATAACATCATAGATGAAACGAATTGCCAGTCCAGGTTCGATGCAGGATACAGGATCCTTGGGGCTGGTGCACTGAGATGACCCAGAGGGATGGTACAGAGAGGGAGGAGGGAGGGGGGTTCAGGATGGGGAACACGTATATACCTGTGGCAGATTCACGTTGATGTATGACAAAACCAATACCATATTGTAAAGTAATTAACCTCCAATTAAAATAAATAAATTTATATTAAAAAAAATCAAACTCATACCTGCCAGAGATACTTGGAGGGCACAAACAAAACTTGTGCACACTAAGACCCAGGGAAAGGAGCAGTGACCCCACAAGAGACTGAGCCCGACCCACCTGTGTGTCTGAGGGTCTCCTGCAGAGGCATGGGTCAGCAGTGGCCTGCCGCAGGAATAGGAACTCTGGCAGCAGCAGTCCTGGGAGGCACAGCACGTGGCATAAGTCATCTTGAAGGAGGTCACCATTTAGCTGCACCATAAAGCAGCCGGGTAGACGACTCATAACCAGGAGAACAATTATACCAAAGAAGTTCTCACACTGCTGTAGAAGTTCTAGGCCCTACAAGAGATTTCCCAACCTGGGGATCCAACAAAGGGACTGGGAATCCCTAGGGAATCTGACTTTGAAGGCCAGTGGGATTTGATTACAGAACTTAAACAGGAGTCGGGAAACAGAGACACAGACACTTGGAGGGCACAAACAAAACCTTGTGCACACCAGGACCCAGGAGAAAGGAGCAGTGACCCCACAAGAGACTGAGCCAGACTTGCCTGTGAGTGTCCAGGAGTCTCCAGAGGTGTGGATTGACAGTGGCCTGCCACAGGGTCAAGGACACCGGGAGCAGCAGTCCTGGGAGGTGTGGAGTGTTGACATAAGTCCTCCAAAGGAGGTTGCCATTGCACCTACCATAGAGACTAAAGCCCTTCCATAGAGACTACAAACCCCAGGACTGGGCCGCCTCAGGCCAAACTACAAGGAGGGAGCTATATGGTAAGAGTCAGACACGACTGAGTGACTTCACTTTCACTTTTCACTTTCATGCATTGGAGAAGGAAATGGCAACCTACTCCAGTGTTCTTGCCTGGAGGATCCCAGGGACGGGGGAGCCTGGTGGGCTGCCGTCTCTGGGGTCGCACAGAGTCAGACACGACTGAAGCGACTTAGCAGCAGCAGCATCAGAGCTTGGCCTTGCCCACCAGAGCAAGACCCAGTTCTCCCCACAGCCAGTCCCTCCCATCAGGAAGCTTCCACAGGCCTCTTATTCTCATCCATCAGACCACAGACAGAATGAAAACCACAATCACAGAAAACTAAGCAAAAACTGATCACATGGAAAAACGCTCTCTAATCAGTATTAAAACAAGAATACATAACTAAAACAACCTTTCAAGTTAAAATTCTTAATAAAAATGTCTACATTGTTGCAAAATATGTTGGCTGTCACTTAAGATGGGTTAAGAAAGTTTAAGGACTTGGAAATGATACAGAATTCAGCATATGGACATAATACCAGGTATCTTGGTCTGTATGCCCTTCCAGATCCACTCTCCATGCTCTGATGACTGAGTGACTGTCTACACCATCTCCCATCTCCAAATCCCATGATTCCCTATGACCTCCCATCCCTCCAGGTCCAAGTTGGGTATGGCCCATGAGAATGTACACCAGCCACAAGAAAAAGAACAAAGGCCCTTCCCGCCAGGTTTCTATGGGTCTGCTGGATTCCTCTACTGAGGACCTCACCTCCTATTCGGAGGTCTCTCCATAAAACCATGCTAACTTTTCCCCCTTACTTGTTATACCCTGTGTGTGTGTGTGCTAATTTGCTTCAGTCACATCCGACTCTTTGCCACCCCATGGACTGTAGCCTGTCAGGCTCCTCTGTTCATGTATTTCTCCAGGCAAGAATACTGGAGTGGGTTGCCGTGCCCTCCTCCAGGGGATCTTCCCAACAAGGGATCGAACCCTTGTCTCTTATGTCTGCTGCAGTGGCAGGTGAGTTCTTTACCACTAATGTCACCTGGGAAGCCCTAGGGATAGTAGTGATTCCCTATCAGTACTAAACCCAGGGTACAATACTTCCCTTACTCTTCTTTCCCATTTTCTATTTCTTTGGAAACAGTCTGTCTCTTCATCTTACCTGGATGCCATCCTTCCTTCAGGAAGGATGCAGGAATGCCATCCTTCCTGCTAAACCTCTGATTAGATACACTGACTTTCTCACACTGATGTCCTGCCTTGACATTCAGATTTTACAGCTCTGTAAACAGCACGAGCTCAAATAAAGACTGATGGATCATCTGGGTTTTTTCCAATTCATTCATTCCTCCACATCCCATTTGTTAGCCATGCTAATAAATGTGTGGCTTCCCTAGTGGCTCAGTGGTAAAGAATCCGCCTGTCAAGGGTTCGATCCCTGGGTCAGGAAGATCCCCTGGAGAACGAAATGGCAATCCATTGCAATATTTTTGCCTGGAGAATCCCATGGACAGAAGAGCCTGGCAAGCTACAGTCCATGGGTTCTCAAAAAGAGTTGGACATGACTTAGCGACTAAACAACAATAGGTACATAATCATATCTCCTTGTGGTTATAATTTACATTTCCTTGATGACTAATCATGCTGAGTATCTTTCAATGTTCTTATTATCCATTCTTATACTAATATCTTCATTGGGGCAGTATCTGTTTTTATAATAAAAATAATTTCATTGAAAGTTCACTGCAATTATTTGCAAAATGGCTGAACTCTCAAGTATACAGCACGCTTATCAACAAATTTTAGCTTTGATGAACTGATTACTTGATTGAAATCTAGCAGCATTGATAGTATCATGCATTTGATTATGTATTTTAATACAGGAACCTACCATAGAGTTTACAGGCATGTTTTAATTTTATTTTTTTTAAAGAAACAAAGGCAGTCTGACTAGCACAATCTAGCAATACTCTTATATTGAACTATTTTCATTCTTTTAATTTAAAATTATAATCAAGATTAGAACATCTTATTCTCCCTAAGACACATGTAATCTGAAATTGGCACAGCAAGAGTTTGCCACAAGTGCGAGAGGAGATAGAGACGGCTCATTTGCTTTTAAAATGGATACGATGAATATAGCACATGTAGGGAAAAATTAACTAACTGGAACAAAATGTTTTTCACAACCATTCCTCTCAGCTGGAAACCCTACTATTGCTTTTTTTTAAGATAATAAGAAAGTCCATAAACTCAAAATGCCTCTATTTTTAATCACTTAAATCCTATTTTAATTTTGAATTTGACAAAGTAGAATAGCTACTCAGGATCTTTCACAGTCACATGTATTCTTCAAAAGGACAATCTGATTCTTCAAAAGACCCCTGATTTAGTATGTTTTTAATAACAATAACCACCATTGCATTTTGAATATAAGATATATGCCTGTGTGTGAACAACCAATGCAAGTCAGGAGTGCATCAAACGACAATCTACTGAACTAGAAAATTATAAGATGGAAGGGTACTGGGAGCTACTTCCCTTCCTAGATATCATGATTTTGATTTTGGTATGATTTCTTCACTCCTTCTCAAGTTACACACCTCAAACTCATTGAGTGCTCTCAGGACCCTCATCCAATCAGGAACATTTTCAAGGACAGCTTTCAGTTATTGCTCTTATGATTCTCCTCTATTGCGAATTTCCTCTGTTCTTACTCATAGCTTCTCTGCCTGCCAATCCCCAAAGCTTCCTAAAGAGCCTCTTGACTTCACTTGTTTCCCACTGCTCATCAGAACTCTGCATTGTTGCCAGAGTTGCCTTTCCAATCACTCATATCCACCCCTCAAGCATTTACTACTCCTTATTGCCCATCACGAAAAGTTCCAGCTCTCTGAGAAACACTAAAAGGCCTTTTCAAATCTCACTATCCACCCATTCTATCTTCCACATCTTACTTGATTATCCCTCATTTTCAACATATTCCAAAATTCCAACAGACATTTTTAAAGGTTTTTTTAAAAAATGTGGACCATTTTTAGTCTTTATTGGATTTGTTACAACTTTGCTTCTGGTTTATGTTTTTGTTTGTTAGCCGAGAGGCATATGGGATCTTAGTTTCCCAGTAAGGGATCGAACCTGCACCCCACATATTGGAAGGAAGTCTCAACCACTGGTTCTCCAGTGAAGTCCCCAGTCAAAAGTTTTAATTAATATAAAATCAAGTTTCACATGTTTACATCTTAGAATGTCTTTTCCTATTTTCTTTGTCAGATAAAACTCCACTTATTTGCCTAGAATATGTTCCATGAACACTTCTGCAGCACTTTCATAGACTCTCTCAGGCAGAATAACTTCTGCCCAGTTTTTCCATATGGTGTGTACTTGCCTGTACTATAGCTTTAAGCACATTCTATCTTAATTATTACTATATTTTAGTTTCATATCCATCAGATTTTGCAATGGGGACAGGACTAGGGAGCACGTCCTATTCATCTCTAGCATGAATCAGAGAAGAGGAACTGTGCATTTCTAGCACAGCATAGAATCTTGATGAATAACTCTTTACTTAAACATGTGATATTTACACACTTAGGACCGGCAGGATATACAAAAGTCTATTTCTTGTTTTCCTTCTATGTTCACACCTGCAAGACACATACCTTTCAATGGAAAAACATGTTCAAAATTATCTTTTGTTTCAATGTAGGCATTAAAATTGTATGATGGTTAACTGGCCAATTTAAAAGTCTAACTTTCGCCACAATTTATATATTTAATGTGTATAACGGAGCAATAATAAAACTGAAAATGTTTCATTCAACTCTATAAGATAATCAATCAATCACTGCATTGGTCAAATTTTAGGAATGCCATTTCTGCATTGAAAGCCAGTAGGTGTTACAACAGTTGTGTCCACAGAGAGAAGCAGGTTTGCCAGGACTTGGAAAACTGGACAGGGGAGGGTCCTTCCAAAGGAGAGAGGGATACTCAGCTTCAGCATGAGTCCGATATTGCTAGATCTGCAGTTTTTCAAGAGGCAAAATGGATGTGCTCAGGAGAACTCTCAATCTTTAAATGTGAGCAGCCATGTGACACAGAACTAGAAACAGTATATGACCTAAACAAAATATACCTTCAAGCCACACGGACCAGCAGGAGACAGTTGTCAACTCCTTTTAAGGATGCTGAAGAAGTTCAAAATTGGATTCCCTGGTGGCTCAGACGGTAAAGCGTCTGCCTGCAATGCAGGAGACCCGGGTTCAATCCCTGGGTCAGGAAGATCCCCTGGAGAAGGAAATGGCAACTCACTCCAGCACCCTTGCCTGGAAAATTCCGTGGATGGAGGAGCCTGTTCGGCTACAGTCCATGGGGTCGCAAAGAGTTGGACATGACTGAGTGACTTCACTTTTACTTTCAAGAGTCACTTGGTAAGACAGACTTGAAGTCAGCGGCACACTATATTACAATAGCTATATTTGAAGTACATTTGACAAGAGGTATAAAGATAATTTTAGAAGTTCAGAATTCCACACACATTCACGTTCAACTTATGCTGTTCAACTGTAACAATACACTTTATCCAGATTTTATAGGTTTTATTAAGGCAGAAGAGAAGGAGAGGCCCCATAGAAATCTGGATATTCTCCTTATAGCACATGATGACTCACCACTTTTTTTGCAGCTCCATCTTCTTTCCCAGGCTTCCCTTGTGGCTCAGTGGGTAAAGAATCTGCCTGCAATGCAGGAGACCTGAGTTCAATCCCTGGGTTGGGAAGATCCCATGGAGAAGGGAAAGGCTACCCACTCCAGTATTCTGGCCTGGAGAATTCCATGGACTATATAGTCCATGGGGTTGCAAAGAGTCAGACACGACTGAATGACTTACACACACACACACACCCTCTTTCCCTATGAACAAGATGCCTATTCTCTGTGGACTAACTTTGGCTCATCCTCTAGACCAAAGCAAATTAATTAAATCAACTCATGACAAAATGAGAACTGTAGAGAAAATGGCTTCAATGTATTATCATTTTCATGTGTGTTGCAAGGCTTAAAAGAGGGTTACTAGCTCAGAGACGTAAATACAGGATAGTCAGAAGTTACTGGTGTGCTTGCCAGATAAAAGACTAGTGAAGAGGCCTGCTTGATCCTCTTAAAAATTATACATAGAATTAAAATAAAATCTACAAGAAATGAACTTTTAAAAAATTCTACAAGTTCCATCATCTAAATAAGGGCAAAGCTATCATGTGAGTAAAAAAGAGTTGCCCAACTGACCTCCACTGTAGAGTATTTGTTTTGATACTTTTTTTATGAGCAGTAAAGCTTCTTAAGACTCCACCAAAGAATTTTTATGTAGCAGAAAATTCTAGGCATCACCCAGACATCATTATGATTTTTAAAAATTCCTAGTCACTACTTCAATTCTCTGATCATGCCATAGATAATTTAATTTATTTTTTTGTTCAAATGCCAGCATCTGTTGTCAAGTCTCAAAACACTGATTGAGAATCTATAACAATTAGTTACTCACAGTCACTATGGAAACAAGATGGCTTCACTGAAAATCAAGGATTCATACACTATTAAAATAATATTTTTAATATCATGTGCTCTATTATGCTATCATTTCATAATCTTGTGACATGAAAATAACATATGAGGAAGTGGTTTATGATCTGTGAGACCATATTCAGGTGATATTAGCAGCAACAACAACAACAAGACAAATGTTGTAAGATCTTTAATGGCCTGAACCTAATTAGCACAGTAATTACGTTGCCTGAATTTCCCTCTATGCTCTCAACATCATAGCAATGTGCTCTTACAACCTGTGTCAGAAGAAGCTTCCATTTGTTGCTATTATAATGTTAACATGGATCAGGGAAATAGAAGGCTAAAGATAGAACAGAGGAGAAGAGCTGGTGATGGCTTCTTATACTCCACATGAAAACATCTTTTCCCCATGAAAACCCAAGATGTTCCATTAAGATCCCAAGTGAAGTGAAGTGGAGTCATTCAGTCGTGTCCGACTCTTTGCGACCCTATGGACTATAGCCTACAAGGCTCCTCTGTCCATGGAATTTTCCAGGCAAGAGTACTGGAGTGAGTTGCCATTGCCTTCTCCAGGGGATCTTCCTGACCCAGAGATCGAACCCGGGTCTCCCGCATTGCAGGCAGACGCTTTACCGTCTGAGCCACCAGGGAAGATCCCAAGGATATATATAATCTCAGAGTCAGTGATATAATCTGATTAAATCTTGAGTTCAACTAATTGTTTCAAGTTTGACAAGACTGTAAATGAAATGTTAAGTGTCTAAGCACATTAGATCATTTCACTTTTCAATTTATTTGATAGCAGACTGGGGTAAAAATAATTCTCTTTTAAGAATTTGTAACAGTTGCATTTATACACATATACAGTAAAAATAAGGTGGTTTTGATTAGATGTGAAAGACTATAGGATAAAGTATAAACCTTTTTGACATTGGATTGAGGGCACTCTCTGAAGGTTTCGAAAATTTATGTTCATTGCAGCACTATTTACAATAGCTAGGACATGGAAGCAGCCTAAATGTCCATCAACAGAGGAATGGATAAAGAAGATGTGATATATATATATACAATTGGATACTACTCAGCTATTAAACAGGATGAAATAATTCCATTTCCATCAACATGGATGGACTTAGAGATTGTCATACTGAGTGTAGTAAGTCAAAGAAAGAAATATCATATGATATTGCTTACATGTGGAATCTAAAAAAATGATACAAAATAACTCATTTACAAAACAGAAACAGACTCACTTAAGAATGAACTATGTTACTAGGTGGGAAGAGCAGGAAGGGAGGCATAGGGAATTTGGGATGGACATGTATACACTGCTATATTTAAAACAGATGAGTAACAAGGACCCACTATATAGCACAGAGAACTCTGCTCAAGATTTTTTAACAACCTAAATGGGGAAAGAACTTGAAATAGAATATATTTAAGAATATGCATAATTGAATCAGTTTGCTGTATACCTGAAACTATCACAACTATACTCCAAAATAAAATTTAAAATTTTTTAAAGATATATACTGAAATATTTACATATTAAGAACAACCAAAAACCATTCAATTTAATTAAAAACATATCTTGCACTAGTAAAAGCAGTAAAATTAATTTTTGGTATTTTTGTTGCTTTCTTTTTCTAAGTTTTTATGTTTTTGGTCATAAAATTAAACTTCCTCTTAAGGAAAAAACAAACTAGTCTACTGATGTCATTCATCATCTAATATTCAGTAAAGGCATTCTAAAGTTTTTCAGTGTAATTTTCAATATTTAACAGAGAGAAATAACTAAATTTAATAAATGTTGCACATAAGAAATGAAAATTAGTAGGAAACAAATGCACCATTTCCTTTCATTTTGACTGACTTTAGTGAAGCACTTAATAGTGAGTGAGTTAAGTATATTTGAAAATTCATTTTTTTAATTTTTATTTTTACTTTATTTTACTTTACAATACTGTATTGGTTTTGGCATACATTGACATGAATCCACCACGGGTGTACATGAGTTCCCAAACATGAACCCCCCTCCCACCTCCCACCCCACATCATCCCTCCGGATCATCCCTGTGCACCAGCCCCAAGCATCCTACATTGAACATAGACTGGTGATTCGTTTCTTACATGATAATATACATGTTTCAATGCCATTCTCCCAAATCATCCCACCCTCTCCCTCTCCCTCAGAGTTCAAAAGTCCGCTCTACACATCTGTGTCTCTTTTGCTGTCTTGCATACAGGGTCATCATTACCATCTTTCTAAATTCCATATATATGTGTTAGTATACTGTATTGGTGTTTTTCTTTCTGACTTACTTCACTCTGTATAATCGGCTCCAGTTTCATCCATCTCATTAGAACTGATTCAAATGTATTCTTTTTAATGGCTGAGTAATACTCCATTGTGTATATGTACCACAGCTTTCTTATCCATTCATCTGCTGATGGACATCTAGGTTGTTTCCATGTCCTGGCTATTATAAATAATGCTGTGATGAACATTGGGGTACATGTGTCTCTTTCAATTCTGGTTTCCTCGGTGTGTATGGCCAGCAATAACATTTTAATGTTTTATTTAAGGAATACTACTATCATTTTAATATCTAAGAGGAAGCATGCTCTATTTTAAAGAGGGTAGATCTGGGAATAAAAAAACCCTGCGTTTCAACTGAGTGTCGCATCAGAGTGGTTTGTGTGCTCTTTATAAGTTACTAAATATCTCTGGGCTTCAGAGTCTCATAGTGTAATATGAGGCAACAGATTACATCTCAGGTTCTTTCCAGTCTGTTTCTATATAGTTCTTACTCCAAGTATGTGTCTCATTTGGCCATTTTCAGCAATCTAAGTTTTTCCAGCAGTTAGATAATGAATTTTATCACATACAGCTTCAAAGCATGATTGTTTTCCAATGAATAATTTAATCAGTTGATTAATATCTTCTTACTCAATGTGTGGTCCATGGACCAATATCACCTGAGAGCTTATTATAAATGCAGATTCTCAGGATCCACTCCAGATCTACCCAATAAGAATTTGTATTTTAACAAGATCTCCACACGATTCACAGAAACAATCAAGTTTGGGACACATGGCTTAGTACTAGACTTCTTCTCCCCAGTTTTTTCTCATGTACAATTTGAAACTTTTAATATCATTGTATAGTTTATATTTTACTATGAGAGATACATTTGGCTTAATACACTCACTTTTAAATTTTGATACCAGCTTTAGTTCTGGCAGATTTTCAAATATCATCATCCGACACAACTGGCAAAACCAGTACATTAACTTTCACACTTTCAGACTGCAAGTGAATCCATATTTTGTGCTAGAATATGATAGTAACAACCTCTAGTACTACACCAAAAGTTAAAAATGAAAAATGCAGTCATAAATATTTAACACTTCAGAAATTCTCACTTAGGAATATTCAGTATAGGTGACCAGAGAACATAGCAGCTCAGGAATGAAAGTTAGAACTTGAAATGAATTTGTTCGTTTTTTTGGTAAAGGTGGTCTTCCCTTTCATTATATTAAATACCTGTGCTCAACCTAAGAGGTAAATTAAGATAAGGAATTAAAGAAAAGCCAAAGGAAAGGAACATATTTAATTAATTGTGGTCAAAGTCTCTTTAGGGTGGGTTTTCTGTTGTTGTTTGTTTAAATTAGAATAGGGGTTAAAGTAAAAATCATTCCATGCTTTGATAAATGTTGACTGGGGTGCCTATGCTGTTTCCTATAGGATACTTCCACATCTGTGATTTGGAATTTGCCCTGCAGTTACATGGAGGGATAAGCCATAGAGAGAAAACATTTCAGGTCAATTTCAAAGGCAGTTAATACACTTACTCTTAAATTTGAAATATGTCTGACTAAACCACAGCTCAATGTATGGATTTTGGGCTCCTCTGATGCTAGTTTGGTTCAGTTCAGTCGCTCAGTCATGTCTGACTCTTTGCAACCCCATGGACTGCGGCATGCCAGGCTTCTCTGTCCATCAGCAACTCCCAAAGCTTGCTCAAACTCATTGATTGAGTGATGCCATCCAACCATCTTGTCCTCTGTCGTCCCCTTCTCCTACTGTCTTCAATCTTTTCCAGCATCTGGGGCTTTTCATGCTAGTACTATACATATAAAAGTGAAGGGCAAAGAGTACTCTCATCAGAGGGTTTTCAGGCATCAAATAATAGAATGGTAACCATATTCAAAAGCAGAGACATTACTTTGCCGACTAAGGTCCGTCTAGTCAAGGCTATGGTTTGCCCAGTGGTCATGTATGGATGTGAGAGTTGGACTCTGAAGAAGGCTGAGAGCCGAAGAATTGATGCTTTTGAACTGTGGTGTTGGAGAAGACTCTTGAGAGTCCCTTGGACTGCAAGGAGATCCAACCAGTCCATTCTGAAGGAGATCAGCCCTGGGATTTCTTTGGAAGGAATGATGCTAAAGCTGAAACTCCAGTACTTTGGCCACTTCATGCAAAGAGTTGACTCATTGGAAAAGACTGTGATGCTGGGAGGGACTGGGGCAGGAGGAGAAGGGGACGACCGAGGATGAGATGGCTGGATGGCATCACTGACTCAATGGACGTGAGTCTGAGTGAACTCTGGGAGATGGTGATGGACAGGGAGGCCTGGCGTGCTGCGATTCATGGGGTTGCAAAGAGTCGGACACGACTGAGCAACTGAACTGAACTGAACTGAACCATGAGTGACCGCCAGGAGATGGTCTGCAACACAGGAGACTCAGATTTGATCCCTGGGTAGGGAAGATCCCCTGGAGCAGGAAATGATAACTGACTCCAATACTTTGGCCTGGGAAATCCCATGGACAGAGGACTCTGGCAGGCTACAGTCCATGGGGTCAAAAAAGAGTTAAACATGACTTAGCAACTAAACCATCACCTCCAGGGGCTCTGTGACATGTGGGATTTTCCTTGACCAGGGATTGAACCCACGTCTCCTGCACTGGCTGGTGGATTCTTTACCACTGAGTCATCTGGGAAGCCCAGGACCTAACCTTAAGTGGCAGAGGAATATTGTAGGATAGACAAGCATGAGATGAGGATAAAAGAAAGAAAGAAAGAGTGTTTATTCATTTGTTCATTCAACACTCTGGTAGATTAGAGGACACAGCAATGCCTAATCTCTGCCCTTATGGAATTTGTACTCTAGTGAAGGAGATTCCAAATTTGAAATATAACCTCATAAGTTGTCTCACTCAGGTAGAAATGTTTTACATTTTCAATCATGGCTTCAGAGAGCACAGTCCTCTTAAAAGAACAATACATTCCTCCCCTTCACGTCCTGCACTGGCATTTCTTATTTTAGGTATTTTGAGATTGTTTTGAGATTGCCCCCTACGTCCTGGAGGCTTCCCTCGTGGCTCAGATGGTAAAGAGTCCATATGCAATGCAGGAGACCTGGCTTCAATCCCTGGGTCAGGAAGATCCCCTGGAGGAGGTCATGGCAATCCACTCCAGTATTCTTGCCTGGAGAATCCCATGGACAGAGGAGCCTGGTGGGCTACAGTCCATAGGGTTGCACAGAGTCAGACATGACTGAGCAACTAACACACACATACACCCTACCTCCTAGCTCAGATGTGCAGTGTTTGCACCCCATACTTTATAAAGGAAGAAAAGAATCTGGATTTTCATGTTGGCAAAACACTGGCAACAATTCACATGCTTTCAGATTACAATGCAGATTAAACAAAAAAACATATGTGAGGAGCATGTGCTTGCTGGACATAGCTTATTAACCTCTGTAAACAATCTTCTATATTAGTGATATTAACATCTTTTTCAAATAATGTATATCTCACACATGTTTCCTTTATATAAAACATAATGGGACAAATGAAAACCTTTTACATGATTAACTTATGCAATTCCTCTAATAAACATTGAAAATATACCATGAGCTGGAATAATGTAGAAGATTTTCATAGAAGTCATTTTTAATAAGTAAACAAGATCAACAATATAATTTAACAGTGTCACTTTTGTGGATTATCTGGAAGAATATTTCTTAGTAAGGCTCTAACTCACATTACTATGTACTTCACTGAAAGCGTTATTTCATGTTTCTGTTAATATCATTAATGTCATATTAATAATTGCTATTTTTATTAATATCATGATTTATATGTTTCAAAGTTTCAGGGGAAGAAAATGAGAAAAAGCTCAGGCTCTGTTAGTGATTTCTATTGTCACTGATTTCTTATGGATTTGCTAAGCCAATACATCTGGATTTCAAGCCACTTAAAGAGGAAAAAAAATCAGAATCATCTAATTTGACATGTCTACGTGACTCATGAATAACAAAAGGGCAATTCTTTCAACCATTCTTGCCTATAATTAAATACAAGTAACTATATTCAGTCAGTAGTTACCCAATCTGATACCAGCACAGAGGAACAAAGACAAAGTAGAACACAAAAGCTCCTCCTGTTTGGATGAATGTAAACAATTTTGCCCTTGCTTTCAAGGCACAGACCTTTCACAGTAATTAGGTTTAAATATAGTTCTCTTGTTTTTAAACAACAGATGGCTGCCATCTTGTGCACTTCCATTTTTACAGAAATATTTTATTGTTGGCTGAAAGGGATTTTCATTTGTTATTCTGTCCGCATGTCTCTTGGTTTCTACAAGAAACTGGTTAAGGGAAAAATAAGATCTCGAACATAAAGGGTGAGAATGTGGTAGCTCTCCACCTCAGAGTCTGCATGTGATTAGAGTCAGGGTTAGGGAAGGAGCCAGTGAGAGAGGTCAGGTAATTTTTAGACTGGGTGAGAGCCTTAAGACTCAATTAGCAATAAAGTAAAGCAAGCATGACCAAAGCTGAGAAGGACTTTCAGGTTTTATTGTACCTGATCCTCAGTGAGTAATCAATCAGTATTTGTTGAATGAATAAATTATATTCAATAACATCTTGTCTGAGATCATAAATCTTCAGTTTTTCTAATGCAAGTCTTTGAAAGCAAGCATTTAAAGCTGTCTGCTCTAGCACCAGACATCCAGATATTATTAAGGAGCTTTACCGTGGCTGCTAAAAATGTTCATTTTGAAAAAGGTAAATGTTTCGCCTCATAGAGACAAAGCCTGAGTGTCTTTTATTGGATGATTCATGTTAGGTCATTATCAACAACCAAGATTCTGAGGGTACCCCCAGATGTTTAGAAAGAGAATATAAACCATCAAATAGTCTAAATTATTTTCTCTAAGCATCTTTTAACTATCATTTCTTCCCCAGGCCCCTCTCCTCAGTTGTAGGAAATTGCAAAAGTCCAGAGTATCAACTTATATTTCCAAATATGGAAAATTCTAAAAAGAAGGCATCAAAGGAATACAAAAGTGAATAAGATAAATTACTTGATTTCATGGAATTTAAGATCTAGTTTGGAGAGATGATAAATGACACATTACAATATAAGCAGAGTGAAGCAAATGCTGGAGAGTGGAAGAGGCAGGCAAAAGTGACAGGAGTACAAGATGGCAGGCAGGATTACTTGTGAATATGGTGACCAGGGAATCAACAGGCTGGACAGAAGAACTGTGACTGGTAATTAGGGAGGATGGCCATGCTGGCATCTTTAAAGGCCCTGAGTGCCTGCTATTGTCAGGAAATAGCAAGGAGATGCATATGGCCAGAAGGTGAAGAAAGGGGCAGGAGATGAAAGGAGATCTAGATTCTATCAAGAGACCAGATAAGGACTTCCTTGGTGGTTCAATGGTGAGGACGCCATGCTTCCACTGCAGGGGGCATGGGTTGGATCCCTGGTGGGGGAATCAAGATCTCACATGTCATGCGACCAAATAGACAAATAGTTTGAAAAAAAAAAAAAAAAACAACCTGTCTTTATTTTTAAAAAAGAGAGAGAGAGATGATATAGAAATGATGCTCTTACTCTGTAGGCAGGGCTATGTCATTCAGTAAGTTTGTGGTGAGGATGTCATGATCAAATATTTATAATACTTAATTCTGGTAGAAGTGAGAAAGCTATACATTTAACAATAAGTGATTGATACCCAAATAAATTTGAGGAGGAAGTGCAGGAGGAGGGATTGAGAGAGATCTGGAGATAGGAAAGGAAAGAATTGTTGATCAAATGGATATGGCGATTAATAAAGTAAAAAAGATGCAGGAGTGGCAAAGAAAGTAGGCTCCAAAATCACTCTAAGTCTTTGGCTTTGTAACTGGAAGGATGCTGACTTCATCACATCATTCAGGGAAGACCACAGAAAGAGTATGTCTTAGATTATATATATGCATATATAAAACACAACATCCGTTTCTCAGCTTAATACTTGCTATTCCCTCCATCAGGAACACTGTTCCCATCCCTCAACACACAACCTAACTTGTGCTCATCATTCAGGTCTCAACTAAAACATTTCATCCTCAGAGAAATCTTCCCTTAACATTGAGACAGTAATAGGTGCCTTACCATAGGTTCTTATTTTCCGCTCTACTTCTTTTTAGCACTTAGGATATTTGCTTCTTTATTCTATGCCTGTTATCCCAGTAGACTGAAAGCTCGAGGCAGGTCTTGTTCATCAGTGAATGCCCTTCACTGAGGACATAGTATTCATATAAACTTGTTCAGTATGTATTAAGTAAGTGAACCTGATGAGTTTCTTTGTCAATGGGGCTAGCGATGACAGATGACCTGTCTGTGTCTCGCTTTTGCTTCTCACAGGGTAGCTATTTCCCAAGCACATCACACAAAAGCACACCATTTCTCCCAACTTCTTTTCCCTCTTTGCTTGTCTAATCATCACAGGAGATTTCTCTCTCTCTTAGCTCTTTAACTCACTTGTAACCTCCCGAACAACCCTGATGATGAATAAGTGTAGGAGTAATGAAAGTAACAACTAGGAAATGGAAAGTGAATTAGGATAGAATGACTCTCTCAAGCTCAAGGCCTTTGAAAATGCCCTAATTCTCTGTTTGCAGTTTCTACCAAAAGACTTCATCTGCCTCCTGTCCTCCCCTAATTCCATGTGCTCTCCTTAAGCATCATGCTCAAAGTACAAAATAGAAATCCTACTCAGTGATTTTGTTTAGGTTTCAATTACCCTCATTTTATGGCATTCTTTTTATTATTTCCTTTTTTTCCTAGTTCATTCATTTCACTTAAAATTTTTTATTTAATAGTGGTAAGAACATTTAATATGAGATCTACTCTGTGCACAATACTGTTGACTATAGGTACAATGTTGTACAGCATATCTAGAGAACTCATTCATCTTGCTTAACTGAAACTTTAATCCTCTGATTAGTGACTACCCATTTTCTCCTCCTTTCAGTCCCTGACAACCAGCATTCCACTCTTTTTCTTTTTTTTAAACAAAAGGAATTTATTTTCTTAGGATAGTTCTAGAGACTGGAAGCCCAACATCAAGGTGCCTTCAGGGTTAGTTTCTGGAGAGAAGCCAGAAGATACAGTTTAAAAACACACTGAAGTGGAGCTACTTGGTGTGAAGTCAAGCTGTTGACAGATTCCCACCATAGCATCCATGTTTTCCCAACACAAGCACCTCACTAATACCTGGTGAAGACGTTTCAACTACATTATTTCTACAGGGACACATCTCTAGTTCAAAATTTCTGAAAGCAAAATGTACAATTCTCTGTATAGTGGATTTGCATAGTGGCGGATTTAAAAAAAAACTTTTTATTTTGTATTGGAGTACAACCAATTAACAATGTTGTGATAGTTCAGGTGAACAGTGAAGGAGCTCAGCCATACATACATATACGTGTATCCATTCTCCCCCTAAACTCCCCTCCCATCCAGGCTTTCACATAATATTGAGCAGTTTTCTGTGCTACACAGTAGGTCCTTGTTGGTTATCCATTTTAAATATAGCAGTGTGTTTATATATAAAGAATTATATTCTCTAAAACCTTATAAATTAGGATTTTAACGAGATGGAGAGAAAAAGAAGCAGTTACTGCCTTAGCATGATACTCATGTAGATTTTTAAATTCTTATTATTGCTTTAATGTTGTTTCTGAAAGGGACTTATTCAAGTCTCTCACTACTGCTCACTGTTCTCCCCAGCTTTCTGAGATATAACTGACATATATTATTGTATGAGTTTAAGGTATATAGACTGTTGATCTGACATACTTACATACTGCAATATGTTTTAATCACTTCTTTGCCCCTACACTTTCCTTTGAGATACTGTATATATTTCCTACTTCTGATATTGTTGTGAACCTAAGGACAAATGGAAGACTTCCATGGATAATAAAATGCCTGATATGCACAGATTGGTCCTGCAAGTACAGTTATTTCTTAGAACAAAACACCTTCACAAAGTCCTCCATTTTCTTTTTCTAAAAAAGAACAGTTTAGAAGTTATTTACCTGACTAAGCCATTCTTCTTTGGCAACAAAGAAAGGGATGAGGGAAGTAACAAGAAGGACAGGAAGGAAGGAGAGAGGGAGGAGGAGAGCAAGAGATGGAGAGAGTACTGAAGGGTGTCTATAAATTGTGGCTTCTCATACCTGAATACTTATCATTACCCTGCTGTTACAAGTACCATCTACATATATGTGTGTGCTGTGTGTATAGAGTTCCATACATATGTATATAATGTTGTATGTTCATAAGGCACAAAATTAGGAGACCACAAATGTACATCATTGTAAACATCATTTACAATGGTTTATTGTTTTAGGTCAGGTCTTGCATGCAACTTTTTGGTTTTACTTTTTAAATTATTTATTTGGCATCATAGGGGTCTTAGTTGTGGCACACAGGATCTTTAGTTGTGACCTGTGGTATCAAGTTTCCTGACCAGAGATCGAACCCCAGTAGTTTGGAGTCTTAACCACTGGACTGCCAGGGAAGTCCCTGTAGGTATATTTTTAATCAGGTTCTTTGTCCAGACCCTAGCATAGCAATATACACATATGTGTACATGTGCACATGTGCATGCAAACACACACACACACACAGACACACATCCCAAAGCATTTACTAACCCAGACAAACTCTAAAGATGCTTATTAGCCTATATCCTTTCTAAAGATTAGTCCACACGCAAGTCAGGCCTGTACTGTATGTTGCTACAGCCAGAAACTCTGAAAAAGTACTGATGTCCAAGGTGATGACAAAGATGAATTCAATGAGAGACAATTTAATAAGAATACATATGAATTGAGCTGCACTGGTATAAAAATAATAAATTTAAATTAAACTCTTCCTTATGTAGTTGGATTCCTAATTAAGTTATAAGCTTTAATCTCTAAATACAGTTATGCTAAAGGTAGTGCACAAGGACAGATTAAAGATCCTCACTATACAAACTCAAAGGCAAATGTCTGAGCCATGGAAACCTGTGGGTGCAGAGAGAGAAGCAATGGTAGTTCAACACATCCAGTTCTTGAATAAGTAATGGAAACTCATGCCACTGCTGGAAATTAGCAGAAAAAAGTAGTGAGGACAAGGTTAACAGTTTTTATCCTCAATGCCATCTCTAGCTGCATGTAGACAAGCAACAATTACTTAGGGACAAACATTAGGAATGAAACTCTTTGCCTTACTAGCCTTAGAATATTTCCTCACAATTTCAGTGAAGTTGTATGGTAAGAACTCATTGTATATTTACTTGTAGTTGCCTCCACCCACTAGCATAAATTCAAATTCTCACAATTTGAGTAGACAAAAAAAGTTTTTCCCTTGTAATATTATCAACTCTCTCTTCCATGTGATTTAACAACAACAACAAAACACTGGAAATGACACTGAATTAGGTTGCAAGGGGTAAAGCTTGATTATAGTATCACTGCGGATCCTTTAAAGGAATTCTTGAGGAGATAATAATAATGATCCACAGGAATTTCTGGCAAATGGAGAAGAACAGAGTAAGTCCCTCTACATGCAAATGAGTTCTGTTCCAGGAGTGCATTCACAAGTCCAGTTTGTTTGTAAGTCTGACAAAGTTAGCCTAGGTACCCAACTAACACAACTGGCTATATAGTACTGTACTATCATAGGTTTATAAAACTTTTCACGCACAAATAATACATTGGAAAAGCAAACACAAAAAATAAAGAAGAGTTTTTTGACCTTGCCATATAGCACCTTAAAAAGTACAGTAGTACTGTGCTGCACAACAGCTGTGTCATCTTTTTGCCTCACTCCACTCTCTCAATCACTTTCACTTTTCTTTCCATCGTTACCACTTGGTGCTTCTTAGCAGGATCAGCTACATCACTGCTGCTTTTACACTTGCTTCCAGACACACTGGACTTGAAATAAAGATACTGTACTACTGTACTCTATACAGTGCTGTGCAGTAAAAAGTACACAAAAGCACAACCACTTGCAGAGGATGCATTCACGTGACAATGTACACCAGGCACATGAACTAACATGTGATAGGACATACGAATGCATGTTTGCATCTTTATGTGAACCTTCCCAACTTGAAGGTTTGTATGTAGGATACTTACTGTATTGCCATCTCTCTATAACAGTTTTGGGAATGAAAGTGGAAGGTGCCTACTTATCAAGGACTAAAGCACGAGGATAGTTCTGGATAGTGTTAGTCACTCAGTCATGTCCAACTCTTTGTGACCCCATGGACTGTAGCCCACCAGGCACCTCTGTCCATGGGATTGTCTAGGCAAGAATACTGGAGTGAGTTGCCATTTCCTTCTCCAGGGGGATCTTCCTGACCCAGGGATTGAAACTGGGTCTCCTATATTGCAGACAGATTCTTTACCGTCTGAGCCACCAGGGAAGCCCAAAGCAAGAGGAGAAGAAATTAATCAGCACTTGGTTCTCTGTTAACCTCCTTCCCCGCCTCCAATAGACCATAATAATTAACTCCTACCCACTCTATTGAACAAAAACATGTAAAATCTAAACTTGAAATGAAATAAACAAGTCAATACTGCTGGAGTTTAGCATTAAGCCCAGTCATGATGTTCAGTGCCTTCCTTGACACTGACTCTGATCACAGACCTCAGAACTTCAGATAAAAGATTAGAAGAAGGACATTTAGAGAACATCAGCATCCTTCACAAAGTTTGGTGCACACACAAACACATACATGTAAGTATAGATGTACACACAAAGAACACTCATAAATTGTTCTTAAGGGTAATGCAGTCATTAATATATATGATATAAATATATACTCCCTTTATGGATGAACAGATACTGTCTGAGAAGATTCTGTCACCTCATGACTATCACTATAATAACTATATAATTCCACTGACAATGAATTAACTTCACATTTTAGAAGGCAAGGGTGAAATTCCTTTTCGAGGGTGGGAAAAAGCACTACTTCAATGTGGTCTAAGTCAGAAATATTGTGTTGCATTTTTCTCTTAAAACTGGAGCTGAAATTGATGGGCGAAGCAAATAGATAACTAGCACAGGTTAAAATCATTTGCTCTGTACTATTTATTCAAGCCATTATGGTTTCTTATGATTTCCCAAACAGTGACCCTAAACTATTGAAGAGCAAGTGAGAAAACAGACATTTGTTTTATTTTTTTCTTACACTTTCCTTTCTGTAATGGGAATTCAAACAACAGAGAAGCCCTACCAAATGTATTATCTACTGCACAGCCTTGACTGATTTCATGTGCAGATATACTATCAATGACAGGGTTTAAACCTCAAAGCATGGAAGAATTACTTTTTCCTCCCTTTCATTTAGAGAAAACTCATGCAGTGCAACCTTCTTTATCTGAAATGGTATAGCAACACTTTCTTTTGAAAAACATGGAACATTGTTGGAAGGAAATGGAGTGACCCCAAAACTATGATCTATGATACACAGTCATGCTCATCAAAGGTGGACATATATTTTTTGGACACAATTTTGTCTCTGAGAATTCACATACTCTCCTGCTTCAAATATTTTAAACTTGGAGGTGACACTCATGGTAGCATAAAATCTGTACTATATAAGGTCAGCTTTCTTTTTCACAGAAAAGACATGGCAGGCACACACAGGAACAGTCTCAGGAAATCATCATTTGCTTGAACTATGAATGTTGAAGTAGAATTACCATTTCTGTGGCTGAGATGGTTGGATGGCATCTCCAACTCAATGGACATGAGTTTGAGCAAACTCAGAGATAGTGAAGGACAGGGAAGCCTGGCGTGCTGCAGTCCATGGGGTCACAAAGAGTCAGACATGACTGAGTGACTGAACAACAACAACAACAACAACAACAATGAAAGTCCTCCATCATGCTTTCATTCTGTGGAAATTCTCACTGAATTGTACTCTCACAAAACAAGATATGTCAACAGTTTGTTAGTGGATGGACATGCCCTTCAGATAGATCAGATAGATCTACTCTGGAGTAGATCTGCAAATCTGAATCAGAAAGTTAGATATTGGAGACACATACTTACTTAACTTTGCATACAAAATGCTATAGTGTGTGAAGTTGCCGAGTATTATACAAAACACATTTAAAGTTCCTAATAAGATAATGGTGGTAATAGGTACCATTTAGCAAGATAGAGCAGTAGTTAAAAAGTACACACTCTCAGGACTTCCCTGGTGTTCCAGTGGTGACGACTCTGCCTTGCAATGCAGAGGACACAGGTTCAATTCCAGGTTGGGGAACCAAGATTCCACATGTTGCAGAGCAACTAAGGCCGAGTGCTGCAACTAGAGAGCCTGCATGTAGCAATGAAGATCCCACATGCCACAACCAAGACCCGATGCAGCCAAGTAAAATAAATTAATTCACTAATTTAAAAAAAATATGCATGCTCTCTAGCCAGCCTGTCTAGATCTGAATTCTAGCTCTGTACTTGTTAGCTCTGATACTTACTCTTTTTTGTTTATTGGAGGATAATTGCTTTACAATACTGTGTTAGTTTCTGCTGTGCAACATGAATCAGCTGTAAGTATATATATATCCCCTCCTTCTTGAGCCTCCTTCCCAACCTCCCCCATCCCACCCCTCTAGGTCATCACAGAGCACTGAGCTGAGCTCCGTGCGCTATACAGCAGCTTCCCACTAGCCATCTGTTTTACACAAAGTACTTATGGAGAAGGAAATGGTGATCCACTCCAGTATTCTTGCCGAGGGAATCCCGTGGACAGAGGAACCTGGTGGGCTGCTGTCCATAGGGTCACACAGAGTCGGACATGACTGAAGCAACTTAGCATGCATGCATGCATTGGAGAAGGAAATGTCAACCCACTCGTGTTCTTGGCTGGAGAATCCCAGGGACGGAGGAGCCTGGTGGGCTGCCGTCTATGGGCTCGCACAGAGTTGGACAGGACTGAAGTGACTTAGCAGCAGCAGCAGCAGCAGCAGCAGGGACACTTACTCCTTTTGAGCTTTCGTGTCCTCATCTGCACAATATGGAGAGCAGTAGCACCTACCTCCCAGGCTTATATTAATCATGTAAAGAATGTACAATAGTGTCTGCATACAGCAAGCATTCAATACAAGTCACGTCCTACCAGTTTCATACTTGACAAACTGCCTCTTATCACGTTTCCTTACAGGTATGGACTTCAACTTTCTCATGATACCATTTGCTCCTCACACTGAAAAGTAAATTGTAAGGAAGAACTTTCTTTTCTTTTGATATGGGATGGAAGAAGATAGGAAGAGAGGTGTATTGAATTTCAGCTTCCACCTCAGTACTGGACCCAAATCTGTCATTTGGCTTCATATTGGGCTTTGGAAGGCTAAATGGCCACATGCCTCCAATTTTATTTCTGTAATCCCTCAGACTGTGCTTCCCCTGTGATTGTGTTGCTGCCATCCAGCATAATAATGTCAGGCACACAAAGAGGCATGTTATTAGGTTTTATTGTTAAATACTGAATATCCACTTTCAAAGATAGCCAAATATCTCAGATGTAACCTGAAGTGAAAATCTCTTTACATGCTTTGTGTGTTTCCATTTTTATCAGTCAGTTGAAATATAGAGGCATACTTATTGGGAAAGTAAAATGTGTAACCACTTAGAAAAACAGTTTTGCAGTTTCTCAAAAATAGGACTCAGCAATTCCACTCACAGTATATAACCAAGAAAATGGAGACCACGGGGCCACACAAAAATGTGTACATGAATGTTCATGGCAGCATTATTCATAGTAGCCAAAAGGAAGAAAAAAGCTAAATCTCTATCAGCGAGATCAAGAAAATGTGGAATAGCCACACAATGGAATATCGTTCAGCAACAGAAAGGAGTAAATTACCGACACAGGCTACCACATGGAGGGAAGAACCCTGGAGACATTGTCTTTAACAAGAAACAAAAACACAGAGGCCAAACACAAAAGGTCACATACTGTAGGATTCTATTGGTATGAAATATCCAGAGTGGCAAAGTCACAGATACCAAAAGCAGATTGCAGGTTGCAAGGGGCTGGGGGATGAGGGATTGGGGAGTGACTGGTAAGGGACATGTGTTCTTTCCAGCGTGTTGGCAGACAGATTGCAAGGAGGCTGTAATGGATTCCATATTAAACAGATGATGGGCACCTGAGTAGCAGTCGTTCTGTGACCTGTCTATAAACAGAAACATCTTCCACTAAAATTCAGACTAGCTACTGAATTCACAAGAGAAATGTATATGAGAGCTTGTTTTTGTTGTCTTTCACATTAACTAATATTTATAAAGCCCTTATAGCAGTGCCTCGAGCATGCTAAATAACACAAATAAAAAGAACAGACTCTTAAAGTTTAGAAAATGAGGGAGAATGAAATATACTATAACTTTTATGTGTAATATAAAATTAACATTCACCACTAGGAAAATACAATCACTAAGCAAAAGTCAGCAGTCATAGGAAGACAGAGCATTTTCCGTACTCTACATATGATTGATTGAAACTGATCTCCAGTTTTGTTATTGAACTCCAGTAAAACACTAGGCACACACAATGGCCTGGCCAGCTTTGCACATGGGTTGGTGTATCTCAGTGATCGCTGATGTCAAGTGTGCAATCCTTCAGTCCAATCGATACTAAATGGGAACTAGGACGTGGAGGGCATTGGACTAACACTGTAGCCCTGAGCTATGCACTGAGTGCTAAAGAGAAAACTGGGCTCATTGTACATTCATTTCTGTTTGAAAAGGCCAAATAAAAAGCATTTCTCTGAGCAGTTTTAGTTTATATTCAGCGATTTTCTTGCAGCTTAAAATGTGTTTGAGAAAGCGTATTAATCAGAAGATTTATGAAGTTAGAATTACTGAATCTAAAATAGTTTTTCATCCCTAGGTTATTGAATTCCAAAAGAAGATCCATCATAACACTTGTCATAATAATATAAAAAATCAGTACAATTTTTAAAGAGTTAGAGTTAAACGTTGTATACTATTTGCCTGGGGTCAGGAAGTAGAAAAATCAAAAATTTTAAAATGGTGAATAAGGCTTGGAAGTCTTGAAAAATATAATGGAGGGCATTTTTTAAAATTTAGAATTCTTAAATAATACTTAGCAGAGAGATTTGTCACATTTGTAATGATCTAATTCAATATGAAGCACCATGCCAAGATATGTTTTAAAAGCAGTCTTAAAATAAATAAATAAATAAATAAATAAATAAATAAATAAAAGCAGTCTTATTTGCCTCAATTCTCTTCTTAATTACTTTAACATAGTGCAACAGTTTAAAAGATCAGTCACCAGAAGTTTGTGGCAGTTTTGATCAATGAATAATTTTCATGTTTATGAGGCAGCATTCCCTTATCTTCCTTGAAATCACATGTACTGTTTTGTAAACGATTATTACTAGAGCCAACATTAATTCTTGCCCACTTTGGACAATTGGTATTGCATTATAAAAATCAATAATTTTATACATTTCAGACAATATAGACATTTCCTATACCATTCAGTTAGCAATTAATGCTAAACTGCCTCATAACATATACTGTATCTTTACTTTAAACCTTATTCAATTGTTATATTGATTTCCCCCATGTTTCCTTTTCCTTTCAGCATTTAGACTATAATTTCCTTGGCAATAATAGTAACAATACTTTTCTTCATATTAGGATATTTTAATCAATAGCATCAAGATAAGAGAGTAGCTTGCCACACATAAACTGAAACACCTTCCAAATGAGTGAAGGGAAACATCTTGCCAGGTTAAAAGAACAAAGGAATTGACAATGGAGGAACCAAGGTCGTGGAGGAACCAAAGTTAAGGAGGGTTGACTATGTTACAGCAGGATTTCAGATTTCACAGAGGGTCAGTGCCCCTAACGCCCCTGTTGTTCAAGGGTTAACAGCATTTAGAAGTAAAGTATCATGACATCTCGAAGTTAACTCTAAAATGGCTCCAGAGAAATTATATATGTATTAATAATTTGTACATTATATATATACATATGTATATATATGTGCACATATATACATATGTACATATAGACACATGCATATATATAGGGGCTTCCTTGTTGGCTCAGTGGTAAAGAATCTGCCTGCCAATGCAGGAGATGTACGTTTGATCCCTGTGTCAGGAAGATGCCCTAGAGAAGGAAATGGCAACATACTCCAGTATCCTTGCCTGGGACATACCATGGACAGAGGAACCTGGTGGGCCACCGTCCATGGGGTTGCAAAGAGTAAGACACAACTGAGCACCCATACATATACAGAAAGAGACAGACAGACAGACACAAACAGGTTGCAAATGTTAGCAATTGATTCTGGGTGAATGGTATATGGTTGTTCATTGTATTAGTCTTGCAATTTTTGCAGGTTTGAAACTTTTCAAAAAAAATCTGTGGACAATGGGGATCATTCAATATGCCTGCAATAAGCAAAATAAACTCATATTGATTATAGCTACTCTTGTGCAAAGTATCATAGGAAGACAATGTGTGTCTGATTTTAAACAGCTGTACCTCAGTGACAGGGTATATGCTAAGCCCATTCACAAGGATGTCTTTGGTGGCTCAGATGGTAAAGCGTCTGTCTACAAAGCGGGAGACCTGGGTTTGATCCCTGGGTCGGGAAGATCCCCTGGAGAAGGAAATGGCAATCCACTCCACAGTCCATGGGGTCACAAAGAGTCGAACACGGCTGAGCGACTTCACTTTCAAGCACAAAAACATTATGCTGAGCCTAAGCGATTTTCAGAATACTTCTATATTAGCCAAATGGGTATTAAACATGTAATTAAAAATGTATGATTATTATTACTTTGCATTCAAGTTTACTGTTGCTGTACTGAATATTTTAATAACTTCTTTCCACAAATAGTGTGTGGAATGTTACTGCAGGCAAATTCATTTTAATTAGTCATGTTATAAATTGTACCAGTGGCAATGTCCTGACAGTCTAAGAGCTGAGAGAATACAGCCTCTATATTCACCTGTAAAGAACCAGGGATGACAACTGAGGAGCCACTGATTGAAAAAAAAAAAAAAAAAAAAGCAGAGGACCACTGCCATTAACTTCAACCTAAAGCAACTGAGAGCTGAGTTGTACCTGTTTGAAAAAAAAGGAAAACCACTTTGAAGCCCAAGAATAAAATGCCTTCTTTCACTTGACTGTTTTGTTCCACTTGAGAATAAAGCCTATAATGAATGGACCACATAACCCACTGTAAGAAACAAAGGAAATGCAAAGGACGATTTTTTTTTCACTTTGCTGTCATTTCAGTGAGTAGAGGGTTCATTCATTGTAATAGCAATTTTAATTAGTTTCCAGCTGATACTCTTGTCCTTGCTGAGTATCTTGTCCTCCAGCAGGCTGGTGAGCTCTGTTCACAGCCATGAGCTGACTTGGCTAGGGAGAACGAATCCACTTCTTGATGCACAAAGACCATAAAACGGACTCCCTTACTGTGACAGGCTTCTGAATGATTAAAAATAAAAGTATGTTCCTACCACTGGGGGCAGCCCAGAAGAGGGGCCTACTTGCCAACACACATGGCATTTTTTTTCCTATTTTAATACCACAGCTAAATGTGGAAACACCATATGAGTTGGACAAAGGAAATGCATTTTTTTAAACCAGGCAAAATTATTAAAGGAAAAAAAAAGTTTCAACATTTAAATCCTCTGCCTTATTGATCCTTAAAAAGGACTAGATATCAATATTTCAAACTAAGAAAGATGGCATCTCATCAGAGTCATGTGAGCCAGTGTAAGGGTTCATCTCCCTTAAAACCACTTGGGTGCCCATTGCTGTCATTGTTTAGTTGCTCAGTCATGTCTGACTCTTGTGACCCCGTGGACTGTAGCCTGCCAGGCTCCTCTGTCCATGGGATTTCCCAGACAAGAATACTGGAGTGGGTTGCCATTCCATTCTCCAGGGGATCTTCCTGACTCAGGGATTGAACCCAGGTCTCCCGCATTGCAGGCAGGTTCTTTACCAATGAGCCAGCAGGGAAGGCCTGAGTGCCCATTACTCAGAGGCAAAGAGAAAAAGCAATTGTCTGTATACACAATTCTTTCTCATAGCTACACCTATATCTTGTCTTCTCCACATATAAAAATGCAAGCAACACTTGAAGACATGAAGCCCTCTGAAAAGTGGCCTTGGTTTTGTATATCTGTCTCATGACACGCTGGCAACAGGTTTTTCTCCAAAGTTTGTATGTCAGTGAGAAACCCTGCACTTTCAATAGGGAGAAGAATCATGCAAAGAACTTGTTTAATACTAGAGAAGTTTAAATTTGATTTTGTTTTCTATCTCATTTATAACATGCTCTGAGGGCCTTTATAAATTAAAACTGTCATTTATATAATTTATTCATGTTAATTGCAGATATATTTACAGTTTTTTATTTCCTTTTCTCATGTATTCACTACAGATACATGTTAAATGTGTATATTTCCTTTGAGAATTAATGCTATTATATATATCTATCTATCTGTCTATATATATGGGCTTCCCTGGTGGCTCAGATAGTAAAGCGTCTGCCTGCAATGCAGGAGACCAGGGTATAGTGGTCAACTTATTTGTAATAGTTCTTTTTCATTCCAGTATTTGTGTAAAACTTATAGTGTATAGTACTATGTACTATTATTCTGAAGAAATAAAATTGGTGGCTTTTTTGTCACTGCTTTCATTTTATAAAATTAGAAATTACCTTGATACCATGTCCTGAGACAAATAGAAATGTACCACAAATTACTTATTTGTTTGGTTCATTGCCTAGATTTAACAGACTAGAAATCTTATTATTGCCTTTTAAGTCCTCACATCAGTAGACAGAAGTCAGAAGTCACAGGTGGGTATTAAAACTTAATAATGTCAATTCAAACAACATTAAAATGTTACAATTATTATAAATGACATGAATTTCTTTTATAAATATTATATGTTATGTTATACCCTTCTTGGGTGTTTTTATTTTGATGATATTAGACTTTTCCTGAGCTCATAGTCATCATTCATAATAAAAAGGATAAATACTGCCACAATGAATTCTGAGGTTTTGCTTCTATTTCAAGAATCAGAAAATCACAGAAAACATAGATTATTTGCAATAAAAATTAAATCCCCCATACCAGTCCTTAAAACAATATTTACATATTTTATTTGCATAATTCAGAATATTATGCAGAAGATATTCAAGACTGATATAATATTCTTCAAAGCCAAGAGTGAGTAAGAGGGACATTTGAAACCATCACATTAAAGCTAGAAGAACAAAGATAACGAACCTCCTCCTAAATAATTTATATTAATATGCTCTCACATTATCAGGATTGGCTGATTTAATCAGTTTAGAAAAAAGGTAGCTTTGCTGAAAAAAATATCTTTTTCTCATCACTTTAGGGTTTGGTCTTGAAACTCTGAGCAATGACATACAGGTTATTTTTCTCACGGAGACACACTCCCTTGTGACAGTTTTTGACAAACAACGTCAGGCTAACTAGCTGAGCAGGAGTGACACTGAGGGATGTTAATGTGTTCAATGTAGCCTTCTGAGCAATTATCTGATCCCAATTAAATCATGCTGCTACTGAATATCCAAAAAGGCAAGTCAGAAATTGACCTACATTGTCCATCTTTATCTGGAAGTGAAACCCCTGCTCACTGTTTCATAATTACTATTGAAGCAAAATTTGTATCAGTTGCGAAGCTTCATACATGCTTCAATTTCCTAGAGTAGAAAACCCAAATTCTTGCTTATTTTGTTTACCACTATATTGCAATATAATCAAGTAACAAATGGACACTAATTTCTAAACTTAAATCACCAATGACTGTAATCATCGATTTCTCTCCCTTTTTTCCCATTTGAAGTTCATTTTTAAAATCTTCTTTGATTTTCAATGACACATCTTCAAATATGCTTCTTATATAGTATTTTTTCTTTTGTGCAGATGAAACGTCTCTGTAGTTTAGCTTCGATGAATTCTTTTACTCAAATTCAAGGAGTAATTATTCAAAAGAGATACATTGCATAGAAATGTTTTTGACAAGTTTTTGTCCTTTATAAAATACCAAACTATCTGTCCTAGAAGACAGCCACTGACAATAGAAAGAGACTTTGGTTTGTTTTGAGAAGCAAGGTTTAGTACTTATAATATCATGAGAGCCTGGTTTTTCTTTTGTATCTCCACTGACTTGCATTTAAATGCATACCTCAATTCTAAGTAATTGTTCTGACCATTTTAAAAGTACTTTTTTCAAAGCTCTGAGAAATCTGAGCAGATCTGGTCAATTTCAATTTGTCCCTCTAATTAATTATATATTTAGATTGCTCAAGGATTGGCCATCAACAGTGCATTTTCTAATCAAGTGGAAGAAAAACAGAAACAAGCACTCATGAAAGCAATTTCTCATATGTTCAGATATTATAGACTGGGTGATAATTACTATTTTCTCAAGACTGGGTTCAGTGCCTGAAAAATCTTTCCAAGTCAAATTGCTTGAGACCTAAATTTGAGGATGTATTACTGTAATTTTTTAAAAATACTTATACTCAAAATAAATGTAGGCTGCTATATATTGTGTTTACTATTAAATTACAAGATTAACAGTGAAACAGATGTGAGAAAATTAAGTACATGAAATTAAATACATAAAATTGACAACTGGGGAAATAGTAATAGCTAACTTTTGGCAAGGGAACTGAGGTGGTGCCAGGCAAGGTTCTAAGGGTTTCAGGTGCATTAATCATTTAATCCTCAGAGTAAAACTTTGTTTTGGCATCATTAATATGTCTGTTTCACAGATGACAAGTAGTGGAGCACAAATAGGTTAAATTATTTACCCAGAGTTACTCATCTAATGAGTGGCCACCTTGGCTTTCAAACTGGGCAGCCTGGCTTTACACCTGGGTTTATGATAGTGCTGACAACTACTTTTTTTAGATTCAATAAAAATGCAGCCAAATCAAGACTAGCATTAGACACAGAGCTGTGTCTACATGGTGTGATTTGGGGAATTCTGGCAAGGGGTTTGTCTCCCAAATTGTTTAATTGTTTTCTTTACTTTTTGCCTGAAATTCTTTCAAAGTTTTTTTTTTTTTTTTCAGGTAGAAAGGATTGGGATTAGGTAATACTGCCTAATATTAATAGAAATATCCTCTGATATTGTTTAATGGGCAGAGTTTCAGTTGGGATGTTGAAGAAATTCTGAAGATGGATGGTGGTGATAGTTGCACAGCAATGTAAATGTACTTAATGCTCCTGAACTGTACCCTTTCAAATTGTTCAAATGGTAAAAATTTATGTTACATAGGTGTACTAAGTCGCTTCAGTCATGTCTGACTCTTTGTGATGCTATAGACTGTAGCCCGCCAGGCCCCTCTGTCTCGGATTCTCCAGGCAAGAATATAGGAATCGGTTGTCATGCCCTCTTCCAGGGGATCTTCCTGAACCAGGGATCGAACCTGCATCTCCTATATTGCAGATGGATTCTTTACCACTGAGCCACTGGGGAAGCCCAATGTTACGTATATTTTACCACAAAAAAACAGCCTCTGATTTCAGAGTCTGAGTTCTAATTCTAGATCCAAAGCTCATTAGCAATGTATATATAAGTAACATAAGTTCTCTAAGTTTCAGTGTTTTCTTCTACAAAATGGGAAAAATAAAGAAACTTCTATCCCAGGGTGGTTTTGAATATGAAATAAGAAATCTGTGTATAGTTTGTCACAATGCCTGAGATGATTGGTTTACAAAGGTTATTTTTTACTGCTTTGGTGGAATGAATGACTGAATAATCATAGCTCCTCACTTTACAATGCCTATCCATCCCCGCCCCCCTCTTTTTGTGGACAAGTGAAGTGGGAATCGCAGGGGAATACTGAACAGGAGAGTGATTTGAGAATGTCAGTTTGTCTAATTCTCCCTTACCTAAGACTGGCCAGGTGCTCAGTATTCCTCAAAATCTAAACCTGTAAGGACCTAAATCAATATCTGCAATTTCAGTGAAATTACCTGGAGAGCTTGTTGAAAATGAAGGTTCCAGGACCCACTTGCAGATACTTTGATCAGCTGGGGTCCAGTTCTTGTCTTAAGAGTCCCAGATGAGTTAGATAGAATTCATGGGTAGACAATTTTAAAAATTAATTTAAACTTTTTCTTTGAAATGACTGTAGATTTAAGCAGTTGTAAGAGACAGTATAGAGAAATCCAATTCCCATATACCTGCTGCTAAGTCGCTTCCACGTACCTAGTTTTCCTCAATAGGAACTTCTAACAAAACCATAGTGTAATAACATAACCAAGAATATTAACACTATACAACTCACCCATGTGAAGCAAACTCTTATTTTGATGACTGATCTAATAATCACTGATGTACTGGCTGAACATCAGAGAGTATTATAAAAAAATCCAGGACCCAGATCTGGGCCATTTAATTCAGAATTGATGAGGGTCGGTGGGCACCCCCTACCCCCAACCCCAGTGACTCTAATATGAAGCCACAGTAAGAGCCACTGCTGTACTATGACACTCAGGGCCTTCCGGGCTAGTTACAGAGCAGAAGCCAGGCTTGGAAGCTGAAAGTCAGCCTAGCAACTAAGAGTGAAGGCAGTCCATTAAGTCTTTGTCTTAGGAATATTTTGTCTTTGCCCATTTTCAAGATTCAAGTGTGGCTAACAGAAAATCTAGCAACAGAGGCATTTAAGCTCTTACAGTGGTAAAAGAACTGGCCATTACCCCAAGGGAAATGATAGAGTTCCCATCAAACACTATATAAAGACCATTGTGCTCAATATAAAGGGTTTAGCAATAATTCTGGCATAGCCTCTTTTGTAATTATATATCAATTATTCTACTGCTGGGTGGAAAATAACCCTTTTTGAAAATATTTAAATGGGATCATCGAAAACCTATTCTTCATTCCTTTTATGTTTTAGGGGAGTGAGCTTTTCTATTCATTGTGCTACATATATTTCAAGCTGTGTGCCTAATATGGTACCTAGCATTTGCAATCAAGAAAATCAAGAACTACTGTTAATAAAATACTATCCCTGCCATCTTTTGTAGTAATTATAATGTTTTTCCAGTATAAGCTATTGCAAGTGTCTTTTACCTTCCTTTTAGTATTTTGCAATATACCTACCATATAGTATACACTGAGTAAAAATGGCGGCAGTGTTGGTCTAATGAGATAATCCTAGTGACTTCCAAGGAAAATAAATGAGGTGCAGTAAAAGGCAGTCATGCAAGGCATTTGAGCATGTGTTCTATCAATAATAACCATTTCAAAAATGCAATATTATTATCAACTGAGAAGAGCAATATTTAACCTATGAAATGCCAGAATTATTTTTTCAGGTAACCTGTCAAATACTGAAATCCTCAACAGCTTAAAAGACCTTATAACAACCACATATATAGCCATTAAACTGCAGCACTGATTAAAACAATAATGACAACAACTACACCTTTAGTGTCTCAAGGTAATATGAAGAGAGCTAGGTGGTTTTCTGAAATTCCACATCCTCAAAATAAGTTACGACCCATTGAAGCCTAATTAACTCTTCATGACATTCATGTCCAATGTAATTATATTTCCTTACAGTCCTTTGGTTTATCTTTGGTCTCTAGGGTAGTTGTTAAAATAGCTCAAAGATGGACACTTTGTGCCTATTAACCCCAGAGTACATTTCCATGGCACTGGTAATTTTCAGGCTGTTTAACCTTTGCTTTAGTACCAGAGGAAAACACTGTTGGTTCACTCTCTTAATAAGTAACAGTAACTACTAAGGACAATGTGACACATACCTTTTTGTTTTGTTTTCTGTACTGATAATGGCAAATAAT
This sequence comes from Capricornis sumatraensis, assembly GCF_032405125.1. Lineage (NCBI taxonomy): Eukaryota > Metazoa > Chordata > Mammalia > Artiodactyla > Bovidae > Capricornis > Capricornis sumatraensis. The sequence continues at coordinate 114,707,181 of NC_091092.1, forward strand.
ACTGATCATGGATAATAGAGAGATTTGTCTTAATGGATAATAGAGAGATTTGTATTTCCATTTTCAGTTTCTTTCTTTCCTTCCTTCCTCTTTCCCTCCTCTTTCCCTCCTCCCCTATCTCCTTCCTTTTCTTTTCCCTATTTTTCTTGCCATATTTTGTAACATAATTTTCATATATTCCTTACAATCTCTTAAATTGGAGGACAGGGAAGTCTTTGGACAGCATCAACCTTACACAGTTTTCATTAATTTCGAAGAGTCTTAAAAGAAACACGTAATCCCATGAAAAAATAATAAAACTGTGATAAATTTAAATTTTAAGCAATTTTGTAATCCTTGGAGGGAAAGTCTACTTGAATAAGCTAGATATTTGAGAAAGAGGCAAAGAAAAGAAATAATAATATATGCTGCACTATCTGGGGTCATTGGTTCTTTCCCTTCTTCCATTTATTTTATTAATCAAAATGATTACATTTTTCCTCACTCTCTTCTGCTCCTTCTGCTATCTTCCATGGTTACACACATTGAGAAAAGAAAAAGCTCTTAATTTCTGATCTTATTCTTTCTAATACTGAAACGAAGCGGGACCCTATGGGGCTTCTTCTTTCTTCTTCTTCTTTTTTATTTTTTTATGAAAGTTGCTCAGTCATGTCTGACTCTTTGTGACCCCATGGACTATACTCTCTCTCTCTTTAGTCACTAAGTCGTGCCAACTCTTGCGGCCCCATGGACTGTAGCCTGTCAGGCTCCTCTGTCCATGGAATTCTCCAGGCCAGAATACTGGAGTGGGTAGCCATTTCCTTCTCCAGGGGATCTTCCCGACCCAGGAATCGAACCATGGTCTCTGCATTGCAGGTGGATTCTTTACCAGCTGAACTATCAGGGAAGCCCCCAGAAGCCCCTGTGGTGCTCCTAGATACAAGTCATTCTGTGTCATCCATCTCTTGTTTGCAGGAAACAGGTTTCATTCAGCCTTCCTGACCTTCCCTGAGTTCCAAATGGCAGGTACAAATAGCTGCTGAGCAGGAAGGGAGATGATGCAGAGACAAGGGTTGTTGTTAAGTCACTGTCATGTCTGACTTTTTTGTGACTACATGGACTGCAGTCCACTAAGCTCCTCTGTCTATGGGATTTCTCAGGCAAGAATACTGGAGTGGGTTGGGAGGGACAGGGAAGTCCTTCCCTCTTGAAGGGTTTCCTTCTCCAAGAGACAAAGGAGGAGAGGTCGAGAAATGAGAGTGCAGCCTTGGGGTAGGGTCCTGGTTCCCCCTCAAGACATATACATAACAATATCTTTGAGCTCTTCTGCAGAATTAAAACTCCTTCCAAATAGAAGATGTTAACTACTTGAAGCACTCTTCCCAGAGATCTTGAGAACAGTAGAAGCTCATCACAAGGATGATCCTTGGATTGCAGGAATGCAGGCCCTACAGGCACCCTGATCCTCCCCTGGGTTGGGGTACAAGGTTTGAGAACACTAGCCCACTGTAGTCCCCTTTGCCTGGCAAAGCTTCTACTTCACCCCAAACTCTATCTCTGAGATTCAATTCAGTACCGGAGTACAGAGACTGAATTTCAGCTACAATACAAGAAAACAAAGTTAAAATTGAAAAACTTCACCACTAAATAAAACATTTAAGAGCTCTAACTTTACCTACAGGTGGCGCTAATGGTAAAGAACCCCTTGCTAATGCAAGAGACTTAAGGGACGCAGGTTCGATCCCTAGGTAGGGAAGATCTTCTGGAGGAGGGCATGGCAACTCCAATATTCTTTCCTAGACAATTCCATGGACAGAGGAGCCTGGCGGGCTACAGTACATGGGGTGGCAAATAGTCAGACAGGACTGAGCAGCTTAGCACACACAGGACATCTTTACTTACAAATATTTGTATTGAACAATTTGTCCATTTGATATGCATTTTAATATTTTAAAACTATGGATGTATATTGTATATATATATATTTCTAACTGACTCTCCATTTTAATAACTTTGATGTCATTAAGAAAATAAACCTCTGAAAAAGAGGTTCATTTGGAAGGCTGAGCGCCGAAGAATTGATGCTTTTGAGCTGTGGTGTTGGAGAAGACTCTTGAGAGTCCCTTGGACTGCAAGGAGATCCAACCAGTCCATTCTGAAGGAGATCAACCCTGGGATTTCTTTGGAAGGAATGATGCTAAAGCTGAAGCTCCAGTACTTTGGCCACCTCATGCGAAGAGTTGACTCATTGGAAAAGACTCTGATGCTGGGAGGGATTGGGGGCAGGAGGAGAAGGGGACGACCGAGGATGAGATGGCTGGATGGCATCACGGACTCGATGGACGTGAGTCTGAGTGAACTCCGGGAATTCGTGATGGACAGGGAGGCCTGGCGTGCTGCAATTCATGGGGTTGCAAAGAGTCGGACACAACTGAGCGAGTGAACTGAACTGAACTTACCACTATAATATTTTAAACAGTTGAAAGACCAGCTGGAAACTAATTGAATGTTTGTTTAAAATTATTTTTCTAAGACATGAATCATTTGAATCACATAATAGAGAAAAATTACTTGATATTTCTCTTTAGTATTTGGTATATACTTTCCCAGTAGCCAATCAACTATTACTTAGCCCTTGGACCATCTATCCTGTTGATATGACTTACATAACTGGAAATCAAATAGAAGAAACTGCATGAAGGGACAGAATGTAAAGAAATAGCCCTCAGATCTCTTAGTGCCTCTCATGAGTTTATGAACCACTTAAAAAAGATTTCGTTGAGATTTCTAGAAGAATAATTTTATTGCCAAGACTGGAGAGGGTTACAGTCAAACTGACCCTGTAGCTTAAACTTTACCAAAATATTATAATCTTACCAGCTATGTAACTGCCTGTCTTTCAGCATTTTACTTATACTTTCAAAACTACTAATTATTTTATTTTTGTTATATAGTACTCTTCCAGGGCTTTTGTAACAAAGTACCAAACACTGAGTGGTTTAAAACAACAGAAGTGTATTAAAAAGAAAAAAAAAAAGAAGAAGAAGTGTATTGTCTCAGTTCCAGAGGCTGCTGCTGCTGCTGCTGCTAAGTCACTTCAGTCGTGTCTGACTCTGTGCGACCCCATACACAGCAGCCCACCAGGCTCTCCCGTCCCTGGGATTCTCCAGGCAAGAACACTAGAGTGGGTTGCCATTTCCTTCTCCAATGCATGAAGCTGAAAAGAGAAAGTGAAGTCGCTCAGTCGTGTCTGACTCTTAGCGACCCCATGGACTGTAGCCTACCAGGCTCCTCCGTCCATGGGATTTTCCAGGCAAGAATACTGGAGAGGGATGCCATTGCCTTCTCCAGTTCCAGAGGCTAGAAGTCCAAAATCAAAGCATAATAAATTTGGTACAGAGGAGAAACCCATTCAGAATATTAGGTCAGTTTGTTATCAAAATAAAAACTCCTAAATTCCAGCAAGTATCATGATGAAAAAATGGAGTCTGGAAAACAATCACCTCTTTACCATCAAATAGGGAAGTCCTTGCTTACTTCTGCCTAGCATTTGGTGTTTCGCCAGCAGTCTTTGGCATTTCTTGGCTGGTACCTGCACAAATCCAATTTCTGTCTCCATCATCACACAGCATTCTCTTTGTGTGTCTGTGTGTCTTTTCTCTTCTTAAAAGGACAACAGTCTTAGCAGATTAAAGGCCCATTCTACTCCAAAGTAACCTCATGATTACATCTGCAATGACCCTATTTCCAAATAAGGTCACATTTTTGAACTACTGAGGGTTAGGAGCTTAACATGTTATTTTAGAAGAAATAATGCAGCCCTTGTGTGCTGTGATTCATGGGGCCGCAAAGAGTCGGACACGACTGAGCGACTGAACTGAACTGAACTGTGTGCATGCTCAGTCACTAAGTTGTGTCTGACTCTTTGGTGACCATCTGGACTGTAGCCAAACAGGCTCCTCTGTCCATGGGATTTCCCAGGCAAGAATATTGGAGTGGGTTGCTATTTCCTTTTCCAGAAGATCTTCTCAATCCAGAGATCAAACCTGAGTCTCTTGCATTGGCAGACAGATTCTCTATCACTCTTACCAAGTTATAAAAGCAACATATGCTTATTTATTGGGTTGGCCCAGAAGTTCTTTTGATTTTTCTATAAGATGGTAGGGAAAAACCCTAACAAACTTTTGGGTCAACTCAATAACATCTCAAGCAATACAAATGTCTGCAAAATAACAAATAGAGGTAACACCTCCATCCTTCTCCGCTTCCCCAATCTCTGGAAATAATCACTGTTAAAAGTCCATTGTGTATAATTTCAAATTTTCCCAACATATAAACATACAGATGAACTAAGTATATGTATTTTTTTTTTTTGCAAAAGGTAATAGAGGTTCTACATAGAGTTCTCCAAGTTGCCTTTTTTTTTTTCCATGTCATGGACATCTTTCCATGTTATTATTTCCACAGTAGGAAATAATAATGACTAATATTCACTGAGAGTCCAATATAAACAGGTTTATTTTAATTGATTTCTATGAATCATTTTATTTAATATTTTTGCAACAGCCCTATGATGTAGGTCTGATTACTGTTCGCATTTTGTAGATGAGTAAGCCAAGGCACAGGAGGTTAAATAATTTGCCAAAGACTACATAGATAGTATGTGGAAAACTTGTGTTTCCATCTTATGGTTTGATGCTAACACCAACTCGATGGACATGAGTTTGAGCAAGCTCCAGGAGTTGGTGATGGACAGGGAAGCATGGTGTGCTGCAGTCCATGGGGTTGTAAACAGTCAGACACGACTGAACGACTGAACTGAACTGATGCTCTTAACCCTTCCTTCATATTAGCCACATGGCATTTCATTTTAGTCTTTCATTTGAAGGAACTTTAAAATAACAGAGATAAATCTGTCACTTTGTGATGTGACTTAAAGAAGATTGCCTTTTTTATCTTAGCTAAAGTAAATGCAATGCTCAGACCTTAGATTATTTGATGTTAGTATCCCCCCGTGGATACTATGTTTCCAGATAATTCCATGTATTAATGCATAATATTCACAGTATCATTTATTTTTAAACATTGATTATTTTACACTTAATGAGTACTTTCTTTTGGAATGATGACAACCTACCAGACAATGGAAAAGTAAACTGCAATTCTGCTCTCCAGGTCCTGATGAAAGAAAAAGCAAGCTGAACAAATAATTTTAAAATAATGTTAGGTGTACAGTGGGAGTTAAAAAAAAGAGAGAGTAATCAACTTTGGGGTGGATTGGTTGGGGAAATCTTCAGTGATGAATTGATATATTGATAATTGAGATGAGTCTTCAAAAATTGCACAAGTCTTGTGAGGCGGATACGGGTGAAGGAAGTTCGGGTTGGAGGATGTGGCAGGCAGCTTCTGAAATGGCTCCCAATAATCCCACTTCCTGGTATTTGTATCTTTGTGTCATCTCCTTACCTCCAGTGTGGGCTGAATCTACTGATTTGATTCTACCTATTATAGTAAGGTGATGCGATGTCACCTGTATGATAAGGTCGCCTTAGATTCTGACTCTTCTCCTGTTGGCTTTGATGGAACAGCTGCCATATTTGTAAAGGAGTGGCCTATGAGTAAGCCTATGATGCGAGGAAACAAGGAAAGTCTCTAGGCAACAGCCAGGTGGAATTTGAACCTCAAGGAATTAAACTATTACAACTACTGAATGAACTTGGAAATAGATCCTTCCTCAGCTGAGCTGGGATCCTAGTCCTGACCCCTTGATTATAGCTTTTAAGGCATCTTGAAGTAGAGGATCCAACAGGATTTCCCCTGGATTCCTAATCTACAGGAATTGTGAGATAACAAATGTGTGTTGTTTTAAGTCCAAGTTTATGGTAATATTTGGTATAACAATAGATAACTAATACAGTAGACTTTATAAGCAGAAAGAACTGTGTAAAACACACAACAGAGAGAGGGAGAGAGAGAGACACAGTGTGGAACATCTTTCTATGCCCCAGTACTCTGTTACACTTGTTGGAACTTAGAGCGTAAGGACTGAGTGTGGAAAGGCAAACCAAGCTGTAACCACGAAGGCTACTCATGCCATGCTGATGAGCATGGACCTCAGGCAGTGTGGCATTATTGAAGGGCTGGAAATAACATAAGTAGTTCAGGTTTGGGGGGGGGGGGGCTGCTCTCTGGATGCCAGGAATAGAAATGTGAAAGCATGTAGGCAGGTAGCCTTTTGGGACAGTGATGATGGATAGCTGAAGGGAACACAGACATGAGCGGTGGGGAGGGAAGACACTGAATAGGGTTGAGGAGTGTTTAAGAGGTTGACTCACCAGGTTTTAATGAACGGGAATGTGAGTGAGGACAGCATGGTCTAGGATGATTCTTGGGAATTTTGCCACATGACTGCATGAATTCTGGAGCCACAGGTTAGGAAAAGCCAGTTTAGGGTGGAAGATAATGAAATTACACAGGTTGTATTTCAGTTATCTGTAGGAGATGTCTCATGGAATGTATGGGCCTGGAGGTCAAGACAGAGATTGTGCTTGGAGAATATCTGGGTAGCAGTGAACGTGCATGAAGACATACAATTTTCAGGGGAAGCAATTAAATGAAGAAAGAAGAGAACACAAGACAAATCATGGAATTAACATTTAATAGAGGAACAGAATACAGAGGACCAGCCAGGGAGATCGAGATGTAATAGAGGAAAAGCTGGAGAACTTGAGAGTGTGGGAAGCAGGAGTATGTCAAGAGGACAGTGGCCAACAGTGTTAAATATTTTTGTGAAGCCTTAAGTGATGAGAGCTGCAACGTTTCTGCTGACTGCAGTGAGTTCAATGAGAGTTTACCTACCTTCTTGAACATTTCCTCAAAGCTACACAATTATTTCAGCATTGTCAAAATTCCAAATGCCTTAGGATTGTGATAAGAGTGATCATTCTAAATGATTTTCTCCCCTCAGTCATAGATATTTTTATTATTAGGCATTGGTTCTGGTACCAATCATTGGGCCTAGAATAAATAACATCATTCCATGCTGGGAAATGGCCTTATTCTTCTGATAGCTTGACAAGTTTTTAATCAGCATTGCACCATGCAGAGCCGGAAATAATAATTTGATTTACATGCAGTGTATAAGTGACATTAGATAACAAATAGTTCTCAGTGGGAGAGAAATATGGTAGGCCTTTCAATAGCTAAATATTATAGCTTGTCACACAAAAGGCTGTCCTTTGTTGAAATAATACTACAAAAGTTGATTTTAGTAAATTACATCCCAAACTGGTTATTTGAATAGAAAGGCAAGTCATTGAGATAGATTAAGGTCATTAAATGTTGGGTAGGCGTAAGACTACATCAGTTTTCCATGTCTCCGTAGGGCATGCCAATTATTTTCAGATGACATAAACTCAAGTACATGTTTATTAGGAGTGATGACAAATAAACAGTGAAGTGTGTGCCTCTGAGAAACACCTGCATGAATGAAGTATTAGTGGTATCAAATTATTCTATGTGTTTCTGACTGATAAAATAACTTCTGTGATTTCCATTATTTTACTTACCACTTGTTTTTAAATGACTACCATGTTTTCAGCAGATTGTCATTTTATCCAAAATCACCTGATTGTAAGTTAACTGTCCATCTGTTCAACTATGTCACAAAGCACACATTTTAATTTACTTTCTCTTTTAGGGTATCCCTCTATTTATAACATCTCATTTTATGAAGCCCCAACCGTATAGGCACTAGATTAAAGATGCTAAGGGAAAGTATATTGCATTTGTTATAGATTTCATTGTATACATTAACTGATTGGTATGAGGTCACTCTGTAAAGCTGTTTGATTTTCAGTTCTTTTTCTCTTAGAAACAAATAAAAGATATCAATGACTCATATTAATACTGGTTACCTTTATTATCTGTCCTCTGTATTATTTCTAAACCAGTTGGTGGAGAGATTGCAATTACTGTAAAATACCTGAAGATGTAAAACAAACTAAAGTATATTATCATATGTGAAATGGATCGCCAGTCCAGGTGTGATGCATGAGACAGGGTGCTCGGGGCTGGTGCACTGGGATGACCCAGAGGGATGGGATGGGGAGTGAGGTGGGAGGGAGATTCAGGATGGGGAACACATGTACGTCCGTGGTGGATTCATGTCAATGTATGGCAAAACACTACAATATTGTAGAGGAATTAGCCTCCAACTAAAATAAATAAATTAATAAAAAAAAAGTGTGAAGGAACCATAGAGCCACAATTAGAGATGGGATGAAGAAAACATGAACAGCCACTCCCTTGCCTTCAATTATTTCCAAAGGAATGAGTCCTAGCGAATGAGAATCTTACTTAATTAGAGGAATAGATTTGATTATTTCCCTCAGTAAACCTAATAATTGGCAAATCTTAGTATCACAATATTTTTTATATCTAATTGCTGTAACACTTATTTAAAATAAAAGCATTCAAAACTATTTTTTGGTCTATGGAACAAGTTTACATACATAGGTTCAGATTCACATTTTTCCATATTTTTGAAATTGCACCATCAAAAATAAAATCACTTGTTAAAAAGTTTCATATTTATCTCAAAACATGTATTATGTTATTTTAAAACATACTTTCATTCTCAGTAATTATGGCAGATTTCATTTTAGGGGGTGAATACCCTACCATATTCTGAAACACATTTATAGCTTTCTGCATTTTTTAAAGATTTTTTTTTTTATGTAGACCATTTCTAAAGTCTTTACTGAATTTGTTACAATATAACTTCTGCTTTTTATGTTCTGTTTTTTTTTTTTTTTTCTTACCCTGAGGCATGTGGAGTCTTAGTTCAGGGATCAAACTTGCACCCCGTGCATTGGAAAGTGAAGTCTTAACCACTGAATGGCTAGGGAAGTCTCTATTCTTATAATTTTTCTCCAAATTGTTTTTGCAAGAACATCAGAGATTCAATAATGATAATCATCTATTTATTTTGGTGAGTGCATGATAATTTATTTAAAGCCAACCTCTATTGTGGGTCTTCTTGGTAGCTCTGACGGTTAAGAACCTGCCTGCAATGCAGAAGACCCGTGCTCGATCCCTATGTCAGGAAGATTCCCTGGAGAAGGGAATGACTATGAACTTCAGTCTTCTTGCTTGGAGAATTCCATGGACAGAGAAGCCTGGAGGGCTATAATCCACAGGGTGACAAAGAGTCGGACACGACTGAGTGACTAACACTTTCAATCTCCATTGTACACTGAATACTTGAGAAGGGATTATGTCCAATTTGATTATATGTGTATCAATAGTTTGTGACCACATAGTAGGTTTTTAATTAATATTTCTCAAAATATTAAGTAGAATCTAGTTTTCAATTCTCACTCTGATATAATCCACATATCCATGTTATATTTCTTAAAAAATATATATATACATGTATAAAACTATGATTTCTAGAATGAAGGAAGGGCTTGACTTTGCATATAGCAATAAGCAGAGAAAAGAGTTGAGTTCAATTACTTTACCTGTCCATATACAGCTTTCAACCAACAATGGACTTCTACTGATCCAAAGTCAGAGTTTGAGAACTGACTCTAAGCTTATCTATCATGCTCAGTGACCTATTCCGGACAGTTCTGTCATCCTTTTTTCCACTGAGTCCCATGAGATGAATGGCATGCACATATGCTTCAGTTTCATGGCCTACTAGATAAGCTAGTGTGTGGCTCCAATTCCATCTCTCTTCCTTATGAAAAATGACACATATCAGACTGAAAACATGTTGCTGCTGCTCCTGCTAAGTCGCTTCAGTCATATCTGACTCTGTGTGACCCCAGAGACGGCAGCCCACCAGGCACCCCCGTCCCTGGGATTCTCCAGGCAAGAACACTGGAGTGGGTTGCCATTTCCTTCTCCAGTGCATGAAAGTGAAAAGTGAAAGTGAAGTCGCTCAGTCGTGTCCAACTCCTAGTGACCCCATGGACTGCAGCCTACCAGGCTCCTCCGTCTATGGGATTTTCCAGGCAAGAGTACTGGAGTGGGGTGCCATTGCCTTAGGGCAATGTAATTATAGGAATAATTTTTAAAAGATTCTGTTTGGTTAAAAAAGAAACATTTCTCCAAAGAAGACATACAGATGGCTAACAAACACATGAAAAGATGCTCAACATCACTCATTATCAGAGAAATGCAAATCAAAACCACAATGAGGTACCATTTCATACAAGTCAGAATGGCTGCGATACAAAAGTCTACAAGCAATAAATGCTGGAGAGGATGTGGAGAAAAGGGAACCCTCTTACACTGTTGGTGGGAATGCAAACTAGTACAGCCACTATGGAGAACAGTGTGGAGATTCCTTAAAAAACTGCAAATAGAACTGCCTTATGACCCAACAATCCCACTGCTGGGCATACACACCGAGGAAACCAGAATTGAAAGAGACACGTGTACCCCAATGTTCATCGTAGCCCTGTTTATAATAGCCAGGACATGGAAACAACCTAGATGTCCATCAGCAGATGAATGGATAAGAAAGCTGTGGTACATATACACAATGGAGTATTACTCAGCCATTAAAAAGAATACATTTGAATCAGTTCTAATGAGGTGGATGAAATTGGAGCCGATTATACAGAGTGAAGTAAGCCAGAAAGAAAAATACCAATACAGTATACTAACATATATATATGGAATTTAGAAAGATGGTAACAATAACCCTGTATACGAGACAGCAAAAGAGACACAGATGTATAGAACAGTTTGTTGGACTCTGTGGGAGAGGGAGAGGGTGGGATGATTTGGGAGAATGGCATTGAAACATGTATAATATCATATAAGAAACGAATCGCCAGTCTAGGTTCGATGCAGGATACAAGATGCTTGGGGCTGGTGCACTGGGATGACCCAGAGAGATAGTATGGGGAGGGAGGCGGGAGGGGGGTTCAGGATGGGGAACACGTGTACACCCGTGGAGGATTCATGTTGATGTATGGCAAAACCAATGCAGTATTGTAAAGTAAAATAAAGTAAAATAAAAAAAAATAAAGAAATTAAATGGTTTACAAAAACAAACTTCAATTATCTTTAATGAATTCTAAGTGTCACCTTTCATTACAGATATAGATATATTAATATCTAATGAGAGAAAGACAGGTGATCTAGTCAAATATGGTGCCATCCTTTAATAGTTCAAAACAATGGATCCTTTATGAAGCTTATAATCTTTTATCTCTTAGTGTGACCACTGGCAATTATTTATAATGACTAAAAATTGATAATGTTAATATTCCTCAAAATTGCACCATAGCCATCTGTATGTTAACACATAAAATTCAAATGTATTTTGAGATACAATCTATTATTATTATTAATTATAATCAATTATTTGTTTCTTAAACATCTGAGTTCAAAGCCATGGACTTGCTTTCTGAAAAAATAAAAGTGGGGAATGGGACATAGGATGCAAATAGGAAAAACACGTTATCTCTAACAGCTTGCCCATCTGCTTCTTAATGTGTCATATTCTTAAGTTACCTAGCTTTTTTAAAAATAGGAATGTGGATAAGAGGTTTTTCACCTTGGATAGAAAGTAGCCACAAGTTTTCTGAGAATAAAAAGATAATTCTGAAAGGAAAATGACACTTAAAGGAGGCTTTTTGTTGTTTCTTACACTTCCCTGGAGAAAGGATGCTTCAATCAGAGTGAGGGGATGAAACACGAGGGAAGAGTGCACTGATTGCTCCTCTGACAAGATTCCGGATGTGCTCAGGACAAGGTGCTGTTCCCCCCAAACTAAACAAAACCAAACAAAGTGAAGGACAGAAAGTAGAAAGCCCAAGACTCCAGAATCAAGAGAACAGGCCATATTATCGGATATCTGGCCATAAGCATGAGGACAGAAGATCTGTGGTTTTGGAGACAGGGGGATTGCACGTACTGCCATATGGATGATGAGGGAGTTAGATGGAGCACTGTTCATGATAAATAAGCTTCCAAGAGACTGGGACGTGAGAATGTCTTGGTCCCTGCCTGGAGTCTTCTGACTTCATATTAGCTGATGGTGTTTTCTGTTTACCACCACATTTTCTACACATTCTACTGGATGTTTTAAACAAAATCTAGCTATTTGAAAGCTACATAAAGTCTTAAGCCAAGTCAGATTTTCTTGTTGGTGGGGATGGTAGTGGTGGTTATGATATCTTGTTTGTTTTCCTTTATCATGGGCATCTCCAATACAAAAGATTACATACTACACATATGACGTGGGGCTTCAGCAAGAACGTTTTTTAAAGTATTGAAATTTTTAACCTAAAATTACTTAATACCTCATTTCAAAGAGAGTTTATATAAATTATGTGAAAGGAATACATTTAGACCATTCATTATCCAAATTGCTTAAGACTATTTAGAGTAAAATGTTTTCTTTTGTCTATAGAATGTAGCTGATTGATTCAATACCACACTGCACTTTAAAAATGGTGACAAAAGTTAAAGCCTGTAATTTTCACTGACAGCTTAAATCATACTTGGACCTGGTTCGGAAGTCAGTATAATCTTTAGAGTAAGTATAATAATATCTCCTTGAGGATCCCACAGAATAAGGCCAAATCCTGTTTCATGGCCTACCAGGCCACTCCAACTCAAGGCTGCTACCTTTATAATCTCATTCCCCTCACTGTCTCCAATGGTGCCCTCCAAAAGAGCAACTCAGACTTTGGGTAATTTTCCACTTGTATCTCATCTCTCTCATTTCTTCCTGATCTTGCTCATTATATTCCCTTTGCTAAAAATTCTCTTTACCTTCTCTAACTGATAAATTCATCATTCAATGGGGCTTCCCAGGTGGCACAGTGGCAAAGAATCCGCCTGCCAATGCAAGAGATCAGGAGACACAGGTTCAACCCCTGGTTGGGAAGATCCCCTGGAGAAGGAAATGGCAACCCACTCCAGTAGTTTTGCCTGGAAATCCCATGGACAGAGGAGCCTGGCAGGCTACAGTCCGCGGAGCTGCAAAGAGTCGGACACGACAGAGCACACACACCCATCATTCTATTTTGGCTTTTCAGTCAAATATGAACTTGTCTCTGACCATTTCCCTGGTGACTTCAAAAGAAAGCAGAGGCAGCATGGTTTGGAAATCAAGAGTCTTGGCTTTGGGCCCACATTTCCTGAGTTCAAATCCAAGCCACACTGTCTATTAGCTTTATAGCCTTGGGCAAAACGCATCATCATTTAGAGTCTAAAAATATGGAGATAATATCTATTCATTCTTACTTCTGGTAGCTTATATAAAGCACTTAAAAGAGAATGTGACCCATAGTAATCACTCAGTTAATATTAGCTGTTATATTTATTACTTCCCAAAGGAAAATTAATGGCATCATCAACTGTTCCAATGCACTAATTGCATAGTTCTATTATTGTATATTTTATTGGATCATAGCTGGATATGTTCATGTCTGGCCCTCTTGTGAGATTTAAACTCCGCTGTGTGTGCCCAGAAAGTTTTCTGGAGCCTGGAATATATTTGGTAATCAAATGTGTTTACTTACTGAATGATCTGTTCATTACATTAGTAGCCATGAACAATATCATTTAAAGAAAAATGAAAGAAAAAGCATACTTCATGAAGGATATCATGAAAAGATACTTTCACGAAGGATACTTTCACGCTGCTATTCAACAAATACTCTGAAACGTACTTGATATTATGAGCAGTGAAACTAAAGGCATCTAGTCCTTCACACTCTATTACAGTTGTTGATTCTGGCTTTAGAAGTGTCCCAAGCGTGCATGACAGTAATGAAATCGGGGAGGTAGCATAGACAAGGATTATCAGTCTTTAGCAATCAAGTCTTGATATGTTAAATTGTGAACTCTGACATTAAAATATTCATGAAGTCTCTTAAGACTGGGAGAAAAAAGCAAGCTGTTTAGCAATAAATTCTGAAATGGCCTGATTTCTTTTCTAAGGTGTCACATTTGCCAGTGAAGTCAAATATGGAGATAAATGGTCACAATAAGATACCTAGACATGTTTATCCTTTAAGTGTCTCCTATACCATACACAATGGCTTGATAATTAATTATTTTACTTTTTTAAAGCCATCATTTCCCCTTTTTAAAAAAATTAGAAGTGATGAAGAAATTATTTAGAAAACCAGAGTGTTCCTATACATTTTATCCATTAGTTTCCAGTTCCTGAAAGACAATTTAAACTCCATGAAGAAAGATTCTTCACCAGAAATATTTTTACACAGAATTTGTGTTGAAGTCATTTAACAGTACTCCATTGTTATTTTGTGGAATATTCCTAATGAGCTGGTACAATGCACAAAGGAGATAAGTGATAGAAAGCTCAGTTGCTCAGTAAGAATTCGGTAGGTAAAGAAATAAATATACATTATTGCTTTCATGGACAAGCCAATGGGATAATGGTACTTTAAACTGTACTGGCATGGTATTTGAAATTTATTGTTAATTGGTATGAAACATTATCACTCTATGAAACACTGGCACTCACCATATATTTATAGTATCTGCTCCATATCTAATGAGACTGTCTCTGCTCCAAAAATCCACAGTGGAGTAGTGGAGTAAGAGTAAAGAGCCCATGGCCACCCAAATAGCCCAGTGGCCAAAGCATAAAGATGTTTGAGTCCTGACATCCCCTTTGAACTCTGGAACAGCCACATAATTAAGGCCAGCATTATGTGCTTGATTATCCAGTAGCTTTTATCCATCAATTCACTTCAGCCTTTGTGTATGGAGACTAATCAGATAGCTTTTCCAATAATAATTTATTGAGGTCTTATTATGTTCCATGCCATGTTATGGTGCTTTGGCTATATCAGTGAACAAAACCAACCTAATGACATACTGTTGTTTACTTTAAAAAGTAATGCCATGATTAATAACCTTTCTCCTGCACTCTCTTTTATTAAATATTTCACAAAGAGGCATTTAATGTATTATCAAATATCATATAATACTTGGAAGATGCTAGAAACAGTTTTTGATAATCGCTTAGCTTCTTTTCCTCCCAAGTTTCAGATTCTTTTAGCAGAAACTTGCTCTGTGCATACATAGAGAGAAAAATTCTTTTTATTACAAAGAGGTAATGACTCACCACAGAAAATTATTCATTAAATTATGCTTATTATCAAATTTTAACTTCTTTTCTTATAATAAAATTATTTCTCTAAGTGAATGTTTTCCTAAAGTATTAATATTTCACAGTTCTCTATGCACTGAGCAAAAATTCCTCAAAAATGTATTACTATAATTTCTTAGATATTTATTAGGATTTGAAGAATAGAAGTATTTAAGCATTTTAACAATATGCCATTTGGGAATTTGCCTATTGCTAGTTTGGTTCCACAAGTGCCAAAATATGCTATCATTATTTTTTATGTAGGAAACTCACATTGTAAAAAGAAGAAAAGTAAATGAAGAAGCATACGTTTGTCCTTTGTGCTAATTTGACATAAAATACAGACTAGAAATTCAATTTTGATGTCCCCAAATAATGTGCTTCTTAGTAATACTCAGGTATCAACAGGTAGAAATCATGAGGAATATGGTAGATTTACTCCTTGAGAACTACAGTAACTGAAGCAACTGATGGTGACCAAAACCTGTCTTGGCATGGAAGAGACCTTCACTTTGTGCATATATTTTAAATAATAGGATTTATACTCCTCATCAGCAGTCAACTTAAGTATGTCCCTGTAGCAACACTGCTGCTGCTGCTGCTGCTAAGTCGCTTCAGTCGTGTCCGACTCTGTGCGACCCCACACACGGCAGCCCACCAGGCTCTCCCGTCCCTGGGATTCTCCAGGCAAGAACACTGGAGTGGGTTGCCATTTCCTTCTCCAATGCATGAACGTGAAAAGTGACAGTGAAGTTGCTCAGTCATGTCTGACCCTCAGCGACCCCATGGACTGCAGCCCACCAGGCTCCTCTGCCCATGAGATTTTGCAGGCAAGAGTACTGGAGTAACACTAGTGAGGACCAAAGCTACTGGAAACTCAAAGAAGACAGAGAAGGATCATTTTTCCCCTGCTACTCATGCTCACAGAGCCACTGATAGTCCAGCCAGTAATATGCTTGCTCTCTGGTATCACACATGGAATCCCATTTATGAGAATGATCTTCAGTAATGAAGGAATGGAACTTAGGGGAATTAACTTATTCTTGCTGCTGTTGCTGCTGCTGCTGCTGCTAAGTCGCTTCAGTCGTGTCCGACTCTGTGCGACCCCATAGACGGCAGCCCACCAGGCTCCCCTGTCTCTGGGATTCTCCAGGCAAGAACACTGGAGTGGGTTGCCATTTCCTTCTCCAATACATGAAAGTGAAAAGTGAAAGTGAAGTCGCTCAGTCGTGCCTGACTCTTCGCGACCCCATGGACTGCAGCCTACCAGGCTTCTCCGTCCATGGGATCCTCCAGGCAAGAGTACTGGAGTGGGGTGCCATTGCCTTCTTCAAACTTATTCTTAGCATTCAGCATTTTGTTGTTTAATGACAGCATCAACTACAAATCAGCACTTGCTGTGAGCGATTGTCATCTACTTCTACAAGGATTAAACCAGGTGCTGCTGCAGCTGCTCACCTCCACCACCTCCTGAAAGGAGTGCAGGGTGGAGATTAGGAATGAGGCACTCTGTGCTTGGGGAAAGCTGGCAGAACAGGTCTTCAGAGAGTTAGATATTTTCCGGAGCTGATTTTATGAGCCCAATTCTTGCATCTCCTCAGATCTAGAAAAACACTAAATTCCTTCGTGGTGAAGTCTGTTCCTTATGACTAGCAGCAGTCTTCTGTAAGAAAAAAAATATGTGCTTCGTTGCATGCACTCCTCCTTCACCAAAATCACATGTATATAGTCCTTCCGCTCTACCTCTTCAGAGCGGTTCCTCAGAGCTAGCTGAGGTGTTTTCTCTCGGGCCACAGTCCTCACTTTGCTCCAAATGAAACTTAACTCCCTACTCTCATGTTGTGCATTTTTTCCTTTAAAGTCAGCAATAGTGCCCTATTGATCATGAGAAGTTTTGTTTAGGCAAGAATGCATCACCGAATACTTACTTTATGCTATTAAGTTTTTCAAAAGATGGTTTCAAGACCATTATCTGTTTAGTCTCCTTCATAGAAATGGAGGAGTTATGATGTTCTTCTGTTCTGTTTAGTTGCTCAGTCATGTCTGACTCTTTGCGACCCCCTCCATGAGATTTTTCAGGCAAGAATATTGGGTGGGTTGCCATTTCCTCCTCCAGGGAGATCTTCCCAAACCAGGGATTGAACTTGCATCTCCTACATCTTTTGCACTGTAGGCATTCTTTACCCACTACATTAAAGAAATAGAATGACATCTCATGGTAATGCAAATGGGATAATTTGTGCCTTCTTTTTCCTACTGGAGATTTCCCTAAGAACTTCTGATTCATATTTGTATAGGCACCTTGATTTCTGGTCAATAACTCCAAGCTGCATTTTACCTTCATCTGGTTGCACCTCAATGACCCTTGCTGTCCTCATTTTCAATTTATTTCTACTATAAATCATTTCATTCAAGTAATACTGTCAGATTTCCAAATTTAAGAAAAACGAGTCATTTTTAATCACTGTGCAGCAAAAATAGATCAATGTGAATATGCTGAGGTAAAATGACTTTATTTATTATGTAATTAAATTACTTACATGATTAAGCTTTGCTGAGTTTAAGAAATCTGCATTGGCTAATTCAATCAACCAGACCAGAAATGGTGAAAAACTCAACAGCAAATCACATATAAACCTAGCTTCTTACTTCAGTATGATATCCTAGTGATAATTATCAAGGGAATATAAATATGAACCAAGGAATACTTGCAAAATTCTGTAGTTAAAACAGAGAAGACAATTAAGATGTTTATTTTCAATGTAGACTAGAGTGTAAAAACAATTGTAACTGATGAAAAAGACTTACAAGTATGTGGGGTAATGGCACAGATTTGTATTCTAAGATGCTAGTTTCACATCTATTCAGAGCTGAACTTGGTAGGCCATTTTCTCTCTGGAATGAACACAAACTATTTAAAAGGTTTTCAGATTTGTTTTGCATCACACTTAACAACACTGTCGCAAGGGAAAAAAACAAAAAAACAATAGCAATCAAACAAACTGTGAGTTTGCACTAGAAAACACACAAGGAGTGCTATTGCTTCCTCAAGTTAACACCCATACATATTTTTTTTCTAATTAATGGAAGGTTATGCTCTGGTTCAGCTTATTGCAAACAAGCTCAATTGTTGGAAAAATCAATAACGCTGAACAGAAAAAAAGTACTGAGGAAGTGATGGGGCTTTTTGGTGAGAGAATGTATGGAATGCCTGGGCTTACAATGTTGTTCGTTCATTCATGCACTTGCAGTAATAAGAAAAGCTGTATTACCTTCCAGAAAAAGAACTTTACCACTGGCTCCATTCTCCTCGCTGCACTATGTCTATGCATGTGCTTGACTGCAATCTGTTTCAGTGGAAAATTAATGCTTACCTAATATAATAGCATAAAAGTCAAGCCAGGTATTGAAAACAATGTTGAAAATAGATCATCTTATCAATGGCTTCTTCTAAAGTAAGTTATTGTATAAGCCAGCTGCATTAAATTTGCCTATAGTCTAATAACATTGACTTAAAAGCTTTTGACTGTAAAGTTCTTAATGTACATAATAATTAATGCAGTTTCTTCTTACACACATCATAGTTATGTACAGATTTACATATATATGCATGTACATATATTATATACATTGGAGTAGGAAATAGCAACTCACTCCAGTATTCTTGCTTGGAGAATCCCATGGACAGAGGAGCCTGGCGGGCTACAATCCATACGGTCAAAAAGAGTCGGACACGACTGAAGTGACTTAGCATATTATATACATACATGCTTTGTCACCTGTATGTGGTTACAGGAGAATACTGCAATTGTATTAATATATATATAATATTGGAACTTCCCAGGTGTCTCTAGTAGTAAAGAACTCACCTGCCAATGCAGGAGATGTAAGAGATGCAAGTTCCATCTCAGAGTTGGAAAGATTCCCAGGAGGAGGGCATGGCAATCCACTCCAGTATGCTTGCCTGGGAAATCCCATGGACAGAGGAGCCTGGTGGGCTACAGTCCATGGGGTTGCAGAGTTGGACATGACTGAAGCAACTTAGCATGCATGCACATACATAATAACATTATATAATATATATTTAATATACATGTATTTATATCAACATATATTAATATAGAATATGTAAGTAGCTTATTTTAGTATTATATTGCATATGTATTATTTATACATGTCATATATATATTCTATATATGTCCCATATATATGTCTATATAAAATGATCATTTATAAAATATTAATTTTCCACTTTGAGATAAAGGGATAGAATTCAGAGAGCTTAGTTGATGTGATCAAGGTCACACAGCTAAGAAAGGGCAGAACTGGAACCTAAATCTGAGATTCTTTCAGATCTCTGGTCTTTTTCCATGCCACAACCTCTTCTCTTGGTAAATCCAGAAAAAAATATTTGAAAGATACAGAATGATTTTATGTATTACTAACTCAGACTGAATATTCATATTCTAAATGTGATGGCAATGTTTATGATTATTGATCATCAACAAACTAAAAATGATGGGTATTTTGTGACGATGACTTCTGTTTGCAATACCAATCTGTATGTTTCATTGGTTCAATGTATGATTTTGATTTTTTTTTCCATTCTGCTTTGTTTCATAGAAGTTGTTGCAATAAACCTAACCACTGTAAGACATGTGTTTTGATATTTAAGGCTTTAAAAATATAATCAGTCTTTTCTTTTCATTATATACTTTGTAACACAGCAGAGTTGGTGAATTGCTCTTAGGAGCGCCAACTACGGCCATAGCCAGGTTTTTCTTCAGGTCCAAATAGAATTTAACTCTAACCATTAACTCTTAGCTCCATTTGCAGCATAGTTTGGCCACCAATTCTAATAACTAATATGTTCTTTAAGAGTCTAAAAGTAAGTTAATTCTCTAAGTCTGTGATGAGGGGAAGGGATAGTTAGGGAGCTTGGGATGGACATGTACACACTGCTATATTTAAAATGGATAACCAACACGGAACTACTGTATAGCACATGGAACTGTGCTCAGTGTTATGTGGCATTCTGGATGGGAGGGGAGTTTGGGGAAGAACGGATACATGCATATATATGGATGAGTCCTTTCACTGTTCACCTGAACTATCACAACATTGTTAACTGGCTATACCCCAACACAAAATTAAAAGTTTTTTTTTTTTTTTTTTACTTTTTTCTAAAATCTGATACCTTTATTTGATATTACAAAGATTATGGGGACATATTTTACCCTTTTAATAATGAGTGCTACATTGTAGGATTTTTGGAACTTGGTAAGGAGAATAGACATTAGTACAATTGATGCCTGGTGAACAATATAAAAACTGCTTTTTGGAAGCAACTGTCAGCAGTAAAATATACTTTAAAACATGAAAAGTTCACATATGAAAACACGTCAACCAAATAAACCAAGAAAAGTATGTCCTTTACAATAAATCATTGAGAATTAACTTCTTGACTGAAAACTGGGGGAAAAATGGCATGAATGAAAGAGAAAAGGAATGTAGTAAATAGAGTTCATCAGGCAGTTAATTGAGTTATTTGCACAAGGGAATTTTTTTGAAGTGCTAAATATTAGCATTATAATGAACTTTCTTTTTTTTATTTTTTTTATTTTTTTTTCTATTTTTTTTTTAATTTTAAAATCTTTAATTCTTACATGTGTTCCCAAACATGAACCCCCCTCCCACCTCCCTCCCCATAACATCTCAGTGGGTAAAAGTTTAAAAAAGTCTCAAAGTAAATGACCTGAAAAGAAATGCAATACTTGTTCACCTATATTCCTGTTTCATTTTCTCCAGTCACTACAAATTCATTTATCTGACTTTTCATTATACTTTAGGCTTAAAAACATCAGATAGAAGTGTTGAAGGCACCATTTCATCTTAGTATACACATGATTTTCCTCTTTCTCAAATAATGTTTATAGCTCTTATATGAGAATATTTTTCCTACCAGCTTCCTAATCATATGCAAGCACCAGTATATGAACTCAGGCAACTGTTTCCTCTATCAGTCTCTCTGGGAAAGACAAAATGATTTCAGAACAGAAATGCTGTTTTGTGAGATGGTTGAAATGCAATAAAATTGTGCTAATTAAAAGCTTGTATGTGGTCAGCAAAGAGACATGGAATTTTTTTCCTTGGACTTCTGACTGCACAAATGTCCCAAAGATATGGAGAGTCAGTCTCAGTTAAGAATCCCTTGCAAGATTAACATGCTAGACCCTAGGTTTCTGCTTCATTTTTATGACAGGTGGAGGAAAAACATATTTAAATAAGCCTACCAAACATTGCTTAAAATGATGGACATAAGTCTATCTGTGTCCTCAAGTGGGCTGTTGGCTGAACTGACATTAGTTGGATCTTTCTTAATTCCCAAATTAAAATTTTTCTAATAATTGTTGACCTGAACATTACCAAAAAGTTTCTATGGAAAAACATGGAATGTCAGTTTTACTTTTGGAAAACTACCCAGACTCCAGAAGAAAAATCAATATGATGTAAATGAATTGTTTGAAATTATCAAATTTTATACATTAAACTAATATATAAATCTTTGCTTTCTTATTTCAAGCAAAAGCTGATTCAGTAATGACATAACACAGATATCAGAAGGCAAATGTTTGGAGCATTTTTGGGGGGACTTCCCTGGTGGTTCAGTGGTTAAGACTTCACCTTCCAATGCAAGGGGTGGTCAGGGAGCTATGATCCCACATACCTCACAGCCAAAAAGTCAAAACATAAAACAGAAGCAACATTGTAACAAATTCAATAAAGACCTTAAAAATGGTCTACATTAAAAAAAAAAAAGTCTCTTTTTCTTTCTTCACACTATCTCCATCAGCTCTCACCATGTTGGGGAATGATGTAGATGTTGGAGTGGTAGTTTGGGGGCGATGAGGGATATAGGTGAAATGTTGATTTCGACATAACCATTGAGTAGTTTGGGAGGCAGATAGAAGGAGGGGAAGGGAGACTGGTGAAGTCACTATAGTGTAGTCCCAGCAAGGTAAAGAGGGAGGCAATGGAAATGGAAAGGCTGTTATAAGCAGAATAATTTATAGGACATAGGACATGAGAGAAAAAGAGCAAAAGAGACTGCACCCTGACAAAAGTTCAAGTCTGAGTAACTAAGAGAATGATCAGATTGAATACTGAAATAAGGAAGTTTTGAAAGAACTTTAACTTTGGGGGAAAGGTAACGATTTTGATTTTAGACCAGTTGAATTGACAGTGGGACATCTAGTTGGCTATTTCTCCTAGGAAACTAGAGAGGATGAACTAAAGTTCAGGACACTTGTCTCAGCCATAGAATCTGATTTAAGAGTAAATCTATACAGGTGATAAATGGGAAGGAATCCAAATAAGAGGAGATATATGTATATGTACAGCTGATTCACTTTGCTGTACAGCAGAAACTAACATAACATTGTAAAGTAACTAAACTCCAGTAAAAATTAATTTAAAAAAGTAAATTTATACAGGTGAAAGAGTAAATTCTGAGATTATATCAGATCTCCAAAGGAGAAAGCACTTACTATATCACATTAGATGTTTAATGTGTTATGTGAACTGGGACAAGGGGTATAATTTGATGCATGGTGCATACCAACTGACTGAAAAGATTTTACTATGGAATGAATATTTACAACTAGCTCAGAGGAAGGTGCTTTAAATTTGCAACATGTCACTTCTAATACCAGGATGCAAGAAAGGTTGGCACCTTATATAGATATGACCACAGAGGTATGAGGAGATGACTTAACAGCAAACACAGCTATGTGACTTTAACAATTAAATATTCAAATAAATACACTTCATATATTGATTGCATCTTGTGATTAATTGCATTTAAAGAAGCATGACATGTAGCACAAGTGTTTCCATGGTGACTGCTGCTTAAAAGAGAGTTAACAACTTCAGTAGAGAGAATCAGTCGTAAGGATTGCCATAGACAAAGGTGGGAAATACTTAACAGGAAAAATACCGAAGAAATGATATATAAGGAAAAGTTATGTTTTTCCAAAACTATTAGGATAAAAAATTTTGGAATATTTTCAGCTATCAATGGTAATAAAATTGACATAAGTGCCAATATCCTAAATGTATGCTCTTTCTGTTATCCACCATTTGGGCAGAATTAATAACAGTAGCATGATCAACCTGATAATCCCTTCAGAATGGGTAGCATGATGTAGCAGCACTAGAAAGGGATTTGGAGTATGGGCCTGGCATTTTACTATAATGCCCTTCAGTACACCAATTAATCTCTCAGAAATTTCCTTCCTGGTCTATGAATACAACCTAACTGGGTTTCTCTGATCTGTGAGGATGAAATGTGATAACGTGGAGGAACTGCCTCAATGTTCAGGTCAGCTGTTATCCTTCCTGTGAGATTATACTTAGCTGTTTGGTGCAATCCAAAACATTATCTCTTAAGCAAGTACTGATGTGATACCACCTGGGGGAAACCCCCGCAGGAACCTCTGGCAGGGCATCTTACCAGGGAAGAAGAGTTTACCTTTCTGTCCCAGAACACAGGATGTACAACTCTTCATGTGGACCCTGTTCAAATTCCCATGATTCTCCACGTTAGGACTGAGAGCTGGAGGATCATATTAATGGCAATAAAATGACACGGACTTACAAGAATGGCTTGTAAGGCCATTCTGCCCAGAATCCTTTAAAATGATCTCAGGCTTCCCTGATGGCTTTAATCAAGTATTATGAGCCCCTCCCATGCTCCACTGAGCACCACAGAAGCTGCTGCTATGGGTAGGTTGCTAGTCAATGGGTCAGTGAATCTATTTAATGCAGATAAAAATCTTGTCTGGGAAGCTGAGCTTGGGGCTGGAGGAAGGAAAAAGGTTTTTTCTCCTTTGTGATTTGATCTGAAATTGATTCCCAAAGAAGCTGGAAGAATGAAAAACATTAAACAAACATTGAGGACATCAGAGAGCTTGCCTGGGAGTGCTAAGAATGAACAGAAAATGGATAATATTCACTTTGAAATTTAAATCTCTTAGCTTCTGTGATCTTAAAGACAGCAATCTAAAGGATATTTCTGTGTTATGCTGGAACAGAAGTTATGAAAATCAAACCCATGAAATCATCAACCATCATAAGATGGAGCACTTTGTAGCTGAAATTCTTTAGTCACTTTATATAAAATGCATATTGTTGCATACTTTGTTAAGCCAATAAAATATCTGAATGTAAGATCCCTGTGTCTAGAAACAAGAACTAGTGATTATTAGGACTTATTGTATGGCAGCTGCAGCTAAGTTGCCAATTAAATCCACTTCGTAGAAAATTTGATTGATATTTTAATGTTCAAATGAATATATTTCTGAGATGCTTCAAGGATCAGAGTAATAGGGAAAGACTTACTTTGCTGTAACCTTAGCAGCAGTTCATTTTCTAAGCAAAGAGGATATTTAAAAGTTTAAGGATCTCACTGAGAGCTTTAGGACCATTTTTTTAAAGTTTTTTTTTTTTTTTTAATGTGGACCATTTTTAAAGTCTTTATTGAATTTGTCACCATATTGCTTCTGTTTTATGTTTTGTGTTTTTTTGGCCACAAGGCATGTGGGATCGATCTGAGCTTCCTCACCAGGGATGGAATGCACACCCCCTGCATTGGAAGGTAAAGTCTTAACCACTGGACTGCCAAGGCAGTCCTGACTTACTTTCTTTATCGAATACATCATGGACCCTATTACAAGGACAGAAGTACCACCCAAAGGTCAGTTTAAGTTACTCAGGTTCCTGGCAGTGTCAGACCTGGATAAACTCACAACTTAGTGTATACACGTCCTGTGACCTGCACTGGAACTCCCTCACACAGCTGCTTTTAATGACCTTTTCAACTTTCTTCCATGTTGAACCATTTTTTTGGGGGTATTCACTCCCCTCTTCCAAAAAGAGCTGTCCTGTAGAGCAGCAGCCTACAAACAATTTGATAATGCACACTTATCCATTAAACAAATGTTAAAACATATCCTCAGAATATGTGTACATATTTATTTATAAAGTACAGACAGACATGGTAGACTAATTTACTAATATATTACAAACAAAATATACACTAAACAGAAACAAAAACAGAACATGAAATAAGTATTAGTGCAAAATGATTTAATTTTTGTAAATTTTATTCATTACATTCATTTTTATTTACTGTATTCATGTAAAATCCAAAAATAATTTCTGCTCAAAATGGAATGGGTCAGATCTGACCTGACTGGGAATTTTTGGTGACTGATGCAGAGAGTGCTGGAGGTCAGAGACACATTTCTTCTATTTGCTTGGTATTCATCCATGTTCACCTTGTTAGTATTATCTTCATACATAGTTTCTTATAGTAGTGTTAGTTGCTCAGTCATGTCCGACTCTTTGCAACCCCATGGACTGTAGCCCATCAGGATCCTTTGTCCATGGAATTCTCCTGGCAAGAATACTGGAGTGGGTTGCCATTCTCTTCTCCAGGAGGATCTT
This sequence comes from Capricornis sumatraensis, assembly GCF_032405125.1. Taxonomy (NCBI): domain Eukaryota; kingdom Metazoa; phylum Chordata; class Mammalia; order Artiodactyla; family Bovidae; genus Capricornis; species Capricornis sumatraensis. The sequence goes on from NC_091092.1 coordinate 114,732,820, forward strand.
CCCAACCCAGGGATCGAACCCAGGTCTCCTGCATTGCAGGCAGATTCTTCACCATCTGAGCCACCAGGGAAGCCCATAGTTTCTTATAGGAATCTTTAAACAGTTAACTATTTTTAAACCACATGTTTTGAAGGTTAACTTACATAAAACAAGTAAATAAGGAGGAGGGCATGGCAATCCACTTCATTATTCTTGCCTGGAGAATCTCCATGGAGAATCCCCAAGGTCAGGAGGAGGAAATGGCAACCCACTCCAGCATTCTTGCCTGGAGAATCCCCATGGACAGAAGAGCCTCATGGGCTGCAGTCCATGGAGTCGCAAAGAGTCGAACACAACTGAGTGACTAAGCATAGCACAGCACAAGGTACATACCAAGTGTTCATGAGAGTGTCAATTTGGATTTTAAGTATCAGTAAAGCTCAAGTTCTTTTTAAAAATAGAGATGGGGATACAGAAATGCTTACATGGTCTTCCCAGGCTCCAGTGGGTTGGACTGAGTAACCTTGGGAATGCATATCCTCCAATTTAGAATCAACTCTTTGTGGAAGCAGAGTCAAGCATCAATGTTGTTCCAGGCTTTCTTTCTCCTTATGATCTGGCTGACCACAACAGTTTCCCTGGTTTTGAATCACAGTTGCCAAATACCTACCAATTAGCCTTATGTCCATAACTAGCCCTGGACTAGTTGGTGTACCATCTGCTATATCTTTGTCGTCTTATATGTATTGCTTTATTCCCCTTTATTTTAAAACAATATACCTTATCTGATAGCTGGCTATTTACGGTCTCTGTTTTGAGAACTCATTTTTCAGTGGGTGCAAATATGTAACTGACAATGATTCCAATACTTACCAAGAAATTCCAAGAAAATGAAGACCTGCTGGTGGAAATTTTATAAATGAGATCCTTGTGTAAATTCTTAGGCTTGAAGAGACAAAGATCACAAGTCTAGTGCCCCTTGCCAGCTCTGCCTCTGCAGAGCTGGGAATGGCAACAATCGCTCAGCCTCCTGAAATGCCACTGCCTACTCCCACACCATGCTGAACAAATGAAAGACTCCAACAGAAAAAGAAAAAAACTCACAAATGGGAGGAAGTGGCCCCTAGAATGAGGTCTGTCTCTCTGAGTAGAAGGTAAGGCTTCCAGAAAGATGCTGCTTTAGGTAGAGTCTAAAGATGTTCATGTCCTAATCTCTTGAACCTGTGACTATATTATGTTACATGGTAAGGATGGATTAAGGTAGTGGATGGATTTGTGGGTGCAAGTTGGCTGACCTTAAAAGAGGGAAATTATCCTAAATTATCTGAGTGAGCTCAATGTAATTATAAGGATCCTTATGTGAAGAAGGAGGAAGGAGGAGAGTCAGTAAGAGAGGGATGCAGCATGAGAAAGACTCAACTGGCCATTGCTGGCTTGGAAGATATGAGCCATGAGCCAAGGAACATGGGCTGCCTCTGGAAGCTGACAAACACAAGAAAACCAATACTTGCTAGACCCTATAGAAAGGAATGTAGCCATGTTAACACCTTGATTTGAACCTAGTGAGATCTACTCCAGACTTCCAACCTTTACAACTGTGAAATAAGTTGGTATGATACCACCTGACCTGCCTCTTGAGAAACCTATATGCAGGTCAGGAAGCAATAGTTAGAACTGGACATGGAACAACAGACTGGTTCCAAATAGGAAAAGGAGTACGTCAAGGCTGTATATTGTCACCCTGCTTATTTAACTTATATGCAGAGTACATCATGAGAAACGCTGGGCTGGAAGAAGCACAAGCTGGAATCAAGATTGCTGGGAGAAATCTCAATAACCTCAGATATGCAGATGACACCACCCTTATGGCAGAAAGAGAAGAGGAACTAAAAAGCCTTTTGGTGAAAGTGAAAGAGGAAAGTGAAAAAGTTGGCTTAAAGCTCAGCATTCAGAAAACTAAGATCATGGCATCTGGTCCCATCACTTCATGGGAAATAGATGGGGAAACAGTGGAAACAGTGTCAGACTTTATTTTGAGGGGCTCCAAAATCACTGCAGATGGTGACTGCAGCCATGAAATTAAAAGACGCTTACTCCTTGGAAAAGTTATGACCAACCTAGATAGCATATCAAAAAGCACATGTATACTATCATGTAAGAATTGAATCGCCAGTCTATGTCTGACGCAGGATATAGCATGCTTGGGGCTGGTGCATGGGGATGACCCACAGAGATGTTATGGGGAGGGAGGTGGGAAGGGGGTTCATGTTTGGGAACGCATGTAATAATTAAAGATTTTAAAATTAAAAAAAAATAAAAAAACTAATAATAAATAAATAAATAAAAAAGCAGAGACATTACTTTGCTAACAAAGGTCCGTCTAGTCAAGACTATGGTTTTTCCAGTGGTGATGTATGGATGTGAGAGTTGGACTGTGAAGAAAGCTGAGCACCGAAGAATTGATACTTTTGAACTGTGGTGTTGGAGAAGACTCTTGAGAGTCCCTTGGACTGCAAGGAGATCCAACCAGTCCATTCTAAAGGAGATCAGCCCTGGAATTTCTTTGGAAGGAATGATGCTAAAGCTGAAACTCCAATACTTTGGCCACCTCATGAGAAGAGTTGACTCATTGGAAAAGACTCTGTTGCCTGGAGGGATTGGGGGCAGGAGGAGAAGGGGACAACAGGGGATGGCTGGATGGCATCACTGACTCAATGGACATGAGTTTGAGTGAACTCCGGGAGTTGGTGATGGACAGGGAGGCCTGGCTTGCTGTGATTCATGGGGTGGCAAAGAGTCGGACATGACTGAGTGACTAAACTGAACTGAAGGTTGGGGTAACTGTTCTAACAGTAATAGAAAAATAATATTCACTTTAGAAGGGTGATTTAATTGTACAGTTCAATTCAGTTGCTCAGTCATCTCAGATTCTTTGCAACCCCATGGATTGCAGCATGCCAGGCTTCCCTGTCCATCGCCAACTCCTGGAGCTTGCTCACACTCATGTACATCAAGATGGTGATGCCATCCAACCCTCTCATTTTCTTTTAGGACTTGAAAACAAGAAAAGAAAAACAGGATGCAATCTAAAGGAAACTCCTGGTGAACAGTGTAAAATAGATGCTTTCCCCTAGGAATTGGGGGTGCCAAAATGGTCATATTTATTTCACAACCTTGGGTTTCACCTCCTTACATTATAATCTCTACCCTGCCCTCCAGTTTATAATGGGTGCTGAGACTGAGGAAGAAGGAAAATATAAAGACATGGTGACTTGCCTTTTTCCGCCTGAAACAGCTGGTATTTTGAGAACGCTGAACACTAAACTGAAAGGAGATGTTTCCAAATTGTTAAGTCACTGATGAGATACCTTGTCAAGGAAACGATGCATCTTTGAAAGAACTACAGTTATTGAGTAGATTAGGAAGTAAATTTCCAGGAACCATCTGCTGCAGATATTGATTAATTTTCCTGTTCTTTGATTGAAATTCAGCAAGGTGGCATGTCAGCAAGGTGGGGAGCTGGAGCTAGCTTCTGAGGTCATTTGAGGTCATATGCTCTGCTCTGATGTCTGCTCACTGTTGGTGGCTACGGTGAGAGCATTGTAACTTACTCAGAGGCAGCTCTGACCCATATGTGCTTATGCGTGTGAAGCTATTTACATGTAACACGCATCTGTGTTAATGGTTCATTCACATTCTTTCACTTGTCCCTTTATTTAAATGACAGTGTGTCCATGACTGTTTGAAGAAGCTGTCAAATCCTTCTATTCTCCCGACCTGATAAACAGTGTGTAAGGTTCTCCAGCTAACAACACTCTCTTCCCATGCCTGTGACTTCTCCAAATAACATAGAGAAAGACAAAATCAATAATAATTTCTTTCTACTATTTTGTTTCTATTTTAATGTTTCAAATGACATTTCAAGCAATTGCCCTAGCAATGACCTGGGAGATTTAAATGAATAAATGTTTTAGTGGTCAAACCTGTTTCAGCTTGCAAATAAAGGAAGTTTGTACCTGCCTCGTGCTTACTGGGATATACATATTGTAGAATTTCATCATCTATTAAAGAGAATGAATATAATTATCTGTTATTCCAATGTAACTAATTTACCATTAAATTTAAGTAAAGCCCTGGTGTGTCTCAATGCTGATGATTCTGCTTAGAGAAATAATCCAGGATATAGATAATACGATGGCTTTCTAATTCTCTTTTGATGTATGGTGCTATTTATAGAATGATACAAACTTTGAGAAAACATTTTCAGACTTTAATATTCACGAATAGATTTACTTAAAAAGAGCATATGCCATGAAGGTATAATTGTGTTCTGCGGTGCCCCAATGGGATCTTATCCTATTTCATGGAGAGATTTTTAATTATATTTAATATGATCTGATTTGTATTAAATAAACCTGCAGGTTATTTGCTAAAAGTCAGTTGGAGACAAGTACAATGAAAAATATGACTGTGACTCGACACATATAAAGTTCTGAAGGTCAGAAGCCTGATTCAGAGAATGAATCTAAATCTTGAACAGAACTCCAATTAGTTAAATCAATTTATGTGATTGAATTAAATCTCTGGAGCTACTTTTCGGCTACTGCTCACTCAATAAACATATACTGAGCAGTTACTTGAGCCAGGAACTGAGCCAGAAGTTGGGAATACCAAGAAAAGTAAGGAGTAATCATTGTTTTTAACAAATCTGCAGTCAAGTAGGAGAAAAAAATCCAAGAAAATAAAGAATTGACATGCAATGATATATATGCTATAATAAAGGCTTCTTCAAAGTGCTAGCAGAGCTCAGAGGGAAAATTATTAAATTTTCCAGGTTAAAGAATCGTAAAGTAAACTAGCTTTTGTGTCTAGATTCTTTCCCCGATCCCCTGCCTCCCCTTCCTTTCTCTCCCTTGCATCCCTAGCTACCTTGTTCCAGAAAGGAGTTCCATAAAATGATGCACTAAAGGCAAAATACCAAATTTAAGAGTAAAAGAAAAAAAGTTCAGCTTACACAGTATAGGCAGGAGGACCAATGAAGGGGGTGGAGGTTCGATCCCCAGTCAGGAAACTAAGATCCCATATGCTGAGCAGTGTGACCAAACAACAACAAATACACACACACACACACACACACACACACACATATACATATACATATACATACATATATATATATATATGATCAGGAATGTACTTGAAAAATTCGTATTAAATGTAGATAGGCTACAATTTTGGCTTGGAAAGTTCTGGCAACCATTGTTAAAAAGGACTACTGCGTGGCTGTCACTATTTAGTACTGATCACACAAATAGAAATCCATTGTTTCAGTGGAGGAAAACTGCTCTGAGTCTGAGATCAGATGAAGGAGACATTTTCTAAGGTAGATTCAGAAAGATGTGGCAGAAGGATATGATTCAGTCTATAACAAGAGTCTGGTAGAAGGAGAAATAAGTCAGATGGAACTTCCAGGAAAAGCAATGATTTATCAGATAGAAGCAAAGGAAATGCACATTCCACTAAAGGAAGGAGCATGTGTTTACTGAAAATTCAGAGCATTTAGTTAGTTTAGCAGAGTTAGAGCAGAAACAGGGTAAATCAAAGGGAAGTACTGGGTTGGCCAAACACAGAAAATCATGAGGGAACTTTTTGGCCAACCCAATTCCATGAGTTTATGACTGAGAGAAAGATGGAGGTGACATGGTGTCAGGTCTGAACATACAAATGATGCTTGACCTTTATACCTGTAGCAAATTTTAAGATAAGCAAATTAGATAGGCAAATAACTTTACTGAAAACCAGTAAAATTAAGACCAGATAAATTTAGTCCCATATTGCCTGGTTCTAGCTACCAAAAGAGTTACTTACAGTTGTTTGAAGGGGATGGTGAGTGGAGAAAAAGCTATGACAATTAACAAAATCCTGTTACACATTGCTTCTGAGGAAGAATAATTCCTCATCTCTTTCCATCACACAATAGCACTTCATTAGTGGAATATGTTATTTTAAGCATTTGAGGCCATTTCTTTTCTTTTTTTAATGAATAGACTTTGGAGCAGGGGAGGGGGGTTCAGGATTGGGGGACCTGTGGCTGATTCATGCTAATGTATGGTAAAAACCATCACAATATTGTAAAGTAATTATCTTCCAATTAAAATAAATAGTACTAGTGTTAGTTGCTCAGTTGTGTCTGACTCTTTGTGACCCCATGGACTATAGCCCACCAGGCTCCTCCGTCCATGGGATTTTCCAGGCAAAATATTGGAGTGGGTTGCCATTTCCTTCTCCAGGATAAATATATTAATTAAAAAAATAACAGACTTAAAAATTTTTTTAAAAAAATAATTTTGACTGCACTGTGCAGCATGTGGGATCTTAGGTTCTTGACCAGGGATCAAAACCATACCCCCTGCATTGGAGCATGTAGTCTTAGCCACTGGACCACCAGGGAAGTCCCTTGGGCCATTTCTTGCTCTTTGTCTTTCTAAGTTTGCCAGTCATTTTGAGTACAGTATATATCCTTTTAAAAGAAGACTATGCAACTCAAATTTAATAGCATAAGGAATATAAAATTTCCTGGCCTCAAGAGTCAATGCTAAATATACTTGGTTTTGTAGTTCATTAGCTGTCTGAAGGAATTGAAGGGCTATTGACTAAAAACATGAGCTTTCTTTGCTGAGAAAAAAGAATTTATGTCCCGATTCTCCAGTTTCCAGGTTCTGCTTTAAGACCTTTGGAGGAAATTCCTTTCTAGACAACGTTTCTTCCTCAGCTCTTTTCTTGCTCTCTAAAAGAGCAGCAGGAAAATCAAGCTCCAGTGTTCAACTTACTGTTTCTCAAACATGCTAAAGATTTGTGGAAGATCGGCTTCTACTCCAGCTCCCAGCTGGGGGATGAAACCCTAGTTTTGCTGTCAGAGCACATAGCCAGCTGCCCACTGTCAGAACCCAGTTGCTGAAAACAAAAGGTCAGTTCCAACTTCTTTTCCTGAGAAAGGTAAGTTTATTAGATTATCTGAAATGTCAAAGGCAGGAGCATCCCACTTTCACCCTGCACTGTTTTTGCTTCCTGGGTGCTCCCTCACTGAGATCACCATGGAGATACCTCGACCAGAGTCACTGTCTCTCAGATACTGAATGAGGACTAGATCTCCTCATCACATGTCTTTGACACATGCCCTAATCTATGGGATTCTGTCACAGATTCTGAAGATGGCTACACTGTACTTAGGGACTTTTCCCCATTGGATGTGTTTCCTCATGAGCTAGTGTAGAATGGGGAATACAGCCCACTATTTGTTGGAGTTATAATCTCTGCTGAGGGGACAAATCTCCTCTACCAGCCAACCATGGTGAGACTAAACGGAAGGTTATATTATGACCTGCAGATCTTATCTTATTCTCTTCCCTTTAATCTTTTAGCCAAGAGACATGCCAGTTTCCCTGCCAACACAGGCTCACCTGCTCCACAAGTACAGAGGGCAGGTATGTACAAGTTGGAAGAAAATGAATGAGAACAAGGAAAACTCTCATGGCCAATGCATCCACCCATTAAGGGAGATCTAGAAAATTAAAAATAGCTTTGAGGTGATCAGAGTATAAATCCCAGGGGGTGTGGAAGTATAGTATAGACTACAACACTCAGGATATGATGAGGGACAAAGGCAGAAATTCTGAATTGAATGCAGCACTGTGGAATGGTCACTGACCTAGCAGGAGCCAGGAGGGTTGGTTTAGAGCTTCAAATGTGTCATTGCAGATACATGGGAATATGGCTTTGCCTACCTAGGTTCCAATTTCCTAACAGATGTGTGCTAAGTCACTTCAGACATGTTCTACTCTTTGCAACCCTATGGACTGTAGCCCACCGGACTCCTCTGTCCATGGGATTCTCCAAGCAAGAATACTGGAGTGGGTTGCCATGCCCTCCTCCAGGGGATCTTCCCACCCCAGGGATAGAATCCATATCTCTTATGTCTTCTGCATTGGCAGATGGATTCTTTCCCAGTAGCACCACCTGGGAAGCCCTAACAGGTAAAGTGAAGCAATTGGATGAGGAGATCCCCAAAGCCCTCCCATGCTGATCTGTAACAATTCTACCACTGGGAAGGCAACAGATTCTCTCTTGGTGTGTGTATCATGGCAACCATGACCAATGAGCTTAAAAGCTTGGCCTTGAGGGCCAGTATTCTCTCTTAGAAGATATTTTTGGCCACTGTAGCATCTTCACTCAAACAAGAGGGGTAAGCCCTATAAAGCCATACTTGTTACATGCTCCTATGCTAATGACCTGAAATTCAGTAATGTTCCAGGCAGTTACACTTGCGTTTATAGGAAGGAGCCATCAATAGTTTTCATTCGACAAGAAAACCTGGGAGGAATCAGGAAACCATGGAGTTTGTTTAAGAAACAGCAAGTATGTTGTGTACTAATTGGGAGGGTAGAGAAGATGCCAAGGAAGGCTGCTTCTGTTTCAGAACTCAGGAGGTGAGGCTGGGGAGAGAAAGGAGATGGAAAGCAAATGCCAGATGTCTCTAAGGAAGGCTAACTAACGACTAACATAATGCTGTTTTCAGCTGTACTGTTCAGCACAGCTGCCTGCTGTGGGTCTCGCTCCCAAAAGCCCCCTGGAAGAACCGTGCCATTGTGACACATGTGATAACTTTGGCCAAATGGGAATAGAGTTCAAAATCATGACTGCCAGTTAGTGAAATCCCAGTGAAGCTGTGATTTTCCCTGAAGAGACCTAAAGTGTATCAACTCTCCTTCTAAACAGCACTGTGATAATGCCTCCATAAATCAGGATGGAACCTCAATCCTCAAGGCTCCTTTTATTTGTCTCCAAGTTGGTCAGACTCTGAAGCTTAACTCACAAAGGTGATAACAACTCAAGGTCTCATTACAGTGCAAACTAAAACTTTGTCAGCTAATAAGCATGCCTCGGCTATTTTTTTCCCTAGTTTCTGGTTGGATAGAGGGTAGAGACAGGTCATAAGTGAGATGTCTGGGAAGCATATCCACTGGTCTTCAGAGCTTTATTCCCTATTTTTTGCCATATAAATGGGAACTAATGTATGCCAGTCACTGTGCTAGGAGCTGGAGCAAATATTGACAAGAATCAACATGAAATGTGTTATATTTTAGTAGAAGGAATTCATTAGAGTATAGAATACATTGGAGTTTAGGGGTAGAGGGGCAGTAGAGAGAGGAATAAGGGTGCTCACTGTAGTTGGAATGTTCCAGAATGTATGCCTTTCTCCTTTCCTCCTGTCCCTTCCTCACATTAATTCTTCCTTGTTATTTCCAAATTCTCTCCTTATTGAGGTGGGGGTTTTAAACATGGGATGAAGTCAGGCTCAATGAGGTAAGAGCAGAATGAAGAGAAAAGAGCATTCTCTCTATCCACCCGCTTAATTCACAGTAGATCAGGTAAGATTTAGCCACCAAATTCATCCAAGTCAAGCTGAATGAGTTACCACAAAAACACTGAATTTTCCCTAGCTATCTTTTAAAGTCTAGATAATTTTAAAAAATATATTTATTTATTTGGCTGTGCCAGATCTTAGTTGTGGCATGTGGGATCTTGTTCCCTAATTAGGGATGGAACACAGGCCCCCTGCATTGGGAGCATGGAGTCTTAGCCTACTGGACCACAAAGAAAGTCGCCCCCCCTAGCTATTTTTGATCATGTATAAGGAATTGCATAGCGGTTCCCTGGTGGCTCAGAGGTTAAAGCGTCTGCCTGGAATGCGGGAGACCCGGGTTCGATCCCTGGGTCAGGAAGATCCCCTGGAGAAGGAAATGGCAACCCACTCCAGTACTCTTGCCTGGAGAATCCCATGGAGGGAGAAGCCTGGCAGGCTACAGTCCATGGGGTCACAAAGAGTTGGACATGACTGAGCAACTTCACTTCACTTCACTTCAGACTCATATTTATATATTTTTCTAAAGGTAGTTATCACATGCTTCTGCCTTCATTTTTATTTTCCCTATTTTTATAACATAATAGAGGCTAGCTTTTCTTACCAATTTATAATTTTTAAAAATCATCTATATATTCATTTTTTTATGACACTTGCTAACTGCTTGGAAAAAGTCTTCCCAACAGTCTTTTGGTTTTGGCAGCTGAAATTCAGTCAGCTCTTTGTTTTCTCAGATGAATATATGAGAGAGAAATTCAGCACGAGGGAAAGGTAGGGCTGGTCAAAGGAAATGCTGTTTAGCAAGGCATCCTGTCTGCAAGTCAAGATTCATCTGTTTTTTCTCTTCCAGAGAATCGGTCTCGCATTTTAATGACCCTGTGGCATCCCAAAGCAGTGGAGTATCCCAGGTAACCAGGAATAAGACTTGCAAGATCATCACATAGATGTGTTAGGGGACTCTGTCATAGTTAATTCACTTTTGCTAAATCCTCCGAGTGCTAATTTACCCAAAGGGCTTTTTCCCTCCACATTGAAATGAAACACAGTAGGAAGATGTCTCCTTTTCCATATCCTTCACAATTATGACCATTTGAAGCATCTGGCACTGTCTATTTCATACACAGAATATGCTGAAGGTAACACTTCTTCCTGATGGAAAGACAGATGAGAATTGCTATAGGGAAAGAGGAGTAAAACTTTTTAAAGCTTATTTTCTTCCTCAATGTGAACAGAGATAAATCCTCAAATATGCTTTTTTTCTTCTTTCTGGAAGAAAGAGCAAACTCATACAAAATCCCATTATTATGAGACATTTTCTTTTGTCTGAAAGTAACCAGATATCTCATGGCCAAATTATAGAGCAGTGACAACAGTTATTTAGTTCTGAATAACACAGCACTGCAAAGCACTGTGAACCCAAGTCAGAGGGAATGCAGTCATCATCAATGACTGTGTACCACCTTCAACACACGTCAAAGGCGCTCACTGCAATGAAGGCATCATTTTAGTTTAACCTCAAAATGTCAACCCACCTCTGAATTCTTTCTGGTTGTTTTCTTTTTTTTCCCCACATGCTCCTTTCTCAAGGGAGGTGTTTCTTTCTTTTCTTAAAGGAAATCTTAAAAAATCTGTAAAGCCTCTTCATGTAAGTATTTGAGATCAGGGTCTTGATCGCTTTCTGGTACTTTGTAAAGCACCATTTACATGTTTAATGCTACATAAAAATCACTAGAGCAAAAAGAGGAGACTGTGCTAGTCTCACTATATTCTTGCATTTGGGTCCAGAATCACAACAATAACTCTTCAGACTAGGGGAACTGATGGAGTATAAATGCAAGTTTTACATTATAAATTCAGGAGTTGAATCAAACGGAATCTATAGAACCCTTCCAAAAAATCTATTATTATCCCAACACGACCCTCAATGTTTTTTTTTCCATTTGTGCTATTGTATCAATATTTTATACATTCAAATCAAAACTGGATGCATGTTTAGTGGTCACAAACCCACCATCACTAAGAATGGAGAATTTTTGCCAGTCATGAAGAGAATACACATGAATTATTTATATTTGTTCCAAGTACTGGGGGAGGTGCTGGTGAGCCACAAATGAATGAGCCACAGTGTCTACTTTGGGACATTTCAGAATCTACCCTAGCTGGGGTGGAACAAAATTTGCCATATAAAGTTTGTGAGACAGTCTAGTGTATAGATAGGTACCTGGGTAAAGATGGAGATACACACTGTTGCATATATATTCACACATATACACACATGCATATTTATAGACACAATTCTATTTGGATGCTGCCAAGGAGCTTGTTGCAGGCTTACAGTGGCAGAACGAGTTGGCCCAATGGACCAGAGGCCAGAAGGCTCTACAGAAAACATAGCAGAGACTTGGGGGTCTGGAGTCACTCCAATATAAAGGGAATCCAGGCAAAACAGAAAGTGATGTTGGACACTAATTAATCCAGTTAGGAGACTCACTATGCATTCCACTAGCTGACAAGTTCATCAATGGATAGAGGAGAAGGGATATTATCTCAGAAAACAAGGAACATTATGCCCAAGGGCATGGATTCTTCCTAGCAAATGTGAGGGCCTCGGAAGCCTCCCCTTTACCTCATATATATGAGCAACATCTTATTGGCAATAAGCAGAGGTAGAAGAAAGCTGAATGAGAGACTGATCTTCCTATCTATGAAAGATTATACCTTAAATAGAAAGCTTAAACCAGAGTGAAAATTTATTAGTCTTCTTCTACATAATGGGTGAGGACTCCTGAAGGAGACCAAATCAGTTTAAGATAAAGGAGCAACCTTTTTCTCAGCACTTCTTATATCATAAGAATGAACTGTGATTCTAGTATATACTATAGATAGAGAGTTAGTAGTAGTGTTAGTCACTCAGTTGTGTCTGATTCTTTGCGGCTCCATGGACTATAGCCCACCAGGCTCCTCTGTCCATGGAATTCTCCAGGCAAGGATACTGGAGTGAGTTGCCATTTCTTTCTTCAGGGGATCTTTGCAACCCAGAGATTGAACCCGGACCTCCCACATTGCAGGCAGATTTTTTTTTTTTTTTTTTTACCATCTGAGGCACCAGGGAGAGAGATAGGTAAATAAATATAGATAGATAAATAGATAAAGATATTTTTGCAGATGTAAAGGTACATAAATATATATAGATACCTTTATAATTGACTCTTTTCCTCACTCTAAATACAAGATTTTCATCAAGATTCTTTTCAAAATAAATGTCCAGGAAAATAGTTCTTTAAAAGTCTATACTCTTAAAATCTATAGTCTTAAAGACTTAATGTCTATAGTTTTAAAGACTTAAAAGTTCTTTAAAAGTCTATACTCTTTAAAAATGAATAATATTCTTTTATACTTTAAAACAATTGGGAAATTAGCAAAGATAAAAATAACAATATGTGATATTATGGAATGCTTTCTATGTATCACATGATAGGATAAAACCTGTATAAAGATAAAATCTCATTTATCATCAAAACAACGATATCCAATAGATTCTGTAATTGTCCTAATTTTTCTGACAAAAAATGAGGGCTTAAGGAGTTAAAGAAATTGTTCATCAGTGAGCTGTTTAGAGTGGTAGAGTCAGGATTTGAATAAAGATCTAACTCTAGAGTCAAAATAGTTAAATATTACATGGACTGCCTTGAAGCATGTTTATTCGCATTTTCTTTTCACAATCAGGTGGCCAAGCATGTGAATTAGGGAGACAAGATAGTTTTATTCCCATTGGATACCTTGATGAGGCAGAGGACGGTTCACTTTTATTCCCAGGAGCATGCTAGCTTTGTACTTGTCAATGTGCTTCTTTGTAACGAGTCTAAAGTCTGTCATCTGAGTAAATTTGATCTCCCTCTATTTCATTTCCTGCAATTAGACTGGAAAGTCTAATTAGAGAGCTGGAAGTATAGCTTGCAATTTATTTCTATCGATGTCTGGTGTTTATCTAGCTCCAGAGATTTCCTGAGGGAGTGGTCAATGGCCCTCAGATATCTGTCGTCGAAAATCTGAGCAATGATACAGTGAAGAGAATAGGGAAATAAATGGGGCCATGTTTGATTTGTAACTCTTACATCAACTCCAAGGAGGTGTCATTCAAGCATATCAATATCTTCATATTAATTAATAGTAGATACATATTACACCACTTGCTTGACTCAGAAAACTTGAAATACCAACATTGAAAATGAAGTTTATTTACTTCACTATTTCCTACTTGTTGATTGCTAAATTATCTAGAACACATGCATTATCTCATTGGGAAGGGATAGCTTTGTAAAAACTGATGGTCAATTCTAGCATTAATCAAGTTGCTTTTCATTGTTCCTTTGTTCTATCAGTTACAGATAAGAGGCAAAATATTCACAAAAAGGAATGCAGAGTTCTGTGTAAAGGTCTCAGGAATAACTCATTATCAAAGGAAATACTGTTTTAAAATCCTTGGGAATGTACAAGAATATACAAGTGAAATCAGCAAGATCCTCATTTCATCCAATCTGATGAAATATTAAAATACATATATATATATATATATATAAAGCTATCATTTCCTTACATATCCAGCAATAAAAGTTAGAAATATGGTTCCAAAAGTTCCATTTGCAGCAGTAACAAAGTTATAAAATAAATAAGAATAAATGTAATAAGAAATGTGTAAATCTACGTTAAGAAAACTATAACAATTCACAGTGAGAAACTGTTTTACAACATGGAAAAACAGAGAAAGAGAGAGCATATGCTTTGGATGGAAAGTTAATATGGTGAAATTGCCTATTATTTCTAAATTAATCAAAATATTTGAATGTAATCTCAACAAAAATCCCAATGGCATTTTTAAATTCTTGTCTAAAGTCTGGACAAATTAAATGCAAGAATAGTCAAGAAAGTTTTAATTGGCTTGAAGTGGCAGACTTCAAAATGTCAGTGAACGTTCTAATAATTAAAAGAACTTTCCTGATGTACTGTTGGTGCAAGAACAGAGATGTCAAGTACAAGACAAAGGTACAGAAATAGGCCAAGCATATGTAATCACTTATTAAAACACATCCCCATTGATGTGAGATAACAACTCACATCAATGGGGACTTATCACTCTAATGTGTTCACTCATTTGGGAAAAAAAATAAAGAAAAAGAAGATAATCCAGACACAAAAATATTCAGATATATGACAATTTGGAAAGCACTGGAAGAAAATGTAGCTGTTTATTTGTTTTATCTAAAGGTGATTTTGGAGAATGGCATTGAAACATGTATAATATCATATATGAGATGAGTCGCCAGCCCAGGTTCAAAAATAAGCTTTCTAAGCAGAAACTAAAGAGCAGAATTTATCTAAAAAAAATATAGATTTAATTTTTAAAGTAAGATTTCAAGGCAAAAGACAAAAAAAGTAATGGATTTCTGATACTACTGAAATATAAAATATTTACATAAATCAATAAGAAAATAATGATTGTGCCAAGAGAAAAGTGGGCAAAAAGATAGCAACAGGCAATTTACAAATGAAATACAATTAAACATTCATATTAATCAACATAACCTATGGAAAACCAAAATTTTTATCCAAAGGAAACAAAATCACTATCTCAGAAAGGTATCTGCACAATAGCAGTATTATTCACAACAGTCAGAACATGGAAAGAACCCAAGTGTCCAATGACAGATAAATGGATAAATAAAATATGGTATACACATACAGAGGAATATTATTCAGCCATAAAAAGAAGGAAATTCTACCATTTGTGACAAGGTAGATGGACTTTGAGAGCATTAAGCTAACTAAAATAAGTCAGATGGAGAAAGACAAATACTGTATGATCTCACTTAGATGTAGAATCTGAAAAACAACAACAAAAATGAACTCATAGACACTAAGAACTGATTGATGATTGCTAGAGATGGTGGGTTGGAGGGTGGGCGAAATGGGTGAAGGTGATTCAATTAAAGATACATACAAAATGGGAAATCATCCAGACTTTAAAAATGAACAACAACAACAACAACAACAACAACAAAACAACTAAAGATGGTCATTCCAAGAAATGGGAAGTTGTGTTTAAAACAAAGACTGATTATAAAAAATCCTGGATAAACAGTCCAAGAATTCCAATTACGGGATTTAAGTATTACTATTGCAAAGCTATCTTCAATTACACATTTTGAGCTTTTTGTGTGTGAAGTAAACTGTCTTAACATTCTTCAAATCTCATATACTCTTAAAGTAAAATTGTTCCTGATTATCTTTCATCATCCTGGAAATGTATGCTTATAAGACACTGTTGTTTCTGTCATAATCAACATTTTCTACTAAAAATATTAGCCTTGTGACTTAAGAGTGAAACCAGACATAAAATAGGGGTTAAAACTGGCTTCATCTCCTAATTTACTGAAACTCCTTCAACCTGAACATCTCCCATGGTGGTGGTGCTGGGGGTGTGTGTCTACTGTTGTTATTCTTTTATTTTTTTCATTGTTTAATTTTTTCTAACTGAACATTTCTGGGAGCTTATTATGTTTTTTGAGTATGTACTAAAGGATTTTATACAGCAAGTTGGCCAGGTAAATATTCCACAATGATTTAAAGAAAAGAGGACTCAACATATCATTAAGTATGTTTAAAGTACCCAAACGGTCAGACCTTTTAATATCTGCCGGGATACAGGGACCCAGTCTTGGGTACTGAGAGGTAGGTGGGATATGTATCTTCTGACTACAATTTTCCTTACCTAGCTTATTGTTACTCAGGAATTGCTCACATTCCCTAACCTCAGTTAACTGTGCCCCAAGAAAATTATTCCATATGTAGGTAGAAGTAGGAGTTATACAAGACAGTCAGGGCAAATGGTCTTATTTCGCATTATTTCACTGTTTGTGGCTGTCTTCTCGTTTTCTACTTGATAAGACTCATGGTGTCATCTTGAACCCTCAAGTGCTAGGAATGTGTGCTTAGGCTTGATCTGATCCACTGCTCCAATTCAACCCTATCTCTGGCATCTCTGTGTACTTCTTGAATATACATGTAACTTAGTTAATTCATTAATTGTTTCAGCATGAGTATGATCCTGTTAAGACTGAAAGTTCATATAGCTCTTTTGCTCAAAAGCCTTCAATGGCTTCTAATAACATTCAAAGAAGGAGCCAAAGTTATCTTTGTGCCTCCCAAGGCCATCTGTGATCTCCGTCCCTATCTTTTTCTTTCCTTTCTGACCTCTTCTCTTGTTACTTTTCCCCTTGTGGCCGCTACTCCAGACCTAAAAAGCCTCCTTGCTGTTACCTGAACATACTGGGCATGCTTTATCCTCCTTGGGCTTCTCTTCCTCCAAATATCTGTACACTACTTCATTCATTTCCTGAAGTGTTTAATCAAATGTCACCTTCTCTGTGAGGTTTTCCCTTATCCTGTCTAAAATTTCAACCCTCCCCAAACACTCAATCAACTTCTAGCCTACATTTTAGACCTCAGGAGTCATCTGTATAGAATATATAATATGTAATCTCCATCACTAAATTGAAAGCTCTTTAAAGGCAAGAATTTTGGTCTGTCTGTCTCACTATTGCACCTAAAACAATACCTACAGGCATTCAATAAATGAGTTTTGAATGAGTGACTGAGTTCACGGAGCACAGCATAACAAATTGGACAGAATATTAAACCCGATATTGGTGGGCTCAATCTAATCTCTTAACCTATTAATCTGAAAATATTGTTAAAAAGAAGATACAACCATGTGCCAAGTTCTAAACCAGAGGAAAGCAGCGCAAGTACTGTAGATATAAGGAAAGAAAAGATTCACCAAAGTCTATCCAAAGAGAGAAGGAAAGGCTTCATGGATGAAATGAGCCAGGAGTTCATGCTGACCCTTGTGTGCTGGTTTCATTTCCTGAAGTGGTTCACTGGTTCCCATATTCAGCCCTCCTTTGGTCAGGGTCAATTTCCTGGATGCTACTCCTTGGCCCTAGTCTAAGGAGAACTGTAATAGATGGGAACGGCAGATTAGAAAGAACACTGGCTTTGAAATTAGCTGGATGTGGCTTGGAATCCCAAGCTCACAGTAGAATCATGGGAAAATCTGGGACCCTGCCAATTCTCTTTTTTTTCACTCACCATGACATGATGCCTTTGGCTCTCTTTCCTCAAAATACATGAGATAAAATCAAAGTTCTATTTTTGCCACCAACTTTACAAAAACACAGTTCCTCTGAGCAGCCATATCTTGTTAACTGTTTTTGTGTTCAAAAGTTGTTGAAAAATATCCTTAAGTTGTTTGGGGAAAACAATTCCTATTTCACACAGTGTTTACTTCCAGAAGAGGCTAAGCCAACTTTGCCTCAAGGAGACAGAAAACAGAATAGAGTGAGATAAGATTCTAGGTGCTCTTTTAAACTTGATTCTCCCAAGTTTATAAACCAGTAATAATACTCTCCACCTTCACTGCTGGAGCTGCTCCCACTGTATTCACAGTAAGGATCCTTTGAGGGGTGTTCACAGATTTTTTTTCACTGCTCATCTTTCAGCAAGTTCAGTATGAAAATGAGAACTGGTCATAGAATAGTAAAAAAGTGTAACTTCCATCATTTTACATTTCCCCTTTCCTTCCCCTATCAACTTCTCCTGAGAGCTTAAAGGGTATTTATTAGAAAAATCCAAGAATTCATAATTTGGAAATGTCTGAAAGTCTTTGCTCTAGGCTTGTAAGGTCTAATTTTATTCAAACAACTTGGGAGAAATAAGCAGGATAACTTTAAAAATAAGATTTGTGGAACCCTTTCTACAAAACATTCAATTCTACCATTGACTAGCTATGTGACTTAGGATGACTATGGGGAAAATGATGCCTCCCTTGCTGGCTGGGAGGATTGGCTAATCGTTACTAATAGCTAATTTGCCACTTGCTAGTAGTGGTAGCTATCATCATTGTTTGGAAAGTAAATCATAATATGGATAGATGAACTTCACTTTACATTCCCATAATGTACCTTTTCTAAGATGCTAATGGATCTACTATGAGATGTTGGAGACTGGAAAAATATGTTCTAGGTAAAGAGGCCTATTCCAAGCGGTCTCTTAATGGCTACATGCATTTAAATACATTAGAACCCCATTTCATCCTAACAGAGATAATAACTGAGAGATCTTACTGAGTATCTGGTTAAAGCCGCTGGTCAACAAAACAATGATTATTGACTGGAAAAGTCACTTCTCTCTGACACATTTTCCTCTTGCTTTTCAAAGATGGTAGACAGTGGAAGATCTCAATTCTACCAAATACATCAATTACTTCCAAAGACTTACTAATTTAGAAATACATTTCCAATTATCTTTTAAAGAATATTGCAGATATGACTTTCTGAAGGGCACATGTGACGTCTATATAAATATTATTCATTTGGGGGTTTACTTCTTGTGTTGGATACTGAACATCTCCCCCCATCCTCCTTTACTGCAGGAGCCTGTGTGCCTTCGTTATTGCTGTTAATGGCTCTCAGCTGTCCCCTGTTCAAGGGCATCCTACATCCAGTGATGACATGAGCTGGGTGGGGGTGGGGTGTACAAAAGGCCAGAACTCTTGCCTCAAGGTGGGAACAATCTGTAGCACATCTCATGCTACAGAGGTATTCATGGGATCAGGCCAAAGTACCTCTCTAGTGGAGACCATGACCTTGCTTAGCTTGTTTCTCCCACCGCATCTTGCTTCCATAACTTCCTTGCTCCTAAGCATGCTCCCTCCACAAATAACACACACCCAACATCCCCTTTGCCTCTAGCAAACCCCGCTCATGACAATGTCACCCAGTACATGGGCCTGTACCTCACATTTACATGGGGAGAGGAAGAAGAATCTGAAGAAAAGAATGTGAACTTGATGCCCATTAAAACGTATGCTGAAGAACTGGGGAGCCAAAGAACTAGACCATTTCTTAAAAATCCCGGTACTTGCTAAAAATCCACATTTCTGTGTTTCATGCAGACTCACTAAATCAGGATCTCCAAAGGAGGGGTTGAGGGGCTATGGGTTTAACATGGACTCCAAGCAATTTTTATCATTAGTAAACCTGGGATACACTGAACTAGAAGAGACCAGAGCAGGGGGTCAGCAAACTTTTTCTGTAAATGGCTAGATAGTAAATATTTTAAGCTCTGTGGGCCATATGGCCTGTTTCACACTACTCCACTCTGCCACTGCAACCCCCAAACAGCCATAGACAGTACATAAACAAATGAGCATAGCTGTATTCCAATAACACTGTATTTACAAGAATGAGTGGCAGGTTGGATGTGGCCCAAGGCCAGTTTGCCAACCCTTGAACCAGAGCATAGGGAGCATAAAAGTGGTCTGCTGTTCTATAATCATTTGGCTGCAAAACTTTGGTACGGCTCTTTCTTCGGCAGAAATGTTTACATAATGTTGATCAAGCAAAAGACCTTCCCTAAAGTGGAGAAACATTTCCATTTTTCTAACCTCATTCTCAATCCTTGAATGTCACTGGCCTTGCCACAAGGTAATTTAAGCACGCATTTCAGTGGGGAGATGGTTTCTAGAGACCAGGTTTGCTATGCTTTCATGCTGATTCATAATATTGCCAGAGGCCATTCCATCAGGACAGACTTCAGCTACTGCAGGGAGAGATGCAGACCTATTTCATTCTTTTGTGGATGTCTGCATGGGTTGGATTTCTGGCACTAAATACGGAAAAGGAAATTTGTGAACTTTTATGACGTTTACTCTGGATAGGTTACTGGAATCTTCCTTCTGTTGTCTTAATATTGTGTAATTAACTTTATAGAGACCTATTAATAGCCTGCCCTTTATGCACAAAGACTTTCTATTCTGCTTTACGAATTATGTGCTATTATTATCTCAATGGAAATTTTCAATGTTTGCCATAGAGGAGCTGCAAAACAAACAATTTTACATTCAAATTCATCCTGTTTAATTAGGTTCTCCAATTTTATCACCACACATTTACGACATGCCGGATGGAACACTATTCAATCCAGGTAACTCACATTCATCTTTAGGCGACCCTGAGAACCGCATAAAACAAATGCTCAGCTCCGCAGCCAGACTATTTACCGTTAGGCTGTGACTTTGGCTATTTGGAATACATTTAATTCACATGAAAAAGAACAGTGACAGCTTTCTCATTAAATTGACTTTAGCCTCTGAACTCTGGGCCCACATATGTTTATTTGGAAGATTGCTGCTTGTCGGCAGATTTGTTACCTGCTGTACTGCTCCTCAGAGTCACTGCAACAAGGTTTGGAACACTTCCAGGTCCTTCTATAGGATATATTTTTGGGAAATCTCAGGCTTATCTTGCATTTAGCATCTGTGATATTTGAGAAATGTAGTGCTCAAGAATAGACTCAATTAAAATTCCACTGGGTAGCCTAGGACTATTGGTTGCTTGGCTTGAAGCCAGTTATATATTAACTGAGATGATCACAAGGACAGGTATCTAGGAACCAATGTGTTTGTGTCTGTGCGTCTCTGTGTGTGTATGTGTATCTCTGTGTGTGTCTGTGTGTGTATGTGTGCCTCTGTGTGTATGTGTGCCTGTGTGTGTATATTCTTCAAGCTGGTTCCTCCAACTTTTTTCTCACGAGGTCCAACCTACTTTTTACGGTCCTGGGATGACATGGCTGAAGACTGATCATTCCTTGTATCCATCTGCCCCTGTACTGGATTCTGGGGTTCTCTACCCAGATCCTTGCTACAGGTCTGAAACATCTACTTCTCCAGCAGCTGCAAGAACTGGCTAATGGTACCTTACAGTTGAGCATCCCCTTTGAGCATCCTTTAGCCAAAAAGTTGCTTCTTCCAGTGTTAGGTCCCTATTAGTAGGCAGTTGGCACCTGGACATCTTCAGAGTTCCCCCATGGGCTTGCCTGAGGCCTCAGCCAACCTCTCCATCTGTACAATTACGCTTCCTTTACTTTCTCACTGGTGTTCCCCAAAATATGCCCTAATAAACCCCCTACCTGCAAACCTCCAACTCAGAGTCTCTTTCCCGTGGTTTATGACACCCTCCAAGGTTCAGATAAAAGTTTTCCTAGTTTCAAATTCTCAGCACTAGTGTAGCATAGCAACAGCCACAATGTGCTTTTACTTTATACTTATTGATAGAGTCTTTGACGAAGTGGTGGGCTGTTTCAAAGAGAGATGAGGAGAAAGAGACTGGGTCTTAAGAGAAAAGTGGAAATGTTAGTTGTTCAGTTGTGTTCGAGTTTGCGACCCCATGGACTGTAGCCCGCCAGGCTCCTCTGTCCTTGGTATTCTCCAGACAAGAATACTGGAGTGGATACCATTTCCTTTTCCACAGGATCTTTCCGACCCAGGGACTGAACCCAGATCTCCCACACTGTAGGCAGATTCTTTACCGTCTGAGCCACCAGGGAGCATAGCATTGGCCACACTGTGTTTACACTGTATATTTATTTAAACAGTCTGACAAACTGGTGGCCTGTTTGAGAGAGAGACTGGCAAAAAGAGACTGGGTCTTAACTTCTTCCCAGATACCATATACTGCCTGGGGTATTCAATAGAAGTTTGTTGAATGAATTGAACTAAAGAGACTGGAAGCCAGAAATCCGCAGGTACAAGTCTCTGGTCGTGCTTCCCAGAAGCATGGTCTAAGATGGAGATTTTGTTCAGGCAATTTACTGACAGAAAGTCTTCAAAAGGAGAGTAAAGAAATAGGGTAGAATAGGGGTAAAAAGCTAAGCCACAATATGGTTTCTCATGGTGACTATTTAATTCTGATCTCACCAGGCAGCTCTGGAGCATGAATGAAACACAGAGGTAATACTACCTGGAGCCAGGAGAGCCCTTTAAAACTGGTGGCAACCTGTAACTGATCATGGTGTGTCCTGAGGAGAGGAGATGGAAAACACAGCCTCCAGGGACAGAGACATTACCATTTAGACTAGACCGGTTATCCTCAAAGTTTGTTATTCACACCAATAACATCAGCATCATTGGGAAATTGTTGGAAATACAGATTCTCAGGCTCTGCCCTGGATGTACTGAATCAGCAACTAGGAGCTGAGCCCACCGACCTGTTTTAACAAGCCTTCTCTTGTGGCTCAGCTGGTAAAGAATCAGCTGACAATGTGGGAGACCTGGGTTCGATCCCTGGGTTGGGAAGATCCCCTGGAGAAGGGAAAAGGCTACTCACTCCAGTATTCTGGCCTGGAGAATTCCATGAACTATATAGTCCGTGGGGTAGCAAAGAGTCAGACAGGACTGAGCAACTTTCACTTTCACTTTCTATATGATTCAGAGGCAACCTAAAGCTTGAAAACCCCTGGTCTAAGGCAATTCTCCACAGAAGGATGGTGGTGGGTTTCTTCTTATTTTGTTTTATAACATTTGTATTGCAATATAGTTGATTTTACAATGTTGTGTTAGTTTCAGGTGTATATGGTGGTTGTGCTCAGTCATGTCTGATTCTGCAACTCATGGACTGTAGCCCACCAGGCTCCTCTGTCCATGGAATTCTCCAGGTAAGAATACTGGAGTGGGTTGCCATTTCTTACTTCAAGGAATCTTCCCAACCCAGGAACTGAACCCTCATCTCTTGTGTTTCCTTAATTGGCAGGCAGATTCTTTACCACTGCACCGCCTGGGAAACACTATATATATATATATATGCTGTGCTGTGCTTAGTCGCTCAGTCGTGTCTGACTCTTTGTGACCCCATGGACTAGAGTGGGTTGCCATGCCCTCCTCCATAGGATCTTCCCAACTCAGCGATTGAACTCAGGTCTTCCACATTGCAGGCAGGTTCTTTATTGCCTCAGCCACCAGGGAAGCTCAAGAATACTGGCATGGGTAGCCTATCTCTTCTCCAGGGGATCAATCCAACTCAGGAATCAAAGCAGGATCTCCTGCATTGCAGGTGGATTCTTTACCAGCATATACATATATATATATATATATATATATTCTTTTTATACATTCTCTTCCATTATAGCTTATTACAAGGTATTGAGTAGGTGCTTGTTACACACTACTATATATAAAATAAGATGGTGATGTTCTCATAACTGTGAGTTATAACTCAGTACTCTCAGTAGATGTAGAATGAGTGTACTTGCAGACTAAGAGCATCTAGGTATGGTACCAACAGCATCCACTCTAGCTGATGATCAAAGAATTTTCTGAGTCAACAAAAGATCATACTCATATAAATCTTTAAAGCCAAAAAGCAGGATGGCTCAATAACTGTGCAAATCAAACTGGGGTACTCAAAATGCTCTAATACCTGTTTGAGTGGACAGTCAGTCAGCAGTTGGGAGGAAGTGAGATTGCAGATTCTGGCAAGAATTCCCTAATACTTTTTAAACAAAGAGAGGACAGGGCTGAGAATTAACGTAGAGCAATTGCTGAGTGTGAGAGGAAGGTGTGATCATAAGTAACATGGCAAGAATCAAATCATCAGACAGAGAAGTACAACACAAGAAAAGGAGAAAGGAGCATGGCTGACTCAATGGCCACTTCCACTTACAGACATAGCACTTACTATATCTCCTTGGACATAAAACAGGAACAATCCTAGAATATGAAGCAGCAGAACTTCAAAAGAGTGTCTAACTCGCTTCAGCAATTAACATTAGAGAGAAAATCAAAGTCCAGTCGATCGTGACTGTATGTGTTAAAGCTGAAAGTTATAGCAAACTGTAAGTAACATGCCTACATAAATGGACTATTCTATCTCTGTTATTTACAAACTACTTTGCTGTAATTTAGATCCAAAATGATAAGCTGTTACAATATAATAATTTACTATTTGGTTTCTATGAAAATGAGATTGAACCGGCTGTGATTTCTAACTCCCCAAACTTTCATAATCTCTTTCAGCTTGACAAGCTGATTGAATAAAAGAAAGAAACAGGAGGTGAAGGAGTAATTTGTAAAAAAGTGTGCAGCCCTAATTGTCATTCTATTAGACAACAAAAGAAAAGAAAATATATGCCTTTGAGATGAAAACAGTGGGGGAATATGTTTAGTACCTGAGATACAGATGCTGTCCTTAGTGGAGTCCCTATTCCATATTAAGGCAAAACATAGGTCTGTTCTCTAGCTGATTAATCAGCAGTGGCAGACATAGCTGTTGCTATCTGGCACTCCACTGTCTCAGCATATATTTACTAACTGGCCTGTAATTACTTTTTTGGAACATTACCCAGCACTATTTTAGAGGAAGAAAGAATTCATTATCTGTGAAACAAAATATATAGGCCTTGTTTCTGGCAGACAACATACCTAGCTCTATCATTTAAAATGGTAGATGTACCATTGAAAAAAAAGACAAAAACCTCTGTCATTTTTTTTTTCAAAGCAAGAGTTCCAACACTGGCTATTTTAAGTGCTCTCTGGGTTATGCCTAAGTTAGCCACTCAATCACATGGCTACTATAAACTCTGGTATCACTGCATCCTTTCTTTCCACTGATGTGCAGTAATGATGAATTGGCTTCCAAATCATATCAAAACTCTACTTCACACCAGCAGTCCACATCAGTGGTTCTCAGATTGAAAATGAATTACTGCACAATCACCTGGAAGGGGCCTCACCCAAGGAGTTTCTGATTTAGCAAGTCTAGCGGGGGATCAAGGAATCTGCATTTTTAACAAGTTCCCAGGTGATGCTTATGCTGCTGGTCCATGTGCTATGCTTGGGGACCCTTCTTCTATCTCATTCTTTGTTTCTCTTCAACTGCCACTTTATTAGGTCACCTGTATCATTTCTACTCCTGTTCTAGACAAATCGATACAACCATCAAATCCATTCCTAAAATTTAATCAAGTGCTGTCTTTTCGTGTCAGTGTTTTCAGATTACTCACCTTACTTGGTGCAGAACTGTAGACTTAGTAAGCACTCAACATGATGTAATATATGTAATAAGTATCACAAGTTCATTATCAAATTTGGAAGTGTTAAAATGTCTATTGGAAACATTATAGATTAAAATCTAGTATCATATATTATTAATGATCAGTGATTTCTTAAAAAATTTCAACACCTAGCACATTGTAGGTACTTTGTGCATATTTTTAAATGCATAGATGATGAAGTGATGCAGTTCAGTCTTTCCCTAAAATTAGGAAGTTCTTCCTTCCACTAATTATAATTAAGGCTTTATCATGTTTAGTGAAAGTTGCTCAGTTGTGTCTGACTCTTTGTGACTGTAGCTTACCAGGATCCTCTGTCCATGGAATTCTCCAGGTCAGAATCCTGGAGTGGGTGGCCGTTCCCTTCTCCAGGGGATTTTCCCAACCCAGGGATTGAACCTAGGTCTCTTGGATTGCAGGTGGATTCTTTACCATCTGAGCTACCAGGTAAGCCCAAGAATATTGGAGTTGGTAGCCTATCCCTTCTCCAGCAGATCTTCACGACCTAGGAAGTGAACTGGGGTCTCCTGCATTGCAGGTGGATTCTTTACCAGCTGAGCTACCAGGGAAGGCCTTATCATGTTTAGATAACTTAATTGGTTAAAAATAACTTTTGGTTGAGCTGAAGCTGACCATTAAAAGTTTGATGGTTCTAGTGTGGAGATTCCTTAAAAAACTGGAAAGAGAACTGCCATTTGACTCAGCAATCCCACTGCTGGGCATACACACTGAGGAAGCCAAAACTGAAAGAGACACGTGTACCCCAATGTTCTTTGTAGCACTGTTTACAATAGCTAGGACATGGGAGCAACCTAGATGTTCTTCAGCAGACGAATGGATAAGAAAGCTGTGATACATATACACAATGGAATATTACTCAGGTATTAAAAAGAACACATTTAAGTCAGTTCTAATGAGGTGGATGAAACTGGAGCCTATTATACAAAGTGAAGTAAGTCAGAAAAAAAAATGTATATTAACACACATATATTGAATTTAGAAAGATGATAATGATGACTCTATACGTGAGACAGCAAAAGAGACACAGATATAAATAACAGACTCTTGGACTCTGTGAGAGAAGGCAAGGATGGGATGATTTGAGAGAATAGCATTGAAACATACATATTACCATATATATAGATGACCAGTCCAAATTCAATGCATGAAATAGGGCACTTAAAGCTGGTGCATTGGGACAACCCAGAGGGATGGAATGGGGAAGGAGGTGGGAGGGGGGTTCAGGATAGGGGGGACACATGTACACCCATGGCTGATTCATGTCAATGTATGGCAAAAAACACCACAATACTGTAAAGTAATTAGCTTCCAATTATAATAAATAAATTAATTTTAAAAGGTTTAATGGTTTTGACTTATGTAGTAAATTAAATTTTATCTAGTTTCATGTAACAGCTATTAAAATATTTGATCTCATGTGTCCACACACAAGTCTTCCCTTCTCAGTATAATATTCTCTAGACCTCTAACCCATTCCTATGGAAGAGTTTTCAGGTCTTTCATCAACTTAGTTACTTACATGAGAATATTGTTTAATTTTTCAATAACCCTCTTAAAAATTGGTTCTTTTATTTTAACACAAGCATGCTGATGCATGATGCACTATGGATACCTTCACCTTTGGTTTTTTGTTATTGTTGTTAGTCTACTTTTATTGACGTATAATCAGTATACAATGTTATCTTCGTTTTAGGTGTACAACATAGTGATTTGACACTTCACATTATGAGATGATGACTACAATAAGTCTAGTTACCATCTGTCACCATTTAAATTTATTACAACATTATTGACTATATTCCCTATTTTGTATATTACATCCCCATGCCTTAATCTATCTTATAACTAGAAGTTTCTCTCCCTTAATCCCACTCACCTATTTCACCATTATGGCAACCCACTCCAGTATTCTTGCCTGGAGAATCTCATGGACAGAGGAGCCTGGCAGGCTACAGTCCATGGGGCTGCAAAGAGTCGGACACAACTGAAGTGACTTAGCATGCATTACAAAAAGTCACTTAGTATCATGTACAAAAAATCAGCTGAAAATGGATTAAAGACTGAATATAAGGCTTGAAACTGTAACACTCCTACAAGAAAGCAGAAGCAGTACACTCTTTGATTTTGGTCTTAGCGATATATATATATATATATATATATATATATATATATATATATATATATATACACATATATATATGTATGTATATATATGGATATGTCTCCTCAAGCAAGGGAAACAAAAGCAAAAATAAACAAATGGGACTACACCAAACCAGAAAGCTTTTGCACACTGAAGGAAATCATCAACAAGATGAAAAGACAAGCTACTGAATGGAAAAAAAAAATCTGCAAATCACACATTTATAAGGGGTTAATACATAATACACAGAATACATAAAGAACACATTTGACTCAGTATAAAAAAGCAAACCAGTCAATCCTAAAGGAAATCAGTCCTGAATATTCATTGGAAGGACTGATGCTGAAGCTGAAGCTCCAATACTTTGGCCAGCTGATGTGAAGGGCTGATTCATTGGAAAAAACTGATGCTGAGAAATATAGAAGGCAGAAGGAAAAGGGGATGACAGAGGACAAGATGGTTGGATGGCATTACCCACTCAATGGACATGAGTTTGAGCAAGCTCCGGGAGTTGGTGAGGGACAGGGAAGCCTGGCGTGCTGCACTCCATGGGGTTGCAAAGAGTCGGACACAACTGAGCGAATGAAAAACAACAAAAAAGCAATCCATTTAAAAAGGGGGCAGAGGACCTGAACAGACATTTTTCCAAAGACATACGAATGGCCAATAAGCACATGAAAAACATTCAATGTCACTAATCATCAAGGAAATACGAAATCAAAGCCACAGTGAGCTATCATCTCACCCTCACCAGACGGCTAATATCAAAATGCCCTGCCCTTTGATTGAATGTCTTCTCTTCAAATGAGCTAAGTATCCAGAAAATGTTTAAATCTACACAGCACATGTACATTTGGTCATCATCAACTAACTCCTAACAATATTAGTACACTTAAGTCTGCATTTATATGACAGAGTTGTTGAACCTGAGTGCAGAATTTCACAATTAATAGATCACTCCTTTAATAGATGTAACTCCTTATTTTAATCTATTAAAAGATTGTTGTGTCTTGATATCATTCTCCAATGTATGAGGTAATGTGCTATTTTAAAAGCATCTATTATATTATGTTATCTGTGTATAGCTTCATTCCTTGGAATCTTACATTTTCTTTATGAATTATCTGATTAGAAAAAATATATATATTACTGATGCTATAAAATAAACATGTTCTAAAAAAGAAAAAAAAGAAAAAATATATATATTCATCTTTATTCATTCAAGTGGGTATTACCTGATACTACCTTAGATTTCAGATAATGCACTGATAAAATTAGAAGTGATCATATAGTTGACTTGGCAAGTCTAGAAAATACACGTTACTGAAATGATTAATTAAAAGAAGACAGTAGAAAAATAAATTGTACATTTCACTTCACTTTCATTACAAAAGAAAAACTTAAAATTTTGGAACAGTTTCTCCTAAAAATAACAATAATAAAAATATCTAAAACTTCTATGTTTACTAGAGATTCTAGGTTGATAACTATTTAAAAAAATGATGGGTAACAGGACACTAAAACTCCTTATTTCTTTTTATTTTGTTCCCTAAAATTAAAAATAATTATCTCAAAACTGATTCAGTGCTAGCAACACAGTATGTGATATAATAAATACTTGAGGAAATGAGCTTTTACACTCCTCATTAATCAAAGACTACATAGAATTAATAAAAGTTATGGTTCACAGAGCATTGTAGAAATCATTAAACAGAACAATGATTTTACTTAAATAATTATAAGATCCAAAGTTTTACACTAGGAGGAAAGAGATTAATTAAATAGAATCCTAGAAAATCATGGAGTATCATTAAGCATATACCCATACCTCTGGCTCAAAATAATAAAAACCAAAATCTTCTTTATGCATTTATTTCATAGGTATCATTTCATTTTTTGCCTCAAAATAGCCCTGGAATAGTAGGTAGGAAAAAATAATTATCTTCAATTTACAAATGAGAAATCTTGGACCCGAGGAAGTGAACAAAACACATCTAAATTTCTTTTAAACAAATAGTTTTACCAAAGTTATTGTTGTTGTTCAGTCGCTAAGTCGTGTCTGACTCTTTGAGACCCCATGGACTTTAGCCCGCCAGGCTTCCCTGTCCTTCACTGTCCCCTGGAGCTTGCTCTCACTTATGTCCATTGAGTTGGTGATGCCATCCAACCATCTCATCTTCTGTTGCCTGTTTCTCTGCCTGCCTTCAATCTTTCCCAGCATCAGGGTCTTTTCCAATGAGTCAGCTCTTTGTATCAGGTGGCCAAAGTTTTGGAGCTTCAGCTTCAGCATCAGTCCTTCCAATGAATATTCAGGGTTGATTTCCTTTAGGATTGACTGGTTTGGTCTCCATGCAGTTCAAGGGACTCTCAAGAGTCTTCTTCAGCACCACAATGCAGAAGCATTGATTCTTTGGTGTTCAGGCTTCTTTAAGGTCCAACTCTTACATCCATACATAACTACTGGGAAAACCATAGCTTTGACTAGATGGACCTTTGTCAGCAAAGTGATGTCTCTGTTTTTTAATATGCTGTCTAGGTTTGTCATAGCTTTCCTTCCAAGAAGCAAGCTTCAGTCACAGTCTGCAGTGATTTTGGAGCCCAAGAAGATAAAATCTGTCACTGTTTCCACTTTTTCCCCATCTATTTGCCATGAAATGATGGGACCGGATGTCATGATCATATTTTTTTGAATGTTGAGTTTTAAGTCATGTCTTTCACTCTCCTCTTTCACCCTCATCAAGAGGCTTCTTAATTCCTCTTCACTTTCTGTCATTAGAGTGGCATGATCTGCATATCTGTGGTTGTTGATATTTCTCCCAGCAATCTTGATTCCAGCTTGTGATTCATCTCACCTGGTATTTTGCATGATGTACTCTGCACAGAGGTTAAATAAGCAGGGTGACAGTATACAGCCTTGATGTACTCCTTTCCCAGTTTTGAACAAGTCCATTGTTCCACGTTCAGTTCTAACTTCAAATTCTTGATCTGCATACAAGTTTCTCAGTAGATAGGTAAGGTGGCCTGCTGTTCCCATCTCTTTAAGAATTTTCCACAGTTTGTTGTGATCCACACATAGTTAGATCACTCCTTTAATAGATGTAACTCCTTATTTCAATCTATTAAAAGATTGTTGTGTCTTAATATCACTCTCCAATGTATGAGGTAACTTATGTATGAGGTAACAATGTGTGAGGTGCTATTTTAAAAGCATTTATTATAGTATGTTATCTGTGTATGGCTTCATTCCTTGGAATCTTACAATTTGATCTT
Source organism: Capricornis sumatraensis (assembly GCF_032405125.1). Lineage (NCBI taxonomy): Eukaryota > Metazoa > Chordata > Mammalia > Artiodactyla > Bovidae > Capricornis > Capricornis sumatraensis. The sequence continues at coordinate 114,763,596 of NC_091092.1, forward strand.
TAGTTCCTTTGCCTTTTCTAAATCCAGTTTGTACATCTATACCGTACACCAATGGTATACCAAAGGCATAAATTACAGAATTCATCTATATCTATTACATACACATAATATGGGAAGGGTGTCATACGACTCAAAACTGTAAAGATAGAGATTCTCCAAATCAATATATAAACTGGATTCAATAACAAATTTCAGTAGGAATTTTCACAGAATTTGACAAACTGGTCTTAACATTCACATTTAACTGACAGCATGTAAAATAATGAAATTAGAGAACATTTGCTCATACCACATACAAAAATAAATTCAAAATGGATTAAAGACATAAATTTTTGACTGGAAACCATAAAACTCCTAGAAGAAAACATAGATTGAACACTTTTATATCAATTGTAGCAATATTTTTTGGATGTGTCTCCTAAGGCAAAGGAAACAAAAATAAACAAATGGAACTTAATTGTATTTAAAGGCTTTTGCACAGCAAAGGAAAAAATGAAAAGACAACCCAGTAAATGGGAAAAAATATTTGCAAATGATATTATCAATAAGCGGCTAATATCCAAAATATATTAACAGCTCATACAACTCAATATCAAAAATGAAAAAAAAAAGCGTGATTAACAAATGGGCAGAAGAGCAACTAAGCCTGTATGCCACAACTTTTGAGTCTGTGCTCTGGAGCCTGGAAGCTCAACTACTGAAGCCTGTGCGTGCCCTAGAGGCTGTGCTCTGTAACAAGGGCATCCACTGCAGCAAGCAGCCTGAGCACTGCAACTAGAGAGTAGCCCACACAGCAATGAAGACCCAGCACAAGCAAAAAAGAATTAATCAATAAAGAACAATTTTAAAAAATGGGCAGAAGACCTGACCAAACATTTTTCCAAAGAAGACACATAGATGGCTAAGAGGCATGTGAAAAGATGCTCAACACTGCTAATTATTGGAGAAACGCAAATCAAAACCATAATGAGGTGTCACCTCACACCTGTTAGAATGGCTAGCACCAAAGAGACCACAAATAACAAATGATGGTCAAGGATGTGGAGAAAAGGGAACTGTTGGTGGAAATGTAAATTGGTGCAGCCATTATGGAAAGTAGTATGGATAGTCCACAAAAAACTAAAAATAGAGCTACTATATGACCCAACAATTTCACTCCTGGGTACATATCTGAAAAAACAAACAAACAAAAAACACTAACTCGAAGAGATACATGCACTCTAGTGTTCACAGCAGTATTATTTGCAATTGCCAAGATATAGAAGCAACCTTATGTGTGTATATATATACATATATAGTATAGTAAAGTGAAGTCGCTCAGTCGAATCTGACTCTTTGCAATCCCATGGACTGTAGTCTAGGCTTCTATATATATAAAACATACATACATATGTGGTACATATATACAATGAAATACAACTTAACCATAAAAAAGAACAACATTTTGCCATTTGCAATGACAGTATGGACCTGAAGGATATTATGCATAGTGAAACAACTCAGACAGAGAAAGGCAAATATTGTATATTATCACTTACATGTGGAATCTAAAAAGTAAATAAATGAATAATACAAAACAGAAATAGACTCAAAGATATAGAGAACAAACTAGTGGTTTCCAATGGGGAGGGGACAGGGGGTAGGAGATTAAGAGGTAGGAGATTAAGAGGTATAAACTGTCATGTATAAAATTTTAAAAAAATACTACAAGGATACATTTTATGGCATAGGAAATGGTCAATATTTTAAAGTGGAATGCAATGTATAAATATTTTGAATTAATACATTGTACACCTGAAACTATTATAAAATTAGAACAACTATACTTCAATAAGTATAGTTAGCCTGGTGGCTCAGAAGGCAAAGAATCCACCTGCAATGCAGGAGACCTGGGTTCGATCCCTGGGTTGGGAAGATCCCCTGGAGAATGAAATGGCTACCCACTACAGTATTCTTGCCTGGAGAATTCCATGGACAGAGAAGTCTGGCAGGCTACAGTCCATAGGGTTGCAGAGGGTTGGACATAACTGAGCAGCTAACACTTTCATACTTCAGCAAAATGAACAAATAGATAAATAAATAAATAAATCACATTTGATAGCAAAGTGAAAGACATTAAAACTAGTAAAGAGTAACTCTTTCAATATCTATTGGATATCAAGATTTACTTAGACTCTTTAGATGAAGCTATGCTAATTAAGGCTGTGAGGCTTACACAAAGGAATGGACAAATAAAACAGATAACGCAGGATGAGATCCACACTTAGATAGAAACCTATTAAACAATAAAGGTGTTACAAAAAATAAGCACTATTCAATAAAAAATTCTGAGACATTTAAGTATCTTCATGAAAAATACAAATGTATATTCCTAACTTCACACTAGATACTAAAGTAAATCTCAGATTAAAAAGGCTCAGAGTGAAAGAAAAAACATTTAGTTTGAAAATGAATATATGTGAGGATATTTTTAATCCTAAGGAATGAAAGCATTTTTAAAGAAAAAAAACAGCATCAACTAAAAACACAGATAAGTTTGATTGCATTAATATTAATGATAGCATAAGAAACCAGAATCTAAGTATGACAAAGGCAAAGAGTGGAATATGACATTTGCAACTCATAAAGCCCACACACATAGCCCAGGATATTAAAGCACAGGTGCTCATTTTTATTACTCTACTATTTTATCACCCTTACTATTGGATCTTCTAAAATTGATGCTTCTAATATTGATTTATAATCTTATAGTAAATTTATTGAAATTGAACTATTACTTTAATACTTGAAGAGTAGAATATTTTGCTCACTGAGTTGCAATAAGGTTAAGTTAAAATTATAGTTATAAGAGTTGGATCCAAGCAGATATTATTTTTAGACAATATAACATATAATAAAACAAAATTTAATATTTTTGAACAACATTTCTGACGTCCAATTTCTCTTAGAGCACACAGAGGAAAAGTAAGCCTAATTTAGTTCAATCTAGTTGAAATTTCTATAGTTTTAAAGCAGGTATTTTGTTTGGATCTTTTATCATGTTAGCAGATTTTCCAATAGATTATATCAATATCATATGCTTCCAGTATATATAATAAATAATACATTTTACTAAAATGTAAGAGGAAACCTTTATGATATCAACAATAAAATTAAAAATATAAAATCTGATATCATAAAAACTAGTATAGTGACTTTTTAAAAAGTCTGATATTCAGAATTATTCCTGCAGGTAATTTTTTTTACAACAAAAATATTTATGACTTTCAAGATTTAGGCTTGTAAGTTCAACACTTGAATTATCCCAAAGGAAAATATAGTACACTTTGTTTCATGTATTTGAAGTGAAAAATCTTTTATCCATAAGTAAGTATACGAATTCTGTATTTCTGCTGAACTTAAAATCAAGCTAAAACAAATAAAACTTGGTATTAAAATACATTTTCCATGTGCAAGACTCTGTGTTATGCATCATCAATCGATACATATTTTTCACTAGGTCTTACTGAAATCAATATACCCCATTGGGGGATCTACCTTTCAAAAAGTGGAGGGAAATAGCAATTAAAATGTTTAATACAGTGCATTTATGCAAAACCTAGTAGAAAGACTGCAAATTATGACCCCTTACAATTGATGCACTATATTTTCAACACATTCAAATCATCTGGAAACAATACCATAGCTTATTGATCTCTTCTGTATTCATTTAAGATAAGAAGATGTTAAGGTTTGTTTTCTTACTTTGCACTATTCATATTGGAAACTAATTCATTACCTAAGGTCATTTTAAATTCATGTGGTAGCCTACATACTGAACCATATAAGTATTTAGTTTATCAGTGTTGTATTAAGCCATGACCCTTTCTGTTTATTCATGTCCTCTGTAATGATAGTTCAGAGTGTCTTTCTCCTTTATTGTTTCAATAACCAGCAGAACAGTATAAGCATTTCAAAATTTGGGGAATGTTTCTCTTCTTCAAAGGACTATTTTTATTAGGATAATTTCTCCTGCTACTGAATGAAAACTCAGAAGTTCCCATGATTCCATGCTCTTAGGAAAGGTTTGGTCATACAATCACTCTAAGTTATGAGTCTGACCTTAGTGTATGGTCTAAGATCACAAAAGCTAAAGCACTCTCCTCTCCCATCCTCCTGGACATGTCTTATACATGGTGAAGAATGTGACCAGCTTACCTGTCTTTCTTGTCATATTCGCACTCAGGTTCCAAAGGGGTACAGAGGAATAAAGAGACATAAGGACAGAACTGTTTTTATTTGGCTGGTGACTGGCAAATATGTGAAGCTGAATCTTTCACTTAAGGGTACGGATGTGGGTTTGTCATTGGTCTCCAGCTTGGACTAAGCTTCTCGGATGGTAAGAACCTCCCCTTTGGTTGGTCATTGTTCCCTCAGATCAAGCATCTCTGCAGACTCATCTCTTCCTGGGCAGGGCTTACCACATCTCCAAATAGGCTTTTTCTTCCATGTGGACCAAATCTGCTCCCATGGAAAACATTTGTGCCTTCTTAAGCTCAACATTCAGAAAACAAAGATCATGGCATCCGGTCCCATCACTCAAATAGATGGGGAAATAGTGCAAACAGAGTCAGACTTTATTTTTTGGGGCTCCAAAATCACTGCAGATGGTGACTGCAGCCATGAAATTAAAAGACGCTTACTCCTTGGAAGGAAAGTTATGATCGACCTAGATAGCATATTCAAAAGCAGAGACATTACTTTGCCGACTAAGGTCCGTCTAGTCAAGGCTATGGTTTTCCCAGTGGTCATGTATGGATGTGAGAGTTGGACTGTGAAGAAGGCTGAGCGCCAAAGAATTGATGCTTCTGAACTGTGGTGTTGGAGAAGACTCTTGAGAGTCCCTTGGACTGCAAGGAGATCCAACCAGTCCATTCTGAAGGAGGTCAGCCCTGGGATTTCTTTGGAAGGAATGATGTTAAAAGCTGAAACTCCAGTACTTTGGCCACCTCATGCGAAGAGTTGACTCATTGGAAAAGACTCTGATGCTGGGAGGGATTGGGGGCAGGAGGAGAAGGGGACAACAGAGGATGGCTGGATGGCATCACGGACTCAATGGATGTGAGTCTGAGTGAACTCCGGGAGTTGGTGATGGACAGGGAGGCCTGGCGTGCTGCGATTCATGGGGTTGCAAAGAGTGGGACATGACTGAGCGACTGAACTGAACTGAATCCTTCTTCTCCCGCCCCACTCCCTGCAGGAGTATCATTTTCCATTCCTTTATTCTCTCTCCTTCTTTCTTTCTCCCCGCTTCTCGCCTTCTCCTCTCTCCCTCCCAATCCACCCACCAACACACATGCTTTACCTTTCACGGGTGTGAATGAGGTATGAGCATACAGCCATCCCCAAACTCCAGGAAACATCCATTAACTTCTCTTAGTGGCTACCCTAAAAATTTCACCCTTCGGAATTTTAGGGACTGCTCACCCCACCAGAGGGAGAGAAGATCCCTTAGTACCTCTCTAAAAACTTTGCCAGCTCCTCTTTGTCCCTCTGTTCTAGACTCTTTTATATTCTCAAAATGGGTGAAAGTTTAAACAGTCACAGAATCTCTTCTGATTTATCCACTTTGAAGATTCCTCCAGGGTATTCTGTCTCACACTCAGCTGGGTATCTGATAATTATTATATATTGGCACTTTGGGCAAAACTTCAATTTTTACATCCTATTAAATATTACTAGTAAGAACAATAAACAGCAAAAACAACAACTAAGATGTCTTGAGATGTTGCTTTGTTCTCCTCATGGTTTTTCTGTCCTTATTCATATTAGCCTATTTAATTCTCCCAACAAGCCTTTGAACTAAACATGCATTTTACCAACATTTTCAAGACAGATGCATTGAATCCCAGCAGGGTGTTAAGTAATTTTCTTAAGACCAGATTTTGAAACTAGGCGGTCTGGCTTTGGAGGCCATCTTATAAACCATTTTGATAAAGAGGCCTCTAGATAAACAAGAAATGGCTGTTTCCTTTTAAATATAATATGATATACAATGACTCTATGTTTGATTTAACTCTAATGGTGGGTTAAATGTGTTGGCAGAACAATTTTATAACATGAAATTTCAGTTCTCCTTTCTTGGATGTTCTTTATAATCAATATTCCTAAAGGTTGTTTGATTCAATGTTTTCTAGCGAGTTTTTGCCTACATCATAACGTCATTACTCTTCATAGATAAATTTACATTTATGGCAAATTATGGAACTTGCTGCTTTGCTAAAAGTTCAGCTGTTTTTTAGAAGCTGAAACTCCAATACTTTGGCCACCTGATGCGAAAAGCTGACTCATTTGAAAAGACCTTTATGTTGGGAAAGATTGAAGGCAGGAGGAGAGGGGGACGACAGAGGATGAGATGGTTGGATGGCATCACCGACTCGATGGACATGGGTTTGGGTGGACTCCAGGAGCTGGTGATGGACAGGGAGGCCTGGCGTGCTGCAGTCCATGGGGTCGCAAAGAGTCAGACACGACTGAGCAACTGAACTGAACTGAACTGAATTGATAGTGTCTTCTGATACAAGTCTACAAACAGATTTTCTTTGATTTTGTTTTAAAGTGAATACTTTTCAAATGGTAATTTCATGTAGTCAGACAGTAATTGCATATGGCTCAATCCCTCATAACTTCTGATCTGCCACAGAAAGAAAAACTGTCAACATATTCTTCCTTTACATATATGCTATGTGAGAATTTATGTCATTTCTCTTTCAACATAAACTTCTTGTAAAACTGTAATACTATTACTCTGATGAGACAAAAAAGTAAATAGCATTTAAGTAAAATATCTGTGAAAAACTTCTTCAAGGAAATAACAGTTAATACTTTTAAAGATTACTCAAAGATTGTGAAATTCCATGACATTTTCATTTTCCACATCAATTGATCATATAATAAGACAGAGGGAGAAAACAGGAGATTAATAATGTCAGGAAAATATATTTAGTATCTGCAAAAAGAACTGAAGCAAGGAGGTTTTAATGTGAGAATTATGGGGGTTGAAAATTGAATCTATAATTTGAACCCCATTCATGTAGATAAGTGACTTCTGATGTAAAATATTAAGCATGCCACTCACATGTATAAATATTCAAAATGTTCTATAATTTCTGAATTAATATAGAACTAGGATTTTATGTTTTACATGATGTGATACTGTGATTTCTAATAGACCCTAGTGGAGATCAAAGTATACACTGTGTGATGTGAATTTTATATCAAACAACAAAAAAGCAAACCAGTCTTTGAGCTCAAATTCATTCAATTTTTTTGATTTATTTCATTCATTTCCTTTTTCATTCAATAGAGAATTTTAGGCCTGGGAGTTTCCCAGAGATAATCTAGTCTATGCTTCTCCTTTTTTTCTTTTTCCATGCCTCTTCTTTTAAAGAAGAGAAAATAGAAGTATCAAGTAGTCAACCAGCTAATACAAGATCACACAGAGAAATGCCAAGTAAGGTCAAGAAGATTGTTTCTTGATTCCTCCATCTTGAAGTCTCTTCACCATGCCCGCAGCCCCCAGTAGACAGAAACAGCGCAGAAGGTTGTGCTACTGTATTCTAAAAATTTGACTTATGAAGAAAATGACTGACTGTCAGTATTGTCACCATCATATTTGTATTCTAAAAATTCAACTTATGAAGAAAAAGGCTGACTATCCTCATATTCTCCTTTCATAAATGTTTGGGTGAACTCAACTTTTCCTTTTGGGCCAGTCTAGATGTGGCCAATCACAAGGAATCTGCTGAAAGCTATCTCAGAAAACCACTAACATTTAGTCAATTTGTAAATGAGACACCAATCAAAGCATGATCAAAAAGTTCTGATTAGAGAGCTAGTCACTTTTTACAGAGAAGAGAAGGTTAAGATGTAAGTTGTTGTGACTTATGAACTAGGATCTCTGACTGGAGTTTCTTAAAAGCATAGGGTCTTTGGAATAGAGCTTTGAAAATTTTTCTGCAAAGAACCTGAGGAATCATGGCAATAATGTTTTTAAAGTTCAATTACTGTAAAATCAAGGCCATTTGATAAATGACTATTTTATAAGTCAGAAATATTTGAAAATGAAATAACTGTATTATAGAATCAAGCACGCTAGAAGATATTTGTAATCTATACAGGTTATAGGAATGTGAGTTATGTAATAGTAAGGTAAATTGTTACCATTTAAGGGAACAATTTCAATGCTGACAAAAGTCAAGGCTCAGAACAACAAAGCAAAACAAAAGGAAACCAAATGGTAAGCCAATTCAGTAATCATTAACCAAAATCAAATTTTGGCATGCATTTGGCATGCAGGGAAAAGAAAGAACTGTGTAGCTGGAATTGGGACATAAACTTTTCATTGTATGTCTTTCCATAACTTTTGAATTATGGTCTAGCAAAAGTTATATATTCAAGAAGATGAATTAACTTCTAAACAATAAAATAAAACCAGAAATTCTATACTTAATAATAATAAGATGGCTACTTTTATAGGTTCTATATGTACACATGGGGCCTCCCTGGTGGCTTGCAAGGAGTTGGACATGACTGAGCAACTACACACACACACATGTACACATAATATAAAGCAAATATTTAACTTTATATTCAAAACTTACAACTGTTGGCCTATTTCTAAAATCATTTCAGTTATTAAATTAGAAATGTTCATCGTACTATATAGGATTACTATATGGAGAAAGTAATAAAAATTAAACAAAAAGCTCAGACTACTAAAGGCAGGACTATTCCACTCCTAACTTCCTCCTTCCCTTCTTTCCTCCCTCCCACCCTTCCTTCCTTCTTTCTGATCCATCCAGTGTTCTTTTATGGCATGCCTACCTATAGGCACTGTGCTAGCCACTAGTGATGCACTATGAGCAAAACAGACTTAGAACATATTGTTTGGGGGCTTAGGATCTATTGGGAAAGACAGACAGTTAAATAATTTCAGAGTTCCATGAGATCGCTGTTAAATGAAAAAAGTATGAATTATTATTGTTACAAGGTACCAAGAATGAATATCCAGGATACTCTGGGAAAATCATAGAAAGATTCCTAGAGGGTATGATATTTAAGCTTGGAAATGAATAATGAATAAAAATTGGCCAAATGAAGGCATGGAAAAAGAACGTTCTAGAAAGAGAAACCATATGTAAAGGCTCCAATTAGGAAGAGCTTGATGCATGGTGGGTGTGCATAGAGATTAGTGAGGAAGGGGTAAAATGGCCAAAGAAGAGGCTGGGGAGAGCTAGATTATACCAGCCCTTATGTTCCGTGTAAAGACTTTGGAATTTTATTCCAAGTGTGATGAAAAGCCATGGATGGGATTTAAGAAAGATGATGCCATGGTCCATTTTACATTTTGGAAAGGTCATTCTGGTTGCTTTGGGCCAAATTAATTAGAAGTGGGCAAAAGTAGATGTGGAAGAACAATTAAAAAGCAACTGCAGTGCTCCTAATGAGATGCGGACACTGGCTAATGTGTTCATGTTGGCTGCGAAGGAGAGAAGTGGGAAGGTTTGGGATGTATTCAGGGAACGCTGTCAACAGAACTTGGTGATTCATTAGATTTAAGGGGTCAGATATACATTCTGTTCTACTAGCTACAGAACTATAAACTGCAGAGAAAATTGTTTAAATCCCTTTATTTAGAAATTTCTGGAGTATATACAGAACATTACTGAATTTATTCTAGATATTTACAGCTGCTAATTTCATCTTATTAGACCAATTTTAGTTTTAGGTAATACACACAACATTCACAGACAATACACATACACATACATTTTGCCCACAGATGGCAACAATAAGTTCAAAACATAATGGACAGGTCTTGTGTTAGCCTAGGGCCATTTTTCAAACTTAAAATCTTTTTATGTAGATATGCAAACATTGCTCTTCATACTTTCTTTCAATCATGTTTATAGTTTTATATAAGCCACTAAACAAACAAAATAGAATTTAAACTTTCAGACTAAGTTTGTTTTTTTTTTTTTTTTTTTTTTTTTTTTTTTTTAGCAGAGAAACAACTCACATGCACAGAGTAATAAGAGGGAAGCCTGTTCACAACTGCTTACTCTTCACTTCTCAGAAAGGGCTGAGATTTTATCATGGTGACCTGCTAGGTTTTTGATCAAGGAGAGATCATTTATCTCCATAAAGGCCTCTCTTTTGGCAGCACAATGATGAACAGAAAGGGGCGGGTAGTTAAATATTTAGATTTCATATCACTACATGATAGAGACCTATAACAAAATCCAAGACAGAAGTTTTAGAAAATGCCTTCATTCATACCTCTCTGTAAGTCCTTGGAAGTCATCAGTAGTTAGATTTCTGTAGTTGAGGCATACATAACATAAAATAACCTAATTTTTTATGTTTTGAAGTCCTTCGTTCTTTATTCATTCAGATAGAAGAAAAAGTATAGATACAAGCTAGTAAACATCCTTGAAGGTATTATGACTCCCTTCTTTCTACCAATTTTAAAAAGACTATTTGCTATTTTCTGCCTGCCAGAGATACAGGATCAGAGTGCTAGAAACAAGAGAATAATGTAGAAATGTTCTACAATAATTTTTTTGTTGTTCCTTCCTCAAATCAAGCCCATGACCACCCACTGGGGCAAGTATAGATTTTGGAAAGAGCAATAGAGTTGACATCTGAAATCTCATGTCCCGTCTCTATTTTCTACTAAATATGTGATTTTGGATAAATCATAACCTTTCTCATTTTGCTCTTTCTCTGAGAAAATTGGGTTTATACCACTTTCCCAACCTATTTATTGACCTGCTACAGGCGATGTGTGGGCTCTTTTAAAACCATATATTCTGGAGGTATCACTTTAAATGGAAGACTGCCTTAGGCAGCTTGTTGTATGTGAAATATGGATTTGGGATTAGAGACTTGAGATCTATCAAATTTCTGCCACTATTTAGCAGTGTGACCTTCATTACAGCACTTTAATTCCCTTCTTGTGTAAAGTTGAGGAATCATACTAGAATTTTGTAAGGCAGAGGTTTCTCAACCTAAGTGGTGGGAGCTTTTTTTTTTTACCCTACAGGGGATATTTGGCAATGTCTAGAGGCAACTAGGAAAAGGCAATGGCACCCCACTCCAGTACTTTTGCCTGGAAAATCCCATGGACGGAGGCGCCTGATAGGCTGCAGTCCATGGGGTCGCTAAGAATCAGACACGACTGAGCGACTTCACTTTCACTTTTCACTGTCATGCATTGGAGAAGGAAATGGCAACCCACTCCAGTGTTCTTGCCTGGAGAATCCCAGGGACAGGGGAGCCTGGTGGGCTGCCGTCTGTGGGGTTGCACAGAGTCGGACACGACTGAAGCGACTTAGCACGAGCAGCAGCAGAGGCAACTGAGTGACTGCTACTGGGATCTAGTGGGTAGGGGCCATGAATGCTAAATATCCTACAGTTCACACCCTTCCTCACACAACAAAGAATTATTTCACCCAAAACATCATTAGTGTCAAGGGTGAGAGGCACATTTTAAGGCCTGACCTTGCTTTAAATTTTTATCCATAAGGCATTCCATAAATTACCCACATGACACATAGGTATCTAAATTTACCAAAAGAAATGTTTTTTTTTCTATTATGAAAATAAACATTACCATCTATAGTAAAACTTTCCACTAAAACATAGAGTGATTATTTTTTAGCACTAAGAGGAGCAAGAGTTTAAGCATCTATACCACCATTGTCAACCACAATTCCACATGTGATGTCTCTTTGGGTACCCCATATTCCCAGATTATATAATTGGAGGCCAAAGAACAGTTAGAGTTCACAGAAGGAAGGGTTTATGTCAGTTGTTGTCAGCATGGCAATGAATACCATGAGTCTTAGCCTCAGACTCCTTTGGCTCAAGACCCATTTTCATGGGTAACTGTGTGAACTTGGGAAGCCTCTCTGTGCCTCAAGCTCCTCATTTTCAAAATATGATTGATAACAGAGTTTGTGTTTTAAATTAGATCATTCAGGAAAAGATCTTAGCATGGTATCTGACACATAAGAAATATTCAGTCATTGTTAGCTATTGTTATAGTTAGGTATGAAGGTGAGTTTTCATTATATTCCAGGACATTTCTTTATTATAGTCATTCAGATTTATTGCTACCCATAAGTATTCGATGATACTGGGTTTTTTTTTTGGGGGGGTGTCTAGTGTGCATTTTTCTGTCTTGAAAAATTAAACTCATCCTTTGAGTCTCTAAATTAACACTACCTCCCTGAAGGAAGCCTGTCTAGCTCCTGTGAACTGACACAGCCTTGCTATCTATGGTGTCCTTAAAGATCTTTACCCATAACACACCCTAAAGATTTCAATCCACATCCTTCACATTATATCATCATTAATATATACATACACACACAAGCATCAATCTTCCTGGCTGGAATGACATGCTCCCTGATTGATATCTGTATGGCAGGCAAACAGGGCCCTATATAAATGTGAAAACTAGATCAATACTAGGAAATATCTTGTTAGTAATAAAGGATAAAATTGAATTTACAAGCTGAAATTAAATCTTTATCACTGAGAAATTGAAGAGGAGAAAAGTCCCATGTTTGACAGGATGAAATGATTGAGGGAAAGCAGAACTCAGCAGGATCCATTTATAGATGGTTCCAGGGTATACTTCCTCCAAGTGTACCAAAGTGCCTGGGTTCTAAAGAGATGACACTGCAGATTCTGCTTGGATTCCACTATCCATACTATATATTTTATATTAAAAGGTTAAAAAGAAGAATGGGTGCCTGTTTTATCTGGTGTATGTTTTTTTTGAAATGAGGATAAATCATTCCACATGCTAGATTTTAGATATGACTAGTGTTGCTAAACAAATCTTACATGACAGTAATAAGCTCAGTCTCACAGGATACAGTTAAGCTAAAAAGATATGAAAATGCTAAGCCAAAGAAAAGTATCCTATCAATAATTCCAACCCATAAAACATGGTTGAACTTCTTCACCACAAAAAAAAAAAAAAACACAGAAGAAAAGAACGGTTTCAGTATTTTCATGCTACGGATGTTAAAATGTGGCCACTAATGGGATTTAGGTACATGGCTGCAATTACCCATGGACTAATTACAAATGACTGTCACTCACATTGTTCATAGCATATCAACAATTGCAAACATGATTGGGTTCACTTTAGAGTTGTGTCAGATTAGCTAATAGAGAGTATTACAATTATTACAGAAGCTCATAAATCCTCCTTGAAGACTTGTTGACAGTTTTTTTTTATGCCATCATCATATAAAATGTCAAGAACCAATTTCCTAAAGTTACTTGCAGACTGTCAGGTAATGATGGTAGAATGAACACAGAAATACAGGGCCTTTTCCCTCCTGAATGCACACAAAAACATAAATGAGGGGCTTTTTAATTAGGCACAAGCACATAAAGGAAAGATGGGAGGGAGCCACAGCAACAGAATTTTAGAAGCTAGAGAGAACAAGTAGTTACTCACTCAGAAGACCTGAAAAAGCTGAATGCCAATCTAACACATGTTGATGCCAATAAACAACATGATTGCCAAGGCAGAACCCCTGAAGGCTAGGGAATAGATGATACTGGATATCAATGGAAGGGAGGATGAGCATGGGGCAAAAAAAGAGAATTGCTCAAAAATATTTTAAAGAAAATTAGATACCATTTTTTTTTTTTTCTCCACTATGACAGAGACTAAAAGTTTACTCTGTGGGAAGGGTCAAAGAGACTCTCTGCACACTTGAGTGCATGCTTTTCTGCTGAATGTAAACTCCTTTCCCACTTGTCTATCAAGTGCAAGTCAGTTCAGTTCAGTTGCTCAGTCGGGTCCGACTCTTTGCGACCCCATGAACTGCAGCACACCACGCTTCCCTGTTCATCACCAACTCCCAAAGCTTCCTCAAACTCATGTCCACTGAGTCGGTGATGCCACCCAACCATCTCATCCTCTGTCATCCCCTTCTTCTCCCTCCTTCATCTTTTCCAGCATCAGGATCTTTTCCAAGGAGTCAGTTCTTTGCATCAGGTGGCCAAAGTATTGCAGTTTCAGCTATATCATCAGTCCTTCCAATGAATATTCAGGGTTGATTTCCTTTAGGCTGGACTGGTTGGATCTCCTTGCAGTCCAAGGGACTCTCAAGACTCTTCTGCAACACCACAGTTTATCAATTCATTGGCACTCAGCTTTATTTATAGTCTAACTCTCACATCCACACATGACTATTGGAAAAACCATAGCTTTGATTAGACAGACTTTGTTGGCAAAGTAATGTCTCTGCTTTTTAATATACTAGGTTGGTCATAGATTTTCTTCCAAGGAGAAAGTGTCTTTTAATTTCATGGGTGCAGTCACCATATGCAGTGATTTTGGAGCTCAAAAATAAAGTCTCTCACTGTTTCCATAGTTTCCATGAATGAAGCACAAGCTGGAATCAAGATTGCTGGGAGAAATATCAATAACATCAGATATGCAGATGATACCACCCTTATGGCAGAAAGCAAAAAAGAACTAAAGAGCCTCTTGATGAAAGTGAAAGAGGAGAGTGAAAAAGCTGGCTTAAAACCCAACATTTGGAAAACTAAGATCATGGCATCTGGTCCCATCAATTCATGGCAAATAGGTGGCGAAACAATGGAATCAAGCGCAAAGAGAGAAGCGGAATATTGAAGGATTCTTCTTTATGAATCTGACCAGTACAAAAAGATGCAAAGATACAGACGGCAGGGCTTTTCCAATGAGCCAGACAAACAAACCATGAAGCCCCAAATCAAATGGCTGTGAAGAGTGCCCAAGCATCTCTTTGCTGCCATACATTTATTGATGAGTAGACAATCAAGGACCACCAAAAAAGTGAGGGAAGCCTTTAACATGATGGAGAACCCAACATGCAAGTAGACAATAGGAATTTGGGGGAGAATAAAGATAAAATATACAGAGAAAAGTAAAGCCTCTAAAACAGACAACAAAAAAAATCCCAAAGATCTAACTTAAATACCCTCAGAGAGAGAAGAGATGCCATTGCCTCCACATGACAGAACAGGCTGCTGTAGAAAAAGACATATGTAGAAAACAAAGAAAAAAACACTTAGTAATTCAAAGTATGTACCAGAAAAGGAAAAAGAATCAGTAAGAGGGTTGAAAGATAAAGTTTAGGAAATGCCCCAGAAAGTAAAGCAAAAGAGAAAGAGATGGAAATTACTATGCCGAGTTGCTCAACTTTCACTAGCATTTCCATAATCACAAGGAAGCAGTAGATGGAGATGAAATCATAATTACTATATAGGAGGATGAGTAAGCAGGAGATGCACAGTTGTGTAGTAGGGGCACTTATATTTTATATAAGATGGCATTCACAACATGACTCCAAATTGTAAGCACATGTAACCATGAGCAAAATAGCATTGAAAGTGAAATATGCAAACACATATATCAGTGAAGATATTCCACTACAAAACACAGAAGAAAAGCAATTGTGCGTTTTAATTAGCTTTCACTGTCAAATGTTTTATTTCAGCATGAATAATTAAGAAGTATTAGGATTATAGTCATTCCTGGAGTCAGGGCATGATCAGTAACAGTCTTGAGATATTCTTAGATGCAAAATTTTGGGAGAGAGAGAAGATAATATAGCATGTTTTAGAAATAAATACAAAGTTTGACCTGCTCAATTCAAATGACTAGTCATTTCTCTGAAAAACTTTCATGGTTTTGAATTTTAAATTACCCTTTTAAGAAATTACAAATTACACTAATAGCAGATGTTAGTGAGAAACACAATATTTCAGGCCATATCAGTAAACAAACATATCATAGTCATCAGCAACTGCAGTCCTCCAATGTGAGTGAGTGAGTCCTGAGGACACTCAGAAAGGAAAGAACTGCTATCTAGCAGCCATCAGACTGCAGCCACTCCTCCTGGTGAGCCCTGAGGAAACTCAGGGTGTGATAATACAGGATACTGGCCCCAGACAGCTCAGGTGCATATCAAAGGAATGGCTTCTGGCAGCCCAGACTCTTGCATCTTCCCCTACATAGAAAAGCACTCAATTCCATAACTTGGAATACCAGGCTTTCTTTAATTAACAGCAACTGAATTCCAACTACCTTCCCTTTGTTGCAAAAGTTCTATAAAACCTGGTTCCCTCCTCTCCACCTCAGAGCAGTTCTTTCAGGGTTACTTGAGATGCTGCCTCCTGGGCTTGAAGCCCTAAAAATCTCCACCAAATAAAACATAACTCTCAACTCTTAGGTTGTGAACATTTCTTAAGTCAGCGTTAGCTCCTTTATTTTCCTAGTAATATAATTTGGCAAACTAAATAAATCTACAACTTTGTGATGGTCTCCTTCCTGCCTTCTTCCTTCCAGCCTCCTTCCTCCCTTCCTATATAGTTCACCTGGTTCCTGAAATCTATATGTTTTGGAACTGCTGCTCTAAATGGCACTCAAAATTCTCATTCCTTTCAGGAAGAAAAAAAATTTCAATAACTCTTTACTTTCTAACTACATTGAACAACCCAGGATAAAAATCCCATGCTTGTAGACAAGTGCAATTCTCCTCTGTTTCAAATCATATTGCATTATATGGCTATTTGTGTACTATTTTCATGACTTGCTGATGACCAACACAGTAGGATGAAATGCACTTAAATGAGGTGGAAAATGGAAGTCCCTGAACACTTAGAAATCAATATAACATGGAAGGATAGACAAAGGAAGAGTAAAACAATATAAAACCTTAAAGTGGTAAGCAGGTCACAGGAATTCAAATGAAGAGCACAGTTCCAAGTCAATACCATTCAAATATGTATCTGTATATTTTAAAGAAATTGTTGGAAAAAATTGAGTCAATTATCTTTTTTAAAAATCCCTAATGATGCCTAAATTATACAGTTACTAAATATTTTAATAATATGTATAAACAGTACCTTTTTTCCCTGGACAGAAGAAGAAAATTAAGCAGTAACAAAAAGAAAAGGCGTAATTTATGGTATCTCTACTGGAGTATTAATCTGATAATATGTACTTGTGGATGAGTGATTTTGAATGTCTACAACTCAATTGTTAAAATAATCAGCAGTTTTCTTAGTTACACCTTATAATTATGTTTTGAAATATAATAAGTTAAAAATACTTTGAAACTTGAAAGATTAGACAATGATATGGTAATATGATTGTAGCAAAACTCCTAAAAATGCTTGTGAAAGGACACAATAGTAAATACAAAACAATTTCCATTATACTTGGAAAAACAAGATATTCTCAAAAACATTGTAGCTAACTTTCAGTTATTCATCAAGAACTTATTGAACAAACTCCACCCACTGGTTGCTCAGAGATAAATAAAACACATCTCTCATCCTCAACAGGAAAATAAGACATTAAAAAATTAAATTAGTATACTATTTATCATAATAATAATTTGAGACAAGGTGAGAAAAATAAGTAATCTTTCAGACCAGTAATTTTCTCACTTCCTCTCCAGGAGGATCTCCCAAATGCTTGCCCAGCTCAAATATCTTAGTCAAGCTATGACTGCATTTCCAATTTTGGAAGATCCTTGCCGAAATGTATCACAGTCTTCTAACCACAGTTTGAGTCAACATATTCCCAAGTACTGCTCCTCTTTTTGACATTTTTGTTGTTATTACTGGCATCACCTTCCTCCCAGTTAGCCATAATTAACACTTATTTTCTTAACTCCTCTCTCTGTCAAGTTTACTTTCTATTAGTTGATACATTAACAAGATTTATACCTCTGATTGTCTCTGACCCCCCTGAAATCTGACCTTTTTCAGAGGCTAGTCTATTACTTTTCACCTAGGTAATTAGTTTCCCAGTTGGTTCCCAGGGTACTGGCTTTTTTTTTTTTTCTCTTATTCATTCTACAGTGTACTATAAGACCACCTTACCAACTAGGCTCTCTTTCTTTCCTCATTTGAAAAAATTAAGCCTTCAGTGGGGTGAAGATTTCACTTTAGAGAAAACAATTTTTTTGGCACTACTCCTTTTCATCAGGTCAGCTGGCTCAACTGCTTCAGTTGGCTGTAATACTGCCCAGCTCCCAAAGCTAACATATGTTTCACTTCACCGCCTTTCCTAAGAGTGGTCTTTTAGCAATGCCGTTATGCTTCATATCTGTCTGCTTAAATCTTACTTCTTAACTAGATTATAGCTCACCTAACATTTTCACAATGAATCCTTGCTTGACCCTGCTTTTGAAAACAGCCCTTCTTTAAACTCACACAGTACAGTTGTCTTGGTTTTACTTAGCACACTGCCTAATACTAGTCATATGGCAAGCATTCAACAAGTGCTTGATTAAACACATTATATCTTAGTACCTTGACAACTTTTAATATAATATTATAACTCTGCTTATGAATCATAAGTCTTAGAACACTGCACAATATGTGATTATCTCTGTAGTTTGAAGAAGTTACGCCTATAATTGTTATGGCTAGATATCAGAATGTCTACTAATGGAGAAAGATACATTATTTTTAACATTTAATTTGTGAACATTTTGTTTGGAAATAATATATGACTCTCCATTAGTAGACATAATCAATCCAGTTATCAGTAGACATTTGTTTCTAATACATATAGGTGAGTCAACTCTTGCCAAATGTAAAAAGACAATTGAATATTCCCAAATTCACCTCTGAAGAGTTATGGTCAAACTTTTTGTTCTCTCAGAACTATAGGACAGTCTTTTTGTTTTTATTTTTCCCCTTGGGAAAGGGTTCCCTTTGCTTCCTGTATTAGGCACTTAACTCTTGTGTTATGGGCAACTTGTAATGATATCTTTCTCAATTTAACCTCAAGGGCTACCTGGAAGAATAACTCTTCCGGTGAAAAAACAAAGACCACAAAACATAATACACATGCTTGTGCACACACGCATAGGAGCAAACCCTGATAATTACTGAATGAGGGCTCTTATCAATACTTCACTGTTCATTCATCTTGTGAACTTTTACTCAATATCACACTTTTGTGAATATAGTATTAATAGAACATGTGATTTATACTGCAGTAGTTTGAATGCTGGTCCCCAAAAGATATGCCTAGATCCTAATCTCTGGAAGCTATGATTATCACTTTACAGGCATATCTTGTTTTATTGTGCTTTACTTTATTGTGCTTTGCAGATATGGTGTTTTCGTTTTTGTTTTGTCTTTGCAAACTGAAGATTTGTGGCAACCCTGCCTTGGTACTCTATTGCTATCATTTTCAAACAGCATTTGCTCACTTTGTGTCTCTGTGTCACATGGTAATTCTCACAGTATTGCACTTTTTCATTATTATTACGTGTGTTATGGTGATCTTTGATTCTACCACTACCACTCCCTGAAAGTTAGCATATTTTAGCAATAAAGTATTTTTAATTAAGGTCTGTACATTGCTTTTCTTCAAGATATAACACTATTACACACTTAATAGACTATAATATAGAGTAAATATAACTTTTATATGCACTGGGAAAGCAAAAAATTCATGTGACTCACTTTATTACAATATTTACTTTATTGCAGTGGTCTGCATATGAATCCACAATATTTCCAAGGTGTGCCTGCCTCTGGAAAATGAGATTTTTCAGATGTAATTAAAGGCTTTTGAGATGAGATCACTCTTGATTTTCCATGTGGGCCCTAAATTCTATGCCAAGTGTCTTCTAAAAGAAAAGGATAATGAGATTTGAGATAGCCAGAAGACAAAACACACGTATACTCACAGCTGAGAAAGAGGGCAAGAATGACCTTAATGGCAGAGACAGGAGTGATGTGACCATAAGTCAATGGGGCTGACTGTCTCCCAATACTCATTAAGGGAGTCAAAGATTTTTCCCTAGCACCTGCAGAGGGAGTGCAGTCCTTGATTTCAGATTTCTGGCCTCTAGAATTGTTGAGAGAAGAAATTTCTCTTGATTTCAGCCCCCAAGTTTGGGTACTTCATTATAACAGCCACAGAAAACTAATAAAGATATTGAGATAAGTTTTCAGAAAGGTTCAGTTCAGTTCACGCTCAGTCATGTCTGACTCTTTGTGACTCCACGGATGCAGCACACCAAGCCTCCCTGCCCACCACCAACTCCTGGAGTTTACTCAAACTCATGTCCATTGAGTCAGTGATGCCATCCAACCATCTCATCCTCTGTCATCCCCTTCTCCCACCTTCAATCTTTCCCAGCATCAGGGAGTTTTCAAATGAGTCAGTTCTTCGCATCAGGTGGCCAAAGTATTGGAGTTTCCACTTTAATATCAGTCCTTCCAATGAATATTCAGGACTGATTTCCTTTAAGATGGACTGGTTGGATCTTCTTGCAGACCAAGGGACTCTCAAGAGTCTTCTCCAACACCACAGTTCAAAAGCATCAATTTGAACTGAACAGCGCTCAGCTTTCTTTATAGTCCAACTCTCACATCAATACATGACTACTAGAAAAAACATAGTCTTGACTAGACGGACCTTTGTTGGCAAAGTAATGTCTCTACTTTTTAATATACTGTCTACATTGGTCATAACTTTTCTCCCAAGGAGTAAGTGTCTTTTAATTTCTTGCGTGCAGTCTACATCTGCAGTGATTTTGGAGCCCAGAAAAATATAGTCTGCCACAATTTCCACTGTTTCTCCGTCTATTTGCCATGAAGTGATGGGACCAGATGCCATGATCTTCGTTTTCTGAATGTTGAGCTTTAAGCCAACTTTTTCACTCTCCTCTTTCACTTACATCAAGAGGCGCTTTAGTTTTATTCACTTTCTGCCATAAGGGTGGTGTCATCTGTATATCTGACTTTATTGATACTTCTCCCGGCAATCTTGATTCCAGCTTGTGCTTCATTCAGCCCAACGTTTCTCATGATGTACTCTGCATATAAGTCAAATAAGCACAGTGATAATATACAGCCTTTGGAATCAGTCTGTTGTTCCATGTCCAATTCTAACTGTTCCTTCCTGACCTGCATACAGATTTCTCAAGAGGCAGGTCAGGTGGTCTGGTATTCCCACAGTTTGTTGTGATCCACACAGTCAAAGGCTTTGGCATAGTAAATAAAGCAGAAATAGATGTTTTCCTGGAACTCTCTTGTGTTTTCAATGATCCAACAGATGTTGGCAATTTGATCTCTTCTTCCTCTGCCTTTCCTAAATCCAGCTTGAACATCTGGAAGTTCATGGTTCACATAACGCTGATGCCTGGCTTGGAGAATTTTGAGCATTACTTTGCTAGTGTGTGAGATGAGTGCAATTGTGCAGTAGTTTGAGCATTCTTTGGCATTGCCTTTCTCTGGGGTTGGAATGAAAACTGACCTTTTCCAGCCCTGTGGCCACTGCTGAGTTTTTCGAATTTGCTGGCTTATTGAGTGCAACGCTTTCATAGCATCATTTTTTTAGGATTTGAAATAGCTTAACTGGAATTCCATCACCTCCACTAGCTTTGTTGGTAGTGATGCTTCCTAAGGTCCACTTGACTTCACATTCCAGGGTGTCTGGCTCTAGGTGAGTGATCACACCATCATGATTATCTGGGTTCCTAAGATATTTTTTGTACAGTTCTTTGGTGTATTCTTGCCAGCTACTCTTAATACCTTCTGCTTAATATCTTCTTACCTTCAGAAAGGTAAGTGACTCAAATTGTTGCTGAATTTCCAGTAGGCTTTGAGAAGTTCCCTCTTTCTCTACTTTATCCCTACTTTCAGTCTGCAGTGTAGTACATAGTTTCCACTTGGAAGGATATTCAGATCTCACTTGTACCCCCACGCCTGAGTTACAGAGTCTGTCTTTCTTGACAATAACAACCTGAGTGATGAGATAATCAGAAGTTTTTGTATCTGTTAAGCTCCCTCATATGCATAGCAAAGAGCTCCAGAAAGTATAGATATCCTGATTATGACAAAGAAAACATCAGATTCACTAGGTCAGAAGAGATACTAATATATAGAGATATAGACATAGATATATGTAGATATTGAGACATTACTACAAGAATTTTCTGTTTGCAGAACTTAAAAGTCTCAACAGGACAGAGAACAGTGATTCTCAGTCTACAGATCTAATAAATTTTCAAGTACAAGCGAGGCAGGTAAGATAGAAAACTGGATATATGTGTTTTGTTCTACAGGTATTTTTGTCATTCATTCCTTGTTAAAAATCATTGCTATAGACAGTTGGAGATGAAGATCTTCAGGCCACTGAGATTCTCAAATAGGGGCAAGACTAGACCACTGGCTCATGTCAGTATACCATGATGCCGAGGACCTTGTTAACCAAGAGAAAAAAAATTAAAAGTGAAAATGTTAACTTATAATGTTAAAATAATTGAAATACATGTGTTCCAAATTACTGAACTGAACATAAGATGTTCCTCTGTGTTTAAGAGAATTTATCATTATTTCAACAACCTTTGAGAATCTTAGTCTTATTTCCCCATTGAGAAACTGTTCTCATAAGCCAGAATAAAGTCAACTTTATCTTGTTTTCAATATTCTGCTATTGTGAAAATAAAATAAATTAATGCTTAGGTCCTTTTAGTCACTGAAGTTTAAAATGGACTGTTAACTTAGTTACTATGCTATTTTCATTTGTATAAGCACTTTCACAGTTGGTGGAAATTCACATTTTGATACCATTGTTTGTGGGGCCTTGACCTAGTACAAGTCAGCCCAGAGGGAAAATTGCAAATCACTTTGTTATGTTAATGCAGCAAACATTTACATTATAAAAGACTTTTCATTTCTATGAATACCTCACCAAGTTCTTTAAAGTTAACATATATTTACAAGCCATGTGCAGGATGTTCTGTAAATGTCATAAAAATATCCTAAGTCCTATGTAACTTCTGGGTTCACATTAATTTTAATATAGTTGTTACAGGTTTTCTAATGATAATTTACCAATGTCTACATAGTTTATAACTTTAAATGCTCAAGCAATCATGAGTTGGCTTTCAATTACTTATCTATGTATAGTCAGAAAGAAAATGTGAATCCTAAATTAAGAAAGGCAACTTTGTGCACAGGGAATTAATAGCCACAGTAAACTGACGTGTCAATTATTAGTTTTACTTTGTCTATTTTAAGAAGTAAAATGAGACCACTTGCTTTTTGCTTGTTTTTAAGAAAGGACTACAATTTGCTGTCTTTAAAGAGTAAAAACTCCGATGAACTAATGGGCTCTTCTATTTGCTTTTTTTCACATTCACTTTTGCAGCTTCCCTGGTGGTGTAGAGGTTAAAGTGTCTGCCTGCAATGTGGGAGGCCTGCATTCGATCCCTGGGTCAGGAAGATCCTCTGGAGAAGGAAATGGCAACCCACTCCAGTGTTCTTGCCTGGAGAATCCCAAGGACAGAGGAGCTTGGTGGGCTACAGTCCACAGGTCACAAAGAGTCGGACACGACTGAGCAACTTCACTTTTGCAGCTCACAGGACATTCTGTTCATGAATGTTCTAAGTACTTCCATTTTCTTAAGTGCCTTGAAAAGAAATTTCATGCTTGGAGATCAATAGAAGAAGAAAAGTGTCTGTTAAAATATACTTGAGAGAGCAGAAGTACAAAAAAATAGGAATGAGGAAATAGGAGGCAAAGATGAACAGAAGCAGATCCAGAAGCCATGCAAATGACTAGGGCAAAAAAACACCTGAGAAACATTTCAAGGACAAGTTCATATTCAATTGCATTATTACAAGATGTTCTATTTGGTGAGACACAGAACATGTTAACAGTGGGATAAAATAAAATGAAACAGTCTGTAAGGATGAGACCATTCTAAATACTGAAGTCCATAAGGATAATATGAAACCATTCTAAATATTGCAGAAGGGTCATGGATTTAAGAGAGCATTTATTCACAATTGGAATTTTAAAATGGAGTGAAAAAAGAAACAATAATCAATACAGTAGTGTATAGAAATGTTCCAAGAAGTATAGCACATAAGCTTCTGTCACAGTCTATAAAATGGAAGCACAATACAATCATCACAGACTGTTAAAAAGATGAAATGAGACAACATATGAAAATGTCTTGCAAATGTAAGATACTCTAAGAGCAAAGAGAGATTATGATCATTAACCAAGGAAAGCTGAACCCACAGGGTTCTGACTTTCCAGTTGATTAAAAAGCTCATATAATGAGAGCTGACATTCACTTATGGCTGAAGTTATAAACAAGGACAGAAAATCTTGGCCTATTCTTGAGGAACAAGGATCATTCCTGTGGTTAATAAAAATTGTAATAGAAAGTTTTTGTAGACAGGCTTGTGTCTATGTCTATTTCTATCTACCTACCTATACATACCTATATATGCAGTTGTTAGCAGACCTTGTGCTCAGTAGACAATAAGACAGTAGTAAATGGAACTAGTGAACCCATTTCTCATTCTGGCTCTCTAACATTATGGAGTCTAATAGACTAAACTTTAGAGATCTGCCCTAAACTCAAGATGCCACTTAACTCTCTAACCATTAACAGTTTATTGGCTGAACTGTGATATGCAACTGTTCTTTTAACCTCTATTTATTTTTCCAAGCTCAACCTACTGTTCTGTTGCCCTTCAATAGCAATCTGATTTTTCCTCCTCTGTCTGATTTGAATTTGATTTATTGCTAGGCTTCCCAGTTATATCTTCATAGCTCAGATTCCTAAGCATTTCTTGAGCTGTCTCCCTCATCCATCAAGGAGGATCTTTAATCATACAAGGCAATCAGACCAAAACCAACAGTTTTAGTTTGGGTTATTCTGTCACTTGGTAGTCTGAAGCTACTTGAAAGGGTAAATTATAAATGTTGGTTTTCATACATGAGTATTAAAGTTGAGTAAATGCTACACTATTTGCTCATTCATATATTTTTGTGTATTAGGTATTAACCAAAATTTTAGGCATGTGAAGATGAAAACACTGTAGTCCATTCTTTAAGAGTTCCAAGTGCAAAAAGGGAAATTGACACACAATGGTATATACACCAAATGATGAGAGAAATACTCTAATAAAAATGTGAAAAAGAAACTTGTTAGTATTTGACAAGTGTTACTTAATTCTGCCCAGTAGGAATGGAGTTAGGAAAGACTTCATAAAAGTGACACTGAGATACATCTTAAAATTTGAGTATAGGAGAAAGTAATGGCACCCCACTCCAGTACTCTTGCCTGGAAAATCCCATGGGCAGAGGAGCCTGGTAGGGTGCAGTTCATGGAGTCGCTAAGAGTTGGACAGGACTGAGCAACTTCACTTTTACTTTTCACTTTCATGCATTGGAGAAGGAAATGGCAACCCATTCCAGTGTTCTTGCCTGGAGAATCCCAGGGATGGGGGAGCCTGGTGCGCTGCCGTCTATGGGGTCGCACAGAGTCAGACACGGCTGAAGCGACTTAGCAGCAGCAGTAGGCACAAGGGACTTCCAGATGGCAGCCACTGCATGAGTGCCTGGCCAATGCTGTGACCTAAGTAGGAGAGTAAATGAAACTGTGGGAAAAAATGGGGTCAGATGGTGAAGAGACTGGCCTTTATCTTTGAGGCAACAGGCAAATATATTATCTTTAAGCAGCAAACCTAACATTTATCTTAATTTACAAAGATAATTTTCTTAACAAAATAAGCCAAGAGTCTGACAAACTCTGTTTTAATTTTTGATATGCTCGTTATAGGATTTCTACTCTCTGTTGCCCCAAATCTTCACTCTGATAATTATACATAGGAATGACGATTGCATTAAACTCACAAAAGCCACTATGTATAGACTCCAACGAACAAGGCAAAGATAATTATGGATCCCATAGTTCATTCTTTCTTTGTACATCTTTGCAAGTGAATTAGGCAATGCCCACTTTCAAGTATAGGACCTTCAGACCATAATTACATGGAAAATTTTGTACAGAGAGAAGTAAAACTATCTGCTGGGATAATTGACAAATATTTCTACTTTCGTCAACTTAAAAAGTCTATGAAAATAAAGTAGGTATAATTATTTCTCTGTAGGGCCAGAACACTAAAGAGAATTTGCCCATTTGATTATGTCTATGACTCCTATATTACCCGATGGGGTGATTTTCCACAATTAACTATGTTGCTCTTAACTCTTTGATTCTCAGATGATATCTTCAATTGGTACAATCCCAATTCACCCATTCACGTACCTGTACAACATACAGGCTTCCTCACCACCAGAGAAACAGAGCATACAATAGCCACTGAGGAGAGCCCTTACTCTGATGCCAGAGTCATCTGTTCAACATTTAGATCTGTAACAAAAGCTATGGGCTTCCCTGGTGGCTCAGTGGTAAGGATTCTGCCTGCCAATGCAGGGGATGTGGGTTCAACTCCTGGGTCAGGAAAATACCTGGAGATGGAAATGGCAACCCATTTCAGAATTCTTGCCTGGGAAGTCCCAGGGACAGAGGATCCTGGCAGGCTACAGTCCATGGGGTCACAAGAGTCTGATACAACTTAGCGACTAAACAACAACCACTGAAGCTATGCCAGTCAGAATTCCTCCTTAGGCAATCTCCAATTCCAGCTAGAGCTCCTCCTGATTAGAAGAACTGAGAAAAGCTCTGTCCTTACCCTGTGTGCTTCCCCAGCGCCCTTGCCACACTCTACCTCTACAATGAATGATGATCAACAGAAAGGAGAGAAGAAAGACAGAGAAAATTCTAGCACTGTTCCCATCACCCTTGAAGCCAGCATTGCTCCTGCCATTTAAGTGATTTGATGTTTGTGATCAGAGCACTGATGATGAAATATCAGAATCCGTGACCCTCATATGTAAATTATCTAGGCACAGGAAGCTGACCCTCAGTACCTCTAAACTCCTCAAATTAACTTTTGCTTGAAATAGCCATGTATTTGAGAAGAAAAATAAACTTTTCTGGATTATTCTCGCTCTGAATTGTTTATCTACTTGCCTTAATTCTCTACTTTATTTCATGTATATAATTAGTGACTGAAAATAAAGCCTATATGCTCTGGAATTTGTCAAAAGAATTCCCTCTTGATTTAAATTTCTTTAGTATATAGCAACATGTTCTCTGTGACACTTAATATCACCTGAAGTGAAGATTTGTTATATTCATATAATCTAAGATTCACTTATTTATCTCCATTACATAAAAATGTTACTCCTCCTCTCTAATTAGTAGCAAATTCTAATAAACAGCATTGGAGTAAAAATGCATTATTCATGGGAAATAGAGAAGGGCTCTTTGTCAAAAAAGTAATCACTGCAAATT
The DNA here is from genome assembly GCF_032405125.1 of Capricornis sumatraensis. Taxonomy (NCBI): domain Eukaryota; kingdom Metazoa; phylum Chordata; class Mammalia; order Artiodactyla; family Bovidae; genus Capricornis; species Capricornis sumatraensis. Next base: position 114,790,859 of record NC_091092.1, read on the forward strand.
CTATTTATACCTAAGAAAACTATCTTTGTATATTTATCCTTTTATAAATAGCATGTGATATATAATTCTGAAGCAAATATTTGTACCATTTATAAAAAAGGCTATATATAATAAGCAGAGTATAAAATAATAGTCTAATTGCATTTCAAGTAATTTTGGCCAAAATTATATATATTACTCAGAAAATATTTTAAACTTTTAATCAATAAATTAAAAGTCTTAAAGTCACCAAGATAATTGATCAAATCAGAACTGTCTATTTATCAGAAACACTAGAAGATTCCTTATGATAAGAGGACAAAAACATATTTATTGAACTTTCCCTAAGCTATTTCCTATAATAGTTTCTTACTGAACATTTGTGGTAACAATCTCAAATTTTCCTAGAACATGTTATGTGAGTACCCTATCTCTAGTGATAGCTTGATGTGACAGAATGAATTCGATTTAATTTTTCTAGAAAAGCAATGGACTTTCCCTTACTCTCTTCCTACTCAAAGAACTGCCAAGTTTCTATAAACACAATTCTTTGTCAGGCAAGTCCGAGGTGAGTGCCCTGCTTTTATTAAACTGGAAAGTAAATCTCTCCAAGACTGAGAAAGCCTGTAGCCTGCCTGTAAGTTTGAGGAGATCACTGCAGGGAAGTGGGAGGGGAGAGGGGAGTATTGACTTTCTTGGAAGCCTCAGGATCTTGAAGTCTTTCTCTCATGCTCACTGTGGACCAGAAGTGGAAATGGAAGGTGTCTTCTGACCAGAACAATGGAAAGTAAAAACTCTTTATCAAGTTTTTTTTTCTTTTCTTGATTATTTGATTGGATAATATATGTTATAATTAAAATTTACATATCCTAACTATAAAGCTTTTAAAAATCCTTAGTTTCTCTGAGAAAGTAACATTGGGCTTGTATGTGGTAAACTGTAAGACAGGTCTCTTCTTGAGAGTTCGCGGTGAAGTGCAGGTTTTAAAACCTTCTGGATACTCTGTGCACTGGGCTTATCTGGCATGTTTTGGAGCATACATTTTGTTACATCTTAAAATATGAATGTTTAAGCATTCATGGACTAACAAAACAAATTTCATTGTATATACTTTCATATTAAAGAGAAAATCGTTATTAAATACATAGGAATATATTAAGGATAAAAGAAGTAGTCAACAGAATGATGTAATGAAAAGGTCCATAAAATTCCAGAAGCATCAAAATACAGAACGCTCTCTTTAAAATTGGAAATAACAGTTATAGCTATGGAAAAACAAATGATACCATGGGCAGTCATTCCATTAGGATATTCAAGGCAGACAAGATAGTATGATGGCCTTCACAATGTAACTCTTATGAAAATAAACTGTTTAGTCATAACTGAGCATGAGATATTCTTGTTACTCCAACAATCTACCCACATGAATTTTTGAGAATTAGATTAAAATTAATTACTGTTGATTCTACACCTGAGGGAAAATTTAATATTTCCTCAGAGGAGGCAAAAGTCAGAAAGGGGATATCATTTTCCACTGATAGACAAGAGGAAGATATACTGAAGTGATAGGTGGCTGATCCTTTATTTGGGTTAATTAGAAATACCACTTGCCAGTTTTGTATCAGTGAGCCACATCTTACAAAAACGTAAAAATCTTCACTAACACAGGGAAATGTTATAGGGGCAATTACTCAATTACAAAAGGAATCTTATATAAAACAATTCACCACAGAGTTACTTTATAGTACTTCCCTTATGCATATAAATCTTTCATTGAACATTAGCTGCTTAAAAGAGATTGGGGGACAGACTCTCTTAAAACTGACATGTTAAGCCACTACCAATGAAAGATCAATCAAAAATGAAGGGAACACTTCTCTGAAATGATGATGATTCAATTTACCCACAAATCTGTATGAACATACTAAGTTGGTAGAGTAAGGTATGATTGGAATGCTAAATGTGTTAACATTAGACCATAAAATACTGGCATCCTATTTTTATAATCATATTCAAGCACGAGTTATTTTTCATGAAAAGTCTGCATATAATTAGGAATGCTCAGTTATTTAGCCAAAATTCAAAAGGAAATTTATGGATGAATATCTCTTTATATTCAAATGTAAAATGATGTGGGTCTTTTTATAGTTTCTGCTTTAATGAACATCAGTCATGTGGTACATACTCTTATTCTGAAACCTCTTTCAATATGCTACACCATTAAGTCCTTTGATAAGTTTACTTCTGAGAAATTGGCATTTACTTTGCAAATACAGAAGTTCATGTTAACATAGGATACTCACTGCATTTTTCTATGCTGGTAAACTTCAATCATTAGGAATGACTCAGAAAGCTTTGTGATAATAGTACTCGTCAGAGGAAAAGCAGCATTTTTCTATAAAATGAATAAGACTATTTCCAAAACCTTCAGGAGGAACTTGACAGGCATAATGGTTGATGTTTTGTTTTGTAAATTATCCTGATGTCCTTTGTCTTAAGAAATATCATATCTGAATTTCTTTACTTGAAAAAGTAATTTTTTCACTCTTACTTTCTTCTTGATGGTTACTGATAAATTCATGTGGCATAGTGTCCATTACATGGTCAATGTTTAGAGGCTGGCAATCATTTTCTTCTGTTATGGCCATGCAGTTGGATAGATTTGTTGAAGAATTAAGTAATTTAACATCAATAATTTCTTTAAGATACAGTTTCATTTATGTTGAAAAATTTAGTATGCATATTTTGTTCTTAGACAAGAGATGGAAATTGTCTAAAATATTGTCTATACTATACAGTAACAGGCTTACTGAATATAAGCAACATCAAATAATATAAGCAAAATCAAACAGTCATTGGCATTCAAAATGCATTTCAGAAATCTCATATATACAGCATTCTGTGTGTGTGTGTGTTTGTGTGTGTAGCATTAAAATAGCTCAACTTACAGCAGCAAGCATATAGACCACTTAAACATATACCAGGCAATGTACTAATCTTTACATGTGTTACCTCATTAAATGCCCATACTAACTCTACAGACCTAGGTATTATCATGGTATCTTTTTTACTGATTAGGAAAATGAGGGCTATTTGTTAAAGATTTCAGTAGAAGTACATGGTAGAGCTGGATTGTCCTGAATTTGGAACCACTGCTATATGCTGCCTCTTTATTGTAAGTAACCAAAATGATAACATGATAATCATCATGATTAATAACAAAAAGAAAAAAAATGATGGTGGTGATGATGTTTGTTTTTGCAAATTTTATGATACTGAAACATGTAGCTATTTTGGGTCTCTGTTTTCTCATCAGTTTAAGGAGAAGAATTTGACTTGCTAACTATCAAAGTCCCTCCACTTCATAAAGTTTCAAAATCTAGAAATGTGAAGAGTTTCACACATCTAGTTTCTCAGTTGACCACAAACAAACAAAACTATACTCTTAGAGCTCTAGCAAAAGAGCAAGCTACATGACTCATGTTGGTATTCAAACCAGACCAGAACTACACCAGGAGGTGAAAATTTCCAAGGACTCTCTGCATTGGTTTTGTGACAATATTCTTTCCTGGACCTTTTTTTTCTTCCTTCCTTTTCTCTCTTTTGGCCCTTTTCCAAAGTAAGAACAAGCAGACTCACTTACAGTTTATTTCATTTTTAAAGCATTTTAAAAAATGTTTCAACTGACTTCTAAACTTTCAGAAATCAATGGCCCATAGGAGTTGTTCTAACCTTCATCTCCATCTTCTTTGAGCTTCAAGCCTGACCTAGTAGTAGGCCTTGAGCATATAATACTTAAAAAGGAAGTGTGATTTCTGCTTAGTTAGCATTTTTGGGGGGGTGGCTTGATTTTATTCTGGACTGAGAGACTGGAATAAGACACTTAATATTAAGAATAGTAAGTTATTTTTAAAATAGCATACATTTGTTCTCATTGTTGCCACTCAGCTCGTCTTAAGCTTTTTAAAAACAAGTTTATACAATTTTTAAAGGCTACTTTACATATACAGTTATTACAAAACTATATTCCTTGACTATATTCCTTGTGCTGTACAATACACCCTTAAGTCTATCTTACACCCAATACTTTGAAGCTCCCACTCTCCCATTCCTATATGGCACCCTCCCCTTTCTCTCCGCTGGTAATCACTAGTTTATTCTCTGTATCTCTGGGTTTTTAGTTGGCAATTTTTAAAGCAAACATGCAAAGCTGCATTTTCCCCCAACCTATTCTTCCTCTCTAGCACTAAGGATTCTGATTTTGAGACTTTGCAATATTCATATCATACATGTTAGGCCATTTAATGATCTAAAAATATTAATACTGGTTTGCATTTATTGATTTACCATTTGTATAAGGATATGACATATTAAATAAATATTACTATGAAAATATCCCTCTTCAGCTTAAAAATCACAATTCTTAAGGTCTTTTTGGTTTCAAAAATAAGATATCAGATCACAACAGCTGTCAAGAGTTATTACTTTCATTCATCCTGGTGCAATAAATTTGTACTGAGTAGAACTGAATGCCATTAGTTTAAATAATTATAACACTACTCTATTTGCCTTTACACGCTTTAATCATGTCTATTTTCCCAGAAGCTCTAATTTATGTCTAGCAAGTTTTATTTCAGGCAGTAGAACTCCACTGATCTGCATGTCTTTCTTAAGTGGGCAAGAAGTACATCATTTGTCATCTTAAATCAAGACACAGATACAAACGTTTTTATTCAGAGTGAAAAGGAAATTTTATGGTGCTTTATATGAGTTTTTCAGTGAAAATATGGTTTGTACATTCCCCATGGAGCAGTAAAACCAAAGTCAACAGCACTTTATTTGCTGATGACAACCAGAAGAGTATTTGCAGATGGAAAACCCCAAACAGTCAAACCTGGCTTTGTTACCTCTGGGAAGGAAGGTCCTATTTGAATCAGATGCATAACTCAACAACAAAGTACTCTTTAGCATCAACAGTAACGTGTGTCACTTTCAGAATTAGGTATCAAATTTAGCACCTGAATTATTTTGTTTCTAGGATACTGACATTAAGAACTTCCCTACCTGAGAAAGGAAACAGTCTTCCTAAATAAGTAACTATTCAGATAGTATGTGTTTTGTTTCAAGAAAACAGCTATAAAAATATAGACCTAGAGAGTAAATGTTAGAGAGCTAATTTTCACTCCATAAAATAATTCCCTATATACTTTTCTTGGATTAAAAACTCGACTAGAATATATGTAATACAACAAATTCCATACACTAAGTTCTAGTACATATAAAGGATTGAAGCAGAATATGTTTCAGTAACCACTTTAGCAAGATAGTAATGAAACAGTCATGTATGGATGTGAGAGTTGGACCATAAACAAAGCTGAGTGCCAAAGAACTGACGCTTTCAAACTGTGCTGTTAGAGAAGACTCTTGGGAATCACTTAGACTGTAAGGAGATCAAACCAGTCAATCCTACAGGAAATCAACTCTGAATATTCATTGGAAGGACTGATGCTGAAACTGAAGCTCCAAGACTTTGGCCACCTGATGCGAGGAGCTGACTCATTGGAAAAGACCATGGTTCTGGGACAGATTGAGGGCAAAAGGAGAAGGGGGTGACAAGGATGAGATGGTTGGATGGCATCACTGACTCAATGGACATGAGTTTGAGCAAACTCAGGAAGAAGTGAAGGACTAGGAAGCCTGGCACGCTACAGTTCATGGGATTGCAGAGTCAGACACGACTTAGCGACTGAACAACAACAACAAATTGAAGCATAAAATTTTCATGACAAAAAGTTTTCCTATTAAATTATCAATCAGGATCTATTATATAATACATGGACATTTTTCCCTCAGTCTGCTTGAAATTTAAAATTCTGCAAACTATAATATGGTGTATCAGAGCAAGATGTGTTAGTTAAGCCCTAGTGTGACATTTTATTTTAATTAGCCTGTAGTCAAATTGGTAGTCACTTGTGTAGTATGTCTTTTACAAGGACAGACATTTAAAAATTTGAGGTTTCAACATTGTCATCAACCACTTTCCTTGAGATGGCAATGTCTGGTGAATCCCTGTAACTCAGTCTGATACACAAGACTTCTTTTTAACAAATTTAACAACAGGAAGCAGATATTAAAGAAAAACAACAGCACTGTTGAACAGTTCATTCAGTTCAGTCTCATTATTTTTTTAACAGAAAATCTGGAGATGTGTATCCATTGTAACATATATACCTTATTGTCAATTAGTATTTATTAACATTCAGAAAACTAAGATCATGGCATCTGGTCCCATCATGGGAAATAGATGGGGAAACAGTGGAAACAGTGTCAGATTTTATTTTTTGGAGCTCCAAAATCACTGCAGATGGTGATTGCAGCCATGAAATTAAAAGACGCTTACTCCTTGGAAGGAAAGTTATGACCAACCTAGATAGCATATCAAAAAGCAGAGACATTACTTTGCCAACAAAGGTCCGTCTAGTCAAGGCTATGGTTTTTCCAGTAGTCATGTATGGATATGAGAGTTAGACTGTGAGGGAAGCTGAGCACCAAAGAATTGATGCTTTTGAACTGTGGTGTTGGAGAAGACTCTTGAGAGTCCCTTGGACTGCAAGGAGATCCAACCAGTCCATCCTAAAGGAGGTCAGTCCTGGGTGTTCTTTGGAAGAAATGATGTTAAAAGCTGAAATTCCAGTACTTTGGCCACCTCATGCGAAGAGTTGACTCATTGGAAAAGACTCTGATGCTGGGAGGGATTGAGGTCAGGAAGAGAAGGGGACGGCAGAAGATGAGATGGCTGGATGGCACCACCGACTCGATGGATGTGAATCTGAGTGAACTCCAGGAGTTGGTGATCGACAGGGAGGCCTGGCGTGCTGCAATCCATGGGGTCACAAAGAGTTGGACCCGACTGAGCGACTGAACTGAACTGATGCCCAAAGCACATCACAAAATTACTGTGTACTTATATTAAGATATACAGACTCTAGAAGAAGTCTTCAGTTGAGCATTAAGATAATCAAGAGAAAAAATGGATAGAGACTGCCAACATTTAATCAAGTTTCTATATTTCTTCAACAATATAGATTACATTTATTTGAAACCCTCCAAATGTTGGTAATCCTGAAAAAAGAGGCCACAGCCATACTCAGTGAGTGAAAAGAAAGAACTAAGATGGGGAAGGAAGAAGTGATTCTTATACTTGAGGAAAGTGGCTTTTTGTTTAAGGGCCCTATGTTGCAAAGATATAATATTTTATGCAAAGTATCAAAAAAATGAAAAGTTATTAAATTCACTAATACTTCTAGTGAGAGTCTGTACTTCTCTGGTAAGAATTCTGAAATTATGTATCAAGAAATTTTGGAGAAATTATTTCCTTTTACCCAGTAATTTTCCTTTCAGCAATCTGTCTTGTTGAAATAAGTTAGAAAATGTATGGCTAAAGATAACTGTATCATTATTTATGATAATGAAACTTGGAAAAACCCAAATTTCCAGCAATATCTATGAAGTTATGGGACATTCTCAAGGATGCCATATAGCCATTAAAGGGGTATTTTCTGAGAATATTTAATAGGAGCAGAATGTTTCTACAATATAAAGTATAAAAGACACAATTCTTTCTGTATTTCCTCCAAAGGTCTATCTGTAATTAACCTATGAAACTAACCTATATTTTTAAAGCAAAAAAAAAAAAAAAAGCAAAATTTAAATAAAGTACTTCTCATATCTAGATGAGTAATTAATGATAATTTTTCAGTAAATTCTAAGTTATAAAGTATAATGTGTCTCTCTAGGACAAGGATGGAATGAATTTCTACTATTTGAAAGTCTGGTAATGATTAATATAACATCCTTTGCAAAACATCTTAGAAGTTTTTGAAAATGGGCTCCTGGCCATAAGAAGACCACATCTCTGATTGACATCCTTAGGGCTCAAGTTCAGCAAGACAATGGTGAATGTCCTTTGATTCTTTTGACTATAGCTGCTTGAAAAGAATAAGTCAGGCTCACCCCCTGGATTGACCTTCAGAACTGTACAATATGATCTCTGGGCCTTTTCCCCAAGAAAGTTCTATCCACATATTTGCTGATGACTGAAAGTTATTTAAAAGGACAGAGTCTTTTTTTTTTTCACATTTAGAAATAACATACAGATGCCACTTATAATCGCTAGCTGTAACCCCATATTGATTGAAATTCAAAACCACCCGATATACATGTTTTATATGAGTTTAATTACTATTACATTAGTTTTTTCCCAAGTATTTTGAAATTTTTGGTGCCTTTTGCTTTCTGTACTGAAACAGTTTAAATGATCACTATCAGAATCTTTCCAGTTTTGAGAAGATGAAAGAATTAGAAGAAAAGGAAGACACGAGGGATGTGGAAAGTGAAAGGAAGGCATGGCTAGTCAACAGCAGAGAAAGCAGAATTTGGAGATGAAGATGAATCTATGCATTTCGTGCTTTTGTCTAAGTCATTATGAATGTGTTTCATATATTCACACACAAACTGGAGATTTGTTGGCTAGATATGTGTTTAAATTAGCCGAGATGTTCATGTTAGGTCATCAGACATGTACTAACTCAGCTTTGTATAATTTCTAATAATTGCTCTTGTAATTAATGCACATAGTAGTTTTATTCACCACTGAGGTAAACCCTCAATTTAGGACAAGGCTGAGTCAGACCCCTGAGCTCTTGGTCAATGAAATTTTGTTGGAGATTTTTACCTTCTCATGAAAGTTGGCATAACTTACAGATTCCCTTTCACTGATCCTGGCCACTCTCCTTACTACCCCCCGCCGCCAAGACTCTTCACTCAGTTTCCTTCCTTAAGATTTGATAACGCATTTTGAGCCTATAGAAAGTAATAGTTTTTTCAGACCTGGAAAAGGCAAAAATCAAACCCCAAAGGAGGTGAAAAATCAAAGTACACCTTGTAGAGAACAAACATATTTTAGGCATCTCGAGTCCTTCCTTTTTTTGGCTCTTAACATTGTTTCCTATTTTCACTTATCCTTTGTGATTAGCTGTTTATCTACCTCAATACTATACAAGCTAAAACACTAAAGTTAGTTATTTCAAATCAAATGTTGCTCAAAAATTCATGGATTAAGGTTAAATTTCTCAAACTAAAAATTTAATTTAGAAATCATTTCTCAAAAGATTTATCATATGGAGAACTGGAGTCAGAAAATAAAACAAAAGTTGACTAGAAGAATATAAGTCCCAGGTTGATGTCTATGGTTTACTTGGAATTTAAAGTGAGCTCATGTTCTTTAGACAGTGACAATAAAGGAATTAATTAGAGTATTTTTCTGGAGCATTTTGATAACAGACATGCCCATTTTTCCTCAAACAAATATACAGACACACCCTCTAATTTGCATAAACTTTTTCATATTTTCAATGTGATTTGATTAGTTTTTGTAATTATTGTTCAAGAAGAGTGATTTTTTTTTTTAAAAAATAGAGCTTTAAGAATTATTTATTCCATTCTGTAGAACATTTTAGTAGAAGACAGGGGACAATCTGATATATTCAAAATTTAGGGAAAATATAAGGAAATTCAATGAGCAGCCATCTTTCATAAAACTGTTTGAATTATGTTGTCAGAGATACGATTAATATCACTTTGGCAATGTTCATTACAGATAACTAGTACCATAAACCACTCCTTCTTGGTACAAGATATTCATAGTTTTGCATAACTCCTTAGAAATACATCTTCCTAAGGGTTACTGAAAGGTCTATATGAACATTGTCACTTATGAAAATTTATATTTCAAAATTTCTTTTCGAAGTAGCAACAATATACCTAATCTAATAATATACCAAATCTAATATACCTCAATATGCCATAGCATGCGTAAACAGCACAATACAATTTTAATATGTTTGTTTTATATACAGCATCGCTTTAATGTTGCTTGTGGTCTCCCACCTCAAAATAATGAAATTACAAAACTACTTGCATGTAAGATGGATTTAATCCAAAGGCTTGGGCTTATCAGCAAAGAAACATATTACTGCTCTGACTTCTATAAAAATTACATATGTTTATGCCTGAAAGTTGGTGAATATTTCCAATGCTGGAAATTTGTTGACTACAATTATTTTATAGTCTCTAAACCCATCACCTTACCTTTTTGCACTACAACTTTGGATATGCTATTAGTAAGATGATCAGATCTGTAACCTTCATTTTGAAGACAGGTTTACAGTTTTAATCTAAATTCTCACCCCAGTAACAATAACAACATTGATAACATAACGGATGGGCAATCAGTTTTTTTAGTTGTATTCATTAAATGCATTTCTACTTTCAAACGGTTAATGTAACAAAATATTCCTTAAAAATATGAATATATGGCTAAAATTACATTTTTTATAAACTTTCATAATAAACCACTAAAAGCAAATAATTTTCTGCTAAAGTTTATGATATATATACACATGCATACTATATCTCAAATAAAAAATATAACTGAATGTACTGTATGTATTTATAAACTAGAGGGGAAATTTCCCATAATTTAGTATAACTGAGTATCGATAAGTCAGACTAAGAAACTCTAGACTTAACTCTAAGATAAATATGTTAATATTCAGATTTGTAGACATCTAGATATTTTTACCAGAACATATTCTGTCCATATTCTTCTGTTTCAGCCCTTTAATCAAAAGCCACTTGCTCACATTTTACAAATACATTATCCATAACTGTCATAGTGTCATTCATTTTAATGAATCTCTACCCTTTCCCCCAATTTTCAAAAACTGTACTTTAATGTATTACTGGGTATTATAAGTCAAATAGTTTCACATTACTTGTTTTAAAACCAATTCAAGCCTTATAAAATGACAAGATAATATCAGCAAAACTCTCAGCCCATCTAATTTCTCAATAACCACTTAATTTCTCAACAACCATCTAAATAATATATGAGATTTGACATCCATATGTCCAAATTAATCCTAATGCAGGCATGGCAGGACGCAATATGCCATGGTTGCTGGTGTTTTCTAATTTTGCTCCCTTTAAATAAACATGGGCTTAGCTCAGAGTATTACACCAGGCTACAATATAGGCTTTAGTAATGGTCAGAATGTAACAAGAAAAGTGTACTAACAAGAATTAAGGAATTACTCACCCAGCTGGGTCTCCTGAATCGTCAGTTTGCTTTCCATAGGATACAACAGCTTGGGTGGTTTATCTGTCAGAGGGGCTGAAAAACAATAATAATACAGATTTAGAGTTATGCTGCATAAACTGAAGGAGAGAACACAGTTTATTTTCATAAGTATTTCTCATTCTCTGAGTAGTGTGTCAAAGCATTTTACCAGGTAGTGACTTACATATTGCAGGTAGTACCTTCAGGCAAGCTGAAAAGCTATTAGATTATACATGAGTCAAATATAACACTACCAAATTGACAGTCACATGAGACTGCTGAAGTACAGAATCAAGATTGCTCAGACCTTATGAATATATGATTGCACTTTACCAAATATTTCAATCTGTATCGTGTTTTCCTTTTTAAAGGGTACCCTACATTTTCTGTGTTAATTAAAGATACACATAATAACTGTATCATGCATTTCAATGACTTTGGGGGGCATAATATTGTCTATTTCTTCCTAATCCCATTCCTAAATTCCCTACTCTGGATCACATTGCCTCAAAATCCATAATTTAGTAATTCAGTTCAGTTCAGTCACTCAGTCGTGTTCGACTCTCTAAGACCCCATGAACCACAGCATGCCATGCCTCCCTGTCCATCACCAACTCCCAGAGTCCACCCAAACCCATGTCCATCAAGTCAGTGATGCCATCCAACCATCTCATCCTCTGTCGTCCCCTTCTCCTCCTGTCCTCAATCTTTCCCAGCATCAGGGTCTTTTCCAATGAGTCAGCTCTTCGCATCAGGTGGCCAAAGTATTGGAGTTTCAGCTTCAGCATCGGTCAAACACTACAATTCAAAAGCATCAATTCTTCGGTGCTTAGCCTTCTTTATAGTCCAACTCTCACATCCATACATGAGCACTGGAAAAATCATAGCCTTGACTAGACGGATTTTGCTGGCAAAGTAGTATCTCTGCTTTTTAATATGCTATCTAGGTTGGTCATAACTTTTCTTCCAAGGAGTAAGCGTCTTTTAATTTAGTAATTAGATTAAGTATTTCTCACATATATCTCCTATAAATGAAACAGCAATGTGGCATTACATTACTACAAGTACAAGCTGCATACTCCAACATGCACAGAAATACTCACCAAGTTATATTTTAAAATGATATTTCCATTTAGTCAGAATATTTTATTGCTATTATCTGTGATACTTTATAGTACTTATTGCTAATTTGCATGATATACTGTCTGATTTTTAGCTTCTACACATTATTGCTCTGTGCACTTATCAGTCTATCAATGATCAGCACACAGATCTAAGAGTGGGCTATTAAGCATTTTGAGGATAGGTTTCCCACTGCATACTTCATCCTGAGCTAAACTAGACAATCTGGACTTTAGGCAAATAGTCAGGGGTCCTTCATTAAAGACTCTCTGCTCACCCTCTTGGACTAAAAAGCCTGCCAGGTCCCCGTGAAATCTGCCACTGCAACTTCAACTCTGTAGGAAGTACAGAAATGACCAATTAAGGGTTGCTGAAATTGACTGAAAAATTAAATGATTTTACATTAAGGGCTTTCTTCCTTCCTTGCCAGGAGGACATGCCAGTGTGGTTGATATCTAGACAGCAGTGCCCCGAGTCAGCCACATAACCTCCTCACCAGAGGATTCAAGAATTCAATCTGCTTTGGCAGCTCACCACTCTCTTTCTTTCACAGAAAAAAAAAACAGTCAGTGCAAATGGAAGATGCAGCTTAACTCAGAAAAACAGGGATGAGTTTTAAGAGTCCTGGTTTGGAAGACCAACCTCACATAGGATCAACAGCTTTTGTTCATAACTAATTGAATACATTATTCATCGTCATTAATATTTAACACCAGGCTGGGAAGGAAGGGGGGAGGAAAGCTAAGCTGGGGTAATAGGATGAGATAAATCACTTTGAAATTCTTCTCGAAGACTTGACATCACTCTGATTAACCTTAAACACTTGTATTTCTTGCCTAAAGTGATCTTAACAGATTTTTATTCTCCTGTCAGCTAGATAAGTAAATTATTCACTGAATGTCAGCAAAGCAGTTCACCACTAATAGGTTAAAAAAGCCACAGGTCCTAAGCTGTGGTTATCAAATAATTTCAGTAGACTTTGAAAGCAACTATGGCAGGGAAGCCTGGTGTGCTGCAGTCCATGGGGTCGCAAAGAGTCGGACGCGACTGAACTGAACTGACTGATGGCATCAAAATAACTGGCTTATTCAGTAAATTAACTCAGTTTAGAAAAGTTTGTGATTGTGTAGTTACAAGTAGACAATTCAGCAGTTATAGTAAGTAGCTGAGAAAAATATTCTCTGTTCAAACACATCCCAGACTAATTTATCTGTAGAGAAAGATAATAAAATCCCCATACAGGACATTTGTTCAGAAGTATAAAATGGTTGTATGGTTCTCCATTCCAATTCACCACCCACCGCATGGCATTGTACTGCATCATTAAGACCTTTTTATATTATCCTCATGGGACAACTCCAAGTTAGCAGAGGAATCATAGAATGTTCAAGCCAGAGAAAATTCTAAGCTTATGACGTTTTTTGATTTTTAAATTGTGTTCCCTATGGTTTCCATAGCATCCCTCTGGGCAGATGAAATGCAGACAGAGATAAGGGGTGGACTGGGAGCTGACTTCATACTTTGTTGCGCCACCTACTCCTCTCTTGACAAACATATCCGTGCTTTTATTTATCTTACACATCAGCATTTTGTCCAAGCTTTTAACCAAAAAAGTCCAATCCAACTTAACTGATGTACTGTATATTGGGCACTGTTAGGTGCTAGGCATTGTGACAGGGGCTTTGGAATATCTTTGGTTTCTGCCTTTACCTCTTATAGTAATTAGAAGTTAAAAAATCGGCAATAGTGGAAAAATTCTGAGCTGGGTCAATTCTCTTGTTTTAGAGATCAATGATCTGAGGTGTGAAAAGCACAAGCGGTGTGCCAAAGGTGACAGAGCAAAGACTAGCTAGAGTCTTTGCTGGAACTTTGCCTCTCAATTCTTTATCACCTGATCCTTGAAAATTCTATCAAGCAGCTACTGCAGCCCTGCTCAGTGTTTCCCCTCAAGGTATGAGCAATCTGTTAGGAGAGCAAAAACATGCAAATAAGTGACCTACTACAGCAGAGCACTCGTATTGTGCAATCTGTCATCTCGATGTTTTGATATTATGCTATAAGAGGATATCATTTAGGCATGTTCACTTGTCTTTGATAAAAGTGAACGGAATCTATCAGAGAGCACAACAACTGACCTCAGATCTGACATGTGACTGTGAAATGGGAGGACCATTAAAGCTAAGATATATCTCCACAGTCATTTGAGGGTGACCAATTGTGCTGCCACAAAGAAAAGAAATGTGCAGAATTACCCATTATTTGAATGTTCCTGACACTTTATGGTGTTTAATAAATATTAGTTGAATCAAAGTGACAGAACTGGCAAACAAATGCAGGAATGGTAATGACCAAACAAAATGACCACATGCACACAAACACAAAGCCCTCTTCATTTTCTGCTTGGGCAAAAGTAGGACTGGAAGGAAACTCAAACAAACTAGTTCAATAAAGAAAAAGTAATAAGCATCAGACCATGACTAGACAACTGACATTGTATTGTCAAGAAAACAACTTGCCTTTGGGAGCATTTTCTTTCTCTCCTTTCTTTCTCTCTCTCTCTCACACACACACACAAAGGTGAAATCATTGAAAAAATAATGCAAGTCTGACAGTAGTGATAGGAAACACCGGTTGATTTTAAACCTTAATCACATTTTTCTATGAAAAAAAATATACAACAAGTACAGTAGAGATGTTTCTCTGGCTAATTATGCATTGAAATATTTATATGCCTCCATCAAAAAATATATTTTCTCTCTCTCATTTTATTTTATTTTTCAGAGATTTTATTTTATTTTTCTCATTTTATTTTTCAGAACACCCCACTGACAACATTAAAGATAACACAGTTATTTTAAAATACAAATTATTTTTATTTTAAAATTAAAATCTTTATTTTAGAATAAAAAATCTTTTACAGAGTTATTAATATGTCTCGATTGACAAATCGTTCTTCAGAGTAGAAGGGAAATTTTAAGGAACATTTGTGCTGCTTACCAGCTGCTAGTTAGAGAAACATCTAAAAGCTGGTATACACAAAGTTGTATATAGGAATAATTTCTGTGTTAACATTCCACAAATAATTATGAAGAGATGAAGTTTCTCTTTTTTTCCCCATGCCATGTACACTTGGGTTATGGAATAACAAAAAAATAGGATCCCATATTCCAAAGCAAAAGTGACAAGAGACCGGGGTAATGAAGCCAGTATTCTCAAATTTGTCTAATAATCTTAAAGAGAAGAGAAGTATGAAATATTTAGAATGAGTGGATCTTTGTTTTGACATCCCTCTAAAATTTATTTTTAGTCCCCCAAATACTATTGAGAACAATTAATACCTCTTGGATACTAAAAATTGTCCTACTATAAAAACCTGTTCTTTCAAAATCACAGATACTTTTCAAAATGTATTTTAAGTAGTGCCTTCTCTACTTTGTTTCTCAGAAGCATTACGGTGGAGTAAAAAAGATAATACACATAGTTTTCAGGGAGACATGAGTCTAGTAATTCCTGATTCTGCCCGGTTGGCTTGGCAAGTTAGAGAATTTATTTAAGCTCTCTGAGTCTCAGTCTCCTTATATATAAAATGTGATATTTCCCCCTTATGGCTTGGTGTGAGGATTAAAAAGGATAACAGATTAAATGCTTTGATATACTAGATGGAAAATACATGATGATACCCATCAAAGTTTGGGACAGTAGCATTTAGCATTCTTTGTAGCTGGAGAAGAAAAATATTATCATCTGTAAAATAATGAAGTAGAGCATTAGCTAATTCAAAAGACATTTAGATTCTGACTATAAGAATCACAGAGAAAAGAATCAGGAATATTTCCTGCATTAGTTTCAAGAGCAGGACAACTGTTCCATCTTCAAAAACAATGTAACAAAGGCATTTATAAGACTTTTGGATGTGCAAGCAATGTACTGGGAATGTAAAGGACTCAAAGATAAAATTCAGCTTTTAATCCTTACAGAGCTTACAACCTAGATAAATAATTAAAATATAACTCCACAACTCAATTTCAAGTGCCTTTTGAAGTATCTGCGAATAATAAGTACTACATATAAAAAGACCAATAGGGCATGGAGTACTACATAAGAAAGTATGAAATGAGAACACCTATATGAGGCATTGTGATGAGTGCTATGCTGCCACGCTGCTTAGTCACTTCAGTTGTGTCCAACTCTTTGCCACCCCATGTACTGCAGCCCGCCAGGCTCCTTTGTCCATGGGATTCTCTAGGCAAGAATACTACAGTGGGTTGCCATGCCCTCCTCCAGGGGATCTTCCTGACCCAGGGATCGAACCCCAGTCTCCTACATTGCAGGCAGATTCTTTACCACTGAGCCACCAGGGAAGCCCCATGATGAGCACTATGAAGTGAAAGTCACTCAGTCGTGTCTGACTGTTTGCGACCCCACGGACTATACAGTCCATGGAATTCTCCAGGCCAGAATACTGGAGTGGGTAGACTTTTCCTTTTCCAGAGGATCTTCCCGACCCAGGGATCAAACCCAGGTCTCCTGCATTGCAAGCAGATTCTTTACCAGCTGAGCCACAAGGGAAGCCCTGTGATGAGTGCTATACTCAGAGGTAATTCCTTTATGACCCTATTTAAATCTATCAACTAAATATGGTCACAAAACAATACTCACAGATTTATTCAGCTGACAATAAAACATGTTCTGTGGCAAACCCACCAACAGGCTTCATTTTACAATGGGTTTTTTTCAGCTTGTTTTGTTTTCTGCATGTACTTTTTTATCTTCAAGACTTGACAAACAACTGCCTATTTTCCTAGCAAGTCAAGGGAACATGAACTACTTATAGAGCTTCAGTGACTCAAAATAGGATTTCAGTTCTGCTTTCTTTGGCCTGGAATGTTTGAGCATTATTAGTTCTTAATAGTGAAGCACAGCAGTTGTGAGAAATATAGCAAGTAGACACCACCTCATGTTCCTTGGGAGAATAAAAATGAAAGGCTCGGAGAGAATATCCATGTATACTAGGTGAAGCTATTTGGGGGTAGAGAGGTTCTTTACTCTTCACTTGTCTCTAACGCATCAGGATTGGCAAAATGTATCTGTTGCAAACAATTATGTTAACTCCCAGGGGTGCCATGGAGCCTCAAAAACCTCAGAGAGCAGGAAGTGACAAAGTGAGGGAGCAGAGAGTGCAGGGAGAACATTTTATGAATAAACTAATACCTGATAACCTTGGTCTTGGAGTCATGTCAAAGTGATAAAGCAAATGCTCCCAAGGTGGAACTCTTACTATCAGAATGCTTGTATTCAGGAAAATCAGAAGTTAATTTGACTAGCTTTGATACTTGATATTTTATTCATATAGTTTGATAAGTGTTGCTTATAATGCAAATTAAAAACACGTTCATTCATTCATTCAACAAATATTTTTAATGCATCTCCCCTTTGCCAGAAAGTTCTCTAGTTATCAGGAGATATGACAGTGAACCAGCCAGACACAACTCCTGCTCTCATGGAGCCTGCATTCCAGTGGGGGAGATGGAAAATACACATGCAAATGAATGCATGTATAACCTAATATCAGGTAGTTCTAAGTACAATAAAAATGAAAGCGGCCAAAGGGAAGGAGACTAATGTAGGTGCTATTGTAGGGGAATGTCAGGAAAGCTGGTTTTGAAGATCATTTGAAGCAGATCTACGTGAAAGGAGGAAATCAGCCATGGAAAGGACCCGGAGGAAAATTATGGCAGGCAGAGGGAAGAAAAAGTGCAAAGGCCATGAAATGGGCATGCACTTGGCCTGCTTGAGGGAAGGCACGGATCATTCTAGTTACCCTGACAAAAGGAAAGAGTGGCAACAAGTTCAGAGACAGCCATATACCAATTCAGGCATGGCCTTGTAGAACATGGAAAAGAATGGGGTTCTATTCTTTTTTATTATTTATTTATTTTTGTCAGAGATTCCCGATTTCATTTATTTTTATTTTTTAATTTTTTTTTCCTTTTTTTTTTCAGATTTTATTTTATTTTATTCTAAATGTAATGCGACTGCATTCGAGATTTTTGGAAAGAGTGAATGGTAGCATTTATATGCCTGAAATATCACTCTGGCACCTTGGCGTTCAAGTCTAGAAGGATTGAGTAGTGTGGAGGCAGGAAGGCAGAGTGGAGGCAGGAAAACCAATGATGAGGGTTTGAAGCAATACAATGACTGGTGATGATACGTTGCTGTTGGTGCTAAAAATGGTAGGGTATTGTTCCTTTAACTATCTATTTGGTAGGTAGAGTTAAAATTTTCTGATGGATTTGATATGAAATGTAAATGAAAATCTAGGCATTAATTGGGGGGAGGTCCCAAGATATGCACTTGAGCAAACACATGAAAGGCAGTGTCATTTAATGATATGGAGGGAAGTACAAGAGTGGCAGTTTAAGAAGGCAGTAGGAATCAAGAGACATATTTTATAAATCAATTCAGTCACAGCCTATTACCCAAAGAGGCTAGAGAATTTTCCTATTGATCAATGATTTATATTTTGAAAAAGTAAGCCACTGACTGACAACTCATCTTCTCCTTCTGGTCCCCCAGAAGATTGAGAAAATAACCTTAAAAAGTTCCATGTTTCAGGCTGATGCCATATTCATTTATCATGAGATAAACTTTGGCTAATCTCTATTTTCCCTTGCTTTAACATCATTCATGTAAAATGATATACCAGCAAATTCATTTTTGACTAATAGAATCAGGACCATGCTGAGCCAAGATTTGAAGAACAATTCTCTAGTATTTCCCTGGTTCAATATGTGGTGCATATTTAATCAGAAAATTTAATATCAGACATAATTTAGTAAGTGAAGAGGAACTAAAGAGCCTCTTGATGAGGGTGAAAGAGGAGAGTGAAAAAGTTGGCTTAAAACTCAACATTCAAAAAACGAAGATGATGGCATCCAGTCCCATCACTTCATGGCAAATAGAAAAAGTGGAAATGGTGACAGATTTTATTTTCTTGGGCTCAAGAATCATTGCAGATGGTGACTGCAGCCACTAAATTAAAAGATGCATTCTCCTTGGAAGGAAAACTATGACAAGCCTAGACAGAATATTAAAAAGCAGAGACATCACTTTGCTGACAAAAATCTGTCTAGTCAAAGCTATGGCTTTTCCCGTAGTCATGTATGAGCATGAGAGGTGGACCATAAAGAAGGCTGAGAGCCAAAGAATTGATGCTTTTGAATTGTGATGCTGGAGAAGACTCTTGAGAGTCCCTTGGACAATAAGGAGAAATCAATCCTAAAAATATCAACCCTGAATATTCATTGGAAGGACTGATGCTTAAGCTGAAGCTCCAATACTTTGGCCAGCTGATGGGAAGAGACCAACTCATTGGAAAAGACCCTGATGCTGGAAAAGACTGAGGGCAAGAGCAGAAGGGGACGGCAGAGATCGAGATGGTTAGCAGCATCACTGACTCAATGGACATGAATTTATGAATTTGAGCAAACTCCGGGAGATAGTGAAGGACTGGGAAGCCTGGAGTGCTGCAGTCCATGGGCTTACAAAGAGTCAGACATGACTTAGTAACTGAATAACAACAACAACAAACTGCAAAGTATTAACAAAGACGTTATGGGATTTATATTTCATCACTTTCCATTATCTTGAAGCTCCCAGGGAACATAAGCAGTGAAAGATTATCTTCATTCAATAATTATTTTTAAAATAGAATCACTAAAGGACATCATAGGAAAAGTTAATAAACACGGAGCTAATGTTAGGGCTCAGGTTCTCTCTTCATTTGTCACCTTCTACAGTTATCTCTTAAGCCCCAACTTACCAGATTCCATTATTGGCCACCCCACTTGCTGCACCCAGACTCATAGCTGATTCTAGAACTTCTTCTAGTTACCCACTACACTACACCATGATTCTGACCTAATGAGCTGAGAGTAATATGGAGGGCAAACAAAAGAGAACATAGGTAGGTAGAATAAAGGTGGCTTAATAGTTTTATTTATAAAACAACTGCTGCTGTGACTTTTACATAAATGTTGTGAGGCTAATTTTTAAATGAATGCATGACTAATTTCAATCCTCCTAAATAAATTTGTGTGTAGTCAAAACTAAAACAAAAAAATGGTGAGAAAAAGTAAACAATACATAATTATCTGTAGAAATTATGATGAACCCAAGGAAAAGAATGCTGATTGATATAATAGCTATAATCAAGTAGGTAAGCATGCCAACTACTGTTTTCACTTCTGTTGACAGGCAAGGAAAGAATTAATGGTCACCAATTAGCTTCTAGGGACAATAGTCAATTTCAAAAAATTATGTCCTATAAGTGAAAGTATCTCTTCCCCAGCAATGAGAAAGAAAGCAAAATTATCATAGCATATCATTTTTTTCTTTTTCTATTAGTAGATAAAAGGCCTTCAAGAAATGAAAATAATAAATCCCAGGCTGTCTGGAAATGCTTATTAAGGGAAATTGTGGAATACACAAAAGGCATCATGTTACTACTGAAAGTCAGAAAATATTTTATTCTCTGCTTATTTATTCACAGTAAGACATCACATTTCCAGAGTATAGTGTAATGTAATGTCCTTCCAAATTATCTCAGGTTGGTTTGTTATATTATACTCCAATGTAGAAGAATTTCTAGAAAATTTTTGTAAGTGGCAAGGAGGAGTTAGTCAGGGATTTAAAAAAAAATGTAGTCCATGTAATATCTCAATTTAGCACTGAAAATTAACAGAGCATACTTTGCTTAATTTTATTCACAACCTATTAAATTGATGTAAGCTGGAACTCTCAGCATAAATTTAAGGTCTTTAAGACACAAAAGCATAAATATAAGATTGCAAATAAGTATATGTGTAGGGAAAATTAACACATGGTATTTTGGGGTGTGCAGTTACATTATTTCATTTGATCATCCATTTCCTACTATGAAAAAGTCTAGAAGCTTCCCCCCCAAAGCCATAGCCAGTAAGGACAGATGCCAAGATCTGAACCTATGTCATCTGATTTTAATGGTCACTTGTTTTCCATTTCTGTAGTCTGCTTTGCAACATTTGTGATTTCTAATGTAGTTTCTATTAGACACCTTATTGTTTTTCTGGAGAGTCTGATGATGTGGGGCAGACTGGGGGAAACATTTTGATATATTTTGGAAACAGAGAGAGGGAAAGGTCTGTCTTAGAACTAAACTGTACTTCACAATCATGAAGCTTTTACTGTAGAAGTTAAATAAGCCTAACACTTATTTCTTAAGATTAGAAAGGAAGGATAACGTCTGCCATTAGCTCTTATAAGTAGAACCCTTTAATGATTACAGAACTTGAGGATGACATACAATTTGAGGCTCTCATTATGACAGTGGACCAAAAAAAAGGGGGGGAAGCATTCTAGAAATCCTACTAAAATTGCTACCAAAGAGAAAACGAACCTTAATAAGTACATTCTCCAGTACAATCCAAGGTCCATAAATATGAAATAAAATCTTAATTTTTTTGTAGTAACTGTATAAGTATTAGAGACTTCGTTTAGAGTGACATTTCAAAACCAATCATATCCTGTAAAAAATAACATCACTTTTGCATAAAATGTGGAAACACAAATTAAATAAACAATTCTACTATTACTAAATTGTACTCTTCTAGATGAATCAAATTTCAGTGGTGATCAGCTTGCTATGGGGCAATAACAGTAGATTTGTCAAATACTCATGAATATTCAACTTCTGCACTGGCTTTAATTTTCTTGACCTCTGTCAATGATAAGGTTGCATTGGCAGACAGCACAGATTCCTCTGATAATCCAATCCAATTTCTATACAGTTGGAACTCCCCAATTCCAATATAACAGTAACAGAAACACTGTATACTAAGTTACAGGCTGACTGTGACAGCTAACGACATGACTGTTAGAGAAATATGTCTACAAATAATTAGCCTCTCTCCCTCCCTCCCTTTCTTCCTTCATCTTCCATTCTTTCTGTTTACCTTCCCTCCCATCTTCCTTTCCTTCTTTTCTACCTTCTCTTCTCCCTCCCTCCCTGCTTTCATATCATATTTCCTTCTTTCCCAAGAAATCCATCTGGAAGGCAGACTGAAGGGAAAGCATTTTGCTTTCCCGCTGGTTATAGTGCAAAAACAGAAACCTAAATTTCCATTCATTCATTTATTCGGCTATAACTTACTTGCCTACATAATCACCATTTTTTCCTATTTAGACTTATCATTCATTCAAGTAATGCTGTTGGGAATTATCTTTTTCACAGAGATCATTTTATAAAAAATGGTTATTTATCAAATAATAACCTCCTACCTAAAAGATTTTAAGCAGCTTCAAGGATGTCTAAACACTTACTCAAGAGCTCCTTTGGCAGTTTTCTATCGTTTCATGAAAGAAAAGTCTATCACAAGTCATTAAAAACGTGATTACCACGAAAAACAATCCAAGAAAGAAAAGCATGCCTATGAGCAATAAGATCAGGCACTCTTTAAATAAAACTTGCTATTCAAATCTAATTATGCTGCAAATGCTGTTATATTACTTTTGCTATCAGTATATAGCCAAGAGTTACTTGGCAGCAAATGGGGGTTAGTCATTTTAAGAATTTTCCTTTCAGCAATGCAAGAACAAACTGCAAATTTGTTCTTAGTTGCATCGAATACCACTCATATCCTCAAAAGAAAAGAAAATAAGAAACAAAACAAAAGCCTATTACAAAGCAACAACATCCACAAGATGTTGATAATTACTGTAACTGAGTGATGGGTACATGGAATCTCATTCTGCTACTCTATTTTTGTGTCTATTATGCTTGAAATTATCCAACATAAAAATAGTTTTTTAAAAATATCACTATGTGAAAACTTTAGGGGTTGCTAAATTTTTTGAATGCTATTTATAGCATGAATATGTGCATATATCTACATATGTCCATATAGTGAAGAATAAATTACCAATTTGAGCCAAGTTTATAACAAGAAATGAAATGAAGTTGAATTGCATCTATGCCAGCTCTAAGCAATACCACAGCTCTATTTGCTCAGCACAATTTGTTTCTATACGTCTTCACATTTCTTTGTTTATAATAAATATAGCAAAGGCATTTTACTCTAGGAAAAAAATACTAATACAATTTATCAGTTCAACATTATTGAATTACAAATTACCCTTAATCTTAGTAGCTTAAAATAGTGGCCATTTATTATTTTCTGTGAGTCTACAAAACAGCTGGGAGGAGAGTGGATCTTGGCCCAGACTGGAATGATCTTTACCCAGCTCACTCACGCATCTGTGGTCCACTCTCAGTCAAACATGTGGCTTTGCTCACCTGGGCTGGGCTTGCTTACATCTCTTGGATGTAAGTCTTCACAAGCTGAAGACTTATTACTTTTATTCAGTAATTGATATGGGATCAATGGAGGTTTGTAAGGAGGGAAGTAACATGATCCTATGTGAAATTTTTAAGCTCCTTTAGCCTAGAACTAGCCTCGGGCTGCTCTGCATCATGGACACTGAACATTCTGCCATTTGCCCAGTTCACCATTCTCTTAGATTCTTCTGGAATGTGCCTCTAGTGCTCATTCTGGAAGGCGATATTGCTCCTTCTTCAATTCTAATGCACCTTCCGTAACTATCACAGATATCAGTTTTTAGGCGAAAATTTCCTGCCTCCAGATGGGATCCCAAAACACAACTTCCTTATTTCTATCCATCCTTTAGGAGGCTGGGTTATAACTTTTCCTTCTACACATCTGTCTGACTCTTGAAAGTATAAACTCCATGAGAACAGGGATTATCGTGGTTTTAAAAAAAAATCTTTTTTAACCTGCATGTCCCTAATGTTTTCAGTGTCTTCTATAGAAGGTTGTGTCTGACTCTTTTGCAACCCCATGGACTGTAGCCCACCAGGTTCCTCTCTCCATGGGATTTCCCAGACAAGAATCCTGGAGTGGGTTAGCATTTCCTTCTCCAGGGAATCTTCCTGCCCCAAGGATTTAACCTGCATCTCTCATATCTCCTACATTGGTGGGTAGATTCTTTACCACTGAGCCACCTGGGAAGCCCCATAACCTTAATGTTTTCAGGGTTTTTTATATAAGGTAGAATACAGTAGATGTTCAAAAAATTTTTGTAGAATGACTCATCAAGGAAAAATTTAACTGTATTTCATGCATTCCATTTTAAAAGGCAGTAATTGCATGCTCTTTTTTTCTTAAAGATTTACATTGAAAACTGTTAATTAAAAATACATTTTAGATGGCTAATGAGACAAGCTTCAGTTAGTTTAGGAAACTTACTCATCTAGAAAATACACTACATGACTCCAGAAAATAACTGTTAATACATTTTGAAAAATAACTACCAGTTATTTGCATAGTTACATGAGAATATGTCATCTTTCTTGAGCAATTTATGACCAGGAGTTAGTACATTCTTCTGTTTCTCATATCTGGGGAATCAATCTTAATTTTATTACACCTCTTTTTGTCTACTTACAATGTAAAGATGAAGATAATCAATCACTCAATCAATAGTATGTAAGATCTGCCAGTGATTAGCCTAGCATTTGTGTTGTTGTCATAGGGCGAGGCCAGTTAAGTTAAGAAAAGATATTCACAAGTAATTTACACTCTGGTTGAAGATACATGACCAATAACACAACAACAAATGAAAGAGCCTATATAATAAAAAGTTGAACTATGTAGTTTTGGCTATGGGTGATATCACAGTTTTAAGTTAAAAGATGGAAAAGATAGGATATTAACCAGAGAGATTCATGGATGAGGAACATGTAATAGGTAGAGTAGATAACGGTACCTGAACTAGACTACCCAAAAAGACCAAAACTTTCCCTGTCCGTCATGGTCCCTCTCACACACTTGGCAAAAAATTGCTTTTCTGTTGGTATGAGAATATACCATGAGGTAAGATACGAGATGACACAATGTAAACAAGAATTGCAAACCAAGAAGCCAAGCAAGGAAGACATATGTTCTAAAAGCATACAAGGTTAATAGTTAATAAACCCTTTGGTCAGACTCCTTTATTAGACCTCTTTGCCTCTTATATTTGCAGTGGAAAAGGCTTTATTTAGAGCCAGGAAATCCTAAGTTCAAACCTTGGCTTTGCTCCAGTACAAAATTGTTTTCTGGAAGTTCCTTCACATGTTTGAAACTCAGTCTCCTCATCTATAAAGTAGATATCAAATATATTTCTTGAAAAATTGATCTTTTATAGGTTTGTCATGAAGTTTCAAGGAAGTGCTTCATAAGGGTAGGCCTAGCACAGAAGGGTATTAGGCCTAGGACAGAAAATGTGCTTCAAAATGTTAAGTGTGCATTAACACTGATATTAGGGATCTGAAGACCTCCAGAAGGAAGGATAAAATGTAACTGAGAAGAGAGGAGGCATAGGTTATTCCAAGAAGAGGGACTAGCATGAATACAGAAACAGCTGGACTTGATACATCATGTAAGCTGAGAGGTTAATGAGGCAGTGGATCAGAGTCATTTTGAGAATTATGGACAAATAGGTATCTTCAAAAACATTTTATTGGAAGAATTAACAAATACAGGAGTCATGAAGTAAAGGCCAGATATTCATCATCTCCTAGGATTAATTTATAAATAAACAATAGATTATCTAAACCTGATTTTCTTCACTGTGAACTGGAATGAGGTTGTGAATTCCGATTCATTAATCTACATACTCCAAAATGCTCTTTCTTGGATTAAATGATGTTTCAAAGACAATGGCTGCAACCAATAGCTAATTCCATACTGATTAACCTAGCAGAAAAGCACTGCTAAACACAGAGCACTGGCTTCATCAATGACTGTCAGATCATTTAAGATGGAGAAGTGGATGGTAAATACCACATGGTCTGTAAGACCTAAAGGCAAATTATTAGATTGCTCCAGGTGCCATCAGAAGAACAATGTAAATGCCACAACTGACCTGAACTCAATAAGGTAAGACCTGCAGGTGTGACTTTGAAGCCACTTTCAGGCAATGACAGTAGTTTGCCATATCATGAAATAACAACAAAAAAACAAGAGAACAGTGTCAGCCAGCAAATATCCAACTATGTTAGCCACATTAAAAAATTATGTCTGCTTTGATGCCTGTATTCTCAAGTTACTACACTATTAATTTCATGTGTGCCTGCTGGTCCCACAATGAGTTCTTAATGCTTCAAATTAATATTTGTTGAGCCTGATAAATTGCTATACTGGGCTTCTTTTTCATCTTTGGTTCCTAACAGATTATATAGTTGAGAGTTTGTATTCGAGGTGCATTATCCATTATGGTATCTCCTAACCTGAGTCACACTAGCCACATTTCAGGAGCTCAATAACCACACATGTCATGTGGTTACCTTACTAGATGGGCAGATCTGGGACATTTCTATTACTGCAGAAAGTACTTTCAGGCAGTGATGGACTAGAATTACTCTCAACCTTTCTTATGCCACAACCTATCTGGAAAGTTTTGTGGGGTACCCCAGGGTAAACAATTTTGTGATGAGAAGTGATTGGTCTAGATGCTCCAGCTGCCTCAAAGATCTCAGAGGAACTGGTATCTTAGCAGATCTGAAATCCATTTGGGGTACAGTCAAGTGTCACAGCACATCAGTTAGAAAGCTGTGTCTTAATTGATGGTATCCAATCCCACACAATCAGAGAAGTATAGTGTCTTGTCCTCTTGAAAAATACTTACTAATCAGGTTTCTAATTAAAATGACAGGTGATCAGAATGTCAAAGATATTTGAAAAAGGCTAAAACACAAGCTGACAGATATTGCTGATGGTGAAGGCTTTTGTGAAACGTTATGACAAACCTTGGGATTGAATTTCTTGGTTCCTACAATCTCAAAGAACTAGCAAACTTGCTGGCAATGTAAATCACAAAACAGAATGTTGAAATCTTGGGATAAATTTTCAAGACAAAATAAGAGTAGGAAGGCTTCTTTCTCATTAAAACAAAAAGACAAGGAGGAAGAGGAAAGGTGAGTTACTTGTGGACACAGAAGATGAACTGCAGCTACCATGGTTATTTGAAAAGTAGATGGAAGTCAATGGCAATTGACTAGGAAATTGTCAATTGTCTGGGAAATTTTTAGCAGTGAAGCGTTTGTGAATATTCAAGTTGCTTCCCAAGATACAGAAAGTGTCTTTTCTTTATGATGATTTTAAGTCACAGGAAAAACCTTTGTTATCCAGGCATTATCACTCTGGCACTAAGTACTAGGCAATCCAAGGAATGCAAGATACAGTAAGATCTGCTTTTCACAGCCCCAGTTTCCACAAGCATGGACTCGTCAACTCAGAAATAGAGAAATGAACTCCATAAGGTCTTGGATTTTAATGGGTTTTTCCACTGAAGAGCTAAAGATATCACACAATATTATCATAGAAAAAAAAATAAAAAAGAACCAGGTGTTCTAAGTACTACTGAATATTTTACAGCTGGTGGTGACAGAGGCAGAACCAAGACTTTGTCTGGGTGTGCTCTGTGCACATACCCACTGAAGACCTCTGTGTGCTGTTCTTAGTGCTGGAGAAATGGCAGCAAATAAAACAAAGCCTGTACTAAGTGGGGAAAGATGTACAGGAATCATAGAGGCAAGTAAGAAAATAAAGCAAGGTAAGAGAATTGAGAACAGTGCTCTGTTTTATAAAGGCTGGTGAGGGAAGAGCTTACTGATAGAGACATCTGAGTGGAAACTCAGAGGAAGGGAGGATGCAGGCCATGGAAATATCCAGGAGAAGAGCATTCCAGGCAAAGAGAAGAGCAATTTCAAAAATACTCAGGTGGAACCATGCCTGGAGCATGTGAGTAGTGAAGAGGCCATTGTATGCGCAGGGAAATGAGTTGAGGAAATGAGCTAAGGAAGGATCAAAAGGATACAAAGTTAGAGAAATACCAGAGAGTCAGATCCCTTACACTGGCTTTGGTCGTTTGGTGAGGGCCTAGGGACTGAAAGTCACTGGTGATTTCTGAGCAGAGAGTAACACATCCAACTTGTGTTTTATAATTGACTTTGCAGGGCAAATCCACTATTGGGATGGGGAAGTAGGTGGACATGTCAGGAGGCAGTCACAGGAGTCCAGATGAAATTCGTTGGTTTGGATTAAACCAGCAGTGGTGATGGCAGAGAAGTATTCAGGTACCAAATCTCCTGGGTTGGCCAAAAAGTTCATTCAGGTTTTTCTGTGCCATCTTACAGAAAAACCCAGACAAACATTTTGGCCAACCCAATACTTTCAAGATGGATCCTTGGAATGTGGGCCATGAGGTAAAGGTGAAATAAAATCAAGGCTGATTGCAAGGTTCTGGCTGGAGTAACTCCAAGAAAGGAGTCGCCATTTATTGCTGCAGGGAAGATGGTGGGAGGAGCATTTGGGGGTGTATATGGGTGGACAGGTCAGGAGCTTGCTTCTGTTCATTTTAACGTGGAGATACCTCTTGAACACCACATCTGAGCTATTTGGCAGACAGCTGGATATATGCGTCTGAGATGCAGGGCTGAATCAGGGCCAAAGAAATTAATTTGGGAGTCATGGCTCAGATGGTAAAGAGTCTGCCTGCACTGCATGAGACTTGGGTTCAATCCCTGGGTCGGGAAGATCCCCTAGAGAGGGAAATGGCAACCACATCTGTATTCTTGCCCACAGAATTCCATGGACAGAGGAGCCTGGTGGGCTATACAGTCCGTGGGGTCGCAAAGAGTCAAGCATGACTGAGTGACTAACGGTTTCAGTTCACTTTCAGCAACTCACAGAGCATTGAAAGCCACAGGCTGGATGAGATCACTGGGGACAGGGGCCCCACTCTGGGTCTAAATCTCCCCCTCCTCAGATGCTGACAAAGATCCAAACAAATCTGAGAAATAGCAGCGATTACTGTTCAGCTGCCACACAGCAATGCCAGGCAGCTGCAATGCCCCTGGGTAAATACCCAAAGCAGCTAGTACTTAGCATTTTTTCAAAATATTTCGAGAATCCATCTTTCTGACAGCCTGAGAAATACACAGTAAGGCAGCCTTCCACATGAGTAAAAATAATGCGTGCATGATCTGGTAGCATGATGCCAACCACCATGGCACTGGCTGGAGCCACACTGATGCCCCTTCAACTTCATTTCTTTTAACTGAACAGCTGGACTAGAGATCTAGAGAGGGCTGAAGTGATGCCACAGGCTGAGCAGGACTTCCAAAACCCTTTTAAAACCTGACTGCCTAACAGTGTGCTCACAAGAGCCTGCTAAAGGCAAGGTACTTATAATATAGCTCCTGTCTTAAAACCCTAGTCACCTCAGAAGCATATCTCATACTCTGGGTATAAGGTATTTGAATCTTAACCAGATTAATTGTCTTTAAGGGTCGGCTTTGACAACATGAGTAAGTAACCGACCAGCCAGTCCATGCAAGAGATTGAGGGTAAAATGAATGAAATCAGCTTGCTTGTCTGCTCGTCTGAAGGTATATGTGAGTTGCTTTATGCTGCCAAGTCAGCAAGTGTTCCCCAAGGCTCTTCCTGCCCTTCTTAACTACAGAAGCTTCAAAGCCACGTGGGATTGTAGATTTCAATTCATTTTTTTTAATGTTAATTACGGTGAAAAGATCACTCTGAAAAGTCAGTGCTATCATCAGCACATCTTTTGTGTGTAGGGGTGAAAAGGTACCTGAAAATAACACTTTCAAATAAAGAACACTAGTCAGATGCAGTTGTGAGATACATCACAGAGCACACACAGTCCAGCCATCACAGGACTCAACCAGCCAAGAAAACTCACTCTATGCAAAGTCCTGTCTCAAAGGAAAGCCAGATAATGGTCGAGGGAGGCATTGCAGTTGGGCATTATCTGGTCGTAAGTCTGAAACAGCAGAGAAAGCTGAAAACGATGACAAAAAGAATTGGAAAAAAATAAGTTTAAGTACTCTTTAAAAAATACATTTCACTCTCAAGAATAAAGGAATCCTTTTAGTATAAGTAGCAAGCAAAGAAGTCACTTTCAAAGCTGCATTAAAACCTAAATTTAGCATTTTGTGTATGTATGAGGAAGCACACTTGATATCTTCACTTACTAACAGTTCTTTTGATAAAAGATAACTCGGCATAGCACATTTAATAAATTCACATTGGAGCCAAATGAATTCACATATGTACTTATATACCCACCATATGTATTTTCAAAAGTATTCATTTGCAAGTTGGGCATTGTTCAACTGAAGAAACTCTGATATCTTTGAAAAAAATAAAAGCGTTATGTTTTATTTATGAGAGTGGAAAAACTGAAGCCTTGAAACTAGAAATTATATATAAAAAAAACTGCAAAGCAAATGCCATATTGTATTCAAGCTTTGCTTAACAAGTAGACTCTAAATGAACAGCAGGTAACTGAAATTCTGCTGTGGATCCAGTAGATGTACAAAAATTGTTAATTGGTGTTGACAGGAAGAAGTTAACAGTACTATAGTGGCCAACAGAGCCAAAGTGACATAAAAGAGTAACGGAGAAAAATGCCACCGCCCATTCAACAATCTAGAACTCAGCCTTAGCAAAAAGAATAGGTATTTCTGAGAAAGCAGAAACTGAAGTAGACGCTTTTTTTTTTATTTTTACTTTATTTTACTTTACAATACTGTATTGGTTTTGCCATACATTGACATGAATCCACCACGGTTTTAATCACCATTCTAGCCTAGGTTTGCTTGGGTACTAACTGTCTGCAGAACCTTCAGCATGCTAAGGAACATATAAACATAGAACATTATCATTAGCTTTTATTAGAAATCTATTCCAAAAGTATGTGAATAAAAGCTGGCATGAAACCTAGATCCATGATTCATAGAAAAACAAAGAGTTGAAAGTTTAAAATTTTTCTAGAGTCACCTAAATAGAGGCAAGTATTTCTATGTGAATCACGCTATTCTTTCTGTGTTTTGTTTAATAAAATCTTAGTGGCTATGAACTGTATCAGCTCTCTGGCCAAGTGTTATGGAGAGAGATACAAAAAGGGACAAAGGCACCAGTTTTTTCAATTAGGAATTTTTCAATTTGATGGAAGAGACAAATCTAATAAGCAGAATAGCATAACTTGTAAGAGAGATGGCGTTTGGCTTAGAGATCAAGAAGGCTTCATGGAAGTGGTAGCATTTTATCTTTATTTTAAGAAAAAGAAGTCACTAAAATACAAAGAATAATATTTCTTAAAATATGCATATACTTTGCCCCGATCTAGATCTATCCACTTTAACATCTGTCATACTTGATTAAAATTATTTCTCAAGAAATAGGACATTACTAAAATAGTTTAATTTCTCTTAAACCATGACCAGGACTCCCTTTCTCAATTACCAGAAGCAACCACCGTTACAATTTTGAGCTGTATTAAATTGTACTTATCAATTACTATTACATAAATACCAACCAATCAATGAATCTATCCATCTATTTTTTTGTATAGTTTTCTGGAATTTTCTGTTCATACCTGAAGTTTATGTTCTGGAAATCTAGTTTATCTCTTTCCCTTGCTGTTTAATATTCTATATTATATGTTTGACATTTTATCCCTTATTTTTTTTGCTGGTATAAACTATGCAACAAAGAGTAGCTTTGCATACAAATAGGACATATGGACAATAGGTTATCTAGGGTTTATGCACAGAGTGGGTCATACAAAGGTGACATTATAACCAGATGGCCTAGGAAAATCCCAATTTACCCATTTGTTCTGGCATAAATTTTAACAGGGCTTTCCAGATGGCTCAGTGGTAAAGAATCCACCTGCCATTGAAGGAGATGTGGGTTCAATCCCTGGGTTGGGAAGATCCCCTGGGGAAGGAAATGACAACCCACTCCAGTATTCTTGCCTGGAGAATTCCATGGACAGAGGAGCCTGGAGGGCTACAGTCCATGGGGTCACAAAGAGTCAGACACGACTGAGTACACAGAGAGAACACACAGAAAGAAGTTTTAATAGTCCCCTGTTTCAGGTTCAAAGGAGTACCGAATTGAATAATAAATTATATATTCATCCTAGTAGCCAAATATATATTCATCCTAGCATACAGTTTTATAATTCTATGGGCTACTGCCAAATAGTTCCCCAAAATGGTTGCACCAATTTATACTTCCACTAGCAGCATCTGAAAGTATAATTTTTTCCTAACAATTTTTCCAAACAATTGATAACCAGATTTTCTAATTACATTTTTAAAATTAATCTGATGGGTAAAAAGGATAATTCACCATTGTCTTAATTTGTTTTGCACTAATAAGAGTGAAATTGCCCATCCTCTAATATTTGGATTTTTTCATCTGTGAATTATATGTTAGAACTTTGCCATTTTTGCATGCAGTTATCTTATTGTGTAACTTTCTTATTGACTTGGAATTCTTTATATGAGGTTAGCCAAAAATATATGGGTTTTTCCATAAGATGTTACCCAATATATCTTATGTACCAAGTTTTTCTCATGATAAACAGTGGAAATACAATTTTCCATTTTGTCACTTTCTTCCTAAGTTGATGATTTTTTTTTTTTTTTTTTGCTTTACAAGAGTTTAAAAGTATAATATGGTCAGATCTTAGTTTGTATTTTTATCGCTATATTTTATATCTATGTTAAGAAAGTTTCCCTTAACCAAGAACTATTCCCATACATTTTGGCAACAATTACATCTTGAGTTGGGTCTTTTAAGGTCTAGTTGCATCAACAATGAAGCTGAAGAAAGTGCATGTCAAGAAGAAACAGAAAAGGTAGAAACATACAGCAAGTGTTCAGAGATATTGAGTGGCTTGCTTTTCTGACAGTGTTCCATTTATATGTAAATCATCTAAATTCCTATTGGCTTCTTCCACTGAAAATCATTTTTCTTTCATGTTTTCATTTTTCTGTTTTCTCTATTACTTGCCAGCAATATATTTCTCTGAAGAGGTTTTCTCTTTTTCTTCTCTTCCTCTCCCCTCTCCTCTCCGTGTGTACTCTGTTTTCTGATTCTTAACCCCTTTTTGTTGGTTTATTCACTCATTTTGGTAGACTATGTCCTCTAGGACCTTCTTGTGAAAGGGTATATTAAAGATAAATTTTTGAGACCATGTTCTTCTGAAAAACTCTGCACATCTGTACTTGTAGGTTAACCGATTAATTGGCTATAGAAAGAATTATAGGTAGAAAGTAAACAGTAATTTTTTGTCAAAATTTCGAAGACATTACTTAGCTGACTTTTGGTTTCAAACATTGCATTTGAGAAGTCCATTGTATTCTGATTGCTGTGACATTGTATATAACCTCTACCTACTTCTGGAAAGTTTTTAGAATCTTTACTCTTGATGTCCTACAATATCTAGTTGATACGCCTAGATACAAATCATCTTAAATGTCTTATGCTGATCACCCATGGAACCCTTTTAAATATGGTAAATCCAGTTTATCAATTAAGGAAAACTTTCTTATATGACTCATTTTATAATTTCCTCTTCTCTAATTTTTCTCCATTTTCCCCAGCTCTTTAAAATTCCAAATAGACCTCCTGTACTGATCTCCTTTTGAAAAAATATCTTCTCCTCTCTTTGATAATTTGCTCTACATTCTGGAAGATTTGTGCTATAATATTTTAATCTCTCAAGAGTTTTTATGAGCTCCCTGAATGTCCATTTTTATAGTATCCCGGATGTTATAAATTGCTTCCTTAATGTACTTGGGAATATTCATGATCATTTTAGAAATTTTCCTCTCCCTGAACAGTCTTTGTTTCTTCACAGCTCTTTTCACCTGTATGCTTTTTAAAAAAGAAATCTGTCCTTTACATTGTGAGCTTTCCTCAAATACACAGGAACTCTTAGCTGACTATTGCCATGTCAAAGTGAGGTACTGAAAAGCTGAATGAAAGTCCTGTGTGTATGGTGATGTGACTGAAAAGTGGACTTTAGTGCATGTGATCAGGGAAGTATTTATTGGTCCTTTCATTTGGAGGCAACCCTGTCAAGGGCAGGTCTTTTCTCTTTGGCTGCAGAGTTTTCCCCAGACAAGAAACCTCTAAGCTCCTGACTAGCTTAACAGCCTAACTGCCAGTGTCCTCTTGGACGAACACAGAAGGGTGGGGGGTAGGTTTTAGCACCATTCAAATTACAGACTGTTTTTTAATTTCTTTGTTTTAGTACAGCGCCTGCCCCTCCACCTTGGCGATTTCTCAGGCCCACAAACCTAAGGCCACTTTGCTTCTTCCTTTTTTTATTGTTCATTTCTTGCCTGCCTAGTGTGGAGTAATTAGTCACTTGGATGCCTAGGCCTGGGGAGGATATCTTTAATTTCCTTGTCCAGTCTTTCAAATAGACTTTCTATTTTTTCCCCCACTTCTTATCCCTGCATCCAGAAATACTTGGTGTCTCCAAATCCTGTGTCTGGTTGTAGTCATTTCCTATTGGTACCCAGTTTTCATTTCTTGCATTCTGCTAAATCAACCAATATTCACTGTCCATCTTCTAAAATCCTGAAAATATCTCTTGTGTTTTCCACTCTTCTCATAATTTTTGTCTGTGTAATATTTTTATATATATATATTTTACTATGATTTGCATGGAGATTGGGGATGGAATATGGCAGGAAATTGAATGGTGGTCCCACTAAATCAGTGGTCCCCAGCCTTTTGGGTACCAGGAACCGGTTTCATGGAAGACAGTTCTCCCACAGGCTTGGAGGGGGGATGTATTTGGGATGATTCAAGTCCGTCTAGTCAAGGCTATGGTTTTTCCTGTGGTCATGTATGGATGTGAGAGTTGGACTGTGAAGAAGGCTGAGCGCCGAAGAATTGATGCTTTTGAACTGTGGTGTTGGAGAAGACTCTTGAGAGTCCCTTGGACTGCAAGGAGACCCAACCAGTCCATTCTGAAGGAGATCAACCCTGGGATTTCCTTGGAAGGAATGATGCTAAAGCTGAAACTCCAGTACTTTGGCCACCTCACGCGAAGAGCTGACTCATTGGAAAAGACTCTGATGCTGGGAGGGATTGGGGGCAGGAGGAGAAGGGGACGACAGAGGATGAGATGGCTGGATGGCATCAACTGACTTGATGGACGTGAGTCTGAGTGAACTCTGGGAGTTGGTGATGCACAGGGAGGCCTGGCGTGCTTCAATTCAAAGAGTCGGACACGACTGAGTGACTGAACTGAAGTGAACTGAAGTGCATTTTATTTATTGTGCACTTTATTTCTATTATTATTATACCAGCTTTACCTCAGATCATCAAGCATTAGATCCCAGAGGTTGGGGACCCCTGCATTAAAAGATTGTTATTATAACCTGTGAGTGCCATCTTATTTGGAAAAAAGGTCTTCGTAGATGTAATTAAGATAACAATCTCAATTACTGGACCCTAAATCCAAGGACCAGTGTTCATATCAGACATAGAGAAGAAATACAGGGCCAGGAATCATGTGAAGAAGGAAGTAGAGATTGGAGTGATATGTCTACAAGTCAAGGAATGGCAAGGATTGCCAACAGCCACCAGAAGCTAGGAGAACCACATGGATTCTCCTGTAAATTCTCCCAAAATAAAACAAAACAAAACAAAAACCCGAAGCATAATAGCTGTACCAATAATACTTTGATTTGGGACTTCAAGATTTCTGCACTGTGAGAGGGTAAATTACTTTTGTTTTGAGCTACCTAGTTTCTGGTTATTTGCTATAGTAGCCCAAGGAAACTAACACAAGCACATACTAACACTGGGGTTCAATTAAACATATTTAACTTCAGAACTTCTCAATAATTTTATTTTCTTGTTGAAATATTTTATATATCTATGTATGATGGTAGGTACATGTGTGTGTATGCACAAATCATGTCTATATCTTAATGAATCACCAAAAACTGAAAATACCCATATAACCAGCAACCAGATAAAGAAATGGAGTATTATATCAACATCCCAGAGGTCCTATTCATGGTCCCTTGCCATCACTTCTCCCCTACCCTAAAGCAAAAGTAATCACTATCCTGATTTCCAATAATATTACTTAATTGTATTATTTTTAAATTTTATATAAATGAAATCATACATTATATGCTCTTTCAGTGTGGCATCTTTCACATAATGCTATGTTTATGGGATTCAATCACATTACTGTATACAATTAGAGTTTATTTTTATCAATGCAACATATTCCATTAGGTGACCATTTCACAATTTATTTACTCCTTCTACTGGTGATGGACCTTTAGGTAGTTTTCAATTTGAAAACTATAAATGTTGTCTGTAGCTTTTATTGCAACTACAAATACTGCTGCTAAAAACATTCTTGTACATGCTATGTATGTATATATGTTGGATCTAGACCTAGGAGGGAAAAGATAGGTTGTAGATGTTCAGCTAATAAACAATTTGGGGGCTTCCCAAGTGGGACTAGTGGTAAAGAATCCACCTGCCAAGTCAGGAGACTGAGATATGAGTTTGATCCCTGGGTCAGGAAGATCCCCTGGAAGAGGAAATGACAACCCACTCCAGTATTCTTGCCTAGAGAATCCCATGGGCAGAGGAGCATGGCAGGCTACAATCCATAAGGTTGCAAAGAGTTGAACATGACTGAAGCGACTTAGCACACACAGTAAACAATTTTACAAAATGATTGTGATAAAATACGTCCCCTTATTAGTATTTGAGGTTACTCAGAAATGCTTAGGTATCTTGCTGGTGCCATTATTATGAATGGGCATCATGCGCAGCTAATGTGGCATGGGTGTTGACTGACGTGAAATCATTAGTGTCTTGCACATCCATTCAAGACTGCATCACTA
Source organism: Capricornis sumatraensis (assembly GCF_032405125.1). Classification (NCBI taxonomy): domain Eukaryota; kingdom Metazoa; phylum Chordata; class Mammalia; order Artiodactyla; family Bovidae; genus Capricornis; species Capricornis sumatraensis. Next base: position 114,827,947 of record NC_091092.1, read on the forward strand.
TAAAGGTTTGGAAAAGGCTGAAAAATGACATCATTCCTATCTACTTCTAAAACTCTTACTCAGGTAATGCTCAGATTTGTTGAAGTGACAAAGCACCTGCTTGTGTACACAGATGACAATGTTAACACACAAGACATCATCAGCATAACATGAAGAATGCTATTTCAATCCATTTGACCTCATTGTCACCTGAGTATTAGCATTCTTATGATCCTATGAACATGAACGATTTTAATTTTTAAACATATGTTTTCCAGAAACAACAAAACCAAGAATACTTATTTTTAGCAGCACTGAGTTCAATGAAATAAATTAGTTACTTAAAATTATAATTAAAATTCTATCTGCCTTATCCTTAAGCTTCTGAGGGGCTTCATAAGCTGGAGGCACCATTTTAAAACTGAATGGAAGGAGCTTAAAACTCAAATAAATGCATACTTTATCAAAGAAAGGTGAGACAGTGCTCAATTTTTGTGTCCCATTAATTAACATCTAGAAGTTCCATTGACAGTGATTAGAGTTTCTTAGGAAGATCAAGGGCAGTGCTATCTGACCCTTCACACTAAATTTTACTCCTTTTAGATTTGCACCAAATATTTCTTGAATGGAGTTGTGTGATTGTGTATATGATTTAATTAGCTGAAATTACACTGAAATATTTTAAATTAATACCTGTGACATGTGGCCTGTCTTTTTAAATAGGTACAAAATCATGGTGGAAACAAATGTCATAGCCACATATATTAACCCCAAGACAATCATGATTATAAGAACTGCTTGTTTAGTTAAAGGTCACAATGTAATTCTTCCATTTACTGATATTATTCCTGTCACTATACATGGTCTCATTATAGGAGCATATTTTTTATAGTTGGCCACCTATGATTCAGCTATTTAAACCTAAAATGTATAATTTCAATGCACTCTTTACATTTTAAAAAGTCAATGTGCAAACTGAATAAAAAGGCAAAAGATATATAAAAGGTAAATATTTAAACTTGATATGCATTTAGATAATATCTGGAGAAACTACTTTCTATGGACTGTTAAATGGTTCATTTCAAATAAGAGACCAGCAATTAGGTATATTGGTGATTTTTAAGAGTTCTGAGTAAAATAGCATAAATTTACATGTCCCCCACACACATTATCCTGTTTGAACTTTTTTTAAACAAGATCATGTTAGAAAATTAATGCATTTACTCATAAAAGTAGGGAGGTTATTTATGGTATGTTTTTTCCTATTAGTAGATTTACTATGCTGTTAGACAATGTAAACAAGACTTCAGAGATTATTTGGCTTACTAAGGACAATAAACTTTTCAACCTATGAGAGGTCTCTACGTTGAAATACCATGTTACTTAGTAGACAAGAAGGCTCTCTAATAGAAAGCCATTCCACAGGTCTTGACTTTAGATTTCACTCCAAGTAAAAACACTAATGTTAAATTATACAACTACAGCAACAAACTCCTTCCCAATAAATTCAAGATGCTTTTAAATAGTTCTGGAGAAGACTCTTGAGAGTCCCTTGGACAGCAAGGAGATCAAACAGTCAATCCTAAAGGAAATCAATTCTGAATATTCATTGGAAAGACTGATGCTGAAGCTCCAATACTTTGGCCATCTGATGTGAAGATCCTGATTAAAAAATACCCTGATGCTAGATTGAGAGCAGGAGGAGAAGGGGATGACAGAGGCTGAGACGGTTGGATGGTATCACTGATACAATGGACATGAGTTTGAGCAAACTCCCAAGATAGTGAAGGACAGGGAAGCCTGGCAGCTGCAGTTCATGGGATCTCAAAGAGTTGGACATAACTTAGTGACTGAACAGCGACATCTTCTCCCCAGTTAGCCTGAATTAATTGAGTCTTACTATACCATAATTTAACTATATTTAGATATTTTTAAATAGATGGACAATTTCCCCATATACTGAGTGTTGTTGAATGCAAACAGTGTTGAATGATGGACTCCTGTTGAATATTCTAGGCAACCTGGGAATGGAAGATGCAGAGAAGACTTTGGGATGGCCACCAAGCTAGGAACAGGTTCACAGACTATCACAGAGAGGGATCTGATTTTTTAATTAAATCAAAAGTACATGTGGCTAGAGAAACTAAAACAGAGAACATTTGATCACAGAGAATTAGACTAGACAACACAGAGGCTATCATGGGAGAATAAGAACTAAATGCATTTGTTTAGAAGGCCAACCATTGAACTATGCAAAATACTAATACTTTTCTAAACAAAGATAACACTTGTATGTAGTGACTTTGAGTCAAGTTTTCTAAATATAATACATTATTGTATTTATAGTATTCTTATCTGGAATAACTTCGAGATTTCAATACTTGTTTCTGTATCAATAAAGAAGAATCAATCATAAAATCTCACAGAATATAAAATTTTAATCCCTTTGACATTATCATATTGATATTTCATAAAACCTTTGGTATAACCTACCATAACTTTAATAAGTTTGGGGTATGAGTTTTTAATATAAAGATTACTACTAAGGTGAAAGATGTGTATATCTCAATTTTACTTACTTAAGTATCATTTCTGTCTATAGTATTGATGGGGCAGATTTTTTTGTTTCACCATTGCCTAATTAACTTATTCCTTAGGAATTTTACCATAAAAGGTAAAATTAGTGATGAAAATTTTGCCTCATTCCTGCCAAGGAGTTATCTGATTCAAGACTATCTGTTAGGGTATCTTTTAAAATCATAGCCCCACCAAAATAAAATACTTAGGAATAAATCTGACTAAAGAGGTGAAAGACCTACATGCTGAGAACTATAAAATATTATAATAAAGGAAACTGAATATGATTAAAAGAAATTGAAGCATATCCCATGCTCTTGGATTGGAAGAATAATTATTAAAATGGCCATACTACCCAAAGCAATCCACAGATTTAATTGAACCTTTATCAAGTTACCCATGACATTTTTTACAGAACTAGAGTGAATAATCCTAAAATTTATATGGAACCATAAAAGAATCAGAATTGCCAGAGCAATCCTGAAGAAAAAGAACAAAGGAGGAGGCATAACCCTCCTAGACTTTGGATAATATTATACAGCTACAGTAATTGAAACAGTGTTGTACTGGCACAAAAACAGACATAAGGATCAATGGAACAGAATAAAGAGCCTAGAAATAAGCCCACATACCTATAGTCAATTAATTTTGACAAACAAGGTAAAAATATAAAATAGAAAAAAGACAGTCTCTTTGGCAAGTGGTGCTGGGAAAGTTGGACAGCCACATGTAAATCAACGAAGTTAGAAGGCACTCTCACGCTATACACAAAAATAAACTCAAAATGGCTTAAAGACGTAAACATGAGACATGACACCATAAAACTTCTAGAAGAGATTATAGGCAAAACATTCTCTAAAATAAATTATACTAGTATATTCTTAGGTCAGTCTCCCAAAGCAATAGAAATAAAAACAACAATAATAACAATAACAGCAATAAACAAATGGGACCTAATCAAACTTACAAGCTTTTACACAGGAAAGGAAACTATAAACAAAATGAAAAGGCAACCTACAGGCTGGGAGAAAATATTTGCAAACAATGTGAATAACAAGGCCTTAATTTCCAAAATATACAGACAGCTCACACAACTAAACAACAACAACAACAAAAAACCCAAACATCCCTATCAAAAAATGGGCAGAAGACTGAAATAAACATTTCTCCAAAGAAAAACAGATGGCCAATAGGAACATGGAAAGATGTTCAACATCACTAATTATTAGGGAAATGCAAATCAAAACTACAGGAGATACCATCTCACACCAGTCAGAAAAGACATCATTAAAAAGTCTACAAATGACAAATGCTGGAGAGCATATGGAGAAAAGGAAATCCTCCTATAACTGTTGGTGGGAATGTAAGTTGGTGTAGGCACTGTGGAAAACAGAACGGAGATTTCTCAAAAAAAAAAACAAAACAAAACCAAAAAAACCCCTAAATATAGAATTACCATATGATCAAGCAATTCCACTCCTCGGCATATTTCCAGAAAAAAAACTATAATTCAAAAAGATACATGCATTCCTATGCTCATAGCAGCACTATTGACAATATCCAAGACATGGAAACAACCCAAATGCCCATCAACAGAGGAAGAGATAAAGAAGATGCGGTACACATATACAATGGAATACTACTCAGTAGTACAAAGTGATGAAATAACGCCATTTACAGAAACATGGACACAACTAGAGATTATAATCTTAACTGAAGTGAGAAAGACAAATACTATATGATATAATTTATATGTGGGATCTAAAATACGACACAAATGAACTTCTCTGTGAAACAGAAGCAGACTCATGGACGTAGAGAAAAGAGTTGTGGTTGCCAAGGGGAAGGGGAAGAAGGAGACGGATGAATTAGGAAGTTGGGGCTGGTAGATGTAAGTTTTATATATAGAATGGATTTAAAAAAAAGGTCCTACTGTATAGCTCAGGGAGAACTATATTCAATATCCTGTAATAAAACAATGAAAAAAATTTTAAATGTATATATATGTATCACTGAATCACTTTGCTGTGAAGCAGAAATTAATACAACATTGCAAATCAACTATACTTCAATAAAAAAGGGGGGAAAGGACAATTTGTTAGGATGTAGGATGTCTCATTTGTTTCATTCTGAAATATATGCTGGGTCCAGGAAATAACTTGTCTTTGCTCCTAAGGACTTCCAAAAGTGCAAGTTCTAGAGCCTTCTCAAAGGTATCAATTATTTAATAAAAAATGAAAGAGCGGTTTGTCAGTCCTGGGCTGTTTTCTCCTAAGCTCCTCTGGAGAAGGTGAAATCAAGAGTTATTATAACTAAGCCAAACTCACCCCAGAGCAGTTCCTGAGAATAGAGTTGATTTAAATATCCAGGCTTCCCAGGTGGCTCAGTAGGTAAAGAATCTGCCTGCAATGCAGGAGACGCTGGCAGATGTGGGTTCGATCCCTGGGTAGGGAAGATCCCCTGGAAGAGGACATGGCAACCCACTTCCATATTCTTGCCTGGAGGAGCCTGGTGGGCTATAGTCCATGGGGTTGCAAAGAGTCAAACATGACTAAGTATGCAAGCACAATCCAGCGGTTCTCAGACTTAATTCATTCTTCTCTTTGTATCTCTTGCAGAATGTTAAGACATAATGAACACAGATTTCTCAAAGTAGATTCTTTGAGAAGAATATAGCAAGCATGTATTGAGCCCTTTTCTTAGGCACTTGGTAATCAAGAATAATAATAACAAAAATAATAATGGCCTATTCTACTTCAAAAAGCTTGTAATTAATGGTATAGAAAGAAATTTAATTAAGAAGCAGAGTGAAAATGGAAGCATGGACACAGAATTATGGGGGCACAGGGGAGAGTCTTAATAAACATGGAAGGGTTTTATACCTACAAGTATACACTAGGATTCTCACATTTGTCCAAGAATCACTCATACTTTTCATCACTAAGGTGCATAGTGAGGAATTCTCAAATTCATATACCTAATACTCACTGGACTCTTCCCTGACTATATGTTAAGGAACACTAGATATTTCTTATCAGGAGCAGACTATGTATCAGATCTTTGTTGAAAACCTCTGTATTAATGCTAGGGGTCATTACTGGTGAGCATCCATCAACACTTAGATGTAGTAACTCAAGATAACACATGTTGGGAAAAAACGCTTTTTCCCTGATAGCCATTTGGTTTGTCATCCATCTATTATATGTGAATTATCACAGTTAGATTTAGTAAACTGTGATCTTTGCTTAAAGCTATCAACTATTGAGAATGGAGTTAAGCCTAGGTTTGAGCACAAGTATCTTTTCTTTAACAACAGCAGCAATAACAAAAGCAACAAAAAGTCTTTGCCTGCTGAAGGATTCTGGTTCAAAGTTAGGAAAGGTAGCTTTATTAATTATACCTCGGGGTGGGGGGAGGGATGAGTCATAGAAGTTAAGATGCCATTTTATTCTCCCTAAAGACAACAGATAAGCAGTGCCATGGCAACTAAATGTACAGTTCTTTGTATATGCAGTTAAATAGTTCATGCATCGCTCAGAAACCTGGAGAAATCATATAGTGTAATTTTCTCTTATATCCTTGACACCCTTTGTTAGATTACTACTGAAATGTTATAGCAGCATTGGTTGTGGTTTAAGAACAAAGAGGTGCTAACCCAAGAAAGCACTGAATGCTGCGTCCCTAAGTAAATCTTACTGAAGTTACTGTCTTTTCCTATTAATTCTCAATGGAGCCAAACATTCCCATGGCTCTGGGTTCATATGCCTTTGGTAGACCCTACCTGAGTGAGTGGAGAAGGCAATGGCATCCCACTCCAGTACTCTTGCCTGGAAAACCCCATGGGCAGAGGAGCCTGGTAGGCTGCAGTCCATGGGGTCGCTATGAGTCGGACATGACTGAGCAACTTCACTTTCACTTTTCACTTTCCTGCATTGGAGAAGGAAATGGCAACCCACTCCAGTGTTCTTGCCTGGAGAATCCCAGGGCCGGAGGAGCCTGGTGGGCTGCCATCTATGGGGTCGCACAGAGTCGGACACGACTGAAGCGACTTAGCAGCAGCAGCAACCTGAGTGAGATGGAGCTGGTGGCTTGGAATTATGTACTGGAATACCACCACAATCACACAGCTCTAAGGACGATTCCATTAATCCACTCACAGATCCATGAGGGAAACCATGAAAACACCTGAGATGAATTTTTTTTTTTTTTTACCTCACTAACAAAGAAAGTTTGCTTAATCAACTGATGGTGCAAATAACATATACTATGAGCCTTTCTTGGATAATATTAAGGAAATAGGAGTATCAAATTATTTGAGAAATAAATGTAGAACACAAACAAAAATGCTCTTCCTATATGAGAGATCAATATGGTTATCAGAAAGCAGAACTGATGCTTTCAGGATCTGATTAATAAATGCCTTTGTGAAAAAAATCCTCTGGATTAGCAACACTGGAATTCTTCAAAGTAGCCACAGGGCCTTCACATATACTGCTTCCTCTACCTGGCTCCCTATCCAAAACCTCGTCAAAATCCCATAGAATTATCCAAAGTCTTTAATCATTTACTGATTTTTGTGATTATTGTGTTCATAAGTCTCTCCCTCAATACAGCAGAGACCTTATATTTGCTCAGGTGGCACTAGTAGTAAAGAACCTGCCGGCCAGTGCAGGAGACATAAGAGATGTGGGTTCAATCCCTGGATCGGGAAGATCCTCTGGAGGAGGGCAAGGCAACCCCCTCCAGTATTCTTGCCTGGAGAATCCCATGGACAGAGGAACGTGGCAGGCTACAGTCCATAGGGTCGCAAAGAGTCACTCACAGCTGAGCAACTTAGCACATATGCCTACCCACCACTGTGACCTGGTTCACTGAAGGCACTCAAAACTTATTTTTTGAAAAAAAAAAAAAAAAGAATTATACACATACATATTTTGTACTCTCTTTCTCTGGGGAGTATCTTGTAGGTGATTAAATCTGTTCAATAATTTAACACCATAAAAGAATATTTTTGTAGGCATTATATTTATAGTCTATATTTTATAGAATGTTTATGGTATGAAATAAACCTTGCAATTAGTTTTTTAGATTTTAAGTTATGGAAACTTATTGGAACTAGTTTTAGCAAAAGGTAATTTATTAAATGAATATATGGCTATCTCAAACAACCCAAGGGCAGGGATTCAACTGGGTGATGTGAAACGGAGCCTTAGCCAAAAACTGTAGAGAAACTAGAATCTGCTCTTCATGTCTCAGCTCTGCCTCTCTCGGTATATTTGTTTCATTCTCTCTCTCTCTCCATGCTGCCCCTCCCCTACTCCATCCTGGTAGAATAACTTATTGGTTCTATTTCTAGAGGACATGCATGTCAGAAAAATCTCTACTGTCAACAGCTTATGAGTTTGCAACATTTCCATTTAAAAGCTCAAAGTTTCACTGCATCATCACTTCCTAGTTCCAACTCTAAAACCCAAGGACCAACCTCTGGCTTCATGTCTACAGGTGAGGTGGGGTGACTTTGTAAAAACAGTGGTTGCTTCCGCTGTAACCAGTCAGAAGGAGGAGGGAGAAAGAAAAGCCAGTTCCCACAGACATGGGCGTGCTGGAAAAGCAAAACCTTGCAGAGGGTTTTATGAAGAAAAAATTTGGTGATCTTTGCCTGCCATTTGCATCGACATCCTTACGGTTAACTTTTATTATAATGTCAAAACAAAACAAAACAAAACAGGAATTGAAGACTTGGTTGGGGGAAACTACTTGTATCTCAATATGAACAATTTCTGTATTTCAGGGAGAAAATAATGAAGGAAATTTAACACTTGGGAAGCAGCTGCATGGCCCAATTCATTCTTTTCTATACTTTAAAACTATTTTTTCCTTATGCACAATAGTATAATGAGATAAGATGTGAGAAGATTTTTTGATTATTCCGTTTATGACTGTGTTGAATCTGTGATAAATTTAAGATGGGAGTAAGGCTGGTGATACTTGGGGCACTTGGGCATAATATTGATTAATCTCTTTAGAATATGGTAATAAAGGCAAACAGCCATCTTACAGTGGGGATACAGTGGGGACGTTGATTGGACCTGGGTCTCCTGCATTGCAAGTAGATTCTCTACCTTCTGAGTCACAGAATTATAAAAGTTACAGGTGTAAACTATAGTGAGTCACAATTTTTAAAGGTTATGCTTCAATTCCAGTTGTTATATTGGCTATATTCCCTGCACTGCACAATATATCCTTATAGTTTATTTTCTTCCCTTACCCTTATTTTGCCTCTTTCCTTCCTCTCTTTCCTCTTGTTATATTCACTAGGTTGTTGTATTTTTTTAGATCCTATAGGCTTTTTTAAATGTTGATTTATTTATAATCCTCATCTAATAAAAAACTCCTGCAGGCAGCACTTGAAACATGTAAACAATGGCTGCCACTATAAAAAATGGATGCCACAGGCACTTACCTATGCTCTGATGATCTTCAGACTACAACTGCACATTTGAAACATTAACAAAAATATTTTAGGAGTACCTTTTTCTAAAAAAATGCCTTAGTTTGTGTTATAGATCTAAAGGAATATAAAGCAAAGGTAAGAAACCTATGGCCCACATACTCACCTTTTTGAGAAATAACAGAAGACAATACTTTGTTATTCAAAGGATTTTATATTCAATGACTTTATACTCCAAACCTTAAATCTCCTATCATGTGACAAGCTCCAGGTAATAATAGGGACTACAAAAAGGACAAGATATCATCTCTGCTTTTGAAGCATTGACAATTTCTTGCATTTTATATTTACTAAAAACCTGAGATCTTAACTAGCAGAGCCATTTTAGTTTGTGGGAGCTGCAGCTCCAATGAAATGTGTGAATTCCTCTCCAGTGAGGTCCTATTTGTAGGATGCCCATGGTGGCGGTGGTTTAGTCACTATGTCCAACTCTTTGCAACCCCATGGACTGTAGCCTGCTAGGTTCCTCTGTCCATGGGATTCTCCAGGCAAGAATACTGGAGTGGGTTGCTATTTTGTTCTCCAGGGGAATCTTCCCAACCCAGGGCTTAAACCCGGGTCTCCTGCATTGCAGGTGGGTTCTTTACTTTCTGAGCCACCAGGGAAGCCCTTATAAGGCTATTAGTATGTTTAATTCTTCATGAAGTTAAAATGATATATGTTATATTGCCAGAAACTGATTTTGTGATAAAACAAACACTTGCTTTACTAGTAAACTGAGCGACTAACACACTCGCGTGTGTGTGTGCGCATGCACACACACACACGCGCGCACACACAATAGCCTTATATTGAAGAGTCTGGGATCATACAGGAATTTTTCACTGAAACAACCTAGCAGAAGGGTTGCTCTGTTTCCAAAAATACCAAATGGTACTGTGCTGTGCTTAGTCCCTCAGTCATGTCTGACTCTTAGCGACCCCATGGACTGTAGCCCGCCAGTCTTCTCTATCCACTGGGATTCTCCAGGCAAGAATACTGGAGTGGGTTGCCATGCCCTTCTCCAGGGGATCTTCCCAGCCCAGGGATCAAACCCAGGTCTCCCTCATTGCAGAAGGATTCTTTACCGTCTGAGCCACCAGGGTAGCCTGCCAAATGGTACATCAAGATCAAATAAGATGGTTTTCATCAAAGAAATTCATCCCACATTTGGAATATCACAAATAACTACCAAGAGAATGTCTTTTATTTTATTTTATTTTATTTTTACTATGGAGAGTGCACTTTATTTGTACAGTCAGGTCAGGTCCAAGTGCATATTTATCATCAGTGATGATGGTTTATTTCAAAGTCAACATAAAACAGCCTTCTAAGTCCAGGCTCAGAGTAACAGCTAAAAAACAAAGAGTTGTTTCCTGGTTGACCTTGAAATGTTGGATTGTTAAAATCTGTATAAAACCATGATATGTGAGATGTGGATGGGATCTTACAAATCATTTTACAGCTTAAGAGTAATAAGTCAACAGAGGTGAGGTCAGAGGCAGTTTCCTGGTATTTGGACAAAGATGAGGGGTAAAAGAGCCTTTGGCCCATGCCTTAGATTCAAGAATTCAAATTTAGACCTGATATCATTTACAAATGCATTTATATATTCACTCAAAGAGCTATTTATAGAATTGGAAAAAAATTCATATTCTTTATATTTGTGTTAAATTACAAGTCTATACCAACCAGCTGGTACAATGAACTGATATTTTAAAAAGTTAATCTCATCATTATTCTTTTGAATAATAAAAGATATGTCATCTTATGGTAGAAGTTAGTAAATTACATAGGAATATTATGAATATCAATTTGCAATCCTGACTTGGCATGTCATTTTTTATATTCTAAAAAAATGAAAGAAGATGTGGTCTTGAGATACCTAAGTGTTCAGAAGCCACAGAGAAAGTAGCGGGCTAAGGTGGCATGGTCATGAAGGAATGAGACTGGAACTAAAACCTGAGATCCAGATCCAATCTAGTATATGGTCCCTGTATTCATGTATATTGGTTTTAGAACCTTAATGAAATCATATTCTGGTTGAAATAAGATATGATAATATTCATCTCTCAACTACTGCACATAGCAAGTATATACCAAATGTATGTTTTTTTCATTCACACTGTACCTGACTTTCTCAATAATCTGGAATGAGGACAGATACAGAAACACTGAATTGCCTGAGGTAAATGATCCAAGCCTCAGATATTTGACCCACTGTTGCACCACTGTTTGTTTGGCTGCATCATGCAGCATGCAGGGTTTTAGTTCCCAGATCAGGGATTGAAAGCATGCCCCCTGCATTGGGAGTGCAGAGTCTTAACCACTGGACTGCCAGAGAAGTTCCACTGTTGCAATTTTGAAAAATGAGAAATACAAGAACACATTTAGGTCTGTGCTACCTATTACCCAAGTGGAAAGCTATTGTTATGAGCTTAACTCAGGTCAATTTCGGCCTCAAACCCTGCTTTAAATGCTATTCTTGCCAAGTGAACCAAGTATCAAAACTGAAACAAGAAAAACTCCTACACTTTGATTGTAATCATGAACAGCAAGTCTGAGAACTTTTTTGTGTTCATTTGGTTAATTATTTTAACTTTTCCTATAATATTGATGTTACAGACCTGGCCTTACTGTAAAAGATAGAAAAAGGAAAAATATCCAGAGCATTCATACATAAAAAATACATTACATTAGGAAAATGGTGAAAATGTATAGAAGAAGGAACTTGACAACAAAATAATGAAATAATTCAATTTCACTATTGTGAAGTTGATAAAGACAAATTAAAATTTGTATAAATTGTATATAATATATAATATTTTATACAATAAACAATAAAATACAAATTAAAATTTGACAAGATTTCAATCATAATATTTGTTTAATCATGTGTAGAACTGGCAAGGGGCTTCCCTCATAGCTCAGCTGGTAAAGAACCAGACTGCAAAGCAGAAAACCTGGGTTAGATCCCTGGGTTGGGAAGATCCCCTGTAGAAGGGAAAGGCTACCCACTCTAGTATTCTGGCCTGGAGAATTCCATGGATTGTATAGTCCATGGGGTTGCAAACAGACAGCCACGAATTGGCAAGGATGTAGAGAAACAGAAACTCTTAGACAGTACTACTGTATATACAAATCAGAACAACTATTTGGAAGAACAATTTGGAAATATATAAGTCAAGCATGTACAAGGCTTATTGCTTCATGCTTCCACTTCTAGTTATAGGCCCTATGGAAATACACGTATGCTTGAGCAGAAAGATGCAGGTATGAATGTTCATTATAGTATTATTCGTTATTGCCACAACAATAAGAAAATCTAAATTACCAACCACAATAGATTGATTAATAAAAATGAGTAACATTTACTTATTGGGCTATTATGGAACAGTTAAAATGTATAAACTTGAGCTACAGGTATCAAACTTGATAAATATATAGACATAACAATAAACAATAGAATGGAATTGCAATGGAATATTATACAGCCATAAAAAAGAATGCACTTCTGCCATTTGCAGCAATGTGGTTGGATGTAGAGAATATTACACTTAGTGAAATAAGCCAGAGATAGAAAGCTAAATACTGTATGATATCACTTGTATGGAAAATAAAAAAATAAAACAAATGAATATATATGCAAAAATAAACAGACTCAGATATAAAAAACAAACATGTGGTTACCAAAAGGAAAGAGGGACAATGTAAGAATACGGGAATAATAGGTACACTACTATGTATAAAATAGATAAGCAATAGAGATACTATTTATAGCATAGAGAATTACAGCCATTATCTTATAATAAACTATAATGCAGTATACTTTTCAAAAACACTGAATCAGTATGTTGTACATAAAACTAATAAATTATTTTAAATCAACTATATTTCAATTAAAAAAACCCAACATAATGATAAATTAAAAAAGATGAATTTCAGAAGAGTGGGTGAGCATAATATCTTTATGTAAACTTTAAAACATTCAAAATTATACTCTATATTTTTATGGAGACATCTATAGGAAGTAAAAACCATTAAACATGGATGAAAACAAACAACAAGTTTAAAATAGCAGTTACTTCTGTGATGAAAGTAGGAAAAGGGAAAAGAAAGACTATACAGAGAACTTGGAATTTATCTAATGTTTTATTTTCTTTTCATTTAAAGCAAATATGGCAAAATATTAATATCTTAAGCAGCTGAATGAATGATGGATATATAAATGTAAATAGTATATCAACGTTTTTCAAACTGTTGGATGATACCCAAACTGTGGGTCTGAAATCACTTTGCAAGACTGCAACTTATCTTTTTAAAAACAATAGAATAAAGTAAAAAAAAAAGAAAGAAGAAAAAGGAAATATCAGTGTCAATTACAGTACATCTGAGCAGTGATTTATGGATAGTTTGCTTCAGTTACTTGTATATGTATGTATGTAAGTAAATGTGATATAAAGTGGGTTTTTTTTACTATGAATTTTGGGTAAAAATGTTTTAAAGATACTGTATTATATTATTTTGTATCACTTCTATCTGTTTGAATCATTTCATATTTAAATTTTAAAAAATATATTATTAATCTAAAATAGAGTATCAGTAGATTTTTAAAGACAATGTTACCTTTTAAATCACAGAAAGAATTGGGTCTGTTTAATCACTTCCAATGTTAAATATATCTTTAAAAATATTTATATCTCAAATAGATAGATGAATCAGTGAACATGAAATCTGAACTCAGAGTCTCTGAATTACAATTTAATGCTTAGTTCTCTGAGTTCAATTGTTCTTTATAAATCAGTTTTTCTAAATCTTAAATCCTATTTAGACATATTTATTTTGCTGTATTTGAATTAAAGCTTAATATATACCATTTTAAAGTTTGTCATCATTTAGGTTTCTTAGATTTTTAACTCTGGAAGTATAATGAGAAATCCTAACATGATGAGTATCCATCAGAAAATAGATTAAGAGAATAAATGAGAAAGAAGGCCAATGATTTTTGACTCTCACATTTATAGATACATTTTCCTTATTTTTCTCTACTAGGACAGGGTTTCAAAGCTTCTACAATAGTGAATATGCTTAGCCTCTGATGAATACAAATTATTTAACATATTTGTGTATCACTTATAACAGATTAAGTTCTAATAAATTGAATGGAAGGTGGTGGGAGAACGAACCTATATAAAATAGTTCCAAACTGAAGCCCTTATCTTGTGGAAATCTTTTGGAAAATAGACTTAGGATTTCAAAACTGTGTTTATGTCTCTTTACTGCAGAAGGTGTTAACAAAAGCCAGCTCATACACATTTCCATTAAAAAATTTCTTAGCAACATTGGTACTAGTTGTAAATTATTAAAATTGGAAGATACTGAATGAAATCAAGAAAACTACCGACTATCTTGGCATTAATTTGCATATCCTTGACTTCTAAGGTTATCTCTCTGCCCATTCTAATAAGCTATATAATGCACAGAAACACAATTTTAAAATGCTTTTGTAGTAACAAAATGCATTCATTGCTAAATTTATGCTTTTGGCACTCAAAAAAGATGCAGATGGGCCATAATTCATAGGGTTTATATATCATCCAAATTTGTTTATTTGTTTGCTTTATTTATGTCTGCTGCTTTCAAAAAGGATTTTGAGGTAGACTGTAATAAAAGGTCCATGCAATAGGCTTGTTAACAGGAAGATAAATTATCAAAAGCATCACAGTAAGGAACAGAAGAAACGGTTGTTTGGGGATGGGGTGAGAAACATATAATTATACAATAAATATTAGCTAAGAATAGTTACTTTAAGTATCTACTGAATTTAGCCTGTACTTCCTGGAAGCCAGACAAATGTTTCAAAATCAATATGAATAATATATGGGGCTTCCCAGGAGGTGCTAGTGGTAAAGAATCTGCCTGCCAATGCAGGAGATGTAAGAGGCACAGGTTCAATCCCTGGTTCGAGAAGTTCCCATGGAGGAGGGCATAGCAATCCACTCCAGAATTCTTGTCTGGAGAATCCCATGGAAAGAGGAGCCTGGCTGGCCACAGTCCATAGGATTACATAGAGTTGGACATAACTGAAGCAATTTAGCAAGCATGCAGTTGTGTATTAGTTCATCAAGATAGACAAATTTGAGTTCTAAATCTAAGGGACACAACTTTTTAAAAAATCATGACTTTTTCATTACAGAACACTCAACAACATAACGGATGCCATTTTGAATATTCAATAATGTTTTCACTGAAACATTCTTCCTTTGACCATGTTGTATGCCAAATAGTGAAACAAAGCTAAAATAGTGATAAAAAGCTGTTTGTGTTTAGCTCAACAGACTGTATACTACAAATCTACAGTGATTCCATCCATAATAATTTATAATTTGCCAGCTAAAGATACTTGAAGAAAAAAGATTGTTTGAAACAACCTTTCTAGACCAAAGGGGCTGTGTTATTTGAGAAGATGGATACTTCAGCTGAGAATAATATCTTAATTACCTGCTGTGGTAAACTGAATATTGGCCCCCAAAGACAGCTAGGTCCTCATCACTGTAACTTGTGAATGTCACTTTATATGGTAAAAGGAACTCTGCAGATGCAATGAAGTTAAGGGTTGTGAGATGGGGTGATTATTCTGAATTATCCAGGTGGGTTCCATGAGTTTAATCACAAATCTCCTTTGGCAAAGGAGGCAGAGAGATTGGACTAGAGAGACAGAAATCAATGAATGACTGATGCAAAATGCTACACTGCTGGTTTTGAAGATGGAAGAAGGAACAAAGGAATGTGAGAAATGGAGCTCTAGAAGCTTGAAAAGGCAAGGAAACTGATTCTGCCCTAGAGCCTCCAGAGGAAGTATAGCCTATGACACCTTGACTTTGCTCTGGTAGAACTGATTCTGGACGTCTGACTTTCAGAATTTAAAGAGAATAGATGTATAGTGTGTTATGCCACCAAGTTTGTGCTAAGTTGTTACAGCAGCCACAAGAAACGAGTTTACCTAAGATGACATGAAAAATACTTATCTTCATTGGAAGTAAAATATTTTAAAGTATCATATACCATAGGATACTTGCCCAGTGTTATGATCTGAATGTCTGTGCACCTCACATACACAAATCCATATGTTGAAATCCTAGTGCCCAATATGATGGCGTTACGAGATGGGATATTTGGGTTCCACCCTCATGAATAAACCCAAATATGCCATCTCCTAATGAACCCAAATATCCCACATCATATTGGGCAGTAGGATTTCAACATATGAATTTGTGTGTGTGTGGCACCCTCATGACTGAAGAGGCCCCTGGTGGCTCAGATGATAAAGAATCTGCCTGCATTTCAGGAGACCCAGGTTCAATCCTTGGATCAGGAAGATCCCCTGGCGGAGGAAATGGCAACCCACTCCAGTATTCTTGCCTGGAGAATCCCATGGACAGAGAAGCCTGGCAGGCTACAGTCTATGGGATCATATAGAGTCGGACACGACTGAGTGACTAACACCTTCACTAATGAATGAGATGAGTGCCCTTAAAAAGAGGCCATAGAGAACTCCCTCGGAGAAGGCAATGGCACCCCACTCCAGTACTCTTGCCTGGAAAATGCCATGGACGGAGGAGCCTGGTAGGCTGCAGTCCATGGGGTCGCTAAGAGTTGGACACGACTGAGCCACTTCACTTTCTCTTTTCACTTTCATTCATTGGAGATGGAAATGGCAACCCACTCCAGTGTTCTTGCCTGGAGAATCCCAGGGACAGGGGAGCCTGGTGGGCTGCCGTCTATGGGGTCGCACAGAGTCAGACACGACTGAAGCAGCAGCAAAGAACTTCCTTGTTCTTTCCACTACATTCGGACACAGCAAGAGGTCTGCAATGGGGAAGAGGGCCCTCACCCAACAGTACAGGACCTTGAACTAGGACTTCTGGCCTCCGAAACTCTGAGAAATAAATTTCTGTTTTTTATAATCTATCTAGTCTGTGGTATTTTACACCCAGAATGCAAGGAAATCAATTGCTGATTGCTTGAGGTTGGGGTTGAACACTTACAGGCTAAACAGCATTTTTAATCTAATATTAAAATCCTAAGAGAATAATTTCAGGGCTAGTTATACATTTTTCTGGCTTTTCTTACTGTAGTTTAGATAATATTTGCAGTATTCTCTTATTGTATTTTCGGTTACATTTTCAGTATTCTCTGGGAAATGAAGTAAAAGGCCAACTCTAGAATATAAGTCCCAGTGGGAAAATAGGGCCTCTTCATCCTCTCTGGGCTGAAAGGTTGGATCTTATTTGTAATTTACATAATCCATGATTTGCAGAGCAGCTGAGCCCCCAAGAGGCAATACCATTCTTATTTGAAAGCTGATTTCCTTTGGTAAAGCTTCAACATTCGATGTGACAAAACAGGCAAGAAACAACAGTTCTTCAACTGCAAAGATTATATGAGTGGGGACCCAGGCTGTGAAACAGAGTACCTGGAGTATTCTTCCTTGAACTACTGACACAAACAAATTTCGGCACTCTTTAGGAGCCAGGGAATAAACATAGAGCATCCTTGCCTGTTTTTCAAGGGGATGAAGCAGGGTTGCCCAATGCACACATGTGAGCTTTGCATGTGTGTTGAGTCGCTTAGTAACATCTGACTCTTTACTACCCCATGGACTGTAATACTAGAGTAGGTTGACATTTCCTCCTCCAGGGGATCTTCTCGACCCAGAGATTGAACCCACATCTCATTCTTGACCAGTGAGCTACCTGGGGAGCTCATGACCTTTAGTTAAAGTAAAACCAAAAAGAGATGGAGCCAACAGGATGAACCCAGAAAGTTTGATTCTTTTTCTTTTTTGTCTCACTACATGGCATGTGGGATCTTAGTTCTCTGACCAGGGACTGAACTTAGGCCCCCTGCAGTGGAACTGTGGAGTCTTGACCACTTGACTGCCAGGGAAGTCCCTGCTGTATCAAGCTTCCTCTGAAAGTTTCTTTGATGGCTGGATTTGAAATGCAGAAATTCAAGGTCTCTAGTTGAGTTTCCTAGCTGGATGTTAGCTGCTGGATAACTCATGATAACTATCAGCTCCTGATCTAAATGAACTGCACTACTGACTTCTGGAGACTGCCGTTATTAGGAACCTTGCTTCCTCTATGTTCCCAGAGGGCTCTGCATCCAGCCCTGCACATTTTTCCTATTGCACTGAAGTTATTCATTTATCTGTCTCTTCCACTGCATCTTTGGCTTATTTCTTTTTGTATCTCCATCACTAGCATAGTGCCTAGTATTTAGAATAAGCTGAATAAATGTTTGCTCTATGATTGAATGAAAGGAAACTCTGAATGAGTCTTCTGACAAAACTATTCTCCAGGATCTTTAAATTCTAGGAATCTTAAGGCTGATGGGTAATTTGACAATGCAGAGATCAGGCTGTTGTCACTTGAACCTGCTTATCAATTCTGGCATCACTAAAAGTGATAATCAGACACTAGGAAGTCATTGCTACATGCTCCTATAAACCCAGCTCCAAAGAGTCGGACATGACTGAGCGACTGAACTGAACTGAACATTTGGATTGAGGGACTTCGCGGTTTCTAAGATTTGTAAAGAGTATGTGTTTTTGGTGGAAATGGTGTTCTGTTAAACCACACAGAGTAAGACTTTAGAAAAGTCAGAACATATTTTTTTTTCCTCTGTCAGGAGAATTAGATTTACAACCACATTGCTTTTCCTATTTTCTCCCGTGTGGTGATACATTTAGAAGAGTTGTATAATATGTACTTTTTGTAAACTCACCTATATTTTCACCATTCACTAATAAAATGAGCCATAAAATCCTATTCTTTAGATGTTTGGAGGTAGTGATTAACTCTGTAGATCACTTTTGTGTGTATGTGTCCATCTGTGTGTGCATATTCCAACAAGTATTTCAGAATTCTGAGAACTCTGAAAATGGTATTATTATGCAGAATATTCTTGAGAGAAGACTTCTTTTGTTTCCTAAAAAAAAAATTCTATAGACCTCTATAGAAGTTTTTTCTTTTTTTTTTTTTTTGAAGGGTTTCCCTGTTGGTTCAGTGGTTAAGAGTTCATTTGCCAATGCAGGGAACATGGGTTCCATCACTTGTCCAGGAAGATCCCACATGCTGTGGGGCAACTAAGCCCAGGAGCCTAGAGGCCATGCTGTGCAACAAGAGAAGCCACTGCAGTGAGAAGCCTGCACCCCACAAGTAGAGAGTAGCCCCCACTCACCTCAACTACAGAAAGCCCACGTGCAGCAATGAAGACACAGCATAGCCAAGTAATAATAACAACAATAAATGATTTTAAAAACTTCTATCAACAAATAATTGGAGAAGGAAATGGCAACCCACTCCAGTACCTTTGCCCAGAAAATCCCATGGATGGAGGAGCCCGGTAGGCTACAGTCCATGGGGTCGCAAAGAGTTAGATACGACTGAGTGACTTCACACTTTCACACATCAACAAATAATAGACATAATCTATTTTTTTTTTTTTCGGAGAAGGCAATGGCACCCTACTCCAGTAGTCTTGCCTAGAAAATCCCATGGACAGAGGAGCCTGGTAGGCTGCAGTCCATGGGGTAGCAAAGAGTTAGACATGACTGAGTGACTTCACACTTTCACATGTCAACAAATAATAGACATGATCTATTTTTTTTTTTTTTTTGGAGAAGGCAATGGCACCCCACTCCAGTACTCTTGCCTAGAAAATCCCATGGATGGAGGAGCCTGGTAGGCTACAGTCCATGGGGTTGCTAAGAGTTGGACATGGCTGAGCGGCTTCACTTTCAATTTTCAGTTTCATGCATTGGAGAAGGAACTGGCAACCCACTCCAGTGTTCTTGCCTGGAGAATCCCAGGGACAGGGGAGCCTGGTAGGCTGTCATCTATGGGGTCGCACAGAGTCGGACACGACTGAAGTGACTCAGCAGCAGCACCAGCAGCATTCTGGTTTTTTAAGCTATATATAGATATTATTCTTTGCTCAGAAGAATATCAAGTTTTTTTGCTCCTTTCCTAGTTGTTCAGACTAATACTAACTTCATGTGTAATTAAAAGGAGAAGGTGAGTCTGTTTTGTGTTTTCCTTCTGTTACTGATGAAAGAAAATGCATCAATGTCTGTCTCTCTTTAACTTGGTCAGTTAGGAAGTATTTCCTATTCAGAATCTGAAAAAAAAAATTAAGGGTGTCAGAGTTTCCAGAAATTTTTTTCAGTACTTTAAAGCTCTAAATCCTATAAAATAGAAACTAGAATAGTCACTTTTTAAATAGTCAAAACTACTTTCCAAAATCTTGAAATCTCTCATCATTATTTTCACTTCATTGAACCACAGAAGCACCAAAGGGAGCTGTCACAATAAAGATTTGTGCACACCAGAGTCTCCGCTGGGACACAGATATTACCAGGAGAGTCTGGCAGTTTGCCTAAAAGTCAGAAGTTTGAGCAAATAAGGCAAGTAGAGCACGGGCAGCGTGTGTGCATTTGTCAGCTTCTGTAATTATTCCAGGTGAGTTCCATCTCTCAGAAGATCCATGGCCCTAGTTTTGAGTATAAAAGATGACAGATAAGTGTTTGATAACCTAGTAACACAGTATTTTAAAAATTGATCTCTCCCGTCACATGCTACCATGTCCAAGGTTTCACTGAGCTAATAAGTCCATTCATCCCTTTTAGTTTTATCATTCATAGCAAACTATTTTGTTGTTGCTGTTATATTTATGACTTTTCTTTGCCTTCCTAGGCAGGGAAGTCCCAAATTAAGGGTCACTATTTTTTTTTCAAAAAGGTGCCAAATCTAGCCTTGATAGATGGGCTTCAGGAACATACGAATCCTCCAAAACTGTGGAAAAATTGTATTTGTGCAAATGTATGTTTGGGGGAGAGAATACTATGGTTGTATCAGTATCTCAAAATAGGGCCAGTGACTTAATAAACATACTACTAAGCCACTGCTCTATTGCAACACTGAATAGGATCGGGGTGAAAAGTAAGATAACAGCATCCTGCTTGGGTTTCAACATTAGGAAAAGTTATCCTCTGGCTGAAAAGCATTCAATCCTTTTCTGTTTCACACCTTACTGTAGAGATCTAAGTTTCTAGAACTTTCCTTAGAGAGGAAATTTATCCTTTCAGATAGCCCAACCAGCATTTTAAAACATGGTAAAATAATCTAAAAAGTCAAAAATAACTGAACAGTTATAAACATGTTTGAAAATGCCAATCTATGTACTGTTTACTGGAAATATAGTATTTTTGGAATCAATTTTGGCCATGATGAAAAATTTATTTATTTTTTTAGTTTATTTATTTTAACTGGAGGCTAATTACTTTACAATGTCCCAAACATAAATTGTTCCTCTGCCCATACTTCCACTCATCCTAACCAAATCAATATCTCTTTTCTTACTGCCATTAAGCTTCCTTGCTTAGATTCTATCATGGTTGACTCTGAACATATTAAATTTAGATAAATCATAGGATTTGATTCAAAGGAGGAATGAGATGCTTGCCCTGTCTTTGTTTCCCTCTTTTTTGATAACAGCTTGCCAAGTCTGTTTTGGAAATTGACTTCTCACTCACTAGAGAGTCTTTTTTTTTTTTTTAATTAATTTTTTTTTATTTAATTTTAAAATCTTTAATTCTTACATGTGTTCCCAAACATGAAACCCCCTCCCACCTCCCTCCCCATAACATCTCTGTGGGTCATCCCCATGCACCAGCCCCAAGCATGCTGTATCCTGCGTCAGACATAGACTGGCGATTCAATTCTTACATGATAGTATACATGATAGAATGCCATTCTCCCAAATCATCCCACCCTCTCCCTCTCTCTCTGAGTCCAAAAGTCTGTTATACACCGCTGTGTCTTTTTTCCTGTCTTGCATACAGGGTCGTCATTGCCATCTTTCTAAATTCCATATATATGTGTTAGTATACTGTATTGGTGTTTTTCTTTCTGGCTTACTTCACTCTGTATAATCGGCTCCAGTTTCATCCATCTCATCAGAACTGATTCAAATGAATTCTTTTTAACGGCTGAGTAATACTCTATTGTGTACATGTACCACAAAGAAGACATACGGATGGCTAACAAACACATGAAAAGATGCTCAACATCACTCATTATCAGAGAAATGCAAATCAAAACCACAATGAGGTACCACTTCACACCAGTCAGAATGGCTGCGATCCAAAAATCTGCAAGCAATAAATGCTGGAGAGGGTGTGGAGAAAAGGGAACCCTCCTACACTGTTGGTGGGAATGCAAACTAGTACAGCCACTATGGAGAACAGTGTGGAGATTCCTTAAAAAATTGCAAATAGAACTACCTTATGACCCAGCAATCCCACTGCTGGGCATATACACAGAGGAAACCAGAATTGAAAGAGACACATGTACCCCAATGTTCATCGCAGCACTGTTTATAATAGCCAGGACATGGAAACAACCTAGATGTCCATCAGCAGATGAATGGATAAGAAAGCTGTGGTACATGTACACAATAGAGAGTCTTAATGTGATGCCAATCAGGTTCACTTCTTGCCTGGAGAATCCCAGGGGTGGGGGAGCCTGGTGAGCTGCTGTCTATGGGATCGCACAGAGTTGGACACGACTGAAGCGACTTAGCAGCAGCCGCAGCAGAGAGTCTTAATGTGAAGCCAATGAAGTTCACTTCAGACCCATCCCCAACACATATTTTGAGGAGAATGTATGCTCAAGCTTGGGCAATCAGACTCTTTCTTCAAATTGAACTGTTATAAACAAAATGTAACCAAAAAATGAGAAATGGTGGGATTTCATTCTTCCTGATGGTCAGACCCTGAGGACCCTAGGATGTTCTTAGTAACTGGATGCCCAGAGCCATTCTGTCTCTGAATCTTTCTGTAATCAGATTCTTATGCTTCTTCTTTAATTTCCAATAAATTCAGTGGTAGACTATGGCTCTTTATGAAGTGGATACATAACCTGAGACTAGTCATTTACTTATTCCTCAGAAGTAAAAAAGAGAATTGAATATCTATTCTCCATCAACTATTGAGGGCTCAAAATATTGATCTACCTAGGAAGACTTTGTGATCTTATTTGAGACGTGAAATATTGAAAAATAGCCAGTTGAAGGCCAACTGGCTCAAGAGGTTCAAGAGGTACACCAATGACTCAGAGGATTATTGAGGTCTGCAGTAGTTCACAAAGATATAAGATGTGACATGCACCGAAACTCACAAAAAGGGATAGATTTTGAGAAAACTGATGTGAGCAAAGAAAAACTCAGGTGGGGAACAGCTTAACCAATTACGTAGAGGAAACTTATCCAATTGGCCACTAGGGACAGTTTGTATATGAGAGAGATAGGAATAAAGCTGAACAGTTAGAAGACACTCAAAGCCATGCTAAGATGTTTGGGATGTGCTGTGCAGTCAATAGAGAATCTGTATAGTTACTTTAATGTGTAAAATAGCTTGACTCAGGGCAAGATTGGATGAAGGATGGGCATGTATGAGATTTTCATAATGTTTCACATTCCAGGTATAAAGGAAATGGAGCAGGATGGTGGTGATAAAAATGAAAATGGACTACTTGATGAGAGAAATCACACAAAAAGGGACTCCATACATTTGATAAATGACTGAACTGATATGGAAGGGAGAGGGTTAGACCAAACAAACTCATCAAGCTCCAAGCTCATTAGCATAAATTATGGAAGAGCAATAACACTTTGAACTTGGCAGTTCAAGGAAGGAACTATTTTGATAATTATAATGTATATATAATTTATTTTTTCTATATCCTTTTTTGATAGGTGTAAGGGGGAATTGCTGAAAGGCAGCTAACGCTTCAAATACCAAGAAAGCAAATACACCATAGAGTAACAATGACTCCACTCATACTGCTGAATATTTGTCCCTTTTATTTTTAGACGTTAATTGAAGATAACTTTCCATTCTTCCTACCTTTCTTCCTTCTCCTTCCTCCCTCCTTTCCTTTCCATTTTTAGAAGCTTCTTTTGAGGGTGTTGATAGCTATTCTACCCCTAAAACTTAAGAATATTGTTATAGGTATATAGTTTTGGCTAAAGCATTAGGCTTCCCTGATCTCGGTTAGTTCTGGGATCAACCCTTAAGTGGTCTGGCAGCTCCCACTTTGCTTTCTTGGAACCCAGCTGCCATGCTGTTAGGAAGTTTGGGCTCTCCTATTGAAGAGAGAGGCCACATGGTGGGATCTCAGAGGGAAAGACACTGTGGGGAAAGTGGGGCCATCTTGGATCTTTTCGTTCAGCCAACCTCCAGCTGAAAGCAGCCATATGACCCTAGAACCCACACCGAGTGAAGCAGGAAAACTACCCAGGCAATGAACAGAATTCTCAAACATTATAGACATTCATTGTTTTAGCTACTATATTTATGAAGTAATGGAAAACTGAAAGAGAAAGGTAAGTTTGAGATGTCTCTGAGACAGGCGGAGGTTTCCCGATGTAAGGAGCTATAGAAGCTCATAGAGAAACTGGAAATATAGATTTTTGAAGCCATTAACTCAAAGATGATGAATGAAATCAAGTATATTCATGAGATTATCTATGAGGAGACTATACAATGAGACGAGGAAGGAGTCTAGGCCAAACTCTCATAAGGGAAGACAAGTACGGCTCATATGGAATGAAACAACAAATGAGATGGAGAAGAAAAATAGAAAAAAATGTGGAATCACTATGACTCAGAGAAGAGTCCCATGAAGGAGAAACACTAACCCCTATTATGAGTGTTGCCAAGAAGTATGATGACAGGCTCCAGTTTACATACAGAATGAACAGTGCCTCCAAGAGGTTTAATATCATTAACATTATCTGGAAAATTAATTTCCTCAAGGAAGACATATTTGATGTCATGTCATTAACCAATCCATGACATACCCATTTCATCTTCCACCAAGTAAACGCTTATTCATATTTGACTTCAAATATAATTATTGGAGAAGGAAATGGCAACCCATTCCAGTATTCTTGCCTGGAGAATCCCATGGACAAAGGAGCCTGGTGGGCTACAGTCCATGGGGTTGCAAAGAGTCGGACAAGACTGAGTGACTAACACACACACACACGTAATCATTTCAAGATAGAAAATGAAGAAGCAGTTACAGTTTTAACTTAATTGCAAGGGCATGAATTGGAAGGTTGCCTATATATCAGGAGGTTCACTGTGATCCCCCTGCTGGCTCCCGAACTGATCCACGGAGACTGGAAAATTGTTGCCCTGGCTTAACGGGCATTGAAGCTTCCATGATAATTAGGACTTCCATGACATCCATGATAATTAAGAATAATTCATGTCATAAAACTGTGCACATTACATAGAAGCAATGATCTAGTGGAGTAACAAGAGTATTCAATTTGACTACTGAAGTGGATGATATTTTACTATCTTCTTCTATCTGCTAAAATTAGTCTCATTAAAACCTATATAACACTCAATAGAAGTCAATTTCTCAATCTATTCTTTAGTTTCAGAACAATAAAAATGAAAAAAGAGATTTCAATTATAAAGGTATTTTTCAATTTCAGTAACATATTTCATGTATCAAAGATGTACTCTTTCCAAACAAAAATATTACTCCCTGTAGTTCACACTCTGCATCAATCTTTTAAATTTTAAACACAAACAGAAACCCTAAGGGGTCATATATAATGTCAAAATGGAAGCAATTCAAGTTCTATTTGTTCATCTTTACAAACACTGTTCCACCATTGTTTAAATCAAATCTCCTGTTTAAATAAAAAAATATCAAGTACCACTGGACTGGAGACAACAACATTTTTCAAAGTCAGCTCAAGCCAGTTCTAAACTATTTCAAATTTACTCTAGAAATAAATGCATTGTAGCTGAGAATGCATGTTGGGGATCTAATATACAATTAGGAGGTTCGAGTTAACTGCTAAGTTGAATTAAATATTTGTTCAAGGATAAGTAATAAAAATGTGTTACTCCGAAACTTACACAAATATTAAACTCAGCAGTAGCCACATCAATTGTTTAGAAATTAGCCCAACAGAATATTTTTGGGGAAAGAAGTATTTTATCACAGACATTGTTTAGAACTGGTGGTATATGGTGACAATAAAAAAGGAAAACAAAGTCTTAGTCAAAGTTTGTTTCTATTATTCTACAGACACTTCACCGCCTTATTGTCAACTCATTAGGAGGATGGCTTTCTATTACTTCCCACCTCATGCTTCACTGATATAAATTGATTTAACACTTGGATTTCATTGGTAGCCTTTCATTTTGTACCTGAAATTCCATCTTGCAACATGAATGAAATTTAATGAGAAATTCAAAATTTTGTTGATGCACTTCTAGGCATAGCTTACAGTGGAAAACCATAAAAACTCGTTTGCAGTATTTTCTCTGAAATATCCTGAAAAGGACAAACTGGGGGCATAGACTTCATGGACAATTAATAGGAGAAAGGTATTTAGAGGTGATCATTTCTATGTCAGATGAGTTATGACATTGAGTAAAATGGAATTAGATTATAATCATATATCATCCATCCTCTAAATCCACCTATTTATTCAGTTAGCCAACTTTTAATTATGTCTTTCACGCCCTTCTTTGTGCTAGGTGTTAGGAAGTAAAAAATATCTTGTCAATCAACATTCTACTTAACTTTTTCCTTCAAACAGCATTGCACATTTAATACATTTTCAGATTTTTTGATGGAAGTCTTTGTAAAACATATACTTCTCAGTCTTTAATAAAAGGATAATTTAACTTTTCTCTTTATGGCTCAAAGTCATCATTATGAGCATCCATTTTGTGTTTTTGTTCAGTCGCTAAGTCATGTCCGACTCTTTGCAACCCCATGGACTGCAGCATGCCAGGCTTCCCTGTCCTTCAGCATCTCCTGGAGTTTGCTCAAACTCATGTCCATTCTGTGTATTTTGGTCCTGTCAGCTTTCACATCTCCTACTGTCATCTGCTTGCTTTTTACAGCCTCTTACCTGATGTTAATCTTAAGGTTTCCTGGTTTGAAAGCCCTATGTGCAGGGAAACTAGACAAGGAAACTTGTTAAACAAATTTATTGCTGAATAATAGTAACAATGAATGAAACTCTAACATATAAAAGTCTATGATCAAAGTATAGGTAGATATATGTTAGGTTATAAACTACAAGAAAAAGAAAACTCCAACTCAACTACTTAAAAAAAAAAATAAGAGGATGTTATTGACACACAGAAATATTCAGTCCAGTATGCCATCTTCAGCCTTATTCACTTGTTGCTTCCCTTTCAGGTGACTGATGGCTACAGCATCTTTAGGCATCATGCCCTTCAGATAACATACAAAAGAGTAAAAGGGAACTTTTTCTTCCCTGTTCATGTACGTTTTTCAAGACTCAGGAATTTCTGCAGAGAAGCATTCCCACTAAAATCTATGCCTCTCAACTCACTGGTCAGAGTGTAACATGTACCCTTTCCAAAATGAAACAGAGGCACAGGGAATGAGTCTGCCATGATTGGCTGAGACCATGTTGGCCTGGGTGGGGAAAAGAGTCAGCTTACTCTGACAGTACCTGGCAAATCAGAAGAGGGTAGATCATGAACGAAATAAGGATTGTGTTAAGAAGGTCAAAGCTGGGGAATATAACAGGCAACCAGCAGCATCTTTACCTGGAAGCTTTGTGATCAAACGCCAATTTCCATTTCATTCTGTTTGTATTTATGGTTTGGAGTGTTTAAGTTGTTAGAATATTAAAAAAATGATTTACATACTGCACATTTCTCCTGCATCAGAAACTCTTACTTATTCACCACCACCATAAAGTGAACAGGGAGAATACAAAAGCAACAGTTTATCTCACTGGCTTCTGAAAATGAGGTTCACGAGCCAATCTGAGTACAAGAAGAAAATATTTTATATTGTTTTTTATGCTCATTTTCTTTTTATTCACTTATTTTTTTAAAAAAATCAAAGCTTTACTAACATTTCTTCGTGTAGACTGACCTTGATCCTCCCTCTGTCTGTGTCAGACACTTATAAGACCCACCACACCAGCTATATGGGGAGAAAAACAAGCCAAACAGGGAGGGGTTTGACAATGCTCCCCTCATTCATTTCTATATCTTCAGAATATTTTAAGATATTATCAAGGTAAAGAGATTTATAGGTTTCATCATCTTAAATAGTAAAATCTTTTCAATACTCTGCAATGAAATGAAGAGCGATTATGAAACTCCCTCAGTCCACATGGGAGTTTACTGGTTATTTCATGGCAAAGTACTTAAAAGAGCTGTCAGATTTACACATAATTTAAGGTTTCTTTCAGTGTAAAAAAAGGTAGGTGTTCAGAACTTGCCACCTTGTTTGCCAGTAACCTATTTCTTACAAGATACTTAATCAATCAATAAATGGCACAGAGTCAGTCTAGTCAAAGTTGAGGATTCACTTTAAGAATGAGAATGTAACTTAAAAAAAATTACTATTTGTTGGAGAGAAAATGTTGAAAATGACATGTTTGCAAATGTATCCATTATTATGTAATTTTGGGCCCCAAGTGATCATATAAGCATATTTAAAAAACTGAGAAACAGAAGTCAAACTCTTAATTGTTAAAATTTCCTCTACAAAATATTTGTCAGTTTTGTGAATAAAGTACAAAAATATAACAATTGACTACATTGGAAATATAACTAGTTGCCTTCAGGGAAAATGAAAACTGACTAATTAAACTTCAATAAAAAGATCTGCATGTTGGAAAACATGCTTGAAATACCAATCGTGGTTCTTCAAGTCCAGCTAACCAAGCACTTATCAGCTGAAGATATTCATTTAGGTGTCCTGACTCCCAAAGTTCTGGGAAAAATAAAATTTCTGTAAATATTTATTTCTTAAAAATCATGCTAACTATATAGAACAGATTTCATAAACAGTTTTAGCTATTATATCTGATTTGATTCTAACTATTGTAATAAATTATCAAAACCCATAACTATTTGGCATTCATTCACAAATGACGATTATATGATGTAAATCCAGGGTAGCCTTTAAAATGTACTTATAGTTACCAGGAGGGAAGGGTGGGAGAGAACAAATTGGGAGTTTGGGATGGACATGTATACACTGCTTATTTAAAATAGATAACCAACAAGGGCCTATTGTATAAAAAAAAACAAAAGAAAACTCTTTGATGTTAAAATTGTATCAGATCTTCAACTGGATACATAGAAGGGACTCAACGGAGGAACAACAACAACAACAAAAACAGAGCAGTCTCTAAAAGTGCTAAATAGCAACTCTTCTGGATTGACAACTCTGAAGCTCATCAATAGTAACACAACAGATAAACTTATAGTTATTTCCATAAGAACAAATTTCTGTGATTTCTCCAGGGATCCTCTAGGGAATCTTAAAGAAAGATTTAGAAAGAAAAGAATCTGTGAAAGTTTCATACTTTTTTTTCCATTTTCCAGTGAGGATTCGGTTTTAGGAAGGCAGAAATTAAAAATTGCCAGATTTGATCACTTCAGATGGGATCGTGCATGCCTGAGAACGTGAATGATTGTGACAGTGTGATATTTAAAAAACAAAAATCCTCAACGTTTTCAGAGATGAAGAAAATTTGTTGTTTCTTTCATTTTGAGAATAATCAAGGACACGACAATGTCAGAAACACAGTGTAGAATGTCATTCTGCTGAGATAAAGAATCTTCACTATTTGGGAAAAACTAGCCTCTTGGGCAAAGAGCAAACTTTTATAACCTCTTATTAAGAGAGGACGAAGACAAAATACTGTAGGATATTACATGTGGAAACTAACAGTTACAAGATTCCAGTGATTATAATAAAAAAGAGAGAAATTCACAGATACAGAGAACAAACTAGTGGTGACCAATGGGGACAGGAAAGGGGGGAGGGGAAATTTAGGTGTTCGGGAGTAAGAGGTACAAACTATTATGTATAAAATAGGCTACAAAGATATATTGTACAACAGGGAATATAGCCAAAAGTTTATAATAATTATAAAAGGAACATAAACTTTTAAAAAGTGTGAACCACAATACTCTTACACCTGTAACATCTAAGATTGTACAGCAACTATAACTCAATAAAAATTATAATTAAAAAAAAAAAAAAAGAGCAAATGAACACTTCAAGGAAACTTTGTCACAGAAAGGAAATCAAACTTTAGGTTTGCCCCACTGAAATATTTGATTCTAAAGGAACAAAAACTTTTTTTAAAAAAAATCTCATGATGAAACCCATCAAAACTGAGTCCTACTTGGCAAAATATTAACAAAAATTTGTTCTCCTTTTCAGGTTATCTTTCTGTGAATCTTCTTTAGATTGATCCATATGCTCAGTATTGTCTTTCGCCATGTTCTTTCTTATTCTGCAACAAAAGTCATTTCACTTCAGGAAAGGAGCATGCTCCTTTTTCCCCTTAATCTAACTAAAATAAGCATTATTACACTGAAACTTCTAATAGAGTCTCATTTACTCATTAATTACAACTTTTCAGCAAAGTTACTTCCATTTCACAGAGAAAACTAAACAATGGATAATTGTGAATACTCTGTCATTTTGGTGGACTAGCAGAGCTCGGAATATACACAGTTCAGTTCTCTATAGCAGTACAATCTCTTTACACAGTTTCTCACCATGGCAGAATAGAACATGTTCAATGACAAACCCAAAGATATAACCTCTCTGTAGCATATATAAGAAGCAAAATTTTAAAAGCTTAAAGTTATGCTTAACAATCAGTACTTCAGTATTATGTCTCATATAGAAATGATCTAGGCATCCCATGGATGTCCATCAATTACTTCAATAAATATCTATTCAAGGGTTAGCTGAATATCTTGGAAATTCTGTTCAAACTGACATATTCCTAAACTTACTTACTGTGGAAATTGTTAAAAAAAAACAACTGTCAGAATAATGGTTCAGTTTGGCCAAACATAAATGTATGTTTTTCATAACATTAAGTGATAACTAGGAGTAATGCTAGTTTTATGATCAGTTGATCTGCATATATTAGGAAAAACATATCCATGTAGAAAAAAAATTATGCTTCTGTGATACTTGATACTTAACACTGCCAAATCAGAGAAGATATGGTTGATTTTATTAAACACTAAAGATTAAATGTGACTTTTCTTACCAACTCTTTACCTAAATTACATAAATTTGAAATCTTACAATGCTTCTGTGTTGTAATTGGAGAATATATTTTTTTAATCCAGTACATTTAAAGGATCAGTAGTTCAATTTCCTAAATTTTCAGGGAATTTTAGAAAAGTTCTGCTTATATAAGTAGGTATTTTGAAATGCCTCTCAGAATAGTTTCTCTAATTTAAGAGACTTTATAAGCTAATATGTTAATACCACCTGGAGGTAGGAAAATAAACACTAACATAGTAAGAGGCGAAGGTATTTCTGAATTATAGATATATAGACATACAGGCACAGAAAAATAGATCTTATAACTTCAATTCTGCAATTTCAGCTATAGGGCAAGAGCCAACAAAGAAACAGAAATACTGCCTGGTTCAGATGAAAGAGCTGTTCTCCTGGACAGCATAACATTCTTTATTGATTTGAGCTCAAAAATAGACAGACAAAAAGACTAACAAACCAGATTCCCTGTTGTCACTCATTCAACAGAGATTAGGGTTCTATAAACCATTAGTCCATTTAGAGGGATCTCCAAATTGTCAGACCTTAAAATCAAGTTCCCAACCATAGCTGCCAAAAATGGGTAATAACTTACTGGCTGTAAATAAACCAAAATAGAATAGAAATACAAAATTATTAGAGAGGAAAATTAAAATCAGAAAAACAGAGTCAACAATGTTCTCCCGTTGCTTTGGATTCACCCAAGGAGAGCTAAGAAAAGCACATCTGGGCTTCAATTGCATATGACATATACATATCTGTCATGGAAATTTACCTGGCTCTGTCAGGTGAATTTATTGGACATCTTGTTGCAATTTCCAAAAGAGTTAAAAAGTATTATTTTCAAACAGGATCAAGTCATGGCATTCATATAGACATAAAATGAGCACATGTTTACAAAGAGTCTAATTTAACCCATGAGTGAATGTGCAGGTGTTACAACTGGTTCCAAAAATGGATCCAAAGATAGACACTGGAATATTGATCAGAAGTATTGGAATTATTATGTAAATAGAGGTAAAATTGGTTTTATTACAATGGGAAAGGGAAGACAATTGTTAACTTTCTTACGCCAAAAATCAGGACCAATAGTCTGAAAGCAAAGTGAGTATCTGAAAATAAGGCTGACAAGGAAAACACATTAAACTAAAGCTTCATGAAATCAGTGACATGGCTTGTTGGGTTCACTCCTCTATCCACAGCTCCTAGAGCAGTGATTAACACCAAAGCTACATCAGTTTGTATTAGACAAGTACTTCTCAAACTTGAATGTTCTTCCAAATCTTTACCTGGAGATCTTGTTCTAATGCAGACTGTGTTTCGGTATGGGTAGAGCCTGAGATCCTGCATTGCGACCAAGTCCTGCAGATATTCACACTGTTAATTCAAGGACCATACTTTGAGTGGCAGGGACGAGCACACCTGGGTGGTATAAACAATTGTCAGGGGATCTCTCCCTTAGGCTCTGGAGCACTGGTAGACTGGCTGGCTCTGAACAACACTGAATGCAAGTAGCATAAATAATCAGACTTGATGTCATTGATGAACCTATATAAGCATTCTACTGAATTCTTTATTCTTTAGCTCAGCTGGTGCCTGGTTTTCCTTTAACATAATTTACCAGGAATCAGTAACTTCTGACCATCTGCCAGAGCTTCGTTTAGATGATCTCCAGGGACTTCAGTTCAGTTCAGTCCAGTCACTCAGTCGTGTCCAACTCTTTGCGACCCCATGAACCGCAGCACACCAGGGCTCCCTGTCCATCACCAACTCCCGGAATCCACCCAAACCCATGTCCATTGAGTTGGTGATGCCATCCAGCCATCTCATCCTCTGTCGTCCCCTTCTCCTCCTGCCCTCAATCTTTCCCAGCATCAGGGTCTTTTCCAGTGAGTCAGCTCTTTGCATGAGGTGGCCAAAATACTGGAGTTTCAGCTTCAACATCAGTCCTCCAATGAACACCCAGGACTGACCTCCTTTACAATGGGCTGGTTGGATTTCCTTGCAGTCCAAGGGACTCTCAAGAGTCTTCTCCAACACCACAGTTCAAAAGCATCAATTCTTCGGTGCTCTGCCTTCTTCACAGTCCAACTCTCACATCCATACATGACCACTGGAAAAACCATAGCCTTGACTAGACGGACATTTGTTGGCAAAGTAATGTCTCTGCTTTTGAATATACTATCTAGGTTGGTCATAACTTTTCTTCCAAGGAGTAAGCGTCTTTTAATTTCATTACTGCAATCGCCATCTGCAGTGATTTTGGAGCCCAGAAAAATAAGTCAGCCACTGTTTCCACTGTTTCCCCATCTACCTGCCACGAAGTGATGGGACCGGATGCCATGATCTTCGTTTTCTGAATGTTGAGCTTTAAGCCAACTTTTTCACTCTCCTCTTTCACTTTCATCAAGAGGCTCTTTAGTTCTTCTTCACTTTCTACCATAAGGTGGTGTCATCTGCATATCTGAGGTTATTGATATTTCTTCTGGCAATCTTGATTCCAGCTTGTGCTTCCCCTAGCCCAGCGTTTCTCATGATGTACTCTGCATATAAGTAAAATAAGCAGGGTGACAATATACAGCCTTGACGTACTCCTTTTCCTATTTGGAACCGGTCTGTTGTTCCATGTCCAGTTCTAACTGTTGCTTCCTGACCTGCATGCAGGTTTCTCAAGAATCAGGTCAGGTGGTCTGGTATGCCTATCTCTTTCAGAATTTTCCACAGTTTATTGTGATCTACACAGTCAAAGGCTTTGGCATAGTCAATAAAGAAGAAATAGATGTGTTTCTGGAACTCTCTTGCTTTTTTGATGATCCAGTGGATGTTGGCAATTTGATCTCTGGTATCTCTGCCTTTTCTAAAACCAGCTTGAACATCTGGAAGTTCAAGCTTCACATATTGCTGAAGCCTAGTTTAGAGAATTTTAAGCATTACTTTACCAGTGTGTGAGATGGGTGCAATTGTGCGGTAGTTTGAGCATTCTTTGGCATTGCCTTTCTTTGGAATTGGAATGAAAACTGACCTTTTCCAGTCCTGTGGCCACTGTTGAGTTTTCCAAATTTGCTGGCATATTGAGTGCAGCACTTTCACAGCATCATCTTTCAGGATTTGAAATAGCTCAACTGGAATTCCATCACCTCCACTAGCTTTGTTTGTAGAGATGCTTCCTAAGGCCCACTTGACTTCACATTCCAGGATGTCTGGCTCTAGGTGAGTGATCACGCCATCATGATTATCTGGGTCGTGAAGATCTTTTTTGCATAGTTCTTCTGTGTAGTCTTGCCACCTCTTCTTAATATCTTCTGCTTCTTCTTTCTGTCCTTTATTGAGCCCATCTTTGCAAGAAATGTTCCCTTGGTATCTCTAATTTTCTTGATTTTCTAATTTCCAGGCATTTAGCACTAGTAAAATGTGATGGAGGCCAAGCGTATCCTTACTGCCTTCCTGATTCTGTCCTTATTCTTTCCCACTGCTTGATACTCTTCATCAGAGTGTGGCCCCCCTTGTGTCTTCTACCAAGAAGGCACATGCTACAAAATAATTTTCCCTCTTTTAACCATACCGTCCACATACAAGGTGGATGATGACAAGGTGATGATGATGTTAAACAACTCAAGCTCTCATGGGCAGGTTTTAGATAGTTTCAGTAGTTAAAATATTTCACTCTAAGTTGCATATGACTCAGAGCTTCCATTCATTCTCAGCACTACAGTTCTCCATACTACACAAAAGTAATACCATGTTCCTCATTACCTTGCTCATTGTCATTTTGGCTTATGCAAAGAAAGCCTTATCCATTATGCAGTAAATTCATAGGGGCAGAGGCCTTATCTATTATTGCTTACCATGGAATATCTAATGCCAAGCTTAGGGGCTGCCATATAATA
This sequence comes from Capricornis sumatraensis, assembly GCF_032405125.1. NCBI lineage: Eukaryota > Metazoa > Chordata > Mammalia > Artiodactyla > Bovidae > Capricornis > Capricornis sumatraensis. Next base: position 114,863,073 of record NC_091092.1, read on the forward strand.
GGTGCTCAGTAAATATTTTACTGAGTGAATGAATGTGTACATATTCAAAGAAAGCATGTTAATGCCAGTAGGCCTCAAGGGCAGTATTTGTTAAACTGAGTTTTAAGAGTTCACAAGAGAAACTTTAAATTACTGTATTTTCACTTTGGAGATAATCCAAAACTATTAGCTACCATATAATTAAGCATAGCCACAAGACTTCAGTGCTGGAGTTGTATCTGTGCTTATGACTGAACCAGAGCCAAACAGTACCACTGGGTGGAAAAAAAACAAAACAAAACAAAACAAAAGGTGCAAATGAAGGGTCTGCCGTAGTTTGAATAGAAAAAAGCAAAGGGAAATGGAGCTATAATTTAGCATTCAATGGTGTGCATGTGCAGAACTCAAGAGTGCTACTGCAATTGACAGAATACGGACAGTAGATATTGTTAAGCAGAGGCCATTGGTATCATTTACCCATTTGGAACACTGGGCATGTTGTCTTGCCTCTGATAGCAGTTTTCTCAGGGAAGGGCAATAGAGAAAAGAGAAAAAAAGTTCCGTGGCTTATATCTTTTGAACTACATTTATAAAAGTCAAATGATTTTGCCAAATACCATTTTTTTTTCAGGAAGGAAGAAAAGGTGGGACTGGGTCTAGAAGGAGTTCTTTCACATTCCTTTTGTTTCATTAGTTTTGAGACTGAAACTCAAGATATGATTTCAATAACACGTGAAAGAATAACTGAGCCAACCCCTCTTTTGCTTCTTAAAATTAGAATGGCACCTCCTGCTGGTGTCAGCTGCACATAAGACCTTGCAATGTCCATGGCTAATGTATCTGCAGTCTAAGTTATATGGTTTCAAATTCCAGGGTGTTCATGAGAAATGCCCCTTGCATGAAACTGGGTTGACCGAGTTTCATTTTTAGGATGACGCAATGATGACCCATTAACAAATAAATATTGAACAAATATACCAACATATTTTTTGGTGGTAAGCAATTATAGGAGGATGTACACTTTTCTGGTTTTGTTCTAAAAGTGCTGCTGCTACTACTGCTGCTAAGTCACTTCAGTCGTGTCTGACTCTGTGCGACCCCATAGACGGCACCACCAGGCTCCTCTGTCCCTGGGATTCTCCAGGCAAGAACACTGGAGTGGGTTGCCATTTCCTTCTCCATTGCTTGAGAGTGAAAAGTGAAAGTGAAGTTGCTCAGTCATGTCCGACTCCCAGCGACTCCATGGACTGCAGCCTATCAGGCTCCTCCGCCCATGGGATTCTCCTGGCAAGAGTACTGGAGTGGGATGCCATTGCCTTCTCCGTCTAAAAGTGCTGGAACCAGACAAATATAATTTATCTATATGTTCCGAGAAATAACTGCTCTTGAACAGAATAACTGTGAACCAATCAAACACTTCATTGAAAAAGACTAATGCTCACTAACAATCATATAAAGTTCCACGTATTATGTGTCTATTCATCCAAAGCAGTGGTGATATAAACTCAGTCCAACCCCAACCATTCTCCCACTTTCCAAGAACCACCATGAAATTATCCAGCCTGAGCTCAAAAGCCTCCAAATATCCCTTTTCAATACACTCCCAAGACTCCAAGTAATCAGTGTTCTTCCTTCACTGCAGTAGGACTAATTAACTTAGCTTTTGCTCAGTCAACAGGTTATTCTGTTGTGGTTTGGGGGAGTTTCCAGTCAACAGCATTAAGTAGTCAGACCTGCTCTTAACTCTGAGAAAAGGTACAAAGGATAAAGAGATATATTTTCTAGCCTTAAGAATATTATCCTTTTGACAAAATGTGTAAGTGCCACAAGAATTCAAAGATGAGAAATAGTGTCAACCATGTTTCTCACAGGATTCCAGGAGAAGTTTTAGAAGGACTTTGAGGTGCTTGCAAGACTAATTTAGGAATTAAAACACTTTTAAAAAAGTCTCCACAATAATAGAGTTCAGGACACAACTGTGGCTCATCTTCCCCTCTGCAAACTCTGTTGGCATTTCATCCCAACAGGGGCCTAGGAGGTATAGCGGTAAGATGGAAAAAGCCCCTTGGTTATTCAGGAGAGCTGGATTTCATTTCTAACTCTTCCAATAATTTATAATCCAACATCTGAGAAGCTATTTGATGTATCTGAGTTGTACTCTGTAACCTGATAAATGTGGAAGTTGTATATAATACATGATCTCTAACATCACTTGCAGTGTTAACAGTTTAGAATTCTTGTTCATATACCTTACTTGAATTGAATATATATATATATATATACATATATATATATATATATATATATATACACTTGTAGATTTCCTTTAAAATCAGCACAAGCAAAATCTCAAAATGATAAAGCAGTTTTAAAATGTGTATTGTGGGAACGCATGTACACCCGTGGTGGATTCATGTCAATGTATGGCAAAACCAATACAGTATTGTAAAGTAAAATAAAGTAAAAATAAAAAAAAAATAATGACCCAGCAATTCCACTGCTGGGTATACACACCGAGGAAACCAGAATTGAAAGAGATACATGTACCCCAATGTTCATCGCAGCACTGTTTATAATAGCCAGGACATGGAAACAACCTAGATGTCCATCAGCAGATGAATGGATAAGAAAGCTTTGGTACATGTACACAATGGAGTATTACTCAGCCGTTAAAAAGAATTCATTTGAATCAGTTCTGATGAGATGGATGAAACTGGAGCCGATTATACAGAGTGAAGTAAGCCAGAAAGAAAAACACCAATACAGTATACTAACACATATATATGGAATTTAGAAAGATGGCAATGACGACCCTGTATGCAAGACAGGAAAAAAGACACAGCTGTGTATAACAGACTTTTGGACTCAGAGAGAGAGGGAGAGGGTGGGATGATTTGGGAGAATGGCATTCTATCATGTATACTATCATGTAAGAATTGAATCGCCAGTCTATATCTGACGCAGGATACAGCATGCTTGGGGCTGGTGCATGGGGATGACCCACAGAGATGTTATGGGGAGGGAGGTGGGAGGGGGTTTCATGTTTGGGAACACATGTAAGAATTAAAGAATTTAAAATTTAATAAAAAAAATAAAAATAAAAAAAATAAAAAAATAAAAATTAAAAAAATAAAGGTCAAAAAAAATAAAATAAAAAATAAAATGTGTATTGTGACAGCATCTTTGCTCTGTTACCCTTTATGCATGCCTATCTGTTTGATGTACACAGCTCATATAAATGCTAATGGAATACATGACATAACGTGAGTGGAGAAATTGATACTGCAGACCCACTCCACTTGCTGAGGGGAAACCATCTCATTGAACCTATTTTGGACTCTATTGAGATGGAAGATGTTTTATTTCCATAATGTCAAGTTATTTCATAATTAGATTAAGATGAAAGGAGTCACATGTGAATTCCATAAATTGATGAAGAAGGCTCAAGTCTACAAATAGAATGGAGGATGCAACAGTAAAGGAAAATGGCACTGCTTGTCATCTTGTATAAGTCAATAATGTATCCTTGCATGTTGTTTCCCGTCTTCACATCTTATATATTGAGACACCTTGTTGTCTGCATTCAAATTAACAGATAGAAAAATTGCTGTCAGAGTCACCTACCAAAAACACACCAAGCTCTAAAACCTACAACGGGTCCGAGGAGAATAATAGACACACGACACTGACCTAGACCCAACCTACATCTCTTGGAGTCTAATGCAGCTGAGCCCAGACTAGCTGAGCCCTTCCCCGCCAGCAGATCCACAGATGCATGAGTGAGAATTAGGGACTGCTCTTTGAAGCCACCAAATTTTCAGATGGTTTTCAGCCTTAATGGGGAAATTTTCAGCCTTAATGGGGAAATGGGGCTTCCTAGGTGGCACTAGTGGTAAAAAACCCACCTTCCAGTGCAGGAGATGTAAGAGACAGGGGTTCAATCCTTAGGTTGGGAAGATCCCCCAGAGGAGAGCATAGCAACTCACTCCAGTATTCTTGCCTGGAATATCCCCATGGATAGAGGAGTCTGGCGGGCTACAGTCCACAGGGTCACAAAGAGCTGGACACGACTGAAGCAACTTACCACGCACACACAATGGGAAAGTACCTAAGTAATAGATCAAGGAAAGACTATAGGGAAATAAAAAGAAAGTTCTTTTGCCTGAGACAGAAACACAGGCTTTCCCACCTGCAGAGTGAGCTCCCCACGTGGAGACACAAACCTACAATCAGGGCTGGTAACATGAGCCCAAGCTTATCGGAGGAGAGAAAAAGAGGAAAAAGTAATTTAATTACTTTGAAACACATTTTAAGTCATGAAGATAAGTATCAATAGTAACAGTAATAAAAAAAATCAATAAAAAGCACTAGTAGAAGTGGTATTGGATATTTCTAAGCTAATATTAAAGAATTTTAATTCATGAAAAGATGTTCCTTTAAAAGTACTTGAAATAGTATGCATCAAAGGGAAAAGAAAGATTTTCAGGGGCAAAATACCACAAAAGGAAAAGGAGAGACCATCTTGCTATAGCAAAATCACTGTGAATACTAAATCAAGAAAGGAAAAAAAAATGTCTACCTTTGTCTGATTTTATTTCACAGTCTAGTGGTCTATATAAAATGGTTACATAAGAGCAAATCAATTTAAAATTCTATTCATGAAAGCAAATTTATAACAAAAACTTCTATAAAATTCGGAGAAGAATTCTATATAGAGTAAATAAATACAGAAAATGGTTAATTGCCACTGTATCATTTTTATTGTCATAAATTTCTCTCGGGTTCTCTTAGGATGTTACATAGACTTTGGTCTTGGCTCAGAGTTAGATATTTTGGTTCTGAAACTGAATAACCTGCTTTGGAGTTGAGATTAGAGGAATTTCCTTTTGGACTAGAAATGACATATATTACTTATACCTTTTATTAGCATTCTAAAAGTTATGAAGGAGTCAACTAAGAAATAGAATATTTAATTGGTCATTTGAGTCCTTAATGAGTTTTAAAATACGCCCTGCCCCTGGAGAAAAAAAAAAAAATGGTTATCAAAAGAAAGCAATTTCAGAAAGGAAATACAGTCTGGGGTCTGTTATAAGAGAATATATAGATTAGACCCTGTGCTCATTTGCTGCCTTCTGCTTTCCTATTACAGTTAATCAAAGTTCAGTTCTCATAATAACTGAGGTCTCAGCTTCTACTTAAATATGCCTGTCCCTTGCCATGCACACCAGATTATCTGCCAAATCCTATCTCTAATGTGTCTTTTATATGCCCAAGCCATCACCCTTACTCTGACCTCAATTCCTCCTATCAGTCCTATTTCAACAGGCTACTGTGAAAGATGACAAAAAAAGGCCACAGTACTTTGTAGCAACTTCCATCAAAAGTGGAGTACTTTTCCCTATCCTTTGGACATGGGCTAGCTACATGACCTCTTTAACCCAAAGAATGTAACAGAAATGATATGGTGTCAGTTTGATCCTTGACCACAAGAGCTTCCACTTCTCCACTCCTATAAACTGTTACCATCACATGAAAACACCCAGGCTAACTTGCTAGGTAACAAGACACCCACAGCTTAGTCCTGCCTATCACCCTAACTGTAGCCAGACAGCCCCAAAATAAAGAGCCGGCAGGATGAATAACAGCTGACACAGATGCACTTTTGAGTCCAGAAACACAACCACCCAGCAGGTGGTGGTGGGGTTCAGTCACTAAGTCATGTCCGACTCGTGATCCCATGGACCAGCAGGCTCCTCTGCCCATGGGATTTTCCAGGCAAGAATACTGGAGTGGGTTGCCATTTCCTTTTCCAGGGGATCTTCCTGACCCAGGGATTGAACCCGGATCTCCTGCACTGTAGGCAGATTCTTTACCGATTGAGCACCACCCAGCAGAGCACAGGTCAAATCACCAACTCAACGGACAGTGAGGCAAAATCAAAAGTAGTTGTTGTTTTAAGCCACAAAATAGTGTTTGTTCTGAGGAAGTGTGCCACACAGTAAACTCTCAATTGATAACCTACTAATTCATCTACTCATGTATAAATAACACTTCCAATCTGTTGGATGGAACTGTGGGTATAAGAATCCAAAAGAGCAAGAAATACTTGGAGGCTGAGAGTGGGGATAAGGTGCTGGAAAAATAAGAAATATAATAAGGTCTTTTTCAGAAATTTTTGATGTCCATCTCCCTAGTTTTTGTGTGGTCTGCCTACTGAAAAGAAGACAAGTAGACTCTGGTATTTCTGGGGTCATTATCATAATAATTAGCACAAATATGGGATATCTGTTTGTTATGGCCCAACATAAGGCTAAGTACTTTATGCTTATGACTTCACTTAATCCTTACAACAATCTTAAGGAACAGGTATAATTATTAACTTCATTTTACTAACAAGAAAAGTGAAGCATAAAGAAGTATCTTGCTCAAGCTCACACACTAAAGGGCAGAAAAGTGCTTTAATCCGGGGGATTTCTTTGGTCCTCTTAATCAACCTGTTTCCCTCCCTTCAACATTGGATTGGGGCTGAGTAGCCAAGATCTTCACTCTCCAGTCTCCACAGACTCCATCATCTACAATTTTCTTGCATGTCTTCTTAATGTGTAACTATTGAGACTGGTCCTCTGTAGGCATCTGACATCTACTTCACTCCTCATCCTTGTTTAAAGCACTGGTTCTGGGAGCTTTAAATACCCCAATGACTGTATTCCACTCCCAGAGAATCAGATTTAATTGGTTTGGAGTATGGCCCGGACATCAGGATTTTTAAAAGCTCCCCAGGTGATTTTAATGTACAGCCAAGGATGAGAAAGAATAACTGGTACATAGTGACGAGAGAGTATTTATTACCCCACTCTGCTCTTCTGAAGAAAGGTACTTACAAAAAGGACCTTGTAAATCAAAAAATCAAGTCAGGTTATAGCAGAACCAGCGGTACTAGGAGGCAGAAAAGCCCTCCTGATATCATTTTAGGATTCTGTCCCAAAAAATGCCTTTCTCATATGCTGCACTGCTTGAAATTTTACCACTGGGAAGTGTTAAAGCTTCTACCATTGTATTTTTCCACCATGATTTTCTAAAGTCCAAATACACTTTCCTTTACCCCCAGAGAGGATACACTTGCTCATGGAATTCTTACAGCTGTGATTCTTCATTTCCCAGATCACTCTCCTCGGAACAGTCAGAAGTTTAGATTGGGGTACCAAGGGAGTATGAAGTCTAATGTTAGAGAAAGGGAAATGTGCTCTTGGATTGTGGATCACTACTCTTGGGGGTTGTGGCTCTGCTAGGGAACACAGGAATGAATTCTGAGAACTTCTGACAGTGTGTGCGAGAGTGGGGAGGTAAGGAACAGAACCTGCAAGCTAGGGTGGGGTATAGTAGTATTCGGTTGGCCAAGAAGTTAGTTTGGGTTTTATGGAAAAACCTGAATAATCTTTTTGGCTAAGCTAATATATGGAGGACTCTGCTAAGTATTGCTTTTTACTTCCACCTAGAGTCTGATAACAGCACATTTCCTTTTTCTTTATAACATGTGTTTGTCCACTCATTTATGAAATATGCAAAAAGTATCTGTGGTATAAGAAAACTACTGGAAATACAAAGATGTCAAAGATATATGCCCTCCTGGAGTCTAAAGTCTTAAACAACTTTTAATAACATTGGGATAAAATAGAGAAAATAAGATTGAATCACATTTAGTTTTCTTAAATTCAAGAGCCTATATTAAATGCATTACTTTGACTAGCCTGAATTACTGTCTAATAGCCTTTTGTAACTCACAATACTTTTCTATTTCACTGATAATTTTAATTCCTAAAACGGAAACTGAATCACTGACAAACACTTCTCATTTTGAAGTAAAGCAGTGCCCTAGAAGTGGAAGAATTTACTGAAGGTTTTTTTTTTTTTTGTAACCAGCAACATCTTTATGAAATATAAATCAATATTAGAAACCAAAATTAAATTCAAAACCTGCAAAACTTAACCTAGACTAATGGAAGGCTTGACAACTTCAGCAGAACAACAAAGGGATTTTTTGTTTCTTTCATCTCAGGTATATCTGAAATTAATTCTGCTAAAGAGAGTGAAAGCATTGATTTTCACTTGTTTTGTAAGACCGAATATAATCTCCAACCTTCTAGAAAGTCACTATCTTACAATCAAGGCAATAGTTACAAAAGTGATAACATGATGGGGAATAAATTAACAGTTCAAAAAGAATTATCATATGGTACTAAGAAACTATATGTCTTAATAATCATAAGGATCATAGAGGACCAAGGGGGCTTTGAGAAAGGTGGATAATGATAAGAAACTGTCCCAGAGTCCCTAATCTGAATTAACTAAAAAGATCTCTTCTAGAGTATTGCCATCTCTGAAACTCCCAGTTACTTACTCCTTGACAGTCTTCTGAAGAAATGAACACTTTGATTGCATTAAGACACAATGTAGAATGAGAGGAATAAATGATTAGAATTATACAGTCATAGAGAGCTGGAATTAAAACATAATCTAAAGTGTCATGTTTAGTTGTGTACTCCTGTATCATAGATCCGTGCATGCTCAGTTGCTTCAGTCCTCTCTGACTCTTTGCGACCCTGTGAACCATAGCCTGCCAGACTCCTCTGTTCATGGGATTCTCCAGGCAAGAATACTGGAGTGGGTTGCCATGCCCTCCTCCAGGGGATCTTCCCGACCCAGAAATCGAAGCCGAGTCTCCTGCATCTCTTGCATTGCAGGTGGATTTTTTTTTTCTTTTTACCCATTGAGCCATCAGGATAGGAGGGGTTAAAAATGTAGACTTCAGTGCACCATTTCCAAAGATTCTGATTTCATTGTTCTAAGGTGGGACCTAAGAATCTGGAGTTCAGGAGATTCTGCTGAGGGTTATCTGAAGTCCACACTTAGAAAAACGCCACTCTAGTCTTTTCATTTTATAAAGGATAACAGAGATGGTGAGAATGAAGCTGCATATTTGAAGAGTAGAGAAAGATCACTGTAATGCCCAGGGGTTCTTCTTACAGTCAACTAAACACTCAGAGTCTCAAGACTGGGACAGTCACACTTGCCACAAGTCTACTGAGAAGATAGAAATTTGATGATAGAGGTCCTCTCCATCAGAATTCTTGCAGCAGTTCACATAAATGAGAGTTCACACAGTCCTCTGAGAGCGAGCCTTTCCCAAATGACGCAGTTCAGGTTCAAGGAAACAGTTCTATTAATGCACCAGGCAGTTGAGTAACTGCCCTAGATTAGAAGAAGTCTCACTCCTCATAGATACAAATGTTGCTTGAAACATCCCACTGGCATAGCTTCCAAAGTCCTCCAAGGGGCATGCCCCATATCAAGAGTCCCTACAGGGAACCTCCCCAGTTAAGACTCCGTGCTTCCACTGCAGGAGGCATGCGGTTCGGTCCCTGGTCATGGAACTAAGATCTAGCATGTTATGTGGTACAATAAAACAAAACAAAACAAAAACTGTAAAGTAATTAACCTCCAATTAAAATAAATAAATTTATATTTTAAAAAAGAGTCCATATGCCCAAGGAAGCCCACAACTTCAAAATCTGCAAAAATGTGTATGGTTTTTCCAGTCCAGGTGCATTTAACCCATTAGGAGGCATTTTAACCTATTAAAATAGCACACTATCTTACCTAGGTTTCTAAGATAGTAAGGCTAGGACAGTAAAGCAAGGTGTTAAGCCATAAGTCAGTTTCTCTTGCAATATGGTTTTGTTAATACCACAATCATAAACACAATTCCTCAAATGATATTTTTACATGGATCTACCTAAATGGTTATTGGTGGTATCATCTCACTGTTACAGAGTAGTTCCAGGAATTGGTGGATGATGAAATACAAAAAAAAACAAAAAAAAAAAACACCACTTTCGTTTTTTTTTTTTTTTTTTTTTAAACCAGGTAACTCTTTCATACAACTCAATGCAAGTTCCTATATGGTCAAGAAAGTGCCTCAGGATATTCATCTTTCCTTTCTCTCATTTTACCAAACAGAAGCCTCATTTTATAAGGAAAAACAAATTTTCAAGAAACAGACCAGTATAACAGACCTATTAGAAAACAATTATTTGTTTGTAAATTTATTGGAGTTGGGGAGAAATAGGAAAAAAGAGTCTTGCCAGATTTTAAAATTAAGAACAGTACTTGATATATACTGAATATTGCTGAATAATTATTCATTGAATAAACTGAATAACAAAAAGCAGCATCATTTAATTTCAAGACCTCTAGGGGCTCTGAATTATGAGACATGAATTACAGAATATAGTGGCATCACAGGAAGAAGAGACATAAACACTATGATCATTTAGCACTGAAAAGCCCACTTTTTTTTAATCCATTCTCTTTATCTCACCCTCTCTCAGAAACTCAGAATGCCACAACACAGCTACTGAAATGCAACTGGGAGAGTTTACGTTGCCATTTTAGCCATGTCTGTACATTATATACCTTATATATGGGAGGGGAAACATACAAGATAAAAGAGACAACAGCTACAGACTAAAGAAACAAGCTTAGAAAGGAATCTATTAGAACAACAAGGAAAACTGCAATCTAACTGGAAATAAAGTGCTATATTTTCCTTGATATCAAATATTCTCAGGTCTCTTGATGGATCTAATGGATACATAGTAACTACTAGAAACGAATCTTATTTTCATGCATTCTAGCCTACATAAAAGGGCATTAGGGACAAGCTTCAATATGTTTAATAGGGTACAGTTCTTAAATTCTAACTCTGGAATATTTAGGGACTTCGAATCAGCATCACAATATGAAAAGTATGCTCAAGAGTAACCGCTTAGACAAATGATTTTACATATATCTTTGGGATGAAAGACAAATAAGATACACAAGCTTTTTCGTATATTTTCTCCCGCTTTCATTTATACAAGTACAATAAAGCAATTCAAGTATAAGATTAGAAGCTCTTATCACAACTATTTGTGGGCAATTTATTCAGTGCAATCTAGTACTCAATACCATTTGTCAGGGGAGGCTTCCGGGGCTCAAGAATGGAACTTTCCTGGTATTCTGTGATACTCACCTAACTCTCTTGTTCAAGGCTGTGGTCTTAGGCAGACTTATTAAATCAGCCTAGTATTTAGGAAATAAAGCAGAAATTGTAGATGTTTTCATGCTTATTAATGTCCTCTTTATAACTGAGAGCTAGAAGTAAGGAATTACATAATGCTACCATAAAAGTCTTAACAATCTGAACAACTGTGTCCAAATTCTCAACACCCCCTTACTTTTAGTAGTCATGTGTTGGCAGAAAAGATATCAAGGTAAACTCACCAGTGTAATTGTATTTAACCAGTCGGAGCCTTTTCACCTTTAGATCTTTTACTAAAAAAGCATCTAATGTCCACTATATTAAAAAATTCTTTTCATATGCATTGGACATGTTTTTGTTTCATTCGTCATTTAGATTAGTTATAGCTGTTTTAGAAGCCAACTTGGAATTAAGGAACATGAACACAGATTAATAGATACACACACACTACTTAGATACCTTTGATTAAAAAATTCATTTAATAATAAAATTTGCAATTGGGTACCTATAAAATCTTCCTGAAACATAAATCTCACAGTTTTGGATAGTTAGCTATATTTTTAGGGTCCAATATATCAATATGTTTATCTTTTATTAGCAATGCATCTGTCTGATGGAGAAAATAATAATCATTTCACTGTTCCATATGACAGTGACATTGCTATGTCCTCACAACTGCCTTCACACATTTCCATATGATGGATCATATTAAAACATTACTTAAATGCCCTCCTATATCCATCATAACACACATGGGTTTACCAGACCACTAGGTTCTAAATTATAAACCTGTGTTTGGTTGTGTTATTTCTAGCCCAAAGCATTAGTTTGATAAATTCTTGGGAACATGTGAATTAGGCAAATGTTACTATTCAAATAATAATATATTTTCATTTATCTTATGCATGCGTGCTAAGTCACTTCAGTCCTATCTGACTCTGTGCGACCCTGTGGATGGTAGTTCACAGGCTCCCCTATCCATGGAATTCTTCAGGCAAGAATACTGGAGTGGGTTGCCATGCCCTCCTCCAGGGGATCTTCCCGACCCAGAGATGGAAACTGTGTCTGGTGTCTTCTGCATTGCAGGCGGGTTCTTTACCACTAGTGCCACCGAGGAAGCCCTTATCTTATATTGATAGGCATTTTAACATGACTATAAGTTATTAAAAGGTAGCTAGATTTTTCTTTAGACAATGTTTTCTTATTATTAAATATAAAATAGAAAAAGATGGCATCTGTCATTATTTTGCATAGTACTTATGGTCATGACAAAGTAACAAGAAAATTAACCATCGTCTATTCTTTATACTGAACTAAGGGTATAGTGATGGGACAATATGATAAAATGCGAGGATTAGGCTTTGAAGTTATATAGTTTTTTTTTTTTTTTAACTGTACATGAACATGCTCAAAATATAAAGTATTTCCTGTTTTCACCCTGAAAATGACCCTTGTTTATCCACCCCAGGTGGGTCATATTCTAGCCGTGTGGTCTTGGACAAGTTCCTCAGACTCTCTGAGGTTGAAGTCATAATCATATTAAGAGGTGCATGGAGAGAGTAGGCAACAAAGAAGAAAATACCAACTCAGTTACTTTTTTTCAGTCAAACTCTAGTCAGAACCTGAATACTGTTAAAACATACCATATCTCATATTCATGGCTCCATCCCCAACTCTGTAATGATAAAGCTTCAATGGTTGGGATCACCTAACTAGAAAATACAAGGCATTAAACTGCTAGAAAGTGGAGGAATAAGGCATATTTCTGTATTATATAGTAAACAATTCTTTTCAGTTTTGAGGAGCAGAGTTGTTCATCTGTTTGGTGGAATAAAAATTGCATCAGAAAAGATTTAAAGTGGCTGTCAAGGCTCAGTGACAACAAAATCTATGGTGGATAGTTTCTCAAAGTCATCTGCAGTTGTCTCCATGGACGTTCCCAAGGACCACCACATCTCTTTTTTAACCAAGTGATACAGGGCTGGATAAATATTCTGTCTAAGACCTTCCTGGCTTTCTTTTCTTTTATTGAATTGAGATCTTCTTGTTTCTCGAGCCATGGAAAACTTTTGGTCTGTATTATACAGTATTTAGTTATGGCAAATCCTATTTTTTAAATTTATGAAATCATCCCAGTTGAAAACATTACCGAGGCCTAGTCCTAAATACTATCTGTTTTAACAACTCTTTTTGTATTATATATGATCCATAGTTCTAAATAAATATGCTCAATTGAGAGTTCACTTGATAACTGTAAATAATTTAGTTCAAAACAATATGGAAGATTTCCCCAGAAAATCACCATTTTAAAGCTGATGTAATAACAGTAAATCATCTTGCATTTATATAGAACTGATGCTTTTGAACTGTGGTGCTGGAGAACACTCTGAAGAGTCCCTTGGACTGCAAGGAGATGCAACTAGTCCATCCTAAAGGAGACCAGTCCTGGGTGTTCTTTGGAAGGACTGATGCTGAGGCTGAAACTCCAGTACTTTGGCCACCTCATGCGAAGAGTTGACTCATTGTAAAAGACCCTGATGCTGGGAGGGATTGGGGGCAGGAGGAGAAGGGGACGACCGAGGATGAGATGACTGGATGGCATCACGGACTCGATGGACATGAGTCTGAGTGAACTCCGGGACTTGGTGATGGACAGGGAGGCCTGGCGTGCTGTGATTCATGGGTCGCAAAGAGTCGGACGCGACTGAGCAACTGAACTGAACTGAAGTTCTCAAAAGAACACAAAGTTCACTGTTCCTGAAAGAGTGCCTGCATACACAACTGGTATACTCATAATCCTGAGTTTATAACATTTTTCATGCATGGCTTTCTTTTATTTGATTTAATTTTACTTATATGAATCTGTTGTTCTGTTGTTGTTCAGGTGCTCAGTCATGTCCGACTCTTTGCAACCCCATGGACCCTAACACACCAGACTTCCCTGTCCTTCACCATCATTGTATATTAGATGAATAATATAATAATGAATCAATTACTCTTGATCTTGAAAATAAGTTTAATAGGTCAGAACAGAAATATATTATTTATTATTAGCTCAACATATAACCACTGAGTTCTTATGATGTACCACACAACAGATTTCCTTCAGTAATCTGACACATTACATTGGAATTAGGGGTGATTCCATTCCCTTTTCATAAGATTTGTATGAAAATATTGACAACCCTCACGTAGCTGGTTGCTGGTTTTCTGCACTACTTTTTCCTCACAAGTCCCTTTGAAAATGCCACAACTCTCCTGCCTTTTATTAATAAACAAGGAAGATGCTTTCCAAAAATAAAATCTTAGTACCCTGTATACAAACAGAATATCTGTATACTAACTTAAATGTCTAGCTCTTCTTTTTTGGTAATGAAAGTAACATTACATGTAATTTTACATTGTTTTCTATGTCAGTCTGCTTTAGAATCAAAGACTGCCAATTTCTGTATACTGGCATGAACTACATCAATTTTATCAAATAGTTGACTTATAGTCAGTTGACTTATTTTGAACTTTTCATAAAGTTGCATCAAGAATAAACTTTCAGGAGTAGAATACAAGTTTTTTCTTACTTGGTTTCTAAAGGAAAAATACTGGAAATCAGATTGACTCAAACAGAAGCTTTATCTTTTTTGAGAGAAGAGAAAAGGAAAAAAAAACTGCATTGCTACTTAAATCCATTCTGGTCACTTGGCTTCACTTTTCTTCTTGCTTTTGAAGCCTCAAACCTTCAGGTGAATTTACGGGCAAAACATGGTCTCAGTTCTTCACTGACAGAAGATATGTTTATTTTACCTTCTTAATAATAGTTTAGCTAGGCATAGACTTTGAGGTTGACAGATCTTAACCTTGGTGCTTTCATGAAATCCCTCTATTGTTTTCTGGCATCAATTCTTGCTGTGACAAGTTTGCTGTTGTTCTTTTTTTTTTAATTTTTATTTTTACTTTATTTTACTTTACAATACTGTATTGGTTTTGCCATAAATCTGCAAGCAATAAATGCTGGAGAGGGTGTGGAGAAAAGGGAACCCTCCTACACTGTTGGTGGGAATGCAAACTAGTACAGCCACTATGGAGAACAGTGTGGAGATCCCTTAAAAAATTGCTGTTGTTCTAATTGTCTTTCCTTTAGTTTCTAGTAGGTAGTCTGCCTTTGGTTCCTGGTAGCTAATGAGATGTTCTCATTAAACTTGATGTTTCTAGATATGGATTTGGTCCTACTGGACATTTGATGTGCACATGCAAACAGTGGACTCCTGTACTTTTCAGTTCTGGAAAATCCTCTGACATTACCATTTCAAATATTGCTCCTCTGCCACTTTCTTATTCATTTCCTATAAAATAAGAATATAAAATAATAAAATAATGTTGGAACTTCACAAGCTATGTTCCTTGTCTCCTAATTATTCCCTTATGTGTCTATTTTGAATCTCTTTGTCTCCTTATTCTGCTTTTGGTATAAATTTCCCCGCACACAATTTTCATATTGACTCTGTACTTTCTAAAGTTAATGTTAAGCTTTTTTTTTTTTAATTTCTTCTGGTAAAATTACCCTTAAAATATGTTTATAAATTTCAAAAGCACATAAAAAGAAATAAAAATAAGAGGCACCTATAATGCCAGCTGCCAGATTTAATTACTTTTACAATTTAATAATTAACATCTTTTACCTTTATTTGTGTGCTTTAAAAACTAATATGTCCAACTAATACAATATTGTAAAGTAATTAACCTCCAATTAAAATAAATAAATTTATATTAAAAAATAAAATAAAGCACTGATATTATAAAGTAAAAAAAAAATAAAACATAAACTAATATGAATTTAGGTATATTTTTAACCAAAATAGATCACACATAAAGCTCAAGTTCTCTTCAATCACCACTTCCATTGCTGATCCATTCTTCCACTATACTGACATAAACACTATTAAAAATTTGCTTTTTATCTTTAAAGTAATTTTTAAAACACACATATATATGCATATGTACCCATGTATATTCAGTAATATTTTTTTACATTCCCCCATATGCTGAAACACATAAATTTAGAGCATCTCATTTAATTTCATTATATGTTTTGCCACATCATGTTTATTTACTCCTCTTTTGTTAGTTTTTGCCTATTTTTGTCATCAATTTTTCTCTATTGTAAAAATCAGTGGGAAAAAAACAATATCATGCATGTCTTTTGATACATGTGCCTGAGTATCTCTCTTGGGGAAACATCTAAAGGTCAGATGTGAGGGTGATAAGGTTTTAGATTTACTCAATATAAAAGTGTACCTGTGCCATCAACCTTAAAAATGACTATTTAAAATTTTAAGTCTATTCAGTAGAACATGGTACAGTACATGTATGTTGTTTAATTGATATTTTCATGATTACTAATGAAGCTGAGAAAACCTCTGTGCTTATTGGTTTCTTTATCTGTTTAAATATTTTTACTATGTTGAATTAGGTCATTTCCTGTTAAGGAAGAAATATTTGCATATTCAAAATAGAGATCCTGTTCTATATGTTGTACAAAATTTCTCCAATAATAAAATTTAGTTTATTCACTAAGTTCATTCTTTCAGGTATTTTTAGGGCCTCTTATTGTTTTCTTAATAATTCTTCTTTTTGAATAACTGCTCTCTATCTCTTAGGCAATCATGAATATAATTATTTTAGTATTTTCCCATTATTTTATTTTCATCTGAAGTAACTATATAACTTGAGTGTCAATTCACTGTCTGTTTTCTTTTTAAACTTTTAATTTGTTGTCATTTTGGATAAACTTATTATTATCTTACAGAATATGATCAAGTATCTTTTTTTAGTCATATTACTGCCATTGCTCCTTTAAGAAATAAAAAGAGGAATGCAGGAGGGTAAGAGGAAACAGAGGAGAGGAGGTGACGTGACAAAGGCAGAGAGTTGGTGAAAAACATATGATTGTGCTATGCTGCTACTTTGAAGATGAAAGCATGGGCCAAGCCCCTAAGAAATGCAGGTGGTTTCTAGAAACTGGAAAAAGCAAGGAAACTGATTGTCGCCTGAAGCCTCCAGAAGGGATGCAGCCTTACTGGTACCTTGATCCAACCCAGTGAGACCCATGTTAGATTTCTGACCTACAAAATATGAGATAATAATCTGTGTTGTTTTAAGCCACTAAGTTTGTGATAATTTATTACAGCAATAATAGGAAACATAGCTTGCTCCATTGTAGCCTCCGAAGAGTTAGACTCTGCCAATAGGAAGAGCTCATCAATCAGCTTCCATCCCACTCACCAGTCTGCACAGCGAGCTCTGCCCTAGTTACATCCTTCACAAGGGGCACTGTTAGTTCCATAGCCCGAAAGGATGTCAATTCCAGGACCTCTTTTCTTACTTCCAGGTTTTGATCCCAGCACCTTATGCCCTTAGATCTGCCTGCCAAACTGTGCATATTTTGTTTCTGC
Source organism: Capricornis sumatraensis (assembly GCF_032405125.1). Taxonomy (NCBI): domain Eukaryota; kingdom Metazoa; phylum Chordata; class Mammalia; order Artiodactyla; family Bovidae; genus Capricornis; species Capricornis sumatraensis. Next base: position 114,880,578 of record NC_091092.1, read on the forward strand.
CTTTTGTGTTTGGTCTGGAGAGGTTTACTTTATTGGCATATGTCTTTTATCTGTTTTTATATTTTATTCATTATTACTATTAGAAAAATAATGACAATATTTTACTGACTCGTTGGTAAAGACAGTTTTGTAAAGTAATGCCAGAGACTGTCCTACTATTCTAATAGCAAACAAAGAATACATTTATGATTTCTAGCCATTTCCTCTCTTGCTCTATTTGTTCCCTCTCATTTCTGTTTCTCCCTTTCACACACAAACTTTCAAAAGTTTTCCCCTCCACTTAGACTTTGGGATAAGGAAAACACACAGAACTTGCCAAAGTGGCAACATCTTGAACCAAGTACTCTCCAGAGTATCTTGCCAATTCTGTCTGTTTACTGTAGTCATTATTTCAGAGGGGGTCAAGATGCAGGAATGACCATAAAAGACAAAATTTGAAAGGAGGAGTTCAACCCACATGGCTCCCATCTCAAAAGTTTGCAAAAAAAAAAAAAAAAAAGAAGAAGAAGAAGAAGAAACTTTTTATAAAATGTAAGGCAATGGCACCCCACTCCAGTACTCTTGCCTGGAAAATCCCATGGACTGAGGGGCCTGGTGGGCTGCAGTCCATGGGGTCGCTAAGAGTCAGACACGACTGAGCGATTTCACTTTCACTTTTCACTTTCATGCATTGGAGAAGGAAATGGCAACCCACTCCAGTATTCTTGCCTGGAGAATCCCGGGGATGGGGGAGCCTGGTGGGCTGCCGTCTATGGGATCACACAGAGTCAGACACAACTGAAGCGACTTGGCAGCAGCAGCAGCAGCAATACATCTTTAAGACCATATCCAAGTGAAAAAACTTGTTCAGCAGAAAATAGGTTCTCATTTCTTTTTCAGGCCAAGTGTTATAGGGAAATTGGACATGCAGAACAGGATTCTAAATAAAGTAGTTAGTATTACAATATCACTAATCTAGTACACTACAATCTGCATTACTGTAAGAATCCATGGATACCACTTTTCAATATGTATTAAATTTGGGAACAGGGTTTATAGGCTCTAATGGACCCCTTATATCCAGTATCACCTCTTGATATCTTAAAAGAAATAAATGATAATTATCAGTAATAAAATAAACCAATCAAAAGTACCTGAAAGCTCTCTACAAACATGTATTACCGTTATATATTTTTTTCAACTTAGTAAAAAAAAAAACAAAACTCTTTTTAACAAGAAAAAATTTAAAAACAAAAGATTATGATTGTCATCTTATAAAAGACTTTCCAATTTATGAGGGAATGTTTCTCAAGGTCCTACCCAAACTACATAATCAACTATAAAGAAACATGTCACCTAAAGTGACCTCTGGTTCCTGATTCTTAAAACCATTTAAAGATTGAAGGCATTAGGAGAAGGGGTTGACAGAGGATGAGATGGTTAGATAGCCTGACCAACTCAGTGGACATGAAACTGAACAAACTCTGAGAGATAGTAAAGGACAGGAAACCCTGACGGGAGGCAGTCCATGGGGTCGCAAAGAGTCAGACACAACTGAGCAGCTGAACAACAGCAACAAAAAGACATTTAACTATTACTTGATTGATGGTATCAACAAGGAAATAACATGGGCTACATATGTTTTTCACTTTTTGTTTTCAGTTCTTTCTCATTTAAATTCCACATATGTGAATTATCTTGACCAAAACTACTTGAACAGGTCATACAAAGTCACCTGCTGGTTCCCGCCAGGAGAGCTGCATCGAGACTGTCATGGGAACAGCCTCATTCTGAGAGGCGTCTTTCAAACCTATGTTTATTTGTATGTACATTCATTTTAGTTTAATCTATTTCATAGTTGTTGTTCTTCTCTTACTAAAAATTAAGATTCATAATTCTTATTGGGTGACTGGTGTAACCCCAGCATCTTGCACTCGGCCTGGCACAAAAGAGGAGTTTAATTTATATGCACTAAATGAGCAAACAAAAGCGTCTTATCCAAACTACGGTCACTGCAGTTTGACTCGAGATGGGTATTTGCCAAAGGCAATCACATCTGGTCTGCGATGAGAGCCCAGTTCAAGATGGATAATCTGTCCTGAATAGTGATTAACTGACCAAGGAAAGATGCAAAGATGGGCTCAATAAAGGACAGAAATGGTATGAACCTAACAGAAGCAGAAGATATTAAGAAGAGGTGGCAAGAATACACAGAAGAACTGTGCAAAAAAGATCCTCATGACCCAGATAATCACAATGGTGTGATCACTCAACTAGAGCCAGCCATCCTGGAATGTGAAGGCAAGTGGGCCTTAGAAAGCATCACTATGAACAAAGCTAGTGGAGGTGATGGAATTCCAGTTGAGCTCTTTCAAATCCTAAAAAATGATGCTGTGAAAGTGCTGCACTCAATATGCCAGCAAATTTGGAAAACTCAGCAGTGGCCACAGGACTGGAAAAGGTCAGTTTTCATTCCAATCCCTAAGAAAGGCAATGCCAAGGAATGCTCAAACTACTGCACAATTGCACTCATCTCACATGCTAGTAAAGTAATGCTCAAAATTCTCCAAGCCAGGCTTCAGCAATACGTGAACCGTGAACTTCCAGATGTTCAAGCTGGATTTAGAAAAGGCAGAGGAACCAGAGATCAAATTGCCAACATCCACTGGATCATTTAAAAAGCAAGAGAGTTTCAGAAAAATATCTACTGACTTTATTGACTATGCCAAAAAAAGGAAATGGCTACCCGCTCCAGTGTTCTTGCCTGGAAAATTCCATGAACAGAGGAGTCCATGGGGTCACAAAGAGTCGGGAACACACCATGGTAGCTCTATTTTTAGTTTTTTAAGGTACCTCTATACTGTTCTCTCGGAGAAGGCAATGGCACCCCACTCCAGTACTCTTGCCTGGAAAATCCCATGGACGAAGGGGCCTGGTAGGCTGCAGTCCATGGGTTCGCTAAGTGTCAGACATTACTGAGTGACTTCACTTTCACTTTTCACCTTCATGCATTGGAGAAGGAAATGACAACCCACTCCAGTGTTCTTGCCTGGAAAATCCCAGGGACGGAGGAGACTGGTGGGCTGCCGTCTATGGTGTCACATGGAGTCGGACACGATTGAAGTGACTTAGCAGCAACAGCACACTATGCCAAAGCCTTTGACTGTATAGGTCACAATAAACTGGAAAATTCTGAAAGAAATGGGAATACCAGACTACCCGACCTGCCTCTTGAGAAACCTATATGCAGGTCAGGAAACAACAGTTAGAACTGGACATGGAACAACAGACTGGTTCCAAACAGGAAAAGGAGTTCGTCAAGGCTGTATATTGTCACCCTGCTTATTTAACTTATATGCAGAGTACATCATAAGAAATACTGGACTGGAAGAAGCACAAGCTGGAATCAAGATTTCCGGAAGAAATATCAATAACCTCAGATATGCAGATGACACCACCCTTATGGCAAAAAGTGAAGAAGAACTAAAGAGCCTCTTGATGAAAGTGAAAGAAGGGAGTGAAAAAGTTGGCTTAAAGCTCAACATTCAGTAAACTAAGATCATGGCATCCGGTCCCATTACTTTATGGCAAATATATGGGCAAACAGTGGAAACAGTGGTAGCCTTTATTTTTGAAGGCTCCAAAACCACTGCAGATGGTGATTGCAGCCATGAAATTAAAAGACGCTTACTCCTTGGAAGGAAAGTTATGACCAATTGGACAGCATATTAAAAACCAGAGACATCACTTTCCCAACAAAGGCTATGGTTTTTCCAGTGGTCACGTATGGATGTGAGAGTTGGACTATAAAGCTGAGTGCTGAAGAATCGATGCTTTTAACTGTGGTGTTGGAGAAGACTCTTAAGAGTTCCTTGGACTGCAAGGAGATCCAACCAGTCAGTCCATCCTAAAGGAGATCAGTCCTGAATGTTCACTGGAAGGACTGATGTTGAAGCTGAAACTCCAATACTTTGGCCATCTGATGCAAAGAGCTGACTCATTTGAAAAGACTCTGATGCTGGAAATGATTGAAGGCAGGAGGAGAAGGGAACGACAGATGATGAGATGGTTGGATGGCATCACCTACTCAATGGACATGAGTTTGAGCAAACTCGGGGAGTTGGTGATGGACAGGGAGGCCTGGCGTGCTGCAGTCCATGGGGTCGCAAAGAGTCGGACATGACTGAGCAACTGAATTGAACTGAACTGAACTGAACTGACCAAGGGAATCATCTCTCTTGGAAAGCTTGAAATGAGGCAAACAGAAGGGCTAGCAAATAGCTGTGGAGAAGGCAATGGCACCCCACTCCAGTACTCTTGCCTGGAAAATCCCATGGATGGAGGGGCTTGGTAGGCTGCAGTCCATGGGATCGCCAAGAGTCGGACACGACTGAAGCTACTTAGCAGCAGCAGCAGCAAATAGTTGAGGGGCAGAAAATGGATGCTATAACCAGTCAGTATGCTGAGGCCACAAGCTAGAGCAAGTAGTGAAGTAGAGAGGAAAGAAGAGAAAACTTAGTCAGTGGTGGCACTGGTACTAGAAGGAGAGCAAGTGTGCTGAATTTACCAGAAACATAAATAACAAGGGATTCTGTCCCCTAAGAAGAGATGATGTGACAGCTCCAGTTTTACCATACATGCATTCATGCTACTTTCTACAGTCTCACCAGGATGTTGCTGAAATGACTGCCTGTCACCTTCAGGTTCCCATGGGTCTTTAAGGCCAACCACCATCAATCCAAGTGTGGCTGTGCTTCCTTGGTGCTCCAAAGAGCCCAAAACATCTCACTGAATACACAACTCTGCCCTAGATTTTTTTTTTCTTTCATTTTAAATTCACAAAAGGTTGGATCCAATTACTTATTTATTTGACTCTAAAGCCAAGGACTTAATTTTTGTTTGTTTGTTTTTGCAGGTCTTTCTCAAGTCAGGTTCTGAATCCTTTAATAGCATCTTCCTCTATTTTTTTTTCTATCAAGAGTGATAGAAGATGATTTGCCTATTATACATTTCAACTTTTTGACATCTGTGCATTTCTCTTTACTCAATCTAGTAAGCTTTTGTGATCATCATGCTTATTTGCTACTTTCACTGCCCCTGGGGTCTGGAAATATCCTTTCGTTGTCACTTACTCTTAAAATCACAAAGTGGAAATCAACACTTCCTGGTCAGCTGAATCACTTTGAAGATGCCATCAGTAAGTTCTAAGACACTGACTTTTCCACTGGGCCCAAAAGATATAATACCTTTTCCTCACAGTTTAAAGAAATTAGCTCACATCAGTTTAAAATAGACTTCTGATGAGATAAAGATTAACTTTTTAAAGAAAAGCCAAATATTTAAGAGAGGTCAAGACCTTTCTACATACTGAGTGAGTATAATTGTCTATAACAGTAAAGAAACTCTTCTCCAAGGTAAAAGACAAGACAGAATAAAAAATATATTATGATTTACAAAAACTGAGGTATTTGAGTATTTGATTTCAGCCTCCCTTTGTTGCTCCTAGGACTTTAGCATTAGATACAGAATTGCCAGTTTCACTACTTTGAATCCATCAACAATGTCAGCACTAAAGGCAAGTAAGCTGATGACTGAAAATAAGGTAGTCAGTTTGAATCTGAGAGTTGTGTGCAAAGTGATGAAAATAAGGAGTTAAGCTTGGAGCTGAAGTTCTACTTCTTCCTGCTCAGAGATCTCAAAAACAAAAAAAAAGTTTCATTTAACAGGAACTTTCAGAAAGTGAAAGTGAAAGTGAAGTTGCTCAGTCGTGTCCGACTCTTTGCAACCCCATGGACTGTAGCCTACCAGGTTCCACCATCCATGGGATTTTCCAGGCAAGAATACTGGAGTGGGTTGCCATTAGCTTTCAGAAGTCACCATTTAATGATAATCTCTAAGTTATATTTGAAAAAATAATGCTGTGTGATGGCTATATTAACTGCAGTGACCAGCAATAGAACTTTACAATCTGAAAAAATGGAAATGAGTGTCTTAAACTTCTTACCAGCTGCTGCTTAAAATCTGACTTGTAGATTACTAAGAAGATAGGTCCTATTTTTGGAAAACTAGGTATAATATCTCTGAGGAACTCTTTATTAACATAAATTTTTAAAAATCTCTGAATAACAGCTTTAATTTAACTCTGTTATTGAAAGTCTAGTGGGACCAAAATTAACTTATTCAGAATTGAAAGAACATGCCCCAAATATAAAGGTCCATGTAGGTTCGTATTTAGAAAGCACCTCTGTAATATATGAAACTATATAAATATGTATATATGTAACATAAAATTATACTATTTTGGATTTATATAAGTAGTTCTGTATTTCCAAAAATGTTTATCATGAGGTCATATTTCTCAAGTTTTATGAAAAATATAAATAAATTTTTTAAAATAAGGTTATTTACTTCTGCATGGTAACCGAGCACATCCTGATGGGTACACCATTTCACCCACCATGTGGTGCACTGTTGATGGGATGCTCATGTTCTGCCTGTCTATTCCATCTTTCCAAAAGTATCAACTCCTTTATCTTTGCCACTCCCAATAAGAATGCCTTTCCATCTGTTTTTCTGATTGCCATTAACTACCAAGATGAGATTCACAGAGTAACACAAACTTTGGGAGGTTTGGTGATAGAAAGAATCTTGGGGGCAAGAGAAACAATATCCACAAGGAGTAAGCTCTAATACCCCTATTAGCAATATTGACAGGTACAAACACTCTCTGATAACAGGTAAACATAAATATTCATGGATAATAACTCTATTCTCTTGAAACTCACCTTTTGGTCTTTTATTATCTAAATTTGCATCCTAATAATGCTTATGTATTAATAATGACCTAATTCTTGACAATTCACCACGATAATGATTTTATTTTGCCCTTCTTTCCAGGTTTATCACTTTCTGCTTCAAATGAGAGACCTGCTAAGCATCTCCAAATACCCATCGTTTTTGTGTCTCTCCTTCCTGCCAGAAAGGTCATTCTATGATTTTCTTAGGAGTCTGGCATCCAATGAATAATCTATGACTTTCTTTCATCAAATCCTTCTTTCAAAAAAAAAAAAAATAAACAAACAAAAAACAAAAACAAAAGCCCATAGCTACCTTTTATCTTGGGATATTTTTCCCAGAAGTAGCTGCATTGTAAACCATGGCTTTAAAGAAGGTGAAAGCTCCCTTACTTTCTTCAACACACTACTCATTGGTTGTCATTTGGTTGGTTTTCTGACAAAAGAAACATCTTTCCAAATATCTAATAAGAAGTTAGACAGCCAGCGACTTATTTGCTACCAACTTAGTTTGTATGAAGAAGGCTCCCCTAATGCAAAGCACATCCCTTTTGGATTTTTCATGAGTATTTGCCATTTTGGGGAAAATTACTGTCTAAGTATTTAAAAGAAAGGGCTGAAAAGATAAGTAGTTTTCCTTAGAATGATTATGAATTACTTGGTAATCTAGGGTCAGTGGTATAAAAAGCTTAAGCTTTCTTCAGACCAAAAGAACCTGAATCAGAAGTTGGATTTAGGTATCTGTTTATATTAATTAAAAGCTTCTCAACAATTCTGATGTACAAACTGAATTGAAAAGCACTACTTTAAGGGACACCAAGTTTACTTCCTTGTAAAAATACATATTTTTTAAATTAAGCCAGCACTTTTTCTAAACCAAGTATACCTTTCATCAAGTAGTTTCTACACCACACACTCAAACCACAATATACATTCAGCTTTGATGTTGAAATATGGTTCTTAAGAGTTCCTCAGATGCAATTAACACATAATTAAATGCACAAGTACTGTTGTTTTGTTTTTTAGCCAACAGTTACTGCATAGAGATAAACAGAAAATCATCTATGCCTTTCAGTCTGTCCCATATTACTACACAGAATGAAAGTGGAAGATAATGTCCAAGGAAGTACCAGGGGAGGAGAAGCCACGGTTGAGGCAGAAGGTGAACAAATCATGGAAATAAATACAGACACTGGGTTCTGCTACTTCTTTCTAGAAAAGCAAGGTTTTTGATGGAAGGGCGGAAGACACTGGACTTATTTACCTTGATTATACAGTACACACTGCTACAGATGTCAGCATGGCCAAGTTACTTCCCCAACACACAGACACGTACACTCTTCACCCTTCCTAAATAGTTTTTCCTTAAGGAAAACTGAAAGGTGACACACACATGGGCCATTCAATTACTTATTGAATAACCCCACCAAATACCAATTATGTGCCAGGCTTGATACCAGAGCTTCAAGGAATGCAGAAATAACTCATTATAAAGCTGATCTCAATATCTTATCCTGCCATTGAAGGCACTGAAAAAGATATATATGCACCCAGGTAACTTAAAGGGTTAGAAAGACTATACTGAAGCTTGGAAACATCTGAGCTAGCACAGAAGGGATGGCCAGGCATCTTTTCAAGACTTCGGGAGAGTGTGGCAAGGATGTCACTGGGCATGTACAAGGATGGAGGCAAAACCTAAGAAACTTTTCTGCTCATTTTTTGTTTTTCAAAATTTGGGCTGAAGGGAGCTAATTCTTTGGCTTGAAATGGTATACCAGTGGGATGTCAGAAGCCTTAGGTTCAGGGTGCTTCAAACTTGTACTCAGTTTATAGCTACTTACAAAATGATTCCCTCTCAACATTTACCCCTCATTTAGAGCTGCTCATAGAGCACTACAGGTCAAATACATATGGCAGTGAAAACTGCAGAATGATGCTGCAACACTGTCTGAGAGCACACTTTGAAATGCAGGCATATGGTTATAACAGCATTATTTTTAATCCAAATGCTATATAACATGCCTCATTTAGGATCTGGTTCATGCCTGGCATGAATTAATGGGAAAAGCTATTTGTGAATTATCCAAATGTAACAGGTGGTCTGGCAACTCAGTTTAGGGGGTTTCTCAGTCTCACTGCCACCAGGGGGGTGACCTCTGGGTGGACTGTCAAGGCCACCTGGATTTCCCAACATCTGTAGCAAAGGGTTATTTCAATTGGTGTTTTAGAAAGCATTAAAAATTGCTGTTTGAGAGGAGAGGAGGTTAAAAAAAAACACTATGGAAAACAATGGACAGAGTTAGTGAACAGTTAAACAAGGAATGTGTATGTGTGGTTGTGTACATAAGTATACTCATGACATGCTCTCAGTGAACTCAGTTTTATAGTAAAAAGAGAATTATAATGTACATGATTGATTTTTGAGGCAGCCTTTGAGAAAAGCTCAAGGCACTACACAACTGTGCGTCATATATGTGCAGCGGTCCCTACCCTTTTTGGCACCAGGGACTGGTTTCGTGGAAGACAAGTTTTCTACAGACCAGGGTAGGGGGTGGTTTTGGGATGACGATTCAAGCACATTATGTTTATTATGCACTATTACATTAGCAATACCTCAGATCATTAGGCATTAGATCCCAGAGGCTGGGGACTCCTGTTGGAGGCACAAAGCAAATAGAAGGCTATAAACTGTGGCCTTGAGGACACTTACATAAATCCTAGGGTAGAACTTAAAACTGTTAAAGGAGTGAGTGAGTAGACAGCCACCATCTGAGAGGGTATAGTGAATATATTACAGTATGACCTCTTTTGTGGGTTATTAAGGCACTGGCTAGCAGGAAGTCTGAGATAATCTTTCTAATGAAGACCTTAGAAGGCTGTTAACCTTGACTAAGACCAAGTTTGGTCCCTACAGAAATCAGCTAAAGAGGTGTCAGCATTGACATCATATGAAGAATGTTGAGGGGGCAGACCACTGAACTCTCTCAAATCGAAGACCCTTCGTTTGTATATAAATCATATATTATAATTTTAAACCCTTTCACCCCCAAGTTTACAAGAGGAAATGACATATTTGTTTTGGTAACAGACAGAGGCACTTGGATAACTGATCTTTTGTTCTCTACTCTGAATTAGGGGATTCCCAAGTGGCGCCAGTGGTAAAGAATCCACCTGCCAATGTAGGAAACACAAGAGACATGGGTTCAATCCCTGGGTTGGGAAGATCCCCTGGAGGAGGAAATGGCAACCCCCTCCAGTATTCTTGCCTGCAAAATCCGATGAGCAGAGGAGCCTGGTGGGCTACAGTTCATGAGGTCGCAAAGAGTCAGACCCCAATGAGCACACACACATGCTGAATTAGATGGCCAATTTGTGGTCCAGGCTCTGCTGTCTGATGATCTTTTTTCACCTTTACTACATCCCACTGGACTAATTAGTAGTTTAAAAGTTCACCCAAGAGCTCCAACATGTGAAGAGTTTAGAAGTTACACTTCCATTTTTACAAGTCAAAGCTGAACCAACTCAGTTCAGTTCAGTTCAGTTCAGTCGCTCAGTCATGTCCAACTCTTTGCAATCTCATGGGCTGCAGCACGCCAGGTTTCCCTGTCCATCACCAACTCTTGCAGCTTGCTCAAACTCGTTTCCATTGATGCCATCCAGCCATCTCATTCTCTGTCGTCCCTTTCTCCTCCAGCCTTCAATCTTTCCCAGCATCAGGGTCTTCTATAATGAGTCAGTTCTTCAAATCAGGTGGCCAAAGGATTGGAGCTTCAGTTTAGCATCAGTCCTTCCAGTGAATATTCAGGACTGATTTCCTTTAGGATGGACTGGTTTGATCTTCTTGCAGTCCAATGGACTCTCAAGAGTCTTCTCCAACACCACAGTCCAAAAGCATCAATTCTTCAGCGCTCAGCTTTCCTTATGGTCCAACTCTCACATCCACACATGACTACTGGGAAAACCATAGCTTTGACTACACAGATGTTGGTCAGCAAAGTAATGTCTCTGCTTTTTAATATGCTTTCTAGGTTGGTCACAGCTTTTCTTCCAAGGAGAAAGTGTCTTTGGAACAAACTGAACAAACTGAAGATTAATGATTTTTCTTAGACCCATGAAGAAATGACATCCCAAAGCAAACTTCCACCCTGAAATCTGGAGAGAGAGGCAAGACCACAGCATCATAGCTGAGAACTGATAAAGCTGCTGGAGCAGTTAACACTTAAATGGTCTTATCAAATGGCAATTTTGAGAACCCCTGGAAGCTTACTGAAAAGCAGACATCACTTTGCCTACAAAGGTCAGCAAACATTAGAGGCAGGCCAACTCCTAGTCATATTAACATAAATCCTCACACCGAAAGACCGTTTACTTCAATTCTTTTGACCCAAAGCAAAAATGTACTGCTTTCAGTAAAAACTCTGTCATGCTAAAAAACAAGATACAATAGTCTGAAGAGACAAAACAAACATCAGAACCAAACTTAAATATGACACATGTTGAAAGAACTAGAGAGGAAATATAAAATAACTATGATTAATATGTTAAGGGTTCTAATGGAAAAAGTAGACAACATTCAATGACATATGAGTAATATAAGCAGAGAGGTAGAAGCTCCAAGAAAGAATTAAAAGGAAATGTTAGAACTCAAAACCACTGTAACAGAAATGATGAATGCCTTTGATGGACTCATCAGTAGACTTGACACAACCAAGGGAAATCAACTGACTCTGTCAAGAGAAACTTTTCAAATTAAAATGGAAAGAGGAATGAAAAAAAATTTATATTTAACCATGGTATTAAATTTAAAAAAAGTTAATTTTTTTAAGTGAATGAACTTAGTATACCAGAATTTAAAGTTTAAAATAGTTTGCTAATGATTTAATTACACAATAAGTACAGATTCAAACATCTAAAAGGACTACTGAATATCAGTAGAAAGAGAATCATTACAAGAAATTAATAAATACTGGCCAGTAAAGCAAACATTTTCTAATTTATAAAATGAGTGAAACTGTTACATGACAATGTGAATGTACTTAATGCCACAAAACTGTACACTGAAAATGGTTAAAATGGTAAACTTTATGTTATTTATAATTAACCATGGTATTAATTTAAAAAGTTAGTTTAATTTTTAAAACTGAGTGAAATCATGTACACCACTCAGATTCCCCCTCAGTTAGTCTCTCCCATCAGGAATCTTCCATAAGCCTCTTATCCTTATCCATCAAAGGGCAGACAGAATGAAAACTGCAATCACAGAAAACTAACCAAACTGATCACATGGACCACAGCCTTGTCTAACTAATGAGACTATGAGCCATGCCATGCAGGGCCACCCAAGATGGATGGGTCATGGTGGAGAATTCTGACAAAACGTGGTCCACTGGAAAAGGCAAACCAGTTCCGTATTCTTGCCTTGAGAACGCCACGAACAGCATGAAAAGACAAAAAGAACACTGAAAGATGAACTCCAGGAGATGGTGATGGACAGGGAAGCCTGGAGTGCTGCAGTCTATGGGGTGGCAGTTGGACACAACTGAGCAACTGAACTAAATGTACACCACAGGTATTCATTTTTTAAAAAAAATCATAAATTTATTTATTTTAATTGGAGGTTAATTACTTTACAATATTGTGTTGGTTCTGCCATACATCAACATGAATCTGCCACAGGTATACGCGTGTTCCCCATCTTGAACCCCCCTCCCTCCTCTCTCCCATCACCAGAACTACACACTCAGATATAATTAAAAAAAAAAATGTGTATCTCTGGAAAAATAAAACAAATGTGAAATTGGAGAAACAAGGTAAGGCCAGTGAAATCAATACATCCAGGGATTAAGAGACATTTACATCAATTCTTATATATCCCTTCCATAGATTGATTTATGAAAGTAAATTTATTGAGATGCTATTATACACTAGTCATGTTCTTAATAGTTCAGCATTTGACATTCAGAAAAAACTCTTTCAAATTGCATTCTATATTTTTGGAGAGGCTTTTTTTTAAATAACAATTTCTTCATTACCTTTCATACACAGTCCATAGCATTTAACAAATATATCTCAAATCTGCCCAGTTCTCTTTTTCTCCTTTTCTAACATCCGAATCTAAATGATCATCGTTTTTTGCCTGGATTGTTGAGATGGCTTCCACTCAATACAGACCTACTTCGACCAATTCTACACTTCCATGACAGAGAACTTTTAATGGTATTATTCAGTTAAGAGAAAAGAAAGTCTAGAGAATTAGCAAGTTATGAGTTTTTCAAACAAAGCTTTGTGCCTATAAGTACTGAGAACAGGCTTTTCATTTTTAATAGGGCAGAGATCTAGGTGCTTCCCTGGAGGCTTAGTGGTGAGGAGTCCACCTGCCAATGCAGGAGACACAGGTTCAATCCCTGATCTGGGAAGATTCCACATGCTATGGAGGAACTAAGCCTGTGCACCTCAACTACTGAGCCTGTGCCCTAGAGACTGGGATCCACAACTACTAAGCCCATGTGCTGCAACTACTGAAAGCCGTGTGCCCTAGAGCCTGTACTCTACAACAAGAGAAGCCACCACAATGAGAAGCCTGCACACCACAACTTGGGAGTAGCCCTCACTAGCTGCAACTGAAAAAAACCCACACAGCAACACACACCCAGCGCAAACAAAAAATAAATGAATAAAAGTATTTTAAAAAATTGGGCAGAGATCTGGAATACATATACCATACTCGGACTGAAGAAAATTCTAAACATTAAATCTGAGACAGCTTTATCACTTTGCCATACAGAAGAAATTAACACAACATTGTAAATCATCTATACTTCAATAAAATTGTTCTTTTAAAGTGCTTAAAATACAGTATGTAAAATTTAAATAAAAAAATGTATTGCACTAAAAGAAGTTGTAAAATAATAACTTTGTATGTTGAGAAGGATTTTATATGTCAAATTCATTGTTACTAGTTTGAATCTTCAGACATCGATATATATTACCTAAAAAAGGTTGTGACAATATAGCTTGAAGTGAATGTCATTAAGGTAGGAGAAATATCTGGAGGTGGCAGGCTTCCCAGAAGGAATGACCATATAACACATAATTCTGGAAATAATGATTCAAAGTCATTAGGCTTGGAAGTTTTAAAGGCTTTTATTTAGCTGAACGACAGAGTTGTAATTTTATCCAGTTTATACAATCATCATTACAAAAGTTAAGAGGTAAAAAGAGCTGAAAAACTTTAAAGCACCTTCATCCAAATATATTTTAAATTCCCCAAAAAGCATTATTTCCACCTAGAAGGATACATGCATAACAAAAATGAGTTTTCCACTGTTACAGGAAAACTTTCCCATCGTTAAAACTTTTCTAATCAAAAAGAATATTCCCATTTCTCTATACAATATATGCATAGAAAAACTTACAAATAAATAACTTACTGGTTTCAGTTTCCTGCCGAGAATTCCAATAGATGATTTCCAGGGCTATAAACGCCTATTCATTTTAAAGAAGTTTCATCTATGATGTGATTTATTGAAAATAAGAACTTTGAAATAACATTTTGGAAACCCCTTGAAGACTGAGGGCCACCAGTTTACTGCAATCAATGTCCATAGACTTTATTTCTCATTGGACTTTCTTTGCCACCATATCTGCATAGTAATAATCTTTTCTATCCCTACTGAAATAAATCATCACAAAAGTTCAGCTACACAATTCATGCCAAGGAGTTTTATTTTATTTTCCTTAAAATAGTATGAGTGGATTTATTTTATATATAGGGATTATCGAGAAATTTAATGGAGAAAATACAAGCATTAAAATCAATAAATTTATTAAATGGGTGCTAAATGATTAAACATTTCATGTTGATGAGTAGATTTCATATAAAAGCTTTTGTTTCACAATTTCTATTTATTTATTTTTCTTTTTGTCTCCCATGTGCTGTGCTGTGCTTAATCACTCAGTCGCATCTGGACTCTTTGCCACCCCTTGGACTGTAGGCCTCCCGGCTCCTCTGTCCCTGGGATTCTCCAGGCAAGAATACTTGAATGGGTTGCCATGCTGTCCTCCAGGGGATCTTCCCAACACAGGGATAGAACCCAGGTCTCCCACACTGCAGGTGGATCCTTTACCATCTGAGCCACCAGAAAAGCACTTTTTTAAAAATTTGGAGGATAATTGCTTTACAATGTTGTATTTGTTTCTGCTGTACAACAAGGTAAATTAACTATAAGTATATATATATATATGCTCCCTCCCTCTTGAGCCTTCCCCTCCACCATGCCGCATCGCACCCTTCTAGGTCTTCATAGAGCACCGAGCTGAGCTATACAGTGCTATATAGCACCGCGGTATACAGCAGCTTTCCAGCGGCTACCTGTTTTACACATGGTACTGTATATATGTCAGCGCTACTCTCTCAGTTGCAATTTCTATTTTTAAACAAAAATTTATATTAGTTTTGAAAATATTTACATAGTAACATATCATAATGGGACAGTCATAATGCATAATGCAAACATTAAGATATGGGTAAAATTTAATAGATATATTGGGTCAGGAAGATTCCTGGAGAAGAAAATGGCAACCTACTTCAGAATTCTTGCCTGGAAAATCCCGTGGACAGAGGAGCCTGGTGGGCTACAGTCCATGGGGTCGCAAGAGTCGGACATGACTTAGTGACTAAGGCAATAGATGAATTTCTAATCTAGTTCTTGAAATCATTCAGACACCTAAACTTAAACTCTACCTGGTTTTTATGTGCAACTTTAAACCTGTGCAACTTCCATCTGCTCTCCAGACAAAGAGAAAAAGACAGCAGTGACAACCTGTCCAATGAGAAAAAAAGCTAAAACCAAATCAGATTATGAAAACTAGTTTTACAAACATTAAATGTCCCTTGTCAGCATAAACCTCAAAGCATCTTATGAGAAGCAAGACATGTAAAACTGCCCTCTTCATTTGCATAAGCCAGGAACAAGTCAGGGTTGAAGGTCAGGTGTTTTGTTTCAGATCTTATTTGCCAAAGTTGCAACACTAATGAACTAACCATGTTGCTTGACTTGAAACGGGAATAAGTGTTTCACTAGTATAGCCAAAGATTGTAACAGGTAAAACTGGGAAAAAAATCTTTGTTAGAAAATAGAGAAGGAAATGAGCATGAATATGATTAATGATAATGTTCTATTTTTTAGAACATTTTGCAGCATTTATTTTGAAATTTTATTCAGAAGAATGTCACACATAATGACTGTGAATCTGGAACTGATCTTGATTCTGTGTTTAAGAATAGCTTGTCTGTCACATCCTCTTTCTAGAGTTGAAAAAAAAAATATTTTCTACCAAATTACTGACCACAGTTCACAACACTCATTATTATGGTTTCACATTACGTGTGCTTTGTCAGACTCTTATTTAAGGAAATGATTCACTTTATGTTCTTTGTTGAAATGCAAATTATCCTTAAGATAGCAATGTAAGGGTGGTCTTAACAAAGAGAAGATAATGTTGAAGAATCTGTTTGGATTTACCAATTAGGTAATTAAAACCATAGATTTAAGAGGAAGGTTTACTAGGGGATCTTTTAAGGTACTATGAAACACTAAAGTCTTTTATTCTATGCAATAAAAATGCTGGCTTTGAATATTATTTTTAAATTTTGACTAGAATGAGAAATATTACTGGATACTCTGACTTTGCGTAGTCATTTTTCAAAATGTTTTTCATAGAACATTTAGTTCATGAGATATTACCAGATGTTAGGTGAAAAAAAGTGCCCTGTAATCTTATGCATTTAAAAAAATGATGCATATTTAATTTTTTAAGGACCGCCACACTATTTTCCATAGTGGCTGCACCATTTTACCTACTAACAGTGTCCAAGTGTTGCAATTTCTTCACATCCATACGAAAACCTGTTCTTTTATTTTTCTAATAACAGCCATCCTAAAAGGTATGAAGCGAGATGTGGTTCTGATTTGCATTTCCCTAATGACTTGTGATATTTTCAGATATCTGTTGGCCATTGGTATGTCTTCTTTGGAGAAATGTATATTCAGGCCCTTTGCCTATTTTTTATCAAGCAGTTATTGTTATTACTGAGCTGTATGAGTTCCTAACATATTTCGGATATTAAACTCTTGTCAGATGTTTTACAAATATTTATTGCCATTCCACAGGCTGCTTTTTATTCTGTTTTTTCCTTTGCCATGTAGAAACTTTGTACTTTGAGGTAGTCCGACCCGTCTACTTCTGTTTTAGTTGCTCGTCCTTTTGGTGTCATGACCAAGAAATTATTTCCAAGACCAAAGTCATAAGGGTTTTTCCTTGTGTTTTTCTTCTAGGAGTTTTACAGTTTCAGGTCTTATATTAATCTTTTTTGAGTTGATTTTTGTGCATAGTATAAGGGTCCAATTTCACTCCCTTGCATGTGGATATCCAAGTTTCCCCACACATTTGTGGTAAAAAACAAAAAACTATCCCTTTCCCATTGTGTATTCTTGGAACTCCTGCCACAGATTAGGTGACTAAATGTGCTTGAGCTTATCTGTGGATCCTCTATTCTCTTCCTTTGGTCTATACATCTGTGTGACAAATGGATGAACATGGAGGACACAATGTAAGCAAACTAAGCCAGTCACAGGACACACACTGCATTGTTCCACTTATATAAGCTACCTAAAATAGTCAAACTCATAGGAACAGAGAGTAAAATGGTCGCTGCCAG
The DNA here is from genome assembly GCF_032405125.1 of Capricornis sumatraensis. Taxonomy (NCBI): domain Eukaryota; kingdom Metazoa; phylum Chordata; class Mammalia; order Artiodactyla; family Bovidae; genus Capricornis; species Capricornis sumatraensis. The sequence goes on from NC_091092.1 coordinate 114,898,071, forward strand.
GGACTGGAGAGGGAGGGAAGTGAGGAGTGTCTGTTCAATTATAATAAAGTTTCAGTTACTCACAATGAATAAATTCTAGAGATCTGTTATACAACATAGTACTTTTATAGTTAACAATACTATATTGTGCACTTAAAATTTTGTTGGTCAATCTTACATGAAATATTTTTGCCATAGTAAGAAAGAAAGAAGGAAGGAAGGGAAAAGAAAAAAAGACAAATGACTCTTCCATCTAGTAAAGGCTATGATTTTTCCAGTAGTCAAGTATGGATGTGAGAGTTGGACTATAAAGAAATCTGAGCACTGAAGAATTGATGCTTTTGAACTGTGTTGTTATAGAAGACTCTTGAGAGTCCCTTGGATTGCAAGGAGATCCAACCAGTCCCTCCTAAAGGAGATCAGTCCAGTTCACTGGAAGGACTGATGTTGAAGCTGAAACTCCAATATTTTGGCCACCTGATGCGAAGAGCTGACTCACTGGAAAAGACCCTGATGCTGGGAAAGATGGAGGGCAGGAGGAGAAGGGGATGACAGAGGATGAGATGATTGGATGGCATCACCATCTCAATGGACATGAGTAAGGGTAAGCTCCTGGAGTTGGTGATGGACAGGGAGGCCTGGCGTGCTGCAGTCCATGGGGTCGCAAAGAGTCAGACACGACTGAACTGACTGAACTGAAAGCTTTTAATATTCAAATCCACATGGTTCAACTAAAGCATCATAGGGGTGGAGGAAAACTTTATGCAGTATTTAACTAATTTTTTACACCATAGTAGTAGTCAGGGATTTCCACAGACAGAACCAAAAGGATATATAAATACCCATAAAAGAAGAGATTTATTATAAGAATTAACTCCAATAGTTTTGGAGGCCTAGATGTCTTAAGATTTGTGGTCTGCAACCTGGATGACCAGGAAACCTGGTGGTTAACTTAGTATAAGTCCAAAGGCAACTGGGAAACCAAAGATATAGATCTGAATCTGAAGAGCTGAGAATCAGGGTTTCATGATATAAGTCTGGATCTAAGTCTAAAAGTCTGAGAACCAGAAGCATTGATATCTGAGGGCAAGAGAAGAAGAAGGTCTCAACTCAAGCATTGCCCTCAGTGGACTGGATGATGCTCAGTCACATCAGTCCACACATCAGACCTTTCTTCCTCAGTCTACAGACTCAAATGCTAATCTGTTCCAGAGATACTCTCACAGACTCACCCAGAATTAATGTTCTGCCAGCTATCTGTGCATCCCTTAGCCCAGTCAAGGTGACATATGAAATTTACAATCACAGCCACAGAACCCTTTTCTTTCCAAGGATATATCACAGTTAATGCTTAGTTAATGCTGCTGAAGATGAAAGGATAAAACATATTTTTCTTTAAACAGACCAAAGAAGTCATTTCTCTACAATAATGGTTAATAGCTTAAAGAAGATATTTCCCAAGAGTTTGAGTGCAGATCTAGTGTGTCCCATAGCTTTTCTATGATGATAGAATTACAGATGGAGGATCATTTGAAAAATTGTTATTCTCTTTTATGTTACTGATTGCCAAGGAAGTCATTAGTATGTCTTAAAAATAGATGGTCTTTCTTTCTATGAGACATTTTCATAGTACGGCTGTGAACATCACAGAGCCAAGGCACTAAATATCAATAACTATGAGTTTTAAAATTAAGGAACCAGAGAGCTAAAGTTTAAGTTATGAAAGCACTCACCTGCCAAAATCTCTTGACATGTTAGAGCTGCACAGACAGAATTATTTGTAATAATTTTTAATTTAAGAGGCAGTTATATAGTATTAAATGTGTTCTATTCACATTTAGTAGTCTTAGTTACCAGTGGTTTTCAATTTTTGAAAGAGAAGAGGGCAAATGATGACTTTTCAGTTTTTTAGTGTCAGGCACTACTGAGTTGTCAGCCAAAAATATTGCATATTGTGTGTTTAAAGCCCAAAGCCAACAAAACACTATTCTTCCTTTTCAATGTCACTGAAATAAATGAAGGCAATCATATGAGGTGGAAATTCTATGCCTATTTGGAGTGGTAAGTAATCCCCTCTGTCAGACCTGAAGCTAGACAGATGATATAAAATCAGCAAAAAGTGTAAGTCTTAAGCTCAGTTTCCAGAAGCAAGGACTGGTGGGAATATGGGAGAAGAGAAGTCTCAGATGTATGGAAACAGAAAATCATGTTCATTTTTTATTTTAAGTATTTCTGATAGCTAAAGTGAATATAATATACTTTCAGTTACTCTGAAGGTTAGAAGAGGTTGCCTGATAAAACAATGAATGACATGTGGTGGTCAGAATGGACTGATCAGTTCCAGAGATTGGGAAAATTGACAGGAGGGACTTCAGGAATATTCTGTACAAATTTTGAAACAGAATAAGAGACCATGGCATGGATGCCTAAGTAGAAACAATGGATGGCATTTATAAAGATAGACATATGATTTTTTTCTTGCATAGAATGCAGTATTATAAGCTTAAAGTGGAGACATGCTATTTCTCTTTTCCAGAAATATTTATTGACAAAGTCAAGCTCATTTGATGCCTGAGCTCTTTTGACTCAGGCCACATAGGTGCTGAGAGTTGATCCTGCAGACAGAATGGGGAAGATGATGCTCCATTTACAACTACCTTTTAGAATTCCTAACTAAATACAGTATAGGGAATAGGCTGGTTGGTCAAGCAATAAAAACTGGTGTTGATATCCAGAAGGTGAAAATACAGAGTTAAATGCTATTGATCTAATATACAGGGCTTCTCAACAAGCACTGCTAACATTTGGTAAAGGACAATTTGTTGTTGTCGGGACTTATCTTGTATGTTGTAGGCCATTGCAGCAATCCTGGCCCCTACCCACTAGATGCCAGGAGATGTGATAACCAAAAAATCTCCAGACAAAATATTGCCAAATATTCCTTAGGGGGCAAAAACCATCCTTGGTTTGGAAAATGTTAGAAAATTCTAGTGGGGAGAGTAAAAGGAAGTACTCAAAATATAGGAAAATATTGAGTTCATGGTACTACTAACATTAAAATGGAGACATTTTATAGCATTGTCATGTACTTCTTATACAAGAGAAACCAGTGGCCCACCAAAAACAGCTACAAGAATGTCCACAGCAACTTCATTTATAATTATGAAAAACAAGCAACTACATAAATGCTCAACACTAAAATAAAAAAAAACTGGAATATATTCACTCAATGGAATAACATTAAAAACAGGGAGACATGAACTATTTAGCATATAGAAACATGGATAGAAAGCAGAATCAAAAGAGCAATGTGTGATTCCATTTATATGAGGTTTTGGAACGCATGTACACCCGTGGTGGATTCATGTCAATGTATGGCAAAGCCAATACAGTATTGTAAAGTAAAATAAAGTAAAAATAAAAATTTAAAAAAAGAAAAAAAAAAAAAAAAGAAAATACATGTAACAAAATATACGCAATGCCAGAAGTAACATGTGGCTACTTTGACAGGGAGGAGTGGTTGGGGATTTGGAAGAACATGACTGAGATTTCTAGGGAACTGAAAACGTTCTAAGTCTTTACCTGGGTGATGAATACACGGATGTGTATATGCGCACAAATTCAATGGTATACATTGGGTTGGCCTAAAAGTTCATTTGGATGTTACAGCAAAACCCAAATGAACTTTTTGGCCAACTCAATACATTTAAGATTTGTGCTCTTTATACTGGGGTTTCCCTGGTGGCTCAGATGGTAAAGAATCTGCCTGCAATGTTGGAGTTTCAGCTTCTATCTTTGGGTCAGGAAGATCCTCTGGAGAAGGGAATAGCAACCCACCCCAGTATTCTTGCCTGGAGAATTCCACAGACAGAGGAGCCTGGTGGGCTGGTTCTTTGTACCAAATAAGTTATTAGTCAATAAAAAAGTAAATTATAACTAAAAATCTATATACTTTAGGCAGTGAATGAATAGAAAAAAGATTCAGGAAAACACAGCATGTTATTATCATTTTTATATTATTACACCCATTTTTTTACCTGTTTTAGATATTAATAAATAAACAGTATTAGTTTGTGAGGGCTGCCAAATAAAGTACAGATCTTTTTATGATTTATGGTGGGGATAAATCCTGATAAACCCCTCATAAACTGAAAATATGGTAAGTCACAAATGCATTTAATATACCAAACCTACTGAACATGATAGCTGAGCCTAGCCTACTTTCGAGGTGCTCTGAACACTTTCAGTAGCCTACATTTGGGCAAAATCATCGAACACAAAGCCTATGTCATGGAATTTTTGAGTGACCATGCTAAACATAAAAAATAGAATCATTGTCTCAGTAGAGAACATTTGTATCAGGCAGCTGACCCTGATGGTCACATAGCTGATTGAGAACCGTGCTTGCTGATGCTGCCCAGCTACACAAGAGGGGGTCATGTTGCATATCACTAGTCCAGGAAAAGATCACAATTCCAAATTCAAAGTCCAGTTTCTACTGAATGTGTATTGCTTATTGTGAAGTTAAAAAATTCTAAGTCAAACCATTGTAGGTTGGGGACTATGTGTACCCCAGACAATTTTGGAAGCTAGAAGCATAAGATCAAGGTATCAGCAGCCTTGGTTTCTTCTGAGGCCCTTCTCCTTGGCCGACAGTTGGTTGCCTCCTCCATGGGCTTTTACATGGACTTCTCTCTATGTGAGAGCCCCTGGTGTCTCTCTATGTGTTTTAATCCTCTCCTTGTACGGATATCAGTCAGATTGGCTTAGAGTCCACACTAATGGTCTCATTTTAACTTATTGATAATTATCTATTGAAAGGCCTTATGTCCAAATACAGCCATATTCTGTGGTACTAATGTTTAGGGCTTCAACATGTGGTTTTGGAAGAGGAGGAAAACAATTTAGTCCAATATATACAACGGACTAAATTCTACAAAACCTTCACATTTAAAAAATACTAGTATGCAAACCTGCTCAGTGCCGCCCATTGGTTTACACGATTAAGACACTGTTGAATTTAATTAAAATCAAAGTATTTATTAAAATTAAGTAGTTAATTATTAATACTCACTTCTGATGGGAAAATAGATCCAGAGCACAAAATAACTTATTCAAGCTTAGCTAGCTTTTAGTTGGCTAAACTGGGACTCAATCACTGGTCTCTTTACTGCCAAATGTTATTATATCAGGGATTCCACTGTATCCATCATATCAAGCCATCTCTTCTACGATATACACACACAGACACAGATACACATATATATTTGAAAGATATAAGTACTGTTATGTATTTATTGTGTGAATTCTAAATAAATTAGGTACATTTTTTAATATACTGGGCAACTTTTGACCATTTGCATATTTAATTGATGTGATGTAAGCAATACGTAACTGGGTATACACACACACACACACACACACACACACACACATATACTACACATTCAATATTATTTTGATTTTGTATTTTTCCATTACCTGAAACCTAGGTACCATAGCAACAGAGCTGGTTTAAACCAAATTTCCATGAAAGAGAAATGTTTGGCATAAATAGATTTTAGAATCCTTCTGCACATCCAGAGAGAGAAAACAAAGGACTGGGTGACAAGTTAAAAAATATAAAAATTAGCCAAGTCCCTGAGCCTTTATATAGAAGATATTTAGGTCAAAATACCTATGTGACTCTAAGACTCAAAATTCTTTCAAATTATATTGTATAACCATATATGTGACATGTAAACAAATAATCAATTTTAAAAATCTGTTTTCAGTATAGATTTTGAATTCTAATATTAATCATTTTGACACCTCCCTCTCCCAAGTCTACAGAATCTTGCCCCTATTCCCTGGCATGAATTTTTCACATAGTCTTCCCTTCACTCTCCCATTGCTATCACTCCACTCTGTTACTATAAATTTCTTTTCCCTGACCTCTCAACCCTATGTCAGGATCCACAGAAAGGTACAGAATGGCTATTGTCTAAATGGTCATACAGCAAGATCTAAATTTTAATCCAGTTATGAAATGAGTAAAAAAAAATTATTATGGTCATTTTAGACAGGAGAACATTGAAAAACAAAGGTTAAATTACTATTGAATCTTAGTCACAAAGGCATCTTTTGCTTAAAGGAGTTATTAAATACCACCCTGAAATGATTAAAGTAGCTACTCATATTCTGTGTTCTAATTTGTGTATTTGTATGGGGAGAGAGTCTTGATTAGGTTTAATCTCTAATCTGTCCTTTTTGCTTTCTTAATATCTTAGAGCATCAGACAATGCAACAAAAAAGTGCACTTATTTTCACAGGAAAGGATATCTTATTTCACTACCCAGTAAGTAATTTCATCTCTCATCTATCCATCAGTCCATACATTCATTTTTCCAACACATATTTTTTTTCTTTTTTTTTTTAATTTTAAAATCTTTAATTCTTACATGTGTTCCCAAACATGAACCCCCCTCCCACCTCCCTCCCCATAACATCTCTGTTATATATATGCCAACACATATTTTAAACACCTGCTAAGTGTTAGGCCTTGGATTCAGCATTGATAGTACTATGGTGAAGAGAAGATGGTTGCCAGGCTACATAATGGGCCCATAGGACCAGAAAAGAGGTACTTACTATAAAAGGGAAAGGTATATACTATAAAGGGAAAAGTGCTAAAAACCAGAAATGCATGGTATTATAGGCAAACAAATAGGATCCACTAACCAATGGCTAACTTATCTGGATCACAGAAGATACATAGACCTATATTTGGAAATATGAACCCTGAATCTTGGTTTCCAGTCTATCATCTAAGTTATCATTTCTTTATTCACCCTGAGTCATTCTAATAGACATTCACAACAACTTGGTTTCCTTTTAAGTATATTCTGGTTGGAGCCATTCAAATAAAAAATGTGAAAGAAATTCAGGGGAGCCAAGAGAGGAGCCTAGAAGTGTTGCATAACAGATGTGAAGTTTTGTTTTATTTATCTTTGTGTTTATGTTTAACTGAAAGCATCACTAGCCTAAGTCTTAATCTCAAATAATCATACAACTATTTGTTAAATAGGTAACAAATATGCTCAACATTGTTTATGGCAGTACTAGATAAATAAGTTTTGGGAATGTTATCGCATTCAGGGAATGTATAATTTGGTTTTGGAGATAAAATTAGCTTGTAGGAAACATTTAGAGAATGATGAAGTGTTGAGCTGCATGTTACTCTCCACAGGAATACCGAGAACAAGAAAGTTCTTCATGTACTGTATCCTCAAGTATGGCTGGATATAAAAGGATAAGAATAAATGGCATTCCTGGGACAGGAACCAATGGAGAAATAAACTTATCTGAATTAAGATGAGTGTACAAGAATAATTACAATCCAACATTTTCCTGTGATGCTAGTAGGAAATAGTGAGTGTTATGGGACATCTAATACTATAGGAAATATGGTAATCTGGCTACAGGAGGATGGCTATCAAGTCTCTAACTCAGATAACTAATATGAATCAGAGAAGAAGCTGGATCAACAAAAATATATTTATAAACATTTCAAGAGCACATTAGTTTATCTGAATATAAGTTACTTCACAAAAACCACTGGACCAAGTATAAGGTTTTTTAAATGTATATTTTGGATAATAAACTTGGAAGTGCTTGCTACAAAGTAGATGCCTATTAAAAATTAAAAACTCATACTCAGCACCCCAGGTCATAATTATGGGCTGCATAGTCTGCTAATCAGTGACCTGATGGGAAACAAGAAGTGGAAGGAAATGAAGCAGAGCAAGCTTGGCCCAGATGATGAAAGATGATATCCCTGGTTTCAGTCTCGGATTAATTTCACTGGTAAATGAAAAGCATGTGGAATATTTGACATAGGTTAGGCTTTCTCTCTATAATAAATTCAGTTATGAAAACATCTAGATGGTTGTAAATTAGTGGTTTTGGCCTGCCTATCTTAGATACTGATGCTTTCCAATGTATGCTCTTATTCAAACCAGTAAATATTCTATGCCTCTAAACTATACCAGATACTATTGTTTGTTTTTGTCCATTTGTAAGTAAAAGCAAATATATTCAATTTCCAGACATTCTTTGAAGGGCAAAAGGAGTTCACAAAATTTGAAGTATACTGCAAAAGAAAGGTAGCGATTTGGGTTGAACTTCACCCCACTATGACTGTTATCTTTTCAATAATGTATTTTGTATTTTTAATCTAAATTCTCTTATGCTACAGTTCTACAAGCTTACTAATATTCTGGTCAGCAGTTATACCCTAATGCAAATTATTTTCCAGTTGAAAATAGAGCGAAGACTACATATTTGTATAATGGGAATACCAGACCACCTGACCTGCTTCTTGAGAAATCTATATACAGGTCAGGAAGCAACAGTTAGAACTGGACATGGAACAACAGACTGGTTCCAAATAGGAAAAGGAGTACATCAGGGCTGTATATTGTCACCCTGCTTATTTAACATATATGCAGAGTACATCATGAGAAACGCTGGGCTGGAAGAAACACAAGCTGGAATCAAGATTGCCAGGAGAAATATCAATAACCTCAGATATGCAGATGGCACCACCCTTATGGCAGAAAGTGAAGAAGAACTAAAGAGCCTCTTGATGAAAGTGAAAGAGGAGAGTGAAAAAGTTGGCTTAAAGCTCAACATTCAAAAAACTAAGATTATGGCATCTGGTCCCATCACTTCATGGCAGATAGATGGGGAAACTGTGGAAACAGTGGCTGGCTTTATTTTTCTGGGCCCCAAAATCACTGCAGATGGTGATTGCAGCCATGAAATTAAAAGACGCTTACTCCTTGGAAGGAAAGTTATGACCAACCTAGATAGCATATTAAAAAGCAGAGACATTACTTTGCCGACTAAGGTCCAAATAGTCAAGGCTATGGTTTTTCCAGTGGTCATGTATGGATGCGAGAGTTGGACAAAAAGAAAGCTGAGCGCAGAAGAATTGATACTTTTGAGCTGTGGTGTTGGAGAAGACTCTTGAGAGTCCCTTGGACTGCAAGGAGATCCAACCAGTCCATTCTAAAGGAGATCAGTCCTGGATGTTCATTGGAAGGGCTGATGTTGAAGCTGAAACTCCAATACTTTGGCCACCTGATGTGAAGAGCTGACTCTTGAAAAGACCCTGATGTTGGGAAAGATTGAGGGCAGGAGGAGAAGGGGACGACAGAGGATGAGTTGGTTGGATGGCATCATTGACTCAATAGACATGGGTTTGCGTGGTCTCTGGGAGTTGGTGATGGACAGGGAGGCCTGGCGTGCTGCGGTTCATGGAATCGCAGAGTTGGACACGACTGAGCAACTGAACTGAACTGATAAAGCCCTTAGCACAATGCATAATCAAAAAGGCTTTACTGGTTAGGTTAATGATAATGTTGTGCTCTTATACAATTTTCAGAGCAGAAGAGGCTCTTGGAAGACACTGGATTAGTCATTTTATTCCAGAAGGATTGCCACATATCTAGACAAACTCCTCCAAAATGGTTATACACATTTAAAGTCTTCACAGAAAGCAAGTACACAGATTTTTCTGGGTAAATAATTCATTTTAACTTTTTCAAATCATGACAATTCATTTAATTCTAATGTAAATTCTTGCTGGTTTAAGAGAATTTGCTATTGTTCTTGTTTTTTTTTTTTTTAAGCTTAAGATGGCAAATTTTCTTCCTTAGACAAGTTCTATTCAAATGTGTCATCAAAATTCTCCTTCCAGAAAAAAAAAAAAATTCTCCTTCCTTACACCTCTCCATGCAAAGAAGGCAACTCTGAGATGAGGATTTGTATATAAGTGATTCATTAAAAAAAATTAATAAACACTTTCAGGGCAAGCCAGTGAGTAAAGCAGGACAGGAAAGGGTTTTATCACTAGGGAAATTTCTAAAACTTCAGGGAAAATTCAATGTCTTTAAGCTATCCCACTTGGGAGTAGGTAAGGAGATAGGCTCCAGTAGTAGCCTGAGAACAATCCTCGAACAAGAACTGGATAGTAAGCATGAAAGCACAGAAACTTGGGAAAAGACAGACTACAAAAATATTCAAAACAGACCTGAGAGGATCTGGGCAGAGATAAGCAAAATAATTGCTGTTAACCTTTGCAGATTTTTATGCATTAGCTATTTTTAATATACTCTCAATCTTCTCTTCCCCCTACTTGTGAACAGGAGAGATTAATCTTGTCATCTAAGGATTTTTGCTCATCTGAGAACTGAGAATAATAATATCTATTTAGTAATGTTCTCATATGAATCAAGGAAGTTAATGTATGTAACATATATGTAGAGCAATGCTTGTTACAAACATCCCTTTCTCCTTTGGAAACCAGAAGTTCACTTTCTATATCTGTGAATCTGTTTCCATTTTACATATATATTCATTTATATTAATTTTTAAACTATACAAATAAGTGATATCATACAGTATATGTCTTTCTCTGACATATTTCACTTAGCATAATATTCTCTATGCCAACCCATGTTGCTGCAAATGACAGTATTTTATTCTTTTCTAATGCTGAGAAATATTCCACTGTATAAATATACCACATTGTCTTTATCCAGTTGTCAGTTTAAGGGCACTTCGATTGCTTCCATGCTTTGGCTATGTAAATGCTGCCATGAACTTCGAGGAGCATGTACTTTTGAATTTGTGTTTTTGGTTTTTTCTGTATATATACCCAGCAGTGGAACTGCTGGATAATATGGTGGTTCTACTTTTAGGTTTTTGAGAAACCTCCATACTGGTTTCCATAGTGGTTGCATCAATTTACATTCTCACTAACAGTGTAAGAGGATTCCCTTTTCTCCACATCCTTGCCAACATTTGTTATTTGTATACTTTTTCATGACAGTCCTTCTGACAGGTGTAAGGTGATACCTTGTTGTGTTAATTTTTATTTCTCTGGTAATTGGTGATTGTTGAACATTTTCATGTGCCTATAGCCATTTGTATGTCTTTTTGGAGAAATGTCTATACAGATCTTCTACCAATTTTTTGATTGGGTTGGTTTTTTTTCTGATAGAGTTGTATGAACTATTTATATATTTGTTGGTTACATCATTTGCAAGTATTTCCATACTTTCCATAGCCTTTCTTTCCATTTTGTCAATAGTTTCCTTTGCTGTGCAAAAGCTTTTAGGTTTAATTAGGTCTCATTTGTTTCCTTTGCCTCAGGAGCTGAATCCAGAGAAATATTGCTATAGTTTATGTTGATGAGTGTTCTGCATATGTTTTCTTCTAGGAATTTTATGGTTTTTGGTCTTATATTTACGTGTTTAACCCATTCTGAGTATATCTTTGCATATGGTTTGAGAAAATGTTCTAATTTCATTCTTTCACATGGAGCTGTCCAGTTTTCCCAGCATCATTTATTAAATAGACTATATTTTCTTCATTACATATTCTTGCCTCTTTTGTTGTAGATTAACTGACCATAAGTGGGTGACTTTATTTCTGGGCACTCTATTTTGTCCCATTGACCTATGTTTCTGTTTTCAAACCAGCATCATGCTGTTTTAATAACTGTAGCTTTGACATATAATATTGTCTGGGAGGATTCTTTTTCCAGCTTCTTTTTTTCCTCAAAATTGCTTTGGCATTTTGGGGACTTTTGTAGTTCCATGTGAATTTTAAGATTATTTGTTCTAGTTTTATGAAAAATTTCATGGGTATTTTGATAGGGATTGCATTACATCTGTAGACTACTTTGGGTAGTATGGTCATTTAAAAAATAGCATGTCTTCCAATCCAAGAACACAGGATAGCTTTCCATTTCTCTGCATCACCTTCAATTTCTTTCATCAATGTTTCATAGTTTTCAGAGTATAGCTCTTTAACCAAGTTTATTTATTCTTTTTGGTGTGACTTTACACAAGATTGGTTTTTTAATTTTTCTTTCTGATATTTGATTATTATTGTATAGTAACAACAGATTTCTGTGTATTAACCTTATATCCTGTAACCTCACTGAATTCATTTACTAGTTAGTAATTTTAGGGTCGAGACTAGAGTTTTCTATGTAAAGCATCATGTTATCTACAAGTAGTGACAGCTTTACTTCTCTCCTTCCAAGCTGGAGACCTTTTATTTCTTTTTCTTATCTGATTGCTGTGGAAACTGACATTTTAACTGAGTGCTAAATATTACCATTTTTCTTGTCATTTTGAAGATATAGCAGAGGACTAATAATTCTGAGAAAAAATATAGCAAGTACAAACTATTTAGTCATCCTAAAGAAAGAGCAATAGAACACCTACAAAAATATGGTGAGATGATATGAAACAATTACTTCCCACCCACTAAAATAGCTACAATAGAAAAGACAGACAAAAACTAGTGCTGGTGAGAATATGGAGAGGCAGTCAAAATGTAAAGTGATATAGTCACGTAAACAGCATGGCAGTCCCTCAAATGTTAAACATAAAGTTACCATATAATGGAGAAATTCTACCTAGGAGGAAATGATAATAGGTATCCACATAAAAACTGTACACAAACTTTCACAGCAGCATTACTTATAATAGTAAAAATGTAGAAACAACTCAAATACCTATCAACTGATGAACACATGAATGAAATGTGATACATGCATGCAATGGGATATTATTTGGAAATGAAATAAAATACTGACACATGCTACACATTAATGTATGACTATTAAAAACATTGTGCTAAGAAGCCAGTCAGAAAAGACCACATATTATATGATTCTATTTATGTGAAATGTCCAAAATAGGCAAATCTACAGAGACAGAAAATAGATTAATGTTTGCTTTGGGCTGGAAGGAGAGAGAAATGGGTAATGACAGCTAATGGGTACAGGGTTTTTATTCTAAAATTAGGTTGTGTGATCTTTGCAAAACACTGTGAATATACTAAAAAGGATTGAATTGTATACTTTGAGTAAAATGTGTGCTGTGTGAATCAGGGAAGCCTGGAGTGCTGCAGTCCATGGGGTTGCAGAGTCGGACACAACTGAGCAACTGAACCGAACTGATCTTTGTGAAACACTGTGAACATACTAAAAAAGATTGAATTGTGTACTTTAAGTGGGTAAAAGGTATGCTGTGTGAATTGTATTTCAGTAGAACACTTTAGTAAAATACATATTAGAAAGTATTAAAAGACAGATTCTAACAAGTTCTTCCAGGTTTTGATTAGGCTGCTATTTAAATTGGCAACCCACTCTAGTATTCTTGCCTGGAGAATCCCACGGACAGAGAAGCTTGGCGGGCTACAGTCATTAGGGTCACAAAGAGTTGGACACATCTGAAGAGACTTAGCATGCATACAAGAAATCTTTGGGCAAGTCATAATATCCTGCAGTGTGGCTTTCTTTGGAGGGAATTGTTAGTATGCTGTGATTTTGCAAGACAGAAAATCTGCTCTTTCTTTGCTCACCCCTTCCAAAGGAATAAGGAAGAGGTGTGCTTCACTTCACTACAAGCTTAGTGAGAGAACCCCTATAAGAGAAAACTTTGATTTGGAGAGTTTAGAATATATCCTCTGGAGACTGATGACTATAGGGACTAATATCTAACTCACTCTTAAAAATTCAAAGACAGTGTCTGAGGCTGGAGTTTTACTAGTTGATGTCTGAGGAAATAGTTCCAGCTTCTTACAAGGATTCACCGGTTTATTGTGGGGCCACTGTCAAACTTGGGGAAGGATGCTGAGTTCATTTCAAGAGAGATTCCACCCAACATGACTGCCTGGAGGGTATAGAGATCCCAACTGAGAAATAGAATGAGACACCAAGGGACTGAAGATTTGATTGTGATAGAGACACTGTACATATAAATTAATCTTTAAGTGAGAGATACTTAGAATTCAGGGTAAGTGAGTTTCTGAAGAAGCATAAAAACAATCTAATGACAGTAAGAAGAATCAGAATTTGCAATCTACTGCCCCAGGGGACACCAGAGTCAAAATAATTCTACCAGTCAAAAGAAGAGGTTTCTTCCTCCTTTCCTCTCTCCTCTCCTTCCAACATCAGCACCTTTACCCTATCTACCTGCTCAAGCCTTGAAAGAGTCAGCACCATTCAGGTCATGCTCAACCCAATATGTAGGCTTTCAGGCATAAAGAAGTCCTGAAGAGGAGGGGAAATTGTTTAGAATGGAGGAGATATAGGGATTTTATTACTGATGAGCCTAGATTATAACTCTCTGTTTGCTATGGGTTGAAATATATTCCCTCCAAAATGATATGTCGAAGTCCTCCACAAGCTCAGAGTGTGACCTGACTGGGAAATAGGGTTTTTTGAGATATAATTAAGTTGAGATGAGGTCATAATGGAGTGGGTGAGCCCCTAACTCAATATGACCAGTACACGTAATAAAATAATGGCCTTGTGAAGCTACAGAAACACAGAGAGAACACTACATGAAGATGAGAGTAGACATTATAGAGAAGTGGGTATAAGAAGTTAGGAAGAAGCAAGGAAGGATCATCTTCTAGAGACTTCAGAGAAAGCAAAGGTCTGTCAACACCTTGATCTTGAACTTCTAGCTTCCAGAACTATGAAAGAACAAAATTCTATTCTTGCAAGCCACCTATCTTGTGGTATTTCATCATGGCAGCCTTAGGAAACTAATACACTCTGAGACTGGTAAACTATAGCATTGTCCTGAGGTTTCATTCATGGGTGGGGAAAGGATAACACATGACGGCAGTTTTGAAGGTGCAGTGTAGAAAGAATAGATGGTTTTCAATACCCAGTCCAATCTAGTTCATGCAGTTAACCAGTTAAACTATGGCTATTCCATAAATACATCCAAAGCATAATGCACATGGCTAGTCCAGTCCTCATAATGTTTATTTTTCTTCCCTTTATGTGTCACTCACAACTTATATTTTTGATGGTTGTTTGAGCTTCATTATTTGGTTCCAATCTCTCTGACTTTCCTTTGTATTTTTTTCAATGTCACTTTCTTAAGTAACTGATTGTCATTTTCAAGAATAGATGGCAAATAGGAGTCCCTATAGTCGTGAGTCTTCAATGGTTATAAAAATGTCACATTTGTTGAAGCCAAGATACACATTAATAACAGGTTGGGGTGCATCTTATACTTCAAGATAAGAACAATTATTTCTAATAAACTGACTAAAAATGAAAAGTAATAACAACTATAAAGGATACAAATAAAATTAACAGTCAGTAATCATTTTCTGACTCCTCTAGTGGCTCAGCTGGTAAAGAATCCTCCTGCAATGCAGGAGACCTGGGTTCGATCCCTGGGTTGGGAAGATCCTCTGGAGAAGAGAAAGGCTACCCACTCCAGTATTCTGCCCTAGAGAATTCCATGGAATGTATAGTCCATGGGGTTGCAAAAGAGTCAGACACAACTGAGTGAGTTTCAGTGTCATACTGTCCATCATTTTCTAGGACTAAGATTTCAAAAGCAAGATTTTGCTACACCTAAAGAAATTCTATGATGATTTACTATTATTGTCCCTATTTTACAGATGAGGAAACCAAAGTTTTGAACAAATAATTTATCTAAGGTTGTTGAGCTAGTAAATGGAAGAGATAATAATTACTTCCGATCTGTCAGACCCTGGAAACAGAGTTAAGGTAAAGACCTCATCATGATTATGGCTGCAGTGACTTGGAATGCTGGCTGAAATACCAGGGGGACTGATTCAGCCGCTTTCTACTTCATCGGAGGCACTCACCAGTAACCCCTTGGTGTTCATCATTTTTCACACATGCAGTCTTATCTCCCAAATATCAGCTCTTGTAACTGGTTGCTTAGGGGAATCTGGTGGAGCACTGGGGCAGTCTGAAAGTACCAAGAATTAATTCACATGCTCCAGCAGCTTTCAATCAATGTCTGAGAGTCAGGGTATAGGCAATTCATCCCCTTCCTTCCTTGGGCAGGATAACTCTCGTGTGTATTACATTGTTGTCCAGAGTTTCCCAAAGGGATAAAGCTCAAGTCTCCCAGTGGTAACTTGGTCAATAACACACCCTCTATTAGATGCCTTCCCTTTCTTATCTCGGGACTTCAAAGGTGGCTCAGTAGTAAAGAATCCGCCTGCAATGCAGGAGATGTGGGTTCAATCCATGGGTTGGGAAGATCCCCTGGAGAAGGAAATGACAATCCAGTATTCTTTCCTGGGAACTTCCATGGATAGAGGAGCCTGGTGGACTTCAGTCCATGGGGTCGCAAAGAGTTGGGCATGACTTAGCGACTGAACAATGATAACAAAACACCTCCCTATCTCATCTGCCCTTATCTATTAATTTTCTAGTATCCCTTCCCAAATAAACTACTTGTTCTTGAATCTTTGTCCCAGGATCTAGGGTCTTTTCATGGGGGGACCAAATTCAAAACAATTTATTCAGTGACAGTAAATTAGAAGAAATTCTGGTCACCACTTAGCCTATACAATCTACAGATTCAATGCAATCCTTATCAAAATATTAATGGCCCTTCTCACAAACAATTTTAGAATTTATATGTAAACACAAAAGACCCCTGAAGCCAAAATAATCTTGAAAACAAAGAATAGAGCTGGAGATATCACAATCTCTGACTTCAGATAACACTACAAAGCTACAGTCATTGAAACCGCAAGATACCGGTACAAAAATGGACATACTGAACAATAGAACAGGATAGAAGGTACAGGAAGAAAACTATAAACTTATGGTCAGTTAATTTATGACAAAATAGGAAAGAATATATAATGGAGAAAAGACAGTGTCTTCAATAAGTGGTGCTGGGAAAACTGGACAGCTACATGAAACAATAGAATTAGAATGTTTTCTCATACCATAAACAGTAGTAAACTCAAAATGGATCAAAGATCTAAATGTAAGACCATAAAACTCCTAGAAGAGAGCATAGGCAGAACACTCTTTGACATAAATTGTAGCAATATTTTTTTTGCATCTGTCTCCTAAGACAAAGGAAACAAGTGCAAAAATTAACAAATGGGATCTAATTAAACTTAAAAGCTTTTTAACAGCAAAGGAAGCCATTGATAAAACAAAAGGACAATCTGTTGAAGTGGAGAAATTATTTGCATATGATATGAGTGATAGGGGGTTAATACTCAAAATATAAAAATAGCACATACAACTCAACATCAATAAACAACTGACCCAATTAAAAAAGAATGGGCAGAAGACCTGAACAGACATGTTTCCAAAGATGGACAACAGGCACATGAAAAGATGCTCAACACCACTAATCATCAGAGACAAGCAAAATAAAAATCACACAATGAGAATACCACCTCACACCTGTCATAATGGCCATGATCAAAAAGACCACAGATAACAAATGTTGGCAAGAATGTGGGGAAAAGGGAAGCCTGGGACAGTGTTGGTCAGAATGCAGATGTAACAGCTAGTGTGGAAGACAGTATGGAGGTTCCTCAAAAACTAAAATTAGAACCACCATGTGATCCAGCAATTCCACTCATAGGTATACATTCAGCAATTAGAAAAGATACATGTACCCCGATGTTCATAGCAGCATTATTTACAGCAATTAAGATGTGGAAGCAATTCAACTGTTCATCAACAGATGAACTGATAAAGATGTGATACATACACACACACACGTGTGTGTGATCTCTCTCTCAACTACTCAGCCATAAAAAAAGAATAAAATTTTGCCATCTGCAAAAATATGGGTGGATCCGGAGGTTACTAGGCCTAGTGAAATAAGTCAGAGAAAGACAAATAATGTATGTTATCACTCATATGTGGAGTCTAAGAAATAAAACAAATGAATATAACAAAACGGAAACAGATACAGAAAACAAACTAGTGGTTAGCAATGGGTACAGGGAAGGGAGAGGGACAAAATAGGGGGAGACAGTTAAGAGGTACAAACTACTAGGTAAAAAATAAATAAGCTACAAGGATATATTGTACCACACAGGGAATATGTGCATAAGGCAATGTCCAGTTTCTCATCTTCTTTACATTTTTACACAAAAGCAGCATACAAGAGAAACTTTCTTTCCCTTAGAAATTACTGATATGAGTCAATCAATATATCCTTATTATTTTATATCTGCCTACAGCTTTATTGTGTGCATGCACTATAATTTATTCAACTAATATCCTGTGTTTGGCTATTTAGGGAGGTTCCAATATTTTGCAGTTTAAAGTAATACTGCAATGAAGAACTCTTTGCATATGTATGTTTGTTTTATAGGTGTATCTTCAGGTTAATTCCTAGAAACGAGACTGCTAGGTCAAAGTGTAATCACGCATCTACTTGTATGAGAAATTGCCAATTTCCCTTCTTTTTGTTGTGAGCAGTATCGCAATTCTAACAACAATGTACGAGAGTACTTCCTGAACGGAGTATACTGTCAAGCTTTCAAATTTTTGCAAATCTGATGGCTGAGAACAATACCTCATTACAGTTCTTACTTGCATTTTCCTTACTGTTACTGAAAGCAATCATTTTCATATGATTGAGGATCATTTTGGGGCTTCCCTGGTGGCTCAGCTGGTAAAGTATCCGCCTGCAGTGCAGGAGACCTGGGTTCGATCCCTGGGTTGGGAAGATCCCCTGGAGAAGGGAAAAGCTACCCACTCCAGCATTTTGGCCTGGATAATTTCATGGACTGTATAGTCCATGGGGTCACAAAGAGTCAGACACAAATGAGCGACTTTCACTTCAAGGATCATTTTAATACTTTTGGTAAATTGTTAATGTTTTATGTATCTTAATAGGACTTTTTTTTTCTCATTTAAGATGTAAACGTTCTTTACATATTAGGAATATTAAACCTATGTGATATATATTAGATAATTTTTCCCCAATTTTCATTTGTCTTTTGATTTTTCCTTGTGAAAGTTTTCTATCATGTATAGTCAAAAATTTATTAATGTTTAAATTTGTGGCATCTCAATGTTTTAAGTCAAAATTAGAATGTCTTTCCCTATACTCAGGATATAAAGGAATTCTTCAACATTTTATTCTAGTACTTGTGTACATTTATTTTATACATTTAGCTTCCTGATTTATTTAGTGTTTATTCTTATGCATGGATTAAGAAAGAAATCTAATTACTTCTTTTTATGAATGCTATTTACTATTAAATTCACTTTTGTCTCAGTGATTTGAGATGCTAACTTTATTATATATTACAATTCCATATGTATTTGGGTCTATTTTTGGACTTTAGATTTTGTTCCATTGGTCTGTCTATTCATGTGCCATGAAATTTAATTACTGAGGCACTGTAGCATGTTCTAATACCTTGCAGGGCAAGTCCTTCGCATAGCTTTTCCTCTTTAGTGCTCTCCCAGCTATTTCTTGCACCTATTTTTCCATATAAAGCTTAGTTTGAATTTGTGTTGCTCATAGAACAGAGTATTGTTATTTTTATTGAGATCACACTAGATCTATAAAATAATTTAGGGAGAACACATGTTAATGATGTTGAGAAATACTGTGAAAGAACAAGGGATGGTCTTTTTGTTAAAGTCTACTTTTTAGTCTTTCAAAAGGAATCCATAGGTATGTGATCTATAGGTATCACACATTTCTGTTAAGCTTATTCCTATTTTATCTTTTTTGTTGCTTTTATAATGTGATTTTATAATTCAGTAGAGTCTAAAAATTTTTTTCAACTCTTCTTATTTTTTGCATATAGTATCAATTTTTACTTGTCAATTTTACATATTGCCAACTTGTTGAAACATTTTATTGATTGAGTTAGTAATACCATTTATTCTCTATAATTTTCCAGCTATACTATTACGCCATCTGCAAGTTGGAGGTTTACTTCTTCTTTTCTAAATCATATGCCTCTAATTGATTTATCTCTGGCATCTGTGAAGTAAATGCACATTTTTTTCTTGGACCTATTACTATGGTGAGTTATATTAATTGGTTTTCCAATATTAAAACATTCTTGCAATCCTACTTGGTCATATTGGATTATTTTCAAAATGTGATATTGGAGTTTATTCAATTAGATATTTTTTTGAATTATCTCTAGATATATTTTAAATCCTCAATGATATGACAAAGACATGCTGATGGAGAGTTCGCTGAACTCTTAATTGCAAACAATGAGGCATATATAGAAACAAATTCAACTTTTATTTCCCTTGTCACTGGCCTCATTTATATCATTTTTTCTTTCACCTCACTCTGTGAAGATTATTTGATATTTCTTTTAAATTTATTTTTAAGGTTCATTTTTACTGGAGTGTAGTTTCTTTACAATGTTGGGTTTGTTCCTGCTGTACAGCAAAGTGACTCAGCTACATGATACATCTAACCCCTCTGTTTTTCGATTCCCTTTCAATTTAGGTTGCCCCAGACCACTGAGTAGAGTTCCCTGTGCTATACTGTAGGTTCTCATTAGTTACCTATTTTTAGCATTTCTCTTATTTATTAGATTTCTTTACATGCAGCACTTACATGCTTTATAAAGGGACACTCTCAACTCTCTTCCCTGCTCAGATTGCAGATTTCCACCATCTGTGGTACAGACGATGTTAACACATCTGGCACATGAAAGTATGTCATCCCTGCTGATCCTTGGCAGTGAAATAATGACCAACCTCAGCTCAGGTGTCAGGGCTTTCTGTCTGGACTAACAGTGAAACAAGCCACCAGCCAACTGTCTAAACATACCCTTGTTTCAACCATTCCATCCCATTTCCTTTACCTACATCTTTCCTCCAGCTCCAAGCTCCCTATGGAGTTTCTTGTTTCACCTTAATGGTCCAAGTCACATTTACAGTAACAGGGGATTTCTAAAGCGCCAATGTTTAGTTGAGCTAGTTGAGCGCCAGTGTTTAGCTCCAACCTGCTGGGACCTGGAGCTTGGGATTGCAGTGCTTCCTCTGTCCTGCAAGGCAAAAAGTTTATCTATCTGCTCAAATGAGCTGTTATGTTCTTACAATAAGTTTTAAAGTTTAGGGACTTCACAATCTGTGTCATGGCACTCTGCCTCTAGTTCTGATGACTTTCTGAACAGGATCTGCATTCCCTAGAACTTCTGGGGATTTCTGATGAAAGCTGCCTACCTCTCACCTTCTTTGGAAATAAAAAGTAGTGATGGCATTTGTAACTATTGAATGTTTAAATCTTATAGCTCAGCCTTCTCAATAGTCTCAGTAGTTGAAAGTCTTTACTCTTCTAAGAACTGCTTTGAACTTCAGAAACAAAATTCATTGAGAATCAGATTCAATAAGAGTTTAAGTTGTATTCTGGGCAATATAACTTTTGGCCAGATATGAGGTTTTAACTATAAAGAAATGAATCTTTATTTTCTGGTCCATAAACTAGCCAGTGAAAGCAATTTTAAAAGGGGAAATTGTATTGTATTTGGGGTAATGAATCACGGAAATCAAGAAGTGTGGCTTCTTTGAGATGACCCTAATGATTTAGATGCATATGTCCTACTTGCTTTGTTTATTTTAAAAAAATCTAAAGGCAGTTATGTCATTTGTCCATTTATAATAGTGGCTAAAGGTGAAACACTGCTGCTATGATTTCTCTCAGAGTTTTCTGTTTCTACATTTAAAATGGAAGCTTTGTAAATGTACACAAAGCCAGCTACAATCACAATGATAGTCTTCATAGAAAATACACAAATTGAAAAGCAGAAATCTGCTTTTAATGACCACTTTAAAATCTATATTAATATATTCTCATCCAATATGAAACAGTTTCTATACAGTGCTCTAGTGTAATGAACCAAAGATTAATGTCATGCTTCTGATGAAATTAAATAGGATAAGAATTTCAATACATATTTTTGAAATCTGAAGACACTATAGCAATCAATAGTGTGTGAAATTTGGTTTGCTCATGTACTCTTTTCATTTTTCTTTTACAACCTCTACAAAAATGATAGTTAATTAACAACCAAGTCCAAGAAAAGTATTTCTAGTGATAATAAACAAAAGCTCTTGTCAAAGTATAGAAAATTTACTATGGCCAGAAAAAAGTGAACTTTAGAAACAAATCACATAGAAATCTTGTGATTAAAATACTTAAGCTGACATGCAGATGTATGTATCACTGCAATTATATATAATTTATATCAAAGATTAAAATCTATTGTACATATGTCTCTAGAAATTTAATAAATCTGTTCAGTTCAGTCGCTCAGTCATGTCTGACTCTTTGTGACCCCATGAACTGCAGCACGCCAGGCCTCCCTGTCCTTCACCAACTCCCGGAGTCCACCCAAACCCATGTCCATTGTGTCGGTGATGGCATCCAACCATCTCATCCTCTGTCATCCCCTTTTCCTCCTGCCCTCAATCTTTCCCAGCATCAAGGTCTTTTCAAATGAGTCAGCTCTTTGCATAAATATGTGTCTAATAAATATACAGATACATATTGTTGTTTAGTTAAGTCATGCCTGACTCTTTGTGACTATAGCTTGTCAGGCTCCTCTGTCCACAGGATTTCCTAGGCAAGAATACTGGAGTGGGTTGTCATTTCCTTCTTGCAGACTCAGGGACTGAATTTGCATCTCCTGCATTGCAGATGGAATCTTTACCTCGGAGCCACCTGGCAAGCCCCCAGACACATATACATACACTTAAATACAAACATATATACATATACACACACACAAATACACAAAGAGATACATCTTTTGTTATGTAATGAAGAGGGCTTGTAAAATAATGATTTTTTAATCTATTGCATGGTTTGCTTAGCTTACATAAGTGTGACTTGGGAAATTTTTTAATATTCGACT
Organism: Capricornis sumatraensis; assembly: GCF_032405125.1. NCBI lineage: Eukaryota > Metazoa > Chordata > Mammalia > Artiodactyla > Bovidae > Capricornis > Capricornis sumatraensis. Next base: position 114,920,784 of record NC_091092.1, read on the forward strand.
TGTGGATACAGGATGGGAAGGAGAGGGTAGCACTGACATATATACACTACTGTGTATAAAATAGCTGGTAGAGACCTGCTATAGAGCACAGGGAGCTCAGCTCAGCAGTTCCATCGTGACCTAAACAGGTGGTATCGCAGGGGTGGGGAGGGAGACTCAAGAGGGAGGCGTATATGTATACGTATAGTTGAGTCACTTTGCTATACAGCAGAAACTAACACAACATTGTAAAGCAATTATACTCTAATTAAAAAAAATACACATAAGAGCAGATACTTCAAGTATGCAAAAATTAAACTTAAATGAGAGAAAAATATATTTACAGCATTGTCCTGAAATGTACATTTGGAAACATTCAGGAAACTACACATTTTAATGGCAACTTCATCATCAAAATAGATTATAAGGTATTATTGTTAATGTGTCTTTGTTCTCTTTGTTCTCTTCTTGCAGACTCATCTTTGTTTTCAATTAGATAAGAGACATAAATAAAAGACACTATTCCTGGGTGAAATAGGATATGAACAAATACTGAAAGAAATGGAGACATGTTAGGGAGTATTTTCCTCCCACGGGTAGATTTGAAACAAATTTACCAAAGAAATAAAGAATAACTATTCTTTACAACATGCACAGTTGGGAGAAAACAGAGAAGCTAGTAAATTAAACTGTCAAGGAAAACAAGTAGAATGTTAGAAATACATGTAACTTAACTAATGGTTGAGAAAAATACATTCAGGTCCAGTCTAAAGATAACAGTGTTGGTCACATAATTTAAAACTTAGTTTCAAACATGATGTACTCTGTTGTACATTAATCTTTCTCAAGATTATCTTTCTTTATTATCTAACACATAGGAGACAGTGTCACCTTAAAAGTGATATGATCCATGAAAGCTACATTTAATGTTTTTATAAAAGACTTAATTAAAGATGGTCTAATATTCTTAGTGATAATAAATTGTTTTATCATTTTACTATTTAGAAATTAATTTCATTTTCAAAGTTAGCCTGAATGACGTGTTAAATTTTGAAAACATTAATCAAATTTAAATGCTTTTGCCTCAGAGTTGTTTATACCTTCTCACATTTTTTCAGATACAGTGAAATCCTCAGGAATGTGGATAGCGTTCTTGAAACTAGAAGAAATATGGGAAGATATTTTCTTCATTAGATTTAACACTGAGAGATTCAATGGTAAAACAAAGTTTGAAAAAAAAATTAAATATCATATGTTGAATTACTAAAACCTTGTCTCATTAAAAAAGAAATTATTGAACTTGTGTTTTCAGAAGACTATATACCATATTGGCTTCCTTGGTGCCTCAGACTATGAAGAATCTGCCTGCAGTGCAGGAGTTCAGATCAGTCACTCAGTCGGGTCTGACTCTTTGCGACCTCATGAACCGCAGCATGCTAGGCCTCCCTGTCCATCACCAACTCCCTGAGCTTGCTTAAACTCATGTCCATTGAGTCGGTGATGCCATCCAACCATCTCATCCTCTGTCATCCCCTTCTCCTCCTGCCTTCAATCTTTCCCAGCATCAGGGTTTTTTCAAATGAGTCAGTTCTTCGCATCAGGTGGCCAAAGTATTGGAGTTTCAGCTTCAACATCAGTCCTTCCATTGAGTATTCAGGACTTATGTCCTTTAGGATTGGCTGGTTTGATCTTCTTGAAGTCCAAGGGACTCTCAAGAGTCCTCTCCAACACCACAGTTCCAAAGCATCAATTATTCGGTGTTCAGCTTTCTTTATAGTCCAACTCTCACATCCATACATGACCACTGGAAAAACCATAGCCTTGACTAGCTGGACCTTTGTTGACAATGTAATGTCTCTGCTTTTTAACATGCTATCTAGGTTGGTCATAACTTTCCTTCCAAGGAGTAAGCGTCTTTTAATTTCATGGCTGCAATCACCATCTGCAGTGATTTTGGAGCCCAGAAAAATAAAGTCTGACACTGTTTCCACTGTTTCCCCATCTATCTGCCATGAAGTGATGGGACCGGATGCCATGATCTTAGTTTTTTGAATGTTGAGCTTTAAGCCAACTTTTTCACTCTCCTCTTTCACTTTCATCAAGAGGCTCTTTAGTTCCTCTTCACTTTCTGCCATAAGGGTGGTGTCATCTGCATACCTTAAGATATTTATATTTCTCCCAGCAACCTTGATTGCAGCTTGTGCTTCATCCAGCAGTGCAGAAGACCTGGTTTCAATCCATGGGTCGGGAAGATCCCCTGGAGAAGGGAATGGTTACCCACTCCAGTATTCTTGCCTGGAGAATTCCATGGACAGAGGAGCCTGGGAGGCTACAGTTCATGGGGTCACAATGAGTTCTCTTTTGTTGTTGTTGCCTAGTTGCTAAGTAGTGAATGACTCTTTTGCAACCCCCATGCACTGTAGTCCACCAGGTTCCTCTGTCCATGGAATTTCCCGGGCAAAAATACTGTGTGGGTTGCCATTTGCTCCACCAGAGGATCTTCCTGACACAGGGATCAAACCTGAGTTGCTTGCTTGGCAGATGGAGTCTTTCCTACTGAGCCACCTGGGAAGCCCTATTATCTCTTTACTGTTACTCAAAATGCAATTTTTAGTGGACTTAAAGTTTTAACTGTGATGCCAAAACAAAATATTATGAAGTCATAAATTCCTTTCAGATGAAAATAGAATAAGAATATAACATAAAAATCAGTAATTGGAATGTGTATTAGAGAACTGGCTTCAAAGTCCCAATAGTATAATAGTATAAACATGAGAAGTGGTTGTTTTTAACAAGCTTTAGTATGAATTAGGTATTTTAATGACTAGCTAAAAATAGCCTCCAATATTTTAAAAAAAATCATTTTCTGAACTAAGCTTACCAGATTCTAAAACTTTGTCAATATAAGGACCTGCAGTATAAACTTAAATTTTGAGAACTACTAAATATGTTTGCATGAGAAGTTAAAACTTCATTGTTCATTTTGGTGATGGGAGTCTTTATGACACTTAGAATGGAATTTATATTTCTACAACACTAGATGCCAGAAATCCAATACAATAAGTACATGTTTTCTTGAAAATGGAGAGTAAGAATTATAACAGGCTCTGATTCTTTTTCAGTATGACTGGTTTCTCTTAGGGAATTATAAATAGTGAACAGAGAACTTTAATTGAAAATTGACTCTTCATGGATATGTGTGATTAACTCCATTGGGCAATAAAAATTAACATTTAGCATTGCCATGTTTTAACAATGCTCTGAGGGTCTTGGGATATAGAGACAACAGCGATGCCTGTGACAGAGCATTAATTTGTCATGGTGGTGGTTTTGGATTGCCCATGACATGGACTTCAAGTCTAAATGAATGGTCAAAGTAGTCTAAAATCCACAAAGGCTGATAAATGTTGTAATGGCCTCTTAAAGGACATGCAGTTCTGTTGCACATGTGTAACAAAGCTATAATCAGACAGAGGTGATACTAACAAACCATCAGCCTGGCCAGTGCCTTCTCCAAGAGGGAATAACATAGAGACAACAGACGAAAGATCACAGGAAAAAAGTAAACTTGAGGTAATTGGAAAGAGAAACCAGAAAGGATTAAAGATGTCTTGAGAAGAGAAAAAAAGTGCATTGTCCCTTCTTTCCCATTATTTGGCTTTGAGGAATATATAGGAGAATTTCAACTGTTATGGGGAGCCAAAACATGGCCTATGATTTGATGAACTGGGTTGAACTTTTGGGGTCCTAGAAGTACCAGAGGTTTCATCTACCATGCAACAAGCTAAGAGCCAGGATCACCTCATGTAAAGCAGCAAGATAAAAGTGGAGTGTAAAGGTGATCTGAAAGGTTTAAGAGTGGAAATCTAGCAGTGTGAGGAATATATATATATATAATATATATTTGTAGTCACTGACATTTTCTGATAACTCTTTGGTAGGAATGCTAACAGGAGGACTGAGGTATTAATAAAGAAGTAGAAGCGATGTATAAAATTAGTGACTAGAGAACTAATTTAGGTATACTATCACATGAGCATCAAAGAGAGCAGGGAGAAAATGAGTTTGGCCTAGCACTTAAAAATGACTCTATGAGTTTAGATGGAAGGAGAGTTCGAGGGAGAATGGGTACATGTATATGTATGGCTGAGTTCCTTTGCTGTCCACTTGAAACTATCACAGCACAGTTAATCAGCTTTACTCCAAAATAAAATAAAAAGTTACATAAAACTCCTAGAGGAAAACATAGGCAAAACGCTCTCTGACGTAAATCACAGCAAGATCTTCTATAACCCACCTCCCAGAGTAATGGAAATAAAAGCAAAAATAAACAAATGGGACCTAATTAAACTTTAAAGCTTTTGCACAATGAAGGAAACTATAAGCAAGGTGAAAAGACAGCCTTCAGAATGGGAGAAAATAATAGAAAATGAAGCAACTGACAAAGAATTAATATCAAAAATATACAAGCAGCTCATGTAGCTCAATACCAGAAAAATAAATGACCCAGTCAAAAAATAGATCTACAGTCTACAAACATTGAAAATTACGTTTACAGTAATTTTATGATTTATAGTAATTTACGATTATAGTCATACTATCTACCCACTGAAGCTAAACACATGAAGAATTATGTTTTACAATTTAACTAATTTCATTAATTTCAGTGTATTTGATTATGCTGATATTGGATGAGGCTATATAAGAAATACGGGAAATAATTACAAGCAAATCTTCGTGTATTTTAACATACCAAATATACTGCTTAAGATAACACTTTCTTTTGAGTCACCTCTTAACATGCAGTTTGTACATTTTCTCAACAGTTTTTAAAATATAAATATATATATATATATATATACTATACCACGGATTGCACTGCAAACATCACAGCAACATAAAGCCATTGCCAGAGGGTAATGCATAGACCATTCAACATATGCAAAGGAAATTAAGACACAATCGCCTTGCATAGTCTCCTTTTTTCCCTCTTCAAGGCAAAATTCTACTGTTAAGACCTAGGTTAACTCTATTAGTCACTGACTAAAGCAGACACTTGACCAACAAGAAAATATGTATTTGAAGAAATAAATGGATTCCATAAGAAAATGAAAGAAATGAAAAGTCATTAATCTAAATAAGAACCAATGAAGAAAATAATAATAAAGCTTTCTTTTGCTTAAGAACAATTCCACACAAAAATTATGGAAGTAGACAAGAGCAGCTAGAAGGAAAAGTAAGCTCTTGCCTACATTTTGGGGAGACTAGAGAAGTGTGTTAATGGTAACATTGTTAAAATATTAGCTCATTACTTGTAGTCACACATAAAAATATATATTCATATGTTCCTTAAAGATTTACAGAAAATCACTAGAAAAAGAAATAGAACTAAACAGTTTCAAACCCTGTAGACGGGGGAAGATAGGAAAACTTTATCAACTGGAATGTGGAAAATAGATAATATGGATAGAGCTAAAAATCATATATCTGATAGAAAGGCTTCTGGGAAGGTATGTAAAGGAATGAGACTGGCAGCAGGAATGACAAAAGGGAATTTATTTTTATTCTATTAAAAATGGATTTGCCTAAAATAACCATAACACCAACTACTATTATTGCTTAGTGATTATTAAGGAAAGTTGGAACCATTTGGTGACTGGCAAATATTTTTTGAGACTGTTTGCCAGGTGCTGTAGTAGAAATCAGAAATAACTATTCTGGATAGATCAATCAAGCACATTTTGCACAATCACTTGCCTTACATTATCCAGAGACATGCTCCTGGGTACAGACAGTCTATTTGGGAGGTGATCCCAAGAAGAAGTGAAGAATGGGAACGATGAGGTGGGGATAGAAATAAGGAAAGTCAATGTGTATGGGTGATGAGTCGCTCAGTTGTGTCAAACTCTTTGAGAACCCATGGACAGTAGCCCACCAGGCTCCTCTGTCCGTGGGGATTCTCCAGGCAAGAATACTGGAGTGGGTTGCCATGCCCTCCTCCAGGGGGTCTTCTCAACCCAGAGATCAAACCCAGGTCTGCCGAATTGCAGGCAGATTCTTTACCATCTGAGCCACAAGGGAAGCCCAAGAAAACTGGAGTGGGTAGCCTATCCCTTCTCTAGGGGAACTTCCTGACCCAGGAATCAACCTGGGGACTCCTGCATTGCAGGTGGATTCTTTACTGGCTGAGCACCAGGGTAGCCCCAAGGAAAGTCAATAAATGATATTAATTAGTGGGTTGCTGCTCTGGGAAACTGGGGCTCAGTCCTGCTGGCAGACCTCAGAGAAACCATGCAGAACATTCTTCTTAATCATCTCCCTGGAGGATAGGGAAGCTCCAATATTATCCACCTGCTTCTCTACCCTTCTAAAACTGAGAAAGCACAGATTTCTTCACTATGAACCCTAGATCACAGACCATATGTTATCCTCTCCCCTAGTAAGCTGTAAAAGAAAAGAGTGATAGAGGAAAACATGAGTCACATTTACATGAGCATGGCACTCTAGAACACAGGGAAACTTGCCAAGTATTGCCCTAGAGAAATCTGTCTATAGTAAGCAAACAAGCCAGCTAAAAAGATGAACAGCCAACTCTATTTCCCTGCCTAAGGATACTATCGACTTGCTCTGAGTTAAGGCATAACCAGTTGCAGTGACCAGTGCTGATTGGTTTACTATTGAAGCAGGTGGAAGAGTGTTAACATTTGGAGCTAAACAGATACGCTCTTGAGTTTCCATTCCCCCATTTGTCAGTGAAGTCAGTTAGTTAAGTTCTCTGATCATACTTTCCCAACTCCAAAACAAGGATAAAGGATTAACAGCAGAAGATTATGAGAATGTTGTGAGACAGCAAATTTCAACCTCCAGACTCCACCTAGCCACTTGGAGGACTAAATGACACAATGAGACACAGACTGAAATTCTGACGTGCTTCTGGAAACATAGTCTTTTTCCCATTTCAGTTGATAATAACTCCATCCTTCGAAAAACTTAGGCTCAAACCTTGTCATCATCCTTAACTCTTTTCTCTTTTTCCACAGCTTACATCTAGCATGTCAAAAAGTTCATTTGGTTCTACTTTCAAAGAAAGTGAAAAGTAAAAGGGAAGTCGCTCAGTTGTGTCTGACTCTTTGTGACCCCATGGACTGCAGCCTGCTAGGCTCCTCTGTCCATGGGATTTTCCAGGCAAGAGTACTGGAGTGAGTTGCCATTTCCTTCTCCAGGGGGTCTTCCTGACCCAGAGATAGAATCCAGGTCCCCCACATTGTAGGCAGACTCTACCATCTGAGCCACCAGGGAATCCCTCTCAGTACTCCCTCTACTTTCAAAGTGGATTCCAAATATGACCACTTCTCATCATCTTTTCTGCTATAACCTTTGTCTGAGCCAGCATACATTCTGAAGAAGCCTAACTGGTCTCACTGTTTCTACTCTGGCCCATCAACCGTTTATTGTCTCTATAGCAGCTAAAGTGATCTTTTAGACAAAAGTTACAGCACACCACTCCCCTGTCCAGAACTCCAGAGTGGGTCCTCATTACAAAGTAAAAGGCAAAGAACTAATAAATGGTCTGCAAGTTCAGCCCCCATCCACTGCCTCTCAAATCCGGTCTACTACTTCTATACATGTTCATTCCGTTCCATCCATACTGGCCTCCTTGCCAGCATGCTCCCATCTAAGGCTTCTGTATTGTCTGGCTATACTTCCATAGATTGAGTGTATGGCTAAAATCTCTCACCTTCTTCATATCCTTCCTGAATCATCACCTTTTCAGTAAGATGCATCCTAATCATTATATTTACAATTGCAACCAGGGACTTCCCTGGCAGTTTAGTGGTTAAGACTGTGCTTCCAATATACGGGTCACAAGTTCAATCCCTACTCAGGGAACAAGGATCCCATGTGCTGCGTGGCCTGGCCAAAATAAATTAAAATAAAAGAAAATAAAATTGAAGCTAGTCTTCCTTTCATTCTCTATTCTTGATCCCCACACTCCACCCACCATTTGCTGTACAATCTTAGATACTCAAAATGTGTTCCTAAACTAGCAGCACTGGCATCACTCAGGAACTTGTAGAAATGCAGAATCTCAGGCTTCCACTCAAAAACAACTGTAATAATCTGCATTGTAACAAAATCTCCAGGTGATTCACATGTAAATTAAAATATGAGAAGCAGGACCATATGCTATTTTTTAAAGAACTTGTTAACTTTTATATATCTTTAAGCCAATAATCTATTATACTTTTTGCTTAAATTCCAAGAAGATAAGATTGTTTTTCTTTTTAATTCATTGCTTTATTCTAATTCCTATAACAGAACTTGACACATAGAAAAGTACTCAAAAATATTTGTTGACTGAATGCATGCATGCATGAATAAAGAATATCTGAGATAAGATGGCCAGAACACTCTCTAACCTATACTGAGTGTTTAACCAATCACAATTACCCTTCCTTGTTTCTCTGGATGAATTGCAGTCACTGCTTAGCATTTGAACAATCAAAAATACACTCTGCCAGAAACCAACCCACAAAAGTTCATTAAAGACAAAAATCCTGTTTCATCACTCTGAAAATACAAATGAACAATCTTCTAATCTGTTCCTCCTCACCAACTGTCCAATGATTACTGGATTTATTTAAAAAAAAAAAAAGACCCAAACACATTAGCACTAATGGAAGGAGCTTTTCGAAAGTAAAACTTGATTGGCACAGTCAAAAGATTGCTACACACAATAATTACTAAAACAAATTGCACTGAATGTATTATTTTATTTCATGGGACATTTGAGTTGGAATCAATTGTCCAAAGAACAATAAATCATGAGCATGATGATGTCTCATAAAGTTAAAAATCCCATAGTTTCTCTCCTGATGCTGAAAAAAATCACAGTATCTATCAAAGAGAAAACGCAAACAACTGAAAATCCACAGCTACTACCCCTTCTGCCAGGTAGAAGTGTTTTCAGGAGTTGGCTACAGTAATAAAGTTAGCAAAAGGCAGTTCATGCATAAGGCAGATAAATGAAAATTTAAGCTAAAAACCTTAAAAGACACTTTGCTGTGTGTGTATGTATAGTTGACCCTTGAACAACATGGGTGTGAAGTGTGTGGATCTACTTATATGCAACTTTTTGAAAGTAAATAACATAGTACTACACGATCCACAGTTGGCCGAATCTGCTGATGTAGAACCATGAATGGGGGGGAATCATGTTCATGAAGGACCAGCTATAAATTATACTCAAGGTTTAAGCTTTGGAGATGGTCATTGCCTCTAACTGCCCCTTCCCCATGATATTCAAGGTCAACTGTGTGTGTATGTTTATAAATGTGTGTATATATATATATATATATATATATATATATATATATGCATATATACCTACATGTATATATATATATAGAGAGAGAGAGAGAAAGAGAGAGAGAGAGACTGTGTGTGTGTGTGTGTGTGTGTGTGTGTGTGTGCCAAGTCACTTCAGTCTTGTCTGACTCTTTGTGACCCCAGGGACTATAGCCTGCCAGGCTCCTTTGTCCATGGGATTCTCCAGGCAAGAATACTGGAGTGGGTAGCCAAGCCCCACTCCAGGGGATCTTCCCGACCCAGGGATCAAACCTGTGTTTTCTGCAACTCCTGCATTACAGGTGGATTCTTCACCACTGAGCCACTGGGGAAGCCATCTCACATTTTACATATGTGTGTATGCTAACAATTTTTATAAAAGTACATGTTACAATTCTAGATAAATAGTCTTATTCTGGTAAATATTTCACTGATATGAAACTTAAGCTATACACTCTAGTAAAAACAAAATTTAAAAATATTTTCAAAGTTCAAACTGGAAAGAAAAAGGACAATACATTTTAGCAGAATGAAATTAAAAACTGATTTTGATTATAGGTAACACAAAGAGAATAAAAAGATAAGTCACAAACTAAGAGAAGATATTTGCAGTATTACTAGCAAAGGCATTGCATGCAGAATATGCAATATACTCCTTTGAATCAAGAGGCTTAAGACAAATAACAAAGTACAAAGGTCAAACAAAGGCAACTGGCCCAGTTACATATGTGGCTGAAAATGCTTGCTGGTATGTAAAGTGTTATAACATGTACGGAGAAGAATTTAGTGTTACCTAACATAATTCAAAATATGCACACAGACTCAGCAGTTCATATCCTGGTGACATATTGCCATATGTACATGAAGAGACAAATATAGACATAGTCTTAGCAGCATTGTTATGAATAATAATATTAATAGCAAAAAAAAAACCTTGAAATAGCTCATATGTCCATCAACAGTAGAATAGTTAATTAAATCGTGGTATGCTGATGCAATTAAATACTATACAGCAATAGAAACAAATAAATACTGATGCTGCCACCATTATAGCATTATCTGAAAAACAGTAAATAAAAAATAGGTCACCGAAGAATGAATATATTCAAATGAACACATTTATATAACAAAACTAGCAAAATTAAACTATGTATTTTTTAGTTAATATATACGATATTTTAAAACTAAAGAGGAAAGGAATGAGTAACACAAAAATAGGATGGTAGTTACACATAAAGTTAGTTGTGTCGGACGGGAAAATGGGAGTTGAGATCCAGGTAGTCATGCCCCAGGGTGTTTATGAAGTGAGGCATTGTACTGCTCTATTC